>NC_066366.1:32580000-35080000 GCF_013377495.2 Cygnus atratus
TAGTGAAGGTCAGGACCTGGTGAATATTTTCAGCTGCAATAAATCCCAATCTTAGTCACAATACTCTGTGCCAGAAAGTTTTCTCTTTATTTCCGAGTAATAGATTTGTGCATCTTTACTTCTCTAATTGCTTTTTCTTAACATTTCCTCAAGTTGCCACTATTCATGTCAAATCTCTATTTCTGTAAGTTGAGGACTGGTTTGCATGCAGACTTGTTCAGACTGAAGTCTGCCTCTTCAGCATTCTTTGGAAATTACTCCCTTAAGATTGTAAAGTACAGCTCAGCGCTCCTTCTACAGTGGCCTATATACTTAGTGTTGTGAAGTGTGAAAAATACACAATTCAAATTGATAATAACAGTTTCTTTTGGAAAGTTAATTATTCTGATGACAAGATTGTGATTTTATTAGTATCCAAGCATTTGTGTTAAAAACATACTTAAATAAAATAAATGATGCACATTTCTTTCTATTTTGTAAAAGGCTACTTCCTCCTGTAGTTGCCTTTTGAAAGACTGGGAGGTAGGTTTGGTAGTTTTATCCAGTGACCTCCAAAAAAGCATTTGGGAAGGTTACTAGAAACAGTTGTCTTAAAATTTCTTGCATTCATATTCTTAAAAAACAAACAGAAAAAAAAATCTAATGATTTCCTTTTTTTCTCAATTTTATTCATCAGTGTTCGCTGGAAGATCCTACTACAGTTCCAGTGTCGAAATAGATTGTTATTGACTGGGACCCCAATCCAGAACACAATGGCCGAGGTATTCAGGAGCTCACAAGAGCTGACTTTTCTTTATCATGGGAGTATATCCTAAATATCTGTGAGGAGTTGAGAAACCTGTTGCATTTGTGTGGTTGTGGGATCGTATTTGTATGTCACCACTGGCAAAAAAATATGGAATCAACTCTGGGAAGGGAAAATTTGGAAGCATGCCTGGCATTCAAATAACAGTAAAACTCAAGATAGCTGATGGTTAGTAATGCCTAGGTTATAGGATAAAATTTAATTCTGGTAGCTTTTACTTCTGTTGGCTGAAATCATTGCCCTGTATTTCTCACTGCTTTCTGATGGTGTTGATATATCTGGCGGGGGAGAATATGTCAGAGGTGTGAGTTTGCCACGTCTTGCGGTCTGCTAAAGTGACTCTCTTGCGCTCATAAAGAGCTGCAAGAGATTGGGATCCCCAGTTACCTTGTCCGCAGTAGGATGACTTTTGCTGATATATTTTTTCCTTTCCTTTCTAGCTGTGGGCCCTGCTGCATTTTATCATGCCAACTTTGTTTGATTCCCATGAAGAGTTCAATGAGTGGTTTTCTAAGGACATAGAGAGCCATGCAGAGAACAAATCCGCCATTGATGAGAGTGAGTGCAGCGTGTAGTTACAGTAGTTTGTATATGAAAAATCTGTTGCCTTTCCCAACTACCAGTGGATAAACTTTCTCTCACTTTGTGTATGAGGAATGCCTTATAAAGCAGAGGGTACATGGATTGGAACATTGTGGCTTGTTGTCCAAAGTTTATGTTGAAATTGTTGTTTCTCACCGTAATGCATCATGTGTAATGAAAAGAAAAACGTGGTGAAAGTGTTGACTTGATACTTGTCTCTAATATTCCTCCTTCCCAACACAAGAGAAAAAATATTTTAAATGTTTGTAAGTTTCTGTAGAGCGCATCATCATCTAACAAGCCTTGCAAGTATGTTACAAGCTCTAAAAATTACAGTAGAAAGCACTAAACACCTTCTGAGCTTCAGGAGAGAATTTTAAAAATCATTTGCTGGAAAAAAAAAGAAAATGATTCACAGTAAATTCCAGGGGATAATTATATTGAAAAATCTAGCTAAATAAAAAAGGTGATTTGTAATTGGAGTAGATAGAACACAGCAGAGTTGAAACTTGCCACAGAAGTAAAGGTTTTAAGAGTTCTTAAATACCCAAAACTCTGTGCTGTAAGAACTCATATGAGGAGAAATAGGTGAGCAGTAAGGGGCTTCATTTGTAGTAGAACAAAACACAGTTTTCTTCTTCAGCGAAATAATTGTTCCTGTTTCACTATGTTCCAGACCAGCTATCTCGCTTGCACATGATCCTGAAACCTTTCATGCTGAGGAGAATCAAGAAGGATGTGGAAAATGAACTGTCAGATAAGGTGAGAAAAAGCATTTATCTTTAATTAGAGTATTTCAACTTTATTTTCATAGCTCTGTTACGTAGTTTTTATAGGCTCATTTGTCACTCTCCGTACCTGAAATTTGGTTGTAGACTTTTCATAGACCTTACATTTCTGGCATCACATTCCAGCAATCTTATCAGATGTGAATGTAACTTAAGAACCCCTTAATTAATGAGTTTTTCTTATCTAGGGAAAATATTTTGTTCGCAGTTGCAAATAAAAAGTCTTTAAGCTGTGTTAAACTGACAGTAACATCAGAAATGGCAGTAAAGGAGGTTGATACAGCAGTGATTGGCTGGCCCTTGTGAAAGATTGGGCATGGTTTTAAGATTGTTTCTGCTTGCTTGTACTGAGAAAGATATGCATATTGGCAATATCATACTCTTCTCTCTTAGTGTCTTAATTTTTTGTGGATGTTAGCAATGCTAGATGGGCTTGTGGACAACTTGTGCCCGGGTTTTGGGACTACTGGCAGAGAGATGTCAGCTTTGTTCTGATGTACTTGTTAGTTTCGAAACTGGAACTCTTCCCACAGACACTGTTATTATGTGATCTATTAGTTGTCTTTATCATGGGTTCCTGATACTTGTTCAAGATGACTCCAAATAGGTAGCGTTTAACAGAATTGCAGAATTGGACAAAATTTAAGCTGTTCATCTGCAAATTTGATGTTTTCAGAGGTTCTTAAGACTCTGACTTAGTTGTGTTCATGTATTTGTAAAGGTCTATCTCCTAAGGCTTCCAAAACACAGTTGTTACATAAGCGCTTCTCAGGCTGGATCCTGAAATACAGATACAAATGCAACTGCCTGTATATATATATTTTTTGAGAAAGTTAAGTTTTCCTTAATATGCATTTTCCCTGCTTTGTTTGTACTGATGTGGTCATGTTCCATTTCAGAGAGAGAAAAAGCTAAAACTTCATTACTATTTTGCAGATTGAAATTCTTATGTACTGCCAGCAGACAAGTCGACAGAAGCTCTTGTATCAAGCTCTGAAAAATAAAATCTCTATTGATGACCTCTTGCAGTCCTCAATGGGCACTACTCAGCAAGCGCAGAACACCACTAGTAGTCTCATGAATCTAGTCATGCAGTTCAGGAAGGTAAGGCTATTTTAAGTAATAATTAACAAGCATGTTCACTCATTAGCACAGCACTAAAATAGGGCTTCTAGAAAACAAACAAACAAAAAAGCATGGCATACGCGTGCAGATTTGTGTTCAGTTCTCTTCCTGGTGCAGTGCAGCATGATGTTGGAGTAGAAGAGCTTCTGCCAAATTCTGCATGCATCTGCCAACTTTTGGTTCCAAATTGGTTGTTTAAGTCATCCACTTGGGAAAAAGACGTGGAAGCTGTGAATTGAATAGGAAAAGATATGATTCAGTATTCAATTTGAACAAATATACTAAAATAGCTGTGAAATTCTAGCCAATATTAACGTGATCAATAGTCATAGTTGATCTGGGATGTAAATGCTGCATCAGACTAAATTAATCCCTTCCTAATGTTTTTGATTTTCTTATAGGTGTGCAATCACCCAGAGCTGTTTGAGCGACAGGAAACTTGGTCTCCATTTCACATCTCCTTAAAGCCATACCAGATTTCAAAGTTCATCTACCGTCATGGACAGATCAGGGTCTTCAACCACTCACGGGACAGGCAAGCCAACTCCACTTCCTCTCCAGCTTAATATATTTTGTAGTATTATTTAGATTTATTTTAGCTTTGTAAGCACTAATTAACTTCCTTACCTGATGTACTTGTATGGTGTTAGCCAAGCAATGCATTCCTGTTTTTCTTTCGTTTATTCAACTGTTAAACCTCAGATATATGATGATCCTTAGTGGAATCCTGAGCATCAAACATCCCTTTCATTGAATAAGAAAGTAAGGAAAAGGAATTTATAGTTGTTGCTGATGATGTGTAATAGAACTACCTTTAATAGAATTCTAGAAAAACACTGGTTTCCCTTCAGTGATTTTTCATGTTTAAGGAAGCTATCAGTATCTGCCCGTTGTGACATGATATGTTGCGAGCATCTACTTGTGTGTTGACAGCTTTTAATGCTTACCTTGAATGAGTAGAAGCCACCTGAGTTCAGTTTGCTGTTTTCTCTGACTCTGGCAATTCCATATAAATGTTTTTTTCATTAAATTATGAGAAATGCTCAGGGCAGAGATGCGAAAGGCATATTTGAAGATGAGACTAACTATTCTACAGCATAAAATGCAATCCCAAACCAATGGTGTTTCTGAGCATCAGATTAACATCAGTGCACATGAACTGATGATGCCAGGCAATTCCAAACATCCAGAGTGCTGGAATACTTATCATAAAGAACTGAATTACCGGTTACTCTGCATTTTTTGCTGTCTATGGGATTGAATGTTATATGTATTAACATCTTCTAAGTGTTTTTGTTTGTTTTGTTGCTTTCATTTTCAGGTGGTTACGGGTTTTACTTTCGCCATTTGCACCAGACCACATCCAGCAGTCTCTCTTCCATAGGAAGGGTAGGTTTATAGTCCTGAGAAGTAAGCTGGGTTAAACACTTGTATGTGTGGTGTAATATGTGTTATTCAAGGGGAGAACTGAAAGGCCAGATCAGTCTGTCCTCTGAGATAATCAGATTAGAACTTGTTAGAATTCTTTTAGCCTTTGTACTTGAAGGGAAGTCAGCACGTATATTTCATTTCCTCAGTAAGGGAAGGATGGAAGCAAGTAGAAGAATATTCTACAGACAACTTCAGTCACTGCTTAACCCTACTTCAATTTCTTGTTGTATTTCCTCTTGTCTTGTTTTAGCTTACTTTAAGGAATTAATGCTGCCTCTTTAGTCAAGTGTGAGTTTTTCAGAGATTCAGAGAAATCTTAGATTAATTTTAGTACAATCTATTGTATGTTACACTGCCAATTTCTGTCAGTTAAGAAGTAGGGGAATGTAAATGATCTGGGATCTAATTGATGAGCAGAAAAACACATAAATAGCTTTTACTGATAAATATAGTTCATCGTTATAGATGATTTTTTTTTGCTAAAAAGAGTGAACTAGATTGCTCAGCTGCTTTAATGGGAAAAATTTGAGGAGAAAAAAGTAAAAGAGATAATGGCTGCATTGCTATGCTGAAGTCTCTTAGCATGGACCTATTCAACTATGCAAACATATATTTTCAAGTAAGAAGAACCAGATGCAACAACAGGAGTCTGCACTTGTCTATAACTCTCTAACTTTGGTGTGTCTTGCTGGTTATTCTGGTCTACGTTTGTTTTGGTATTCATAATAGACTTTTTCTTGAGTACCTTCTTTGGCATAACATAAAAGGAAAATAATTTTGGAGATTTGGAGTTTTGTGTAGAAGTTAAATATAAGAAGGTATGAATGGTATTGGGACAGATGGGCCTGAAAAGCTTTCTTGATTAACAGTGGAACATATCTTTCCAGCTCCCTGCTTCACTGCAATGTTTCCATCATCTTCACCATATCTGATCCATCCTTATACCCACACTCACTCACGATGCCCTGCCAATTCCTACATCTCCTTCCCACACGTTTGACTCACTGGCTCAGTGAGAAGGAACATGTTTAGCAGGCTGTCCTGATGTTCGTATCAGCTGTCTAGGAGATACGTGATGGCATTAGCAAACATACAACTGCATGTTGATTCCTAGTAGGTCAAATAAATGTGCTTAGTTGTTGCATGTGTTTCTGGCATAGAATATGTCTGTCTGTCTTTGTAAATATCCCTCTCTTGCCCATACTGGAAAATAAACTGGAACTTAGAGTTAGGGGAACAGCAATTAGGATGAAATTTTCAGTATTTCTAAAATATCTAGGTTAAATTAGGCTCTCCTGTTTATTTGCCTAGATTTTTGTTATCGTAGAGAATGTGTATGTTGCATAGAATTTACCACTATTGAAATATATTCATTACTTTCAGTTATGAGTTTCTGTGCAATGTCTTGGCCTAACTCTACTATTTTTGTGACACAGGCATCAATGAAGAAAGCTGTTTTTCTTTCCTCCGGTTTATTGATGTCTCTCCAGCAGAAATGGCAAACCTCATGAATCAGGGACATTTAGCCAGGTGAGGACAACTTTTTATCTTTTATCTCTCTTATTAATTAAAGGAATAGTACAGATGTTGTTAGAGGCGTCTCTGTAAACCCGCGTTTTCTGTGCCTCCTAATATTTATCACCTATCTGTCATTAATATAATAACTTCTAGAGTTTCTTGCAGGCAGAGGACACCGTTATACATGATATTTTTTTATGCCCCTGTCAGAGAAATTCTCTGTTAAAATGATTTTATGTTCCAAATATACAAGATGGTCAACAGGCAAGAGAAGAGTTTGGTTAAGATCACACTATAGGTTGCTGGTGTTAAGCACAGAATCCAGACTTCTGAAGGCTGGTTTATTGTAATGCTTACCAATTGCACTTGAGTGTAGGTTTAACACATGTGGTATAAGCTTATGCTCTGCTAGTTGTTTTTCAGCTCCCAGCCATATTGTCTCCTTTCTGCATGTTCTGTTCTTAATACAGAATGGATTTCCAAGGTGCAGGCTTAGGATGGTGGCTTTTTAGCATTGTGAGTTGTCTCATCTTGGAAAGGGAAGTGATCTGTTTAAGCTAGTGTATACTCCACAAGTGACAGTACTCTGATTAACGTTCAGTAGCTACTGTAAAAAAAAAAAAAAGATTAAAAGCAAGTCTTTATCAATAAATGTGTTTTCTTTAGGGCTTTGTAATATTCTTCCATCACTGCAGTTATTTTGGACAGCTTCTTTTTCATCTGTGTTTTAATAGCAGTACAAATTGCTCTTTATCTGATCTTTGTGATAAATTCTGTCTTCGTTATACAGGTTGCTATGAATTATATGTACAATTTACAGAGAAGTCAGTGCAATTTTAGGTAGTAATGGCTAAATCATGCTTGACCCTTTTAAATGAAGTGCTTCAAAATGTATTCTAATTTCATCATTTAGATTCAATTAAGCTACTGTAGAAAAGATGAAAATAACAGTAATATAATTCGAAGATGTCTAGTAAAAAGTATTTCTCTCAAGTCAGAATATTGTAAGCCTGAATTTCTGGAAAAAAAAATGTTTGTGTCAAATGGAATTATGTTGTTAAATAAATTCAAGCCTTTCTTTCACAAAGCAGTGAATAAATGTATCTACTGTGTTTTATTTCAGATGGTTAGCTCTTTTCCTGTCTCTGAAAGCCTCCTACAGGCTCCATCACCTGCGTTCTTGGATGGAACCAGAAAGAGAGAAGCAGCAGGGCTCACATTGTCTAAAGAACAAGGATTTCTTGCTTGATGTAAATTTCCCACTGTCTTTCCCTAACTTGCACAGCTGCACTTTGCTGCAGGTAAGCAAAATTTCTGTGATCTGGAGACATTAGCAAATCCTCAGGAGGGAGGAATGCTCAGAAACTTCCCAACCTTACAAAATGGATGAAAGCATAAACTTCTGAACAAGATGATTTTATTAGTGTGCTCTCATATCTGTTGTATCATAGATTCATTCAGGTTGGAAAAGACCTCTAAGATCATCTAGTCCAACCTTTAATCAGATACAGCTAATGAAATTTGGGGTGCTGAACAGAAAAGTGATTTGACTGCTGTCTTTCTCCTCTGTAGTGATACATTTCAAAACTTGTTACGTAAAAATAGACTAACTGAATTAGAGGTCTTAAAAATATTACTTAAGTAGAAGAACTAGATGCATGATTTGTCAGGGATGGATTCTACATGTAAGCTTAAGATTTTTATTTTTTTTCTACATGTAAGTTGCTTATTTTCAGTCTGAAATCAGTTCTTTTCTCAAATTCAATCCATTGTTGCAGCAACAGGGATAAGCAGAGACTTCAGTAGTGCTTCCGAGTTGATGGACAAGCATTATCAATGGTTGTCTTTCTATTCTGATACTTGCTTCTGCTGCTGGCTAGTAAATTCCAAATGTGTTCATCTTACTGTGTAATGCAAGGTCATTTTCTCTAAGGCTTTGCCTAGGGTGTGTGTGACTGTTTTGTCTCCTTATGACTAAATTGTTGTTGATCTCCTGAGTTATAACTGCATCAACTTATTTCATTGGAAAGGAAGTTCACAAAAAGAGAAGCACAGGATCGGTAAGCATTTTGGGTACAGTTGAAATTCTCCTTTAGTGGCAGTTAGCATACATACAGTTAAAAAAAAATCTTTTCTGAAACAGTGAGATCTTGCCAATTTTCTCTGGGGAATATTGCTCCTCTTCATGAGGCTGGAAAGGGAAAGGAGATAGCCAGAATTCAATTGAATAGCGTGTAGAGGAAGTTGAAATAGAAGATGCATAAGCAGTAGGAAAGCAACCTTGGGCTTGGTGTCATGTTTTGCAGTGTTAACAGCAAAGCCAACAAAATGAGTCCTAGTTATCAAACAAACAGCAAGCCAACTGAGTGTGTATGCCTGTTAACTCTGACTGTGCTGGTGTTTAAATATTCCATGATTCCTTATCTAGCTTGATGAAATGTCTACACTGTATGGATTTCCTTGCAAAAATACATACATATACATATATATATGTATGTATGTATGTATGTATTAAGATTACATTCAGCCATTTGTGTGCTGTCTGTAACGCTTGTATCTCTGAAACTATACTGTAGCTGTGTACTCTCATGGGTATGGCCAAGGAAAACTTGTGTGTTGTCATAAACATTGCAGCCTAACAGCAAAGGAGTAGTAGATGGTGTCATTGTATGCGCTTACAGAAGGTAGCGTTCATTTTTTCATATGTAGAAAGACAATCTAGGTCTTTATATATCCTTTGGGTTAGTGTATGTAAATATGAAAATGAAAATCATCATGTTTTCTTACAACAGAAGGTGAGTTTACATTACAGATGACAGTTCTGGAATATGCACATCTATCTTTTAATACTAACAATGAAATGAAAAGCAAGCGACTCACCTGTAGACCCACCTGTGCCACAGCCTGGCAGGTCTTTATCATATAATTTTGTTTCTCCAAATCACAAATTCGATTACCTGTGTCTCTGGGAGTCCCAGTGATATTACTGTTTTAACTCATGTGGCTTTTACACAAAAAACAGCCAGCTAAGGAGTAAGGTTCATCAGTTTGGGCAATACAGCATACTTGTGATAACCATGGTAAATCCGAAGGACGTTTAGCCCTACAATTACAAAGGATTCCTTAGAACTTTTCTAACCTTCATTATAGACAAATTACCACCTGAAGTCACTTTAAAATAAGTTACGTTTGCACAGTTGTTTGCACAGCTTACATATATAACATCTTTACATATGCAAAAACAGAAGGAGAGTTGAAAAACAAATAGCCCTTCACATGTCTTTCTTTTAACAGCACACATCATCATGAGTGTAAATGAACTCAATGTTTTTTACCTTGGCCCAAGAAAGTTTCAGTGTAAAATTTCCTGAGGCTTCATCTAGAGCTTTGTAAGATAGTAAAATGGAAATAAATTTGCAGCGTAAAGTTCTTTGAGGCTTCATTTAGGGCTCTGCAAGATAGTAACATGTAAGGAGTGAGGAGGGGGAAAAAACAGAGGAAAAAGGAAATGGTATAAATCTGGAAAGACTTTTCTTAACTGCTCAGATCAGCATTTCCGATGTAAGAGGGAAACTACAAAAATAAGTCAGCAGACAAAAAAAAACAAAACTTTTAAAATGGATCTCTCCAAAATTGAAGTAACATCTGTCTAAAGATAGTATGAATTTCTTCACATAAGCACAGAAATGCCTCAAAATGTGAGGTCTCTTCATTCCCCTTAGCACCTCCACATGTGTGTATTAATTTATATATGCTGAGTTAAATTAACATGAAATCTGCTGAGGTGAACCCTTCTCTCCTTTGCTTTCCATTTTCTTTCTGTAAAAACTTAGAAGTGTTAACGAGATTAAGACAGTTCTGGTAGCCATAGCCCACATTTTTGTGCAGCCCCTTCTGCACTGTAGGAAAGCCTCTTTCAACAATTACTTTGACTGCATGGTTGCAGTAGACGTGTACATTCATGTTTGTTTTAACAGTCCTCTTCGTAGGTGCTTAGCTTTGTTGTACTAAGGCATATGATCCGTTTTAGAGCTGTGCCTGTGTTCTCCTCTGTAACCTTATCCAGGCTTTTCCATGTGTGTGACTGGTGGAAAGCTGCTTTCCACTGTCCCTGTTATATCTGGTGTCTGCTCTGTTCATGAATGCTTAATGGCTGTGTATGTCAGGGCATTCACAGAGGGATGTTTCTCATGATTTGTGCACAGGAAGCTGAAAAGTAGATTTATGCCCCTGTGCAAGAACTGCTTCTAATACAGTGCGTATATAAAAATAATACTTTTCTCCTATTTGGGGTGCCTCCTTGGAAGTTTTCCCTTTGTTTCTTCCTGTGTAATTCTAGTTGGGCTGGAGCCGTCTTTGACTTTTTGATGTTGGCTTCCAAAAGAGAATTAAATAACAAATTTGCATTCCTTTGCAAGGTTTGGAATTGCAGTTTGTTAGCTTCCTCTCTATCCGTTTCTTGTTCCTTCACCTTCCAAGAGATGAAGGTAACAAACCCCTTTAACAACCACAGTCAGAATACCAACGCTTGCTGTCGTAAGATGTAGTGGAAACCCTTGTGACTGCATGCAATGCTGATCCTTACCACAAAATCAGATGTATCTCCTGTATATGGGCCAGGGAAGAAAGTGGCTTTAACCTGAATCAGCTCTTCTGAGGCTGTCTAGTAGCTTGCTGTTGCCAAGGGGGCTTTTACTAGGGGGTGAAAAGGATCACAAAAGTAACATACGGTGAAGGAACAAGGGTTTGTTTTCATCTTGACCAAGTTTTTAATATGTAGACAGCTATGCCAACAAGAGGAAGGAGCTCTGCAGGGAAGGGGGTGAACATGGGAACCAGTTGCTGCTTAAGGCAGCGTTACTGGTAAAGAATTGCCAGCTGAGTAAGTGGCTGTGTTTGGGATCAGTTCGCATTAACCAGTGTGGCCCAAGCTTTGACCTGTGCTTTTTAGCCCTGCTGAGTGTCAGTGAGTCTATTGTCAGCTTTTTCTGTTCCCACCTCTTATGTAGAGGAGCAGATGTTCAGTCAGAGGGTCGGAACTTTCTTTTTGCTAGACCACAAGTGGCACTGGTAGCAGCTGAAAGATGTGCTTACGTGCTGGGATTGACTGATTCTATTGCATAGGTGGTGCTAGCACATATGTACAGTAAGAGTATTTGTCTCCCTTTTCAGGAGATTACAAAAGATTATGCTTGTCTCTTGCATATACTGTAATCCTCATTACACTATTTGCCTTTTTTTTTTTTTTTGAACTGTGAATTAACCATATCACAGGTCTGCCTGTGGTGTATTAATTTTAACTAGTAGTCTCACCTGTATGCTAGCCATCTGCTTCTCGTTCAGTGCATTTACATCTGGAAATGGAAAGGGCCAAGAATGTGTGGTCTCTATTAGGCTACTGCTGTGGATGTTTGGATGTTTTCTAGCATTTTTGATATACAGTGGATATACACATTCTTGTGTATGAGATGATATACATGTGGCTTGATGTTTAGAACTTCAGACACTGCGATTTTGGAAAATTGGGAGACTCTGGAAATTAAAAGCCTCATGGAATTAATTTTGGTGCATTAGGAGCTGGAGCGGAACAATATGGAAGCTTTAGGTGTTGCTTACATTTTACTTAAGTGAACTGCTAAAATTGTCATGAAGACAGCAGGTAGTTTATCTCTTAATGTTTCTTTTTGATTGCTTGTTTCCTCTAGAATTCAGAATAATGGTCTCGTGTTCTTTCTGTCATAATTATGTATGATATAACAATTGGTTGATATCAATATAGAAGAGTTAGAATATAAAAACTAAGTAGTAAGAATGGCTTAGTCTATAAGCAGTTTACTTAATTGCTTGACATGGATATTTACAATAAAGAAGGAAATATAGTAGCTGATGCAAGCAAAGAAAATCTAGTTTTGTTTTCTGTTACTTTTCTGTGTAGAGTAGAGCATCCTCAAATAACTGTCCTTGATTTAAACTGCAACATCAATGAAACGCCCCCATTTGTCCCTTGAGACGATCAGTGTGTTTTACTGTATGAAAAGGACATTGATCCTCTTGCAAATTACAAGTTTTACACATGGGTATGTTGATACGTGTCAGTAATCATGCCAGCACCTTGGAAGTCTTTAGGATAAAATTCAAAGCCATTTGGCTCAGGAAGATAAGGAAAGGCTGGAAAAAATGAAAGTACAGAGACACCAGCCCAGTGTTACTTAGTGTCTTAATTTTTTTTCCTGCCAAATTTCATTTTGACCATGCTTTGGGATAGATAAAAGAACAGCCAGAAAATGGTTTGAGGGTCGGTTCTATTAGAATATTCCTGTACTTCCTTCATTAGAAAAGCTAAGGTCAAAGGGTTCAAAAAAGGAAAAACTTGTTTCTAGTTCCAATAGAGCATAAAGGCAAATATGAATATGAGCTATTCTGATTTCAGCCATTGCAGGATTTCTGATAATTGCAGAGATCTGTACGTTGTCACTGTGGAAGATACATAGAGTTTCCTCTTTCCAAGAGAAATACTTGGTGAATGTTCTTTTCCTGTCTTTTTCATAGGTGGTTACAAGATTTGAGAGGAGTTTTTCATTACAGACATAATAACTTCTTAATTTTAATTTTGTTTTTAGAACCTTGTGTTCAGTAGCCACTGTAAAGCAGTTACTGGCTATTCAGATCATGTCATACATCGAAGGAGATCAGCTACCTCATGTGTACGGTGCTGCCAGGTGACTGAGCTGCCGTCCTTCCTGTGCATAGCCAGCCCACGGGTAAGTCCAAGTTAAGTTGTAAATTATGTATTTTCTATTGTGTTTCAAATCTTGTTAGAATTGTGTCTTAGGAACAGGATGATCTATTACTTTCTTTTGGTTGGGTAAAATTGTTGTGAGGATATCCTTTTGCTACTGTATTCTGTAGTGCTTTTTTCATAGGGGAAGTCACTTCATAGGGGAAATGACTGCAGTGGGTACTGAAGGGAAAAGGAAAGTTGTGAGATGCACCCAACAGGAGTTATTCTGAGATACGTAGATTTCACTTTCTCTCCTAATACCAAAAGCAGTAAAATTGTAGAAGAGTTTGTGAAGTAGATTTTTTCCCATATAATTTGAAGCGGGTGTAGATATGATATAAATTGATTGGGATGATCATTTGGTCAACTCTGATGACAGAGGAGGCTGAGGAGTAATGCTTTTTTTGAAAAGGATGTTTGGTTTCTCTAGTTGCGTGAGCTTATGCTCCGAAAAAGAAACACTAAATTGTGGTATATAAGGACTGAGTTGACATTTCCTAAATCTTCTGGGTATTAAGTGGTACTGCTTGGGATTATCTATCAACTATTAACCAAATTTTGAAATTACTTTAGCTGAAGTTTCCTTGGCTGACACAAGAGACCCTCATAAGTCTATGGCTATTGTTTTAATTCTGTGTTGCTAGATCTTGGCAAAGCTGAACAAAATGTACTTATGATTCAAATCTGGGCTTGAATCTACCATTTGTCATCATAATAGATAAGCATATCTATAGAGAGTTTCCACCTTCAGAATAACCTTTTGTAAAAAAGGAGGTTCTGACCCATGCTCTCGCTAAAAGATAAATCACTGAAAACTGTTTCTCCTAATCGCCTTGATGAACATCAGTTTTGAGGAAACAGCTAAAAGTAAGATAAACATGCCCTGGATGCCACGCTGTGCTAGATTTTATGGCATGCTGGGTGAGATATAAAGTTCCGCAGGAGTGTCTCTGGCTGCTGGGTACATCCTTGGTCCTCTTAAGAACAGGAAAGCTGAAGCTGTGCACCACCAAGTAAGCAGTGTGTAGTTAGTTTGGTACATTCCCCGCCCCTAGATTTTTCTTTTTCTTTACCATGTTATTATGTGCTGTTCTCAGCTTAGTTTGGTAAATTAAGTAACGTAAATGATCAACTCCAAATCAACAAACAATAATTAATATAATAGGCTTGTCTTGCATTGCTTCATGCTCAAATAAAAAACAAAAAACTTTCTCTCTCCTGTAGGAAATAATTAGTCTTACAATTTTTTTCCCATATACTGTCACATACCCAGGACTCTCCTGGTCAACTCTCTGCTCTTGAGGGAAAGCCCTACCTTAACTGAAAAGTGGGTGTCAGTGGGGCTAAGAATGAAGACATCTGCTTCCAGTTACTTTGAAGCAATATCAGGCCAATAAAATCCCTATCATTTAAAGAGGAATTTTAATGCTATGTGTATATACAAAACCAGGTCGATAACAGAAGACTTTTATTGCCAGACCATCCAGATGTTACATTCCTTAACCAGTACTGATGTTGTTACTGCAGCTTGATCAACTGTGGCTGCATGTATGTATAATATCTTGGCGTCTGAAGAAGGGAGGATGGCATCTAGGACTGCTTATCACCTATATACTGCTCCTTGAGCTGAATTCATAGCCTTCAGTTCTAGGGGCCAGGAACCCAACTTTTTCCAAAGTCTCATACCGCCTCCTGGTCACAGCATGCTACCTGGTTCAAGGACAAGCAGTTACTCTGAAAGCAAATTGTAGAAATCCCTTCTCCTTCAAATTTCAATCCTTTAATTTGTCACTCTTTGTGCTCAAAATTGAATTACTTTTGAAGAATGTGTTGAATACTGCCTATACATTAGGAAGGGAAGAGAGGGGCTCAGAAGGCTGGGTTTGAAGGGGAAGGGAAAGGCAAGGAGAGATTCTATCTGACATTTATTCAACTGAATAAAAGTTACTTGTTTTTGGCTTGGCTGGTGTAGAAAAATGATTAAGTGCAGGCATGGCTTTTTGTTTCTAGGAATACAAAGACTTAATTTTACGCTTGTTAGAAACCTTTGGCAGGAGTGTACAAGACTTGAAACAGCAGAAAGAGCACATATGTTCTCAGAAACTATAGCCTTCTGTTGTTGTTTGACCTATGATGAATTTTGGGAAGTTAATGGAGCGAATGATAGAAATAGGAGCGTATGTTTACGTAGCAGCTATCGGGGTGGGGGGAACTAGTGGAGAGGGGGTGTTTAGCACTGTAGTTTTCTTTCTATAGGGGCTGTTTTCCTGAGTACAGACAGGCCTCAATTCCCCCAAAATAAGTTAGAAGATGAATCTTGTATTCTCATTAAGAAGCTGATTTATTAATTTTAAAGTAATATGATTTGATTTAGGTTAGCAGTTTAACAGAGCCCAGTGTGTCACGGGTATTGCAGGGAGGAGTGGTTTGGGGAATCTCATAATGTCTGAAGGATTAACTGTGCATGGAGGTAAGTGCAGGAAACGTTTTAAAATTACTAAGCTACTGAATTCAAGGTGGTAATACATTCATACATCCCTATCACCCTGATTTTGGATATATTTCTGAGCCATGACCGTTATATTCTGTGGATTTGCCAAGAATATGTTGATAAAGGATACGTTAGTACTAAGGAGTGTATTCAACCTTGTATTACAAGTAAAACCACAAAAACGAAACTGAAACAAAAAAAAAGAACCATGGCAAAAGGGCCATGGTAAGAGTAGGAGCACGAACAAGCTTAAATGGAAGACTTTTTTGACCTGTTTCAGAATGTTTTGTTTTTTTCATGTAAGGCAATGTAAAAGATGCAGAGCTCTGAATTAGTGTGTGTGTGCATTAAAAAAAAGTGGAGCTGAGAGTGAAAATGGTCTGATGTCCTCAGATGTTAGTCAGTCTCACACAGGTGTTATTCCTTCCTGTGTGGGAAGTTTTGTTCATGTTAATGCAGAAGTTGCACTGAGGCAGAGTTCATCTAGTCTATCTAGTAAAGAAATACAAACAGAAATGTGATGGTTAATAGTGTCCTTAAAGGGAACAGTGCAGTTCTCTACTGTAGTTTGCAGTGGTCATCAGTGTTGAGGCAACAAGATTTGAACTGTGAATTGTGAGAGGTTTTGCCCTCTCACACAAAAGACAGTCTTATACTTTGACTGCAGGTGGCAGTACAAGATAGCATCAGCTCCAACACTATCTAGTGAGTGGTGGAAATGTGTATAAAGCCTTACTTAACGCAGTGCCTTTCACTTTGCAGTGTTGCATGCGACTGCATGTAGACCTATAAGCCATCCTGGCATAAACATAGCTCTTGGCATCTTGCAGAACAATGGCTTTACAATTGTTGCTAAGATTTCGTATGCTTTTTTGGTTTTGTTTCAATATGTCCTATAATTGGGCTCATGAATCTTTTTAAACAAGAGATTGTCCCTTGCGAAGGTAACTGTTAGCGAGATGAATTTATTCTTATGAGAAAAGCTCCCGTAAACCAGGAGTAGACCACAGGCTTCCATCAAGAAGATCTTGCTTAATGTCTTTTACCTTGTGTTAGCTGGTGTATGTCCAGAGAGGAGTACCTAGCATCTAAGATAGCAGGCAGCCTGTCCTGAGGTATGGGATGCTCCATCACACAGTTTTAAAGTGCAGTATGTAAAACTGTTGCTGTTTAAGCTATTTCACTGCTTAGCATTTAGTTAAGCCATTAGAAGGTTTTTATTGGCATGCTATAAGGTTATATGTATTATTCTCAATATGTAGCAGTCAGTTGCATCATACTGGAGTAAGCTTGAACAAGAAATTCCTCCCCACTCCAAAACACAAAAGATGCGATAGTAAGGTGCTTCTTTCACTGCACTTAAAGTTTCAGTTGTCCTATTATCAACAAAATTCCCACACCTTCTCAATTCTACAGAAGCTCATCTGCTTACTGTTCAGCATCAAATCCTACAGATTCCCCTAGTATTTCTCACTATGCAGCTCTGCTGCCTTTTTTCAAATGTGAAAACTTTGACAACTGATTTCTGTGTTCCATTTGTTAAATGCTTTTTGTAATCTTTTAGGTAGTGTGTTCATTTTCCATGGTGTTAGGACTCATGAGAATGCTTGTAACTTCCTTGAATTTACCTGGATGATGATTTTTTTTAACTTCTGAAATAAAAGCAACAATGACTTCTAAAGTAGTAACATATCTGCTTCCTATATTAGTGAGGTAACCTATGAAATATTGCAAATCTATAAGTTCTCCATTTAAATTCCGTACTGTAAGGTTAACTATGTAATATTAAAATCTAGTTTAATTTTAAGTGAGCTTGCAATGCATTACTAAGTCTTTTGATAGAATGTGAAAGTTTCTACTTTCCTTCTTTTGTATACACCACACAATGTTAGCCCAAACCAGACTTCCATTCAGAAAAGATAGGAAGAAGTTGGCAGTCTGCATGTTATTGAAAAGATTTTTGTGTTAGTGAATTATGCACTTATATTTGAGTGAAAGTGGTGACCCTTTGGGGATCATATGGTTTATCTGTGGGTGAAGTACTTTAAGAAAAAAACAGCTCAGTAGGCTGTTGTGGTGTGTGCCTTGGCTTTGTTAATTTCTCTTGTGGTTTTCATTACTTCAATGAGTTGGAGAGAATGAAAGAAATTTGCAGATCACTGCATCTACAAATCTTGACTTTTTCAAGCTCCATTCCAGTCCTGTCTTTCGTAAAAGTAGAACACACATCAAATTATGTAGTACAGTACTCCTTGTCTCTTATGATGCTTCAACGTTCATCTTGATTCTTTCTGCTCCACAGGCCAGTAGTCAAAACATGTGTGATCTCAGGATGGTATCTTGAAATTGTCCCTTACCTCCTGGTAAGGGAGAAAGAAGAGGAAACCATAGATTGCACAAAGGACTGCCTTGTCTGTAGGGCAGACTCTTTACTCCAGGACCTTACAGCAGGTGGCTGTAAGGCAGGCAGCTGTATGGCTAAGGTGGACCTTCCACCCTCTGACCAGATTTGGGTGGGTGGGACAGAGGCAGGGGGAAAGTTAGAGCTGGAGCTGTTCCAGAATAATTCACATGGCTTGAAATCAGAGTTCCTGTGTTTGCAACACCAGTCTGTCTAGCTGCGTTGTGTATACTGAAGAAGGTAATAGGGCAAGGAATTCATAGAAGGGCTAGAAGCAAAAGACAGTCACCCTCTGCTTGCTTGTGTGGTTTCTGTGGCCCACCTTTGTTCAGATCAGCTGTCAAGTCCAACAACTGCAGAGCCAAAACGTATCTGTTTTCCCATTCATTTTTTTTTCCTTTCTAATATCAATTTCTTCCTAGTTTGAAATTATCACATGAATCTCTGTTAAGGACAATTTGTAAATCTCATCTCTGCTAGGTAAATACTTGATTATCAAGAGCAGAAATTAAAAAAAAAAAAGTAGCAAAATGCAGCAAGGACATTATTCTTTTACTCTCAGCTTTGCTATCAATTGTGTAGGAATTGGCACAAAACACTGTATTAAAATGCAAATGGTCTGTCTTATCATTCATGAGGCTTTTTTTGTGGGGTGGAAAGATGTTGCATCTTTCCTTATTGTAAACCAGTTTAAGGTTGTTTTCTATTTGTACCCGTCAGTAATGATTTGGCTTTTAAAATTTGAACCACTGGGAAGGTAACTGAACTGGGAATTTGGGGAAGGGGATGAGGGCAACCTGAATAAGAATGTCAATTATGATTTTATTTGTAGGTAACAGCTGTGCCACTGGAGTTCTATTGCAACGATCGAAGCGCAGAATATGAGCGCAGGGCACTAAGGGAAGGAGGAAGTCTTGAAGCAAAGCAGTGTGTAGTCAATGGAGCCCCTGAACTAGCAGCTGACTGGCTGAAGCAATGCTCCCAGTTCTTCCCAGAATATCCAGGAGGACTGTTGGGAATCAGGCCTCAGAATGGCTGGTCTTTTATCAGGATACCAGGTAAGTTTGGAGGTTGTCATGGCAGAGAGATGAGATAAATATGGCCATCTGCTCTTTGGAGGTCATGCTGCTTGCTTATTGTTTTGTGTTTTGCTTGCTCACCTTAAGTGAAAATTAACCCCGGTATCTTAAAATACACAATGATTTCACATCCTTTGTCAGCAGTAAACCTCTCTTTGCATGTCAGTCTTCAAAGCCTCTTGAAAGAGGTAAATTTGATAAATAAAGTGCAGTCTACTCTCACAACCAAATACTACTTTGAGGTTGGAGATAAGAAAATTGCAGGAAAAGTAATGATCATAGCTTGCCTCCTGGTGTGTTGGAAGACCTTTGTATTGATCAAAGAGCTTTTGTTGGTTTTCCTGGTGAAAGGATAAAGACTGCTTGTAGCAGTCTACCCGGAGCAGGACAGGTATGGGCACCAAGTTCAGAGGAAATTTTCCTAGAAAACAGGATGGGGGATTATTGAGTTTCAGTTGAAATAAAGATGACTTGTTCATACTTCCTAGTAAAGTGAGAAAATGATACCATTGCATAAATGCATTACATTTTTTCCTGGAAATAGGCTAAAGTAGCTAAAGATTTGCTGGAATTTGATTGCCAGTACTGCAGTGACTTTCATAGACTGGACACAATCAAGTTGTTGGAAGATGGTCCTGAACAGTGAACAGAATTCTGCAGAAAGCACTAGAGATTTGAGAGATAGCCAAGAGGAAAAACAGCTTACACTGCCAGATCCTAAGTTATTCCCAGACCCTTTTGGGTCAAGGATGTTTGGCAAGGGAAGTTAGTACAGTAAAAGAAAAATGGCCTTTTGCTTGCTACAGTCCGGTTTATGAAGGTACCTCATAAGTATGTGGAGTTATTTGAAGAACATGCACATTTGTATCTACCTAGTAGAGAAACCATTTTTCATGAGTTTGCACTAGATTATGTTTAATGATTGATTTTGTAGTTTCCTTTCTTCAGGAATTCATGTTTATCTTCAGGAATGCATGTTTTCTTCAGGAATTCAATTGTTTATCAATTACTTAGATGAATCACTGCAGCAGAAAGGAGGGAAATAATGAAGGGATAAATTAAGACAGAAGACATGAATAGAGAATTGAAGAAAAGTAGCCAACATAAAATTAGAGGGCTGCTTTTTCATGAAGAGACTGATAACTTATCAACAAAAATTTATAGAGGAATAAAGATAGGGTACAAGAAACTTATGGGAATGAGTGAATATGTGCAAGTTTTGACAAATTGTTTTCAAAGCACAAGGAAGAATCAAAGAATTTGGTTGAGAACATCATTTGGATGAGTGTTTTATGTAAAGCTGGCTTCATTTGGGAAGTGCTGGAGCTAAAAGTGGATGAAAAAAAGTGGTTTCATACAGCTGTGTTTTAATTAGGTAGAAAGTTGCATTAAAACCTAAACTTACACTAAGAGGAGAGGGCACATACCACAACAAGACAGCTGTGTTTATACATGCAGAAGCAGGCACGGTGCATTACAGAAAGTGACTGACATGCTGAAGAAGCCATTTACAAGGCTGAAATCTAGCAAGTGGAAAATGGAACCGTAGGTGTGAAGGTCCATGGTAAATAGGTGACAGGAACAAAGGGGAAACCTTTCTCTCCTAACCCTGATCTATCCTGTCCCAGACTCGGCGTTCCCAGTACCCTGGCAGCAGGCTCAGCTGCGATCACTGTGGGAATCTCTGGAGGCTTTTCCTGTTCTTTGAAAGAAAAATGGTCCTGGATTAAATGGCAGGAAGTGTCTGAGTCCTTTTAGCATCGATAAAAAGCACCGGCCTCGCTGGCTGTTTACTGTGAGAGCCAGCTAGCTCCTCACTGACCCCATTGTGCTGTGCAGACTGTCGGGAGGGGAACCAGGGGTGTCAACTGGAACCCAGACTTTATCTCTCTTTCCTCTGTATTTTGCATGTCCAGAGGCACTTTCTCATTCTCCAGAGAGCTGTGAGCCTAGCTGCAGTCATCGGCCAGTGCTCCTGACTGGGGTTATTCCAAGTCATAATCATTTCTAACTGTTCTTCCCATGCCGTAAGATCCCATAGTACGTTCTTGTAGATAATTATTGCCCATGGCCAGAGGCAGGAACATTTTTTAGATTAAAAACCATAGAGTATGATTTCAGAGTCACTGACTTTTTGTTCTGGTTGTCAATTGTTTATGTCATTTGTCAGTGCTGAAAAAGATCACAAAATTGCATCCTGGGGACAGTTTCTTTGAGGTGCAGTCCAGGACCTCATCTCCTGCCTGGTTTAAAATTTTAGAAGTTCCTTCGATGATGCTATTTAAATAAATAAATAAAACATATTGTTACTGGAGGCTTTCACTGATGATTAAAATGTACAATTGCAAATTTTGGAAACCCCATTTAATAAAAGAAGCCTTTTTCTTCCCACAAGGTAAAAGGGGATGAGAAATAGCAATGGGAAAAACTAGAGATGGAATATACTTTTTAAATAATTGTGGTACTGTCTGAAGGCGGAGGAATAAAGTAGAATAGTTTTTGTTACAGCTTTACAGAATTTGTCCTTTGAAGCACTAGGTGGCAGGCTTTAAGCTTGCAAAAACATGAGTTTGGAAAACACAGTGGTATCAAGATAGCACACTTAAGTTGCCAGGCTGAAGTCAAACATTTTTCTCTTCCAGAGATGACAAATCTTTTTTTGTTAGTTTTGTTAATTTTGCTGTCCTCAGAAAAACCTTTCTTCTCAGTGCAGTCTGCTCTGATGCTGAGATACTAGACAAATTATGAACTGTTAACTAGTTGTGAGCTTTTCAGACTGTAAAACCATCCACAAATAAGTTCTTCCCTTGTAATTTGCATTTTATTGCAATTTAAAAATAGTAACTTACACAATGGAGACCTAAGGAGCCAGCAGCAAAGGACACGCATCATTTCCAGTTACCAAAACTTAATTCTACCTATTCATGCCTGTGTGAGAAAAACTGTAGCATTTTGCTTTCGGAAACTTAGTATGTTAATCTGAGTCAGTCTAGTTTGATTTTTGAACAGTCCTTGTTTGTTCTCTCGGTTTCCTTCCAGCTTTTGGTTAATAATCATATTCATTTGTTTATCTAGACTTTCCATGTTGCTTCACTTCAAAATAGCAAGTTAACCAATTAGAATAAAAGCAAAATGTCATGGTTTTATGATTTAACGGAAAGAATAACATTTCATGTAATGAATAAGGATTCCTAAATAACTCTAAGTCATTTCCATTTTTATGTAATTGCCTAAGTTCAAAGCTTAGTTTTACTTAGAGGCATGCATGAAATTATTAACTATTTGTATGTAATTGAAAATGAGTTCTCTTCTAGAGGTGAGTGTGTCATATGCTGTTTCACTTAATACAAATGCCAACGTGAGCTGCGGTCGTGAGTTTTCCTTACAGTATTTACTTGGCTTGGCTCTACAGTTGACAAATCCCTTGAGGTAGTTGGTAATGATTCAAGTAATGTTGTGATACTTGCTCCTGGCAAAGCAATAAGATCACCATCAAATGAGATCCTTCTTTATGAAGGGAGAACAAATCAGAAGAAACCAGTGCATATCTAGATAGGTACAGAAGCACAAATGTTTTCTCAATTCAGAAAGCAGTAGTTCTAATCTTCTGAAGCATCTTCTGATGTCCTAATATAGATTTCAGTAATTCTAGCATCAGGCCCATTATTTATATTTAAGCAAAAGAATATAATTTTGAAAGAAATCTTGATTGAAATGCTAAAGTGTTGAAGAATCCACCATGTTTCTGGGTAAAACTTTTCCTCATTAATTTCTTCCTCTATTGGGAAGTTAAGAGGGTAGCATGTCCTGTTTTTACAGTTGCAACGTAAATTACTGGGTCCTGGGCCTTTTTCTGCTAGTATGAAGTTCTATTCTGTTGTTGAAAACCTTTGTCCAAAAGAATAATCTTGGGTATTGCCAATTGCTCTTTGAAAAAAATGAAATAGATGATGTTTCAGTTCTCCCTCACTACAGGAAAAGTTTTTAACACATGGAACTCTTGAAGATTTTTTTTTTCCTGAACAATTCTAATTTTTTGTTAGCCTTTCTGAAAGGGGTCTTAAACCTAGGTGTGTTCTTTCAAAACAATCTTTTGAATTAAGTATAGAAGAACTACCTTTCTGCTTTTTCCTCAGTAAACCTGTGGTTGTACTTCTGAGGATCAAACTTAGCCAGCCCTCTGTGCCATATCACTGCACGTGGACACAGTTGGACTTGGTTGCCTGCAATGCTCAGGAGCATTTTTAGGAGCACCGTTTTCCATTTGTGATCTGTACTCATCTTTTCCATGAGCATGAAGTTGATTTTAACTATGCTAAAATGCATGGTGCTCAGATGGATGAATTAATTTTTGCATATATATATTTTTAAAAATATTGTACAAGTGTGGAGACTTGTAGAGAACTCTGGAGAACAAGTCTTACGAGGAGCGGCTGAGGGAGCTGGGATCGTTCAGCCTGGAGAAGAGGAGGCTCAGGGGAGACCTTATCGCTCTCTATAGGTACCTTAAAGGAGGCTGTAGCGAGGTAGGGGTTGGTCTGTTCTCCCACGTGCCTGGTGGCAGGACGAGGGGGAATGGGCTAAAGTTGCGCCAGGGGAGGTTTAGGTTGGATATTAGGAAGAACTTCTTTACCAAAAGGGTTGTTAGGCATTGGAATGGGCTGCCCAGGGAAGTGGTTGAGTCACCATCCCTGGAGGTCTTTAAGAGACGTTTAGATGTTGAACTTAGTGACATGGTTTAGTGGAGGACTTGTTAGTGTTAGGTCGGAGGTTGGACTAGGTGATCTTGGAGGTCTCTTCCAACCTAGACGATTCTGTGATTCTGTGTCTGTTAAGTGCCTTACAGCAAGTTGTATTTTCTGAAGCCCACCAGTTAGAAGCGTTACCTGCTGGGTATTTGAAAATATTTGGATTCTGTACTAGCCTGCATGATCTGCAATTGTCAACTTTCCGTTTTGGCTGTAAACCTAAATTCAGACATCCCAAAGAATAAAGAATCATTAGTGGCCTTTCCAACATAATTTTTTTGGAAGAAAATTTCCCTTCATCCTCTTTCAACCGTAGTGTATTGTTTACTGAAGTTTATGTACAGAATGTACAAACAGGAAGATCTCCTTCCTGAAAAATACTTCATGAGCAGCGCTGAAATAGAGAAGACACAAAATATAATATCTGCAGTGACTTACAAGTTTGCAATCTGGAAGCATTTCTTAAACAGAAAAAAAAAAAGAGAAGGGCAAGGGAGAAAACAAAAAGTGAAGGCAGTGCTGTGAAGGGGCAGTTAATTTGCAGTGACCTAGAGAACTGTTTTTCACCTTCTGTGTTAGTGATGGGTTTGGTCTTGAAAGTAGGTATTTAAGAATGAGCCTGAAGCTTAGCAACAGGTAGCAGCAAATGTCCAAAGGACAGCATTTTAATGTGTGAAATGTCTTCAACTGTCAATGCCTGTTGTGGTTGTTGGTCTGGTTAGAATGAATCCTTAGGAGAGAGAAATGACTGTCCAAAAAAGGAGTAAGTTTGTATTCATGAGGAGATGAATCTGTGATGAGATTGTGGAAAGTAGGTGTATTCATATAGTCCTATAGTCCCAAACAAAAGTTACTGTTGGCAGCATCACTATGAGCGTCAGCCAGAAGAGATGTTGATGTCTCTTTCATTGCAACTCCTTACTCTAGTGAAGTGCTAGCAAAACTTAGAACTTAACTTGTTGCTTGTAGCTATTTTGGCTTGATTAGTTACATGCTTTTCTTCTATTTCTTCATAGATAAAGAGAGTCTGATCACTGACAGTGGAAAACTTCATGCTCTGGATCTTCTGTTGACACGGCTGAAATCTCAAGGACACAGAGTTCTCATCTACTCTCAGATGACACGGATGATTGACTTGCTGGAGGTAGGAGAGCTATAGCCTACATGAGACAAATTCTGAAGATGCAAATTTAGCAACATTGTTTTGGAGAAAATACTATAATTTGGACGCAGCAAACCTGACATAAAATGATTATGCTGAGGGATACCCAGTAAATGCATTAATATAAAAATATAAGAGCTGCCATACAGAGTTAGACTGAAGGCCCAGCCTAGTGTCATAGTTCCACCAGTGTACAGCAGCAAATGGTGTGGGGAAGATGTATATGAATAGTGACACTTCACAATTATTCTCTAAGTGTCCTGTTCAAGGACTTTCCGAGCCAGATGTAGTTTAGTAATCCTAAATGGATTTTTCTTCCATGAAATTTTCAGTTGCTTGTTGAGTCTTCATAAATTTTTGTTCTTTGCACTGTCCTGTAGCAAGGGATTGCTTAATGCTTAATGGCGTAATTACACTTGATGGTTTTGAACTGCTTCCTTCTAGTTTCTTTTGATGCCCATGTGTTCTTGTATTGGAAGGAAGGAGAGAACAGTGATTAATTTTACATTGTTCATGTTGCTTGTCATTTTACAGACTCTTGTTTCCCTCTGTCATCTTATTCCAGTGCAGAAATTTAGTGGGCATTAATAATAAGAGGTCCTCTGACATATATGATAGGAAAGAAATTAGGAATTAAGTCATTACTCATTATTTAAATAGTCAGTCTGCCTCCGAAGAAAAAAATCACTATTTAATTAGCAACCACGCCACAGAAGAGCTAGTCTAAAAAGATATTAGTGGGAGGATTATTAATTTGGTTTCCTTTTGGTAGTACTCAGAGTGCTTTGAAGGAAATGCATTTCTTTCTCTGGCCTTCTGTTGAAGGCGGCAAAGTTTGAAGTTCTTGCTGAATCTGAAAAAAATATCTTGTGTCATGCCCTGTGCCTTACCAGTGAAGAATTAGTCATGGTAGCTTTTATGACTTATCTATTTTTGAGTAAGCAAATAGGAGACTTGATGTATGTTAGTTTCAAAGAAGCAATCATGATAAAATTTTCTGATTGTGAATACATGACAGGTAGGAAAATATTTCCATCTGGCAGTGTAATTTCAGCTGTGCTGAAACTTCAGGATCCTGTTATTTTTCAGCCATTAGTCCTAGGTGTACATGGGCTCCCTCAGCAGTGTTTTGTATGGGATGTTGTCTTCTCCACAAGAAGAGAAGAGAACAAGTGAAAAGCCTGAACTAATAGCTGCCTAAATCATGAGTCCCATATGGGTAGGAGTGTATTTTAAGGTCAGCAATTAATAGTGCAGTAACACATCACAAGCTGAATTTTGTTTTTGCTGCTATGAGCAAAAGCAGAACTTGCATGGTTACAAGCCTCTATCTCAGCTCATTCCCTAGCATTGCTTCTTATGCCTCTTTTTTTGGCCAACGTTGGTCATGGTGCACGTTTGTTGACACCATGCACTACAACATGAAGCTCGTAAAACTGAGTGTTTAGTGCCTCTGTCTCTTCTGTTAACATTCCATTTTAAAGGCTTGGGAGCATATCATTTTGCTACTATTGTACCTCCTAAATGCTCAACTTCACTCGTTTGATTTCATTACCCAAATAAGCCACTTACTAAGTCTGTTTTACCTTCTCTACCACCATGTAGCAGAAGCTGGAGCTAAGCAAGCTAAAAATCAAGCAAGGACTTGTAAAAGTTGTATAGCAGTAGGTGTTTTTGTTTTTTGGGATTTTTTTGTGTGTGATCAATGATGTTAAAATACATCCGCTCAGCCTGCTTGCATATGTAAGAACATAAGATGTCCTATTTCTTTTGATAGCATTTTGACTGTGTCAGTGTAACTGCTGCTATATCATACTAGCCTAATCCGTGCAGGGCAGAGAGCACAAGGCGCGTTGTTTACAAAGTTAACATGCTTGTTTGATTTAGCTTCAGCTGAAGAAGAATTACTGCTTAATTCAGCCATTATGAAATCACAGGTACAAATACAAAGAGGAAAAGATTCCCTTTCAACAAAAAGGGATAAAGTATAATTTCATTATTGTTATTTCATGTAGATGTGTATTTCATACTTTTCTAGATGAACATCATGTTTGTTTTTGTCAATGTGATTGCTTTCTTCTGTATGGAAGAGTAATTGTCCATGATTTCAGTGGGAATCACATTGAATTGATGTGGTATGAACTCAAATTATACTCTGCGTGAAGTAAGTTTATTAGTTATGTTAAAACATAACAGCACTCACTTTGGACTATGAAATAAGATGAAGGTAAAACATTTTATAGTTTTTGAGAAAATAGCAGTGTCAAAGCCTTGAAGAGCACTTACTTTAATGGTGCCATGTTTTTACCATGCTCAGTTCATTGCTCGCTGTTAGTTTCCTGTATAGGTTCTCTGTTGCCAGGGTCACTTATGTTATTTTTCTTAGATTAATACATCTGGTGACTTGCTGACCCCTTACACTATAAAAGATTGTCAGGTAGAAGTTCAAGTAAGTCTAGTGTAAGTGTCCCCATGTGATCAATCACTGACTTTTTATTATTATTTCTACGAAACACAATGGTAGCCCATATTTGGTTTTTGAGAAGGAGTATTTGCCAGCTTGCACCTCTTTACGTGCTTATTGTCAGTTCTTCATTTTGTCTCAGTTGTGGTAGACTGCAAGATACAGTGCAGTAGTGGTGTGACCTCAATCCTTCCAAGGATCGGATGGTGGCATCTTTTTCTTTGTTTTCTTGATATTTTGTTCTTTGTGGGAACTAGAAAAATGGGTAGTCGTCAAGTATCTTCCTTAATTGCAGTTAGGGACCATGTATATTAGTTCTTAAGTAGGTCATTTGCCTTCAGAGTTCTCTCACTTTTTCTTAAAAGCTGAAAGCATTAGCTTTCTGCAAGTGATCAAAACACTAAACTACTGGCAAGTGTAGTATAAGTTGTATTTTTTTCCCTAAAATTAGAGAGTATACTGTTAATATTTGAAAAAAAATGAAGTTATTGGATAAAACTAGCTCACAAAAAAAACGGTGTTTCTTAGAAGCACTGTAAGAATACTGTGAAGTATCCTTTTTGATCAGAGGAAGGTGGATAGAAGCAGACCAGAACCTGTTGAGCAGCGTCGAAGATACAATTAGCTAAGATACTAAGCTAGTTTCATGGCATATACAACCATGAATGCTAGTATTACAGATGTAGAAGGATAGCTTATTCTTTTGTAAATTGTGTGTTAGTGGAAAAGTCTAAGATTTGGGATAAGGATAAATGAACTTGACTGAATAGAAATTGTTGTTTTCTGTTTATGCTGAAGCTTGGTTTGAAGATGCCCGTGAAAAGGTGGTTAATAGTGAGAGGAGGGAAGACTAAAGATTTTGAAATACTGAATCAGCATAAAGACAGATAAAGACAGTAAAAAA
The DNA here is from genome assembly GCF_013377495.2 of Cygnus atratus. Taxonomy (NCBI): domain Eukaryota; kingdom Metazoa; phylum Chordata; class Aves; order Anseriformes; family Anatidae; genus Cygnus; species Cygnus atratus. The sequence continues at coordinate 32,608,280 of NC_066366.1, forward strand.
GAAATTGAAAGAAAAAGCCCTTATGATAATTGAAAAATGATTGATCAGATTTGGAGGAAAGGTCACATAGTACCTAGCTGACAATGGTATTGCTCTTTCTGCTTTTAACTGGTGGCAGAAAGCTGTTGTAGAAGTGGAATAAATCAATAGTAAATTAGGGCTTGAGTGCCCTCTAGTTAAGTAGCTGTTCTCTGCTTTAAAATTCTGTTGACGTGTTACTAAAGTGCTACTAGCCATGAGCTCTGCTTTGTAGAGGGGAGACCAAATGTGACTTTTGGCCATTTCTGCATTGTTAATTGTATTTACTTATTTTTTGCTTTCATCGTCTATGCATTGAAGCTTCTCTCCAGTACAACACTCAAGTTCCTTATAGTATGGCAGCTCTTTCACCTCTTCTGCAGTAGTGCAGCAGAACAAAAAAGAAACAGGAGCCCTAAGGATAGGTTTAAAAAAAAAAAAAGAAAGAACTGAGCGCGGTACTGTCAGAAGGTTCATTAGAGTGCAAACACTGCCATGTCTTCTCACTGAACATCAGTTCTTCATCTGTGTAACGTTGAGGCTTGGAGCAAGATGAATCCCATACTTTTCGTTGCTAAAGCACCATCTGCTTCCTTTCTGTCTTCATTTGCAGTCACAACAGCTCAAAGAGAGACGCATAAACCATTAGGGTTAAATCTAACAAATGTGACCAGTAGGAGTTGCGTCTCGTCAGCCAAGGCTCACAGTGTTAAAATATCAGAGGATATATTTTCAAAAATACTCTAAGGATATGTGTATAGCCTGAGGAGCTTTCTGTGTAATTCAGATTTTATTGGTAGTTGCACGGTTACCAGAAAATACTAAGTATTTTAGCGCATGAAAAATTGGAAAAATCTTTTGCCTGCAGCATTCCTGGTTGATGCCATTTGATTTGTGTCCCAGGCAATGGTTTCAGTTACACTGCTTGGCACGAACTGTAGGCTAACACCAGCGTTTCAAAGTGTTCTTGTATGCAGTGAGATTCACAGGCTCTTTACTAGTGAGATAAAGCCTGGGCAGACAGACATTAGTGGACAGTACCAGGTTTTTAAAACCACCAGTCAGATGGTTCAAAATTGACAGGCAGCAGGTACGTTTGCTTTGTTAGAAAAGATTCACTCATACAGTGAGAGCTCAGGACTTGCTAAAAGTTCAGACTTTGTGAAATCAAATTTCCAACATTAGTGATGTTATTTACTTACCTATTCATTTATTTGTAGAAAAAGGCACGTACCGTAGCAACACTGTGCAGCCCAGCTAATACATCTCCAACTCTGAAATGACAACATAATTTATCTCTTACCTTATGTGAAATGCAAACACTGACAAATTATTAATAGTAGCTTTAATTTCTCAAATCATTATAAAGTATTGCTTACAGAAGATTGATTATAGCATTTACTGATGACATTTAGGTACTTTTTTTCCTCCTAAGCAAAAATTCTGCTTTTATTATTGTTGTTTTTCTGTGAATAATGAAAATTGAACAGTTCTAAGACAAACTATATTATTCTCATATGTGTTCTTTGCAGGAATATATGGTTTATAGGAAACATACATACATGAGATTGGATGGTTCTTCAAAGATTTCTGAACGAAGGGATATGGTAGCAGATTTTCAGAACAGGTAACATATTTTAAAAGGTGTTTTTGTACTAAATCACGTGTATATAGTTGGTATAAGATTTAATGTAAATAAATGAAATTTACACCAAAGTATCTTGTATGATAACCATGATCTGAAAGTTTCTTGGTGGTTTGCTGAGCGGGAGTCATTCATGTTGATATCAAATCCATTTGTATTTAGAAATTCATCATCTCTGAAACAGTACGAGAAGCAAATTTTAGTGAACCCACGATAGTTTGTTGCCTTTCCAATATGCTATGGCTTATAAAGAAGGTTGACAGAAACAGAGCAGAAGTTCATTAGTTATTATATGTTCTGAAAACTGACACTCTAAAGATGAAATTGAAAATACTGCATATGCTAGAGCTTTGGAAGTGACCTACTTTGCTGCAAAACACGTCGTATCACTTAAGCATGTTTCACAGAATATAAATAAATAAGTTTATCTTTAATACAGTTGGATTTATTAAGATGGCTTAAACTAATATATGTATAATAGTTAAAAAGGAGGGGTTATTAAATAGTAAGACATGCTAACCTGTTCCATTTAGTAGAACAAAATGGATTCTTGCAATTTGTACTAGCCTGTCAGGAAAGAAAACTATGTAGTCATCTTGTTACAAGTTCAAATATTTCAGTATAACCTTGTCTCTATTGGGGCATATTATAAATAAATAATTAAATTTATGGTTATTAAGCTTCCTTTTAATCATGAAATAGGGCTTGGTAGGATGTCACTTTGGTGTAGTAGTTGTAGTTCACAGTAAGGTTACCCTTCCTGAATGCGGGATGTGAGCTTTTAAGAAGGTCACGTTTGTTTTTCAGACAAGTTAGGTTCACAGATTGTTGTTTACTGCGAGGTGAAAGCACCGTGTTCTAGATGATAGTCCTTGCGTCACCAGTCCCGAAGTATCACAGCAGAAGACAGGAGGAAGAATCTGTACAAAACCTTTCAGGCCACTCGTTCATAAGGGTTGAAGACCTGAATAACTGCTGCAATGAAAAGGCTTTTAGTGAACTCCTTAGAGCAATAAAACTTTAGAAGAGTATGAGCCAAGTACCTGGAGTGAGAGGACTGTGCAGTGCCTTTTTCCCTGTTCCCAGTTGTCAAAAACAGGTTCCGTGCTGGTTAGGATGTCCTCCTGGAATGCTGACACTTCTTCCTGTAAGGTCCTTCAACCAAAGAAGTCAAAAAAATTGTTTTTATTAATAAAAAGAAATTTGTTTTTATTAATGAATAGAACAACTAAAGAAAAATAATCATTTCAACAGGAAATCCCTTTGAGATATAGGTCAGCCAGTATAAACAAGAATTCCTATTAAAATGTTACTCGAGTTCCTCTTATACATGATTTACTTACGAGAAATGTTTCCAGGAAAAAAAGCCTGACTGAGACTAAACTATCCTGCAGGATGTCCTAGTAGGATGCTGAAAATATGTAACCATGGAATGATAATCCATTCCTGTAGTCTGTGCCACTGTCCTCTTTCTTTCCTTTCCATATGGCATTTCCAGAAGTGTTCAGGTTACTAAATGGACATTCCACTATTGTTGTAAAAGTCAAAAGACTTCCTGGCCAAGGATTGCCTACACTGTGCATGGGTACCTGCTGTCATCTTCAGCTTTGCACCTGGAAGATAAAGTCTAGAGATTGACAGCTTGGTTTCAATTCCTCTTGAATGCCCATAGCTCAAGATAGAGTTTTGTACTCGTAGATTTCAGACTGCCAGAAACCTTCAATTTCTAATTTGGCTTTTATTCTTGGCTTTTATTCTTTTAAATTTATAATTTAAATAATTACTTTGGTCGTCTATTGGCAACTTCTTGAGGGAGTAAAAAAAATCTTTTGTTGGACCAGAGTAGGTTTTTTGAGAGTCTGTTTTTTACAATACAACCTTGCCAGGTAAAGACTGGTAATAATACCTTGAAGCATGAGTCCTGAGAACGTAGTTGGTTCTACCTGACCTGCAAGAATATGGATTCCAAAACCTCTATTTTTTTTTTATGTTTGAGTTGTACTAGCACATGCATAATAGCATGCGATATACCTTACTATAGCAAGGGTCAGGTTACCTTTAATGAATAGAAGATTATTATTTAAGAATAAATTAATGAAGACCCTTAGACTAGATGAGTGGACTTTTGGGGACAGACTGCCGACACGTAATTAATCAAGAAGATGCCCCATGCTGCTTATTCAGCAGGAATTTTTGGTCTTTTACTAATTGTGCATGCATTATTGTATGGACAGTGTGGTACGAAAAGGATGTGGTATTGCAGTGTCTTCTCTAAGCATTTCTCTTGCTGCATACTGTCAAAGAACATCAACTTTTTTGGGGTCCTTGACACTAGTGAGGTTCACAGCCTCAGTGGAAATCCTGATTTTGCTGTTACCAATTGAATTTTGATCAGTACTTGGTGATCCTTCATGTAGACCTGTCTCCTTTGTTTTCCGCGTGTGCCGTGTTAGAGCTGCCATTGAATTTGAATAACTGTGTTCCCTTTTCTCCAACTCTTCAGACTGCGGCTAGGTAGGACTTAAAGCATTTTTACAGTTGCTTGCCTAGCGTGTCTCAACTGCCTCAGTTACATAAAGGATTATTATCTTTAGAGGATTATTCCAAGTCAGGTATTGGGATGCCTCGTATCTCTGTTAGTAGTCAGCATTCCTAAATCTGCTGCCAGCAAGTCTAACCATTGGGGCTAATATGACTGCATTAGGCTTTATGGATCTTCCAGTGAGGTGTTCGGAGATGCCTTCCTTGAACTGTGCCATGGAGTGGTGATCCATGTTCTGTTATGGCCTGTTCTACTGGGAGCTGTGTTCACTGAAGCAACTGATCTGTCATTGACTTTCATGCTGTCTGAGGAATTCCAAGGAACATAAATGTAAAACAGTTAAAATGCCCAAGGTGGGAAGGACAGCCTGTGTGCAGTAATAATGGAATTTACTTACAGTCAGTGCGTCTCAAAGAGCTTGAGTTAGAGTGAAATGAATGACTTTTCCTATTGTGCAGTATCCAACTATTAGTAATGTCTTACATAGTCATCTTTGAAACATTATACAGTAAATCACAATTTCATTACTATCATTTCATTGCTATCTTGAGAAGAATCAATTTATTTTCATTTTGCTGATAAGAAAACTGGACAAAAGAATTAAACTTTTAATGCAAATCAGCACAGTTGTGACTGTAGTTGAGTTCTTAGACAGAGGGATTTCTGTGTCTGCTGACAGACACTTGTCCTTTTATAATGTACCTCTGTGTTTGCCAGCTTGCTTTTATATGAAGGTTATTCATTTTTTCCTCTGAGAGTTGTTTGTTCTGTTCAAAGCACCACATTTAGAACAAAAATTGCATCTACACAGTTCCAACCTTTATTTTTCTTTCTTTATCAATTGAGTGTTGTTAGGGCAAAACACTCAAGATTTTATTTTATTTTTTAACATCGATCAGTTCTGTGGAACAATAAATTGTTCTTTGTCTATATGAAATCTTACCTTCCAGTGTGGGCAAGATAAACAAGCCCTGGTTTGTTTTGATAGAGATAAGAAGCCGCTATTGCAAACTGAATGCTTGCGTGTTCAAGCAGTCCTCATTTGTGTATTAACTTCTTTCATATGTTTTTCTCTTGACCATGAACAGCACAAAACATTCTGAAGTGTTCGAGTAATAAAAATAGCCCTGATCACTTCACATGGGTCAAAAAAATTACTTCTGTGGTTACTTCTTGTTCCTCATGCACAAAATATTTTTTTTAATCTCTTTCCTCTCCAGGAATGATATTTTTGTGTTCCTGTTAAGCACAAGAGCTGGAGGCTTGGGCATTAACCTTACAGCTGCAGATACGGTAGGTGAAGTTTCATAAAGTAATACAAAACACAAAAAAATCAGCTTTCTCATACTCAGATTTCAGTTCTCCTGTGCCTCCAAACACCATTTTTCCCAAGCTGCTCATCTCCTGCCTCCCAGACTCACAATATGTGTAGGAAAATTGGTGTTGCTGTGTGGAAGCTGGAACTCTTATACCTATGCTGATCAATATTAGTGCTGCCATTCTCCTAATGAAATTGCCTAGCCTTGTTTACTCTGCTTGTATTTGTAATACAGTATTATCTTGGTGATAAAGTTGCAGAATATTGAGCACCTGGTGTACAGTTTTTGGTTGCTGTTAGATACCTTCCTTCTCCCCACATATATCAGCAGCAGAGTCTAAAAGGAAGTTGGATGACTAAAGGGGTCTACAAATGCAATGACACTTTCACACGAGTGCTCTCTCTTGCATGGCTGCTTGCTCTTAAGGTGCAGCAGCAAAGGAATCAGAGAGCACAGGTATCCGTCACCCTTTTTCTGCGCACAGTAGAATGAAGTAATGGCAGTTGAGTTGTGCTTGCGTTTCTAAATGAGTATCAGCTAGTCAGGAAAGATAAATTTATTCCTTCTCATGTGCCTGAGGTGTAAAGGCATCTTGATTTAGGTGAATTGCAAGGATTTGCACTGTTGAACACTTGCTCCAATGACTGTGGGAGGGAATACTGACCTACATGAACCATTTATGTTTTCAGTAACTGCTGTTCCTGTGCTTCTAACATAATACCTTATGTGCAGGCAGATTTGAACCCAAGACAGACTGTAGTGCTTAGCCAAAAATCTGATTCAAAAATATGATGTAATTCTTTAAATACCCCATCATGTCTTGCTATTACTTAAAAGAAATCAGAAGAAAGCTATCTGTAGGATTTTCAGGGTTGTAAATTTCTCTTGATTTGAAGTTGCTTCAACAGAGGGGAAAAAAAAAGATGGAAACACAGGCATGTATGCGCAGGCTCCTTGCATGAACATTCTTAGTTCTGTGGTTTTGTAGCTTTCTCAATACTTCAGCTAAAATTGTTTTAATGTCTCCTCCTTTTTTTATGTTTACTGTGCATAAAGTACAGTTACAATGATAGGGCAATGTGAATGTAATGTGGTATTTCAGGTTTTTTTTGGTAAAAACACTAGAGTTATTAGACTAGACAAGGCTTTATTCAGATATTGGAAAAAAACAGTGTGTTACTTTTTGTGTGAAATCCTGATTTAATGGGCTTTTTCTTAAGGTAAATAACACCTAAAATGGCTTCACAATGTAATTAGTTACAGGCTTATCAAATGACAATGATATACTATGGTGATAAACTCCAGAATTTTGTGCCTCCAAAGCAGATTTGTTGAAGAAAATATTAAAGACGTTCTGTTGAAGTTGAAACATTCACTGTCAATTAGTTTGAATATATTTGAAATGCATTGGAAAAGATTTTATTGGACTGGGCAAAGCTAGGTGAATACAGCCTACAGTGGGCAAGTGATTCTGTGGGTTGTGTAGTGGAACTTTTTTTTATCATCATGTTGGTTTTTGTTTTTTTGTTTGTTTCATCTCCAGGTACACTAAATATATGGGTTTATTTAATAATTTTTGTTCTGGTTTTCTTTTACAGGTCATCTTCTATGACAGTGATTGGAACCCAACAGTAGACCAGCAAGCCATGGACCGGGCACATAGGCTGGGTCAAACAAAACAAGTCACTGTGTACCGGTTGATATGTAAAGGCACCATTGAGGAGCGTATCTTACAAAGAGCTAAGGAGAAGAGTGAGGTAGGAATAAAGAAATCATCTGGAACAAGAAGTTACAGAAACTTTATCAAAAAATGTGTATCAAAATGAGTAAATAAATTTTATATATATATATATATATATACACACACTATATATATATATATATATATATTAAAAATTATTTTATATATATATATATATATATATATATATATATATATATAATAAATATAAATATATATATATGCAGGGAATGCATATAACAGAAACCAAAAGGAAATGTCTTTGTTCAAACAAACAAGTCTGTTGCTAGCGCAGCATCATTGCAGCTACATTATATAAACTGGGAAGAAGCTCAGTATTTACACAATGACTTCATGGAAACTATTTCTTATGATGCAATGAAACTACTTGGGACTCTAAAGCTAGAGCTTACGTCTTTGCTGTGTCAGGGCAATGCTGATTCCTCTAATGTTATACTGTTACACCACAGCTCATTTTTTGAAGAAACTTGAAAGGTAATTAAAGGTAATTAAAGGACAGTTTTTGAGCTGTTGGGTTGCCAGAAGGGCTCATTTTCTGCAGCATCAAGTGGTAAATGTATTAGAAACTTTAAAGCTCATGACACTTTACTGGCAAGAAAAAATTACTCACAATCACTTTCTTTGGTAGCAATAGATATACTATACACGAGGCTCAGATGTTGTATGCACTTGGGATTTCTTTTAGCTTTTGTCTTAATTAGATGCTGGTCATAGCACTGCAGCAACTGAAGCATCTCCAGCTGAATGCATTCATATTTTCCCTTGTTGAATTTCATCCATTCTGATGTGGGATACTGCACTTAGTAACTTGATACCAACCTGAAAATAAGTATAGTTTTTTGCTGGTGCTCCAAATCATCAAAATTGGCTTATGCTAAAGCTTGTTCTTTTTTGCTAAGTTGCACCTCTTACCATTTTTTTTTGTGTGTGTTTTTTAGTGTAGTTGAATTAATAAAGTTGCTTGTGCTGAGTGAATTGCTTAAACTGAGACACAGACTCAACATGGAGATTTAGTTTTCAGTAGAGGAGATTAAGTATGTTGTACCTTTTAAGGATGTGATCTGCCTGATCCTGTATACAGGTTACTTGAAAAATAGGACTGCTAATTTATACCTTATAGGAGTACTGCTGTAGTTTTACTCTTGTGTTCAGCAATATATTAAGCCGTAAATATTATTATTACGTGGTGGTTTACTATACATCTTGGTACAATGGATGGCAATTTTCTGCTTTCTAGCTCAGTTGCTTCTCATTTTTTAATAATTACAGTTAATGAATACAATTCTCAATAAAATTTTTCCTTAAATTTTGCTACTAACTATAGTATGATAGAGAAGTTGAATCAATTCTGACTACACACGCTTGCATTTACATCTTTTTTGGCTGGCTTTCAGTGAAGGGTAATGAAAATGTTTCATGGATCCTTTGAGTAATTTCTCCTTTTTTTCCTAGATCCAGCGAATGGTGATTTCAGGTGGCAATTTCAAACCTGACACTTTGAAACCAAAAGAGGTTGTCAGCCTTCTACTAGATGATGAAGAACTAGAAAAGAAATGTATGTGAAATTCATGTTGTAGCATTTTCTCCATCTTCCACTTCATTAGTTTTTTTAATCTGTTGTTTTATCTCTACAAACACATGTATTTCTGATAACCACTTCCGTTTCCTGGCTCATTTTGTATTGCCATTTTTGTTAGTACAAGCTGGTTTCATATCACTGCTGAGCTGAGGGGTGAGGTTGTGCAAGAGAGACATGATGATGTGATAGTTTTTATTGGCACTCTTTCAGGATCATTACATTGTTCCTGAATGACAGAGCTTTGACAAGAATTAAGTAGGTCATGACAAGAAAAGTATTAATAAAAATGCTGTGTTGCATCGCAGTTTTGAAGCTGTATTAGAGGTACGCTTGATGGTATGTTTGAAAGAAGATTTCAACTGCGAGACTTTTTAGTAATTTGGTTGGAAAGTGTTTTAATATAGCAGTTCTACTTCAAGAAACCAGAATTTCTTGTAAGGTTCACAAAAGGGTATGAAGTATCTTTCCGGCGGCAACAACTGTGTGCTTCTTTTCTGACAGTGCGTCAGCGTCAAGAAGAGAAGCGACAGCAAGAAGAAACAAATCGTGTGAAGGAACGTAAACGTAAAAGGGAAAAATACGCTGAAAAGGTACCTTGATGCAGAGAGGTTACCTGTGTCAGTGACACAAAGAGCCTGAAAAGCTTTAGGCACACTATTATGTAGTGTGGAAATATTTTATGCAAAGGCAGTCTAATGAGTAAAGTGTTCTCTTCAGCATCGAATGTCAGTCTGGCACTTCCTACACAGAAGAGGGATGTTATAAAATAAGTAATGCACAGTTCCCTGTATTTTAGTATCATTTGCAACTTCAAAAATAAGGAAGTACTGCATACCCATACAACACAGTAGATCATCAGTAGTCCACAGACAACAATTTGGGGACTCAAGTTTGAAAAAAAACAAAAAAAAAACCACCAAAACAACCAATTGAGTGATCATTCTATGGCATATAAAATGGAGACTTAATTAAGATTTTGTTTTGCAAGGATGAAAAAATAATACAAGTAAAGAACCAAACATAGATAAATCCCAAATAGCTATGTGGCTTGTGCAGAAAGACAGAAGATTAGTTTGTTTGTTTTTTTTAAAAAATCATTAAATCTTGTTTATGAAAATTCAGAATTTTTGAGTATTGGAGGCTTTGCATTAATTATTTTTTTTATAATGGTAAAGAATTTCGAGCTTACTTCAGAAGGTAATGGAAATCAGAGTAATTCTATAAGAGTAATTCTACAGCACTCAAGCTATGTTATGAAGAAGAAAAAAAAACTGCTTAAAGCTAAAGACAGGGCCTTTAAGGTATCTGTTACTTTGTCTTTCAAAAACTTGCTTTGGATAATTCTGTACGTGGCATTCCTTTGAGTTACAATACTGTATTATACATTGAGATTTTAATTTGCACGTTCCACTTCGGTTTTAACTGTATTTTTCATTCCCTGTATTGTTTTATTTATTTCAGAAGAAGAAGGAAGATGAGTTGGATGGGAAGAGAAAGAAAGAGGGCATGAACCTCGTGATCCCGTTTGTTCCCTCAGCTGATAACTCTAACCTGTCTGCTGATGGGGATGACTCCTTTGTTAGTGTAGATTCTGCCATGCCCAGCCCTTTCAGTGAGGTGAGACTGCCTGCTTCTTTAAAGTATGTGCTGTTTCAGTTGTGATCTTAGATCCAGTAGGGTTCTTGCTTTCTGACGCTTCAGTTAATACAGAATTCAAATCTGTAGGGAAATGAGATGTCTGAAAGGTGAACCATGGAAGTGAAAATAATTAATTGAAAACATAGCAGCTGCAGTAAGCTGCCTACTGGAGCTCCTCTTTGTTGATATGCCGTTATGCTCCTCTTCACTTTCTGTCTTTGTCTTTTCTTAAAGCAAGTTCATGCCCTGAACCTCTTGCTTTTGATTCTGAATTAGTGTGGTTTTTAATCTGGAATTTAAATTGTAAATTTCCAATGGTGCACATTATATTTTCTTTCATATTTTGAGTAAAGAATTGCGAACAATTTTTGGCAGCAAATATATTTTGTTCTATACCATGTTGACTAAGATTACTATGTTGTATTGTTCCCTTGCTGATAAAGATTTTTATTGGCACTAGTTACTTGGTTAAGAGTCCTATTGTTTTCTCTCTTGCAGTTTGAGAAAGATGCACAGTTAAACTGCAGTTTTCTTAAGTCTCTGCTGAGCCCATTAGTCTCCTGCTGATAACATTTATGTTCATCAGTTGAAATTAAGTTGCTCCTGGAGGTCTTTACTGCTGTTCAGCATGTAAATAAAGGGTGTAGTGTGACTAGGCAGGATATGTATCATGCTGTAAGTCTTGGAGAAAATGAGAGAGAGCAGAACAAGTACCAATTACTTGTGATTGTGTGTCTTACTATGTTTGAACCCTTCCCTTTCCTAACCTGAGAAGCTAACGGCTTTGTTCTTGGTCATGTTTAGATATCCATCAGCAGTGAATTACACATGGGCTCTATCCCTCCCGATGAGAGCAGCAGTGATATGCTTGTGATTGTGGATGATCCAGCTTCTTCAGCACCTCAGTCAAGGGCAACAAACTCTCCTGCTTCCATTACTGGCTCCGTTTCAGATACCATGAATGGTCAGTACTCTTGCCTTGACTTACTAACGCATATTAAACCTTGACTTTGTATGCCTGGTTGGTACATGTTCTGAATTTTAATCAGATTCTGTGCATGGTTGGCAAGATTTGCAAAAAACAATTTGTCTTTCATTGAGAAATAACTTCTGATTTGGTAAGAAATCTGTTTATAGTCATTCATCACGCTTTCCTTTTTCCTATATTAGTTACTCTTATGAGTTTTTTCCCTTGTTCCTATATTATAGAGTGCTCACCTTACCGAGCTACAGACATCCACAGAACTCTTTCATCTCTAAGTTTTTCCTTGAATTTGCCATAGGGCTAATAATCAGTTCTCTGTTTCCACTGAGTGATTAAAGCAGCTGTAATTTTAAATAATGGTAACAGTTTTTAGTTACTGTAACTTTATACTCTGAAGTAAGGAGAGACCTAGTTCTTGATGAGTTTCTTTACAGATAGCAAATGGAAAGAACATACATCTTCAATAAGAAGATGCTTCATCCTGAAGTAGAACCCTGAATCCTCCATCTATTTGTGGATTGGATTCATAACAATAATGACAAGGAAATTAATAAGATGTGATTAACGAAGGGTCAAGTTTTGTATATGTGATTTCTTTTCGTGAGATCAGTACTTGCTGACAGTGTCTGTATTAATGTAAAATGAACAGTATCAGTTAACAGGAACAGTATGAATGTAAATGGCAAGTCGTTACGATGCTGTATTCATTTGTGAGCTACCTGACATGCTATAGCAGTTACTGTTTTAATGCTCTGTGTTTTTTTTTAAGGGGTTTCAATGCAAGATACACCGCTCACTGGGAGAGGCCAGTCAGGTCGAAGCCGTGGTCGCCCTAAAGGATCAGGCGGTGGATCAAAAGGCACCGGGAAAGGCAGAAGCCGGAAATCGATAGCAGGAAGCGCGGCCGCAATGGCAGGTGCCAAAGCAGGGGCGGCAGCAGCCTCTGCAGCGGCATATGCAGCGTACGGGTACAATGTCTCTAAAGGTATGTGGGGAAAGGGAGGCAGCAGGCTACCCAGAGCAGAGCCAACCACATGAATTTGGACGATTGCTTGTTTACAGCCTGTCAAAAATAGATGCAAGTATTGCTGGTATTGCTTGTACAGTATATTCTGATATCCAGGCAAAGCGCAATGTGACATGGTACCGGTGTGAGAGGATGGCCAGTTTCACCGCAGATGACCTTGAGAGGCTAATCTTGCAGAATTTTCACCTGCCCTTTAAATTATCTCATACCAAATACTTCTCTCTTGTTCTTCATTTTGGTGCCCAGACAGATTAGATAGTGTTGTTTATCCCATGGGTTTGGCTGTGTCTTTCCCGTATTGCTGATATGGTGAAGTTACAGCGTCAGGTTTAAAATGTTCTAAACCAGTGGTGATGGAGCTTCAGCTTTACAGCACATATAGTCGTCCCAGGGTATAAGTGCAAGATAATTTGTATGTTTAGGCCATCCCTCTTCATTAAAATCTCATAAATCATGAACGCAGTGTTGTCTTGGGACTAAGTGTTAGTATATTGTAGCCATTAAAATTTTTTTGTTACCTTAGTGCTACAAGTAGAGTGATATGCTCACGTGGAATTTGATTCTCTTTTCCATTGCTAGGCATGTCTGCAAGCAGCCCTCTACAAACAGCAATTATTCGGCCTTCTGGACTTGCAGATTTTGGACCTTCAAGCGCCTCTTCTCCCTTGAGCTCCCCTTTGAGCAAAGGAAACAGTGTTTGTGGCACCCCCAAAAGCTTAAACCTGACCAGCAGTCTCATATCAGAAACTCCAATTCGGAAGCAAAGCAAAGGTGCCCACACCTCAGGTGGTCGGTAGTAATTTTGAACCCCCAAAGCTTGTCTGAACTGTGTTGGCTTTCAGAGTAGACCACCCTGCAAGGTGAAGGCATGCAAATGAATGCCTTGTTGCTGTCAAGCACCTGTGTGAAAAGAAAATCAAAGCACAATGGGAACGGGTGGTTTATGTGAGCACTTTGGTTATGTGTATCCCAAAAATTATCTTTGCAGACACTGCAAGAAGGATGGAAGGGGTGTCTGGGGTAACTGAGGTGGTCCGATGGTGTTTTATTGACACATCTGACAAAGATTTCCCAAGAAACCATCCAGGTACTCCATGCAATATCCCAGAGCTGTGTGTGCGCTTCAAGTCACACGAGTGTAGCTTGAAATGGAACCCAGCTTTAGTTATATCCTATAAAACCAGTATCTGAATGCCAGGGCTATCCTGTAGAGTCTGAAGACATTTCTGTACTGGGAGCTGGTCAGTGTAGATGCAGGGGTAGCTGGGGGCTAAGCTGAGGATGATGTGTGATCAAAAGACTCTTGGATTCTTCTAGTGTGGGCCTCTGGGGTTTTTGTTTGGTTATTTTTGTTTTGTTTTGTTTTTTTGAGAGCTTGAAATGCAAAGGAAGGTATCTCAGGTGGTTTCCAGGGAGTGGATTCTTTTCAGCACCATTTGTTTAGAACAGGTTCAGAGCCACAGAGTGACAGGAGCTCTGGCAGGCCTAGTGAGGGTAGCAGCACTGCCTCTGCTTCCTGCAATGGAAGAGGCTCCAAGCCCGTGGCTTGATTTGTGTTTCAGAGTTCTTGCCAGCATAAGCTCTTGCTGTGTTAAGAATAATTTTTCTCATTTTTGATACATGCTGAACTCTTAAAGGCTTAGAAATACAATCAGGCTCTACTTGTGCAAATCTCAAGAGCAGGGAAAGCTGCAGGGCCGAGGAAGAGTTTGCTGCTGTTCCTCTCAGTGTGCCATAACAGAGTGTGGTTCTGCAGCTAGCAGTGCTGCGAGGGGAGCAGTGAGAAACAGCACTGAGAGAACTGTGCCATTCCCACCTCCAGCCAAATCCTGGGAAAAAAAAATTGTCTCATATCCCAGCCATCCATTGACCGTTCTTCCAGTGTGTTTTCCCTTCATCTCTGTGATCATCCCATGTACTAGCTTGGTGGAGCTCCCTGTGGGTACCAGTAGCCATCTCCCGTAAGGCTGATAGAAGGCAGTGCTGCCAGTGCCCGTCTGTGTTCTCATCTCCGATTGCTCCTTCCCCTTTCTCAATGCACAAACCCCCTTTGTAGCCCCTTGCTTTGCTGTAAGCGTTGTCTGCATTGCACTGAGATTTAGGTGTGGGACAGGTCTTCTGTCTGACGCACTGAATTAAAAGGCTGTTCTGGGGCACTTTCAATCCCTCGAGAGAAGTGAGTTATGAGTTGCAGGTCTGGGCTGTGACAGCAAAAGATGACTTTTTTATTATTATAATTTTTTTCCAACCCCAAATCCTTTGCCTGGCGTCCTACAGTGTGGAGCAAGTGCTTCCTGTTGGCTCTGCCTCTAATTTGCACACCTGAAAATAGCAAAACTGAGCTTAGTTAGATTGATTTTTAAACAGATTTGCAGGGGATAATTGAGGGGGGAGATGGTGTTTAATTAACTCATGAAGACTTCCCCCTTCCCCTCGTATTCACATGTATATATGATATTTAGAGGGAATCAGACAAATGCCAAGCCTTTTTTTCTCTTTGAATGTGCTGTCTATTTTTATAACTGAACTTGTACATATGTATAAAGAGAGACACATCTTTCTTTTACTAACTGGAGAAGAAAATCTTAAATAAAATGGAGTGAGATAATTTTATGTAAATCAGTGTCTTTGTGGTTTTTATGCATATAGCTAGCTATGTGACAGGATTAGGGAACAGCGTGGAGGTTGCACATCTGCAAACAAATCTAGGGACGGGCTGCTCAGTGTAATGCTCTCGGGTATTTACGCTCTTCTGAGTATCATTCTGTAACCTTTTTCACTTACAACTGTACAAGTTATCACATGTTTGTATTCACTGATTATCTGGTAATTTACTTTGGAGCAGGTATGCAGCAGATCACAAGAAAATAGAATAATTACATAATGGTATCTGAATCACAACGGTTCAATTCAACAGTTGATTGCTTTGGGACATCATTCTCTACAGATTTTCCATTTTTTTTCCTCCCTTTTTCAGGTTATTTTTTAAAGGGTAATTTTTTTGTGTTGTTTTTTTGTGTTACTGTCTTGATTTTCAAACTGCTAGACGATTGTGTCAATTTGTTGTAATCCAAAGTTGAGAAAAAATACATTTGTAACTTGAAAAGATTGGAAAAAAATAGTAATATTCTGTTGCACATATGCTTTTGGAAGATTAAATTATTGGTATTGTAAAAAATGATAATAGCATTTGAAAAACTTATTTAATCTTCAAAAGAAGCACAGAATGATATCACAAATTGTGGGAAAAGTAGCAGTAGCCTAGCTGCATGTGAAACATGCATCAGGCTGACAAATTCAGGGAGACCTAACGTAGCAGTAAAATAAATGAGCTGCTAGATCATATCCAGTTTAATATCTGTAAAAAGTTTAAACAGATGCGTTCTTTTTATTATGCATCATAGAAGAACTGAGATTCTGAGATATTACTCAAGGAATTAGGAAGTGTTCATGTAAAGGCTGTTCTACTCAATTTCTTGATTTGGGGAATTAAGTAGTGCTAGAAAGACAAAGACTGGGAAATATGTTAAGGAAGGGGGGAAGTTTTGTGATCAACACTATGGGGAATACTTCTATTTAAATGAGTAAAATGGACATGCACACTGAAACTTTGTTTTTTGAAGTTTCAATCTGCGAATCTTTTCACTCAGGCTGTGCATTGTGCACTTGTCTTACGGATTAATGGCAGAGAAAATGTCCCTTTCCTCTGAGGGACTGAAGTATTTGCTACTGGCAGAAACAGAATATCGAAGTAATGGAGTTTGCAATCGAAGCTGGAATGGTGAAATAGATGTCAGCATGTTTGGGGGGATGTTGGGAATGTGTATTCCTCCTGCTATTTCATTACAGCATTGGTATTTTCACTCACAGATTACTGCAAAACTGTTAAATGCAGTTCTCTGATTATTACTACAATCCATTTTCTCTTTCTGACATGGGTCGAGTATGCTGTCCTCATATCAGCCACCGATGATCTCTTCCTATTCAGCAAAGAGTTAAAACAGGCTACTGTAGGAGGGTTTTCAACGAGAACTGTTTTAATTCTTAACTTCAGGGTATTAGTACTGCACTGACCAAACATGGCGTTATTTCTGTGCCTTTTCTGTTGCGTGCTTTCCCCACCACAGTGTCTCTGCTCTTTGCTGTCATGTTTTGCTCATTGAATGCCTTCTGTCTGCCTAGGGCTATATTTTGCTTTACTCCCATTTTCCTGAAGTATTTCCTTTAGCAGCATTTCCCAGGGTGTGGGGGGGAGGCACACAGAGCTCAGTGGGAAAAGATCTGTGCTAAAGGAATAGGAAACTTACTTTACTTGTAGCTGAGGCGCAGCTGAGTTGCATCTGGGAGGAGGAAGAGCATGACCGATAAAATCACTTTAGGGGCAGGATGTGGATCAACATACTTTGGGAAATGCTGCCCTATGACCACTGCTCTGCCAGTCCTGATCTACGGTCTGTAGGGCGAGCTGGTCTGCTTCTGCTCCCAGGTGTATTTACAGACTCCTCCTCCTCTCTCTTCTGCCTTTTTTTTTTTGTTGTTGACTGTCGAGTCTGAAACATGTTACAACTTGACATGCCTATAAGGCTCCTTCATTGTTCTCCCCTTACTGCTCAAGAAGAGATGGCTGTACACTCGTTGCTGCCCTTTGGAAATTTCCAGCTCGAGTGGCTGGAAAACACATTGTAGCTCCCTACCCAAGGAGAGATGCTGCTTGGATGTTAAGTATAACTTGGATATATATATACTAAAATAAAGGCAATTTCATCTTATACTCCTAGGCATAAGCACTAGCTGAATTGTGAAGGTTGGTTGCTTTTTTGTTTGTTTTTATTTGCAGCATGTACCAAGTGTGTAGTGGTGAATGAGAGGGGAAGGGGCAATTCATCATTCCTCCTAAGAGCATCTTTATTGGGGTGATACATACGTCTCAGCTCTCAGATCCAACCACCAGGTTTATTCTGCAAAAACAAGCCTTTCTTGTAGCATTCGGATTAGCATTCTGAGAAGCCTGCACCAAATGCCTTCTGAAAAGGAGAAATGCATGATAAGATGAGTTGGGTTTCCTCCAGCTTTGCCCTCCTCTTAGCTCCTGCCTCTTCCCTCAGGAAAGTGAATTTACTGCAAAGCTAGTGGGTCTTCCAGGCATTTTGTACCAAACTATTTACATAATGTTCTTCTAGTGGCATATGAGAGTATTAGTTTGCATCCCAGGCATGAGGAAGTGTTTCAGTACTCAGGTATGAAATGACATCTCCTTCCTTCCTTAGCTGATGAGCATCATTGATAGAATGAGGTATGGGAGGAAAAGATTTAAACACCACTTTTCATGTTTTCTTGAATTTCCCATGGGCTGTCTCTTCCTTCTTCTGCAGTGTCACTGGTTATGTTAAATCCTCAGTACTGTGACACAACAGTAGCGAGGTGTGATGTGAGCTTCTGAGCATCCAGGGGGTACGGTATCCCTTGTCAGCTCTGTGACATTTGTTTGCATGAACCTGTTTTTTCCTTCTTGCTCCTTAGCCTTACCTAACTTTTCTCAACATCCACATGTTGTCTTCAATGCTTTTGGTTGACAGGAGAAATGTTTCCGTTTAAAGGTGTTAATTTTTAAACAAATGACCCTCATAGCCTTGCATCGCATTGTTGCGGGAACTGTGAATTAAGAGAAAGCTGCGTGTGTAGCTTGCAAGCATTGTGACACTGAATAAACCTTCACCAACTTTTTCAAAAGCAACAATAAAAAAGCCTGTAATTGCTGCTCTGAGATTAGAAGAACCCATTTGGAAATTTCCTGCTGCTTTGGGCTGTCACACAGACCTGACTTGGGCTTTCCTCTAGGAAGGGATGAATCACAGGCAGGAGTCCTCTTTGCACTGCGACATGTCTGACACGCGGGTTTCTTGTACTGTTTTCTCCTGATGTTGTAGTAGAATTCAAACCTAGAAATTCTCATTTGTATTCAAGCTACTGAGTGAATTTCAGAATTTTATTGCCAGTGGGGACCAGAAATTTTATGATGCTTATTCTACAGTTATGTCCCTGGATAACTCCCTGTCTAGGGAAGCACTTCGCAGAAAGAGCATTCGTGTTAGGAGTTGAATGGGAACATTTCCATCTTCCTTTAATTCAAGTAACTTATCTTGGTAAACAAGCCTAAGTTCTCATCAGGGGAGCCCTAAAAGCCACCCCACTTCCTCACAGAAGTGTGGCTGCATGGGCTCAAAGATCTGACCTCTTTGAAGAAGTCACCTTTGGTAGTGTTATCCTCCCCATGGCCAGTCTCAAATTGCAGTGCTTTCCTGTGCTTCATTCAGCCTATACAAAGTTCTTGGTTCTTTGTTTTGTCGTTGTTTTGTTTTCTGTTGTTTTGTTTGTGTTTTTGGAGAGTTTTTGTTTGTTTTTAATCCAGGGAAGAGTCAGCAATTTTTGTACTTAGTTGGCTCAGTGTTGCTTTCTATTATTTTTTCTGTAAACCGCATTAAGCCGTCGCCACGTGACTGCCTGCCATTAGCTGCGTGCTGCCGGCGAGTCAATGAGATGGCACGTGCCTCGACACACCCCTGCGTGCCACTTCATTGCCCATGACAGAGCTCCGTGGTTTTCCTTGGCGAGCTGAGGAAACAGAAGAGCTGTTCAGCCTCTGGTAGCTGGACAACCTGGACTGTGTGAGAATCCAGAAAGCTTGTGTCCAAATCCCCTATTTTTGGTCACTCCATGCGTCTGATCAGTGCTGATGTGAGAGATCTTCTGCGTCTTGGTCCTTCTGCCTCCTCCTGCTCCTTCCGTAGAGTTTGAGTGGCTGTTTGTGTAGGCAGCTTCTGCATTCCCACAGACTTCTCTTTTAACTTTTAACCCATGTTTTTCTTTGATTTAATCTCATTTATATCCATAG
Organism: Cygnus atratus; assembly: GCF_013377495.2. Taxonomy (NCBI): domain Eukaryota; kingdom Metazoa; phylum Chordata; class Aves; order Anseriformes; family Anatidae; genus Cygnus; species Cygnus atratus. Next base: position 32,627,687 of record NC_066366.1, read on the forward strand.
CATTACAGTATTGCTTTGACATATCACTTTACATGACGTAACACTTGAACTAGATCTAAAGATGAATAAGGCTACAACTTAAACCTCTATTTTTTAAGCGCTTTTGAAGCGGTAATTCAGCTCCATGATACCTGTTCGTCTAGGTGATTGCAGTCTTACATCATTCTCTTCAGCATTTGGAAGAGGTTACTGTATCTACTCTTAGTCAGAGTTTAATGTGATATATTTAGTTCAGTTAACGTGGAAAAAATAATTGCTGTCTAGTTTTTTAGTTATTCGTCACTCAGCTCAATTCCTCTTGACTAGCTGAAAACCTACTGATGTAATGCTGAATCTGGGAAGCGCAATAGGTTTCTAAACACAGTGTTGATTTGGGACTGGAAATCACGGTGATTTCTGTGGTCTGTTAAAACCCCAAGTGATTTGTGTGTTTTTGAAACATGTCATCATGAGCTCTGCCAAAGGAGATTTGCTTCCCTGGCTTTGATAACTTGCTCTTGCCATATGCAATCAGAGGTATGTATTGCGTAATGAATGTAATTTGATTACAGGGCAGTTTGCTGTCTAACTATGTTTCTTTGTGTCTGTCTGGAATCAAATAACTAAATGCTAAAAGTGAGCGTTGGCCTGGTAGAGTATTCATAGACAGATTAGAGAGTCCAGCTCTTCTTTGCAGTGATATAATTGATAGCAAATGAGAGAAGTAATGAGGTTTAAATTCTTAATTTAAAACAGAGCCTGTGTCTGAGATGTTACAGGAATAAACACGTGAGAAGTTTGGAACTGCCAGCAACTGCGAGCCTAAGCCATTAGCTAAAAAAGCTTGAGGGACTGCAGCAAATTTGAGTGATGTGTATAAGACAAACAAACATTAAATATATATATATACATGTATAAAATATGTATGTTTCCCTGCCAAAGTTCATTTTTAGATGGCAAATAAATATTACACAAACTTAGTATTCTTTAAAACTTCATGTACCTAACAGTGAATTAGTAAACTTGCAGAAGCATGGATTCTAATTGGACAATGGCAAACATAAAGGGATCCATGAAAATTTCAGATTACTTTTGTATGTTTGCATCATAATTGAGTGCTAATGATGTGAGCACACATTATCTTTTTCCCACAGGGTTTTCTCTGAATACCTAACGTACAGTTCCAAGTATTCTGGAAAAACATCATCCCTTAATGTTTCACATTGTGCAGTCAATGTACACTTCTGAAATTAGGTTCTTGATGTCTCAATTCTCCATCTGTAAAATAGAAATAACACCTCTTCACAAAGGTGGTGTGAAGATGGCCTAAAGTTTGCATGCAGTGATTTCCCAGAGAAAAGTGAAAATGGGGAGCAGTTTCTTCACATTTGGAGCAAGTTCTGCATAAATAAATGCAGTACCATACAGAAGAAAGAGCAACCGAGTTGCTGCTAATTTTAGCATCCTCCGATCAAATGAAATGAGGCAAGGATCCTCTGGAAAAAAAATCGTGGGTATTGATTCTAAATGAGGCTGGTCCCATAGTTAGTTTCCATCCTCTGTCCAGAACTCGTGGGTCCTCAAATTATAGGGTGCATTTCCAGGAATAGGTGTGATATATATGTAGTTTAGAGATGCCAGTGCTGCCAGAATTTACTGTGCTGTTTAGCAACAAGAGACATGATTTCATCTGGCTCCTGCCTAACAGGTCCAGTAATAGAGTCTCTAATATTCGATGTCAGGTCAGAGGGAAGATAAAAAGCATTGTCTGTCATTGGGAGCTGAGCATTCCTGTTCTTTTCCTTCTCTAAAAATGGGATTGTGTATTGGCAAAGAAGAATGCCAAGGAGAAGAACACACTCTTATAAAGCAGACCAAAAGAATGAATGTATATATGATCTAAAAACCTGCCAGCTGTTTGAAATACACTTTGGGGTCAATTGTTTTTAAAGGAATGGATACCTCACTGAAGAAAAAAAATAAAACAAAAAGATTTCATCTCATGATGTCAGTAGAAGCATCCTGAGGACAAAGCTGCTGACCCCCGCTGCCTGTAACAGTATCTCCCACCCCGAGTACCACCAGCGGTCACAGCGTGCCAGCCGCGGTCCTGGGAGGTCGCTTCCAGCCCTGGCTGTCCTGCTGAAATGTGAAAGTGCACCCAGCAGCAGCGTCCTGGCGCGGTACCTGCAGGGTGAGCAGAGGTAATGTAAGCACATCCCCAGCAGCCCCTGCCTCTCCTCGCCGCTCTGGGCATCACATGCTGTGTTGGTGACTTGGAGTTCGGAAGCGCGGGTGAACCGTCTAGACAAGGAGAGGATAAAAGGCTGCTTTTTTGGTTTGTTTTCTGAATGTTTTCAAATGTCACATATGCTTTGTGTAGACAGAGTTTAATATCAGCAAGCTGGTTGTGGTTGCCCCTGAGGCTGTTTGTAGACGAGGTTATAATTGCTGTAAGTGGGCTGGATATGAGTGTGTGAAAAGATTTCAATGTCGTCTATGCTGTCAGTGTCAGTAGGTCCATAGCTCCAGCTCGAGGCAGAGTCAGCAAGCACCTCATGTCATGTACAAGCAACAGCTTTGTGCAGAAGGCATGGGGTGTCTGATAAGCTAGAGGCCATCTGTGGATGCTCTGCACGCTACCCAAACTGCATGGCAGAGCTGACCTGCATGTACCCAGCATGTGCCCAGGCGAGCATTAGTCATGTCTCTGAAGGTCAATCTTGCAAACCAGCAAATGAAACCTCTCCTAAAGTCATCCTCGGACTTTTCTACCCATGGGTGAAGCGGTTACAGATCTCTGTGTGCTGCAATAGCTGCTTTCTGTTTGTGGACAAAGCAGCGCTCTGGGGCTCGTTCCTACCCTGTGAGCCAGCGGAGCGTGAGAGTTGGGATAAAACCTTCCCCTTCCCTGATATTCTTGGTGATGGGCTTCAACTACCAGCAGCTATCAGGTCTCTCTTCAGCTGTCAGCCTTGGGCCAAGCTGATCTTCAGGGGGTTTTAATTGAAGATTCATGGATATGTGCCCCATTAAAAGTGAGATGAGGGAGGCAAAAAACAGCATAAACAGGAGGATGTAAGAGAGCAGTCTTTGTTCTTGTGTCCCCAGAGCAGCTAGCTCAGTATGGCCTGGGAACAGTGTGGTGTCCCCAGCTAGGAAAACAGCACCTCTGTGTCTCTGAACTTCCCTGACCTTTCACGTTATTTCAGTCTCATTCTCTGGAGTTCAAGGTACTGGCTGTGCTTCAGGAATTCAAAAGCATAAACACTCATCAGTTTGGCTGGCACTACTGTAAGATGAAAAGGGAGCTGGGAAAGAATAAAACACATCCAAAAGACAAACAAAAAGTACACGGGGTTTGTAAACACAGCATGTAGAGCTTCCACAGGGCTGTCCGGAATGCCCACTTCCCTCCTCCCTCCCTGTGCTCCCGCTCCTGATGCTGTTTTAAAGACGTGTGGGACTTCTCTAATAACTTTAATACAGCACGTGAACTGGGGAGGCTTCAGCTTAAGCCAAGGCAAGTCGTTAATAGGAAATTCCAAGCCTGCTGAGTGGTTGCTGCTTTTGCTGCGAGCAAAGCATAGTTTTTCCACAGCCTAACTGTAAATCTGTTTCTTGTCCCTTCCTGTTCCTCCTGTGCCCCAGGGAGCACATGGTGCTGAGCTGGGCTGTGTGCTGCTGGTACATCAATGCCCGCTTGTATTTGGGGCTGCCCTTCTGTACGCCTGTCCGTCAGCTCTGAGCAACCCTTTGGGTCTGGTGCTGCTGACCTATGTGCTTTTGTGAACTCTGGCAGTGCCAAAATGAGGAGTCTGACTGGGGGAAGTCTCCCACCCAAGCTCTGCTCATTGAGCTGAACGTGATATAAACGAGCTTCAAGTTCCACCAAGGACTTTCCAGGCCTAGGTTGACTCGCAGGTTTTGGCCATGGGCAGTGCTACCATTCTGGCACTGAGCCGCAAGGAACGTGTTACAAGGAGAAGCTTCAAAATACACGGGTGTATCTGTGTGTTTTGTGTTGAATGATTCAGGCTGGTTTATGCAAAGTCAGTCTCACCTACCCAACAGCCCCTCTTTCTTCCTTCTGGCACCAAGAGCCCACATCGGCTCTTTGGTGGTCTTCAAAGCCTGTGCTTCAGAGTGCGTATGGAGCACAGGTAGGTTTACAGCTTGGTGATGCTATATAGAGAACTGGTTCTAGAGAACCAGAGAGTTTTTCTTGTGTTTTTTGTCTTCTCTGAATGCTTTTAACATTTCTGAGTTTCTCTGTCCTTGTTCCGTGAAGCCCTCAGGAGTGGGCCCTCAGGACTGTGGGCCCTCAGGAGTGTTTCATACACACGAAGGGCTGGATTAACAGTTGTTGTCTACTTTACTTAACTGGCTGTGCCATTGTGAAACAGCTGAGTAGGTCCTGTCCTGGAGTACTCAAGGAAATGATGACTCAGGCCTGTGTTCCACGGCTATGTGGGAGCTCCTGGGCAAAAGAATGGAAAAGGTTGAAGAAATGACTGAAATCATGTGAATTGTACTGGTTTTAGACTTGGAAAGTATGTGACAGTGCTTGTAAACATGTTTTTACCGCAACTGGGAAAGTTGGTTTATTACATGAGGGGACCCAATAGGCATGAGCTTGTTGTAGGGAATTCAGAGAAGAGGAAACTCAGACGAGCAAGGAAGCCACTCGATATGGAAGCATCTCCAGGGATGTCTGGCAGCCTTTTGCAGCTGCGGGCAGTTGTATCACCCACTGACGAGGTGAAGTGCTTTTTCCCCAGGCTGGCCACCAGGCCTGTGGAAGAGCTGTAGTCACCTGTAGTGAAAGGCGTATGGGGTAGGTGGGTGCCCATTTTTGGAAGAAAGTTGTAGGTTGGTGGAGAATTACATCTGTGCTTTAAATACTTAATTTTTCAAGGGAAGGAGAAACAGCAGCTGAAGGAACGTTCCCAGCACTGATGCGGTTGCTCACAAGCACTTGTTGCCTGCCACAGGAGGAACAAAGCAGGTCTTCATGTGAAATAGTAATGCTGGGTGCTTATTGCACATCTGCTATTAATTCCTGTCTGCAATGATTGTGGATCTGAAAACTTGAAAGGTGTGAAGATTTTTTTTGTTTTAGGTGGAGATATTTTGATATCTGACCCCAGTCTTGTACTAATATGGGAGCATTTCCATGCAAATTAAGTTAATTCCTTTAACACTTTAATTTTCCACTTGGCTTCAGCAAGCCAGAGAGGCTGAAAAGCCAGGGAAGGAATGAGCTTTCAGACCATCATGGTGAGGACCAAAGCAATTAAGAGCCAGGAATATTGCAGCTGGGAGTGAGAATGGGGGGATTTCTCCCCAAAGGACTGACTTAAAAATAAAAATACCCCTCAGCTGCAGTACCACTTTCTCTCACAGGACATCCCCAGCTGTACATGTAAGCATCTCCAGAAAGGCATTAGGAGTTATTGCAAAGCTGTCTTATGGTCCCAAACAGAGAATGTTGCTCAAAGCAGCAAGGTCACATAACAAGGGCACCGCTGGCAGCAGCAGAGGTGAGAGCAGGCTTTCTGCTACCTACTCTCAGCTGAGGGCTGACTCTGCTCTTCTGCAGCTGCACCCCAGGGGGGAAGATGCAGCTGCTCAGTTGAAGTGAGAGCATCCGTGGAACAGGGAAAGTGTAGTTCTCTCTATAGACTATTCCCCCTGAAACATGCACCTGCCTTTAATTAGTGGTAAATTAAGTTGTTTCAATTAGTTTTCACTCCCTCACTCCTGTCTTGAGACAGGCAGTACAGGTATATACTGTAATCTATGAGTGCTGAAGCAGCTGGTAACAAGAGAAATCAGGCAGAAGGGCAGCTGCCCATTACCCCTGTATGCAGCAACTGTGCACAACACAAGGGAAAAAAAAAAAAACAAAAACACCTCTCCTCCACTGCAGTCAGCAGAGCCATCTGGGGGTGGCAGATTCTTGTCATTGCACTATTACTTCTTGGAAACAGCAAGGGTAAGTTCAACTCAGGCAAAAGGCCCTTGTCCTGCCAAGGGAGCATTACATTTCTGTGCCTGCTCTGTACAGTCAGGAGGGCTGGCTTGTTTGTTGTCAGCACTAGTACTCCAGAGTCACCAAGAGCTGGAAGCTGAGAAGAGAAAATGACTGAACCCACTTTTCTTAAAGGGAAAGATTCAAAAGGTACATCTTCTGGTAGGTCCAGCTGAGGGAAGCTGCTCAGAAATGAGACTTAAAAAAAAAAAAGGGGGGAGCTACAGCAGCATTACCAGCTAAGTCTAAAAAACAAAAAAGAGCCAAGTACATTAAAAGTAAGGATCAATTTGAAATCACTAATTGAAAAAAAAAAGTACAAAAGTCATTTACTTTGTCAGTTTATTACTGGGCACATCATCAGTTCATACATATAAGCCACAGTAATATAAACATTTCCTATTTTTATTAAAAAAAAACAACAGTATTTGGGAGAAGTCAAACATCCCAGAGGTCAGCTCTCTTGCTAGTTGTAGTAGCAGCAGTTTTCTTTCGAAATACTATGGATTTTAAAGCTTAAAGCTGTTAGTACGTTTAAAGCTGAGAAGTCTGAGCTTGCAGCAGTACCTCTGCTTCACGTGATAGAGCAGGCATTTCAGGAACTCCCAAGCTTGCAAGTATGCTTGGTGACGGTCCTTTGCAGTGAAGTAAGGATGCACCAGACAGACTCAGTTCTAGATGTGGAACTAGAACCCTCAAATGCTTCTCCAGAAACCCATGTTACCCTGAAGCAGAAGAGGCTTATCTAATACAGGGCTAGTTAAAGTGCTGCTGCATCCAGGCAGCTTTCCTCCAGACAGTACAGAATTCCTATGTAGACAGGACCATTTCTTATGGAGTCAGTTAAGTTTGTAGCAGCACAAGGTCAGTGAAGCTTGGAGAAAAGCTTCTGTCATTAAAGCAGGCACAGCTCCTCATAAAACTGATCTAAAACTAAAAGGCACAATTGCAAGGTTGAATGGGGACTACACACACAGTGGCACATAAGCAGGCAGTTCAGACATCTCCTAAGGGGATATGCAACATAAATAAATACAACACAACAGTTTAGAAAAATAAGTGCATTAGTGTGATCCTTTACAACATAAGGAAGTAGGATTCACAAGAGCCTACAGAGGCCACTTAAGGCAAGGTTCACTTAATATTGCACTGGAGGGGGGGGGAATTTGGCAGAACCTGCCCAAGTCACCACGACACAAACAGCTTTTTGCCTGAGGTAGAATTGCATATATACTGCTAAAACCCAGTCAAGTCCTGCTCAACTAGTCTTCAAAGTTAAAAAAAAGTGCAAAGTCAATGAGCCTCTTTCCCCTCTTAAGAAGATGAATGCTTCTGGTTTGACCCCCAAAAGCAAGTCTTAGAGCAAAGTTCCAGCCAAGACCCCTGCTTCCCACCTGGAAAGCAGCAATGACTGTCTTGGTGCTACAAGTAAGGAGTGTAACAGGTCCTAATTGCAAGTCCTACAGCAAACATGTTTTACAGCCCCTCCACTTCCTCCCTCCCCACCTACTTGCTAGTTTTCCCTTCATTCACTCAGTCTGGTATATTTTTCAGAGTTAAGACTGTCCCTATTGTTTTTTCCTTATGTCCCTTCCACTGAAACCCTGCAAGACGTTTTCATTTCAGCTCTTGGTCTTCTGAGGGACACTTGAAGTTTCTTCTAGGGACTCCTCTGTGTGGCACATGCAGGGGAGGATAGAAATAAGAGCCTCTTCGATGGAGAAGAGATGTTTATCCTCTGCTTGAGGACAGAAGTAGCGCATGAAGTCTGCCAGTCTCAGCAAGTACTCTATGTTGTGGCCAGCACAACCACTTGAGGCCATGATTTGTGCTGCAATGTCTTCTTCAGACGCTGGGCCGAGGTAGGACGGGTTCTGGGGGGTCGCAATGTAAACAAGAGCCTGGATGGGTTCCTCTGCATCCTTGTCCTGCGGGTGAAACTTCACCAGCTTGGTGTCGTAGCCCCCCAGGACAGCCTCTCGCATGTTCAGATACTGGAGCGATGCAGCAATCTGCTCCCCGCAGACCTCATAGGCGACACCCCACGTGCACGCCTGCAATGAAGACGGAGCGGGGCAGTCAGGTTGGGGCAGTGATAGAAGGGGGCACGTCCAACAGCCCCCAGCCCGCCTCACCCATGGGGTCCCCATGAACCGAGGGCACAGAGGGGAGGGATGGGGTGGCTGAGCCCACCCGGGAGCCCCCAGCCGGTGCCGTACTCACCCCGCCATCCTCCATCAGTGTCACCACCCGGCCGGGCTGCGGGAGAGAGCAGAGGGAGAGCCGTCAGCAGCCGAGCCCAGCCGAGCCCCCCGCCCCACGGCCGCCCCCCACGGCCGCCCCTCGCTCACCGCCTTCTCGCTGCCGCGGTGGAAGGTGTCTCCCTGCCAGAAGCGCCGGCTGTAGCCGCGGATGAAGCCCACCTTGCGCGACGTGAACTCGAAGCCCGGCCTCCACACCAGCGAGCCGTACCCGAAGATCCACAGCGGCGGCTCCGGGGAGCACGAAGGGGGGGACGAAGGAGGGGGCTCGGGCTGCCCCTGGGGCCGGCCGGGGCACTCCTGAGGGCGCTGCGGGTCCCGCTTCATGGCTGCGCCGGGCGCTGCTGAGGCGGCACACGCCGCCGCCGCGCTTTAAAGGCCGGCGCGGCGCCCGCCCCGCCCCGCACGGCCCCGGTTGGCGGCCGGGCCCGGCTCGGCTGGGCTCGGCTGGTCGCGGCCGGGCTGCCCCGCGGGTGATGCAACGAGGGCGGGGTGTTTCGCCGCGCATGGGGCAAAGCGCGGCGCGGGTTGCGTCAGGCGGGGAGCGGCGGCCGTTAGCCGCCTGTGATGGGGGGCCCGGCTCCCACCGTGGGGCAGGTGCTCGTCCTAATGGTGGGACACCAAGGCTGGGAGGAAAGGGGTCGGCTAAGCGCGTCTCGGTGTGGAAGCGGAGGTGTGGGGGCTGCTGGGCAGAGCTGCCTGCGCTTGGGGCGGTGCGAAAATGAGGGAAATTGGGGCAGGGAGAGTGACGGAGTGCTCAGGAGCTGGCATCGCACGCCTTGGCTTGCCTTCGTCCGAGGTCAGCGGCTGCTGCACAGTGAGCAGCCAGCATCAGACGGGTGAAGCCACGGCTCCTGACATCAGCGGAGCTGAGAGTCAGGTGCATAGGTGGGCATCGGCGTGGTAAAGTCCACATAAAGGCAAGGAAATGGTGCAGAACCTGGCAAACTGAGTGTGTTTCCCCTTGTGCTGCACCCTGGCTGGAGCGTGGGCTTGTGGTAGGTGCTGTGAGTTACGGGGATGGGCCCAGAGCTATCTGCCCTGCGACATGTTCGGGTCGTGTCCTGGAGATCGAGCTGCAAATCAGCCTTAGGCAGGTCCTGATGGCTCAGGAGGTGGGCACAAATCACAAAGTTGTTCATTTTGGGGGTGGAGGCAATATACAAGTGTTTCTCACTGTTGTATTTGTCCTTTGTAAATAGACTGCATGGAACGATTAGATGCAGTCTTTTCTTTAGTTTCCTGTTGGATCCCCTCCAACCATTACCCACCTTCCCATTCCAGGTAACAGGGTGTTCCAGCTGCAACGCGCAGACTGTGGTGGGTGCTCCCTGTGCCTTGCCACGTTCACTGTGGGTGATGTTGACTGTGTGGCTGCCACGTCTGGCCTACCATGCCGTATGTTGCATGGCCTTCTCCCCTGCCCTGCATGATGGGCTCTCTGACTTATCTTGGATGACCCCTCACAAGGTCAATTTTAACAGACCCTAAAGCTCCTTAATTTTCCTCTCCCACTCTCTCCACTTGTGCTTTGCTCAGTCACCTTCCCTATCTTACTCAGGCTCACAGGTATGGGGGCAACTCTGAGTCCTCCCAGCCCTTCACACCGCACACCCACAAAGTTACATGCTTGTGGTTTTTCAATCAAATGAAACCAGTTTCGTCTGTGGATTCAGTCAGCCCTCTGTGTCCCACTGCATGAAGTGTGTATTTTTCATATTTAGTTCTGAAAATTTTTCTTGCTAACATCAAGGCAATTTGAGCAAAACACCAAGTACGTAGTTAAAAGTATTGAAACATTCGGCCGTAGCTGCATTACCTTTATCAGGCAAAAGCACAAACAGCGACAGACAAATCAGAGCCTAAACAATAAGGTGAAGAAGCTCTTGCTAGGTTCTGTTCTTAGTGATACCAGTAAAAACAAAACAAATCTAGCCTCTTCAACCTTCCTCAGGATTTGAATTTTATCCATCTGAGAAATGAGCTGGAATATGCATCACTCTTGCAAGTGAAGCAACAAATATCTTTTAGTACAAGCTAAGGAAAATTGCATAAAGAAAAAATACATTAGTGGGAAGTGACTGCATGCTCACTGACTAAGGGAGAAAAATACCTCCTTTCCATTGCAGTGCGTTCTTAATGGTATTTCTAAAAGACTCTGCTGCATAGCCAGGCCAGATCTGCAGTCAAGAGCCAGTGCCTAAAGCAAAAACCCTTAGGGATCTGATTCAGAACCCATGCCAGTTAAACGCTACAGGTTTCTGCTCCCTTCAGTGCTGCTACACCCAGATCAATTAGGTACGAGGTTAGAAACTCCTTTTGAAGTCAAGTCCCTGGTTTTCTTGTGTAAAGACTTCGGGATATTGCTCTATCATTAGGAGCACAGCCTGGGGAAAGACTATTTTTGAAATTGTGGTGTATGCAGCAAGACTTTAAGAATTTTATTGGTTTCAAGCTTTCATCTTTGTTGGGGCTGAGCAGAAGAGGTATCTTGCAGATGGTGGAGATGTGGCTATGTGAGTAAAGCACATAGAGCTAAGGAGAGCAGGTGGATGCTAAGGGGAGGATTTAATGTCTGTTAGTGTTGGAGCTTGCATTCATAAGGCAAGGAGAACAGCCTGCCAAGCTAAACCACAGGAATGCTCAAATAGGTGTGAGGGAGGATGTGGCACAGCAATGGAGTTAACTGTTAAGCAACACGATGTAGATTCAGGAGAGAAACAAAAGAAGATGAAAAAAAAACAAGACTTCAGTTTAAAAGTGACAAAGGGAAAAATGAATGGAAGATAATGGTCATACTCTGTTAATTAATAAAAAAATGTAAAATTCTCCCTGCCGTTAAGCAATTGTTATTATTTTGGCTTGGTAACCTTTAGGAAGGAGGAAAAGCCAACTGTGGCTTTACTTGTTGCATCCTGAAACTGTTTTTCCTAGGTTGCAGGAAAAGGAAGGCCTAGTTTCTCTTTAGCAGTATGTGCTGTGCTTCCCCAGAGCAATTCTCCATGTTAGTGCCAGGTGACTAACAGAGTGCCAGAGCTGCCTGTTTTTCAGGATAACAATGAATCACCACAGAGCTGGAGGAACCAACAACAGGGCTGGCATGACACATAGCAGTGGATTGAAACCATCATTAGCTTCATCTTGCATTTCGGGCGCTTATTTGATTCAATAAGCTGAGGACACGCACTGGGTTTTCCCAAAAGTTGTTCTATTCAGAAAGTACTGACTGGGGACAGGAGGACTGCTGCTTTGTTTTCACATACCACATCTTCTTCCATCAGCTTGGCACCGCTTTCCTCTCTCTACAATGAGCAGATGCGATTCTAAAAAACAAATATGTCCCTTTTCCCTGAGGCTTCAGTAAATATTACAGCTATTGTGGTTGGAGGTGAAGTTCAAACAATGCCACAAACATTTTCAAGTGATGTAAATCAATACCATTCCTCTGATATGCATGTTGCCGTATTCATGTGCATCACCATTATTTCTGTTTGTTGAATCCAATTCTTATAGCATTTACAAGCCTTCAGATATGAACACATCACATATCAATACACAGATGACCTTGATTCAAAACACATGCAAATACAGAAGTGGCATTGTCAAAGCTTCCAGACAAGAGCTTGGGGATCAGGAATGATGCATGGAAGAGTAGGCAGTAGTGTGTTTGGATGTTTGCTGCATCTGAAGGGAATGCACTTTCATTGCTAACTGCTTTTACCCCCAAGAGGGGGTAAATACAGTCCTGAGCAAAAAGAAGAACAAATGGCAGAGGACTTACCAGTACTTTAAAGAGAACAACCCTAAACTCTAAGAGATACAGTACTAAAGGGACACCAGGCTGAAAAACAGAAGTCTCTGTATCCAGGACAATGAAGAAACTGTATACAAAGCACCTGTACAGGTGATAAACAAGGCAGTGAAACAAATCTCCATGTTTAGATGGTTTGCATATCAACGGTAATAAAAGTTTAGCAGTCTGGAGGATTCTTCTGCAGGACAGAACTTCAGCTGCTGCTGGTCTACTTCAGTCCTATGGCTGATTCAGCTCTGACTGTTAGCAGTTGTGATGGTTGTTTTTGCAGTGTGCCCGATTCATATCCCAAAGATTACTGGTAGGAATGGGTTTTAAGTCATGACAGACTTGATTAGTATTTGAACTAGTTACATGTGGGGAAAAAAAAAAAAAGTAATCCATTGATCCAAAGAGCATTTTCATGTGCTATCAGTTCCCAGTGGCCTGGTAGTTTACTGAGAAGTCCTTTGAAGAAAACCCAACGTCGTCTTTTTGGCTTTTTGGTCTTATAGACAGAATTGATCTGCTGCAGTATGGTTTTTGCCAGCTTCCCCTCCCATTCTCACTTTGAGCTTGTGTAAATGGGAATAGGGCTGTTTTACATCATGGGGTTTATCCTGGTGACCAAGGGAGAAAGAGAAAGAAGGGAGCTGTTGTTCAAACTGAATTGGCACAGAAGTACATAAGCATTAGATGGACATGAGTGGCATAGTCTGGAGATCGACAAGAACATCCTAACCTGTAGAGCAGCAAGTTTTTGATATTTCACCCTTACTTCCCCAGTTGAACCAGCAACAGCAAAGGAACCACTTTATCTAGATTTAACTGCAACAGGGCTCATGTGATGCCTATCGATTAAATCTATTACCCACTGTACCTTTCCATCCAATGCATTTGAAGAACAGAAAGTTTGCATTTCAGGAGCATCACAGGAAATAGCCTGAGTATAGCTTCAGTCAGTTAGAACCCAGCTCCACTTCGAGCTTGTGGGCAGTTTTGACCCTGCTGGCAGGGGCTGGCCTCAGTGGCTCTGGTCATCCCACCTCTGTCACATTCCTTATTGCTGACTGATTGCTGAGGTTCCCCAGTGCTGGTCCATAAAGAATTTCCCCATAAGGAACCAGAACTTCAGTTTCAGACTGGATTTTATCTTGGTTAAAGGCAGGCATAGTAAGCAGAGACTGAGGAGACAGTGTGGAGGATTGTTGCAGGAGCTTAGAGAATTTTTTAGATTAAAAACTCAGTAAGAAGCCTTCTAGTCAAATAAAAAAATGGATCAAGAAAGAAGTGAGACTCCAAGCAGTGATCTAAGCATCAAGATGGCTTAGATGCAAATCAGTAACAAACAGGATGGTGATTGTTATGACTGTTAAAAAAAAAATTGCCACATCTGAAACAAAAGCACAGATCTAAGAGCTCCTGTTCTTGTGTCAAGGGAGGTGAAAGAACAGACGCAGCAAGAGTTCATAAGCAAGGAATGTAAATATATCAAAATGGGGCAGGCACCACATGACTGGAAAACAGAAAGCAGTGCCCATATTTGAGACATGAAAAATGAAATGCAACATAGAAAATGAAAGACAACGCATTTGAAGAACAGAAAGTTTCCATCATCACAGGAAATAGCCCAAATATAGCTTCAGTCAGTTGGAACCAAGCTCCAGAATTTCTGGAGATTTGTGATGTCAGAAAAGCTTCATCAGTTTTACAGTGATAAAGTTTTGATCTGACTTGCTTGCAGCTGTTCTTGCCCACATCATCACAGGGTTTCCCTAACAAGCATTGTTTGCATTGTTCATCTGAGGCCTAGATGTTATAGATTCCTTTTCTGCTAAAGCCCAGACGCTGCCAGCAAGAGGATGACCACAAATCCTCCAGCAGGCCCAAACTTAGAGTCCAGAAGCATCCAACTGAGGTACTAACAGCAAAGCAAGAGTTGCAGAACATATGCAGACCCTGAAGCACCATCTCACCTACTTGAGAAACCCCAAACCAGATGGTGTTAGAGTATTGTCTGGAGTTTTGAAGGAAGGGGTGTGCAGCAGGTTGAAATTCATGTCCTACTTGCCAGCGAAAAAGTGAGCTACAACAAGGTCTGTAACCAAACTTTAAGAAAGGACCGGAACCAGCTGGCTTGCTTTCTGAAGATGGGGAGCAGCAGGTTCCCAAACGTAATAACAGCACAAGAGGCTTCACAGGGGTGAAGTTTGAAATGGGACCACGCAGCACAAACAGGAACCACCTCCTCCCTCTGCCAGCCAGCTGGGAGAGCCCAGTGTGTACTACTGCAGGGAGAGTGGCCAGCTCCTCAGCAGCACTGCTGCTCCTTGCTGTGGCCAGGAGAAGGGCTTTGCACCTGCAGCAGTTACTAATAGCCTTCATCTGAGGGAGAAAGGGGCCCCAGCTGCTGCTCAACTCATCCAAATCCTTAACAAGGCAGAAAGGAGGCTAGTGGTGGTTATGTTTAGGTTCTTGGTTGCTCTAGGGCAGGAAGATGTGTGTGTTGCCCTTCCACTCAAAGCAATTAATCAGCTACTCACCATGTGAGATCTGTGTGGAGAAAGAGAGGTAAGCAGCTATGTCGATAGGAAGCTCCTCCTTCATTGGGTTCTTTTTCTGTTATGGTTTTTGTTATGTGTAAGTATGTCTCACATTGCATTTCACTGTTTTGAATGTATAAGTGTTGCTGCGAGTGAAGGAGATAGCACATGTGATGCTTAATGCGAACAAAATGTTTCATGCTGTTGTATAAGCAAATGTGATTTGCTTTTCCCTGAAATTGCTAAAAAGTCTGCTTGCTGTCACCTAAGGAATCACCCTGAGAGGTAGATCATACCAAGCAGATTTTTTGCTAGTGACAAATACTGGCAGACTTTGCTTTAAACATGGCTGTCCTGGAAAAAAATGCGATTGTTAAGACTATGTCTCTGCCTGAGGAGAACTGTGATTCCTGGGGAGAGTTCCTCTAGCAAGCAGCTGAAAATCTTTGTCTTTATATTGTAGTACCTCTAGTGCTGAGGTACTGTAGTATCGGTACTGAGGTATTGTAGTACCTCTGGTGTTGAGAACTGCTTTGATACTTAAAATAGCTGTAGATGTGTTGTATGTGAGCCAATGTGTTTGGTTTTCTGGTATTAATAGGAGAGATTCTGGCTTAACGGTAACTCTACTCCTTCTGTGATTTTTGAAATCATGTCCACTTAGGCTGGTTAGTTAGTTCTCAGCTGTCTCAAAATAAAAGCCTGCTTTCTTCCCCCTATAGTTTGATAACCTAGGTATGCCATTTCCCTTGCTAAGCCTTGCCATGATTAGCTTAACGGACCTGAAGATCTGTCCTTTACTAATTACTGGTGCTCTTCCTCAAGATGAGGAGCAGAACACACTAATGATCACCACCTTAAAGCACAATGATATTTATTTAGAACAAAATGTTATGGAAAAAGACACTTAATAAGCCAAGAAATGACTCGCACACCTGCTAAGTGATGCCTGTCTGCCTTGTGGTGCCCTAGCAATATGATAAGCAAGTTCTGCCAGCTCTTTAATTCAGAGAGAGCATCTGTGTGTCAGATCAGGCTGTCTCTGTGTGAGGCCCCAGAAGACAAAGCTGAGTGCCAGGACAGCAGGCACGGAGGACTTGCATGTGCACAGGTTCCGCAGAAACACTCATTCAGCCTGGAACACAAATGCATGAGTAACGTGTTGCCCAGCAGCCTGTCAGCCCGTCCTTTCCATGCTGTGGGCCAGAGGTTCCCTCTTGAGCATCTCTCTACAGTCATGTACGCTCCTGCCTGTAACCTCGGTGCCAGTCGTGCTGCTCTGCGGAGCCTTGTGCCTGCCACCTTCTTGTGTGTGGGGACAGCAAGAACTTGCAGGGCCGGGCAGCTGAGAGTACTCAAAAGGACTCAGTGGCTGTTGGACTTTGTGTCTTGCTGGTAATGGGCACTGTGCTCCTATGCTCGACCATGCGCAAGATCAGAAGAGGAAAGCATCTGCCTGGCCAGAGCTGGTGTGCGTGGTGGCTGTGACCCCTCCACGGGTGGTCCTGGTGCCTTCCATGCTTTGCAGCCTTTGAGTTTGTGTGGCAGCCTTTGACAGCTTGGTGTTATCACTTCCATCATGGGGATATTGTAACTCTCAGATACTTAACTCCTAAAGATGATGAGGATAAATCATTTCCAAATTAAGCCTCTTTCTGTTCAATGTAGGAGATGTGAAGCTTCCAGACCCTATGGAGGTCAGAAAGTGCAGCTGCAGTCCATGTAGGAACTGAATTTTTCTAGTGAAATGAAACAGCTTCTATTTTTAAGAGAAGTAATGATTTTGGTGGTCTGTCTCCGGACTGGCAGCGGCTCTGGTTGCTTGGCTTGAAAAACAAAAACAGACATACGTGTGTTTTACTGCTTTTTATTTATTTTTTTCAAGTTTCTTTTCTATCCCATATGCAAAATCTGAGCCATGTGGCAGAACAGTTGTGCTGTCCTGCACGACGATGGAAACAAGGCTCAGTGGGGTGCATTGCGTCAAGTCTCAGGCTGCGCTGGTAACAGGAGGCAGGTAGGAAGGAAGAACCGCAGTGCCCAGGCTGCTGCTGTACTGAAGATTCACGGGGTGAGTCAGAGCAATAGCATAAAGTGGGGTGAATTCCTTGTGGCTGCACTGCACAAGGGGGTGTGATTTGGGGAACATGACTCCAGGCACGTACAAAGACCGGGAGCCGCTGGGCTGCTGCACCTTGCTGCCCGTGACTCATGGTGCTGTCTGTGGGAAGGGCTGCCTCCGACTGCGTGGATGCAGCAGCTGGGCTTACCGTGCTCGTCGGCATTTCTGCCCTAGCTTTGTGTCATCAGGACCGCACCTGGAGGCACCAAGCAGAAGCAAGAAGTCACTGCCCAGAGGCTGTGTCCTTTGCTTCTCTTCCCTGGGTGTGATGAGGCACAGGTGCATTTCTCATGAAATTCTGGCTGTGTTGCTGTGCTGTGGTTGAGTGCCTGAACAAGAAGGGCTCTTGGGGCACTGTACAGCCAGTCCATTAATTGCCTGCAGCTTCCCTGCTTCCAGTGCAAATGTGAGGTGAAAAGGCTGCTGCCAGCCTTTAGATCAAATGCACAGTAAGAGGAGTAACTTAACAGCTTTTACAAGGTGCAGAGATGTTCCAGGTGTGCTTCCTCACCGTGTGTGGGCAGTGGTAACAGCACAGTTCTGTGGTCCTTGGTCTTAACTGGGAGGCAACAGGAAAGTGACTCACGTGGCATTGCATCCACTTCTGTGCAGGGGACACGGTGACTCGAGGGACGGGTGCAGGGCCACACAGTTAGCTGTGAGAAGGACTGCAAAACTATGCAGGCTGGCAGCGCCCGAGCTCTTGGCTGGTTAAAATCACTTGTGAAGGCGTCTGAGCTCTGCTTCAGAGTTCCTCAGCTGTTAGTGACCTGTTGGCACCAGCAAAGAAAGCTCTGCTCCATCGAGAGATGTCATTGAGAGCCTGTGTTATAATTTGCGTGACCTAAACTAGCACCCGGTGTTGGCAGAACAGGATGATTCCTGTTGCCCTGTTCTCACGTCTGCTTAGGCAACTGCTCTGTGCATGTAGCTGCAGCGGCACCTGAACTTGTTCCTGCACTCGCTCACCATGTTCTGGTGTTGTTTCTCTCTTGGCTGACTCTGACCTATCTGTATGCCCTATGAGATTGTTTTTCCCATCTGCTCTGGTTCTACTATCGATCCTGACCTGGCACCAACCTTCCCCAGCTCTGCTGTGACATCATTCTGTTGCAGATTTTAATTCTTCTCCTGTTTCTAGCTTTGTCATATCTCAGCCCCTGCTACTTGCTGAGCTTTTAGGAACTGACCTAAGAGCACAAGCTAAACTTAGCCATGCTGAATCCAATAGTTTCATGTATCTATACCAAGGCCAAAGTTTTCCTTGTGACTCCAGCTCCCCCCTGCCTCCCCCAGTATCAGCTCTCAGCAGCTCTTTGATAGCTTGAAGTGTTGTGATAACTTTCCAATACCAAATATCCTGTCTAGTTGTTTTTATTTGTGCATGGTGACAGTAAAAAAGCCACCAGGTCAGAATGGAAGCGCAGTTGCTTTGGCTGGAGTAAAGGGTAGTTAGTGTAAGGCTACAGTTATCTGGGTCCGTTGGGGTCCTGAAAAATAATGAGACTTCTTGGGGAGAGGTGGAGAAGAGGGAGAAGTGAGGCTGATGTGGCTTATGTACTTTTTACAAATAATCAAATTAATCCAGCTTGCACTCCACCTGCATCCTTGTACCTCACCCGTAGCACTCATCTGCCAGAGACACCCAGCTGGCTGTAACAATGCAAAATGAAGTGTGGCATAGTTTGGGGGCAATCTGTATCCAGGTTTTACCAGGGCACCCTCCCTGCTAATGGCCAGCGTGAGCTCTGGCAGTGAGCTGTACAGTATGGGCTGTGGGGAGTCTTCTCCTAGAGCTGCGTATGCCCTGTTCGCATGAACGCTAGAGGCTGGTGACTGGTGTGTCAGTGGAATATCAAAGTCATAACCCAAGTGATTGGTACATGATGTAATGATTAAACTGGAATGCTGTACTCATGCAGAGGCCTCGTCACCAGCTGTTTACTAATGCTGGTGCTACACATAGCCTGAGGTTACATCAGGCTAGGGAGAGCACAGCCAGATTTTTGTGAGGTGGGAATAACTAGACTGGTGCCAGGACAACAGCTGACAGTCAGCTTTTTTCCGATAGGTATTTTCTTCCTCTTATTTCACGGAAAAGCCCTGAAACATTCCCACGACGGTGGCATCAGTATAAGATTTCACAACTCGCATCTAACACATGTACTTTAAGCCTTCGAAGATGTGTGAAATCCACCCTGGTACAGGCTGCAGTATCGAGGAAAGACTCTATGTCCTATTATGTGCGTGTATCAGGTAGAAACCAATCATCTGACTCCATCTCACCTGTAAGAAAATAAATAAGCTCTTACCCCACAGTCCCCAGAGCATTATAACAAAATTGCTGTACAACTGTGTGTGTTCCAGCTTCTGACCAATGTGCACCTGCTCTCTGCAGGGCTGGGAGGTGCAGAGCCCGTTCTTTTGTGGGATACACGCGTGTCGTGCTGCACTATACTTGGGGTTTTCCCGTATATTTTAGTCTTGTGTCCAGTAGAACTCCCACTTCAGAAGATCTGTGTCAGCTAAAACAAGAGGGCTGTTGCCTTATCACCCTTTAAGAGGCTAATAACTCTTTAGGATAATGTTTTGTGTTTTTTTTTTTCCTTTTAAATCACCCTCTCATCTCACAGGCTCCAGTCCTATAGTGCTTGGCTGCAACCCGCTAAGACCCCAGCAAGCTTGTGATGTCAGCTGGAGCACCTGGGCACTGTCTGGGGGAGAGGGGCTTAAAGCAGAGGTGGGTGCAGCGGGAGAAGCCAGTTGTGTCCTGCTCTCTGCGATGTTGTTTGGTGGAAGCTTATTCCTAAAGTCTGGTACTGGAGGCTAGTGCCAACATCTGTAGCTTTATTCTAAATTCCACTGCTTCAAACAGGAAAGTACAGTGAGTCACAGTGCTGCCCAGTTGTAGGCTGACCATCTCTGTGTGTAACGTTATGATCAGACCATGTTCTGTTTACACAAGACAATAAGGATCTTTGCAAAGCCAGACTGGATCAAAATTAGCAGAGGATCCTGTGTGAAGACTGTTGAGTTAAAAACGTGTTTAAATACCTTGATGCTGGATTTAATCATGTGCCTAAGATTAAGCAGTTAGTGATTCCTTTAATTTGAGTGTGAGTCTGTGCATAACAGACGCCTTCAGAGTCAGAGGTATGAAGGATCCCTCGAAATCTGCCTGTGCCTTTTCTCTTCAATCCTGGAGAAGGCTGAGGTGATCAGGCTGTTGTCCAGGAACGGTTTAATAACTCATCTCTAGTTGAATTATTGGCCACCTGTTCCTCGCCTGTCCCCCACTTCGTTACCTCCTGTGCTGAAATCGGAGCCTGTGCTAGGAGATCTCCTTGTACTGATGCTGTGGGATTCTCTTCTGGATCCAGCTGGTGGGAAAGCTTCCCACACACGCTCTGCTTTTTTCACTGCCCCCCCAGACCTGCTGGGAGGACTGTGTTGTACACATTTTAGCCTAAATGAGCAGGGCACACAAACTGCTATGCGACAGGTTAAGCTAACATCTGCTGGCACAGCAGTTTGAGTGCACATCCACTTCCAAATATTCTTCTTTCCCTTTAGCTCTCATTAAACAGGCTTTCCAAGTTTGCATTGCCATATTATCCAAAGCAGCACAGCAGAGCCCTTGGATTTCTTAGCTGTTGGATTTCCATGGGTGAGCAGACAGCTTTTGCTTGTGAATGAGTAAATTGCGGATGGATACCTGTGTAGGCAGGTTAAGTGCAAGGATTGAGATTTCACTGCGATGTGATGGATTGGCCTGTGATGGGGATGGATGTAGCTGTGGAGGGCTCTGTTCACCTAATGCAAAGCCTAAGGGCTGCATTTCTTGCAGTCAAGCAGTATAAATAAGAGAAAATCTAAGCCAAGAACTATTTCTCTTCCTCCCTTCAAGCCAGGGTGACTTGCTGTATGCTGAATGTAAATTTAATTTTGCCATGCATCTTTTTTCAAACGTCAGCAGGTGTGAGCTCTTCTAATTCTTGCATGATGATGAGTTCTGCACCAAAGGAGAGTCAAAACCAGGCTCTATAGCAACCTCTGTGAAACCTCCAGCCTGAGAAATAATCCCCTTGTCAAGCTTCAGCCACTTTCCTGTATCAGAATTTGCCTGTTTTCCTTGAGCTATTTTTGGCTGTACTTTAGACATTCATGTGGCAGAGGGTGATTATGAGAACAATTTAAAATGAGTTAAAAGGTGCTGTGCTGGTGATTATGGAAGAAAGGTGTCACGGTGTGGGTGTGTAATAGCTAGCATGTTTTGCATATTGCTCATGCTGGAATGCACGGTGAGGCGAGAGGACCCAGTCCCTGAGCAGAGAGGTCACTGTGGCATGTCATGGTATTGGTGAGATGAGTAGCAAAGGTTGCATCAGGTTGCTGAGCACTAGCAGTAAAGGACATGTAAAGAGCCCTAAAGCGGGAGAAATCCATGGGGGAGGGCCAGCTGGGGGCTACATATGCCTTTTCCCAGAAGAAATTAGATCAAAACAGTTACAAGCTGAGTCCCCCAGCTTTTCTGTGGTGTCTGCTGGACACCTGGTGCACTGGATTTAAAACCAAATCATTTCATACTGTGTGACCAGGTTAGTCAAGAAACAGCCATAAATGGGGAAACAGAGAAACAGTGGAAAGACAGGAAACAGCATTCAGCTCTCGGTATGACCCTTTAAATTGAAAAAGCAAAAAAAACAAAAAAAGTCTGACATAGATTTCATAAGTAAGAGAATTGGGGAACAACAATGGATGTCATTTGAGAGCATCATTGGTTGTTTGTGAATTTTTATGGATAAATCTCTCTCCTGGTATGTTCTCTCTGTATGAGAGAAATTAAAGCAACTGCTTAGATGCTGTTCATTGTCAAATGTTGTATCTATGGATCCTCTAACAACTCTGGGCAGGCAGATTGTTCCTCCTCCCAAGCAGTTTGTTTATTATCAGTTCTTTTCCACTCTGCTCATTCTCATTCACTTCTGAGGGCCTTAAGCAGAACTATTGCCCTCTCAGCAAGCTCTAATCTGTGTGTGGAGAGATGATGTGAAAGAGGTATGCTGATAACCAGGACACTTGAAGTGATTTTATGCCTTCAACGGACCACAAGTACCATGGAACCATAGCCTTGACCTTGCTGTATTCATTGCCTCCAACCTGTGCATGCTTCCTGCCTGAGCAGGCTCAGGCATTGCATCAGTATCCTCTGGTAATGTGCAGAACTCTTTTAACACTGGCTAATTGAGCCTAAGTCATTGAGGCAGATGAGTAAGGACTAACTATCCCTCTCAGAGGTGGGTGAGTAAGTATTAGCCCACTTTACACCTGGGAAGAGCAGTGGAGGGAAAGTAGCTTGCACAAGGGTAAGTGGGAGCTGGTGTGAGCGATATCAGAGCACCCTGCTTGCTGGCACCCAAGCCATGTTCATGAGCTGCCTTCCTCTGTCATGCTAGGAGTGAGCAGGAGGTCACCAGCTGCTCAGGTGCATTCATGCTGCTGCTTGGACCTCTCCTTATAATGGCACTGTTGGGAGAAGGAAGAAACATGAGAGTTACGCGACAGGTCCCACTAAACCACCCTTTTCTCATGATCCATGCACTAAAATAAAGGTTCAAGTGAACCTTTCAAGAGATATCACTCTTCTTATTTTGAAGATGACAGTGTATTTTGTATAGATCTGGCCCAGTAGATATACCACAGGTGTCTAATCATGGAGAGTGAAGAAATTGTAAAGTTCTTTATGGAACAAGGGAGATAAATTAAGTATTAAGATATCCATCCTGGATTAGATTTCATATTGCTCACTGGGTGTGAGGTACCATGGTGGGTGATGTATTGAGAGAGGCATGGGGGAGCAGGCTCAGACACCAGCCGCACTGCCAAGCAGAGTAGCAGTACTAGTGACACGGTGGCAACAGGCGCACGTTGGCCTGCTGAGCGCTGGCAGGAGGACAGCCTGGGTAGTCCGATGGCAAGAGGGATGCTGGCCTTGTTTCAATTACTCGGTCTGGCTGCATCAGTGCCCTGGTTGGTATTTCCTTCCTTCTTCTCTAGAGAAAAGACAAGATAATTTGAAGCGCAAAGCCAAGACTTTGCCCTCTGGAGGGGTTCCAGGGCTGCAGATGGACTGGGCTCTTTGCAGTGCTGCTGGAAAGCAATCGCATTTGTAGTTCAGGGGAAGGGTAGAGGAGGAGGGAGAGTCACTGATCTGACAGCAGGGATAAGAAGGTAGCTCATTAGCACATCATCCTTTCTGCACCCTTCTGTGTGGGAGCAGATCTCCATATGATGACATTCAGAGTCTGGCAGGAATGTCATCCTGAGCTAGCAGGAATTTCTCCACAAGAAAGTGCAAGTGGGTAAGTCTGAAGAGATGGAAAGTGAGCTCCTCAGTGGTCCAAAGAGCAGGTTCATCCTTCGTAGCTCTTCTCAAAATTCACCATCAGCTGCTGACCTCAAATGTGGAGAGGAAGCATGGAGCTAATGAGGCAGTTGTTTATAAAAAGTAAAATAAAATGCCCACGGGATGTATAGCACTGTGGTGAGGCTCCTTAAGGAAAAGGGATCAGCTCTGGCAGCCTGTTTTTGGAGCAGCCAAAAGGAGGCTTTTCAGCGCTGCCTTCAGCTTGTGTCAGTTACAGTAACTTGGGTGCATCCTGCAACGTGACAGCGACAGTGAGGTGGAGGGCAGAGCAGAGAGAAGTGTTTGTATTCAATGGTAAGGTAGCCCCCACTGAGAGAGCGTCTCAAAGCACTGTACAAACACCTGCTGTAACCTGTAGTGGCAACAAAACCTAATGGAGGAGAGAGAGGGTAAATTCTGCACAGAGGGCAGCTGTAGAGCCTGAACAGAAGGAGCAGGGAGAAGAGAGGGAATAGACACTTCACCTGAGTTCCTGTGGTCCTGATTCACACCCATGTAACTCTGCTGGAGTCAGTGCAAGTACACTAGTATGCAGCTGGCTTTATATCTTGGTTAGCAAAATATAAAGGATGACATCCCCCATTCTTCTGGGAAATGGCTGACCTCTGCAGATCTGGGGTGGGGAGAATCTTCTGTGGTTGCACAGTGGTGCCTTGAATGCCTTTGCTTTTCTGGAGAATGACCTAGCACCTGTCCTTGCAGGCAGCACTTTGTAACGCATCAGTACATTCCCCATTGCAGTACAGACTTATTATTTACTGAGTCACTTGTGACCTTGCTGTTGCAGTCCCAGAGCTAAGCAAAGCTTTTTTTTTTTTTTTTTTTTTTAA
Source organism: Cygnus atratus (assembly GCF_013377495.2). NCBI lineage: Eukaryota > Metazoa > Chordata > Aves > Anseriformes > Anatidae > Cygnus > Cygnus atratus. The sequence continues at coordinate 32,651,676 of NC_066366.1, forward strand.
AGGCACTTTGGGCATATGTTCAATCCATGGCCTTGCAATGATGCACCTATATACTCAAACTATTAGTAAGCTATCCTTGTGGCCACAAATTTTGCTCACGCTAACAGTACGTGCCTGTGGCCATGCAGCACAGGGCATTTATCTTCATTAGCCCCCTTACTCCATTCCCCATTAACCGCATTGCACCATGACAGAGGACTATGTTTTCAGTTCCAAGAGACCCCACAGCTCTGCTCAATTAAGGTGCCTCTCATGAGAGGCAATCATCTCTGCCACCTACCCTGAGCTTTCACAGCCTCAGTGCTGTAGCCACAGGCTGTGACCGCTCTGTAGACTTCTACCAGCTCTACAGGGTAGGTCAGAGATGCTGTTTTTCTGGCTCCTGAGGGGCTACAAGACTGTATGTGCATGTGTGAGGCTTATGGATCTTCTGCAAATACTTTGTTCTTTCCCACTGCTCTCCTTGTCCTCCAGCACAGATGAAGCTACTTGGCTATCCAGAGATAAAATCTGCATGTGGTAACTGGTGCACGATGAAGAGCTCCTTCAGCACTAGAACTCTCACCCACTCCCACATGCTGCCAGTTTGGATTTGCGTGGTATATCTGTTCCTTTCCAGCCTGTTCTCAGCAACATGCCCCACAGTAGCATGCGGTGGGACAGTCCGCAATAAAGTTAATAAACAGAACATACCCTGCAACCATTGCCCGCTCAGATTTCCAACAACAATGCACAAAAGGGATAGCAATAAAGCTTTGTATTGCACTGGGATCGCTGATAACGACATAGACTTATTTCCAGATGTTTTAGTAAGAAAACAGCTAATTAAAAGCATGCATATATAGTTTATTTATTTATATTTATTTTTGGAAGAACACTTACAGCCACTCTGTCTTCATTCTGCAGTTCAGGATGTCCAGGGTCTTTCCTGTGCAGTGTGTTGTGGCTCAGAAGCACCTGAGGATTGTGAAAGCCACAGCAAAGGACAGTTCCTTCCTCAAATAGTTTACAGTCTATTTAGACAAGACAGGCAAAAGGTGAAGGAACAGAGTGGGTTTTTGTTGTTGTTGTGGTGGTTTTTGTTTTCTTTTTGCCTACTGTAGGTGAGATGTGAGGAAATAAAGTGCCAGCCAGATGCAGTGCCCTGGCATTCTGCTAAGCTTCATCTCCTCAAGCTTGCAGCAGCACCTTGACCACTGAGCTGTTCTGAGCAATCCCTCGTGCAGGCTGAGCTTTGGCAGCAACAGGCTCACTGGCTTTCTGTGGGTGGATAAGCAAGCAGCAGTCACAGATACTTTTGTACCATGCAGACGTGAAGTTGCAGGAGCAGAAGCAATATCCCTTGGTCTCCCACTTACTTTGCCATCCCATAGCATTTCTTCTCCAACAGCATCTCTCTAATCTTCCCAGGCTAAATCCTCTACTGACACATCCTCTGTTCAGTAGGTGGTTTGCCCTTCACCTTGGCCTTTCAAACCACCACTGCTGCTTAGCAATATGTAGCCTGCCTTCTTTAATGCGTTTTTTGTAAACTGGCACCTTAAAGCTAACAATTATCAGGTGGCCAAGAAGGCCAACAGCATCCTGGCTTGTATAAGAAGCAGTGTGGCCAGCAGGTCTTGGGAGGTGATTGTCCCCCTGTACTCGGCTCTGGTGAGGCTGCACCTCGAGTACTGTGTTCAGTTTTGGGCCCCTCGCTACAAGAAGGACATGGAGGTGCTCGAGAGAGTCCAGAGAAGGGCAATGAGGCTGGTGTGGGGTCTGGAGAACAAGTCTTATGAGAAGCGGCTGAGGGAGCTGGGATTGTTCAGCCTGGAGAAGAGGAGGCTCGGGGGAGACCTTATCGCTCTCTACAGGTACCTTAAAGGAGGCTGTAGACAGGTGGGGGTTGGTCTGTTCTCCCACGTGCCTGGTGACAGGACGAGGGGGAATGGGCTAAAGTTGCACCAGGGGAGGTTTAGGTTGGATATTAGGAAGAACTTCTTTACCAAAAGGGTTGTTAGGCATTGGAATGGGCTGCCCAGGGAAGTGGTTGAGTCACCATCCCTGGAGGTCTTTAAGAGACATTTAGATGTTGAACTTAGTGATATGGTTTAGTGGAGGTCTTGTTAGTGTTAGGACAGAGGTTGGACTAGGTGATCTTGGAGGTCTCTTCCAACCTAGACGATTCTGTGATTATTGGCAGCAAATACCACATGATCTTATACTTATGAGGCACTTAGGTGAAAGGGCCTTACAAATGAAATCATTGCAAACCACAAGGAACGAAAATGCAGTGACACTGGTGGAACATCCAACTGGCCTGTGGAGTGAGTCATGGGGCTGGACACAAAACCTGTCCTACTGAGGGGCCTTTAGATAGCGTTTTCCTGCCAAGTGTCTCAGAGCTCTCTGCAAACACAGGATTCAGACTTTCTCATGTTCTTCTGTGGCATGTTGCTTGCTATGGAGCCATCTGAATAGGTCTCTTCTTCATCCTTTCCCTACAGGAGGGTCGTTTAACCTAAGCAGGGTGGCAGGATCTGCACTGCACATAGCGGGGCTGGCTCCTGACCTACCTGTCTGGTCATTTCATAATGGTTGAGGATATTGCATTTGTGCTGGCTGACCTGAGCATGTGCCTCTGGTGTATATATCTGCAATAGCTATTCAGTGTTCATATTTTAAAGGTGGTGAGATGACACAGTAAGCTGGTAATGCATACAAGCTGGTGCAGGCCCTGAACTGGGCACTGTGCTGCGTAGAGGATTGTCTGATCGAGCTGTGGTGGGTTGCTGCTGCTGCTGCAGTAGGCTGACGCTGCAGGAGAGCCTGTGGAGGCTCAGACCCCCGGAGCTGCCTCACAGCTCCGATGAGCCTCCTGCGTGCTCCGGTAACAACTGCTGTTACACGGGGACTGCTGTCCCGCGTGTCCCGGGCCCCAAAGCCCTTAAAAATCACAAGTGTACAGCGTTTGCTTCCCACTAGCCTGCAGACCGCTCCCTGCCCCTGCGAGACCTCGGCGATCCCGCCTGGTGAAGCGTTCCTGCCCCGGGGGCGAGGAGCCGCGGGTCCTCCCTCCCTCCCGGTCCCCGCTCCCTCCGTGTCCCGGTCCCGTCCCGCCGCGCTGCCGGGGCGCCCCCTGCCGCCCCCTGCCCTGCCCGGCGCCGCCAGCCTGGCCTGCGGCCCGCGGGGCTGCTTCCACCGGCACCAGGGGGGGCCGGGGCTGCACACGGGGGTCCCGGGGGGTGATGGCCGCCATGCAGCCGCCCCCCAGCCCCATCGCCCTCGAGCACAGGCTCCAGAGGGGTGAGCGTGTGAGCGCTGTGGTGGCCGCACGTGGAGCAGCCTCAATGGAGGCGTCGTGGCCACCGCCAGCCATGTCGTGGCTATTGCCAGCCATGTCGTGGCCATCCCCTTCACAGCCCGGCTTCCCCGGCCATGCTGCTGGGAGCGGGAGCCGGGCCTATGGCAGCGGGGAGGTTAACGGGGATGGTGGGGCTCTGCCAAGGCCAGTGTTTATTGTGGTGTTTCTGCTTGGGAAGAAACCGGGGGGGCGCGGGGGGGGGGGGGGGGGGGGAAGCTGTTTGGGGCTTGGGAAAAACAGTTGGCACGGTTGTAATCGGTCAGGAAGCAGGAAATGATGTCATGAGGTAACAAACAGGAAGCGATGATGGAAGCACAATGCGGGCGCTTTGGGCCCAAACTCAAGGAAAACGCTCCTCCGCCGCGGGTGCTGGAGGAGGGAGCGATTCTGCCCCCACGCACTCGAGCGCGGCTGTTTTGCTTTCCCAGATACTGTTTACACTGAGCTGCTATTTAAACAATAAGATGGGAACGGTAAACGATAATTTGCACTTCCGCAGCTGCTTTTCCCAAGGAATCTGAAAGATATGAATGAATCCTCACAACATCCGCCCGAGGCATGTTGGCATTATTAACTCCATCTTGTATGTCAGCAGAGGGGAGCAGATTGGGGTTGAAAGGGAGATTTCTGAAGGACGTGTCAGGGATGAGTGTGGATGAAAATTCAGGCACAAGGACGCGTCCCACACAACCCAGTCCATCACAGTGTCAGTTAATGGTAGTGGCCTTTCCAAGAGTCGCCCTCCAGAAAGCAGTTTGCTCTCCCTTATTTCGTCTTCCCCTCCAGAGAGGAAAGCTTGAAGTGTCTGCCTTTCTGTATGTACCCTAGAAAAAGCCTGCACTTGAACTACAAGCTTCACGTTTGGATGGCTGCAATGAGGTGAAGCAAATCCTGCTCCAAATGAATCTGCATCAGCTGAAGATGCCAGGTTATGGAACAATTGCATATGAAAAAATGTGTATCTGATGTAAGGACTCCTTAACCATGTTAACTGTCTCAATGTAAAGGGAGCTTTTTGTAATTACAAGTGCAAGGGAATTTCTACCTCTTTCTGGGATGTAAGTGAATTCCATCTCCAGAAACTGTCCTGCAGTGTAATTGCATGTAAATTCAGTGTAATTGCATATAATGTTTCGGAGAGCTTCAAAACCTCCTCTTAAACAACTTATGACAAAAATTAAATACCATTACGTTACATACAGTGAAAATCACTGTATGTCTTCATGAAGGGAGCAGGTCTGGAGGAAGAAAAGAGCTGCTGTGATATGAGGAGATGGATATGGGAGAGGATATGGGAGTAGGAGAAGCTATTGATGGAGAACTAGCACCAGGACCTGGCATCCGAATTGAAAGAGGTGTTTTAGAGCAGAGCCATTTCTTTTGCAGTTATCACACTTTTATTCTTTTTTTTTTTTTCCTCCTCCAAATACATTTTGTTCAGATTCTGTTGTGTTTCTTCGCTGACAGTTTTCCAGAGAACAAATGAGCACAAACAAAAACGCTTTGGCAATGCTTTGGTGTTTTCTGCCAAGCAGAAAATGTAAGGCAAATATTAAATGGTGTTAATAGAAAATTAATTTCAAAAGCATGATGATTCATTTTTTTGTACCAATAGTTTTGACCTTAGCAACCCTACTCACAAAACATTGTGGGAGCCACGTGTACAGGTACAGGGATCGTCAGAGCTCCTGCATGATGCCAGGAATGGTCAGGTCCTGTTCTGGCTGGTGAGGGCCTCTCCAGCTATAAACCTAACTCTCAACAGATCTGTTTGGATGTTAAATATGAGTTGGTTTAATTTAATTTATAAAAACAAGCATGGTGCCTCTGTGACCTTCTAGACAGTTAGTTAAAAATGTAATCAACAAAACCGTTGTAAAGCCAGCAATAGCTCAACAAATAAGTCATAAAGCACAGTTAAAAGATGCCATCACCAACAGCCTCTCCTCGAACTGCGTGTTTTCCTCATTTATCTGTGTATTTGCAAACATGGCTGTGAACAAGGTGCTATTTTGCAACTTGGGACTGTCCTGGGAATGATGTGGGCCTCGTGCAGAGCAGCCTGCAGAGCAGGTTGGCTGCAGGGATAGAGAAAGTCTGAGCACTGTCCCCATTTCAGTCAGAAGGAGGAAAGACATGATGCCCATGGAGGAAATTTAGATGGATTTAACCCTTCTGTGGTGTTTCTGCACTACCCTGCTACATGTGTGAGAGGCAAGTCCATCACTAAATTTGTATTCCACAGTGTATGGAAGAGAGAAAGTCAGCCTGGGATCACCTGTGTTACGCAGGTCACATAGCATCTAGGGGTATGTTATCTCCAGATGTGGACCACTCTACTTGCCTTAGCTCTCAGGTCTCCCCTCTCGTACATATGTGTTAATCACAAGCCCTGAGTGACCCAGGTGGAGAGGAGGACAATGGTCTGGGAGCAGAACTCATTTTCCAGCCAACTCCACGCTCTGCACTTTTAAACTTTACCGTGACTTCTTCTTGCCCAGGGGTGCACTCCAGCAGCTTGGAGAGCTGCACGAAGTGTGTCACAACACAGTCCCTTGGAGACCAGCATGGTGGAAAGCACATAAGACCTGGAGGTGTCTCCCAAGAGTTGAACAGCAAATCAGAGAGGGTTGAGCTATTCGTGGAGAAGAAAGCACCTCTAGGTGCTGGTTATGCTTTGCCATCAGGAGTTTAAAGGTAAGGAGAAAAAGTACATGCTGGTCCCTAGAACCAAATGTTGTGCATGGAACAACTGATCTAACACCTGAAATTATTGCTCTATGCACAATCATTTACATGTGAATCAGAAAGAGTTTTGTCCCAACCCTGCAGCATGGTAGAGCACAGTGCTACAGAAATATGCCACAAAGCTGCACAGGACGAGGAGCGTAAACAGCAGCAGTGATACCACCAACAGAGCGAGGAGACAGAGGGAGGGTGGTTCCACAGTGCTGAGTCACAGTGTTGCCCAGACAAGGTCTGGGTGCAGAGTAGGCAGGATTACAGGAGGCGAGAGAGTGAGTGGGGACAAATCTCACTGCTTTGGGTGTCACTGGCTAGCAGAGTATCAGGTCACTGATTGCAAGCTCTGGGAGCTGAGCTGGCAAAATTTAAAGCAGAGAGAGCGTGGGGGTTGGGGAGAAGGGGGGGGGGAATCTTGGTGTTGACTCTCCAGAGAGGCCATAAAATGGAAGTTATGAAAACAGTGAAGCGTGGCAGAGGGCCATTGGGTTATGTCAATTCTCCACAACTGGAATTTGGATTGTGAGCAAAATGTGCTGGGCGTGTCTTATCAATTGCATAAAATCAGTATGTATTCATGGATCAGGCATGTGAGATAAGGCAGAAACACATACATAACTTTCACTTCAGCTGCTACAGTACAGGCTTGTTGGTGGCTTGCTATGCCTTCCTCATTTTGCCGTGAGTGAATGAAAAAAGACAGAGGAGCGATGCAAGTATTTGAAATGTGTTTTTACAGAGGTGGTTTCATCCATTGGATTGAATGTTTGCAGTTGCACTGTAACTAATTCAGACTCTCTCAGCAGCTCTCCCAAGGCTGAGAGCTGTTGCTGGACAAGCACTGTGCATGACAAAATGCATTTTGCATTTTATCCTATTTTAGGCAGGTCCCGTAGCAAGCACAGTTTCTACAAGCATCCCTTTTCTACACTCGCTAACTAAACTCCGTGCCCTGTGCTGCGTTTGAATCAGCGCGGTGCTGCTGCATGTTGTCTCAGCACCAGTGGGTGCTATAGTTACGGGTATATCCCGTCGTCCGTTTCCCCTAATAAGCAAACTGTTTAAAGAGGTAAAGGATGAAGGGCTGGAGCTGAACATGCAACAACTCAAGTAAAGTGCTGCTTGGAGCAGCACCCTTGTCACTCAGTCCAGTGAGTAGTTGTGGAATAGTTTGTATTGAGTACTAATGTGAGCAAACACCAGTTTCTCATAGTTGGAAGTCCATTCTTGTAATTGGTACTTTTTCACATTTTTTTTAATGAATTTGTGTGGTATTTATAAATGAAAGCCAGGTTTCGGTATAGCTGGGGCAAATGGTGCTAAGAGAAGTAAGAGCCCACAGCTGGGTCTGAGAACTCCGATAAGCTTGTTCAGTGGCATTATTTGTTGGTGCATTTACAGTCCTGGCATCGTCCGTGGTCCTCGAGGGGAATGTCTGAAATTCAGGTGAGCCCGTACAGCCCAGAAGGATCGCAGAGCTCCTCCTAGTGAGTTTATGCACTGTGAGATGCGCTCAGCTCAGGGCAGGCTGGTGAGCAGGCAGCGCACGGCAGTCCTGAACAAGGAAACTTCTGGCTGAAGGTGTGGGTTAAACCCAGGTCATAATATGTATTCAGCTAATTTGCTTGTAATTTCTTTGGCAAGGACTTGGGGATGTGCACACGTGCGTAGATACACATATGCTTTCGATCTCCTCCTGTGTGGAAGCAGGCACAGCTCCTGTTTTTCCTGTGTAGGATCTGTGATCTATTCTGGTAGCTGCATAGTGCAGTGCTGCCTCCAGTAAATATTCACAGATTTCCTTGTAAGCCGATGCATTATTTTTTTTTCCTCTCTCCTGTGTGGATACACAAAGGCATGTGTTGTACCTGCTTTACCCTGTGGGATCTACATAATCAGGTCCACGGGTTTTAATGGATTTCAACTCCCTCCAGTCTATAGATGCGGTTTCCTGTCTTGTTTTGAGCAGGAAGAGCTGAGTCTTTTTTGGTCTTAGCATTCCTGCTTGCCTGGGCTTTGGGAAGAGTTCTCTGGCTATTTTCCTGTTTGATTTTTGTGTGTGTTTTGTTTTAAGCAGGACAGAGTGCATGTGTGTATGTAATCCATGTGCTCAATTAGGAGAGGCATCTGTTGGGTTTATTTCACATTGCCGAGGAAGGACTGCAAGCAGGGAGCATCTGCTCGGCTTTTTGTCAATGGCTTGTTTTTCATAATTTGCTCTACAGGGTGAATGTTTGGGGAGGGGGAGGTGGCGCTTTATTTCTGAGTTTCATCTTAAGTTTATTTTTATGGTAGCCGAGCAAATTGATTGGCATTTGAAAGTTAATTTCGCTAAGAAAAGAACTGAAGAGGGAGAAACAAAACCATCCAAAGTAAATAGGATTTATGTAACGTTAGCAATACACTCAGAAAGACTCTTATAAACCATTATTTTTTGTATTATAATGAAAAATTAAAAAGAATTTGTTATGATTCTTCTGTTAATGTCTGTGGGTTTTTTTTGTTTGTTTGTTTCATTTTTATTTATTTATATATATATTTAAACTAGCAAGTTGTGGTTAGATTTTGTTTTGGGAAAGATATGAAAGGCATCCAACACTAAGATGCTTTTTTGGCATTTTGTCAACACCAGAAAGAAAAAAAAGTGCCTGGTTTTAAAATAGAGCAGCAGTGGTTTCCTGTTCTTATAGTTTTTGCTTTTGTGCATTCAGATGTTGGCTGTATCGCACCTAGCTGATCTAGTGGGAGATCTAATTGTCTGTAAATGTGTGCATTTCAAAGGCTACTAAATCTGCAGGGAGTGTTTTATACAAGCATGTTTATTACACGTTTTCCGTGGAAACATCCTCTGAAAGGGCTGGGGAGGATAATGACTCTGGGATGCCCTGGGAGGACACAGCTCTTGGTGTAGCACAGGGAAGGGAGAAGGCCTGAAACTCCCTCTAGTCCTGTGAGCAGAAGACAAATCTCACCCGTCCTGCTCAAACAGGGATACAGCTTTGCAAGTGTAGAAGTAGATCCTGAGCAGGGCGAGATTTGTGTCTTACTGAAAGCATTTAAAAACATAGGATTAAAAACAATTAGAAATCATATCTTGTTCTGTAAGTGAACCCCAAGTCTGTACAGCCACGTTGAAATGGTGTGAAATCTGAATCTTCCGTGCCACAAGTTGCCACAGAAGAGAAAGAGGGAAGTGATAATAAAAATAAATTTCTTGATGGTTCGATCCCATTCCATAGCAAGAGAAAAAAAAATATATATATATATGTATGTATGTAATTTAAATATTATGTGTTACAACATAAATAAAGTTTCTGTCAGATGAAAGCTCTTCAGCTGAACAACTTTGTTGACGTCAGGTAATGGTTATAAAAGCAGCCTACAGCAGTTGGTGTGCAAAATGGAATGACTGCAGGGAACAGGCAGACAAGCTTACTTCTGGGGCTTCAAGTAACCTTGTCTGACACAAAATCATGGAACCTGAAGTGTAAAAGGACAAACCACAATAAACTTCATAGTAGCAGGAAAGTATTTTCATTGCTTGAAAAAAAAAATAAAATTCAAACTTTGTCATCACATTAAAAACATTACATGAGAAGTAATAAACATATTTACACTTCTGTTTTGATTATAAATATACATTATATACAAAATAATGTTATAAAACGTAGAAAGTTCAGTGCTTCTGATTTTTTTAAATTACTGAAATACTAGTCTTCAAAATAAACTACAAACAGACAAACTAAAACCCATATTATTGATTTCTGAAGGTCATCTTCAAAATGGTCCTACACAGTCAGAGCAGAAGGTCAGTAGTGGACATTATGAAGGGTCTTGTCTGCACAGTTCAAGGCATTAGATGGGCTAGTCCAACAACAGGATTTACAAGGGCAGGAATATCGCTGTCCAAGAGATAGCACGGTCCAGGTTTCTTTGCAGAGATTTTGTTTCCTCCCTCCTCATTCCGCCCCACCTCACAGTCTCATTTCATTACTGTCACGGCACTTTCCACGGGGGCACCCAATATTATTGCTGTAAATGTGTAGATAAGAGTTTCTGCAGGCCTCTGTTTTCCAGGGGCTGGCTTCCTCTTTTCCCTGTAGAAGTGGGGCAGTAAGAAAGGAAAAGGACTAGCCTAGGACCTTCTAATTCTAATCTCCACCTGTCTTGGCAGAGGGCCTCTCAGTGGGTGCTTTGCTATTGGGCATTTGGAACCAGTGTGAGGGACAGAATCGGAGATCTGCAACCAGACAGAGAAATACAAGGATGATACTGCTGCTTCTCCTTCAGAAAGTAACAGCTGCAACTTTGAGACTATTTGCAGTAGGTGGCACCTAATTCAGAAACACACTATAAACCCCCAAATTTGTGTCAGAATAAGGGGGTGGGGGAGAGAATGAGGAAGGAGAAGAAAAAAGTAATGTCTATTCACAATCACTGGTAGTGCAAAGGGCATGAAAACAGCTGAGACAGCTCAGCATGTTTAGGTTCTAGGAGCTGATTGATTTAAAACGCATTTGTAAGGCTTTAAATAGAACTGGGATCATGTCTCTCCTCAGTATCAATGGGGAACAGGCAGTAGACTTTTCTTATCACAACTTTCCCTTCTTGGATGCTTAAATCTGTGAAAATCCCGTCCCATATTGTGGCTTGGGTCAATCAGTTCTCCAAAGCATCACCAAATGAAATGACGTAAATTTGGTATCCCTCTTTCCTTCCTCCTCTCGCCCCTTAAACTGTCTCCAGTACATGCAGCAGGAGAGAGGAGACGCAAATTGATGTGTAGCAAGAAGTGTCAATCACCCCTGCCCAATACTGTTCAGGTAACTGCAGAAAGAGCAGTCAAGTCTCTGTTTGGGCGTGTTAGATTCTCTTGACACATTTTAGGCACTATTAAATCCGGAAAAAAAAATGGAGACCTCATTTATACTGTATCCATTATCTGCATAGCAATGTGTCTTTCTTCACACCTTCCGTAGCAACGTCTGTGATAGTTAAGTGCCTCCTCCTCTACCAGCACCTCCCATAACCAGAGTTCTGGAAAGCCACAGGTCTGTCCATGAGGAACTGGCCTCCGTATCTTTTAAAAGCAAGTCAAAACATAAGCATTTTAACCCCTCTCTCTTCCCTCTGCCTCCCTTCTTCTATAGCCAATGAGATATCTAGTATCAAACTTCATACAAGGGCAGTAAGAACAAAAAGGTGTATTGCATCTTTCAGTAAATTCACAGTCTGTCCAGTTCACCCAGTTCCATCCTCCGCCTGAGAGCAGCAAGTTGCATGTAATTAAAAACAGTCCAATCCAGTTCTGAATTGTAAACAATGCAGCAGGAACGTCCATCTACTGGCATTACCAAATCTGAGGTGCAAATGGGCTGATCTTCAGTCTTATACCTGTCAGGGCATAAAAGTAACACAACAAATGAGAAGGAAGCACAGAGTACAGCAGAACTAACAAATTGTAATTCAAGCCGAAGTAATTTAAGCCAGATATTACTACAGCTTAACTACCAGCATTCAATATTTTTGGCTGGATCCAGAGAGAGAGAATATTCAGCAAACAACTCATCTATATGACGAGTAGCCTCCCTACCTGGAGTGAGGGAGAAAATGCCTAGGATAAACCTTACAAATCTGGGTACTTAACATTAAGTCTCTGTGAAAGGCATCTGGTATAACGCAATAGCTTGTGTGCCGGGGAGAGAAGTGTCGGGGGCCTGTCATTCTGAACATACAAGTACTTTTGGGCTTGCCTGATGTAAATCCAGCTTTGGTCAGCAAGATCTTCAAAGGAAGATACGATATTTAGGTCAGTTAGTGGCAATGAAGTATCTAACTGACATTTGTATCTTTGAACATCCTTTCAGTTAAACTTTTAATATTACTGGTTGACTTGTATTCCGGCTTGCCTTCAAGCTGAAATCTGATATCCGCCCTGGCAAGGGAGACAGAAAGCTGCAGATCTGACTTCACAGATCACTGTTATACGGTGCAGCAAGCTCTCTTTCTTGGAGTCTGGAACTACCTGAAACTAGTGCTAGAGGTGACTGACTTCACTGAAAAAGACAGGTATTGATTGTTGGTAATTCTTTGGGAACTGTTTGGTTCTTCAGTAGATGCTTTTTTTAAGTCTTCAGATTATTCACTGCTAGGCACCTCTTTTTTGTATACTGTTCTCAAGCTTTTCAAAATAATGTCAAAATTTAGATATGTTTATCAGTAACTTAAGAAACGGCATTAAATTGCTGCAGCCATGAACATATAGCTAGAGCTTAAGTGCCAAGAGGTTGAAATTTCCATCCATGTCTTACTACAGACTTTTTAAACGTCTTTTATGCCTATCCACTTAACACATTCAGTTGCCTTCCATCTTCTGTTGGAAATCTATAGCTTTGCCTGTTTCCACAGAACGTGGATTACCCATAGTAGTCATGGGAAAAAAAAACATGGGTTTACATCAGTGAATTTATGAACTATTATTATTTCATTTTTTTGCTGATTACTTATTTAAGAGGAAATAATCCTACAATGTACTGAATTTTTATGGGTTGAGGTTCGGTGCTTTCATCTCCTTATCTAAACCGAGAATCTCTGGTTTTAGAGCTGCTAATTTTTTTTTATTTTATTATTTTTTTCCCACTGTATGCTCAGTTTGCTTGGGCACTCCTGTCAGCCACAGAAGAGAAGGGGTGTATGTGGGGATCCCTGGAAATTGAGTAACCTTCTCAGATCCAATTCTAAAGGATAATTTGTCTGTTTTACTTTGTGAATTTATGCTTGTTCACCCATGTACTTACTTACCTCTGTGGCTATGATGCACTCATTCCTTTCTTCTGTTATCACAAAGACGGACTGGTACATTGAATCCCTTGGAGAGCATATCGCTGATATCCTACATTCCGGCTTTTCACTAAGGCAGGGCAGAGAGAAAAGGGCGTTATTTGACTACTAACACTCCTATCTCTAAAAATCCAATGAATATGGAGGGTTGGAATGAGATAACCAAGGAGGTGTGGGAGGGAAGGGCAGAGGATGAAGTTTCATGTGTTCTATAAGATGGCAGGACAGTACACTAGGGAGGTGGAAGTCAGGAATAGCTAGTGTCTTGCTAGATTTCTGCCATGTCCAATTTAGCTACATACTCCTCAGATCCCTCAGTGCATCTGTCACAAGCAGGACCCAGGCAAGACTTTCAGTATGTGTATGAGAATACTGATGACCTAGTGAATAGTTGCCATTTTCTTTTTTTGAAAAGAGTAATTATTATTACTCTAACCTTCTTCTCAGTAAGCAGATCATTTTACCTTCTTAATAACCAATATACTTATTTTTATCATTATAGGCTGTACTGTTCTTTCTCTGAGATCAACTGAGGAAGAAAAGATACTTCTTACTTTCATCAGTAGACTAGTCACACCCATTCCCCTTCACAGCACCCATACTACCAGCACCCCGCACAAGCTCTCAATTTAATTCATTTAGCTGCGGATACCACTTGGCCACAACACACGTACTTTATTTCAAGATTCATTTGCTCTGGTTTATTTTGTATGCTATCTCCCCGAGTTGTTTTTTTTTTCCGTGTTTTCTCATCTGCTTCTACATGGGTATGAAGGTGAGGGGGGGCTGTAGAAAGACTACAAGGAAGACTGCATTCTCACCCGTGTAGTCGGAGTGGAGACTTGTCTCCTAAACACTTTTCACTTTTGTAATATTTATCTTCCTGTGTCCCTCTACTTGTCAGGTCTTTTACCAGATTGTAGTCCAATTTATGATTCTTGGGTTTGTAGTTTGACTTCTCCAGCCCACAGTCCACTTCGAGGTCTTTATTTTTGTTGGTGTTTTTGAGCTGGGAAGCTGGAATGAGGTTATCCTTCTGAAAGTCAGACAGGTTGTTCATCGTCTCCAAGTCCTGCTCTGGGTGCATCCTCATCTGCCTGATGACCATTGCTATCATGCAGAACAGTATGAGCAAAGCCACCAGCCCCACTCCCATGGATATGGCAATCCAGGGGACTGGTTTAGGAGGAAGTGTAATGGGCACTGAATAAACTGGTAATTCACAGCGGCTGCCCATGAAGCCAGAAGGACAGTAGCAGACAAAGTTGGCACTATAAAGTCCACTGTAGCATGTGCCTCCATTCTCACATGGCCCAGAAGCACATTCGTCTCTGGTTTTGATGTCACAGTTCCTGCCACTATAGCCTGGCAAACATGTGCAGGTGTAATCGTTGATCAGGTCGTGACAAGTTCCCCCATTGGAACATGGGTTCCTGGCACAGTCATTGATGTTTATCTCACATTTCTGACCAGAGAAACCAGCCCGACAACGACACACACGAATCTGACCAAGGTAAAAGCAATTACCATCTGAGGAAAAAAAGTAAAATAAAAGAAAAAAATCAGTCTCCAATAAAACATAAAACTCTGCCCGTAAGCATTTTATACTACCTCAAGAAGAGGGAGGTTATTTTACAAAACAACCACACATCGAAAAGTTCCTTCTAGCTTACCCATCACCCTTTAAAAATATGCCCCTTCTAAATAGGTGATAAAGTTAATTTAATGTGCATAGTTCTGCCATCTATCCCATCCCATGGTAAAACTTGTGCATTTTTTTCCTGCGTAGAAAATGCCAGTGAAAGTTGTCGCCCCTGCCCCAAGAGGCCAAAATTAGGGTAGACGTGGAATACAGTGAGGGAGAGAGACTAATGTATTAGAGGAAGAGTAGAGGTCAGATTGGATTTCTATCACTTCTGCACTGAAAAGCACAAACAAATCAAGGAGACGTGAGAGTTTTTGATAAAAAGACTCACCATTTGCACATGGGTTGCTTGTGCACCTGTCTACTTTTTTTTCGCAGTTCGACCCCGTGAATCCGAAAGGGCAAACACAAGTGTAGCTGGCCCCTTGTTCTTTTTCCAAGCATGTGCCACCATTAAAGCATGGAGAATCGATACACGTCAAAGCACTGTGCTCACAGTGAGTTCCATAGTAGCCAGGGGGGCAGAGGCAGTGATAACCATTCTCCAGATCCTGCAAAACACAACATTAGCCATTGTAATTTGATGCCACCGAAGGATAGCTGCTTGCGCATTTATTTTTGGTCAGCGTGTGCTGTTCTGTCCCAAAAGACAGAACTGAACTTTTTACTGTGGCAAAAGTGACATTTGCAGAGTAAATAACTGCAGGCTGGTCTGTGAGAGATAGAGCCGAGAATTGGCCGTATTTGTCGTGCAGGAGTAATCATGCAACTACACAAGCAGAGCAGACGCAGTTGTAGGGAGCCTAGACGCAACTAGTCAAAAACATGACCAACACCATACTATCTAAGAGGATGCCTGATGTCAACCTACACAGCTGTGATCAGGACATTTATCCTCTCCATGAGAGCCTTTTATTTTTTTTTTTTTTTTAATAAAAAAGGGGGTTATTTTGCTTTGGTATTGAGAAGTCCCACCACTTAGATAACAACAAAACTCATCTCTTTGCAAGTAATGTATGTCCAAGGCCTTGGGAGAAGGGAGTTGGGTCTTACAGCATTAGCTTTAATCAAAACATGCATTGGATTACATCTGATATTTGTAAGCCATCAGTTGTTATCAACAGGTAGGATCAATCATTGACTGGCTCTGAAAATACATTGAAACACGAGACTGCAGAAAACTAAAAATGAAGAACCCTGTTTTGCAGAAAGTGTTTCATCTGATTTTCCTTGTATCAACTGGCACTACACTCCATAACAGAAAGCAGACGTTTTATTTATTATTAAAATACAGACTTGGCACATTTTTGTATGAACCTTCATTTGGGAAACTTATTTTTTTTAAAGATCTGCTCCCTCACAAACCTTGAATCTTGCCAAGATCTCGTAATGGCTGCCACAGAAACCTACGGATCAGTTGACTAGTTCTAATCTAGATGATACATCTCCTCCTGTAACAGACTTCCTCCGCTGACACGTCCAGGGAAGGGTTCAGTATGATAGTTGTGAGCGTCAGTAACGAACCTGTGTACTATCGAATTCCCATTATGTTGTTACAAAACCATTTCTGGAAAGGTATACTGGGGCTTACTTCACACAAAGACTTTACATTTAAAATGCCCTTACCGTGCAACTACCACCGTTCCTACAGGGATTGCTGTCACACTCGCTGATCTCATGTTCGCAGTCAACACCGGTAAAGCCAGGTTTGCATGAACACGTATAGCTGCCCTGGCCGGTGTTCATGCAAGTTGCTCCGTTTTTGCATGGTCTGTGGTGAGTACAGTAGTTCAGATCTGCAAAGATACCATGTGTTAGAGAAAAGAGTCTTTGATGGCTGCAAAAAGACATTCATACAAAAACACCATAGTCAACAGTAAAGAAAGAATTTTCAATTTTAAAAAGTCTTCCATTTTGCTATTAATAGGAACACTGGAGGTTATTATTCAGATTATTATCAGTAATAATCAGATGTTTCAGATTGTTACGAATTTTACATATTGCTCTCCGTCTATCACTTGAGCTCTGAATTTTGGGAAACTTATCTTTCTTAATGCTTTGCTATACTCTTCCTTTTTTGTGTGTAAACCCATTAGCTGTAATGGGATGTGGATGCCAAAATGTACTTTGTGTGTATTCTCAGAAAGACGCTCCAAGGCGTAATGGACAGACAGTCCATGCACAACATGTCACATACTAAAAGAATTAGCCCAATCTTTAAAAGGTGTGCTCCAAGGCACGTTCTGGGAAGGCAGGAAGGAAATAAAAATATTTAGGCTCGGAGATTTAAACAAACATTAGAAATCTTTTATTGTTTATTTACCATGCTCTCTTGTTATGAATGTTAGTAGTTTAAACTGTCTAAATGCTCTGCCAGGCTTGATGGCCCTTTTTATTTTCACTTAGATTTCAGACAGAGGTTAAGCACACAAGTTCATAGAACGCCAAGTAGAAAATCTTTATAAGCACTATAAATACCATAGACTAATTGGAATACAACTGGTTAATAGGTAACTACAAACAGAAAAAAAAAACCGCAGCTTTACTTTTCCTGCCTAATTCAGATTTCCCCATCTTAATCCTATAAATGTCATGAAAACACTTAACTTGCTCTGAGT
The DNA here is from genome assembly GCF_013377495.2 of Cygnus atratus. Taxonomy (NCBI): domain Eukaryota; kingdom Metazoa; phylum Chordata; class Aves; order Anseriformes; family Anatidae; genus Cygnus; species Cygnus atratus. The sequence continues at coordinate 32,668,867 of NC_066366.1, forward strand.
ACTTAATGATCTCAGTGCCAGCAGTGCATATATGGCCTTGAGGACATGACTGCTCAGCTGGCTACAGTTCAGTGATTCAATGGGTTGAATAGGTGGAAGTGGTCTGGTGTACCTTAAAATGGAACCTGTACTTTTCATTCTTGCTTACATGATTTTTCTCTCATGCTCCAGACTTATCACATGAGTTAACTTCCTTGTATGCAAAATAAGGAAGGCCCAAATTATGGTGTTTACTGCTGCTGGAAACTGTTTAGTAAATTGTTATAGTTGTACAGGGAATATATTAAACTTAGCTTGAGAAGATAGAAAACTTGCCTGTTCAAAACTCATCCAGGTGGTGTTGTTTTTCAACACCTACCAAAAAGGCTTGCTTGTTTTCAGCCCAAACTACTACAAGTTAAGTTTTAGTATCTACTAACATAATATGAGCCTTGGTACAAACTGATGCCTCTCAACGTGTACCTAACTGAAATTTAATTCTAGATCTGAGGGGTCGGATTCCTTAGTCCCTTACTGAGGAATACCCAATCTAGACCCAGAAGCACAACGTTCGGAACTAACCTTGATCACAGAAGAGGCCACCCCATCCTTCATCACAAATGCACTGCCACTGTGTTTTACAAGTCCCGTGGCGGCAGCCTATGTGGGGAATGCATTCATCGCAGTAGCGGCCTTGCCAGCCAGGACGACAGCTAAAAGAAAAGTCAAATTAAAACATTAATGACATGGAAAAGAGTTTAAGTTTCTGTTACAAGTTTCTATTACTATTCTGTTTTAACTGAAGTTCGGATTGCAGTTGCCATCTACTCACATGCACTCTCCTGGCTTGTTGCAATATCCATTCTGTTCAGTACATCCAGACAGACAGATGGCTGTAAAGAGAACATAAAAAAAGCAGAAATGTTTAGGTAAATACATATGCCACTACAGAGTACACTTTTAAAAGGGGGAATGTCTGCTTTTAAAAATATGCGTCGAAAACCTGTTTTGCAATTTCAAAGCTTTGTTTTAAAAATTCTTAGTACGAGGAGTTCTGGAGCAGGAGGAAGTGAACAAGGAGAGCCAACATCTGACAAGTTGTCCTTTAGTTTTTCTGCTTACACAACAAACATGAACTCTTGCAGCTCTCATAGAAAAGGAGCAAGTGGTGGTTCTGCCCGTGCTAACAGAAGACTACAAAAATCCAGCGGGACCCTGAGCCCACAGTAAAGATTCCTGCTACGACAGTGCAACATCTGCCCCATCTCCTCTGGCAGCAGAAATGGTGTAAGCCTCTGTGGGTAAGCTGTGAGCATGTTAACTCAGAGTAGGTACGAGTGACTCAGTGATAACAGCCAAGATCCCTTCTCTGCTTTCTTCACTGCTCACAGAGGTGCAGCACAGCATTAGCAGCTGCAGCAACGGGGGGGGCAAAGTCCTCAGCGTGCCACTTTCCACAGAGGGGAAAGGTCAGCAGGAAAACACAGCCCCGAGCTCTGCCAGGTGCACGATGTTTTGCAGCAGCGCCGTTGCAGCTACAAGCAAACACCACTGCATCCAGCGTGGGGCCTGCTGACACAACTGGAACACGGGACAAGCTTTTGGGATCGGAGTGCCTTCACCGAACAGCTCCCTGATGCTTTAGGGGGTTGCCTTTCCTCAAAGGCCTCTTCAGCTACATTCCTGTCCCAGTGTAGCTCTTGGATTAGCACAGAGGAGGGCCTAAGAAAGTTGGAGCAGGTGATGTGTTTTAATACGCCGAGACACCTGCTAGCTTTAGAGGCCTGCCCAGTGCACAGGCCAGGAGGTGGCACGGCCTTTCACTGGGAGTCCCTCACTCCCCACCTAGGCGACGAGGCCGCAGCTGGCTGCCAGCAGCCTGTGGAGAGGGGCAATGCCACACGGCTGGCTGTGGGGCCTGGGCAGCTCATGGGGCTCATGCAGGAGCTATTGTGCCCGGCCCCTCACACACCCAATGTCTGTCACGGCCTGGCACTTACGCTCGGTGCAGTACTCTCCAGTCCAGCCGGGCAGGCAGGCCAGGCTGCCGTCCGCCTCGCAGACGTAGTGGCCAAAGCGGTCATCGCGGCGCTTGCAGAGGCGGGAGCAGCTGTCCCCGTAGTAGTTCTCGCTGCAGACCACCCGGTAGGAGTAGCGCAGCTGGGTGAGCGGGCCCTTCTGCACGTCCTGCGACCAGTCCTCACCCACCGCCAGCGACCGCTGGATTGCCATCTGGCTGATGAGCAAGTCCTCGGGCAGCGTCTGGGAGCCTGGGGGACAACGGACGGTGTCAGCAGCCCGCTACTACCACCACCATCATCACTACTGTATCCATGGCTGCCACCACCACCACCACTGTCTGCCCCAGGAACCCCTGCCCCAAATGTGTGTGTGCAGTGGCCCCACTGAGGAGGGTTGGAGCATGAGGGTGGTGCCCCGGGCTCAGTGAGTGTTAACCCAGGCTGCGGGGGCTCTGCGGAGAGAGGCCTTTCAAAGCGAGGGCTGCTGTACTGCTGGAATATCCTTTTTCCTCTCTTGTCAGAAAAACATCCCAAAGCCATTATTCCTTTCCAAAGGGCGGAATTCGAGAAAGGTGTAAAATACAGGAAAAGGCGGCCGGGGCTCTTTGGCAGCCTCGCAGCTTTCTCACCGCAGAGCTCCTTTCTTTCCCACGCCAAAAATAAACCGGAGGAAACGCAATTGTGTTGGAGATTGGGTCGGGACAGAATCAAAGCGGCCCCTGATGGATATCGTTGGGGGACCGAGCTGCTGATGGTCGGATAAAGCCGGCCGTGAAATTATCGGATAAACAGCTGGGCCGGGGGGGCTGGAGGGGGGGGGGGCTGGGACCGGGACCGGGGCTGGGACCGGGACCGGGGTTGAAGAGGGGGGGGGTGGGTGGGTGTCGGGAGCGCGCAGCGGGTGCGGCGCGCCCCCTGCCGGCGGCGCGCGGCGCGCTCACCTTGCGGCAGGTAGTTGGCGGGAGCGTGCCAGGCCTGGATGATGAGCGAGAAGGTTCCCTGCGGGCGGAGAGAGCAGCGTCAGCACGGCCCCGCGCCCCGTGCCATCGGGTCGTGTTATCCCTCACCCACCACCCCTCTTTTTTTTTTTTTTTTTCTTTAAAGGAAGCTCTGGGAAGAAGTCTACCGGCGAGAGCGGTTTGCTCTGCGTGAGCTCAGCCTTTCCCTGCCGCCCTCCTTGCCCCGCGGCCGCGCTCGGCTCTCCGAGCGGAGTCTCACCGGCCACGTGAAGTTAAAGGGCAGCTTGATGGGGCTGTCAAATTTCTCCGTGTCCTTGACGCTGAAGGAGTTCGTCCCCAGAACCGGGGTGATGATGCTGCCGAAAGTGCAGGGCCCCGGGGAGACCACCGCCTGGAAGTGCTTGAGGCACACGCGAAAGAAGGTCCTGCAGTGCGGGGCGCAGGGCTTGCCGCTGGCCAGCGACCCGTGGCTGTTGACGAACTCGTGCAGCTCCAGCTGGAAGACGCCGGAGCCGGCCACCCCCTGCACAAAGGGGAGACACACACAAAAAACCCAAATCACACCTTACCCGGGCTCCGCCACGCGAGCTGGCGTCCATCACCCGCTCTGCGCTCCGCGAACCCCTTCCACGTATTCGCTTAGTTAGCTCGGTGCGTGATTACCTGCTGCAAAACCATTAACAGAAACGTCAAGCCAAAGCTGCGCAAGGCTGTCATCCTCGTGGAAGCGGCGCTTCCAGCTCTCCGAGGGTTTAGCTTTCCTCCTGTATTCCTCAAAGGGTCCGGGTGGGCGCCCCTCGCAGCGCGATCCGCCCTCGCCAGTATTCCCCGAGCAGCGGCAGAAAGCGGGAGGTAAAAATCCAGGTGTGGGGTGAGACCGTCCCCTTCTGGGAATGAAATCCTGCAGCCAACCCCCAAGCTCCGACCGCTCCTGGCGCCTTTGTAAACTCCAAAGCCGGGTGGGTTTGGGGAGAGACGCGAAGGGGAGTGCTTAGTGTTGGACCGCTCCTCCTTGGACTGGTGCGAACAGCGCTCGGTAAATGGAAAACTCGCTTCCCTCCGAGCTGTTTATATAGTTGCCTCGCATCCTCGCAAGCTCATTATGTAAACCGTCAGTCAGCCTCACGGGCGATCCCTCCCCTTTTCCATCTTTCCTTTCTGGAAAAAGGAGCCAAATGTTGCGGGGAGCCCGCAGAACCGGCGCTAATTCCCTGCTGCCGCTCCGCTGCCGCGGCCGCCGCGCTGGCCGCCGAGGAGCCGAGCTGATTAGGAGCGAGCCGAGCATCTGTTGAGATATTTACAGCGCGGGGAGGGAGAGCTCCATGGAAAAGCGGACGCCTCTCCGAGGAGCAGCCTCCCGGGGCGGCCGAACAATAGGGGCCGAAGCGTTGCAAAGCACCCGTCCTGCCCGCCTCGCCGCCCCGCTCGGCCCCCGACGGCCGCCGGTCCCGTCCCGACCCGTCCCGTCCCGACCCGTCCCGTCCCGTCCCGTCCCCGCCGCTCCCCGCCGCTCCCCGCCCTCGCCCCGCCGGCCCCAGAAAGCAAAAGCAAAAGGGGCGCTCGCACGGCACCGACCGGCACGGCACGGCACGGCACGGCACGGCACGGCACGGCACGGGACGGCACGGGACGGCCCCGCCGCCGCCTCCGGGACGCGCCGGGGCACCGCAGCCCGGCCGAGGCGGGGGGCGAGACGCGGTGGGGACCCCCCCGGGGAGCCGCGTTTGGGGCTGGGGGGGCAATGGGGGCTGCGGGGCGGCGTGTGCCAGCCGAGCGTCGGCCTGATTGCAGCGGGCGCTTATTGTCGGGTCGCGTGTCCCTCATTAAAGCCAAGCACAGAGAAGGCCTTTCATGTGGCTGTTTAGTTCAGCTTGTTAAATGGATGGGAGGGCGGGGGGGGGGGGGGGGGGTTGGGGAGGGAGAGATAAACCTTCAGCTGTATGGTAATGAGGTCTTGCCACCTTTATGCCAGCGCCGCGCTCGCAAGGCTGCGAACCTTGGCGGCGTGGGGCACCTGGGGAGCCGCCCTGGGGCCTCGGGGCTGCCGCTGCCGTTCCCCAGCCCGGGCTCTTTTGGGACTGGGGGAGGGGGGGGGGGCGAAATGAGGGGGAAAAAGCCGGGTCCCGGCCGCGGCAGCACGAAGTGGCACCCCCCGGCCGCGCCTCCCCGCGGAGCCGGTCCCGGGGTGGGGAAGGGGATGGGGATGGGGATGGGGGGGCACCACGGGCACGGTGCGGGGGCTGCGGGGGCTGCGGGGGAGCCGAGGCGCGGGCAGAGGCACCCGAGGGGAGCTCTTTTGTCTCGGCCTCGTAAACAAGGCGGGAGGAGGAATGTGTCGCCGCTGATGGACTCGGAATTTTGCGGCGATCCGCCCGGCCAGATCCCGGCTTTACCAGCAGCAGCGTCAACTGTCAAAATCAAATCTGATGCTAATAGCTTCGGTACTAAATAAAATGAGAGGCCAGATAACATCAGTGCTTGATAAATGGTAATGAGTGTCTAACCTAGGGGAACAGAAGGGCTGTGGGGCTCTTTAATTCAGTATTGAAAGGCTAGCTGGGTACTGCAGGCTCTAGCAGATGTTAGTATGTGTGTGTTTTGATTTTTGACTTGTATTGGACGTTTATTAGGCTAACCAGAGCCACCCCACGCATGGCCACTTGGTCCAGGCACCATCTGGCACAAGCAGGGCGGCGTGCAAGAATAGGCCCCGCTTTGGTGCTGGAGATCCACAGGCAGCATCTACCATATGGACCCGGAGCTAATGTAGGTTAGAGCAAGACAAGCTGATCTCTGCTTTTCACAGCTCCGCCAAACCTCGCTGCGATCCCCTGGCCGCGCACCTTGACGGGTGCCACCACCTTCCCGGTGGCTGCCGCCCTGAGCTTTGCACCCAGTTTGCATGCTCTGCCCGTGCTCCACAAGTCGCTGCAACTCCCCACGTGTCCCCACAAAACAAATATTTCCAGAAGCCGGAGAGAGTGGTGCGAAAGAGATGTAAAATCCTCCTCGAAACTCCAGGGCATTATTGTGATTGCGGCTATAAAGAGAGCCCTAATAAAATAATAACCGGGGAATATAATAAACCACCTGCTGCATGTTGACACACGCACACAGGCTTCAGATGGAAAAAAAAAAAAAAAAGTTGCATTAACAGCATCGGACAGCTGAGCCTGAAAGTGCAGCCGTCACTTAGGGGATCCACCGGAGTGTGGCGCGTAGGGCCAGCACCTCGCGTGGGGTGCCAGGCCGGGGGGACACCCCAGGGCCAGGGCTCTGGCCACAAAGTGCTGGCACCCGGCTGTTTTGGAAGGGGACACGCGTGAGCCTTTCCGTGCGTTTATTTTGGGAGCAGCACGCCAGCAGCTCGGTGCCCTGCAGGCGTCTCGGGGGGTGCCCACCCCACCCGTGGCCGTGGGGCCGCGGCTCCTATAGGGACAGGAACAAAAGGCTCGGCTGCAGCCCCCACGCGATTTCGGGGACACTGGGTGGGGGGGGGTCCTCATCTGCCCGCTGCCCTGCCCGGCAGGGGTCCCGGTCTGCCCCAGCGCCTGCCCGAGGGATGCTCTACCGGGCACCCGAGGGATGCTTTACCGGGATCTGAGGGGTGCTTTACCGGGCACCCGATCCCGGAGCTTGCCCGTCTGTTCCGCACCCGCCGCCCCTGCCATGTGCACGGCCCCACTCCGTGAGCCGGATTCCCCGATGGCTTTTAAACCCCTTAGCTAGAAAGTTGCGCATCGATTCAGCGCTGACGCACACCCAGAGAGCCTAAGAAAGGGAGAAAAGAAAAGAAAAATCCCCCTTGCTTGTTTTGTTTCTGCCTAAATGTCCATAGCGCGGAGCATCTCTCCAGGGAGAGCCGCTCCGAGGGGTGTTAATGTGGTCGATTTGGGGTACAAATGTTTGGAAATGTTTCCCGATTCGCACAGAAGGAGGGGGGATTTGCAAACTGTTGCTGCCACATGGCTCCTCCAGCCTGCCCATTCTCATTGTAATGAGGCCGGCGCGTGCCTCATCTGCCGCGGGGCGCTGCCACGGCCCGGCCGGGCACGCCGCGTGCCAACTGGGACAGCGCGGCTCGGCACGGCTCGGCTCGGCTCGGCTCGGCTCGGCTCGGCTCGGCACGGCTCGGCACGGCTCGGCTTGGCTCGGCTCGGCACGGCTCGGCTCGGCTCGGCTCGGCTCGGCTCGGCTCGGCTCGGCACGGCTCGGCTCGGCTCGGCTCGGCTCGGCACGGCACGGCTCGGCACGGCACGGCTCGGCACGGCTCGGCTCGGCTCGGCTTGGTACCGTGCCGCCGCACCGCACCGCACCGCCCGGCCCCGCACCGCTCCGCACCGCCCGGCTCGGCTCGGTACCGCCCGGCCCGGCTCGGCCCGGCTCGGCTTGGAGCGAGCCCCCCCCCCCCGGCCCTGGCCGGACGCCGGGGCAGCGCGGCGGTGTGCGCCCATTGTTGCTCGGAGCTGAGCCCATAAAAATAAGAACATTTCTATTAAAGGGTATAACGATCACTATTGAGCCTCTCAGCTCCAAATCGATGGCTTCTTTTCCATACAAATGCCTGCTTATGCCTTTATGTTCTCCATCTGTTTGTAGCTAACACCTGCCATTCAATAAATCGATTTGGCCATTTAATGTAACAGCTTCCCGGGACATTTTTTCATGCCAGATGCCACAGCAGCTCCCAAGCCCTACCCCAGCCCAGCGCCCCACCGGCACAGCCGCCCAGCCCGGGGCTTCGCCTCGGCTGAAACCCTGTGCCAGGACACGGACCGGAGCTGGGGTGGACACAAAACATTAATAAGTGCCTTTTGTTTGTTCTTTCTTATTTTTGTCGAGCACTAAAGCCACGGATCCCACCTTCCTTAACGCTGTGTTATGTTAGCTTAATGCTGGGGTGAGGCTGGCTTGGGACCCCTGCATGGGGACCTTGTGGGACAGGGGACCCCATCCTTCTGTGGGTGTCGGGGCTGATATGCACTGTGCTGAGCCAAGCTGAGGGAGCAGGGTGGAACCTCTCCAGGTGTCTCCCTGCAGGTCTCAGGGGAGAGTAAATGGCATCGCTGGGGAGATGAGAAAGTGGAGTGAGTAATATGGCATGGGGAGGTTACACCGGGCAGTTTCCTCATGGAGGGAGGGAGCAGCGCTGGGCTGACCAATTTCCTCCTCTAGAGGTGATTTTGGTACTGCTGGGATCTTGTGTGACTACACTTATTGCTTAATTCATTGCGCTATTGTGCCTGTCAAAGGCACCTGAATCTGACTAAAAAAAAATTATAGTTATGTACATATTTCAGTTATGTGAGTCTGTTTCTTTCTGAATTAATTCAGTGCAGGCCGGGATACCACTTTCAAAGCACCTGGCTGTGGAAGCCCAATTGCCTTTGGAAGCCAGCAAGAAATCCACTTAGTCACTTGGCACTTTTACCTGAGATGGCTGGACAGAATTGGGATTTCTCGTAAAAAGCACCCCTGGAAACTACAGCTAGAACTGAGAAGGAGGTACCTGGGAGAGGAGGTACCTGGGAGGTGCCCAGATCTTGGTCATTTTTTGAACCTTAGAGCCATGGGTGGGATTGGCAGGGTCGAACTGAGAGGCTGGACCTGCCTCACTGGGACCAGAGGTTCCCAAGTCTTTGTTCATACAAAAGGCACATACGGGTCAACAGTCATGGATGGGACACTGCCTGAAGCAACTTAACAAAGTAAGTGCAGGCTGGCTTCAGTTAAAGGGGGGAAATTTCCTCTGCAGGCTCCTTAGTAAATGTCCCATGGGCCAGGCTTTGGGAACTCCTGCATCAGAAGGTCTGTGTCTTCCAACAGATGGTTGGGCTGCCCTTGGCTGCTTAGAATATGTTTGGGGCTACATTATATAGCGCTGGGTAAAGGGATCTGTCACAGAAAGCAAGTAACAGGCAGTTTTAACCCTTTCCCTATGCAGGCTGTCCCACTGGGGCAGGAGCGAGAGCAAGGCATCGGGGGTGTAGGGGAGCCCTTCTGGGGCAGCCGGGGCTCGTGGCCTCCAGCCCTGCACCCAGCAGAGGTCCGTGACACACCGTCACCCTGGTGGCATCCACCTCCTGTGGGCTGGTCCCCCACAGGGATTCGTGGTGGCCACACCAGGTTCCTGCTGAGCTCTCCTGATTTCCTCACTACCCTGGTAGCCCAGCATTAGGCAGGAGCTGCTGAATCCTCAGGACTGAATTTTGGGTCAGATTTGGAGGCCAGTGCTGGTGTAATAGCAGGAGGAGAGGTCTACTTGGCACTCAGTGGAGCTGCACCTGCTTGAGCACCAGGATTAGCTGATTCAAGGCGGTTGTAACTTCTCAGAGCTGCAGACTGGTAAAAGCCAAGGGTGTTTAAAGCACAGCTGGACACCTAGGTAAGAAAATCCCTTTTAAAATCCCTGTGCTGGAGGTAAAACCAGCTAATGACTGAAGAAAGAGAAAGACCATCCTGACTTTTTATCCATAGCATTTTTATTTATTTCTAGTAAAAAAGATTTTAACCAGGAGCAGCTGCTTCCACAGCCCATCAAAAGCGATCCTAGATTGTCCAGATGGAGTCACTCAAGACAGAGACATGAACGAGGGCTGCCACCGGCTCCAGGATTTCTGGGTTTGTCCTATTTTAAGAAGATCTCACATCCTGTGAGCACTGCTTATGGGAAATGATTGGATGCAGAAATCCTAGTGGGGGCCCATGAGGCAGCCTCATGCGGAGCTGTGGCGATGTGGCATGCTGACATTTTGACATAACGTGGTGATGATTTTATGCTAGCATCAGCCCTCCAAGAGGAAAGTAAATATGTGACATATTGTTCAGGGAAACAAAACAAACCAAACAATGAGGTCCTGTGCCCAGTGACTGATGTAGCCTCTGCAGGCCCATGCAAAACCTCTTTTCCTTTGTGATCTGGGGATGCTGGGAAAATGAGTGCATCGGGGTATCCAACACCCATCCCTGGCCCTTCCAGCCCTCCTCGCTTTTCGTCTTTGTGTGCAGCCATGCAGGGAGCAAACACAGAGCACCCGCTGCGTTTCTATTGTTTCTTCTGTCTAATGGCCCTACTTAGCCATGGAGGAGTGGGATGGATTTGCGCCTTGTGCACATTGTTCTTGGGGTTCAAAAGAATACTTAAACTAGAGCAGTAGTTAGTATGACAATGGAATAGAAATGAACATTCACTCCAGTGGCTGCGGATGGCACAGGGGCTTAGATAATGGGACAAGGGAGAAGAAAATTAATGAATCTGTCTGTCTGTCTGTTGACCCATCAGCATAAATATCTTGTCAGTCATATGTGACAGCAGATCTATTTGGATGGCAAAAGCTGTGCTTGCCCAGGCTCCCAGCTGTATTCTCTAAATCAGAAGTTTCATCAGGTAATTTAGCAAACTAAAGAAAGTTGGTACTGGACCACGTAGCATGCCCCGAATGGGTGTGCAATACGTGCTTCATCTCCAGTGCTAGGTGATGCACAACAATGGGACACCAAGGGCACAGGGTACCCAACTCCTTCCTCCTGCTCTTGTCCCGTGGTGGCAGTGTCTCCTGCAGCCCTGGGATGGTGTGGAGATGTTCCTCCCTCCACAGGAGTCCTTCCCGAGCGGAGCAGCTCTCAGGGCTCCCTGCCCTGGAAGTCTTCTGTCACCGAGTGCCCTACAGCATCACAGGCTGGTGAAGTGGGGGTGACTACCAAAGTCTCCCTTGGTGGCTTAAACGACCCGTGGAAGGGCAAACAGCAGAGATACGCCCCACCCTGGAGGGGATGTAGCTGTTGTAATGGAGGGATGAAACAGAAGGGTGAGGCTGAGGCACTACCTTGTTTAAAAGTTTTGGGTGAGGCATGGGACCCTTGTGTATGGTTCTGTGTACACACACGCACAAACCCAGAGTGGGAGACCCAGCTTAGGGTGGGAGTTGTCCCACCTTACTTTAGCTGCATAACAGGTATATGGGCCATGTTAAGTACCTGTAGTTCCTCTGGAGACAGCACTGCGAGGTGGGACCATACTGCCGATCCTGGGAGGGCAATCTGCATTAGACCAGGTGAATTGTCATCTACAGAAACCCTTCTCTCTCCATTACCTCGAGAAGATCCTGAATGTCTAGATCAGGCAAGACCCCTCATTTTTAGGAAGCTAAAGCAAGGTGAGATTAATTCCTTCCTTAGTGCCTGAATGGACAAGTCAGTCTGAAGACAGGAGAGGGAAAAAGAGCAGGGATGATGTGGTTTTCCAAGATGTGCAGAAGTCTGTGGCAGAGCTGGAAGCAAAGGGTGACCTCTGAGCATCCACTGCTTGGGATATTGAGCTTAGGATGGGGGTGTCCCAGTCCCAGTGAGAGCACAATCCTTATGACAGGATTTGCAGAACTAGCTACTAGATATAAAGAAATACAGCCTCATAGATAGCTTGCAATTTGATGCTCTTTTCGTTGAAACCTTCCTCATGTCACAGTAAGACAATGGAGCAAATGGCATTGATCCAACCCAGACAGGGTGCAAGCCGAGGTACCTGGATGAAGCTGGGGATCTGCACCACAATCGTGATGCTGAATGGAGTAACTTGTACAATCAGGTTTCACACTGGGGGCTGGATTTTGAACACCCTTTTAGCTTCAGAGAAGGAGAGTCTAAGGCAAGATTCTGTTTTAGGTTCACTCTTAATAAAATCTGGAGTGTTGTAGTGAACGTAGATGAAGGGAGATTTCAAATGACATGTACCACCACTAATGAACTCTCTATAGGTTACAAAGCATTTTCATCTTACCATTTATACATTCATAATGCTCTAAAATAGATATTGTGATGAATCATTAGCTTTTAAAATATACCTGGGTTTTACTAATTCGTTAGAGGATCTCATAGTTAACCCTTGAATAATCAGCTTAAAAGCAGAAGGCAGATTTACTGGCATATGATTTTCCACGTGCATTTTGCTGGTCAAATGCCAAGACATATGACAATTTAGATACCCAGTGTGTTTATTATCTAGGATCTAGCAGCACCGTTAGCCTTCAGTCTTGAAATTTACACAGTGGCAGCTGAAACCTTTGAAGAATGTCACCAAACCGAGATGCTTTATCTCATGTACTGGGAAACATTTTATTCTGTTAATGATGAATTGTCCAGCAAAGGCACTTTACACAACATATTGTACAACTGATTATTTTGGTGTCTGCTTGTTTTCCCATTTAAAAGTTTTGGCCACATTTTCATGTTCTGTTTCATTTCATGCCTGCTGCAGTCCCCTGTGGATGAGTGCTGCTTCTTGTCTCATTTTAGAAACAACTCACAGCTGATTAATTCTTACTAACTCTTCAAACTGATGAAAACAGTGAACATTCATTTGAAAAGACCACTTCCAGCTTTAAAGTATTCCTAGATGGAGCTTTTATATTTAAGAGTTTTGGCAAGGCCTCTGTAAGCCTTGTTCTCCGTCAGACTTGTTAGCAGGAGCTGGAACTTGAGGGCAGTCTACGTCCCGTTGCCTTGATTTCTACCCACCAGATATCTGCTTTGTATCAGATCAAGTGCAGATGACAGGGCAGAAAAGTCACCAGGGACAGTTTCCCCTGCGTTAGCTCTCCAGCAGTGACTGCCACCGGCAGGGCTGCAGCAGGGAACAATGGCTGAAGATGTGGGGGGATAGAAGTCGGGTGGGGAGACCACTGCTCATGCAAGTCCTGCTGGCTCCCTCTGCCTGCTCTTCTGGCCAGTTCGCTTGGGGCTGGCGGCACAGCAGCTGTATAATCCCACAGAATATCCTCTGTGACAGAGCTGTTTTGAACCGTCTTCACACTACAAACAGTGGGCAAGTGGTTAAAGATAAACCATATATCCACCTGGAAATGTATTTTTGTGGTCCCCATGGTGCTATCAATGAGGGTGGCATCATTACACTCACCTGAGGCAAGGCAGCCTTACTGGGAAGCTCTGGGCAAACCCAGATGCAGGTGTTCCTAGTGATGTGCCCCTCCTGATAGCACTGTGCTGACCTGAGCTCTGTCATCAGCCAGTGTTGTGGCAGGATAAAAGTGGTGGGTTGGAAAAGAAGAAAGTTTCTTTGTCTGTTGTACAGCTCTGCTCAGAGCTCCCAGCTGAGGTCAGTGGGATGTGCTGGGTGTTTAAGGGGAGAGTGAAGATCTCTTCATGAAGAGTGAAGGAAAGCTGAAAAATGATGTCTGAGTAGAAGGAAAAGAGAAGATATGGAGAAGATGAGGCAGAAGGTAGGAGGCTGGCTCTCGGGACCATGTTTTAGCATGCAGATATGTGGTAACCCAAATGCGGGTGCATCTGCTCTACTGAAGGTAATGGTTTGAGGTGGTGCGGTGGGGGAGAAGAAGCTGCATGCAGATGTCTTTGTGCTTTGGCTAGCACTGTTTTTTAGAGCGGGTCTTAGTGCTGGCTCTTGTTTCTCATTTACCTGGTATACAAGTTGGGGAAATCAAGTTCCATCTTAAAATTGCTACCCACACAACTTTCATTCACGTTTCTTCTAACTGAGCAGTCATTCAGAGGCAGCCAGCAAGGGTGACTAGAAGAATGATTCATACAAATACTCATACTCTGAGTGACTGCAGCCTGAATGAGGAAATACCAACAGAAGCTGCTGTACAAACAGAGTACTTAGAGAATAGGGCCTGGCTTAGCAAAATATAGTAATGAACACAGTATAGTTGTGGCTTATGGTGTAGAAACACCAAAGTGACTCCAGTTTACTCCTAAAATAACAGGAATTGATGAGTTTTTGTTATTTAGAGATCTGCTGTAGGGTCCAAGCCTTGTATTGCTGCAGACTCCAAAGCACCTCCAACTACAGATTCTGTAGAGACATATTTTTTCAGTGGTGCTTCGTGCAGAGTTTAGCTAGGCTGGAAATGTACTGCCTGTAACTTTATCAGATGCTGTTAAACCCAGTAAAAGGGCCACTGAATTCTCCATCAGTGGATGACAATTCAGACCAGGTTCCTGTGGACTCAAGCTTATTCTCCTTGAATTCGGTGCTGCTTGGAGGTGTTTTGGATGCATAGCTGTTGTGGTTTAACCCGGCCGGCAGCTAAACACCACACAGCCGTTTGCTCACCCTCCCTGTCTGGGATGGGAGAGAGAAACAGGAAAGTGAAGCCTGTGAGTTGAGATAAAGACAGTTTATTAAGACAGGAACATAATAATAACAATAATAATAATAGTACTACTAACGTGTACAAACAAGTGATGCACAATGCAATTGCTCACCACCTGCTGACTGATGCCCAAGCTATCCCTGATCAGCCGGCCCCCCACCCCAGCTAGCCACCCCTATATATTGTTCAGCATGACGTCAGATGGTATGGAATACCCCTTTGGCCAGTTTGGATCAGCTGTCCTGGGTCTGTCCCCTCCCAGCTCCTGCTGCACCCCTCGCCTGCTCGCTGGCAGGACAGAGCGAGAAGCTGAAAAGTCCTTGGCTTGGTGTAAGCACTGCTCTGCAACAATTAAAACATCAGCATGTTATCAGCGCTCTTCTCATCCTAATCCAAAACATAGCACCCTGCCAGCTACTAGGAGGAAAATTTAACTCTGTCCTAACTGAAACCAGGACAATAGCTTTAAAGATTGGTATCTCCTCTTGCTAAAGGACCCACTACAGCCTAAGCAGCAGCAGTGCAATGTATTACATGATGCTCTTCTAATGTTCCTTCATGGGGAAGAGTAGCTAGCAGTGTGTTTCTACTAAACCCATCAAAAAAGATGCAGGCAGTCCTTGTGTGTGGATCAATAGTCATTGGCAGCAAGGCAGAAACCAACAGAGCCGTCATAATCAAGATGGGTGATATCATAGATGGTAGTGACTTTTGGTTAGCACATGTTGGGTGATGACCTGGAAAGATGCCACAAGTCATATCCAGTTCCCTGATCCAGTGTATGTGGTAGTGTTCAGGTGAGGCTTCTTGATTAAACATGCATTAATTCTTGATTAAACATGCTTCTGAAAGTTACATTAATGGGTTGTGAGTGTGGGGGTAACACCTAATGCTCAGTACCTCGCACTCTGAGTGCATAGAGACCCTTGCCACCCTGATGCCATATGCATATTCACATGGAAAACTCACTTTTTTTTTTTCTGGGACACAGTGGCCTCAAAAGAAGTTGCGGCTACTTACCAAAGCAGTTTAACAGGGACAAATAGTGGGGCTTGGTGTCACAAGCCTGCTCTGAATAACAGGTGATATTTGATGGCCCTTGTTATGCAGGAGGTGGTAATTTCTGCCCACTGAATCTGTCTACAGACCAAGCTCTCTTGTGTTTGCTATCACTTTCATGTCTCCCTTTGCAAATGGGCAGGTAAAATGTCAGAAGCCTTCTAGGACAGGGACTAGGGATGAAACTGAACTGTCTGCAATCTGGTTCTGTGATATTGCTGTGTCTGAAACCCTGCTCCATCTGTAGGAAAGGGACAGGAAAGGGCCACAAAACAGCTGGGGATGTGGGGCAGTGGCTGTGTGAGGAGGCACTAAGCAGAGGAGGGAAGCAGCTATCGGGGGGCATGTGAGGGGTCCCTAAAATGAAGAAAGCAGGGCAGGGAATGACCCCTTGGTATTTCTTGTAGCTCATGAACGTGGAAGCACAAAATGAGATTACCAGCCGATGATTTTAAAACAAGCAGAACTTTTTTGTTTAAATAAGTATGATTACATTCTGGAACCTACTGCAGTAAGCTGTTACAGGTGCCACACTCTTAAATGGATTAAAACAAAAGAAATGGCCGAGCTCCTCTTAGGTTTATCCCCTTCCCTACTTCACCTTCCTGTGTCTCTTCTCTCCTTGCTGATTTTGCAGTCAGTTTTCCAGCTGATGCAGTGTATGAGATCTCCCTAGGGGCTTGTCCTCACCTCAGCAGAGGGCAGGTGTGTCCCTGGGGATGGAGAGGTCTCTTTGGAGCCTGAGCCAGTGCTCTCTGAGGACTGGGGGGCTTTGGGTTGAGCCCTTGGGATCACCATGGCTTTGTGTCCTCTGGCATGTTGCAGCAGAGGAAGGAATGAGAGGCACCTCTGGAGAACAGAGCTGTGTCCAAAAGGGTCACCATCCTGTATTGTTGGGTTTTGGTAGTTGTTCAATCTGAATCAGTGGCTACTTCCTCTTTCCAGGCTGAGCAAGCAAAAAGGTCAAAGACCAAATCAGGTTATTATATAAGCCGTAAAATAAAAGAAACGTACTGAGGGGGTTTATACTCTGAAGGCCCCAGTGTTCTTGTATAACACTCTTTGTCCTTGGATCCCTGGTCTTGATTTTGGAGAGCTCAGCTACTGGGAACCTCAGACCCTGGCCCAATGTTAATCTCCACATCAAAAGCAGAGACAGCTCTCTGTACCTGGACTGGTCTCCATGATGCAGAGATCTTAAAAAGGACCTGCTGGGGCTTTTGGTCCCATGCCAATTACTCTGGCTCCTGCTTCTCCCCATCCACATGCAGTGCATTTGGCTGTTGCATCCTACTGAGCAGAGGCTGTTTCAGGAACGGGGATGAATCTATAAAAACAATAACACTACCCCAGTGCAGTTGCTGCATTTAGACTATTTTTAATTCACTTTTTTGTTCTAGTCAGTAAGTGCACTTACTTGACTAGCTCTTTCAGTTGCTCTTACACTGCCCAATCTTCTTTCCCCATGCCTTTTCTAGACTTTTCCTTCCTGCTGCCTTGCTGCTATTCACCTTTTCTCCCTCCTCCATGCCATCTACCGCAGTGACTGGGTGAGGCACTTGTGAGAACAGGCTCTGCCAAAGACGAGACTTGTGAAATTGCAGTTACTGGTAATGTATGACCTTGGACTGCTGTGATGAGAAGAGACTGTTCAGTTAGCTCAGTGACATATTTTCTAAGTAGGCAGTAAATAAATATTTAACCTGAATTACACCTTTATTGCTTCTGTCTGTCCAGACATATATGATAATGCAGGAAACCACTGGAATAAAAAAGCGCCTCCCATTTCTTTGGTGCATCACCACCCACAGGTCTCTAACCACATGCAGCTGTAGGCTGCTCATCTTCACAAGAAGTTCTCCTCCCCTCACCACCTACAAAGCTTCTCAGTCCACTAACTTGACCACTGCATTGTGCCCATGGCATTACAGTAGCTGTAACTGTGGGCAGCGGTATTACCTTGAGGTCACGGTCAAGTTCTTGGCGTCTGGTGATGCAGAGCTAGGCTGGAGCGTGACTTAAAGGAACTGAAAGTGTGCTGCAGACACTCATTTATGGTAAGCGAGAAGCTTGCTGAAAAGGGTGGATGGTCTGTGAGTCAACCCTTTTACCTGCTGCCCTGGTTCCTTGAGGGTGATGTGTCACATGCTGGTGACTCCTGGCTGTGCGGGAAGGGCTGCAGCCTTATTCCCTGTAGGGATAAGAGCAGGAGACTCCACACAGGGACACCTGTGGGTCTTCTCCCACTGCTTGCCCTTCTACCTGGGGGCCCCAGGGAGCTGTCAGCAGGCAGGGCAGTACCCAAACATGTCTCCTGCCCCTCACCTGGCCACGATGCTCACCTCCAGGACTGCACACAGCAGCATTGCAGGGCATGGTGCATCCTGCTGACATTGCCTTCTGGTGCCCAGGAGCCCAGAAATGGTGATGTATGTACAGAGGAGCAGCTGATGTGCGGTCACTTATTCTGCTGTAGCACCTTAGCTCTACCTGCAAAGAGGACACTCAAGCTTTTCTTTTTTTGCAGAGCTGCAGAAACACAGCTGGCTCAGCTGGGGCCCATCAGAGTGCATTTTTGTTGACTCGAGATTATTCTTTTAGCAGATTTCCGTTGGAGCTGCTCACAAAAGTGGGAATTGCTGGGTTAATCTTCATAAAAGATAGAAAAGTTGGCAGCAGAAGGAATTTTTGAAAAAGCAAATTAAAGGGGAGGAAAGAAGCGGGTGTGAAGTAAATTATTTGCACTGGAGTGTTTTCCTTTCTGACCAGCAGAGAATGTAGGGGTATTTCCTGGGGAGAAGAATGTCACATTTAGAGGTGTCCTTCCTTTGCTAAGAGAGGTGAAAATCCCTAGCAGTTAAACATTTCCAGCTCAGACATGCCCATTACTGGCAGAAGAGACTCGGTGATTAGCATTCACTAGCCCTTTGGGCTTCGGTTTTAGTTCCCACGTACATTTAACTTGCCATGAAGAACAAAGTTGCAGTACAAACGATGAAGGAAGTTTTTTTCCAGATCGTGTTATTGTTTCACGTGTGCCTGAGTAATTCCTGTGAAGAAGGAAACATGAACTAATATAACATATTTATCACATGGTTCAGAGAATATTGTGGCCATTGCCAGAGGAGGTTTCTCCTCATAAGTCTGCCTACTGGATTTTCGCGTGAGAAAAGGTTTTCTAGGTTGTGGCTTGGTTCACCACCCCCTTGCCCATTCTTGGGAGCAGCTGAGCTGCAGTGAGCCCCAGGGAGAAGAGAGCACCACGCTGCTCTTGAGACAGCCTGAGTGTCTCCATGCTACTGCAGGAGCCTTGGTCCAAGGGGGTGAAGCTGATGCAACAGTTCTGCAGAGAAAGGGTCAGAAACATCTGAAATGAAAGCAAAACAGTGGGTCTCTACGGTAATCTCCTGAGTCTGAGCAGCTAGGTCAGGGCATGGCACTTCTGGTAGGCTCTTCAAATCTCATAGACCCCTAGCTATTTGCTATGTCTCTCCATCCCTTATGGTGCAAGGAGAAGCTTTTTTTACAACAACATTCAACTCAGAACTGCCTTAAGGACCTGGAGGAAGTGATATATGGAGGTTTTTGGGTAGTCTCCCAGATGTGGCTGATATGCTTATTAGAAGAGGGCAGATGTGTATCTGAAGAGGGTTTTCAGGTCTTTTGGCCTTAAAAGCTGTAGCCAGTTGCTCTTTCTGGTGGTTTTGGATAAATCTACACCCAGCTTAGTTTCAAGCAGAATTTGAAAAAAAAAAAAAAGTGCAAAATGCTGTTTTTCTAGCAAGAAGGTTCCTTATGTTCCTAGATAACTCATGTCTGGCAGTGAGGCAATGGGTTTGTGAATATCAGGAGTCTTGAGACTCCTGGTACAGGTGGCCCTGTGCAATCTGGAATGACAGTAAGAGAAGTCTCTTACATGAGATCTCCAGTACTTCTGACCTTCTGACTCCCGTTTGAGCGAAGAGTGTTGTGACAGCAGTTTTTACTCTCAGATCTAGAAAACATAGCCTCTGGTATGAGCACCTCTGCTGTGAGTGTGACTGTGTGCTCCAAAACCTGAAAAGTTTCTGTTGAGCGTATTGAGGTGTCTTATTTGAAAACTGCCTTCGCAATTGGATGCGTTCAGCAGAGTGCTGCATAACCTGCAAAGCTTCTCTTCATGTCCGAGTGTCCCTCGGACTGAGGTGCTCTGAGAGCTGAGCTTGTGACTGTGCCCACTCTAATCAGCCTTTGCTCCACTACGTTTCTCTCATTAATGCTTCAGTGCAACTAACCTCTGCCATAGGTGAACTTTTTCCTTTTCCCCTTGTTGCACAGCTGGGTTCCACTTTGCGTCCACTCTAATTATTGGTGAAATACAGCATCTTTATGATGCCCTGGTAGTCCAGAGACTCTAGTCTGGGGCAGGAAATTCCCATCATTAAGGGTTTGTGGAGCTCTCTCTCTCCAGAAAATGACATTTACTAATTACATCATTTTGATGTATATGATACCCAAACCAAACATGTTATAAATTAGCAAAAGCTCATTTGTTTCATGAAAAGTATTGTTCTTCTTTTATTCAATGACCTTTTTGTTCCTCTACATCCTGGACCAATCAAGTGCCGGTGCAGGAGCTGACTTCTGAGCACAGACAATAGCTTATTCCGTCTATTCTGTTCAGACGACTGTAGGAATAGGCAGTCACTTTGTCATGTGGAGACTGGAGGTTGTATAAAACCCTTTTTCCCACCATTTAGAGAGAGTCTGAATCCTGAGAGGAAAACCCTGTCATAATAATAATAATAATAATCCAGAAGCTGGAGCCCATTGAAGTTTTCTCAGCTTTCTGATTTGGGTGGGGTTGGAATGCAGCCCTCCCCGGCTGAGTACAGTTTAATTTTTAGAGCTGTAGCATAGGTTGGTTTTTCTCTGTTTCTAGCAGCAGGTTGCTTTTTTCTTCTCCTGATGAACTTTATATGCAGTTTCTATGGCGAAACTCCAGCGCTTGCTGGTATAACAACGCCAGGGGTTGCTTGGTACGACCACACTGATTTAGCTTCCGAAGCTTCTGCCTCTCCTGTGCGCTTATTGGGCAGCCCAGCAGGACAGTCCTGGGCTGGACTGGCTGCCCTGGAGGGATGGAGGAACCAGGGTGACAGGGGAACCATTGCTGCAGAGAGGTCCTAAGGTGTCCTCTGCGAGTGGCCTCAACCAGTGCAACCAGGAGACTGGGGCAGGGGAGCAGGGCTGGCGGCTTGGGAGCGGGGATGGAGGGAGGAGGCAGCAGAGGAAGGAGGAGGACTAAGACCCTCCCTAAATCCCAGGAACTGCGGCAGCTCTCCAGTGCCACCGGTATCCACATAGGAAGCCCCGAGATGTGACCTGAGAGGCATTACACATGTGCAGTGGGGTTAGGAGAGGGCTGAAAGCCCTGCCTAGCATCATTCATATATTTCTGAGTGGTCATGCAATACTGTTCTTCCTACCGACCCTTTTGGAAGCCAGTGTGTACCATTCACAACAAGTGTTTATCTTCTAGCTTTAAAGACAGACGTCAGAATATTTCCCTCCTTATTCATGCTCCATCTTTTCTCACAGCCCAATTATTCATGACATCATCACCTTTTCCTCCTCAGCCCCAGACACAGTGTTTCTGTGGCTACAATTTCCTGGACAAGAATTTCCAGTTTGCATTGTTGGGGGGGGAAACACATACACACACACATGAAAAAAAGGTTGTTTCGTGTGGAAACATTAAATGAGAAACACAGCCATGGAAAAGTCAGATGCGCGCACACACGCAGAGCAACAACAACCACCAAGGTTATTATAATTAATTTAAAATCTGTTTAGAAAAGGGTTCCTTTTATGTTGGACTGGCTCTTTAAGTGGCTCAAGAAGTATGAAAAACAGGAAATCAAACTGCCTCATTAGGAATTTACTCTGCTCAGTAATTAGAGGCTAGAAAACAAAACAAGGAAAAGCAGGTGGCGAGTGAGCCCCAAGCAGGCAGCTATTGTACCGTGGCAATGTTCTGCAGGCTAACAGCGTTATTTTCTCAGAAAAGTGTTACTTCCATGGAGAAATGATGATGAGAATCATCCAAAGTTAAATGGGAAAGCACTGCTTTATCAAACTTGGTGCCGCAGCAGCTAGATTGCCTCGGTCTGGAGCTTAATTTGTAATTAGGCAGGATTTTGCTGTGCTTAAAAAGACAACTCTGTTCTCCGGCATCGGCTGCTCGGCCACGAAAATCACGTTAAAAGTAATTAGCGAGTGATAGCATATTTTGCTGATACAATCAGATGTGATAGCCCCAGACATTAATATCAATTATATTTTCTAACAATAACCTTTGCTGAGCAAATGTTGCCAGTGATTTCCAGCAAATAGCTGTTTATGCTTTAGTCATGCTAGTGCTGTTGTGAGGGTTTGCTTTCTTTCCAGGTTTATGCCTCCAGTTTTACAGCAGTGTGCTTTTTGCAGAAAGCTTGCATGTGAAGGACGTGCACGATCATTTGTCAAAACCAAATGTGTGTGATCCATCGTTGTGCCCAAGGTGGGTGCCTGCTCTGCCTGGTGGTGGTGGGGGGACTTTCTGACTCATCCCACCGTGCCCTGGTAAGGCACATGTCGTGAAAGGCAAACACTTGTGGGGAGCAGAGACAGATCTTTATGGATCTGTAAAATAAATTTGTAAACAAATCTTTTCCCAAGAGTTAAGCAAATAGATGTTAAAAAAAAAAAAAAAAAAAAAAAAACTAGCAAAAAAAGACAGACATCATCAAACCATTTTTGTGTGCAGAATAATAATGAAGGAAATGGCTTTCTTCGCACAGCTCTGCTGTAGGCAGAAAATAGAAGCTACTTTTGTTGCATGCGTTTTTTCAGTGGGAATTTTAGTGCAGGTCTCTAAAAACAACAAATACCAGCCGATGATAAAGCGTGAGTATTTGCCTACTGTTTACTGCTGATATCCTGTCAGGATATGGTGCAGCTTGGTGAGTGTGTGTTGACTCAGGATGGGCCTGGTGACTTTGTGCGAAGTCCTCATGGAATCGTTTAGGCTGGAAAAGACCCTTAAGATCACCAAGTCCAACAATTAACCAAACACTACCAAGTCCACCACTGAACCACGTCCCTAAGCACCATGTCCACACGTCTCTTAGATACCTCTGGGGATGGGGGGGTATTTAAGAGGGACCCGCCTCAGTGTATGCCCAGGCTCCATGCTTGAGTTACCATTAAAGGCTTTCTTTCTCCTGGCCAGCAGCCTGGTGATGAGTCAGTCAGCTGGGGAAATGTGGCTGCTTCTGGTGGAAGAGGAGAGGTGGGACAGCATCACCTTGCCAAAGGGGCACCTCATTTGGGCTGGTGGCTGCCTAGGAGCCTGCCCTCTGGGTTGCCAGGAGCCACCCTGCTGAATGCGGGGACCTTGGGCTGGCTGGGGGGATCAGATGTGCTGGGAGTGCTGCAGGCTGACGGCTTCCATTGGTGGAACGTCCCCAGAAAGTGTGGATGTGGATTTGAGTGGATTTCCTCTCCTGGCACCATCTTCGGGGGGATTTCCTTTGGCTGGTAGATTTGTGTTTCTTTCCCGTTGCAATATGTGCGTGCTGCAAGGCTGGAGGTTTCCTTACTGGTAACCTGTACCCTATTCCTAGATCTGTTGACATTTACTATAAGTGCTTGAGCTGGGCAAATAATATGTGAATATATGTTGACATTTCTAAATCAATTTGCTTTGGCTGGTACTACACCTGTCTAGGGATTACTCTTCGCAAACACGCAATGGCAGACTTCTGCAGCCATAAATATTCACAGAATGTGTGTTTCAGCATCTCGGAGACCACATTTGAAACTGGCTTGTAAGGGTGTTAGGGCTGGGCCTGCCCTTGTGTATATTTATTAGGGAGCAGGTATAATTTCATGACTTAATTGCCTGATTGCAACCAACTGGGTTACTGAAGGCTGGTGTAACTGTAATGCAGGAGGCCTTCGAACCCTATGTTGCTATAATTAATCTACAGGGCCAAACATGAGAAAACGCATAAATCAAGATAACGAATGAACCTGTGGAAACAATAAATAACCTAAAAAACCAACACCAACAACAAAAACCCAACACAACCTCTGAATACATCCAATGTGAATAATTCTTTAGGATCCCGAAGTTCCTAGCAGGCACAGCTAATGATTTCCTGAGGCCTCCATGGTGCAGTAGCCGAGAGGCAGACATGGGGGAGAAGGCCAGGCCACATCCAGTATTGTTTTTGTCGGGTGCTCCTAGGTGGGATCTGTGAACTCCTGAGAATGAAAGCCTCGCGGGCCTGGCAGAGATCCAGGCGGCATTGGGGCAGACATTGTGCAAACTTTCCCCCGCATCTCCAGGGGCTGATTTACTGCAGGATGAATGGGTTCCCGGGCCTCCCTGCCAGCATCACCCACTGGAGCTGCCTGTGGCGGCCGGCTCCCTCCATCCCCTCCTCATGCGATGGGAGGCGTCACTCCCTCTTGCGAACCGGCACGATGCTGATTTGCATTGGGCTTGCTATTTCAGTCCCAGGAGCCCCAAAGTCACCAGATTAGGTTCTTTCGTTGTTTTTACACATGTCCCTTTGGGGCTGGGCTGAGCTGTTAAAAATAAGGCACTAGAAAGACAAATGGTTTCCGGGGGGGGAGGAGAGGAGGGAGAAGGGAAGAGGAATAGGACAGCTGCAAAATGCTGCAAGGTTAAATAAAACATTCGCCTACTTGTGTAGTTTTTCCTTGTGTTCCTGAAACTAAGAACGACCTGAAGAAACTGGAGGAATCATTCTGCTTGCTGTGTATGTTATGTGTTTTTTTTAACTTGTTATACGAAACATTGTTTTTTCAATTTCAGGAAGTCTCTTGATGCCCTTTGGTTGATTTTGTTTTGCTTGTTATCTGGACAACTAATATTTTTTCCTGTTACGGAGAAAAAAAGATTTTCCCAAGCAGATTAAAGATGTTTTTTAAGTGTATGAATGGTGACATGGTTCACTTTCATTGCTTTGTTTATTTTTAATAAAGAAAAACACCTTAATTTATCGTAGCAAGACGTCCATCCTGGAGTAAACCTTGAATCAAGTTTTCGCTTGTTGTTTCTGATTTGTTTGGGGCTTATCTAAGAGCAGGCTGCAAGCCTGTTTTCATGCTTCTGTGAGGCTGTGGCACATGACAGTTTTCTTTGCAGCATATCGATGCTGCTGGACAAGGAGTGCAGCTTGTGAGAGGGGTCTGCTTTATCTGGTGGCTTTGAAGAAATCCAATTATTCCTCCGGTGGCATATTTTACGCCCGTATTGATGCAAGCAGGACAATGGGACATCAGGTTTCTGGGCTTTAATCTTCCCATCAGCTATAAAAAGGATGAGCAACCTCTGTGCAAGGCTTTGGTGTGAAGTCTACAGGTGAAAGCTCCAGTTGCTGGGCAGGTGAGAAGGAGCTGCTGGGTCCTTTTTCTTAGCGACTACGATGCAGTAGGATGGAGGAGCTGGAACTATGCGATGCCTGGCTGGTCTCTGCTGATGCTAGGGGCCTGGTGGGTGAGGATGTTTCTCCAGCAAGCAAGGACAGGTAGTGGTGGGTGCAGAGGAACCTGCTGGTCCCCAAGGGGCAGGGGTGGCTTGGTGTCTCCCCATCACTGCTGCTGCTCAGCCCGCTGCCGTAGATGGTGTGCTCTGATAAATGGATGAGCGTCTGGATCCAAGCACAACAAACATCCCCACTCGTCCCTTTACCCACCCGCCTGGAGGAAACACCCGGGGCTGTCCTGCCTGCTGACGGCACGCAGGAAGCGCGGCGGTGGTGTTTTTCTTGGCACCAGGACCCGCGATGCTAGAGGCTTGCACGTGCCACCTGACCCCAGCGAACTGCCTCCACCAGTGGCTGCAGGTCGTTTCCTTGCCCTTTGGAGGAAAGGCCAGGCTGCTCCGGCCTCTGGGATGGCTCTGGGTTAGCATCGAGCTTGTGTTAGAAGCTTGCAAAAGAGAGGCTTCCAAAATGAGAGAGCACCTTGCTCCCTGAAATGCCTGAAGGCAGAGCTCAGCTTCACCCTTCCTGGCTATCTAACAACAGAAACGGCAGTGCAGAGAGCAGGTGCTTTCAAAGAGGGAAAAGAAAATCTGTAAGCAGGAATACGGCACCATTACAGCTGTAACTAAAAGGATCTGGAGCTGGTGGTGAGAACAGCTGCACCTAGAGACCTCTTGGACAAACAGCTGGATCAGACCCAACGTGGGGATGTTATTGCCTCATTATTACGTTAGTCACTGAAACATACAAGTTGCTGCACACACTCTCTTTTCCAAATTATGGTGGTATGGTTACTACTATTTTTACATGCTCTTATTGCAGCAGTGGTAGAGAAGTCCTGGTCAAGACTGGCAGCCTAGGGTATTAATTCCTGCAGAAAGGTGCAGGAAAATATTAGCAGAAAGGAATTATAGAAGATGAGGGAAGAGGGGAAAATGCCAAAGTGGCATCGTGTATGTGTATGTGCACAGATCCATGCTGCCCTCACACATGGAGGACTGACTGAAGGAGATGTTCTGGGAGGAGAAGCTCTTAACCTCCCCATCTTAATCTATGTGTCAAACTCATTCAGAAGCTCATTGCCCTGTTTTCTATGGCTGACTCATCCAGCCTTTGGTTTATTTGGCCCTGTGGCAAGTGTGGGAAAAAGCTGAGAAAGGAGCGATGGAGCCTGGGTGGATGGGGGGAGAGGATGTGAAGAACACGTCCCAGGCAGCAAACCCCTCACTTGGCTCTCACCGCTAATGCAGGCAGCTAACTAATGGGTTTGCACAACAGTACTGCTCATCCTCAGAAAAATGGACCACTCATTTAATAACAGGAGAACAAAGGTTGGGGGAGGTATAGCCAGCACTCCAGGCACATAAAAATCAGAAAGGAAACCAAAAAGTTTTTGATGAGGTTTAAATGTGGGCCTTGTAACAGTGCTGGGAAATGATGAAACATCCTAGGCATCCATCATTACTCTGATTTCAAGACAATGGGTCTGAGGGCCAGCTTGGTGCAGGGTTAGGTCAGCCTTTCCTGCCAACCTTACAGCCATGGTGAGCTGTGATCCCGAGGAGCCCCTCGCCAGGGGCACAGGAGGAAGCCCTGGGGCGATGTCATGTGGACGACAGCTGAGTTGGTAACAGGCAGCTAAGGGCTTTGAAGACCTGGTGCTCTAAACATGTACTTTACAGCCAGGAAGCCAGACACCTCTTGGTCTGGCCTGCTGGACCATGGGGTCAGTCTCTTTTCCTCCATACACCTCCCTCTGGTTGTATACCCCATGCACAGTGCTGAGCTTGCTCTGGATAGACACCTGCATGAGGAGGTGAGCAGCTCAGGGAGCACAGGGGACATGTCCGAGATCAGTGGTGCATTTGCTCTGCATGAGGCAGGCAGAGCAAGAGAAGCATCAGCCAAAATTTTCTCTTCCATGAAAACCACCCACAGGGCTTCAGAGTGCTGTGTGCACGAGCATGTGTGTCTAGAGACATGGGACGCGTGTTCCCACTTTAGTTATTCAAGAGCAGCAGTGTAAATGGGCTCCCCAGGGAGTCCTTGCTGCCTCTCTGCTGGAGGAGAGACAGCTGTAAAGCATCATTTGGGAAGAGAAAGCATGGGAGAAATGGAGGTTGTCTCTGCCTTTAAAAATCTGGTAGTATTGAACACAGAGCTACTGTTCTCAGCCTGGAGAGTCCTCTCTGATTTTGTGGTAAAATCAGGTGGCTGAGGTCACTGATCACAGCTGTACAGCAATGCATCTTTCAAGGATGCAGGATTATGACTTGTGATCCTGTGAGATCAAGCAGAAAGAAAATCTTGACATTGAAAGGGGGAAAAGCCTCTAAACTCTGAGACCAGTTAACTGCAAAAATAGCCATGAGAGCTAGGAAAAAAACCCCTGTCCTAATATATTCCAGTATGTATAAATAGGCTTTCTTTTCCCCAAATGTTCTTCACTACAAAAGGAAATGTCACGTTGAGTCAACTTGTGACCGAGATGAAATGACATGTATTTGTTTATTTTACTTATGCTCCTGTTTACAATATGTTGCACTTGGTGGACATATTTTTGTGCATGCTGTCGCATTCCAGTATCAAAATACATTTTTGCATTTGCTGCCCAAACTCTGACTGGGGAACTGTGTTTCTGGATATCAGTCACATAAATGAACAAGCTCTGTCTGTGTGTGCGCGCTTACTAAGGACTCATTGCTCTGTAAATTAAACCTAATTATGCATACAGAATAGTGATGAAAGCCTCTCTGCTTTTTATCAGCTATATGATTTTAAGAAGGAGGAGGAGATATGTTTGCTACCCAGGCCAGTTCCGGGAAAGTGTTTTGACGGGCCCTGGATAGGCTTTTTAACCCTTTGCTTTAAGGTCTCTTATATAAAAGGAATGTAAGATATCAGCCCAAGAAATACTTGGGATGTTCCTTTCCACCCTCCGAGTGTGCTGTGGTTGCTCTGGACATGTTTTGCAATCAGTGAATTGAATGCTCTGGCCAGTGGTGGATTTTGTGGTCCATGGAGAGTGCTGTTGTGTTGTGGCTAGCCATTCCTGCAGGATGCTTGCTATGCGGCATTGTTTCGGGCTCCCATTTGGGTGGCGTGCGCCTCACAGATGGGGATGCCTTCTAAATGTTTGTGAATCATCTGTGGCTGTTCGTAATGCATAACTGTATTTGATAAGAAGCTATTTTCTCACTAGCCACCTGGATGCTTCCCATACAGACTGCACATGCAAGGGTCTATTCATGTTGGCCTACACAATGGATTTCCTTTCCATGAGCATTCTTGGAAATAAAGCTTTGCTCCCCAAATGTCTGTGAACAACAAGGTTTATGGATTCCACCTAAACAAAGCAATGGTTTTAGTAGCGAGAACATTCATCAATATTGTTGTGCTGCATTTTCCTGGCTCCAGGTTATGCCAGCAGCCCACTGGAGGCTGCAGCTTTTGTTTGAGTGTCAGCACATAAGTACAGAAGGGTTGGCTCAGGAGAATGTTGCAGGATGGAGACCAGAGCTCTGGATTGTTTTATTGCAGGAATCGGATTAACACATATGAGCTCATTCTCAGCTCTTCATTGCATTGTGTTTGGCAGTTCCTGCAGCATGATTGCATCTAGGTTAAGTGGCATTGTTCAGGAGTCCGGCAGGGAACAATCCGGTATTGACTAAGGGAGGGGGAAGGATGAGATGATCTCATAAGTTTTCACCATTTTTGGTACCTGTGTTTCATTCGTATGTTCATTCTTTTAACTTTCTTCTCTGCCTCACAGCAATTATTCTCCATAAACAACAGGTGGGAAAGCTCCATGTGATGGTGCAGTTTGGAGTCTGTGTGCTCAACCAAGCTGGGAAGGAACAGTCATCCTGCCAGGCACAGGATTATGGGCCTGCTTTAAACAAGTGAAGGGCAGGGCTTCTCCAGTCACCAATGCCTCTACTTGTCTGCATTAGCTCTTTTGCTTCCCACCACCTCTGTTGAGTGCTGTTCTCCCAAGGGGAGGTTATGGGAAAACCCTCTGACCATCCCAAGCATCACACAGAATGTGGAGGACTCTGTTGTTCAGACTCAGTGAGGTCTGTATGAGCATCTGCTGAGCAGAGCTTATGCTGTACAAACTGCTCTAGGAGTGCACGTGGAGCACTATCAGTATGGACTTGGACTTTCCTGGAGAAAACAGGACTGCTCCCAACCAACAAAGGTGTTCGGGCAGCTAATGTCAAAGGAAATCAATTTATGACACTTTGAAAATCTGGATCTTGCTTTCTATTGAGACCCGTGTCTTGTTTCTGTTGACACCCAAGCACTCACTGGTTAACAGCAAAATGCAGATTTCACTGAACATGTTGACCATACGTCATAGATCTGAACACAGATCAGCCGAAAAGACTTGGTTAAAGGCCAGGAAAAATCTGCCTTGAACAGGAAAAGTAGGGAAGCTTATTTTTGCAGTTGAAGTGAAAGGAATTGAAAGATCTCGTTTTCTTCTCTCCTCCCTGGAAACACTTCCTAACCCCCAACAGTGAGACTCCTGTAGGAGCAAGGATGTGAGGATGGAAGAGAGACCTTCGTGTATTACTCTTCCAAAAGCAGTGCTGGGTTTCCTCCAACAATCTGGATGAGCTTCACCACATCACTTTTTGCTGGTGCTGTCATTTCAGTTGCCCTTTTTGCATTGAGTGGGAGCATACGTAGCTCTCGTGGAGGAGTTGGCAGGCAACAGTCCTGGGACAAATGGAGTACGTGTAGGTCTGGTAGAGGGTGTGGAGTCACTGTGCGAGTGCCTGGCCTGTTTACATGTACCCAAAGACCATTCAAGTTGCAACTTGAACTGGGGATTGCTAATGCCAGGTTTGTCAGTGGTGGGAGAGACTCTGATCATCCACCTGGTAGGGTGTTTTGGGAGGCTGGTCTGCACCCACCACCTGCAGCACTTGGGCCTCTGCAGCTTTGAAGCATGTAAACTTACCTCTGAGTCTTTTGGTCACAAAAGGTATGAAATACACAGGTGTGCTTCTGTTTGACTCAGTCGGAGGCAGCTGTTGAAGGTGGATAGGCTCCTCCAGTCCTTCTGAAGTTGTTTTACAGGAAGAACTTTGTCTGCCTCCAGGACCTCCTTCCTTCATCTCAATTTCTGTGTGTCACCATCTATTTCTGTGCAAATCACAGTTCATAACCAACCAGAGTGGCTTCAGCCTCAGCACAGATTTTACTTGATAATGCTTTGTGCAGTACTTCCTACACACTTGTGTCACGACGGTACACATGGTGTGCCGGGCACAAGCGTGCTGGGGGAGGTCCCCCCCCGCCAGCTGATGGACAGGAGTTTGCAGAGATCTCCCTGCAGTTGTGTTGTGTGAGTTGGCACTTCTCCGGACTGCTGGTTGACAAAACTCTGTCCCAGGACAATTTTAGAAAGATTTTTTACTTTCTACTGTGGCAGTGGTAAGCTTCAAGGGTGTACCACATTGCCCGTCATAGGAAACTGCAGGTGCAACTCCTCACCCATTGACAGAGGCATATCTAGCCTGGGTTTAGCCAAAGCCATCAAAATACTTCTGAAAGGAGACCAGTGTCATCTTCATCTTCCAGCAGGGGAAATTGAGACACCAAGTGATGGATTCAAGGCAGCCCGCAGGCTGGTTGTGAGTGGTGCTTTAGGTGCATGCACTCTTCCCAGCGTGGGCCCCATAGCCTGGCACAGCTAACCCTGGCAAGGAGCCGAAGTCGCTGGAGGCATTCCTGCAGAAAGGGAGAGGCAGGTTTCCTCAGGGCTGAGTACAAATACACCCTGGCAATGAGCAGTAGGTGGTGTTGCACCGACATGTCAGTGAAAAGCCTGTTTGTGCCAAACGCATCGGAGAAACTCTTTTGAAATGGTTCATTGGTGTGAAGACAGGGCCCCAAAATAGTGTCGGGAGCAGAGGAACTGTAGCAATGTGCTGGGGACGTGCCAGCTCTCTGATTAGACAGGAGGGTGATAGATTAGGAAGGAACATGGGTGCATTTATTCCTCCACATTTTTCCCCACATCTCTTTAAAAATCCTGCGGGAGAAGACACTGCTTCCCAGCCATGGGTGTTGTCATGACCACACCAAGACAAGGTGGGGTGGTGCTGCCACTGGGGGAGCATGACAGAAATGCTGCTCCCTATGGAACTCCCTTGTCTCTGGTGGGTGTTGGAGGGTGGGTGAAAGATGCTGGATGGGAGATGGGGCCTTTGGACTATAGGAAATCAGTGAATCCCGGGGGTCTGGGGTATTTCTGACCACCTTCCTGATTGCTCAGGAGGGATCAAGGTATGCTGTGGATGTTGGTGAGAGGAAAGGACGTACAGCTAGCCATCAGCCCTGCTTCAGGTACCAAGTGGGGAAGGAGCAGGGTGTAGGGCTTGCAGCCCCCCTAGCCTCCTTCCTCTAAACTCCCCCCGAACGCTCCCCCCACTCCCAAGCACACAGTCCTTGTTGGCAGTGTGACACTGCAGCTGCCACCAGACCCAGGCAAATCTGACAATGCAGGGTGAGGGGGGGAAAATCAACCAAGGAGCAGAAGAGCCCTCTGTCACGTGCGGGTTATTCTCCGGGGATGGCATTGTTGTTTCCCAGGCAGCAGCAGGTTGCGAGGAGAGCTGGTGGGCAGGTGACTGGGGTGAAACAGAGAGCTACCCGCTGTGGTGAGAAGGGGATGCTGTTGGCAATAAACAGCAAGCTACAAAAGGAGGCAGGGACGGCAGAGAGGGAGATGAGGAGGTCTCCATAGAGACGCTTCACCTGCTGCCATGGGTGCCTTTGGGGACTGGCACCAGCCGGGTCCTTAGGAAGAAAGGCGCCTGGCACAGGCACGGCAGGATGCTCACTGCCAGTGCTGCCCACAGCAAGGTGGAGCTTTCCAGGCCCGCTATTCAGTGCAGGAAAAAATGGCATTGAAATGATGTTAAGGCTGGGACTCAAGACATTCAAAGAGTGCATGTCAGCTGCTTGCTCTCAGAAAGGGGCCCAAAGCCCCAGGAGGAGGGGAGCGGGCAGTGGAGGGACAGAGATGCTGCATTTCCCTGGGCTGGCAGCGCGGTGACTTTCCTTGCCTCAGGTGCAAGCTGAGGGCGGCAGAAAGTATCCTTTTGATCGATCCATACTGTTGTTATTTTGCAGTAACGCTCACTGAGGTACAGAGAGATGGGAAAAGGGTCTGACTTCATGCTGACAGCAACCAGCCATGCTTGCAATGCTGGAGACAGCAGGGAGGTAACTCAACTGCTGTCCCCTGGTTTAGGTATCACTTCCAGCTGGGAGGTGGTGACGGGCCGTATGGGTGTTTCTAGCCTTCAGACTGGAGCTGTGGATGCTCCTCCATGCCCCAATGTCAAGAGCATGCATGCACATCCACAGGACATGTCAGGCTACGTGTGTGCTGTGAGTGGAGGAGAGGTGCATAGGGTATTATAGAACAAGCACATGGAGACTTTCCTGACCTACTTGTGGTCACATCTGGCAGAGGACAGAGGGCTGGTTACTCCTCCCTTCCAGGCTGCACTGCGCTTCTAGATGAGGTGAAGATTCATGGCTTGAGGAGGAGACGAGACATGGAGCAGCTGTGCTCGGTAAGCCCTGATGCTTGTTTGGCGGGGACACGCCTGAGCTGTGCTGCAGTAGCGTTTTGGACTGTCCCACTTGAAGTTGGATGGTACTGTGGGACTCAAGGCTGCAGTTTCCAGAGATCCCTTTGAACTGGTTCAGGAGGGTGAAGGGAAATGACAGTATGGAGCCAGACCTTTTATCTCCTTGTGCTAGAGCTGGGGTGTCAGTGATGGATATGATGAAGTGACGGTATGGGTTGTGCTCATGTGCCAAGTGCTGCGTCACACGGACATGGAAATCACCGAATCCACCTAGCATAAACAAAGGAAATGGGGAAGTGATTTACAGTAAAATTAATAAAAATGTGGTCCATCTCAAAAGGGAAATGCTCAGACCACTCTTTGGGCTTTGAAGAGGGTCAACAAGACCGAGTGGAGAGTGGGCCATAGAAAAAGGTTTTCTCTGCAGCCTTGGGAGTAGGCGAAGGACTCACCCAGCGTCGTCCTGCCCTGGGATCCCCCTTCCCAGGCAGTGGCCCAACAAGCCCAGGAGGACAGCCCAGAGAAAAGCTGGCTTTGCTTCATGCCTCTGTGTGCACGGCCATGGGGAACTGCTGGTTTGGGAGCACGCTCTCGTCACTCGGGGACACATGAGACCAGGGAGCAGCCGGCTCTCTCGCGAAACCGTCTGACCAGAACAGGAGTCATTTCCCTTTTCCCCTATTCCCTGCAGAAAGTGCCGGGTTGTCAGCAGGTTGCGTGAGGTTAAACAGTCACATCTGGAGTGCTTCTCTGCCGTGACGTGTCTGAACCTCTGCAGCTCCGTGTCTGGCCCTGCTCCTTGTTGTTGCCTACAGGAATGCACAGAGGAAAAAGAGGTAAAAATTATAAGGGAAGTGGTAGGGACAGACACTGCCTGGCTCTCCTCTTTTATCCACCAACTTATTTCTCCTGAGTGAAGCAAAATTTCTCCATGTGTGTTCCAGCAGAAAACAAAGGGGGAGTGAAGCCGTGAGAGACAATAACAACAGTTAATTACAATTATCATTTTTTTCTGTTAGCTTGGCTAAATGGTGTGTAAGTACAGACTGAGTTGTTTGCAAGATTGTAAAGAGGATGTGTTGAGATGGGTGATGGAGGTTAACAGTTCCCCCTAACATCTGACATGCAACTTTTCAGGAGAAAGATGCTGATGTCATTTGAAACTGCTCTGGTTGATATTAAAGTCTACTGTACAACGAAGTATTACAGTGTTGAGGCTAGGCTTGTTTGTCTCAAGATATTTTCTGTCTCTAATTTACAAGATT
The DNA here is from genome assembly GCF_013377495.2 of Cygnus atratus. NCBI lineage: Eukaryota > Metazoa > Chordata > Aves > Anseriformes > Anatidae > Cygnus > Cygnus atratus. The sequence continues at coordinate 32,702,440 of NC_066366.1, forward strand.
CTTGGTAACAGGAGGTAAATGAAAGAGTGGGCATTTGTTTAAATGCGCATAAGGCAGATAAGGATCAAGGAGGAATCACTGGTGGCACTCGGATCATAAGATCACTTAGGTTGGAAAAGACCTCCAAGATCAGCTCCAACTGTTAACCTAGCACTGCCAAGTCTACCTCTAAACCCCGTCCCTACGTCCCTAAGCACCACATCTACAGGTCTTCTGAATACCTCCAGGGATGGTGACTCAGGTGATTCCCTGGGCAGCCTGTTCCAATGCCTCACAACCTTTTCAGTGAAGAAATTTTTCCTAATATCCAACTTAAACCTCCCCTGGTGCAACTTGAGGTCATTTCCCCTTGTCCTACTGCTCGTTGCTTGGAAGAAGAGACTGACCCCCATGTCACTATAGCCTCTTTTGAGGCAGTTGTAGAGAGCATTAAGGTCTCCCCTGAGCCTCCTTTTCTAGGCTCCTAGGGTAAATAATCCCAGTTCCCTCAACTGCTCCCTGTAAGACTTGTTCTCCAGATCCTTCACCAGCTTTGTTGCCCTTCTTTGGATGTGCTCCAACACCTCAATGTCCTTGTAGCAAGGACCCCCAAACTCAGTTGTTTATGTCTCTTTTGTGTTTTTAACAGGAGACTGACACTTCGTCCTTCTCTTTGCTTTTCTCCCACTCCCACCATCTAAATTCCACCCCTTACAACAGCCTTCAGCAGACCTCCTGCTACACAGAAACTTGCAGGTCAAGATAAAATACAAAAACATGCATACACCAAAAGAAAATGCCGAAACCCAAATTCTTTCATTGCACTGGTAACGCTTGAGGCTAGAGGACAATAAGAGTTTACACTTCAAGCTACCCTCTGGTCAGAAGAAAATTGCTCCCTCAAGCCACCCATTGCACAGCAACAGAGCCCATGAAGTGCTTCACAAGGGAATTTTCTTTTGAGTCCCAGGTGTGGAGTGTGTCAGCTGTGGGACACCAGCACTAGCAGAGAGATGTCTGAGAAGTAGCAGTGGGAGCTGCCCTCAGGAGTAGAATGGCTTTTGGAGGGCATTAGACTTGACAGTCATGTTATACAGCCCAGATGTCCCCTGATTTTCAAATGTTATCTTTGAAATCTCCAATGCATTTTCATTCTTACCACCATGACTGTCCTCTAGGATCTTCCCTTTGGGCTATGGTAAAGAAAAGCTCCATAGGGGGGACAGAGAAGGAAAGAATGGCCAGATTTGAATGACCAGGCTAATTCACGAGCATAGCCAAAGTACGAGCAGTAGGCCATGCTGCTTCACTAGGAAGGCATGACACAGGAGATGTAATCAGCAGTAACCTGAACTACTCATTTGCATTTCCCCTGAAGAGTCACTTTTCTGAGCTCTGGGATTGCATAAAGCCTTCAAAAGTGAAAAACTTATGTAAACTGGATGATTAATAGACTAAAGAATTTTAAAATTATTTTCAACATGATTTTTTTTTTATGAAGCAATGCCAGCTACTAACACAGGCACAACTTCTTCTGAAAATGCTGGATAAATGCCTGCTCTTACTGGTTTTCCACACAGCTGGAAAGAATTCCTTGAGTGGAAAAGTCCCTGGGCAGGCAGCTTATATCTAGAAAGATCCTCTCTGGACACTCTACGAACATGCACATTGTCAGAGTGTTTTCCAGAACCAAGATGGACCTGGGGAATGTGCATTTTTGGGGGACCTGGCTCTGCAGCTCTTGTCCAGAGGTTTTTAACAAAGGCTGGGGTAGAATTGGGTTGGCCTTTGCTGAAAACAAAGGCTGCCCACAATTGGCTCGGCATTGTGTTGGCAGAGGATCCTCCACAGAGCACACTCCTTCTCTTGAAGGACATCTCCTTTGGTGCTTTGGAGGTGACATGCCCCCTATCCAAAAGGTCTCTTTGCAGCTCTGTGAGGTCATGCTGAGGTCCCCTGGGATCAGCCACACCAGGACTTTGGTTTCCAGAACTCTTGGCCCCATGCACCATCCCCTAGCCATGTGGGGAAGGTGGCATCACAGACGTGATCGTGCTGCATGCATCACAGAGAGGTCAGCAGGTCTTGGGGTTGCTGTGCCTCCTCCAAGCTATGGGGCAGCTGGGCCTGTGGGAAAGATGTGTGCCATGGGAACGATAGACGGCAGTATCTGCTGTGACTGCCTTGGGGAATGAGGGAGATCTAGTCATAAGCCTGGATCCAATGCATGTCCTGCCCTGAGAGATGCTGGATGTGGGCTGCTCATGCTCAAACTGCAGGGAACTGCTCCTGACACATAAGGTGATTCATGTGAGCCCCATTTTTTTATCCTCTTTTTTTTTTTTTTTTTCAGAGTCCCCACAGTACCAGAAATAGTTTTGTTGAAGCATTTTGGTAGCTCCCTGACCCAGAGAGCCTTGAAGCAAAATCTGCTTTGCTAGTTCAAAACAAAACCATTGATTCTGAGGCACAGGGGAATACATAGGAGAGGCTATCTTTAGTAGTCCTAATGTATTGTAGTGTTGTAGTGGTTTTGTTCATTTAAATGTAATTTGGCATTAAATATCATTTCTGCACGTAGTGTGGAAAAATGGACGCTAGAATTCTTTTTCAGAACAGAGAACCTTAGATTAATTGACCAAAAATTGCTGCTTGCACATAATCTTTTATTTCCAGACCATCATATTTTCTAAAAATATACACAGGGCCCTGTGACAAATTGTAATGGCTCCAGACTAGCTCTTGTAATGAAGCTGAGGCGGTCTGTTGAACAAATCAACTATTTCATCAGCCTGTATTTATATTATAAGAAACTACACTGCAGTATGATAAATTCACCATCTGGTCACTTACCACTCTACACATCTGTATTATATTATCAGTTCGGAACGTAATGGTGGGATTCATCCCTTCTTTATTTAACAGATAGGTGTTTAGTCTAAGTCATGCTTCCTGGTAGTCCATGGAGGCATCTTCAAAGAGCAGTTTAACCTCTCCTCCTCCTGCTAACACCATTTATCTTGGGATGGAATGAATTATCCTTTGGAAATACCTCTCTTTCTCTCTCCATTGACTTTGGAGAGTGCAAGGATGACTGGCCTAGACCAGACGGCATGCGGGTAAATGGGCTTGGGCTGCATCAACATCTTCTCTGGTTCTGTGTACAGTGAGTATGAATAAATTTGTTAATATCTGCTGAGAAGGATATTTTAAGTGCACCCAGCTAGGTTGACACTGTCAAAACTGAAAGCCTAGAGCTAGCAACCTAAAGGCCTTACATAGACATTAAAATATGAGCTTGGCTCTCAAACTTGGGGAAAGAGCTTCACTGATTTCTGGCCAGGGTTGTCCCAGTTTCCAGGGCTGCTGGGCACTTCCACTGCAGCTGCTGGAGGAGGGGGTTGCCTCAGTGAGTACTAGGGACCAAAGAGTCTGAATTTGGCCCTATTGTAGAGTCATTTCCTGGTGGTTTTCCTTTCGTTGTGTCTCTCAATGCAGAATACCTCCTTAATTTTCTATATTTACTTTCCTTCCCTCCTTTTGTGGAGTGTATTGTACAAGGCCCTGGCTATGACAATGTCCTTTTGTGTCAGGAAATGCTCTGAGCATCACACCAAAGCAGTTGCTGTTCAGTGAGATGAGGTCATTTCAAGAGAAAGGTTTGGCAACATGTGCAGGGCTGTCTTTGCTTGGAGACAGAGAACCTGACCTGGGAACTGCAGCCAGACAAGGCACACAGGGAAATGCATGTACAACTGGTGCACCAGTGAGGTGTCCTCAGCAGGAGGAGTGAGCAGAGTCCCTCAAAAAGCAGCTGAGGTCAATGTCTTCCCCAGGAGCCACTCGGCTGCTGGCTCCGGCAGTGGCAGGTAGCTTTTAGGGCAGCTCAAACCAGCCATTAATTTACACAGGTCATTGAAAATACAGAATTTGCTGTGGTGGTGGCTCTCACGCAGCCCATGGTTTCCATTAAAGGAAACTTTGGGTTTCATCAAACTGGTGCTTGTCCTGCAAAGCACCAAGCGAGAGCAATCATCCCTACAGAGTGAATGGAGATCCTGACAGAAAATAGATGGTTTTCCTAACAGTGAAAGACAGATACATGGATAGAACAAACTGGAGTTACATGAGTTATCTTGAGTCTTGATTAGATTGAGTGGTCCATTTAATGAGACTCACTGCAGACTAGCACAATACCTTCTGCCACAAAGACAGGCAGTAGCCACTCTTCCTTGTTTAATCAGTCTAAAAAATTACACTACAGTTGTGCACACTTTTCTAAATTTGGCCTGTCATTCTTTGTCTGAGCCCATCTGCCCAAATGTGCAGACCTGGATTCTCACCAGGGACGTGCATCCCACCAGTGTGGTGGGATAGAGCTGCCTGCAATGCCTAATGCAGGGCTTCCACCGTCAGAACCCGTCATTTCTAAGCCATAGCAGAAATCAATCTATCCTGATGAAGCTAAAAAACAGCAAAGTCAGTATCTGATGCAGCTGAAAACAAAAACAAGCCAACTCATTTTGTAGAAACCCAGAGGCTGAGGTACAGTGTTATTTGTCTCTGTGTTTTCCATCTGGATCAGAGAACTGACCTGAAATATAGCTTTTCTATGAGAAACTGTGCCTTCCTCTGCACCCCCAACAACAGCAAAGTGAACAATGCTTTGCATTTGTTGCCAAATCCCATTGTAGCACAGTTTATTCTTGTCTCTGTGAATGCACTGGCCTTCTCTGTACTTCCGCAGAGCAAGTTCCCTCTGCTAACAATGGCACCAGCGCCGTCGCAGGCTGCCCACTGCTTTAGCACCATATTATCTCATTTCTTACGAGCAAGGCTCAGTGTGATGATGCAATACAAATACAGACGTCAGAAGGGAGCCTGGACTCCCTCCTGTGCAGCTTTCCTTACACTTGTGCCCAGTGCTCCAGGGAAGTGGAGCACTGGCACTCCATGGAGCATGCATGGGTGGCTGGTTGATACTGCAAGCTGGAAGAATACCAGCTCACTTCTCCCTGATAGACTTCTTAGCAAACCCAGTTGAAACGCAAAGAGTTTCCCTCAAGAACTATCTCAAAAAGTTTGTTGCTCTCCAGATAGGCCAAGGAAGTTTAGAGTTTGCTCTGATAGAAGAGTTCACATACACAGACAAATGTTCTGCATTTGTTGCAGATGGTTTACAAGCAACAAAATTGATTTTTAGGCATTTGTGGGGTGAAGTGAGATTCCCGCACAGCCTGATTGGTACCTTGGCCAAGCCCTGGAGTGTTCCTTTAAACAACCCTCTGAAATTCCCATAGCCACTGCCTGAAACCAGCACTTCAGCATGTGACCTTTGTGAATTACAGTAGTATTAGGCACTGGGCCACTCTGATGCAAGTTCTGCAAAACCTCGGACCATTTCTAAACTTCCATATTGATATATTTCCTGGTTCCAGTGGTGCATAAAAGAAACAAACCCCAAAAAGCCCCGCTCTGGATTTTCCCTTGCTCTTTGGTGAGACTTAAATCCATCTTGTTATTTGTTAGCATAGTGCCTGTGCTGCTGCACAGGTTCTTCCGGGCATCCAGAAAAGCTGGCTGAAGCACTCAAAGCCTAGGAGGAAGTAGCTGAAGACAAATTTCACCACAATAAATTTGCAGGGGTTCCACTGCAAGGACATATTTCCCATTTTTCTCATCGTTTGCACATGGCAGCAGTTGACCCCATCACAGTCTGGTCCAGTTCAGTGTCACAGAAATGCCTTTTCATCAGTTTTATATTGAAATAGACCAGCTCTCATCATTCCCGGCCAGTGCCCTCGAGGGTATTTTGCATCTTTATGGCTGCACAGAACAGCTCTGATGCTGATGAGTTCACTTGAAGGAAGACTCATCTTTGAGAGGGACCACCTGGGGATGTAGTCACTATGCAGAACTTCCTCTTCTCTGCTATGTGGACAACAGCCACATCTTTGTGTCCTGATGACTCTGAGTATCCAGAATAACCCGTGAGGACATAGCACAAATAGTGACCAGTCTGATACCTAAATGGGCCGGAATTTGAAAGAGCACAAATCCTGCAGTTCTGCTGTGTGCCTGCTCCTACATGGGCTCGTATAAGTCAGCCACTAATGTCTTCTAGGCATCAGTGCCACATCTTCATCTATATCTCCTTCTTCCTTCACACCCCTGGGCCCTTCTTCACACTTTCAGGTCTCTGCATTCCTGTGGCACATCTTCTGTGGTGCCCCTAGCAGAAGGGGTCAGTGTAGGGCTCTCCATGGCAGGTGTAAAGTTTTGATGAATGGGTATCTTGCTTCTACATCCTCAACCACTTGGCACTAATGACTTCTTAGGCTAAGTCAGTGGATGAAGAAGGTAGAGCAGCCCAGCCTGAAGCTCAGGAAGGGTCAGTACAGGTGCCACAGCCAGCAGGTGCTGCTGTCCCCTTCCTCTGGGCACCGGCTCATCGCAGCTTAGGTCAGGTGGGAGCAGATATCACAGGGAAGCCACACAGGGTGGACGCCGGGTGGCAGAAGGAAGCACTTGAGTAGTGCAAAAGACAGATGTTTTTTGCACGCGGCAGGACCCCTGGAGGCCAAGCGTTCTGCGAGCACCGAGGACGTCGTGTCCTCTGCTGTCTGCCAAGCTCCCCATAGGACATAATGCCTCCTCCTTAGCTCAGGGACTCACTTAGTCCTTCCTCACACCATGTCTCAGGCCAGCAGCTCTTTTCTTCCCCTCGTCCCTTCCCTGCTCTCTCATTCTTGAAGAGTTTTTCACTTTGTCTATTTTTGGTGTAAATAGCTAAGAATTAAAGGTTTTCAGAAGTTTCTACACTTTTAACTCCTCTCCCTTCCCCCCCCCCCCAAAAGAAAAAAAAATCTATGAAAAACCTCTCAGTGGATATATTTTGGTTAAAAAAATGCCTTTCACCAATGTCCAGAACAGCAGCCCCAATAAGAATAGCTCAGTGTTAGCAGCGTGCAATACTGAGGGTTAGAATTAGTGCTGAGTGCATGATTTGGGATTACTACTCAAGCATTCTTACATCATCTCACAGTTCACCAGGCAAACCCAGATATCTTTGCACCTTAACTTTTTGTAGATAAAACCAGAGAAAAAGATTGAAAGTATTGGATCCCACTTTTCAGCTGTGGAAAGCTTCCTACTCTAGCTTGTGTACCACTAAATGTGAGTGCTTAGATCCATCCCCATGCAGGGAAGCAGCAAAATGACAGCTCACTAAAGGCCAGGAAGCATGCGTGTCCTCCTGCCGTGCTCTGGATGTGTCTTGCTGAGTCTCAGCAATACACTGGAGCGGGCCTATCCTGAGCATGGGTATTGCAACAGGATGGTTTTTCTCTCTAAGAACAGTGGGAAACAAATTGGAATTTCTCCTGGAGTTTTACCAGCCTGCTGCTGAGTCCTAATTGCTCCCAAGAGACATTGGTGCCTTGGAGATACAGCCATGGACAACCACTTGGACATTTCTCTGTAAATATTTTCTCCCTGAGTGTCTGATATTTGCTGCTGAGGTTGTCTGTCTGTGGCACTTGATTGCTTTCATCACGTGGTGTTGTTTCTATTCCCCAAGCAGAGGACGAAGCAAGCTTTTTCAGCAGGAATTCCCAAGTTTTCAAACCTAGAAATTGGTTTCCACGAAGGCTTACAACCCACAGTGTCAGTGCCGGGAAAACTGTCCCTAGCACAACTCCATCACAGGACTCTTTCCAAACTCTGCAAAGGCTCCGTGCCAAATAAAACAAACCAAAATCAAATCCAAACCCTATTTTTTTGTGTAACTCCTTTCAGCTAGGAAAGGTGAGGTTTGTGACGGCTCAGAAGTGCTGGTGATCGAGGCTCTCTCTTTTCCTCTGGCCCCACCACCCACGCCGAAAGGTCAGGCCCGCTGAGCGCAGGTGTCTGCTGCACTGGGACGGCACGCGGCCTTGCCGGCCTGTGACAGACAGGAAGCCTTTTACTCTAATTAGTCGGTACAGAAGCTTGGCACATCTCCTCGGAGCGGTTTCCCCACTGATCAGCAGCACGTATCCCGCTCTTCCTTCTCACCTCGCACGTCCCCGCCGCCGCTGCCTCCCGCTGGGCTGCAGAGGCTGGGCTGCACCGCACGTTGCTATGAGGAAGCAGCGGGCGGGGGGGACACGCAGAGGGACAAACACGGGTTCCTGACACCCACAGGGGTTTCTTTCCACTCGGCCACATTCGCCACCCAAACATGGGATGTTTCTCTCAGCAGCTCCCCCTCGCCTCCACCTGCCCAGCCAGGCTCGCCACGCTTTTGTCCGGTTAATCGCTCCGGCCCTTTCCAGGGCTTCCTGGGGGCTCTTTGGCTGCCGGGTTATGAAGACCCATGAGTTCATTGTTTAAATTAAGTTCTTCTATATGGAAACACCACTGGTTTCCCATATGGTCTTGGCAAACCCACCATCCGCTCCCCACCTAAATTAAATTTCACTAATTGAATTAGTTACCATTTTATCAGCTGCCGCTTTGCAGTAGTTTGCGAACCCCCAGGGGCCCAGGCCACGCGCAGTCAAGAGCTTCCCCACCTCACTCTCTCATTTATCATCATGACAACGTGCAGCGCTGGGAGAAGCGGGGGGGTGGAGGACGCCCTGCCCTCCCCAAGCATCCCAGCCATCTCTGAGCATCCTAATGATTGACCTCTGTTAGCGAAGCAGCCCTGTGCTGACCCCAGGCTGCTGAAAGGAAGCATTCTCCCCTTTGTACAAATCCCCCTGCGACCCCGGCCCTGAATGCAGGACTGTCAGAAGGGAAGCCCCGCACGCGGCCAGTGGCGCCCGGGGACCTCGCAGCTTCCATATGCCAGGGGACTAATAGCGACAGAGCCAGGCTCGGGGGAACATGCCGCCCTGGCGAGAGAGGGAGAGGGGGCTACATGGAAAGAGACAGCCTGAAATCAGCCTGCCAGCGTCTGGCAGTGGAGCGTGAAGCGTGTCACCTGCTCCAGCCCCTCCGCAGGCACCAGGAGCTTCGCTATTGTTGTATCCCGGTCCCCTAGCCCGGCGGGATGCTGCGGCCCCACGGCACCGCAGAGGGTGGCGGGTGCCCAGCGCTGCCGCCGGTGCTTCTGGTGGGACGCAGCTGGAAAAGAGCCTCTGTTTCTGATGGCTGATGGCCAAACCCTGCTGCTTCCAGGATAACCTGTCAAACAGTGACCTGATTTCCCCCCCCGTAGGTCTGTGATGCAGGTGTGAGATGCCCAGGAAGGGAGGGAAGCCAAACCTGAGGAGGAAGCTGCTACACCAGCTTTCAGCAGGGCCAGCACCCTTCTGCCCACAGCCACCCACCCATTTATCTTGCCAGAGATCTTACTTTAAAATAAAACCAAAAAATCTGTTAAAAAGTGATCAACGCTGAATGTATATTTTACTGAAGCCTGGCTAACACCCAACATATCATTATGTCCTTGATAAAACACCATCTCCTTTCAGAAGCCTCTCAAGGGTGTTGGAATGTCTGGAAAAACAACAACAACAACAACAAACAGTTCCAGGAGTACTCCCCAGTCTTCAGTGCACAGTAGCTAGTGCTTGACTTTTATTACTAGTCATCATTTTATGCCCCATGACCAATTTTAACATTTCTTCATAAATCAGTCAAAAAATACATACACAAGTCATAGTAAAAAACAAATCAGAAAGTGTGCAGAATGGATTTCTTGGATAGAAAATGGGATTTCTCTGAACAGATTACTGGTTTCACCCTTGTGAGTAGGTTTTGTAGGTTTTCACTTGGCTTTCTGCTAAGACATATTCCCATCTTTTCCCTTTAACAGAGATCAGGCATTGATTTTCAAAGCAGCCCATGATTGCATTAGTGATATTAATGAGATAATGAACAAGAGCTGTGGCAACATGTGAAAGTCCAGCTCCCATCAAAGCAGAAGGGCTGAAACCTCAGCATGGCCTAGAGATATGGACCTCCAAAGTAGGGGGCGGCAATGTGGAAAAGTCCCAGCTAGTGAGAGTTTTGGAGCAGCAGCTGCCCCACCAGCACAGACAGGAGCGTGTTGGGCCGGGGTGGGTGGAAGGAGCAGGAGTGGAAGGACAGGGCACGTGGGGAGGGACCTCTGGCTGTGGGGTGCTGAGCAGGGGTGGCTGGGACCTGAGGCACTTAGAGGAGACAGTGTGGGATGTGTATTCTGGGTGCTGCTGGGCTGCTTAACCAGGCTGCCTGGCAAAGCCACCGTTGTGAGTCACAGATGGAGGTGGTCTGCAGGTCCCTCACGTCCTCCACCTTCAAGCACACAGTATGCAACAGGCTGAAGCAGTGCTGGACTTACGCACTCTCTCTGGACACTGCAGATGCATTTTGCTGGGCCCTTGCTGCACTTCTGCTCTGTCCCTATCCATGCAGCACTAGTGTTGAGCAATCCTCCAATGTTTACTTTGCATTTCGAAGACAATGGAAATTTACTCCAGAGCTTTACCTCATTGCTGCTGGGATGCTCGTGGGCAGCAGCATTTTCAGAGCTGTTCTGCTTCTTCCTCTGTCTGGCTCCTGCTGTACTAGAGGCAGCTGGCTTTGCAACAGTGTTATTTTTTTCCCTATTTCGTTTGAACCCATTCCCTCCAGAACTTGCGTGAAAATTTCATTCACTTCTTCTGAATTTGCGTGAGCCAGAATATTAGTCATCGAAACTTCTGCTCCTCCACACTTAACAAAAGCTCTCCTTTTCCATGGAGGAGCCCTGAGGAGCCAGGGGCTCTGCAGGGAGAGGGGGATCACATCAATGTGGTGCTGGCTGCGGGGCACCTCCAGGAGCCAGCATCCATCCACTAGCTCCATCTAGTGAGGAGACTACTGTGGCATCCACCAGCATGGGGACTTGGGGCCTTTCCCGGGACCCTGGCAGGATCACCCCAGCTTCCCCAGGTCCTCGGGTGGGTTGTACTGGAGGATGTGGGGCTGGGTGAGGGAATCTGGTCTTTATGCTGTGCTTGGACTTCCTTTAAGCTAACAGTGTCTTGTGTCTTCTTGGTTCTTGGCCATCAATATCCACCACAGCCTGCCAGACATAGGTGCCAGCATCAGGAAGTTCATTCTTCCCCTGGACTGGCTGTTGAAAGAAAAGTTCACATCACCTGCAAGAGAAAAAGCATGCTTTAGTGTGAGTCTCTTTAGGTCTACACAGGCTTACAGTGCCCAGGTCCTCTTTGTTGTAGGCACAACAGGTCACCACTGTACAGGGTTGTATGGTTTCCTGTGGGGGAGAAGAAAAAAAAGAAAAAAAGGTGCTTTTGTGCTGTCTAGAGAAGGCACTGTCTATCCCTTTCCACTACTATCACTCATGGCTCACCTTTTGGCAAAGGTTGTCCCACCTCCTCATCTTTCTTTAAGCCTATTAGGAAGAAAGGTCTGAAACTAATTTGTCTTTTCCCTTGGCTGCTGAACCCTTTGGTTCAACCATACAGTTTTTCCAATCTATAGCTGAAGCGCAGGAGTTTTAAGGTCATCTAATAGATTATAATAATTCTACATTTTGCAAAACCATGATGAATCTGAGGCTAAGACTTGAGAATGGGAATCCTAGCTTATTCCTGACCTGCTGTTGGATAAGACTGGTGGAGGTAGTATTTATCTGTGATTTCCTTTATTCACTCTAACACTTTGCTTTACCCAGTGGATGCCTTTTGTGACTGAGTCAAAACTTATCACATCAGCATCTATTGTACTCATGGAAATGACATCTAGAAAGATGGGATCTGGGAATTATAGGTTAACTGCTGGGTATGATCACTTAATGCAAGAATTTGGGGAAAAAAAAAAAAAAGAAAAAAAAGGCTAGTACTGTCCTTGTCATGTACAAAAGGGGAGATCAGGGTGCATCAGGATGGCAAAGAGAGTACGCACTGCTCTGACCTACAGTGGTGGCAACCACAGTGGCACATTAGGTCCAGCTCTGCTAGCAGTGCTTGGAGAGGTTGAAGGAGGTTGAAAAATTAAAGATGGGCCAGACATGAGCTAGGAGAATAAAAATCTGCAATGTGAAAAATGTGCTTTTGAGTTCAGCAAACATTATACTCCTTGAAGAAGGTTAAGAAGTGATTTTTATCTTTGCTTGTAAAAATCTAGATCAAAAGGAAGCAGCACAAGGGATTCTTTTGTTGTTTCCTTTTTTCTTTTTTTTTTTCTTTTTTTTTTTTTTTCATTTAGTTAACAAGACTTATATACTCAACTGGCTGGAGGTTTAAGAATTGACAGCTGAAATAAAGGTTAAATTTTTAAGAATAAGCACAAGAGTCCACTTCATTTGAGCAATCTGGGGGACTGCAGTGTTTTTTGTAGATTACATTCCTCTCTGCAACAGAAAAAAAACCATCTATCTTCTTTTATTTTATTTTTTTAAGAGCAGCATCATAGTAATTCTTATCTCCATTCCAAGCAAAAGAAGATGATTTATGCATGTTTTGAAAATGATTCTGTGCTTGGTGACTGCAACAACAGAGGATGAGACTGTGTGACCTAAAAAGGTCTCTTGCGTTGCTCTCTGTTTTGTTTCACTCCCTCTTGAACAAAGGTATTAGGTTGAACCCTTCAGCGTTTTGCAAGTTAGACTTCCCAGCAGCTTGGAACACAGTGAAGGGTTTTTTCCCTTGGGCCCTTTAATAGTTTAATGAAGAGGAAGTCTTGTGCAAAGCTGACTTGTGGCAGCTCCTCTCTCCTGTTCCCTCTGCTTGGAGCACATGCTAGGCACTGTATCACAAGGCAACAGAAAAGAATGGCCAAAAATCACTTTTGTCTAACAAAACACACTCTTCAACCAGGAGAAAAAAATGTTGTGTTCTGTTTCTGTGTTGCTCAGCTACCTCAACCTTGACATTTTATTTTTGCCTATCACCCACTAGCTTTCACCCCACATTGTCTCTCCTTCCTGGCTGGTTGATACATATTTGAGGAAACATGGCGCATACCCTCACACTAAGACAAATATTACAAAAATGGGAAGATTCCAGGAATAGGAAATCTGGTATTACTCAATAAATGTTAAATAACAAACACCCCCTCAAGCCTTAGAAGAAAAAAAGCATTCATTGACCTTTTTGGTACATAGTAATTAAGTAAAGAGTGGATGATTTGAAGATGTTTGATGTCTCCCTCCAGTTTGAATACTGGATTTATTTACTGGAATGTCCAAGGCTCAAGCTGGAATGAGGGAAAGAAAGAGAGGGGCTTTCCTCCACGCATGCTATAAAAGAGAGGAGTCAAGTGTCTTTGCATTGTGCAACACATGATTTCTGTAACTTTAATTGAAATGTGTGCGGGGAGTGGGGGGGGGCTGCTAAATTGTGTTGATACAATATTGCTTAGCAAAATTCCAATTCCTGAAGCTCTTAACAAAAGCATTCACTATCAGGAGGGGGAAGGGTTGGCAAGAACGGCCTTTTCTCAAGAAGTTCCATTTGGAACACATTACTGTCTTGCAACATGCAATGGATAAACTTTATATAAATGATTAGATAGTGTGCAAAAGCTGAGTTTGTTTGAGTTTGATAAGGCAGTTGTTCTATTGACTGTGCATCTTTATTCTTGGGAAGCAATATGTTTTAAGAGCAAACCCACCTCTTTTTGTGGAAATGAACTGGACTGCACGTGGAGCAGAGGAACAATCATTTGACCTGTGAATAAAACATCTGACATTTTGCCTCTCTGCCAGCTTCACTTTCAAAAACAACTTGTCGTCAGGCTGAGAGATGATCATTTCAATTTGCTAGGTTTCTGGTGGTACTCGTGTCAAACATTATAAGGCATGAACTAGGATCCAACACATCAGAAGAAAAAGGGGAAAAAAGACATAACGCATATAAATAGGTAAATACAGAAGTGAAGTATTGTACCTGGGCTGATGCAAAGTGCAAAAAAGCAGCCAGATTGGTCCTGTCTAGGGATTCCAGTATGATCTTCTCTGTCTTTCTCCTAAACCTATGTTTTAATTTTAAGCCATAACCCTCTAGTTTTCAGGTGTTCTTTCCAAGTGCAAAACGCTGCTTGGAGGGACTACATCAAAATCCCATCTTCCAGCCAGCTGCCCAGCCAGGTGGCCCCGCTCACACTTGTCCTGGCCAGCCGGGATGGGGAAGGGCCCCTCCCAGAGAAACAGCTTCCCGCATAACCCAGCTGGGCTCTGGAGAGGGCATGAACAAATGTGTTTCTCAGGATTTTGCAGCTGGGGCTCTCCCAAAGAAATTTTTAGGAATTTTTCCTCCTCAAGTAAAAACTATGATTCACCTTTTAAATAGGAAATAATTCATTGGCAGTTTTTGAGCTGAAATTTCTCTCAGAATAATCCACCATTGGGATAAAGTCCAGCACTAGGACAATAACATTAGCAGTATTTTAAATTCAACCCTCTCTTAACCTTGTAATTTATCTTTATTTCCAAAATGAACCGTATGCTCTTTGCTGGTTTTCCCATTATATTGAAGGTGTGTGGCTTCTATGAAAAATTTTCATTTTGCCTAAGTGCTGAAGTTTACCCCAGGTATCATAAGTAGTCACAAACTCAGCTCTGAGCCCAGAAGAGGATCTAAAGCTCCCAATGATGAAAAATGCCGCTTTTTGATAAAATCAAATACTTTAGGAATAGCGGTCACTTTTCTAGATGGTGCCTTGACAGTATGGAGAAAGGTTTCATCTGCTGGCACTTGGAGGGATTTCCTCCCTCCCCAAATCAAAGGGACATTTTGAGCAGCTAGGAGGGATGGATATTATTACGTGGAGGTTTGTAAACAGTAGCTAGTTAGCTGTTTACCTAATACTGTGCTGCTAAATTAAGCTTGGAAGAACAGTTGGGGCACTTCAAGCAACCCAGAGACAGGCAAGGAAATAAAGGCAGAACCCAGCAGCCCTTTGTTTCCCTTCTCTGGACATTTGCGTTTAGCTCTTCAGGTGTATTATATGGTCTCGGTATTTTATATGTCAACAGGTCATCTCATTGTAGAAGTATCTCAGAAATCCTTGCTGTCAACCGCTGGCTGGAGATAACATGGATGTGAGAGCTGGAGGGGAAGTGGAGTATGGAAGAAGAAAGATGTAACCAACACATTATGTGAAGGTTTCTGTGGCTAAAGTGGGGACAACCTCTTCCAGCATGTGTCTGAGATACAATGAATGATGAATGCAGTGTTAGGAGATTCCATCTAGAAGGTGCCCACAGTTTCTTCTGCACCCCAAGCAGCTCCCCATTGATAGTTTTGAGTATTTACCTAAAATATACTATTGAGGTTTGAGGCCAGCACAGCCCTCCTCCTCAGTCATGGGTGTGCTGTGCCAGCCGGGTGGCAAGGACACATCCCATACGCTGGGGGGAAGAATGTGGGGTCATTTTCAGGACCCTTCAGGTAAAAGGTAATTTAGGACTGTCTCAAGGTGAGGCTTGGCTGCCCTTCCAGCAACTGGCACCTCTGAATAGTATTTCGAGCTTTCCAGGAGATGGGAAGCCTGTGCAGCTGCTGTGTGAGCAATGCAAGGGAACTTCCCTGGGGCTACCCACAGAGTCTTATGAAAGTTCATTGATCCCCCCTCCGTGGTGCATTCATTGATGCTCCTTAAGATCCTGCTGGGATGTGAGGTGGAGAAGTAAGGAAGGATTTGGAGAATGTGAGGCACTGAAGCTCCATCACCCTTCTGAACCTGGATTACAACATGTTAGTATCTTTTTTTTTCCTTTTTTTTTGTTTTGTTTTGGTTTGGTTTGGTTTTGGCCAAGAGGCTGGAGAGAAGAAAATAGAGAAGTCATTGTATCCCTCTAGTTCAGCTTAAGCTCACATAGCAGCCAACACTCCATATTGTTTGCAGGAAACATTTTCAGTTAGGTGATGGGGCAAAAGAGAGAACTTTCTGTGACCTGGAATCCAGCTTTTGCTGCTCATTTTAATATTGGATTTCCATGAAGTTAACTAACTGGCTCCACATCTTCTGTGCTCTTGCTTGTGATTTTGGCCATAAACGGGTGGGACAGACAGAGTCAGGACATTCAGGGGTAAAGCAAGATTTTCTGCTGGGGTAAATTTCTGTGCTGGCATAGGGCAACAATTATTTTTATCCCTATTCTGGCCATTGTGTTGCAGAGGGGACTGGTGGGTTTAATGGGCAGACTGAGAGACAAAGGAATTTCACCTGGACAGTGAAAATATTTGCAAATGTGGGGATGTTATAGAGCTCATGGGCTAGTGAGCAGAGCTAGAAGAGAGGAGCATCTCTTTGCAATCTGGCCCATAATCACTTTAAACAGACTTTTTGGTGTCCTTCTTCACATGGCAAGCAAATTTACACATAGGGCTGCCATTATTTGGGGTTAAATATTTTAAGCCTGGTCTTCAGTGATTCTGACACTGAACTGGGAAAAAGAAGGTTTCCACTTGTCAGCAGGTAGCAAAGCAGTTGAATAGATGGATGGAAGTGTTTACTTGAGAGATGAGAAAGCATAGTTTACAATTAGCATCCTTGGATATAGCATATAGGTTGCTGGCCACTTAATACAGAAGTGTCCAAACATTTGCCAAGCCTGCTTCCCAGCCTTGCCTTGATTGCATCCATCCTGTCTGTGGCAGATGGGACAAGATTGACTAAAACAGTGTTGTCACCTTGCTACAAATACGGTCACTATTAGGCACATTGTCAGGACTGCAATTCTCACCTGGTCTGAGAGGAAGCACATGAAGTTTATCAGGGAGGAACGGAGCCCTGTATAGAAAGGCATTTGGAGAAGGCACATCCTAGAGCTTTTCAGGTACTCTTTTCTCTCCATGCCTTCAGAGCTCTTGTGGTGGAGGATAGAGAAAGGGCACATTTTTCTAGAGATACTGGTGATGACTGCAAGGAAAGAAATTAGGCACCTGGTGAGAAAACAACAGCTCAGCCCTCAAAAGGGTGCATCCCCCTGCAGCCAACAGACCCTCAGGTTGTTTTCCACATGTAATTTGCTTTGAGAGGCATGTAAAGACTAACAGACACAAGCTGACTGCTGCCGAGCGTGCTGGTTGGCAGCCTGGGAAAACAACCTCCTAATTGCCCCCGGAGGGAGACTTCCCAGCAGGGCACGGCCACCCTGCGCCCACCGGAGGAGCCTCTCAGCAGGGCATGGGGCCGGCGAGTGGCACCCCACAGGCTGGGGTGTGCAGCGGGCGCCTGGCACAGCACATAACGCTTTGGAGGCAGCCCATGAGGAAAGCACGCAGAGGATAAAGGCTGTCCCTGGGAAGGCTGGTGTATATCAGAGCAGCCTGTGAAATGTTTTTCCCTACTGTTTCTTTTGCATCTGCATGTGGAGCCTGGCAGCCTCGTAGTCCGGGAGGCAGTGAAGCATGGCAACACTTCCTAGGCTGTAGGCTTTCAAATTTTTTGGACAGCAGCACATAATCCATCTACTCTTTGCATTTTCCTTGAGAGCCTCAGAGATTCTAATGCAGTTGTTTGATGTTAATGGTGCTGCTGTTTCCAGGCTGGAGTAAAACTTTCAGCTGGCCTGATGTTGAAGGTTAAGGAGACTCAGGGATCTGGAAGATTTCTTTAGATTTCCTTATGCATCCTCACCCCCGAAACACATTGCTGTCATTAAATACAGTATAGAAACACTGGGCACACACACCAAAATTGTACTGGCAGGATGCAGAAACCCTTTTTGCGTGGATGCAGTCAGCCAGCTGTCCCATGCAGCTTCCCCGCAGAGCCACCTGTACTGGGGACGTTGCTCCACCTCTGTGCTTTCAGCCTCCTCCAGCACAAATCTTAAGGCTGATGGATATTTACAGTGGGCAGCACTCATGTGGTCTGCATTCAGTCTATCCTGGTCTAACAAGGTCAGTAAAATAGATCACATTTAAACTCATGAAGACATGGTTGCAATGTCGTAAGAGGAAGCATCATGCAAAAACACTGCTGTAACATCCTCTCTTTCTGCATGTAGAAGGATTGCTTTGGATGTAAGATAAGAGCTACCATGCCATAACCTCAACCGTGCTTGCTTCTGGATGAAAAAGGTATCCCTTTACTCACATCAATGAAGCACATCCATGAGCATCAAAGTTATGGGAACTTGTGTAACTGCATTCATGACCACAGATCAGGGTCCAGCAAAGGAGTAGTTAAAAGCTATGCTCTGCTGGCTTCCCAGGGCTAGCCCTTTAGAGGATATTTTGCAAGAGTGCCATTAGTGAGAATTTCGTGATTACTTTGGTCCTTATCTAATAGGGCAGATCTGACAGCCTGGGAGCTCATGGCTGTCCTCAGCGCAGACAGATGCGCAGCAGATTGCCAGGATGGCACTGACCCTACATTTTCATCAGGGACTGAGGCAAGTGAATCACTGACAGCCCTGGCCTCAGTCCTAACCTCTGTTGGAAACCTTAGAAATCACCGAAATGTGGGACTTTACATGGGGCGAACGCTCCTGATGACTATTTTCCCCAGGGAAAATTGCAGCCAAGTGTGATATACGTGCATCCGTGAAAGGCTGGGTGAGAATGCTTATCTCTGGAGCGGCACCTAGCAATCCTGCTCAGACAGATATATTGCTGTCATTTCTTGCTGCTAATACCAGTGTCCCAGCCATGGGAACACTGCTTTGTGGTGCCACTGTTTTTGAGTCCCTGAAATCATTTGTGTGAATGGGCTGCTGCAGAAACCTTTTGTCACCCTGGCCAATCGCTAACAACAGGAACATGCACACAAACACCGTCCCTGTAAATCAGCCTCTAATTAGCTTAGTGGAAGGAGTCTGGGGAGATGTAGTCTAGAAACAGGATTTCATGGGAAGACATCTGCAGCTTCCCGACCACCTCCAGCTCTGCGAGCGATGTGCTGAGCCCATTGGGAAGACGTATCTAGAGCATGGTGCTACATTCACCGTCCATGGCACTTGTGGAGAAGAACGGGTGTCCCTGTAGGTAAAAGTCTGGTGGCAGCTGTAACAACCAGGTTGACATTCATGCAGATGTGGGTCTCTGTGGCACCATGGAGTTCAGGTTCAGAAAGATGTGCCTTATTGCAGAGGGTGGTACCAGCAGCCCACGAAGCCATGGCTGCGTCCTGCACTCACAAATGCAACTTGCCTTTCCTTGCCCTACCACAAAGACACAAAAGGGAGTTTTCCCTTCCAGGTGCTATATTTTCTTTTCAGAGGATCTCAGCAGAAGCAGAGAACAGCTTTCAGTATGTGTCAGCATGAACTAGAACACTTTGCAGCTTGACCTGATTCCAGCAGAGTAAACACAGATGCCTGGGATATGAATTTAAAAAATGTATTTCTACACACATAAATAATCTCCTACCCATGGTAATAAAATAGCACAGCTGTATCTCTTCTGGATCTGAAGGAGTCAGCCTCTTGTGAGCAAATTATTAATATAAGTGGTTGACTCTCTGCTCTTTTGCTTTCCTGAAAGATGTTTTTTTGGACTAGGGAAGATCAGCACAGTCATCACTTCCTGGGCCTGGGGGCCTCAGCATGCTGCCGCATATGGCGAAGGGCGAAGCAGGGACCCGGTGTGTGCTCACCCTGCCTCAGGTGTACTGTAGGGCTGGAGGCTTCCAGCAGGGCCCTGCATTGCTGCCCCAAGGAGCCTCTGCTGTGGAGGAGAAGGGGAAGGAGCTTGGCAGCCAGCAGGGATTCAGTGCCAGCCCCCTCAGCTCAGCTAGAGTGCTGCTTCGCTCGCCTCTTATCTTTATGTTAATCTCATTTTATTATTTTTATGGTTAGGAAAAGGAAAATAAAACCTCGGAGTTACAGAACACCCTGAACACAATATCCAAGTGAAGACACCCTTTTCTGGCTGACGTAAATGCAGCTTCTGGTGTTAGTTATATCCAGGCTCTGATCTTCCTCCATGTCAGCTCCTCACGCTATCTGCAATAAGTACACAACTTGGTTTGCACCAATGCAAAGACAAGATACGGTCCGATGATCTCGGCAGCCCATTTGCAGGAAAATTTTGGCCTGATTCCCATTTCAATTTTTTTTAAATTTTTTTTTTCAGAGACTCTTGACCATGGTGAAATCACACAAAGTTCACGTTCATCTGCACAGAAAGGATGAGTTCCACGTGCCAAATCGTAACGCACCAAGTGGTGCCTGTGCTTTAGCATGACGGGGGAAATTCCCCCCAGCTTCCTTTACTAGCAAAAGGGAGACTCACAGAGCTGCACGGTTGTGGGGATGCCTATGAGCAAAGAATTCACTAGGGAGGAGACAACGCAGGAGATTTAGGAAGATTTTCTGATACTTGTTCTTTCTAAAAGGCCTGGGTTTCCTGTGCCTCACTGCAAAACTCGCTGCTCACAGCACATGCGTGGAGATTGCACACAGGAATTCTTGGTCCAAGTGTGGATGAGATGCCTGACACGACAGCAGTGGCTCTCTACTCATTTGGATTTTGCTGCCTGGCTTTAGGCGACAAGATTTTGGTAAGAGTGCCTAGCAGTGCTTTGCCCTGGATAATGACGTATTTGCAGGAAAAAGGAGTTGTGCTCCTGTCGTACAGAAACAAGAGGAAAATACCATCTGAAGAATCGTAGCAATCTTCCTAAGCTATGATAATCCTTTGTATAGCCAAAATTAGTTGATACTGATTTTTGAACTACGGGAGCTGCCTTTCCTGTACTCCCCACCTGCCTAGCTCACTCCCACGTTGCCAGCAATCTCTCTTCACCTCTGTGCTGGCAATTTTCAGAGACCTATCTCAGAAATGGATGTTTTCATTTTAGTTCAGCCAGAAACCTTTCATTTTGCTTTGGCCAGAAATAACACTTTTGAGAGAGTGGGGGTTGGTGTGTGCACTTGGCAGGAGGGAAGCTCCTTTCCTTCCTTCCCTTTTCCCCCTTTCTTCCTTGAGATGAATTTTTTTTAGCCTCTTTTAAAACTGTTTTTTGTTTACTGGCAGCCTTAGCTCACATCCCTTCTTCTTTCATTTGCAGCTCAGCCTTCTGCTTAATGTCTCTGGGATTTCCTAAAATATCTGGGCAGAATCTCTGAGGAACACAGGAAGGGGAGATTTGGTCCTCTTAATACACCATAAACAAAATGCAGCGAAAACTTTTTACCATCATGAGTGAGCAGCAGCAGCTACTCCAAAATGAGACCACTGACGAGATGGTTTTGCTTAGTGATCAGATGGTTTTTGCTCTGCTGGGCCAGGTAGATGATTTTCTGACCTGGATTCCTCCAGCAGCTGCGTGGTGGATATTTACCAGCCCACCTCTGCTGGGAATGTGGCAGTGGTGGTGGCAGCAGCAGGCTCAGCCCGTCAGAGCCTCTCACCAGCACTTTTCTCTGCATAAAAACCCGAAAGGGGGAAAAAAGGGGATTTCCTACTGGTGAGCTGTATCTCAGCCCGGCTGTTGTTGGTAGTGGGTCTGACAGTATTAAACAGGAGATTGTGTGCTTGAAGCCTGCGGGTTTGTTTTAGTTTGGCTCATTAATCTAAGTGAAGCGTTGCTGGCTTCAGACGCCGCAAGGATTAAGTGGGGCAGCAAAACAAACGGAAGCCTGAATATCTGCCCAGGTTATCGGCACCTCCCTTCCACCAGCAAGCACCCTGGGACTGGTTGTTGAGACAGGACCCTAAACTCTCCCCTATTGTCTGGCTGTTTTAGCACTGAAATTCCTCCTCAGGCTTCTGTTGTTGGGGATATTGATCAGACTGACATGAAATACATAGAAATGAAAATAAATCATTACCTGTGCTGTCAGCTAGGATTGAGAACAGAAAGAGTGGTTTTTCAATTTATTCTGATGGCTCACTTTTTGCTTTTTTGTAGTGAATTGAGAGCATATCGTGAACTGAGTAACATCAAGTTTAAGATCTGCAGATAAAGTGCATGTGCTGTAATTGGCTGAAGGATGTTCATTATTATGTTATCCCTGGAGCTCTTCTTTCCTTCCCAATGTTCACAAGCTTTCCTTCTTTCAGACTTACCCTTTTACTTACCAGGACATGATTTGCTTCTTCTGGCTGGTCATTTTGCCTTTGTTCATGGCCAGATCTCTGTACAATTCAGCTAAAGCTCAGACCTGGGAAGCAGAGTGTGCTTTTAAATCAGTGAATCTCTGCTTCTCTCCGAGACCTGAGGAGATGTAGCAGAGACAACTGTGTTAGCACCAGCAGGGTTACACCCATGCAAAATAGACACGAACAATGGGGGCTCTGGCTGTGCAATGACCAGCAGGAATATCTGCTGACCCTCAGGGTGCAGTTTCCCATTTGGGCTTAATCTGATCTGACCGTGGGCTGCTGGTGAAAGGGTGGTCCTGCTCTTCCTGTCTGCTCCTTGCCACACATTCCTGGTACCTCCCTTGCACTGGAAGTAGCAAACCTGGAGGCTAGAGAAAGATCCAACAGAAGATTTTTCCTTTTTTTGGTATATTACTTTTCAGCCGGATCAACAAGCCAATCTGAATCACCTGGCCACAACAACACCCCTAAGCACAATGCAGGAGATCACCTGTGCCTAGACGGGGTTGAACACAACCAGAAAATGGATTATCTGTGTTTGATACCCACTATTTAGGCTGCAGACTCTGGGGAGCCACCCCTCTCTCTGAGACAGGGGTATGCTTGAAGCCATCAGTGTAACAACACAAAACAAGGGCTGCAGAGTAGCCAGGATCTGAGAAAGGGCTGAGCCCTGGGTCTCAGTCTACATCCTCACCTCTCCTACATTTTCTCCCACACACACCTTTCTCCACCTGTAATTCCACCCTGGGCATGACACCAGCCAGGCAACGCTCTTGAAGCACCTTGGGATACTTCCACAAGCTGTTTCTGCTCCAGCTGTGGCAAAAACAAGAAAGAGAGGCAATAGTTTTGACCCTGGCATGGGGTTGTCTGTGGGGATGGCAGCAGTCCTCACATTCCCTGGGCTGGTGTCCCCTTTTGATCATTGCTCTTGCACAGCAGCCCGCCAACATCATCCATCCCTGCAGATGACTGCCACCCTGCCCCTGTTGCAGTGCCAAGGGCCAACAGCAGTGAGAAACCCACCGCAGGCGCACAGGGCTTGATGGAATGTAGACCCAGATGTAACAGCTGCTGGATGTTTTTCTCTGCCTTTGTTACACCCTCAGTCGTCCATTTCCATTTGGAAGACCCAGACTCATGTGCTCTATCTCTGAAATAGTTTTCTTCCCAGGTTAATTCTCCTGGCTCCCAGGAGAGCGGGATGTGACCCCTCCTGACATTTGTTTAATGAGTTATGCTCATCTTCCGGAGAACACAAACAAGCTGCTGGACTTCCTTTCCACAGCTTTAGCCCTGGTCCAGCCCTTTGCAGCATTTACTCTGGCCTTACGCTGACATGACTGAAATCGGCATCACACTGCTTGAGCAATGCTTCCAAAAGTGCTGCTGTGATTTAGAGCTCTTGCTCTGTTTTCAAGAGGGACTCAAGCCCAACCACAGTAAAAGAAATCAGAGTGCGTAATCCCCATTGATTTCACTCAAAATGAAACATCTGACTATCTTTGAGGATCTGGTCTTAAACGTTTGGGAAAGTCACTCGGATTTTGGTCATTAGATAGTGATGTCATTTCCAAAAATAGGCCTTATCCTACAAAGGTGCCCAGGAACTGCAAACATTTTCCCTCCTGTCCCACCCTACCCAGCCGGCAGGAATTTGAGGACTATGATGAGAAAAATAGAAATCATTTCCATATCAGAACAGCCAGACCTGAATGTAATTACTGACAAAACCCTAATCTTAGCTTCCCAATGATGTTTGGAAACCAAAACGAAGCATCCTCCTTGTTCATGGGAACAGAAATTGTATTCACATAACAAAGATATTAGGTAAGAGGAAGTATATTGAGGAACTCAGGAAGTGAAAAGTCTTTCATTGCTATATTCTTGCAAGAGCTAGTACAAAGAAACGTGATTAGTCGGTTCTTCAGCAGCTTCCTATTTCCATCCCCAAACTGCTTTAATCTCCAAGATACTGAACACTGTGTTTTTGCTGAGGCTAATCTGGAAAGACTTTTAGTATCCAGCTGAGTCGCTGTGCATAGGTGAAGTTTGGAAGATCTGATGAAGATTGATGAAGTTACCTTCTACCCCCCCACTCTCCTATCTTTTCATTTACCTTCAGCCATGGCACGTCTTGGTGAAACTTTTATTCCTCACATTCCCTCACCTGAGGACCCGGGCTGCACCTGCACCCACCTTCAGGAGCTTCGCATGGGTGCTGGGAAGGGGAAATTGCCTAGGGTAGGTGGCTGAACCGAAATGTTTTCAAAGGGAAACCTGTTTAGCTTTCTTCACTGTATTTTGCAAAACATATGCACATTTCAATGAAAACGCAAACCCAAAAGGCCAGGCCAGGTCCTGGGCAGAGATGAGCCAGCTCCATGCCAGGCTGCCCACCTCCCCAGCACCACCTGGCCCTGGGGACCCAGCCCGGCACTGGCAGCACCTTTCCCGCATCCCCACCTCCTTCCCGGGAAATGTTGTGGGCAAAACGGGAGCCCTGTCTCTCAGAGATGGTCAGGCTGGTTCCCAAAGTGAGGTGTTTTATCACCCTTATCTTCATGTGCTTCGCTGCTGCACAAATATTACCTCTTTCTCACCATATTTTTGGTGGCTTCATTCCTGGTGCCAGCTGAAATCAGGAAGTACGGCAGCAGGTGGAAACATATAAAGCCTGTCATCCTTTAGCTGTGAGCCTGCAAATGGCATAGGTGTCAAGGCTGGTTTATTTTACAGCCTCCCAGTGCTGGCAGCGTCGCTCTTGCTATTCCCAGAGCCGCGCACCTTCCCTCTGACCTCACCGGCGATGCTCGGCTGCTTACAAGGAAGTAAACAAAGGGGACTCATGGGGACTTGGGTTCCATAGAAACAGCAGGGAAAATGGCCATGCGTGCCAAGTGGAAAAGGACTAAATCAGTGGGGAAGGAAATTTTATTGTCACAAGTTCAAAGGGGGTGTTACAAACAAGAGAGTGGGAAAAAAAAAAAAAACTTCAGAAAGCAGTCTCTGAAGTCAGATCGCAAAATACTACTAATGAAGCCTTGCCTTAGAGCGGTTGTCAAATACGATGTGGTATTTACATCAACAGTGACTCAGGCAGCATTTACTACTTCCCCTTTCAAGGCAGCACGACTCTGCCTGCCCTCAGAGGACTGCAGCTCCTAACCCTGCCCATGGACCTGGCACTGGGTGAGAGGGGAAACAATGCAGCGGGCAGTGGGACAGGAGAGCACGCGGTATCGGCAGCCACAGGTCCGCATCCATCAGGGCTGGGTGCAAGGGAAACGAGCAAGAAGCGTTGTATTGGTGGCAGGGAGAAAAGGCCCCGTGATGTTTCTGCTCTGGAGGGCCAAGGGGGGCCCTTGTGCCCCCAGGAGGATTACTTTCATGAAGGAGGGTGAAGGAGCAAATATAGACATTCAAGTGCACTTAGGGCAGTGAAGCCCCCTTTTTGTGGAATACAAGGGGTTGAATTGGCAGCTGCCTGTTCCTCATGGGGTTTTTAGGTGGGACAGCAAACCTGAGCTAGGTGAGAACACCAGACCTGCACTGTCTGTAAGGGGGCAGGTTTGCAGAATCTCAGAACGGCCGAGGTTGGAAGGGACATCTGGAGGTTGTCTGGTCAAAGCCTAGAGAAGGTTGCCCAAGATGAGATGTCCCATTAGCTCTCCTCCCAGCTGGCTGCATCCTGGCAGTGGCAGCATTGAGGTGACATATATAAGGGCCTCTGATCTATAAAGTGCTCTTGTTCAGGGGAGAGTATCCAAAGATTCAAAAGGGGAACTATCCAAAAACCTCAACGAATTTTATTGTAAGACAAACACAAACATGGCTTAGGGTGTTTGAGAAGAATATTTAGGGTTACAAATGCAGAGGGATGGTATAACTTGGCCACTGGATTCTTGGATTTACCATTGCCTTCTCCAATTGCAGAAGTTCTTCTTAAACACGGGACCTGCAGGAACCCTCAGTTCATCACTACGTCAATGTGCCCCTGGTGGCAATGCTTGCATACATCTACTGTACACTTTGTGAAGGCAAACTGCAACAACAAGATGGGCCATGAACTACCACAAAGTCACCTATATAGCATCACTTCCTCCAAGGAGCCTGAAGCTCTTCAACCCCACGAAGTGGTGACAGTTTTTTCAAGGGAGCAGCAGGAAAATAAGACACAAAGTCCCTGCCTCTCCCGTTGCCATGTAACTGCTGGGGCTCATCCGAGCTCAGCTAGAACAGGCTTTTTAAGCAGCAATTAATTTTGGTAAGGTTGCCAGACTATGTTGCTCCTGCTTGCATCACACTGGAAGGCTACAGAATCTGAAGGAGCCTCCATCTAGTCTCTGAAATAAAACCTATAGCAGAACACTTCTGAGTTGACTTAAACAATGCAGTAGCCAGGCTCACTGCTAGCTTCAGCATGTCTGAGCCACAGCAGCAGGCTCCGTCTTGTGGGGTGAAACTCCACTGAAAGCTAGGGATCAGTATTCCTGTGAAGCTGTATGTTGGTCCCACAGCCTGCTGGAGGTGTGCTCCTGTCTCTGTATCTGCAAGAGCATGGGGACACTCAGAGAGGGCACAGCAGTAACTTCAGCAGCTCCTTTTGGTCACACGGCCCACAGACCCTTGATATGGGGCTCCATGCTTGGAAAGTGGGAGGATATTTTCCAAATCCTTATTCATGCCAAATTCACTCTTCCTTCACCCTTGGTGTGGAGTGTGTGACTGAGCTTGTTATGTTTGCCTCTCCGATGGTTATTCGTTCGCTTTGCTCATTGAAACTTTGTGGCATCATAACACTCTCCACAAGGATACATGGAGTCAAAAACACAGGCATGTGATCTGCAGAGCCAGACTCCTGGGAAGTTGTTTTAACAAGTTCCTGCTCTCAGTTAATGTATAAGCTTCATGGGGCATGAGTCTGGCTTCCCATCAGTCCCGGCAGGCACTCTGGTACTTTCTCAGCAAGTCATTCTCATCCTCGTCTTCCTGCTTTTGCTGGCAAAAATCCAAAGGTAGCTAAAGTTTTAGTTACCCTGTCTCCCCACCTGAAAGGGCTGAAAGCTGGTGTCTGTGGCCAGTCCTATAGAGAGCAAGAACCCTGTGCGATACATTTAGGTCCACGCCAAGTCATGTAGCATTTGAGAGCTTTGTTTGCACTCATGCCTCTCAGCAATGCAAACAAAACATGAGCAAGATGCAAATCACACCTGTATGAGCATCACCTGGCCAGGCTCCTCCCTGGCATTTCCAGCTTACAGGGCTTGTGATATGGCCTGGTTCGCACTGCCCAGGGGTCTCCTCCTGCCTGCTGGAGCTTTAGCCAATTCAGCACTTGCCTGCTGGGATTTTGACCCCTCCCATCCCCCATCTGTTTGTTTGAAGAGATAACTCCTTTTATATATATACTTGCTCTTTGGATGGGGGGGAAACCTTTATTGTTGTCTCTGAGCTTCTGCAGCATAAAGTTCCAGGATTCCTCCATTCCCAGCTGCTGGATTCAGAAAGCTTTTCCTTTTCAAGCTTCCTGTTCACACAGGGTGGGGGTGGGAAGTGGGGGACGAGGGGGGAGGTTAAGCATTGAATAAAAGGAATTAACCATTTCCCTTCTCTGACCTTTGGGAATTTCCGTATGTGAAAGTGGCAGCTTGTGTGTCTAAGAATTATAAATGATGGGACCTCGCAAGTTACTGAATGGATGTGTGACCAACGACCACAGGCAGCTCCCTGAGCAGGGCTGGGAGCAAGAAGGGCAAAGGGGAGAAATGAGAAGCAGGAAAGAGAAAAGATACCAAAAGATTGCGTGTTTTATAAGAATGAAAACTGCTTATCGTGCTCCAGAGAGCTCGTGCTATTGCAGCTTCCCTCCACCATGCCGTAGTTCATCTTCTGTTCTCAGTGCGCAGCAAAAAGGAGGCCAGGAAGTAAGTTTCCATGAGAAGCTCTCATGACTCAGATCTCCCTCCTGTAGGGTTTCACCAGTTTCCTAGGACAGGGTCACCATCCTGAAAGGAAAAGAGCTATCCTGACTGGTGCTAACATGCATGTGTATTTAATATACGTTGCGTGTGTGTGTGCAACCCTCTCTAGACACTTGAAATGGACTAGACAGTGTTTGGAAGTGGGACTTCTATTGCTGTTTCTGAGAAACCAGCCTGTGTCCTCTAAGTCACCCTCTCCCCATGTCCTGGGTGCTACGCAGACTCTCAGTGCCACCCCAGCAGGCCCACAGCTGCTGGGATGCTCCCACAACACACACGAGCACACGTGCAGATGCACACACGTACATGCAGGGCCATGGCAGGTGTGGAGCAGGAGGTGGCCCCCATCGCCACTGCCATTCGCAGGGAGCACCAATACCCCTGACACCCAGAGCATGCTCAGCTCTTCGTTCTTTGCCAGACGGGGCAGAGAGATTCCCTAAACACAGGAGGGGGGAAACAAAAAAAAAAAAGGGGAAAAAAAAAACCTGCTTGTCCTCAATGCTGGCTGTGATTTGCAAGGCACAGAGGAAAAAATACGCTGCTCAGCAGGGCCCCTGCTCTATCCTATATGGCATTTCTGTGCAACCAGGCAGGCCCATCTGTCTGAGCGTGTACAAATTGTAAACCAACAGGGATAACCTGGGGAGTCCCAGTCTCTGCTGCTCTGCCAGGATGACAGAACCAGGATGAGAGCGCTTTGTGCCCCACCATGCTGCCAGGGGATGGAGGTGGGGGAAGCAGGTGGCCTGGTGCTGTGCAGGGTACAGAAGCACCCAAACTGCATTTCGGGGGAGCCTGGAAAGGGTATGGGTCTGGGAAAAATCTCCTCATTCTCCTATCCCTCTACTGTGGAATGACAGCTAAGACGGAGGCTCTTTTTTTTTTTTTTTTTTTTTAAGCTCCATGTAGCTGAGCATCCCTTGCCCATTGCTGCCCTCAGCACTTTCATCAGCCTGTAGATACGACAGGGACCAGCCGGTGCATCAAAGGCTTGTTAAGTTACTGCTGTGCTGTGAAAGAGAGGGAAAAAATCCTGTTGACTGTGACGAATTAGGGAAGTTCAGGGGTGGCACTCGCCCTTTTATTGGAGAGCTGCTTGAGTCTGTGCACTGCTAAAGGGATTAGAGCAGCGTGTGGCATGTTTCTGGTTCTGACAGAAACTTGAACACGCCCTAGTAGAGCTATAAAGAGAACAGCCACGTCAATGGTGAGGGCCTGGGAGGGGGTGCCTGGTTGTGAGTGATTAGCCACACTTGGAAGGCACCAGGGGGTTGTGAACTGTACGTGCGGTTAACTGTCGAGGCGCTGAATTCACCCAAGCAGTACATTTGCAGCACCATGCATGGGCCTTCGGGCATGTTGCATGCTCACAGGGGCTCTTGTGGAGCTGCCTCCCAGAGGAGGAGGCTTTCTGGGGGTTTGCAGTGTCAGCCTCATGGGGGTTCAGCTCCAACCTGCAGGAACCTTCCCCAGGGCTGGAGAGGACTTTGGGAGAACTGGATGATCTTTAATGTGCCTTCCAACTCCAGCCGCTCTATGATTCTGTGATCTCCAGATGGAGCAGGCAGGACCCAGACTGACCATTCATGTGCTGAAGTACACGACTGTTCAGAAGCATTCAGAGGGTTCAGAAGTGTCTACAGTTTATGTATGGAAAAAACAGGCCAAATTTAAGTGAAACAGAACACTGAGGCTCCAAGAAGACTGCCAGCAAAAGGTTAAAAGATGGGACATAAGGGCAATGATTTCAAATCAGACCACTTGCTGATAATTTTTCAGCAGCTGCAAGACGTAAAGATACTTCAAGAAGTCAGCAAGAAGTAAGCATGTGTCACCCCCATTCCTGCACGACAGAATCAGAGACGGCTTGGGAAGTCTAAATCTAATTTTAAGGAGCAAAAGTAAAGTAGAGATAACTGAAAATATGGGGGATTCCACGAGAGTAAGGAGATCCAGGCAAACAGCAGGCCCTCGGAAGAAAAAGAGGTAGAAAAATGTCTGTTTGAAGAAAAGAGAAAAGCAATAACAGTGTGAAGAGTAACAAGAGTCCCTCACATACTGCCATTTCAGAAGCTTAATGCTCTGCTGGATTCACATCCATGCTTGAGGTTATCTCTGGTGCATGCACCATACTCTAGCCCATGTATTCACCTGAAAGAAGTCTAGATGCAACTGGAGAGACCAAAGTGCTTGAGTAGGTTAAAGCATGCCTTAGGCTCCTCATCCTCCAGGTGCAGAGCAGCTAGGAGCAGAGATGGACACAGCCTGGCTTGTCTTTGCTCCTGAAAACAGACCATGGCAGTGTGGAGCAAGTCAGTACAATCCAGAGCAACTGGTCTGCATGAATCTAGGATCTTAAAAAGCACCTCCCAGACAGGTAAAACAAATACAGCTTTTCTAGCTAGTTTACATTGGAGACTTGAGCAATCTCACTCACAGAATACCCAGGAACTCAAACAGTTCTGCAGAACTATACTTCAAATGAATCACCATTTTCACTAAACAAGAAATTCCTTTTCAGGATATCTCCAGGTAGTTTTAGTTCTAGCAGAAATGTTTACATATGAACAAGGAGAGACACTAGTGATAGAATAAGGTCAGAAAAAGAGGTATGCAGAGCAAGCACAAGAAACACTGAACATACAAACGTCAAAGGACAAGTATCTTGCATTGTAAATGAAATGGGAGATGCAAGTAAAAAGTTTAACACGCTGGTTGAAGGCCTAATTAAAAGCCTGTGATCGTGGATTCACCAGTAAGCCCACTGTAGCTCTCAGTACAGTTGCAGAAAAGCTCATGGACACTGGGAGAACACTGCTGTAGTCAGCGTTACCGAGAAAGGTGAGTAAGCCAAATTCAGCACGCATCCATCTGCTTCGGGAGTTTTGCAGAGTGTGCTTCTTGTGGGTGGCAAAGGAGTGATTGGGGCAAAGTTAAAGGAAAAACAGGCTGAATTTTGACCTGGAAGATCACTTGTTGTCCATGTTTTTAAAAACATTCATCAAAGAGAGCACAGGATGAAGGAAATCACTCATTGTTATTGCTCTTAAGAAATCATTTTTTAGCCTTCCTCATGAATTTGGGAAGTTAAGTAACCAGCATCATCTGAGACACTGGTTAGCTAACAGAAGATGGAAAAAGGCCATCAGAAGGAATCCCTACCCTAGTCTGTGCTAGAAAAGGAAATGCAATGGCCTGGGGCTCGACAGTACAGAGCACTGGTGAAAATCCACCAGGGCAGATGCCTGGGCCTGATTTGGACATTAGGCAGACTTCGAAGGTACAAGGTCCTCAGTACATGCTTTTGACAATGTGTCCATAAGATATTTGAAAGGCTATGAACTACTCTCCAGAGTTATATAAATAAATTAGTCCGCAGAGGGTTTGTCCTACAGCTCCAGAGAGTTCTGTGTTTCTTGTTCAGCTGGTATAAAATGACGTGGCCAGTACATAACTCTTCTTTGTCTTCATGTCCAGTTCTCCTTTTGTTCAACCATTTGTTATTCATGCCACTCAGGTGAGCTCAGGGTAACTGATTTACACTAGCACTCAGTAAGAAAATAACTGGGTGCTGAGATCATGGCTTTCATTGAGCAAGATCTTCAGGTGAGTTAATACAAGCAATCTCACAGGCTTTGCAATAGCCTCAACCACTCAATCAGCAGTGATCTGGCCAATACTGTGCTAAATTTCTTGAAGCATTTGGAACTCTCCCCTGGGTGCTGGTTTCACCTTTCTAAGCAAAAACTGGGCACATTTCTCGCTTTCTTCCTGGGCGTGTGACATGTGAACATCCCTCACCCACCTGTGGTTCTCCTGGGATATTCAGCCCTGTCACCATCCCCTTCTCCAGCAGCATACAGCTGGCTCGTTCACCCCCAGCTGTTCCAGCCTGCAGGGCACTGCCCGTGGTGGTGGGGACTTTGGCTGCCTGAACTTCCCCACTGCCACCTTGCAGGACTTCCCCCAGCAATGCCCCTTCAGCCAAGCAAAGTGACCTTCCCCTCAGTCCTGCTGCATCCGGGCCAGCACAGAGGCTGGTGGTGTCAGCTTCCTCGCAGCAGTGTCGTGTCAGCTATGCTGGGCCCCAGCTGGATCAGCTAAACCAAATTTAGGCTCAGTTCCCATCTCTGGCTTGAAACCACGCATCAGGGTGCTTGCACTGTCTGTCCAAGGCCAACTGTGGAGGGGCGAAGCATGCCTTCTGCCTTGGCATGGGCTGTGCTCATCTCCTACATCTGAAACTGAGTCAGAGGTGCTTGTGGCTATTCAAGAGGGTAAGCCAAAATGAAACCTCCTCCTGACATTCTGCATGTGGTCTGTCTGACAGTGCTGTGCTGAGCATACAAGATGCAAGGAATAGGACAGGAAGAGGTTAGAGATGAAAAACTCACTGGCCTGCACTAAGGCAAGAGGCTCAGATTTAGCAGGCAGTGAATGTTTCCCAACTACACATCATATACTAAGCCGTGTGATGTCTCATTGCTCAGTGTTTGCAGCTGCTGACACAGCATGGATTAGCAAAACAGCCATTAAGGATGGGATGGGTCAGCGAACTGTGTGCATTTTCCACATGACAGTAGGGATACTGCAAATGGGAGCTAAGTCTAACCAGTTAGATGTATACTCCATGAGTAGCTTGGGATCCTTGCCCTGCAAGCCAGGCTGAGCATGAAGCTTTCAGCTAGGAACGTGCTCTTAATTCCTCTGCCACAGGGATTTTCTTCCTCAAGCTGCCTTGAGGGCATCTAGTCCAGTAGCAATCAGTTCAGGAACAGCAGTGTCTCTGCCAGCAAGTCCTGCACGATTTAGGCAGGACTTAAAGTTCACCTCCCTGGAGACATTCAGAAGGGAAAACAACCGTAGTGATACCTCCAGTGGTGGAAAGGAAGGTGAGCGGAAGACCTGGGAGGTGCAGCAGGAGTTTAGCCCAGCCCACACCACTCCGTGCACAGCACACAGATAGGAACATGGTCTGTTTGTCTGTGCACAGTAGCACTGTTCAGCACAAACAAGCAATTAGCCTGAGCTTGGAAGGCTTCACGACCTTCTTGGTAACAACATGGTAGAAAATAGGGCCTTGGCTCATTGCCCTGAGTGTGTTGTTGAAGTGGGCTAGGTGAGGATCCAGGCTGTCCCAGCTGAGAGATGGCAAATGGACATCCTGAATTTGGGAAGAAATGCAATCCCCATTTCACGGGTGGGGACGTGAGGTAGAACAAGGTCAAACAATTGTGCGGGAGCTGAAGTCCCAAAGTTTGGTGCTGCAAAAGCTTAAAAATGAGTGCATCACGGGCTAGAGCTGTCTGGGTGGGTCCCAGGATGTATCTTCCCTTCCAGGAAAGCAACCTCGTCCACTCAGGTACTGCATTATTTGTGAAATAAAGACGGGGATATTAGTAAGGCAGTATTCATTCATGTAGACCTGTGTGTCCTCATGCTCCCTTTCACCACCTGCATTAAAAGACTACCTGTTTCACAGGAAACTGGTAGCAGCAAAACCACATCCACTTCCCCACTGCAGATGGAGAAGGGGCATTTCAGTTTATAGCTGGTGAGAAACTTTCTACTTGTAATCATGTACACAGACAAAAGCACAGGGCATCCAACTATATGAATGCGGTACAACCTGGGAACGAGTGTAACGGCAACAACAACAAAAAAACCCTGATCTGATAAAGTTTAAAATCCTGTCCCGTGGGCTGAGTTAGTATTTACCCTGCAGCGATTTCTTTTAGCTAGAAAGCTCTAAGTTATGATTTGTATTCATTAGATTCACTGAACATGATGATAATTGCCTCTCTTAACACTCATGCACAGACAAGACTGCGGTGTTAAGATTTCATCTGAGGAGACTTCACAGTCTCAGGTTTCAGTGTTGATATAGTGATCTTGTTGCTGAGACCAGTGCACCCTCAGTAAGTCTGCAGATGACACCAAGCTAAGTGCGTGTGTCGATCTGCTCGAGGGCAGGAAGGCTTTGCAGGAGGATCTGGATAGGCTGGAGCGATGGGCTGAGGTCAACTGTATGAAGTTCAACAAGGCCAAGTGCCGGGTCCTGCACCTGGGGCGCAACAACCACAAGCAGAGCTACAGGCTGGGAGATGAGTGGTTGGAAAGCTGCCTGGCCGAGAAGGACCTGGGAGTACTGGTTGATAGTCGGCTGAATATGAGCCAGCAGTGTGCTCAGGTGGCCAAGAAGGCCAACAGCATCCTGGCCTGTATAAGAAGCAGTGTGGCCAGCAGGTCTTGGGAGGTGATTGTCCCCCTGTACTCGGCTCTGGTGAGGCCGCACCTTGAGTACTGTGTTCAGTTTTGGGCCCCTCGCTACAGGAAGGACATGGACGTGCTCAGGCGAGTCCAGAGAAGGGCGACCAAGCTGGTGAGGGGTCTGGAGAACAAGTCTTACGAGGAGCGGCTGAGGGAGCTGGGCTTGTTCAGCCTGGAGAAGAGGAGGCTCAGGGGCGACCTTATCGCTCTCTACAGTTACCTTAAAGGAGGCTGTAGCGAGGTGGGGGTTGGTCTGTTCTCCCACGTGCCTGGTGACAGGATGAGGGGGAATGGGCGAAAGTTGCACCAGGGGAGTTTTAGGTTGGATATTAGGAAGTACTTCTTTACCGAAAGGGTTATTAAGCATTGGAACGGGCTGCCCAGGGAGGTGGTGGAGTCACCATCCCTGGAGGTCTTTAAAAGACGTTTAGATGTAGAGCTTAGAGATATGGTTTAGTGGAGTACTTAGTGTTAGGTCGGAGGTTGGACTCGATGATCTTGAGGTCTCTTCCAACCTAGAAATCTGTGTCTGTGTGTGTCTGTGTCTGAGACCTGCAGATCCCCAGCCTGCCCTTTACCTGAGGGAGCGTTCTGGGAGCTGGGCTGATCGAGGCGCAGCCAATCCCATGTTCTTGGTGGCAAATGAGAGAAAGCTGCAGGTCACTTGTTTAATAGGAAAATCAGCTGAGTTCACAGAGCTCCTTCCCTCCCTCTCCCCTCCTCCTTGGGAATGTCCATGAGTGACTGGCTCACATTTGCCACACTATTTTCAAGCGGGGCCTGTGAGCTTTGCAGTTCCTCCCCGGCAGGAAGCCGGCAGAGCAGCACTGTGCTCACCCTGCCAGGCCTTCAGGACAGAGTGCAGGCAGGTGGTTTTGGAGAAAGCAGCCATACTCCTTCACCCAGCACAGTTTCTTTTTTTTCCCCCCCACCTTCACCCCACCTGGAGGATTTGAGAAGTCTCAAGAAGAAGAGACGTGCATGCAATTTGCCTCCTCACATTTACCTTGGGGAATCTTTCCAGACATTGTCCCCAACAGCATCTCATTTCTGAGACATTAAAAAGCCACTCTATTCAAATGCAAATCAAGTCCTTCCTGACAATAACTGTTGAGTAATTTTGACGTCAATACAAGCACTCTAGCCGGACGTTCCAAGAATAGACCTGGTGTTTGGGAACGGAGCAGAAAGGAAGCGACCACAGATAATACACAGGAGCAACTCTTTAAAGGAGAGACTGTGAGGGGAAGATAGCACAGCCAGGGGTATCAGGTACCAAAGCACTGGAGATTTAGAGCAAAGAACAGGCAGCAAACACTAGGCACAAGAGGGCTGGGGTGCAGGCTCTCCTCAGACCCAGGGTGAGGAAGCCGGGGCATTACACCAGAGTAAGCCTGCTTGTTGTGCTCCTGTGCTGGTAACTCTGAGGACAGCAGCAGTAGGATGAGACAAGGTTGTCTGTGTGAAGGAGACTCCCAAGGCACATCAAGCAACCCAAGACTTGACAAAGAGCAAGGCAGACAGTGTAGCACCAGAGATGACTCTACAATCTAACAGGCATTGTTTTCCCTTCTGTCTTGGGTGAGTCCATTTGTCCAGAGTCATCCCCAAGCTCCTTCCCTTAGATTGCATTTTGACCAAATTTCATACATCTGGAGCTTGCTTAGATGGCTCTGCCCTGTGCTACATTATACAGTGTGCCCTCTGGAAGGTGTCTTCTGCACAGTGTGTGCTGTCACACTCCTAAGCTGGTGGCAGAGAGGACACTAAACTTTCATGCATTCAGAGGGAAAGGCTTTCAACCAGAACTTGATACCTAAAAGTACATTCAGATGCAGAACAAGCTATCCCACCCTAAGGAAGAGATGCACGCAGTGTATATTACTGATGGGTTGATAAAGCAAACTGCTGTTCCCCAAGGCTCTCCAGGGCAAATAGCACGTTCTCGAGCTGAAGAAGACCCCTTAGGAAACATGATCCAGCAGAGATGCCATTGATGTGCCTGCATGATCAGAGGAATACATGCAGGGCTTCCCGAGTGGCGTGGCATTTGAGCACTAGTTGGAATACAATGGCCTTTCTGCCTGTTTTGGAAATTTCTGACATTCTAAGCACAATCAGATTTTTAATGGTTACATCTGGCCTTTCTGATTTGCCTGCTCATAAGCCAATGGAGAGCCCTCAGGTATAAATCTCCTCTTGGTTCTACCCTGCTCCACTACTCTGGATTCATCTGTTAATTAGTCACCCAGGGCTCTCAGAGAACTTTGGAGCATTAACCCATTCACCTCTGAAATACTTTCTTCTCACATTCACAATGAGTTTCATATTTATCGGCCAGAGAGCAAGGTGATTAGTGAAGCCTGTAACTACCAAGGTACCATAGGCCTTTATTTTATCATCCTTATTTTGCAAAGCTGATTTATCCAAATTCACAAGGCAAATCAGTGACAGAGATGGGGAATCAACATGGTGTTCAAACCCTGAGTTCTCCCGTAGCCATTGGTAAGTATTCCTTGTGAAAATGCTTTCTCACCTTTTCATACAAACCCAACCATAATCTCAGCAGACTGGAGACCACCAGATTTACATCCTGAGGGCCCTTCTGCTCGTTTCTAGGAGATTACAGGTCTTATTGCTAGAAAGCAGTGTGGTAAAATGCTAACTTGTTAAACAAAAGACTGTCATCAGCCACTTTATGCCCAGTTAAGAGCTGCAGCTTGTGTCATTTCAAGTATCTGCTGCCTGCTGTTCTTTGTGGCCTGCTTCTCTTCGATGTCTTTGAGGACAACATCACATACCTATGTCCTGGGGAAGTTGTACTGTGTATGCTCCCAAATAGGTTCCTCTCTCCCATACATTTTCTATCAGCTGTAGATGGCCCCAGCTTGCCGCCTGAACTTTGGTGTTCATGTCTTGGCTGTGCACAAAGAAGGGGAAGACACCCTCTGGGTTTCCTATTTAAGCCCTCCTTTCATCTTCTGGCACGTCTGGAAACATGTCAGTGCATTTGAAAGGATAGGAAGAGCCATGTTCTCCAGTAAATGTGGCTTACCAGGAGGGAAAAAAGAGAGACGGCAGTAAGCAAAGAGCAGAATTGCTGAAGAACAGCCAACAGATGGATCCTAAAAGAAGTGCTGACCTCATCCCTCTCCATTAGTATGATCTATTGCTGTATACAGAGGAGGCTACTGTCAGGAAACTGCACCATGTAACCCTGTTGTGGAGCCTCTTGCTGGCTGTAGAGGTCCCGTTTTGGGCAGGGGGAGCCATGGGCTGTGTCAGGTGGAGAGTCTGGCTCTGGGTGCTTTCGCAGCCATACCGCACACCTGGGTCTCTCTCGGGCACCTCCTGGCAAGGTCCTTCCCTGCATTAGGGTCTGGGCTTCAGCAGCATAAAGATGAGGGAAATCAGCTCCTGAAGGCCTTGCTTGGTTTTATCTGGACCCTGAAGGGAAAAAAAAAAAGAAGTCTGGGGTCTCCCAGCCCAGCTCAGCATCTTACAAAGCTCATTTCAAGTTTAGGGCGGCCAGTGTCCCCAGCCAACAATCTCCATTGCTCCCCACCACAGCAGTCCTCCATTATCCATTCAGCATGATTCCTTTAATCATTTGTGGGTGCTCAGATCAAAGCAAGTGCTTGCAGCCAGCACCACGGAGGAGCCCTGAGATCAGTGCTAGCCGTGGGGTTGAGGAGAGGTGATTCTCCTCCTGGATTCACCAGGTAGGTGCAGGACCTGTAGAGCCCCGACCTGGGACACCGGGACAACAGGCGGCCGCCTCAGGGAGCTGTAGGCCACAGGCTGCCTCGCAGGCGGCGGGGCTGGGGCTGGGCAAGCGCGCGGTGCAGGAAGCACCTGCTCCCGAAGTGACGACTCTCTTATCTGACCCCGGTCACATCAGGTGGCTTCCTTGTTTGCCTTGGCCGCCTGCCCCCGTGGCCCCCTCCGGCCGTGCTGGCGAGCTCCTCCGCTCCTTTTTCCGAGCGCGTTCATTGATCTGAAGAGAAAACCGCCCAGAGACTTTCCCAGCACAGAGCCCCAGCCTCCACTTCCCCACACCTCAGCCACACACCTACACCACCCTCATGGGTCCCCGTGCCCCTCTGGAGGAGCTGGTACCGAGGGTCTGACGGGCGCACAGCCTTCCCTGGGCTGAAAGTTGTGAGGTGGGGCCGCGGCCGCCCCGAGCCTGGGCTTTAAAGAAAAACAAATCAACACTCGCGGTTCCTCTTCCTTCCCCCCGGCCTCCATCCCGCAGTCAGGATGATTTATTGAGCAACGGCTGGGCCCGGCTGCAGGGAGGCTGTGCCAGGGGCCTTCCCCAGGCAGCACCCGGGCAGAGCCCACCCGGCCGCCCCGAGGTGTCTCCGGGCCATCCTGGGAGCCGGGAGCCTTCAGGAGCAATTCCCCGCATCTTCTTCCAGCTCTGCCTCAGGGGCAGATCAGGAGCTGGCGACGGGCTCCTGCCCCCATGCTGATCTGCATTTCAGCCACAGATGTTGGCCTGGTGCCAAGCTGATGCCGTTTCAGTTTGACAATCACCTCTTAAACAATCTTCAAAACAAATTTAACCAGCGGGTTAGATACTGGCACATTGAAATGTAATGCTACTGCCATATAAAGATAACAACAGGCACAGAGCACACACATTTTAAAACTGTATCCTGGTCAACAGTCCCTTGTAAGTCTTAGATGCACGATAGAAATCATTTGGCTTTGGGTTTTACGAGACATGAGACATGTTCCTTGCAACATATTTTCCTTTTCCTTTGTTTTTTCTGCCTAATCCTTAGTCTTAGACTCTTTTGATAAGGAGAACTCATTCTCCAGGGGTAAAATTTGCAATGAAAAAACCCACAGAAGAAACTTTTCATACTTAACATACTATGCAAAGAGGAACAATAAGATAATAATGGGGCTGAATATTCATTATGCTAATCAAATGTTAATAAACTATGGGATAGCATGCAGCTCAGTTTGGCTCCCATCTCCCTCTCTTTCTTTCTTGCCTACTTGTATCTCTATTCTATTTTTTTTTTTTGCTTCTTCCCTTCACTGCTATATGAGGCCGTCTTGATGGAGACGACAAACTCTCAGATTGAAAGTGTTATTTATTTAAAATAATCCTGCAAATAGTAAACACTGTCAAGTGGATGTGCAACATCTGTGTAGCTCAGGCAGAGTTGCTGAATATTTCTACTTTGACCTCAGGGAAGCCTCAGGTCCAGAAGCTGACGATAGCCAATAACCACAGACACCCCAAATAGATGAGTGTAGCTGTCATTTTCAAAACATGAATATTCAAAAATGAAGACTACCTCAGACATCTGTTACCTCAAAAATGAATAGTTATATCTGGTTATCTGACATCCTTACAGTTATTTGGACAGTGTTTTTGCCTCACTGCATTAATTACGTAGGGAAACAAAACAAACAAACAAACACAACCCCAAAGGGTAACATGTTCATGAGCAGTAAGAGCAAAGGCTTCAGTATAATATCTGTAACCAGAGATGCACCAACACCTTGTGTCTCCGGTTTCAGATAATCGCCGGTGTCAAATCCTTTGTACCAGGGGTGTGCTGCACAGAAAGGGAAAAAGAGACTAAAACAGGGTGCGATGCTGAAACACGACCCAGCAGGTGACCCTCTCCCTCTCTCTGCAGCAAAACCCTGCCTTAGCTTTATCACCATGCCTGTGACAGTAACAAGCTACCTCTCTGCCTCTTGGGAGAGCAGCCAGGCAAGCTGTCGGCTGAGCGGCATCACCGTAAACCAGGTGTGTTGTGTCCAGGGACCTTTGGGACATCTCCTTCATCAGGGTGCTGTGTCCCTGCTCCCTGGGCTGGGGGATACTTGTGTCTGGGCTGAGGCAGCATCAGCCTTGTTCTCTTTGGGCAAAGGAGAAGAGACCTCTCAAGGGCCAGCACAGACATAGTCTTGGAGGTGCTTATATACGTCTGCAGCTCCTCAAGCCCCCAGCTCTAAAGTCTCAAGGTCTGCCACCAGCATGGTCACAGGAGGCTTGGTCCTCTTTTGCCAGCTGTGCTTTGGGTGGCCAGTGACGGGGTCAGAGCTGCCCTGACCTGAACTTTCACAGTGTGGCATGTTGTGGGAGTCACTCAGCAACTGCCCCACAGGAGATGAATATTAACCTTGCTAAGTACAGCTGGAAGGGCTCAAGGTCACTGTGTTCAAGGCAGGCCAGAGCGAAGGTCATGTTAGGAAGAGTGTTAGCAGGCCTGCTGATGCCTTCTGCTGGCCCAGCGAAGAGGGGATGCAGTCCCACAGCTAAGTCTGGCTGGCTGTTTGTATGACTGCTGGTGCCAAGGGGCCACGTCCAATTCTTGCTTCTGTCGTAACAAACTAGAAGAGGCAGCAGGTGTGAAAGTTGTCTGCAAAACCAACCCTGAGGGAGTACCTGAAGGATGCCACCCCTACCGGTTTGATCTGCAGCTGCATTCAAAGAAGCTATGCTCCCTCTGAGCCCCAAAACACGAGCACTCCTCTCTGGGATAGGTAGAAACCAGCCTCCACAGGTGTGCTGCTTCTGCAGCGTTTTCTTCTCTGCCATCATGCATGTAACTGCTCCTCAGTTCAGCTCCTGAAAAAAGGAAGCAGAGCACAGACACCCAGGTGCATCACAATGCCACTCCAGACTGCTGCAAAGACCTGCTGGCTGTGCTGCTTGTGCTGTGACTTCCAAGGCAGTGGGAGGGAGCTTTTACCGGGTCAGCAAATTTTTGCTTTCTCCATCCTGAATTTTTGCCCTGTGCTGTGAGACTAGGAACTCTCCTTGGAAAGTTCTGTATGTGAGGCCTGAACCTGGTCAAACTGATCCCAAATGAGCATTTCCCATTGCTCTCAGTCTAGGATGCATAGCTAAGCTGATCCTTCTGATTTTACTTTGATTTGTACCTTAATTAACTTTCTGGACTATTTTTGCTTTTCTCTCCCCTTCCATGAAATCCACTTCACTGCCCATTCTCCTCCCTTTCGCCTGTGTCTGATGGGCTCCAGCGCTCCCTGGTTGAGCAGCTGGCTGCTCTGTGGTGCAACTGTTTATCCAAGTTGCTTGCCTAACTAAAGCAGTTATCTGGATACCAGGGTATGAAGGAGGGTGCTGGTATGAAGCTGCAGAGGGCTTTGGTTTTCTTTCTTTGGCCAGGCATCTGTGTTTGTGTTGGCAGAGTTGGGGCGCTGGTGACACTGGGAGCAGAGTTCAGGACATCATCAGAAACTGAATTTCTGCATTCACTTGTGTTGAAATAACAAAGGCAATTCCCTCTCAGCATGCCACACTCCACCCACTCAGCTGTGCTTGCTCTGGCTGCGGGGCCCTGCTTTCTCCAGCCTGTCCCTGGAGTTGCATTTTTCACTGTCTGCCTGCTGACTACAAGGAATATGGGGTAGCAAGGGGCTTTGCAGAGGAAAACACTGCCCCGCCATAGCAGGCTGCTTGCTGCCAGACCTTGCTGTTTGCAAATAAACATGAAGGTCAGTTTGGCTGCCCTCCTGCCAGAGAAAGACTGCATTTTGGGGGGTGGCTGGCTATGACTCCAAAAGAAGGGCTGTGGTATGGCATAGGGTGGGATCCTCTTTCCCCATGGCCTTCCTGCTGTCAGGAAAAGGGAGCAGGAGGTGACAGGTTTCTTTGCTCACTGAGGCTGGAGACAGCTGTGTTCCTCAGCCCTTTGCAGGATACAGGAGCAGAGGAGAAGCCCAACACGATGCTCTTACAGCAACCACTCAGATGCTCCCGCAGGGAATATCTCCACAGCAGGAGGAAGGGGATGCAGCCGTGGCAGTTCCCTGCCCAGCAAATGTCACTTCCCTGGGGACACAGACAGCTGCATGCAGGCTGGGTCCACCTTGCCCATTGCAGAGGAGTGAGAAAAGCAGGCTCAGAAGGGAGGAAGCAGGAATCCACATGCACTGATTGAGTCACGGTGCATTGCTCTTACAGGAGGGCTCTGGGTCCTGAGCAGGACAAAATTCATCCCCATATGAAAGCTGAAAGCAAGCACAGACACTTCAGAGGAGGTTGCTCATGGGGTTAGCTCGCCAAGCAACTTCTGCTCAGTACTGCCCTCCACAC
Organism: Cygnus atratus; assembly: GCF_013377495.2. Lineage (NCBI taxonomy): Eukaryota > Metazoa > Chordata > Aves > Anseriformes > Anatidae > Cygnus > Cygnus atratus. Next base: position 32,744,757 of record NC_066366.1, read on the forward strand.
AATGTACCTGGCACAACGTGACTTGGGAAACTCGCTGGGTACCTGAGCCCCGGAGGTGCCGAGCGTGCTGCGACAGAGTGGAGAGGTGAGAGGCAAGTTCCCTGGCCAGCGCACAGGGTGTCGGGTTCCCTCACTAGGCTGTGCTCCTCGTTCTGTATTTCTCATCCTGTCAGTCTGCCCCAGCAGCTTGTTTGTTTTGCTCCTCACCAGAATGTGCTGCTGCATGATTAGGCAGAGAAAGCAAAATGGGCAACACCACAACTGCTGGATCTGGGGAAAGAGAGGACGGGGAAATGCTTTCAGTTTTGACTTTAAACCACAGAATGCACACTGGATCCTTCCTGACAAAAGTGACAAGAAACAGAGCCATAGATCTTCACTGCATTCAGCAAGAGATAATGCTGAAGATGCTACTTGACGCTTGCATGTCTCTCCAGTGTTTGCAAGTAGCTGGTGAGCATTGAGGGCAGGCAGTGGGTCAGGCCGGGAGATGTGCTGCTGCCTTCCACTCAGCTGAGTAGAAGAGGACTACAGCTATCCTGCCCAGATCTCCTGGCCCAAGAGGTGCCTGCTTAGAAAGTAGCCTCGTGCTGTGGTCTTTGAAAGAAGAAGAAGGAGCCGTGCCACCAGATGATTGATCCAGGATCCAGTGACAGCCACTGTTCTGCTTGTTGAGAGCCTGACACCCTTTTTTACTCTTCCCTCACTCAGGAAAGCCACAAGCTGTTTGAAGGCAGGTGGGCCATGTCATGCCTGACTAGGCATGGAGCAAACCCTACCTCCACAGGGCAGCTGACTTACATACCAAGGGGGGTGCTTTGGTAAGTGGGGGGTATTGTGTCTCTCAGTGAGGCTTTGCATCTGAACATCCCAGAGATGCAGTCCTGTCTCCATGCAGTCAAGGCTTATGTGAGGCACCAAGTCATTTTCTCGCTGGGGGCTTTAAGATGAGCTCTGGTAGGCTCGGAGCCTATGAAATGAATGCTCTCAGGGTCTTTCTTTCAAGAGAGGACCAATGCTTAACTGGCAGGAAAAAGGCCTGCTTCTGGACAACATGTCCTTGACTGTCTCAGAGTTGATAGTGCTGCTCAGTAGGAAATGCGCTTTTGGATCCACTTGCTCTATAAACAGAAACGAGGAAGGAAGAAAGGAAGGAAGGAAAGAAGAGAGGGACAACGTGGATGTGTCATTAAAAAAGCTATCCTGTATAGCTTGTATTTATTTTCTAAATCAGGGTGAGAGCTGTCCTGCAGACAAGGGGCTATGCTTATGTATGGCAGAGCTCCACCAGTTTCAGTGCAGACAAGTCAAGCTCCCCATGGCTATTCCCAGCCAGTATTCAGAGGTTCTCCATACCTGCTCATGGCTCACCACTGCAGTCCCCAGCAGCAGAAGAGGGTGGCTTCTTGGCCCTGCAGCTAACAGAAGGGCCATGGCAAGGTTGCACACTCCAGGGATGCAGAAGGTACTTACTGTGCATCTGTTTGGTCAGCGAGGAGGAAAGGGAACCTGCCCCAGCCTCAGAGATGCTCTGCAACTTCCCGGCAATAGGAGGGGGTATCCTGGCACAGGCGGAGGCAGAGGGATCGCGGTTTTGTCAGACCTCAGGAGTGCAAAATGGAGTGGCTCCTTGTGCCCCCTATTCCCCTCTGGCACCAGTGCAGCAGTCAGGTGTAGCCTAACCACACGTAGCCCAGTCCCACAGAGGAACATTTCCCATTGTCCCACTATTTTTTTTTCCATCACTGTAAATTTTATTACCTCAAAGGTATGGAATTAGGAAATGAAAGATGTGGAAAAATTCCTCGGACCAAAGCACTCATTTCCATCATTTCCACCTTGCCCTGGATTTCCTTCTCAGTTAGCTCCAGCAGTGTCCTTGGTTCAAGCCTTGGAGTCATTAAAGGCCTTTTGAAGCTCTAGTGCTCCCCACTAGTTCTCATTGCTCAGCAGAATGATGCATCAGGAATAACAAAGTCCACTTTGATCAGCTACTTCCATCCTTTACAGCTGCTTCTGCAGGGGTGATTAATCCCAGCTCTTCCTCCACTAATAATAAGTCCGCAGAACCAGCTACATCCTTTGTTGTTATTAGTTTCCCTTTTCATGTCCCTTTTTGGGGAGAGCTGTGGAAGACATGCGGTGATCTTGGCCCAGCTTCTGGTGGAGGGGTGGCCATGGCACAGGAACCAGTCCCCAAGGTGGGGATGGTGGCAGAGGACACAGATCCCCCGTGGGATGGGGTGGACTGAACTCTCCCCCAGTCGAGTTCATGGGCTTCCTGAGCACCGAGCTCCCAGTGCACCTGCTCTGGAAAGCCTCGCAGCACTGCTCATGCCTGTGGTCCTACCTACGTGCAGGAGATGAGCGTTTCCTCCTGGCAGGGAGCCTCTCGGAGATATAGGGCTGCTCAAGAGGAAACGCTAGTCACCGGGACTTTGCTGGGAATTAGGCCATTTTTGAATAAAGCCCACGGTCCCCTGGGCTGCTAATCTGGCACTTTGCTCCTCCATGAACTTCTCCTCACAAATAAAAAGTGTCCCAGGCCTTCAGTTTCTGTTTTAAGCTGACACTGAACTGGAATTGCTCTTGATTTGCACTAATCTAGTTGCGAGAAAGAGGAAGCTGACAAATGCCAGCTAGAGAAGTGGAGGTTGAATAGTAAATGACCACCAACTCTTACAGATAAGGCTACAGTTAGCTAATTTTAGCTACAGTTAATTAGCTACAGTTCACTAATTTTTGAAGGCTGTGGAGATAAAAGCCTTGGACATGGGAAATACCCTTGCAGACAAGCATTTCACAGCAGAAGCAGTGCTGTAAAGGGCCCGACCTCCTGGTGATGGCTGACACAGACTGTGGTATGCATTATGCATGCTGCAGATGAGGAGGAGACATCTTACCTTTAAATGTAACCTGCCTCTTTACTGGAAGCTGGTCCCTGAGGTGTCTGCTGCACTTATGTTCTTCCAGCTATCTCTTCCCACTGGTGCAATACTGGGATATCAAGCTCCATGCACATTGCCCCAGCATTGTGAGGGAGGGAGAGAGCATGGCAAGAAAAAGGGAAAGCAAAAGATCAGGGAGATGTGACTGGTGTTTCTGGTTTCTGTACCAGACACGGGGATGGGATTCACTGAACACTGGTGTGACACAGGAGCTGCAACTCCCAGCTGCAGTTATCCCAGAATGCATTCCTGTGCTTTTGTAAATCTTTGGTAGGGATAAGTGTGTACGTATGTAAATATCATTTCAGTGAGGGATCTTTCACTTTGGTTTGTAAGGTATGTTGGTGCTTTTCACAATGCACAACTCCCGAGGTCTCAGACTCCTCTGCAGGTCTGCTGGCAGGAGTGAGTTGAAGTCCTTGAACTTCTGACAAGTGTAATCCAGCACACCTCCGCAGACATTGCTGATTGTAAGATGGCTGAGGATATGGCCTAAGCATGTGTGGGATTTCATCTACAGTATGGCTTGGAAGTGAGCTGACAAATTAGAGAGATGTTAGTCAGGAGGCAGCGGACGTGCTTTGCTTTTGAATGTCATCAGGTCCCTAGAAAATGGCTTTGAATTCTGAGAAATCTGGAAAAATATGTAAGAGCTGTGTAGTTCTTCCTGTCAAACTCATCTAGTCTTAAAATGCTCTAGAAACATATAGAGAAAGAGAAACTGGCCTGACAAAACAGGATGAAACTTGCAACTACTTCAGATCTGCCCAGGCATCCCTGCGAGGCTGGTGGCCCAGAGGTCACACATGTGTCGTGTGGGGCTGGCAGTGCCTGGGCAGGGCTGGTGAGGAAGAGGGCACCAGCAGCCCTAAGAGGCCATCACCACATGGTTTCAAGCTGTTCCACGCTCCAGTCACTCCTGGATTTCACTTGTCTTTTTTCACCAGAGAGGAAGGCTCCAGAAGAGAAATGGCCAACCTTTCTTGAGAATTTCTATTTAGTAAAAATATTTACAGTGCAATTCTGACATCACCAGGCAGTACAGCGGTGGGTGTATGGATCCTGCATGCATGCAGGGATGTGTACCCACAAATACCATGTTACAGTCCTAACCATTCCTACATAATTAGGTTTGTTAAGAAGTTTTTCCTGGAGAGGACAGTTCACTCTTTTTCATCTGTCCCACGTGATGGACACTCAGCTCCCCATGCTTCCTACCACAAACCTCATCTCCTGCCATACTATGCTTCTGACCCTGCTCTTATGGGGTCTTGGGGCTTTGCCATGTGCATGCAGAGCACAGCAGGGCCACTGTGAGAGCTGTTTTTTTTTTGCGCAGGAACAAGTGCTACTGCTCAGCAGTAAGGGCTGCTGGGGGAGCACTCACCCCTAGGTTAACGGAAGAGACCACATGCGTAGGCACATCACGCTGCCATCAACCTGTGAAACTGGGATCCATCCATACACAACTGGCTGATGCAACATGCAACTCAGTCAGGGGCTGAGTTACCGCTAGTTTAGATGCTTGCATTGCATCGTGTTTTCAGAAAGTCCTTATTCTAAGAAACAAAACATAGGTTTAGCCACAGACCATCAGTTGAATAAAACAGAAGTTTTCAAGGGGCAAGCAGAGCAGGAGAGGTGGAGACAGCATCATGGCCAGGGATGGACACACTCATGCATCGGCTGGGGCCTCTTCTGGCCTCGGTCCTGCAAACTCCTGCAGATGTGTAGCACCACTCAGGGATGGTCTCATGGAAGTCCATGGATTGTTTTGTCATTGCTATTATTATTGCCATTTCTTTTAAGAATGTAGGGTCCTTTTTATTTTTGCTACTAAGTGCAGCTCAAGTCAATCAATTGAACTCGGTGGAACAACTCCCCCTCTGAAATGAGGACTGAGAACAGAAACAGGCCGCTGTGTGTTTTTCTGTCATGTGTTAACTTGCTCTGCCATCCTGTGAATGAGCTTCTTGTTTTCTTCTCCTTGATCAGACAGTTCCACCTAAATCAGGACTCGATGCAGAAGTAAATCTGGTAGGAGAATACACTTCCTGTTTATAAAAATACCCTTCCTGTGTGGAAGAGCCCTCATCCTGCACACTCGTCTGCGTGCAGCATCCCGGACCTGTTTCTATGCGGACACAGGCAGAGTGGCTGGGGGCAGGGGGGTACAGTCATTATGGATATTTCGTTGGACTGAAGAACCAAATAAATTAATGTAGCTGTTCTGCTGCCTCTAGAAATCATGTTCTTTGCACCCCAAACATCCCCAAACTGCGACCAAGATGTCACCCTTTTGAAATGAAGGACTTTATCTCTTTGGCTTAGAGCTAAACCTATCTGTGGATTTCCGCAACTGGTGTCTCATTGCCACGAACTTATTTAGCTAACTTATAGACAGTGCATCCGGCTCTCATGATTTAATTGTGTCTCATGGTTCACACGTTCACAGCAGCTGAGGAGCTGAGCTGCATACATGAAATGGTAAAGTTAAAAAAAACACATACAGATCTGAAAAGGCAGTGAGCTGGATGGTTCTATTCATTCCCCTCAACGTGGGTTTTCCTGCTCCTACTTCTGAAAGGACCTAGCTAAGATCTTTGTCAGCACTAGATGGGTTGGCCCACTCTCCCCTCAGGCACCCTCTCCTCTCATGGCCGTGGCTAGCTCAGTGGTGAGCAGAGCAGGTCCCCATTCTGCCAAGACTCCCTACAGCATCCCCAGACCCTGCGAGACTCCAGGGATTATCAGATGGGCTTTTTCGATAAATGATTTATGAAAAGCCCCAGCCAACATCCCATCTTCACCCCATAGCTTCATTCATTCTTTTACCCCTCTAAGAGTTCCTCTTCTTTGCCCCTTTCCGAGACCTTTGATACCCATGCAGCTCAGTGACTGCAAGAGCTTCTCTTGGTCTCATGCCCTGCTTTGCTTTCCCCCTTGGATGGTCATGCTTCCTGCAGCTCCATATTGGAAGTCAACGTTTGCTGTCACCTCCTAGCCAACATGTTCTGCTTCCTCCTCCCGTGTCTGATTATCACTCAGATCGTGCTGCTCTTGATGCCCACAGTATGTTTCCACGTTATGTGTTCCATGTTTACCCCGACGCTTTCTTCTGTGGGCATCTCCATCACAGTCCTGGCCAAGTGCAAGGTTATTGCCACATACCATACGGAACTCCAGTGTCCTTCTACAGAAGGACGTGTTCATGGAGAAGGAGGCCCCTTAAATCTGTCTCCTTTGCCAATCCCTGCTAACTTCCCAGTCAGTAAGCTCAAAGGCCGGTTGTACAGGCTACCCCAGAACATCCCCTACGTAAGTTCCTAAAATTCATATTTCCAGGAAAGTCTCCCATAACATCTGATTAAAGCTCATCATGAGGGCTGCTGGGGACATGGGGAGCTGGGAAGGCTCACTGGAAAGCATGTCCAGACTCTGGCTGATGTGCTTTCTTCTGGGAACTCTGTTCCCTCCGCTGTCAGGCAATGCCACCTCCGTCCCTTGCTTTGCACATCATGAGGTCACCATCCCAGCCTGCGTGACGACACGACAATTAGCCTGTTATCTCCTCTCTGATCACAACAACGTACATTTCTGCAATTTCTTCTTGTCACACGGGGAGCCAGTGACCTCACTGCACCAGCATTTATCACTTTTATGGCCATGCAGCATTGGGAAGAAATCAGCCAGGTGGAAGGCAGGGGGCTGGATTGAGGAAAGTCCACCTAGCAAGTGCAAAGCTCGCTCTTTGGTCCTTCCTTTGTCTGTGTCACCTCCCATGCCCCACAGCCATTAATGGCACCCTCACACTCTCCATGCAGCTCCTGGGGGGGCCAAAGCCACCTGATGACAGGGGGCTCCTCCTTGGTGGCAGCGGTGTCAGGGGTGGCAGCGGGTCCTCTTGGGGTGGCACCTGCCCTGCGGTGCAGGTGTGTGGCACGTCCCCTGCCTGTGCTGCCCCAACCCAGCCCCGCCGCTGCGGCCGGGACCCCCGCTGCTTTTCCGTCCCGCTTGCCCAGATTTCCTTCGCGGGGAAAACAGGATACGAGCGGGGGGGCGGGGAGTGGAGTGTGCCTCCGGCTCATCCTGACACGGAGGGGACAAACACAAACATGCCCGTCCACACGGGCGGCGGGAAGCACTGTTGGGTGTACACACGTTCCTCTGCTCAGCCTGGGGAGAAGCATGGGAGACCATCAATGTAGCACCTCTGCTGTGGCTTGAACAGTGCAAGCATCCCCTTTCCTCATCTCTTCCTGCTCCCCAGTTTTGAATAATTGGCTCCCTGTTTTGAGTGGTTGACATTTTGAAGGGCACCAGCCATAGGCTTGCCAAGCACCTCAGTGGTGCATCATTATGGTGCTCAGCTCCAGAGCTGGGGTCTAGATGGAGTCAGACATGTTCCCACATCTAAAGAGACTGAGAAAGTTGGCTCGAGGGAGGCAGGGACAGGCCAGTTCTCATGTTAGGTGAGATCTGTCAAGTTCATGCCATGCCTGAGTCTGTTGATGAAGCCCAAGGGAAAAAAAGAGCCCAAGCTTCATGTGGTTGAGTGTGCAAAGATCAGAGGAGCAGGAGAGCAGTTTGTGTTTTTTTTGCCATTACAGGCAGCAGGTCTGGCTCTGAACGCGTGTGGGGATCAGATCAGGCAAGGCCTATTTACACAAAGCACTTTTCTGAGGATGACTGCACTTTAACACCATTACTGTAAAAAAGGAAGGAAAAAAAACAGCCTGAACATTTGAAGGAAAAGCTCTTGCTTCCTGTAAGGAGGCTCAGGCAGCAAAGGCTGCACCTCTGCCATCTGTGTCTCCCTGAGGTACTTTAGCCTCAGGTATGGCTCTTGGTGGGAAAAGGCCAGACCCGTGCCAACCTCTGAAAGGCAGCACAGGCGTTTTCTGGTGACCGCCAGGCTGGTGACCTTTGTGCTCATGTCATGAAAGCAGCTGATGTCATACTCAGGTTCCTAACAAGCTCTCCCATTCCCTATGCTGTGCGTTTGTGAACTTTGTTTCTGCTTGCAGCACCTGAACCCCGACGCTCCTGGCCAGGCTCCCGCTCAGCCCGTACCAGCGGCATGCCAAGCTGCGACTTGGCAAGGGAGAGACACCGAGCCTGCTTGCTGTTTGCTCAAAGTGCCCAGTGGAAGTTCTCCAAACCACACTGGCTTGGAAGTAAGCTGGAAATATCACAGATTTTTTGCAAGACTTCTGATACTTCCTATTCCAGGTCAGGCTGGAAGTGTTAAAGCAGCTCCCCTTGGGATAACTCTGCTCCTGTGCCTTTGGCTCAGAGAGGCAGCAGGACACTGAGTGATGTGGGTAAGCTGAAGCAAGCCAAGAGATAAGAAAGCAAAAACGTGTTTGGTTTAGTTGCAGAAAGCAAGGTTTAGGCATGAAAACACACCCGATACCAGGGCTTTTGTTTTTACAGCCTAGTCCTACAGCTCTGTTTTGCCTGAAATGCAAAGCGGCCACAAAAGCAGTGCCAATGTTTTGCATCTGCTTGTCCTCACCTGAGTCATGCAAAGCAGTCAGGGCTTGAAAGTGAGCCTCTCCTGGCCACTCCTTATGGCCAATGCTTGCTGCACGTAGCATGCAGGCTGAGGAGGGCTGACGGCCAGCCCAACCCACCTCAAGCAAGGTGGCCCATTTGCCATCAGAGCCCCTGTCTTCCTTCTGCAACAGAGTGGTGATCCTGCAAGCTCCTCTGTACCAGCCGGTCCTGGGCTTTCACTCTCCGGGCTGTAGCAAGATGGTGTTTTGGGGATGCATCTTGCAAGGACAGCCATTTGGGCTACCTTGGTGCAGGGCTGCAGGTGACAACCTTCTCTCTGTGGACAAGTCACTCACTCCCACCGTTTCTCAGTTGCCCTGCTGACAAAGATGACCATTTGTCATTTGCAAACCTTCACCCCTGTCCCCAGCCAGGAGACCTTTCCTGAGGGGACAGCAGAAGGCAAATGTAGTTTGCAGTGGAGGGGCTGTACCAGCACCGTGCTGGGCTCAGCGGAGTTACTGCAAGGCTGGGTGGGAGAAAAAACGGGTTAGGGAGGAAGAATATCCCCAGGGTCTGCTCCTCACACCTTTGGTGTCTGGTCTCTGTCACCTCGAGATGACTTCAGCAAAACAGGCCACTGAGAGGTGCTTTCAGCTCATGATCTAAGGTGTATCCTTTATTCTCCCTGTCATAATGGGGCAGGATTCAAGAACTTCTCTCCTCAAATACATCTTACCTTCAGTTTATAACTGTGGGGCAGCCGGTGAGTCCCTCTGCACTCGCAAAGACCCAGGCTGTAATTTGCTCCTGGAAGGAGCACGGAGAGCTGAGCTGGCCCTAGGCACAAGTCATCTGCAAGACTGCCCATGTTGGGGGACCATGGCAGCAGAAAAAGACAAGAAATCTGCTTTGGAATAGTCTTTGTAAAGCTCACCTCTAATTGATACTTGAGGCTTCACACTGCTGAAGCACAACACTTCCAGGAGGACAACCCAAAATCTGTCCTTTATTATTTCTAGGAAAATTCTGGGAGAAGCTGAGAAAAAGGGGCTTTTTTCCTTGGATCGCCTCGAGAAGCACCGGCGGATATCTGACAACATAGGGATAGAAAATGTTGAAGCGTAGGCAGCCAGCTTCTCCTGCTGCTGCTGTGAAATGAAACATAAACACATTGATCCTATAAGCGAAGAGTTGATCCTTGCTTGTAATATGCTAGTTATGAGCAATTCGGATAGATACTGCACAGAGATTGGGTTACGGCTGATAAAACATGCCGGGAGAGCATCTCCCTCCTTTTTAGATGCAGGGGATTACATCCGAGTTCCTGGCCATGTTGCCACACCGAGACCATCCCCCAGTTGATTTTGGGAAGTGGGACCATATGAAAAACCACGGTCAGAAACATCTGGGAAGCAAGCTGGTCTGTCCAAAGTTTACATTGTCAGCCCAATCCAGATAAAATGAGAGCTGCCTCAAGTTGTTAACCCCAGGGGCACTTGGAATCAGAGATCTGTGTCAGATCCAAATAAAATAAAAAACCATCCCAAAATGTAGCCTAAAATGCAAATTAAACCAGAATAGGAACCATTTGTTTAAAAGAGTAATCATATAAACAAAGGACCAAAAAAAAAAAAAAGAAAAAAGAGAAAAATAAAAAAAAAGAAGAAAAAAAAGACATAAAGAGCATGTGTTTGCTTTTAAGCAAATAAGAGGTTCCCCACCATTTTCTGTCCCTGAAGGACGGAGATGGTGTTTATTCTCCACACAGTGAGGCAGACAGGTCTCTGTGCTAGAATGGCTCATAAATGCCACCCTTGGCTCTGCTGTCACATCTCTTCCTGCTGCATCCCCTACGATGCCTTTTCCAGGAGGCTGAGTGAGCAAGACAGAAGTCCTAAAGTTTGAACCGTGGTTCAGGACTCAGCATGAGGAATGAGATAGCAGCCAGAGAAGATTTACACAACCGAAATCCTCCTCAAGACCCGTGTCAGCAAACATGCACTGGGCTGCTTTGTGTTGCATGATGCTGCCTACAGGTAGGGCTGCAGCAAGTCAAGCTGTGATGGCAGTGGCTCCACGTGGGCTCGTCACACCAGCGTGGGTATCCAGAGCAAGCAAGCTGCAACAGTGTAGAGCTTGGCGTGGGCTGAAAAAGCCAGCTGGAAAAGCCCAGGAGCTAAGCCCACGCTGAGCTCCACATTGCTCCAGCTCATCTGCTGCTTTTGGCCACACCAGCCTACCACCGCCTCAGGTAGGTCTGCATCACAGGGCTGGCAACGCTGCAGCTGCTCCAGGATGCTGGGCTTGCCACAGGGGTTGTGGCACTGGGGTTTTCACCCCCTGGGCTTCCCTCTCCCAGCTCCTCATTGCCCCCACTGCCAACCTAGCCAGAGTTATCCAGGAGAATGGGTCATCTGAGGACACATTATGAAGTGTCAGACTGCTTTGAGACAGCGGTTTACACATGTGAAAACCCAGGACTTGTACTCTGTTGCTAACTCCACCCAGATGAAAGTTATTGGTGCCATTCCTGGCTGATCTCAGGATAAGTAAAAGCAGACTTGAGCCCTTAACTTCTACACGCTATGGAGAAATTCTTTTTTCCTTCATGGAAGGGATGTTGGAATTAATTGTTACACTTGCATAATATGATGCTGAAGTGCATTTTTCCACTGTGTAATTTCTAGAGGAAAAAAGTGAAATTACACAATATTAAGTACAAACTTAAAAAAAAAAAAAAAGAAAAAAAAAATGTATGCTAGGAAAGAACTGCAGAAAATAGCCACACAACATGTTAGAAACCCAAGAATTTTGAAGGCAAAAAACCATGAAAGTGCTCCAAATGTATTACGATTACGATGCACCTTTAGGACATGTATACACCCTAGCGATGCCCTAAGACAATGCCTGAACAGGGTACAATAAGAAATCAGTGAACGCAAAATAACTTACTCTAGGGCTTTTCCTGAAAACTCGGTTTCAGATCAGTATGAATGGCAAAGACTCTGATATCATTATTCTAACAGCTATTCCCCAAGCCCGTGGAGGGCAGTGTGATGTCAAGATGTGACCTGAGGCCCTGCAGTTACCCCAGCTTGCATTTACGCATCCTTATGCATCCGCGCATCATAAGGACCTGTCCGCCTTGGCTCTGCACTTGGGACACATCCTGCACATTGCTTTCCCAGCTGGGCCCAGCCCATCCCGGCTGGTGACTCAACGGTGAGAGGGATGGAAGTGTCGCAGAGCCCCGTCGTCCTGACTCATCGGCTATTATTGTCGCGCAGGTGGACAATGCGGCGAGGGGAATTTCTCCAGCACTGCCAGAAAAAGCAGCACCGCCACCTCCACACCGCCACTGTAAAAATAAAAATAAAGATTTCTCTGTGGGGGTCGCGACTTCAGGCTGGTCCCTGGAATCCTGTGGGCTCCTGACAGAAGTGGGACTAGCATCTCTCTGTGTAAAGAAAGCTCAGGGACCACCTGCTGGCACTGAGCCTTGCCAAGAGTTACGTTTAGGGCTTCTGCCTGGGTTCTGTTTTGCTTGCCTTAAGCCAACACCCACAATATGTGCACCTCTGGATGCTGTATAGGATATTTTTGCTGTCCGCAGAGCAGATCCAGGGTATCGGGTTATACATGGCTTTTGCCAAGTCGCCTTTGCCAAACTGAAAATTTCCGGATTTATCAGCTTTGATCTCTTTGGCAGAGGCTGTGGAGTGAAACATTTCAGCTGTTAAGGTTTTGCAAGAAAGCACTGGCTGCACTGGCTTCTTACGATGTCCCATACGTTTTCATTTTGGGGACTGGTCCGCGCTGCGTCCCCCACAAAGAGCAGAATCAGGAGGGCCAGGAGGACTGCTTGTAGGAAGGCAATGACTTAGGGTCATTTCCCCCACAGCTGCCGGGGACATCCAGCCAAACCCATCCATCTCCGGTGCCCTCATCCTCCTGCGGGCACCGAGGGGAAACATCACCTGGCTGCCGACTCCACGGCGGTGCAAAAACCAAAGCGGGGAAGCAGAGAGGAGCAGAGCCCTGCCCTGGGCCTGGAGGCTGCGTGCCCATTTCTGCCCCCCCTTCCTCGGCAGGCAGCCGGGCTCCTGGGCCAGGTTCATCCCGGGGGGTGCCAGGGAATCCCAGGCTCCACTTCCTAGGGAGAACTCGAAATTTGGGACGGCTGCGGCTGCTCGCAGGCTCCCACCGTTTCCTGAGGAAGCGCTCGGTCATGCTCGGCCCAGGACAGCTGCTGCCTCCCCTACAAACCTTAGCGCCTTTGGGATGGGGCCGGCGGCCCTCGGGGCGCCCGGGGGCTGCGCTGCACCTGAGCCCGGCCCGGCCCCGACCCTCGGCACCCACCTAGCGGCCGGCTGGAAGAGGGCGAGACGCGGGCTTCCCTTCCTCTGGTGCTTTCCTTTTTTGCCTTCCCTCTGTTTTTCGATTATTTTTTTTTTCCTTTTTGTTCCGCGCTTGCAAACATCAGGACATCGTCACCCCTGAAGGGTCTCCTGCTTTGCTTATGGCGTCACCACCAAGGAAAGAAAGAACCAGGAGGCATCCTCCAGCCTGAAATTGTATGAGAAAGGCATCCAATTTATATACATATACATACATACATACATATATTTGTGGTGGTGGTGTTTTCTTTTATTTTGTTACCTTGAACAGATTCGGGTATTTTCAGTCAGAGCTCAGGTGCTTTTTGACAACCCTGGTGAAATTCCTGCCCCTACTAAAAACACTTTAGAAATCTCCAGTGTTTTTCCCGGGTGGAGGTGGGTTTGGGGCCAGACAAAGCCAGTCCAGAACTGCCTGTAGGTGGTCGAGGCACCATGAAACAGAGGAAGGTGGGTTATGACTAGTGCTGAAGAAGACAAGGCTTTGGCTCAGCTGCAGAAGGGCTGGCACAGTGTCAGCAGGGGATGCTCCCACCTGGGCCCACCGGCAGGAGCACAGCTTGGCAGTGCCCAAGCCATTGAAAACACAAAAATACCTCCAGAATCCATGCCAATAACCCTATGGAGGAGCATTAGCTCAGGCACAGCCCTGTGGCTTGGGTGGTTGTCACCAGGCTCGAGCGGCCTTAAATCCATCACAGCTCCTGCTGCACTCCCAGTGCCCACGCTAACACTCATTTACCATCCCTTGGCTCTCATTACTATTTTTTTTCAGCAAACTTTTAACTAATCTTTTTAACTGGTCAGCCTGGAGTCCCCCTAATTTGAAGGAGAAAGTAAGTTTGTGCAGCTGGGTTGGAACTGGACTTGTCTGAAACCGGGATTGGTGTCAGTATTTACTTTGCATTTTGTATGGAGCAGAGAGCAGCTCTTTGTCTCATTTGAATTTCTGACCTGCTAGGAATCTCAGGTTCAAAATGCCCCGTGCACAGGCAATGCAAACCATGGCACATGAACTGGGTGTCTTGCTGGAAGCACATCGAGAGCTGCTGCTGACCTGACCCTTGCTTGCAATTCATGCGGCAGCTGCAGCAGGACTGGCATATTATTCACTTTCAAATCAAATCAAATTCTCTTGTATGAAGAGGCGCCCTCAGCTGTATATGACTGTGAGTGGGAGAAACATATGACTGTGAGTGGGAGGAACTTCTTAGGTCAATGTTTATTGCAATGGTGGCAAATAACCAAAGGAGGACACCATAGGGAGGGAGAAGACCCCAGGACGGTGCCTCTCTCAAATCTCTCAGATTGAGAACCCCAACTCAAATGGAAAGAGTGGGGGCTTCGGAGACTGGAGAGTTTCCTTCTGCCATACTCTGCAAACTTATACAACTTTATTAAGTGTCCTTCCCATTTCCCTCTCTAAAGCAGGGACAGCATCGCCATATTTTGCAAGACTCCAGTGCACCTGAGGTAGTTACGGCTTCTATTGCACTGTAGGATTCTGCAGAAACTCATCCTTGCATGGCTCAGAAGAGTGCAAATCAGCTGCTTCCCTGGGCATGCAGTGTGGCAGTGACGAGGTATGGGCAGCGCCTCATGGGCCCCTCTGAGAACCTGCCCTACACAAACTGGCACCTGGAAATGGTCTGCAGCTTGTTCTCCCTCCACATTCACACGTCCCCCCATGGTCTCTGACCCAGAATTCTGCTGCCTTCCCACACACAATAATATCATTCAGCATATTAGGCCATGGGCTTTTCAAGGTCAGCGCCATCAATATGTGGAAAGCACTAGAGGACAATAACAGGTTGATAAGTCACATGGCAAATTAGGAAAAGGCCCTCAAGGGTTGTAAAACGTATCGGATCCACTTATCACAACCCTTTCTGATATTTTCTGCAAATCCCCAGCAGTAAACATCCTGCCTGCTCGCGGTGCCAAGGACGCTTCCCCATTGTGCGATAGCAGGCGGCTGTCAGTCCCTCCACTTCTGACAATGCCGTGGGGTTCTCCTCTTTCTCTCCATGGGACCAAGCTCTGCAGAGCTTACTAATCCCATTCAGCACTCAGGAGACACAGTCGAGGGGCTGGTGAGGAAACCCTGCTGAGTCCTGTTGGCTTGTGCAGAGACATTTCCACTTGGTGCTGTGCTCGGGGCTGGGGCAGCAGCAGGAGGTACCTCCGAACCTCTCCAACCCAGCCCCAGGGCTGTGACCTGGCCTGCTGGCAGAGGGGGTTTTGCCCACCATGCCAGCAGCAGCAGGGGACACGCAGCTCGTGCTGCTGGTCCTGCTGCTGGAGGAGCCACCTGAGAGATGAGCAGAGGAGGGGAATTGACCCAGCTCTGTCAGTGAGATCGGAAGAGTAAGTCTGTGGGAGCTCAGGCAGTTTTGCTGCCTGGTGTGGTGGAAGGAGTCTCACACACAAATACATGCATGGTTTGCCAACACATGAGCTGCTGGGAATTCACAACAACAACAACAAAAAAGAATAAAATAAAACTGAAAAGCTAGAGTGCCACCAATTTCCTGTGCTGAGAAGCCTTCACAGGTAACACCACCTGAGTGGTTCTTTGAGAAAGAACCACTGAGAAAGTGCCCATGGGATTCCCGTAAGACAGTGTATGTCTGGGGTAACTGAGGATCTAGGCTCTGCCTACACCAGTAAGATGAATATTGTCAGGCACTGGAATGTGATCACCTACCCTGTCAGGTGGAAGCGTCTCCTGCAGCTTTGCTTGGCCACATCTCCCGGCATGGCAGAAGAGCTAGCACAACTGGTATGAATGCGCTGGTTTGCCTTGGTGTCAGAAAAGCCCCAAGATCATTTAATTTACCAGTCCAGGTATACCACAGGGCTCTCCCAGAGCTGTAATCCACTGCCTCTTAGAAAAAGGGACACAGGTCTGTTCCTGCCTTAGGCGCCTGACACCTGAAAGGAAGGTGGCTCACTGGTGAGCCTGGTGGAGCAGGGACTCTGGTACCACCGAGGGCTGCAGGCACATGCAACATGAGCACACCTTGCCTTTCTACCCATGTCTGGTGTGGGATTGGCCTCCCCTGGGAATGGCAGGGAGTCTGGCTCCCTGCAGAGAGGTGGAGAGGCTCAGGCACCTCCAGGAGATGTTTCCTCCCATCCTAAATCAATGGCAGCCATTCTTCGCCAAGAGAACAATTCCCCAAAATGATACAGATACAGCAGACAAGTGAAATGTGTAGCAAGGAAGAAATGGCCCAGTTATCTTCATCCTGTTAGCTCTGTTCCTGCAATGCTGTGTCCAGTGTCACTCGGAGATAAAGAGCATGTACCTTATTATCACCATCATGTCTGCCCTTGAGGGTTTATTCTTTCACCCCCTCCTGTCTTTGTTTCTTTCCCCCTTCCCTGATTTTTTTCTGTGTTGTCTCCCTACTTCCTACCATGCAATTCCCACTTCCCATATGGGTCTCATTTCTACTCTGTCCCCATCCTGTCTGCTAAAATAATCAGCAGTGAAACCCTGAAAATGGCCGTTCACATTGTTTCCATGGAACTGGGTGGCAAGTCTCCTGGTGCGATGAATGAAGGCAGGACGCACTTCTCAAAGCCATTGTTCCAAGCTGTCTGCCGACTCAGGAAAGCACTGCCTGCTCGGTTTACACCGAGTCTGTGACTGGCTGGTTTTCTCCTCCATCTGCTGTGAATCAGGCCCTTGTGTTTTAAGCAGTGACCACTTAGTTAGTGGAGTGCATGCTTAGTAACTAGCCCTTGGGCCAGAGCAGATCCATGGCAAGGATGTCGCATGAGAGCATCATGACGTGGTCCTTTGTGACCAGCCACAAACCCTCTTTATTTACTCCCTGACATGGCTGTGAAGAGCAGGCATCCGGTTAGTGCAGCGATGACTGCGGATAGGATTGCCAAATCTGAGTGAAGGCTCTCCTCCTGCCAGGCAGTCCTGATGCCACGGTCATCCCATTTACACAGCTTTCAGTCAGCTGAAAACATGGACAGAGACGGCTCACATGTGTTTAGAGAGAGCTGCATGGACATCTCCTGACTCAAAATAACAACACGAAAACGCTGCAGCACCTTCTGGCTGGCACATGTAGTACCTCCCCATCTGTGCTGGTCACTGGGGACGTCTTACTGCATGACTTAAGGCCACTCCCAGGGAGGTAGGAATGATGGCAGATGACCCTGAAAGATATTAGCAAGGTCTTCAGGTTATAGAATAGTCTCTTCTTGAACATTTCAGATTGTTTTAATAGCTTCCAGACTCCCAGAATAAAGAAACTGATGGGACCTTTCCCAATAACTGAATAGCTGTACCATACAGTTTACAAACATGATTCACCAAGAGAGCACTAAGTGGGGTTTGAATATTGGCGTAACAAGAATGAGCATGAAGTGAGACATCCCATCTGCTGAGGAAATTGTCTAGCTTGCTGGTAATTGAAAATTCAAGGCAGTGTCATCTATTTCAGTAAAAACATCTTCCGATACTGGAGCGCAGCTTCCCATCCATGTCCTGCCCCAGCTTTACAAGGAATTTATTCTGTCTGCTACTACTGTTCCCCTTTTGACCTGAGCAACGGATCAACATTCTTCTGGGCAGTTTGTATACTCCCAAAGTGTGCACATGGAGGCTCTGATATAACAAAGACTAGAGGGTCCCATCCTCCTATCCTAAACAAGATTTTCCCTGAACACAGTGGAGCATGACACAATTTCTTGTAAGTGCCAGGCCTTTCTCAACCACAGATGGTGCCCCAAAGCTATCTACTTCACCCCAGCCAGAATCAGGCTGCAGGGACCTCTCTGTGAGCACACTGAGCAGGTTTCATTCATTCAACTGAAGTGGAAGGCAGCTCTCGTGTCCAAAGACCTCCCTGCATGGGTCTCCCAGCTCTTGTGATCACACAGCCAAGGCCACTGACCTCCCCTTTGGTAGTGTTTCAGGTTGTGCTGTTGCGGTTATTCTGGGTTGTTTCTAGCTCTGTCACATGTATTTCCAGCCTAAGATTACAGACTTGTGGGAGAAGGAAAATCCTCCCAAGCTCTGTTCCTCTGAAGAAACCCCTTGGTATCTGATGGCTGCTGAACACCTGCCTGCAGTGCTGCAGGCAAGAAGGCAGTACACACGGCTTTGGTATTCTCTCCTGGGGTGAAACACAGGGAAGAGCAGCAGACCTGATTGTCTTTGTGTCCTGGCTGACACCAGGGAAATGTCATTCATGAGCAAGCAGATATGATGTAGAAGCTAGCCCTGCTTGGAGCAGGGCATTGGACCAGAGACATCCCAGAGGTCTGTCCAACCCAAATTATTATGTGATTCTGCTCCTCCTCATTGCCCTGGGATGGTCTACAAAAGGAAACATCTTCAGCCCAGTAGTGCAAGAGTGCGCTTTCCCTCCAAGTCCTGTCGTATGGGCAGTGGAACATCCCCTGTGGAACTCCAGCTGTCCTGTTGACCA
The DNA here is from genome assembly GCF_013377495.2 of Cygnus atratus. Taxonomy (NCBI): domain Eukaryota; kingdom Metazoa; phylum Chordata; class Aves; order Anseriformes; family Anatidae; genus Cygnus; species Cygnus atratus. The sequence goes on from NC_066366.1 coordinate 32,763,063, forward strand.
AACCAGAGGGTGGGCGAGAAGGGACCTCGGCTGCAATCCAGCTGTTAGCCCTCCTGGGTGCAAAGAAGAGTGGTTTCAGATCCCCGTACCTGAGCAGTTTCTGTTCCTTGTATGACAACTGTGTATTTCACAAGCATACAAGGGCATCAGAGCATCAGAGGCATGGCTACGACACCAGCTGAGCAGGGTTTCAGCAGCACGCGTTTCAGCCTTGAGGATACAAGTCCTTTTGTAGATCCAAGCCCAGGCCACTCAGCAGGTTGCTGAACTCAAGTGGCTCAGACTAAATAGCTCTTTAGTCACTGCACCATCCAGCTTCCTCGCCCCATTTGTAATGTCTTAATCTTCCTCAGGCTGCTGACAGTTTCAAAAAATCGATTCTTTTACTGGGGCAGAATTTACTGGTAATTACAGCTCAGACTTGACTTCTCCAACAGCTAGAGAAACCTGAAGCACATATGTGGCACCGTGGGTGGGGAGGGAGAAATTCTTCCCCTGTATTGGCACATTAGAAATATGGCTGCCAAAAAGCAAGTTCCCAAATGCCTGGGGTCCACATGTTGTGTAAAAGCAGAGTAGCATCTTGGCACGGAAAAGCAATGTTGTATGAAGGAACCCAAAGTCTCCATAGGTCACGTTGTCCTCGCGGGAGATGAAAGCCCCAGGCCGTAAAGTGGTACCCATCAGCTGCATCTGCCACGAGGCAATGCATTTTGCTTTGGCTGCTCTGAAAGCAAACCCCTTAAAGGAAACATGTGCTGGGTATACAAACGCAGTGTTTCGTTTATTTAAGACACAAATGCAAAACCAAACAGGCTTTCACGGTTCTAAGTCACAGATGTCACTAACGAAAAACAGCTATTGGAATGTTAATAACGGCCCCTTGTACCGTAAGCAATGAGTCCTCTCAGTCATGCTTTTAGGAAACTAACAGTTTCAACAGATCAACCTATTAATCACTTGGCCTCCTAATGGTTCATTTAAGGGCAGCTCTTATGAATTTGTTCGCATGTTGCGCTGACAGTTTGCTGAGCAGTATACACACAGACATCCCATGTTCTGTTCCTCCGAGATCCTAAAATGACTGGCTCTCCTCTGAGATACTAATGAAGATCTCATTTGACCCAAACTGCTTCCATTCTATTCCATTTACACAACTGGGAGAAACCATACGGTAAAAGTCTCCTTTGCTTTTGAGGGCTCACCTCATCACTTGAAGGAAATCTTACTTCTTCATTGGACAGAGTCCATCCATATTTTGGGCATGATTTTTTTGAGTCATAGCCTAGAAAAAAAATGGTGGGCTTCTGTTGATTGGATCCCTATGTTTCTCTTTGCAAGGTCTGCTGGCAGTGCTCTGCAGCTCTAGTCCTGAGAGCCTTCATGGTAAGGCTTAAAACTGGTATGCAATGTCTCATTGCAGACAATGACACCTGACTTTTCTTTCTTTTTATCTTCTTTCTTCCTTTTTTTTTTCTTTTTAATTTGTAATTTTGGGCCAGAAGCATGTGTAGTACTAAACTACAATATGTAAACTCATTACTTCTTTATATTTTTAGAAATTCTTTTGAGCTTATTCATTGCTGTTGTCATTAGAAAGCCAGGAAAGACTAGCTACATCTGGATTTTCCTTTCCTTAAACTTCAGCTTCAGGAGTAAACATAGGTTTTATGATGGGGGCTGACACATGGGATGGAGTTTCAGCCAAGGGAAGCTTTGGCTCTGCTCCCCCTCTGGTTCCTCCCCTGCAGACCCCAGGGCACAGCGCAGCGCCAGAGCTCCTTTCCATCTCCCTCAGCCACTGGTGAGGTTGTGCTAAGAGGTCACGTTTCCTGGGGTAGGAGCAGGTAGATGTAAAGGTGTGGGGATGGTAACTTCTGGCACAGGAGTACCTTACCCACTGTTCCTGTAGTTCCCTCCTCCCCTCACAACGTAACTGCTGCATAACCAAGGCAGCAGCCTGGCAGACCTTTTCATTATTTCTAGTGAAAGCCATGGGGGCTCATTTTTTGGACCAAATTAATTTCCTCAGTGCTGTAGGACTTGTGTCCTCCAGCTGAAATATCAGAGTGTGGATGCCACGGCAGCTTACCCAGGGCTGAGCAGCCAGCTCAGAACGAGCAACACGCTTTGCCACCAAAACAGCACTGCCCATAGAGAGCAGTGTGAGGCTGAAAATCCAAGCAGTCAGTGCATGTCCCTGTCCCTCTGCAACCCCTTGTTCCAGTGAATGGTCACACTTTTAATCAAGGCATTTCGTTATTAAATGAGAAACCTGTGGGTAGTAAGTGCTATGTTCCTTGGGGTCCCTGTCCCAATGGGACATAAGCACTTGTGTATATCTGTGCCACCAGGAAAGCTCTGTGCCTGCTCCTGAGAGTCCCACCATCTGCAAGTACGTCCACATGTGTGCTGGCAGGCATGCACATACCCACACACCCATAGATAATAATCACAGATAATAATTGATTCATGGAAGAGAAACAGGAAAGATAACAGAAGAAAATGGCTGTAAAACAACAGGGTTTGGTACATAACACTGACACTCGGCCTGCTTGGCGTCAAAGGTGAAAGTTTAAGAATGAAGCATCCTTGCCCCCCTGCACTGCTTGAGAAAAGCCAGTGTCACTGGCCTGCAGAAGCCAGTTGTTTTTGTGCAGGGTTCCTGTTTGTTACTCATTTCCCCTCCCTGTCCCAACACTCTGTCTCTTTAAAGCTCTTCCAAGATTCCTTATAGGAGGTTTGTTGCCAGCTCAGAGCTTCCTGTTGTACTCAGAGCTCTTATCTCTGCAATCTTCATGCAAACTGCAAGGAGGGGGGGTTATTTATTTATTTATTTATTTTACAACCCAGACCATTTCTATGCACTGGCCAATCTCTTTGTCGCTGATTTAGGTGGTGCGCTTTCTTAGGAAATTCATCAGGTGGATTTTTTTAGGTTGCAAGTTTAAAATTAATGTCTGCTTCTGTGCTTTATAGAAAATGTACACTGCCAGGTTGCCTTATTTAAAACTCCCTTTAAAGTTCTTTAAATCTTCCAGAGATACACCTAGGGATCTCACTAGTGTCCATCTCTCTCACCTTTCTTTGGTTCTTTTTGTCTTTTGATTTTCTAGCACAACTCTCACCTCTGGCCCTCTAAATCACACTCTGCTGCAGAAATAAAAGCCTCATTTTCTTGTAGCCCTTCTCAACTGTAAAGCCTTGCTGTATTTCTCATCTTCACTGAAAGTCTGTCAGCATTCGAAGTTAATGGGAAAAAAAGACCCGTTTCACAAATCTTCTTTAATTTCCAGTGTCTCCTTGCCTCTGCATGTGTGCAACTTTGCATAGAAGCTGTACAAAAGACAAGCTTTTAAAAATAAGTTTGTATCAATAAACCATTCTTACTGAGTTCTACTCTGATGCTGGATAAAGACGTTTCTGCTGTGCCCGTCCTGCAGTATAAGGATCCTCGTGTTGCAAGGTTATGCAGGAGCTTCTCCAGTTGCAGCCCAGGCACTGTCAGCACTGGGGTAAGGGCACTGGCTGTAGCTGGGGGAAGCCACCCTGAGCAACAGTGCAGGCTCCCTGCCTCAGACTCCAGTTGCTAAATTTAGAGAGAAATAGGTAGTATTGCTAAGGGGATCGATCCTCTGGGACGTCTTGCTGATTGTAATATCTGTTAACCATCAATCCCTTGTAGCATCTGGATGGGAAATGGTGGTAAAGTGACTGGCGGCAGGTCTGGCTCTGAGGAACGAGCCTTCCAGAGTTGACTTCAGAGCAGGGAGTCCTGAACCTCAGCTCAGCCCTGTGCCCATTTCTCTGTGGCCATCAGATGTATTTCACACTGTAGGACGAGGGGTTGCACCTGGGCACATTGGCACTTCTCGTGCTGAGGAGTAACTACGGACCTTCCCGGACAGTCTGGATTAGGAAAGGATTTCTCTGCTAGATTTTATTTATTTATTTATTTTAACAAACCAGCAGGTGGAGGTGGAATATCCTGGGCCAGTCCACTGCAGGATGAGTCAGGCTGAGCTGGCTTTGCCCTCCACATGAGTCACTCCCTCGCCGTTGTGGTTACGTCTAGGAATGAGGTAGGGCTGCCCCAGCGGCCGCTCTCTGGGGAATAGCTGCAGCTGCCCCATGCTGCCATGGAGAAGGTGCTTTCTTGTTTCCGTTCTTCCAGTGAAAATGGCAGAGGATAAGCCCCAGCGTGCACCCAGATGACACAGTTCATCCTCTGAGATGCTGCAATGAACAGCTTGGGCAGGCTCACAGCGTTGGTGTCAGCAGAGGCACATCCGTACAACGACCCCGAAGAGACAGACAGCTCAAGAAAGGTTGAAAGACCTGAAGAAGTGGCAATCTGGTCTACCAAGACTTCCTTTGTGAAGGCATGAGAGGAAAACATTCGCTTTGAACAGCCCCGCCCTTCACTAAGGAAGCTGGCTGTTTTACATCGTAGGAAAAGAGTAGGGACTCCTAGATGGTACCGGCCTTGTGACACGGCTTCATGCAGTGTGAGGATCCCATTTCCCAACAGCCTCATGAATCTGGCATAAGCAAATTTTACCTTTCATTTCTGAACAGTTTTACTTTTCTTTTCTAATGAGGTTGTTTCAGTTGTCCTCACAAGAGACCTGTCAAGCCAAATCTGGGCAGACTGCGACTACGGCAGTGTCAGATGGAGAAGGAGCAGGTGGCCATGCCCCTAAGCTTTTTCTTCCCCCACTGTCATCCTTGGAGAATGGTTAGCAATGCAGCAGCCTAGCTTTTGGCATCAGAAGTTAATTTGCTAGCAAATTATTGAAAACTCAAAATTATTCCCATTTCCCACACAGCAGCAAATAATAAACTATTAATATTATCCTGACTTGAAGAGCTGTGTGGTTTGCCAGAGCAAGATAATTATTTGGCTACTCCAAGCAGACCCCATCAGGCAGCCTCTCGTGGCATTCATTTACTGTTGAGCCCCCAAAGCCTCATTATATGATGTCCTGGGGAAGATCTAGAAAACTCCTCTCTCCCCACTCACAGCACAAGGCTGTATTATGTGTTGCCAAGCCACTACACTCACAGGTCCTCAGAGCGTGAACGAGGCTCATCCACTGGAGCCCTCTGGCTCCAGACAGTGCTGGAGATGTTCCTTGGGTTGCTGCTCTCCCTGGCTGCTCTGTGGGAGATGCAGTTCACCCACTGTATTTGTCTACGGCATAGATGTCTGCATTTGTTCTCATTGCCTAGGCTCCCTTTCTAACAACTGGAAAGGGGCAGGCACTGCTGAGGCACGGTTCATCTCACCCTAAAGATGGAACAGCCCAGATAATTTGTTTTCTCTCCACTGACTGGACAGATATCTCCTCTTGCATCTGGGGGGATGTTTGGTCTGACCACCAAGAGAAGGGCAACTCCACAGCCCACTGCTGGATGCTTTTTGAAAAGCTGCCGCTACCCTGCTGATGGTTTTGCTGGGTGATTTGTAGCCCATCCTCCTTCAGCCTCCAGTCACTGTTTGCCTGGCACCCCTGAAGGTTTCCCTCCTGAGCATGAGCAGCCTGCTGAATGTGACCCAGCCCTAATGGCCCACAGACGACTGAAAATTCATGCCAAGCAAGGGACAAAGAGTGGCTTAAATATAATAGCTCTCTAATGGTGAGGAAGATTGTTTCCTAGATTGCCACAGGAGCAACTCACACCACCTTCCCAGCTCATATTTTCTGTCTGCTCAGAAGACATCTTTTCATCTGAGGCAGCTTTCACCATCACCACCATCTTGTACTGCCACTTCACCAGCATTACAAACTTTCCATAACTCCAGGCTACTTATCCATGCAATGATCTAATGGCAAAAGTAAGAGAGCAATGAAATTTTGCTCTTCTACTTTTGACTAGCATCAATACTTCGATAACAATCTACAATTTGATTTATTTTTTTTCATTTCCAAGACAGCTCAGAGCAGGGAGAGAGAAGTGGCAGACTATTTTAAACCAGTCATTGATGGTTTGAGGTGACACTGAAAAGTTACCAAGTAACCGAAAGGTCTAAGTCTCCTTGAATGTTCTTCAGTCACTCAGAAACCTAAATCTCACTGGAAGTCAGGATGAATGATGCCCTTACCTGCCTAAATCACTTGAGCAGGGGATAGCACCTCGTAAGTCCACTCCAATGCCTTGCAAGATTTCACCCACTTATAAATAAGCTTTTTTTTTTTTTTTTTTTTTTTTCCTGGCTTTCCTCAGTGCCAATTGCGTGCAAGCGTTGGCAAGACCCGTGTTAGTTTGTCTGGACTCCGAACCACTTTGCTGAATGCTTAATCAAGCTGCTCGCCCCTCTCTCCCAGCAGAGGCCGTTTATACAGCAAGGAATCAGCTGGTCGACGAAGCAGACAAGTGGAGAGGGGGAGAGGGAGCGAGCTCTTTGAATGGGATGAGAACAGAGCCACCGGCACCTCAAGAAAGTTTATCTGCCTCCAGTGCCAAGCGCACACAGCGCTAATCTTTTGTTGCCATGAATATTCAAGCCCAGCTGCCAGCAACAGAGGGAGCAGCTGCAGTGGCAGAGCTGGCAGGTCCCCTCGTGGTGCCCTCGCTCGCCGACCCTGGCATCTGGGTCCGTCTGGGGGTGGGGAGGGGGAGATGCCGCATGCACAGCAGACGCCGAGCTGCTCTTCCACGAATCCTAAGCGGCAAGAAGCAAGGAACAGAGAGCCCGGCACTGGGCTCCCCCGCTGACATGGGTATGCCAGATGCTCCAGGTGTTTGGGGCCGCTTGAAGTCCTGGAGGGAGGGGGTGAGCATGGGACAAGACAGAGCCACAGCTGGGGCAATTTAGGTTTGAACAACCCCTGCTGCTGCTTGGAGAAGCCAAGGTGAGAGCCTGCAGGCCCCTTGGAGAGCTAGGTGCATGCAGCCCTGGGCTGGTTGCCGTTCTCATGGCTTGTTTGGTGAAGGGTGAAAAACAAACAAACATGGTTTGCCTGGTGAAAACAAACAAAACCAAACAGAGATACACAGATCTCCAGGACAAAGAACAGCCTTTGAAGGAGAGAGGTGGATATTGTGTGGATAGCTATTGATGCCCAAGAAGGGGGAATCTGGCTGTTTGAGAAGCTCATGAGACTTGGGTTTGCATTCACTAGAATGGTTTCTGGTGATAGAAACGTCATCTCTTGGTGCTGTTGTTTTTCCAGTTCTCCATCCTGTCTCTATCCCTTCAAACTCAGAAAGAAAGTCCATCCCGACACCTCAGATAGAGGAGGAAAGGAGGATAAAAAGGCAGGAAACATCACATCTATCAAAATCTTTAATTTCATTTTACTCTTTCTTTGCCTTTTTTGATATCCAATTGTGGAACAAAACCTAATTTCAAAATTAATGAAATATTTTAGATTTAGGAGGGAGACATGTTGATCCAGATAAACACAAATTTAATAGTGCCTGCTTGAAAAATCAAATTTCTGTCTAGTGGTAATAGACATGAATTTCCAGCAAACTTCTCAGAGAGCAAGAGTCCAGCCACCCCACAGTCCACCTGCCTGGCACACATCCCACTGGCTATTGGAATGGATACAGAATATAGGTGTTTCCCGTGGATTTATGGCTAACTTTGTCCCTGGATTGATATTAAAAGATAAACTGTTTGAGGATAAGAGCCTTATCCCCAGTAAATCCACCTCCTCCTGCCGCTGCTTTTTCACACTAAGAGGTCAAGGGTTTAGAAACTGATTTCAGACTCCCAAGCTGTTACTGCCACAGTGCTGATATAGCAGAAGGAACGGCCATGGTCACAAAAGGTATCTTTGTTTGCAAGAATTTAAAATCACGTCTCATATTCCAACAATACTGTATTTACTTCCTTCTGTTTTCATTGTAGATTGAGCTACATCCTTATGCCTGTAGTATCATTGCACTCATTGCATGCATTACTCTTCCCCCACCTTTTTTTTTTTCCCATATTTGAAGACATGGATTCCCATGAAATCCAGCAGCATCCATGCATGCAGTCATGCTCCATGAGCCTGAATTATTTTATCCAAAGTGGCCTTGATGAGCTCTCACCCAGGTGCTTGGAAATGCTGGTCTGCACTCTCAAATACAGCGACAGCCCCAACCCAACAGGGGTGTACACAGCGATGCTCCTGTGCCACATGAGCATATTACAGAGCATATGACATTATATACAGGCCAAGCGTGAAACAAGGCTCTAGCAAAATGGCTCAGGACACAGCTAAACCCACGGGGCAAGACAAGGCAAAAGGGGAAAGCAAAAAGGCAGGCAGAGCTGCACTTTGACTCTCCTCCTGGCACAGAGGTCTATAGGAGAGGTTCAGCCTGTTCCCAGATGTGGCGAGTGTCGCAGGGAATTGCTGGGTTCACAACCCAAATTCAGTTCCCTGAATTCTGCCAAACTGTCTGCCCAGACACCTAACTCCTTAGTTAGACCAAACAATTAATGAATAACCATTAAACAGCTATGTCTGCAATCTGGAAATTGTTTACAAACACCTTGTGGCAGCAGAGTGTTATGCAGAGCTGTGGACGCACTGTGTTTGGCATATACATTAAAATTTCCCTTCACTGCTTTGGTTTGGTATGAGATGAATTACACAGAATGGAAGTGTCTCATGTTTTTGTGCTGTAGGTGCTCTCTGCCCTGCATCCCACCTTCCACTGGTGGCCAGTTCAAGCAGCAGCTGCCGTGGGGAGCAAATATGCCTGAGCCCTACCAGCTGCTCCCGGCATGCCTGCTGCTCTCAGAAGAGCAGAGGTGGACCAGAAGGAAGCAGCAGCAGGTGGAAGAAAAGTGATGGATATGTGACACATACCTCAAAACACCTTGTTGCAGCCCTGGCTGGAGGGTGGTCAGTGGGAAGGGGGTTGGTTGGGTCAGATGGCTTTGCTCAGGTGTGCTCAAAGGCAGGAAAAAGCAGTGCCAGCAACACTCCCTTCTGCCACTTCTCTCCTGAAATTCAGCCCATGGGGCGCTTCATAAAGGGGGCTGCACACTTCCGTGAAACTCCTTTCTCCCAGGAACATTGTAGGCACTCCCTTAGCTCGCTGTCGTCTCTTGTAACAGGGACTGTGACACACTGGCCATTTATATTTGTTGTCTTCAGTTGTTTCCTGCAAGCTTGGTATCTTCCTCTGCCAGGCTAGCTTCTGGCCCCTTCTGCCTGTTTAAATATAGCCAAGATGTTTTCTGGTAGTTATTTTTTTAAAGTTTCTTAAGATTTTTCCTATTTATTTTTTTTCTTATAAATTAGTTACGCATGCCTGTCTACGTAATAGAGGGAAGAACCTGCCCAACCCACAGTGGCACCATTTGGTGCATCTTCCAGGCTCTGGTTGCCTAATCCTTACTTCACTGGAAAGCCAAGAAATGCATCGAGTCTGCAGAGTTGTCTGCTGGAGTCTGCTGGCAGCCTGAGAAAAGTCTGGAGAGAAGGAAGTGGCTTGTCCAAAGAGCATCTGTCTTGTTCTGCCAGGTGCCAGGAACACCACCTGGCCTCCACACACTGCCAGGTGGGTGGCAATCTTCCTCACAGCATCAAGAGCACTTCCAGTCTCAAATTCTGTAGAATTTCATCCAAGTCCGCTGTACCACCCTGATGCTGCAGCAAGTCACCCTGACACTGCTTTAACATCTTTACTCCTTTGCACCAGAGCAATCCAGAAAGCAGAGGGTCTTGCCGGCAAATTTAGCCCAAGCTTGGCATAGAAAACACAGCAACTTTAATTCTGTGGGATTTTTTTTTTTTCAAATGATGTCATGGACTTCACATAGTGTTACAGGACATGTATCCTAACATCTGTAATTACTTCTGTTGCACCCCCCATTTGCAGTCCTTCAGAGAATCTCCATCTGCAGGGCACTGGAATTCCTTGGACCCTCCTCTATGAGTGACAAAGCTTCAGTGTAGGCATGAGATGGGTGAGGGTACATGCGGGGAAGAAGAGAGCTATTTCAGATGGTCTTATACCCTCCCCTGCCAACCTGCATATTGGTATATACCTTGCAGGTGTTTAACTGCTCTTCTAGTTCCTTTAAGCTCTGTGTTGCTCAGGTCTGTACTTCTTAGCCTGCCCTCATTGCCTGCACCCTGTGTTTGCCTCCAAGGTTTCCCCTTTCTCATGGCAAATCCATCACTCAGAAAGCCTGGGGACATCTGCAAAACAAGGACTTGAAAACAGACTCAGTTCCATTTCACCAAAGTATTTCAAGTGCTTGTGTTGAAGTGGGATTTAAATCACAGTACAGCAAGCAGCTTCTGGACTAATCCTCGTCCATGGTAATGCTGTGCCATGCCCTTTTAATATGAACACTGATATCTATGCGGGTTTTGGCTGTTTCTACGGTACTTAAAACTTTAAAGATTAAAAATTAAAATAAATAAATAAATAAAAGAGAGGCGAGGAACCTGAACAAGCAATCATGTTTAAGCCTAAACAATTGAAGAAAATCCAAGTCTCTATTTTGTTGCTCTCTTAATAACCTAATTGTGGCCAGATGTATGTTGCTTATTTCTTCAAAGTAAACTGTGTTTTAGAGAAAAAAAAAAGAAAAAAAAAAAAACTAATTTCACAATTTGCTGATGCAGGACATCAAGCTCATGCCAGGGAACAGTTGGCCGACATGCAGACTTTCCAGTTCACGCATCTTATTGGTAAATTTTCTCTTATTTATACTTCTCTGCTTCAGTACAAGAAACTTTTCTACTGTGTCACTGAAAAACTTTATACTGAAACGTGGTTTTCTGGTTTTCTGCTTGCACAGCGCATAGCACCGTGGCAGCCACACTTGTGCCTGGATGCAGCTCAGTACAAGGGCAGCAGGGCTGTGTCCCACCCAGGCCCTCTCCCTGGGACCTTCAACGGCCCCAGCAGCAGCAGGTAATTAGGAGGAACCTGGCTCAGGAGGGGAGAGTGAACCACAGAAGTGGTAAAGGCATTTCCCAATGTGACATGGCTGCCAAATCGTGCACCTGAGCAGAACAAACCAGAGGAGGATGGAAGTGGGGCTGGTCCCAAGCCGCAGCGGAGCTCATATCCCAGCTGCACCCGTGGCAGGTGACAACTGCGGCGGGAGCCCGGGGTACTTTGTGTGCCTGTCACTCATGTGCCATCGCCACCAGAGCAGATGGGGCAGGCACGGCACGCAGGGACCTGCCTGTGCAGCGAGTAAATACACAGAGCTCATTCATGACGCTTCCCCTGAATGCGCTCGCCGCTTCACCCTCAGCCCGGTCCCGAGCGTGGACAGTCGGCACATTTGGCCTCAGGCCCAGCCTTGAGGCTGCTCTTAAAATTCAGCGTGGATGCAGCGACGGCAGCAGCTCCAGCACGGCGTCTCACAGAAACCTGCGGCCCTGCATGTGCACCGGGCAGGACTGGGGCTGGGCACCCGGGGGGTTTCACTCCTGAAGCAGCAGGCCTCTCCCCGGTGTGTTTACACTGCAGGAACAGGCCGCACATCTCGGCACACGGACACGGCCATATGCACCCACGGCTACACACACGCCTCCTCCCGTGTGCGTGTGCGCAGGCATCGCTCTGCCAGCACCAGATTTCTGGCAGGCAGCTCCGGCTGCCCTTGCCCCGCAAGCAGCAGGCAGCAGCTCTCCCATCTGCAGGCTTCACCCTTTCCCTCGCCTTGCTTTCTTGCCTGCCAGCAAGCAGCCACTCTCTACCTAGCCAGCCCTGCAGCCTCCCAGCCAGCTCCTAAACTGGTGCTTTTTAATCACATAAATGCTCTGCTGGAAGTGACCAGCCAGCTTGAGGTGCTGTGCTCACAGCTGAGGCCTGTTCACGTCCCACGGGTGACAGACACCCCAGTGGCACAGCCGGGCACCCCTGGGACCGCAGGCCCCAGGCCCACGCACCGAGCGCTCGCCTCTGCCTCGGCTTAGGGTGGGCTGCCTTACATACCGATGTGTGCACAGCAGCGAGAGCGCACAGGCAGCGCTGTCAGATATGCTGATGTCTGTTTTTCTTTTGTTTGCTGAATTTGCCTTCTTATAGGTTATTGTAATTCCCTGTAGCATAGCGATGCTTTGGCGCCGTGCCAAAGGCTGTAGTATTTCGGGGCGGCTGACCGCAAGGTTAAAAATTGGGTTAATAGATTTTTAAAAACAGCTTTGATATTAGGTGGTCATCTGCTTTCCCTGCCAGATCAGTCTTTTTAACCTTTAGTTTCTATGCTATTCGTGCAATTTCACAGTTACTCGCAGACCTTTTTACCCAGCACTTCTACCCTATATGTTTCAATAGCATCCAACCTAACTCATCCTCTGCAAAGATTAAATCTTCACAGAGAACTGAATTGGTCTGATTTAAGTAGAAATTAAATTACACTTTCTTTTCCTGACTGCCCACATAAGTTTTTTAAACCCATGCAAGTGTTAAATTCAGTCTGGGGTGGAGATGGATGGGGTGTGGGGAAAGAACTGTTTGTTCTGAAAGATGGCTCACTTTTTACCACTTTCAAAAGAGAATGACAAAATTGAGTCTAAATCCTGTAACATTTGTTTTGATAGCACAGCTGGATTCAGAAAGCTTGAAAGACCTTGCTGGATGGCTGTCCCAACCACCTTCATATATCAGGTATAATGTTTCAGGTATGATTACTGTACCTCCTCCTAGCACCTCCTCCCTAAGAAAAACAATCAAACAAAAATGAAAGGAAGAGGAGAAGAAAAGGAAAACAGAGCATAGCTGAAGGGAATTGCAATTTTGGCTAAAAGCACTCCTACAAGAAAATCAGTCCCCAAACCAGCATGTCTCTCCCACATACTTTATCACCCCAAATCCTTTCTAGGTTGTGTAGTTTTAAAAACCTGCAAGCTGGGACATCAAAGAGAGGCCATGCGTAAGAGGCAAGTACAGAGGCACTGTAAAGAATTAATGCAAAAAGACCTGTGGGATTAGGGGCTGCAGATTTAGGTCTGCACACAGTCACAGAAGAGACTGAGCAGAGATGACACGCAGAAATATTTGCCTGAATATCAGAGTTCCCTGGTCAAGGGTTTTGTCAGCTCTGCCCTACAACACAGGAAGGCAAAGGCAGCACAAGAAGATCTATACCGAAACAATGCCTGCATTACTGTCCCAACACCAGACACCTTCCTCCCAGTCACGGCTGTCACAAAGGCTGGTTGGGTTTTGTCGGGGCGATGTGTTTTGTTTTTGGAAGGATACACTTTGTCCTTGAGGGTGTTCTGTGGACAACCCACGTTTGGGGCGATGCCATAGATTCCATCAATGCAGGAGCCTGCTGCGTCTTTTCTTTCTCGATCGAGCCCCCAGCCTGTGTGACCAGCATGGCGTCTCTTGATCCTTCCAAATGAAATTAGGAAAATGGGCCGGCTGACTTGCATCTGCCCTACACTGCACGAAACGGCATCGTGGAGAGGGCGCATTTGCTAGGAAAAGTAATAAATGTAATTTCCTCCACGAATTAGCTGTGCCACACTGGCTCCAAAAGGGGTCGGAGGGAGAACAAGAAAAGAGCCACTGTCTGTAAAAAATGCCAGCTTTTGAGTTATCAAAGGAAGCGGGATAGCAGGTCACACTTCAAAACCTAATGACAGCGGTTCAGGGGATTTGCTCAGCTGCATATCCTTTGCTCAGTTTTTACAGGGCACCAGGCACCTTGCAGCGAGCAAGGAGTCCTCTGCCCCTCCTAGGGGGAAAGGGCTGGAGAGGAGGGCAGAGCAGGGCTCCGGGTGGCAGCCCCAGCCCTGCCAGCGCCTGAAGTGACCTTGTGTGGCTGCAGAAAGAATTTCAGGTCAGCAGAATGTAATTACTCCGGTTGGAAAGTCGCCAAGATTCTGGTATTAACAGCCCCGCCACCTACTAAAATGCCACAGGGCCAGAACTATAGATTTCTCCATCGCTGGAAAAAAACAGTGCTGGAGAGGTAGAGGGGCTTATAAGCTCTGTGAGCAGTTTGAATTGTTATAGTGGAGGTTGCAAAAGCAGTTAAAATTTCCAAATCTCTCTTTTAATTTAAAAAACATGGCAAAATTAAAGGGAAACAGTCAATATTCCCCCACCCCCCTGCACTCTTTTAGAAAAGGAGAGAATAAATACCCAAAGATCTGTGGCAATGCATCCTGGCCCAATAGCACACATTATTTATGCTCGCACCAGGATGTTCTTTGTCCTCTCTTTCCCCCACCCTCACTGCTTTTTGCAAATCGATCTCCTTCAGGGCAAAGTCTACAGCAGGCAGAACAGCACTCAGCTCTAGCACTGCCCCAGCTGAAGCTAAAGGCCCCTGTAGCACAAGGGGCAATAAGGCTCTTGTACAGAGATCCATTGCAAGCAGAAACGTTTTGTATGATCAGGTGTAGAGATTTCCTCTATGGGTCTTCAAAACACACAGGAGCCCAGCCAGGGGCCAGACCTAGTGCTGGAGGAGAGGAATGGGCATGTTAGCACAGCAGCTGTATTGGATTATATTTATAATTCTCAGAAATGTACGGAAACGCTTTCCAGCATGTGATCACTTGTGTTTCAGGATTAGTCTTGAGAAGGCAGAAGTTAATTCTTCCCTTTCCTGGCACTCTCCCCTTGACCCACAGGGGATCAATCAGATTGTAACCTGCAGAGGAAAATTTGCATGCTGTTTTTTTCAGATACCGTGTTTGGCAAGAACACACCAGGAAAAAAAAAATAAACAGCACTGCTCTAGTCAAGGAATGGCATCAGCTTTTCTTCTTGGAGAAGGCAAGGGACAGCAGTTACAAAGAAACGGGCATGAGTTTGAGGACAGTAGACCCCAAGGGAAACCTAAGGGACTTTTAGAGAGCCCCCTGACATCACGGTATGTTCCCTGTGCTGTCATGCCCTATGGCAGCACCGTGGCTGTGCAGCAGCCTCCACGTTCGGATTGGAGCCCTGTCTCCTCACAGGATAGCTGTACAGAAGAGCCTGACAAAGCAAGATGGAGGGGTTGTTGCTACCATCGCTCACAGCTTTCTTGCCGCCTTTGCTATTTGGTTTTGTTTTTTTTTATAGCCCAGACACTGAAAACAGATGATCACAAAACACTGGTCTGTCACTTTCAAAATTAGCTTCTGTCCTTCTCTGCTGTGAAAGAAAATATAACAAATGCTGGAGGCCCAAAACATAACCAAGAGCTCTGCATTTTTTAAGTGTCAAGATTTCTTTGTCTCTTGGTATTAGATGCCTGCTCTCTGAATGGCAAGATTGCTTTTTAAGCCCACTTCCTCAGGAGCTTGCATTTCAGGCCTGAGCCGCACCATCTCGACACACATGCAGGAGCACCACCTTCTTTAAAGTAGGCCTCAGCCCCTGGAAATGAAGACATAGAGCAGGAGCAACAAGAAATCACCGAGGCCTTACCATTTACTCACAGCAAGGTGGAAGGACTGAAATATGGTAGTCTCAGTGAAACATCAGGAAAGAGTATTTTCTTTTTTAGAATGAAAGCAGTTTAATTTTCTGGCCTCCTCACTCATGATTGGGGGTCTCAGATAGCTGGATGATCTGGATTAGCATAACTTTAATCTGCTGGAGGGCTCGTTCCATCACAAACCCTGGCAGCAATCCAGGCAGAGGACAGAAAACCTCCAACACTGTCTCAGAGCCTTCATCTTCCCTTTCCCATCATATGCACAGCAACGGAGCTTTTCTGAATCAGAAATAAGCAAGTCTTACATTCCCATTTCCTCTGAGAGCCTGAAATAGCCACGCAGCCATCTGCCACAGGTTTCATTCTTCCCATTTTGTCATGGCGTTATGTGACTCACAGGTCACAGAATAGGCAAGTGTCAGAACCAGGAAGACGTGTTACATTTTCTACAACTTCAAAGAATAAAACATTAAGCAAATAACTTAGGAGCTATTTTATTTGGTTTTCGTCAGTTTTGATAAAAAGACGTTGACTGCATGCAGAGGCCTTCATTCTGTATGATGCTAAGAAAAGATGGGGAGGGAAAAAAATCTCAATTCTCAGTTAAGAATAGACTCCCAACCTTTCCTTTGGACAGCCCAGCAACCTTCAGAGCCTCGCTGAAAAAAAAAATAAAAATTGCAGCATTTCTCCTACACAGTGGCAGATTAAACTGTGATAGCTACAAAGCAATCCCCCTCCCCTTGGTGTCCCATCCCTCCTGTACTCCTCAAGTGGGGAGCAGCATACCCACTGCAGGATCAGCTGGTCGAGGCACAGCAGCTCCTCTACCACCCTCACATAATCAAAGTTAACTTCACTGCATGTTTTTGGGTATCTCCCGTAAACTACAAAGAGGTAAGGTGCTCCTCACCACCAGATCCTCCTTCCTACTGAGCAGTTGTTGAAGCAGACTCAAGAGATTAAAAATTGCCCTCTAGAAATCCAAGCACTGATTTTCTCATCTCCTCAGATCCTCCCAGCTAACACCCCTGCAGGGCAACAACTTTGGGACAGAACAGCTGGGGGATAGTAATTGGTTCAGCCATCTCAGCTTAATCAGCTGCCTATACATATGCATCATCCCTATTCCGCAGTTGGTTGCACTTATCTAGAGCTTCTGAGCACTGAGAGGCTTGAGATGGGTCCTGCTTCACCACTGCCTATACGTGGCTCAGGATACAGAGTAGAACACCTTGCAGGGGACCCAAAAACTCATGGCTGTTACTAAAGAGCAAGATTAGCCTCTACAAATATCCATCCCTCTCTCAGAATTACCCACCACATCATGCAGAAAACACACTGATTCACTCTAGAGCTGGAGTCCCTATGAAAGAGTCTCTTTAAATACAAATTAAAAGCGTGCCATCTGTAAATAAAGCAACCTGCCCTGCGAAGCCAGGCATCTATCTACTCTAGGAAGAAAGAGCCTCAAGTAGAAGGCCATAAAATATCTCAGTAGGACTGATGAGGTTTAAATTCCCCCTTTGAAGTACCACACAGGGCTGTTATGTGTGCTAATGAAAGGCTCAGCATTCTGAGCCGAGTTAAGCGCTACGAGGAATTAGAGATGCCGTGTGCCAGCCGCTATTTTCTGTGCAGTCGCTGGTGATGCTTTCGCTGCAGTTTGACTCTCTGAGGCCTTAAAAGTGGCGTTGCTGAGACATTCCACGGAAGGAGGGAAGGAATAAAGAAGAAGCAGGTGTATTGTACAAAAACAAACAAAAGGGGCTTATTTCTGAGGAGTGCCGAGCACCAATACCTTGCCACAGTGTCAGCAGGAAGCGTCAGTGTTCAGCAGCACTCCAGATAAGCATGTGCAAATAAGGGTCAGAGACACAAACGTGTGGAAATAAAAGTCACCTACTCGCTAATTCCTCATACTCCTTTTGGTTATTTTCATTTGCAATAGACGAAGGTCAGAGAAAGCATTTACTGTGTACTGTAACCAACAATGAAATCAACTGCTTTTGAACAAAAATCCCCATCTCTCTCTGCTGTCTAAAAAAGCCTGCACAGGACATCTCTCACAGTAGATGTACAGTATTACCAGGTGGACCAAAGCCAGGAGTCAAAGCCAAGATAACAGCAGAGAGAAAATGACTGTGATAAGCTATTAACAGCAGCTCAGTGGCTTCTAAGCTTAGCCTCCCTTTTCCCAGCAGGCAAGGTTCTGGATGCTGCTCCATTGAACACACTGCCTTAAGCAACGTGGCCTCATTCATTTGAGCATCTGTTTCACCTGCTAAAGAGCAGCATATTTGGTCTTGCACGGGCTTGAAGTGACGTTAAACTGCACAGCAGCCTTGAGAACACTTCCAGGGAAATTTATGGTGAAGGGAGAACAGATGCTTTAAAAAAAATAAAATAAGTAAAGCCTCTCTGCTTTTGTTTGAGCTGTAGAAGTACTTCTATTTGTCCCTTAAACAAACCCTGACTTTCTATTCCTTGAGCTGAAATGTTGGTGCAGAGGCTCCAGGACATCTTGTGAAGCATCCTAACAAGCGTGGCAGCCTCAGTCAACACATGGTCCCTTGGACGTCAGTGGTGGAAGCATCCTGCTCAGCTTCTCGCTGAGGGAACCAAACTCAGCAGCAGATCCAGAGAAGCAGTCCTGCCCCAGTGCTCCTCCATTCCCCATTGCAGAGGATCATTAACCCTGCAGTAATATTGCACCGTGAAGTCTCGTTTTTACCCTGGAATCACTTAACACTAGGCAGGTCTCGGTAACAGCAGAGAAAGAATATTAACAGACAGCACTCTTTGGAAAAATAAATAAATAACCTCCACACACTTGTTTCTGCTTACACTTTGATCAGTTCCAAGAAGTCTGTTTTTCACCCAGCATGCTGCTGTCAGGATACACACAGTCTCACAGTTGACTCCTGTTTGCCATGGTTATTGTTTCCACCAAAAGAGCTCCTGCCTCAGGAATACACGTTATCTTTACATAGCCAAACTGTCAGCAGCCTGAGATACGGTGAACTAAACAGCTCACCATCACCCAAAGATGAAATTTGTTCCCCCTTTTCCCACTTCGTCTCTCCCTACACTTTCCTCATTATCTCTGTTGCCCAGTGGTACTGTCCATAAGCCAGAGGAAATGAAATCCAGCTCAGAATCCAGAGATTTCTGCCTCAGGCTTCCCCCAACCCCCTCCCAACAAGGCTTCTGGGCAAGACCCAACATAATGAGGGGTCACCTATTGAACAGAATGGCTAAACGCTCCCATCTCTTTTTAGAAAGCATCCAGTTTCTCTAGATGTAGGAAATGGCTGAGCCATTCTCTTCCTAGAAAATAAACACATCATAAGTATCTTAGCACCTAAAAGGTTAGCCTATAACGCTGCAGTGGTATTACACTAGGAGAACAGTCCTAGACCTTCTCTGAAAAATATGAGGAACATGTTTTTTTGTTTGTTTTTCCTGTGACTAGTTTTCACAGTTTCAGAAGTTACAAAAGATGGTTGTTATGTGAACTAGCATTTGGACTGCAATGTGTATAACAAGCCCCAGCAGCAGATGAAGTTTTTCCTTTGGCCACAGCCTCCACAGTTTTCCTCTCATTTGGATTCCCTAATACCTGAAACTTTGAGCACATGGCATGGGTGTTACCTATGGAGCCACAAATAAGATCCGTTACTCATCAACTACTTTCAGGGATCTTACAAGAACTGAGCACCTTTACAACAAGATCTGTGTCAAATAAAATTACGCTTGGTAAATAGATTTGGAAATTTCAGAGAGAAAACACAGACACTAAAAATAAAAAAGAAAAGATACAACAAATGTGCATGAGCTCAAATGCCCAGGCCTTGTTTCCTTAGAAACCAGGCTAAGGACAAGAAAATCTGCAGTGTCTGTAGCAGAGCATCAAGACTGAATTGTAAAGCCTTGTGCATATTTCTTACTGGATAAACTCAAACACAGAAATACTCCCTTTCCCCCCACATTATACAGCTGCAACACACAGGAGTAGATAGTAATTGCCTTGTGAGGCTCACACACTAGAATAAATAGCCACAAGTGCATGGCAGCACGCAGTACAGATGAGACTGTGATAAACATCATTGTTCCAGAGAATTTGCTGATGTACTATCAGTGCCCAGGGTAGAAAGAAAGGATGCCTGGGGAGATTATCTGCATTTATGATTCAGTGGAATCAAGTCCAAATTTCAAATAACTCCATCGAGATCTTGAACCATGAAAGGGATTTCATAAAGTAAAAGGGTTGGATAAAAAATTGTCCTCTGTCCATTTATTCCTGCTGGGGAATAAATGGAGAATGGCACAGCATTAGCATCTACTTTCCAAATTCTTTAACTCAAATCCTACACCAAAATTCACAGTGAACAGCATAAAGATTAGATGATTTTGGGGAGTGAGTGTACATGGCTTGTTTCATATACAGAGAATTACTAATGGAAGCAGTCCAAATGCATGTAGTTTTCAGACAAACAGCAGAAATTCATAGCTCAGATTTTGTGTGGCATAGAAAACTAGTGAGTTACAAGACAGATGACTCCAATAATACTGCTCCAGAGTACATCAGAGGAGACTTCTTCCTACAAGAACTCCAGAATAGTTTAGATGTAGACTTGTAAGTGGCAATGATGTGGCTGTATCAATGTGCAAAGCTGTAGAGTTGTGTTGAAGAACCTCAAAACATACAGAAGCAGAAAGCAATTTTTTTGATTGGGCACTGGACAGAGCAAACATGAAGTTGGTCTGGGTCAGAGATCTTCCCTAGCTTGTGGGGAAATCTATAAAAAAAAAAAAAAGAACAGAATGAAAAGTATTTCTGACCACATCAGTTGATAAGAGGTCTTGATCACAGGAGGACTGACTGTCCATTTCTAGCACTCTGTGTACAATCTCAGTCTCTTTGGGTAAAACCTCAATCTGTCTGTTGTGGAGAGCACACATATATATCTTTACAAATATTCGGTGTGGTTGGGCAGAAACAAGTTCTTCCATTACTATTTCTTTAACTGAAGAGAAGGTGCTTGGTTGTCCGGCACTGCGATCTTTGAGCCAGTGGAAACAGAAAAAAAAAAACATGAAACCTGTTCACAAGCTGATTATTATGCAGATCAGCAATCGTTATCCTTTCTCTCATTACCTCAAATGCTTTCTGCCATCTGTTGGTAACAAACCTGCATCTGGCAGATTACCAGAGGCGCCCTAATCAATGGGTAATTGGGGTAGAGGATTGTGGGGACAATCCTGGCAATGAAAGCACAGAAAAACTTAGAGCACAAGAAGAAAGTTTGCCTGTCACGAGCATGAGGTCTCACACCCAGCATTTCTCTACCATTCAGACAGAATTCCTTCTTCCTGGAAGAACATGGAGGGATAGACACAGATTTGTCACAGGCAATGGAACAAATTATACCAGCCCCTGTAATGATACCTTAAGCAAAAGTTTAATTTCCAACAAATTATGTCAGTGAGCGCTGCCAGGAGAGGCACGGAGCAGAGCAAGCACAAACACGCATGAGTTTGCATTGCCACGCTTACACCTTGGAACCATCTGTTAATGAGAAGTGGAGGATGCTGTGGGCTTCCAAGTAATGCCTCCTAGCCTAGTATCTTAGTGCCTTCTGATAAGAATTGCCCAAAATATGGCCCCTGCAGGTTTTCCTCCCCCAGCTGTGCATTCAGGGTCCTTCCCAGTCTTGATCAGAGCAGCTCAGATATAATATTCTTATTATCCCCCAAGAAAGCAAGCTTTTTTAAAATCATACTTACTGGTACTGAGCTCCCAATAGAGACATGTTGACAGATTTAATCTGAGTTTCAGAATAAGACAAAATTACCGGACTCCTGCAAGTTTTGAGGGAAAGAAGAGCTGAGTGGAGCACAGCAGCCCAGCCAGCACCTCCACCAAGGGAAAGCCCAAGGGAACTTGCTGCTTGCCTTCCCTTCATCAGCTGGCTGGTCAGTCAGCAAAATGCGTTGGGCTAGTCTGTACACATGGAGCTGTCAAGTAACTGACACAGCTGCTGTCCCTCCTCCACCTTAAGCACCTAGAGAGTAAGAGATGAAAGCTTAAGAAGTAAGTGTAAAGGCCTCTGGAAGAATCAGACCATCAGTTCATATTTCAAAGAACAAATCAATATAAAAACAGTACTGTACTGTTTGAAAGACCCAATCCATGCTATCTGCCCTTCCACCACTGTGTATAGATACAGAGAACAATTTCAACTGGAAAAATGTTTGGAGTGTTTGGCTATCTCTCATCACATTATAACAGTGCTCAAGATTTTAAGATATCCAGCAGTAATAAACCAGAAAGCCTATGTAATCTGCCAAACTAGACGGAAAGAGGCAGAAGAAGCAGCGATTCCTTTTTTACTGTGCTTTGCACGCCACTGCTGTGATACCCCCTGCTTGCAGTGCCCCCAGCCCCTGGGAGGGCACGCACATAACCTCTATTGCCCAGACACCACCCGGGGCGTGCCACATTCATTGCAGCGTGGAAGGAACAACAAATTCTTGTAGTAAGAAAGCAGCCCAAAGAAAAGAAGGAAGTAGAAATCCCTATAAATATCCAAATGCTGCCAGTGCCCACGCACACTGGGCTGGGATCCAAAGTAACTGTTTTGGGGTGATAAGAGTGCTTATTAAGCACCTGAGCATGGGAGAGGAGCACCAACACCCAAGCTATGATGTTACTGAGACTGAAAGAAACAACATCCTCCAGTGACCTAATACCCAGGCTGCTGTGACTAAAAAGTAAGAACATGAATCTTTCAAAGAGACCAAAATAAGAGAGGTTGCAACTGAAAGTTCATTTTAGAAGCATATTGCCAAGAGATACAGATCTTATCTCCTTCATGCTATTAAAAGGGGTGCCTTTGATATATATATATTGGATTTCACATTATGGTAGAACAACATCCCCACTTGTCCAAATCCGATTTTATTTAAATTCAGCATTCCAAGGAAGTTAGTGCAACCTCCATCTAACAGCTAGAGCCTGCAACATGCCGGTTCAGTTGCATTTATATCCCCACAGAGAGTGGGGATTCAGACACAGTAACTTTTTCTAGGCTACCAACTTGAACTGCTATCAAAAAACAAGGGTTCTGTATAGATTACAACCTGACTTCTAGGACTTTTAGGAAGATTTCTGAGAGGTAACAGAAAAAGGGCTGCAAAAGAGAGAGACTTGGCATGCTGCTTTTTGTTTGTTTGTATTTGTTTGAAGTAGGGATATTGTGTAGTCCAATCTTCAAATGTGGAAGGAGAACTCAGTCCCCCCTGTGCAAGATCAAATAGCTGTTTGTCAACAGAAGGATTACTTTCTCCTACCATCTTGAGCCTCCCATATTCATTAATTGGTATTAATCAGAAAGAAGGGGTAACAGTGAAAAGCCAAATCCTCTTTGGATGTCATTTGTGGCAATGGAAAAATCAGTGAGGAAATACAAAAATCCAAACTCAGCTTCTCAACATAACCATGCTACTGTGGGCAATCTCTTTAGATTTTCATCTCAAACTTTAAGATGACTATTGCTTCACTGCTTAGCTCTGAAAAGCCACGATGGGCAACAGAGAGGTGCCACTAATTCAAAGACACAATGCTTAATTGTCCTGATGACTCCTTAGTAGTTAGGTAGTAACTAGTGCCCTGGCACAGTTTTGGTCTGTCTTACATTTCATCCTTGTGAAACCTGGAAGCCAGCAGTCCTCGTTACCCTCTCATTTCAACTCCCTTCCTTTATTTGTCAAGATGTGTGCCAGGCTGCTGAGCTGCTGTCTGTCCCAGTGACAGAAGAATGAATAGAAAAGGCACAACATAGCAGACACCATGAAGAAAAGGCTTCATCATCACTGCTCATTCAAGGCCTCATAAGAAGGCAGTCAGCTCCAAAAGCATTCTGACTTGTGAAGAATAGGATAAGAAGAGAGTGCTTTGAACTTCTGCTCCTACCTACAGATTTTGTTTGACTTATGGAGAGCATCCAGAAAGCTTGCTCCAGCTTAGCATTACACAGATGTGCTGAAGAAAGATTGACAATAATACCTATGTTGTGTGAAGAATTTTTTCCTTGTTTCACCCTAAGTTCAGCCTGAACTTCCCAAGTGGTTGATTTTCTTCAGAGCATAACCCAGGGTGGGACAAGATGCCTGGCAGGCAAATAACCCACACCTTTACTTTTGGCTCAGGCGCCGCAGTGTCAGGTGAGCTGCTCCCTGTTAAGTCAAAGCTGCTGAAATGCAATAATGAATTCACTCAATCCATGAAGTTACCATCTTGCAGGTACCTCCTCCCTAAGAATACCCAGAATCCGTAAGAATACTCAAGATTCTTCTGAGAACTCCCCACTGCTTCTGAAGCACTTTTTAACTGTGCTGCAAAGATGACCAATTTTCAGGCCGCAGACTCTGACTTTAAACTAGCAAACTATTGCCAGAGTCCACCCTTGCCAACTGCTTACTACTGCTAATACACTGGCTTGCTTCACTAAGACTTGCTGTGTATAGAAATTAGGTAGCCCAAGGATCACATAACATTTCCAATCAACAGCCAACAAAATTAAAATAGATGCTACTTGTAAACAGCAAGCTGACATTAACCAATTTGCACCCACTTAAGCTCACAGAAGACATTTCTGTCTGTTCTCAGAGAAGGCTGAGCTGAAAAATAAAGTTACTTTGCAGTTTATTCTTACTTTCTTGCTAAGAATTTTCAACACAATGAAACTTTGGCTTGTTATGGAATGGGTTTCTGTATTTTCCACTTTCATTAGACATTTCCTGTGCATTTTTTTTCCTCTCTTTGGAAACTCTGCCACTGCAAGAGTTTGAAGCACATTCACATGATTATCATACGCAACCTTTCAGAGGAACATAGCAGAAGGATGACACAGTCCTAGTTATTCCAGACTCACTAACTGGGCAAGCAGGCAAGCATTGGAAACAGAACGTAGAACATAAGGAAGTGCTTTTCTCCCCAGAAAAAGGCTGCTCAGCAGAACATACCACTGCCGCACAAATGTAGATGTCACTCAGACGGTCATGCTGTGTAACAGATGCAAGTATTCGACAAAGAATTGGGACATCAAGGAGAGTAAGCCTTGACCCTCAGTTTCCTCCTCACCCAGTGACATTCTGTTCAGTTCTCCTAAACAGCACAAGCTGCTCTCAGTTAATGGCCCTGTTACCAGGGATGGCAACGGACTGTTCAGCTATACATGGAGGATCATTTTATTTTACCAACAGATCAGCTGTACATATTGAAGTTGTTTTGATGGCCACTACAAGAGAAATTGAACAAGTATTGCTAGACTCATGTTAGTTAGCCAAAGACCAAAAAATACTGACTACCCATACCTTCACAGGCCTTCACTGGCTCTTACCAGAACAACTTGTTCGCATGGCTGAAAAACAGCAACCATCAAGAACAGACAGAGCAGCTGCTAATAGTTGTCACAACCCTGTCTGAATGCAGAGAGAAGTCCTAAAAAAAAAAAAAAACAACAACCAAAACTAATACAGGAGCCTTCATATTCTTCTTCATCTGTAACACTCCTAATTCATCCAAAGGCACTGGCCCAATACCCACACATTTCCGTGTGAACAGAAGGAATGGAGCTGAAACACTAGAGAACAAAAAACACTAGATCTACTCCCAAAGAAAACCACATTGTGCACCTTGTCTTTCATAAAAGAAAAAAAACCTAGAGATATGAAAAACTTTCTTATGAGCCCAGCTCCATAGCAAACATTTATTTATTAGAAAATCTACTCGATATGTACAAGCAAAGAGATGAAAAAAGACAGTTGAACAGCTAACTGCAAAACACAGATGTCTGCTTAAGTGGAGTCCAACAGCCTTCAGGTTTGGGGTGTGATCCACAGAACTCGTCCCATGTCAAGTGACCAGCGCTTGGATTTCAACTGCACAAAGTGGAGGATACCTGCTTTTGGATACCAAACCAGTTATTTAATCCTTTTTGTATGAGCTGCCACCTACAGAGAACAATTCAATATGAAACATGAAACGAGAAGGCGGTGGATCATTTTCTCCCAAAAATAACTAAGAGAATTGCAGCCTTCAGGTGCAATGCTCTGTGCTACAGCAACCCTTGAAGTTGATCCTGAGTTTAGAACAGGGTGTGGATGATGCAGAGGCTGAGGCTGTATCATAAACAAATAAGGAACTTAGAGGAACCACAAGCAGTGTTCATCCTGCTCATTACAGGAACTATTCTCTTTTGTTTCCCTCTCACCCCACACTGGGGAAAGGAGGGTAGGATTCAAGGGACAGGTTGCAGAAAATCAGTAAGTGTATACAGCCACATCACTAAATATTCAAATCTGAAAGTATTGATGCTTCTTTGGTTTGCATTCACACTCCAATACCTGATAAAGTGAGGACCTGGCCCAGAACAAGAACTCCAAAATGCTATCTGAACACAAATAACATGCAAAAAGACTGGGATAAAAATCGTACATGCATTTGTCATTCTCAATACAGCACTTTACATATGTAATGAAGTTAGGTGCACTTGTAACCTTAGAGTGCTCCTGTAGCTCCCTTGCTCCTAGGTAACCAGTCTTCTTCAAACAAGCTGCCTCCAACACTTCTAGCCATTACAGGGAAGAAACACTCAGAGCCCCCTTTTCTCTCCATCCCAACCACTTTCAACAGGTAGATCTAAGATTTGTTTAATCTTTTTGCCCTTACTCCACCTGAAAGCAGTTGCATGGCAGGTTGCTTTCAAGCTCATACCCCACGGAAGCAGCCTGATGCCTTTCCATGAGATCTTGGGATGAGAAGAACCATACACTGAGTTGAGGCGGAAGCATCCAGAGTCTCCAAAATCACAGTAAGGGCATGAAGCTCAACTCCTAGAGAGCTCATGTGGTGTAAAGTCTGCACTGGGCACAATCAGAGACCTGAATCCAAACAAAACCCACTGCAAATTTAAGGTATTCCTGTAATGTTTCAATTAAATGTGCAAAGTAAATGTTCCAAGCTCTTCAATTTTACCAAAATGTTAATGCTCCTATTTCAAAGGAAATGAGCTTTTTCTTCAGCACCTCAGTATGAAAAGTACAGATCCATCAATACCACAGTTCCAATAGTAACGCTCCTCTGAAGTCAGACAGATATATGAAGTTATATTAGAGAAAAGACCATTCCCTCTCCTTACCAGGGCACCCCTTCCTGCCTTGTGTACAAGAGGCAGAACAGGAGATGCTGGCCAGCATCTCTGTGCTTTGAGGATGCCCTAAGATTCTCTCACAAACACTGGACATACTGCAGTGAATTGCATGGTACACCATCTATTCTGAAGAAAAAGATTTAGTCCATCTGAATAAAAATAAATAAATAAAATCCCCAAACACACAAACTCTGGATATTTCAAACCTCAAATTTCAGCTCACCACCCTTGTTGGAAGGAAGAAGCCCATTTCCAGTCTATCTTTCCACAGAGCAGTACAGGATTGTTGGATTACGTGATACAAGGACCTAATGGAAATACTTCCCATTAACTCCCACTAGAATCTAAGCATTTGCACTTGTAAACAGAGTCTATACACTGACAGTGTGCTTAACAGGAACTAGCCTTTTCAGGAACTAAATGCTAATGTTTGACTAAAGTCTGAGTCAAACGACATCATCTAATTTTAATGGAGTACTGGATGTTCCTACTACTACCTGCCCCACTGTTGGGATTATGACCCCGCAACTCAGAGGCAAAGACAAATGCACCAGCTTCTCTGGTCATGCAGGTCAGTGTCCAATATTATTATACACACCTGGCTTTAATGACACTTTTAACAAATATACCAGATGTAAAATCTGGCAACGAATGAGCTGGCTCACATTCATTCCACCGTCTCTGGGACAGGGTGAAAAGGAAGCAACAAAAATGGCCAGATCCAAGGCCACCAGGTGTTGTCACTTCGAGCCCAGAGATGGTCTCTCCACAGCTTACTGAATTTGTTAGGTCTGTAGAAGCTTACATTGGAATTCAGTTAAACAAGAGAGGACTTGTTTTTGTTGTTTTTAAAACAGTAAATCCAACTTTCGACACTCAAACCTGAAAAAACAGTGATTTGTGAAATAAAGTTTCCTTTTATTTAGAGACAATTCTCTTTAGCATCTCTACATCCAAAAAACTACCTTACAGGTCTGCCTCCACATCCTCACCACAAAAGAGGCTAGGAACCTGCTTCAGTTCCTGTTTTGTAGTATTTTCTGCTACAGAGCAGTTTCAGCTTCTCCACCGGAAACCTCAGTATTTAAGTGGACAGCAATGACACCTAGTGGCTTGTTAAGAATTTGCCTTACTTAATTTCCAGCACAGTCATTTATTTTTAGTAATGAGACAAAGTGCTCAGCTCCCAGCGTTTCAGTTACATGTTTCCAACTAAGTAGGCCAACAGCAAGAGCATCTGAAATTCTCTAGGAACACTTCCATAGTGCACACTCGCTGTTGTCTCCTCCATCTTGCAGCATTTCTCCAGTCGCTTGCTTGAAGCGGAGGTGAGGTAGCAGGTACAAGTTTACTTTAGGTCTTGCCCACAAAACTAAATTTCTTGAGCATAAACCTAGTTATAGCTATTTATTCTGGTTAAATAGGGCTTGGGCTTCCACCCACCTTTTTGGTTTTGTTCTCTACCTGCACTAAACCAAATGGTAGAGGTTATTTCCAGAAAGAAGTCCCAAGGCCACATCATTTCTAACAACTGGTACATAGCTCATTCACAACTTAAAATAAATACCAAGGACTTGAAAAAACAAAACAAAACATAACTGCACTGAAATTAAAGAGAAAAGAAAAATGCTGTTCTGAAAGTACAGAGGAAGAGATCTTGCAGACTGGACTTATGGGAGAACATTAAACACTTCACTTCTGTTCACTTGCCCAGAACCTACCCACTCTTACCTTTTTCAGTGAGTGATACTGCAAAATTGTCAAGAAGCACAGGTGATTAGTTATTGAAACTTCTGAAACACAGGACAATGTAAGGTAAGCTCAGAAGACATCTTCGTGTACCTTCCTGCGCTACCGACACCAGTCATTTAATCACTGCTGGAGTCTTTGCAGGGGGTAACATTCTCCATGGCCTCAGCAGCAAATAACCTAAAGATTTTCTGTCAACAATGGTGAGGAACCATGACATTTGTGGTATATGTACCTATTATACAAGCCCAGAGCCCTCTGATAATTAAAAATAAAAAACTAAAAAACCTAGTTTCAGTTTTGTTAACTGAGACATATTAATACCCAAGACTGAAATCAGTGGATTTTTGAGGTACTTTCCCCCATCAATCTATCTCACGCAAAGACTTACGTGTTTTAATTTACTTGCTATGCCCCAGTTTCCAGACACACACTTCTTCCAATATTGCAGACCAGCAAATCTCTCTGGAATGTTCTGTAAGCAAATATTTCTCCTTGTCAGAGCAAAACAGAAACATTTGTCTAATATTGTGACATTCTGTTGCACTAATAGGAAAATAATGGAGAACTACTAATTCTAACATACCAGGAAAGCACGCTATAAACACTAAAAAGTAAAGAGATGGAACAAGCATTAAGAATGCCCCAAGGAAAATAAACAACTTTACGTTACTCACTGCATCAGGATGAGCTGCTACTCATGTTTCTGTTAAAAGGCAGAAAAACAGCCACTTGCTTGCTTTTGACCAGGAAAAGGTTTGGGCACAGGGCTGCTGTTTCTTTATAATGGTATATCAACATTAAATATCATACTGCTTACATGAAAAGACAATGATTCAGGATTGGCCACTTACAACAGGTTTAATGCTGAACTTCAAAAGACATCACATTTAGTTCCACCACAAATTCTTCTGATAACAGCCATCAACTTATGAAAAGTAAAAGGCTATCCAGAGCCAAAGAAAACTACCGGATGGGGTTTCTGAACCACTGGTTTATGGAACCACTGAAACAGCAGTTTCTGATAAGCCAGCAACAAGCACTACGAGGCAATAATAACGAAACTGCTTATCCCACAGCTCTAGCAGTGAAAAGATTTCAAAACCTCAGATCTTCCTGCCAGCTCTGCTTTTTCTTACTCACTTTACACAAATAAAATTCATTCATTACAGGCTGAAGATCCCCCAAGAAAAGAATGGACGTTCTTCTGGAGTTATGAATGGTTATCAAAATTCTTAGGTCTGTTCCTTGCGGAAGGAAATTAGTATTCCCTTTTAATGATGTGAAGACCAATTTCTACATCCTATGAACAAAGTGACTTGCAGATTGAGACAGGTGCTCAAGACAAGAACAGACAGATATGTGAAATAACAAGAGTTTTTCAGAGGACGATTGTTTTCTCTTGCCTTAATTAAAAGTCATCATCTTCATCCCCTAACAGTAGAACTTGACTAAAATTTTAGTTTCTTTAGTAATAAAACAAGGAACCCAGGCTAAACTGCTAGAGATTTTTGTTGTTGTTTTTCCCTCACCCACAATGTAGTGATCACTGCCTTCTGGGAAGAATTTTCCAAGTCAGAGCACTAGACCTGCACTGACCTGCAGGCATCCCCAAAAAGCATCAGGTATTGTCAAGAAGGCAAAAAACTGCCTGATTACACAGTACTGACTTCAAATTGGAGAGCAAATTTGTCACCAGTTAGAGGTCTCCATAGTCCATCCTTGAGGGAATCTATGACTAAATCCCTATTCAAGTGCAGCTTGAAGAGGAACAGAGTATGGCAATACAAAAGGGTAGTGTTCCTACTTGTCTGGAGTATCAGTTGAAACCTTACTAGTGCATGTATCAATTTTGGTTTGGAGTGGAGATGAAAACAAAACCCACTATACAAAGGCAATTACAGAAGAAATGGGACGGCAGGGTAAACAGGCTAGAAAGCATTGCCAAAAAAAATGAAGAGTCCCTAGAGAAAATCCAAATATACGGACTGGCCCATAAGGCTCGTGGGAAAGAAGAATTATACCGCCTGAATTGCAGGCAAATGACTTACGTGTATTGTGAGACACCTGCTTGAAAATTATACACATTCCTGTATTACATTGTGTAGAAACATGTACTTGTGGGGCATGATGTTTACAAAATATATGTGCAAGAGCACTTCTCCTTTCATGTTCTCTCAGCGTATGTGGTTATAGCACTCATCAAAAAGGAAACCAAAGGCAATTCTAGCACTGGAAGTGATGAATAAGACTACACTGCTGAGTGTTCCTCACTGCCATCCCTTTAAGGTTGTCTTCACCAAAACAGATACCACACGACAGGGAAGAGAAACCACCCGCTGTTCCCAGTTCCCTCTGGGCAACAAGGCACTCCGTTAGCTTCACACTGAGAACCTCAGAACTGCAAGTAGCAAACATCTGCTAAAAAAAATCCAGTAGATTAGCTTTAATTATTTTTCAAGCTCTTAGCCATCACTACATCTCCTCATTTTTCAAGACTAGATCACTGTAATTCCAGTAACAAGACCCCACTACTCTTTCCTTAGAGTTCCACAGAAGCCACCGTGTTCCCACTTCTGGAGGTTATATTTCCACCACAGAAGAGTCCCAAGTTGTGAACACAACCACTCTAGTGTACTGACAGTTGCAGTTTTGGAGGAGAACTACAGCCAGCTTTGCATCTCCTCTTCATACTTTTGGGGATCAATAAAGGGCTTGTCAATGGACCGGATCATCAGTTCTCCACAGTACACACATTCAGCTGCCACAATATCATCAATGTCAGCTTTGATTTGTTCCCGGCTCTGCTGCCCCTTTCCCAAGCTAGCAGTATCTGCATCCTTGGAACGATGGTGGCCCTTGGAAGGCTGACTGGTAGCTGCCAGCTTCTTTTGAAGGTCTTCAAGCTTTGCCTGCTTATAGGCAGGAAGGTTTGGAAAAACTGCTTGAAGGAGACAGTCATAATGAAACATGTGACCACAAAGGAAAAGGTAAAATGGGCGGTTTAAAAGTGGAAAGTCACAAGCAGCACATTTTTCCTGAGGCTCAACAGAGCCGTACTTATTTCTCATTTCCTGGATGTCCTCTCGAATTCTCTTGGCACTCTGCGTGGCTTCCTCCATCTCCCTTTTCAACTCCTCAATGTGCTTGTTGTAGTCCTCCAGAGAGTTACAGATTGCTTCCTTGAAATGGTCAATAGTGACGAAGTCTGGAAAGAATGGCAGGACATCTTCAATCTTCAGCAGGGCGCAGCTGGAGAGGCAAGCCATTGCCTTCTTGACATCCTTCTCTTCTTGAACAACATGGCGAGCAATCTTCAACCAGAGCTTCTTCCGGAGTTCCTCATCATCTTCAGGGAGATCTGCACAGGACTTGGCGAGATCAACATCCACCTAGAAGTTGGATAGATGAGGAAACTGAGTTAAGCTTTCCTCTTTGTTTATCCACCATTCAATGTCAAAGCCTGCTGTCCATTATAGGAGGCATTTATAGAAAACCTCTTGCTATTTCATTGCCTAGGGCTTCACTCATTACTGGCCTGCTGCTTGTTTACATGGCAAACACCTTCTCTCCTCTCCACCACTATTGCTCCAGCTAGAAGATTTGCTTACTACCCAGCAGAGAACAATGCACAGCACTACAGTAAAGGCAAATCTATATTACACTATCTTTGCTGGCTACACGCTTCAGTGAAGACACAGCAGTGCCAGTAGAGAGAACTCAAACATCTTCCTGAAGGTCAGACTAAGCTGACAAAAGCATTACTCTGATAATTACCACAGCTAGGAATAGAAAGCAAGTAGAATCCTGAACACTAGCTTCAAAAGCCTTGCATAAATGCAGAATAAAAGTATTTTATGTTGGAGACTGAGCTTAAGACAGATAGTATTCCCCCTTGTATTCCTCATACACCCACCCTCAATTATGAGTTTTCCAAGTCAGCTGTCCACTTAAAACATCTGTGAAAGCACAGAAGTTAAGAGTCTTTCCTCCTAGACTTAGCTGCACAGTTCGTACACTGATGAGTCTGTCCACTTCCTCTCAGTTCTTGGTTATTCAAGATAACTTGAACTAGCTACATTTCCGTATGTCATAGCATGCATGCACAGACACACGTACCTGTAATGCAAGATCCACAGCTTCTTCATATAATTCCATCACTTTGTAAATATGGACACACGCATGGTGGTGCCCATGCTCTGCACACAGGCGCAGCGCGTACTTCAGGTCGTAGTGGATCCTGTTTGGGTTGGTTCCTGCTTGCTCCAGGTATGATAGCAGTGAATCTGGCCGACACAAAGCATAGAGAGACAACAAGTAGTTGTGAATAGCTTGCTGGGTTTCCTCCAACTGATAGACACAGAACTCCATGTATCTAATGGCTTCATTGATCTGCTGGGTGCTGGCACTCTGGCTATAGTTAACAAGGGCTGGAATGAGGTTCCTGGCATCAAGCCTGGAGCCCATAGAAATCCAAGCATCAACTACCTTCTTGGGAATATGCTGGATGAGGACTGGGGAGAACTTGTAGAACAGCTTCTCATCTCTGTGCCTAGACAGCACGTTTAGAGCTTCATCATACTCATCATGCTGGCAGTGGTGAGCTACTACTCGCTCATAGTCCTGCATGATGACTGCAAAGTAGACCATGTGCTCCGTGTCCCCATGGCTCGCCAACAGTTCATAAATAGACGCCCGATTATTAAACAGACAGTCTTTGTTTTTAGGGCTGCTCAAGAAGGTGCGAAACTTCTCCCGCGTATCCAAATAGAGATTTCGCTGTGAGGGATCTCCTTCCAAAATACCCAGCCAGTTCAGGTACAGCTCTGTTAACCATGTGGTCAGAAGAGTGGTCTGTGTCTTCTCAGAAGGCTTCAAGCTACTTAGCTTCTTAATCAGAAACTCCATCAGGGCCTCTTCTTGCTTGGCTTCAATGAACTTAAGGGCAATTTCCTCAAAGTAGTTCTGGGTCAGCGCGTAACATTTGGCACTGTCTAGATATCTCTTGTTTTGGAAGCAGTGCTCTGCCTCTTTTGCCAACACAATGTCTAGGCACTCCGGACGGTCTTTACAATATTCTTTAGCTAAATCAAATTTGTTCATATTCATATACATCTTCCACACATCTCTAGATTCCCGCTGGACGTGATAGCGGAACACTACTTTCTCCGTGTGAATCCATATCTGCTGGACTGTGGGATCCTTGATCATGCGTGTCAATGTGCCAAACTTCTCCAGGAACAGGTCTTGAAAAACAACCTGCTCATTCAGAGTGCATACAGCCTTCACCCGGTCAGGCAGCAGCAACAGAAAGTGAAACTGGGTAAGTACAATGGATATTGGCTTGTTCACAGTTATGTCAATATCAGAAGGATAAACCCAGACCCGTTCATCACTCAGAATTGAATCAGGACGGCTATAATCCAAATTACCATACAAAACACCATTTCCCATCATCCACGCAAAGGAGCGTGGGTTGGAACGCAGTTTTGGAGTGTAAAAGGCTATCTCGCTGAAACCGAAGCTGGCTGGAAACTCCCGGAAGCTGGGCAAATGGTCAGCATGCATAGCAAATATGGAGCTGAAGCCTTGCTGCTCTGTCCCTTCAGGCACTTTGCCAACAAACTGGAAGAGTCTCTTTCGAGTGGTGGCGATAATAAAAAATTTCCCTTCTATTCCTCGTTCAATCTCCAAACAGCAGACTGGTGCGGGTCCCGATTCCTCCTCCAGAGTGTAGACCTGTCGGAAGTACTGGTCAGGATTAGTGCTGAAGAGACTTCCCTCGCTGACAGATATTTCGGCTTCGTAGATTTGCCCCTGGGCTGTTCCCACCAGGATAGGCCCAGTGTTGGTCTCTGTACCAAGAAATTTGTTCCAGCCCACGCTTTCAATCAAGTGGCCTCTCCAGCGGGAGAGTGTCCGCGCTTTCTGAACACTTCTGTTCAGGTAAAGGCATTCACTGGTGTTCAGAGCAATCAGGAGATGAGAGCCTGCAGGGACACAGAAGGGCAGAAGGATAGAACAAATTTACACTGTTGCCTAAGCAAGTCAAATTCCTGAGGCTTCTCAGCCTCACATTAGATAAGCACTAGTATCAACATACTTAATCAACATACTTTTCCAGGCATTCATAAATATGCGGGGGATTTCCATACTGGATCAGAACAGCAGTTCATGTTGCAAACTAAAATTGCAAATCCCAGAATCTTCAGCAAAAAGGTATTCTTCTATTTTAACAAGCACTCTAAGAACAAACATTTCCCAGAGTTCTCTCCTGTCCCTGGCAGCTAATGAGCATCTCTTTCCAAAAATTTTGTTTGGTTTTAAATTAATCAAGGCTACAGCGAGCTGCAGATGTTTGACAGTTCTTTTTAAAAAATCTTACATATACACAAACAGTACAAGGCAACTGCAAGGATTTTCTTTGGTTTGTTTTAGCAGCCTTGTTCAGAACAGCCTCATTGCATCAGTGCTCATTTCAGACGGTTCAAAAGCAACAACATACACATGAACCAGTAGACAGAACCCCTGGGCAATAGAGTACAGCCCACAAGAACCAGCTGTTTGCTTTATTCACAGAACAGAGAAGAAAGAGGACTCCTTCCCCAGTACTTGCAATGCACATTCAATTGCCTCTGCTGCCAACCACTGTCCGTAAATATACATTGCCCATTGCCTCACCTGTGTGGTCCAAAAACATCTTGTAGACTCTGGCTTCATCTTTGCGTCCCAACTCTACCTGATTAGGTTCATCTGGCTTCCCAAGATCAATCCTGCAAAGAGAAACCATGAAAGCATACTGCCCACAAAAGTTCACATAGGCATAGTTTCTTACTATTTTCCACATATGTAGGCTCTTGGCTTCTTATCCCTTTTTTAATTACAAGTTCTCTATTAACTTAAAAAAAAAAAAGAAAAAGAAAAACACTCAGTAACTTCAGGTGACTGGCAGCATTACCTGAGAAGGGTGTCTTTGCCAAGGCTCATACAGAGCTGGTTAGAGGAGACCACTAAGCTGTTAATTTTCTCTGGAGGAGCAAAATCAATTCTTTGCTTGTTAAATATTGGTGTTTCCTTCTCCAGCCGTGCATTCACATACCCTGGAGAAAAAACATGAACACTTAAAAGACAAAGAAAACACAACAAGAATTACATACTACACCAGAATCTAATCTAGAAAGACAGAGGAACCACTGCCTGCTCTGGGTTTTACCAAAAAGGTACAGTGCTCTGTGAAGCATGAACACTGAGATCAGCACTCCCTTAAACACAAAACAGAAAAGTAGTAATGTGCTTTACTGTCTTGTTACAGAAATGCAAGCTTGTCACAAAGAATTCCAGGGCAAGATACAAAACCGTTACATAAACTGCATATAAAGCTGAAAATGGGAGCAGAATCAAAGACATTTTTTGGGGGGTGTGAGGGGTGGCAGTTTATGTGTTCAAGACAGAAAACAGCTGGTATTATGTAAGACACAAATAGCACTCTGGTTTGACACTCCCATACAAGCTACTCAGGAGACCACTGCAGTGTTAGCCGAAATATATTTCTTACTTTTTCCATATTGGAATTGAATAGGATACAATACTCGACATCCTTAGTTCATAAGGTGAAGTTATTTTTAAAACCATGTTAATGTTAATTTGTTTTTTGATGGTGAGAGTGTTATTTCTGTCTGTGTTTGTTGTTGTTTGGTTGTTGTTTTGTCATATGAAACTAAAACCAAGTCATAATAATCATCAGCAAAATCCTGGAACATCTGTACATCCACAAACAGATCGTATCACAAAGTTGCATCCATATCTGTCCCACGAGACAGGTTTTCCCATTGACTGAGTTTCCCATACGCACAAAGTATTACATAACCTTCTGGCAAAGAAGACAGCAGAGGATCGCAGTCTGACCACACTACCTCCAGCCAGAAAGCCAGACAGACGGGATATGTGGCTAGGTTAACTCATCTGCTTTGCTCCGTGAGCAAGTGAAGGATTTCTAAGGCACGTAGATCCAGGCAGCAGTTAGCCTGGACAGGAAGATTAAAAGCAAAACAGAGCTACTGCAAGTTAAGGCCATTCACCGCCAAAGCAGCTATCCAGCAAGATGTATACAATGAAAAATTTGTATCTTGGAGGAAACAGACTACTTCCATTCTGAAGAGCATTGGCCTAATAATCTCTAGGCTGGGACAAACAGCATCCCTCCAATGCATATTTCATACCTATAACCTCCTCCACATTATCCTGAAAAACTTTAACTGCAGCTCTGTTGTTGTTGAAAAAAATCAGCAGAGTAGTGGAAAGCAGGCTGCTGACACTATGATTCCTTTTATCGCCTGTTCTGCCAATGGCTTCTCCTTGCTTCTGCCTCAACACTAGGCCAGCTGTGGGATCTTTAAAGGATTGCTGTTTTAGAGGAGAGATGCGCACACGGGAACAGACAAAGCAACCACAGTCTGAGTAGGCAGATTTTTCCTCAGCATGAGTATTTTTCCTACGTGTTGATCCACAGCTTAAATTTTACCCACTCATGCAAATGTGCATTCCTTTATTTACACTTAAGCAAAACAGATGTTCTTCAGTTCAGATTGAGCTGCAATGCGAAGGCCTGAACTTGCTGTTATGAATGGTGGTTCAAAACATGCAGACAAAGCTCCCAAGGTAGAGATTCACATGATGTCACAGGTAACCAATATATATTTCCTTCATATACGCTTATATAAAGGAAAGATGACTCTAATGGAGAGAAGGGAAAAAAAAAAAAACAACACCCCAACAAGATCTCCAAGTCACATTCATTCAGAGAGTCTTGAATTTTTTTCAGATTGCCACCAGGCAAAAGGTGGACTGGGACAGCAAGAGGTAGGATGTTTGAGGGATTGTTTGTTTGTTTTTTATACAGTTCAAATCAGCACATTGTAGACTTTTTAAGACTGTATCCATTAGTTATAACAACTGTAGCAGCAGCAGCATTAACATGAGGATTTTAACTAGTGTCCGTAACATGACACGGATGCAGTTCTCCAGCTTACAATTCCCTGTACAAAGGAGATATGTATTTTATAACTCATATTCCTTTCAAACAGCCCCCTTCCTCCATCCTGACCCCAATGTCCTCTTTCTGTTCAGGTGAGATCCTATTTCAGTATTTCCCACCCTGATTTCTGTGCAAAACTATGTTCTTCCTTAGAGCTTTGAATCTGTTCAAGGATTTAGGTTCACCAACATCGATCGAGTCCACCAGGTCAAAGTAGGGCTTTTCAGGCTGGAACTGGAGAACTTGAAGTTTACACTGCAGCTGTACTTGAGCTCTGCAACAGAATCTACAACTCTGACAAACAGTACCTGTTCTGAAACGTTGGGAATGACTCACTGAAACAGAGAAATAAATTTTTAACATCTTCCAATATTTCCAACCTAACCTTAAGGACTGCTTTGAGGAAGTTGACTATTTACTTACACTTCTTTCAAAATCAATTTGCTTAAACTTCATTTTGCCCACAACTTATATCAGGCGAAGTTTTGTTCCAAAATGGCAATGCATTCTGATGTATGAATGACTGAAATCCCGATTAGACTGTGTCTTTGCAATTAAGCAGTTTCCTAAACCTCCTTTGCCAACATCATTTGTCACCAAACAGGTAGATTTCCCAACTGTAAGACAGCCATGACTGAAGACAGTGTTGCAGAAGTCAAGAAGAAAAGCTGAGTCCTTGGAAATGTATTTTCAGCTGGCAGCAGGTCCCAACACTGTTTTGTTCAACACCTATTCAGGACACTTACTCTTACATAAGATCATGCAACAAAATAACAATGTACATTAAAACAAACAGTAGGTATATAT
Source organism: Cygnus atratus (assembly GCF_013377495.2). NCBI lineage: Eukaryota > Metazoa > Chordata > Aves > Anseriformes > Anatidae > Cygnus > Cygnus atratus. The sequence continues at coordinate 32,801,236 of NC_066366.1, forward strand.
CTACTTAAGCATGTAGACATCAGAGTAATTTTGTGTGTTTATTCTTTATAATACATATATGAGTATGACAATACATATATGAGTATGACAATTCATCAGTACCACATATACAAGCATCACAACCTGTTTTCCCCAAAGACTAACAGTGGGCAACACTATATGAGGAAAAGACTTGAAATAACGTGTCCACGCATTTCCAAAAGTGTAACCCTCATATGCCAACTCTGCATAGCAGTGGTTACTACCTTGATGATACCAGGTAGCACAGAATCCTCTCTCAACCAACATTTCCTCCCCCAGTGATCAATATGATGCTGTGAGGCAGCATCCAGTGGGGAACGGTTATTAAACCTAAGGGTTTTGCCTTGTATTTATCAAGGAGCATGCTTGCCATTTGTTTGCTTTCTCGCATATGAAAGAAATGACTGACTGGTCACCACACCATTGCTTTACATTGACTGCACACCCCAAATCACCCCAAACAGTGAAGCTTTTAGAAAGCTGCCCCAGGATAGGAAACCGACCCCATGCTGGTACAACTGCCTTCACAGCCACTGTGGCTGTAGCAGTTGGGTTCCTTGACGAAGTCCAAACATAAAAAAAAAAGGGAAGCTGGCTAGGTGACCTCTGACAGCTCCCCCAGCCCCGACATAAGCCGTGCTGCAGCGCCGTGAGGCACACGCACCACACGCCGCCTCGGGGCACGCGGCCCTTCGGGGACACCCCTTGTCCTGAGGCACCCCGGAGCCCGACGTGCCACACTGCCCAACCCCGGGCACGACACCGGGGCCCGTCCGTTCGCGCAGCGCTGCCCCGGGCAGCAGAGAGGGGCTTATTACCGGAGTGCGGGATGCCCACGGCGGCGCGGCTCTGCTGCACGGCGGCGGAGCGGTGCAGGGAGTCCTCGTACTCGTCCAGGATGGACGCCATGGCGCCCAACGGCCGCACCAACCGCCGCCACCAACGGCCGCTTCCGCCAGCCTTCCCGTGAGCCGCGTCACGTGCCCGCCCGGCGCCGCTCCGCGCCTGCGCCGTGGCCGCCGTCCCCGCCGTCCCCGCCCCTCCTGGAGCGGGGGGTGTGCGCGATCCTCCTCCCTAAGATGGCGGCGGAGGGAGCCTGGCGGTGGGGTGGGTTTGTCCCCGCTGTGGTCGCAGCCGCCTGGCGAGCTTGTGGCCTTGGTGCGCAGGTGCTGCGTGTCAGTGTGGTGCTCACAGCTCCTTGGCAGTCTGTCGTGTGCAGGCTGGCTGCGTACTTTGTAAACCATCACATTAGTGCACCAGTATACTTAGCACAGCCACTGCTTAGTTGTGATGCTGCTGCACGCACATCTAGTGACTGCAAACGGCAGCTGGCTGCTTATGGACACATCCATACAAACCGACACGTCTTTTCTTTAGGACTGTTTGATCCAATCTTGGCTTTGTAGCTAAACAATGATTGCCACAAAGCATGTGGCAATCCAGCGTAAGGCTGACCTTGAATTGAGCTAGATTTACTCTGCATGTTTGTCCCATCTTTCTAGGCAAAGCTTACTAGGCCCAACTTCTGTATCAATAATACTTCAGACCTGGATTTTTGTTGTGTTTGGATTATGCCAACAGTTGTATTTACAGCTTTGCCCTCTAGTTTAAACTAGCCAACTTTGTATCTGGTGTTATAAAGTTAATCTTACGCAACACTTTTGGTCTTCATCTGAGTTATATTATTTTATAATGAGAACATGTATGTGTATGTACTGTATGTATACAAAATATATTATGTGTAAACTTCGTAACACCTTCTGGCAGAAGCAGAGAAATGTTTTCCCACGGAGTACAGGGCACTTTACGACACATTAAAGTCGGTCATCCCCATCTTTGCTTACACGTCAGCTGGCAGTGAGTGGCATCACCAGTAGCAGTGGCACATGTTTAGCTTTGCACAAACTAACACAGTTACATCTCCTTTTCCTCTGCCCTTCTTCTGCAAACCTCACCCCCATAAACATGGGTCCAAACCACAGCCCTGTGCCTCAGGCCTTCTCTCTGGTGCAGAGCCAGACATGCAGGTCCCACGCTGGCTGGGCTGCTGGAGGCTCCTGGAGCATGCCTCTGCAGGGTCACCTGTGTCTGCTTTGCTAAAAACACAAGGTGGCTTTTCCTGACTCAGCCTGTCTGCAAGCACTGGCAGGAGCCTAGACCCAGGTCCAGCCCCAGCTGTTTACCATCTCTGTGTGACAACTCTGAGCCATAACAACAAAACCACATTCCTTTGCTCTCCAATCATCCTTATCATCATAAACAGCAAGTGTTCTCATTTGGCTTCTCAAGAGGTACACACAAATTGCATTAGGTTTAGGAAAATTAGGTAGGGAGGGATTTACTGGACTATCAGATCCATTCTCCCACTCCAGGAGATACCACATCACATAGTCCTTTCTCCAATCCTATCAAGGTCTGTCTGAAAGCGTGGGTATTTTTCCCCAACTGCTCTAGCCCGCACCTGTCTCAGATGCTGATTGCTCTCATGATTTTGAGCTCTGATTTCCACTCTAATGTAAGCCAAGTCTAGTCTGAATCAATTTGTTCTTGTTCAAACACTGTCTTGCAGTGTAAATAGTCCTCCCATTCAGGCATTAACTTCCTTCACAAAAATGAAGTTAGAGCCTTCATTCTGATTTAAAACCCAAGATTTACAAGACCAAGATCTTTTCTTTCTTCTCTTAAAAAAAAAAAAAAGGAGACAGTTTCCTGGAACATACTAACATACTAGTATTTTCTGCAGCAGTTGCAGCTTCAGCTCATCTTCATGTAACATGAATTTAACCCCTCCTTTCAGATGAGGTCTCCCCTTTTGCCTTAAACAATGATGCTTATACTTTTGTATTTTTAGCAGTACGAGACTGAAAGGTTGTTTGGTTTGTGGAAAATAAGCCATCTCAAAATGTAACTGGAAATTAGGCTAAACTGAAATTTGTGCACAAATTTCTCAGTGTTCAGGTCCATGGAGTATTTCCATTCAAAGTCCACATCAGGACATATTTTTATAATCTTTTTCTTCTTGGTCAGGTCCAGAAATGGAAGAGATTTTCTTTCCCATTTTGGCAGATACCAACACCAGTTAGGACTGATACCTCACAAGAAAGCTTTGTCTGAGTTTAGTGTGGTTAAATTGCAAGCCAGATCCTCCCCTTATTTGGGAACGAAACATCAGCCTAAAGCTAACCCAGGCCCACAAGTCTGCTCCGTCCATCTGCACTATCATCTGCTGAGATTATTTAATTTACAAACATGTGCAATAATTATATCCCAGTGCTGCATTCACAGGTTTGATGTTCTGAAAAGAAGAGGGGAACAAGGGTTGCGGGCAAAGGATTTATCAGCTCTTTGATTCACCAAGAGTCCAAGAGTGTGTGGAGAATCAAGATGATTACATTTTGTGTGTAGTAGTAGTGTAAGTCTACAAGAGGGAGAGGTTTCTGTGATTCTCACATGGGAGAGATTTCTGTGAGCAATTTTGGTGATGTGTTTCAATTGGAAGCCTAAATTCTGTTCTTTTTTTTTTTTTTTTAATGGCTGTGCTCACCCTCACAGTAGTTTCAGCTTAAACAGTTAATGTTTTCTCCCAGCTATGGACACAGGTATCAACATCTAGTTGCTTTATAACATCTGATCTACTCAACTTCTGTCAGGAACAGATTGTAGACAACGGTGCGGACGAACACATACTGTATTGGAGGTCTGGATTCCCAGGAGATTGAGCTTGCCTAAATCTGGGCTTCCACAATGCCATCTCTGCCACTCCTGGCTGCCCTGCCCAGCCCGTTCTGTGTGCCAATATTAGCTCATGTGTGATTGAAGAGTGAGCCAGTGCAGCGCCACGCACCAGATGACTGTGATCCATGATCTAAACACAAGTGCTGGTGCAGAAGGGCGGGCGGGAAGATGTGGCTTTCAGAAGAGGTAAGGGCACAACAAAGGCAGTTCATATTTAAATTACATGAACTGCCCTGGAGATAACCTGGTAACCAAATTATAAGGTGAATTAAACCCTGGAATTCCTCACAGATTTTCTCTACAGTTGTGGTACTGGTCATCCCTCTGTCTCCCTGCCTGTAGGGTAGTCTTTCATTGTGATCAATACAAAAGTATCCCTCATTCATAAAAACCATAGGCAAACACATGTACTTCCCCAAAAGCAACAACCTCCGTAAGATACCAAGAAGGGTGTAATATATAGCCAGGTTCTCAGACACCCCTGTACCTGCTTTGAGGAAAATGCTGCAGATGCCTGTATCCCCCACCCAATCAAGAGACTTTCTCCCATTTGTGTCACTTCCCCAGTGAAGCAAATGGTGTTTCTGAGTGACCAGTTGTCTTATATGTACATATTTACTACAGGAAAAAGAAGGTCCCACAGTTGTCTAGACATGGGTATCATGGTTGCCTGTAAGAACCTCAGCTGGAACCTATGTAAGAATCTATAAAGCAATTATAATTAACATTGGAAAAAATCAAAGCTTGAAAGGAGTTTGCCAGAGCCCACCTCTTAAACATTAACCACTCTCCCATGCTTTCCAAGCTGATTGTCAGGAGCAAACATCCTGCAGACCAGTAAGCACTGCATGGAACCATATCACAGACCAACTTACTACAGCTTTTCTGACAAATCAGTAAATTTTCCCACTCCAGAGCATGCTGTCCTTCAGTTAACACACTGAATGCCCTAATGGAAACTATGAGTGTAACTTGTAAGTGCCAAAATGAGCATACAAACACAAGAGAGAAAGGACAGAAACATGTTTTTGCATTGAGAAAACCTTTTTCCCATGGCCAGCACACTCTGGCTAATCCCTCAGTTCTAAAACTATTAACTCTTCCGGAAAGTAAAAACCAGGGATGTGGCAGAGGCAGTGGTCTTACAGCATTTTATGGTTTTCCTAACTATGCATTTTCAGCCCAGCCCCTCACTGTTTAGTGTTAAGTTCCTGCCCTCCCCTGTTTCTCATGGACAATGCAACCTTATCACCTTATTTTGCTAATTCCCTCACCCTTTCCAGTTAAGTGTTAACTCCTCTTTTCACTTGAAGTGTCTAAAAGATTGACATAATTAAATTAGCCCCGGAGCATTGTCTCTCAAGTTACCCGTAGTCTGAGGTTTGCTGTTCCTTTTCAGATTTAAAGAAAGGGCTTCGAGTGCCTTAAACCTTGCCTGCTTTTTCACATTTATCACTTGGTTGAATAAAAGATACACTTTCTCCAGCAGGTGGCAACATACTTCTAAGTGATTTATAGAACATCAAAGAGGTAAAACTCATTCTGTGCAAGTCACATAAAAGATAATTTGTCTTTGAGAAAGGGGCTGAATACAATATAGGTGCTTAATCTTTCCTTGGAACAATTAAGAAAATACTTTTGAAGCTAGTGGCATTGTCATTTCTTATTAATTTATTATTCTACAATCTTAAAATCCATTATAATACTGTTGTTGTTATTTGCCTCCACATTTAACTAGTGTGGCAGTGAACAGATGAACCTGGCCCCGCTTTTAATTCCAAACAGGAAGAAAGATGTTCAGAGGCCAGGACAGAGGGAGCTGTTTTCTCCCACTGTTTCTCCATATTTATTTTTTTTTCCTTAATGGCATTTCAAAATCACATACCTCTGATGCGCAATAGTAACACCCATTAGCTGCTGTAAAATCGTAAGGTATTTTTATTGCTGTGGACTCAGAAACTAAGGAGTTCCTATCAGTCAAGAAATCTATATGGGAAAGCAAATGCTACGATCTTTCTTCCTTTGATTTCAGATGTGGTAATTTTTCTGTGAATAACAGAAGCCTGGTATTCCACTGGCTTGTGCTTTGTGGCTATTTATGCCTCTGCAAGGTTGTAAGAAAATGATATGGAAAAAGCATTTGACATCACTTCCTGCAGGCTGCAGTGACTAGACAAGGTACACCACAAGGGAAACCAGACACAGGCTCTCATCTTTACCTTTTTGTCTGTCACTTCTTTTAAGTGGTAATTACGCTTGATTTTTCCCAGGGAGGATATACACTCAGGTGCATGACAAAATGCCCTGTGACTCAGCATTAGCTGTCTCCCTGCCTGTGATTATGAAAGTGGCTTGCCAGGCAGCGGCTACGTTTGACTTCTTGAGCGTATCCCATGGCATCCTGTGATCCTGTTTGCTCTGGCACCTGTGCTCCACCACAGCCCCTCTCTTAACTGAGATCTCCACCCACCCTGCCCCACTGCATGTTGGCATTGCCTCCTCTTTTCATCACCCCCCTGCTTCTTACTCTTTTATACTTCCTTGCATGCAGCAGGGTGAAAGGATTCAGAAATGTACCCAAGCGCATCGTTTACAAAGGGAGTGTGTTGACATACACAGCCCACTTGTACAAAGGGAGGGGAAGCTGCAGGCCTGGTTTGCTCAGTACCCACAGGCCATGCCAAGAGTGGCCAATGCATCTTTCTCTCTCCCCTGGGAAGAAGAAAGCCCTGCTACTTTTAAAACTGAGGACGGCCATCTCCCACAACCTGCAGTGCTTTTTCTGAGGCAATCTGAATAGGGTGTGCAAAGGTCTGTGATAGCGGCTCCCAGCCTGTGACATCCAGGCAAATTGGTCTGTGGCCACACCTAATTATGAAGTTACAAATGAGATCAACAAAGGTGGAAGAATATGATGTCATCCAGGGTAACTGCTGCTCAGTGAAAGTCAAGAGCAGTAGCTACAAAAAAACTGAACATCGTAATGCTGCACTTCAGAGGGGAAATGTGGAATTGTTTGAGCTGACCCATAGGCTTGCCCCCCCTACAACAGACCAGCCCTAGTTTCCTATTCCCCTCCTCATCCACATCGACTCAGTGTTTTTAACTTAGTCCCTAACTGGGCATTTCCTGCCACAGCTCTAGTGGGAAAGGTGGCTATAATTAATAGAAATATGCAGAGAAGCAAGTGTCTTTCGCTAAATAACTGTTCTGTTGTTGTCGTTGTTGTTTTTAATAATGGGACTTTGTGCAGTTGTATAAAGATTGTTGGTGACAATCACGCACTGCCTAAATACATAAATTGAATTTCCACTTCAATTTGCTGTGCACTCAAACGGAGAAGCTTTTCTGTTTGATTGAAGCAGAAGCTACAGATGGTACTGGATCTCAACTGAACAAAGGTTGAACACTAACAGTACCTGAAATCTTGGTCTGCCTGAAAATAATTTGATCTTGTGCACTTTATTCCCAGTGGACAGGTATCCACATCATGAGGAATACTGCCATAATTGGTAGTAAATATAATTCCCAGGAGAGAGGCCAAATGCAGTCTTGGAGACTGAGTATTTAATACTCAGCCAAGAGCTGATCTGTCACAGCGTACCTGCTATGAGTGTGCAGCCAGTCTCCATGGCTGGCACTTCAACAGCTCTAGGAACGAGACAGACTTTCACTGCAAAACCAAAATTGTTCAAAAGCCTTGCAAAACCAAAATGTGTGACTCCTACCACCTGACTCCTTGCTGCATTGTGAAACCAAACCTGCCTCTTCTGTTAGACGTCAGGAGCAAGGCAGAACCTGAGAAAGGAACCCGTGGGAGCTGCTGTGTTTATTTGCTTAATCACTTAGTTTAAATATAGATTAAAAATCACTTAAGCTCATCCAGAAGTTAAGTGCGTGTCAACCAACAGCTGTCAGAAACTGCAAAGCAAAAAGAACACAGTCACAGAAGCCAGAGCTTTTAGGAAGGGAATGAGAGAAAAAAGGATTCAGTCGCTGGAGTGGGGCAATAAGTACGTCTTCCCAGTGGACGTCCTTTCCTAACAGAAAAGCAAATAGGAATCTAAAGCTGCCAGTTTCTTCTCATCTCTCCCCTCTGCTGCTGCCAACACTTGCTAACAGTGAATAACTTGGTGAATAATCCCTCATTTACATTCATTTCTTCCGATTGAATGGAAATGCCACAGTTCACAGAATGTCACCCTGTGCTTGAAACACACTGAGAAACTGCTGCGGGATGTCCCGTGCCGCGCTGCCTGCCCTGGCTGCGGTGCTGTGCGTCCTGTGCTGGTCCCACATGCGGTGCAGGCACACCTTGGGTGTTACGGAGGGTAAATCGCCTGCCCAGTGCCCTTCTGCAGAAGCTTACATATCCCCTGACTGTACTGACACTGAAGGGCTTGGCACTGGAAAAGGCTCTAATGCAAGCCTGTCACTTGAATTAGCAGCCACTCGCTGCAGCACAGCTATCTGGCATGTGTTTTAGCAGCAGCCTAGCTTGCAATACCGTCCCTGCTAACGTAGCTATAAAAAATCAAGGGTTTGCTGGTAAAAAAAAAAAATGCAGAAGAGGGAGATGAAAGGAAAGTGCTAGAGAAAACTGCAGAGAAAAAGCCTCCTTGCCCCAGGAGCCCTGTGGGCTGTCCCCAAGGAGCGCACACGCTTTGGAGCGTGGAATTAGTCAAAATTCTTGAACCCGAGGAGCTGCGGCGTGTGTGACCCTCAGTCAGCCATGGGAAATCGCATTTCAGACTGTGCCTGGCTTAAAGCTTCTTAAGCTTATACTAACACGGGCGAAGCACACCGGTTGCTCTCCCTGGGAGCACAAACTGCGGCTGGAGGCAGACGCGGGGAGGGCCGGGGCGGGCCGAAGGGAGCGGGGCCGGGCCGGGGCGGGCCTAGGGAACGGGGCCGGGCCGCGGAGCGGAGCCGGCGGCAGGTGCGGAGCTGAGGAGCAGGGCGAGAGGCGACAGACGTGAGGCCAGGGAGAGGCAGGCGGCCCCGCACGGCAGCGCGCAGCCTCCTCCCGGCCGGGCATGGCAGCGGCCCCGCCGCGCCGCTGAGCCCCCGGTGCGCCCGGTGCCCCCGGTGCCATGCCCCCTCAGGAGCTGCTGGACTACCCGCCCGCCCTGCGGAGACACAGCCGGCCCCGGGGCAGCGGCCCGGAGCTGGGCATCAAGTGCGTGCTGGTCGGCGATGGAGCCGTGGGCAAGACCAGCCTGGTGGTCAGCTACACCACCAACGGCTACCCCGACGAGTACCAGCCCACCGCCCTCGACACCTTCTCAGGTGAGGCGCCCACCCGCGCGTCTCCACTCGTGGCTGGGACACAGGGGGACATGGAGCCGGGAAAAACCCATGCTTGGACGTGGTTCCTCTGGGTCAGACCCAGGCCCACGTCGCGTGAAGTTCAGCAGCGGGAGCCCCGCTGTGAGGATGAGGTGTGCATGGTGGTGGCTGGGCACCTTCCTGGTCTGGGGGTGCTTCTGCGGGTAGGTGCAAGGGGCCTTCGTGGCATTTTAGCTTCAGAAACATCACAGCGTTGTGCTGTAGGGTTTCTGCCGTCAACCGGTGTTCAGCAGAAACTTGCTCTTCCCCATACGTCCAGTGAAGTGAGGCTGGAGCAGAGGTTGCCAAAAAATTGAGCAGCTTAATAAGGCTGCCTAAAATGCCTTCCTTCCCTGTCAGCTGAGGGGCTCTCGTTAGTTTCCACTTTTGCAAATGACATCTTTGTTCTTGTTCTCCACTCCTCTTCTTCTGGGCTTCAGCTTCTAGTATAAAACCCGGGACAATTAAAAGCCCTTTGAAAGATTGCTGATCTTCACCTGATCCAAAGAAACGTGCAGTACATGATAGCATAGATAGGTAGATTAGAGATGGGCTCAAGTCAGACAAGGAACTAGACTTGCAATGTGTCATAGTCTCATGGGCTCTCAGAGGGAACACTTTGTTTGTCTGAATGTCCTCCCAGTTGCTCACTCTTGCACCGGGAATTATTGATTGTTCCTTGACCCTCTCTAAGCTCTCCCGCTGTCGCTTAAAGGGAACAAACTGGGATCATGCTGGTGTTCAGGTTCCAGAAGCCTTTTGGGAAGAGATGTAAAGAGCCTTTGAGCCCTTCCGTGGGAAGGTTTCTGCTCTCTCTGCTTCCTTCATGCCCATGGAAGGGCTAAGAGAGGTTTGAAGTTACTGCAGCCATCAGCCTCCGTGTTTTCTGAAGGGCAAATTTATAGTAAAATGATCCAGAAAGGTGGAGGCAGTATGAGTTCAGAGATTTCCCTTCTAGCAGCAGGTGATTCAAGGATAGCTGCACACAGGGTTAGCCCCAATCTGAATGTCTCAGTACTGAGCCTGACTTCCAGAGGTGCATAGCATTTGCAACTGATAGAAATCAAAAACGTCATTAAAAATGGGTCTTCCAAAGTTCACTTTCTTCTTATTGGGAGGAGCAAAAAAATGGGAGAAGAGAGGAATTTTCTTTCCCACTCCTACTCTTAACGGGGATAAACTTGAAAAAAGCCCTTCCCTGGATTCACAAAGCACAGTTCAGGACCCATGTTGGAAATTTCAGCCCAACTCCCTCCTGTCTTGGGGAACACTTGCAATTGAAGCTGCCAGCAGAGGCGAGCTTCCCTGTTTACATCCCAACCCAAATTCTGGTCAATGGGATATAAGGTCAAAGGGCTATAAAGCCAGTACAAGGTAAAGAAGGCAATGAGGTAGGAGAAAGCATTGCGTTATCGGGAGCAGTGCCGGGACTGTGACCCAGCTGCATCCATCTGGGCACTGCCAGCAGGCTGAGTGTCACTGCCAGGCACAGCAGCCTTGAGTGAAACGCATACCTGGTGACCTTTCCCCACCAGGCTATCCTGTTCTGCCGGCCCCTACGCTATTGTACCGAAATCCAGCCTCATCCTCAGGGTGTGTACCTGGTGCGGGCGGTAGTCAGAGGCTTGTCGCAGAGTTGCTAGCGTAGCTTAGGCTAGCAGCAGGTACGAAAAAGCCTTGTGCAAGCACTGGAGCAGCAGGTAATATATGTGGTGCCTTTCTTCTGAAGACTGTAAAATGTTTCAGAGATGCTAATTCGTTCTCTCGGCACACTTGTGAGGCAGAAGAAACCAGATACTAGAAAGGCAAATGCCCAGTGCCTCGAAGATCAAGTCAGGATCTAGCAGGTTCTTTGATCAGGAACAGGTTTCTCTTCCTCCTCTGGGGCAAAGATATGGTAACAACCCAACCGTTTCCCAGTCCCAAGGAAGCAATGACTTTCAGCTACTCGGTGAGGAGTGGCACAGTGGTGTATGCACCCACCCCTTCATTTTTCCTTTGTTTGCTGTCTCCCACCAAATTTCAGTTCGTGCTTTGTCTGTGTCTCCCTCCTTCTCCACAGGCTTCCAGGGAGGAGAGCTCTCCTCCAAGAGTTTGTTTTAAACTCTCCAGGTCAGTTGGTTCTGTCACTTTTGTGACCTGGCTAATTACTTAAAGAATAAAAGATTGATCTAATTCTCTCTCTCTCTTTTTTTTTTTTTTTAAACAACACAAGAAGAAAAGGACAATAAACCTCATTCTGGGCACAGAGAAGCAGTTTAGCTAGCTAGTGTCAAATGCCAGCCATTGTCACCTTAGCACAGGATGTCTGCCTCTATTCAGCAGAGCACAGCCCCATCCACATTGTCAAGACTTTAAAGTGATTTCCAGTTCCCCCGATATCTTTCTCTCTTTTGCCTCAGTTCCTAGCCAGTCTCTGTGGTGTCAGTGCACTTAAACATCTAACAGTTTCATTCCAGATTTCCATCAGAGGTCCTGCCAGCCCTCAGTCTGAGTCAGCTGATACCACATGAAGGCTTACTGTGATTAGGGAGTGAAATGGAAGCAGACCTTACATCTGTAACTCAGCAGTTTTTCAGTGTGCAGATAGTCTCTGAAGGGGATTTCACTAATCACCATTTCCTTAATAGCTTCTTTATTTCAAAGATGGTTTTAGGTATTTGCTTTTCCTTAGCTGGGGCACTTCTGGAATTGCTTTCTTTTTAACAGATGAGAAAAACCTCCAATAACTCATTTAATTAAGACTGATTTGAGCATCTACCCTGGGCCAAAAAGCTAGGAGCAAGTTGCTGAAGTTCTGTTTGTGTTTATCCTTACTTGTTTTCTTGGGGTATGGAAGAACAACAAGTTGTTCTCAGGGCACTGTTCAGCTAAGGGCTTTTCTTCTCTCTAAAGAAACAGTAATACGGAATGATTCTTTGAAAATACTGGAAAACAACCCAAAACACCTGAGGTTTTCTGATAAAATCGGAAAGTCTGTGAGCTGGTCTCATAACATTTTCAGTGCAAACTTCAGCTGTTTCAGTGAGGTTTGTGAGGGAGGACAGACTGAAGTGACTTCAGGGGTCTCTTTAGCAGGATACAAAACGGAGTGCTCTGGGGAAAAATGTATGCGTGTGTGCTGGGCAGCTTCCTTAGACTCATCTGTATTCTCTTTCTGCTACAGTGCAGGTCCTGGTGGATGGAGCTCCAGTCCGGATCCAGCTGTGGGACACCGCTGGCCAGGTGAGTTCTCTCAAAGGAGCTGTCAGCTCTGATCCTGTGGGATGGGGACCGTCTGCAGGCTTTTGAGGAAGGCAGTGTTTAAGTGGGAAGAAAGGAGATGCGCCAGTACAGCATCAGCTGTTCACTGGTATGGCAGGCACAGACCGGTGAATGACAGACTGCCTCAGCTGAAGCATGGCATGGACACAAAGTCCGCATGATGCCTTTTGGGTGTTGCTGTCCTAGCTAATGTGTGAAAAAGTCTCTGCGGTATCACACTGTTAGAGTTCAGCCCAGTGAAGACTTGTTTTTTTCCCCTTTATTCTCTGCAGGAGGACTTTGACTGTTTGCGCTCGCTTTGTTACCCAGACACCGACGTCTTCCTTGTCTGCTTCAGTGTGGTAAATCCAAGCTCCTTCCAAAACATTACTGAGAAATGGATCCCTGAGATACGAACTCACAACCCCCGGGCCCCGGTGCTGCTAGTGGGGACACAGGCAGACTTGCGGGATGACGTCAATGTCCTTATCAGCCTGGATCGCTACCACGTGAAGCCCGTGCCCCGGCCTCAGGCAGAAGGTCTAGCAGATAAAATCCGCGCTGAAGCTTACCTGGAGTGCTCAGCACTGACCCAGAAGAACCTCAAAGAAGTGTTCGACATGGCCATTGTCAGCGGTGTTGAACACAAAGCACGGCAAGAAAAGAAGATGACAGCCAAAGGCATCAAAACTCTCTCCAAGTGCCGCTGGAAGAAGTTCTTCTGCTTTGTCTGAAGCTGCTTTAGGGGGGAAAAAAAGAAACGTGACGCCAGTATTGCTCTGCACCTTCTTGGAGTGACTGCTCCTGTGGTCCCAGCGAGGAGGATATGATAAGCTGCTGGGCTTGGAAACCTGGCTCTTGCTGGGTTGCTCTATGAGATGCCTGGGAGACATGAACTGGATTTCAGATGTACCAGGATGTGGAATTGCCCAGGCAGCTCTAAGTATCTGCTGGACACAGCTGTAGTGTCCCAGGCTAATGGGAGCCTTTAATACACCAAGACTCAGTACTGCAGAACAGGCAGGTACCTTGCATTGTTCAAAATGGCCATTTTTCTGTCTGAAACTAACACACTTTCAGAGTCCTGACAGAGTGAGTAGGGCAGGGGCAGTTATGGGCAACTGCAGTGGGGTCAAACACAGGCTGCTGAGTTTGTAAAGCCGGGTTTCCTCCCTGATTCTGCTTGTCAAAATAGGTAGAAGCCACTTGGCTGTGAAAAAGCAGCATTCTTTCTTAAAGGCCCTATACTGCGAGTGCCCTTGAGGTTTTTCCTAAATAAAGGCCGTTAGCTGGCTGATGAAGAAATGCACTGGGACCTGCATTGCTTCTTTAAGCAAAATGATCTCTGAAGAGGACTCTGGACTCCAGTGAGTGCCAGTGCTGTAGCACCATCTGAAGAGGCAGTCATGAGCTTGGGACCTGTTTTTAAAAATCTGTGTGTGGTGATCCGAGAGAACGAACAGGTGAAGAGCAGTGATGGGTGGCTCTGTCTGCCTAGAGGAGACCAAACTGTGTCAGTGAAGGGTTTGTAACACTGCCAAGAGGTGAAATGTAGATGGGGAGGTACTGCATGTAATGAAAGAGAGAGAGAAAAGGTAGAAAAGGAAGGGAATAAAAAGGAAAAAGAGATGGAAGGAAGAAAGATGGGGAAGGAAAGAAGAACGAACATTGTTGAATGACAGCTGTGATTCTACTTAGTTGAGGGATTCAGGGACTCTTCTAGGGACTGGGAGAATTTGCTAGTGATCTCAGTTTCACAGTAATAGTGTCCATACGTTAACTTTTGAATCAAAAGGAGGTGTTTGTAGGGAGATAATTCCTCTTGGTCAGTAAAATTCTCAGTTGCAGCTCTAGACAGGAGAGCAGAATTTACCTTGTGCTGTCCTTCCTGAAGTTGCAGAACAAGGAATGGAGGGCTCAGGGCTTCTTTCTCTTGAGCTTTCCTTTTGTAAAAATCACTGCTTGATCTGCTGAAACCAAAAGCAAGGGAAACCCATGAAGTTCCTGCCAGAGAAAGACATTTGACGTGTTTGCTCCATTGCCTGCTCCCCTGTTTCTCAGGGGATTCATTTCCCGGTGAGTCTACTCACACTTCATTGCAGAACTTGCATTGATTTCGAAAACTTCTCTCACAGAGACATTTCGTTCTGGCTTATGTAGCAGAGAGTATGACAGGTTTGGCAAGCAATGCTTTTAATACTCAGGGGGTTCTCTGCATCTGGCTATGGCCCATCACTTTGGGAACGCTCTGGAATAATGTGATGTATGGGGATTGTTTGCCGTGCACCAAAGTCATGCATACTTGGGACTGTACAAGAACAAGTACAAGTAATGCAGTGTGGCTCTGGATCCAAACAAAAGCCTGCAAACATCTCTCACAACTGTCTCTTTTTGTGACACAGCTCACGTAGTCCCTAGGATGTGACACAAGCCTGCTGTCTCCCTGGGTGGGCAAGTCTTTTTGCAGAGGGCTGAGGCCCACAGCTGTGGAGCTGCTTGTAGGGTAAGGCTCAGAGACCTGAACAGACCGGTGTGTCAAAATGAGCTGCGAGCTGACAGGACTCCCCCCACCTAAATGCCATCTGGGTCCAGCGAGGGGTCCTAAGATGGAGAGTGCGAAGGCGATAGCTAGAGCACCACAAATTCAGTTTGTCTGTTGGGTCTTTATGCATTTCTTGAACCTGAAGAGAACTTCTTCATTTCTTGAACCAGAGACCATGGGCTCTGGTGTGACCTGCTAAGGACTGTGCAAACCTTGTATGGAGCAAACCCACAGGTGCAAAGAACAGCAGCTTCCCCTCATGCTAGGGGGAGCAAGCGTTGTCCTGCAGTAACTTGGTATAAAACAGGGATTCTTTCATTCTGGAAAAGAAACTGTACTGAGAGCTGCTTTCTTCCTCTGTGATTGTGTCAAATATTTGTTCAAATAAATTTTTTTAACGTCTGCAATTTGCGTTTGTCATTTTGTCAGTGCAAAGTAAGCTGGGCCTACAGATGAAGGAGGAGATACTCCATTTTACTGACAACGGGGTAAGAGGGGAATTGTCCCACTTCTCATTCCTTGTCTAAACCTACACTGGCAAGGATTAAAATTCCCCCCATTGCTGAAACCCTCCGAGATCCTCCTGTCGCCTCACTTACTGTTCGTCTCCAGTAGCAAGTCTGCAAGGCTGTCAGTGCCTCTCCTCAGAAGCCACCATCCAGGGACCTGTCCGGAGGCCCCCAGAGCACTCACTGAGACAAGCCCATATGGGACTTGTATCGGGAGCCTTAATAACAGCACGCTGCTCTGTCATTAGCTGGTGGGTAATTTAGTCACCAGCCTCATTTAGCTTCTTAACTTGGTAGTTAAGCACTACTCAAATGCTGAAAAGTTTTGTTCCTGACACATACGACACAAAGGCTGCATCTAAGAAGCTCACAGGACTCATCCTTTCAGCTTTATCATCAGCTCCATAGGTATGTAAAAGCTAAGGAGGGCTTCTATCTGTCCACATCTAGGGCCCCAAATGGAAAAAAAAAAAACATAGTGGAGCACAGGCGATGAGCACATGAGATTCAGGAACTAGAAGGGAATAGGGAATTACTCCTGGTGAAAGATGATTTTTGATTTATTTTTTTTACCAAAGCCTGAGACTACTCCATCTTTCTGCAGTCTGCTGTGTGCAGGCGTAAAGCAACCTATGAGGATATTTGGAGCCAGCTCCCAGCTTCGCAGCTTCCCAGCATTCAAGCTTGCAGAAAGACCTGTGAATGGAAATAGCAGGAAAGTGTGAATTAACTTCACATGGAGTGAGTCATTCTGCTGAGCCATATCCTGTCATGTGCACAATAAGCACACTAAAACTCCCTGAAACCTGAAAACCCAGCCAGGCTCCTGGGAAGGGTGGGGGTGAAGCTATCTCACTCATTAAATGGAGTGTCCTCACAAAGCCACCCGAGGCTCCCTGAAGAGAGCCTTGCAGTACTGGACCTGTGCTGCTGCTTGGCTCGGGTACAGTTTGGGCTTGTTTCTGCGTTGCAGTGCTGGTTGACCAACCTGCGCTGTGAGATGGTGCTGAGAGCACAGGATTGTTCCTGGGAGACTGTTGCTAATACAAACCACCCCACCAGGCTGGATGAAGCCAGCCAAGCCCAGTGCTAGGCCAGCACGATTCCACCCAAGTGTCACTTACTTTAGACCAGAAGGGATCCTT
Source organism: Cygnus atratus (assembly GCF_013377495.2). Lineage (NCBI taxonomy): Eukaryota > Metazoa > Chordata > Aves > Anseriformes > Anatidae > Cygnus > Cygnus atratus. The sequence goes on from NC_066366.1 coordinate 32,817,759, forward strand.
ATTTGATCTGGTTTGTCCAGTAGCACAATGATCAGCATCAGATGCCAAAAAATGTACGTGTAGGGTAGGGACTCTTGTACCTTCTTTTTGCTTAGGACTCTGACTCGGGTCCTGGTCAGCAGACTCCTGCACAATCCTCTATCCAGCAGAGTAACTCATTGGGGGGTTCCCACCAGTGTAAACAACACTGCAAGTCCTTCAGTGCAGGTAAGCACCATGTCGTGCTGTCAGTCAAGTCCTGCCTGAAGCTGGTGTGCTAGCTGCTGCTCTCAGCTGCCAGCTCCAAAGGAGCAATGCTCTGGTGCTCTGCTGTCAGCAATAGCACGGACGTGGTATGGAGGGGGCATTTTGTTTCCTTTCCCTGAACATAGCATATCCTAAATGGGTTTAGCTGTGCCAAGTAAGTTCCTAGCTAACAATGTTTTCCTGAGCTTCCACTAAAGGGAATTAATCCCCAAAATAATACCAAGTTTTGTCTGACTCAACACGTCCTTCTTCCAGAGCCTGAAGGGCAAGTCCTAAAGGTCCCTTCGGGAGAACTCTATGCCCTGCAGGTTATGTACTATTTACTGTGAAGGGACAGGCTGAATTCTTACCAGGTCAGGAGCAGACACGAGCCCAGCAGTGGGGACAAGCAGGGACTCCCTGAGCCCCACTGAAATGCAATTACCACATGCGTGGCACCCTCCCCCATTTCCTGAGAGGGGTAGGACTGATAAGGTTAACAGCCTTATCGCCTTCTTAACGCCCCCAAATTTAATCCTCAGGTGCTAACTAGCTTTTTCTTCAGATTGTCTCATGGATAAATATCATTAAACTTGGAGCAACCACTTCCAGCCTGGAAGCAGGGGGCAGGCTGACTTTTCCCAGCTGCAGTGGCAGCACAAGCAGCCTGCTTCAGCTTTGCTCCTGGTGCCCCTGCCCCATGCAGGATTAATCCCTCTTGTGTGGGCCTGGTGGCCCCATGGAAAGACACATGGGAGCCCCTGAAGCAGGCTCAGCAGCAAGTGGAGGCAATGCTCAGATAGGTGCCGGCGGCAGAAGAAATGTCAGTCCTCTTGTAGCCTACGCATTGGTGTGGCTGCTTCTCTTTCAACCCTGCTGAAGGTCATTTATGCCCAGGAGACACTTGGGCCTGCTTGGGCTGCTTAAAAATCTTGGCCCTCCTTTACATCGTTGCCTCTCTTGGAGCCATGCTAAATCATGTTTTAGTGCATCCAGAAGATAACGTGTTTACATGAAGAAACCACTTTAATTTTACAAGATAGCTCCAAGACTGACCCTCCTGTGCTGGAAGATGCTGGTCAAGACCCAGCTCAGAGCAGGCATCTGCTCCCAGGAGAGGAATCAAAGCGCTGGCCCAGCTGGCACCCGAGCCTCCTGGAAGCTGCTTACTCATGCATCTGCCAGAGTCCAGCCCTGGGCTCTCCGTTCCCACCGTATAAATACAGCATTGTACTTGCAAAGACCTATTGCACAAGACAGCAGGGTATGTTTCAACGTATCCCTGAGACAGGTTCCCTCGGCTGCGGCCCCACGTGATGCCTGTTCCCAGGGTGACACCGTGCCCTTTCCAGCTCGCGGACCCAGCCGCTCGGCACCCAAACTCGCCTGACTCGTTCTGGAGGAGCAGGAGGAGATGTGGGTCCCATCCTCCCCCTCCATCCCCTCACCCCCAGCGCTGCGCCCCGGGGCGGTGTTGTGAACTGAAATACACTGGTTTCTGCTCCTATGGAGGAACGTCAGGTGTGGGAAATTTGGCTCGGGGACAAGTTTCACCACGAGTCACTGAGCCAGGCTTTTCTTTCCCATGAGATAATCTTGGGCGGGGCAGACAATCTCTTAAAATTAAAATACAATGAAAATACACGGGCTTCCCAGGGTTTAGGGTAAATCTCCCTTTCCTTGTTTTCTCAGAAAGCGAGCCAGGCTCTGCTGAAACCTTCCCCAGGCCTGTGGCACAGAGGGCAGCGCTGCACCTAGGAGCCAGGCTGGGGTCTCTGGGCCAGGGTCTTGTGCCTGCTGCTCCCCACAGCCATCGGCTGTGGCAGGAGCCCTTCTGCAACACCATGGCAAGGGTGGCCAGCTTGGCCTCCTTCGGAGGCACCTCCACGGTCCTGCAGAGGAGGATGGATATGGCAAGTCAAGCTGAGCCCCCTTCCTGGAGCATCCCCCACGCAGGAGTTTCCTGCAGGCTGTGCAGCCCACAGCACGGCAGAGCTGCTCCTCCACCATGAGCAGGGCCAGGACAAGCTGAAAGAAGTCGTGGGCCGAGGACTACCTCCTCAGTGCTTCCAATGTGCCGCTGAGCCACTGAGCTCAGTGGCCATCGAGATGGAGGGAGTGCCAGCTGGAGGCTGCACTGCTTTGATAATCCCCCAGCCCTGGAGACTTTCGTTGCTTTCTCATCCGGAGGGGACAGTCAGCACCATGTGCTGCAGCAGGGCCCATCGTGAGAGGACTCGGCTCTCCCAGCAGAGGCTGGGTCCCTGCGGGGCTGTACGGGAGAGGGAGGCTGGGAAAATGCTGCCTGAGCAGCGCAGATGGGCTTGAGGCAGTATTGCCGAGCACGGGCTGTTCTCCTGCCGGGAGCCCCGGGTCCCCGCAGCAGGCTGGGAGGCAGGAGGAGCACCAGGGCATGGGCAGAGCTTCAGAAACTGCGCATTCATCTTCCCTGCCAGTAAGCCAGAAAGCGCCTGGGGTGGGATGATGACGCACCGCACACCTGAGATCATTTTCATGGGAATAGACCCGTGAGAGACAGCGAGAGGAAGAGTCAGGGAAACTCTCCCAGCACTTCAGCCGGTGTCAGCATTCACGGGGCAGATTTCACAAGATAAACAAAAGCCTTTAATAACCACGGTGGAGCGAGGCTTTGAAACACTGTACAATCTCTGCCAGGAAAGCAGAGCAGCAGAGTCCTCGCACGGCATGGGAGCTGCCGGCCAGCGAGAGTCGCAGCAGCTGAAGAGAAAAAAGCCTTGCAAAAACCAAAACGTACGGATCAGTGGGTACCCGAGCTGTACTCCCAGCTGTGGGTAGTAATATGCACAGTGCTATATATAGTGCCGATTAATATTCATGCCTCTGCTAAGGGGGTTTAATAAGACGGAGCAGATGAAAGATGTCAGCCACTCTGGAATATTATCTGGGCAGCAGTGCCTAATCTGAAGGGAGGATAGGTGAGGTTATGCTAGGCTGTGATATCTTCTGTAGGGTGATTGGTTTTGCTTCTTTTAAGCCAAGCAGATTTGTAGAATAACAAGAGTTATTAGCATATAACAGTAAAATCTTACATGTATGAGACTCCCATCAAAAGACTCTAAGCCTGAAATACAGGGATTATGTGCTACACAGGGAAATGCAGCTATACCCTGAGAGGAGTGTGACATCCTGAAACACCTGGTTAGCTGCCTTATGAGTACAAGTAGGAGCAGGGGAACAGCTTCCTGGTCCTGCCTTTCCATGCAGTGGATTTATTCATTGCCTCCAAACATGTCTTTTCCGATGATGAAGGCACTGCAGCAGGTGCTGGGAGAGAGGAAAAGTCTAAATATGGTTTTAGTCACCAGCAGCTTGGAAGTGCTAATTCAGGCTTTAACATCATTCCCCTATGTGGTCCTGGGTGAATGACTTTCCCTTTTCCATTTGAAAAAGGGAGATCCCTTCCCTCCGTGGGATGTAATACAGGTTTATTAAGGGGTCTTCACAGGGTGCCATGGCAGAGGAAGGGTTATTGCCAGGAACATCAGGGCATTTCTCCTCATGTTCCTCAAAATGGGACAAAAGCCATTTTGCCTCATGTTCCTCAAAATGGGACATAAACCCTGACGTGTCCAGACACCAGTCTTCATTACTGTTTAGTAGATCTGGGAGACCAAGCACTGTGATTATAGCTCCAGCTTTTGAGTTCAGATTATGGGAAAAATGCAATATTTATTTACATGGTACCTTCATCAAGTTCTCAGAGAAAAGTGAAGTGATGGACCCAAAACACAGAACATAGGACATCCATGTCAGGATCTGCTGATTCTGTAGCACAGGCAGGCAGGCCTACGTGGGCACAGCCACAGCCCAGATGGATGAAAAGCCACCATGCCAGAGGTCTGGGAGCCCAGCAGCAGCAGGAACTGATCCTGAACAAGATCAGAACTTGTGGGTGGAGAACAGCATCCCATCCTGAGTCTATCATCTTGTAGGATGGGGAGAGGAGAAGGAGATTCTGACTTTTGAGACACCTCTGCGTAGTTTAGGAGAGAAGATCAGCCAGATGAGAGCAGCACAAATTTGGGAGCAGATTTCTGTGTAAGCAGCTGATGGTTGAAGGCTTTGCTGCTGGGCTGCCATGCTATCTGCTGTGGCTAGGTCAAGCTAGCTCACAGCCAGCAAGCTCTGACCAGCGAAGGAGGTAACGGCACGATCTGGAGCCCAGCCTGCCTCGTGGTAAAGGGGCAGTTTGCTTCTGCTGAGTGCTGACTTCACCGATGCTGCCCTTCCATGTTTTGTTGGCACCTGCTGGAAATCTCTGGCCACATCTGTGGTCTAAATAATTACAGAAAGGTTGAGGGGCCAGCATGAATATTTAATTGTTACAAACAGAAGTCTACAGCAAGAATTAGCTGCCCTTCCCTAACCTCCTCTCTATGCTTGAAGGAGTGTAACAGAGTAGGAAGAGACCAAGTCCTGCTCTCCATCCTAGAGCATGGCTTTATTGGTAATTAAAAACTACATCTCAGCTTAATTTTCTTCCCACACTTGGCTGTACTCTATCTTACCCCATCTCAAAGAGGCATATCAGTCCTTTCATATCCTCGCTGGAGTTCACAGAGGTTTGCCAGCATTAATCAGATGCAATTACCTTTGCATCTTTAGGCAGGGATATCAGACCTGAGCCTAGGGTGATTCATTGCAAGATCGCTTCCCCCTGCAAGGTTCTTCCAGACATCTCCTTCGCCTGGAGACCTCAGCACCTTTGGTCATTCCACACTTGGGAAATTCTCCTGGCATGGAGCAAGCCCCAAGTACTTCACATCCCTGTCTTTTCACTTCGCCTGGTGGAACTGAAAACAGGGTTACAGGCTGGTTCTGGCCAGGAATTATCTAACTGGCATTTTCAGATTTCGATAGATTATCTTTTTCCGATGAATTTTCAGGTGAAACCGTCCTGTTTTGGTGAACATCCACTGCAACGCAGACAGGGCTGCTGGACCACAGACCCGTTCTTGGCAGCCAGTCTGGGTGCACCCTGGAGCAACCCAACCACACTGACCGCTCCTGACTTGGACAGCTCCTGGATTCCCATCTTCCCGCTGAGCAGAAATAAGCCGCACCTGCAGCCCTTGCAGCTCTGAACCTAGATGCCCTAAGAGGCCTGGCTGGAAGGAGGGCTTTCAAGATCCCTTGGCTTTGTGGGAAGGGATTCCCTGGCTCCTGACATGAAAACGATCCCTCAGAGGTGAACAGCACATGATGCTTATTTGGGAGAGAAGGGATTTATGGTTTCCTAGAGGGAATATTTTCTGTCTTAGAGAAATCCCAGGGAGCTGTGTGGGTCATAACAAAATTAGAAATATACATGCCAGAAAAGAAATGGAGAAATGCTCTAGCAGTTGAAAATAAAGCAAAATTCATTGTTATTACTATTAATGTTGTCATTACTTACTAGTAAACATTTTTGTTATTAAACTCATCCTGCCAACATGGACTTTGTAAGTGTTGACTGTAGGCATCACTCACTGAAACCTGTGTCAAACTTGTAGAGATGCCAGCTGTGCAAATAAACACTCAGGTGCCCGCAACCCACCTACCTGCACATCTCTCCAGTGCTCTAAGAAAGCTTTTGCAGGAGAGAGAAAGAAATCTGGCACTTCAAAGGGACACAGACTTTCAGCACAACCTCTCCAGCTGCTCAGGGAGAAGCCTGCCATGCTATGAATGAGGCTGGAGAAGTACAAGGGATGGGTGCCCACTGGGATGATGCCACGAGGACCACTCCCCCTCTGTTTCTTCTCTTCCCCTCCAAGCAGTCCACCAGCCAGGACAGATTTCTGTAATTTTGTGATAATTTGAATGTGTTGCGTGTAGATCTGGCATCGGGGTGCTGTTGTACAAATACACTGGGCTAGTATTCTGGGGTTGAGAAGGAAAAATGAATAGGGAGGGAAGCAATTGACTGAAAATAAACCATGTCTCAGCAAACACATGACAGTCATTAAGGGATAATCGAGTTCAAAAATTTTTACAGCCTCTCCAGGCCACCACAGTTGGAGTGATCACTGTCTCATCAGTGCTGACTGAGTGGGGCACAACTGACCTAAGCAAAGCACTTATCTGCAAAATAAATACCGCTCTGGCTCTGCACGGTCATAACGTTGATTGCTGACTGACAGGTTGCACAAGAAGCTGGATCTGAAGTCAGCAAGAGCGGCATGGTGAACACCCTGCCAAGGCCAGGCCTGGCCAGGCGGCAGGTCACGTCCCACAGGGTTGTCCACGTCCTGCTGAGCATAGAGAGGTTGCGAGTCTCAGTAGGGTGAGTAGGGAGGAAAAGCAAACAAATGAGGCAAAAACATCTGCATGCTCACTCAGGACAATGTGCTCAGCTGTTGGCACAGAGGGCAAAGTAAATGAGTTGTCACTTCCATCTCAGGGTCACTGCCAGTGACAGAGAAATCTTCTGATCACAGGGACAGATTTCCAACAAAGCAAACAGCCCTTCCTTTGACTGGCACTTTCCTTTTTGCTAAAACCTGTTTTTCATCTTCTTAGCCAGCTGCTGTTCTTAAAAGGTGGACAATAGCCTCCTTACTGGCAGGAATTACCTCTGTATTATAAAGAGGACAGTCACATGAAAAGTGGGCTTGTCTGACAGGGCAAACCTTTCCATCGCAGCAAAACACTGTGGTGCATAACACGCAGCAACACTGTTTTGGTGCCCATTGTTCCTTTGCATAGAAGTCTTTGAACTGGAGCTAGTAATTATGGGAGCCGCGCTGCAGACAGCTCCTCAGCCGCTGATATGTTTATCAGCGGAGCATCAATCTGACTTGCTTCCAGGAGGTGTAGATGGCACGGGGTCATGCTTGCGTCAGCTCATCAACCCCGCAGAGCTGGGATGATCTCTTTCTTCTGACTCTGTGAAGCAGACAGCATCAGTGGAGTCCCTGTCCCTGATTTAAATAGGTGCCTCAGTTCAGCAGTGACAACATGCAAGGCTTTAAAGCTTGGGGATTGAAGATGCATTGCCAAGGCACAGGAGTGCTTCCTGACACTTTCACGAGGCTGAAAGCAGAGAAGCTTTTAAACTAAATGAAGAAACAGACCTAGCTAGGTTAAAATACAGGTTGTCATGAAAACACAAAGGTTCACTTTCCTCTCACCTTGTCTGAACTTTGGCTGAGTGCTGCTGGCAGACAAGTGACTTAGAAACAGTCACTGGCCACAGCAGGATCCTTCTGGCATCTACGCTCAGGAGGGAGGAACAGGGATGCCCGGGCGGCAGGGCAGGCCTTCTGACTTAGCCTAGGGTGAATCAGCAAGCCTCAGCCTCCTTAGACACCCTAAGGATTTCTGAAATCTCTCTTCTTCTTTGAGATTTATAGCTAATCCTACAGGGCTAGAAGATTCAGTGCTCTAACCATCAGATATGTGAGTTGCTACAGTTTGGGATGATCTGCAAGGAGAGCTCAAGACATAGCTACTGGCTGTTTGTCACTGGATTCTGAACTTTCTCAAGCTGGGGGATAAAATTAACTTTTTAAGCAAAAGAACAATTTTTATGCAAATTAAATGGGTATGGAGTGGACACAATTTAGGGCAGGTTGGAAGCTAGAAGATGGTTTCTTGTTCACAGAGCCTGGAGGTTCTGGAAAGGTTTTCAGCTAGAATACCGTGACGACAAGCCCCTCCCCTTGAAGACCGAGCCAGTCTTGTTTATGAAAACTAATAGATGACAAAAGTTGTCAAAAATAGAAGATAAGTGGGCTTGAGTCAGGAGGCCCTTTCCAGCCCTGCATTCAGAAGCGTTTTCAAAGGATTGACATACCTTACAATTACCACCAGGTTGGGGACGGCTCCTGAGCTTTGCCCAGCTCCACAACACTCATCTCCATGAGAAATTTGGTCCGTACTATGTGCAACATGTATTGCTCCACTCTAATTGCAGCACCAACAAGCATGGACTTGGTCAGGAGCCGAACACGGTTTGTCTCGTTGCTGACTGCCAGTGGCCAGTTCTGAGAAGTACCTGCACATCGGCTCTTCCCTCCTAACTGGGTCTTCAGTAAGGACCTGGCCTCCCAACCATCACTTTTTCCTGGGAAAACTGGGCAGAGAGCTGATTTCCTTACTGCCAGGGCTGGGACAAGGACTCTGCCCACATCAGCCACCCACAGGTGGCTCACAAAAATCGACAGCAGACACTGGGGATTGGAGCACAGCACCACAGCAGACAGCTCCAAAGCCATATCATGGAGGCAGCAGTCATTTCTGGTCACAGGGAGGTGGCCAGTCAAGCTCTGAATGTATCGAGGCCAAGTTGTTTTGTTCTCTGCTCCAAGGAGATGAAAGGCACCTTGGAGGGGAGAGTTTGGTGTTTACGTGTGGCTCTGAGCAGCTGCAGCATGGAGAGGAAGCTGCAACAGCAGGCAGAAAGCAAGAGCCACGTAACGGCTTGGTGGATACCCACACTGCCCTCTTTTAATTCCCACGTTCAGGCTCAAGCTGAATCCCAGCTCAACGTGTAGATACAACAGGGCAACGTTTCGTTATCTTGAATTTTTCTGTAGGACACTTGGCTGAAGTTAGCTTTGCTGGAATTAGAAGGACCATTGTTTTACAGCCGAGGCACATTTTCATCCATTAAGGCTCCCATGGTGCTTTCTGCAGGATTTGCAAGTATCCCACACCGTGCTCTGCACGGTGCCAGAATCTCCTCAGTGGTTCAAAAATTTATTACTACTTCCTTTCCTGACACCGTTATGCCTTGCGCAGAAAGGGTCCCAGGGACATTCAGAGCAACATGCTTCCTGTGTGACCAGAGACAGATGCTATCTGATCACCTGGTGCTGTTATATTCAGATTGTGCCACACGGTCTGAGCGGTTCCAGATATCTTGCAATGCATATGACAAGTTCCACCTGCATCTGGAAAAAAAAAAAAAAAGACACAAAAGAAGGGAGTGCTGAGAGTCAAACAAAGGTAGAGTTTATGGGAAAGTGAAGGGGAGGGGGCAAACAGGAGGAATAGGAAGTCAGGCTTTGAACAAGCCCCGTCATGCCGCAGGGACCTGTTCTACCTGCCCGCTGTGTGACCACAGCTCCGCCTGCCCGGTGGCTGCGGTGGGAATGGGGACGCGCAGCAGCGCTGGAGGAAGGGGTTCGTTTGCTGGGGATGTTCCTGCGGGGTGGAGGGAGCCGATATACCCGGCAATGAGAGCATTAGTCAGCCGCAACCCTTGCCAAAAGCACGTGTATGAGCATCAGAGGTGGCTCTGGAGGGAAAACGGCTGTTTACATGTGACATCTCTCACAAGGCTTGTGAAGCTGGCTGTGGGATGGTGACAGAAGAGGATTCAGTGATCTCTGATTTAGATGTGCATACGGTTGCCAAAAGGAACCGGGCGTATTCACAAGTCATCGCAGCTTAGCCTCCTTTTCCCTCTTCACAGAAGAGAAACAATCCCCCTACCCAGAACATCTGCCTTTCTCCTGCCCTACACTGCACACGGATCTGGCCAAGCTTGGTGACAAGAGGCAACACTCAACTGAAAAAGAAAACACCTGGACACATCAGCCATTCTCCATGTAGAAACAGAAGCAGCAGACTCCAAAGGCAACTGCAAGCTGAGCTTAATTGTTCTGTGTTTCATTAGATATGTATCAATGAGGCCATCCCAGGAGGAATAGTCATTAGGAGCTATAGAGTAGAAAGGGCATTTGTTGGAAGGAGAGAGGTAGGACAGTTATCTCCAGGGAAGGACAAGCACGCTGTGCTCCCTGGCATCCTCTTTTCCCAGGTTACTTCTCTTGATTCAAGGTCCTGAGACAAGGACTGGGCATTTTGCACTTTGTTTCTGCTGAAAACAGTAATCAGGAGGAGGCCAGAGTACCCAACCTGCAGGTGGTCTGAGAGTGGAAAGCACCCCAACCACAAAGCCCTTCTGGAGGAGCTTCTCTGAAGTGCAGAGAGTGCAGCAGGGGACATAGGGCTTGGTTCCCTCCAGCCTAGAAACCCACGTAGCCCTTCAGAGCCACCCCTGCCCACCCCCCAGAAAAAGTGCTGCCACCGTTTTTCCCCCCAGAGAGGACTTCTGACTGAGCGGCCTCCTGTACCTGCTTTACGCATGACACAGTGACTGCGCAAATTAAATGGTGGTTGCCAGGGTGTGGACCCTGAGAGCTGGGGCTTGGCCTTCTCCCCCTGGCTCTGGAAAGGGCTTTTCTCCTGACACATCGACAGTCACATGCACAACCCGGCCGGGCAATCCTCGTCCTTGTTACTTGTGCAAAATAAGCAGCCACTTTTGCCCCAAATGCAGGTTCTGCTTGAGCCTTCACACCAGGCCTCTCACACCCAGCTGCCTTCTGCTGCAGAAGTCCTGGCTTCGAGGGAGAGGCTGCCATCGTTTTACCTCATGGCCTGCTCGGAGCGGGCTGTAAGAAGAGTTTCCAGCCCAAAGCTGGTTAATCATGCACAATTAACATAAACCCGAATGCAGTGGGGAATAAATGAAAGCTGGGAAAGCCCCCATTTCCCAGCAGCTGGATGAGGCAATTTGCAGAAAGCCTGGAGGCATGGGGAAGAAGGAGCCTTTCATGAGGCTGCTGGTCCATGTGAAGGGGTAGGTGAGGGCAGTCTGGGGCAGCGCTCCTCTCAGCCCCAGCGCCTAGGGCCAAGGCAGGACAGCAGGTGAGCTGCCTGCCCTAGACATCAGTGCAAACGGTGCACCGCGGGGAGGGTGTGGAGGCAAGATAGCAATGCCATTCCCGATCTTCAGGTGATGAGACTCACCAAGCAGGCCTGTGGCTTCAAGAACAACCAGCAGAATCTGGACACAGTTTTCTAGAGCCTCAATCCAGTGCTGTAGGCTCAGGGCATACAGGGCCAGGAGAGGCTCTGGGGCTCATGAGGATAGTTGGATGTTTCTAGGTTAGCTACCCCCAAAATCACCACAGTTTCTGTTTCTACAGTAGCCCAAAATGTTTCCTCCTGCTAGCCCTGGTGCTCAGCTGGTGCCCCCAGGGGTTGGAGAGGCATGAGCAGGAAATGCATTCCTTGAAGTTGATAGCTTTTTGCCAGCATGCTTGGGGGGCACTGCTAACATAAAGAAGGCAGATGCAGCCGGGGATTACCCCTTCATTTAGCAGCCTGGGAGAAGCTCAAGTGTATTGTGAAACTTCATGCAAGATTTTAGATCAGCTCCTTTCCTCTGCGGCCTTGCGGAAGAAGAAGAGCCTAGTGGTGAAAAAATACTGATGAAAACAAATAGCTATTTTCTTGGCGCTCGGGCTTCCGTCTGGGCCTCACCCAGCTGCCCCAGGGTTGGCCAACAGTGGAAGTTTCCCTCATACACAACACTTTTAGTATTCAAATGGCAGTACCTGGCTTCGCTGATGATTTGCAAGCAGAATCCTTCAGATGCTTACTCATTTTCCTGATGGCCAGGTAGTTTCATGGGATTTACCGCCTTGCGTGCCTCAGGAGTGTGACTGGAATGCAACAGAAAAGGAAGAAGATAAAGTCTTGCTGTCTGAGAATGTGCATGTATAAGACAACAGGCAGGATGATATTGGGCACACACGTTGTGCCAGCTCTTCCCTTTATCTACAAGCTTGCTTTCTGAGTAGATCCTGTCTCCGATCCATCTCTTAGCAGCTGAACAGGGAGATAAGTGAAAAAAGGGTGGAAATGATATGGCTATGGCTGAGGGGCAGTGGAAGGAGCAGTCAGCAGAAGACATGGCAGGAAAGAGGCAATTCCTGGGTACATTTGTTTTGCATTTAAAACAGATTAGCTCAGGCTTCAGGGAAAGGTAAAAAGACCTCCCCCTCTCCCAGAATACTAGGGCAAGAGGGAAAGGAAGATTTGTTGACATGGTGTAATTCTACAGCATGAGCATGGGTAGTTTCTAAATAAGAGAGAGAACCAGTTCAAACTGGTTTAACAGAAACTTTGTGCACCAAAAACCTCTAGTGAGGGCATTAAAATAAGAGCGTTGCGTCCTCGGCAGCAGCTCCGTCTGCTCGGCTGTGGAGCCACACGGTCCATGCAATGACCCCACTGCTGCCCAGTGTCTGCCCTGGTACTGAAGCCTCCCTGAGTGTGTGAAAAATGCCCCTTCATCCTCTAATATGGATTTATAGCCTCCAAGACAGAGAAAAGGGGTGTATGGTGAGGCTTGGAAGGCACGGCTGCAAACTTCTGAATTTGATGACACTCTACAAAAGGACGGTTTAGGCTTGGTTTGATTTTAATGAAAACTCCACTTCCCTAAAGTCCTGTGATTACATGAAAAAAAATCTCTTATTTCTACCAAAACATACTGTATGTTTTAGGGGGAGGAGTAGAAGTTGGAAAAAAATCTGGGAAATGTACCCAAATAATAGAAAAAAAAAAAAACAAGAGGGAGAAACACCCCCAGACTTTTTTAAAAAATTGCAAGATTTTGTTGCTGGACTCATGAGCCTGGGAGCTGAGGCTGGCTCTGTGTAAGCCACATGAAACCAAAGGGAAGAAGACCCAGTGTATGGAGGACCCACAAGAGGCTTCGGAGACCTGCAGTCAGTTTTCTGCTCTTTGGAAGGTTGCACCATCTCTCCCCTGCCTCCGAGGTGGCTATGAGGCTTGGAGGCTGGCTGGAGTATGATAACATGGACCATAACAGATGGGGAGGAAGGGAACAAGACCTCATAGCTTATGCGGCTCATAGATGGCCATGGCATCTCACACCTTAGAGTAGTGCCCAGTGCCTGCAGCACAAGATGTCTCTGCTGGTTCGACATTGCAATGTCCAAGATAACACCAGGCGGGACATTAAGGTATTGCTGCCCCCTCTTGTGGACACCTCAAAGGGGCTGGCAAACCGCTTCGGAAACCTGCCCTGGCTGAACAATAACCCTCAAATGAATTAAAAACACATCAGTGCAGCCGGCAGCCTGCATTGGAGGAACAGGCAGGAGGCAGGCACCAGCACTCGGACCCTGGGTGCAGCTGGGGAGGGAACGGCTCCCCCCATGCCTACATGAGAGGGACACTATGGCTTAATTTAAAGAAGTTTACGGCTGGGAGAGTCCCAGCAGCTCGAATTCCTGGGCCAGCACAGACAATGCTTTGCTTCGAGAACAGCTGCAAATATTTTTTGACAATCTTGAAGCATGTGGCATGTGGGTCAGGTGTGTCAGAGCAGAGAACAAAGCCACAGACATCTTGTCTATGCTGAGATTTGTGGAAATTTCCCCTCTTCTTTCTGGAGCGCCCAGCTGGCTCCACCAGCCTTGCTAGCCTCTGTAGCTCACATCAACTGCTACCTGTTGTTTTGTGTAACCTCTAATGCAGGCTGGCTCTGGGCAACTTGGAGAACACAGTAATTAAACGCTGGGTCTGGCCTTTGCCAGAAATCTCCTAGAGCTCTTACAGGAACCAATCGTGAATTTCAAAACTCCTGACACGGCTGCAGATGAGGGCATTTTGGGGAGACAATCATTGTTGAAGGGCCACAGAAACTCTGTCACACCTAATATGGCACCTTGCCCAGGAAACAGTCACTTCCCTGTGACACTGGTCAGCCAAGCTTCCTTGCAAAAAAGCTCCTCCATACCTTTCTACAGGCTGTGTTGCAGAAGAGACTGGATCTGCTATAATTTCTTTTAAATAAAGGTTGTCCTAGCTGGCTGTATTTCCCTGTGACTATAGATTATTATAGTAACATGGTTCCGTGCTGAATGGCCATGGGAGAGTGTTTCTAATTTCTCTCTCCATTTCTTCAAGGAGGAAAAAAAAAAAAGTGTCTGGAAAGTTTTCATAGACTGTTTCCCACACAGGCACTCCTTTAGCAAGCAGTGTTTGCTTACTAAAGTCTGGAATAGCCATGACATTTCAAATCTGTATCTGATCTTATTCTGTAAGAATGTCTTCACATAGGACAAGTATTGTAGATACAGGCTCCAATTGATGCTACTGCCTTGTAAAGAAACCCCCAGATCAGTTTTTCACAGCCTTTTATTCAATGTTTGCCAGAAGTTCACTCACTTATTTAAACCCCAGGAGGCTGAGTTACCCACATGTGTAAGGAAAGATAAGGCTCAGAGCAAAGGACACTGCCAATTAACTTGCAATGGAGCCTTGCATCCTTCACCTGAGCAGCCTCTTGCTGTTCACCCCATGTTAGTGTTCTTGAGGCTTTAGATATCATCAGTTGAGGAATCCCAGAACTGGCTGGAAAACATGCAACGCTGTCCCCCTGCTGGCTGCATGCAAAGTGCTCTGCCACGTTGGCCCTCAGCTGCTTTGGCCACCTTAACCCCTGCACTGGGGCCAGAGCACCCTGGAGGAAGGTCCAGGTTGTCATGGGAAGGGGTGGAAGAGGTGGTCCTCTCCAGCACTAGGTTGGTGCCACCTCTGCCAGGGGGGAATCTGGTTGTCTTCCTCAGAGAAAGATGTGGTAGAGATGGGCTGCAGCCCACAGTCCCAAGAAAACCCTGTTAGATGTATAAGAAAGCACACTCCACAGTGTGCATTCAAATTTCTTTTTACATTCTGCAGAGCTCGAAGACAAGCCCATTCCTCCTTCCTCCTTCTTTTAGAGCTCTGTCGATAACCTGAATGAACTGTTTGACCTCAAAGCCAAAATAATTTCTTCCTTAAGCAATAAATTAAGCCAGAAAGCAGAAGCAACTTATCAGAAAGTATCACATCACCGTGGCCTTTGTGCAGGAGACAATATTCTGGCCTGCCACTGTGGAGCCATCCCCTGTCCTGCTGGGGGCAGCTGCTGTGTTTATTTACGGAGCCATTGTGCCACGGGGAGGCCGGAGACACCTGGTATCGAACTGTGAGCTAATGCTTCCTGCCGCCAGCCTGGCAGCCACACAAGGCGTCGGAGGATTCCTTGAGCCCACTGGGATTAAATCACCCACAGTCTCAGGCAAGCCCCCTGGCAGTGGGAGCGAGGTGGGTAAAAAGCTTTGCTGGACATGAGCGGCTCTGTGGTCTTCCTTCTACAAAGGTGGAGGCCACGAACAAATCAGATGGATGCTGTGGAACAGGCAGCGGGTTGCCCTCGGTGGAGCAGCACAGTCCTGGCAGCAGTGCCTTACACAAGTATTCATCTCTGGCTGCTGCCAGGGGAAGAGCTAGGGCTGTCTGACCATCAGGGGTCTGACCCCGCACCATACAAGCTGGGGAGTGCAGGGCTGGGGTGCACGCCCTTACAGCCGGCAGCACTGGGGCCTGCTGAGGCTCCGAGCTTCCCTGGGTTGTGCTGACATCCTGACACCCCTCGTGCCCTCCATCCCAAAGAAGCTTGGAACAGGACGACAAGCTTTAAGTGAACGTGAGTGTAACACACATAGCCCTCTCTCTTTGGGTGTATCAGAGAAGCAGCTTCCGTTTCCAACATCCACACCATGGGTTACCCACTCCATGCCAGGACTGGTGACCCCATCAAGATTTTCTCCTGGGGCAGCCCCTCAGAGGGCACATGGGGGTAGCGTGGGTGTAAGCAGCTGCACAGGACGGCTGGCGTAGGTCGGAGAGATGGCAGTGACAGGGCAAAGCCCGGAGCAGAGCGCAGGTCAGAAAACCTTCCTGATGGGGAGCAGCGCTGGGACGCCCAGCATCACCAGTTTGGTGATGCAGGGGCAGGGCAGCCCAGTTTTAATGCACGTCCGTGGCCCATTAGCTAACCTTACATCGCAGTAAGTTACATCTCACCAGCCTGGAGATGCAGGAGAGCAAGTCCTGTTTGAAGTGCAGTGTCTGCTCTTGGTTTCAGACGGAAACCAGTCTGACCAGCTGGAACCCAGTTTCAGGTTACACCCTGCCTCATCTCTCCCTGACTTAGTGGGCAATGATCTCACCCCCAGCACTCCCCAGGCAGGATTGCTCTCTCCAGTTAACCCTACCTGCTGCATTCACCTGTTCGTGCTGCGCCCCCCGCCCAGCCCTCCCCAAACCGCGGCACTGTGGCTGCAGCAACACCTGCAGATGAAAGGGTGGGAGATAGCAGGCATGGGAACAGCACCTTCCTCCTCTGCAGGTCGTTGCTTCTCAGACACCACTCCCAAGCCAGATAAGACAAACAATTCCCTTTTATTGCAACTTGCATTATCAGAGTGAATGCACAAAAAGTAAATCAAGATGGTAAGTTTATTGCATAGGCTGTGGGAAAATCGGAGCGATGGAAGAAATGATACGAGACAGACCGTGAAAAGCCATGGAGGAATCTGACCTGCCCCAGGGACACTGGGGCAGATGGCTGTGAGCACGAGCCCTGCTGTGACAGGGAGAAGCGTGCAGTCAGATTGTCACCAGTCTGTGGGCAGCAGTTTCTTCCCCTCCAGCCCAGGCACTGGCACAACTCAGCACTTCTCCCAGAGCTGCACATGGGAGATGAGCCATTCCCTGAGCCATCAACAGAGCCTTCCAGAGCCACTCTGCCCTCAGCCCTGAAAGGGTCCAAGCATTTAAACTAAAATCTGTACATAGATTTGTGCTTTGTTACACGCACGCACGCACGCACCCGATTTCCTCTCTCTTCACAGCAGTTTTCCAGGAACAGTAGGCACAGGGGGCTCAGGGACTGGTGCCAACCCCATGCCTGACAGGGTGTACCAGGCACTACAGAAACAGCAGTTTCAGCCCACAGCTGAAGCCCTCAGCAACCAGAGGCACAAGCCTGGATGCTGCAGACGTAGCCGTACAGAGCTGGGGGGCACCCTGCTACATCAGCCTACGGGGAGCACGCAGGACCTCAGCGAGGTGGGGATGTCACGTGCTGCCACGGGGCCAGGGATGAGCTCTGGACCTCCCAGGGCTGGGCTCATCTTGCACCGGGAGGGACAGGACAGCAGGAAAGAGGATGTTAGCTGGCCTGCTCCTGATGACAGGGACTCAGGTCAGCAGCTGTGTGAGGAGAGGGCAGTAAAACCAAAATAGCAGCACAAGCTTCCTGGAGGGCGCAGCAGCCACCGGCACTGCTCGGTGGCACAGCCAGGACCATGCAGATGGCCTCAGTACCTCCAGGGAACCCTCTGGTTCCTTCACTGCACTTCTCCCCAGAATCCTCTCCTTCCCTACCTCCCTCAAGGATGCTTCCCAAACACCAGGCAGTGCTTTCCCACGAGGTTTCTGGGCAGCCCCTTTGGGAGCACAAGGTTTGCCATGGTCACCACTGGCTGGCACCACAGCAGCAACGGGGGGAGCTGGGTCCTTCTGCCCTCCCCTCACCATCAGCAGGAAAGTCAGGACATTCCTTTTCATTTCATGTGAGAATAAATAGATATTGTGTCAATGTGCTCAGGGTCAGGCTGAACACTGGAAAAGCAACCAGGGCAACTCAGGGAGAGAAAATGGTAGACACATACTGTATGCAGGTGGCTGTAACGTGACAGCCAGGCAGAAAAAAAAAATCTAGGTGCACTTTTCTGTTAAAAAGCAAAGCCTAGTGATTAAAACAGGTATTTCTGTTTCCTTCCATCATGAGAACAGGAACCACCGGACAGTGTCGCAGAGCTCTCAGAACAGGTCCAGCCAGTTACCCGAAGCACACAGTCCCCACGAGGCTCACCACGACCAGGAGGACTGCGGGAAGGCAGGGCCACCTTGCAAAGTGGGGAAAGGGCAGAAACTATGAGGCTGGGTGGAAGGAAGCGGCACTGCAAACACAAAATTGCTGGCTCTGGTGAGCTTGCACCATTCACCAATATGAATGCTACACAGATGCAATCTCAGGGTCCTTCAGTAAGTAGAGCTGACTTGTGCTCCAGGTTTGAGAAGGAAGAAAGTTGTCATTCAGAGTTTTCACTGGATTGTTTGAGGTTAGGAAGGGATAGACATCAGAGAGCATCAAAACGCTCCCAGGTCCTCAGTCCAGAGCAGCCATTTAGCCAGGACAATCACAACCACTATTACTGCCAAATCATGGCTAGATCTTGGCCTCATGCTACAAATGTCTTTAAGAAAAAAAAAGCCCTTCAGGCACAGGCCCCTGTCTAAAAACAAAACTCCAGAAGTTCTTGGGAATGTCCCAATGCGTGGCTGGAGAGAGAGAGGCTGTAGGTCAGACTGGTTTGGTGGCACCGTTGTAAAACAGATGCTCAGTGTCCTCTGTGGTGGAGAGGGTGGAGTTGGTAGCGGTGGTCGGCTGACGGCGACGGCTGTTCTTCCTCCTGTTCTTCAGGAAGAAGTAGCCGATGATCACCAGGACCACCATGATGCAGATGCCAAGGAGCACAGCAATCACCACCTCAAAGGCACCTGCCGGGGATACACGAACGCGTTAGGAGGGCTGCTCCATGAGCTTTGGCACAGCATGGGTGGTCAGGAAGGAGCAAGCACAAAAGCTGCTGCAGAAGTTTTTATGGCAAAAAGGAGGAGGGGTGGGCTGGCAGCCGAGTGGTCACTTCAAAACTGGGTGAAGAAGGAAGAGAACCACACGGCATAAGGGTACGGCCAAGGTACAGGCATCATCTCTCTCCCAAGTCACAGCTCCCATCATTTCTCAGATGCACCACGCCCTCTAAAGGCTGTTCGGTGACTTCGGCAGGCTTCTTCATGTATAAACACCAAACACTTCTCTAATGCTGACCTTTCTTCATACATCAGCGGGGTGGTCGCAGAGAAGCACCCCCTGGTTGGAATAAAGCCATGGGAGCAAGCTGTGGTGGGTGGTCTGGGTCTGTGGGGAAAGAGCTTGTAGCAGTGCTGTGAGCACAGCAGTCAGCAGTCTTACAACTGACCAAACTCCTACGTTATTGATGGACATGATGGCAAACATGATGCATTTGAGAGCTGGGGTGAATGTGAGGGTTAAATCACCCTCTAGGTTTGAAGAACAGAAGGGTATAATTCCAGTTTTCTACTAAAGAAAGAGGTCTTACAGCCCTGTGGTGAAAAAGGACACCAAGCTTAATGTGTTGTTATTTTAAGAACTTGTAGTTCAATGGCTTTGGTGTTCTTTACAATTGTAGAGAGGAGGTATAGGGTCATGAGATGTCCCCACAATCAAGCACCAGACATTATTCACATAACCACTTGGGCTTTTTTTTTTTTTTTTTTTCAGAAGCTAGCAGTTCTTCTGTAAATGTGGCCATTAGGAAGAATCTTCCTTGTAATTTTTTGATGTTGAACGTTCATGCATGTTGATAAAAAGGAAATCAGGAGCCTTTGCTATGAGCTACCGAGTCACAGATGAAGGAGAAATTAGCCCAGAGACACACAGTCCACAGAATAATCTCTTTGGCCACTGCTAGTGTCCCACAAGTCCCACATTGCTCCCTCAACCCCTCAGAAGGGGCATGGGGAATAGGAAAGAAGTTTATTATTTCCAAGGAAAGGCACTTTTTTTTTTTTTTTTTTTCAGGACAGGGTGAAAGCAACAAACAAGCTCTGTATGAAGAACTGTTACTCACTTAACATAGCGCTGTGGGGCTCAAATGATTCCCATCTTCGGCCAATGGCATCTGCTTCTGAATTGAGAGCAGAAACAGGAAAAAAGTTTTACAAAGAAAGGTGGGAACAAGGGCTAAGACAGGTTTCTGAGGAGTGCATTCCTGGTACTGTGAAGTGACTACATGCATACACCACCCTTCCTGACAGCCCTGGTGCTGAGCTCTCAGGGCAGACCTGTGAGGCACACTCTAGCTGGGGCTGTCACTTCACAAAAGCAGCAACATTGCCTCCTAGCAGATGCAGTTTGTCAGAATTCCTCCCATGTCTGCTGTTGGTCTCCACAGCAACACCTACGGGGCACTACAGTGTGAAAGTTTTTCCTCTTGTTTGTTTAAAACTTCTGCCTCATATGTGTCATTGAGAATTTTCTTCATTTCTCCCCTCCCTCTTGTGGAGAGCTGGAGCCAAGCTAGAAAATTATATTGTTTTTAGAGAGGCCATACCATATCTCTGTCTGGTTTTGTCATGCTCCTCTGAATCATTTTTAAACATCAGCACCCAAAACGTCTTTTCAGCTCTGAGAAGTGACAGACTGCACTCCAGAAGAGTGCTGTAGACATGCACTGTTCCCCGCAAGTACTCCGTACATTGCGGAACACTGTGGGGCATGGCCAGGGGTTGAGAACAGAACTGCTTTGTCTGAAGGCTCCCAAGGCACTGCCTCTTTATCACCACAGAACTTAATCTTGAGGGATTTTCCAAGACTGATCAGTAAAACTCCAGCCCTCACTATGTCTGCTTACTTGTGATGCCTGAACACGATTTCATGCACTCTCCCTCTTCTTCAAAGTTGTTCTTGTTGCCACCACAGCCCCCATAGGTGAAGCGGTCGCATTTCTCGGAGAATGGGTTATAGTACCAGCGGGGGATGCTCTCTGTGCACAGACCAGTGTCGGGCAAGTCCACACAGTGATCTGGCAAAGCAAGGGAGAGATGCTCTAGCCCAAGAAGCACATTCCCAGAGCTGCAACATCTGCTCATGGCAGAAGAGCACAAGCACTGCGGCAGAGGGCATCCATGGTGAGACCTGTGGCTCTCGGGTGCTCCCTGCCCAGTTGGCAGATGCTCAAATTGGCATTGCCAAGGTGAGCTGCCACTACAGAACTGAAGAGAAAGGCAGAAGCTGGCAGATGTCAGCCTAGGTGCTCTGTACATACCCTGCTTTTGTGTAACGTTGATTTTCTGCAGTCTATTGAACTCACGAGCATCTGCAAGAGAAACATTTTGTGTTAGAACTTCTCTCACCAGTTGAATACAAAAAATAAAAAATAAAGAAAAGCTTCCATCCACATAGACATGGGCAGACAGGGCTTTCCTGAATATTTATTTACTATTACAAGCCAAGGAAAGAGAGATGTAACCTGAGGTCCTTAGATATCTCAGTGCTATGAAAGGAACATGGGAAAATAAAATGTAACAACTAGAAACTGTTCCCAATGTCAGTTCCACAAATACAGAGGAGAAACTAAGAAAAGCAAAGGCTGCTTTCTTAGGTTTTTCCATCATGAAAAATGGGGAAACTTTTCTCACTCCAGATTTTTGAAAAGTATGAAAGAGCATTAGTGCAGGAAATGAGAGGTCAAGAGAAATGAATCATATGCTTGCAGCCTAGAAAGGTAACAATGCACACAGATAGGGAAGAGATTATGGGAATACTGTGAGAAGAAGGAGGGAGGAAGAAGGGATTAGAAATTTCAGCAGCTTGCCACTGTGCATTTATATTAGCTTAATGTGAGGATGTTGAGGGGACTGAGACGCTGGACAAATTGGGAGAAATAACGGTTTATTTTCCCATCTCCAAAGACGAGGAGAGCAGGTAAGGTCATTCAGAGATAAAATATTGGAAGAGGAGGAGAGAACAGGCTCTCAAGTCTCACAGGCAGGCACAGAGAAGAGAGTGGAAGGAACATCCCAGCAGGAAAAGCAGCTGTAGCAGTCAGCAGCAACCAGGGAGGTGGCAGAACCTGCAAATATGACAATACTGCAGAAGAGTTCATGCAGGGTCAGGAGTAAGAATACAGGGCAACGGAAAGCATTGAGTCAACAGATGCAACTTATATTGTGCTCATCCCTGTGCATATACTACGTATTCTAACCCAGAATTTGAAGAACTTACATTGTTCACAATACACCTCGTCTGATCCATCAGCACAGTCTGGAGTTTCGTCACACTCCAGATAGGCATCAATGCAGCAGCCATCCTTGCATCTGAAGGAGGGGGCCTGACAGTTCCCATTGCATACTGCATCAGAAACAGTTCAGATAGTTCATTAAAATTCATTCTTTCTCCCTGCCACATAGATGCTTTATGAAGGACTTAAAAGCTGGTGATAGGGCTGGCAAAGCTCTCTCTTCAGTGCCACTCTACTCAAAAAAAAGAAAAAAAATGCAATTTCTTGTTTATAAGGCAAGCACTCCTCTGGGAACAGCCTTGCTTCCTCTCAAAAAAATAAAAGCTCACGGAAGGTGGAAGCAAGACAGGTTAATGCTCCAGACAGCATGGGGACATGGTGACAAAAGACCCAGAAAAGGCTGAAGTACTCAATGCCTTCTTTGCCTCCGTCTTTACTGGGAGGGTCTGCCCGCAGGCTTCCCAGTCCCTGGCTTAAGGGCAGAGACTGGGGCAGTGAAACCACTGAAAGCTTGTGAGTAATATGGAATGGGGGTAGCAGGAGACACAATGGCATGCAGGGAGAGCAGGGTAGGTGGGAGGAGGCTTTCAGCTTTGCTCATGAAGTGCAAAAGCAAATGCCAAGACAAAGCAGCAAACTAAAAGTCCCACACCTGACACAGAACAACCCCATGCAAGAGCACCAGTCCGACACCAAGAAGAGAGAAAGGAGTCCTGCAGAAGAGGCCCTGGGGGTCAGGATGGACGTGCCGGATGTGTGTCAGCAGAAAGCTCTTGTGGCAAGGATGGCCAACTGCACGCTGGACTGGGAGAGCTGGCGGAGACAAGTGGTCGTTCCCCTCTGCCCCAGAGGTGGTTCCAGCTGGTCAGTGCTGTGCCCAGGTCTGAGCTCCCCAGTCACAAAAAACACTGGCATACCGGAGGGAAGCTGTAGAGACTCAGGAAGAGGTTGGAGCACATGACCTAGCATGAAGTTATGGAAAAGACAGAGACAGACTCTTTTTGGAGGTGCACAGTAATAGGATGAGCGGCAACAGACACAAGTTGCAACAGGGGAAACTGATTCCATAGAAGGGAAAAAAAATATAATGAGGGATGTCCAGAGAGAGCATAAAATCTCCTTCCTCAGAGATACCCAAAACTGGCCTGGACACAGTCCTGAGCAACCTTACATGACTCAGATCTGGCCCTGCTTTGAGTAGTGGGTTGGACCAGGTGACCTCTAGAGGTAATTTCCAACCTGAATTATCCTATGATGTGAAAGTGAAAGGCTTGGTAGAGAAATTAGTCTCCAACACCTCACTTCCACACTGACTGCTAATCAAAAAGCCACAGGAATGGATATGAGACACTAAGCCTGAGCTTAGGGCAGGATTACACAGGGGTGAAGGAGGCTTACCTGGCATTTGTCGCCCACCAACAGAACCTGAAGAGATAAGGGGGAAAATAAAATAAATTTACTACCACATCACTTTGTCAGCTTAGGATCAGCTTTATATTGCCTCCATGTTTCACCTAAGAAATGTACCTTTTCTAGAATAGAGACCTGTAGCAGTGTGGGATGCAAATACTGAATTTAGGCTTAAGATGTGGCACAAGTTTTTGGTGAGGGTTTCTGCAGCCAGAGACACACCAGGTACACCTGGTCCTGAAGAGGTTGAGTCAGAATGAGCCAGCTCTTGCCACTGCCTGTCCTGTCTGGTTATACCAAGCCTGTGGTGACGCTTGATGCTGACTGAGTGGAGCTGACCTGGCACTGAGCAGGGGAGCAGAACTCCAGGAACTCCAGCAGAACTCCTCTTTCTCGTGTGAGAAAGAGGGGGTCGATTTTTGAAGCAGACTCACCCTTAACATTCTTGCAGGCGAGTTCACACTCCTCTTCCTGTAAGTAGTTATTCTTGTTGGCCTTGCATCCACCAAAAATGAACTCCTCGCACTGCTGAAGGGCTGGGTTGTAAAACCAGCGTGGAAAAGAGCCGCGACACCAACCCACCTTCTTTGGAGTCAAGCAATGCTCTATCGAGAAAGTTAGCACAGAAGGCTCTGGTTAGCTTGCTTTACATCCACACCAAGTAGAAAATCTTTCAAAGGAAAGTTTGCTAACGGCGTAGACATTTGTCTGAAAGATTTACATAATAGTGAGTGGTATGCAGAAAGCAAGTAGGGAATCACATTATATGTTTACTTATATGAGAGGCAGGCTTTTATATATACTTACATGAGAGGCCACAAAATTAAATTAGAAGGTGCCACATTCATAAAAGCACATAGCACAGTTTATCTGTGAAACTCCTTGCTTCAGGATGCTACTGCTATGCAAAGGCTCATCCACGGATATTTAACACAAAAACATCCTCTTTTGCTTAAAGAGACTGTAAATTCCTCACATAGCTGTAAATAGCTGTAAATTCCTTGTAGCCAAGCATACTAGGGATTTACTGATAGCATGTCATGTTCTAGCTACTGTCAAGTATCAAACTCTGGATGCTGTTGGATGCGATGTATTGGATTTCTGACAGACTTTTTAGAGTGACCTGATATGCCTGTTCTTATATTTTTATGGTACCTGAGGTAGAAGAAGAAATTCTAGTCAACCATTTGTCCAAGAATGCTTTGCCCCTAATGTAGTTGTCATACTGAACGTTTTGGGGCGACTCTGAATGTCATGCAGACAACTCCACCTAACTTGTGGCTTAAGGGAATTGGGCCCTTCACAACAAAACCGTGGAGTCAACAAGGCCTTTTGGGTTCTCCTCTCTGTCCGTCTCTTGACGGACTCCAGGCTCCAGCCACTCTGGTGTTACCCAGTAGAGGGAGCAATGTTGTACAGAGAAGAACAGATATTGCAGGGCACCTCTTCTGCAGAGGATGAGAAAAACCTAAAATAGACCACTGTGAATGCAGAGACTTTCTACTATTTGTCATGTGCAGGCTTTTACTGGGAAAAGCTGACATGCAAGCCCGGTCTGTTGGCTGTGCTCTTTTACCATCTACCCCCTGAGAAGAGCACTGGTAATGCCAGAACATCACCCAGGCTTGGGGACTCCAGCTGTATGTTTGTGGGCTCAGGCTCACCTTCAGTTTGCTCAGCATCCAGCACCACGATGGTGATGTTGGTGAAGTCTCTCTGCTGGGCGGTGTCTGTGACGGTAAGCTGGAAGACGTAAGTGCCCACCTGTAGGTTGGAGATTTCTACTTGGTCTTCTTCCTGCTTCTGAGAATGCAAAAGAAAGGCTAATGGAGAAGAGGCACACGTAATGAGGGCATGAGTGAAGCCATGCAAGACCCATGCTGCATTAGGAAGAAAGAAGCTTGGCTGGAAACCCTCAAGCAGAATTTTGGCATTAAAAATGTCTCAGTGCTGTATAGTGCCCCTGAAATCCACGGGCTGGATTCTGACTGCTGGTACCCAGCTGGAGTAGCAGAGTGAAAGTGTACCAGAAGCCTAATTAGAATTTTCATATCTGGGGATGTTGTGAAGGCATGTGGGAAAGCAAAAAACTTTGGAGAGGCCTAAAATATCTGCAGCTTTTATTTTACTTCTTTAAAAATGAAAATTGTCATGAATAATTTATATAGCACATAGGAAATATGCTAGGTATATTTAAGAAATATATATCCTTTCATTTTGAATATGGAAAGTATATTTAGTTTCAGAAATGGAATAGAGTGCATATTTCTTTGCCTGCTAACAGGTTTCTAAAGGAGAAGAACTTATTTTGTCAGAAAATAAAGTTTTGTTATTATAGACACAAACTTTTTCTCAAAGTTTGTTGACAATGCTGGGCCTCAATTTCTATGCTGTTTCTGCCTTTTTAGTTACATTTCAAGACAGTGTTGCTATATAACTTCTTAAGGTAGTTTAAACACTGAAAACACATTAGCTTAATACTAAAGGCCAGTGGTAAATTTGTCCTGGACCTTGCAGCCAGTATCACGCAGGAGATCCCATGGCCAAAAAAGCAAAGGCAGACTTGTTGATCAAGAAGAGCATTTTGAAATGTAGCAGTTGTGATACCTTTAGGCATTGCTCTAAAATACTCACATATTTCTTAATTGTCTTCACATATTTCCTACTCTTCCATAGTAGGTAAGAGGAGTAAAGATAAAGATGACTCTTTTTGTTTTGGTTTGGTTAGATAGTTATTGTCTTTTGTTTTGTTTTATTTGGGGAGTGTGGGGGGAAAATTGCTTTGGTTGTGCTAGCGGAAAGAAAGAAGGAGAGCAGCATTTCCAGATTTCCATAGCCCCCTCAGCATCCTAGAGCTAGATATTGCTAGTCTTCAAAACCAGCTGTAGGCCTGGTACACTCCTTTGCTAATTCTCCCAGAAGGTGCCACATGAGCTCCATACAAGCTCCAAGGCTTTCTAGAGTATTTTGCAGAAGTTTAACAGCAACCATTTGCTCTTCTAGAGCCACAAGTCACATTTAACATCTACAAGACAGTGTTCACACTCCAGAGATCTTGGAGCTTGTCAGGAGACATGGTTTCTGCTCCAGCTCAGCTAAACGTGGAGAGCCCAGCCTGGAGCAGACCGCAGGTGACACTGACCAAGCTGCTTCCTTCATGCATCTCCCTACCTTCATCTCCACAGAGGGGTCCCCAAGGATCTGTTTCCATTCATAGCTGACAATCCCACGGTCGTCTGTGCTCTCTGCGCCTCTCAGCATCACTGGCTCCCCCGGCTGTACCCGCATGTCCCTGCCAATGCGGGCTATCGGAGGACGGTCATCTGTGGAAGAAGTGCAGAGCAAGGCTCGGGTAAGAGGCTGAAGGGTCCAGTCCTTGTCTCCATCATGGGAAAGGGGGGACTCTTCCGGGGTAAATCAATACAGACATCATCCACTAAAAGGAAAAACACTTTTAAACAGCTGTGCTTCTTGCAGCCTGAGCAAGCAACTGGCGATCAATACCGTTACTGCTGCCCTCTGTAATTTAACAATTCCACAACCCACTCTGTCAGTGCCTTTGAGCTGTTTCTGCCCACAGGAGTCACTGGAGGAGGGTGTCCCTGTGCCTACAGCCATCGTGCTTCTAACAGCTGGACCACATCCTCGCAAAACAGCACGGAGCAATCTCCACCCTGCCACTTCGGGAGATGACCTGATGTGGGTGTTCAAGAATGTGGGACGGA
This sequence comes from Cygnus atratus, assembly GCF_013377495.2. Taxonomy (NCBI): domain Eukaryota; kingdom Metazoa; phylum Chordata; class Aves; order Anseriformes; family Anatidae; genus Cygnus; species Cygnus atratus. The sequence continues at coordinate 32,844,694 of NC_066366.1, forward strand.
CTCCCATCATTCCTACCACCAGCTGTAAGCACTGTGTTGTGTACTTAACTGTGCAAGGTGGGGTTTGGGTGGAAAACAGCCCTCCTCCACCTCACCTTACACCCTGACACGCGCACCTTGGAAAATGCACACAAATGCCATTCACGCTGTTATTATTTTTGTGCCATCCCACGGATTAGCTTACTAGCAGCCTCCACAGTCCATTAAGCACTTTTCCAGGCTGTGCGCTTAAGAGAGGAAAACTGATCTCTGTCCATACCAGCCAGATCAGACTACGCAGCGACACCGTAAGCCTGACTCATTATCCCCTTTGTCCTGAATGTCTCCTGTGTACATCCATCCATAAAACTCCACCTGGTAGTTCCCGTACCAAGTCCAAGACACAATGTTCAAGTTCACCCTGAGCCTTTTGGAATGGCATCAATTTTCATTTTTAATCTAGCTATGTCACTCTACCATTTTGATACAATTGGGACTGAAGAAAAGTGCCCAAAGCCCTTGGAAAACTATTCCTCCAGCTAATTACTTTCATTGTTACAGACCTGCTCCTAATTTCCCATGTAAATGTTTCAGGATTCATGTCGCAGCTGTTGCCTCTTGCAAGAGCCTACTGAAGGGACCTGGAGTATAAGGCATACATACAAAACTGACATTTGAAACAACCTACATGTAAGTTCTTTCATCTATAATTTAAGAAAATATAGAGGGTTTTGCAACATGTATTCCAGGTCAGACTGGCCACATGTCCACCCAGAACCATCTATTTTCCATATCTTCAGATACCAAAACGAAGTGAAGATGATTAGTCCCATTCTGGTTTTACAAAGGCTGCTGCCACCAGAAAGTCACACATGAAATCAACCTTCCCTTTTTTCACCTCCAAGCACTGTGCTCAGCCTTTTCAAATGCAGAATTGCCGAGGGTATTTACGAGGTATTTACGTACCAGCCCTCCCAAGCTCCATCTGCAGCCTGGTCCCCAGCCACCCTCATCACCAGGCTGGAGGGACTGTGGTTTTGGTGTGTGAGAACAGCTCGGTCACTTATAGCTCGTGCAGCTGCAGGGCTTCTGGTTAACTTTATCACACTGGTCTGCTCTCCGCAGACTGTCACCGGCTTTATCTTTCAGCCCATCTTCTCATGTAAGTATTGGGTGGGATGACCCAATAAGGCTTTGACAAGCAACCACCAAAACAGGCAGAGAGGGCTGAAAGAGGCCGGAAAGATGACATCTGCATCAGAGGTAGAAGTGCCCACCCCGATGTCCTTTGGCCTTTGGGTGAGGCATCGCTGCCTGCTGCTCCCTCCCCAGGGCTGCATGCCAAAGTGATTGATACTGCCTCCACCAGGCACAGAGGCTGCTGGAAGACACCGAGCTGGGCTGGGCAAGCCTGGTGCCTCTTGGTTTGAGCAGGGCTGGTAGAATGAATAAACGGAGTTTCACTTTATTTTCAGGAGATCTTACCAAGGGCCACAGAAGCATCCATAGCCAAAAGCAGACTGCAGCTGGCAATTCTTCCCAAACTAAACAGGGGAAAACAGCCACACACCAGTACGAGCTCTGGGAAGGGGACACGTTCCTGCCATTCCTGCCAGGCAAACACCACGAGCCTGAGCTGGAGAAACGCCGTCTGCTTCTTGCCACCCTCCTGCCAGGGTAAGCCCAAGAGGTGGGGGCAGTAACACAAGCGAAAGACCAGTTCTTCAGCACCACAGAGGCTGGTTGTTAATTTACAACAAGATCTTACTCCGGATCATATATTTCCTTGACATTTTTAAGTATGCACACTGTAATAAATAAATAAATAAATACATACATAGATAAAAGACAAGCCAAACATTTTACCACAGATCAATTTAGTCGCTTTGGCTTGTGGATTGCCGAGTGAAGTAAAAGGTCTGTTCTGAGTAATGGGCCAGCTACCTCTCCAGACTCCATCTCTGACAAGCGAAACTCCCAAGCCTGTTCACCCCCAGAAAACCAGAGGATTTGCTTGTGTGTAGTGACTGCAAAGGAGGACCTTTCACTAGGAACACAAGATTTCTTTTTCAGATGACTCTCTTTTCTCCTTAGGACCTCTGAAAGCTCAGCAACTTTGAAGCATTTTCATTACACTGACTATGTAAAGCCTTCAGCGGGCATTTTCCACCTGAGCTTCATAACCAAGTGCTTACTAACACAGGGTAAATACCAACAAGCTAATCTTGGAAGGGAGATTCTCCATTCAGTTCTTTTTGCTCTGAAAGGTAGTCTGAAAATGAAAGTTGCCTTTGCTATAATGCTCTTTGGTCTCTGGAAAGTTTCCGTAGAAGTCCATAATTAGTAGGGAGATTAAAGCTTTATGATGCTGTTGTGCTCTTTACTGTGGAGCACCAGCTCCTGGGGTCACATCATCAAGCAACAACTTCAGCTTCCAATCAGAAAATAGATAGGAAAAGGATTATTTTTTAATGATCCCGGAGAAAAACTTAATAGGATAAATCCAAAATGCTTAAAAACAAAATCCCAAATTTAAATGACCCATAATACATTCAGGCTTCAAGCCCCATGTTTTGCTTTTTAAAAAATGTTCAGATCTTACACAGTGAATAAGTTTCAAGGCTTATACAGTGAATGGTTTGTCTGCCTTCACCAATGCATAAATCCAAACCGAAGCTGACAGGGGAACATAAATCTAAAAGACACTGAATTCCTACAAGGGCTGTAAAAGTAAGCATGAGGTGGGGAGGGATACCCCAGCAGGGACCCTGCTGCCAGCGGAACCAGGTGCCAGCGAAATCCTGCAGGAGAAAGCAGAGCTCACAGATAGAAGGCTTCTCTTTTGGAGCTTACATATCAGCTGCTGCCCTCAAGACACAAATTCACAGAAAACCAGATTTGCTTCATTCCAGGGCTCAGGGAGATAACACCCTGAGTACTTGAGACTGTAAAGCAATACTTAAAATACTGCAGAATGTGCTGAGATTGCTTGTGTATTGTCACCTACTGCCTGCTTGTGTCCCCAGCAGCAGCTCAGAAGCAAGATGAGCAGTGCTAGTGCTGGGGACACGGAGGCACCTCGCTGAGGACAAAAGCCACCGCTCAAAGCCATGAGGCAAGTCAGCAGCAGAGGCGGGAACAGAAACGAGGCCACCCAAATTCCAGGCTGGTGTCCAGGCATGAGACACAAAACCTCGGAGGTTTTGAGGTGCCAGCTGAGCCTGAGCAAGATGGCAGGGCAGTAGTGCTGCTCCCCTGCCAGCACTGAATCCCTGCTCTGCCCTGTGTGCCAAGGCTGCCATGCGAAAGCAAACAGCTCGGAGCTTGGGGTCATGCAAATCTCACCCACCTGCACTAGGAAACTGCACAATAACAGGCAAGGTAATGAAGGATGTTGTTGTGCTGTTAATTTGCCTGAGGAGGGGGGAAAAGAGAAGGGCAACAGAACAGTTGCTTGGAAAAAGAGAAATGCAGACTCTTTCTGCAGGGATTTGTCCTGGCGGGGCAGTAAATCTGGTCACAATAGAGCCATAAAGTTTTTCTATAACTCACGCAAGGCAAAGCAGCTCTCAGGATTAGTTTCTAGAGGCTTGTGCAATGGTTTACAGGAGAAGCACACAGCAGGTCAGCTTAACCTCTCTGCAGCCATGCAGCAGGGAGCTGGACCAGTCTCCAAGGGCCCATCACTGGTCTCTGCATGGGTGATGTGGTTACCGACCCTGCCGTTCCCCCTCTCCCCTCTGCTGGGCACCTGAGGATGGTGACTGGACCAAACCTTCAAAGGCGGACGTTGGCCTGGGAAGCTCTCCATTCTGAGTGTGTCACCAAAGCTGTAACCTGCAAAGCTCCATCCACGGTTAGGTGGGAGCGGGCACCTCCTGCACCCCCCATTTTCCTCCGCGCTCCCTGTCTCCCCCCCACAAGCCCGTCTCCCACTCAAATTCAAGGAGAGTGTCACCGAGCGTTTCACAACCACTGCAAGGGGTTCAGTTCATGAAACGGACAAAGGTTCAGGGAGGTTATTTTCCAGTTTCACGCCCAGAACTGGTTTGCCCAGACCAGAATAAGCTCATGGTTACCTAAACAAAAATGGGCTCCATTATTACCGACAAAGTGCACGGTGAGCCTGCCCCTCCCGAATGAGCCAGGCAGAAAACTCGCAGCAAAGTTCAGTCTGGGAAGTGATTTAAGGGGACAGTGCCTTTTAATGATGCCAGCAGAGGCTTTGGGCTGTACAGGAGCTGGAGCAGGCAAGAGGCAGAACCAAACTGCCATCGCCATCTTATACTGGACTCAGAAGCTCTTGTTCTCCAGAATACTGAAAACATACTTGGATGTGCAGATGCTAGATTGCAGCTGTGTTCTCTGTTACCAGTACCTTCAGAATTTTTCTGAAGTCATAAAAACCCAGGAGTGGCTGGAGTGGGGTAGATCAGGGGTGCCCCTGTCCCAGTGCTCAGTTTCCAGTGGTCTCTCTGTGCATGCTCAAGGAAGAGCAAGAACAGGGCAAGGATATGCGATGCTTCCCCCATAATACTCTCCCAGCTTTCAGCTGCTTCCATGAGGGTCAGGAAACACTCCAAAATTAAATCTGTCTATTCAGCAGTCCCCAGGTGTGCTCTTTCTTTCAAGAATTATCTAGTCTCCTCTTGAACATATATAAACCTCTTAATTCAACAGGCCTTCTCCCAGTGAGTCTTGGAATACGTGGCTTTTTTCTTTAATGTCACCCAGTGGGGCTTCTAAACTACATAAATATATATTTCACTATTCATTAGGAAAACATGCTTTTAATCCTCATTTTTGCAGAGACTGTCTGGAGCATACCCTGGAGGCTTTGAGGACACCTGACAGCAGGTAAAGGCAAGGGACTATAACGCTGTGCATAAGCCTCCTCCCATCCTTTGGAGCCCAGCCTCGGGGGGGGTGACGACAACCCAGGCTCCAGAAGAGCTTTCCATTTTCACAGAGATGCAGCACAACAGTGGGTTGACAGCTTTGCCTGCAGCGCAAAATCAGGTCCAAGAGTTTTTTTGTTTGTTTGTTTGTTTTGTTTTGTTTTTCCTAAAAACACAGGAGGAAAGTCTGGCGTGCTGAAAACTGCTTCCTTACTCACCAGTTTCACCCTGCTTCTTCAGGCATCCTCAAAAAGTCCAGAAACTGAACCCATGCTGAACTTCCTTACTGCTGCTAGGCGCCCAGCAAGCGCCCAGGGGCATGTTGACTTGGCCTCCTGCACCTGCACCTCTGTGTCCACCCCTCCCAGCAGCCACACTCCTCCACCTCCTCCTGGTCTGACCCCACTCCACTATCCCAGACTTGGGGGGGGTGGGGGAAAGGGGGATTTGGGGTTGTTGTTTTTGTTGATTCTTTCTGGCTCTCAACCAAAATCAAGATCTGCATTCTTAACTGTCTACTCAGCTGCCCTGGGGATGAGGGCTCAGCCAGGATAGCCTGATTTAGCCCCAGAAATGCATTTCCCAACAAAGCACAGCATGAACAGCCTGATGCAAACACACAGCAGCAAGCTCCCTGGTGTCTGTTGCCACAGCTGGAGCCCTGCCTGGCACCCTGCGTGCTCTGAGAGCAAACACGGGGTGTAGAAGGACCGAGCCCTTCCTACACCCGCAGCGGTGTCATGGCGCAAGCCCCACGTGAGCGAGGAGGGGCACGGCAGGCGGTGGTCCTAAAAGAGCCTTTCTAGCATGTTTTCCCCCTCTCCATGCAGCCTTCCTGCTCCACCACAGCCATCCCAACCCCTCGGGAAGCAGCGTCAGGGCTGGCTCACGAGGCAGCACCTGCCTGTCGTTGGCTGGGATGCTCCGGCAGGCAGCTGGGTGCCAAACCTAGCCAGGGGAGCCAGCTCTGCCCAGCCACCCCGTCCTGCCATGGCCAGGGATAAGGCTGGAGCAGCAAACAACATCTCTCGAGGCAGCTCAGTGACCCGGGGAGGCCTCCCAGTGTCCTGCACGTAGGCCATGCTGGGCCCTGCGACCTGCTGCTGCGGGTCTGCAGCCTCCTTGTACAGCACACCGGTCTGCACTGGTGAAGGGCTGCGTTGCTCAACAGCACATTATATTTTAATCTAACCTTGTGAAATCAGGATGCACCGGGGATGATGCATTCCCTTTTCCTCCTACAGCAAAGCATGTAGGAGTTTGGACTCCTGGAGATGTGGCTTAGCTCCTCACTAACTGCAGCTCCCCTGGGAAGGGTTTTGAGCCCAGGACAAAGACATGGGATGACTACTGCAACAGGGAGCTAGAGATTCACCAGAAGGCCCTAAAATGTGACTAGTGGGGACAAAGGACAGGAGAACCACCTCTGCCATGACAAAAGCGGTCAGCCTCACAGGCTGGCACATCCCAGCAGGAGATCTAAGACTGCTCAGCTCACACGATGGGGCCTAAGCCCATGCACCAGCTGCTGCCCTTGGTATCTGCACAACTGCTCTTCCTTGCCCCCAGGGTTGGCTGGGAGGGGCCCAGAGGAGGATGTCCTGCACAGGGATCTCCAGGCAGCCCTGCCCATCCATCAACAGGTAATAAACTGGTTATGGTTGCCAAAACACGCAGTCAAGCCAGAGACTTGTTCGGCTTCCTCCAAAACAAGGGAGAAAGGAGGCAGAAGAAGGAATTGGCATGGTTTTGGTGTTTCTGAACACACTGCATGTTTACGGAGACTGCAGAGCGTGTGGCAAGCGGCCAGCTACAGATTACTTTGTTTTCCACCAGGCCAGGTGCAAACTTTCCAAGCAGGGAAGCAGAGGCTGGAAAAGAGAAACCCACCTCCAGAGGGGGAGCCTTCTAACCAAAATCCACCCAGCAAAACCACACAAACCCCAACAAACCCCGCAGTACCAAGGCACCTTGCCGGCCCGGCAAGTAAGGAAAAGTAAGCGCCTTGCGTCCTGCCTCCAGCCCCTGAGCAATTAGCAGATTAATGTGGCCCTTTAAAAGGCGTCGATGTTTAGATTTTAGGGGATTTCACTTTCCAACATTAAAAGCCTGGGGGAAGGGAGAAGAAAAACAGCACCCTTTTTCTCTGTGTTGTCAAGTATCAAAAACACAGCCTGCATTCAGTAAACACTCACTCCATCTGACTCAAATAGGTTAAAGAATGGCTCCTGCTCCATTTGCTAATAGGTAAACTGAGGCACCGATCAAAGTTAGGGAAAACCTCTGCCATGGACAGGCGTATAGAAACCTAAGCTTAACACCACTCTGTCCCAGCCATTTGGCAGCACAGCTGCACAATTGAGAGCTGGAAGAACCGAGGCCAGCAGCCCTCGGTGCTCACCCAACCCCAGTTTGCACAGATCCATTATGGGCACCTTACCATTAGATCCGTGCTTCTGCATTGCCTCGTAGGCATCGTAGACATCCTTCTTCAAGAAGTTGAGAAAGCCGACCTTCCTCACAAACCTGCAGACGAAAGTATGCTCGTAGAGGCAGTTGAGGAGAAAGCAGCCCTGGATGTCGTCTTCTCCTGAGTTTGGGACCTGCTCCACGAGGGCCAGGTTACAAGCAGGGTCCTTACAGCAAGCCCTCATGCAGTCCCTGCCCCGATGGACCATGGGGGACGACAAGAAGGTGGCTCCATTCTGGACAGAGGCGTCTGTGTCCAGCACCAAACCCGGCATCCCCACCGTAAAGTCCTCCAGGCAGGTTTCTCCAAAGGGTTTTGTCTCCTGCTCCTCACCGAAGACGACTGCCACTGCCACCAGCACCAGGCAGACCCTGAATCTGGACTGCGGACCCAGTCTCCTGCTGGCCATCCTGGCAACCTGGTCCTCACCGCCTTGAGACCCTAGTCCTTTCCTAAAGGGAGAGAAGACAGATGAAGCTAAGAGGGATGGTGCCCAAGTACATGCCACCTTTTGGACATGCTCCACGTCCCCGCTCTCCCCATGGTGGCTGATGTGTCCCCCCACCCTGCAGCTCACCCCCAGGCACACGCTCTCAGCTCCCACCTGTGTGGTCTCAGGTGGGACCGATGCTAGGAGAAGGGTGTCTCCCTGGTCCCCCTGTGCCTTCACCCCTCAGGTGTGCCCTCGGCAGCGTCCAGTGGAGACAAAGGCACGGAAGGGGCAGGAAGTGAAAACCAACTCCCAGAGAGAGGAAAAAAAAATCAAGTCACTCCCCTCCTTGCTGCATTGCGTAAGAGGAAGGGGAGGAGAGCAGGGTGATACCATTTCCCACTCCGCTGGCAAGGGGAGCGAAGGCTCCCATGGGAGCAGCCAGCACAGCCCTATGCATCCGAGAGTGGTACTCTTGCTCGCACAGGTGCAAGGGCACCCACCCCATCCCTATGCTCCAGCCAGCCCAAAAGCCCAAACGGGTTGTGCTGAAAGCCGTGAGCACATGTCCTCTGGTAGTAGCCCTTGCAGCGCAGCATCGCCACCGGTGGGGTGGCAGGGATCCCAGGTCTCACTGACCCAAATGAGTCAGCCCCCTGGCTTGGCCTCGTAACCTGCACCCACTGTCAGGCATTTCATGCTCAAAACCATTCATTCCCTGCTTTTGGGACATAATACTCCTCTTCGGTGAAAACCCTTGGCAGTGTGCCTGGCAGCAGCCCCTGCACCACTGCAGTGAGACTTTTTGGTGCTCAGCCCCCTGGTGAGCCATGTTCCAGTGCTCCTCACTCTCACACAGATCAGCCACAAATAGGGACAGAAACGCTGCCTGCTGTAACTTGGGTACGTGTTTTACCTTCCTGCTTCTATTTGCAGAGCTAGGATCAAATTCCCCTGTTCACCAGCTACATCAGTGTCACCACTCCCTCTGCAAGCACTCCTAAACCCCTGAGTAAAGTCTTCTTAGCCCTCCGTCATAGTGCTTAGGAGGGCAGAGGGTGCTTGTAATTTGCGTGGACATTATTTTTAATGAAATATTGCATCACTTCAAAGGCAGAAGCAAATGTGAGATGGTATTGATTGGCAAATCTTTGAGAAGAGATGGTGAGCAATGGCTGTGCTTTGAGCAGCAGCTACCTTTGCAGTTTTGGGGACCTCGCTGGGGTCCCGCATTTCAATTCCTGCTGCTTGTTTCTGTCTGTGGTACCCCTGATGCTGGGGAAATAATAAATAAATAAATAAACGACAAGGTTGTCTTTTATTCTGCACAGCCTGAGGCACTCAAGCCCTCCCTTGCAGCCCTCCTCCCCCTGTTTTAAATGTTTACAGAAGAGTGAGCCCCTTCATAAACTAATCAAGCCTTACCTTAAGAGTAGGGGATTTAATCCCTTTTGCTCGCATCAGAAGGCTGTGCTAGTGTCATGCTGCAAGCTTTTCTGCTGCTCACCATAAAGGTATTTATACTTACTTTATATACCTTATATTCATTTTTCTTGTGCATTGTTGTCCTTTAATTTCAAAAGCTTCTCTCCTATTATCTTCTTCAGGTGTATTTACTTTAGTGAAATCATATCCTAACTCAGTCTTCATTTTGCTAGTGGAAGCCAGCCATGATCTTTTAATCTCTTCTTTTATGGCAGAGTCTCCATTCCCCCTTTGTTATCTTAGTGTCTTTTTTCTGTGTGTTTTCCAGTTTTTTTTTTTTTGTTATTATTAAATGTGTTACAAAATTATATGCCATAGGCTCAAAATGGATCACCATTATCAAGTATTTAATCTTCAGTCTCTCTGATGGAAATCCATTGCTGAATACATCTTAGGATCATTTTAATATCTTTCATAGGTTCACTGAAGAGCCATCTTATGAACAGAACATCTTTAGTGGATCTTGGACTTGTTCTTTCTGCCATTTTCAGCTGATCAGCCTCCAGCTAAAATTCTTGTGACCATTTCCTAAAAATGTGACCTTACTTTTTATATTCTTTATATTCTTAAATTTGACCCACTTCTTCATCTTGGGAGATGGGTCTGGCTTCTTTATTTGACTTTTAAACATCATGGTTTTTGTCCTCCACTGTAGAAGTGATGCATCCCACCTCTGTGCCAGCAGCATTTCTAAATACGCCAGTTTGTTCTGGAGAGGTTCAGTAATTAATGTTTTAATTGGGGTTAGTCCCAAGATCAAGGATTTCTGTTAGGAACTGCTCTCCATTGCAGCATCTTTCCTTGCATCTCAGTAACCTGCCCCCTGCTCACCTAACCCAGAGCTCCCATCTCAGGCCTCATCTAGCAAACAAATAATTTCCCATGACTCCAGCTGAGCTGTGTGTTACTCATATTAGCGTGAAGAGAAAGCAGGTTGTGTGATTTTATGGCTTGGGAGTGTTTTTAAAGGGGTCCTGAAACAGTGAGTCATGGTTAATGTTTGTCTTTTATGGGCTGAGAAGTGTCTGCTCTCGGTCCTGCAATAATAGCTACTCAGCAGCTTACTGGGGGGGTTAAAATACACAGTGGCTTAATATTTGACTAGAATTGTAGCTCTTAGACATGCACAGCTTGTAAAAAAAATGAGTAGCAGCCTGCGTCACCTACCTTGATGTGACCGCTGTGGGGACCCAGCACCCACCAGCAGGTGGGCGCCCAGCTGCTGGAAGGAAGGGTCCCAAAAAGGCAGAAAAAACAAGGAAGACTTGCTCCAGGTCCCCTTTGCCCAGCCAAGTGGCATCACAGCTTGCAGTGACTTCCTGACAGCCGCTCTGTTCTGCTCGGCTGTATCTGAGAACCGCTCCGTGTGTAACTAGCACTCGGGAGACAGGTTTGCTTGCTTGCTTGTTTTGTTGTATTTGCCTCGGGTTAAACCTCCTGGTGTGGTTTAGGGGCGAGACCCGGATGCAAGTGACGGCACAAAGCTGTGGCAAAGGAAGGAGACGGGGAGGGATCTCAGCAGGCCATGACTAACTGCCCGTCCTGAGGAATCAAGCCAGGGAAAGGATGACAGGCTGCTGAGTCCTCACCAGAGTCTTTCCCACCTTACCAAGGGCAGCTGTGGGGAGGGAGGACTGTTTCTGCGGGGAAGTTCCTGTCTGTTGTCCTGCACGGCGCTGTGCCTCTTATTTTATTGTTGCTAGTCACGGTAAGCTGTTAAGTACAGGAGCGCTAGGAAAGGAAGAAGGGGAAATTGTGCTTAGACTAGTTACGCTGAGGAAGCATCTAAATTTTCGCCATGTCTGCATTAGGCTCCTATAGGGAGATAGTTATGGAAATGGCTCCTTTTGTGAAGCAAAGAGCCTTCAATTTGCAGGAAGCTGATAAAATTTAACATTTCCTATTGAAGTTCCCAGAGGTGACCTGAGCTGTTCTTGATGGGCTGGGGTGTTCCCCAGGCCCCTCCTTCTCCCTCCCTTCCTGCAGACACCACAGCCCCTGGGAAGCTGCAGGTCTTCAATACCTTTGGGCCGGCTGCCAGCACCTCCTCTGCTCTCCCTTGCATTTGGGGATGGAGATCAAAACACATGTTTTTGGAACCAAAACCAACATGGATGGATTTTTCAAAGAACCCCAGTTAGTGGCATTTAATTCACATTGCCTTTAACAAAAGCCTTTAGCCCTTACCCTTCTGACTGCATTACCAAGGCCGAGGGGGCTGAGGGCTGCCTCTCCTAGCCCCTTGCCTTTACTGCTGGGACAGGGCTGCTTCTTGAGCCGGTGCCAAGTCCCCAGTTTGGGGTTCCCCAGTCAAATACAAGCGTTGGGAGCTGTTTGTCCCTCAGTATTCCTGCCTCCTCACTGGCCTTTCACTGCCTCGCAGAAGGCCGCCCTGCCAGGGAGAAGAGTGCTTGGCCGCCGCTGAGGAGCACCAAGGCTCTCCACCTGCAGGCGGGAAGCCAGCACTGCTGCTCGGGTGAGGGCTGTGTGTGCTGGAGCCTCGTGGCTGCTTCCTCAGCTCTCCATGGGCTGGGAATGGACAATGCGGTCTCCATGTCTAGCAAGAGCTCGGGGGCAACGGGGCAGCTTTTTCAGTTTCCATGCTGCAGAGGAAGCACCAGAGGGTGAGGGCAGTGGCTGGCAGAAGCTGGGGCACAGGGGTACCAGGGCTGCCACAGGGCTCAGGGCTCTTCTGACCTCCAGCCCTGGCTGTTTTCTGATCCACAGAGTTACTTCAGTGCCTGCTTCTGCCCACAAGAGCATGAAGAACATCCTTACCTTGTGGTGTCTATGTAGCATTGGTACAGTCACCTCTGCTGCCTTTCCTGGCTTAATTTGTGCTAACTACCATGTTTGTAACCACAGGGAAAGTGATTATTTTCTAAAGCAGGTGGGGAGTGGCTCCTGGCTGTCTTGAAGGAAAAAAATTCCTCTCTGGGTTGAGACACGAGGGTAAGAGGCCATCCAGCTCTCTAGAAAGAGGAGCTGGGGCCCTGCTGAATTATTGAGGGTGTGTAACTGCTGTCGGCTTGGAGTGAAAGAGGAACACCGGCTTTGGTCACAGGTGTGGGGTGGAGAGTGTGAGCTCCAGGAGGAGCGTAACTGGATCCATCTCTTGCACTCATTTGCTCCAGTGCCTCAGCTGTTTGGCACCATGACACAAGCGTTCAGCTTGGTGGCCCTCTTCGGCTGGGGCCGTAGATCGTTGCAAAAGCCCACCTTTTGTGGTACTGAATACCACCCGGCTCCTCTCAGAGGCAAAAGCTCCCTCCTAGGGCAGGCAGCTGGTGCACCCATGGGAGATGCTGCCTTCCTCCCCAGGGACAATGCTGCCCATCCTGCACGAGGCCCACAGGAACCTCTACTGTGCCCTCACGGGGTGATTTTACACATTGCCTTTTTGCTTCTTCCTCCTGCTTTAATGATTGATTAGAACAGCTTGTGGCAGGAGGAGGCCTACTTCATCTGTAAACATTTATTTTTGCATCGCCACCTTCTTGCTACAAAGAATTCATGACTAAGCGCTTATAACCCAGAGCAGGATAATAAACATCCTGTAGTGCAGCTCGCTTTGGCGTGCCGCTCTCCTAAGGGCCTCTGGCATTCCCCTGTGACCAACTTGCTCCCCTGTGTGGTGACACTGCTCGAGCAGCACGAGGACACCAGGGGCTTATCGTAGCTTTGCTGATAAAGCACAGACAGTGGGGTAAGCCTGCCTGTGGACATTCTCAGGTGTGGTATCTCAGTCCATTACTCATGCTCAAGTGGGGTTACCAGTCAAGAGAGGCTCCATCTGCTTGAAGAGCAGGCAGCTGCCATTAGGGCAGGGTGCATGCCCCTCTTCCTCACACCCATCCCATGCTTCATAAAGTCAGCTCAGCTGACAGAGGATTAACAGGGCAAGCTCCATCTTCCATGCAGAGGTCACCTGGCCTAAGGAAGAGCATCAGGGTCAGCATGTGGGATGGAGGAAGGGGACAACTTCCCTGCCAGCTTCAGCCACTGCAAATTTTTGGATGGATTGCTTTCTCTGGTCTTAACGCCAGCCTGCCTGGAGTTCTGCAGGAAAATCTGTCACCGTTTGTGGCAGTGGGACCAAGGAAAATGTAGGTTGTTTTACTCCGTTTGAAAAAAAAAGCCAGACTTTGAACACCAAGATAGAGCACTTCTGTTGGGAGACAATTTAATACCTGGCAAAGTGTGTCCTTTGGTCCAGATTTACTCCATGTTTGGATTGCCTATTAACCTTTGAAAAGTCAACAGTTGTAAACACATTATAAGATATTCATGGGTTTTGCAAGATTTTTAACTGTTAAGAATCTCTCCTCAGGGAGTATGCTCCCACCCTCTCGTAGTATGGATTTTTCTGGGAAATTTTGCTGTAAGACAGCTTTAGGAGTGAGACTAGGGGATGAATACAGTCAAGCAGTGAGGAAAAATGGGGCAAGCTTAGCAAATTAATTAGCTGACAACTGGCTTCTGAATAGAAGCTTCAGTCTGTCTGAAAAGCAGGTGACATGATACCAATTTTAGGTATACTTTAGTACTTTGTCCTTCCCTTTAATGGGGCTGGAGCAAGCTTCAGGATAAACACTTTGTGGAACTATCTGTCAAAAAAGACTTTTTTTTTTTTTAAATTTCCCCCAAACTCAAGTTGAGAAGAAGGGCTTGAACATCTCTGCTTATTTTTCTACCAGCCTGTGTAGGAGTTGCTGCTGGCTGGCTGTGCCACCACCTCTGGGCACAGCGATGTGGCTTTGGCAGGGGGCCTGGATCTGACTTCCAGAGAAAGCCAGTTTCCACCTTACGTACTATTTCCACACAAACCATGGGCCTGAAGCTGCTGATCTGCTTCATGGCAGAAAATCTTGGTGGGTTCATCTGTGTGACAGGGCAGCACCCAGTGCAGGTCATGGGAGGGCTCTGGGGACAGATGGATAAATGGGTGTGATATAGCATCGGAAGCAGGGACGGGTTTCCTGCTGCCATGGCACTCCATAAACACGTCTCATTTGATTTCTGCCCCTCTGATCAGCGCTGCTCACGTGTCCCTCTAACATGGGACAGGGGAATAATGTTGCAGACCTTTAACCCATATTCCAGTAAGAAGGAGACTGTAAACTAATCAATGATAAATATTGTAACAGTTTATGATGTTTCAGCATTATCCTGTTTACCATAAATACCTTCCTGTGAGAAGCAGATAACGCTTTATCCCTCGATAGTTATGCCATCACAGCACATCCTGTACAATTTTTTTTAAGAGCACAGATTTTGTTTTCTCTCTGAAGTGCCTTGCTGAGATGGTCCGGTCACCAAGATTTCTACAAAAAGATTTTTGAGAAAGCTGGACTGAATTTACAGAATTGGGAACAATGTAAAATGGGGCTGCTGAGACAGAGGTTGGCTTGCAACAACATTGACCCACCATTCCCATCATTGTAAAAGAGTAGATGTGGCCACCTGACCCCAGACTGGTTCTCTTTACCTGTGTTAGGTCTAGTCCTATAGCCCTACCATGGCAGCTATGCCATTTCAGTGGGAACTAAACCCTGTAGCTGCAGGTGACATAAGTTCACAGTGGCTAGTGGAGCTCAAACTCCACAGGATTTAATGAATGATGTATGGATCAGCCCTCTGGATTTGCACATGCACATCAGTTACACCTGTAGGAAAAGTAATTTAAAACCTCCTTCTTCCCCACCTCCTGCCACTTCTTGGAGCTGGCTTGCGTTAAATATTAACAAACCTTGTTTATCAGTTCCCTGCTTCACTTGGCTTCTTTTAACAGCAGATGTTATTACAACAACCCCTCTCCCCTCCCTCCCTGCTCGTCAGCAGCGCCGGTTGTGAAACCCAAGAGCCTGCTCCAGTAATTCTGCCTGCAGCGCCCGGCCGCTGCCCCGGCTGCTTGCTGTCCCCCGCTGCGCTCCCTGGTATTGCTGATGCTGCCTGCCTTCGGCGTCAGCGAGGAGCTTGTGCCCTGAGCCACGAGCTGCAGGGAAATACTGGTTAAGAGACAGAGGAGAGTGGCCCACGGGAAGGTGAGTTCCTGCAAGTGGAGAGGAGGAGGAGGAGGAAGAAGCAGTGAGGATGGCCCGCAACTCCAGCAGACTGCCCCGGGTGACTTTTCAGACTCCGGAGAAACCTGGGGAGGAATCATCACACAGGAAACTGGGCAAGCTAACCATAAAGTACAACCGCAAGGACCTACAGCGCTGGCTAGACTTGGAGGAATGGGTTGATGCCCAGCTGCAGGAGCTGTACCAGTACCCGGTGAGTCGCTGGGGCAAATCAGCCCCTCGCTCGTTAGATGAATGGGACAAGGGCTCTGTGTGCTGCGACAGAGCTTCCTCTGCCTTACTGGAAATAGATCCTCATCTTCCATCTTTGTCAGGTATCCTATTGCCACCTGCAACAGTACTCTCTTTGAATGGTGTGTCCACAGTCAGAGAAGCTTGTGCTGATATAATCCAGCTAGCTATAAACTGCCTGGTATTACACCTGCCGGGAGGATAGCTATTGCTCAGCACAAGAAGTGAAATTTGGAGAGGTGTACCAAGCCACATGCTGCTGAGCTCCGCGTGGTCAGTGGCTTTGCTGCAAGCAGTACTAGCTGGATTAGAGGTATTCAGTGTATTTTCGTCCCTTTTGGTCCCAGACTCTGAACATACTACTGGCAGCAGGGGAAGAAAGACAAAACACATGCTCAGATGATGTGTATAGAGACCTTACACCTTCACAGATCCCTAGAGCTGTCTTCCTCCCTGCATTTTCCTTAACTAGAGGAACAGTAAGTCCCAAATCCTTCCTGCATATCTGAGAGTAGTCAAGCTAGGAAAGGTTTAGTAGGAGTGCCTAAGTACAGCACCTGAATGGTACAAGTATTTACTTTGAGCTGCTGTAGGGTACGTGGCATTTTTTTCACAGAAGTGTGATATGTAAGTCAAGTTCAGCACTGACTGGGTACACTGAAATTTTAACCCATTACTATCACTTCTATTCCTATTTTGTGCTTAGATGGATGGCACCTACACTGGGAGCTTTCAGAGGTGATAGTGCTTTTCCACTTTTGAGATGATAATTCCTTTAGAGTGTAGTAAAGAAAAGGTGAAAAGATTTGCTTACATTGCACCTCAGGGACTCAAACCTATTTAAATAGGTTGAGATTTAGTGTTTTTGCTTTAATCTGCAGGGTAACAGCTGATACAGTAAGAGAAAACACCTTTCTTGACTCACAACCCAGTAGATTATAAATGTCTTCAATAGAAAACATAGGTGGGTTTAACAAGTTGTGTAAAATAGGTTATTCATGTTCTGGATGGGAATTAACTATATTAACTGTCAAGCCTTTTCTGTCCTGTTTTCTGTATTCACACCCCAGCGCAGTGTTAAACACATTTTTGAGATAAGAGGACAAAAGAGCCAATGATCGTTTGGAGACTTTTACTCTGAGCATCACCAGTTTTAAACTGCAATCAACAGTGGAAGTGGACATGCTAGAACAGCCCAGGAAAGGCGATTTTTGTGTTATTTGTCATGATGGCACAGAGAAATTTCTGTCTATTTTGAGAGGGCTCCAGGATGATTGTCCATGTCTGAGCACCACGGAACAGTGTCAGCTCCTCACCTGAACAGAGGAACTTCAGGAACTCTCTCTGAGGCTTTTTATTATTGTTGTTGCTGGTTTTGGTATTTTTGTTGTTTATTACCATCATTTTCTGTGTGATTATTTCCTGTTTGATATTTGTGGGAACATACTGGGTTCTCATGCTGAGTTGGGAGACAAAAATAGTTACCTTCTGTTTTAGTTTGTCATATGCAAAGAGCATGCAGGAGAAAACAAGTACGGAGAAAGAGATCCTTCCTTTGGTTGCAAATGCATGGCTCTGAAAATGAATACAATATTGTTCCTGCTCTGTTAAGTAGCATTTTTAGACTTCCTGAACAAGTTTACTTCTTGATTAGTAAAAATGACTAAGGGTAAACTGCTGTAATCTCTTCACAGCTTAATAATTCTGAATTTCCAGTTGTTTTCTTTATTTTATAAAATTATAGTAGTAAGTGCTCAGCTGTATCTGAGGCCTCTTGATTATATGGTGTATGTGCTGTCCACAGCCGTTTTGGAGGCAGGCTAGACCCTAGCAGTCTCTGGAGATTTAGGTATGTAGGCAGCTAGGTCTGGATGCCTGTCTGGCAATGTGCTCTGTCCAGCCTCCTTGTGTCACAAATGTATCTGCTTTTTCCATTTTGGTTTATGTAGCTTTACAAGGACTAGAGCCATTTACTGTATTTCATCCTGTCACTTGAGATGGTGTTAAACACCTAACTGCTTTTATTTTCTTTATTTTTACTGTCTCCATGTAATGCCACTGTAAAGTTAAGGACAAGCAGTTCAAGGCTGCTATGAGGAAACCTGCAGATTGTATTTATCCATGTTCCCCAAGGGGAAATGGTGCCACTGAATTGGTAGCCACACCAAAACACCACTGTGCCCTGAGAAGAGACAAATGTTACTTAAAACATTGCTTCCTGACAGGCAATGCCTGAAGGAGGGGATGGGAGAGGACCCCATTTCCAGCTTAAAATATGTGTATATTTATGATATCTTCATTTATGGAGCCAGCAAAAGGAGAGAATTCAGAGTCCTACTGAGGAGGACTTCAGCAGTGGAGGTTTAAGAGATAGGAGTGGATGCTCACAACTTGAAGGACTAAGCAAGCAAAAGTGGTAAGGTAGCTCTGAAGAGATGAAGGAGAATGGCTGCTGCTTCAAGCAACAGGACCTCTTGCCCTTTGGGGAATTATTGCAGGTTCAAAGTATTGGTTCAGAGAAGCTTTTTTGAGATAGATGAAAAGCACTTCTTGGTACCACCAGTAACATAGCCCAAGATGCGACTCCTTGTGGGATACTCTCACTTGTCTAAGTCTACAGATATATGCATGTAAAGGTGTCAGAAAAACAAGTCAGATTAGCTTATTATGTGTGGTTTTCTGTGAATCGACTAACTGGGAGCTGTTTGCTGTCATCCAAGCAGCTACCCAAAGGAGGTATTTTTTCCTTACAAAATCCCTGCAGGCACAAGTGAGAAATGCAGCCATGCCCTTACGGGAACAGATTGCCAGGAGATTGCCTTTCCTAGCACCTCTCCAGCACAATAGTTTTATTGACTTCCTGATGTACTGGGGCAACTGAAGAGATTCCTGCCAGGAACTGCATGTGATGCTGTTCCACGTCAGAGACTGTTAATAGGGTACCACAGGAATTTGCATGGTATCTTTTCAAATAAATAAATGTGCCACAATATATGACTTGTAAGCATCCAGGTGTAAAACAGATCCTCCTGCCCTGCTTTGTGCACTGTGGCAAGACGATTTGGTTAGCTCTGCTAGCCCTGCTGGGCTTCTCTGGATCCACTGCCTTCCATTACATCACCTTCTTGTCCTCTGCTCCACCTGCCCTTGGCAGTGAGGGCAATATTCCTCAGAGTCTTCCAGAAACCCATGTGACAGAGTTGGAATAAACTGCACTGCAGGTTCAAATGCCAGCAAGGTTCAAACGTCATCTCCCGATACAGATAATCTGAATGCTATGCTATTTGCTGCCACGAGGCTTTTCACAACAAAATTAAGACTCAGGAGACAATTTGGGTTTTCGAGACCACTCCCTGTGCTTGGAAGTAGGCACACAGTCCCCACTTGAACTGGAAAGCGATAGGGAGTCCTTATCCTACATTGCCGTCCTGATCCATTTATTTCTTTAGCCAAAGTCAGGCTGGATCAAGACCTGTTGTCTAAATAGTCACGTGAAAACTATTCTGAGAAGAAATGTTGTTATGGGTCGCAGTACAGCAAGTGCAACTTTTATTACTAGTTGTCAAATCAGCTGTGTAACAAAGCTGAACACCTACTGCTTTTCTACGTCCTCTATGGCATGGTATCAGAGACTGATCAGAAATAGTTTCTTTTTTTCCGTAAGTACTGCCTTTATTGTTTAATGTTTTACATACACATCTGTAAATGCTATCCAGCAATTAGGTGCTGTGCTGTTTACTCATTATCCTTACTCTGCTGATTACTGTTAAAATATCACTGGTATCATGTTGTTAAAGGTTCATCTTGCAAATACATTGGAAAACAAAGCCTGCCATCCTTAACATCTTTTGGAAGCATATGGACCTAAAACATGTCTGTGTCCAAGTATACAAATGTTTCCAACTAACATGAGTCTATTACTTTGATCACCAAAGCTTGTGGGTGGGGTCTCTCTTATATTAAAGGAGACTATGGTATATCCCTCATTCCTATTAGAGAAAGCTGACAAAATAGTTGAGCTTTTCAAAAGCAGAGTGTTTCTTTATGACTGCAGAAATCCTTAGTATAAATACCAACCATGTGAATGTGTGAGACACAATTTGTAGCCGATAACATAGGCTCAGGCGAGGATCTCAGTGAAGCAGCATTCTATTCGCGATTGCAATGGCGGGCGTCCTGCAAGCAGGAGCGGGTGGCAAAAGTTTATCATAACCTTTTATTCCCTATTACCCAATGCTTGATTCCTCCCGTTTCCTCATTGGCTGAGTACTACAGGTTCACAACCTACTCGACGCTTGTTACTATACTATATACGTACAATTTCATTTGACCAACCTTAGAACCATGATTTTTTGTTTTTACTGATTTGACACTGCTTGTCTTGTTTTTCTTAGCTATCCCCCTTATTTTGGGACAGTGGGACCTTCCACGGTCCCCTTATCTGCTTAACGTGCTCCCCACTGTTATGCCACTGTTACTATGCCTGTACAATCACTTTTGAATATGCAAGGTTAGTGGAATTTTCCACTGCAAAAACACAATCTTAATTCTCACAAATGTACGTGGCTAAAAAGCTTAAAGTCTCCTTATGTTAGTAGTGCCTCTTTAACATTAAGCCTGCCAGACTTCTGTTTGGTGAACACCTGTGCATACGCTTCATAGAAGTGGGTTGTCCCAAGCTGGGTTACATCGCATTGCAGTTGGCAATTGATGTTGAATATTCTTGAAGAGGTGGAACACCCCTTGGTTCCCATCATGGCCCATGATCCCTGAGCAGCCATCAAGGGTTGAGATGGGAGCAGATGATGAATCAAGATGTGTGGCTGTAGCAGACACCACAGAGGGGCTGTGGAATACATGCCCTCTTTGCAAGAACCTCCTTATTTTGAGATGATTTATTTCTTGACCTCAACTTTGCAGCATAGTTCTATCATAACTAGCTACTTCTCAGCCGCTCAGTTCTCCCAAAATGGCCTCTAGAGTTCTTAAAAGCTTAAAGGTTTATTAACTGTGTATTTTTTTTCTTTTTAGCTGAGAGAGAAAACGGAGGCACAAGTTCATGGACCTGAAATTGATCTTGAAGATCTCCTGGAGGTCCCTAATGAAGAACAGAAACTAAAACTACAGGTTAGATAGAGGGACTTGGTGGCTTTCAGTTAGGGACTGCTGTCATAATACAATATAGCAGTGGTGTTTGGGCTGCAGAACACATGTATCCTGTGTTACATGCTGCTTCCCTGTGCCTTTTACCCTGTCAAGTACAGTAAGATTGTATGTCCTTTTTGTAGCTTGAGGGAAGGGTCAATTTATAAAACTCTAAAATGACTCCTCCTTGTCTTTTAGGAAATCCTCCATGAATGCTCTAGCCCAACAGAGGTGAGTGAAGCACCATCAATGTATATATTATGCTGTGCTCTAAGAGTATGTTTGTTGCTACTTGGATGAATAGCCAGGATGTTACTTTGCCTAACATGATACTGCATATTTACTTTCCAATGGGAGGTATTAGTACATTTGTTCTGATATGTTATAAAAATATGTTCAGCTCTACATAGCTGAGCTGAAGGTTGAGCAGCGGAGCAGATGAATGATTTTGCTGTGCAGCCAAAGTTCATTCCATATTTTGACATCCTGAGGTGACCAGGCTGAGTTGCTACTTGGTTCTCAGTGTGGAAAAGGTATAGACAGTTCATATAAGCATCTTGCATGCCATTAATTACATTCATTTTTAGCTTAAAACACTCTAGTGTATGAATGACAAGAATGTAGGATGGCCCTGAGATTGGACTGGGCAGATAATTGTTTAGCAGTGGCCCTTTAGGTCAGTTTAACACATGCTTTACCTCCACCTCATGATCTTTACAGGTCCTGGTTTGAGTTAGGGAGTTAAAGAATTCACAGCATTCAAAGGAGCACAGCCTAGTACTCTGCAGAGTAGCGTGTGCATCACATAGCAATTACCTTTGCTGCACACTGCTGTGTGCAAAATAAGGTCCGCTACTCCTGCTTCAGTCATGTGCTTTGTACATGAATACTGTGCTCAGGTGTTACTAAATGTCTTGTCCAGCCTTTATATGTAGCTGTACAGTGATGAACATGCAGAAAATGAGATGGATGCATTACTCCCATCAAAATTAAACTAACGAGCATCGTGGATAGTCTCCTAACATGGGTCTGGCAGACAAGGCTGGCAATAGGGAAATGGTTTTCAGTGTGTCTAAGCTTCAGATCTTGGGCAAGAACTCCACTTTCCCAGAGAGATAACTGAAAATAGTTTGCTCTAATGATTCAGCAACCGTGAAAGTGTCTTGCTGAGAGTATGCTTCTTGATAACTACAACTGGATATTGCTGCCTCAGTGGCAAAAGTATATACTTTCACCCTTGTAATCTTGAATCCAGTCCCCTTGAAAGATCACAGCAGCCTATTCCCAGAAAGTAGACAGAGGAAACAAACTCATTTCTTCTGAAGGGACTGAATACAAAGGTTCAATCCTAGGCATTTACCTCCAGAGCATGCTGTGGCAGACAAACTCTGATCACTAGAGTGAGGAAGCTGGGCTTTCACAGAGTACAAAATATAGCAAGTTGCAATACCTCTGGTGACCTTGCCTAATTACAATGATATGTATCTGTCCTCTTTGGGTGAAGAAAAGCTACACAGTCCTTTACAATGATGTTACTTGCCGTGAAGATGGTAAAGTTTGCACTAGTCACTTTGACTTCTGCTTGGAATAACCAGATGGTCCAGTTTGGTTCATAGTCCTTGGCTGTGTCAGCAAAGCAGTTGGGATTTATCTCCATTAACTGCTCATCTATCTGGTCTTCCAGTCCTCAACTCCTGCTCCAGGTTATCATTAGTCCTACATGTGTTCTGTTCCACCCCCTTCTCTGCCAGCCACTTCCTTCTAGAATTGGCACAGCTTCAGCGTGGTTTGCAGTCCACAACATGGAGCTTTACAGGTTGAACAAGGAAACAACAAGAGGGACGGCTTGCTTTGCCCTACATGGGGAGGGCAGCAGGAGTGGGCAGGAGGTTATGGTGGCAACAGGAAGCAGTAGAGCCTAAAAGAGACAACACCATCTTGAGGTCATTCCAAGGTAAAACAAACAGGCATCAGGGATGAAGACAGCAAGCTAGCTGCTGCATATAAAGTAAACGTGGCTACTCCAGAGGGATCCAGGGGAGGTAAGAGAAAAGAGGGACTTTTAGACCCCTCTTTATTTATCAAAAGGTCTCCCTTTCCTAAGCTGAAAGATGCATTTTCTCCATGCATGGAGAAATCCTAGTTTCTGCTCAACATGAAGAGGAATGTGGGAATAATGCAAAAAGGCATAGTACTCTATGGGTTGGTGAGCAATGGAATTAACACAACATCCTTCTTCCTACAATTCTCATTGTAGGACTTCATTACGGAATTGCTCAGTCGACTGAAAGGTCTACGGAGAATCACGAGTCCTCAGAAGAAATTACCTCACCCATAAGGGACACCCAGCTTTGGTCACAAGGAAACATGCATCTTCCCCACAAAAAAAAACCAACAGGATCAGCAAGATCACTTCAGAATATGCTTAGGACTTACTGTTATTGAGACACATCACCAAGTTTGTGAACTTTGTACCAGTGGTTTGAAGTTTCCACTCCTTCCACATGTACGTGCACAGCAGGGAGCTAAGTTGCATATTCACCTGTTTTTTAAATGGTATTTTAACCTTGGGGACAAGACAAGACATCGTTCTTTTAGTTTCTTCTAGGAATTTCCATGCTGGCTGGGGAGCACTGAATACAATTCTCAGCAGCTCATCAGAACTTCTTCCACCCACTGCAAGGAAAACAAGGCATTGGTTATCACTCATTCATCAACACGGAAAATCAGTTACTGTGAAGCTGCACCCTCTTTCAAGTCCGGCTGGGACCTGACTGTGATCTCCTGTTACTACTACACCTAACTCTACAGCATTGAACATACTTTGTCTTATTAAGCCTCTGTCATTCACAAAGGTTGGACAGAAAATATACAGTAGGATTGAAGGAAAACCACCAAGTGCATCTGGTCAATACTTAAGGGGAAGTTGGTGAAACAGCTGCTAAGGCTAATGGAAGAGATTGTGTTTCCTCTTTGTGGAATTTGGACTTGATGATTTATAAGTGTCTTCTGAAGGCCTGGGAATGATTTTCTCCTCATTTAAAAAGACGATAAAAATGCTTATTTTGTATATTAAAACAGAGAAAATCAGCTATGTGCTGCTTGATTTTGCTCTTTTTTTTTTTAGACACTAAGGAAAAATTGAACTGAAAACATACCTGCTTCTAATTTCCCTGCAGGGAGAATTGCAGAGCGAGTCTTTGGCAGACAGGTAGGTCTCCCAAATGAGAAGTGAAGTAGGACACTGACTTGCTGCACACACTCTTCTGGCTGTAACTAATGTGTGGCTGGAAAAATACAGAGAAAACTACATCCAACTTCTCAGCAAGTCTGTAACTTGACACATATGGCAAGGAAATAAGACAGCAAATGGAGGATGTCTGGCTAGGCAGATCAGTCTCACGTTATGTCCTGCCCCTACACTCTCATGACTGCCACTCAAACGCAAGGGATGAGTTGCTGAGTTGCATCCAGAGGGGCTCCTACATACCAGTATGTTCAAGGCTAGCTTTTGAGTACATATTCTGTCAGACAAAAAGGGACAAAGGGGCCAACTCTGCAAGAAAAGGGACAGGAAGGTTAACTAAAACAAACAACGACTCGGGCTGGACTAATAATATCTTAAATACATTAGCTTCTTAATCATCATCAATAACAGTGATGACTATTACCTTCTGCATCCCTCCTATTTTTCAGCAGAAGTGTCAGTGAACAAGATGTGAGCTGCGTGCATCTCTCAGCAAGGACAAAATCCTTGCTGCTGTAACAATGGTGATGTAAGGGCTTGCTTCTCTTTACATGCTAGTCTTGAGTTGTCAAGCCATGCAGCTCACACTTGTCCTAAGGCTGCTGCTCCCAGAGGCTCTAAGCCTCATCCACCAGGTTTACTGTATCAGGTCCACGGGCAAGTGCCCTCCTTGGCTTAGTAAGGGGCCATGAGGACATGCCTGCCCTCCTGAAATCTCCAATTTGTAAGTAAAATAACAACAGAAAAAATCAGTTCACATCTGTACCTGCTGTAGATCTGGCATTGCTCATGGATTTACACCTGCTAACACTTACATATCACAGCTCTCAAGAAAGGAAAGTAGCATACTGGCAAAGAGCTCTAATCACTCTTAACATCACAAACTAGGTTCGAATAGAAGTTCAGGTGGAAGACCCAGGTGGACAGACCACGAGCTAAGAGTCCTAAACTATAGCTGTAATTAGCCACAGCACAGAAGTTCACAGGTGTCCAGATTAATGACACAGTCTACCAAGATAGCTTTGTTTTTTTCTGCTGATCTGTGACAGCACCAAGACCTGAAGTGCCACTCTGGCCTGAGAGAGACTTTTCTCCATGCTGCACATTTTTCTGTACCCACTCAATTTGGAATGATGCTAAAAGCATTTTTAGCTATAAGTACACAGATATTGTTAGAACCCAGGGAAAAAAAAAAAGCAAAAACAAACAGGCTTTTGAAACACTGCTTGAGAGAAGTTGTCTTTATATGTCCTCTTCAAGTAGCATAAAGAGTAAGCTGTGGCCCCTGTGACATGCAGTTATTTCTGGTACATAAGAACATCACTGCAGCACAAAAGAGCACTCAAGACAAGCACAATGTGATAACAGGGAACAAAGCAAGATGTGGCCAGTGCTAGCTGATTTCTCAGCTCTGGTGCAAAAACTTTTAAAATTGGTTCTCAAAAGTAATAAGTCAAACTTGCTTTTATTTACTTTTTGGCTACTCTCCGCTTAACCCATAAGGACAGACTGAACTACATTTTGCTTACAAACAGCTTCCAGTTATATTTGCTGTTTCTCATCACTAGCATAAGGCTGTAATATTTAGTATATGGATACTGTTTGAGAAGGTTTCTTAAAAGGAAACTTTGCCCTCTTGATTATATCAATATAACTCAGAATGTGTGAAAGTTCATGTGCTTTTCTAATTGAAGGCTTATGAAGGTGTACAATATAACCTTCAAATCAATTTTCTTTTATTATGAGCAACACTTAACATTCCCTTTAAAAATATTCAGCCTGCTACATTTCACACTTGTTACAGCAGTTAAGACAATGTGCATGTTCACGAACTACAGCAATTGCAAGTTAATGAAGCTTAACTGAGACCTCCCTTTGTAAGCTAGTTTGAGTTCAACTTCATTTGTTATCATTACTTTGAGTTCTTGTTGGGGAGGAACCTACTTTTGATAGTTCACATACAAAACATTTTGAGAATAAAAGAAAATCTTCTTGTGCCCTCATGGCATGCTACAAAGATAGAAGGAAAGTACCCAGTACCTTTACTAGGTAACTGTGCCCAGTTAAAGGTCACACAACATTCCTCTTTCATGATGACAGATTCAGCTAGGTTTGCTGCCTGCAGACAGCTGACTGAGACAGCTCGTGTCTCAGTGAGCTCCACGTAAGAGGGACAAGAGGGCTACAGTGGGAATGGCTTTTCAAGGGGAAAGTGATTAGGCTGCCATTAAAATGGCCAATTACATGCAGAAAGCTCAGCAGCCACAAAAGCATCCATTAGTGCAGCGAGAGAGTCAGCATGCATGTGTATGACTGAAGAGAGTCTTCCACATATGACTAAGTTCTATTTCAGGTACTGGGTTGGGTGCATTTCTGGATTTCTTGGGATGAACCCACAGAAATAAATCCAGGAAATTAAATAAGCTGCTTCAGGCTGTAAACTGCTGCTTTACTACTGTTGTGCACAGGGCAGGGTTCACAGGACTGAGGCTGCCTAACTGCACAAGGAGCTCAAAGTTCTGTTGTTGCTGATGAAACAAAAGCTGGGGGACCCACGCTGAAGCCCAAGGGAGTGGATCAGCCTTAGATGGGATATAAGACCAGGTATTTGCATCTTCTTCTATACAGGTTAAATACTTTGTGTTTTGCCTAAATCTAAGACAATTTTTAGACAGACTAATTATCCTGGTTAAATAAAAATGAAGCATCATTCCCACAACAATACAAAGCTAGAACTGCATTTTGTTTTCATTTTTAAGACTGCAAACCCCTCAGGTAAGTAACTATCTACTTAAATCTTGTGTAACACAGGACTCATTGTTAACTCTTGCATCAGAATTCAGTAGTTTTCCTGTCACTTTGGGAGGACAGACAGACAGGCACTTTTGAAGCAAGGACTCTTAGGGGAAAGAACATCCTCCACAAGAGTCAGGTTTTGCTACCCTTTCCTAACAAAGGGTTTTGACAGTGCTGACATACACACCAGCAATTCTTGCTGGGTCAACCTGCAGTATTACTATTCCACATTGTCTGGCATGGGTTACTACTGAAGCACCTGATCCAGCCCAACATAAGCCCACCTTCAGAGGTAGTTTAAGGTATTTACAGTGCTCTGAGCAGGGGTGGCTGAAGTGCAGGCAAATACTGTTTTGTCACCTCACCTACAGAGGCAGTGACCTTCAGCACAGGGCAGGGCAGACAGCTGGGAGTGGCGATGTCAAACCAGACAGGCAAGATTCACTGGAAACTCTGTCAAAGGCAAATCCTTGATTTTTTTTTTTTTAATTTTTTTTGACACTCCTAGAATTTGTCAACCTTAGACAGTTGTCTCAGAAGTCACATTATAGTCCTGGGAAGAGCTCATACCAATTACAGCTGACTTCAGGAAAGTTTAGTCAGGTATTTCAAGCAATTCTGGGTGCTATAGCCACTGGCATGTGTCACGTGCATCTGACCTATCTCCAAGGAGGGATATAAGGAAACTAAACTGAGTTTCTCTCATAGCCAGATAAACAGCATCATACAAGTAGCATCTTTATTCTATCAGGGGACCAATAGAGCCAAGCCCCACCTTAATATTAACACACAACTCTTCCAGACTAACATGCTAACAGATAATGTGGAATTTAGGCACTGCCACTGCAGATCACAATGCAGCGCATTTGTAGCAGATTACCTTTACAAAGCATCCTTCATTTCAAGTACAGGAGCAACACTGCTCATCAAGGCAGAGTAACCATAACTCCTCTGCACCTTCCCAGCAACACCACAGAAACATTTTTTGTGGCTTCATGATCCTTACTATCTTCCCCTGAGCCGCTTGACAGAAGGACTGAGATATCACAGGAGGGTGACACTTTGTGAAGAACTATCAAGCATTCCCAGTTGAGACTTTAAACACAGGCCTCTGTAAGTAGTTTTTATTATGTTTTGGAAGTTCTCATCACACATGACCACGATGTAGACAGTTTCTTAGTGCAAAGTGCTTTGCTGCCTTGTGAACCAATGTGTAAGTTAGCAAAAGCAGGAAGTTACTTAACAGCCAGCACTGCCTTAACCATACATCTTTACTGCTACCCACATCGCCTTACTTTATCTATAAATATATAGATGCATATCCACCTCCTCACATCAAGTCCTTATTTAACCCAAACAGGCATGGCAAACCCAGCACTTTTCTGGTTGTGTTTGTGAGGACAATGATACACGCCCTCCAAGCCTCTCTCAGATTACAGCACATCCTTTTACTGTCCAAAACATCACCCATTTTGGCTGCAAATCCAGTTGGAGTCTTCCCCTCTGGCCGACTCCCTCTCTTCCCGTTCTCTATCTCCTTTTCTGCCCATGAAGAATGTGATCACCTCTACTTGCGAGGAAGATAATAGCGGGAAGTGTGGTGGTCCTTCAGGTCAAACTCATCGTGGCCTTCCCTAAGAAGCAAACACAAACTGCAGTTAGCAGTAAACACCGAGGCAGGAAAACTCACCTTTAGCCGCTGCACAGGACGCCTCCCAGCTGCCCTATAAGAAACCTATTTCAAGGCCTAACTGATAGGACCCCACTGGCAGCCATGTGGACTGGTTACTTGAGATATTTGGAGCAGAAGCCTCTGATGTACTTTATGAACAGAGGTTCATCTTTGCCTGCTGGCATGGGAAATGACAGAAGTCCTCTCTGCCTCCTTCCTTCTTTGAGAGATTCCAGTAATTGGTAGCTTACTTTCAGCACCATGTTTGTGATTCACAGGCATGTTAGCAACTCCTATGACAACAGCCAAAATGACAGTCTGCTCCATACAGCTCTGAAAAATAACTGTCATGGCTAAAATGCAGTGTACTGGCAGCTGTCTTAACCATGTTGAGAAGCAGGCAGCATTGAGTAAGACACAAGCTTGCATCTCCAGCATACAACTGATACGCTCACTCACCTAACACACCGCTGGTTCTGCTTTTATAGATGTTTGGCTGAAATTTGTTCGCTTCTTTGTTTTTAAGTCATCTGATATTGCCAGTTGTATGTTTACTTACCATTTTAGTAAGTTTTCCATTCTCATCTCTCTATAAAACCCCTTTGCAGGAAATGAGAGAATACACATAAAAGCATCCCTTACTTTCCCAACCAAGTCCTTAACATCTTGCTATCTAAATGTCATCCAGAATTAATGAGAACACAGCCAACTACTCAATACTTTTAAGGCATAAAAAAACAGAAGCCAGTCAGGCTGTGATGAATAACTTTGTATTCAAGGGAATTAACCCTCCAAATCTGAGACAGCAACATTTTGTCAAAAATCAAGTTAGGGGTGTTTAGGCCCAACTGAGGAAGAGAAGTTTCTCCATATATTTCAACAACCTGACATTTTAAATATGGTTTAAGACCTCAGGGTCTCAACCTAAGAAAATCCTCAGAAATTTATACTGTCTGATCTCCCCTCTTGTGAGAATCCAGCCTAGATTATTCATCAATGTCGTTAAAAAGTCACAGAAGTCACTAAACAATGGTCTCACTTATCCCATCCCACGCACATCAGCTGCTCCAGAGATCGGCCACACAATGCGCCCAAACATGCGCTGGAGCAGAACAGACAGAGCATTGCTGCCCAGGGCCAGTTTAGTCCCCGAGGCCTGAGGTAACTACTGGTCATTCAGCTCAGACCTGGGTTCTTTGAATCTTCCTTCCTACTTTTTGTTCTTCTGCCCAACAGGAAGAACAAACAAAAGTGGCGAAGCTTACCTGTGACCTGCCCCTCAGATGAAGAGGGATTGCAAGACTTACCGAAAACAGCGCTGGCAGTAGAGATCCCCATCGCAGCCATGGCAACGCAAAGTAGCATCTTCGTTGCAGATACAGCACCAGGGTAATTCATCCTCGTCACTGTCATCTGTCTTGGTAAGAGCTGTGTTGGTTGGAGTCTGGCTCTAATTCACAAAGAAAACAGACCGGGAATTCAAACCGCAGCAGACACAATACAGATACAGTACTTCCATTGTAATGCATGATGGCCACAGTGACAAATCATAGCCCAAGCATGTTCACTCTCAGTTGATCCTAAGTCAAGATGAACTTGCCCAGAGCTCAACGATAGGCTCCATATGCATGTATGTAGGTATCCAGACTGTTAAATAAACACCCAAGATACTACTAGCATTTGCTTATGAATTTGTATTGCCTGGAAGGTAAACACCCTCAATTCAGTGTCTACAGCAACATACACCCACATCGCCTGGACTGTGTTAAAGGTTGAAGCCCAGATCTTCTGGCAGACACAACAGCAATACCAAGTAACAGACAATTCCTGCTGTGGGAAGGTGGGAAAAATGGAGGTTTCAATTTTCTCCATGTTATAGAAAGAAAACTTAGGGACAAAGAAAGTGATTTGCCAAAATACCCCTACCACTGATTTGCACCTGAGGTTGGGCCAAAAAGATCTTTTGAAATCACAATCTGGAACATATCCACGTGGTCATCCATTGTCTCCTTGTGCTTTACAGAGACTTTGTAGAACTGAACAGCCATATGCACACCAAAACACAGCACCTGAACACTGGCAAAGGCAGCTTCCTAACACAATAGCAGTAAGATAGCACTAGCTTTTACAACAGTGATTCCAAAAGTGCAAGGTGGCTGGCATACCTATGAGATGGTTGTTTGCAACAATGCTTACAATTAAATAATTTCTTCCACCAGGGACAGAACCGTCAGGTGTCTGTGACTCACAGGTACATTTAATTCTCATCATATACATTAGAGAAGGTGTACGTATTTCCATAACAGACTGGAATCCATTCTGACTGTAGGGTATCTTGTTGCTAATCCCTTCCCCTGACGTTTCAAGAGAACACAGAAGGTCAATTACTATCTAGAGTCTATTCTGCACATGCTGAAAGCAATGGCAAACCTCCCACTTACCCTGTTCCAGGCTCTATGCTACTAGACCATGGCCTTCTTGGTCTAATTATATGGGTGAGTTAAAAATCCCTTCTCTGATATCCACTCTGGCAGGCTGATTTTGATTGACCTCTCTGGGTTTAGAGGACACTATCCCATTCAGCAGAAAGCCAGCCTGAAAGGAATTGGATTCCAGGGTGTGAGTAATTTCTTTTAGAAGTACAAGGATGAGTCACAGCTGTGCTCAGGGTTGGTCAGCCATGCAGACGCCCCTGAGATGTTTGATTTCTCAGCTTGTCTGCCTTGGAGAAGCTGTTTTTGTTTGTTTTGTTTTTTTTCCTCCCTTCACTGCACTGAGCCTAGGCTACATCAAACTTTTGCTGCAGAGCTGTACTCTCCTGGGACCCCAGAGCACATCATTTCAAGAGATCCTGACCAGTCCACTGACCTTTTGCTTTGTTTTCTTATACAGGGTCTGTTGTGAGGGTCCTGGCTGGGTGGTCTGATCTGGAGGAATGTTGAATCCACTTGCTTCATCCAGGGCCACTTCCTCTGTGAGCTGGTTGTAACAGAAAGAAAGAAGCCTCTTGTTTTGAATACAATCAGGAGTCCCATTCTAGGCTCTAAACCTCCCTCCCTTCTCCTTGCCCCCGTGCAGTAACTGGAGATGACTGAACACATCAGTCTGGTGTTCTCTGGACAGCTGTGAGCTTGCTCTACTTGCACTCTGAATACCGCGTGTACATTGTGAACAGTTAGTGTGACAGCAGGGGCCCTAAACTAATACACTCTGCTTTGCAGTGCAGCTATCAGCAGATGCTCAACATCACGCTAACCATACATGTGGTCTGTGTCATCAGCCAGAGACATGAGCACAGAAAGCTCATGTCTGCCTGCAAAATAATTCACAGACATTTTAGACAAAAATGGAGGCATAAGCTGTGCTAAACAGCCCTCATCTCATCATCCATGTTCTAGCTGGGTGGGGGAAAAAAAACAAAACAAAGTAAGGAAGTACAAGCAGAGTGGGAGCAGGGCTGGAGAGAAGACACACACTGCAAGAGACACTAACAACGAATGAAAAAGAGAACTTTAACAGACTGGTAGAAAAGTCTTCTATCTTCTGTAGCTGAATCGCTGCATGGGAGCTAGCATTGGGAAAGCACTAGGAGGGGAAGGAATGAGACTCTCTCCAGGAACAGAAAAAAACACAATTTGCATGCTCACTAGGTAAAAACAAACAAACAAACAAAAAAAAAAAAACAAAAAAAACACCAGGAATGATTGAAAGGAAGATAAACAAGGCCACAGGTGCCACTTCTGACCTGTTTTAGCACTCTCCGAATGGCTTCCTCCTCATCCAACTCTTCATCACTGTCAGGAAGTTTGTAAGATTCCAATGTAACTGCACAAATGAGAGACAGAGAATGCAAGAGTTATCTCAAAGAAAGGTACAATACAAAGCAGGCCATCCTTACAGTTCCAGCCTCGATGTCTTAGTTGAGGTTAAGATGCTAAGGCTAAGATCTTTAATACTGATTTCATGATGAACGAATCTTTACTACTTTACAGGCAACAAAAACAGTCTGTTTCTTTAAGAACAGATGAATTAAATGGATAAAAGCCTCTCAGAAGAGGAATTACTCTGACACAGGAACCTGGTCCCTCTCTTGGGACTGTATTCTCCTCTGCTACCCACCTTTCTCTGGGTCCTGACCTCTGAGCACTGCCAATCTCTTTGCAATTTGTAAGATCTTTTCCTGCCTAGTGTTTTCATCTCGCAACTCAGCAGCAGCCTCTGCCAGAAGTTTATTCTTCTCTTCCTCTAGCTGTTTTGGGTCCAGACTTGCATGGCAAGCATAATCTTCACTTTCCCGATTGAGGTCATTCAAGTTTTGGCTACCAGCAGCTGCAAACAGACAGGCAGAAAGAATGTGCTGGTGACTCAGCAGCAGTGTTCCCTGGGTACAGCCAACATCACTAAAGCAACAGACAGCACGGGAGAAGCTTGAAGCTCTCCATTAATCCAGGTAATAATGGGAGAAGGCATGACACAACTGGATCCACACTGTACGTGAAGAAAAGAAAGTGAGCTAATCTGCACTTTACAGGGAGATTACAGAGAAAGCACTGCAGCTGGAACGGTAATGGTATCCCAGATTCTGATGTTTTACAACAGAGCACAGACGTATTAGGAGTAGCAACAGCTCCTCCCTAGGAAGTGTGGCCTTACAGAAACAGACAGAAGCAACCTGAGTAACACAACCCTGAGAAAATGGAACCATCTCTCAAGCAAAGATGATGAGACCCAGTATGGAGCTGGATGGCTGTCAATCTGGGAGTCATAAGGGGGAAGATATGAACTGGACACAAGTGAGGTAAACAGGGCAACACATATTCCCCGCTCACTATAGCGCATATATTAATAGAAAGAAATAGATCTTTGGAATCCAAAATAGATACCTTGAGGCTGGGCTCCTGGACTGTAATGCTCATCAATGGCAACTTCCTCAGCCAGCTGAGTTAACAGGTCATCTGTTTGCTGTGTCAGACTTCTGGTATCAGGGGGTCGATGCACCTGAGAAACAAGGAGGGCATGGGAGAAAGCAAATGAGAGGAAAGTAGCATACTCAATCAAAGGAAAAGTCAGATAGCAATATAATCCCACGCAGAATCAGCATAAAAAGATGCATCTACTGATTTTGTGAGCCTCAGCTTATGGGTATCTGATGCAAGACTTTCAAGGCTTCATTCTCAGAGCTGCTGAATGCCCACAACTCTAAATGCAATCACCTAAACAGGGCAAGGAGGTGCTGAATATATAGGAGTAGATGCTGCTGAAACCCAGCCCCAGCTGTGCCACTACCTCCAAAGTAAAAACGGTCCCATTCTCAACAGTGCCAACCACCAGCCCCGCTGAGGTCTAAGAGAACAGCTGCATGTGCAGCACTGCTGAAAAAGGAGCACGAGGAAACAATTTATCAGGGACAAGATCATTCATATAAGCCCTGAAGGCAGAAATCCAACTTCTTCCTCTTCAGTCTCAGGCTAATCACTTTATCTCTCTGGGCTTCAATTTCTGGAATAATAACAGGATTTCGTTCAGAGGGGATACAGTAACAACTGTGAGATACAACTAGAAGGCAGGGTGGAGAAGCCCAAAACCACTAACAAACAGCTTTGAAAAAATATCGGGCCACTTAGGTACACAAATGGGTTGAGAAGAAAAAGGCTAGCATCTATTGTTAAAAACAACACATGAACTAAATTTGACATAAAAACGAAGGAACATATAGCACTGAAATTGATTCAGCATACTGGTAAAAGTTAGCCATTTGCTACTGAAGCAATGATGCAAAATGAGCTACCTGGACACAAAAAAGCTGAAGGGCAAAGAAAGACTAACATGCTGGGACACAAGAATTACTGTGCCAGCTCAGAATACACTGCTGGCCAAACAGATGGGGGAGCTTACTGGTCTGGGAGCCTGGGAAGGAGGACGTCTCCCTTGCAGGACAGCCAACCGGTCCTCCATTTCCTGCATGGATGGAACAGGTCCCCGGTAATCTTCCTTCAGTGCAGCCAACCTAGCTTCGATCTCAGCCTGAGAAGGGATGGACTCTGCAATTCAGAATAACCCAAGGTAGGGGGTTATTCTGTTAAGAAAAAACTTGAAGCCGTTTGCTTTCAGTAAGATTGTATTTTGTTCTGGAATCAGGCTTTGAACACCAGAGCAAAAACCTCCCTCAGCCCCTGATCTGAAGGAGGAATTACACAGCAGCGACTCAGAGACTACCCTAATGCTAACCGCTACCCTTTTCTCCCGAGTCACCGCCTCATCCATGTTTTATCTTCCAGCCAGGAGACCACTGTTACTGTAACCTCATTTGGCAATCAGCTGACTAGGGATACTATGGACAGGCAGAGAAATGTGTGCCATTTAGGCAGTACAGTCCATTGCTCCCACGCTCATTAACATAACCCTAGGCCTATCAGGCTGAAAAAATCCCCTATACAACAAGGTCACCACTTTGCAGTTTTTATTTCCCTTTTAGAGACCATGTAGCATTTTAAAAAGTTTATTCTCCCACAAGCACCTTCCTGAGGCAGCCCCAGATCTGACCATTGTAGACTGGGATCAGAGTCCCTTTTTGTCCTCTGTGAGGCAAGGTTGGCCAAAACATAATCCCACAGAGACTGGTATCACAGTGGTCCAGCACAATGACCCATAGGAAAACTTCTGCAAAATGGTTTGGCCAAAAATAACTCATTTCATTCTGCTGCTACTGTGTTTGACACAGACTTTTACTCCAAACAATGGAAAATGAGAAAGTGATTTCACGGGTAAGATACTGCCCCAAAACTGAGAAGCAGTTTCAAGAGAAACCACAAAGAACAAAATCAAAGTGAAAAATTAAAACCACTGTGGAACCTGGCCACTGTGGCAGCAAGATGTGGCTGCTCTGATCACGTTTAACCCTTCAATTTCCCAAAAAGACAGACACTGAGTATCCAGCACTTCCCTCTCCCTCCTGGTTCCACGCTTCCCAAGTAGCAGCATTCCCACCCAGGGAATCTCCAGTGCTCTTCAAAACTTACTGGGTTTCCTTTCCTCTCTGAGCTTCTGCAGTCTCTCTGCAATAGCTCTATCCTCTTTTGAGAGCCCCTGGTATCTGGAGTCAGCTTGACCTGGGGATTTGGCAGCTGCCTTCTGTTTTCCTTTCATTTGCTTAGCCTCGAAAGCTGCTACACGCCTGTGACAAGGATGGAAAAAAACACAATTGAAAAGAGGGGAGTTTAAATCCTAAGATATGAAAACACCCTCTGTGAGCCCAACAGGCTAGGTGAAGAATGTCAATGTAAAAGAGAATGGAAACTGCTCATTCCTGTACCAGGCTCTCCCATCCTGAGATGGGAGAGCTCATAAATGTAGTAGGCATGGCACCATTTCTGAGGAGACAGGGAACATTTCACCACCAGGCTCCTGTTTCCAAGCCAACCACAACCAGTCACAGATAAATACTGGCAGGCTGCTGTTCTTGAGTCTATTCGAAAGTAAAAAGAGTCCCCTATATCCTCCACAACAAAAGAAACAAACAACAAAGCAAAAGGCCCATCTTTAAACTAATTCTGATCAAGCGAACACCCACGTCACAACACAATCCCCCCCGCTTTTGGTGGTCTCTATGGGGAAATATGAAAGGGCCTGGAACATGATCTAGGTGACCCTGCTTGAGCAGGGGGCTTGGACTAGATGATCTCTGGAGGTCCCTTCCAACCTCAACCATTCTGTGATTACTCTACAGCAGAAACAACTGGGTGACTAGCAAGTGCAACTCACTTTTTGTAGTTTTCTGGTGGCGACCATTTTGCTGAACTGTTCTGAGGTTCCTGTCTGAAAGACAAAATCATTGACATCTCTGAATTCAAGGCTCCAGCATATGCTTCAATCATCTATTCTCTGAACCCAAGAGGAATCAGTATACATGTTTATTGACCTCCTGGTACAGTCCCTTTTATAACCTCATTAACGTGGGGGGTGATTAGCTGGTGAAAGAGATTAAGGTGATATAGCTGCTTTGGACAGTACGGAACTTCACTTCTAGTCCTTTGTTCCTGTTGTTTTGCATCTGAACAAAGAATTGTTTAACACGGACACCAGGCAGGGCTGAAATACCCTCACCTTTCAGAGCACGCACATCCCAGTTCAGCAAACAGAGAGCAAGCAGTTAGGTGAGCCTCCCAGCGTAATTAGCTTCCAAAGCGTACAACTCTCTGAAAGGGGTTGTGGCATGCAACAAACAGAATTATATAATGCATAAGCTAAATAAAATGTTACAAAAATGATTATGTAACCACCAGTATCATGATGACATCTTCTAGGACACCTGAACACTGCACCACACAATCATGTCTTGAGTAACTGTGTTCTCTCTCTCTCTCTGTGTTCACGCTGACCTGCTAAACTACACACTTAAATAAGGCAGCATATTTTATTTATTCTTAGAAGGCACAGCTACAAATACATCTGTGCTAAGGCCTGTATAACAACAAACAAAAGCAATGTCTTTACTGGACCACTTTCCAGCTCTAAGGTGTCAGTTGTGAAAGCTGTTTGCATGAAGAACTTCAGTCCGTGCAGCCTACAGAACTGCAGTCTATGCATATTATCTACCAGATATTCAGTCAGACAAAATTTTTTTCTGTTGCAACTCTATAATACTGACATTAAACAGACAAGGAAAAAATCAACAAGAGAGACATGGGAAAAGGCTGAGCTGTTTTCTAAATGACTTTGGAGTATGAGAAGTCAGAAATTTTAAGAGCTGGAATACTGTGAATACTGTATTTGCACCTGATATCAACAGCTCATGCTATTTTCACAAGCCAGTGCTTTTGCAGTAAAGACCTGTGCAATACGAGGCTCTTGTTTAGACTGCAGAGCAAGAAAATTCCCCGCTTGCTGGTGTAAATTCCTTGCTATAGCAGAAAAGGGAGGTAAAAGAAATGCAAAAGGAAGAGAACATGGAGGAATTGGTAGAGAGAGGGGTTCTCATGTACTTTTGTGGTCTTGCGTTACTTGTTCATATGTGTGATCAACACTGTTACTGAATTAATTTGTTTTCAGCAGACAATCTACGGGTTATATATGCATTTTTGTTTTCTTTTAGAAGCAAACCAATTTTATGTTACAAAACTTAAGTTTTGAGGCTACACATAGCAGAGACCTCTCAAAAATGAGTAGCTGAGATACTGTTTGTTCAGAGGTAATACTTTGACAATATTGTTAGGCTGCTGAACAACGACAGTTCTGAAAAGGCTTCCCTTTTAAAAGGGTGGGCAAACACATGGTGGTGCGTAACCTGGTCTCTTCTAGCTAGGACACCTATAGATATTCAGGGTCCATCCATGAAGATTTAAATGTGGTTCTTTCAGGCTATGCTGACACCACAGAGAACAGCCTCACAAACCGTGGTTCGTGTCTTTGGGCTGAACAGCTCACGTAACAGCAGTTCAGCTATGGTGGGGCTTAGAAATCCACAGCAGAGGCAGCGTGCCCGCGCATGTACAAGGCACGGCTCCCACTCAGAAACCTGCAACGCAACGCCGGAACGCAGAACACCTTTGGGGGAAGACTTTCCCCCGCCTTACCCCGTGAGCTTTCCGTGGCACTGCTTGCACACCTTCTGCTGGCCACCTCCACAGCGGGGCACGGCGGCGCTGAAGCTGAGGCAGCTGGAGCAGAAGGCCCGGCCGCAGCTCGCACAGCCGCACTGCGGGGTCACAAAATACTGTTATTAATTAATTAATTACTCTGTGTTTAACAGGCAGCCCGCGGGGCAGGGCTCCGTCACCTGGCCACGGAGCACCACAAGCAGAGCTGGGTCAGGCTGGTGTTTGCTTGGGACGGTGCCACGAGGTGCCCCCGCTGCCAGGGGAGGCCGGCTGTAACTTTTTCACCTCCTCCCCACCAGACCCTCGCGACAAGGCGGGCCCTCGGGACCGGACGGGTGACACCTGACGGCGGCCTGCTTGTCGCGACACAGCGAGGGACGCGCGGCATGGACTTGCCTCCTTCTTGAAGACGCCGAACTTGCGCGCACACCCGTAGCACCGGCTGTCCATGGCGCACAGACCCGGCCCCGCCGTCCCCCTACGACACCCAAATCGCGACTATCGGCGGCGACCGGCCGCAGGAGCAGCCCTCCTGCCCCGCAGCGGCACACGGCCTGATGGGAGTTGTAGTCCTCCGAGCCGCCAGCCCCGCCTCCAGCTTGCAAGGGGCCTCTCAACGGATAAACTACATTACCCAGGGTAGCGCACGGAGCCTGCCGGGAGCAACCTGCGGCTACCTGCCGCGCGGTGCACTGTGGCACTTGTAGTCCGTGGCGTCCTGCTGTCAGAGACTCCATTTCCCTGCCCCTTCCCCTGCCCGAAGCCGGGGCGGCGCTGCGTATGGCCGCCACCTGAGGGCATTGTAGGCCGCTGCCTTGCTCCCCCAAGCACAGCAGCTGTAGTTGGTACAGCGTTGCGTTTTTGCCCAT
This sequence comes from Cygnus atratus, assembly GCF_013377495.2. NCBI lineage: Eukaryota > Metazoa > Chordata > Aves > Anseriformes > Anatidae > Cygnus > Cygnus atratus. Next base: position 32,883,595 of record NC_066366.1, read on the forward strand.
TAACTACTGTTGATTGTTAATAAGACCCACCGCGTATTTTATAACACTGTCTGGGTTGCACTCAAGTTGTTGTTTTTTCCTTTTTTTTTTTTTTTGGGTCTTAAACCGGTGACAAAGATGCTGGTTCAGGAGAGCGTGAAATCAGCTGAACTGTAAAATTCCAGTTAACCCCAGCCAATATTTCTCCTGGTGTATGTTTGCCTGCCTTCACAACTAAATATCCTACGGTGCTTGACCAAAACAACTACTGAGTGTAGTTCTAGGTGCCACTGGTTCCTGTGAATCATCTTGTTAGTTCTGTGGTTTTGCAATTACAGTTTGCTTTCTTTCTGGTTTAATAGACAAACCCACACTGTAAAGACTTCTACAATTAAATTGGGAAACAGCCTGAGCTATTCAAGGAAGTAAGACTCATTAATATCTGAACAAAGCTAAAAGAAAAAATAAAAGGGGTTTTCCCCTCAAACATTTATTTTTTAAAGCATTGAAGAACATTAGAAAGACAACCATATAAAACTTTGAAACTACAGTTTGCACCTGTCCAACAAATATATTAGAGCATACCTGGAAATTCCAGGTACTGTAGGCATAAAACAGAGATTTGAGATAAATATAAAACAAAATTGAATCAAATAAAAACAATTTGGTCTTGGCTTTGCTGTTGAACCGGTTAATGGGAAAAGAGGAAGAGGAAGTTTCGATCTGAAAGCTATGGAGGAACCTACAGATTGGCAGGTGTAATTTGGAGTGCCGCCCTTCGATATACAGCTGAAGCAACCCAAAGAACTTTACTGCTCAGAGAGCGCCACCAGCAGAGGTGAACGAGAGGGAGCAAGGCACTTAAAGACATTTAACTGACTAGTTTAGAAACGCCTCAGCTGAACTGCCAGATGGCGCTGACAGGAGCGACCACGACAGCAGACAGACCCCGCCGTCCCTTTGCTGCAGGAGGCCAGGACACCTTCACATCCACCCAGTGGTGTCCACCGGGGGGGCCCAGCTCCCGCAGCTCTGCCAGGTACCACAGCAGGAGACTGCTTGGCTGCAGAAGAGCAGCAGCTATTCTTTTATTTTCCTGCCTGCAGATGTTTCTCATGATAAAGGGAATGCAGATTATTAAAAGCCTGCGTGGTGACTTAGCCCATAAAATTTGGTTTCTGTTTGAAATAGAAGAGATTAAACGGTCTTTGGTTAATAGGCCGTCTTGCCAAGCTGACTTGTTGCACAGTAAGTTGTATATTTTCTGTTCCACATAGTTATAGCTGCCAATGCCACGTTTAACTTGCTGTGAAACAGTGCCTCAGTGTATTAGATTTGGCCTGGATTCTCTTGGGACTTGATTACTATAATGCAGCCACATCCAGAAGTTGAACTCTTTGCTCTGAAAAAGTTCAAATTAATTCAAAACGTGGCCGCTGGCCAACTCAGTCTCCCAGGCTGGAATGTTTCTCCTTGCAGTTGTGTGATAAAAAGGGCAAATCATCACCACACTGAAACTGAAAACTGAGTTTGAGTACTCTTGCTGTTACAGCAGGCTTGTTTACTTCTTCCAGATGAGGAACCAATTGTACTATCAGCATGCTGAAAGTTACCCTTATTTTTTGTCAGGCCTTGGGGTTCTAGTCATGCAAATGAATGTTTTCTCAACCACAGTTATTTACTTACGTAAGGGAAATGTGTTTGAAATTAAACCAAAACACACAAAAAAATAATCTTATGAATAGTAATTTTTGTCTGTAGTGCTTTATTCCAGGCTGTTTTTGTCTTACTACAGTAACTGGCAAATCTCTGTTCTGGTTCTTGCAGAGTAAGAAAGCATACCACTTGAAGGCCCTGACTTGCTTCCCAGATAGGCCCTTGGACAGCCCCAAAGCAGGTAAAATTGAACTACATGGACATAAACAGTCTTCTTGCCTCCTCCAAATGTACAGGCTCATGGATGCAGCTCTGTTTTAGTACAGATCTGCCTTTGTGCACAATTAAGGTAACATCTGTGTCATGAGTCACGTACATACATGAGAATAGACACATTTGTTACTGCTAGCTACCTCAGTTTTTTAAGGTTAAATGCTTACATATAGGTTTTCAAAGATATATTAATTGAATGATGAACTTTCATTAGAACCTCTCAAAATCCTTTGGTGCTGGTACTTGAATCTTAAACCTTTGGCCATGATGTACCTGGTGTCTATTGGCTGGTGACTCTTAATTCACATATCTCAGAATTTGAATGTTAATAGCAAGCTTCTAAATCATTATTGTATATGGGCAATGCACATTGTGAGGGGATTATTGTCTGTTAGATGAAAGTCCTCTTAAACTGTGCAATTGGGTGCACCTAATCTCTTAACAGGGCCTGTGAATTTTATAACTCCTCCATTTAAGATCCTCAGTTAACCGTGTAATGAACAGTAGTCATTATGACAGGGATGTTTTGTATCTTATATTTTCCTGTTTGCTGGTCCACAAATTTATAGATGAAAAACATATATATATATATATATATATATATATATATAACTGAAATGGAGACTGTTAGCAGGAAAGCAGAAAGTTTAGCAACAGAGGAAAACTGAAGCTTTTGATACCTGCAAAGGGGGTTGGGAGGTATTTTGGAGCATGTGTTCCAGTTAATATGCATATCCATTAAGGAAAGCATTAACAAAGACCCCTAACATAACTGATGAAACATGGAACTTTCAGACTTCAATACTGAAAAGCCTTTGCTATGAAAGAGGGAACTTATATTTCAGGCTGTATTCAGGAATGCATTTCTACATCAGTACCATTGAATTCATGTTTTCAAAATAAATGAGCGCGGAGTTTTTAGCCAGGCTGCATGCCCTTTGGGCTTACAGCTTGCCTGCAGGAAGGACTTGATTACAAATAAAGCACCCCAGCCCTGTCACATTCCCACATCTGAGAGTCCTAATTAATACTATATTTCTAGGGACAAGTTGCAAAACTGATATTCCTATACATGGTACGTTGCTGCTTCACGTGTTGTTCATACTCCTTTTCTGAATGCATGAACATCAAAAACATTGAACCTGGATGGCGTGATGTAGAACCCCACATCAGGCAATGGGAAGGGAATCTGAAATAGTACTCAAGTTACAGTGAAAGCTGTCAGCATTGAATATTTAAAATAAGGACCCATTCAAGTTTGTATACAGTAACAATTGACATGGGGGTTGTACCTCCTCAAGAGTCAGATGCAGGGGGAAGAATTAGCTTTTGTGTCCAAAGCTGAGGTTAAGATCCCAGAACTTTATTCTCCCCTCTTCCATGAGCATAAAAAAATCTCCATTCCAGGTTTGTAGAGAGAACATATATCTAGAAGGAAATGAACTGTGTTGAACTGCAAGGCATACATTCTATGCTGACATACAAAAAGTTACTATCTTTGAGGTTGGGTTCTAGTTCTTATGGGCTCTTCATGAGCAACAGTTGGCCCCCTTGCACAGCATTTCTCACTTTTGATAACAATAGAGGGAAGACTGTGGAGTTTGCATGCTGAGATCCAATGTACTTAGGCAACCAAAGCCATATCTGACGGCTTTCACATGCTGAAGCTTGTTAAAAATAAACTAACTTGCCTTCTGGCTACAATACAGGTATAGCCCTGAGACACCGCTTCCAAATGACTTGCCACCCAGCAAAAGGAGCATCTACCACATTGTACCATATCAACATTCTCTGTGTAAAAGCACGTAAGAGGAAGGCATTTTATTAGCAATGTAAGGAGACAGCAGTAATGACTATTCCCAGGTTCATCCCACAGCCATCCAAGCATCTTCCCCTTATTTCCTGAAGCCAACTTGCATATTAACTGTTCTGAGGTAAATCAATTAAAAGAGCAGGGAAGAAAAACACCTTCCTTTTAATAGTGATGGTCAAGCCAGAAATAGAGTTCAATTTTCTCTCATGCTGCTGTTGTTACATCCTCCAAAAAAGGTGCCAGTCTAAATAGGAAGCCAAATAAAATGAAGTAAGAGTTTACATAGTCAGATGGGAGCTCATAGGAGCTACGGGTGTTTGTTGCCTGGTTTGCATGATGCAGGCCAGCTCTAGATCCTTCAGTCCACAACTTATCAAATATTCTTCTGAGGGTAAAAAAGAAAAAGAGCATAAAAAGCAAAGCATTACAGATCCTAGAAAAAAAAAGTCAGTGTCATTCAAGATATTCTTGGCTGCCTTCCTGGCCCTAGAAAAGCAAATTACCATTTTATATGTGCTCTTCACAAAGGCATAATTGCAGTAAGAACATTTATTATATTTTAGCATCTTCCAGTTTGGGAAGCCAAATTCTGTAGCCATATTCTTTTTTTTTTTTTTTTTTTTAAGGCAGTTTCTAACATTATAAGTTATTGAGAATTGGCTTACATAGTTTGTTTTACTATTCCATTTGGTCATGTAACAACAGCAATGGGATTACAATAACAAAAAGCTTAGAGACTCAGAAACAGTGGCTAGTTGGTCTCTTTCATTCTGCATTTTACATCTCCTGTTATGTACAGTACTACCTATGAAATGTATAACTCATCTTGAATCCAGGCAACTCCCAAACTGTATCACTGTGAAATTCAACCAGCACAAAATTCCCAGTGGAAGTGAAGTCTGCAACTTTCTCTGTCCCACAGTAAGGGCCAACTGCAGGTGATGTAGGTTGGCTTCCATCATGTATGAGCAAATAGTCGTAAACACATCTGTCGTTATCTTCCAACTCAAAGAATAACATTTTAAGAGATATCTGGAGAAAATACAATGAAACCACTGTTTTCAGCTTATACCATTTTCCCTTACCCTTTGTATGTAACAAGCACAAATAGTCTAAATTCCTTATGTACAAGGCACTGTTTTCATTCTGTGTCTGCCACATCCTGATCTCATATTGTAATACAAATCAACAGCAACTAGTTTGCTTAGTTCATTAGCATTTGGACTGAAAGGAGAAACAAGAGACAAGATTGATCTTCTGTGCTTTAAATTCTTTTCTCAAGAAATACAAAAAACAGAACCTGTGCAATATTCTGGTTTCCTAGTGGGCACTCTTATCTAGAGATTATTCTTAGCAAAGCCAATAAAGTACAAACTAAATTCATAAAAGTCTCACATGCATGTGTAAAGATTTTTCCTTGATGATTACCTCAAATACCAAGACCCAGCATAAGTTCTTAAACTGAATTTGTGTTTTCAGATTTTCACTCTGAAAATGTCTCCTCATTAAAAACAAAAATCCAGCAAAACACAGCACACCATTACAGCTGTTGTTCTCCAAGGCAAAAAGAGATTCCATTAGAGAACACTACTGAAACCAGCAAAAGAATCTGTGCCTTACCTTGTATCCTACTGGAGAACTGATGACCCAGAAACATGCTCGGTTTTTGGGGTATTTATTGGGATAGTTTGGAGAGGTGATGACTCCATTTGAGTCTCTGAAAGTATCTCCACAATTCACTTAGTAGTAAAGGGGGAGAAACAAAGAAAGGCATATTAACAAGTATTTTGACAGTAGAAAGTAGTAAGCTTGCTTGTACTCTTTTGTATTTTCTTCAAGCCAAGAGTGTGGTATTATGAAAATCTACTGCTGAAATAGTTTATTTCTCTGTGTTTGTATCAGCAAATATATTTGTATCAGCTGTACTAAAACAACAAAAAACTTTCCTGCTAAAATAACTTTGCAGGACAGGGAACAGCAGAATCTAAAGCTATACTAGTCTTATAATGAAATGTTACCACATTAGCATAGCATCCTAATGGGACTACCTTACTGCACTTCCAGAAAAGAATTAGGTTAAGTATTTGAGATTGCATTATTGAGCTAGTTCTAATGCAACCTAGAAATTACTCCATCAAGCCAAATGCAAAAAAAAAAAAGTAAAAAATGATACTGGAAATGTACATCTTCAATTTATGTTTTAAAAAGTTTGCATTTTAAGTTGAAATAAGACAATAACAATAACCAGTTATTTGGTTCAATGCCTGTGACCTAAAATCATGTTGCAACACAACAGGATTTTATCCAGCAGTTCATAATGCATTCCTATTCTTGTAAAACAGGCACCCCTGAAGTGAATATGATAAGCACTGAGTGTCATGTGACATAAAAGCCTTTCATTTGGAAAGTGCAAGTTACTCAAAGTTAGTCTCTCTGGTTGCTTAAAACACCACAAAACCTTGAATAACATATGGCCCAGATCTTGGCTTTACTTCTCATTGTTGCTATTTCTCATGAAGTTCTGCAATCTTTTTGCTATTTGCTTGCACTGCTCCTATTAGTTAGTCATTGCATAGTTTTTATTTAAATAAATCGTTACAAAGATGCAAGAAAGCCTAGCTCTGAGAAGAATGCAAGTGGGTACTCAGGATTCCTAACATGACAACCATGCAATATCCTGTTTTGTCTCCTGCTAACCTTCAGCCCCATCATTGCCTAATCCTTTGTGTTAGTAATACCCACTGGGGATGTAAGGAATAACATGGAAAAACCTGCTCTGGTGTACATGCTTAAAGTTTCAGTTCTTCCATGCAAATACTATTAGTCCTGTTCTCCAAGCTCTGTAAAGGAGTGTTCATACCCCTGCTGTAGGAGGCTCTGAATCCTGTAGCTGTAATGGTCTCATCAGTTGCAAACTCTACCAGCATTGTAGATCCAGAAGAAACCATGGAAGGCAGCGGCCCCTTCCCACAGTATTTGTCCAGCAAGACAGGAGAATTCTTGCTGTTTCCATTGTAAACTTTTATATAGTCAGAAGAACAATCTGAGGAGGTTTGGAGATCAAAAGCCTCAAACTGCAGGAAAATCTCAAGAAACAAGAAAACAGATGTTGGGTTTACTGCTATACACAGGGAAAGATTCAAACCATCTAACTTACGAAGTGAACTAGGAATTTCTGTTAATTTCACTATCCACATATCACAGAAATTTGACTTTCTGTATAACAAGAGCTATACACCAAGAATTTCACCTAGCGTCCCTGCTACTGAGCCTCATAACAGATGTTTGACTATACCTTATTTTTAAAAAAATCGCTTAATGCTAACTGGATAAAAATCAAGTTAAATAGTACATCTGATGGTCTTACAAAAAGTCTTCTGAAAATTGTTGAGACTTTCTTTTCATTTACTATGTTACAGAATAAATGTCTCGGTACCTGAAAAGAACTCCTAGATGCTAGTCATAATAATAAAATAATGCTGTGTAGTCCTGACACTGTGATTCAAAGCTTTCTCCTATTAAAAATTACCTTACTCCGACGGATGCGGATCAACCACAGGCAGTTGCTATTGTTTGGGTATGGGGATGGGTAATTGATAGAGGAGAAAGAGCCTTTGGGTTTTGGCAACACGGAGCTACAGCAATCTGAAGGGAAGAACCAAACAATGCTGAAGAGAATGAAAACTGAACAACAGTCTTCCAAAAACATCAGACAACTCTCTTCAATGATTATCATCAGTCAAGCTTGTAAAAAAAAAAAAAAGATACCTACAATTGTGTTGATGTTCCTAGTTTAAAAACTATTCAAAACCTGTGAGCAAACTAAAGCTACTTAAAAGGGTAATTAGCTGCTTCAGCTACTTTCTTTTTGAACAGGAGGGCTTCACTCACATATTTCAGTTTACTAAGAAAAGGCCTGGATTTTTCATGAACTTGCTTAACCTCAACCAATAGCAGTTTCAATTACATCAGTGCATAAATTCCCGTCAGCAAATGTTCGTGTATTCTTACATGTATGCAAATTCAAGCTTAAAACCAGATTCTGCCAAAGCAGAGATAGGAATGAGCACTGGAGGAATACAGTAAAAGAGCACTGAAGTCAGGCTAGAGAGTTAGTGATTGGTATACAAAGTCTGATCTCATTGGCCTGTTGTCTTTCTATACATAGTCTTCATTAATTCATTATTTAACTCTCCAAACTATGAAATGTGAATAGATGACATGCAAACATAGGAACTTATGACATCTTTCCCTTGCTCTGTACTTTCCCTGAGACAACTGGACTTTTGTCATTTTCCACTTATGATAGTTTTTATTCATTTGTGTTTTTCGTTGTTTTTGGTTTAATCTATCTTTTCTTCCCAAATACACTGATCTAATTATGTAATTACATAATAATGGTATTGACGTGTGATTCACTCCCAGCCTCACTGTCAAGAATACATTATGAAGAATACAATTAAGTACTTGTTATAGCTATCTTTGAGACCATGAGAGACACAATTAAGTTGAAAACTTGTCTTTCTTACAGTTAAACTGAGAAATCATCTCTGAGAGGGTTTAATCTATACCTAAATACTCAACTGAAGGAATGCTGGTTCCTTCAGTTGATTATTCAGTTGATTCTATTGATTATTTAACTGAGCTCTAACACAATTCAGAGCAGAATTTGGTATGCTAATATTCAGACAGTAATGTTTCCTACCGTTCTGGTGAAACCTAATTGAATAACATCTCAAAAATGTCAAATACTATATAATTCAATTAGCTTAAGTACTGGGAGTCAGTGCAAAAACTGTGCATTGCAGGGGCATGTTCGGTGGTTTACTTAAATTGGTTTGTGCATCTCTGCTGAGGATTTTCTGCTCTAAAGGAATGTTAAGTATTTCTAGGCCTTATGGTACCACAGTGATGAGTAAGAAATTGATGGAGGCAAGGAAGTAGAAAACTACACAAAAAGCCAAGGGAATTCCCCTCAAGCATGTTTTAATGAGCCGTACTTTTAGCCCTGCAGTCAGATTTTAATTGAAAGAAATCATAAACCCACTGGCACTACTGATGAATATGACTGAACTTTAATCATGGCTGTTGATCACTCATATGCTTTGCAACCTTCAGTTTTCCTGAAGCAAGAATCTGACAGAGTTGGCTACCATGATCTCTCATGGATTTTGCTTTTGTCAAAGGGCAGGGACTAGGTCAGCATAGCTCAATGATAGTGAATTACTGAAAGCAAATTGCCTTTTACAAGAAGGCTGTATCTTGACCACAGAGACAATTCTGTTCCACATACATACCAGCACTCTTATAGGGCTAGGGGGAGATGTACTGTGGGCTGATTTCCTTTGGGGGATGTCTGATGGTGCCTACAGGCATCAGCTGGGTAAGGATTCACATGCCTGTCTTCCTGCACTTACTGCACTTGTAGAGCTTGTTGATTTTAGCCACATCCAAGTTACTCAGCCCTTCTCTCTGCCCAATGGGTACTGAAGGGTTAGGGATGGGTACAATAGTTGGTTTCCCAGGAGTGCTGGAGAAATCATACCTGTAGAAATAAGGCACATTTCTAAATCACTTCTATTAAACAGTGACTAACTGCATGATCATGTTGATGAACCACATAGAATTTCAACGGGAAGGGGCAAGAACCTTCTCTAAAATCAGTTAACCTTCTGTGAAGAAAAACTGTGGCAACCATTTGGGCACAGCAATTGAAAGCAAGGAACAAAAAATGCATTGTCCTGAGAAGAGCTTTATCCAGTGCCCTGACAAAATGAACTACATCCCACCTTCATGGTTCAAGAGGCAGAAGTTCAACGATAGTTCTGTCACAGTTGCTAATTACCTGCTATCTGTGAGTTCCTGCCTCCTGATAAACAAGTTTTATTTCACTGTCTTGTTCAGAAGTTGTTTCTTGTTAGTGCAAAATACAGAAGATACATGCTACAGGCTTGTGCATTACGGAATAAATGCAGCCTTGGTGTTCCTGGATAAATAATTTTCAAAAGGCTGCCTACATCTTAATGATGTAATTTTTTTTTTCCTCTCTGCACCCAAATATTGTTGACAAAATGATTACATTTAGAAGTAACTAGTTACAGCCCATCATAGACTTTGGAACTGCTTTAGCTCAGTGACTCAGACTTTGTAACATAGCCACATCAAAAACCTCTAGCAAGAGACACTAGTACAGTGACAAAAAACATTGTTCTTTCATCTATCAATATCAACTTTGTTTTCCAGGAATACTGCTGCCAAAGTATACTCTCATAAAATTGAGTTAACAGATATAATTAAGTGAACAGCAAAAATCATTCCCTGCACAGAGTAATTCCTTCTCCCTACATCTGAGCGCATCCTTTGAACGGACACATCAAAAAACTTACGCGCCGTAGTGCATCACAGAAGAGTAGTCATAGGGAAGGCCCAGATTTTTGGACTTTACTTTTCCAAAGTTCCCTTGTTCCCCTGCAAGGTAAGAGAGCAACGTTTCAATCAGAACACTATTACTGCTGTCAGACACTGCCTGCTGTTATAATCAATATGACTGCTGTCAGACACTACTTGCTTTCATAAGACTAACTTAGGATAAAATCATGAAGTCCTTACACACTTATTCTCGTTGGATCTTGGATCTTCCAAAACAACCGGAACTGTCTGAAGCCCATGGTAGCCTATTTCCACTGAATCTGGTGGGTTTCAGAATATAAACTGAGGCAAATAAGAAGTCAAAGTTTCAATATAATCCACAAATCCAATTCCATTCTCCAAGGAAATGTATTAATCTCTCCACCTAATACATCTCTCCAACTTCTGATACAGAATGAGTGTAAGACCACAAAAGAAAGGAACCAGGTTTGCCTGTTACACCAAAGTTATCAGCTATGTTCTGGCTTTGTCTCTGGTCAAACCCATCAGCAGTGACTACAGCCAAGTGACACGACTTACATGAAGCAAGGGCACTCAGTAAGATCAGTTAGAAGCATTCTATCCAAATACAGCTGCTGAGCACCTCATCACTTCATCTGCTTAGCCTTAAAAACCACCTGTAAGAAAGCATTACATTGGTACAGGACTGGGGCCCAGAAGCAGACTAGAATTCATTTCCCCTTGCATTAATTCTCTAGGTTAGACACTGAAGCTAGTTATCAAGGCTCCCGGGACAGTCATGGGAGAGAGAAAGAAGCACGGTCAGAGGGAGCTTCATCCCATTTTAATACAAAGGCACCTATTTTCTCTGCATTGACTAGAGAGCATTTGAATTTCACCCTGGGTCTCTTGTCCATAAGACAGGTAAGCAATATCAGAGCAGAGAGCTGAATGCAGTCAACCTAGCCTTGAGGTTAAATGCCCTAACCACTAAGCACTCCCTCCCAGTTCAACATCTGTACCTTCATTATTATAACTAGTGGTTTGTAAACAAACCATCTGGACAAGAGTTCAGCATTGGAAACTTATCAGAAGATCATCCTATCTGACTCTTGAGTTTGCACAACTTGGCTGGCAAACTTGCAATCAGAGCCAGTCTCTTCCAGTAATATCCATCAGTGCTGGTCCCAGTGAGGGCTAGGAAATGCAAAAAGAAACTTCAAAATCCTAAATTATACAAGATTTGGGAATAAACATGACTTTGGAGCTTTTCATAGCCCAAATACTCAGTGAAAGCTCAAACTGGTTCTCATCAGCACAGGCTTTCCCTACTATTAGGTTTTTATCTCTGTTCCTCTTATCTACAATACTGATTCCACAAGAGCATAGTTCAAATGCAGTGAAACATTTAAACATATGGCTGCTGTTTAGTATGTATGTGCTTTGCTGAACTGTTTTATTAAAAAAGGAGTTAACACCAGCCTGGCTGGACAGAGGTGCTGCCAGCAAACCAGTATGTGCCTCATCACATGCTAGAGAGATCTAGATGTCCAGACCTGCACAAATGTAGGAATTTAACCGATTTTCTCCACTAAAAAAATCTACCTCTGCCAGAATCTAAGTGTGATGATTCAGAAGACTGAAAAGGAAGCTCTGGCTGAAGGCTATGAGTACAGTTTTGTTCCCAAGAAGTTTGTGAAAAAACAAGCTGAGTTTCAAGTAGCTCAGTGGACAGTATTTTGTCAAAACAGAGAATTAGGATGGCTTCCAAGGTGAATTGAGGGGTAAAAACGTATAACGTAGTAATGCAGTCTTTGCAAGAGAAAAGCAGATTATGTGGAAGAACCGAGAACCTACAGAATGTCTTGGGGTCTAGTTCTGCACCACTGAGGTCAGGGGAATCTCTGCCATCAGCACTGTTAGCAGCGTATTTTTATGGAAGATGTAGACTAGCAGCATTTATGAACATGAATGTCTTTTGATTTCCCCTGCATATCTTTGCCTTTTTTTTTCCTCCCAACAGGGCTTCTGTTGCACACACTGCCTTCTGCCTCCCTTGTCACATCAGTCTTCTCAGCCCCCACTCCCGGTGAATGCTGTTAAAACACTGAAGATATCCCCCTTTTAGCATAGTCTTGTCTTCCTCTCCTTTTCTCCCCTTTCATCCTTTCAACGATACTGTGCCGGAATCAGAGCTTGGTTACATCTTTATACTTTAGGGATGATGACATCTGAACCTGTAGACTTCCTCCTGCAAAACTGGTGTAAGATTTTACTTATATCTTGTATCTTTGGTACAACTTTGTTTTTAACTCCTCTTTCCTAGCACATCCTCTACTTTTCAAAATGACGCACCCTTCTTATACAACAACAGCATAGAATTTATATCAAAATTATATTGTAACACTCACGCTGAAACCTAAATAAAGAACAGTACAAATGGAATTCACTTAGGATATCATGGGAATAGCTGAAAAAAATTTGGAGAACAGTGTGTTAGGAATTTGCAATAAAAACAATCAAGTTCCTTCTGGAGAAAATAGATATATTCAATTTTCCAATGCCAGCTGAAAATATCTTATTTGCTGAAAAGGCATTTTAGAATGTGTTATTCAATTATCCAGTCTCATTTATTATTCTTTATTTTCTATAATTTATTAAATACGCTATTATTTTATTACAAATGCAAGTTGTCCAGCTCATATAGCTGTCAGAAAAATGGTTCTTTCAATCCTTTCTTCCCCTGCTTTCATCCTCTGTATCACTTTCTCACTTTCCTTTCCCTAGGACGTCCTACCATTCTCTTCCCTCCTTTCCTTCGAGCCAGGAGCTCTATATATACCCCAGTTTCTCAGTACATAGATCATGGGCACACACCCAAACTATTTCTTTTGCATTCCTTTCCCTAAATAACATTTCACGTGTTTCCCCTGCTACAAATTTACCAGTCCTGATTGTTCCTCATTGCTCCTTCTCATGGCAGAGAGAAGGATTATTTGCTCTTCAAGGATAAAATTTCGGTCCTTCCTCTTGTGTCACGCTGATCCCAGAATTTCCCACATGCTGGTGACTGCATGGGCTTTCATTCTCTCTACATCAAGTCCTGTGTTCTTATCCACATTTTAGACTACACGCCTTCCTCTTACTGCTAATGCCAAAACTTCTGCTGCAATTCAGCCAGCTGCTAATGATTATTTGCATTGCTATTCTCAGAAGAAACATTCACGTATATCTCAAAGTGTTTTTCTCATAAGATTTAGTGGACCTACCTGCCATAATGTGTTCCCACACAATCTTGACAAACTTGTCCCGATCGCTCCGTGCCTGTTCATGGATGAAACCCAATGCATGGTTCATTTCATGCTGAATTGCTCCTTTATCCATACAGCCATTTTTCATCAGGCCAACTGCTTGACGTCCTCCAATTTTTCCAAAGTAAGACCAGCAGCTAAAAATAGGCAATCGATGGTTGCATTCAGCAAATACAAAGAAATACATATACTGATTAAACCACCAAGGGCCTGCAGATGTGCAGTCACAGAAAGGGACCCAAATAGTCACTGGTGTGAGATACCTTGCCTACTGAAAGCTGCCAAACTGAAACCGCAGAGGGAGAAATAGTCTTTGTGATAAGTTTTAAAACAGTAAAATGACTTTATCAAACTTAGATGAAGCAATTCAAGTAGTTAAGCAAAGAACCTGAAAGAATTATACTTCTTTCTAAATTTTCTCAACAATTATATCCCATTATATTTAATTAAGTACATGCACTTATTTCTGCAGCCTGTTAAGTTATATAACTGCCAGTATATCTAAAGAAAAATGAAAAATTGCACCTGCTCTCTCAGTCTTGACTCTTAGGATAAAAAGGGCAATTACTTAAATTCAGACCAAAACAAAAAAGAAGCTGAAAGACCTTTTGGGTGCTTCCAGACCCCGGAGACAGGGAGCTTACCTCTGCCCATGTTCAACATACACATAGTCTGTTTCAGTAGTACGATTTACAAACTTGACACAGGTCAATGTGGAGACCTCTTGTAGAGCATCAGCAATCCAAGACCTCTCTGTCAATGCTAGAACAAGAAAGGGCCCAGGAAAGGTTTTATGTTGTTAGTTAATCAAAAATAAGGTGTGTTAACAGGGTGCATTCTCCAAAATCTCTACAGCACTCTCTACATTTTTATCATGCAAGTATAATCAGAAAAGGCACACAGCCTTCAGAGATCTTCAAGCTGATTAGACTTTGAAGTTGATAGAATAGTTAAGGTTGTTACAGCCAGCCCTCATGCCTTCCACTGCAGGTAGCTATGGGGTGATGGAAAGCAGAAGACTGACATCGTTTTCTCCGTTTAGACAGAGCAGAAGAAAATAAAGTTTCAGATATAAATAATTGGATTAGAATATCCCAGATGAGCCATCTGACCTTAATTAAGTGTGGAAAAAACAGCTTGTTTATCAGAGGTAGTGAATGTCTGCCACACACCCCTTGAAACCATTTGAGACAGCGTTCGGAAGCTCAGAAGCTCACTGTTTCTATTCAGGTACCAAATATAGATGGGAGTGTTTATCTGCTTTTGAACGTTTTGGCTTCCTCAATCATGAATCATCTATGACTATCTTTTATCTTAATTTCCTCATCTTTAAAGCGTGGAGAGATTGAGGCAGAGAGAATGACTCTTCCCTAACCACAAGACCATGTGCTGCAGCTCTGGATGCAAACGGAGAGAAGCAGCCTAGACAGGACTGGGCTTTCCTTATCCAAAATGAAAACACAAAGATTCCCTTTCACCAGGAATGGGAATCAGGCCCAGACTGTATTTTGTTTCCATACCAGTTTCCCTCAGAGATCTTTTTAAAAGGGTCTCTGTGAAATCTTCACATGAGGAAGGCCTCAACAGGGGAGAGATGGAGGACACACACAGCCAATGTGAAAACTTCTGGAAAAAAAATTTCTAGATTAAGGCATCCTGCAGCATTTTGTATTCAGACAGATCTATTGACTGACCCCAGGGGAAAAAATGAAGAAAAATATCTAAGGAGTTTTCCTTCATTTTTGCCTCCACAGCATTTCCAGTGTAGGAATGTTTATTTCTATGAGATATTTGAAAGAAAAATTGTAGTGTTCAATAAAGTGCTTCTAGTGGTAATTTAGAGAAACACACTCATAATGTGAACAAATTATATTTTTTCGTCTATACTTGCTAAATACCAAAGTGCATTGTAGCTAGCATTTGTAGCATTGAAACTAGTATTTGGAATTAAAATAAACTAACTGGTATTTATATAACAAGTACTGCCCAAGTAACCACATTTTAGTGTTTATGCCTAAAATATTTGGAGTCTTTGCCACAATCATAGGGCCAAGAGAATCGCAGAAGAGACATGTTGCTAATTTCACATTTGGACTAAGATTCCATTCAGTGCATGACACAAAACTATAAAATAACAGAACATACAGACCAGAAGATCAATGCTAACTTTACAGCATCCATATGCATACACTTACAGAAATCAGAAGAGATGTTAACCGGAACCTTGACTAGTCCATCTTGTGACTTGGGCCATAAACAACTCTCACAGTTAATTGCACTGCGTTGTCCTCTTCTCAAGAGGATGTCTCCTTCATGCACAACTATTTCACTGTCTGCCAGATGAAGAAAATGAACATGCAAGGCACTTAGAAGGCAAATAGAAGTACAAAAGGGAGGTAAAAGGTATGCACTAACCAAGTTTTTGTATGTTTGAAAATTTTTTCCACTGAAGTTTATTTTTCAGTAATTTGAAAAAGGATTAGTGAATTAAGACTGAGTCTAGCATACATAGTGTGCTAAGACTGGTTAGGCCTCCATTTTTTTCTGGATAAGAAAGACTGATATTAGTATAGGTGTCATAGTGCAGCTGTAATCAGAGCAGTGACTACATATATTTTAACTTAAGGAGCTTTGGGAGCCCTTCAGAGTGGAAGGCTGAGTACCATAAGTTATGTATATTGTATATAATGTTCTCTTCATTAGAGCTTGTGGAATTTAAGAAATCATAAGTGATCTCTGAAAAAAATGGGATGAATCATACAAAATAATAGACTATTTCTATCATGCATATGGAATGCACGCTAGCTATTAATTTCCAGGTTAACTGTTAATTTGACATAAGATATTGCAATGTGCTCATCAGTTCTGACGCTGAAATACCTGGCATATGTTTCTCACAGACAAGAGCTGTTGGTTATTATGCCAAAAACGTACAACGTCTTGGGAACAGAAGAGAGGGAAGTGACTTATGTCACACAGCAAAGAAATCAAAGTCAAAAGTATTCTGATTTGTTGAGGCTACATGCGGAAAAGAACATTCCATATAATAATTACTCAATAATTCTTCTTAATTTCTTTATTGTGACAGTATAAAATAATCAAACTGACTGCAACTTTAACAGACATCTGAAATCTGTGAATTATTTTCCACTGATGCTGGAAAACATTTTCAAAGAGAAAAATATACAAAATCATGAGAATAAGGTATAGAGAAGCAACCCACCACCAAAAACTGCTGTTATTTATAGAGTAATTACAGTTGAACTCACCTAAGTCATTGTTTCTTGTAGCTATCTGCAAAAGAAAAAGTATATCCTTTTACACATGCTTATCTCCATAGCAGAAAAATTCTATAATGCAGAATCACAGCAGTAAAAATGTATAACTAATTTCAAGATAGCAACTGAGCAGCAATAAGATCTTAGCATCTCAGAGCAGGGACACACCTGGACAGGTTTACTTAGTACAAAGTTACAGAGAAATGCTAATTGACTTGGCAGAAGAAAATACTTCATCTTCAAGTTTCTGAGATGATCTTCTCTGCTCTGCAGCTCAGTGCTCAAAGCTGTGGTTAGCTTACTTGGGACAAGTTTTATGGGAAAGCTGCTGTTAACAAGTGTAACAAAGTTAGACAACAAGTAGTAGTTCCACAAAATAAACAAGCTGCAGGACCTCAAGAGAATTGCCAGGCTCTCATTTCTTATTTATCTTCGGAGAAAACAGAGGAAGTGGAGCAATAGGAAAGAAAATCCAGCAACCTTGAAGTGACTCATCTTTAAGAAGAACCCATGAGCCGCTGCAAACTCCCTCGCTGCTGACCTAGGGACAGGATATCTGGCAGCAGTCTGTTTACAGCAAAACTGAATGTCAAGGAACTCTTTGATCCATCCATACTGACTACCTGTCCTAGAAACTCCTTTGCTTGCTGCCAGGAGCCACCTCGCTCTGTAGAGAGCAGCTGTCAGCTTGGTGCCTGCATGCACAGCTCTCAGCCAGACATTGCTGGCCAGGAGCACTGAAAATGTGTTGGGGCTAGAGCAGAACTAAGTGTTAGTTGGCTTCCCCCACCCAGTACCTCATCATGCGATATAGTCATCACTGGCAGTGACTGTCTTTTGTAAAACCACTAGCTCCCTGAGTTTTGCCTTCCCACCTCTGTGACACCCTCATTCTTTTGATGTCCAGGATTGAAAGAGGCCTAGAAAGATGGGCAACACTAAATACTAGAAAAGGAGCACCGTAAGAGCAAGCCACACAGTGGGGACATTTGTATTGAAACCATATGACCACCACAGGCAGACAGATGTTGCTTTCTCATCCAAGCTTCAGTCTCTGTGCAAATATCTGGTGCTACAGAAAAACCTAAGGATGTGCTGCAACGGATCTTTAGGTAGCAAAGAAGAAGAACATGAATTTTGCCTTTGCAGACAATTCCAAGGAATCTACATGGTTCACAGCAGGATTTGGTAGAGGGCACCCTTCCAGATAGACAAATGGGCTGCTCCTTAGTTTTAATATCAACTAAAATCTTTCTAGCAAAATTCTTAAATAAAGCCTTGCTACAAATATTTTAATTTTACCATTCTGATAGTTTGCTCCTAAACTTTCTAAAGTATTCTATGTTTCTGTGACTTCCAGAATTCTAGTTATAATTTCCACATGGAATATACTGCAATAAAGTGCAAGCATAAAGGACCCTTCTTGCCCTTGGCTGATGAAACTCAGAAGCCCTTATTAGTTTGTTACACTGGTAGCCAGAGGTCTTCCTGTACAATTCCAAGCAACCTCAGTGTCTACTCAAGAATCAGGTGAAAAAAAGGCAGGGGGACTCAGAGGAACACATTTCTGCTGCTACACATCACAGAACGACCGGGGAGAGAACGAAAGTTATTAGACAATAAAAGCAAGAGAAAAAGACCAGATCACTTTGCAGAGCCTGAAGCTGGGTCAATCCAGGTGGGACAGAAGGGCCCTTTGAAATCCTGCCATGCATTTTTACATATCCATTCCAAGCAAGGCTGTAGTACCTTACTGACTCCAGTTGTAGACCACAGACCAAAGTAACCCCTGAGTCAGGAGACTTACTGTTGCTTATTTCATTTTCCTGACTGCCAGAAAGAATTGGGTATTTCTCAAGGCTACTTAATAGCCGAAAGTCTCAGATCACCTCCTGACTTAATGCATTATCAGCAGTTGTCTTGTAGATACAAGTTTCCTTTTTGATGCTGCTTGTCCATATTATCTAACTTTGTGTCTCTTTTGATATTCTGCCAGAATTTTCAGGTCCAAAAACTTGAAGATTATCTGTCCAAACAATTTGACTACACACGTGTAATTTGTGTTCTTTCTCCTGTGTGCCCTCCTTTTTTTCTTACACCATCTTTTGACATGTCCTTCTTAGCCACACTGTCCTTGAGCTGCCGAGTATTTTATCACTGCCATTTATTAAAAAATGTATTTTGTGTATCACATTCTTAATGATTTTTGTTTAGTTTCACCTTCACTCCACAACAGAGAATAAGCAATGAACCAGAGAGGACTGACTAGCCTATCGCGTCCCCTGTTTCTGATAAAATCTAATCTGAAACCAAATCTGACCTGAAACCACAAACAACTGCAAACATCTTCCTAATGCTTTGCTTTAGTCAAAAGTCATTCGGGCACATAACAGAAGTCCTGATCTAATGCTGCTCTCTAGTGGCTTGCCATTTGTGTAAGTGGGACATTTTTTCAGGAAAAGGTGAGGAACTCCCTATCATCACACATAACCTGTTCGCTCCTTTGTTTCCATTTATACAGCTTAAAACAGTAGCTGCTTCCTGCAGAAAAAGCTTGTGACTATGTATGCTGACAAGTGATACATCAGTTCTGGCCCTGTCTCAGAACTTCATTTTAGCACTTGGAGCTTTTTACTTCACTACTCACCTTCTCCATATACTTTATTTTAAATCCTGGGACTGATTTTATTGATGAGTCCTCCTAAAAGCTTTTGGAAACTTTATACTATAGATCCCAAATACTCTTCTGACATCACATAAGTTCCACCTTGACTTCATGATATAGGTCATCTGCCCCATTCCCTCGTACATCTTGACTGCAAACCAAAACAAATTGGCAAAAAAGGAGCACCAGGAGAAGGGCTGCTCCATGAGGGGGCTCACTGGAGCCCACACCCCCAGCACAGGCAGCAGCCACACTAACTACAGCACAGCCTCACAATACCTGAGCACAGCAGGGGTAGGCAGACAATGCAGCCAACGGACAAGGCCAAACAAGGTGTTAAATTACATCCAGAGTCCACCCACAAACAAAAGACAGGAATAAGGCTAAAGACAAAAATACGCAGGTGCAAGTTCCAGCAAGGAGACCAAGAGCAGAGTAGAAATAAGCACTCCTACAATATAGCCCAAACAGAGAGCAAGGGCCCAGGCCAGAGGTTAATTGGAGCCCTGGGCCAATGGCAGAGACTGTGGGTGGAGGCCCCAGGTGGGGCTGGTTGGGGGCCATCAAGCTCTGTTGGCACTGTCCATCTCTGACATTTACAGCATGTTGCACCAGGCTTCCTCATTCCCTGCATCCCTAGTGTGGACTGTCCAGGGAACAAAACTGCAGGTTAGATAACTACATTCTCAGGATCACCTGCTGGATCATCACTGACTTCTTCAGAGCCATGTTGACTCAGCCTCGACATGACATTCATCCCTGTGTCTGCTGCTTCTGTTTTCCTTCTATATTTCTTCTAACCATGGTGTGTGAGCCAGCACAGGCAAGCAGCAGAAACAAGTGCAGACCCACAGCTGAAACACACGTAGTTTTATTTTTGTTACCTTGCCAGCCAGGGGTTCCCCGAAGCAACACCCAGGAGAGACACAGGCACCACCAAGCTCGGTCCATACTAGAGGGTCGCTGACCTGCTGTGGGTTCATGCAGGCACGCTTTACCACCATGCTGTGATCTTCACTGTGCTTTTTGATCTTCTCCACACCAAGGCAGGGAGATCAAGCATGTCTGATAGGGCACCTCCAAATCTACCAAATACCTATGTTACTTATACACAGATGTGCTACTTGTCAAACACACAGAGGATGAACAGTAATAGGTATGATATATGCGTTGTCCTACATTACTACTCCCCAGGCTTTACGTGTTCCCAGCTGCAAGGTTACTTATCATATTTACAATCCCCCTTGCCAATCTTTTGTTTTCATCCCATTCTCTTCACCAGTCTTCTGGTTGGTGGAGATATCCCATGGGTTATCCCAGGATAACCCACTCCTCCCAAACCCAGGTATTCAAGAAATACAATCACTCATCCTGGATCCTTTTAAAAGTCTGACTGCAGTTTCCCATGGCTTGGGCACAGTGGGACTTCAGCAGCAGTTACCCACTTCGCTCAGCAGCTAAGCAGTTTCATAGGAGAGCTGCCTTAAAACTCCTGTGTGAGCATCATCTGATATTTCCTCGGATTCAGCCCTTGTAAGGAATGATCTGGTCAGGAACTTTCCTGTCCTGCTTTGTAGTCAGTGTCAGCCTCAGGAATGCACTGCTTTTCTGCAATAACTTTATCTTCCCTGAGAGCCCCTTTTATGTCTTGCTTGCATATTGATTCTGTCAACTTTGATAAACTGCCATTTATTTTTTAAAAATATTGTAGTTATTACATTTTTACATGCACTGTATGTTTCCACTTGTCAGAGCTTCAGACATCTTCCGCTTTTTATTTCTACTGTTCCCCATGTCTAGGCACGATTGCTGCCTTTTACAATGTCTAGTATACATACGTTTTATTTCTCCCTCAAGTATGTCATTTTCTTGCCATTTACAAGTTTTTATCCTTTTAGTTGCTTGTTTTATCTAACTTTTTTTCTTTTAGGGAGTTAACAGGTTTAAAATGTCACGTTACTACTGTGCATTTTCCATCTCTTTCTGTGCAATGAGAACAATGAATTTACAGAAACACGCAAACATATACATGCACATATGCATCCCCACAGTGGCTTTCAGGGAAAGAAATCTGAATCCTTTCTAAAAAACAAAACAGTTTCCATACATTACAGACTCCTTTCAGGTGAAATTTCTTCATAGACAGACATCAGACAACTAGGCAGGAATAAGCATTTCTTTCATAAATCTGTCAAGATGAAGCTTCAGAAACAGAATAGGTTCTACTTGTGTGTTTGTAGGGATACTAGATGTCTTGGAAATAAATAGTACTAGGCTAAAAATGACACAAAAATGTACAAGCAGGTGATATTGTTTGGTATTTTCTTACTGTATCTCATTCAAAGAATTTTGAAAATATATTGAAGTACTATATTGAAAAATGGTATGGTTAGCCACTTTTCATGAATAAAGAAATTCAGATGCTGACTCATGAAAAAGCTCCAGGATCACTCAAAAGCAGAACATAAACTAAAAGCCAGGAGCCCTGTGTCCCGCCTCCCTGTGGCAGTTGCTACACCTTCCTGACAAGGAGTATTTGGTAAAGGAACAGCCTCTGGTTTTCACGTTCTCTTACAAGGGCTTATGAAGCAGTTGGGTGCTGTTACCTTTCTTCTAGACAAGGAACTAAGCACATAATTAAGGTCAGATTTCCCAAGGTGGTTGCTAAAGAGAAGCACCTTCATCCACATTTAGGATTTGAAACAGGTGTGCTAATTCTCAGAGGTGCTTATTACCTGTGGCTTTCATAGAGCCCAGGGATTTAGCTTTGAAAGCTTTGTCTTGAAGGAGCTGTCTAGCATTCTATAAGTGAAGCTTTGCTAGTGTTTCTGTGGTTAGTCTTTTCATGCTACTGAAGAAGTACTTTGCCTTGAATCCTGAGGACTATAGGTAGAGGTTGCTGCAGTGCTGGTTAGTATGTATTTAATGGAAGGGACTGTTTTTTTTTTTTTTCATGGTTTTCCCTACAACATGGGAGATGGTTATGTTAACTTCATAAATATTTGGTACTGAAGTGATGGCTATTTAGTTATTTTCAAAGTCAAAATACGCTATATGTGCTGACATCTCAGCTTAAAACAAGCACAGTGGATGCTTGATGATATAAGCGTGTATGATTAATAGACTAGGTGGAACCTTCAAGGCTGTTGAGTCTGGTTACTGCTGGCATGTGTACTAGCATCATAACTTCAGATGTGCTGGAAGAACGGGGCAGCATGGAGACACCATGTAGGTCACTCCACCCCTGGGAAAATGGTGGTGCTCTTTGCAAAAGCAGGGAGAGGAATTTAGGAGAATGTCGTTGTACTAGCTCCCTTCTCAGACTTGAGATGTGTATGTTTTCAACAGATTGAGACCTGACATCATTTATGTTAAAAATGTGCTGGGGGAATTTTTGTGAAAGTAAATATTTGAGGCCCTAATTTTATCTTATCTGAAATGTGGAATTTCTAGCTGACAAGTGCTTCAAACACCAAGCTGTTAATATCAGCTGGTTATAATTCCTAGGAGAAAAGGCAATATAGTCAGTAATCAGTATGTTTTTTTTCTGTTTTTCTTGACTGTCTGAAAAATGTCTTTACACAGGTATTTTACAACTTTGTGATTGCTTTTGAAATTTGACGGTCTTAAACGGCATGTGTACAGGAGATGTGCATGTTATAAGCTTAACCCTGAGACTCTCAAGAGTTGGATATGTAGCAAATTTGATAGTTTGGCTTATTGTGTTGCTGGGATTTGACAATAGCAGCAATTCAAAGATTAGAGTCGCGTTATTTTATCAATCTCAGAGCTGTGATTTTTTCAACTACATGTTGTTTGTAAGCCATTGAAGAACAGTTTCCGTGTTGGGACCATGTAAAGCAAACATCCTATAGCCTGTGCTGATATGGGATTATAATTGCTAGCTGCATTCTAGTCATATTGGTTTCAACCTACACATCTACCACTACCCAATTACCTAATGGACTTGTAGGATTCTTGGGGAGACATCGCTATCTGTAGTGTGCTATCCATACCCAGAGATGCTCTGCCTCTGCTTTCTGAATTTTATAAGCAGCAGCTAATTTCTAGGCTCTTCTTGCCAATGGAATAGATGCAGAGGAGGGGGGTAGGGAATTGAACTGAGAATCTACCATGGTACCTTTATGATGGTTGATGTTAAAGTCAAGTATTTTAGATCCCAAAATTCTGCAGGGGAAAAAATTTTTTTAAAAAAATCCAACTTTTAATTGGTCACTGTCTTACACCTGGAAACTGAAAAGGGTCAGAAGCATATATGTCTACTTGGCTGTCTCCATCTGCTGAAGAAATGGATACCTCATGAACATGGCCAAGTTAAAGCATGGAAGGGAGGAAGAGAGAGAAGATGGCAGAATAGGCATCTGTGCCTGCACGTGTACTTTCGGTGGGCTGTCTGCCAGTGGTGGGATTACTGTGGCATCTTTTGCAGTTCTGCTATGAAAAGTTAGTACTTTCCCTTGATGCAGTGGAGAACTGAGATCTTACACCTTAAGTATTTTGCTTTTTAAATAGCTCATATATTTTGAGCAGTTACTAGAATCCACATAACTTGCCGATGCTTTTATCTCCAGGGCAATGCTAATATCCTGTCTCCAGGGTAACTACAGTAGGTAAGTTCAGCTCACATATTTTTTTCCCTTCTAAAGCTATAATTACAGCCCATTAGTGGAGGATAATATAAAAGATATGGAAAAGAGCGAAAGTCCTTTTTCATGACAGTAATGGTCCTGCCACATTTCACTAGGATAGCAAAAGGAATAATTGTACATGCTAATCACCATAAGCATGCATACAAGCGTAAGTGCATGCATAAATGCAGAAGCACAGAGTTTTGCATATGGGCGCCCTCTCTTGCAAGCTCATAAACATACAAACATTAACAAATATTTGCTCTGTGATGAATTTTTAAGAGTATAAGATTTCAAACAGGAATTTAAACACTGCAAAAATAATTCTGTGTATTTGTGTGGTGAGAATAAGGTAGGAATCTTCCCCACCCGTCCTCACCCTCCCCCAGTCCACTGCTGTGACTGAGGTCTGGGATGGAACAGGATTGCTGTCATAGTGGTGGTTATGTAGTATATCATCAGCTCAGGAGCATTATCACCCACTTTGTGTGCAACTTCAATTAAATATTCATAGGTATAAGGAACAAATGAAAATTTGCAGGTGCTGTTCCAGTCCCCATTAGAAGAGATGCTAAGGAGGAGTTCTACTAGAAGTATAAGAACAGCCCCCTGGCAAACTGGTTAACTGCTTGCCTATTCTTTCCCATTTCCATTCCTACTGGGAGGATAACAGCCTCCCACTGCCCTGAAATGCTTGGCTTAGGGCCCTGCTACTCCTTTTCACTCACTCGGTTCCTCTCAAATAGCCAAGATCTGAAGCACACAAAGGTACATCCTTTTACTGGCTTACTGCCAGACATTTTTTTATAGCAGTGCCCCTATCATTTCTGTTCATGGAGCATTGAGAAAGCATGGCCTAATTTGCGGAGAATTATTCCATTTTTTGCGCAGCTTATACTTGAAGTCATTACCTGTGAGCCCCTATTCTTCCCAAAGTGAGACCGGCACCTAGAGAATGAAAGTCCTCTAAAGTTCATTTATCAACAAAGGACTGGAGCTGGCCCTAAACTTAATCTATAAAGAGGGAGTCAGTCACTTGTGGCAGCTAGCACCATCTGTGTTGACGATAAGCTGCAAAAGCTACTTGTGGATTGCATATTACACAGAACAAGGGCACGTACATCCCTGTCCATTGTTTAGTACCAGTCATTCTGGGATTACAAATTGTTGGTTTATAGTGTTAACCACCCCCTGAGACTAGACATCATACCAGACACTGAAATCTGCATTAGCCTGACATAAAAGGCAGCTTTTACAGAGACCTGTTTCTGGGGAAGATGTTATTTTAGGAAAAAATTGCATAGTAATTGGACTTTCCATCAATATTAATGTGTAGCGTCAGCTGCTCTTAGTGGAAACTTGTTTTGAGCAGAAACTGTTGAATATAGATAGTATTTAAAGCTACACAAAGTGTGCTTGTGTGAAAAGTGAAGCATCTCTGTCAGTTATTGTATCAACACAGTGACATTGACATTTCCATTTTCCCTGCAGATTGCCAGGCAGTTAGTCTCTGCCAGTTTCACGAGGCAGTTCAACAATGTTGTCAGTCGCTATTCCAGAGAGCGTGTTGCAACATTAATATTGGTCTAATCCAGGGCAGTGGATATTTTGTGGATCGATGGTTGGGCTGGAAAGAAGACCTGGGAGCAGTGGAAAGAGGATGCTGTCAGGACAGGGTATGAGTGTAAAGCTGCAGACAGGCAGATCTGGAATTATGGTTTGCAGCCCAAAGTATATCTGTAGAGCTTTGAAGAGTTCATACAGTGCCCAGCAGGGAATCAAGCCACAGCTATTAATCTCTCTTCTCTAGAAGTACTGACTTATACATAGCTAATGTATTGATCACAGAGTAATTGAACTGATGCACTGGAACCTACCTGCCAGTAGGAGAAATACTTCTGTATTTTTTTTCCTATTGTGCAATTTGAAAACCAAGTCAAAATGTCATACTCTGGGATTGTCTCAGCAAGCTTAATGCTTTTTTCTGTCATGACCTGAGAGAATTATCCACAGAGAGCATTGCTAACACCAAATGTGTCCAGGATCCTGTCTCTTCTTTTGCTAGCAGGTACTTTAGTACATCAGTTTACTTTTGCAATACAATTTGCCTAAAGCCATGTGATTGCACTTAATCGGGATGCACACTTGAAAATATTGATAAGCATCTTGGCTGTAGTGGTAGATACTTCTGCAGGAAGGGCTCCCTGCTGTGTTTCAATCCATCCTAGCAGAACTGGGGTGTAAGACAAAATCCTTGGAATCCCAGGACACAGACCCTTAATGCAGAAGAAGCCACAGAGCTGGTTGCAAGAGGCAGCAAAGCTCTACCAACAGTATGTGACTGCTAAAATCCCAAGTCTATCTGTTGTAGTGCATCATAATGTTATTTCTCTCTGGTTCCCACTACCTAACAGCAAGTAGAGGGAACGACACACCAGTTAACTGTTTATAAATATCCAGTATGGTTTAGTTTTGCACAGCCATCTGTTGACAGATGACAATCAGAGTAGGGGGGTGAGACTCAGCATTTGAGGGGAGTAAGTCTTACCAGTGAAAGGGCTCCAGGGAGAGCCTGATGGATGTCAATGTATCACCTTTGGCTTCTTAATGGCTGGAAAGGTGGGTGTGTTGGGGAGGTATGTTTGGGCTGTAACTGCTGCTCAGACTACTTTGGAGTATAGGGATGGTTCCAGAGCTCAAATGAGATATGTGAGAGCAGGCATGATGAACTCCTGGAGCAATTGTAAAGAACAGTATTCGTAGAGAAGGCAGAAAAATGAAGGAGAAAAACACCTCTCCACATATCTACTACTGCATTATATGGCTTGAGATAAACTGGGAGAGGGTCACCTTTAGGAGGTCTCCAGAGGCTCCTGATAGATGTGTGCAGGGTGGTATGAGAGATCTAAAATAATGGATACATCATGTCTTTCTTACATTTAACCTAAAACCGGACTGAAGGGCCTTGTTCTCCTCTACCGTGTGCACTATCTCTGCTTTAACAACTGGAAAAGACAGAATTTTTACCTTCTCTTATTTTCTTCTCCTCTGTCTTAAGGAACAAATTGCTTAACCTGTTTCCCCCTGCAAATATGGGACAAATTAATTTAAAGCAATGTGTTTGTGTGTGCCATGGTGGAAAGATGGGAGAAAAAAGAAAACATTTCACAGGAAGAATAGAGGAAGGGAAAATTCCATGTACTCTTTGGAATATGGCTTAGCAGCTTAGAATCTCAGCAGTACATTAACTGGGCCAATATTTAATTAAGGCTTAATACTGTAAGAAACAATTTATGCTGAAACGGAAGTCTTACTATCTCAGTTCAGCACCACTAATATTGCTCGTTCTGGATCATGACCTTGGAGGCTGCTAGTTAACTCCTCCTCCTCCCTGTTAATAGTGTTGAGAAGAAAGTTTGTTCTAAGAAGGAGGAATCACAAAGTGGGTAATAAGTAAGTGGATGATAATTATAGGATTTTGGCCAGAAGTACTGGTTAAAGAAACACCATAGCTTTACGAGCATTATGGCTATGTCACCCTCCTGTAAAAAAAAAAAAAAAAAAAAAAAAAAAAAAAATTGTCAGTGTAGGTTAAAAAAATCCTTAAAACTAAAAGGTCAAAATTATCCTGAAAAGACAGATAGCTGTATGAATTCTATTGTTCATGATATGGGTGAAATATTATCTATAGCCTTGTTTTGGCAACCTGAGAACAAATTGCTGGTGATTCCAAATGTCAGCAGAATCTACTAGCTGAGTTTTGCTGCCTGTACTGTTCAGAATCTTTGGCATGGGTTCAAAGTAGAAATGAATCTCAACATTTATGAAATCTGGGAGACCCATATGTGAATCCAGTTATGTATCCTGGCATTTTGGCAGAGACAGCTTTCTACTACAAGACTCTGAAGCCTACATTAAAAAAAAAAAAGTTGCTTTCATGCTCTTTAACTAAGGGCATGTGAAATATAGCAGCTTTGTTTAAGTGAACATAAAAGTTCAAACCCACTTATTTTCATTTTTTTTCCATCATTCAAATTATCAAAAACTGCTTTCATTGCCAAATACATGGCTTTTTATGAAATGTAGCTTCCAGTTGCTTTGAAGGCTGGTGAATCTCTATAGAGTTTTCAACTGATCTCATTTGAGTTTTAGTTTTGGAACCATGTAAGCGTACATGCTTTCACAGTTTATTTGGCATGAAGTACTTTCAAAACTTGTCAGTTTTTCTTAATGATGCAAAACTAACTACACACTGTATGACCAAGCTGATTGCCTTTAGTAAATTCTAAAAATTAAACTAAAATAGTATCTTCACTCTTACAGAAGGCATATTCTAATTAAAAAAGTGAAAATATGTGAACTTCAGACAAAATACAATTCTTGACCAGTTTGAAAATTAAACACACAGGGTATCTAATATATTCCTTTCAAACTGAAGCTAAAGTCTAGCCCTATCGAAACTAGTGGAAATCATCCTTCAGCGATGAAGGGATTTTATTCCTTGCATGCTCCTAAATTGATCTTATCTAATGAATGTGGAATGCAACTGTTATAGCTATGCTTCTATAATGACTATTCTTACTTGAAAATTTATGTTCTCCTTCCAGGTAGTAACATTTTCGACTAAATATATATTCTGTTTTCAGGGATGTGCATGATAAAAGATGTATGGTAGGTGGAAAATCAGGCTCTAAGAATCCTTGGTTGCCAACAGCATGCCCTTTCTCATAAAACCAATTTTGTAAAAAAATAAATAAATAAATAAAAACTTTCTAGAAGATGTCGTCATCTGTTGGCAGAAATGTCTCGGCCATATAATACAGATTTCATGAAATAATGCATGTTGTAGTGTAATTGAAAACCTCTCATGGTGCTCTGAGGACAACCAGACCATGGTCATAGTTCAGTGTCTCTTCACATTATCTTTGATATATTTATTTTCTTGTCATGTAACAGTTTGTGAATGGCTCTGCCAGATTCATTAAACAGCTAGCCTCATTTAACACTGCTTTTTCAAAACAAACAAACAAAAACCTAGAAAGAAACACAGCAAAGAACCAAAAATGACAGAATAAACCAAGTTGGCATGTGAAGTTCAGGATTTCACACAACTGAGCAAAAAGCATTTGCATGCAGGGAAGTGGGCAGACTGATAATTACTGCTCTAGAAGGTAATGGGTAAGTGTTGTATCTTTGTGGATAAAGATCTTAACTAAAGACAGTTAAAATA
Organism: Cygnus atratus; assembly: GCF_013377495.2. Taxonomy (NCBI): domain Eukaryota; kingdom Metazoa; phylum Chordata; class Aves; order Anseriformes; family Anatidae; genus Cygnus; species Cygnus atratus. The sequence continues at coordinate 32,912,818 of NC_066366.1, forward strand.
GATTTTATATAAGAACTTTCCCAATAAGAGAAAAAAAAAAACATACTAAAGCAAAACTGCCATTTGTAATACAAAGCTGCAGTGTGTCCCGAGTTCTTTTCATTTATCTACTTGATAGCTAGACGATTTCAGCTTAGAAAGAGGGCTAATAGATTTTTCTAATTATTACTACCATTTTTCAGTATCGCATAAATCACACCTTTATAGTCTTGCTTGGGGTTCTCCTGTAAGAACAATACATTGACATTTAACATGTCCAAGCCTGTTAGTAATGTGACAACACAGAATGAGGGAGAAGAGGAGAATTAAAAACATTACAGAAGCTAAGGTCAATCACAAGTAGTTTTTCAGCTTGTTTTTGACACCTTAGAGAATCTAGTATCCCAGTCACAAATAGTAAAAATTTATAAAAAGTTTTAAGTGACAGATCTGCCAATGTTAATATCATACCTATAGTCTGCTGCAGGCTGAAAAATAGCCTATGCCTCAGGTACTGTTTTATGCCTTTGCTTTTGTTACTACATCCTTGTAAGTCTTCCAAAGGGAAATGAAATGATCCTATTCAGAAGAAACTTCAGTTGTTAGGGCCTGAATTCTCACTGAAACCAAAGGTGGGTATAGAATCATAGAGTAGCCTGAGTTGGAATGGTCCCATAAGGATCATTGAGTCCAACTGCTGGCACCACACAGGTCTACCCAAAAATTCAGACCATGTGACTAAGTGCATAGTCCAAACGCTTCTTAAACTCCAACAGGCTTGGTGCAGTGACTACTTCCCTGGGGAGCCTGTTCCAGTGTGCGACCACCCTCTCAGTGAAGAACCTCTTCCTGATGTCTAGCCTAAACCTCCCCTGCCTCAGCTTGACACCATTCCCGTGGGTCCTATCACTGGTGACTAAAGAGAATAGATCGGCGCCTGCCCCTCCACTCCCCCTTTTGAGGAAGCCGCATGTAGACCGTGATGAGGTCCCCCCTCAGCCTCCTCTTTTCCAGGCTGAACAGGCCAAGTGACCTCAGCCACTCCTCATACGGCTTCCCCTCTAGGCCCTTCACCATCTTTGTAGCCCAGTATCTTACTGACTTGAAGAAAGAGGCTTTAACCTATCCTGGTTTGTTTACTAATGAAGGAGCATGAAAGAGACGCATGTCCTTGTCTCTGAAGAGGAGGTGGAGGAACAGCTAGTGCAAGGAACACAAAAATCAGTTGCGCCAGACTAATATGTGGTTGTATCTGAGCTTGGAGACTGCAACCCTCTTCAAACTTCCAGATCTAGAGGAACGCTTTGGCTGCGGCCTAAAAGTCATGTGTACATAAGCTCCCCCAAGCCAGCCAGTCTTCTTCCCATGACCTGCCAGGAAACAGCAATGTAGGCATGTAACCAAATTAAAGCCCAAACCTTCAGCCCAGTCCTTGACCTGAATAGTGAGTGAGGATCCGGATCCTGGCATTTATATGTGATAGTTTATACGCAGCCGAAGTAAATAGTGTAGTCAGAGGTCACGGGGCTAGATTTTGAAAAGTCCTACATAAAGAAGAGATCTCAGAAAAGCAAATTTAAATAACATTAATGTCAAGAAAAGTAATTCTGATTGCTATATTCTTTATCTGTTGTGACTAGACAGATGAAAATCTATGATAGCAATTTTGCCTTTAAGGTCATTTTCTTTTTTCTTTTATTTCTTTTATTAGTTATTTATTTAAACAGGCTCTGTACTAATTTTCCTCCCAGAATGACTAACAGAAATGTGACCCTTGTGCACCTTTTGTAGTTAATTCATTAGGTCAACTCTAACCACTAAGCCCCTTGTCAGGTTATTTCTATTAGTGAGAAGGAGCATTTGACCTTAAAAGACTGAAGCCAGGTAGATGAGCCTATTCCACAAGGTCTCTTGGCTCCAGCCTTGTTAAGTGAAATCTGCCAGGTGTGGATCATTTGACCTTTGCTATATAGGAAGCATGAGGACTTGTGGGGAATTGCCTCCACAGGGGAGTTTGAGGCTTGGGTTATTTAGGGTGCTTTTCTACTGTGGTGAAATGGACTCAGTGTTCCCCAGTAGGCTGTTTTTGCTTCGTGTTTTCTACAATCTCTGTGAAATAGTTTTAGTGACTCTATGAGCTAGCTACGTTGGTGGTGCATTCTCAGTACAGTAAGACCCTGGTGGTACGACTTTGCTGTGAAGTAGTTTGGAAGTGACTCAAGTTCAGAAGCTGGCAGGTAAGTGTTCCTGGGTTCTACAGTTGTTTAATGTTGAGGAGTTTGAGTACTTCCTTCACCTTGTCTGTTTTCAGTGAAATTACTTACGTGGATTCTAAGCTCCCTTTCCAGCCCTTAAAAATAAAATAATAATAAAACACTCAGAAGCTCAAGTGCTTACAGGTAAGCCTGACTTTGAAGAATGTTCTTAAGTATTTGTTAAGACTGAACAACAGACTGTGTGAAAAAGGTGCCTTAATGTGAACTCAAATTATGCCTTCTGGTAAGTAGAAACAGATTTGGATAGATACAGGTGGCATTATTGTTACTTTCACTAAGTAGAAATGGTGAGAATGTGCTGTTCATAAAAGAAATGCTGTTTTCACAATATGCAAGTCGAAAGCCTTTAGATTACCAGAAGTTATTGCTTCAAGGAGATAACTTTAAAGAAAGAAACTATTTTTGGACATTTCCCCCTGACCCCTCCATAGATTGGCTCCCTGAAGAAAAAGTGTGAAAGGTGTAATTGTTAATAGTTTCTGAGGTAGGGTCAGGGGAAGGTGCTGTTTCCTACTTGTTTGCTCTCCCTTTCTTCTCCTCCAGGAGTGTTATGGTAGCTTTCCAAAACTTCAACTATCCTTGGGATGTTCAGACCGGCATGTTCTTATTGTTATGTCTCCTGAATACACTTCAGGTTTTGTCTAAGGTTAAACAAATACTTAAGAGTGTCATCCAGAGATCTGTCCTGAGGCAGGATAGTTAGGAGTGGCAGGGAGAGTGGGAGGATACGGGCAGGCATCTAGAGCAGGGGGCACCTCCACTGGAAAGATCATTAGGAACCCACAGGGGATGAATTGGCTAAACAAGCCTGGCAGTACGAAGAAAGTCTCTCCTCTTCCCTACAGGCCTGTGTCTCAGCTGTGGAGAAACTTTTGGAAGAGGTCCACCAAGTGAGAGAATTTATATTCCTCCCCACCTGTACAAACCAGTGTCTGAGGTATCGGGGTAAGCGTCCTTCTGTGCAAGGAAGACGACAGAGTGGGTACACAGTCTGTGCCACCCTGTGGTTTTACCAACATGATCATGGAGAGAACATGAGAAAAAAGGATGGAAAATCTACGTCGACACTAGAGGCATGGGTATGTGAGATGCAAATAAAACCAATGGGGGAAAAGGGGGCTCTGTGAGAAACTTGCTGCTCCAAATTGCAGTGGGCAGTCCTCAGTGTGGGCTGGTCCCCAGAGTTTTTTCGCCAGGAACACGGTTTGGCAGAGTAGTCAGTTGTTTCTTTAGCTTTGAGGATGCTGAAATGGTCCCTGGCTTGAAAAGAACCAGTTCCCAGCCTGTCTCTAAAAATAGTTGCTTAGGGCTAAAATCTGAGTTTCCTTTCTCTTACGTGAACATCCAGAGAGACTCATCCTCCCTTCTCAGTTGACTTTGGTGCTGTCTAGTCTTAAGATTTTTCAGTACTCAGTCGTGTACCCCAGACTCTCGTATTTTTGAGAGGGATTGCACTCCCCTCACATTATATGGGAATTCCATTTTTCTGACTCGAGGGTGAATGGTCTAATACACAAATACCTTCCAAATGTTCTTGGTACTTCGCAGCGGAGCTACTACACTGTTTCTTCATGCATGTGTGAGGTGTGGCTTAACCGAAAAGCTTAGAGAAACAGTGAACCCCTCCCTAAAAGAACAATGACAGTACTCTTCATCTGTCCAAAATCTGTGAAGAAAATAGCTTTGAGGTTAAAAGTAATGCATTCTTAAAAGCCATTATCTGTAAAGTGGGAATAATTTCACTGTTTTAATGAACATGTCTGTGCTCTTTATGTTTTGCCTTTCAGCTCAGACAGTGAAAACAGCTATTTAAATCTAGTTTCCCCTTGCCAACTTTTTTGTTCTGTTCTTTATAGTGTTTAAGACATGAGGCTATAGCAGGGGTATCTCTTGGGCTGTATATTTTCTGTTCTCCCCGCTACGATACAGCGTGAGTGTCCAGTCACAGGTATATTTTCCTGCACAACATTAGCACTACCCTTAATTATAAGATATTTTATTAATCAGATTTGTTCTCTAGCACAGATACTGAAAAGACATAGAAAAATATTTCCGTATTTTTAGATTCCAAATGCTCTCAAATATTGCACGAATTAATGCAAGAAGCAGTAGAACTGTTGTAAGTATGCATTTTTCATAGTCTGATGTCACTGAATCTGCTTTAAATCTGCAAGACCCACATGGCATGCATAAAATTAGGCAATAATAGGCCAAATTCAGTTACAAAAAATGTTACAAATAAAACTGTTTATAAACATTTTATATTGTTACCATCCCCTAAACAAGTGTTCAAAAAATGTGCTGGTCACTTGGTTACACTTGATTTTTATCGCTGTTTTTCATATCATCTTGTCTTTCACAGTAAGACTGTCCTCTGTCCAGGGGGAAGCATGGCTTACCTTTATTTCGTGCAACACTGGGCCTTTCTTTTGCTTTCAAACACACCCATACACCTCACAACTAACACTAAAATGCTATGGGAAATGTTGAAATCCTCACAGAAGAATAACCCCAAGAGCATGTGAGCATTTGGCATTCCACATCCTTCAGTTTGAGTGCCAGAGGCTTCTCTCAAGAGAGAGCATGTAGGAGAGACCCATGGACCTCTGAACACTCCTTTTTACTGTTAGGACTTGTAGTTTCTAATGACACAGCTGAATCACCAGTTAGTCTAGGCTTTTCTTGTTATACCATTAGGATTTATTGAAGTCCTAAAACGAACAGGGGCAAGTATTTAAAAGGAGTAAGTTCCAGAGTTAGGGTATTACCAGTTCAGGACGTGAGAGACTAAGTGATGCTCCCTGCTCCACCACAAAGGTTTTCTGTGGCATCAGATACCTCATTCAGATTTTGATGAATGGTGTTGGTCAGTCAACTGATTGCTGTAGCTATGTAACTTCTCTTGGTTTAGTCACCTTTACACCTTCAGAAATCAACTTCATTCTCGGAGAACTTTATGAATTCTTTGTTGGAGTCCAGCTACCTGATGCAGCAAGTACCTGCCTACCATCTGGGGGTGTTGTAAGGGTCAAGTTAAGAAAGTTGAATGCTGCTGTGATAATAGATGTACAGGCATACAAAAATAAACAAATTCAGGGTAGCTATTTCAATACATGAGTCTTTCACCACAATGAAGCATGAGCAAAAGTTACTGCTTACACTTTTGCAAAGTTGTGGCTAACTTGTTTGCTGGGTGTTCTTGGGATGCTTGATAAGTCTAGTGGCCAATTTATTTTATCATAGGAAGGGAGGATTTTTTGATGTGTAACAGGAGGTTTGGAGGAGTTGTGCTAATCAGCAGCTACATTGTCTGGAAATAATTTCCTTTCTGCTAGAACACATTAGCACGAAACAACTATAGGGCTGTAACACGACTACTTGTTACAATGAATTAAGACTGTTTATTCATTTCCTGTCTTATATCACATTATACTTGCCTTTATCTTATGTTGCATCTTCCATCTTAACAGCCAGCAATGTGAAAGCTATTCAAATTTCATCCAGGGCAAGTACATGGCAGAGGGAACTATGTCTGAAAAGATCACGAAAGTAAATGGGTAACAAGTCAGTAATTCTCCTTCATGATACCAGTCACATGCACTCGAGTGGCTAGTATGTAAAGGTGAAATAGAACCTTGCAGTCACTTTTAAAAAATTGATTTTGCTATTAATTATCTCTGTATTAATGCTTCTGTCCACCTGAATATAATGATCACTCTTTATTTCGATATGTTAAGATAGAACCAAGGGAAAGCATTATTGTTGTAGGGCTGAGATTTGGGATCTCAGTTGTTGACCAGATGCTTACTTCCCAGCCAGTGCCTGGTCACCAGCACAGGCAAAAAGTGCTGAAATCTCATCTCCTAATGTTAGCGCACATGACAGGGAGATACTGTCATGTTATGCTGTATCTGAAAAGTGTGCCTTCTAGTCTACCCAGGGAAAATTATGCCCAAGTATCACTGTCTCTTGCACACACACCTACACACAGAATGGTAACTTCTATGAAACTGTATTGTATTTTCTTGAGGGGAAAAAAAAGAATGTTTAGGAATGTACTGTGACCAAATCTGAAGGTCAAAATATTTTGCCCCTGGTTTCAACAGCTTCTCTATGTAACATTAACTCAATATTCACCAGTGGAATAATGCTGAATTAGAGAAAATGAAACTCATCATGATTTGCTTAATGTTGTTTTATCATCCACTTCCAGGAATCATTACTTTAAATCATCGCTCTTTTTGTTGCTTGTTTGACTGTCATTTGTTGCATCAAGCCATTTGCTAGCAGTAGCACCCTTCTATCCACACACGATTGTGCCTGATGATTGCCTTAAAGCAGTACACAAGAAAGAAAACTTGACGTGCCAGTGATTCTCTTTTATTGTCACCACCAAACAGCACGGCTTCACGTGAGGCAGCAGGAGCAGCCCCGTGGTGCAGGCTGGAAACCTAAGGATAACGTGAGGGTGAGCTAGGGTGCCCTGGTCCCCCATGGTAACTCAGTGCTTGGCAAGATGTGGTTGAAGACAGCAAGAAGAGCTGGATTTCTGTCATTTCTAAATGAAACTTTCTCATTTGACTACGACTGGGTCAATTCATTTCCCCTTGTATTTTCAGCAGGTCTATTTTCAGCGGGTATAAATGGAAGTTAGTGGTGGTCAATGCATTTCATTTATTTTGTAAAGTGTTTTATCAACCTTGTCAAGTGACACGAAGCGCAAAGCGCTGTTACAATACAAACGATGGTCAATGTCACTCGCGGGGTGCCTCTGAAGGCTTGCCATTTCTCAGGCTTCCCGACCCCCGCCAAGATGGCGGCCCCTGACCCTCGCGCTTCCTCTTCCGGCCGGGGTTGCCATGGCGCTGCCCCCCCTCGGCCCTCCCTCGGCCGCCGCTGTGTGTGTTTACATCGGGCGGGAGGAGCCGGAGCATCAGCGCCGGGGGAGACGGGGAAGGAGCCGGCGACGACGGCCGCCCGCCCTCCATCCCCTGCGGGCGGTGCGCGGGGAGACGCGGCATGAAGGTGAGGCGGGGGTAGGGGCCCCCATTAAGCGGGGGTCGGCCCCCCGAGGAGCCGGGGCTCGGCGTACGCCGAGCCCCGGCTCCTCGGGGGACCGACCCCCGCAAGGCCGGCGTGGTCCGAGGTGCTCGTCGTTCGCTGTCCTCACGAAGTACCACTTCCAGAAGCTTCTAACTTCGCGGGGGATGCGGTGCCGCTTCTTCCAAGCATCCCCCGATAAGGGTTCCATTAAAAAAGATTGAATTATTTACTGCTGGGATGAGAACCGGTTTGGAAGTGAGTTGGCCCGCTGCTGCTCTCCTCCCCTTTTGGGGTTTGTGTATCTGCAGAGAAATTGTCCTACTTTCCTCCGGTTTTTTAGCTCACACAAATCTAATCTTTCAGGCAGTTTTACACCCGCAGCAGCTGTGGGGCTTTATGCTCTCCGTGTGCCTCCAAAAATAACGCAGCCTCACGCCTTCACCTGCATTTCTTCTCTCTTAGCACCTGGGAGCGTGGAGGGAACCAGCAGCATCCTTCTGGTTACTTTGCTGCGGAAAGCCCCTAGGCTAGGATGGGCTAACCGGGGTCGGAGTCAATCATTTTGAACTTTGGTGCCATGGTGGAGATGGATGCTGAGACTAGGTTATTGAAGTTGTAATGCGTTAGCTCTCGGTTGAAAGGTTCACATCCCTATGAGTCAAACATGGGATTACATTGCAAAAATGACTTAAGAGTATTGCTGTAGTATTTTTTCATCTTTCTATCATATTGCATCTGTATTGTTTGCAAATGTATGACTTTATGTTCTCTTTCATTAATCAGTCTGAAATGCGAGGCATACCAGGTACTTGTCTTCTGAATTTGTTTAACTGAAAATTTTATCAATTACAAGCTCTTTGAGGTAGAAACTGTACATACCTGTGGTCTGCACCTGTCACAACAGAGAATTTTGGCTCAGGCCTTTCTGCAAGCCTGTGTAAAGTAAGTGCGACTTAGAAGTTCCTCACTTTATGAAGACTTTGGCTTCTGGGCAATGCAAGTGTTGGTAACTTAGGTTAAGTATCTGTGCGTACAGGGGGCTCCCCGCTCTGAGTGTCTTTGCAGTTAACAGGTGAAAGAAAAGGGACAATTTCCAAGCATATGAAAGAAATATATAAATAAAGTAAGTTTCTTACTATGCAGTGTTGGAAGGGTGTTGTATTTTTTTTCTTCTCTGGATGCTTGTTAGTTCAGATAGTGTGAGATAACAAAAATATGTATGGTATTGGAACAAAATATAACAAGCCTTGGGTGAGTTGTTGACTTATCCTGCAAAACAAAAACCTCAGAGTGCTGGCTAAATAGTACATCCAGCTTGAGGCCAAAAAAAAGAAGAGATTTCTTTCAGCTTCTGTTTTATGGCATGCAGAGTAAACCACTGATTATTCTTGCTAAGCCCATTACTTCTGCTGAATTCCTCTTTTGCCCCACCGGAGTGGGAAAGCTCATGACATTTTTAGATGAGCTTGCTCAAAATATGGCAGTATATGAGTAGAGTTGTGCTCTGGTTGTGGGGAATGTGTGTGTATTTAGGGGGAGAGTCTTTTGTCTTACTTTTAACCATTTGTCATCTATATGCACTGTGGTAAGCTTTCTAGTATAAAAAGCTCCACAGTTTTCTAACTTATTTTAGTATGTATTTCTTTCCATATATACCACCTTGTGCTGTAGCAGTTGCCTCAGTTTCCTCAATGTAAGATCATTGCAGATTTATGATTTAAAGTCTGAAGCTGAGGGGGTGGGGGTGGAAATGATCACATTATTAATTAACAGGTGGAATGCATCAAAATGTTTTTGCCCTAGTTTTTTACCTCTTAAAAGGGGGAGAAAAGGAGGATGTATGGGAGGCAGGGGTGGCCTGTGTGGTGTGGGAATTGGATCTGAATCCCTTTGATGGACCTGCTCACAAATAGCTTAGTGGGACTTCAAAACAAATCAATGCAAAGTTTAAATTGTTGATCAATGCAGGGAAAGTACACATCAGAACCAAGCTTTTTGAAAAGTCATCTTGCTTATTTCTTCCCTAATTGCTGTTATGCCTTGGGAAATATATTTGAATGTGTGTGTTTTTTTAATCAGCATTTGTTCTAAGTCTTTCTCATTGTTGCTGGTTAGCAAGTTGCTGAGAATGCAGGGCTGTCAAAGTAAAGCTGATGTTAGTTTGTTTAACTGTTTGTCTACTTAGGGGAAGGAAGAAGCAGATGAAGAGAAGTGGTAACATCAGGGGAGTTCTGCTGTGCAAATAATCCTTTTAGGATCTGTAACTAATGTCTGATTGTTGCTGAGGAAACTGAAGCGTGATGTACTTTATTTTTAAGTCAATCAAATAAAATAAGTATCCTGTTAAAAAAAGGTACAGTGAAATAGAGCAGCATGCCAAAGTCATAGTTTAAAGCTTGAGGTGGTGAGACTGGATTGGATTTGAGATCATCTCAATGTTTACTCTGCTTCTGTTCCCTTCTCTTTCAGGCCTTCTCTTTCAGGCAATGGCAGGTCTTTCATATGGCATCTATGGACCCTTTCAGGCTATACAAAATATAAAATGGGTTGAAGCCCCTGTTTCCTGCACTGTAGGTCAGGAGTGAGAGGCAATCAGCTTGAAGGTGGACTATTCCTGTATGTTGGAATATGTGAGATACGTGAGGAATATGCCAGGGGCTTTTACTGTCCTTCAAGGGCAGATGATCTTGATGGCAAGAAAATGCATCTTCTCAGGCCTCATTAGAAACCTGGGTAGCAAGCCTGTCAGGTGAAGAGGGCTGTTCCATTCATAGGGATGTGGATAACTGTAGGGAGAGGACCTAGCTCCCATCCATTAGACTGTCAACCACGTTTCCACAACACATTTCTAGTATTGTTCTGTGGAGCTCAACTCTGAATTTCTCAGGTCTTAGATGGAACTGCTTGCCTCCTGAGTAACAGAACCTCTTTACACCTTATCTTGAACTAGGGAATGAATTAGGGCATTAGAATAGTCCCTGACAGCTGTCTGGTGCAGCAACTGCTGCAGTGATTGCTTCTAACACTGCTCCTGTCACTGCTCTAACTTAGATGCATTCAGAGGAATAAAAGGCATTGAGGGTGTCAGGTGGTATTGAAATTCTTATTTGGGAAAGCAAGCTCAAAGAGGTGACTTCATTTAAGTAGATGCTCCCCTCTTTTTTTGAATTCAAAAGGTTTTGCAAAGTAGGATGAAAGCTGGTGGTGCTTTGGCTTGTGCTTGCATTTGAGTCCCATATTTTAGGATAAGAGGGTGTCATATTTAGACGTTGTTTGAGAAACTCTTACAGCTATATTTCAGAGAATGAATGTGAAGTTATTGCCTATGGTTGTCCTGTTTTTCTGACTGCTTTTGATACCTGAAGTTGGCAGATCTGATAAAGGGCAAGTATTTTGAAGATTAAGGCCAATCAAAAGTTATGGAAAGCCTAAGAAAATGTTTCTCTTGCTTGTAATTACAGGCAGATCTGTTTCTGAAGGGTGTCATGGTCTGTCTTGTCAAAATCTGATGTATGTGTAACTTTTCTTATATGTCTCTAATTCTGGCTCATGACAATTGAAGTGAAAACTACTTGGGAAAGGAACAGCTTATAAAAGGAAGAACAGACAAGAGGTATTGCTTTCTATGAAATATACAGTTATTTTTTTTTCCTGGCATGTACTCTTAAATTTTTTATAGGAAGCGGGAGGAAAGTGAATGTAAGTGACAGGAAGAGTAAAGGGGACCATGGACTGTACAAATAATATAAATAATTCTAACTTTAATATTTGCCTACGATAGGTCATGTCTGGTAAGTAACCTTACAAATTTTCTGGCTGGTTTCCTTTCCCAGTGTTTTAGCTGAATTTCAGAGAGTTGGGAGGAGGTTACATGCCATCAGAGTTCTGGGCAAGCTACATGCTTGTGTAGGTGAAAGCAGAGGTAGAGCTCTTGAGCAGTTTCTTCAAAAGAAATGTTGCTGCTGGTTGAACTTATGGGAAGTCACAGAAGTGACTTGTGTTTTTTGTTAGCAAACTTGATAATCTTAACACTTGTGCAGAGCTGCCTAAATTCTAGTACAACTCCTATGCTTCCTTTCCATGTAAAGATCAGTTTGGAGGGAGAGCCTGTGCACCTTGCAGGTCTTCAAAAATTACAGGCGGCCATTACCAAAAGTTCCTGCTACCGGAATAATTTTTTCCTCTTAAGTCAACAGGTGCAATGTTGTTTGCAGTCATAATGATCAAGTGTTGTCTGTCTGAAAGCTGTTTTGTTGCTGGGTGAAGTAACTCTGGTTGGAATCTTGTATGCAGCAAGTTGTGATTTTAATTACACTTCTTGCTGTTAGTTTGGAAGAAAATGAGATTCTATGATGCCTGAAATGAAAGGGATATTATTGCTGGCAGTGGTTCCGGCTGTCAAGTTGAAAGCATGCTGGTTAGGTGTAAAATTGGAGCGCTTGGTAGTACAAGGAGATCTAGTGTTTGTTCTGTAGGGTAAGTAAATAATTTAATTGAAATGCTACTCCTTTAAAACACTACAATAACAAATGCAGAGTACAGCAACCAACGCTGTGAGCTAAAAGAGCTTACGAATGAGTTCTGATCTCAGACCCAAGGAATGAGGTACTTTACTACGTAACCATCAACAGAAGCATTGGGGCAGAGATGTGTGATAAGCATATTACAATCTCCTCTCTTTGCTCAATGCAAATTCCAAAATGTCTGGTGATTTGCAGAAAACACGTTTTGAAGTTCCTGTTGAAAGAAAATTCCAAGCAGAAAGAAGTTCTGGACTGAATAAAAAAATTTACACAAACCTCAATTTCCAGCTTTTAAAGTGACTTTTGGCGCTTTTGTAACAACTCTTTAACTTCAAAGGGATTTGCAACATTATTATTTTTTGTCTACTTTTTAAAAAATGAAACTGTATATTTTGAACAAGTCAACTTCAATTTCAAACTGTTCCAGTGAAGCCTCTTGTGACTTTGTTGGGAGCGTTCAGATTTGTCAAGCTGGGTACATGCTTATGTACTTCGAATCTGAATTTTGTCACAGAAATTACTATGTTCTAGCTGTGAAAATGCCTGGAAAAATTAGTTGAATTTCCGTTCATTACAGCTAAAACAGTGGTTGTGCACTGATAAGGAAATATACGCAAGTAATGTAATTGAAGTTGGCCATAGGAAACCGCTGTTACAGAATACTGCTTAATGTGTCCCTCCATGAGCTTTTTTTTTTTTAAATACTGCATGTGAAGTTGTGACTATACTGAGAACAACAAGAAAAATGCTTTTCTTTTTGTCTGTAGTGTGGTTAAGAAAATATTAATGACCTCTTTGATATAGGCCCGTATTAGTAAGCGGAGGAGTTCTCATTTGTATTTCAGACAAATTTCTCATGCTGTCTGCAGCTTTCTAGAGTGATACTTGCACGTCTCATTAGGAAAGTGGAAAATACTCTTTCTGCAGTGTGCACTATCTAGTTTCTTTAGTCTGAGTAAAATAGGCATTAATCATGATATCTACCTGCCAAGGATCATGCAGGAGAAAAAATATTTATCCTGCTTTCACTAATTGTTATGTAGAAAGCACAATAAAACTGCAGGTCATGAAGTCTCGTTATTACTTGCTTTTAGTTCATCAGCTCAACTGTCTGAGTGATTTTTTTTTTTCTCCCCTCAAGTCTTCATTGACAGACGGTGAGTGACCGACAGGGTGTAGGAAGACTTCCTCTTCCCCAGTGAAACTTCCTAAATCAGTGAGTGGTCAGTTATCCGTAGGAGTTAATTGATTTTTTTAATATATCATTATTGGTAATTAATTGATTTCAGATGGGTTCATTGTGATACAGGGTCAAGCTTTGGTCCTGCATCATTCCACATCTGTATTCCCTGTTTCAGAGTCTGTCAGGTGTTTCTGTAATGACTTTTTTGTATGTATTTCCTGTCCCGGGCTTTAATGATCGTTAAGGTTTGAATTACACAATGCAATGATCCTTTGCCTCCACGTAACTTCCTTTTTCCAAACAAGCGCAATTCAGTGCAGTTGGTTTTTCCATAAGAACTGTGTTCTGGTCAAATAATACCCTTCCTTGTGGAGGTGGTAGTTCAGATTGGAATAGACAGCAAATCATGCAGCATCTTTCCGGGTGATTTTTCAGGTCTTACATAGATGCACAGTATCCGTTTGATTACATTGTTCAACCTGCTCTGAGGGAGGAGTGTTCTATGGGCCAGGCTAACACATGATCAGAAGAAAGGTGTTGTTTTTTTTGTTTTGAAGAACTTTGTGATAACACTAATTAGTAAAATTAAGATGGAAAAGAACTATTGATCAAGACAAAACTAAACACAATTATTAATTCAAAGTCCAGAACAGTTTGAACTATGACTGAGTAGAATCATAGAGTCTTTAAGGTTGGAAAAGACCTTCAACATTATATTGACTCTGCTGTTTAAGTGGTGCTATGTGCCCCACACAAGTTGTGAAGGTAAAAAGTATAAAACAATTTACTGGTGCTAAATGGACACTAGACTGTGGTGTCAGTAGCTCCATTGAGAAGTTACTTATGCCAAGTAAACCCTAACTGGGATTACTCACAGTATGAAGTTGTTTTACTACTGGAGAAGTAGGATTTGATTCTTTTGCTGAGAACAATAGTACTCAGTGTTGCTAACCCCAAATCAAGACTAAAACCTCCTCTTGTTGCTTCTTTCTGCAGGCATGTTCAGTCCCATTGTCAAGACAAAATTAAACATTGTTAGAATCATAGCCTCCCTAAGGGTTTTGCCCAAATGCAGAGAACAAGAAGTAATCTAAGCAACTTTTCTAGTACTTTCTTACAGCGCACTGTGAACAAAGTGCTATAATTTTACACTAGTGTCATCCTCAGCATTTCTATTTCTGTACTTTCCTTTAATGTTCTAGGGGATTTATAACTGCAACGCAAATTCCCCTTGGGCTGAAACCTGGCACAGAAGCTCTCATTATGAGCTAACCTTGTTTTGTAGAATTAAAAGCAAAGCATCCATCAAAAGGCTCTCTTAAACCAACAGGAAAGTGGGAAAAAAAAACTGTTTATGGTTGCAGATCAATTTTTCTCTTCTCTACAGGAAAAATCCCCAGCCAACTTTGGAAACCTATAAGGTGTGGGTGTGCAGTCAATAACGATGGCGGATTCACTGGAATGTTTCTGTTGCATTTAGAAAAAATTAAATGGAAGTCTTAATTCTGCAATATACTGAAAGTTTATTGCTGAAGTAAAACCTGCAGCTGTAACAAATACCTGCCTACAAAAGGTGTAGTGATAGTTTTCAAAGCTTGTTTCTACTGTTTGAGGTGATTATCAGCACTAGTGTAGAGGTAGGTAGTTTAGTTATGTGCTTTAGCTGAAATGAAAATGAAGTACCTGTGGACAATCAGCTCCTTGGAAAAGAGAGGCATTGTGTTGAACTACCTATACAGTGTCTGCTTGTTTAAAATCCTTTTCTAAAATCAGAAAGCTAGTTTTGTTTCCTTACGAACTGAGGCTTTGTGTAATTCAGTAGAAGCAGAAAGGATGCTCTGAAGTTGCTTTCAAATATGGAAGGTGGCATAATTTAATTTGATTAAACATGAAATATCAAAGGTAAGTTCTGAGGAGCTTTATTACAGGGGTTGGATGGAGAAGAGACCCTGAATTAACGCTGTCATTAATAACGTCATTGTAGAAAAGCCTAATGAAGCTCAGCTGTTATGTTACTGGATCTGACAAGTCTTTTGTCATCTGCACACGTTCAGCCTAATCATAAAATGTACCATCTTTCTCCTATGTATAGGAAACAAACCTGGGATGAGAGGAGCTGTTTTGTTTGTGGTTTTAGGAATGGGGAAAGCATGCAATGTGGAGGAAACCAATTATTTTTAGTCTTGTGGGCGTGCCGTAAGCATTCTTAACATAATGCAAAAATGGTCGATGCTTTCACTCAGGTACTTTAAAAATATTGTTTTAAATTCTCAAAGCACAAACTGTCCTGTGATTAGGGATTACTTTGCTTGTTTTTATCCCACAGATCCACTAAGTTTTTTAACTCTAAAGAGGTGCATTTATCCTTTGTTATCAGTTGAGATATATTTTGTGCTACATTTAAAAAAAAAAAAAAAAAAGCTGTTGGACCTGTACTGAGAGAGCTTGCAAGTGAAATCACATGTGGAGCAGTGAAGCCTGTACTGCCATTAATTTTCTTCTGGTAAATTGCTTTATTGGAATTGTGCCTACGTAGGATACCAGATCTGCACATCAGTGTTGGGCACAGATGAGGACATGTGATTTAGGCTGGCAGTTGTAGATTTGTGTAGAACGAAGCAGGAGGTATGACCTTGTGGGCTTTTAAAGGAAGGCTTTGCTAGGAAGAAGGCTGTTTTGAATAGTGAAAGAAGTGATGTTCTAGGCTTAAGGGCAGAGTGGGAAGAAATATGAAGATGAATGTAAGAAAGAATAAAATGGTGTAAAGTGTTCAGCAACAAGAATGGAAATAAGAAGATCTAGGTCATGAAATAAATACATTGTTCACTTGAAAATGCACAGAGAAAGTAGCAGCTAAAGCTGGAGTTTGGCCAGCAGTCTAGAATAAAAGGTAGTCTAAGAACTGAAATACTAACCTGCTGGTAAAGCCATGGCTATGGGCTTTAAATTTCTCCAGCTTCTGTTCTGCCAGCAGAAAGTGATTCCTGATAGATTTCTGTATAATGGGGAAAAGTATTAGACTATTTGTGCATGTTGTGGAGTGTGTGGGGGTGTTTTTGGTTTTGCCTTGTCTGTTTTTGTGTAGGATTTATTTAGAAAAACCTAAGATTTTTCTAGGGATTGAGTATGAATGGCGAGCAGGGCCAGAATCGTAAGATGTGTGCCTCTCCTTGTTTGGGAACAGCAGTAAAGTTGTCTTCTTACTAGTCATAAACTGAAGGAAACTTGAAGATATTTGCCCCAAACCTCATGAAATTTCAGTAATAAAAAATAATTATCCTGTGAAAAAATGATTTTTTTCCCTTACCCTTGTTTGGCCTTAGTTTTTCTTGGTTACTCAGTAGCTTGATCCTGGCTCAGTGAACAGTCAGTTGACAGTCTCCAATCTAAGATTACGTACCATAATTAGTGTAAACTAGAAAAGTAGAATCCAAAAGGCCTGAAAGCATATGTGGGGAGGTTGCTGGGTTTTTCTTGTTGTTTGAAGATTGTCTGTAGGGACTTTTTGGAAAGCTAAGCAATTTCAATCACTGACTTACCTGTTTGGGCATTTGCATTGACCCTCCTGTGTCACTGTTGACTTAAATGCAAAATAGACCAATAATGATCCTCTGGTGTTGGAGTTGCACTTGAAGTACGTGTGGTTTTTTTTTTTGAGTTCTTAATACGCTACTGAGAATGAGATAGCATAGGCTGTATGCGTGATTGTGCTGAAATCATTTGTTAATACAAACATGATGATAAATGCATGTCTTAGATCCTGTGTCACCAACATAGCTCAGTACCTTGTGGGAAATACTTATCCTCACTGGGTGGGAACCTTCTTCCTTTCTGTCATCGCATGGACTTACTGCAGGACTTGTGAAATATAAAGTCCCTTATGCTACATTTTTCAGTATGTTTACAGTGAAATTGTGGTCAGAATTATACTCAGGTATTGTATCCCAGGGAAAAGCGTGAGGTATAATCTGAAATGCTGGTGATTACACTCCAGTTTGTGGCACTTACTTATTTCAATACTGGCAATCCTCTCGATCCATAAATACATAGCCTTCTCTGAAACACAAAATAAGACAGCAAAATGAGGTTCTTTTCAATTGCATGTTCCTAGGCTCTGTGCCATAACCTATTCCTGTAATAATACATGTTTAAATCTGTGTGTCTCCAATGGCTCTGGTGAGGAATTGAACCACATTCTCGATTTAAAAGGCTATACAAGCCCTGTATAATGAAAAGAATATCGTACAGTTAATAACCTACTGACATTTCTGAGCTGTTAATGCATCTTCCTGCTTCCTAGATGCTTCCAGAATAGAATAGTTCAGTTGGAAGGGACCTACAAAGATCATCAAGTCCAGCTGCTTGACTGCTTCAGGGCTAACTGAAAGGTAAAGCGTATTTTTAAGGGCATCATCCAGCTAGGGGGGCGCTTCAAAGTAAAAGCAACATCTGAATGTATTACTTCTGCTGTGGGTGGAGCTCAAGAGAGTTATTAGAGAATTGCTGGACCCTAGCATGGCTACTTAGCTGCAGCCTGTTAACTGATACAGTTGTATGCTTCCCTTTCAAATCTGTTGAATTTTCTTAAGAATGAAAAAACAGACTTCACTGATGCCCCATTCTTGAAATAAACAAAAACAAAAAGAGACCAACAATTTTACCTATAACTTAGTCACAAACCTTCTTATAAGACAATTTCCTAGAATTTTTGTTTGCCGTAGATTACCATGCTGCCAGAACTGTGGATATCTTGTATTAGTGATTATATTGCCAAGCTTTCAGCAGACCTAGTGAACTGAATTCAGCAGATATAACTGGAAAAAAAAAGCAATGGACATGCTAATCTAATATACAAAGCCATTGTAAAGAGATTCTATAATCTTTTTAATAACATCTGTCAACATTTGAGCCTTAAGTATTACTTCTAGATATGGATACTACTAGAACCTAGCATCTCATCTACTGTTGACTGTTTTACATTTTAATTACTTAGGGAAATTCGGTACTAACACTGAACTTATTCTTTGGTCTCAGTGATTAAACTGATATACTAATGTCTGATAAACACAGGTGTTTGAGACTGCTTCTCCTAGAAGCTGCCTATATAGAGAGATTAGTGGCAAGATATTAATGTGATTGAAATAACAATGAGATACGAATTTTTGCTTATTCTTTAAAAAATATTTCCAACTTCATTTAGGAAGTAAGATTTCAAGGTTTCTTGCAGGCAGTGTTTTATTTTTTTTAAATATTAAATCTTGAAATAAATGCAAATAATTTCTTTGTTTGTTGGAACAACTCAAAAAAATACAAAACTACATAATACAGTTCAAAATATTGTGTTGTGATGAATTCTTTTCGGTAGTGAAAACATTCTTTGCAAAAATTCTGTCCTTCTCTGTTAGCTATTAAGAATGTTCTATGAAAGTAGTAATCTTGGATAGCATATATTTCTTCTGTGGGATTCCAGTAGCAAGTGTTAAAGTTTTGAATTGGAAAGAAGTGTTAGCAAACAGCATGTCAGTCATGGACTTTGTGGTGGTCTGTAGTGCTCTGATTTTTTTACAGATGGATTTGTTAATACTAGTTTAGTATTAGGGCTAGCTTAGGGCTAAAGTTGACCCTCAGCTAAGATAAAAATTTATTTCAGCATAAGTGTTGTCAATGACGACAATTGTACTGGAGAGACATATGGCTAGTGAACACTGACATGTTCATGCATTTCAAAAAAAAAAAAAAAAAAAGATAATGCCATGGCTCACTTCTGATAGGATTTTGCATCCTGGCATTTATGTAAATGACAGCAGATATAATAAACCAAGGGAGCTTCACTATCATAGAGTGTTGTCAGGATGAACTACTAAGCGGGTTTGTCTAATGGTAGCAAAGTGAGATTATTGACTCTTCAGAAGAAGGTAATTCATCCACAGTGAATGTCTGCTGCTGTTTTTTTTAAGTCACTGGAAGCCATATAATTAGTATGGACTTTGCCTTGCATGGAGAGCTCTTTAGATTTGTAGTGTGTTTTTGGTTTTTTAACAAAATTATTGTTAAATAATTTTGGTCTTTAGGAGACTATTTCTAGTTTAGCAGTTCTTACAGTTCTGTTCCAGAATGTTTTCAATGCAAATATTGGTGCCTTGTGTCCTACCTGGCTACATCTTTCATGTGAAAATGCATGTTTTGGTGTACTAACATAGCCTTGTATTCTCTCACTCTCAGTACCATTATTAGGTAGCAAAGAAATGTATTAAGATATATTTATTGCCTGTGGTTGATGTAGAAACTTGCTCAAGTACGTAAGTACATATTCTATATTCAATTTGTTGTTTCTGTCCAGATTTTTTTTACACTTTCTTAAAATGTAGATCACGTTCATCAGGTGAAGTGATGAGATGGCTAGACCTTGAAATTTGAAACTGATTCATGGGTTTGATTTCTTGATTAGACTATCTCAGTTAAGTTACTACTTTCTCATCTGTGCTCTGTGGTAAATATCTTTCTTTTCCATGATAGCTGCTATGAGGAATGAAAATGTTTGAACCCGTACCTCATATTGGTATGTAGTGGGCTCTGATCAAAGCTGGGATTGGTATCAGTTGTTTTTAAATGTGGAGAAATACTGATTCAGTGTTTACGCCTTAGGTAAAGCTTCCACTGTCATGAATGGCAAAAGTCAAGGTTGCAGCAATGGCACTGACACAATAGACTTGTATGCTTGTAGACTTGTACCTGTTTTGTTTCCCTTCAACTCAGTGTGGTGATGCTTGTTTTCATGCCCCTTTTTCTGAACAAAAGAAAAGGGAAATGGATGAAGGTGTAATGTAGTTGTTTAAAGGAAGAAATTTAAAAAGTTAATCTTTATTACATGCAAAGTTAGGAAACAAAGTATTCAATACTTACCGTTGAGTGAAACCTTATAGTCACAGGGTTTGAAAAATATAGAAATAGTGCAGACTGAATACTATGATACCTTTTTTTTCCCCCAGAGTTTGAATAGCAAAATCTTGCAAGCTGTTGATGTACCAGTGTTTAAGCTGGCTTCTGTAACCTTCCAGCTGCATATGTTAGTATGCATTTTCAGATGGTCTGGACTACAAACCTATTCATGTATTCAGTGCCCAAAAGCATTGTTTGAATGCTATGTTTCAGATTTCACTTTTGACTGTACTAGCATTTGGAAAGAGAACAACTGATTCTTTTATTTAAAAAAAAAAAAAAGCTTGATAGCTATCCCTACTGTTTCCTCTGCCATTACTTAAAAAAAAAAAAAAAAAAGGAATGGGGGGGGACACACCTTTTTTGTTTTTCTTTGAAACTGCAAAAGCAACTATACCTCCAAGCTCCACAAGTCCTTAAAATTTTGTGTGTGAAAAGTGAGCTCAGCAGCCTTAAATACAAGTGAATGCTCTCTAAGTCAACAAATCTGATAGCTCACATCTGTACACAAGCAATGTTGCAGGCTTTTTGCAAGATCCTGAAGGCTGGTGAGTGAAATTGCAAAACTTTGGAGGGCAATCTGGTAGTTTTCCAGTTGAGGTTTGTTCAGTGTGTTATATATGCAAGGACAAATTCAACTGATAGGGGAAAACTACGTGATCAATAGACCCGGTTGGGTTAGGAGACTGGAGACAAGTTTGCTTTATCTTCCTCTGAAAAATGAGCTGTAGTACCGTTTATATAACCCATGTGCTACCTCCTCCTGCATTCAACAGGGCACCAACATTTCAGAATCTAGTCTTGGTAAGACACAGATGAATCCTCTTAAATCAAAAATCATATTTCTTCCTTGAAACTTCCAGAGGATGCAAATCTGCTGCTACCCTTTGTAAATGGGGATTTGAAATGGTAATTCCATTATGTATATTAAACATAATTTAGAAAGTGTTTCACCATTCAGTTTCTGGTTTAGTCCACTCAGACCCTCATACTTCTGCTTGCTAGCTTTGCTAGCTTGAGGAGTCTTTTTTTTTTTTTTTTCATTTTCCTCCTGTAAGTAATTAGACTGCAAACAAATCTACCAGCAGCTTTCTTCATCAGCTGAAGTGAGCTCCTTGTGTGCTTAACGTCTGGCATATTATCTAATCCTGTAATTATTTTTGTGGTTCCTTTCTGAACTTTCTCCAATTTACCTCCTCTTGTTGTTCTGTTCTACAGGGACCTAGCTTAGAAACACAGATGGTGGAAGATGAAACTGAGACAACAAGTGAAGAACTGCCCCCGCATCTGCGGGAAGAGCCTCCTGAAGGTACAGTGATGGCAGTCGGTATAAACTCATTGCATTAAATTGAGGAAAGTGTTCAGGCCAAGGAAGTTGTCTTTCTTGCTTGATTTGACTTTGAGCGTACCTTTGCTTTTTTTTTTTTCCTTGAGAGGGATAAGGCTTTCCTGAGAGTAGAGTCAGCCTCCCAACCAGAGGTCTAGCCAGCCTCCAATCCTACTTTTGCATTCAAAGAAGGTCACGCCTGCTGTACTGCAGACATTGTTCTGCATTCTCTTTTAACAATATGGTTTATGATTAAAATTGTCCTACCTGATCATCCTGCCTGTAAGTTTAGGAATAAAAGGCCTCCTGTATTGTGTTGTTTGTGATGTTTTGAGTGATCATTAGGGAAGACTTCCTAGTAGTCACCTATTCTTTCTCCTTACCTCACAGTGCAGCTTCTTGCTATTAATATTGTCCCCAGCAGAGCCTTGTCAAAGGCTTTCTAGTGATTTTGTTTCTTTCCGCCATCTCTCTTGGAAGGCAGTTTAGCCATCTCAGGGGGAGGCAGTGAGAGGCTGTCAGTCAGTAGGAGGCTCAGAAATGCCAATTGTAATTAAAAAAAATCTTGTTTGCAGTGACATGCTCTGGATTTATAGAGAGAATGGATTTTTCCCACTATGTAAGTGTTGCATACGTATATATGCAACAAAATAGGTGTCACTTTCTTTTGAACGGAAGCTGCTAACATTGTAGCAATTGGTGTTTAGAGGTTTGTTTCCAGTTCAGTGACTTTTAAAACACAATCACTCATAATCATTCTGGACAGCTTAAACAACCCAGAGTGTGCTGAGGTTCGTATTAGCAACTTTCAGTTAAAATATGACATGTCAATGGGAAACATAAATGTGTTTTATATTTTCCCTTTAAGGGAAGAATCTGTTCTTGATATAGTATTTATACTGACAGCTATTTTTAAAGAGCATATGAACCAAATAGATAGATAGTTTTAGGTATTTTCTGCTCCATCCCTTCTTGTTGAGTGCTCTGTTACAGTTTTACCATTAAGTTCTAATTTCTTGCTCTGCCATTTCATATACCCTTTGGCAATTGCAATATAGAGAGGTAAGTGAAAGGCAGGTCACTTTTTGCAACTTTATAAAGCCAGAAGGAAATGCATGCAGAAGACATTATGATTAATATATATATGTGTGTGATATACTTACATGTAATATGTTACTATACATATATACCTGAGTATACAGAGTATATTATCTTTCTTTCTAGGCAATGTCAGGTAAGCATGTAGTGAAAATGCATTTTTGAAGTAAGAATTCTGGTCAGTAGTCTGAGTTGGTTATTAAATGAGCCTAGAGACCAAACTCTGAAATGTAAAACACAGGAGATCGTCTTGTCTCATCAGTTTATCAGTAGACTTAGATTTTTGAACTATGCCTTTGAGTTGTGTAATCTGAAGGGTTTTTTTGAATGTGACTACGTGTTTTTGCAATTGAAAATGCTTGTTTCCGCCTGCAATCTCACTGGTTTGAATAATGATGAAAAATGTCAGCATTAATATTCCAGTTGTGTGACTTGTTGGGCAGTCTGGGAAAAGTATGTGTCCCAGATATGCCTGCTTTACTAGTGTGAGGGGAAAAGGAACTGTAACAGTTCAGCGAGTTTGGTTAGGCAGCGAGCGGTATGTTCCTTTAAAGTCTCAGCTCAGCATCTACTGTTTTGATTGACAGTGATACCAAGACTAGCAAAATAGGAGGGATACTGAGAGCATGACTTGAATGAGAGACTTCTTGGCAGAGGAGGTGGGAGAATTGGTCCTGAAAGATAACCATCAGGTTTACACTGAAATTATAGCTAGCTATAGTGGAGCTGAGTAACAGGAATGTTGCTTAGAAGCTGCTGTCTACCAACATCACCAAACAGAATTACTCTGAAGTTCATACGGTTGCTGGAATGATTACAAATACCCTGTGACAGAAACGGATCTCTGACGTTCTTTTAATAAGAAATGCCATTAAGTGCTATCATCTTCTTGTTCTTCTACTGCTTTCTGGTTTCTTCTGATAGCATTTTCCTAGTTAAATCAAATGCCTTGCAGTAAACAAGCCATGTTGTCATGCCTGCTGCGCTCTTGTTTCTTGGGATCTATGAATTGGAGACTATGCTGGCTTGCCTTCTGGTAATGAGTGCATAAGGGATGGAAAGCTCTCCAGAGCCTGTGTCCTTCTAGCACAATTCATTATTTCACCATATTGCATCACGGTAACTCTGGTTTCCAGCTTGCAAAGCGTATTTACTCTTCTCCTGAAAGGAGGGGAATTGGAAGGACTGTGCTGTGTAAATATTGCAATAAAATAAAAGGTGGTTCTTCGGGGATTGCCATGTTTCCGAGTGGTATTGCAATATGGCCTTCTACAAATGAAGGGGCAATTTAACAAGTTCCTCGTGTCCATAAGTCTCATGGGTAAGCCTATGTAAGGGCATGGTGTAGCACACTTTGTTTTCTGGTGCTGTATGCCAGGCAGCCTGTCAGTATTTGAGACAAGGTAATGTTCTGTGGCTTAAAAAGTAAATTGACCAGGGAATCCCCCAAAAGGTGACAGAGTTAAAGTTAGTAGTTCTGCGTAACCGAAATCCACTTAGTTTATCTGCTGTCAGAATGAGCTGTTTTAATGAAATCAGAATATACAAGTCAAAACCACATCTGATACAAGATCACACTAAGCGATATTGGATGCCAAAAAGGGCTCCCTATCCCGTAAGAAAGGCGTCGCCGTGCCCTGCCCTGTGGTGAAGTGGGGCCGGGCCGGGCCTGGCGGCGCCGCGGCCCCGCGCCCCGTGAGGGGCCGAGCGCGGGCTCCCGGCCGCTCCCTGCGGCGGGCACCGGAGGGCGCTGCGCGCTCGGCGCTGCCGCGGCCGCCAGCGGCTCGGCCGGCCCCGGCTCTTGGAAAGGGCCCTTTCGGGGGCCTGTGGCTGTGTAAAACCGCACCTCGGGTGTCTCTTGCGTGCAAAGACAAGAGTGAGCAAGAGAAAGTGTTTAAAACTATTAGCTTCTTCCCATTAAGCTGCTTGGTGACTTGTGGAAATCTACAAAGGCAGCTTTCCACACTTAAACCTCAGGAAGGCTGTTTATCCCCAATGATATTTTTACCTCTTACATTTTATGATCCATCTATTCAGTTCACATTTTTATCGTTTCCCCCTTTAATCTTGTTAACATTTTTTGTTTGTTTTTGTTAAAAGGTGAGTGCAAGGCTGCAGTTGCAATTAGCTTTTGGAGCGCTGCTGAGGCCCGCGTGCTGAACGCTTCACAGAGGAGGTGACGTGCACAGCAGAGCTGCAGGGCTACTGTCACCAAACAGTGCAGGGCAGCAATCTCTGGAGAGGAGCTAGTCTGCTTTAAGTTGCATGAAGCACCTTTGCCTTTGTGCACTGATCTGTCTTACTGATGTTTGAACACTGAGCTACTTTTAAGTAGAGTCAATGACGTCTGATGTTTGAACACTGAGCTACTTTTAAGTAGAGTCAATGACGTCTCAAGTGTTTGCTGTTGAATGCCAGCCTGATTGTTATGATTATTATGCTGTATCTGTTTCTTTATCTGCTGTTTCAGAGTTCTGCTGCTGACCATTTAATACAGTGCACTGTTAACTGTGTCAGTTCTTGGTTATAGATGTACTGAGTCCAGGGAAGGACCACTGGATGGAGCCAGGCTCTTTTCAGTGTTGCGCAGTGCCAGGATAAGGGGCAGTGGGCACAAACAGGAGCGCAGGAGGTTCTGTCTGAATGCTGGGGAGCACTTCTGTGCCACATGGATGATGGAGCCCTGTCACAGGTTGCCATATGGAGTCTCGTTCCTTGAGATCTTCAAAATCCACTGGGATGTGGTCCTGGGCAACCTGCTCCAGGTGGTCCTGTTTGCAGAGGGAGCTGTACCAGGAGGCCTCTGCAGCTTCCTGCCAGCCTCAGCTGTTCTGCAGTTCTGTGATTTTTGTGGTCTTCCACCTTGTATCTGCTATTTCTATGTATTTATGCTGTGTCTTTCTGAAGTCCCTGTGTACATCGTCTATTACACCAGTTCTTAAGAACTGTTCTTAAGTTCTTTACTCTGTCAAACTACAACTGTTATGCCTTTCAGGAATGCACCTTTAGCATATTCTGTGATATGGCTATTCCTTTTGGCCCTATATTGCTAACTAGCATCCAATATACTAGAGCTTAGTGTAAAGTGGCACTGTCAAGTTGAAAAGCTGTGTCACTGCTTAACAGCAGTATCCCCTCTTGGGAGATTAAAGACCAATTGTTCTTCCATGGTCTTTACGTATTAAGCATTAGAATTTTATCAGCCAACATGCTATGATCAGTCTGTCAATGAGCATGAGTCTTGTGGCTGAGCCAGACGTGCTATCCCTTCTGTGGTCTTCAGACCTAGTAGACATGGTTTTTCTTTGTTGCAGACAGACCGGGCCTTATGGAGTAAAACTTTATTAAAAGCAATGGGTCTTAGCAGCTCTGCAGTAGTATATAACATATCATATATATATAACATAACATATTGGGGAATTTACTTTCCAAATAATTCTGGTGTTCACAGTTCAAATTTTTACATTTGCTGTGGGTAGAGAGCACACATGGATAGTTACTGTATATCAGATGATTTGCACCAATTTAGTACATAGCATCTTGTGTGAACCCTATAATCTGTCTCTGTGGAGGCATATAGCTTTTTTCTGCTGTTTTATGTCTTCTGCAGGATAGAACTATATTGCATGCTTCTGTGAGAAGCTTTAGGACTTCTTATCCACATTTTGGGAATCTCTGATCCAAGGTATCTGTCTGGGAGCTTTGTGGATCACTCATTCAGGATTGCCTTTGGATGCAAGTATTTCACCCAGATGTTTTATCTGTGCAGATCTAACTCAAATAGAGTAGTGTTTCAATTCCAGTACCACTATGTGTTTGAAGTTTCTGAAACTAATTAGGTTTCTCTTCATGCTGGGGTGATGTTGGGTCACTCTCTTATGAGAACACATCAGTTTTTTGAAGCTATGAGTGAGCAGAAGAATCTGCCTGTTTAGGCATCTCACATGAGATGAGATATTCAGTTTACAGCCGCGCTATAGGTGTCTAACTTTGAAACGGTTTATTGCTATAAGAAGATCACTTTTTTCATGACTGGGTGGTGCTTTCCCACTAATTTTTATTATTCTTGACAGAGCACAGTCTCCATCAGTGATGAAATGTTATTGTTGGGCCAACTTCAGTAAGTGCCACACCATGATTTAAATGCTGCAAACATGAGCTTTATCATGTTCTGTATCTTCATATTGTAAGTAGTGTTTCCTGTATTTGTCTCCAAACTGACTTTGTGCTAAATAAACACAAAATATCACCTTAGAAAATGGCACTGTTGTAGCAATTCAGTTTCCAGTAAGTGTTAAGGTCTGTACTGAAAAATGTTGCTTTTTTCTGGTATAAAGGAACTTCATTAAAGCTGCCTGTGGCACTTGTACACATGTATGTAGTGGATTACACTGCATGTGCATACACAGTCTACCAGACTAATATCTTCAAGAAATTCTCTGTAGCTGTGCTATTTGCTAAGCCCTTCTCTGCTTTCCCAGGTCAAATGACTCTCTTCAGTGTGCTATCTACTGAAGTCCAACAGTGAAATCCTTTTACAGAGGAGCTCTTTAAATGATCTGCTTTTTTTGTCTGATGGCCAGTTGGCAACATTCTCAGCCTGGATTCGCCTCTGCAGTTCTGTGGTCTTACAACTAAAGCAAAAGGCTGGGAACTGGGACAACTATAATCTATTCCTAGTCTTACTATTGACTTATTCTGTGGCACTAGTCTTGTAGTTGAGTCTTCCTTGAACTGTGGTATTTTGTTATGTGTAGAACAGAAACGGCTGTTCTGATTTATAAATGAGGACGGTTAAAAACACAAATTGTAACTTTTTAGGCTTTTAGATACTTGAAAATTAATACAGAAATTGTGATTGCAGTGTAAAAATAATATAAAACTTTGCTTGATATGTATCTTGTCAGGCTTTTTTGCATCCACAAAAAGGTGATTGGCCTTGTCAGATAACTTCATATAGAAAGACAGGTTTCTTAAAAAACAGGGAAAGACATTAGCAGCGAGGCTGTCTGTTCTTTGTAGCTGGGACTTTATGTACCTGGCATGTCTTCTCATCTGTGAAAACATTTCCTGAGCTACTTCTGTAAATGGCCTGAGGCTGAAGAGCAACATTTCAATATCATTTGTCTCTTCTTAAGGCACAGATTCTGTGCAGCCATATTCTTCTGTTGGCCAAAACAGTTCTTGCCTTTGCAAAAAGAAATGACCGGGAGTGTCAGCTCAGTCTTCTACTCAAAGTCTACCTTAATATTTCTAGTAGAGTTGTAAAGCACATTGACACGTACCCAAATGCTAATACTATGTTTCCGTTTAATTTATTGCTATCATTATTTTAGTGAAAGCTGAGATTCTTCTTAGTTTAAATTCTTCAGTGGCTTCCTCATGCTTTATTTAATTTTGTTCTCTGGGGGAAATCAGCAGTCTGAAATTGGAAAAAATACTCAACCAGTGTGTACCATTTTTTTCCTATCTTTCACGCCCCAGTCCTGCTGTATTACTGCTGCCGTATACCTGCTACTGACAGTGTGCATCTTCCCTTCAGCAGCTATATTACTTGGTCTCCTAGAAACAGCATGAAAGCTATTTAAATTGTTTTTATTCCACTTCTTCCTCTGCCCTTTTCTTTCCTCTTCACTATCTTTGTATGATATAATGAGATGTTACTTTGACAGCTCAGCATCCCTTTTCTCTAGCCTACTCTATGCCCTGCAAATCATTCTGTCACTAAGTGTTGTATGTGTGCACAGCATATGCTGTTAATGGCAGCATAAATAGCCTCCCAGTGCCTGGCGGATTCCAGAAGAAAGATTCTTGTAACTTAAGTGTGGGAAACCTCTTATCAGTGGATCTTGCTAATACAATAATGTTGCAAAGTGAGTCAATAACCATCTGGTTTTCCCTGAGGGTGTTTGCGCATAGTATAGGGATAACAATAGTTTTACCATTTGCCTTGGCATCATCCAAATGTAGACATTTCAGGGTGAAGGGCCAGTGAGAAGCCTCTGTCAGAAGATGCATTTTTATCAATTACTAGTGAATGCGTTTTATTCTAGTAATAGGGTTTTGAACTGCTGGAGTGTCAGAATTCTGTTATGTGAGTGAAAGCAGTATACCTTACAACCCAGCTGAAGTGGCAGACATTTGTCACCATTTCTGTTATAATTAGAGACATATAAAGTTATGGATGCAGGAGAATGTTTTTTAGAATGTGTTTTTCATTTTGAAGACCAAGATGAGATACACAGAAACGAGCCAATTGTTTTTAAATAAATCTTTTGGACTTGTAGCTCTCAGTCTCTCAGTTCTAAAGCTGGAAAAGTGATTCTTATTTGTTCCTAATGGACTAAAAAAAGATGCAAGTGAGTCTCCCCTTACTTATAGCTACAGTCTGAAGTACTAAATAAGAATGAGCAATGCAGTAAATCCAGGTCAGAAGCTAAATTGAATCAGTATATCAGTGTGTTAGCAACGATGGTATCTTGAACTGCTAAACTATCAGAGGGTTATAAGCAGGCAATTAAATCATATGGTTGGTATATGAGGCTGTTAATTCTGCCTCAAAACAGAGTGAAATGCTCACTTAACATTTCATAAGCATCTGCAGTCTCAACCTGGCTGCCTGTCTTGATTTCAGCTGTTTGTGAACAAGTTAAACCACTACTTTAACTGTTGGTATGATTGCACAGTTGCACCAGTCTGGCCTCTCCTGGAGTGATGGTTTTGTGATCCAAAACTAATCTTATTCTGAAGAGGAGAGTGTCTTTCAAGTTTATGAACTCAGACTGCAAAACCAAGGGCTTTTTGGTCAATCTTCTTGCCCTCTGGGATAATAGTCTTAAAACAAACAACAACAAAAAAACCCACTTCCTCAGCTACTTAAAAATTAGGTTGAACTCTAGTTTTTGTGCAGAACAGCGTTGCATTAGTAAGTGTGTGTGTGTGAATTCTGTCTTGATTTTCAGGCTACAGCAAAGACAAATGCACAATGCACTTGCCTTATTAGTGTGGAGGATTCTCAAGCCATTGTAATTACTACTTGGGCATATTACAGGAGGACCTGTCCCCTCTCTATCCAGTTGACATGTTGCCTAGTCAGAAAGAGTTTAGCTAATGCTTAATTTCATATTTGCTTCTATCTTCTTTGTTATGCCCTCTCTGTTCCACTAATACAGTTTTTTCAGTTTTACCACAAAATATGTAATATTCAGTAGGATATACCTGCTGCAAAAAGTTTTAGGTGACTTTTATTTTTGGGTTATGTTATGAAAAAATAATACTTTTTTCAGATCATATCCAGAAGGAAATAACATACATTTTCTTCTCATAAAATATTAAATCAAATTTGCAGGTAATGGCAAAAATTTGGTCATGATATTTCTGTGACTTGTGAGAGGGTCTTAGGATCTGAGGTTTTTAGAAGAAAGTCTTGGAAATTTCTTGCTGTAGAGACGAGGTTAATAGTTTGGAACTATAACAAATTTTATTTTCTAGCACCAGAGACCTCATCTTTGGAACAAATAAGAGGCTTTCAAGAGGTAGGCAGGAGATGAAGAGTTCATAATGTAGATGTGTGTGCCATTTACCAAAATACCTATTCATCCAAGGTAGAACTGTGAGAAACTGGTAATGTCATTGACTTCTGCTGTTTCTACCTTTCTGGAACTTAAATTTTATTTTAAAGGTAATAACCCTGTGCAGAATTTTGAAGTCCTGGATTGTTGTTTGTATCCTATATAAACTGCTACTGTCTCTTTTTCCTTCCCTCCATACTTTTCCAGAGATTTGAGGAGGAGGTGGGAGGTGTTCAGTATTTTATTTTTTATTAGTTTTTTTCCCTAAAAAGTTCTTATTCCTTAAGTACAAAATTGGAATAATTTTAGTTAATTGTTTGAAGTGATCCTCTTTAATTAAGCCAAACATTAGTGTGTATTCAGTACTGGAAAGTGTGATTGTATGAAGTACCATGTACTTCTCTCACACCCCTCCAAAAGCTAATGAACAAAACCCCAAGATTTAATAAAATGTTATTACGATATGGTAAACGTAGGCCTCTGGGAAATGCAAACTGAAGCTGCAAGTTTGGTTGAGTGTGGGCTGTATTTTATAGCTTGAGAATGTTAATGGTACTGTTATTGCAGTGTTTTATTCCTAGCATCTTGAGGGCTGTTTCTTTTTTTTTCTTGCTTAAAATATTTGATTTATTTAATCAGGGAAGTGGGTAAGTTCTTCCATTCTATGGATCTTGTATCTTTATCCTGAGAGTGGGAAAAACACATTTACCCAGTCTGGATATTGGCTAAAAATCTTGCTTACGTTATGTAAAGAAATCTTGTTTCCTGTGAAATCTGCAGACGTTTAAAGTTTGTGATTAACTGAACCCAGCTGTAATTAAAACACAGTTTGGTCATTGGTTGAAGCTTAACATGTTCCCACACAGCTACTGCAAGAGCTGTTCCTACGTTTGGCCCTGGTGGCACGCTCCCAGTGGTGCCTACCTACGCAGCCACGTTTTCAGTTCCTAGCCCAAAAACAGCAGTGCGCCCAAAGCCAGGGATTGCTTCCTCCTGGAGGAAGCATGGACGTAGACAGAGTGAGTTACCTTCTCTGTCATCCCCACCGATTGTAGGTGGAAGGATGCGTTGTCCACATGAGTAAGAGCCTGTAGTGTGCAGGTGAGCTTATATGGAACCTAAGGACAGGGTTTGGGGCCACTATGTGCTCTCCTGGCATTCTCAGATTTTAGGGAGGAAGAGAGAGGTGCAATGGCAGGTATCACTAAGGATGTCTCTTGTGATAGCCTAGAGGAGTCACCTTTTGATGTCCATGTGCTACACTGAAGTTAGTAGGAGGAGCAATTAAGACAGTGGGGAAAACAGCAGGATCTTGCCTTTCAAACTTCACTCCTCTTGGCTCTGATCCAGGTATCATGAATATGACATGAGACACTTTGTTGATATTTGATTAACTGGGAGGCTTGTTCTTGTTTTGTGTGACACATTGCAAGTTAACCACCCAGCATGCTGACATGTGCTATTGAAAACAAACACTTAAATCTACGCTGGGAAGCAGGCTGCCAAACACACCGAGGAGGAGGCTGAAGAGCCTGCCCTCGGGGAACTGTCTGCAAAGGGCATCGAGGAGTTTTCTGTGGCTCTGGCGCCTACAGCTCTGGAGTTCGGCGCTGCATTCACCCCTGTTCATTTTCAGAAACATTTTCTTCAACAGTCCCATGCAGGTAAAACACTCCGGACGCAACTTGGGAATAGTGACTGGCAAATGAGTTGTAGCGCTCAGGCGGAACTTTCTGCGGGAATCAGCTGGTGTGCGCTGCGCATCCTTCCAACAGCTGCTGGCACCTTTCCGCGGAGCCCCTGGGTGGGAGCTCTCTCCAGCAGTGGGATTTTCCATTCCCCCCGCTTCTTTGCGGCTGTGTTGTTGCTGCAGGCAGCCCAGTAGAGGGCTGCGAAGGGCTGGGACAGGCACTGATCAGACAACCAAGGTCTTGCTTAAGCCGATGCTGACAGATGTGATTAGAGTAATAGAGTGGCTTTTTTTTACATCATGCTTGCTTTTTCTGTGAGTTTAAGTTCCATGACATCAAGAATGTGTCAGGGCTTTCCTATTTTATGAGTAACGAATTTCAGGAACAAAACTTGAAGACTTAGCAAAGCTTCTTTTTCCTCTAATTCCCTTCTCATTCTCCTTTATATTCCAATTTTTTTGATGCCCCCTCTCTCAGTGGGGATCTCGGTGTGGAAACCATCCCAAATTTCCCAGTCAGCAATAGAATATCTTTAAAGGAGGTGTTATCCAGACAGGGGATTAGGTTTATGGGTGTTAAATATTGAAAGGAGTAAAAATTGTAGCACAATGCACAATAGCTGTTGAGATCTTTGCAGCCCTTAGCTGTATTTTCAGACCAGCTTCACAGCATAGCAGGAAACCTCCTGCTGATTCAGTGGGCACTTTCAATTCCACTTAAAGCGAAATGTGCCCTCTGACCTGTTTTCAGACAGCTGTGCAAAGCCTGTGAAAACAGTCGAGTTGTCTTGTCTGGAATTGCAGATCTACGTCGCCTGGTGCAGCCAGGAGGTGGGTGGCCTCAGGGGACCCCCGTGTGTTGCCTGTGAGAATCTGTTAGGATTTTGGGGAGGGGGGAAGCAGGCCTTACGTAAGATGCCTTGTCCTTCTTGAAAGCAGTTAGCTGCTCTTTCTTTTCCTTTGAGGCAGGTGCAAGGGGAAAAAATAAATCTTTAAAAGTACCTGCTAGTTTGCAGGTTGAGATTTTAATCTTTTTGCTCAGAGTATTTTTTTTTTTCCATGGAAAGAAGCTGTATCCTTGCAGATCATGGAGTGTGACTGGGGTAAAGGGAAAAGAGCAGCAGTGAGTGAACAGCTGGGAGGAAGAGGGATGGAGGGTGGGCACATTTTCATGCTGCTGTAATGAATTACAGCCAGAAAGAAATTAGTGAAGACCCATAAAATACAGAACAAGTAAGAGTTGTTTCCAAGAGAACAACAAGAGTTGTTTTTCCATGACTTAGCAGCAGCTCTTCTAGATGACCTGTTGAATTTACAGTAACTTCTGGCTGAAGTGTTTTTAGAGTAAAGTACAGGCAGTTTTTTCACCTGACTTTTTTTCTTCCTGCAGCACAAAACAAACAAACAAAAAAAAAAACAGGACATCAGATGGAGGTGAGGGTTCTGTGAGGACAGTTTGTGAGGGAGAAAAATTGACAGCCTCTCAGAATGATCTAGTAGGAGTCCATTAGTAGTCATTGGTTTGATTTGAGATCATGAGAAAGCTTTTAGTTCAGAGAAGCCAACCATCCCCTGCCCTCAGTTTGTCTTGAACAAGCTATTGCTCTCAGATGGTGACCTGTGCTAAATTATATCTTTGCCACACTGGAAACCAGGTCTGTGAGTAATGAGTTGACAGGAAAACAATCTTCATCCCTACGTGGAATACCTGGGATATATTGGGGCAGTTATACCTGATGAATGGGGAAGGGTAGTCTTCAAATTGCACAACAACTTTTAACTGCAGATTTAGTTTGTGTTCAAAAATGATGGTCAGATTTTTCCTTTCAGACTTCTAGCCCCTCAGATATAGAAATCAATCTCCCATGGGACAACTAGGGTGTTGACACTCTTTAAAGGGGAGGGAGAGAGGGAAATGTTGCTCCATGTACTTTTCCATTTCCATCAGCAAGTTTGCTATTTGAACTTAAATCTGTCTTTATTGTAACGTTGCAAGATACCCCACTTTGTCACAGAAAACAATGTGGTATTAAAAGGTAAAGCAGTGAATACGTACAAAGCTGAATGATTTTAGGGAAAGGAGGGAGGAAGTGCAGGAAGGAGAGGTAGGTAAACTGACTCTGGTCAAGACTTTGACAAGAATGTAATAATCTCAAATGAGGTTTGTTCCCAGCAGACGCTGAAGACATCCTGACCTTATTTAACTCTGATTTATTCATCATGGGAACAGATTTTTGTATCTCTTATATTCTGTGACTGATGGGCAGGAGTAATTTCTCTCTCAATACAGATGAGTGCCCTGTGGTAGACTCCATTTGCGACATTGATAGGAGCAGGGTGCCATCAGCCACAGAGTTAGCTGAAGAAATATTTTCCTTTTCAGTCTTGCAGTCTTAACGCGTGTGTGATGTGTGTGTAACAGTGTTGGGGGGGAAGGTTACTGAATTGTATGAAACCTGAGTCATGAATTCCCTCTACTGTCTGACATCTTCTCAAATCACAAGGAAAAGGAGGAACTGTGGCTTTGCCTCTTCTTCCTTTCTTTGAATTCTTTCAAGCGGGAAGAATATCCCTTCTTCCTCTCAGTCCCACTCTCACATGCTGTTTTTGTACATGACACAATTTTATGGGTCTTTTACTTGCAGATGTGCACCTTTTATCTGTAATATCTTCAACTGTTATCATACAGAATCACAGAATCGTCTAGGTTAGAAGAGACCTCCAAGATCACCTAGTCCAACCTCTGACCTAACACTAACAAGTCCTCCACTAAACCGTATCACTAAGCTCAACATCCAAACGTCTTTTAAAGACCTCCAGGGATGGTGACTCAACCACTTCCCTGGGCAGCCCATTCCAATGCCTAACAACCCTTTTGGTAAAGAAGTTCTTCCTAATATCCAACCTAAACCTCCCCTGGCGCAACTTGAGCCCATTCCCCCTCATCCTGTCACCAGGCACGTGGGAGGATAGACCAACCGCCACCTCTCTACAGCCTCCTTTAAGGTACCTATAGAGAGCGATAAGGTCACCCCTGAGCCTCCTCTCCTCCAGGCTGAACAATCCCAGCTCCCTCAGCTGCTCCTCTTAAGACTTGTTCTCCAGACCCCTCACCAGCTTCGTTGCCCTTCTCTGGACTCTCTCAAGCACCTCCATGTCCTTCTTGTAGTGAGGTACTTGCAGTACTCGAGGTGCAGCCTCACCAGAGCTGAGTATAGGGGGACAATCACTTCCCTAGACCTGCTGGCCACACTGCTTCTTATGCAAGCCAGGATGCTGTTGGCCTTCTTGGCCACCTGAGCACACTGCTGGTTCATATTCAGCTCATATTCATACTCATATACTGCATTTTTTTGTACAACTGTCTTATTAAATGGATATCCTTGAAAGTAGTAATGGCCAGTCCTTTAGAAAGGTCAGTTATAAGCACCTTTTGTTTCGTGTATACTGCAGACAGATCAGTTTTCATAGCTACCTCCTTTTCCTCATGGATGGCGTTGGGGCAAGAATAGGAGATACAGGAAGGGGACAATGAGATAATTGAGCTGGTGCTGAAGAAGGTAGAATTAACATCGTTAATGTTAACAGCTTGATATATTTCATAATGTGCAAACAATGAAATCAGATGTCAGTGAACATCAGATTAAAAACATCTAGATTCTGACGATGGGGAAGAAGAACGAATTTGTTGTGAAAAAAACTGTAGTGAGAGGGTTTATGAACCATATTTTTTTTTTCAAGCACAAGTGAAACACTGGCTCTGATCAGTGACCAGTCACCATATTAGCAGACTATTTCAGGATTTTTCATGATGTGTTTTGCTGTCTGATGGAGTATACAGGCAAGTTTCGTGTCAGGTCAGAAGGTGATATTCTTACCTCTGTGCTTCTGTTTTGCAGTTCTTTGCTACTGACAACAATAAAGTCAGGAAATAACCGAATCACATGCCAGATACGCTAGTGATGGCAGGGCATCCAAATATGAAGGAAAGAGTGGTGAGAGAGACAATGAAGATCCTTGCCTCAGTAGAGCAGTGTACATGTAGTGCTAATGTGGCTGAACTGCGGTTGTAGCACACGTACTCTGAAAACTGTCTTAAAAACCATTACTGCCAATGCAACCTTGCAGTTCAAGCACTGCTTTCTACTGCTAGGTAAAACCCACGTATAGGTGGATCAATGCTACTGGATGCTTTAGGGTTCTTTAGAGGATCCTTCTGAAATACAGTAATAATCAATTCCTAGTGAATGGAAACAATCTCTAAAGCATGGTTTATTCTTCTGGGTTAATATCCTTGCGGGCTTTTTAGAGAGCTAGTAGCTCAGTGGAGGTAGATTCTGCTTCTCTGTGTTATCTTTCCTTAGCTTTATTTAGCAAAAGCTTGAAGTCCACTGTTTCTTTCTACGTCTTGGACTACTGGAGATTTTAATTGGTATTAACTATAGGTGCATTGTAGACCAAACCAAACGTGAAACTGTGTAGTCTGTAATAACTGTTTGCTTTTTTGAGATTCAGGAGAACAGTTGGGATGTCATTCAAACTGAGGAGGATGTCATGGGGCAGAAAGTTTTGGGTGTTGAGGGTTTTTTAAGAGGCTCCTGTAGCTGCGCAAGGAATCATCATCCAGAGGTACATTTGGAGTTCTGTTGCTAACTCCTTTTGAATTTGGTATTTGTTAGTATCTCAGTTTCTTCATGAGTCTTTAAAATAAGCATGGTAAGGTCTTTTAAACCTGTTGCTCAAAACCTGCAGTATCTGCCAAAATTTGCTGGTCTTTCTGGCAGGTTGGCAAAATAAGAGGTGTGGTGTTTTAAGAAGCTGAAATGAGAAAGTCGTGTGGTTTTTTTTCTTTCTTCTTTACTAAGAAAGCAAATGGTGTCTTCATAGCATAGCTCTTTTGGGGTGCAATTTAACATTTGTAAAGTGCTTTACAGGACTTTGGGTGAAAGAATACAGCAAACCACAGTACTGATACTGTACTTCTTTGGCAGTGCAATCTCACCTTTCTCACCAGACTGTGGCCTACTTGGTTGCAGAGGAGACTGTGATGATCCCAATATAAGTCAGTATAGGCAAACCAATCAAATCCTCAGACAGCTGGAAGCAAAACCTTTCTCTTTTTTTTTTTTCTGTAATGACAGATATTTTAAATGTATCTGGTAATCTGTTTGAAAAATATTCATCTTATTGCTTTCTTTATCTTACCAAATCAAAACTGTTTTTTATGTTAATTTCATGGGAATCCCTATATCTCAAATATTTCTTCTGAGACTGGCTCCTGCCTATCTGTTTATGATATGCTCATATTAAAAATAGAAGACTCCAGCATGCTGTGAACTGAATGTGGGACTGACATCAGATATACTGGACCTTCATATAAAAAAATAATGGGCATCCTGGGTCCTGTAAACTGTGGTCTTTTTGTATATGTATTTTGTATAAGAGCTTCCCTTTATTTATATAAATATACCATTACTGAAAATGAAAATTCCACCACTGAATTTTGTACTTGCCTATTCCACGATAAACAGTGTCTTGGTATTTGACAGCTGCATGATAAAAGCTGTGGTATTTGCAGGAGAAGAATGAGGATGTTTGGCAGGGTAGGATGATTTAATTTCTTCTCACCACTTGCTGCTATTGGAGTTCTGACATTTTTTCCCCTTTATTTTTAGTGATTTTTTTTCTTCTTTCACTTTCAAAAGTTAATCTACCACTGCCTCTTTGCTTTCAAGAATGTTTGCTGCTGACCTTTAACAAGCCCTGTAAATGTTACACTAGGTCATAGGGTTTGTACACTTTTTAACAAATAAGAAAGCTATAGAGCTGGTAAATGTTCCAACATCAGTGAAGCTTATTTAATTCTGTAAAACCCAAAAAGAATGGCTGTAAAGAGACAAAAGGGATAGTCATTACAGAAACTTCCTTAGCTGAAGGGCACTTGCCTTTTCAATAGAGATTCCCTATAATAGCAGCTCTACTTCTCATTTCCCTCTCTTCCCATACAACGATGGCTGATATGCTTCATGCACTAGAAGAACAACTGTGACGCTCGGAATCATTTCCACCAGCTTTAGTTTCTAAACCAGAACTGATGATTTGGTTTGAATTAGTCCCCCCCTGCCCAATCCATTTGCTTTTTCCTTACTTCTATCTATATGGAACTCATGATACAGCTGAGATGTAGTGCAAGTGCTAAAGTGACTCTCTTTTTCATGTTTAATAC
The DNA here is from genome assembly GCF_013377495.2 of Cygnus atratus. Taxonomy (NCBI): domain Eukaryota; kingdom Metazoa; phylum Chordata; class Aves; order Anseriformes; family Anatidae; genus Cygnus; species Cygnus atratus. The sequence goes on from NC_066366.1 coordinate 32,950,673, forward strand.
ATTTGGGTATTTAATTTCAAGCCTGACATTAAATTTAATAAGTTCAATAATTCTCTAAAAAAATGTCCTTAATTAAACAGTTTCATGCTGCTATTCAAACACTGCTTTCCATTCTCTCTGAAATGTAGCTTGCTTAGCTTGTACATTAAAACTGTAATGGCCTGTGTGATAGTGTCCAACACGCTGTGACGCTCCCAATGCATAAGACTCACTTCAGTTTCGAGGATGAAAATCTATTTGTAAACATATGAGTGATTCTAATACTAACAAGATCTCAAGTGCTACAGTATTTCCAGTGGATGGTGGATAATAAGTGCATTGTTAACGGAATGCTGACACCTCTTCCATGCTTTTCCTTCTCAGAGGGCTTAAATAATCTTTTGAAATCACCTTGGGAATTTTAATCCGTGCTAAGCTCAGTATTTTTTCTTTGGTTTGCCTTTTTCTGCTAACCCTACAGTATTTCTTTGGCATTGTTGCATCAGAGATCATGGCGTCTAGAGTGTATGCTGGCTCTTTCATGCCTGTAAGTAACAGTGAGGTGCTCTTTTTCATTAGAAGGAAAAAGAGAAAGTGCTGTTTGTGTGGTTCCTTCAATCTCCCCCTCCTTCCCTGGCATAGCACTGCCTAGGTGTTCATGGGGCTACGGCTCCCAAAGACAACCAGAAAGATGACTTTTTAAAGTGAATGTGGTTAACGTGTTTCTTTATAGCCAAAATGTATTGCGGGTCACTTCTGTCAAAGTAGCTAAAATGTTAGTTGTGAGAGAGCTGCTTATCTGTGTCGTATTCGTTTCCAACCTACCTGCCACATTTAAGGAAATGCAAAACACATTTTATTGTATAACACCTATATATTTTGCAGGATTGCTGGAGAGCAAACTCAGTGAAGTGAAGGCTCCCTTCTTGCAGCTGACCAGTTAGAATTTTTAACAGATACAATGTGGTGGGTCACAAATGTAGCTTTTTTTGTGTGATTGTGTTGCTGTCGAGACAGCTTCATTTTGAGTTCTGCCGTTCATTTGTCCAGTACCGAGCAACCTCTCTGGGTCTGACTGATCTGCTCCTTACAGTACTGGCCCAATATTCTCAAACTGGCGTGTGCTAAAAAAGAATTATCTAGCTTAATTTTTAACTTGTCAAATATATTTTTAATTATTTACTATTTTTAATATATTTTAAAAAAATTTTAAATATCTCATTATTTCCTAAGTATCTTTGATTTTTCTTAGAATCATTAAGGTTGGAAAAGCCCTCCAAGATCATCTGGTCCAACCATCTCCCTACCACCAATGTCACCCACTAAACCATGTCCCTTAGCACCATGTCCAACCTTTCGTTAAACACCCCCAGGGACAGTGACTCCACCACCTCCCTGGGCAACCCGTTTCAGGGAGGATTTTGCATACTTTTTGGAATTTAATGCTTGTATTGCACTTTTAACCTAACAGAACCGATACAAGCCTTTTAAAGTCACTGGAAAAATTTTCTTGGCCTAAGCCCTCCACTGTTGTATCCATCCGCCTTCTCTGATCTACTTCAAGAACTCCCAGTATATCAGTATAATTTTCTTCTTGCCTTTGGAAGACTACATGTATTTTTATTCTTTGGTGGTAATAAGCATGCTTAATCTCAAAACAGTCTCATTTCTTCTATGAAACATGCGAAATTGTTCTGAGAGGAATCTATAGCTTATCTTGGACAGAGGAATTTCTACTTGACCAGTGTTGGTTTTCCAGTGGAGGTCAAGAGATTGTGAATAAGTTTGTAGATATAATTAGAAGGGTAGTGAATTGGAAGCCTTTTATAACTAAGATGCGTGACCGTGGTATCTGACCTGAGTTGGATCCATGGACTTTGATCTGTATTGGGCTTTGCTATGCTTGTTGTTTCAGTGTCTGCAACTTTTAATTTAGCAAATATAACCTTGTGCATATGGGGGGGGGGGAATAACACAAAGACAAACCAAACCCAGAAAACAAAACAAAACAGCCCAAACGAATAACTATGTAGCTCCTGATGTTATATTTTAATTGGACTGTTGTATAGCTTAGAGGATGGGCCACAAGGGAACAGCCAATTACTCTGTTTATCTGTCTAAAAGCCTTTTCATTATAGAATACTGATTAAGATTATATAGCTTCATATTGCTTTGTGTTATTGATTTCCACCAAACCCAAGTCGATGGTCTCATTAATTGACAATTACCTTTTTTCCCCATGTTTCAGAAAATTGACATGAGCAACCTGAGGTGTTAAGTTTAATTTGAACTAGGTATCAGTGTGCCTGTTTAATCTTTAACAAGACCCATTAGGCTCCCTGCTTTTAATTTTACGCAGGCCATAAAGGCATCTCTACAGGGAGGCTATGACCCTTTCAGCATAAGGATAGCAAAGCAGGTCTGCGCAGAAATAATAAGGTATATCTGTGCTAGGGCTCTTTGTCAATCAGTGCCGAAGGGAGGAAATCGATGTTTTACCCATCACAGATGCTGCAGTAGAGTTTGGGCCCATTGGCATATACTAGCTTACCTGGGTTGTACCTTTAATTTTGCTACCCCCTGTGCATTTTGCTGGAGTTGTTGGATACCAGAAGTGAAATCACAGAATCATAGAATCATTCAAGTTGGAAAAGACCTCTAAGATCATCTAGTCCAACCTTGAACCTAGTACTAAAGTCCATCACTAAACCATGCCACTAAGTTCCAAATTCACGTGTTTTTTGAAAACCTTCAGGGATGGTGACTCAACTGCTTCCCCGGGCAGCCTATTCCAATGCTGCACAACCTTTTCAGTAAAGAAATTTCTCATAATACCCAACCTGAACCTCCCCTGGTGCAACTTGAGGACATTTCCCCTCGTCTCATCACTTGGGATAAGAATCTTTGTCTTGCAAGTGAGGGGTGAGGAATATTTGAAACCTAAAGCACAGAACTAATTTCCTTTGGAGGGAGGAACCTCACGTATAAAATCAAGTGTGAAGCTAGGGTTTTTGTTTTGTTAGATGAAGACTGCCTTTTATTGGAAGATAACATGCTGCACATAGTTGCTCATACGTCTCATGTACAGCAATTAAATTTGATCAATGGTAGGTTACAGCTACCATTTTAGCAGCTTCCCCTAGCTCTGCTAGCTGCTCCTTGTAGGTCCTCTTAAGTTCAATGTCTGCTAGACATGACAACAGTTTTCCTTAATCACTGTGGAAGTGTTGGTACAGGGCTGGAGGACATCCCCAAGCTGATAGTGCCACAGCCTTACCCCTTCATGAACTTTCCCAACAGTCCTCAACCACAATGAGCAATAATGTCCTTTTATATCTTCAGAAGGGATGTTTCAGAGCAAAGAAGCAGTTGGAACAATAGTGTCCTGGTTTTGTCTGGGATAGAGTTAATTTTCTCTGTGTAGAAGCTCACATGATGCTGTGTTTTGGATTTTGATGAAAATTTGAAGAAAATTAACTCTGTCCCAGCCAAAACCATCACAAATATCCCTTTGTGTTTAATCAGTGAAGTGAAAATGCAGCTACTGATGAGCAACTCTACCTAGCACAGCTAAGTCAGTAGGCTGTCTTATTATAATCAGAAACATCAGATTTCTCATTACTTGCATACCTAAGGTTAGATACTTTATTCCAAATGTGGAAGACATAAAAAAAAAAAATTTGTAGTATTAGTTTCAAAGATTTACCAGGAACTTCACTTTATTTCCTAAAAATGATTAGTGTGTCTTCCAGGACCTATCCCAACCATTACTGCTGTGTATCATTTTGCAGAACTCACCTTTGTATTCTAGTTGTTGTTCTGTTTCACTGGGTAACCTCAGTGACTTGAAATTAGAAGATGACTTTGACAGAATTTCTTAAGTTTGTGTTAATCTAGATTAAAGTAGTCTTCAGAATGTCTTGGGTACTTTTGGAATAGAGACTATAATCTCTCTTTCCCAGAGGTTATTAATTCATTGATTATTAATTGAATCAATGTATCATTAAGAACTTGTGGCTACGATCCAAGGAAATCAAGTTTTAGAGCTCCTTCTCTGTATCACAGAGATACTGAATTGTGGTCTTCATCACTACTTTTTTTCTGATATGGAATGTAATGAAATATCATTTTAAATTTGCTCTGAAATAATATTTTGTTTGGTACTATTGAGTGTATCACTGTTAAATATACCATTCTGTTTTATTCAGTCAATCTCTCTAAAAACAAAGGAAATTTATGGTTCTATTACAGATACTTCGATCTGTAATGTGTTGTGATAGAGGAGATGGCAGCAATATTCTCTGAGACAGAATTTGTTGCTACAGTTTTCCAACAATTACAGGACTTATTATGCTGATGAATTTTAATATTCTTTTTAGCTCCTCTTCAGCTTAAGTAGTGGATCCATTTGAAGTTGGTGTCAAAATTTTCACTGAATTCAGAATTTTACTGCTTCCTTTCCCATCTTACAAAAGTATTACTTTTCCTTTAGCTATTGCATAATGCAAAAGTATGCTTTCGAAAAAGATTATTTTGCATGCAACAACGTACCTGTTGGCTTTCCACAGCCTCTTTTTTAATGTTTGTCTTGACCTGTTTTAGGATTGCATCTCTGTTTCATTTCAGGATAAGATAATATTAAGGAAGAGGTTGTTAGTTTTGATTGTTGTTGCTTGTTTATTTTTAGAGGAGAAAGATCCGCTTTTTAACATCTCTTCATTTTATTTGTTTCTTTTTAGTGGAGTTGGAAGGATAAAAGGTACAATAAACTTCAGCCTCTGAGATTCTCACTGAAAGAATTTGAAGCTTGATAGGCCTGCTTTTTTCTCTTTAAGCCATTGACACAGGCTGAATTGATGTGAAGCCTCAGGCCTTCCATTGCTGAATTTGTCTAGAGCATGAAGAATCTCATTATTACAGAGTGCACTTGAAGCTTGAAGTATAGAGAGTGTGATGACTACATTGATGGTTAACTTCTGCGCCCTGTGAGTCAGTGTCATCAGTGTATTTAATGTCTAGGTTTGTGCCAGCATTCACATTCATGTGCTTGAGTGATGGCAGATGATAATGACTCATGCTTCATTTACTGATGTCCTATCACTTTTTCTCTGGCTTCATGGACCTTTTGTTGAATCTCAAAGAGCAATTACTGGGAAAGGATGAGGTCTCTATGCATGAATAAGGGTCAAAGAATCCAGAAGGACTGTTTTACCAAAGAAAACAGGATGTTTTTCAGTTTTCCTGAAATACTGGTATTTGTCATGTCTTCTGTTTTTATCAGAGTAGTTTAAGATCCTATATTGCATATTTAGCCACAGAAATTCATAAGGCAACATGGCTGTGCTCTTTTGTCTGATACTTGGTGGAATAATAAAGTATGTGGTTGCTATACTTTTAAGAAATAAACTGAACAGAAGCTGCGATGTTAAATGTGTTGCACCAGAAGTGATTCTACTGTTTCCTTCTATCCCAGGGAAAATACAGTATTGTACTAGTAGAGATGTAGAGAGGTTTAAAGCTCATGATTTACACTTATTGAATTATTTAATTTATGAATTATTATTTAAAATGAGGACCTTAAAAAAAACCTAGACAAAACGCTTCTGTCAGATATCTGGCACTCATTATCCTACTTCCTGTCTCTTCGTTGTTGTCTTTCCTGGCAGAAACAATGCAGAAAGATGTGGTTGGTGGTATCACCATGTCAACGTCTACGGCAACATCTATTAGTGTGTGTGATCATAGAATCATAGAATATCCCGAGTTGGAAGGGACCCATAAGGATCATTGAGTCCAGCTCCTGGCACCACACAGGTCTACCCAAAGTTTTAGACCATGTGACTAAGTGCACAGTTCAAATGCTTCTTAAGCTGATACCGATGCTGAAGTATTAGCAATGATGAAGCCAGTAAAGGGTAGGTGGTAAAGACAAGTATTGTTTGGACTTTACTGAAATAGAATCGTAAATTCTTTAAAGCAGCCAAAGCCGTGCCTCTTCTAAAGCTGCTTCTTGTTGGAACATCGCATAGTCTTAAAATAACAAAAATGTTGAAATATTGAAAAGGAAAGCTTGGGAAACACCGCCCTGCCATAGCAGCCTAGAACTCATGCTGTTGTTTAGAGAACAAGAATGAAGCTTACATAGTTAAATTTCAATCTGGCCGTGAAACTATTGATATTCCTTAACTGAAGAGTTGGAATCTCCGTACCGGGTGTTATGCCATATGCTTTATAGGTTTGCAGAACTCCTAAGGGCGCGGTGTGTTTGTCAGCAATTTAAAGATCCTGCGCAAGTACCTATATGCACTAGCTGGCCCCTTATGCCCAAGGCAGTTGGCATTAGACTGGTGCTTCCAGAGCTGTGCAGCACTTGAGGCATCGGTAGCCCTTTGACTACTGATAATGTGGTGGTGGCTCCTGCATCTTGTAGTGTTTTAGGGGATTGCAGTTCTGTCCTTTTAAAAACACCTTTTTCAATCAGAGCTTATTTACAGCCTAGCAGGTAGTAAAACCAACTGGTGCTGAAAAACAGTAGCATACACTGCACTTACGTGAGTCTGGGAGGACTTCAGTGTTCTCATGATACTTCTTAAAAAACAGAGCTAGCAAAGGTGTAAGCTGGATGTGCAGTCTTAACTTCGCAACAAAAGCTTTACGTTTTTGTTAATATCTAGCTTTCTTGCTTGCACTGAGAAGTTAGGAGCTCTGCTTACTGCTAGGGCTCTGTCAGTTGAATGCATGCAAATGTACTGGGCTCTTCTCGAGGCACTTTTTCTAGTTGTGTATGTTGCCCTTGGAACAAGGTAGATCTTATACTCTGAGTTATTTTATCATTTTAGTCATCAATATTTTAATTGATTTGAAAAATCAAAACAATTGGAAAGAATTATTGAAAGATTGAACATTGGGTAACTTACTGCCCATTAACAAAATCACCAGAAGAATGCTTCCTACAGGGAGTTAGAGGGGACATAAAGAAAGAGTAGGGTTGGAGTTTCTTCCCTGAATTATCATTATGCTGTGTAATGAAGCAGAAGCTTACACAGCCATGAACTAATTTGTTACAGCTCCTCATGAGGTCTGTAGTCCAGCTGGAGAGAGGTAGAGAGATGACAATTTGTTAGGAAAGGGAAGGAAGAAGCTTTGTTTAATAAATTATTTGAAATCTTGTTTTTTCTAATGCCATCTTTGTTCAAAAGCCATTTGGTGTGAATTAGTTGTCTGATCTATAAATTGTTAGTGCCTACCTCCTTTTTTTGAACACCATGAGTGCAAAAGAGAAGGTGACTAAATATCGACAAGTGATGCTGTTCACACACTGTAGCAATCTGTTACCAGCTTTAACAGCAGGATGCTGTTTCAAATCTGTATAAATGAGAAATATGTTTATCACAAGGGTGCTGAGCTGTGCTTCCTTTCTGATTCCTTAATTTTTAATGTGTAATGATTCTGCTGAAAGCACTTCTCTTCTCATTTTTCTCAAGGCACTGCAATGTTCATTAAGAAGAGCACTGTTGTAAGGTGCAGTGTGTTGCTGATGTATTAAATAATGTATATTTGAAAACTGCATTTAAAATGATGTTTTGAAGGTAAGTTTCCCATGAGCAAATCAGAGGAACTGTTACTTTGTCCTTAGCTCACCTTGTTACCTTATAGATTGCAAGAAATACAAGAGAAGAAATGGTGGGAGAAAGTTGTTTTCTGTTTTGTTTTTCATGTGAGTTGTTGTTTTTAGCATAGATTGTAGGGAATTTCCTAATATTTTTATTAACAAATCTTAATTTATTTTGCAATAAGAAATCTGACAAAACATGCTTGGAAAATAATTTTATCCTCTAACTCAGGAATATCTTTAAAATAATAATTAAAAAAAAAAAAAAGCAAACTGGAAACACAAGGAAGGATTTCATGTATGAAGCTAACAACATCCAGGATGGGGAAGACAAGTCTTCATTCAAGGTCTTTGTACAAATTGGATGTGCCAGGTACTTTAAGTTAGGTTCCTTGCTTGAGTGCTCACCATTCTGGTAGATGAGGTCTACGTATGTATCCCTTTAACAAATGAAATATCTAGGTTTTTTACACATGAAGAGGGTACCTTACTTTATTTTATTGTTTGTCTTTTTCTTTTAGAGTTCCTTCTTTAGGATTATCGAGTCCTTGACTGAGACTTCAACACCAAAACAAGCATATGTGCTAGTGTGAATCACAAATGCTACCAGCTTTGTTTGCAAGTGGTCCCAGAGTGCAGCTCTGTCTCTTACAATCTGGCTTTTCTGGCATGGGGCTCATCTGCTTTCCCTTGATATGGAACAGGGACTTTTTTTTTCCTGAAGCTCTTCATCACTCAACGCTTTTCCCTCCCATGCATGAACACTAGCAGACCCAGGAGCACAGAGCTGAAGTCTGTTATTTGTCCTCAGCATCCCAATTACTTTTTGGAGGGGAAAACAAAATAAAATAAAACCCCACCCTTATGTGAGGGCAAAGGAAATGATACCTGCTTGTCACCTATATATCACTTCAGGGCTTTTACTAGGTCTTTTAAAATGCTGTGGTACTTAAAAATACCACTGGAATACTCCCAACCTTTAGGTGTTTTTTACATATTAGAGAATGCCACCGCTTTATACAAACAATGTCCTCTTGCTGTAAATAAGTTTGCAAAACATCTGTGCTTCCATTCTGATTTTGAATTTATCAGAATGAGCTTGGACAGTTAGCAGCCATATGGGGACTTTTTTTTAGACAGTGGAACTCTAAACAGCACATGCTGAAAAACTATACAACGCTTGTATGATTTGAATCTGCTGGTATTCTTTGTTCCTTGCTTTTGTATGGGAAAAGATGTTGAAGACTATTCTGTTTATCCATGTTTATCAGGTGTATTTGTCTGTCTGGCTTTCAGCAACTGTGTCTACTGAAGTGCAAGACAAATTATCAGTAACTGGTCAGCAGGTTTCTAATTTGCACTGTGTAGACTGTGCTTACTTTTCTGTTTGCTGAAATCTACATAAAATCAGTAGAAGGGAAAAAAACAAAGCAGAAACTCTCTAGAGAATAAACCACCAATGATAAATGAAATACTGTTGTTGGCAAAGGTAGTGAGTGTTGCATTTGCAGCTGAATTCAGATACTGTCTGGCAAGCATTTAATACGTAGTGTGCATAGAGCAGTGCCTCAAAAAAAAAAAAAAAAGGAATTTTGGGTCATGACAAAAAAAAAACATATTCATGTCTCTTCAAGGAGAAGGGTGATTTCTGAACCTGAAGCTGGGTACTGACAGGAAGACTCTGAATAGATAATTATGAGAAGAATGCAAACAAACTTGTGAGATTTTTCTTTAAGGTGAGCATCTCTTCACTTTTCTGAATTTGGTTGTTCTGAAAGATGGTATTGAAGAGCAGCAGGAAAAAAATGTAATTTGTAAAGAAATCTCATCTCCACAAGGACTGTCTTTCCACTTTATTGGTCCTGGATGAGTGTGTGGACCTTGTACAAGAACATTCTGTATGCACTTCTGACTAAAAGTACATATATAAAAATGCACATACAGAGTGGAAAATGGAAAGTGGAAATAAAAGCTATGTTAGACCGAAGAAAAAATGATCTCATAAGCAAACAAAATACACTGAATCTACACAAAAATAAAGGTTAATGACCGTTGCACAGGCAAAAGGAAGCAATCTGTTTCATTGCGTAAGACTATAATATATGTGGCTGGCAAAAGAGGGGAAACCTTTTGCTTCTCTCACACAATAACGATCCAGAACAATGAGTCTTTTGTATGATTATCTCTGAATATCGATGCCAGGTTCCAAAAAAATGAATCCACATGGTTCCAAGTTGGTAGACATTGCCCCCGCTTGTGGCATTGGCTAAATGAAATTTCCTTCATGAGAGTTAGTTTATTAGTTCCTTTGATCACTCTGTAAAATAGGAGGATTCATCCCACAATGTTTGATGTTCACATACAATTGTGATTTCAGAACAGTAAAACAATAAACTATTGCAACAAGTCAGGCAGTGCTAGATCATTGATGCATACTGTGGGCATGTGAGAAGGCATCTCTCCTTAACATAAAAGTAAGTCTTCACCATGTCTCAGTTGTGTTGGAGAATAATTAAGGCAGGGAATGTTTTAATAGTGATCTTCCAAAGATCGTCTTGGGTTATTTTTGTTTAGTGGGTATAAAGCATATTTTAAGTAATAACTTTCTACAAGCAGAGCTTTGATTTCCACCCTTTTCACCAGCCTTCCTAGTGGCGCTTTTAGAGCAACTCCCTTAAAATCTAAATAGGCAGCTGTTTAAACTGCCTAAAATTGGCAGTTTCTGAAACGTTAGGTAGAGGCTAGGACCTGATGCATCTCTGCTCCTAGATCTATCAACACCTGAAGGTGTCTGTTTTGCTGTGACTATCCCTATAGTGCACGGTGGAGTGGAAGGTGCATCCTTTGCTTGCTGCTCCTGTCCTGTCCATTTTACTTTCTTAAACTGCTGAAAAAGGTGGGGTTGAGCTGGATTGCGAGGTAAGGTACAGGCACACACACACCAGCTCCTCTTGGTTCTGTAATTGAGGTTGCTGCCTCAGAGTGATAACATTCCCACATTTGTTGCCCTGGAGATTTTTTTGGAGGTACAACATTGCCTTCATAAGTCATCTCATTTGTAGTGTGGCTTTGGGACATGGAGCGCAAGGGTCAGTTTTAGTAGCCTAAAGACAGGAGGATATTGCCTTTCCAGTATGTTCTGAAAATAATGCTCTTGAAGATGCTTACTTGAAGGATTGTGGTATATTGAAAATCTTACTTTTCTTCACTGTTTTGTTAACACATTTGAAACTTAGACTGAAACTTGCTTTCCAAGGTGGTGTTTTCTCTGGTTTGAGGCTTTTTCTTTATATAGCTAAGCAAGCTTATTGACTGCTTGGCTCTGCTAAGCTGACACGTATGTATGTGGGTTCAGAAAGCCCGCAGAATGTTAATCTCTGCATTCCTCAAAGCATTACAATGTAGTAATGGAGCTGTATGTTATACTGCAGTTGGGCAGCCTCCCCCTCCATAACGGTTCTTTCAAAAATGCAAAAGAAGCAACCATTACTTTATTTCTATCTTGTATACAGTCAGATTCTTTTGCTTCAATTTTTTGCTGCTTGTCTTCAGCCCACTGTCGTGCTAAGTTTCTGCTACTCTGAATTATAACTTCATACTTTACTAAGAAGTTACACTAGCTTTTTAACTTCAAAACAACATGAAAATGAATACAACCTCCCCAATACTACAGTACAAACCAACCACTGCAAACAACACGTGCTTGTAACAAAGTAATGTGAGAGATCTGTTCTTGTCTTCCAGTTTCTTCTGAGTCTCTGTCACTTGGCAGTTTATGTAATTGTAAAATTTTCATAAGTTGAATCTAACACTGTAATACTTTGTATTGTATTTTGCTTTTTGACTTTATATAAGCTGAACTATTGCCCCTCTTTGCTGTACTCTATTGCTTTTCTTCAGAAGCCTATGGATAATATGATCTTACCCCACTATGAGATCAGGGGCTTTGACTGTTTTCCTGTATTATGAGGCAACGAAGCTCAAATCTTTACTCTGATAAAGAGTTCTTTACCCTAGCTCACATTGATTGAGCTGTGCAGGTACAGGATCTGTGCTCCCTGCTTTGCAGGCTGGCTTTCTAATCTGCTTTCCTTAGTCTCAATCCCCAGTCCAATTTTGAGAAATACTGATTCAGAACAGCATTTTTCATCACATTTCTTGGTTTGTTTGTGCTGATGAGTTAGGTACACTGTAGATCTGACATTAACAAAGGGGAGATCATTCTTTATGGTACGCTATGGTCAGTGAACTGAACCTCTAAACTGAAGGTCTCCAAAGGTTCACAGCACTTGGTATTGTTCTCACTAGAGCAAGAACCATGGGTGTGTTTTGTTCATTCCAGGAGCCATTTGTAATGCTAATAAAACTACGAGTCTGCAGGATACACGGTATCTGGAGTTGGACAACCCTAAACTCTGTTGTTTTTCCCCTAGGCTGCATTGCTAGGTACAATAGACATCATATAGCTTCAGAAAGTTACCGGGTTTGTTGTCATTGTTAAATCATTTAACATCGGAATTCTTTCATGGTAGTATTGAAAACTATGGAACTTCCTCAAGATCTTTATTTAGAGAAGTAGTTTGTCTGTGATGTTAAGCCTTTCACTTGTAGACAGCTGTATAGCAGCTGGTGGAGAATTTAGGGATGTGTTACTCTTCCACTGCTTTGAAGGTACCCATTTATCTGGAGAAGTGTAATATTGTCCACGGAGTAACATACGTAATACAACTAGGACATGTTCTTGTGGCACAGAAAGAATTAAGACGTGTAATGTAGCTTAAGCAGGAGCTCAGAGTAATGAGTAAAATAGGATACTTGTGATGATAATCTTGGAGAGGAAGACAGATCAGCGATAGAGACTGCTTGTACTGTTCTTTGTTCACGTTATCATATGGCAAGCTCTGTGACAATACCAAGGCTTTAATGCCAGAATGCTGTGGCTCTGGCCTGCGTTGGGCGGAAGAAGTTATTTCGCTTTCCCCTTCATTAATTTTCCTGCTCTCTACAGATTCTGATCTTTCTGGGATCCTGAAACTGGCTTTGAGGGACTTTACTCTTGGCTGGAGGCTGGAGTACAAAGTGGTGGCAGGATCCTTTCACTCCTTTCTCAAGGCAGAGGAGCTCATTACACTGGTGTGATTTTTCTCATGCATTTCCAATATCGACAGGCATGCCTTATCTCCTCCTCAACAAAACCAAACCCCAGAACCTCCACAGGGGAGGTGATGGTATAGTACAGATGAGTTCTGCTCACTGTATTTTAATTTCGGGAAGGGAATTCTTAAATCTGGTTGTATAATAATGAAGCATAGCTCATGTATTTTACTTGCAACCTCCCCGGTGAAGTTTTTTGTATGTGACTGAGTTTCTGCTTTGTAGGGCAAACAATCCCAGTGGTAAGGGAATATTTACCTTTCTCAGATTTAAGGCAAGTAACAAGCTCACAGAGTTAGTTTGCAAGTCCAAAATGGTTGTTTGATTCTGTAGCTGTAATGAAAGAGGGTTAAAGGTGGAAAAGACCTAGAAGTCATACTGTCTATCCCGCAGTTGATGCTTGGGTCATGAAGCATCAGACCCTTGTGGCATTCATTAATGCTGCAGCATGAGATTGTCTAGACTCATTTGTTCATCCACCTATCATTGTCTTGGCTTGGAAAATGGTGTCAGATATGATCGTCGTTCTTGTGCTTTGTGTTGGCAGATTATTGTTGCTGGTTTCAGCTACCGTTGCATCAGGCAACGAAAATGGACTTTTTCCTCCCTTCCACAAATTCAATTACAGCTTTGGTTGTGGATATCAAATACATTCATGATACTTCATAGCATCAAAGAAGGAAAATAATCCAAAGATGTTTGTCATAGCCATAGGCTGTAATATTATACTGACTCATTTCTGTGCACAGTAAGGTGGGGGGGGGGGGGTAAGGGGGAAGGGAAGACGAGGCAGCGTGCAGATGCTGTGTAAGGCTCTCTAATGCGTAGAAATAGATAAGTAGTTTCTGTGAGGCCAGGCCTTTTCTCATAGGAAACCTTGAATTTACAGATTTGTTCAAAGTGATTTGATCTGTACCATTTCCTGTCACGCAATGTGCTGTGTTCAGATACTGCAATGCATCTGTTATGACAGATATGGTAGATTTGGGGAGTCATATGAATAGAGAAGTGGGGAAAGCTGAGCTGTTCATAACTCTTTCCGGATAGCTACCAGAACATAGCCACTTAATTTTGGTGTTGGTGTTTATTCCCTCAATTTATATCTTATGGAGTTTAAATAAATAAATAAAAATGGTACTCTGTGCATTAACCTTTGCTGAATTCTTACATAGTATTATTGCTGCTGCTCTTGATTGTCTTTCTGCCTGGGTCTTTATTGCCTTTGTCGTATTGTATCTGCAAGTGTTTTCTGTGTTCCTTGAGATAGGAAGCACAGCTTTCTATTTTGTTTGACTTTTAAGAGGCTTTTTGAGTATTTCTTCAGGAAGAAAAGGTAAAAAAAAAAAAAAAAAAAAAAAAAAATGTGCCTGCCAACTAGCTGAGAGGTTGCTTCCTCCCCTGTTGAGACCTTCCCTGTTTGTTGACATCTTGTACAAATGGATTTGGGGAGAATTCTGCACTAAATTCTTCCTTTACCACACCTCTTTCATCTTTTGTTTCTGTGTATAGATCTTGTTAGAGTAAGCCATGACTGAAGTAACATTTCAGAGGTGGTGTAGTTCCTCATATGTTTTTGGTTTTGTATTTTGAATATAGGTTTTTTCCTTCCTACCTTTCTCCTATTAATTAGTGCTGTTTAAGAAAAGCTGCTTGTTGTCTTCATTATTGAGTCATAGCACTAAAGCAGTGTCATTATCCAATGAACCTACTTTTATGCCTTTAATAAATTTACTCTTACTACTTTATGCAAAGTGGATGGAAAAAGCACAAGTTTCTTCACTGTGTTGTATTAATGTTCTGTCTCCTTTTGAGCTGCTGGTCCTTGAGCCTTAGGCACAAGGAGAGCAATCGGTTAAATCATGGCTTTCCAGTGGAAAAAATGGGAGTGATTACATCATTATTGCAGAGTAGATTGAATGTGTTCATTTGAATCACAAAGTATGACTAATAGCTCAAGAAGGAAAAAAAAATCCATCTGCTGAATGTGTTTATGTGCATGTTGTTGTATGTGCATGTGTTCCTAATGTCAGAAATAAAATGGGAGAGTTCCTTGCCTAAAGACAAGCTGGCTTTTCTTTTGCTTCACTTTCTAGTTGTCATACAATCTGATTATGCATCTGTGTATTGAATGATTTGTATCACTAGAAGAAAATAAATAAAGTCCTTGGAAGGCATTCTTAAGATAATCTGGCAAATTGAAAGAAGTCACATATTAATGCTTTTAACCTACTTCTCAATCACAGCTTGCAGTTGAACTGAATCCCAGCTCTTGCAATACAGCAAGGTTAGTGAGTGAGTTGCCACTTGTTTCCAGTTCTTCAGACCACACATATTAGAAATTCATTTCCTGAGTAGTGGACTTGAGGGCAAATCTGCTTCCAGTAGGATTGACCACTCCGTCCAGAAGAACAGACCAGCAAAACTAGCTGGAAATGTATAAGGCTGTACTGCCAGAAGGAAGATCTGTGTGCCTATTCTGACAACATGAATGTGGGGTGTGTGTTAATTTTACCCATTTGCTGGACACTGTACTTGCTTAACCCTAGGGATATCGTTCTGCACTGATTCTGTAGGATGGAGTTCAGACCCCCCCACACTTTTACATTTCTGATGTGTTCCCGTTATGGACATAGGCAGAACAATGACAACCAGTCTTGTGTAGTTGTGTGAAATGATGCAAGAGAATTTATCAGGATTAAAGACTACTTTCTTTTGTAGCTATACTGTTCTGTTACCTCTCTCCTGCATGTGTTCGTGTGAAAGATGGTTATATTTTTCTCTCATGAATAAGACTGATAACTTGCTACTGCTGGCATGGAAGATGAACTTCTGAGAGAAACTTGTAAAATCCTTTCCTCAGATAAAGTTATTGTGATTCCCTCTTGTGTCAAGTAACACCTCTCTTCAGGTACATGCTGCCTAAGTAAGGGCATGCCCTTCAAAGCCAATCTTTCATCTCTTCTTCAAATCAGAATTAATTTTTGGCATGTCAGTCACTTCCATGGATTATGTCATCATCACTACAGTATTAGATTGGATTATTCATTTATTAAACTTTGTAAAGTAACATTTGGGCACATCCAGAAATAATATAGTTAAAGAAATCTGTAGTAGATAATGAGTTGCATATAGGCAGGGAAGCTGTCATATTTTGGCTAAAGCTGTTTCCAACAACAAGGTGTCTAGTGATACTAAGCAATGTGAAGACAGTAATAAGTCTGACTGCTTCTTATGTAATTGTCTAATTTTCTTCCCTTTGGCATCCTCTCCGAACTTACCAGAGTGTGTGGAGATCTTAAGATTGTTACAAAGCAAGTGATGAAGGTATAAAGGTGGACCTGTGTTACTGATAAGGTACCCTGCAGTTTGTCTTATCAGCCATAGCAGATTGGGAAGGAAGTTGCCTTGGCATTTGCATGTTAATTGTTTTTAATAAACTCTCAGTTTACAAACTCTTAAAGGTAGAGTTAAATTCATTCTATCTCCTAGTAATAAACTTCCCAGAGAGGATTCTGGAAACGCTGTGTGCGTAGTAAAGCTGCCACATCAAATGGAAAGAGGCTGATATGTTAGCTTCTTTCTGTGTGCAGCAGGGCTATGCAGGGCATGGCCGTGACAGCCGTTCGTGTCCCACCTCCCATCTCCTCCTCCTCAGTCAAAAGCCCACAAACTGGAGGAGGAAGAGTCTTCAGAAGAAAGTTATGGTCATTTCTAATTATGCTTTGTTAAAGCATCGTTGCAAGCCTTCACTGAGTATTGATCCTCATGACTTCTGAGCAGGGAAATACAGTTAATCCTACTTCATGGGTGAGAAGACTGAATAAAAAAGAAACTTATTGAGTTGTCCAAAACTACACAGCAAGACAGCGATAAAGACAAGGAATCCCTGATTCACAGCAGTGTTTGTAGCCTTAAAGTTGTGCTCCGGTCTGATAAGTCTGAGAAGCATGCATTCTGCTATTGCATGAAGTATGTCTTCACTCATCTCCCTAAATTAGCCCAAATAAGAGTTGTACCCCACATCTGTAAATGGCCATGGTTATTTCCCAGTGTGCTCATGTTATCTATGCAGCTCTTGCAGTACCTGCTCAGGCTCCTGTGCAGGGCTTGGGCTCAGGCTCAGCGTGCTGCTGAGAGCAGCTTTTATATAGCAGTGAAGTGTGAAGCAGAAGGCCTGGGATGGTGGAGTAAATCATCACGTTGAAAGGAGCACACTGCAGTCATGGTGGGATGTCTCTTCTCAGGTTTATTGTAGCTATTTTTAACTGCGCTTTCCCACTGTTGTTCAGAATAAACAAGAGCTCTGATTTACTGTTGAAAATAGGTTTTGTTTTGGAGATCGTTCTTGTGGAATGGGCTCTTTAATGTTTTTTCTGTTCCTGCAAGGACACAGGAGTAGCTCTTCTCTCTAATGAAAAAGAACTCTTTATTAAGTGGTAAATTAATGCAGGGTATTTAAAGCTCTCAAGTGACTCTCTGGCTATGGTGAAAGTACTTTTTTCTCTTATGACTTTACTGTGGGCTTTGTATTTTTTCTGTAAACTTTAGTAATGGTGCTTGCAAGCAGAACTGTTCTTCTCATGTGTTGGTGCCTTTGTAGGAAAGCTAAGCCTTGTATAGTTACAGGTACATCTTGAATGTAACTTTACTGTTTCTTCTCTTTACAGTCTTCATAGCAGACTGTCTGAAGATGGTAGTATCAACCAGCAGGACTGCTATATAGTACCTTTAGCACAGCCTTTCCATTATAGATCTCCCCTGTGAGTGGCTTATCCCCTAGCTTAGATGTTTCAAGTGCTTTCAGGCTGAAACAAGATGTATGAGTTCTCTGCCTCGAAGCAATCCCCACCCTAATATTCCTTTAAAAGCAGGTTAGCTGCAGAGAGCGTAATGTAATCCTCTGCCTGCTTTCAGTACTTTCCAAGTGAACGTGTTTAAACACTTTCCAAACATTAAATTAATACTTGCAGCACTTCTGTCAAATCAGTGCCTTGGTAATAAGGATAAGCAGATCCATTTTATACATATGGAAATAGAAGCAAAGAGCAAAATGGTTTACAGAAGGTCATGGGAGTACAATAGAGTCTAGCACCACAGATTTCAGTCTGCTTTTAAAATGAGATTCCTTAAAACAGCCAATAAATTGTCTATTTTTGCTTCTATCAGAGATTATCGTATTGTGACCTGAGAACTGCGTGTCGTGGTGGTAAGGCTGTTTTTTAATGTGATTGTGTGGCTATTGATTAATTGGGCCAACCTCTTGATCAGGGTTTTTTAAAGCAGCTTTAATAAAATAATAAATCATCTTTAGATTCTGTAACAAGTGACCTAATTACGTAGCACTGTCAGTAGGAAATACAGTGCTTTAGAGCTTCTCAGTGTCTGCTTTCAAACACTTTTTAAATGTGTTGCATACACAGGTGTATACTTCAGTCAGCCAGGATAAAGCCGAATGTTACCTTGCATCTATGCTAAGAAACATACCACATTGAGGGTGGACTATTTTGCTTAAGCTTGACATAATTATGCCATTTTCTCTCAGGGAAACAAAAGCCTTTGCTGTCAATGCTTCTGTGCTTGCAGGCTTCAGCAAGATAGTTTGAATTTCTTTAGTAATAGTTTGAAGAGGAAACTTACAGTCTTTGTAAACTGAATGTATGAGGTTTTCACTTTAGTTTCTGTCCTTTTCTCCTTTCTCTGTATTTTCTGTTTTAGTTCTGGCAGATACAAAAATCAAAAATACGATTTTGATTTGATCTTTGTATGTCAAGTGAGTTGTCTCTGTCTTCTCAGTGCATATGTCCTTAGGACACATCTAAACCTCCGTGATTTCTTCAGGCTGTTGTTCTTATTCACTTGCCTCTGGACAGTAGTTGGCTTCTTCCTTGTTTGAATGCTCTTCCAGAAATGTCTTCCTGTAAGCAATTGGTCACTGTATGTCCGCCTAGAAGCCTAGTCAAAAACTAGCAACTGCAAAGTCAGCTGCTTGGCATGAATATTTGGGGAACTGTGGGAGGCTTGGGTATACAGAAGCCTTGGCAGATGCTTGAGGCAATCATCTTGCATGTCTAACCTGAAATCTCTCATCTGGGAGAAAAAGGAGATGCATTACAGCAGGAAATAAACCATTTTCTTAAGTGTTTAAATGGATAAAAGGAAGAAATGCTGAATTTAGACTTCTGCAAAGTCTTTGACTCAGCCTCTTGTGTCTACCTGTTATACAACTCTTTGCTATGCAGCGACACAAATAACCGAGTTTCCATGCTATCATCCCTTTAAGACCAAATGGCAGCATTTATATATTTGTGTTTAATAATATAGAACTGAGTGCAGATCTTTAGTTTCCTGCAGAGACAGTAGTTGAAACCTGTGAAGTCTACACAAATGAATCAAGAATTTGAAGATTGACTTAGTTTATGAATTCTAATAGGCCTCTGTTTGCTATTGCATGCTAATAGGAAGATAGAGGAGGAAAGAGATAAAGGCACAGCGTGTGTGAAAATAGACATTCCATTAACCTGAGGTCCTGTGGCTTCTGATGCTCGAGCATCACTCAGGATGCATCTGCTCCTGAGACCTAGTTACTTCAGGCCACAGCTTCGTGTATATTGATTAAGGGATCCAAGGGTGATTTTCCAGGTCTCTGTAGGGTCTATAGTAGCACGACGATTGCAGTGACTGAAGCAATTCAGTAGAGACCTGACCACATCTCCCACTTGTTGATATGACTTAAACAGGGAGGAGATTACCAAAAGCTGAAGGAGATATGAAGTAAGGAGGTTAAGGGAGACAGTAGCAGCAAAGACTGGGGAGAGTGCAGAGACAGACAAAGGAAGCAAGTCCAAGAATAACTATTTGAAGTCCAAAATGTACTGGGAAAGGTAGCTTGCAGGAGTTTGACTTCATGTGTTGCATTTTAATTTTTCTCTCTCATGAACAAGTAAATTAAGGACAGCTTTCAAAGGAAAGTTTGCAATCTTTTCTCCCCTAATCTGAAGCTCTGTTTCTGTTGTAGAATTATCTGCTGTCATGTGGCGACCAGATCGGTGTTGCTAGCTGTAGCAGCTCACAATAAAATATCTACACACATGTGACACGTGCATACATCTATGCATATACTGGATGCAGCATTTCTCGTCACACCTTTTTCTACAAGTGCTTACCCACAAGCAAAGGCACTACACAGATGACATGGCACTTGCCCATGAAATGCTGAAGAGCTTCAGGTGATTCTTAGGACCCATGGAACATGCACTGTAACCAAACCTACTGCTTTAGTTAAATTGGCATTTTTTTATGGCAAGCTGGTAGGCTAAAGCTGAACATTTTTTTCTTTCTCTTCCACTTTTGTAAAGATTACTGTTGTTTCTCAAAGTCAGTAACGTGTGATTTTGATGCTTGTGCTAAACAACATTGTTGGGTCTCCATGAGTCTCTGGCACATATTGGGGCAGATGTATGGCTCGGTGATGAACACACATGAATTTCAATTTACATCCCTTTTTAAAACTCCCTTGATGTACCTTGATGTAGAGTCTCCTGTGATCTAAAACAGAGCAGATGAGTTTCTTGTGCCCACAGCTCTCTGCAGGTGCAAGGCTACAGCCACATGACAGCAATCCTTTAAAAACTCTTTCTGTAGTTCTGCTTGATGAGATCATGTGCACATGAGTACCTATAGCAACACTTCCTGCAGTTGTCTTGAGGAGCAGGGGGTTATAGAAATATCTAGCGCAGTAAGTGGCATTCACTTTTGTGTTTCATTTAGGCTTACAGACCTGCTCTAGTGCATTGTTAGAAATCAACAATAAAGTTCCTGGTTGCATTTAATTTTTTTTATAAATTATAATTTGTTCCTTGCTTACATACTGTGTCTGTTTCTCTTGCTGATACATACGATAAGAGCTTTAGCAAGCACACGTGCTTCTGTCTTGTGCATCTTCCTTTGCTCCCCCCCCCAGTCTGTGTTCATATGAACACTGGATTCTTTTTTTTTTTTTAAGCAGCTGGACTGAAAGACATCATGCTACCATTTTGAAGAGGTACTGTAGTGTAAGGAAAACTGAGTAGGGGAGGGAAAATGCATAATCAATCAGTTGATGATAATTCGTCCTGACTTTTATGCAGAGAATTGCTCATTGTTGTTTTCACATTAGCCCCAGAAGTAAGTAGTCATGAATTATGATATTGAGCATTGGTTCACCAGTCAGAGTGAAGTTATTGCCCCTGAGTAGCCAGACTGCAAAGAGGGATAGTACCTTCACAGTCAAGTAAGAAAGACTTTTCATCCAAGAGGTAATCCAAGATCCTCTCATAGATCTTCAGTATCAGATGCAGTGACAAACGGCAATTCTGAAAGTCGCAGCTTGTCTGTAACTAGCAAATCACTGAACCCTAAGAAAGCAGCCAAGCACACGCTGATTCTTCATAGCCACTAGATGCTCCCATGTGCTGTTCTGTTCTCCAGGGGATTGTCATGGCCATGTGGTCTCTCTCTGCCAGAACATTGGGGTATCATCCCTGCCAAAGAAAGTGCATGTGTTCTGAGCACCGCGATGCAGGGCTATGCATGTCAGCAAACAGTCAGTATTAAGTGTCACATTAGAAGTGGCAGCTGCCTTCCACATCAAGCAATGAGGAGCCACAGGGAGAACAGCAATTAACCTATGGGAGCTAGTGATGTGTTGACAACGTGAAAAATGTAGGGTGTCAACCTGTAGTAGGGGTTTGGAGTGAAAAGACTTACCTGTTTCTCTTCCGGCTGCTTTTTGAAACTGATTGGTCTGAATTTGTAGAAAACCACAAAAATAAAAAACAAAACAAAACTGTTTTTCATCACTAATAACATGGATAATGCTGTACAAAACACCTAAACATCAAACCATTTTTGCTATCTTGTTTCCTAGGGTGCCTCTTCCACCTGTTTTGAGAGTGCTATTGCATAGGAATTGTTTACATATATTTATATGTACATACATATTGCATAGGGTATCTTTACATTCAGTTATATTTATAATGAGATTCTACACTCATTTGAGTTGTCTTATCTGAAAATCAACTTTACCAGCATTGGTAGTGCATTTCTGTCAAAATTAAGTCTTATCTGGGCTCTTACAGAAGCAGTGATTAAATAACCTAATTTAAAATAAAAGCAATGGTTTTGAGTATAACAATTTTTTTATACCTATTCCAAGTTTCCAACTGCAGTGTCCAGTGACAATCTGATCTTTGGTCAGGTAATGCTATCTCTGTAATGAGTGTCAATACAAAGCAAGAATGTGATTATATTGTCACTTTATAGATAGGATATAAATAGAGTTTTAACAGATTCTCTATTACTTGCAAGGCTCCTGCTGCTCACCGGTGGTGGTGGTGATGCCTTGAAATGTTCATTAAAATGACTTGAAGTGTTGTTTAAGCCCAGTGTGTCTCACAGTCAGTTTTGTTGGCTGCTGTTTTCAATTCACTGTATCAATCAGGACTTCAAGTCTCTACATTTTAATTTCTTTTGCATCAGAAACAACTTTCTTGGCTCATTTGCGCACCTCAGTTGCATAAATTGCCTTCTCAGCTGTCAAAAGTAGGTAATGGACTGCTTTGTAAAGAGTCCCTACTCAGAGGACGCTGGAAAAGCTTTCCAGCGAAACATTTATTTAGACTTGTCTGAAGATTAAATACTACAATTTAGGCACCATCTAGTATTTTTAACAGCAAACTGTAAAGGTTCAGCTGATGAACCTAGTAGTGTATTAGATGCTGGAGGCTGACAAGCACTGTCAAACACTGAGCATGTAGATGAGTTTGGCAAGATTTTAGGATTCTGATCAAGCACACAGAAGTAGTTTCAATGGGTATCCAGAGCTCAAGTGATTTCCCTTCACACACACTCAAAAAGGTGAAAATGTGGGCTTTTACCATCTAGATGACTTCTTTCTGTGCCTTAGAGAAGCCACAGAAAAAATGCTGAAAGCAATTGCGCCGGCCCACCGTTGCTATGAACTTTCAGTTCAGCAGTTCTAGTGCTTGATACAGACGCTTTGTTTTAACTCATCTGTTACATTCCAACTGTAAAATCATAAAGTTGATCAATGACTTAGTATTTTTGCAATGTGAAACCACTGTGCAGACTTCAGAAAAATCCTCGCTTCTTCTAGCTCTTTCTAAAAACTGATGTGGATGAGCTTTCTTACTGTTTCTTCATCGTGCATGTAATGTGCAAGTCCAATACCTTGTTTGCATTAGGCAGGGCCACGTAACCTTCTGTATAAATGAGGAGAGGGCCTCTTGAGGCTAGTTAAATTAGTGGTCCTTGGAGTAAGCATCTCTTCTTGCAGTTAGAAATCTTTTAACTCCTTGCCTAAAAGGGCAGCAGTATGTGTCAGCAGTTTGGCTCCTTGAGACTGCAAGGAGATTAGTCACAACTTTCTTCCCAGGCTTCAGAACCGGCCGTTTTTGCCGAGCATAATCCCTGGCTTAGGTGCTATAAACTAAAACGTGTTTTGTTTGCATACCCTCACTCTCTATCTCTTGTAGATGAATAAATCAGCAGTGACTAGCTGACTCACCCAGCAATCAAAATCCTATTGTTTTCCTTGGTAGAGATTGCACCAAACAGGGTGTATTTTGTGATTTCAGGCTTCTGTTTTCCTTACTGGAAAGCGTCCTTCACTTCTGTGCCACCTTATAAAAGGTGAGTTGTCCGGATAATTCCTTGGGGGCGGTCAGTTCTAGCTCTGCTACTGCTTAAGAGGAGACTGCAGTAAGCCTGGCAGCTGTTGGGATTTGAATTTCTAATGGCTGTCAGAGGAAAATGGTCTCTGCATTAATACAACTCAGCATTCATAGTATTTTTAAAATAGCTTAAAGTTTCAGTGGCTATACCCAATCTTAAAGGGTAACGGTTGTGGATAATGACACGCTGATACTACATGGTAATTTCAAGTTTGTCTGTGGAAAAATTCTTGTGTTTGAATATTAAAAAAAAAGGAAAAAAAGGAGGGGGGGGGAGTAGGATTGCTCTAAATAGCTGAAATGTGTGCTAGGGGCTAACCAGGTAGCTCAGTGTCCTGCAGAAGACAGTAGTGCTAAGGTCATCGCTGTCCGACCTTCGATGATGCAGAGGAGCTGCTGAAACAGCTCGTCATATTTAACTCTCTCACCTCAGTTTGGGGGCAGAAAACGGGCTATTGATAAGGAAAGCATCCTTTACCCAAATCCCGCGGGATCAGTTGCACTGAGCAGGGCAGCAGGTTTCAGAGAGCCGCCAGTTCCATGCCCGTGAGCACGAGCTCGTGGTGGCAGCGTGGGCCGGGGGGCTGGCGGCGCTGCAGGCCGCCCTTGGGCTCGGAAACTCTGGCTCAGCGTGCAGGTGGGAAATTCCTGTCAGCCTTGTGGCAGCACAATTAACGGTTTCATCGAAGTTATCCTGAAACTATTTCTGCTGTTACTAGAGAAACAAAACCCGGACTGTGAATATAGGTTCAGCTCAAATTTTCACTTTGTCCTGGTCACTTTTTTAGTAACGTGTTGAAGCGCAGCATCCGAAATGAAATGCTTCTTTTTGCAACTGAAATGAGATTGGCGATACTAGGCTAGATTTTAATTGCTTTTGGTTCCCAACATGCTCCGTGTTGCTAGGTACTACATAGCTCAGCACTACATCAGTCTGCTGAAATGAATCTCAGGAGAGGAATAACAGGATTGGGGAGCTTGTGAATTAGGTGTGATGTACAATGTCAATGGGGTGGGGGAGGAACAGACTAGAATTGGCCTTCAACAGCTTTTTCTAGTCCAGGAATAAGAGAGACTGGCAGAGGGACAAATTTAACCCTTGGGCTCAGAACTGTAGCAGCCGTAGGGGCTGCGGGTCAGAGCTGAGGTATGCCATCAGAGCTCCCGCCGTCTGAAGCATCTGCCTTCTCTCTACTTGACTTTGTTTAGTATGAGAGCTTGCTTTTGTGACTGGTTAAATATGCCTGTATACAGGCATATACCGAATATCCATTTGTACTGTATGTTAAGACTTTATGTGGATTTCTCAAGAGGAGAGGTGAGAAGGATGTAGACTCTTCATGCTGTGTTTGTGTGGAGATGGCAAGTCAGCTTTGTCAGCTCCGCTGAGTTCCTTGAAAGGGCATGCTCTGAAGGCACCGTGAAGAGCAAAGCACTAAGAAGAGAAAGTTAGAAAAAGGGCTTAGATGAATAAGCTGCTGACAGCCCCATTGTATTCCTAATAATCCATCTCACCGGAAGAAAAACTTCTAGTGCAAGCCTTGAATTTATTTCACATCTATCATGTTTTGTAGTCCTGGTGCTGTCTCTGATTCAGGTTTCTCATACTCTCTATCTCTGAGGTAAATTAAATACTATTGAAACAGCTGTCTGTTGCCACAGAGAGTATTGCTTCTATGTGAAAGACAAAAGTTTTCCGTAGGACAGAAATTAGATAGGTTCCTCTGGGGAGAATTATTTGTAAGTCTAAATGTCAGCCAGCTGAGTGCAGCACCCATATTCTCATGTGTTTTTCAGTGTTGGACTCTGCTATTATTGATGAAAAGATGTGTCCTGACACAAGGGAGGTGCCTGAGAATGAAATTTCTGCTAAGGAACAAAAAGATGTACTTCAGACATTGCTACTTGAGAGTATTGCATGCATTTGACCTGAAAAGTTTTTCCCAAAACTGCATATATTGGATCACTTTCATTCACTTAGTGCAGTAATTCTACCAGAAGAAGGTATGCAAGGCTTTTAACACGTAGTTCTTGTGAACATTGTGATGCTTTTTGCTGGTAGTTTTCATCCTTTAGAAACTGCTATGTTTATTTTATAAATATGTTTCTACTGAAATCTGCGTACAGATTTGAAAAGTGCGTGTAGATAGAAGCTGTGCCATCTTCTCATCTTTCTTCTCTCCCCTTTCCTTCCATTTCCTACAGTACGTGAAGAAAACATTATCATGCACATAATTGTGCTAGCCATATTTTGATGTTATAAGACGGGTATTATTTTGTCCCAGTGGTATTTGTTATAAATTCTGCATATACGTAGACCATGTTGAAAGAATATGAAGCGATGCACTCTAAAAAGCTCTAAAGCTCTAAAAACTTCTTTAGGTAAGACAACCTTTAGCTGCTTCCTCTGTTTATCTGTTTTATGCTTCTCTTTAGTGACATGCTCACATACTAATGTTGTTTCCTACAGAAACTCTGCCTTCTTTGGTGCATTTGCTTTTACTCGTTCTTTGTGGGCATATGACTTCAAGTATTGCATATATTGCAAATCTTACTGTAATGTCAGAAATGATTTCTTCTCACGGGCAGTTCTGTAATATTGCTGCCATAGCAGTGCTTGGCAAGTACGCATATAGTTGCATTGTAGCAGGGAGATGAGGAAGGGATTTTACCCCGTTTAACTGAAACTGGAGCACAAAAGGATCTTTGATTCAGTTCTGGTTTGGCTTCTGTGTGAGAGCACGTTTTGTGGTGCAGATCTCCCCTCTGCCCTCAGAGTGGGTGGCTTTCTCATGCAGGCAGAAAGGTGGGGTAGGAGTCGAGCCCGTCCTGCTCCTGGTTCCGGGCCTTGACCTAAGCTAGTGCCACAGCTGCAAAGAGCTCCCTCTGCTCCATGTGGCCGGGGGAGTCTCAGGCTGTGAACTTCTTTCCTGCCAGGATGCGCACAATGGAGTTTTTCAGAACCTTGTAATCAAATAAAATTGCGATCCTTTGGATTTCTTAGAGTGGAAGAATGAGGGTTTGCAAGCATTCTGTGGTTGTTCCATGTTTTGCCTCTCTTTTTCTGATAATCTTTAGAAGTTGATGAGTGGTGGTTAGCCCTGATTGCATCTTGATGTAAAGTAACTCTGTGTTGACAGTTCTCCATAATTAATTGGTAACAGACCAACATTTCTGTATGAATCATTTTCACATTTATTTTCTACTTCTACCTGCTACCCAAAACATTTTTATTGTAGCAGGTCACAACACAAAAGCAACTGGATAAACAAATTACTGAAATTGTCAGCATCTCCTTCAGTAACATGGATTTTTTGCTAGTGAGTCCACTTCTGCTACAGAACGATACAGAGACTCTGCCTTATTGCCACTGCTGTGGCCCTCTCTGAGTCTGTAAGAAAAGAAGAACGGCCCAGCTGAGGATAGTAGTAGGAGAACATATGCAAACATTTCATAAAATGGATATGCTGTGGCAGAATGTATGGAGGCAATGATAAACTACTTTAGCAGGGTTTCCTTTCCTGTTTCTGTTCACCAGCATAATGGATAATGAGGTAGTTCCTGTGTGGTCCTGGGGTTTTCTTCTTTTTGTTCTTTTAAAACACCTGAGTCTTTTCTGGCTACTGTTTTGATATTTCTGTTAGAACATAGTACGTAGCAATCATATTGCAGAAATCTGAAAAGTTTTGTTTAGCTATCATAAGGTTAAATTAATTTTTCTTTGAAGTCAAGGAAAAGCTTTGTCTTTCCATCTTGGATAAAATTGTTAGGAGTTAAATTTTAATTCTGAAATGCTAGAGTACCTTGTCCACCAAATAACTTTGATATTTCATACTGTGTCTGAAAAATAAAAACAAACAAAAAAAACACCCTTTTTTCTACATTCAACCCCTCTTGTGTCACTAGCTCCCAATGGAAAGCATTCAAATACTTGGGATTATAAATAAATAAATAAAAGATAATCCATTGTTGCGGGTAGAAAAATAATTTTAACTTTAAAAACTCCAGAGACAAATGAAAAAGGGCAAGCACAGAAGAAGCTTGGACATCAAAGTGCTTTGTCCAGGAGTAAATGAGGACTGCATAAACAAATGGGACCTGGACAATCCTCATTTTCCTTTCAGTGGAAGCCAGAAAAGAACAGAGTCATCTGGGAGTCATGTAGTTGTCTTTATGGTGTGATCCATAAGGCTCAGTCCTAAACGCATTGAGCCAATCTTGCACGCATTTAACAAGAGAATTAGCTTATAAATCTGCAGCTGTTGTATGCTGAAGCACAGGATGTGTGAGTTTACATGCCAGGCTTTAGATTTCTAGCCGCAGTGTTACTTGAACTGGGAAATAAAGGTCTTATGCAAAACCAGCCAGATTGGCAAGAACAGACATGAGAAGTATTGAGTTGGAACGGTCCCATCCATGCTGAATGCTAGTGATAAGAGAGCTTCAGGTCAACTGATCGTTACCAGTATGTAGCATTGTTAAATGGATTAAGGAGCCCTTATGCCCTAGGTAACCCCTGTGTTTTGAAGGTGCTTTGTCTCCACTTGCACAAAGCTGTGCTACCTGAAGCCAGGTGTTTACAGTAGCGATGGTGCGTGCAGCCTGGGGGTATTCTTTGTGAAATGTACCCATGCCAGCTTAAAGCTAAGGTGGGTCTCTGAGAAATGTATTTCGTTTCTGTTTTCGTACGCTTCATTAGAGCTCAGTGTTCCTTACACATACCATATGTATGTGTTTTCTCTAAAAGAAAGGCAGCACCACCAAGGAGCAGAGTCTAGCTGCAGACAGTAGCCTCTGTAGTTCCTGTTCGGATTCAGCAATATAACAAAGTTAATGCTAGATAGGAATTTTCAAAGTGATGCTGAGGTTTGGCGGGGAGGGGAATGAATGAATGAATATTAAAGGGAGGGTTTAAAAGTCTCTTGATATTAGGATAAAAAAAAAAAAGCTCGCTCCTGACTAAACATGAAACGAATGGACAAAGTTCATAGATTAATTGATTATCTGGGACACTGAGCACTGTTTAAGTTGATCAGATAGTATGTGGTTTGTCCAGTGTCTCTTGGGGAAGTACGTGAAGAGCAAGGTCTGAATCCTAAGTTTTTCTTGCTTCTGAGTGATTTACTCTCTGAACTGTCATTTCCTATATCTATTTACAAATTACAAGTCACCCAGCGTTAGTCACCCCTCTTGTTAACAAAGCCACCTGAACCATGGCTTTATGAGAAAGTAAGCTGAATTTTAGTCCTGAAGTACTCTACTTTGTTCCCTACCTAAGGATGTCACAGCTTCTGTCCATATTGCATCTCTTCTGTAGTTAAACAAAGGACATGTGTTTTAGAGCCATGCAGTCTGCAAATCAGCTAAAATGACCTCTTACTGCTCCAGGTAGGTTTCTTTGTATTGGTGCTGGAGTAATTCCATGCAGATTTTTCAGACTAATTGAATCCCAGATATAAGAGGTAATGAAGACATAGCTGGTCGTCTACACTCTCCTGAGTCCCTGTGGTATGCAAGGTTGTCCCTACTGAATATTTATGAAGGCCTATCTATTTTATGCCTGAATGTTTATCTGAGAGTAGATGCTTGCAGTCTTGCCTGGAAGAGGATGCCATATTCTCCATCTTCTAAGTATAACTAAGTTTTTCGTAGTAGCAAGACTCAGCTCTCTCCAGAGTTATGTTCTTGGTAACATCTTGAATAGTGTATTTTACTGCCTCTCCATGGACATTTTGAAGGTATTGGCAAGCTATTATCTTGGCATCTGATCTCTTACCTTCAAAACTGGATATATTTTTGCCTTTGTGTGTCTGTTTCTGCTCTTTCTGTTATTCATGGCTGCCTCTTTCCATTTTGCTTCCTTTTATCTGAAGTCTCACAGCTTTGGGTAAGGTATTGTTTAGACCCCTGCATAATGAGCTACAGAATGCATTAATGGAACAATTTAGGGAGCCTCTCTGCCTTTAGCAGTGATTCGTCCCTCTCGCCCCCCTTCTGTGGACTGACTGAATTGACTTCTTTTTACCAGGTGAGGTCTCAGGGGTGTCATTTTATGTCTTGAGTAGATTGAAATTTGGACACGTTTCTTTGGTCCGTGCTTTTCTGTTTTTCAAGTCTTCATGTTAACTAAACATCACAGTTCGTATGGCTGGTACTGATGCGTTGTTCCTTTTCATTGCATAGACCATGCATGTTTTAGAGACGGTGGATTTGCAGGAGCAGAGTGTAGGAATGTGCAGGTTTCCAATGGAGTGGTCATGATTTGAGCACCAAAGCGAGGTGTGGGAATTTGTTCTCTAAAACCCTCTCTGTCCTCAAGTTTTAGACAAGGAATGTGTATTCCTCGTCTCTGCTCTTCCACCTTTACATTGAAGGAACAAACCTGACTAATTCCCACGAGATACAGCGTTTTTTTTTGGTGCCTTAATAAATGTTAGTAAGCTGCACAAACATGAAAATTGCTGTACAGTATTGCTTTGTAACTTCACAACATATATTTCCCTTTCCCTGACATGAGTAGCTTTGACAACTTAAATGGGTTGGGTTTCTCTGAAGCCTTTGAAAGGAAATAGCAGCTGGTGCAGCTTCTTTCCTTGAGATGTGTTTGCATGCTTTCTTCATATGATTACTGTCTTTTTGTGAAGGAAACCAGCTTTTCTCTAGAGTTACTGATCTCAGCCTACCATTCTTGGGGCAGGACCGAGCTGTGCTCTGGCTGTCTGCAGAAAGGAGTGGTCCTGGGAGGTTCCCAGACAGCTAAAACAAACCACATAGTTCAGTTCCAGGGGAAACACGTTAGACCCTTGCAGGCAACACTCCTGTGAAGCAGTGCTGGAAGAAGAGGAGAGAGGAGGAATGATCCAGAAGTCTTCCTCATAGATGTATTAGGTAATGTAACGGCCCATGGCCCATTAAAGCTAGACCATCCCTATTGTGTATTTCGTAAAAAGCTGGTTGGAAACACCACGTTTAAGTGAAAGCTGGAAGGAGGAATGACTAGGAAGTTAAACATCATTTCTGTAGCTGTTTTTTAACTTAATTCTCCAGTGCTTCATGTAAAAATGTTCCAATTTCAGTCGTTGTGGATATTCAGTTCCCATTTGGACAATACAGGGAAATGGTCAGCTGCCATCTGCTAACAGAAGTACCAGGCCTCCCTGCAGTGTACACAGATGTGGCTGGAAGATCCCACTAAAGAGCCAGATATTGCATGTGTGAACTTGAAATAAAATTGGCGAGTGCCCTGGGAATGTTGCTTTCTGGGAGTCATGCCCATCACCGAGCTGATTGCATCCATGTGTTTCAGTGCTGTGCAGCTTTTAAAAGAAGTCTGAAGGATTGCTTTGAATATCTCTAATAGAGGAGGATGTGATTTGAAGGGCACTTCTAAAACTACCTAGGTAAAAAATAAATGAAATATGTTAGATAATGAAAAGCCTTTGAACTCCAGTGATGCATCTAGAGTGGTAATGTTCAGTACTTGTTTTTATCTTATTAAATGTATAGTAGCACTTAAATTGTTTTGCTTTAACACCTCCACATAGCACAGGCTGTAAAAAAAGGAGAGTTGAATTCACAGTAACTATTAGCAAGGGACTCTCAAGTCGCACAGTATTATCACTGTTATTGCATATCCTTATGAATATACAGATGGGAGGGACCATTGGATCATTGAGTGTGCTCCTCCATAACAGCAACAACCGCGTGCTAGGTGTTAAGCTTAGAAGTATTCACAGAATATGAGCTCTGTGTATTCTGGGTGTGCTTCTCACCAACTTAGTATGAGTTGATAACCTGTAATAACAGACCAGAAGTTGCAACCATAATATGCCATAAATCAGAACAGGAGAGTTCGAAGGTATCACTACTGTCTTAGGCATATGCATTTGCATAGTATTTATTTGCATAGTGTTTATTTGCTACAATTTGTAGATTAATTTAGGAATTAGATTGGTAGGATTTTTTGCCACTCAAAAATGAGGAATACATTCTGACTGGGATATGAGGCAGTGGCACTGTATAGACTTTCCTTCCACTCCTTATTTTTGTAAATGTTTTAACATCAAACATGAGCAGAATGTATCACTTTGGCATCTGTCCATGTAATTGCACTAAACAGCAACACATCCTACCCAACTTTTTGTCCATCTGTAGCCACTCTCTGGGGCTCGGGAAGAGAGGAAAATATGGATTGACTAGAGGAAGATTTCTATTTTGAATCCTCCAAATTACTTAAGAAGACCTGAATCTGGTATTTGTAGAAAGTAAAAACAATGCAAACAGTGATCCGGTCCTTTTTCAGGACTACATTGGAATGCCAGTCACTTACACTGTTTCTTTTATAAGCTTTTTGGCATATCTTTCAACAACGCAGGCTTCTTGCTTCCTCCTAAATATGGAAAAACCATTCTAGAGCTTTGTTCTAGAGTCTTCGTTTTCTGAACTTCACTGCCAGAACTTGGATACAACCATTTTATAACTGCTTGGTCCCCAACTGAAACATTGTCCTTTGACTGAAGTAGTTCAGAGTTCTTCCTGGATGCTTATCCCTTCCACCTACCCTCTCTGCGTTTGCAAGGAGAAACTGATTTCTCTTTTAAAGAGACTCCATTGCTCTAATCATTCTAGTAACCTTTCTGTGTAACTTTTCCAGTTTAAGCCACTCATCCTTGTATGTAGACAAACAAAGTGGTGGTACAATACTTCAAATAAGACTACAAGTGCCTGGAAAAATACTCCGAAAGGATCAACGGAGACACATAAAAGGCATTTGGTGAGCAGCCAGCAGCACTGCTGGACCGCTTGTCCAAGCGCTCTCCTGCAGGGAGGCCAGTCCGTGATGGCCTCTTCCCCAGCACTCGGAGCCTCGGCTCTGCGTTCTGCACCTTTCCTGTAAAAACATGCTCAAACCCATGCCCCCCACCCCTGGTAGGGAACAGGAGAGGCCAGAACATTAAACAGAGTTTTATCTTACCCACAACAGCTTTGCTTTCAGAACAAGAGGAGATTTGGAAAAACGTTTGGGAGCAGTCCTCCCTCAGCCTCAGGTTTGACAGGATCAGTTAGGTTATACAGGATTCCTCTGTCCTCTGCTCCTGCCATTCCGGAGCTCTTTCAGCCTGCTAATCTCTCTCTCTCTGCAGCTGTTTGAGTAAGCTTTCCTAGGTGAATTGCTCATATCTTTTTGCTGCTTTTGTACTGCATATCTGTCCTGAAAAACAGGGTGGCGTCTTACCTTCTGATCTCCTTGCTTGAGCAGTCAGTGTGTAGTCTCTGGTGAGGAGGGGATGTGAGACTGGAGTGGGAGGCTCGCGATGACAGCACATCAAGTCCTCTCACACACCAGAGGAAACACAGAGTAGTTTTTACTTGGGCTTGGTGTAGGTGCTACCAAGGTCAAACGCGCTGTTCATTTGCAAATCTGTCCCGAAGCACATACAGATGCCTACTGAGCACCCCTGTCATATGGAGATGAAATGGAAACAAATCTGCTTCATAGTGCCTCAAATTTAAAGCTAGCAGGTATGTGTTTTTTCTTCCTCATGCTGTGAAATCCCTTACTTCAGTGCTTGCAACAGTTACCAACATTGCCTTTTGAAATTGGTCTTTGTTTTCTCCTTGCTTTTGAATCTTTTTTGTATTGATATTTTTCACCTACTGGATGAGGCAGTGACAAGAAAAGGTATTTTCTTCATCTTGGCCTAAGAACGGTGATGGATAGGGGCTCTTGAGCCTATACACCAGCTGCACCATTGCTAAATTATGATACATCTTTGCTTCCATTTCTTTGCTCTCTCATTCTGCCACCTGAAAGAGATAACAAGGGGGCAAGCTGCTTTCAGAGGTGGGAAACCTGAGGGAAGAAGACCATCACAACTAGCAGAAAGAAAAGGGACGCGTTGTAAGTGGAAATGAAGAGGTGCCAAACTGAGGTTAGTCATGGGGAGGCTGGAGCAACAGCTGATGGGCAGCGTAAACCCAAGCGGTGCTGGAAGGAAGGTGTGGATATGTTTGGTATTTATCATTGCAGGCACAGGCAAGTTCACAAATCTTGTTAAAGTGGTCACACAGCAGAGACGGGTTTAACCTTGACACATACTGAAGCATTTTCTTAAAGCATTCAGTTTTCAAATCAGTGTCCATTTATTGCATAGAAAAAATAGCGTGGGTGCAATAAATCTCTTCCAAGACAGAGAGCTAACAGTAAATCTCTTGTTCTTTTCCCTTTGGAGGAGGCACCAGAAAGCTGTGGTGCATGTGAACTGCTTGCTGGTGCCACAGTGTGCAGTGAGGTTCTTTGGTCCAGTGTACTGGTGGAAGCTGGGCAGGCATGCTGCAGCATTTATGCTCCCTCAGCAAGATTTGTCAGGCACAACTGAGACAAATGGATGGATGTCTTGCTAAATGGGTGGATGTCAGGCTGTTCCTAGGCTGTGGAATTTAGATGAAACTAATGGTAAAGCTCCAAGTAGTAGGGGTAGTCATAATGTACTTTTTTTTTTTTTCTGTTGGAAATTAGACTAAGAATTCTCCTATAACTTTTCTAAGCAAAAGCAACAGTTGATTTTACTTTTATTAATTAGGTGCAGTAACATGTACATGCTGTGAATGCACATCTCTGAAAATTTTGCTCTAAATGAATTAAGTACTAGAAAGACCTTTTTAATGCAGTTAACAAAGCAAACAAGCCCCAAACAAAAAATGCGTTTACCTCTCAGTCATTTGTAGACAATTTAATTCTTAATCTAGCATTTCATTTTTACTGAAATTCTAATCTTCTGGTGTGGTAAATGAAGACCTTTTGATTGTTAGGCCACTTCAGTGATGATTTAGGAAAGCAACCCTGCTAACTGGATGCATTACACAACACTTAATTCAGTTGAAGTCATTGTACCTTGGGCACATGTTGGATGTAAGACATGAATTCAGCTGTAGCTGAATAAGAATTTAGCATGGGCTTTCCAATCTCATATCTCTTTAGAGCACCCATTATTCCCCAGAGAAGCACGGAAGGAAGCAAAGCACTTACTTTAGTTAAATAAAATATTAAATTGTCTACTGAACTTCTTGGAAACCTTTTTTCCCTTTTCAGTACTAAAAGGAAAAAATAAAAATACTTATTTTCATTTTGGTGGGATTTATAGTTTTAATAATGCTGCATTCCCCAGTAGAACTGTCATCCTGTTTTGTTCCTTCTAAAGATGATTTGGAAATTAAAACATCTATCTCTATATTTTTTAAAATAAATCTGATAATATTAGTTGAACAGCAGTAGTTTTCATGGATCTATTAAAGCAGACATGCAGACTTCGAGCATTTTTTCTTTCAGTATCCAGAACTTGCCATTCAAGAAATGAAGTTAAAGCTTGTCAAGTTGTGGAATTCCTGTCTGAACTTTTAAGTTGGCTAAATATTTGAGAACATTCTGCAAAAGAGATTTTAAAAGCAAATTATTATTTCAAGATTTTACAGGAAAATTGCACTGAAGAACTGAAGCTTTGAGTTCTTGGCTCAGCCTTTGTTCTCAATTTGTCAGCTTATACATGGGTTGTGCTGCTGATGGTAATGAGTGGCCGATGAGATGGTTGGGAATCTCACAGGTCACCAGGTGAGTTTCTAGATTGAACCTATGTAACTAGACATTTTGGATCTTAGAGTCATGGGATCGTTTAGGTTGGAAAAGACCTCTAAGGTCGCCATGTCCAACCATTCACCCAACACTACAAGACCACCACAACCACATGTCTCTTAAGCACCTCCAGGGATGGCAACTCCGCCCCGTCCCTGGGCAGCCTGTTCCAATGCCTAACCGCCCTTTCTCTGAAGAAATTCTTCCTGATATCCAATCTAAACCTCTTCTGGCACAACCTGAGGCCATTGCCTCACATCCTTTCTTGTGTGTAGTTTGTCAGATGCTGTGTTAGTAATTTTGCTTGTGGTGAATTAACCTCAAATTTAGACAGTCCTTAAACTTCATACCTCTATTTCACATGTATTGTGTGTAAACCGAGGACCAACAAATATGTTGGTAATGGAGAGAGAAGGTTTTCAGTGACTCCTCAAGCATATGAGAACCTAATGTTTGCATATCCTTGGAGTGTTTACAGTGGCACTGGAGAGGCTTTTCCAGAATTTGGGTATTTTATTAGAGGGAAAATACTAAAGCAGTTTGTCTTCTGATCTCTGTTTTTATGAAATGCTGTTAAAATGGTGAGGTATAATCGCTCTCCATCCTCCTGAGCCTGCCCTCTGAAAAAAAAGGTCACTGTAGGTTTGTGATGCCCCATGTTATCTGTATCTAAATTCAGCAGGCTGCTCTGTTGACTTGATGCATTACAAATATACAAGTTCATAAATGACAACGGCAACACAACATTGGGTAGAGACCTAAATACAAAAGGAGTTTGCAATGTCAGCTTTATTAACATGTAAGCCTCTCTGTTATATTTGTGATAGCTTATATTGCATCTCTTCCCAGGTTTTCACTGACTCTTATCAGGCAATGCATCTTGTGACTTTTATCTGATTAAGTATTTTCATTATATATGATGAAACAATTTCTGGTAAGCATTGCTGGGGGAAGTCATATTTCCAGTGTATTGGGCCTTGATAGCGGAGGCCCCTTTTTGAATGGCTCCAGTTTTATTAGTTGATTAAAAATCAGCTTTTACAATATACACTCCTCCTTTAGAAAAGTTATTATTCACCCGAACGTAGCTTGTGGAGGTAGATAGAAAGCTTTGAGATGGAGGATTAGAGATTACATTGAGTGAGGTCTCCAGATATTCCAAGTTTGAGATGTAAAGCTCTTTCAAGGATAGAAAATAAATGCCTTTACATAGGTTGAATGGGAACTAATTCCATATGTTGCTCTGGGTGGTAAACATTGATTTCCTCCTGAATACAAGAAGTTTAGAAGGTGTGAAATCATCCTTAATGCAAAGAGCACCCAGTGCATCAGTGGGGCCAGTTGGTGCGGTTACTGTGGTTTACTGCAGCGCTCACTGTTGTGAATTTAGCAAGGCATTTCTTTTAGCTTTTCAAAGTATGTAAATTTGCAGAGATTTAAGCTGGGAAGCAGCTTAAGGTCTTTCTTATGAAACACATTTGGAAGATGTTCTGCATGTGGCTATTTTCCAGCTTTATTCTTAATATTAAAATCAATAGAAGTTTATGCTCCTAAACCTCTCTTGCAAAAGATGAATTGATGGCCAGTTGTTGGGAGCGAATTACAGCAATACTGTATTGGATTTTTAAGGGAGACAGATAGGTGTCCATCTAACGTTATTACTGCTATTCTATTTTAGCAGATGTCTTCTCTTCCCTTCTCTGTCTCCATAATGGAAAAATAAATGGGCTTAGTAATTCTAATGAGCTAGTTGTGTTCCTCAGTTGAAACAAAACAAAACCTGTGATACATTTTAGAATACCAGGATGAATAAAATGTCCTTTTCCTTCGAAGTGTGGTCTAAAGTGCTAAGTTTAACAGCTGTTGGTATCCCAGGTTCCATGTTTCATTCTGCCATAGTCACTAAACGTCTGCTTTGCCAAGGATTGTCTCAGGAAATCACTATCATTAGGTAGTATACTTCATCTTCTTTAGAAGTGTCACCTTTTTCTCAATTTCTCTAAAGTCAGATAATTTAAAAACAAGAGCTGTAGCAATGATGGATGCATATATAATATTTGTTTGACATCTCCTTGATGAAGGCTGTCAAAAATACTTCATTTCTATGGACATAATCAAATGCCTGAATTCACTTGAGGTATAGAGAAGCAAAAGCCAAGCCTGTCGTCATCTTTCTTAAGGAACAGAAAAAGTTAATATACAGTGAGCATAGTGGGATTGAATTCATAATCACTGGTTTTGCAGTTATAGCAATATTAAAGCACTGGATTTTTTTGGTGCCTGTCAAGTCTCCAACACTGGCATTTGTTAATAGCACATTCCTTTTGCCTTCCGTGTATGTGAGGATATATCTGTTCATATATAAAGATACATTCTCAGATAAAGTTTGAGACAGAGGTCCTCTGGTGAGGAGTTGGTAGATTGCTCTGTTTGTCTCTGCCAATATAAATTTCAAAAACATGCTTAATAGTAACTGAGTATTATTTTGGGAGCAGTTTGAGTATCTGTTGCAGATATGGCTTGGGAAATAAAGCAGAAGATATCTGTCATGGTATTTATATCTGGAGAAAACTTCACAGAGTTTTCTCAGCACAGTGGTCTCCAATGTGAAGGACTGCACGTCTGCAGAATACTGCAAAACTACTCAGCTCACTGTGCCCACCGATTCACTCTCAAATGTGGGGAGACATCAGTCTGCGGGTCAGTCCTGCACCAGCAATGCTCAGTGTTTTTATTAATGCTCTCCTACACTTCATCTGGATTATGCAAATGATATGAAATTGGGAGGGACTGCAAATATGTTGAAGGACACGGCGAGAAATGAGTATACTCTTGACAGGTAGGAGAAGTGGCTTGGGAGGAAGATGGAATGATATCTTGTAAGGAAAAGTGCAGCTTCCTAGACTTCAGAATAATGAACTGCATAGCATGCGTGAATAGAGTAGAGAATTAACTGGCTAAGCAGGGGTGTTGTAGAAAAAGATCTGATCTTAGCACCTAGTCTGTCTTCCATTTAACTCAATGTTTTGGAATTGAAAAAAGGATGTCGGAGGGTGTATACTAGAAGATGCGTGAAGTAATCCTTAAGACAGAGTGTGGGGTTCTGTTTTGTGCATGGTCCAAGCAGTAGAAGAGTGTAGAGGAGAGCAGTGAGGATGATCCAGCCTGGAAACCTTGCTGTTTGGAGCAGGACAAAGATCTGGGGCTGATTAGTCTGAAGGAGAGAAGATAGCACAGAGGTATCTTAAGGGTAATCTTCAAACATTTGAAAGGCTGCTGAAAAAAGAAAAGGAATGTGAACTCTGTGTAGGTGCTGGATAGAAGAAGTGGTAAAGAGCTCTAACTACAGTAAGGTAGATTCAAGTTGTGAAATTGTTTCTAGCAGGAAGAAAACTCTGTAAGGTGTTGCAGTAGGTTAGGGTATTGTAGTCTTGATTATTGGATGTCTTTCTCATGTGTTGTTCGATTTTTCTAGGGAATACCATAACCATTAACTCTTCTACGAACTGTGGGTGGACTAGATGACTTTTTAAGACCTCCTTGTAGCCCTTTCTTTTCCCCTTATAACATATTGGACTGCAGGCCTGTTTCAGGTTCTTTTAAGGATGAGACATTTTATAAATGGTATATGCCTTTTAAAGTACATAAACTGGTATAAGTTAGCCTGGTGCTGCAGGTTCCAAATTTCTCAGTACAATCCTGTACAAGATTTGGAAGGAAAAATATGCTTAGAAAGAATAGTAACTTTTACAGACCGTAAGAATGGGTAATTGTCTTCTGTAGAGAAGTGATTTGAGGGTTATGGTTAGGGGTCACATCAAAAACTGCAAGCAAATTTGAGAGTGAAATTGTTTCATTGTCCTTCTTTCTTTCCATTTTATCAAACTGACAATAGTGGAGGGATGTTTTAATTTTTCACATTTCACTTTTTAATTTGATCTATTAAATGAATTTTTAAATACAAACTTGCTTCTTGCACTTCAGACCCTTTTACAATCTGAGTATCTCGGCGCATTTAGTATAAGTGGAAAATTGTATAGAAATTACCTTAACATCCATTCCATACAGCTTTTTACTGCCGGCCTCATCATCGAAATACACATAGCACATGCCCAGCTGGTATAACTTAATTATGTTCAATTTGTGTGCTTTAATTATTACAGACCAGTTTTTAGAGTCAATTTCTATGCCTCACCCACGTCTGTTGCTGGCTTAAAGGAACAGCTGTATGAAAAAACACGTTTTCAAGAAGACACGTTAAAAATAATGCATTTGTTTTTCCTTCCTTCTTCCTGTGCTTTCTGTGATCCTTTACTTTCTAAATGTCAGTTAGGTCAGTAAAATACTATTTTTAAAACAAACAAACAAAAACATGTATGCAACCTGGGTCAGAAGCTACAGGTGTATTTTGTCTAAAATTAATAGTCTCAGAAATTAGACCTTAAAATGGTTAGAAAAATCTGACAATGTAATAGCAGGGCAATTTTTTGCCTGCTTTGCAGCAGAGGCTACACTGAATGGTTGTCTTAACATAGCATTGTGACTGTTAGTTTAAAAGTTTGTTGCTGATGGTGGAAGATCACAAATCACCTGTTGTGCAGCTCAACGTGCTGTCAGTTTTGTGGGATGGAAGTGGATTGCCTGGGAATGGAAGGGGAACTGGAGAGCAGGATGGGATGTTTCCATAGTCATAGCTCTGTTCCCTCCGCAGCCACTGAGGCATTTTGGTCGGGTGATTCAGAACTCGAGACGGATAAATCATCTTCTGGTGGTCTTGTGGTTGTAGGAAGATTAGGAAAATTGGGCCTTTAATCCCAGGCTTCAGCCAACTGCTTAAAGCTTGTCTGAATGGATCTGAGCCAAGGTCTCTGCGTCTTCTAAAGTAAAAATTAAAGAACAAAGGAGAAATCGTGTTAGTATTTAGCTGCTTCAATCTGTTAGGATGTGAGATGGCCTTCTAAAGATGAGTTTACAGGGGCTGTTAGCAAACTGATGTCAGAAGTCCCAGCTGGGAGATCAGTTCCCAGCGAGCCTTACTAAATAAATGCATACACACATACCCCCCTCACTGTTTCTGGAAGTTTTACTGGGGGGAGGTCTGGGAACAGGAGAGTGGTGCTGGTCACCACTGTTGGGTCTTAGGAGCACATCGATTCTCTACCAAGTTGGCAGAGCAAGTTTGGACCAAATAACTTCCCCTGAAGCTCTGCCGTGTGAGCTTTAAGTTCACTGAGCTCCATGTTGTAAACACCAGGAGTGTCCATGTGTTAAGTTCAGTGACTGAGCTGAGAAAAAATTGAATTAACCTAAACCATCTCATTTAACCCCCAAAATGTTTTTGAGCTTGTATTTTGAATGTTAATTTCTAAATGTGTCATTTTGAAGCAAATGGTCCATATTTTGAAAAATTGGAGATTTTTTAAAATTGTTTTGCTTAGGAGTTGGTTTTATTCCATGATGAAATATAGTATCAGATGTTTTTCTTCTCCACTGATTCATTTTTTCTATTCATTCACTAAACACAGCAAAAATGTGCCCTGTTTTGTTTAGGTGTGTCCTTTTGGACTGTATCCTATAGCCTGTGCTCTGAATAAATTTAGAGGGAGCTTAACTATTTATTGCAGCTCTCTAATTATAACTGCAACAGTCTCAAAATTGATCCAAACTAAATTAAAAACCAAATTGCTGCTGCTGCTTCTGTTCTTTGAATTACCTGAATATTAATTCAGCTAGTGATACTTCTGAAATAGGAGATTTGTTTGTTTGGAAGAAAGAGGGGAGGAACGTTTTCAGCCCAGCTGAGCTTTGACATCAGGAACCCCTCTTGGTCTGATTTCTGATTCCCCACCACCCCCTTTTTTTAAAAATCCATTCATAAACCCCCGTGGCAAAGTGCATGAGCTGCTGGGGAGAACATGTCAATAATTCAGATCACATTATACTGGCAATTCAATCAAATACAAAGTTACCTACGTTTCAGAGACATTTAAAATTCCTAGTTACGTAGGAAGTTAATTTGAAGGAGCAGCTGAATGCCTTCTGGAAAATACTGAGAGTTTCTCTTTAGTACCCATTCTGCTTGCTTGCTCTTATCGTATATTTTCGGCATTTCTCTAACCTTGTTCTTGATGACAAAAGACATTTGCATGAAAACAGGATCTTTGTTTCTTAACTGTTCATCTGTTCCTGCTGTTTATTTCCCACCTAAAGTCATAATCCTCTGTTTGTGGCATCACAATTGGTCGCAGTGGAAATTATTATGTCGTCACAAACGGAGGATTATGACTTCAGGTGGGGGGATAAGCAGCAGGAACAGATGAACTCTTAAAAGCAAAAATGCTGTTTCATGTAAATGTCCCTCGTAATGAAGAAGAAACGGAGGCAAAATATGATAGAGAAACAGAAAATTGGAATGAGCAGGCATGTGCCTGAACAGTAGGGCAGCAGATTTTCCTTGAGGCAGGAGCAGCTATTTTAAATTAGGGACATGTCCGTGTAGAATTTATTCTTTTAAATATTTTTCCCTCAACTAAAAAAATACAAAACATTGGTGTTGCTGCTCAAATACAAAAATGGCTGCTCAGTTTTGAGAGGGGTTTTTCATCTTTGTCTCATTCCTTTGTGCATGTGTTTGTCAAATAACTTTTAAACTTACGGGAGTTTCCCTTTTTGTGCCTGCTGATAGGTGTTTCAAGCCTGAACCCCGCCATTTGGAATGGAGCATCTGCACCGTGTAAAGCAGGATGACCATGCTGGAAGCTCAT
Source organism: Cygnus atratus (assembly GCF_013377495.2). Lineage (NCBI taxonomy): Eukaryota > Metazoa > Chordata > Aves > Anseriformes > Anatidae > Cygnus > Cygnus atratus. The sequence goes on from NC_066366.1 coordinate 32,992,541, forward strand.
CTAAACCACACTGCTGAGCCAATCAGCCAAATGCTTTTCACGGGCTGCTTCCATTTAATACCACAAGCAGCAAGCTGACATTTCTCTTCAGCATCATAAGATGGAAAGCTCTGAAATACCCAGTAGCAATCTCAGCTTGTACCTTATTTTGGTTTTATCTGAGTTTTTTTTCCTCCATGTTGCAGCTGCTCTATTCTTTAGTAAAAAGAGGTTAAAAAATTATTGGTGCAAATGAAAAGGTTTATGAGAACGGAAACTAGAATACAGAATAGAAATGAGCATAGGGAAAGATTAATAACAAAGCCTATTGTGGACTTTCTGTGGTAGCAGCCAATTTGACTTGCTTTCATTAAAATTCTCCTTGTTAGCTCGGGTGATGTGTTGGGGTGATGGACTATTTGATGTCTAAGAAGTGGTGAAAAGTTAGCTGTCTAATGATGGACTAATTAGAAAGCCCATCCTAGCAGGATCCATGGAAATTGATTTGCACGGTGCCATTTTTGCTAATGAGAATCATGAATACATGTTTGCAGTCCTTTACTTACTCTTCCTACCCACAGCTAATGAAAGAGAAGCAATCATTAAGACCTCAGCTACAAACCAGTTTCCTTTGCCTTGTAGGAATAGCCATACTCGTAAGAAATTCACTTTTAAATAATAGTCTTGATAGCAAAGCAAGCTCTACACATCTCCCTCCTATAAAATGCCTGCCTTTCCTAGTGCATCTATTTTCCAGTTATCCTCACTGAACAGGGAGTAAATATGTTCTGTTTGCAATTTACAGAAAATTGTCGTTACCGTGTGAGACTAGAAGAAACTATAAATATTTGGATTGAGTAAAATTAAAATTAGATGACTTTTCCTACAAGGGCATAACATGTCCATTCACAAGTAGGTCAAACATTTTTAATATTTATGCGTGTAAGACAAACAATAAACCTGTTACTTTCAGTATCTTGTTCCATGATTTTATTTGAGTGCACATTTACCCAGTTGCTTTCAGATGCTTTTAATCTGCCCAGACGGTGTATGCCCAGCCAGGCCCCCATATGGCACAACGGAGATTATCCACAAAATCAGAGCTCTTTGCAGAAAGACCTCCCGAATAAAATGTGGTGTTGATCAATGTGGTGTGGCTACCCTTAAGGAAATCTTCAGTTGTCCCTGGGACTCTATCCTTCTGTCTTCTCCCTAGCATCTTAAGGCTTGCTATCAAACTGGCCTTCTCTGGCCAAAAATGTTCAGGCACTGCCTTGCCTTTCTCTTTCACCTGTATACGTTCCTGTAAATTCTACCATAATTGAAGAAAACTGTAGACTTAGTCAATTATCCCTTAATTTAGCTCTTTTAAGTGCATTTTGACTGGTGCAACCAATGGCTGAAATGTAGCATTAGGCTCTAGGAACTAGCTGTTCAATACATTTTCATTGAAGTGGATGTCCCATAAATGCTGTCAGACAAAGGTGGGGCAGAGGAAGTGGAAGCTAAAAGTGTAAACTGACAAGCAGCTGAGAGCTGAAAGTAAGAGAGCCAGCAAGGGAACGGTGAAATGCCGTTGTAGGGAGCAATGAAAGAGTCAGAGCTGGAGGTTGTGTAGGGAAAACCAGAAACAAGGGGATAGGTAGTTTGAAGCTAATATCATGTGCTTGGATTAGGAGAAGGGATAGTAGAGGAATCTGAGAGTGACTTATCAGAAGGGAAATAAGAATGGCAGGAGGAAGAAGGAAAGTGTTAGTGACTGTATCAGTTCTTTAGCTTTCTTGTTAGTTAATAGCAAGCAGGTGCAGAAACTTTCAAATATCTGTAAGAGATTTTAGTAAGAGAAGGACGGTAATTTGTTCTGGGAAGGAGAGATTACATGCAGACACTATCACAAAATAATAAGATACAGGTTTCAATGTCTAATTTAAATATGATCAAGAGAAGTCCAATTTATTTTAAGGTAACTAAAGAAACTGAGTTACCTCCACGTGACCAGGGAGAAAGATCTTCCATCTTGCAACAAAGGAATTTGAGCAAAGTCAGCACTTTTAACTTTTTTCTGAGGTTGAGCCTGACTGCTTTATCTTGCAAGAGAAGTGCGTGCGTTCACAGTTCTAGTTCAAGGAAGTTCCTTTGCATTAGTTCCCTGAAGCAAAAGTGTTATCTGTTTTTAGCAGTGAAAACAACTGTAAATGTGTTCATCTAATGGCTTGCTTTTTCCCCTCAAAGAGGAGATTTTCTAATTTAAAAATCTACTTCTAATTCCTCCATTCGTGTTTTGTGATGTAGCATCAGTAAAACATATATGCATGTATATTTTTCAGGTATATATTAGGAACAGCTAGATATGGTAGGTACAAGATTTGCAATTTCTTTGCTGTTCTGACTTACCTCTCAGCATTTTTTTTATTATTCCTTTTTGTTCCTGTAATGGAAACTACATAAGGGATTAGGAAGAAACATCAAACCCATATACACTTTTTGCACTGTTATTGGAGTGGGTTTTCAGCCTACTTATAATGCATGCCATTTAACATCTAAATCCTCTGACCATTATGTTGACACATAAAAAGAAACAAAGAACAAACACTTTCTTTAAATTAGCCTTTTTTGGACTTTGTTGTGTTCAATACTTTAAAAAAAAATATGAAAACGAGCCTGCAAAGCACTTGCATCTATGCACAGCTTAAATAGAGATAATACAAAATGGCAATCAAGGAAGATTATCCAGTACAGCAGACTAGAAAAGATGTATTTCTAGACCATAGTAGGACTTTGATAACTAATAATTCTTTTGAAAAATAAATGATGAAAGGTATGGGTATACAGTAATGTGGTCCACTGGTTTAGCATAACATACAATATTGATGACTGATTATCATTTTGACGAAATGCTGCTATATACGGGCTCAAATGTTTGGGTTTAATTTAAAGCTCATGTCATACAGCTGTTTACTTATAATGAAAATATGCTAGATTAATGGCTTGTTGGCCTGTTTGGGACAGAAAAAAATGTTGATATGGGGAAATAGTTTGTAGTGTCATTTGCTCTTGTACGATTCTGATAAACAAATTAGTTAACTGTAATATATTGTGTAAAACAATCTCTGAAAGCATACTGGGTGATAGGATTAGGGCAAAGATGTTGTTAACGTTGCACATGTAACTGAATATCTATTTGCTGCTCTGAAGTCTGTTGTGTTCTTTCTGTATAGAAAAACACCCGTGTATCCAAGGAGCTGCTGTATTGTACGGGATTTGATAGCTGTTTAAAAATAGATGTAATGGGGAGTTGGAAGCCACTGGACGACAGTGAATTGTCTGTAGTAATTACAGAACGCTCTGTGAACAAACCTTTTAACCTCCCAGTGTTCAGGTCAGAGACGTAGACTTCATAGGCACAGAGCTACTTGGCTGAAATGGACCAAAACAATAAAGGAAATGCCACGTTAATAAGAAAGCAATGAGTGATGTTAGAAACCTAAGAGAAAAACCCGTTAGAAGAACACCAGTCATCTACCTAGCTGGTATGTCATCCTGCCACATAAGAAGAAATCACCTACACGGTTCTGTTCTCACCTCAATGCTGCCTTTGTGCTGCTTTGCACTCCCTCCCCCTTCATAGGTGCTTCTTGTCTTTCTTCCCTTAACATGCCCTTTCCGTTTCATTTTCCAAGTGGCGTTGTGCTGCCACCTGTGCAGGCTCAGTTTCCCACTGTGGAAAAAGAACCTCGTTTCCTCTCTTCTCCGTAAGCATGGCCAGTGGTGTTGCAAAGCCCAAAGGTTAGCTGAGGTGTGTCTCTTGTCCTTGCTTAAGTTGGAGACCTCTAAGTTTTGTTTTTCTTTAAGATGATATTAAAATGCAGCCATTTACAACTAGGGAAATCAAAGCCCTTGAACAGTTGGTCAAGTAATAAGCATTCATATTTTGGTGAGTCTGTCCTGGATTTAGTAATTTGTTTAAGACTGGTCAAATATTGGAAGCATCTTCATCATTTGCTGAGCTGTAGTTGTAACAGCAAGAAGCTACAACAGGGTAGGGTCAGGCTGGTGTTAAGAAAAGGTTCTTCTCCAACAGTGTGTTCGGGCACTGGGACAGGCTCCCCAGGGCAGTGGTCATGGCACTGAGCCTGCCGAAATTCAAGGAGCGTTTGGACAATGCTCTCAAACATGTGGTCTGATTTTTGGGTGGTCCTGTGTGGAGCCAGGAGTTGGACTCAGTGATCCTTGCGGGTCCCTTCCAGCTCAGGATATTCTATGAAATGGTTATGGAAGACCTATTGTGCGTTTTCAGTGGGATGGTTAGGAATCCTACAGCCAGGAAACTCAGGAAGCCTCTGTAATTAAGGTGATGAATCACAGTGTTAAAGTCAATTTAAGCAGCTGTGATTATTAGAATAATTTTTGAGGAACTCACTGGTAGAAAAATGTCTTTAATAATCACACTTCATATTACACATTAAAAAATTGAAACCTTCAGGTTTTTTTTTAATATAAGGGATGCATATAAAGAATAAGTAAGTTATATCAGTTTATGGGCTCTGTTACCTAGTCATCAGTCATGTAAATTTGCTGCGCATTCTGATTTCATCAGAGAGAAGTTTGTTTATCCCTGGGGAATCGGAACAATGAGCTTGTGAGTCACCCTGCATTTGTGTAGCCCTCCCCCAACAGCTTGTCATAGCAAAACCAAAAATTAATCTGCTTTGCACTTTAGGGTCTTCCCCCGCCTGCAACTCATGTGTCCTTGACTGAGTGAAGTCTGTTGTCTCTGGGGTTTAATAAACCAGATGAGGTGAGGAAGAGAGAACCCCACAGGATTTTCTTGCTCACCATGTTGAGGACCAGCTGGCTGATGTGCTCTGCCTTCCCATGGCTGTGATTTTTTTCCCTCTTTTATTCCCTTCACAGTTGGGTAGCATCATTTAAAAAAATAAAAAATAAAAAAAATCCCCACAACAACTTCGATAATCTGCAGTAAAGAATCAGATCTGTAGCTTTATTCAAAACTTGAGACAGAATAGAAGAGGCATGTTTATGGTTTTCTCTGCTGACATTTTTCAGTCCACACTAAAAAGAAATGACGACACTTGCCTAGGGAAACATCTTGGAGAAGCAGGGAAAAAAATAGTTTAGTCAGAAGAACTGCGGTTTTGATTCATTTCTTAGTTGCTGTATCTACCCTATAGCCTGAAGTCCCCCAGAATACTGTGGCTATAGGTCACAGAACACCAATTTTCTTAACGTATTTTTGTTAGGATTAAGTCTTACGTCCCATTGTCTCAAGAACTCTGGAAGTTTGATACCCCAGAAGTTCTGTGTACAAAAGTTGCAGAACAGATACGATAACGTGATGATCACTGGACCCAACGTGAGTGTAACACTTAGCTCCTCTGCTCTCGCTTGCTTTGTCCAAACGGCTCAACAGCACAAGAGTAGGAATTTGGAAAACCGCAGCTCAGATATGAACCATCTGTTAACACCAAGCAATTAATTAACTTAGCACCAATTGGGGTTGGTTTCCCCTAGTGAATGTGCGTTACGTATACAGGCTTTGTAGGCATTGTCTCTGCAGAACAAGACTTTAATTCTTAGTTAGGCATGGTTCCATCTAATTTCAAAATGTGCATTTTCATCCAAATCCAGATGCACAGAGTAGCCCTGCCAGAGAGACTGGCACTTTTTTTCTGTAGGAACTTTGGGTACCAAAGCTCCAGTACCCAAATTCCAGTAGGAACTGTAACCTTTGTTTACCCTCTAAATAAATAAATAGTTCATCTACTTGTAAATGCTGGCTATTATTGACATGCTATGTAAGTATTCAGGTAATTTTCTTATTTCTTGGACTTCACTGAAAGAAATGATGCTTGTTCCCATATCCCAGCTGTTACTGCACCAGCCAGTAAAGACTGGATTCCAGTTTACCAAGTGACCTACATTTTTTCCCAAACATACTAAGTTTTATGAAAGGCAGTTTTCAGTGGTACGTATCTGAAAACTAAGGGATTCTCTCCTAAAGCTATAGGATGCCTCTGGGCTGTCGTGAGTAGTGACAAAACAGGAGACTGCTTTATCATTGTTGGAGGATGAAGAGGAACACGCAGTAACTGTTACTGAACGTGGCATCTGACTTGCTATGACAGGCAGGCATTTTAGATAGCACAGGTATGTTCTCCATTGTATTATGCATGCAAAGAAAGAAGTGGATGCATAGAAAACAGTGTAAAATACATTACTGTATTTCATACGTGCTTAATATGCTTAGATGTTCTTAGTAATTGGTGGTGTGCTTGGGGAACTGTAAGTTTAGTCAATATTCAAAGCAACAGTTGTATTCAAACCCAGTCAATGCAACCCTCTTTCTTTCCCTCTCTAAATAAATTCGAAATATGTGGGTGTTTTACCATATAATTATCTATTATATGTGAGAAGAGAAGTGTAAGAGGTGTAAGATCATTTACTGGCACTGGAAAAAGAGAGTAACTGACTACCACCCATCCAGTGATTAAAGTGCTGATGCTTCTGACACTACTAGCTACTGTCAGGAGAAGCCAGAAGTGAGATGACGTGAAGGACTAAGCTAGGAGAGAGAACTCTTAACAGTAAAAATGTAGACATGATGTTCTTACTTTCAATGGATTTTTTTAATCTTAATTTCTCTTTGTGAAACTAATCTTACAATATGGAGGAAGCCAAAGGGGGAAGGTGAGAAAGGTCAAGTGGTAGACATCCATGTCTGATGCTGTTGCAAAAATGTTTAATTTATATTAATTTAATGATTATACTAATTTGTATTTGTGTAAGCAGGTAGAATGTGGATATTCTGCTTTTCATACTTGGAACTCTACACTGAAATATTACTTCCATCTATCTGCCATGTTACACTGCAGATCAAGCGTGAAACAGTCAAGAATGTGCCATGAAATATTTTTATTAGACAGTTTTCATCCTAGGAACTTGATGGGATATCGTATGTTGTACAGTGGTTTTACTCTGAGTATGATGGTGCATATGGGTGTGAGAGTGTGAGATGCTTTAAGGCTTCAGAAAACAGTAAGATGAGGGAAGGAGGGATGAGTATTTGTCTTTCCTCCATGCTTCTCTGTCAAGATTTTAGCTGAACTTTTGTATTAAGGGATTCTGGAATTCTGCATAGGTGCATCCATAACGAAGTCTTGTCTACCTTACTCTAATAAGCTGACTTTGTTGCAGCAGTGTTGCTGCTAATCTTAGGACCAGAGCCCTCCTTCAGGAGACTTCAGGTCTCTCTGCACGCCTAGAAGCCTCTGAAAGACTAGGAGAAAATTGGAGACTTGCAAGGGCTAAACCTCCAAATAGCTGAGTTTTTCACAGGTGAAAATGGAAGATCAATAAGGTGAGGGTTCAGAGCACGATTCTCTACTGCTGTGTTGTGAGTCAGAGCAGCATGAGAAATGCTTTTTCTTTGCAGCAGTAAAAGTTGGGCAGTCACTGGGGTGAAGTAGCAAGGAGTGCTTAGTGGCAGATGTTGTGTTGCAGCACAGTTTCAGCTTGAAAGTGTGGGGGTAGAAAAATCAGATGAGATCAAACACTTCATAGTATTGCTTCCAGCGGAGCTCCATGGAGGTGAATAGATGGTTGGGACAGCTATGAAGCAGAGTCAGATGAACTGAAGAGCTAAATCTAGTGTCTGCTGTTGACAGTGTTGAGAACAGTGATTACTGAACGTTTGAGCTGAGATCTCTGTAGTAGCTCTCTTACTACTTGCTAAGGACCTATGGAGACATCTGTAGAAACAGCCAAGGTTTTAGCAGAGTGAGCCTACAGTGTCCTGGCTGTGCAGCACTAGCTAGCTCATGAGCAGGACATGGTACACAGCCTGAGCAATGCAGACAGCGCTGGAGCAGAGATGTCCCTTCCATTAGGATGTTCTTTGAAGGCCACAACTAGCCTGTGTAACTTGTGAATGTACCTACTTACGTGTAGCTACTAATTACCATCATTCAACACCCAGGGTGTGCAGTCATACCTTTCTAGAATGTGTCAGTCTTTGGAGAAAATACAAATGTAGGCAGGCAGGTTGATCCAGGTTCCTCCCTCCTCCCCTGAAGAGCTTTAGGACAAGATTTTTGAGGGAGAAGAGTAAATGCCACAGTTTGTTCTTGTGTGTTCTTTGAATTTAAGGGAATATGTTAGACTCACTGGTGAAACGGAAGAAAATCCTGGCTGAATTTATGGCCATCAAAGTTGAACTTAAGAAGAATTGGGCAGAAAGAAGTTTGCAGAGTCTCAGGGCATTCTAATAAGATTTGAAACAAGGCTTTCTGTTTTTTATGAATATAAATAGCATTCAAAATTACCACTAAATAGGCTCCAAAAAGTAAAATTCGTGTTAGGAATGTTAGTGATTGTTAATAGAGGAACAGAGAATAAAACAAAACATCTTTGTAGTGTGGAATAAATTAATGGGGCATCCTCATCTTAATATTTTGTGTGGTTTGGGTTCCTTTGTTCCTCCTATCATCACTCTATCACTCTTCCCCCTCAGAAAAAAAAAAAAAGAAAAGAAAAAAAAGATTCACTTGAAAAGATGCAGAGAAAGATGACAAGCATAATTCAAGGTCTACATCAATCTCCATATTGAGGAGTGTCAGTGGACTGAGTCTCTGCACTGTGGAGAAGAAACCACTTGGAGAAAATCTGGGATAGAAGCTTATTAAATTGTGAGTATTGAGAACAGGGAATAGTTATTGACTAGTTCTGGTACAAGAACTGGAGATCATTAATGAGGTTAGCTGGTAGGCACAAAACAAGTGAAGGACAGTATTTCTTTTCAGAACACCTCTGAACTGTTATCTTAGTGCCACGGGTTGTTTTGATGGAAAATTTGCATGGGTTTAAAAAGTGAGGAGACAAATTTGTGGAAGAAAAATCCATTAGGACCTATTGAGCACAAGACTCAAGAATTCAAGTGCCTTAGCTGTAAACAGCTAGAAACTCGGCGAGCACGCAGAGGAAGTATCATTCGTTATCAGCTTGCCTTGTTCTTCCCTTCATTTGTGCCCAGGTAGTGTTTCCAAGAGAGACAGACAGCGGGCAAGGTGGATTTTTAGCCTGATCCAGTTTTCAGTCCTCATTTAAAAAAATAAAAACGTACGCTTTTGCTTTAGGACATAATTGATGTTTCCTTTAGGCTAGTTAATTCCTGCATGTGCTTTTCCGAATCTGCCTGTGGAACATCTGATAACGATTACAGTTGGAAATAGTCATGGTGAATCATACCCGTTGTCTACTTCAGCCAATGTATTATATTTCCCTGTGTCTATGCATTCCAATATCTTTCTTTTTTAAGAGACTACTTCCATAGCTGTGGTAGTTCAATGCAATTGTGGCAGATGATGGAATTATTAAAAGAATACTGGGAACGCTGAGACCACGCAGGTGCTCAGAGACTGTGGTGATATGCTAATTAGGAGGACTTTATTGAGAGCTTTTAAATTCCTCTTCCTTTACTGACACCCTTAATATAAAACTGAAGGGTAGAGCTACAAATACTATGTAGTGTTACTTAATGCCTTACATTGACTACCGAAGTTCAGGTCTTCACCCCGCTGTTTGCTGCTCGAGAAATAAATGAAGTACCAAACATTCCCTAGTGTGGCAACACCTCCAAGGGCACGTCCGGGCACATTTTTATTGCGGTCATAAAAGCAGCAGCACTGTATCGTATGTGCGGCAAGCAACAATATATACAAGCCCACTCTGGTTGTCCTACACTCAAAGTAGTGAGCTTAAAGACCCTCAGCTGGCCTAAGCAGATCTGTGCACATCTACGTCCTGCAGACCTCTCTCTGGATAGCATTTCCATCACCTGTGACTGGGTGGAGAGCATTGCCTGCCTTCTGATTTATATTTTTGCCAGGTTGCTTCAAGTTACTGTGTGACGGGGTTATAATAGACTGAGCAGTGAAAGAAGCAGCCTATTTGTCAAGTTATACGAACATTTTATGGTCTCTTTTTATTCAGCGTAAAGCATTTTATGTAGATAAGCAGATACCCAGCTAGAGGAAATTCTTCTGCCTTCCCTCCCCACGTCCAGTGACCTGCATCTCCCTAACCAAGAGGATGGGGTAAGCGATCTCCTGCTGTAGTTCTCTGCTCCCTGAAGCCTGGCTGTGTGGAATCGGGTAACAAAAGGTGCCTGTCATGGACTGTTTGCACACATGGGCGCAGAAAGGCAGGTTAGAGGGAGGGATGCAGAATCGGTGACATGCTGAGCTGCAGAACAAATGTTGGTTGCTTCAAGGCTATGGAAGGCAACCCGTACAAATGCTAATTCATGACATTGATAGGAATGCTCTCCTCTTCAAAGAAGCCTTGGGATGCCCTTAGCCATGTGGTTGTCATGTAACAACACATGGCCCTTTTTTAACTTCTATATTAGTATTACAGTTAATTTGCAGAGTTGGAGAATATTTTGCGTGACTTTCAGACATGTCCTCCTTTCCTCCCTTTTTCATCTAAATAGTTCTGGCTCTCTCACTAAGGCCATTTCAGATAATGTAGTTCTCCTTGCTTTTGTGACTTTTCATCCCTTTGTAGAAGCAACCACAATAAGACTTTTGTTCTGCCATTGGAGATTTTCTCATTGTCATAGTAACTAAATATGAATAATACAGCTACTAGTATTTTCAGATACAGAAGAGTAACTGGCACAATTGAAAGAGACCTGATGATTTCTGTCGCCACAATTTCAGGGATGACATATTTAGTAAGACGGTATTGAACTTGTCTTAAAAGGTAACTTGTCTGGAAAGGTAAAGGAGAAACTGGTGTTTTCAAAGCTGAAATGAGTTGGTTGAGTCTTAGCCTGATATGCGCTGGGTACTCCACTCAGTGAGGAACCCTAGAATTTTTGCAAAAAGAAGAGATAAGAGGTCAGTGGCATCTAGGACAATACTGAGTAACTACTGCTGCTGAAAAAGCAGATAGTATTGCAAACAAGGACGAGTACAGAGCAACGTGGATGGCCCAAGCCCAAGGATATTAAGATGGTTGTTTGGCAAGGACAGAGGGGCATTGGCATTCTGGGCTCTATTTGCATTGCATTGGTGTCACTGTCTCTCTTAATTTGAGCTCAGGCTTATCTCTAAATTTGCCTAGATTTAAAAACAAGACCCAGAACTGCTGGGCTGATTTTTTCCTTCTAATATGGCTATCTTTGTTGTTCTTTTCTGAAAGTGAACAAAACAGGTGTGGTTAATATTGAGTTGCTAGCTCACTTACTTGGGATTGTTCTTTTCATTGCAAGCTCAAAAAAAAAAAAAAGGTATGGTTGGAAACTGTTCTGAGCTGTCAGCTCAGATCAAGTATGGTCTGTGTAGCACAGTGCAGCGTGCAGTGTTTACTGCAGACAAAAGAGAAGGAAGTATTGTTAATTCTTGCTGCACCGTTTTCTGTGAAACCTGAAGATGCTGGGAAGGTGTTGATTTTTGTTTCTGTTTTTGTAAATGATGTTTCATGTTTCCAGGTGTATCATTTGCACCGAGTCAGATGTCAGCAGAACCCAGAGCAGAATTCAGCCCTGCGTTCCCCAACATCTTGGGGTGCGCTACGAGCCTGGCAGCAAAGTCGCAGTCATCCATCCTTATCCCATCCTCTTTTACCACCACTTCCCCTAAACAGTAACCCAGCAAAGCCCTGTCCCACTCTGATCCTGGCTGTGGGCTTTTCAGTCAGCACCGATAATTAGACTTTGAGATAAGCCATCTGCTTGCTGGCCCCCAGTGGTCCGTGGGCTTGGCACTGAGCTGTGGCGGCTGGTGACAGGTCTGCTGCAGGAGAGGGCTGGCAGTGACACAGCAGCTGCTCGCCGAGATACCGAGTGCTCTTGCAATTGAGCACCTACGTGCTGGGGGTTTTAAAATGTCACTGGCCAGGAGGAGAAAACAGCGCTCCCATAAACAGCACTTTCTGTTGCTCTGAAGCACTGGAGAGTAAAGGGAAGGGAACGGCCTGCGCTAATGAAGGGAAGTTAGGGTGGGAGGGCAGAGAAGCTGAGTTCAGTAATGAATTCATGATTTCATTATACTTTTGAGCATCTGGGAAGGGAAGGCAGACACATATTTTGCCCAAGTTAATACTGACTGATTGTAAATGGAGGAGAGCAGAGAAAAACCTTTCTCTCACACGTTGTTTGTCCTGTGCTTTTGGCAGTCTTGTCCCCATCGTACAGATCAGCAGTGCCTGAACCTATATTTGCAATGGGATATCTCACATTAACACCTTCGCAGAGAGGTTTAAAAGCACTGTGCACCTGTATTGGGCTTTATACTGAGCCTGGGAGACCAGCTTACCCCTGCTTCCAGTTTTTCCTTTTGTTTTTCCCCTCACTCCATCATTTGGCTAGAAATCCCTTTTTTACTGCAGACTCCTGTCTGCTCTGCCTCTGACATTGGAGTGCAGAAGCTTTATTATTACTGTTATTATTTGTTATTATTAAAGCTCCTATCTAGTCCAATTCCTGTTGGTGAACAAAAATCTCTATTTAGGCTGATTTTTTCCTTCTTTTTCCTGTTGTGCAGAGGGCATCTTGCATGAACAGAGAGGGATAAATGTTTGGTTTCTTTTCTTTCCAAAAGCAAGTGGAAGCTTAGGTCAAATCAGTCACTCTCCGCCTGGCTGGATTAACAGCAGTATTGCTGCAAGTTTTGTTTATTAGCCAGGAAACTTCTTTCTTATAAGGACAACCTCACGAATTCCAGTTCTGTGAGTTGGTAGGATTCAGGGATGTCCCAGAGGGTATAATGGCCTCATTCTGGACCTAGGAGGAAATGGAAGTCATTCTGCTGATCTAACAGACAGAAGTTTTTCCTAATATTTAAGGTCTGATTCCATTTATTTTTCTATCGATGAAGTGAAATTGTCAACAGTTCAACAAGAGAGGACTAAGTGCCCCTCTCTCCCCTCAAAAAAGAAAACAAAAAAGCAACTAACCAAATAAACAAAAACCCCAGAAGTGTTAGCATTATGTCAATGACTTGGGAGGTACTTCAGGTTTTGCAGTGCTGACTGCTATGACAACACCTGTATTCAAAAGCAGCTGCAGCAGTGGCTGTGGTGAGCAGTGCAGTGTGAGCCAGTGCCAGTCCTTGGACTTATTTACATCTGGGGTCTGGTGCTCCAGGCAGCAACTTGCCTTCCTGCCTTTCCTGCTGGAAGAGATGAGGCTGGCAGGAAAGGGGGAGAGGGTCTGAGCTAAGGATAACAGGACAAAGAAGGAAAAAAAAAAAGAAAGAAGGGCTATCAGTGGAAACCACATCAGATTAGTGAACTTTAATTACATTTAATTTTCATTCTTAACATTTATCTAAAAGGTGATTGAGGAAAGGTTTATTAGGATTCTGCGTCCCTATAGCCCTTCTTTGAAAGAACACTGAACAAGATGATTGCTTGCGTGTCTAATTAGAAGTTTTTCCCCTCTTGATCACCTTAAGTCAAATTCATTTACTCTGCTTGAAACAAGGATTTAATTTGATATTTTTTTTGCATCAAAAGATGTCTCTCAAACTTGATACAGAACCACAGCCTGCTAATCAAGACGGAACCCATTACCAGCCCTGTTTTATGAATATTCACATCAGAGGGCAGCACCAACCTCATTAGGAAGGGTGTTGCAATCATTATTAAACTGTTGGAGTCCATTATGATTCAGAGTGCTGTAATGATGACTGATACCCACTGAGGGCAGCTGAGAAGAATACTGGAGCATAATGACCTCACTTTTTTTTTTTCCATCGGCCTATGGGGCTTCTAAAGGCTTTCAGCTTACGTCGTTTGTATTTTTTTTTTCATCAAGTGCATGAAAGTGGTCTTAACATCCCTGATTCTCTTGCACAAGTGGCAGAGAGAGAAACACAAGAGCAATTAGGGAACCTTGAGGTTATGTTTGGGTGATGTGGTAAGTCAGTAATACTACTAATTCGTTCAGATCTTAGCTCTCCATTAATGAGTTGTTTCTTGTCAGTTACACTAAAAGCTCAAAATTTATAAGCTGGATCAAGCCTCTTCTGTGCCTTCCTTGTAAAGTGAAAAGACGACTGCTGTTAAACCTGAGTTTGATCATTCCAGCAGCAGAGCAGCTGCAGTTAATGGACCATTGGCATTGTCAGCATAAGCCCTTTCTCCACTCTCCTGTAGCTTTTCTGCTCTGAGAATAAAATCCACTTGAGGTTAAATGTTACTACAGACAGTTTGCTACCCCTGTCTTGCTTTCTTTGGCTTCTCACTTTATTCAGGAATAATGAAAGGAGGTGAACCTGAACTCTCCAACTCCAAATCTCAATCCCGTCTTGGTTATATTTACATAAATCAATTTTGTACAAGTTGGCATAGTACTGGTGGATTTTTTTGGCATTTACAGTAATCTGAAGGAGCTGTGTACCTGTTAGTATACTTTCAGAGCTCAGAAAGAATTTCTGATGACAACCATCATGCAATGATGAGATATCTATACCTAAACAAAGAAATTCATGTGACCCTTGCAGTCTCCAGTAGCTCAGATTGTGTGTGCGTGTGTTTGTGTGTGCATATCCTCAAGACTGCTTCCTGTCTTCTTTTAATGATCCTCCTCTCTTCTCCTTGCAGCAGGAGGTTATCTTTGGAGTCCTTTGGGATCCCTTTTTGGTCACCACTTTAGGTCAGTCTTTGGGTGCTGAAAAAGTTGTGGAGGCTGCGTGTGCCACCTCTGTTTCTTTTGCAGGCTGGGACTGGAACCTGATTGTCTCTTGTAGCAGTGCAGACAGAGTGCATCTGTTTTAATGTGGTTTTAATTGACGTTTCTTGCTACAATGTTCTTTTTATAAACTTGCAAGAGACTTAATGCAACTAGTGAGGCTGGTTGTAAATTATTCTGTGATAATGATGCTATAAAAAGGAGGCATTATGGGGAACTAACAGTAAATTTCAAGCAGGGCAGATGCATGCCACCAAAGAGCATCTCTTTCTTTGGTCTTCTTTCAACTTGGCTTCCACAGTAACTCGTGTGATATCTACCTTGAGAACTCTTACATCTTCAGCTACCATCTTGAGAAACGTGTATGTTTCATAGTGAATATCCTAGTTATGTGAAGCAGAGTCACTATAGCTGATGACAGGAAAAATAACATTGGTCTTTTTAAGCTAGAAGAGGAAGCAGTTTCAACCAACCGTAGTGGTAATTGAATCTAGTGAGGGGGGTGGAAATGCAAAAGGTCTTGTAAAAGGCAGGGCAGAGTCCACCCTTGATTAATGCTACTGCAAAGTGGATTAATTAGAAGATTAAATCGAATGCCACCTAGAGGAGTCTGTGGAGAGGAATGTCGAGCATTTCAACAAGAGAAACTGCAGTAAGCATCTTAAAGGCAGGGGCACACCACCTTCACAGTGGTTTGGCAGAAATACCAAGCTGTGAAGCAGACTGCCTCTGGCAGCAGAGAACACTTCCTAATTAGACTATTTGCACAATACTTGTTGGCAGGAGAACATGTCTTATTTAGGATCTTATGTGAATGCTCCTCAAGAAAGCCTTTCCAAGTTGGGTATTTAGACTCAGCCATTACATTTCCATCCTGTCCAGCTTCACACTGGTCTCGAATGTACTGCGGGTAGCATCTACCATTTATCCAGCAATGCTTTTGTGTTCAGCAAAGACTGTCTCTGTTCTGAGGTGTAAACCTGGACCTAGTGGGAGGCAAATTTTGGGCAAACCTGTACTACCTGACAAAATGATCATCACACTTCCTCTGTGGAACTTTGTATTTTGCTGACTGAAGCAAGGTCATCTTCTTAGGTGGATGTATTCCTTCGTTACATGTGACAATAAGTAACAAGTAGAAAAACTGCAGTGCAGGCCTTTCATTTCTTTTATAATTGACATCTAAAACAAGTTATGAAAGCTCATCAGAACTTGGTTTGAGAAGCAACCATTTCTTTAAACAGAGAATTTCCCTTGCCCTGCATTACATTGCATGTTTCCTTTTAAACAGCTTTATTTCAAGTAAGTCTATCTTAATTGATCCCCTGAGAGGTTCCCTGCTGCATTGGCTCTTACTCATTAATGCATTTTACTATTAATGAAGATATGTAAATACCAAGTTGCTTAAAAAAGGGCTTCACCTCCATTATTGCATGCTAGGCCTCCATTTCTGCAGATATTTGCTGATGTTAGTTAACAATTCTGTTCCTAATGATCCTTTTGCCATGCAGTATAACTTTTGATGCTTTGCACGGAACTGTACGATAGGCAATATGTCAGCTCTGGTAGCGATATCGAGTACACTGAGAGAAAACAGTTTGCTGTTTTTACCTTTTATCTAGGCATAAGTTTTTCAGGAGAGCCTAAAGATGCTAGCTTCCCAATTGCATTGACTTTCCATAGTGTTTGAGTGCTTGACTCTTCCTCTAAAAATCTCTGCTTTGGTGATTTGTGGAACCCTGAAGTTGTTAGAGAAATTTCATCTGTGCACACCTCTGATCCCACCTAGGCAAGCAGCTGTGTGGTGCTGAGCTGCCTCCTGGGGTTAAACCACAACAGAGTGTGGAGAAGTAGAGGAGATGCTGCTCCCTTCTGAGACGTGATAACTGCATACAAGACAAATGATAGAAAAGACTTTCTAAGGAGGTACAATTAAAGCACTGACACAGTAAGCATAAGGACTGAAACAGTTTCATTAACATCAATTGGACCTTCTTGCAGATTGTACAGTTTTCTCTGTTAGGCATCAGAGGATAACAGTTATGTTGCTGTTCAGAAAACCGGTGTTTTTTTATTGGCTGTAATCTTCCTATGCAGCAATAATGCTACTTTTAAATTATAACATGCATTTAGTACATAAAACTGCTCTAATTTCACTATACCTCTTTGATTATTTTCTACAGGGAGCACAGTAGCCTAATTTCTCCTCTGCTAGTTGGTTGTAAGTTATTGTTGCTCCACTGATATCTAACCTGATGTTTTCAGGAGCATAAGACATGTTTCTTACAGAAGTTTTAATGGCGTCTATTCTGAGCTTATGAGGAATGGATCACTTTAAGTGTCCAAGTGTACAGCTTGGAGTTCATCTTCCAGCACCTGACTTTGGCAGCTGCGGTTAAGATCTTCTGAAACTCACAGTGAGAAGTTTAGGTAGGGACAAACATGAATCCGAAGGCAGGAATTTCCAAGGGGCTTGGTTATTTCTGAAAATTGCAGGGTCAGTGGGAACACAATTGTGTCTCTCCCCTTCAGCTGATCACAGGGATTATGTGACAGCTGGAGTTTGGGAGCATTTGCCTCTGAAGTACTGAGGAATGCATTCCATTGCATTGCCCATCTGCCACTGCCCATGCCAAACAAGTGAAACTCCTTTGAGATTTCACAGAAGAGGTCGAGAAAGTAGACTCCAGAAAAGCACTGTGTCTCTCTATGAAGTGACCATACCATTTTGGCTTGTCTGTGAACCTGATTGTGTAGAAGAAGGCTGTTTTTTGGGTATTCTCTTATCTTTATGGGCTCTTCAAATGATTTGTCAAGGGAAAATTACTTTTGAAGAGTTATTGGCTTTTTGGTGTCATTTTAGATTGAAACACAGTTGTTTTTCCATGTGCAACTTCGATGTAACCATGGGAAAAATCTGTTTCTGACACATTCTTTTTGATAAACCCCTTAATACTCATTGTCTTGTGGGGTAGGACACGTTCCCCATGTATAATTAGCCTGTCTCATTTTAGACTTAACAAGAAAACGAAATGAGTACTTTTCCATCATATTGAAGTCATCCTCTTGCTTCCAACCTACACTCCAATTTCATATGTCAGGTTTCCCCTGTGAAGCTGAAGGTCTGTTCTCAAAGAATAGAAAGGAAGTGCGCGATGAATCCAGAATAGGTTTGTTTTTATGTCTTATGTTTAAATGCGCAGTTGGTTGTATTGTTTTAGTATTTGTGCGTGTACATGTAACACTTGTGTTATGTGTAACAGCCTTCCTTCTGTTGCCAGCAGTGTCTCGTTCCTTTCCCAGAGTAAAGATCTCTAATGCATGGCACAGGGGAAATTTCACCCAGCTGGAACTGAAACCAGATTCCTACTTGTGAAAAGGGGGAATGGCATACATTTTTATCTGCCTGTTCTATGCTTCTTTAGACATGCATATTTGATGTACATATGTGGTGTCAGTTCCTTTAGGACCTAGGCGTTCTCAGTTTCTGAGAATCTACTTTCAGTTACTTAATTTAACTCACATTGTCAGACTAGGCATTAAATTCTTGGGCTTCTTCTCCACCCAAAGGTAAATATTTCTGGGAAATCTCAAGGGGACATCTCTGAGTAAAAAAGGGGTGAATAAAATGTCTCCTTGGTCCCTGAAGACAGTCTGTTTGTTTTCAGAGCTATGTAGTACCGATAGGATTGCATGAGTAAGGAGATTAAATTTATCATATAGTACTCCTTGTTAAGAAGTGATTGTGCATCCTCTGATGAAGTCTGGCTTGGTGCTTACAGAATGATTCCTTGAAGACCCTTAACCTGATTTATTGCATGAACTCTACATTGTAAAGTGCTTTGTGAAAAACAAAACAAAACAGGCAAGGCGTACTTTTGATTTGAAGGCTTTATAGTTCAGTAGCAAAAGGGCCCGATGATGGACCTTGGCGTTATATATGGAGTCTTATATCACTTTATATTGCATTCAGAAATGCAATGTAAAGAAAAGCCTAAGAATGCCGTTCTCCACATTTTCATGCTTAAAAGTCTGGCAATATCAATATTAGTGCTTCATCTACAATCCTGTTTCTTTTTCTTTATGCAGATATGTATGTGCATACTGTAATCTAGTTACCTTGTCACATAGTGCTTCTCAGGCATATGCATTTTTGTACAAACTTTAGGTCCCTTGGATAGTACCTTTTACACTCCTTTAATCTTGTCTATTTCTGCTCATTCCACTATTGTTATGGTTTAGAATCTTTATAGATTTTTTCTGTCTGTGACTCTGATCCTGTAATTTAATTCATTATATGCGGAAACGGTGACATGGAGAGAGTAATAATGAAGTGAATGTGATTCTTCAGAGGCACGAGTATTTGCTCAAGTGGTTACAACTGTGTAGGGCTGGGGCTGCAGGCTGTAAGCATGCGTTGCGCACTTCTGGTTCAAGTAGGAACTTTGCCTGCTTTATGTAACTTGGAGAATTGTAAGGAACACAAAAAGGCACTTTCACTGGAAAAAATAATGATGCCAGAATATACACATTTGTTTCTAATCCCAGAAAGTGCCAGAATATCTGGGAATTTAATAAAACACCATTTTAATATGTTTAAGAACTATTTTAGTGATGTTACAGCTTTTAAAATACAGCAATTACAATTTCCCTTTGCTTCCAAGGCATGCACAGTTGGACCTGGATTATTAAGGTGACCTGGTTTTATATGCCATATGGAAAATAGCAGCAATAAAATACCTCAGAATTCTTTAAAATAGCCTAAAATAGAGCAGCAAGGTGGATGGTAAAAAAAATAAAAATAATTTTTTTTCTATTCTGTTTGAGATGACCAGGATAAATTGTCTGCCACCTGTCTTTTCATCCCGTCATGCTACCTTGAATTTGTTTGGTTCCAAGTCTTTGGAAATTCCTGCCTTGAATATGTGCACTGGATATTAAAGAGAGGTTATACCCAGGGCTCCACCATGCCATTAGTTAAACTTCTGCACTGGCCAGAAGTGGAGAAGGGGCAGCTGGGCGGTCAGGACCAGGCTGTCAGGTTCTTGGGAGATGCGTTCATGGAGAGGAAAATCTTTGACACACTGCATCCTGGTAAGATATCTACCTGTAGAGATTGTCTCATGGATTATTCAGTGTAGTTACACAGAAATAGTGCTTGAGTTGGGATAATGCGAGCAGCAGTGGCATGACAAGAGAACAGCCGTCTGTTTTATAGGCATTTAACTGGCTTGTACCAGAATAGCTACAACTTCTCAGTCTCTTCAACGAAGGGGAAGCCGCAGTGATGAGCTCATGTGTTGGTGACAGGACGAGGGGGAATGGGCGAAAGTTGCGACAGGGGAGTTTTAGGTTGGATGTTAGGAAGTACTTCTTTACCGAAAGGGTTATTAAGCATAGGAACGGGCTGCCCAGGGAGGTGGTGGAGTCACCATCCCTGGAGGTCTTTAAAAGACGTTTAGATGTAGAGCTTAGCGATATGGTTTAGTGGAGTACTTAGTGTTAGGTCGGAGGTTGGACTCGATGATCTTGAGGTCTCTTCCAACCTAGAAATCTGTGTCTGTGTGTCTGTGTCTATTTTCCTTGTGAAGAAGGGAATGTCTGAAAGCAGCTCAGTCTGTTTATTATTGATGGCAAAGGAAAGCAATCCTAGTGTCAATACACCACCCAAAATTCAACCGATTTTAAAGAGTTATTGTTTGCTTGTGTGATTTTTCTCTCCTTCCAACTTTAACAGATAACATAGGGGGGGCGGTGGCATGTTAGCATCATCTAATAGGCTTGGTTGTAGTGAGAGAAAAGTGCAGCTGACCAGTAACCTTCTGTATAACTCTTTTGTATAAGTAAATGTGTGCAGATGTGCAGATGTGCAGGTGAGAGGTTGAGGCACTTCTGTTAGCAAAGCTCCAACAGTTGGTTTTGCATCTCACAATTCAGACCCTAAACCAATTTCCAGTCATACTGGAATTTCAAATTAGAATGAGAACCTGAAAGAGACAGGTCACTAGGCATTTGTGTAATTGAATAGTTCAGCTATCAGAGCACCTCTGTTGGGGCAGTATGTCTAGTTATGTGCACTGGCAGAAGTGCCCTTGGTATGTTTAGAAAAGGATTTGTAGGACTGGTACAACGACATCTGGTTTTGTTGTGCTTTTTAACTCAAGTGTTGTGTGGATGCTTTAGTCAGCTGGAGAAGATGAACCGAAAGGAGCCACTTACCTCAATCAGATCGGTTAACTGAGGGACAGAGGGTTCATGTGAGAAACTGATGTTTGCTGTGCATGGTATCCTGAAAGGAAGGAGATGTGGTGGCAACTTTGTCCACAAATCTTGAAGTCCCAGCGCTTTAGTCTAGTGCGATGCTTCAGGTTAGTGAACATGGCTGCTCATACATTAACTAAAGTAAGTGGATATGAAGTGTGACAAATTGGATTAAAATGCAGAATTTTTTAAGTGTACTTGATAACCTTGTTTGTACTCCTACCCTAGCATTTCAGGCAGATAGCAGTGGGAGCCCAACTGTCATTCAGAGTGGGAAATTGCATAGAGAAAGAAAGACTGGTGGCTGGTTTGGGATTTTTTTAAAAGAAATGTAGCAGCAGGATTTGTGTCTACCAAATGCTTATCTGTTTCTAGAGGATTTCATAGAAAGCCAGTGTGCCACATCAAAGAAGACTGGAGGGGTGGCTGGGAAAGATTGACTATCTGGTAATGCTGTTTTTATGACATTTAGCTCTAGCAGAAAACAGATCACAGACCAGAGAGGAAACAGCCTAATGAGAGTATTCAGAGGTGTTGAAATAAAGATAATATTGTCTAGGTGGTGCCATAAAAGACAACTTTGTGTCTAGAATGGTAATGAGGACGCTCCCACCTTTTATGCTCCTGACAGACTTTGAAGAAATACAGAGGAAAGGCAAGTGTCAGCAGTGGCCTGAAGATGGGGATGGAGAGATCATAAAATGCTGGCAGAGGGAGCTACCAGGAAATCCTGAAAATGTACCCAGCCTGTACCTTGCTGCATATCGTTTTGTGTGTTCAAAAAATAAAATAAAATAGAAATAATTTAAAAAGTAAAGTCCTGATTTTATCACCTGCAGTCTGGCTGATAGCTGCACCCCAGAAGCCCTTTCCCAGCTCTGTCATGGCCAGGCCTTGAGCACCACCGCCATCTCACAGCTGTCTGGAGGCACTTCTAGAGTGGGTCCAGTAACTGTTGAGGGCTCTGCCACCAGAATACCAACTTTGTCCTCCTGTGACATCCTGCCCGTTTGACATATGCTGCCTTGAAGCTCCTGGATGACGGGTGACCATCTTGTGGTTCTCCGCTTGCAGCCTTCCATGCCTCTCCCTCACAGCCGTCTTTAGATGGCTTCCTATGTGGTGAGCTTTGTAAAAGTTGTCGTTTGTTCATAGCACGCAGCGGCCTGGAAAGCTGTGGTAAATCCACTCTTTTGGTTAGCAGAATGACATCTGATAGCTTGACCTAGAAATTCAAAGAAAATAGAAGAAAAAGGAGAGTTAATGGATTAACTGCGGAGCAGGTGAGATAAGGCTCTGTGCTTCATTCTGCTGCTGTTTTCACAAAGAGAGGGTTTTCTGTGTCTGCTTCAACCCGCGTGGATGGGTCTCTGTAAGCTGGTGTCCCAGGGGAGCAAAGACGTTCCCTCTGCACAGAAGGAGTGTATACAGACTTTTCTTTCCCTTTATGAACACATTCAAAAAGTACAATTCCATTTTGTTCGTAGAATAATGAAACACAGAAGGTGTGAGGTGAGGAAAACTGAGGTAAACAGCAGAGGAAAAATGCTTTCTGGTTAGCCTAATGAACACACACACACACACAAAAATGTTGTTGGATGTGACAGGGAGAGATGTCTCTACACAATAGAGAAAACTGATGCCGTATGAGCAGAGGGAGCAATTCAATGACCAAATCTTTCAGATATCTTTTAGTAATGAGATGTACAATTATCACTTGGATTCTGAAAGTACTAGAGACTTGTGGCTTTTTGTGTATTTTGTGGGAGGGTCAGTAGTAGTCTAATCTCCGTATTGTTATGAAGGATTCTAAGAAAAATCAGTAATCACTACTTTGCAGGTGCCAAAGGCCTGGGGATTTTCTCCATATAAGCCTGTTTCTTAAGATGCTGATTGCTGATGCGTAACATCTGTGCCCAATACAAAGCTGCATAGTTTTCTGAGGGAATTTTGGGAAGGCAGCTTAAGAGGGTTACCTGAAAAATTACTCTACTGTCTAGCTTGACTCTGCGACTGAACATTGGAAAGGTGACATTTTCACCGTTAAATGAAAAACGCAGGGACAATAAGTTGTCTGTGTCTCTGGCCTGCCTGTGCGATGGCTTTGCTGCACTATCCATCTGGCAAAGCAGCACGCTTGTTTGTGACCTAAGAGATAAACCCAGTGTCATAGACTGAACCCTGCTCCTGTCCAGCTGTAAAATGATCATTAAAAGAGAGCTGACCTTTCCTTTTCTTTTTTACGTGGTTTCTGATGTGATCTAACAACACTAACAGAACAGCTGTGGACTT
Source organism: Cygnus atratus (assembly GCF_013377495.2). Lineage (NCBI taxonomy): Eukaryota > Metazoa > Chordata > Aves > Anseriformes > Anatidae > Cygnus > Cygnus atratus. The sequence continues at coordinate 33,015,789 of NC_066366.1, forward strand.
GGTAGTTCCCCCAAAGGACTTTCTTTCCTTCACTGAGAAACTAGCAGTGAGAAACACCCACCCAGAACTTGCTACACAGCTGGTAGGAGACTCTCTATACACTTCTGTTTTGTAAAAATTCAGCAGTTGCCATTTCTTGTTTCTTGACACATTCAGATCCATGTGATACAGTTATTTTTAATTAATCATTTTTCCTTCCAGAATTAGAAAACTTTAATTTGATGCTCTTGTAACTTTTTAAACATGGAATATATATATATATATGTATATATATTCTCTTGTGAACCTTTATGTTCTACCAGTACAATTTTAATCTTTTCAAGGCAGTTCAGGTACCTGTTCTTTCTTTGCATTTAGGCAGTGTTTGAGGTGCAGAACTGCCGTTTATCAGAGAAGTGAAATGTCGCACCCCAGCTGCCTTGGCCCTGCAGGTAATACTGACTACCCAGACACTCGGATGTTTTAGCTGTCTTGACTCCCTTGTGAATCCTTTTGATGAGAATGTCCAGGATCATCATCTGTTAATGGTTTCTCTTCTAAATCGGGGAGCCTGGCTGTCTGTGGAGTCAGTGTCCTTACGTTTGTTAACGACCATTTTATAAATTCCTGCCCCGTTTCAGATGACGCTCCTCCCATTTGGATTCCTCACATGATCAACCCTTACTAAGTGATGTGTTTAGCTGGGTAGACCAGTTTTGGATGATAATGTAGCTCTCTGCCTAACGTGCATCTATAGAAATAAAATAACCCTCTGGTGTTAACCCTGTATTGTTAGCCATTTGTCTTTTCTCTTCATACTAGATTGAAATTCCAGTGGAAAGCACAAATGAACCATACATCCAAAGTGGAGGTTTTACACTGATATGTGTACAGATATGGTCTTCAGTACTGTGGATAATTCTTCAGCTGTGCCTTGGCAGATTTTCTAAAATCATGATTTATCTGAAGTTGGGGCTTCTAGTTTTTCTTGTGCTGTGACATGTTGATCTATGCTTTTCAAGCAGAATATAAAAACTCAGAATATTAGAGTGCAGATGTGGAGAAATTAAATAGTTTCATAATCTTGTCCCATGTCATAATACCTAGTGTCTGTTTTACACACTTTGAGATAGACTTTATGACTGAAAAATAATTTTGTACTTCAGCTGGCTGATGATGCAGTGCTCTTGATCCTGAAGTATGAATGAAGGCTTGAGGCAAAAGAGATCAGCTTTTAATAATAATTAAAAATATATATATACCTACAAGAATTGCAGTTATACTTTGAATACCTTCATTTGTGATCTGTGGACAGGACAGAGTCTCGCCATGAGATCCTGAGATGAGATCCATGAGATGAGATCCAGGAACATAAGATGCCATACTGAGGTTTCCCTGATAATGAAATGATACAATTGCAAACCTGTTACTTTTAGATAGATAGATATAGATATATAAAATATATAAATATAAAATAAAATAAGAATGTAATCATTTATGTTTTTATTCTTAATGGTCACACACTGCTTGTCTTTTTAACTTACACTTCAGATGAGATCCTCCTTTCATCAAGTAACTCTGGGAGCTTAAGCTTTATACATAACGTTAATATAGCATACTCTGTGACAAAATCCAAAGTATTGGCAATGTTATGGATAGAAGATTAAGTTGCTTCAGATTATAGACATAATCAATTTGCAAGACCTGTGTTGACTTTCAAATAATCCTTTGTCGTTCTGTGTTTTTTTGAAGGAGATGCATGAAAATGAACTGAGAGCAAACAGCATGTAGAATGGCACAGGAGGGAGTTTTTCATTACTGTTGTATTTATCATTTAGCACAACCCTGAGCTCTGTCAGACTTAAATGGCAAACTCATTGTTAATTTCAAAGTTCAAAGTGTTCTTTAATCTTTCCCTTATTTTGCTCTCTCATAAATAACATTATGGTTTCAAGTGCCTGCTTCCAGGGTTCTCACCAGTGTTCTCAGGTTGTCCTTGGTAGGTGGGAAAATCTGTCTCACTAAAGGAGTTGTGATTCAAGAGGTCAGAGCATTGTCTGTCTCTGGAAACAAGGCCCATAAAATACTGCTTAACAAAGGGGTCTATTTGCAGTGCGGAGCCTCAACATATATCTGGTAAGTGCCTGGATGTCAGACCCGAAGAAAGAGATGAAAATAAAGAAAATAAATACCCTGCACTACTGAACATTTGCCAGTACACTGAGGAAAAGAAAGAAATCAATAAAAGGAGCCATTTCTTCTTTTTATTAAGGAGTTTTCTTAACAAGGATTACTTCTTACTTTTTCATGTGCTCGGGGTGTTTTTACTTTCTAGCTGAATGAAAAGGAACATTTTGTGAGAGGCTCTTGCATTCATCTACAGCTTTCATGCTAATAAGGTACACAGATCCTAGAAGCAGTTTTCAGTGTGGCTGTGGCAGGTCTGTCAGTAGATTAAATGGCTGAGGTGGATTTATGAAGGGATTTAGTATGTTTGGAGCTTGTGAGAGATTGTGAGTTTAACTAAAGTTGATTATTCCCTGGAGAGAAAGGTTTGGCAAAAATGAATGAAATTTTCCATTCTAAACGCCCTGTTTTGATCCCTCAAAATCTGACATAGGTGAGGACAAAAATAATAATGACCTTTTCGATTGCATTGATGAAAATTCAGTAACTCTGTCGAGGAATTAGGTCTAGAGCCCGAACTCCACATAGAACAGAAGACATTATTTTTTTATAGTACAAAGGTTTGGCCGGATTCCAGTCTGAATTGTATTCAGATTGGTAAACTGGAAATGAAAATATCCACTGCTAGTGTGCTGAGCTGGCCAGCCCCCTGTATTATATTAATTAGCAGCGTGCTGTCCTATTGTCCAAGTCCACCAAAGGAATGCTCCCAAGGGAAGGTACGTCACCCCCTTCTCGGGAGCCATTGGAGTTTAATGATGCCTGTCTGTCCTTCAACCAATATTCTTGCTCATCTACAAAGACATTCACAAGTGTACAGTCTCTTCGTCATTGTATTAAACAATTATTGAAGCAATTCTAATTATTTTCTGCATGATGTTGCCAGTATTAGACATATTTTCCATATGGAGACCATAGGACTGAAACTCAGTTGGCTTTGTCACAGGATCCATATAGGTTCCTGTTGATGCTGTTTGCATCCTTGTGGGCTACCAGTCCTGCTCCAGCCTTGCCTTACTTTGCACTTGGCAACTTGGCCTGTAGCCTTGGCTTGCTCTTACTGTCTGCAGCGACCAGCTGGAGTCATTTAGAAACGTTGTCTTTGTGAAATAAGTCACGAGGTCTTTTGTTTCCTAGCAAGAATTCAGTTTGCAGGGCAGCAACCGTTTCCAAAATGATATCAATTTGTCTTTCATGCTGAAGTTCTCCTTTTTTGAGACTTCACGTGCTTTGTGGTGATTATTTCTGGTTTTGGAAGTTATAATGGTTCTTCAGGCCAACACTAGCTTTGCTCTTGAATGAATTTTGTGGTGCTTTCTGTTTGTGTGAAAGATAATTTCTGAAATTCTCAGGCTTCCATATTATGATGAAATATAATTGTTAACAAAAGCACAGATTATAATGTGGAAAAGATGGCAATTCCTGTGAAGGCTTTTGGTTGAAAGTAAATTCTTACTGATGCCTGTGATTGTGTCTGGATGTAAATAAGGTTGCTGTTCTCTCAGTAGATGCCGCATTATCTTGTCACAAATTCGGGAGACGATTTACTTGATCAGAAACGGAACAGGTTTTATTTGTTGTTGTCGCTGGGTTCTGGGCTTCTGCGTTTTGGTTTGTGGTTTTGTTTGTTTTAAGTAAGCACATCATACAGACTGCAAACCGGGTTTACAATGTTTTCTTATTAAGGACAGCTCTGCTGCCGTCTGTTCGCGGCTTTCATGGTAAATACCCTGACAACTGTGAAGCAGATTCTCTGTTTTTGGGAGGTGAAGCTCAGCTGTGGGCTGTCCTAAAACCAGCCTGGTTAGGCCTACCACATAGGTATGCAATTATATATGTAGGTACGCACGTGCAACTGGTTCTAACCTTCTCGTAGGAGGAGTTGCTGGTGCAACTGCTTTCAGAAATAACCCAAAGAATTTCTGCTTTCTGTGATAAAATGGCTCATAAACTTCCCTTAATATTTTAGCTGTGGTTTGACTCCAGCGAGATAATGTCTCCAGTCAGCTTTGCCTTGACAGAAGTCGTTTCAGCCCCCAGCCATTCGTTCCCTCGCTCGCCTCTTTTGTCAGTGCAGAGTTGTGCAGCCTTATGGTAAATCTGGCTGGGGAGCTGATGTAGGGGGTTTTGGCCAGGGCAGCCCAGGGGCATAAGAAGGGGCCAGGGCAGGGAAGGGCAGGATTGCTTCCAGCACCACTGTCAGCTTATGCTAGCTTTAAATGTTAGTGGGACTGCAGACAGAGGCTCTTGGAACTTTGAAAAGTCTATCTGTCCAGTATAGACTGGACTGTGGTGTGTGTTTGATAGGCAAACCTATCCGAATCCAAGGATCCAGTTTCCATTGGATAATACCCCGGATGGCTGACGTGTCTGACCTTTTGAGTTGTCCTGTGCACTCGCCTTCAGTGTGTGTGTGTGTGCCCGCTTCAACAGCAAGAGACTATAAACTCAGCTTATTTCAGGCTCCTTGGCTGAGCTCTGAATCATGCCGTCCATGGGCATGACACAGCTCTGCTTCAGTGTGGGGGTGAAAAACACGGGCTGTTCACTCAGTTAGGAGTCTCCAGATTTCCAGTCAGCTGGCAGGTAAATGGTCTGGGAAGAATTGGGAAGCCACCGCCAAGCAGATGCTTGTTACAAGGGTAATGATTATGTTCAAGAGGATAAAATATACATAAAGTGACAGAGAGAAAACTCTTTCCATTTTATGTGTGAAGGTTTTGGATTGCAGCTGGAAGTAAGTGATAAGGAAGATAGCAGAGCTGGAAATGAGCAGCGACCATCTTGCCTCATTTCAAGTGTGTTGTGCCCCCTTGGGACATTAGGGAGCTTTCTGGTTTGGGAAGGCTGGTAAATGGCTGGTTAGTGAACAGAAAGAAGCTGTAAATCCCTCCAAAAACATACACTGTGTGTTTATTAAATAAAAAGTCCTCATGAATGATGTATGATCAAATGTGCCTGTATTTCCTGTCAACAAAGCTAATTGAAATAGCTGCTCACTGTACAGAAATGCTTCTTTCCTTCTTTTCGTGGCTTCGTCTTAATCTGTACTAGCTAGAAAGCAGCTCCTTCTTAGGGACTGGCAGTGACCTTCAGGGCCAATAAATGGGAGAGGTTTTTAAGCAGAAATAAGCATGTCATTACATTGTTCCCTGCCTTTTTTCTGCAGCAAACCTAGATGCCCTCTAAAGCTACCCACCATTACAGCATGGAGCATTAGCTCACGCGGTGCTTTTGAACTGAGGAAAGTCTTAAAGCCAGATTAACTTATTGTCAGCTCTCAGTACGGTCATGAAAATGGTCACCAAAATTAGTGGATATAGCAGAGAGAGGAGGGAGCCGTGGATGACCACCAGTCCCTTGACAACAGCTCTTTATGCTGACAGCTTGCTTTGAGGTGAGGAAATAAACTGCCCTGGGATTTCAGTGCTACCAGGGGAACCTGAAGCAAAACCTACTGAGAAGTGGCCCTGGCTGACTCCAGGCCTGTGCTGACCTGCCCTTATTCTTCATGACTGTGAATGGTTTTGAAAAACGTCCCCATTTAAGGGAGAGAAGTTAACCAGCTAGAGAGCAATGAGTCTGGATCCAGGCTTTTCTTATATGGTTGCTTTAACAAAATGTATCTCTTTGTTAATTGAATTACAAATGTAATTAATTTTATTGAATAACTTCAATTGGAATGAAAACAGTCATGTGAAGAAAATACCTGGAAGTAATGAACCTACATTTTTTTAAGCATTTGGAGTTAAGGTAATCCTTAGTTCCAGTGCACAGAACAAAAATTGAGTTCATTAATTCTGTTTTTTTAGGCTGTATCTTTAAAATTCTTAGTAGCTGGTAACAGAAAAATATATTGTTGCCTTGTCTTTCCTTTTGCTTTCTTTGCTTTAGCTGAGTTTGGGAGGATGAGGGTTGCTGCAGTGGTAAGTGATGAGCTTGTCCCAGTGCTTTTTTTTTTTAATAATTATTTGCCTGTCATTTTCAATCCTCTTCCCTAATTCTTTCTATGTAACAACCCTTACGCATTTCCTCCATCATCTGGGCATCCTCTGCCTCTCCTCTCCTTTGCTTACTGATTCCTTTGCTTTTCTCTCAATTGTGCTTATTATTAGCCTGTGCTGACTGGAGTCATGAGTGTGCGTGTTGCTGCTTAGAGACTTGACTAGCACCGCGTTGTATAGTCTGGGGCTATTCCTTGCAGAAGGATTATATAATAAACTTCTAGAAAGCATCTCTATGATTCTCTGGTACAATCATCATCACCAGACTGAGGGAACCTGCTTTGTAACATGTCAGCATAGCTCCTTACTTTGATTTATATTAACTGAGTAGCTTTATCTCCTCTCTGTGGATTTGCAGACTGACATGCTACAAAATGTCTCTCCTGTCTCTGACTTTTGTTTTTTCTCCTATCTGGCTGTGTTGGGATACAGAAGAGATTCATGGGTTGTGATAGAGTTATGTTAGTGCTTGGGTGCTGTAATTACCTACAGAAAACCGAGCTGCTCTTTGAACTGAATCACTGCACTCAAATGCTGCTTTCTGCTATGCCAAAAAACTACGTATCTGGGTTTGCTTTCTTTTTTTTTTTTCACTCCATACCACAACAGTTGGGCTAGTCTATTTACTTTACTTTCTCAAGACAAAAGTACGTGCAACCAACAACTTTAGAGGAGATGCTAGGTCCTACGTTGCATTGAAGCAATCGTGATTTTCAGTTTTGATTCATAACTGAAGAAGTTGTAGTGTGTACTGAGAAAGAGCAGGGCTGTTCTCTTCTCCCGTTAAATGTGCCCTCCACCAAAACAAATGAGAACAGAGAGGAGGCAAGGAGAAAGGAAGCCATAGACCTTTCCAGCAAGAAAATGATACTGTTCATCTTGGTTCTAATACACTGTTAAGGAACGGATGTGATGATAGTGTTGGTTTTGGAGATTTTAATCTGCTAGTCTCTAGAACAGATGAATCTTCACTTGCGTTTCTTGGCAGCATGGTTCTGATCTGCTCCAGTGAGGCAAGAAGTAGCTGGGAGTTTGGATTGCCTTTTGAGACAGTCAGGAAAAGCGTGGTTGCAAATCCACATGGGTTGGTTGGTTTGTTTGCTTTTTTCTCTGCCTGAAAACAAAAGTTATTTTTCATCCATATAAAACCAAAGGAACTGTAAGGGCCAGTAGACATCTTTTCTAGCACAAAATGAGCTAAAACCTTGTTTCTTCGCTCTCCCCCACTTGTTTTTGTTCTTTGCTTTCATATGCCTCAGCTTTTCTTCCCAGCATACTGTCTAGCTGTACCTCCAAAATGCAGCTTTCAATGCACAATGCCTCTGACTAGGACTGAAAGAAGGAAAACTGAGGATTTGCAAAACAAAACCCAATGACGGCAACATCAACAGAACGATGTTCTGCCCTGCTCCCTTCCTTCTTATTTCTTCTAACCCACTGTTATTTCTTTCTTCAAAACCTTCCTTTGATTAATTCATCTTCTGTAGTGGTAATAAAACCAGCTGTGAACCTCTGCACTACCTGGAAGGAGTGCTAGTTCTGCTGAGAGAAGTGCTGGCTCTTGGCATGTTCCCTCCATGCTTGGAAGTAGACGATGCAGAATATCCTCTGGTGAAAGCCAGCATGGTCTGTGGCCCATCCCCTGAATGCAAGTGTCAGCGCATCTGTTTGTTATACAGTTGCAGTGGGAAATGTGACTTGAAGATAGAGGAGAAAGCTTTGTGCAAGACTTCAGAGAGACCGTGCTGCTTGGCAGGGTGGTTGGTTCTCCTTGCCAGCTCACTGCCACGATGCTACGCGTGCCTCTGGTTCCAGTAGCATTGTATTGTGTCAGCGATGATGGCATTCATCTCTTTCTTCCAGCAGCCTGTAACAGTCACTGGAAAGGGGATAAGAAAATCGAAAATGTTGTTTGGAAGGGAGAGATAAAAGGTAAAGGAAACGATCACAACTTAAAATCCTTCGTGATTCAGTAGTGATGCAGCATTGAGCAATGTGTCTGTGTAGTCAGACACGACCTTCACCAGGTGCTGGAGGTTATTTAACACTTTTAATTTGCTCTGCTGAGGTTGACTAGAACTTAAGAAAACTCCTTTATTGAGGTGATCTAGCATTTCAATATGGTTGGTACCATATGGTACTTTCTTTTGAGTCCTAGGGAATCTCTAGAAGGTTGTGAGAGGCGAGAAGATATTTTATTTCACTGAACTTTCACTGCTCTGAAATGATAGAAACTCCTGCAGCAGGCTGCCGAGGCACTGGAAAGCCTTATTTTCCTCAGTGTGGGTAAGGTAAGGCATCTCCCCCTTCTCCTTCCTTCTGCTGAGGTTTGCTGGAAAAGGATGAGCTACATTGAAGAGTGTTGCATTCAGAAAGTTTGTTTTTCAAATCTGTTGTGCTGTATCTGTTTGAATTTGCAGAAAGCTTGGTTAAAGCTTGTGTGGGGGAGGCTTTGTATACCTCCGCTGTGGGGTGGCAATGTCCCGGTACCACAAAGGTAGCTAATGGGCCTGGGTGTGGATGTCAGCCGTGAGGATTGTCCTCTCGGAGCAGTGTGGTTGGAGTTGTTTTGACTGGCAGAATTTCATAGTTGTGAGACTGTGAGTGAGAAGGGTCCTGGCACTGGGCACAACCCAAAAGCTACTCAAAGCACAGGTTCTTGGTAAGGTCCATGAACTGGTTTTCTCCAGCTGAGAGGAAAATCAGAGCTCGAATGCCAGGTGCCAGTTCTGGAAGATGTTGTTATCTGACAAAACAGGGTGCTTTGGGTGGTGTTTCATCTGTTCCTTCTGCTGGAAGGTGATGGAGCCACTCAGGATCCACTCAGTTGTTCTCTAAGCATTTTAAAGCTTCTCTCAGGTTCTCCGTCAGGAAATCCCGCAGGGAGAGCTAGCTGTAACAGAGAACCAAAATGGCAGTGCCTTGCTAGGTGTTGCCTAATTACAAAAACAAACCTAATCCATCAGAAATCTCTGAATACCACAATGTGATTTTTATGGTAGGTGTGCGTAGATGTCCGGTTTTAAGAAGAAATAAGCCAAAGAGAAGGGTTTTTTTGGATCTTCCAGGCTTCTCCATATTTGCTTAAGGTACTTCAGATTTGACCTAAGAAGAGGGAATGAGGTAGTTGGATCCTGCGTTGGTATTTTTGCTGGCACAGCTAGGAGCAGGGTAGTTGTGAACCACTGCTGAGGTTTCATAAATTGGAAGTAAGAGATACATTACAATGAGATGAAGTTGTAATGCCCTGATAGGTATTGAACAGGTGGTCCTGCCATACATTACTTTCCCCGTTAGTATTCTGCTTGCGTTGCATACACGAATCTGTAATCTCCTGAAGTCACTTCTGTTATCTTAGAGATCGTAAGGCACAATGCAACAAGAAAACAGGGCTAGAAAAAGGGCACAGGATTTCCAGTCAAGGGAACTAATTCTGTTCTTAGCTCTGCTACTGATTCTTTTTAAACTTTGGCACATCACTAAATTTTCTTGGCTCGATTTCTGTATCTTTAAATGCCACCAGTCCCTGGAAACAACTTTGGAATAAAAATGCCTGGTGCTTTCTCATGAGGGAACGTCGGGGTCACAGTTGTATGAGACCCAGTTTGTATATGACAGCTGTGCATCCGTATGAGATCTCCTGCATTAGCAGAAACTAAATTTAAGAGCTCCTGAGTGCTCCTTTGAAAAGTCATCCTTTCTCAGATGTTCACTGGGTTCTGTTACATTTGATCTATGTCAAGAATATCCTGATTCCTATTGCTCTGAGACTGGCGTTTTGTAAACTGAAGTTTGTTTTTTCTTGAAGGACACTGCTGCCTGTGCTGCCTGGTCCCTCTCCTCCCCTTCAGGCTCCCATCTCTCGCCCTGTGTCCACGCTTCTGCTTTTGCTGGCTGAAACTTGCACAGCCTTCCCTCTATCCCTTCCAACTCTTATTAAATGCAGTTTATCTCTCTGCTGTTAAGTAGTCTATTGATTCACTTTAGAGTTTATTAGATTATTACTGTCTGGGGTTTGATTTTTTAAAGCAGTTTTTCAGACGTGTATGTGTTCACGTGTGAAAACAGATCAATGAGCAGGGACAATGCACAATTACTTACATGGCTACAGCCGCCACTCTAATGTAATATTGTCATTTAAATGCTCGCTGTGTATTCAGACAGTGAAGGTCTGTACTGCATGCTCTGCAGTGTTGGAGCCCTAGGGTAATGTTTTTCATAGCTGTTTATTCCTAAATACTCTTGATGGAAATACAAATACCACTGAAGCTCCATATGTGGTTTCAAGTACTGGGAAAAGGGTGGATAGAGGGGCCTGTATTGTTTCAAAAATGGCACTAAAACTTTAAAATGTGTCTGAAAAAGAACGTGAAAGGCGTTGGGTCTGTTTGCGAGGAAAGACTGATAAAACCAAGTACAAAATTGATCTGCAAAGCCTGCAAGTTTATTTGTAAAATTCCCCTCCAGCAGAAGCTTTAGACACTTGAGTGAAAATGTGCTGCCAGTGCTAAGCTTAACCCTTAGCAGCCCAGGAGGTCTCGGGAGCCCTTTTCTGTTATCTTTGCAGGATAACATCTTTCTCCAGCTAGGGAAGGCAAAAATTTCTCATCTGTGCCTCACAGTTTAACAAATGCTTTGCATTTCTCAAATTTCCAAGTGCACCGCATCGTTTGATGTTGTGGTGGAGCTGCGTCATGCACAGTGTCATATTTTAATTGTGCTGGCAGGGATCGGACTTCCTCTGCTGGACCCGTTTCATTTTCACCAGCTGGTGGGGATAGTGGCAGGAATTTGGGGATTACAGATGTGCATTCAGCCAAAAAGGAAACGAGCCAAGTTTAAAGGGACATTGTTAAATTCTATCCCAGGGGCCAGATTTTTATTTTCCTGAAGATATCAAGATCTCCAAAGACTTTCTAGTGCCATAGTTCATCACCCTCCCCCAGTCCTGGGTGATCTGTCCTCCATTAGGAAAGTGTTCGTCTAAAACCCTTTAGCTCACCAGAGTGACATCGTTGCACCAGAAATGACTTTACCTTTTCACGTAAAGCCTCCATTTGTTTGTAGGTGTGTTTGGTCAGGCACAAACCTCAATTAGGAAGAACTATAAAACACATACCAGAACCCTACTAATGCTGACTGAACGCTTGGGGCTGCACTCTTTGTGTAGAGGAAGAATATGAAACTCTACACACTATACACAAAACGTATGAAACTATAGACAACTATACAAACTATATATGTGTTCAAAGGAACAGACTTCATAGCTATTATTATGACCCAGAGCAGTTGGTGAGAGCTCACAGTTTATTTGTAGGGTAAAGTCTTTTCAAAAGAGCTTTTTATTTGTCACCTTGCTTTTTTAACTGATTTTTTTTCTTTCCTCACTGAGCGGTTCATTTTGCAAAACAAAACCCCCCAAAAACCTACCTAGTCCTATTCTATACCAGATTTTTTCTCCTGTCATATAGTGTGCTTTGTTTTCTGTTAGCATGGTGCTGCATGTAGGGCTCTCTAGCACAGCCTCAGGTTTTGCACTTCATTGTCCCCTACCTGTGGCTTTGTTTATATAAAACCAAGGGCAAACTGTTGATGTTATCCAAAATAGATTGTGTCGCCTGAGGTGCGCAGTTCTCATTTAGGGTGTTAAGAGTCGCCTCTCTGTGCGCCACGCTCCTTTCTGCTTCTCCCCTTTTCCGCACCTGCTTGGCTGGAACAGTTTCCATAGCAATAACCTCTTCAAGTTTTTCCAGAAGTGCCACAGGAATGATTTTCTATCTCCTCCTCCTCAACAATTCAGGAAAATGGAGCTTATTACAGGTACTTCTTTGTCCTCATTGCCTCGATGGGAGCCTGGCGGGGGCACTCCGCAATGCCAGGTAAAGCTGCCTGCCGCGCACAACTGCTCTTCTGTGATGAGGGGCCCAGCTGAGCTGCCCACTGCTGCAATTTGCCTGGCCTAATGCAGGATGGCTTCCCTCCTCCATTGACTCGGGGAGCAGCGTTTTTATGCTGCTCTGACTTCATACGAAGAGCGAGCAGGACAAATGTAAAAGAAAACGAGGAAAAACTATTATATATCCTAAGGAGTAAGAGCCAATAATTCAAGTTTCTCTCACGTTTCTTTCTTCTGGCAGGCATGTGAGATGCTACACAATAGTTCAACTTGCAGCTCAGTAGCATATGGGAAAATATAAATCCCTGGAGAAAGCAAGCATTAAGCAGCTGTCTGGAAACCCTCAGGAGTCTGACAAAAGGGGGAGGTGGATCCTAGCATGTGACAAACGGTGATTATTTTAAAAATCACCGCATCCAGGGGCAGCTACCAGCTTGTGGTTTCAAAGTGAGAGGTAGGAGATGTCAATGCAGCAAATCCTTACTTTGTGACCTGCTAGACCAGAGCAAAATGAGCTGCTGAGCTTAGGTATCCGTGCTAGTGATGTCCGAGCAGTAGTCTTGAGGTACAGCCCAGGCCTACATCACTGGGACTGCGTATTTGGGTACTACTTCAGTTTCTGTATTGATGAACAAGCTATTATGGGAGGAAATCAGACAAAGCTGTGAAGTCTTCCATGGTGACCTATGTGAAAATAGCTCCCAAGCACAACTGGGCCAATTTCTTTGCATTTCATAGATTTGTGTAACAGGGACCTTGCAAACAGTTGATTTTGTATGAAGTACCATCTGAGACAAGAGTCTGTACAGCCTGTGTTTAACATCCACAGTTCGAATTGAAATAATAGGACATAGCTTTGTTTGCATTCTCCTTCCAGGTTTGTGAGCAGACAACAGCAAAGGTGCAAAGTCTGTGGGAGAAGCCTTTCTCTGGACACAGGAGATGAGCCCTATCCCAGCGCTAAAATGCTTTATGGTCTGCATATGGCTTTGGAGTTTTACTCCTTACCTGAAGTTTGCTAGTCCCTTCACTGTAGCCTTTCTATTTCACTATTTGCTTCAGCCTCAAAAAGATGTTTTTGAGTGTTTTAAAATACCCATGTTGTCATTCCTTGGTTATCAGAGCTTTCCTTCCCTCTGTTTTCCCCACCTCAACCTCAGTTGTTTAGACTCTTTAATAATTCATATCCCTTTTGACTTCACACACTTTCTTGTGCTGCCTGTGGTGCTCAGTGAGAAATGTGCTCTTTTCTGAGCTTGAAAAGATCAAATGAGAAATTAGTTAAAACCAAGTAGGCGGAGGGTATGTTTTACCTGATAATTGAGGTACTAAATGCACAGGTGTTAGGGCTCCTGTAGCAGTGTGGCCATGATGCCTGTGCTAACTTTATCAGGAGCTGATTTCTCTACTAATTATGTATCCTGGCTTTGCAGAAGTGAGTTGTTGCTGAAGAAAGCAACTGAGAATTTGAATTTCCCTATCTCTGTGTATTACACGTCGGCTGTAACATTGTGCCACTATGTTTTGCATACGGTTATATGCACAGACTAGTAGAGGGAGGGTTGGAGAACTTCCTTTACTTGGAAATCCCATGTAATGCTTTCTTACAGACTTTAAAAAAAATATATCATTTTGACAACCTAATCTTGCAAAAAGACAAAGTAAGAGTATTTCTTCAGGAAAGTGTCATAGCTGCATACATACAAGATTTGGTTTTTAATTATTGCTACACCCTCTAGCTATAATAAAAGACCTGTCAGCATATTCATTCTGTCCCTATTCATATTCAGAGGATTGGAAAATAGAGGTTTAGATTCATTCTGGATTGAGGTTAGGCAAGCAAGGTCTTTTCTTTGGCATAATGACTTTCAACTCGGTTTGGTGACTGATCAGTTCAGCTGTCTGAATTGCGTATGCACAAAGAGAAGCAGGGTTGTGCTTTTGCATACATTCAATTTTCATATTTATAAATCAGAATCTGCCTTCATTTAAAAAATGAAGTGTCGTTGCCTTCAGCTTATAAAGAGCAGCTGCCACCTCCATTAAAACTTTGAAATGTTCCCTTGAGAACTCTGAGAGTGCATCTGTCTGAGCCTAGCAGTGGTCTGAGCTTACAAGTAGGAGCGAAGTGTCCCGTATTACTTGAGAGTTGAGACAATAGATCAAAGACTTGAGGTTTAAGCAGCTATCATTCTTGGATGAGCCTGTCTGCATGGGTAATTGCAAAGTTCTAGCTGAAAAGGATAGTCTTGCTGCTGCTCAACTTAGTCAGAGTACTGCTGGTGACTTTTTTAGAAGTACTGGATCCTAAACCAGCCAATTATTTTGCCAACGTGAGTAAGACCTCAGGTGGTGTAGACTTCATAGTGTCTACACATCATGGATATTTTAAAATTAATTTATAGCTATGTCTTCCTCAAATACTGAGTCTTGCTGTTGCCTGTACCTCTCGTCTTGCAAACCCTAGTCACAAACACCCTCTTGTGCTCGAAGTTTGAGTTGAAAATCAAATCAATTTTAAAGACCTTTTCCTATGGACTATAGCTCATCTATCCCTTCATATTTTCTGTGTGTAAAGTTGTTCGTTTGTGTAATTTCATGGTGTCTTTCAGCTTTCTGGGTTTCACGTCTAATTAATGAACTCCCTCGGCGTCTATGTAGGTTGTTCAGCTCTGAGCTCATTATTGGAACCTTCCAAATGAGGATTGTTAAATGCTCTGGAGAAAGTGGTAGGGTGATTTTTTTTTTAATTTTTTACAAGCAAGGTCATCTAGATTGTCTTCTTGCATCTTTTCCTCATTGTTTCTTTTTCTTCCCCCCTTAATTTTTGAAGCTCTTCTCAAAGAGTGGCACGTGACAAAGAGCCGTGATGCTTTTTCTGCATCGAGTGAGCAGAATTGCATTCTTTCCTCCCAGAGCATCAGAGTTCTTGTGTTGATCTGTCTAGAAATAGGGTTACCATGTGCGGTGAAACTCCTATGCCAGAGAATTCAACAGTGACACCTGAGCCCACCCTCTCATCCCATCTCCAAACCACGCCAGCAGAAGTGGGATGGTGTTTGAGCGGGTGGGTTTTGGTCTTTCATACCATGGTCTTATGAGGCTGATGGCTTCATATGCAGTAAACAGCTCAAATTAGTGCTGTTTGGTCAGACAAATTGGCTGCGAAATAAGCGTAAGCTCAGACAGAGAGTTTGGGCTGTGACATCAGTGGATTTCACCTTGCGGATTGATGAGTGTTATCTGGAGCTTGGCAGCAGAGGTGAGGTGGTGACAGCGGTGTCTGCGCCTCAGCTCCAAGCTCCTTGTGTGTCAGCGACCTCTTGGAGGCCGAGGGAGGACAGAGCAGCCCACAGGGCAGGCACAGAGGTATCGGCGCAGGGGATCAGTGGAGTCACAAACTGGTAAGTGTCAAACCTGCACAACTTCCAAGTTCAAGTGTCTGACTGCACTTGAATTCTCTCCCCTCGGGGGAGAAGAAAAAGCTTTAATTTATGAAGTGTCACAACACATTACAGCACATCACATCCCAACACGCCGCTGCATGGAGCTGACATTTGTTTGCTTTAATTCCTCAAAATAGCTTTTATTTAGAGCAAATGTTCCTTGTTAATTCAAACAGTTCTCATTTTCCTGCGCTCCGCACTTGCCAGTTCCCATGGGGACAGTTGTTCCTGTAGTGCTTTGCCCTGTGTTGGTGAGCTGTCAGGCCTTGTCAAGGGCTTTAATTATTTTTCTTATTAGTAATGGAGAACTTCTTTGTTGCCTCCAAACCCAAATACTCACTAGGCAGGGTGCGGTGATGGTTATGCTTTTTAATTTTAGTGCTCTGACATACCAAGCACTTTGCAGTTCTGATGGGAACAGGGTGGAGGGGTTGGCAGGGGAGCAAGTTTCAGGTCTTTGGTAACCTTCCTGGATGAGGCACTGGCGGACAAACTCCAGGGGGTGAATGGGCTCATCCCTTTCCTGAAGCTGCCCTTTGAGATTGATCTGAAGCAATCTCTGAAGTTTGTCAGAAAATCATTGGGCCTGAGACCTAAGCAGGACTGATGTCCTGCTGTGGTGGGTCCTGTGCAGGCACAGAAGAGGCCATGCTTAGTGAACAACTACAGAAGATCGTAGCTTTTGTATTCAGCAAGAAACAGGTTCAGGCCTCAGAATTTTGTCCCTGTGCTGTGAATGTTTTGTGGGAGGATGGGGAGCAGCGGTTGTCTCCTGAGAATGGCAATGGACATCATATGAAAGGCTAAAAAGAAATGGGAAGGGAAGCTCAGTCACCCATCCCTTAGCATGCAGTACATCTTGTGCTTCCTGCATGAGCGACTTCAGTACAGGTACAATATTCCAAATCTCGGAATAGGCAAAGATTGCCGTGTAGTGTATTCTGAAATTGCTCATCTAAAACTTGTCACGTCTCTCTTCACCCAGAGATTCGGTGTGACTTTTGCTTTCTAAAAGATGGGCAATAGCTCTTTGTACATGTCCATTTTCTTTGGGGAAGATATGTATCTTGCCTGTTTGACAATTAGTTGTTGGACTGTGCGTGAAGACTTGTTCTTTTTAAAACAACTTTAGCAGTTGGGAAAGTTCTTGGAGCAAGAAAGATTTTTTTTTTTATCAATTTGGAATAAGCAGATAGATCAGTTGATTGTCAATAGTATTGCTCTTTGTTTCCTGGAAATCTTTTTCCTTTTCACCCAGTCTCCTTCACTGTCCTTCATTTTGCTGTATCTCCTGTGAGCTGGAGCTGGAGCCGCCTGTGCTCAGAACAGATTTCTGCAGCTCACTTCTCCAAGTGGTTCAATACATTACCAAATCCCAGGTCTATGTTGCAGCAAGCCCTGTGTCACACTAGCTCTACTGGAAGCTGCAGCTGTCAGAAAGTGTAACTACAGGCAAGGTGAGAAGAGCACTAAGCAAGTAGTGGGAAGCACTAAAGTTCTTCATCCTTCCTGCTCTATGTGCACTCCTGGAAACGTTTCTGCTGTTTCCTCTCTTGACACTCAGAGCCATTTGAAAAAAAACAAAATGGTACAATCTCAAAATGACCAGAAAGCTTGCAGCAGTTAAGCATAGTGAGTGAAGGAGTCTCCACGAAGACCTTGTGTCTCTGGTGTCACCTTAGATTACTATCTCCTCAGCTTTGGGAATCACAAATAAATTAACCTTTCCGCAAACAACCCTTCATGCAAACAGATCTGCCTCAACCTCTGAGCATATTTGAATACTCTCCTTGAGATGGAGCAGTGGCTGGGGCTGTTGGGGAAAGCAAGAGCTTGAGAGCTCAGAATAACATCAGAACAGCTTTATTTTTAGAAATGTTTTCCCTTATGGTTGTAAAAGCTAAATGAGTAAGGGAGATTGTTTTGGAAGAGTGAGTGGGGGAATGGTGTGAAGCAGGAAGGGATAAGTGAGCAAGCAAGTTGGTCTGTTGATATGGGAGTCTCAGCACAATCAAAAGCAGAGTTGATGTAATTTAATAGCAGTGTGTGCCTCTTGCCTTCCTTTTCCTTGCCCAAAACCTATTTTCTCGCATTACGTTGTAAAGTAATCTGCATACATTTAATTGTAGATTGTCATGAGTTTTTTTCATAGTGTCTCCAGATGTCTGTGTAGGACTTGGCTCCTCTCCTAAAGTGAAAAGTAAGTTTGCAAGGAGACTGAAATGTGATGGGCCAGCCTTTGAGCGTTGGGAGCAGCACTTTTTGAGGAGGAGGAAACAAAAAGAGCTACTGTGACTCTGAAGTTACCAAAATGAATGCTCACTTTGAGGGGAAGGCCTAGCTCCATTGGCACCTTCCTCCCAGGTGTTAACACCACAGTGGTGGACTGCCTTTAAGCTGGGCTTAAGGGATTGTTCATGTACAAACACATATAAAACTCATGCGTGTTGTTTTTTCTCCTTAACAACACATTCTTCTTCCAGTCTGTCAGCACTTGTGTGCAGCTGATCTTGTCTGAAGAAATATCATCCTCTTCCTCTGAGCAGAAACCCAAGTCTCTTTCCCCCTTCCCCTATTTCTGTTCCTTGGTGTTCTCTGTATCCAGAGGTAGAATAGCATCTTCAGTAGAAACTGCAATAGCCCAGTGTATTCCTTGCTGCTTTGTGCTTTCTTTTCTTCTCGTCATGGTGTTTTTTTGTTTCAGGATCATTATTTATGAGTTAATATTCAAAGCAGAAAGCTCTTTGAAGTGCAAAGAATGCCAGGGTTTTCCCTGCTTTTGGGCATGAAAGGCTTTTAAATAAAGTTTTGACAATTTTCATTTAGCATACAAAAAAAGCCACAAAACCTCTCAGCTAATGAAAAACAATATTTGAGAGACCACTGTATTA
The DNA here is from genome assembly GCF_013377495.2 of Cygnus atratus. Taxonomy (NCBI): domain Eukaryota; kingdom Metazoa; phylum Chordata; class Aves; order Anseriformes; family Anatidae; genus Cygnus; species Cygnus atratus. Next base: position 33,034,192 of record NC_066366.1, read on the forward strand.
CCCGTTGAGTCTCCCATAACCCAAGAGCCATGGCAAAACCTCAACCAGTGTTGATTTTCTGCCTGCAAGGACTATGTGTGAAACTGATTTTGACTGTGTTGTGCCTTGTGTGAGATGCATTTCTCTCAAGGGGGTGTGTGACACTTCTGCCCCGTGCCTGCCTTGCATTCCTCGTGTAATTTAAGTATTGGCTTTACCCTTTAAAGCTTGAAATAGGATGAATGTGTGGTGTATATATAGCTCAGGTGCATCTGTTTGTTTCCCATCGTACTAATAGTTGGTTCCAGGAGGAAGGGGTGACTTGAGGCGTTTGATTCTGCGATACCTGTCATGTGTTGTCTTGCCAGTGTCTGAATTTGTCATCCTTTAGAATGAATGATGGATACTTCTGTGTGCTGTGAGGAAGACAGGAGAATTGGATGGGGTGGAGGCAGAGGGAGGAAAAGTCCCTCACTCTGCAGAGCTCTGGGGGAATGTGTAGAGTCTGGGTATAAGGCATTACTGGTACGTCTCCCCATGTCACAAGCATAAGACAGGCACAATTATAAAAGTTGTGAAAGAAATTACTAAAACTGGGGACAAGGGGAAACAACTATGGAAACCTTTCCTCTGGCAGGTCAAATCACCAAACCATGGTGAAGCATCTGGTGCTTCATGCAGCTGCTCGTCTCTCTTCTTTTTTGGGTCCCTGGAAAGGTTTGGAGCCAGATTTCCTCAGTTGCTGTGCTCAAGCTCAGTTAGGCAGAGCCCATGGATTCAATTCATTTTGTGGCCTCTGACCTCTTCCAGGATTTGTACTTCATTCTCACCCAGCCCTTGCTGCCTGTTATAAGGGATAATGTGAACTTTCTGGAAAGCTTTCTCTTCTAATGACCTTTTTTTTTTTTTGTATTGCCTGGTGCCTTAATGTATTGCTTTGCCTTCAGCCAAAGAAAAAGGTACTTGAGTGAAAAGGAAGGAGCAATAGCAGTCAAAGAAGAGGGTTGTTATGTATCTTAATGTTTGCATTCTTCGGAGGGATGCTACTGTAGTTGGAGAAACTAATCTTTGCTTGCATAAGTAGACAGAAATGCTGGCAATTTACAGCATCCGCTCATACCCAGATGTCAACTCACATTTCCAAAGAGAATCATCAAGTCAGGAGATAAACAGCTGGTATAGGCGAAAGGAAAATAAGCTTGTAAGTGTTTAAAGAAAAAAAAAGTGTTAATTTTTATGAAGTGTAGTATGCTGGCATCTAAACAAATGAAAGTTAACAGCCAGGAGCAGGGAATTGAAAGTTTTTTTTTTTTTTTTTTTTTTTTTTAAGCATTTGAGAATTGAAGTCTTGATTTCTCTCATGGTCGCTTCAGAGCATCACTCTGTTTTTGTTTGGATTTCCTCCTAGTACAACTTAGCGTAAGCTAGTGACAAAGTGAGAGCTAGCCTTAGTGGGTTTTAGACATTCCTACAACCTGATCTAAAAGTGCTTTCATGTGGCCCAGTGATCAGAGTGTGACTGCACGTGCCTCTAATTTTAGGTTTTCACCTGAAGTTCATGGATCTCTCGGCTGGGGCGACAGCCTCAGAAGCTACTGGCGTGAGGGGAGTCGAGGCAAGCTTTGGGTGTCACGCACAGGGTGCTCAAAACTGAGCCCTTTTCTTCCTGAGAAACGGGACATGTGCCTAAGCTGGTGAGCATTGACCACTAGATAACTGTTAAACAGCTGCATGTAAAAGCAAAGTGTTTCCGTGGTCAAAAAGCGTGGAATCGTAGCTGCAGGGAAACTCGGGACCAGGATTGATGCTGAAGGAGCATCTAATGCGGCGTGCTGACTGGCAGCGTCCTTTGCCGGGAATGAGGCACAGCAGGTCTGCTGCTGGCCTGCGGGCATCTGTACAGGCAGGCGGGAGAGGGGCTGCGTCCTAGCTGGGTTGAAAACAAAGCAGAATAAACAGGTCTTAACCAAGCAAAACAACCACAAAAAAACCCGTCACCACCAAAAAAAAGCCCTCACACCAAGCTGTAAATTTTCTACTCCTTGAAGGAAAATAAAGTGCAGAGTATTTACTGTCCTCCTCCCTCCCTCCCTGCTGTTCGTTCCTACTCCAGTCCTCTAATGCTCACAGGGCCTAGCAGGGTTTTATGTGGAAATCGTTGGGATTATCTCCCAATTTTTTCTCAGATAATTCAGTTGAGAGGTTATATAGAACTGAACGGTTTGGAGACTTGGAATCGCTAAGCTGGAGGCTTTAAGATGCTCACAAGCTCCTATCCGGACAGAACAGCTCGATATTTATTGGATGTGCTACTAATTGGCTGAAAAATCCATCACCCCTACTTTTTCTGTTTTTTCTCAAGGTTGTTTTCTGAGGTTTGGCAAGGGCAGGAGGGTAACCAAGTGTCCCAGCTCCCTGAGATCTCAGCCCAGAAGCATGTGCTGAAAACCAACGGGTGATTCACACCGCGTGTTTCCGCCTGGCACTTCCCAAACAAGCAGAGTGGGTTGTGTAGCGGAGTAGGTGACCATGCACGTAGAAAGGCAGACAGCACGGCTCCGAAAGTAGGCCTGGAGGCATATTTGTGTGTGCCAGTTATTCACAGAAGGTCCTCTGGTTAGTCGGGGCACAGCGAGCAAGCACGGTTCCCCCGCCGCTGCTCATCCCCAGCAGCAGCGCCCTGCCGCAGCTCCGTCCCGCATCCCTCCCAGGAACAGCAACCTGCAGCAGCTACCTTCCCTCCGCTGATGTCTGAAACAAATAAATTGTAATGAGATGAGCTGTCTTAGCTGTTACAGTATTTACGGGATAAATAGTTTCCACTTCACAGCCATCAATACCTCCGCCCTTTAAATCCATTAACTTCCTGACTGCTCCGCGCTGCCTTGGTAATGGGCTGACACTGATTTAAGGCTAGAAAAACCCCGTTTAGAGCCCTGCATTAGGGAGAGTGAATGTAAATTGTGACCACACCATTTGGTCTGGGACTAAAGATGTCTGCAAGTGACAAGTTTCAAGCCGTGAACTGGGCTGGAACAGCGGCGGCGCAGGATGTTCTTCTGGTCTCGGCTGGAGAATTAGCAGGGAACTCGGAAATTAGCAATGCTGGCTTTGCAGAGTCTTTGTAATCTTAAAACCTCTAAGCGTGGCTGGTGTGGGCTGCTTTGTAGCCTCAGCTAAAACCTTGCTCTGCTCTGGACCCCTGTGTTTGCAGATGCTGGAGATGTTGACTCCCTGCAGCAGTGAAAGTCTTGCAGAAAGAGAAATACTTTATTGGAGCTGCCTTCAGTTCCTCTCTTGGACCTGTCACAGTAGCATCAAACGGTTACTATTTTTAATCTTTTGTAGCTGATTGGTGACTCTCTTTGCTTCCATTCTGGCTTGTTTTAAAGGAATTGAAGCAGACTTTACTTACTTATTGATGGCTGGAAACGAATACCCTGCAGCCTCCCCCTTGCATTCCTGGTATGACTGAGAGAGGAAAAGGTGGAGAATCAGAACAGAAGATCTATCACATTCAGCCTGCAAGGCTATTATTTCAGCTGCCTCAAAAATGTTTAAGTTTTTGCTGCGCATTAAAGCATTGGCACTTGGATTTTGTTAAAGATGGCACAAGTGGAGAGGTTTTATTTGAATACCACCCACATGATCTTCGGGGATTTATACACAACAGAATATGAAGCTGCTTCTCGTTTTTGCATATCACAGACTGGCCTTCTTATCTCGTGATGCAGGGAGTGTATGTATTTCAGAGCCCGGGAAGGAGGAGAGGGCGAGCAAAAAAGGAGAGGTGCAGACTTTTTCTCTTCCCCCAGTATATTTTGTGTGTGTTAGGTAAAGCCTCTGCAGCCAGATACAGCTGGACGCTGAGTGATGTCGGCTATACCAAGGACAATTCAGCTGCGTACAGGCTGGTAATGGGATGCCATTTCAAACTCTTTGGCCTCTCCACAGCAAGAGATTGAGTCGTGCTGTATCCGTGGGCAGTGATTTTGCAGATGGAAGCATATGACCCCGAGCAGCTAATACAAGAGCTGCTATTCTGACTTCATCCTGCATGAGCAATCGGCACTGAACCCGTGTTCTGAAAGGCACGGCCCTCGTGTAATTCTGCTGCTGGTGTCTTTCTCCTGAACCTTTCGGCTCCTGCTCAAATTGTTTCAGTAAAGTATATAGGACAGGCAGTGCAAATATGATTTCTGACACTATCCTGCAGTACACAGAGAGGGACAGTCTGAGTGTCTTTTTCTACTTGTTGCCTTGCCGTTATTACAGTACCGATAGGTAATTGCTGGTCTCCATCAGAAATAAGCCTCATAATTCCATTTGAGGGAGAGCTGTATAGAGAAAATGTAAGGCAGGAACCTGAGAGACGCAGCCTGGCACTTCCAGGACATGAGAAATGCAAGGGCAGGTTGCTCTGCAGCCTGCAACTTGGCTTGGGCGTGCTTCTGGAGCCAGTTAGGCTGGTAGCTTTCCTGGGGGGCTCTTTGTGCGTAAAGCAACCAAGCTACGTTGAGCATCTGTTTCATTATTAAATCATTATCGTTAGCTAATTTCTCAAAGCCCAGTCAGTGGAAGGAGGGAAGCATCGTTCTTTCCCTGTGTGCGTACCTGCAGGTTACTTCATTTTCGTTGGATACGATTAGTCTGATGGTTGTTAGCTGAAAAACAGCGAAGTCGTTAAAGGGCCGTAGCTGCCCTCTGGAGCCACTTGCTGGCTGTTGATAAAGGAAAATGGCAGCGTAATATAAAATATAATCTGATCACCGCATCTAATTACAGACAAGAGTAAGCGGCTAAAGAATGTTTCTGCAAGAATATTATAATTGTGTTCATACAGCATTTCCAACTTGAAAGCTGTGAGCAAATATCGACTAATCCTCCCGACAGCCCCTGAGGGTGGGAAGGTAAATCTATTACTGTTTATTAAGAACTTGTTTCAATTAGTTTTAACCACTGTTAAAAGAACTATGAATTGTTGAAGAGATGAACAGCACTTGCCTTGCAACAATGTTGAATATCTTGGAAGTCCAAGTACTGAGCAGCATTTCTGATAGAAGAGCATCATTTGGCTGGAATTAATGCTTGGAAGCATCAGAAAAACGTCTATTACTTTTTATTTCCATTGGTCTTTAGTGTCTTATTAAATGCTAAATATTCTTATTTGGTAAATATTTAGCAAGCTCTCTGGGGCTTTGTAGAATGTACTGTTTTCAATAAACATACACAGCACTGTATTATTATTATTACTACTATTATTATAATTTCAGGAAATATTTTTCCATGCAGCATAAAACTGCAGACGGTAGTAATGTCATTTTTTTTACGTCATAGAACCATTGCAATTTTGTTCCTTTAATTGGTAATGTTCTCTCTCAGCCCCAGGTTAGAGGGCCAGGGACGGAAATTATACACAAAATCATTAAGCTTAGCCTAGGCTCCTGCAAGGGACAGTATGTTGTTTTCACTGCTTCTGTTTCAGGGTTCTTGATGCTAGGGATTGATGCTGCTTGTCTGGCTGATGGCCCCTACAAATTTCCCCTGATAACAGGTCGCGCTGTGGATGCTCAGACCTTCCACTGCAGAAGTGGCATTTTCTATGAAAGGCTACTCTTGGAAATACAGTCATTTTTGAACTTTCCTCTCATCTTAGACTGAAGAATTCATTGTTCTTCTTTGAATGTGTGTGTCTCAATGGCAGGGTCAAAGACGGGAAGTCTTTCCTTAGTCTTTATTTTGCTGGGTTTTTGTTGTGGGCTTTCTTGGCAATGGTTGAAGCTTTAGTCCAAATCTGTATCTAGAGTATAGGCCAAAAAATTGAATATTCTATGTTTGGAGGAGAAAACGGAACATTTTTATTAGTTGCATGAGAACTTGGCTTAGCTTAAGTCTATTCAAGCTTCTGAGGATTTATGCCCTAAGCGATCTCTTAAAAAATTGCCTTTTTTTTTATTTTTTATGTACATTATCACGCACATCTATCATCTTTTTGGAACTATCCTTTCTATGCAGAAACCTGCTGCAAAGCTGTAGTGTGTGTACTATATCCCATAGCATTCTCAGCGAATGTTTTCTGTCATTTGGTTATATAAAACTCCTGGATTTGACTCAATGCTTAAATAGTTTTCAGGTGCTTGCAATAGATGGCTGAGTGTCTTGTGCCCCTCTTTTGCTCATGTTTGCTGAATGAGGAGCTGCTGTTTGTCACTCATTTGGCAGGCTCTCAGTGCCTGTACGCAGCCTGCATTAATGTTAATGGGAGCTGCATGCACACTGAGCCATCCAGAGAGCCAGGTTCCTCCTTGATCTACACTACTGGGTAGCGAATGCCTTGTCATAGTGCCCAGGGTGGCCTTTCACTGCCCAGAAATTCAGTCTACCGTGCTCCTACTGCTTAAACTGTGCCTACAAGCTGATCAGGTCCCTCCCCTGGTCTAACAAGTGAAAGAGGTGGTAGTGTATGAAAGACAAGCCGAGAAAGGTTTCCTTTAAAACACACACACACACAAAACCCACCTTATATTGTATGTCTGCTTGTTAAAAATTGCCTTTTTTTTCTTCCATGTCCCTCAGAAAGCTGGAACGTTTGGACTGAGTAGAAATTCTGCTGGAAGCTGCTTGGGAGCAGAGTCAGCACTTCTCGCCTAATCGGTTCTCTTACAATTTCATTTCTCCTACCAGCTTCTTTCAGAGAAGTATGTTGTTAGTTTTTTTTTCCCATGGTACAATACAGTATTTCATCTTTCGGTCATTTTTGTACTTTGCCTGAATTTCCTTTCTATGACAATTCCAGCCCTTAAGTGCAAATTCAAGTGATCAGGCTTTTTGGTGGCTTTTATTTTTTATTATTTTGTCTTTGGAGGCATTGATTGAGACTCCCAGCTGAGGCTCTAGGCACACTCTGTGTGCTGCCTGCTCCTACTCATTTTTTTTTTTTTGGCCTGATAAGTTCTTGTTGCTTTTAAATGCCTGAGTAGCCCTGGAGTTGCTTCGTCAAAGTTGGTTACGGTGATTTTGAGACAGGACAGTCCACTTTATCGCCCCACATGTGCCTGAGCAGAGCTCCCAGAGGAGCTGCAGACCTGCTCCCTATGGGCTGGCTGGCAGAGATAGCAACTGGGGGTCTTATTCGGGTGTTGTGCATCATTTAGACTAACCTCTGCTCTTTTATAAGACGTCATTTTGTAGGCATATTGGCAAGCTGCTTTGGTAATAAGGAGTGGGTGTGTATTAACTAGGAAAGTGCTTTGGCTCACCTTCTCTCTTTCTATGAGCCAATTAGGCAGCTGCCTCCCTGTCGTTGCAACTGCAATCCGGGTGAATAAAGCCCATGGTTAACCATAGGTGGCAGCAGCTTTCTAATACTGTTATTATGTGCACATGTTGTTCAGTTTCTCCAAAGCCGAGGTGATGCTTCATTCAGACCACAGCGTCTATTCTTCTTTGTTTAGCTGAAGCTTTTTTAGCTCCAGCTTTCGTAGGTAGAAATCTAGCCAGCCGGACGAGTCACTGATACTTTGAGAGTTTTCCTCCTGCAGAACAGGACACGCTCTGATTGTCGCGCTCCTCGATATTTGTTCACTCTTTGTAACTTACACCTATTTCCAGAACCACAGTTACAATGCTCAGGAAGATTTCTGGCTGCTCTCTCTGCTGTGCCCTCACAGGTTTTCTTGAACTTGGCAGAGGCGTCTAGCTTCCTCTACCAGCATCATACTGATGTTGCATTCCCTGTAGGCATCCCTTGAACCACAGTCTGCAGGCCGTTGGGGACCAGTGCATTGCTTGGAGGGGGGGGTCTGTTAAAAGCAACTAAGAAAAACAAACCGATTGTTCATGGACTTAGACTTGCTTATAATATTCTGCATGCTCCCTGGAAAATGCCTTTAGGGTCTCTAAATTGCAAAAGAAAAACAAATCTGTGCACTAGGAATCAGCATTAAGTCTGTCAGTATTAATGCTACAAATATGCACACTTCGAACAGCAAAGCACGCACGTCTTTTAACTGTGCTGTAATGCATTGGATCGTGGGGGCTGAGGCAAACAGAATAGATGGTGATAGATGCTCTGCTGAAACAGAAGAAACGTGCATTGCTCTTAGATCCCTTGAATTGAACCAAATTTTTTTTGTTTTATTTGCTAGATCAAAACTTTGCAGTTGTCCTCACACCTGATTTTTCTTGCATGTGCTGTAGGCTGCTTCTCAGACTGGTGCACAGGGTTCCCTGAGCGGTGTGGCAGAGGCAGTGAAACAGGGGTGGGTGGCAGCAGGACATCTCCAAGGTCTCATACCTGAAGCTACCTGAAGGCATTTTGAGAGAATTAAATACTTGGGAAATGCCAGTTTATCAAAAGAGAATAGCTTGCATTACAGAAACTTTCATGGGAAGAGTATCCTGTTTCTAGGAAGAAATTTCAAGTAAAACTGGAGAAACTCTTTTCCATGTTCAGTATTCTCACTAGAGATGTAAGAGATCAGATTTCAGCTTCTCCCTAATTAAGACCAGAGCCTGAACTTTTGTTTTTCCCATGCTGGGTGAAGTCCCGGCCAAAGATCTGTTGGCACTTTAAGGTGGGGTTTCTCTCGTTGGTCTCTCTCAGACCAAAGAGCTTGAAAAGCCTCTTGGTTTCGTTCAGAGAGGGAACAAAAATGTATGAAATCCTGGAGTGGCATGGGATGAAAAAGCCATTGCTGCTCACCTGTAGACACATTGTGTGTTGCCATCTGGGCACGTGTTGATTTCTGTAGGCTTTCTTTCAGTATCCTGGCAGATGAGCATATGCTTGTTCTGCACAGTGCATAGGTGAATTTCCCCATAAGGATCTTAGTGTTAAATGCAGCTGCACAGCTTTTAGTACGCAGAATAACTGCTTAAAGCTAGTTTGGTTATCTTCCCTGCGTAGTGCCAATGAGGGTACTTGAGATTTGAATCAAACCATTCTTGCACAGCTGATACTGTACCATCCCTTCTCATCTTGCCCCTTTCACCACCGGTATTACCCATAATAACTTCATCCTACAGTTAATTAAAAAAAAAAGTCCTTTAGCATTAGTCCATGAATCAGACTATTTGGTGGTAGAAACACATCCCTTGCCTTTGTATGTGTACACACTCTGCAGCTCTCCACTGACCAGGAAAAAGCAGCAGCATGTCTGGCCCATGATCCTTCCAGCTGTTGCTGTTGCCTAACGAGGTGCTTCACAGCTGGAGGGGCAGTGTGGTGTTGTGTAGTCCAGGCTCAGGAAGTGGTGGTTATCAGTGAGATCCAATTCCTAAGTTAGGATTTTTTGCCTACTGATAGAAATTACAGAGCCAGAACACTGCTCGTTCTGTTTGCAGTCATTGTTCCCTCTTTCGTGTTTGTTTGCTGTATACTTTTGAATGGAGATTGTGGTGGGACAGTGGATGAATGTGACCATTAAATTTTGCTGGAAATGATGAAATGAAAGCACATTTTATATTCATACCTGGTGCATCAGTCTCCCGCCCCTACCTTCTGGCCCATCACATTCCAGTCTATTTCGGAGATTTAGATGCATTTAAGTCAGATCTCCCATCCCAGAGTACAATCTACATCCAATTATCAACCCTTAGGGATGCATTAGATGTAACTATTATATCTTCTTCTGTCAATAAAATTATAATCGCAGAATGCACAAATGTCCTACTTTGGTTTCTAAAAGCATCGTGGAAAAGAGTGAGACAAAATGAAAGGGCTGTTATGCTGCATCTTACACACGCTTATATACAGAAAATTGCCAAAATCTCAAGCTGAGGTAGGTATCTCTTTCTGTCTGCTACTGACAAATACTCATCCGTGAACAGGCAAGCGCCTGCATAAGATCTGACAGAATTAGATGCAAAGATGAATTAGGCTTTTTTCTCCATTTGTCCCCATGCCATATCCAGTGGAATCACAAGGGCCCAAGCAGCTTGCAGAGCTTCACTCAGGCCTGTCTGCACAGAAATACTTGGTTAAGTGAAGCCAAGATAATGAAAGAGTTGAATTTCAGATATGTTAGAGCTCAGTAAACCTCCTTCAGTGCTCTCCTTGAGAAATAAATTGCTCTGAGTTCTCATTAGCTTGCTCAGACCCCATTTTACTCCTGACCTAAAACATCTGTATAGGGGTTCTGTGTTCCTTAGTTAATGCACCTTAAACTTACACCTGTACTTAATTTGGCTTAACGTTCCTAAGTTTCCTCTAATTGTAGATATGCCCTAAGTGAAACAAGCCATATTTAATTAACTCAGCACAGTCCAGAGAGCAGTAGCCACTCTTTATCAGATAAAAGTCCTGTTCTCCCTTTCAGCCAGGCATGGTTAGTTACCTGTGCTCTTGAAACAATCATCTCTGGTTGTAAAGAAAGAATTTCGTCTCCTTAAGAAAACTGCATAGTATTTGAAATTAAAGGGAGCAAGGGGAAGGAGAAAATTTATTCTGTGTGCAGATTATTCTGTAATAGTCTGCTACAGTGTGGTTTTGCACCTTGATTTAAACTTTCTGGTATTGACTACTGTCTGAGACAGAGGAGAGGGCTGGACGACCTCTCGCTGATTGAGGAACACAGGCATTTCCAGACTCTGAGTTAAGCCTCCGTGGCAGGGCTGCAGGCAGGGCTAACAGCATCTCTCTTAGCCAGTGCATAAAATAGAATTTCATTTTCGAATGCTTCTAACCCAAATATTTCAACAGCCAAGAATGTTAATTCGAAATACTGGTATCTGGCAATTTCTATTTTAATTCTCAGTTTTTAAGTTGGAACTCTTACTGAATGCCTAGGAAATAGGGAGAAAAGAATGTCAAAATACCAAAATCACAATGATTTGGTTAAGGATTCAGGGATCATCAGCAGTAAGGGGAGAAGTGGGCTGAGGGGTCTTTTTTTTTGTTTGGTTGCCTTTTTAGTAAAAAAAATAAGTTGTGTTTCTCTGTGGAATGTAATTAAGCTTTCTTGCCATGTATTGACTTAGTAAACAGCTTGCCACAACCAAAAGGTGGTGATAACAGTTGTTCTTCTATGTGATGTTCAGAAGAAAGGTTTACCAAGGTTCTGAAGCATATAGGTGGGATTTGTGCAGTGGCTTGTGCATAGGGTGAGTGGAAGAGGTGGGATGTTAGGAGGGATCAGGAGCATAAATATAGTGGTTAGTGTTTTAAGAGTGTGGAGTTTAATGGGTAGTCAGATTTTCAATTCAGTGCTCACATGGGATTATACTCACCAGATATTTTGCTGAGCGATCTGTAAAGCTCAGAGCTCTAATACAACCAACAAACCTGCAAGGATTGAAAAGTGGCAAATTTCTTCCCTGCCTCCTACACCTTAAAGGGTTCCTTATCCATAAATCAGGTACAGATTAGAACTAGACAAAGGAATTTTAAAATAAGGAGACTTCCGACAAATTGTCCTGTTGCCGTACATCATTGCCATATCGGGGTGGAGGACTTAACACCATCAAAACTCGTGTATTTATCCTTCCAATTACCACTGTTACGCCCTCTCAAGGGCTCGATACCGCTATCTCTAAAATCACTAGCTTTTCTGTAAGAAGATTAGTTATCTGTTTGCTTACAACTTCATTATAGAAATTGCTTTCCAGCATCTCTGTATGCATGCATGTCTGTGCACTGGTGTATTATATAAAATACTGGACTGCTTTGGGAGGATGCACTTTTTTGTTGTTGTTTTTACCCTTTTCCTTTTTCTGACTCTAATTTAGAGCATCCTATGGGCTGTTTGTGCTTGAATAGGCGACTGCAATATAATTTCAGGAAGAAAACAAATGAGACTTGGAAGCAGCAGAACAAGTCCAGTTGCGGGAGGATGGGTAACAAAGGAAATGTGCCGACAATACTCCTCTGCTTTCTGTCTTTGGAGGGCTATATAATTTATAACTGTTCTCTGCAAAGCATCTGAGACAGTGCCAGGTGATGGGGAGTTAAATTAACCCCTGTGGCATGTAGTTATCGGCAGAGGCCAGACCTGTGGATGGATACCTCAGCGCAGTGAGTCACCGTATCAACTGGGGAAAGTGAATCTGTAAGCTCCTTATTTCTCCATTCTTCTAATTGCGGGGCTGTGTCTGGCAGTGATGAAGATGGAGCAGACGTAAATGTCTGATGCTTGAAGCTCTTTGATTTCTGAGTTGATGGGGTGAAGCCAATGAAAAGCTGTGAGAGGCTCAGAGAGCTGATAGTGAATTGCCTCTTTCCAAGTCTCCAAAACCCCCTTTCTCCTTTTCCTTCCCTCCTTCCCCACAGACCCGCTTGCACTCAGTAGCTGCATGGTATGTGCTTGTGTGCTTTGCTTGACCGACAGATAATTTCTAGCATCACTAGTTAAGCCAATTTTTTATTATTATTAATAATAAAGGCTGTTTTAGTCTCACTTAAATGGATTAGCCTTGCTCCTGCCTGCTTTTTGATTGTTTTTGCTGCTGGAGGCTCGCTCTTCCAATGAGAGTTCTTGCAGATAGAGTTATTGCCAAGCTGGCCTGGCACTGAGGCATACCTAATACGGGGCTGGTGTAATTGGGTTTTCAGAGGGCGACCGCACCACGAGAGCATGTCTCGCCCCAAGAGCAAGACTTTTCATCGTAGCTGCAGAAGATACTTGCACAGCTGCCGAATCAGCCGCCTCCGTTCCCGTTCCTTAGAGCTTGTGGGCGCACCACTTTTCTGCGTGCAGCCCCCTGAAGTCGTGCCTGTTGACAGCTGAGTCTTCATGCTTCCCTGAAGACCATGTGTGTCTTCCAAATCTATTACCACCCCCTCCACCTCCCTCTTTAAAAAAATAAAATAAAAAACAATTACATTCTTCCCTGTTAAGTTGTTCTAAACACCGAGGTACCCATTAGTTGTCCATATAGAGTGTGCTGGCAAATTAAGTAACGTGTTGTTCCTTTCTAGCTGCGCCCACTCTCTAGAGGGTATCTAGAAGATAGTTTTCTGTAACTTGCCTAACAAAAATAAATGGGATCAAACAACTGCACCAAGTTTCTTATAAAGACAAATATAACATGTCCATCGTGTCCCTTTCCTTCCCCTCAACGTAAATGAGTTATTTTTGCCTTTTGAACAATAACAGGGGTTGTCAGCCTTAAAACTAATTGTCCCTCAGGTGAGACTTGAGGCAGTTAAAAGATGAGCTGGCCTTTAAGTGAATCGTGGTAGCTGTGAACAGCACCGTGGGTGATTGGCTTTGGTGATTAATGGGGACTGAATTCACAGTTGCTCCCCAGGTTAACAGCTGAGCTTCTGGCTCCTGTTCTAAATCTTCTTCTGCCCCTTAGTTTATATTCTGGCCTCTAACCTCGCTTTCTAGTTCAGTTCTCATCCTTGTTCTGCATCCAGTCGCAGACATTGATCCTAACCACTGGGAGTGGCTGTTCCTGCTCTGCTCTCTTTCTCTTCAAATTTTCTCTGGTCTGGGCCTAAGCTTTCAGGGTTTGCTGCTGCTTTATTCTCAGCCCATCACCATCACCCCTCGCAACCGTGGAGAGCAAATACACGAGTGCAGATCTCTGCATCATTGTTCCTACCATCGTCAGAGACATTCCTGCATAACAGTGGGAACTATAATTTATCTCTGCGTGATGACCTTGTTTTTCAAATTGGTTGTCCTCGTCTGTTTTCTCCCCAGCTTCTCACATGTGGTCGGTTCTTCATCCCTGAGCTCCCTTCTCCTCTATTTGTATATAAAGGCACGTTTTAATGCCTACTTAATTCAGGTCAAATCAAAACCAGCTCTCAGGCTGAAACAAGAATGTCTAGAGAGGGATTTGCACCACTTAATTGGGAAAAACATTAGATTGGATGAGGCCTTTACTAGACAAATGCATGTTGTTTTTAGCTATTTTGATTGGAAAATGTCTGCATGAGCTTGAACAGAAATAAACAGATTTCATTTTTACTACCGTTACTTCAGTGAAAGTTTGCTTACAGTCCCAAGACGCTGGGTGAGGCTTATGTGCAAGACTCGGGGTGAGTTTGTGGGTCTTTGAGCTCTGATGACAGCACCGTGCTTCATCTCGGCCGTAACAGAAAAGTAACTGTGACCGTAAGAATTGTCAGCCACAGGCGAGAGGCTGGTGTTGCAGGAGAACTGCATTAAAGACGTTTTCTTTGGCTCGCCAGCCCTTGAGGAGGGACTGTAAACAAGCCGCTGCCAGTGGACAAACAGGGAGACAGTAGCTGACATTGTCTGGATGCTGCGGATGGGAAGTTGGTGGCTTTGCTTCTTTACCCCTGATTTGGCGTTCGTCCTTTATGCATCAGCACAAGGATCCGTGCACAGGAGGAGGGATTCAGATAGAGAAGGTATCGATATAGAAATTACAGGGAGCAGAATCAGGTGCGGAAAAGGGGGGCAGAAGGATGAGTGTTCCCTTTCTTCATCCCAGCAGGATTTCTGTTTGGAAGAGTGTCAAGAGAGTTGTGAATGAGTTTCCACAGGCTGACTCCAACTGGCTAGGTGAGGTCACCGTGCTTTTGAAATATTTGAGGTAGTGGTTTTAAACAAGTGCCTGCCTCAACACAAACAGGAATAAAGCAATCTTGTATAGTCTTGGTCACACAGTGACCGCTTTGTTCTGTCTTCACTGCTCGCAGTGAAATGATTTGGCTTGTTAAATTGGAGACTTTGCATCCTTTCATGGAGGCCTACCCCCATCTGAAGTCTGCCCGACTCTGCATTGCAGATACTCTGTGCTTCGGCTCTTCTAGAACTGAATTTGTATTTTCGGTTCTCATAGAGAAAGTATCAAAGCTGTGGTGAAAACAAGTAGCTGGAACCAGAGAAATCTTACAGATTAACCCTGGCACTGCCAGCATGTGGTCCTGTACAATTCCCTGGCTGGGAAGTTTGCTGAAGCCAGCTGCCTTGTGGTAGCAGTGCCATGGTTACAGCTGCAGGCCGAAAGCAGTTTTCACAGGGGTGTACGTTCTTCCTTCTGGAAGAAGGTGACTAGCCAGGGACAGATTACACATTTAGCTTTTGTGCTCTCAAGTGTTTCTTTGTAATCGTTGTTTGTTTTTTTCTTTATAAAAGGTTAATATGAAGTCACTGAGTTTGGGTTAAGGCTGAATTATGTTTTCCTTGGCAGTCATTTTTGTTTTATTGACCAGAGGATTTTAAAAAAGATGCGTTGCCCACATGTGTGCGGATCCCTCAGAATAGTGTCCTGAGCAAATAGGCCGCAGACTGTATTTTTCATGCTGGATTTGGGATCGTCTTTCGTTTGTGCGCATTGTGTATAAGCCCGAGGGCTGGAAACATGCAAGATTGAATGGGTCAGTTGTATGAACTGGCAAACAAAAGATTTCCTCCTTCACGTGCTATGCTTCTCCGTTAAATGTTCTGCTATAACAAAGAAAGATGAAATGTTTGGTTTTTGAGGTGTGTGAAGGTTTTCTCAGAGGCTTGCCGTTCTCCTCCAAATCTCTACCAAAAGCACTTCAAATAAGTAAATAAGACAGAAGTTTCAATACAAGCCTTACTTTGAAGCAGAATTACACCACATGTGCATCTGACAGAAGCCTGCAAAAGCAAGGAAGTGAAAAGTTGAGTCCTTCTTCTGGTTAAAAAGTCTTCAAGAATTGCTCCGAGCCCTCTGCCGTCACCATACCATGCTCACGGCAATGTTTCTGTGGATTCAGTGGATCCAAATGCTTCAAAATGGGTTTGGGGATATTTTCTCTGTAACAAGATCAAAAAGGAGAAAATGCTGTCTCTTACCAACTCTTTTCATGCAAAAAAGAACTGCTTGGAAGTTTCAAAGGCTGTTCTCATTTTCCCCTTTTTCCTTTCTCTCCCTCCCTGCTTCATGTTTTATTTGCAGGCAGACAGGGTCGGTCAGGCCCATCCCTTCCCACCCTATGACATATCGGTGTCTTTCTGTAGGATGGAGGTAATCGGCTTGGGCCAGGGGAGGGCTCTGGCCCCAGCTCTGCGCTCCCATTTCTGTTTGTCAGCAAGCTTTGAGAGGAGGATATGAGTCACATTTATGCCAGAAATATACGCTTTTTCCCTTGGAGTCCTGCTCTGAATCACCAGAACAGCTCCACATTGCCCTAGGGCTGCCTCAGAAGGACACCGCCACGCTTTAGAGCAAGGCACGGTCTCGCTGGCTATGTGGGAGCCAAGTTTCCCACTGCTCAGGTATAACTGCCTCAAGAGGAACATAGCAGCTGTTTTATGACAACACTATTCGACAAAACTACTTTTGCTAATGGTGAAGGGTTGCAGTACAGCATAGTATTAGTATTTCTTCCTGAACATGAAATGTAAGTGCAGCCTATATATCTCCTGGGTACTGATAAGAGAATAACTCACATGGGCTAACTTTCTGCACCGAAGAACGCTGGCAATGGGCTGTGAAATAGGGGAGGTTTTGGGGTTGTGCAGCTCAAAGTAATGTGTTTCATAGTAGGTCATTGCGTTTCGTAGCGTCTCCGGAAGCTGCACAGCGCTGCATGGTCCACGTTGCGGAGACATTGAGGGAACATAATGGTTTGCACACCCTGCTCTGTTCTGCCCGCCCTGTGGGGCAGGTGAGAATGTGGGGCCCTCACAGCACCATCAGAGAAAACATGAGTGTTGTCAGGTAGCCTGCATCTTACGTCTGCCACTGTTTGTGGTTTTTGAAACAACACGTTATTAAGTTTTTTTAGCCCTTGTGGCTTTGAGTATGTGGTAGTTTGGGATGACTTATCTGCCGTTGGCATTGTTTTGTTGGCAGCCTCCATCGAGCTTGTTGTTGCAGAGCAGCTGTTCTCTCCTCTCCCATACCCGTCCTTTTCCAACCCTCTTACGTGTCAACCACACAGTACTGTTGTCTTACCAGCGATCTTGGAGAGCACGGGTAATTTGAATTACTTTCACTTGTTCCTGCTACAGTTTTCAGTGAGAAGAATGCTCATTATTCCATTATAGATGGGAAAAGGTCCTGCCTTCTCCCTTGTGATGCCCAGTGGCAGCAAGACAGTTGATCAGGTTATATTTTCTTACCCTTCCACCTCAGAAGCTGGTCGTCCAGTTTGCTGAGTTGTGTAAAAAGGCAAGGTCACCACCAAGGGCCGAATGTACACACAGCTCAGCATCCATATTAGTTCCTGATTCCTAGATGTGTGGTACGTGCTGGATATCCCCAAATCTCAGGTTTTCATGTAGCTGATCCCATAATTTGTGAAATTATCCATCTGTGAGATGTGAGCTTTATGGGGTAATAGTGTTCTGTATCACCGGAGAATAGCTCACAGAAAGTTGAGAGCTTTCTCTGAGAGAAAACATCGGAAAAGGAGCATGTGCAGTATATTATCACGCTCAGTAGGAACACAGATTTTCTGGAAATTTGAGCTAAGTAGGGCTAGAAGTCAGTTGTGTTAAGTCATCCGCACAGGGTTCTGCCACCTGGTTGGGGATCTTATGACCAGCTGAGCCGTGTGGAATTTTTTAACTCAACACAAGAGTCAGGACTTACACTTTAATAAATAATCTGCCAAAGGCTTGATTTTGATTAAAGGTGGCTCTTTTGCCACCTTTGAAGTCAGCAAAAGAAGAAAAAAGGTATAAAATGGCGGGACTTGGAGCAGTATCTTGAGCCACACGTAACATAGGTAGGTAGCGTGCTGCATCCACGATTAAGGGTGTGCCTAACTCTCAGACAGAAACAGAGAAAATCTCAGGGAAAAACACAAGATTTAAGACAAGTTTTCAGTGGAATGAAGAGGTTTGTCTTGGCCGACTTGCCCCATTTCCCTTTTGCTTTGTAATGTGAGCTTGAAGTTAATCCTGGGGCTTGGGGGCTTTTTTTTGTCCCCTGACAAAGTCATAAGGAAAGATTCTCCAGAAGTACTACCCACTGGCTGTCACTTAGTAGAAACCGTAGCAGTTGTTGATGGCAATAGCAATGGTTTGAAACTAGCAGGGAGATGCAGGTCTAGCATCTGAAATCTATGGAGTCATGGAGCTGAGGAAGATGAGACGTGCAACTAGCTTATGAGTTTAGGGCTTGGAGCTCGGAATTTATGGCCTCAAGCTGTCTTGGAATTTGGCTGCAGGAAGCAGTCAGTGCTTCAACAGAGAAATTTCCAGCTAATCTTTTTTTCCTGAATTCGACGGGCAGACTGCACTGAGTCAGCTCAGCCCAGTCCCCACTGTGCAGCGGCTGCAGCCAGTCTCACTCCATCACTTTTAATGAAACCAGGTCTCTGTGGTTTTCACTGATTTACTCATACGCAAGAGAAATGAGGAAGTATTTTCCTGTCTCTCTCCGATAATGAATGAGATATGAAAGAGCTTCATGGCCAGTAAGCACCCTGGAGGGACTTGAGTTTGTCAAAATGTACAAGGCGTCTTCATCAAAGTAACAAAATGATTTTCTTTCCCCTTATTCTATGAAGTGAAAATTCACATGACAACAGCCGGAAACGTGCCCGGTTTTGCTTAGACAATAGAATTGACTTTGAAAAACCGAATGTGTGGCAAAACTGGTAACATCTTTTGCATCAGTATTTTTCAGAGGTGTATCGTGCAATAATAAATGGTTGCCTGAGGCAGGCTTTAATGTGGGGCTTCTGCTGTAGCCTGGCTTGGTGTCTGCACTGTGAGCCCCTGCTTGCACAATATAGTATGTTGCGCTCAGAGCACAGCGTGGGCAATAAACATGCTTCCTTCAAGGGATGTGTCAAATTTTGTTTACCAAGAATTCCTGTTTCTGTTTGCTGCCCTCTTCAAAAGTACTTTGTATACATCAGAAGGACGGAGATAAGAGTTTACAGAAGATTAAACAGGCACAAACACATTAAGAGAGACAGTAAGGGATGCAAATTGTTAAACAAAAATATTAAAGTCCACTTTAGATGTCTTCAGGGCTTTTCAGTACCTAAGCTTAATAAAATTAACCAGCTATTGCAGCTTAGCTCATGTGCTTAGCATTGCTATCAGAAGCAATCGATAGGAAATCCAGCCTTATATGGTATGGTTTTAGGGTACAAATTGTAGGCACTGCTCTGAAGTGGAGAATGGCTCCCCAGGAACATTGTCAGATGTGCAATTTAAACAAGGTAACTTGGAAGGAAAAGTAAACAACTTACTTCTCCTTATAGTTTTATATGTAAGCCCGACAATGCTTGTAGAAAGTACAGACCTTGAAAAGCGAGCTGAACACTTGCTAGTCCAAGGATGAAATTAACTGGCCAACAGAGCCACCCTGCAAACTTCTCATTGAAATCTAAAGGGACAAATATTTTTTGCTGTTTCATTTGAACATTCAGTGGAGAAAAGTATTCACTGAATCTGCTATTTAGCCAACATTGCATATTAATTGTTCAGAATACTGTGTCTGTAGTGTGCAATTCATGCATCACTCAGAGTCCCCTCTCTTGTACTTACTCCTTCACTTTGATTTCAGCATTTCCTGAGCTTTTAAGCAATTGTGATGTATTGATTACCATGGAATTCATGACTTTCCATCCCCTAGGGAGTCTACATGTGTTTGGCTGCGATGGAAGCAGGGAAATATCTTGGCACTGTCATCTTTGTATTCTGGATGTATGTTAGATTCGAACTGGGTGTGATATTTCAGATAAGTTCAGTTTTGTGATTTCTAACCCATCAAGTGAACGTAAGAAGGAGGTAGAGGAGAAAAACCAAGCTAATTGTTAGAGAAACACCTCAACATGCAGGCTGTCTTCCTGCATGTTTTGCTGCTTCAGAATCCATTTTTATATGACTAAACTATTAGTAACATTCAGTTGGCCATCTCCATCACTTGCAATGCTTTCAGTGCTCAGTAGCCGTGTCGGAAAGTTAACTGTGCAATTAAATGATTTGTGGATCACAGGGGGTTGACTAAGGAAAAGCAGGGGCTGGCACCTTCTCCTGGAAGAAGCCAAGTGTGTGTGCGGGTGGAATTCGGCCCATACTGGCAGCCTGGCTGCCTGGGCACCTGCGCCTTATCCGTACACATCCTCAGACTGAACAGACTCGCAGCTGTTGACCTTTAAGAAGCGATCTCTGAGGTGATATTTCCCTCACAACAAGATCATGAGCAATAGACCTGTCACCTGTGATACCAGTTGCAGAGCTGTGTTAGTATGGTTTTAGATTTCAGGCGCTCTGATGCTCTGCGCGACGTCTCTAATTCACTGCCTCTTGTAAGGAAAAGCTCAGCACAGTTCCAATGCCGAGCGGAGCTAAGTCCTGTGTTAATGAGGAGCGTGAACTATATCTCACCTATAGAGAGAGAAGTTCCTCCAGATAAATATTCATAGCATTAAGAATGCATCGCATGGAGTGAAAGCTCCAAATACAGTTTCCACTGCTGTGGGTCCTTTACCAGCAGAAAGAATGGTTCTAAAATCTATTTAAAATTAACAAAAAGAATCATTAAGCAGAGTAAGATTTTTAAAAATGCACTTTCAAGCTGGGAAACCACCTCATTTAGTATAATGAGTGAGCAGATCCTTGGGCCCTGAAGAAAAGCAAATTGAAACAAAATGGCTCCAGCACTGACTTGCATAATGATAGACTTGAGCACGTGTCCTGGCAAGTAATGATCACATCTTTCCCACGGGGCTTCAGAAAATAGAGTTTATTGTGACAGAAGGCTCCGGCCAGGACACTGTTTCCATCAGGAAGAAAAAAAAAGAGGGCTGGTAACAATATGAATATGGAGTGGAAGACGAGAAGGAAACAAATTAGAGAAGTTTAAGGTTGTGTGCACTGGTGAAGAAAATAATGATAGTGCTCACAGAAGTAGAGTGGGAGGGCAAGAAAAGGAGAAGGGCTCAAGGCACAGCAAACCTGTGAGGAAGGATGAATTGTGGCAGATGAGAGCAGCTTCCAAAGAGCAGTTGGTTAACTGGGTTAAGAATGAATGAGCAATCCCTGGTGGGAAAAGTAACCCTCTTGCCAATCCTAAAAGCTGCTTTCCACCTCCTCACATGCGTATGCTGAGAGAGCAGGAACTGACTCACCAAAAATGTGGTGGTGCAGCACTGATGGCAGCAGTGTACCTGTATCAGCCCCAAGTTATCATGTCTTCGTTGTGTAGCGAAGGTTTTCCTTAAGGAGGGGAAAGAGTTGGCAAATTTCATCCTTTGCCTTTCTGCTGAAATGTCAGCTGGAGACTAGCATGTTGAATGGCTGCATGAAGTACAGAGCTAAGAGATGTGGGTGCCATTTCCTGGGAACTGGACTGGATCCCTCAGCTGCTATTACATAGAAGTTACTGGACACTTGTGAAATGTGAACGAAGCAGTGGGTCTCAGCTGACGTGCTAAGATTCACTTCTGCCACCCCTGGACTAGTTGGAGATCTCACTCCATTTGTAAGTTTCACCTGGCACTTAGTCTGTTCTGGCCAAGTATATTTAGTGGGTCACTGTGCCCTGCAGCAAAATCACTTGTCCTCTTCGCAGATGTAGTCTGGAGGACTGAGGATCCTTGATAATGCACTTTGTGAGGAAGGCAGTAGTTCATGTTCTCCAGAACATCAGTCAGCTTGGCCCAAACGAAGTGTTTGTCACAGTGTAGTTAATCTGCAGTTAGGTTACTACCCTTCAGAATAACATCAGAAAAAGCCCAACTGTCCTTATCTGTTCTAGCTCGAAATGCATAAAAAGCATGGGAGTGGTGCAGTAACTGCTTGCATACCCATCAAAACTTGGTGGTCCCAGTGGAACAAGGCTATCCGCTGTCTGTTCTGCATGCAGCCTGCTTACTGCTTGATCCTTCATCCATTCCCTTTTATCTATCATTGTGCATGGGAAGCAGGGAGACTCTTTGTTCCTCTCCTCTGTCTGTGGCTTCTGTCACTTTTTCATTATTGCACACTGTCAAAATGTTGTCTCTCCTCACACCTCCCTTTCACCTGGCTCCCTTTGGAATTCGTGCTGAAAGATGAAAGCAAAACCATCTTTCTTGGCCACTGAAAAGGCAGAAGGTTCATTCTGATGTGCGTAGCCTGTGGAGACACAGAGATCACACTGGGGATGGAGAGGAAAATATTTGAATGGAGAGAAGCCATCTGTTTTCTCTGGTAAGGGCATAGCCTACCTTCTCATGGATTCAGGGATGTTTGCTTGCTGAAAGAGCACCTATAGCCTTGTTTTCCCGAGCATCTGCTCTGCCAGTTGAACAGATCCATGGTCCGGTCCAGCACAACATTAGCAGGCAACTCATCAACTTCTTCTATAGATAAGAACACACAGATCTATGTTTCATCCTCCTACAAATCTCCACTGACTGCAAGACTGTCCTGTAGTCCAGCTAAAGCCTTTCATTGGAATGCAGGCACGTGTGAGTGCCCATCCCTGTTTGCACTGTATGCAGTGTTTAGAGCCAGCTCTTTCTAGATTCTTGTTTCCAAGGCAGATACTCCTTCCAGGTACCTCAAAGGAAGAGCAGAGGGTGTGGGAGTAGGTTGATGATGGTTGGCATTCAGCATAAGGACCCCTGGAGAAATTGATAGGCTCTTCAGCTTTCTGAGAGCAGTGCTGTAAACTGTAAGGGAAGCTGCTGACTCTTGAAATATTGGTCTTGCCAGCCACTTTGCAAACAAGATTTTGAGTGAAGTCTTCATATATGATCCAAAATGAGATTTGTGTGTCCCCTTGCATGCACCATCCTGAGCAAGAGCTGTGTCAATGAGGAACTTGTTAGGAAATAAAATCTCCAATGTGACCTTTACAATCTGCCCTTGTTCTGTTTAATTTTTATTTATTTATTTATTTTTACTCTGCCTTGTTTGTGTTTTCAGTAATTGTTAGAAAACTTGTGCTTTCTACGTGCAAATGTGTTGTAATGCAAAAGATTGAAATGCCATTACTGTCGCACTAATGTTACAAAGCACCTAGAAGTGGTAGATACATTTTTAGCTTTTCAGCACTCTCCTAACACCACTTTTGGTACGGAAGAGGAATATGTGACCGTGGCTTCAGAAGCAAGGACACTGCCAGGACTCTCACATTTCTATTCTGGATTCCTCCTGCCTATCCAAGTGAACCACCATCTTAAATCTGGCATGATCTTGAGGTCCTCTCAGACAGTGGGGTTGCCAGAGATCCCAGGTCTCCTTTCAGAAAAGCTGAGCTGTCAAAGCCCCAGGCAGGGCTGGATTTCAGTGTGTGCAGTTCCTTTCTGACAATGTGCGTCTCTGCAGTTTCAGCTGGACTCTCTCATCTTTGCTTCCTTTCTCAAATTTTTGTGTAATGTTGTTATGTCTGTTCCCTCACATACCTGAGCCCGCTGGAATTTAAGGTTTAGAAGTTGCTTCTTTTTTTTTTTTTCATGTACTGACTGCATTCAGTGCTGTTCAAATTCTGTCGCTGATCTCCAGAAGACCAGTATGTTTGTTTGCTTTTTACAGTAAGTTTTCAGTTACTCTGATACTGTTAATGTAAGTCACAGAAACTGTTCATGTCCCAAAGATTTGCTGCAGCCTTAGGAAGAGAAAAGCAGGCCCATTTTGCACCATCCCACCGTAACTGTCCCAGCAGCTCAGAGGCAATGCAGACTTAATGTCCCAGCCAGTGTGGCAGTGCAGAACACGTGGCGGAGCAGTGGGTTCTGGGAGCATGGACTAAAGGGAATGGGTAAGCAGCAAGAAAATGAAGCCTGCCTGAGCTTGGAGGAAGGACTGAGCCTCTGAGCTGCTCCGAGACAGGAGTCTTTCTTGTTTCCTCAGCAGGTATGGGACTTCACTTATTCTGCATTCACAGTCCTTGCTCCCCTTTGGAAAGAGTCAGATATTCTGTCTTAATACATTTGCTATTTGAGGAATGGAAGGTTTATCACTGTCCTTGAAAAGTAGAATTAATGCAGTTGCTTCTATAGTGCCAATTAAATCCTCTGTTTAATTCTGGGTGCCAGCTGGAGATGTTTGTGGCTGAGACTTTAGATGTACTTGTCTTAATGCCTCTATTTTAGCTGCTGTTGGTGTTTTCCCTCTCTCTGGTGTCTTATATTCCAGGCCAGTTGTTTCTGAGGGCATTAGCAGACCCCAATTTCTAATCCCCCACATTCTTGGCCTTCTCATTCAACCCCTCTCTTTGATCTTGGACCAAAAACTCCCTGCGTTTACTTGTGTGTGTATCATCAAGCCCAGGGTGGTCTCATCCTTACATATGGAAAAGAATTAAATTAAATTAATAGCTGGTTTAGAACTTTTGGACAGTAACTTGGCCAAATGCTCTCGGAGGGCAAGTCATGTTTGGGTTTGTTGAGTTATTGCAAATTGTTTTTCAGTCCTGCCACTGCTGGAGCACCTTCCCTGCTTCTTGCTGCGGCTGCAGGCCAGGTATAGGCCATTGTAGGACAGCATCCAGGTGGCACCTCTTGGGTCAAACTGATGGCTCCGATTCAGGATGAAGTTCGTGTCCACCAATAAATTCAGCAGATCTCGAAACTTTGCAATGACCAAGTGATGATGTAGCAAATGAGGGTGATTTTTTTTGTGTCTCCTTTCTTTCTAAGTTAGCCTCTGTTTCAAACATAGTGAACATTTTCTGAACGTAACTGTGCAGACTTAGCCGTCTGTTATTGTATTCAGAAATATTGTTATGAAGACAGTAATTCCTTAAGCTAATTCATCGGGCTGCTTGCTCTTCTTGCAGAGCTCCAAGGTGATCGGTGGCCATGAGAGCAGAAGCCCGATCAGTCCCATTTTCCAAAGAAGCCGTCCAAGATTTTCTTGAGCAGAACCAAATGCTTTTTCTTTAGGACTGCATAGCAATAGAAGAAATGAATAAAAGGACAGCTAGTCTCGGCATGTTCTCTGGCAGCAAGTTAAATCATAGTAGCCTGCATTGTCAACACACAACATGGAGCAAAGAGAATGTAGCACTCTCTCTAATCGCTTTCCTTGTGTTCAGGCTTCCACTTAGACTTGACTCATTGGACTACTTGTCAGCTGGCCTAGCTAGCTTGTCATGGTACCTGCTGTGTCTCTTCGACCCTTCTGTCTCCCTTGCATGAATGACAACTGTTTAATAAGGTTATTATAGGAAGATGGACCTGGCTGCAGGTCTCTGTTAGAAGAAGCATTGCCACCGATTCTTAAGATGAATAGCTACATTGCCTCATTTCCCAAAAACACACATAACAAGAGGTAACTTCTCAAATGAGATTTTTATTTTTATGATGAAGAAAACAGTCTTTTTCCTTACCCCTCCCCCTTTTTCTTTCCCCAGGGAGATCTGGTATTCAAATATTCAGCTGTCTGTCTCATTTCTCAACATGCAATTTGTCAGGAAGCGAGTTTCCATTAAATTCTTGATAATTAGCATACTTGGACTTTGATAGACATTTTTTCTTTTTGCAACAATATTTTTTTTCTTAGCTCATTATCTACATGCAAGATCAGTCAGCTAAATTTCTATCTGTCAGACATCTCTATCTTGGTTAATTTTTAACCACTTTGAGGCCTCTAAGTATTGCAATGAATTACTGCACTGGTTCTCAGATTTCAAATGGGTCACAGCTGAAATGAGTTGGGAAAACTCTGCCTAGAACATGCTGAATGTTTTGTTTGTTTTTTTTTTTTCCTTTCGTGCTGCCTGTTTTGAAATTATACTTTTCCCTGTTTTCAGTGATAAAAAAGGGAGTAGGAGTTCAGGCCTGGATGTCACTGGATGTGCTACTGCAGCAGTGGGGTGGTATTTAGAGAGCCTCAATCCTTTAAAACAGGGAATTTAGTATTTGGAAGGGGCTGGCAGGACTTCAGGCAGCTTCTCTATGTACGTTATGCTTGGTTGTAGCTAGGCATATTGAGCTCGTTACTACCACAGGCACTGGATTCAACTAATTTTTTATTATTCATCACAATGTGTTCTTTGACTAAATTGAGTTTTCCATTGCTATTGCAGCTGCTTTCTCAAAAGAGCCGGTTATAAATGCACAGCCTCTTTTTTTCCTAAACATACTGCTTAAGAAGCACATGGACATGGCTATATTAACATACAAATCTCTTCTTGCCTAGTTACTCATCCGCTGGCCTTTTCTCCTGTGGGTGGCTGTTGTGAAAGAGCTTTTCAAAGTGCAAACGCTGATGCAAGTTCTGAAGTAGTTCTGTCCAGCAGCTTGTCAAGATGTCAGAGAAGAGGACAACTGCTGCAAAACTCCAAGCCCTTCCCCCAGACGACACCCATGGAAATGTCCAGTAAATTTTGCCGCAGGGTAACGTTCAAGTGAACGATATATATTAAAAATGAGGTAAGGAAAGTAGCAAGGAGGTAGCTAATCCCACTAAGCTGTGGGCTGGAGAGCTTTCTGCCATGAGCAGGGTAGGAATTGATCACAGCTGGCCACAATGGGCCATCCACCTACATTAACTTCAAAGGGGGCTCAGCAGTTACAAGTTCTTACAGGCATACTAATGCCTTCCAGGAGCAGAGATGGGAGGAAAGGATGCTCAGAGGGGGCAGACTGGGTTGCCCAGTTTGACAGTCAGTGAAAGGAGATTAATGGAGAAGTCAAGAATTGTCATGGTTCTGCATGAATATATTCCTCGTTGAAGGAGTGTGGAGACTCTGGGGTGCTCTCACAGCAAAGCTGGAAATAAGAACAGCAAATTACATAAAAAGCTCTTTTAAAGTTCATTTTCTAATCAGTCTTCTCCATGCACGTCTGGTCCCAGTGCTTGGTGTAAGGTGCTGTGTAGCTCCCACCTTGAAACCAGGGCAGACAGAGCAACAGCGTGTGGAAAGCGAGCCAGGCTCTGCATGGCCTGATTTACATCCCTTCGATCTGGAGTGCAGATGGAAGGATGAGCCAGCTCTTTGGACTTTCCTGGCCCCAAGCAGCACTGCTGTTGATGGGCCTCAGGTCCCCAATTTGCAACTGATTTGAATCTTGTGCACTTCAAAGGTAATGTCTGTGCAAGATAATCCCTTGCTATGCATCAGCCCATGGCTTCTGGCAGCTTGACTTTAAAAGAGAGAGAACAAACTTTGAAAATAATACCAGCGGATTTGGGTTTCTATCCTACTTTCCCATAGCCAAACCTTGCTCAGACCGCTGCCTAGCTAGTGAAATGTGTGTTGAGAGAAAGAAAGAATATGAAAATCAGGCTGGAAGTTGCCTGTAAGTTAAAGACCAAAGAGTCACACCGTGACCTGGTCGTAATTCCAGGACTCCCCTTCCTTTCAGAGCCCTCATTCTTCTGTATGGCTACTTGGAGAACAGGGCAAGGAGAAGAACATAGGTTAACAGGTTTTAGTGTTCACTGTTGAATTATTCACTTCAGATACAGGTATTGGCACAGAACAGTGGCCGGGGCTGTTGGCCTTGAGTTCAGGTAGGTGAGCCACTTAGAAGCCACATGGCTGAGGGGTCAGCCAAGGATAAGGGTGAGCAGCTTTCACTACTGAGGTGGCCCCAAGCCACAGCACACAGGGGTAAGGTTGCAGCAACTTGCAAGTATGCTGCAAAGAGAGCTGGCTCACAGCTGCCAGCCCATCAAAGTCAACCCTCTTCCGTGCTCTCCTTCAGAAGGGGACCCTGTCCTGGTTTCTCAGCTGCTGCAAGCCGAGTGGCTGCTTTTAATAGAGTATGCACAGAAGATGGTTCTAGGCAATTGAATTAGGGTTGCGTTATTAGTCCATCTGTGCAATATGCTCTGTTTATTGACAATCTGGTTAGAGTGGCTGGAGCTTGTTAAAGGTAAAGTGTTTCCTACTGTCGAATTTTGGGAGTTGTCCACCTGTTCAGGGGAAGTGGTGCAGGAAGAAGGGCTCTCTTTGGGCTGAAAAGGTGCTCAGAGCAAACCATCTGTACTCTGGAAGCTTCTTGTTTGCCCTGTGTTCTGGCTTTCTGGAAGCAGTAAGGGGTGCATGGGGAAGGATCATCAGACAGTGGGATTTTGCTTTGTGGTCCCTTGTGACATGCATGCTTCCACTGCACCCGCTTGCAGCAGGAGACAGCTGGTGGGGTGTGAGATTGTGTGCTGGGCTCCGGAGAGAGCTCTCTTTGCTTGCATTTCATCTCATCTGCAGCAGCCACAAGCCAAAGTCAGTCTCTGAATGTCAGTCTGTCTCTGAGGTATCTTTGTGAGTGAAATGCATGCTCATCACAGGGGAGAACTGGGTGCTGCTTTGTTTGTTCGGGTGGTTGTGGCTTCACCTTATGCATCAGGTTTTACGTGCGTGCTGTAGATGTCAAGCTCTTGCCTGTAACAGCAGCCTTACTGTGGTATTTGAGATAGAAAGCTTATCTTTGAGGATGATCATTAAGAGACTAGGGAACAAATACAGCAATTGCTTATGCCACGAGTACATTGCTTTTTGAAGACAGCAGGTGCATACTCTTGCCTGGGGAACAGAAAAATGGCCAGAATCATAACTCTTTACCAAAAACCATGATGCTCATTTAGGCTTATGGCTTCTCTGGAGTCCCTTGGTTCAGAGCTTGGCTGTCAGTGCGCTACCATACTGCTCACCAGCACCGGTTGTTTATTCTTGTATACGAGGGCTATCCATACTGGTCCAATCACATGGCCTATAAATAATCTTGATTTGTCATTTTCAGTATTGGGTCCCATTAAGTGAGATCAATTGTTGCACATTATGAGATAACACAAAATGTCTGTTGTCTCTCTGTTTATAGGTTCACAGTTAAAACGCTGTGCTGAGAGAAGCAGCGGTGATGACTAAAGAGTGTGTGGGACAGAGTTAGGAGAATAGACTCAGACTTTGAAAAGCTAAGTATGTGAAACTTGACTACAAAGCAATTTATAAGACATGGTTGCTGTATTTAGAGCTTGAAAGTAACATGAAGAGGGAGAGTTGGCTAGTGTGAGCTAACAGGGATTCAATTTAAGCAAAAGATCAAGTAAGATCAGATATTTTTGTGACAGAGAAGTAGAAAAACTTCACCCTGAATAAAAAGAGTCTCTATCCCTTTCTTTGTACCAAAGAGAAAGTAGTAGCAATGTGTGGAACAACACTGCATAGCACAAGAGGTGTGTTTAACCCTTGTAAGATTTGTGTTGTTCCTGAACTTGAGTTGCAAAGCAACTTCAGTTTCTAGAAGTCCAAGCTCCAGAGACCATCTCGTGAGGTTTCTTACTGTGGTTGATTATTTTCAAAGGGATCAGAAGGAGATAGCTAGCAAATTCTTACTGAAACTCTGTCCACGACTTGAAGTCAAAATATTAAGCAGTATAGTTTGCACTGGCATGAAGGCTGGCAGGAACCTGGGAACACTTATCTTCAGTTACCTGACAGTGGTCTGAAGCAACAGAGTATGAAAAGAGAAGAGGAAGGGTGCATAAAAAGTTGCTGTTCTTGAGACCATATGGGTTGCCATAGCGTGCCAGTCCTGCCCGGGAGCTCTCTTCGCTGAGAGCTGTGAGACTGTGAAAGCCAGTCCATATGAAAATGAGCAACACAGTCTAGAGACAGCCTGCATTTCTAGACATCAAACCTTGAAAAGGCAAGGATCACATAAAATGTCTGCATCATGTATTCATTCTCTTCATCTGGAAGAAGGGAAAGTTTAATAACTGAAAGCTAGACTAGGGAATCCAATCCATCCAGTTACTACGGAAAGAGAAGACTGTGGAATATCAATGCACTTTGAAATTGGTCTCTTCGTAGACCCTGGTGTATTTGTGATGATTTGCAAGTAACCTGACAGTGCACGAAATAATTGTCTTTGTAGATACAAAACAACATTGACATCCGCTTTGAAATTTAAATGAAAGAAACACAGTAGAGTACTTTCAGAAGCATAACCTTGGTGCATTGACTAATTTTTTTCTTTATAATAGGTTAATTACTAGAACAGGTATTAGTTAAAGAGGTTTCTATTGTGTTATAAAGCAGAAACACCCGTGTAAGGTTCCATGTTCTTGGAACAGTTACGGTGTATTGCTTCCCATTCTGTATATAAATATGACCTAAACCAAAGTGATTTAATTGTCTGTAAATAATTGTTATTCAGGAAATGCTTTGTTTGGTCTGTCCCGTTGCCACTGTGAAGTGCAAACCACAAAGCAAATAGCAATAAAAAATAGCTCATTTGATTATTTGCTGTGTGTGGTACACACAACAAACGCGCATGCAGCAGCTTTGATAGCCGCCTAGAAAGCTCCATTGGTGTCCGATGTCTTTAATGCAATTTCTTAGCAATAAATGGTTGTATTTGTGCAGAAGCTTTCAGTGAATAGTTTTATCCTTTTCGGCGTCTCTGGTTTGCTATTGTATTGCATCTGCAGATGAGCAGGGAGTTATTCAATATTAATAGGTTTATTTTATCAGGTAAAGTGTTTATTAAAGAGAGTTCCCAAGTATATGATAAAATCTTTATTCGAAGCTATGAAGTAGTGATAGAATTTGATGATCCTTCTAATGCATTCAGTATGAAACCATTTTACATTTCCAACAAAGACTATTGCTGCCCTAATTACAAACTGTTACACTCTAAATAGTAGAATTTAATCTTGTCTAGTCTCAGTATCAGTGTTTGCTTTATCAGTCTTGTCAGGTGGCATTTATGGGGGGGGCATTCAATTTCATGCCATTTTAAGCAATTTCACTGGCAAAGCACACAGTTTCACAATGTGTTTAAATGGAAAATGGAAATTCTCAGTGAAAACTTGTTAAAATCTCATTTGAGTTAGCATATAGTCCTCTGTGGGACACGAGGCTGTGTATTATTCCAGCCCTTTCTGAAGCAGCGTCCTTAAGCAGTCTCCTCAGCATTGCTTTGTGCAAGAGCCTTGGGTTTCGTTTTGCATTCAGCACCCAAGTTCCTGCTTTCAATAAGGAAAGTAAATTCCCAGTATAAAATACACCAAATTGAGACCGTCAGGGCAAACTGAACTGCAAGGTGAGCTCTCACTGTTAGCCAGAGCTAATGAGCAATGTGCTTCCGTGTAGGCACTTTAAAATCTGTTAGTTTCTGGAAACCCAGCACAACATTTCCACTGTCGGTGTAGATTTTGGTGGAGGGGGGGACTGGTGACATTGCCTTGCGTGGCTGTGCCTGGGTCAGGATGTGCTCAGAATCCAAGCGCTGGCTGGGGGAACACATTTTCAAACCCCGACAGCGGTGCATGCATGAGCACACGTGCAATGAAATAAATTGGCTCCTCTGCTATAAAATGCACTAAGTGCACACCGGAGGAATGTGCTCTGGTAGGAGACTGAGCAGGATAGAGAGACTTTCCTCACACGATGCCATGTTAGAAGTAATCTGCACGCTATCTTTTTGTTCCTAGAAGCGCTTTGTCCCCATTGTGCCAAACGTGCTGCACAGCTGGTAGTGTCCCTGATGAACATGTGAGGATCGCACGTCAGCCTTGGAGGGATGCTTGTTCACTGGAATTTCTGACTTTCCCTCCCTTCTTTTTCTTTCCCCACCTGTGGCATGAGGGAATAAATTGGTAACAAGTGAGAAAATACGGCTTGGGTTTATTGTTTAATTTCCTCAGTGCGTGATTTCTAGAGAACATAGGTTTATTTTAAAGCAGGCACCAAACAACAGTCGGGCTATAATTCATGCTTCCTTTCCTTATCAAAACACAGGAAGCCCTAGGTCTTCGTGGAGATGAGTCTTTCTGAGATTGAGACTGTCTCCGTGTTGCTTTTAAGCATACACAGGATGCTTTGTCATCCAGGATAACGTTCACTTCTTGGTAGCGGGAACCGGAATTCTAGCAAAATCATATTTGGCCTGAAGAAGGATTTAAGGCCATTTTTTTTCAGAAGTTCTTAACATGAGGGTAATATTCAGCTCCCACTGAGAATCTGGCTGTTTCTCTTTAGTGCCTCCCTGGGAAATAAAATATTTTGAAAATCTGGCTCCTGTTTGTGCCTGATGAGCAGGCAGAACACACTTCAGAGACTGCTGTTCAGACATCTCATTTCATGTCTTGCTGCAGAAATCACTGAAATCAAGAGAGGCAGGAATGCAGTTGGCAATTTGCTCTAGCCAGTCTTTTTAGCCCCCTGGACTTTGATGAAAGCAGTATCTCCGTTTGGTAATGCTAACAGCTAAGCCTGGTTTCATTACTGCTTGCACAGAGTTTTGTGTAAAAGAGATGAGGAAAAAAAAGCTGGAATAGTAACTAAGAACCAGAAAAAGGAAGTCGGCGCAGGAAATGGGCATGTCATGTCCCATAATGTGCCAGCGCATCTTAGTCCTCAATTGTTGTAAAATTCATATTCTATTTCTGTTTATCCATCCTTTCTCCAGCTTTATTTCTAATTCAGAATAGCTTTGCTTGTGATATCCCCATCTGTCCCAGCTGCGTGCTATTTCTGAGCAGAAGATGCCATTTGCAGCATGTTGCCATACCATGCAACTTATTGCGGTGGGCAAATATCCACCAAAGGCTGTGTGGGCAACACCAAAATTTATTGCACAAGTGACCTTGCTCAGTTCTCCAGGGGTTGAAGGTTAGTGGACGAATTTATGGTATCAATCTACCTTCTGCAGTGGTGCTGTTTCAAAATACCTTTTGTATTTCAGGAAATGCCTCGAGTTCAGTACATTTAAATCACTTTTATATGATTTCAGGTTCAATAAGGTAAATTTGTTGCCAATATAAAATGTCTTCAAGTATTTCAGGAAGAAGGATTTGTTTGAGCTGTTGTTCATTATGGGAAGATTAATGGGGCCACCGATCCCATTAATTTGTTATTGACCCTTAACTTCATATAATAGGTCAGGCATCCCTACTTTTAGCTTCAGGACAAGTTTACTCAGTGAACAAAATCTCATCTTGTTGTATAACATCTTTCTTCAGAGAAGTTCCATTCATCTTTAGCATCTGGTTTTAATGGGGTTTCTGCTTTATATCCAGCCCTACGTCTGTGTAACTTGAGCTATAGAGGCAGGTTACACAACTTCAGCAGGGTCCCATGGCATATCCTGCTACCTCTCCAGTACTGCAATATAACCGTGAAGAGATCCCTGTGTGTGGAGTCATATATGATATCATTTTCAGTCTGAGGCTGTCTCGGGTCACAGCTGTTCTAGTGTACGTGCACACCTAGATACATGCATGAAGCGTTTTGCAGATCGCTTCAGAATGCACCGGCCTCTTCAGTTAAAGCAAGGCCCGAGGAGAATCACCATTTCTCTAACATGTTACCTATGTGCCACAATTCAAGCATGCTCGGAGGTGCAGCTCCAGCCTGCAGGGACAAGGGATTACACTGTATTTGTTGCAGTGCTGACATTAAG
Organism: Cygnus atratus; assembly: GCF_013377495.2. Lineage (NCBI taxonomy): Eukaryota > Metazoa > Chordata > Aves > Anseriformes > Anatidae > Cygnus > Cygnus atratus. The sequence goes on from NC_066366.1 coordinate 33,067,370, forward strand.
GTCTCGTTAAGGTGCAGTGACAGAATCGGGAATATAAACCACAGCATGGCTCAGGTTGGAAGGGACCTTGGGAGATCATCTGCTCAAGCAGGGCCACCTGGAGCAGGTTGTCGTAAATGTGTCGTTCTGGCGAAGATCATTGTCAAAAGGAGGTGTTTTCTGTTCAAGTGTTATCGTAATAACAAAACCATTTGTTTTTCAGTAATGCGTTTTGTCACCCTTTTGGTTTGTCTGTCCTGCATGTCTTCCCTTATAGGAGAAGCTTCTCAGGAAGGGCCTCCTCAGACAGCTGAGAAAAGCACTGCATGCTACAACAGTGCCATGGCGATCCGGGTGGCCTTTGTCAGGTAGCCACTGTTGTGGTTGATGTCTTGTGGCTATTGTCTTGTGGCTGTTCAGACAGTGCAGTGTGCCTGTCCTCTCTCGCAGGGTCCAGTTACGCTTCTCCATGTCAGGCCATACTGCTCCCCAGCCAAAGCGCGATGTCTCATGGCCTCTGCCACCGTGGAGATGGAATCAACATTTGGAGGAAATGAATACCCTTTTTTTTCCACCTTAAAGCTTTCTGACAGTTTGTCTTTAATCTTCAGACAAATCATGCCCTTTCTTTAATCTTCAGGCAAATCATGCCTTTAACCTGCTGCTGTCCCATCATACAAGGTGCCTTCTTTCTCGACTCTTTCCTTGTCAGGCTGGAGCGTTATCTGCTATGTGGGAAACATTGCCATCCTCACCTGGCTCTTTGGGCTGGTCTTTTGCCATCCTACTGGCTCTTCTAAAGGCCCGGAGTTTCTTTTAAACTTTTTTTTCAAAAATAAATTCTTTCTGCCAATCTCTAAGTTCATGTTTTCCAGTGGGCCTGTTCTATTAAGGGATGTTATTTATATACAAGCATGCAGTAAAAATGTGAGAAAGCTGTACCTTGCTGAAAGCATATTGACTGAAACTTAAAAGGCTTTTTAAGGCTCTATTTTAGTCTCTGTGTGCTTTTCATTTCTTACACTACATAGAACAATTTCCTCTGATGCCCTCTGCTTTGGGAAGTTCTGTAATTTAACTTCTGGTTTCCAACATTTTCCTGTGTCTTTTATCCTGTCTCTCATAATTTAAAAGGATTTCGTTAGCCACTTTAAGGACATTGCTTTAGCTAGAATCTACCTTACTCTGTAAAGCTGTTCAAAAATCTTTTATGCTGGCTCTTACAAGGGCTGTATTTGGCACTTGACCCAAAAATAATCTTGCTGAAGTCTGTATCTTCCCTACAACTCTTTGAATGAAGAGTATTTTCAGGGTTTCCAGGTTCCGTGTACTTTTGGAGCACTTTCACGGCTCTTTCACTCAGACCAGCAGTTCTGGACTTCTCCCTCCTGCCCTGGTTTCCACCGCACAGCCAGTGTCCTGGTCTCTTTGTGGTTTCTGAGCAAAAAGGAAAAGATGCTCCCAGCTGGGGGCTCGTTCTTCACGTTGCCTGTGCTTCTTCTGCCTTAGCTGGAATCGCCACCTCCAAAGCAAGTACAGACACAGGACCAAATTTACCAAGCGTCTTTGTTCTAAATTTAGGACCTTGTGTTCTTGTGTAACTTTTTGGAACAGCTCGTCTTCCCCAGAAGCTATGCTCTTGCTAATACTGCTTAGCTGCAGGTTAATAATGATCTTCTAGCCACCATGCTTCTTATTAAATATTTATATTGTGGTAGCACTTAAAGGCTGTAATTGAGGTCTAATTGTGCTGATTTATTCAGACCAGTTTGGAGACCTTTGCTACCACTAACTCTGCAGCTAGCAACCCTCCTGTACGTCCTTGTCCTTCACTGTCATTTTCCGTGGTCAGGTCAGCACATGAAACCGATCCCTGATTCCCTGATGTGGAAATTGAATGGCCAAGAAGTGCAGCGTGCTGACAGCTCTGTGCGGTTGTTCTCTATTCATCCCCCTTTTGATTTATTCTTGGACTTTTCAAAAAGAAGGGGACAGGGCAGGCTGTCTTCTGAATTCCCCTGCAAGTTTTTGCCCTCTTCAGTGTATCTTTTATATTTCTGTTGATTATAAAGGTCGTCAGGCAGCCCAGGTGAGCAACTCATTTCTTCCCTCACGCACACAATGCAAATTGCTTCTCCACTCAAACTACATAGCTCAGCTGCTGTCGAAGCCTTATACATGTGGAAGAATCTTAATATCTTTTTCATTTTTAAAAAATTAATCTCCTTTAATCCTGGCAGCACTGCAAGGTTCAAAGATGGTTTACATTATGTACAGGTAGGATTATGGCTTATTCGTTAGTAGATGGGAAAGAGGGATTTTTTCGTTGCATCCCTGGTATTTTTTTCTGTACTAAAATCCTAGTTGATGCTTTTTTCTCTGCTCAGCCTGACTCTGCAGAACGTGAAGATACAGAATATGAAAAGTAAATGCCACAACTCCTGTTGAAAGCAGCAAACTAACATCACTCCTTCTGTGACAGAGATGCAGTATTCTGAATTAAGTTGTGCAAGGTCACCTGCCTTTACACCCTCCGCTTTCCTGTTAGACACTGTATTATCATCTTAAATTTTCGTAGTTTTAATGGTTGCTCTGGTCTGGAACAAAGAGAATTTTATATCCCCAGCAAGGCACAAGCTTGTCAATAAATATCCTCTTCCAGCTTTAGAATTTCCTTAAACTCTTAGGTCCAGTTGTCAACGTAAATCTGTCATGTCTTGGGCAGCAAATCACTTTAAGGCAAAGCAGAAGAAACCCTCAGCTTGAAGTGCCCCCAAACCCTTCGTACAGAGATAGGGACACTGCAAGCGGTGTTTCGCCTAGTCTCCGTGGATGATTGAAAATGGAGCTTTGTTGACAAGCCACAGACCATTTTTTATTTTAAGAAAGTGGGACAGAATACATTGGTATGTTACAGAGCAAAGTCATCTAGTATAAGTAATGAAAGCAATCCTGAAATGAGACTATTGTTTTTAACTTCCTTTATTTTTTTGTCTCTCTTTTTTTTTTTTTTTTGGTCTCCATCATAGCTGGAAGTCTTTATTAGCACTATGCTGAAGGTTGCAATCTTTTGTTCATGTCCTTATGTTTTGTAAGCAGTAGGCAGCAAAAAGAGACAAGTGAGCTTTGAAGTAACAAGTCCTTATAGGTCTGGTGAGTTCTTTTGCACAAGCACATAATCTATTGTACAACTCCTTCTGTATCAAAGAAGCCTGTAGGTCTAAAAATTGTTTGGCTCCCAGCCACAGCTCAGCAAGTCTTCCTTGTCAAATATGATTGCAAAAATTTGCGATGGGACCAGCTTCGTGGAGAGTTTTAAGAATTCAGGAGGTTCTGTCTAGATTCTAAAATGGATGTAAATTGTTGGTATGAGAAGAGGGAGCAGAATCTGTATGCTTCAAAATTTGAAAAAGCACTGATAGGGAGGCCTGATGCAACGCTGAATATCTCCAGTATTTTCACAATTAGTGTGGTAAAGGAAAATTATGGACACGAGAAGAGTAAGCAGTACAAAAATAAACCTTTTAGCAGCTCAGTCTGGGAAAACTTTTGGCATGAATCAGTGACTGATGATTAATAAACAGGGAAGATACAGAGAAAAAAAAAAAAGAAATCTAAAAAAAAAAAAAAAAGAACCAACAAGCAAACAAACATTAAGAAAGCTGTATGGCCATGCAGAAGACCATGATGACCGACTGAGATGCCTGGGATGAGGATTCCCCATCTAGAATTAGGATTTAATGAAATCTCTGACGATTCTCCAGAAATGGAGTTTGAAAATGGGGAATACTTGGATCAGGGCATGGCCATAGATGTCTCAGTGATCCTGGGCTGTGCTTTCTACAGCACCAAAGACAGAGACATACTGTGTAACACAAAGGAATCTGCAGAATGAGGTGGAGGTTGTGTCCGGTCTGAGCAGGAGTACTTGTGGCTTGTGCGCTAGATGCCTCCCAGTAGCTCTGCCTAGTACTGTGCGTGATCCAGATGCTGTAAAACTTCGTTCCTGGTGTCCTGTTTTTAGCCTCACTCTGCTAGGATACCCCACAAAGCTGCTATTGACAGCAATGCCAACCCAACGTTTGAGTTTACAAAAAGGAGCAAAAGGTACAGAGGCAGTTACCTAAGCTGTAGCCACAAATATGAAAGATGGAGAATTTAGGCTGCCTGTGGAAACTAGAGGAACGTTCTTTTCCTTTCTAAAGAATTCCCATTGCTCAGGTATAAGATAAGTTTCTATTCTGACCACTATCAGGTTCATGCCCTCAAGTGCCTTACTCCTAAAGACTTTTGTGCCAGCTTTGTGAAGTTAAACAGTTGTGCTTTGTAACTAGGAACAAGTGCTTCGTTCATCAGAAGAACCAGTTGAAAATGTACAAAGTGCATTCCTGCCCATGGGTTTTATCCTTGTTGTGCAGGAATCAAAGGCTGAGATGATCAGTCTGTCCTCCCTGTGCCTCCGGTGGGACTGCTAAGAGCATGGCACCCAATTAACACCTGCAGCATTTTGATTTTTATTGTCCAGCATCATGTCTAACCAGGAACTGCTCTGAATAAGGTTCATTCCAGCAACCTAAACCTAAGATTTTTATATATTCCTCCTGTTTTCCTGAGCCTTCCAGTTTTCCTTACTCACCATCTCGAATAAAGAACCTGGTAAGGGAGAACTGCACCGTGAGCCAGAGACCCACGCAGCAAGGGGCTGCAGAGGCGATGCCACTTAAAAAAGGGAACAGAAAGAGCTGCTTCCCACTCTCCCCACACCTTTTCTAGGTTGCCACCTCTTTCCCCTGCGTACAGTATCTGCCGTCTGTGTGAGTGCATTTTAGTGCTAATTAAGAAGTGAGTGGGAGCCATAAGCTCATTTCATTTAGAACCTGGAAATGGCCTCCTGGGAGCCCAGAGAGGGTACCGGCTGCTTCCTCGCCACAAAAGCTTCTCCACCCCACCGCTGTAATTCCGGCCACCAAGCTCCACATCTCAGAATTCAACGCCAGCTCAGATTTACAGAGCATTAAGCGACTGAATTAAATCCGCAGCATTCACTCGGCATCAGCCTGACTGAGTAAAGGATTTCACGGGCTGGGGTGCTCTACAAGACCATAATTTATAACATTATGCAGAAGCTGCTCCTCCGAGTTTTATTTTGGCTTGCTGCAATTTCTTTTTATTAAGGCCCCGATAGTATTTGTTGTTTTTCTGTTTGCTTTCATGTGGGAGTTTTAGATTAAATCTAAATAAATAAATGAGGTTTAAAATTAAATTAGGTTTTATTTGCATGAGTTGGGGAGTGAAGTGCATCTTTCTTTCACCATATAAAACCTAACAGACCCATTACCTATCACAGAGCCCTCAGCTGCTCCTGAGAAAAAATGACATTTCCCTCTGCGTAGAAAATACTTAAAAGTCCCAAGAATAGATTTATAGGAATATTTTAACCTTTTCTTTGATCCTTGAAATGTCATTGTTCTGTAGGCTACATTGCAAAACGTGACCTTTTATAGGAACCATGGGATGGATTTGATCTTTGGAAGACGTTTTAGAGATAATGCACTACAGGGTGCAAAGAACGTTTGCTCCTGAAAAGGAGCTGAAAATGTTTTTGTCTGTGGATATTTGTGTTTGCAGTATATCTTAAGGACGAAAGGTTGTGTATAGCAAGCCTTGTGCTCAGGAACAACAGCAAAGAAAATAATAGGAGAACATAGTATCTTCCTCTATTTTAATGTGCAACAGTTTTATTCTTGTTACGTGTAAAAGAAAAATTTAAGTAGCAGGATTTTTTCACATGGGAGATGCTTGCAAATGAACGTTTGAAAAGTAGCATTTTTTTTTAATAAGCACTAGCTGTTTGCTTTTCAGACTACACTTTGACTGGCAAAACACAAAGCTGGAAGAAAACTCCTTTTCAGGAAGAAAAAGAGCTGCTCCTTTGCTTCCAACTTGTACATGCTCTGGTGGTGTCCCCTTCCTCCCCAGCCTGTCTCCCTTGAGTCGTTTCTCTGTCTTACACCAACCGTTCCCTATGCCACTCACAGTATAAAGTCCCAGGCAAGAGATCTTGTTGTAAAAACACCTGACATGTTTTGGTGATGACTGCGGAAAGCTTGTTTAACAAGGCAGATGCGGGGCCATGGGTTCCCACTGTGAGCACCATCTCCATGCTTTGCTGGTAGCTGTTCCAAGCCAGATTTCCCTGAAAGATGCTACGGATCTTTTCACTGAAGTTTGTTAGGTTGTACGTAATTCCGTAGCTCTTGCACATGCAGAATTTTCACTGAAACTCATCATTGTTGGCAAAATGTGTGAGATTTTTCACAGGATATGAGGTGGTGTTTCTGTCCCAGCACAGCCTGCGGTCCAAGCACAGGGGAAACCAAGAATGCAGCAAGGAAAGTAATAGGTGAGAGGACAGAGATGATAGATTGGCTTGCTACTTGGTGATTATATAATTCTAGAGTGAAGCAGAGAGCAAAAGCACCAAATGAGTTGTGAGCCACATTAATGTTGCCATACTGGCACCAGCTCTTGTAAGAGCAGATGAGGTTCTAGGTGGCAGTGACCCTGCCTTGCAGAGATGGGTGGCTGGGACGTGGCACGGAGAGTCCTCAGGGCCATTCAGGGAAGCCATGGAAACCTGAACAACGTTGTCCTCACGGACGCTGGGCCTGAAAGGGTTTTATACATACCTAATGTGCTGGAAAAAAAATTAGTGTCTGGGAGTCACTGGCCTTTTTCAGTGTGACGTGACTATCGGGAAGCGATGGCTGGTGACATTTTGAATGTGGGAAGTGAAATGAGAAAAAACCAAGATATCTCAATGGCAAGTTCGGAAGGAAATGCTGCGCACATTATACCTGAAGTAAAAATCTGGTAGGGAAGACCCAATCTCCTGGCTTTGCTCAAACAAGTGAGGTGTTACTGTGATGCTCTGACAGATGGGGCTTACGTGGGTTTGGCACAGGACAGAAGCTCTCTTTCTTCTGTCTTTTGTCTTCTCTGTGTATCATGTTTGGTCTCTGTGCTGCCAGAGACAAACTGAAAATCAGAAGAGTTGTAAGATGTTCTTCAAACTTTTCTCTTGACTGCTTGATAATAACGGTGAAACACTCAAGTTTAACTGAGTCAACCCCAAAATACTTTGAACGGCTGAGAAAAGCCTCCAGATGAGCATGGGTTGTTTCACTTGCACTGCAGAAAAAAAGACATCTATGTATAAACCCTCTGTTGTCAAGTGAGTCATCAGCAGTGTTGATGTGGTACGTGGCATCTAGTTGCATCTTGCAACCTCTTAGAGTTCATAATATTGTTAGAAAATTAATTTGGAATGCATACATTTTATGCTATGTAATTTGTACAGTGCTCTAAAATCTAAAAGAGGATTTTGTTGTCTAGGGAAGCAAAAATCTGTGATAATCCGTGCATGTGTTAAGTTATAAGAAATCGCTGCATCTGAAAATTGTCTGACACCAAAGGTGAAGTTGTCCCCAAATTAATTTAGTTTTTTTTCCATTGCTGTCCAGCTGTATGTCACTGAGCTCTGGCTGTAGGACTATGTATTTACGTGTATTAAGGAATGGGCAAGGAATAGGGAAAGGAACATCAGATGTCTTTGCCTCGAGAGAAAACAAGTTCACTTCTGGGCGTCTAGTGAGACTGCTTTTAAGTCATGGTTTTAATGCATGGAACACTGTATTGCTTTGGGAATTCAGCCCCTCTGCCCCAAAGCCTAGGAAGCAGTTCTCTGAAATAATACTCAGTGGGGAAGTGTTACTGCACTTGTCCTCTATACCTGAATGTGAGAGGAAGCACTGGAAGGAATCCAAAAGAGAAAACTCAGCATTAAGCTTCGAGTTCTTTTCCTCCTTTCCCCATGAGACTGAGCGTCATGGTGTAACACAGCTACTCCTGAGGCTCAAGGGAGAAAGTGGAAGTCTCCAGCAGAGCTCCTCTGGAAATACTGCACCTGTTTCTCTTCTCAGTTGTGTAATCCAAGTAATTGCCTTTGTTCTGTAAGACAGTAAAATTGATTTATTCTCTCCTTAAATCTCTTCCAGTTGGCACTCTCGGGGTGATCTGAGATGCTCGGCGCGCCATTCCCCAGGCCACGGTGACTCTGCCCGCAGCGGTGCCCAGACGTGCCTTCGCAGTGAGGCATTTCCGAGGCTTTTAAGCGTTAGTGTGTGTTCCCTTCTCTGCTGCTAGAGGAGGTTTGGAGTGATTTTTCCCCAATATATCTCTCTAGCTTCTAGCAATCTGCAGTTTAAACATTTCCTCAGCCAAAGACTCCATCTGAAGCATCATGTTTAATAGCCACTGATAGACCTGTTCTCCATGAATTTATCTAATCACTTCTGGAGCCGTTTGTACTTTTGACCTCCGCAGAAATCCATGGCAGTTTAATTCCACAATTCAAGTATATGTTGTCTGAAAAATCGTTTCTTTCATTTGTTTTAAACCTGCTGCTTGATCATTTCACTGGCTGCTTCCTAGTTCCTGTGTTATAAAAAATAATGAATAATCATTCCCTATTTAAATTCTGTATGCTCTTCATGATTCTACAGCTTTTTATCATGCTTATCCTTGGTCATATGTTTTCTAAGCTGGATAGATCTAAACTATTTATTTTTTTTCTTGTCTGGAAGCTGTTTTATACCTCTCAACCAACAGCACCACAACATCGCTGTCATCCTTTTAGTTATTTTCTCTAGTTGTATTGCATCCTTTTCAAGGTGGAAAAAACATAATCATGCATTGTATTCTAGAAGTGCACTCTCCATTGATTTATTCAGTGGTGTATTTACGACTACTTAATTCCTTCTTCATAGTTCTTTCATAATAGCTGCATCCCTGGTTTAATTTCACAGCAGAAGAATGCAGAGGGATGTAATGGCAAAGCTGTGGTCTAGCACAATCCAGTGGAGTCAGAAGAAGCCTTGTTCCCCAAAATTGTAGATATATAGCTCAGATCATGATTTATCATTTTCTTTGGTACAGTCTCCATCCATCGCCCTTCATTTCACATTCTAATGCTCTCATTTCTTCAGTGTCATGAATTGCTCATCTAGAAAATTTACTAATGGAAGATGTCAGAAATGTACGTGGATTCTGCTTTTCTGTTACTTAGAGAAATTAACTCCTGGATGCCTTGTATTTCTGAGCTGTTTGTTTTCACTTAGGATGTTGTGCTTTCAAAGAGTTACTGCTTAATAGTATGAAGTTGCTCTAAGATAGAAGGCCAAGCGCTAGGATTTACTGTATTCTCTGAATTTAGTGCAACTCCCATCTCCTTAGTAAAGACAACTTTCCTCCCTTTTAAGGAAGTAGTGAGCAGGGAGTGTAAGAAAAAATATATTCCTGAGTTACTTTGTGCCATGAGCCACATTGCATGAGCACACATTTTAATTCAAGAGTGAATTTGTCATTCCCATTGGCATTTGGAGGATTTTGGAGTACTCGAGCTTCGCCAGCCCTCCTACCCACAGAAGGTAATGTTTAAGTTGAAAGTTGAAGGAACATGAGTTTGGAATTCTGTATTGAATTGCTAGGTTCAGAACGCGTTATTTGTCTTCATATTGCAAATTGCACCCACATCCAAAACCTTTTCTTTCATCCGCTGCTTCCTTCCCAGCCCAAACTCCGTGGTCCTACTAACTGATCATTTCTTGGACCACTTTTCTCAGCTTGGGAAAGCATGGTCTTGTGGAGTGTCCTCTCAAGAAGACATCGGTGGGAACCTGCTGGAGAAGTACAGCAGGAGGGATCTGAGTGGGAGGAGGTGGCTGTGTCAGGAGCAGCTCAAGGGCTGCACAGCTGCAGTCATCTAAGAAAACTGCAGCTAACAGAAGGGTGAGCTGAGAAAACAGAAAGCAAAGCTTCCCTGAAAAGCAAAGGCAAGATGCTGTATCTTTGACAGTTATTGTTATGATCCAGTCCTGTCCTAGAGCTCTTGCAGAAAATTGTGGCCCATCTCCACTTCTCCTGGAAATCTCGAGGTCCTCTTTCTCTTTCTTGTGCTACCTCCCACGGCCGTGGGAGCTCTGTTCCTCCATCCTTGTTCCCAAACCAGCCCTCTCTCTTCACTGCATCCTCCTCCTGCTACCAGACGTACAGTCACAAGACAGATGACCCATTCCTCCGCAGGGATACAGTTTGAATCCCACCACACTGGCACAGTATTTAAGTGTAGAGGAGTTTGGACTAGAATCTATAGAGCAAAAGCAGGAAAGCATTCACAACTATTTTAAAGTAAATTGAGATTTTTGCAGCCAGCCTCCTGACAACTCGTACTTGGAGGAAAACAGAGGAAAACTAGATGTATCCAAGTACGGCTGAAGGTTGTTAGCTGTCACCCAGTACAAAGACAGGATGCCTGGCCAGGGATAATGCCAGCAGGCCTGCAGGATGTTTCTAGTCCCCAGTGGTGTAATGTCACTTGCAGTGCTGGAAAAAGAGCTGAGTGGCTGTGTAAGGAGGTACCTGAATTTTTTGTCACCTTGATTATCTGCTTTTGCTATCCTTTCTCTTCCCCTTTGTGCCCTCATCTGTGGTGGGGTTCTTGGAGCAACACTTTTTCCAGGTGTTAGGAAAGTGTTTCGACCCAAGGACCTGTACGTGCTGTTGTGCAGTGTAGCTCTGTGATGTATGTGTTGGAGTATTGCCACCACCTTCACCTGACAAAGCCCAGATGCATAACTCCTCACTTTTCTTCCTCTTCTCCTCCCCATGTTGACAGCAATGTACAAGAGATGTATTTGCGATGCATCCGAGTTCTGGCTGTCTGAAATTTCAGCCCTTATGAGAGACAACAGAGCATGGCAGCCACAGTTTTTTATTGTGCCCTAAGGTTGTTGTGAGCTAATCATCAAAATGGAATGATTCAGTTGTAGCCATAATGTGTTTTTTTTTTTTTTTTCTTTAGTGTCACAAGCAGTGGAAATGCAGAATTGATGTGCTCCAGGTTCTGATCGCATGTGCTGCCTGATCACTTCAGTGCAAGGACTGTAATGGTTCTTATTTCTGGTGGGCCAGGTCCCTGGTACACAGCCCTTCTTCTCAGGCTATGTTCAGGGACAAATGGAAGCATGAGGACTTTGCTTCTCTGTCTGGGTCTGTCTCTTATTCAGATGTTCCTCTCCACTGTGCCCCCCGTGCTTTTTAGACCACATTAGGGGCCTAATGCAGAAGTGTTGGGAAGTCTGTGTTGACATGTCAAACACACATCCCCAGCAGATACCAAACAGATGTGCTCAGACAACTCATGCCGCAGGATTTTTCTTGTCTTGTCTCAGTACGACTGTCACCTGTGTGTGCTTCACCAGCTCAGGCCCCAAGGCCCTAACTGCATAAAGCAGCTTTGTGTCAGGAAGGGGTGCCTGACACAGGTGTTGATGAAGATTAAGGCCTAGGTAGTTCCAAAAGCTTGATTTCCTGTAGTATAGCTCAGGTCAGGTTTGTCAGATTGTCAGTCTGTAGCATGACTCACTCATGAGATGATAATTCTGTGTCTGGCTCCCAGGCTAACAATGTTACTCGCCTCCATTCTTACCATGATGACGAACTATCTTCCCTTCCTGTTCCTACTTATAAAAAGTGTCATATCTGTCAAAATCTGGATCTAAACCCTCAATTTTAAACCAGACAGTAACTGCAAAAATCCACGGTAACTCCTGAGGAGAAGTCTGGGGAAATTCTTCTTTTCCTTTCTTGATTTCCCTTATATTGTTCCATTTTTATTTCTTCCCTTCTCCTTTTTAACTTCTAAGAGCAAGACAACGCCTCTCTGGGCATGTGTTGACCCCGTGAGCAGGTTTTCTCCTCCTGTAGTTTCCATACGGTCCTACATTCTTGTCTTCAGACTTGGGCTTGCACTGTACTTGTGTGAGTCTCCTGCTCTGCATCTCCTGCCACCAATCAGCTTTAGTACTATTCATTATTTTTCTGTGACTGTCAGGAATCCGGATGGAAGTCACCTCTTCAGAGGTTTTCTTTCTCTCAGTACTGGACATGACAAATAAATGAAGATCTCCACTCCAGAAAGTTTGCAGAAGTCCAGAGAGAGAGAACTACTGCGCAAGGTGGTGCTTTGCATGGCTGCAGTGGCTAGAGGAGGAGGGCTCCTTGTCTGCATCTCCCTTTAGGTGGTGGTGCGTTGGGCAGGATTTGCCCCATGAAAGCATGTGTTTGGAGGGGTATCATGGAGTGGGGGCAGGTGAAGTGAAGCAGGAGGTAGAGCAAAGGGAGACAATGTACAAAATTCTCTATGAGTTGCTTCATGTTTTAGTGTATTTTTCATGCTGTTCCCACTCCGTAACGCCCAGTTTTTGTGTTTAGTCTTGCATCATTCCTTTCAAAGACATCCTGAGGACGAAATCTAATGTCTGGGTTCTTCTGAAAGGTTGCTGTAAGCTTGGCAGGACCTCAGCTCATGGAGTAGAATAGTACATCAGTGTAACACAATGTCTGGGCAGTACTGACAAGGCAAGCAATTAAACTACAACAATGGTGACCTCTGAAATGCAATGTCTTGGCTACAGTAAATTTTTTTATGTTAAAGGTTTATATTGCTTCCTCAAGAACTGGTTTTGGAGGTTTTTCACCTCAGTCTGGATGCAATTGGTGCACGCTGCAGATTTATTCCTCCAAGAGGTCAAATAACTGGTATATTTCATTGCTAAGCTGAGCAGGGCTTTTATTTTCTCAAATTATTTTTCTATCAAATATTCATTTGTCTGTTTTATGGTCCGCAGAGGATTTGGCCCATTTGGTGCTTGCAGCAAGTGGACTCACCCAATGGGTTTTCTTCTCCTTCAGCAACACTGCTGCCAGTGGATGAGTGGATTAAGTGTGGGTGTCAGTGTTTCATTCATCTAGCCAGGGCTTTTTTCCCCCAGGATGAAAATGTATTATGAACCATCTCAGCAGATGGCTTAGAAGTACTTAGTATTGCTGCAGTCGAGGGTCTAGCAGCAGTTCCTTTATTTGCTCTCTTTTCAAAGAGTTGGAGGCTTCTGGTGGGAGCAGTTTATATTGAACTTGCACTTGATAGGCTGTGTCCTACCATGGATCAACAGAGAGTGCAAGACTCTATACAGTAGAAAAGAAAGTATCCGGAAGGAGAATGTTAAGGGTGCAAGGGAAAGTGTGCAAAAATAAGAAAATGCGTGGAATCCGTTTCGGCAGAGAAATCCTCTCTCTGCTTTTTGCTGCATTTGCATTACAATATTATATTTAATAATGCCATGACTTAATAGTTCTCGAATAATACACTGTAATGGAATATGATAATTTGTGTGCAAGTTTAGAAACATTTGTAGCATTTTAATTTTCTTGCCCTAGGTTTCCCTGTTTTCATTATCACAACGTGTATGAATTAGACCTCTTATAGACATTTTCAGTAAATCATTTACACCAATAATTTTGCAAGTAACCTTATTAGACGTGTTCTTTCCTGGAGCTGAGACAGCTAATGATGAACCTGATTTGGCCGTTTGTACATGTGCCCAATGCAGTACTCCTTAGCTGTAATTTAGGGAATAAGGTAAATAAATAGTGATCTAAACTATCTGCAATTTTGGATTAACCCTGTGTGTAATCCAACTTCCCCTCTTTCCTCAGGGAAACGAAGTAGCACTGTGGTCCATTAAGGTCAGTCTGCTTATACTAAAATGTAAAACAATGTCCTTTAACTGCAATTACTTCTCATACGTGGCTGAGCTTGGCAATATTTTTTATAATGGGAGTATGTTTGGGGAGTGGTATGTGAGGAAATTGCTTAACCATTTGCTCATTTAAATCCAAATTTTCTAGTAACGTCCATTGAGGAAGCACGGGGGTATCAAAAGAAATGAACGTCTTGGTTGTATACTACCTTTTATCTGAGACTCTAGCTTCAGCACTCATGCAGAAAATAGGAGAAACAGATGCAAGTCCATCCGTTCAGGTCAGAAGGCTTTCCACCCCTTAGAAGGCTCCTTTGCCAACAAGCTCAAGCGTGTTTTTAGCCTGATGCCCTTAGTTTTGCTTCTAGCAGCCTTGTGAAGGTACTGATGGAAATCTTGGGCCTGATGGTGAGAGTGCTGAGCTGGCAGGGAGAGCGCTCTAATTCCACTTCTTGCTCTACTGTATGGTTAATTATTTTTGCATAGGAGAAAACACTAAAAGAAATCCATCCCAAAATACAGAATAGCCTAAGTATATAGTACTCTGCAAGCAATTTGGAGATAAGAGTTTGAACCTTTAGGGCCATTAAACCTAGTTTTCTTCTATCCTTGGTGAACGCTCTCTCCTCTGAGCTATTGCATAAAAGGGAAATGCACCACTGGTTTTGTGAATCCAACCATTCATTTCATTTTTTTTTTCTTCTAACAAGCGCTATAAAGGGCATGTTTTATTCTGGATAAACTCGAATGTTTCCTGTGGAGCAGAGCAATGATTTCTGGTTTCCTCTTGTCTGTGCTGAAGAATTGTAAATTGAATTTGATTTGAAGCAAATCTTTATCTTAGTTTAGTATTTTTTTCATAAAATACCAATTTCAACACACTTGGGGGCATTTTTATTATTTTTAATACTAGTAATAATTATTTTAAAGCATTTGATTGAATAGTTTGGAATTAGTTCTACTGCATGCCCTGGTGCAGTGCGTTACAGTCTGCAATGCCAGTATAGTCGGGAGGCTCTGGATTACTTTGCGTAGGTCTGGAAAGTCGGTTAAGAAAAACAAGTTCATATATTTTTGCTATACTAAAACCACAAAATTTCTGAGGGACCAGGGTGTCAATGTCTATTATAAATCTGTTTGGGGACCACAGATCAAATTCACTGAAAACCACAGCCCTTGTCTGATCCAGCAAAGCACACAGACACCTGCTTAATTTTAAGGAATATGCAGTATCCTGTGGACTTTTATGAAACTAGTCTCTGGTTTTTATGAAGCATTTTTCAGGACTGAGGTAGAGCACTTGGTACAGGACAAAATCAAGTGCCTAATGAGCTTACCAGAAAAACCCCACCAGCATACTCAGCGTGTGCTTTTTAAACATGTATAATTGGGTCAAATGAAAACTAATTCTCATTGGAGTCAGGCCATGCCCAAGGAACCCTTCCGGGATTATTCTTTGAAATCCTTCAGGCAGAAATATTTCCGTGCCAATTTTGACTTCAAAACCTTTTGACTGTGGAGCTTGTTCAAGAATAGACTAACAAGAATTCTTCTTCTATGAGAATTTTTCCTGTTCTCCATATCCCTCCCCTAACATAATTCTCCTTCTTGCTTTCCTCACTACTTCTCAGCATACTGGAAAATGTCAGAAGCAATTTGATCAAACTTCTCAAGAAACAAGTACCTTTGAACAGAGTTCATGGCTGCGGCATTTGAATATAAGAGGTTAATATTTTGAGGAACTGTTAGGCCATGAAAATTGAGCTTTGTAATGAAAAATTACCTCTGGACTTTACATCTAGCTGTTTTAAGTTAAAAAAAAAAAATAGAAAGTCTATTCACTGGGGAAAAACAATTTGTACCGAATGTATCTTCAGCCCCCTTTTCTGTATGGGTAATAGATTTTTGCTTTAGAATTTCACCCGCTGTTTTTCTGTCCCTTGATACATGCGCTACAGACACCATGAAATTTAAGGAAGAAACAAATGAATTAACAGCCCTGGAGGGCTGTCAAAACACAAAAAGTTATAAATTTAAGACAAACTTAGCTGAACTGGTGTGTCTGAATTCCTGAATGAATTCACATATGGCTGGGCCTATTCTTTGACGCATGAGCTGCTGGAGCGCTGCCGTCACAGGCCTTGCTCTCCCTCATGAGAAATGCCTGGTCTTTTCTTTAATTGATCGTGCATAATAGATGCGCGGTATCTTTGCTGAAGTGTGCATCATACCTGCCTTTGGTAAGGCTTGCAAAGCTGTTCATCTGTTTGCGTATCAATACCGTCTGCAAATCCTGTGTTAGCGTATGCTTTCTCCTTGCTGTCCCAGTCGGATTTGTCTGTCTTGAACGTCTTCACTTCTGCTACAGCTCATTTAAAAACGTGCAGCACGTCAAACAGCAAGTCAGCTCGTTCGCTTTGTAAGTGGAGGGTGAAGCTTACACCCCCAAATGCTGCACCTTTGGTCTGGAAGCAAACTGTTCTGATATGGCCTGCGCATTTCACTGTCATGTGCTGGCCTTTCCAGTAGCAGCAGCATTCCTCCTCCTAACCGAGCAACGCGAGCCGAGAAATCCTCCAGCACTTAGAGATGGGCTTTAGCTCCAAACATTGGTGTATTTCATTCTGATCTCAGCTCTCTGATTTCCACAAGTTGCACTTTACTTGAGATTTTCCAGTTGTTTCACAGCTGACACAGGCTGTGATGCGATGCTTCTCATAAAAGGTGAGGGAGCGTTTGCCAAAAGACAGCGTTAGTCCTTTATGGTACAAGTCCTTTAATGCATAGACTCTGCTAAATGGATTCTCTGATCTCCTCCAGGATATTTTTCATTCTTGACAGTGAAAGCGGACTTAATCTATTGGGAACAAAGGGGAATTATTCCTCGCTTTCTGGAAAGGAGGTCTCTCTTCAGCCTAGGACCGCTGTGCGGAGCAGGTGGATTTCATCTCCTGCTCAACTCTTGTTTTCACACTCCTGTAGGGATACCTGCAGGCAAGGAGGGCTGGACTTCCACTCACTGATGGAAGAAAGCAGCTCATGTAACAGCCCTTCCCTATCTGTAGCTCCTGTGCTTTCCCTTCCTTGCATAGCACATCATCGGCTCTTTCTCTGCTCTTGACTGTGCTAGCAGGGAACTGACAGTGTCCAGCAAGGGGTACAGAAATGATGACACCTTCTTTATTTTAAATGGACAAGCTCAGGCTTTCTGCTTTGCCTGTCAGTCTTTTTATTTTTCAGACAGGAGAATATTTTAGTGCTTCTATAAGGAAAAATAAGTGCTCAGTGTGGCAGGGGATGGACAGGTCCCTGTGCTGCAGTACAGCCACCCCTCGGAGCTGAATTCTGCCACAGGGGCAGGCTCAGTCCTGAGAACGTGGAGAGGAGCCTCACGAGATTGCATGGCCAAGGGCAGCATTTGGCCTGCAGCATGCAAGCCTGCTGCTGGGGAGCGAAATTCTTGGGATTTTCCCATTGGGCAGCAGCCCCGATGTTTGGTGAGTTTGTAGATGAGGTAGATGGCAGTTTAGTCTAATGCACACCGGTGCGCTGAGAGGTCGCAGAGCTTAAGAGAGTTGCTGCATTTAAACAGATTAACCTAGTGGTGATAGCAAATGACTTTGATTTTTCCTAAAGACAAACAAGCTGTGGATCTAATGAGGACCTGCTATTTCTCAGAAATTTTACAACGCTCCTTCCCTGAGTGAGGCTAGGGAGAATTTTTTTACTCAAACTGCCCTCAGTTCAGACACTGCTGAAAGGTCAACTCTCCAATCCTTTTTTTAGATTTTTTTCTTGTCACAGTGAATAAGTCTTATCCCAGACAGCTAGTAACACCTAAGAATGATGGTTTTTCTGCTTGTTATCCAGCACAGCTAAACCTGAAGTCAGCCCTCAGAGATCTGTATGTATCTGGTGCAGCGTTTGTGGAGTTCATCAGAACAAACCAGAATTGACGACATCTTTAGGGAGAAAAAAGAGAAAAAAGGAAATCAATTGGTCCCCGTGTCAGAGCTGATCAAATGTATAAAGAAGGAAAGCATTGCCAGACAGTATCTGGAGCTGGGTAATTCTCATCAAAATACCACCCGTGTCAAAATCAGATCATTTCTGTGATATGAAAATAATTTCCCCCAGTTAAGAGGAAATTGAGTACCAAGATTTTTATATCCTCCTAGAAACCTGAAGACATCCCTTTTGTCCCCATCAGTGCTGTTTTGTTTGTTTGTTTGTTTTTTCCACTGGACAAACATTGATTTTCCTTGCTGCCAAACTCTGCATTTCTAATGGAGCTTGAAATTAACATGATTTTTTTGTTGTTGTTGTTGTATACCTCCTTGTTTGTGCACTAAGAACCTAAATGATGCTGGCACAACTTTGGGAACAAGGTTTCTTGAAGTTTTAGTTGAACACATTAGAGAAAGCACAAAGCATCTTTTTCTCTAGGCATTACACAATTATTGACTTCAATGTGGTATCAAGGGGCAGTTTTATGTATCCGTGACACTGATGGAAAGGCTTGGGAAAGCTTGTATTTGTTTAAGATATTTGGGATCCAGAGGGTATTCTTTATCACACTGTGCTGGGATGATCTTTGTTGTGTGCTGTGCATATGATCTTGAGGTAGCAGACACTGCAGTATCCTGTAATTCTGCTGTTGAGTTGTAGACCCTATTCCCATGTTTTGCAAAAGCTTTTGTGAGGCCTGTAAATTAATCAGAGATACCTTGATTCAGAGAAAATGACAAAGCTAAGAGAAGAACAGAGTTCCTAAAACTTTCTTACAAGTCAGAATTCACTGTCTCTCCTGACCTTACAAATTGTGATGCTGAATTGGGGCGCTACCCTCGTACAAAGCCATAGTTGATGCGGTAATCCACTCTTGGCTGAAGTGCTATAGAGTAGCTGATTAACTTGAGCAGTTTCAGCTGGATCTAAATTAGAATATGCACCTTGTAGAGTAATTGGAAAATCTAAATGTCTGAGTATTCTTTTGAAACTTTGCAGCTATCCTTTGGTCCCAGTGCCAGTTCCCCGTAATCCTATCAAATATACTTGGAAAAATCCTGGTAGCCAGAAATAATGGTCTTATGATACAACTGAATCTCCATGCTGTAAGTATGAATAGATAATAATAGCAACAGATTTCTCCTGTCCTTTGATGTTCACACAACAGGTTAAAAATAAAATAAAATTTTAAAGCCTTGTAATTAGAAATAACTAAAGATAAGATACTCCCGGGTCCTTGCACTCAGGACCTTTTGCTAATGTGGGTGAGTTGAGAGAGCTTTTCACCTCTGCACAACAAGAAAGGCTATGATTAAATCCCAACTCTGCTCTCAGCAATTTGGATCCATATGGGCCTAGTCTCATTTTCTCAACAGTCTGCCAAGACTGAGATGTGATCTTTGGCAGGAGTTCACGCTCCCAAGCATTGAGAGCAGGAGATATACACCACAGAACAATTCTGCATCACATCTGACTGGCAAAGTGTCCTGAATATTAGGTCAGCAATTTTCCATCAAATTGCTATCAGTTATTGTTGATATAGAATGAAGGTCGTTAATTAAGCAGAAAGGATTTGGGCAGTTCAGGGTCAAGACTTGAGCAGCTCTTATGCAGTGAGTAAGAGCCTGCTATCAACGTCCTTGTTAGCTATTACAGCTGGAAATTCTTTTAAAATTAATGTGTTAATGTACTGTTCTACTTAGGAAAATGACTGTGTGTGAATGTGACACCGTACATTTTGTATTTATTTTCACTCACTGACTAAAACTATAATCTGTTCACTTTCCAACTCCAGCAATGATTTTTCTTTCTGCCAGAGGCACAAACTTTACCTGGAATCTGGAAAAATCGGTCTGTGGAGTCTTTCTCACCAGCGATGATGTATGGAGCAGACATGAGGCAGGACTCAAGGCATGCATTCTAGAAGTGCAGAGCATCCTTGTTGGTGCTGCACACCCGACTCCATCTTGGCTCTGCTCTTGGCTCTGCAAGACCAAGAGGAGTTGAAAATTCATGCACATTAGTAGAGTCGGTGATTTAAAAAGAGGAGGGACAGGGAGCAGAGATAGTAGTTAAAAAGGCCACCACTTTGCAGCTCTGCCTTTTGTTGCTAATTCCCCTCAATTTGGTCTGTGTAAAAACCCAGGGATGAGGTTGCGCACCAGGACAATGTTGCTGTCATATGGGAAAAAGCCAAGAGATTTGTACTTTAGGACAGAGAATTTGGAAGAAATCATTTGGGGGTAAGTCAGCAGTCTTCCATCAAAGAGATAAAGGGGGTA
This sequence comes from Cygnus atratus, assembly GCF_013377495.2. Classification (NCBI taxonomy): domain Eukaryota; kingdom Metazoa; phylum Chordata; class Aves; order Anseriformes; family Anatidae; genus Cygnus; species Cygnus atratus. Next base: position 33,087,300 of record NC_066366.1, read on the forward strand.
ATGAACCAGCACCATTGTGCTGTCTGGTTTATTGCAAGCCAGGATTAGAAACTTTTTTTCAAGGTCTTTTGCATCTCTTGGCTGTGATGCTGTGGGGCTTGACTCAGCAGCATTCAGTGGTGTTCCTTGCCCTGTGTTTTACTCCTATTTGTTTCTGCTCTTAAGATTGAAATGTCGTATTAGATTAAGAGCTCTACAGATGTCAACAGCGTGAAAGGCTTCCCTTTCACTTTAGCAGAAATGAGGACTGAGGTACTGTGTTGCTGAGGGCTTCTGTTGGAGTTTTGCTAATAAGATCTGATTTCATGAGGTTTGCATCCTATTAAGACAAGAAGGGAATCAGGCCTGTGAGCATGACAGAAAAGTGCAAACACAATGGAAAGTCTTTTATGAATATTAATAGGTCATGAAAAAATACAAAGTGAAAATAGTGATGCAGTGGGGGAAAGCAAATGCTACGTGGTGCAACACAACAGCTTCCCTTTCTTCTGGCTTCCTCTGCCATACGCCTGTAGTCTGTCACTCTCAGACACTGGCAAATTTGGGGATGCAGCTCAGGAATCTGATAGCTTCCCAGGACGAGTCTCAGCTCTGCAGCTTGTGACCTCTGTGTCGGTGTGTGTAATTGAAATATCTGATCCGCAAGAGAAGCCCTGTGCACCAGTCTTCAATCTTCCCTTGCAGTCCTGCCTGGTGCAAGCCAGGATCAGCTCCCCAACTATCCAAAGAGTTGTTTTTAAAAGTAGCTTGGCTTATCCTAAAAATCCCCTTCATAGGTGAGTTACCACCCATGTCAATGATCTATATGCATCTTTAACCTCAGGATGAAACATCATCCAGTAAAGTCGCTGTATTTCCCTGCAGGTCTGGAACTGGCTCACAGCCACAGCCTCATGGGTCCCTTCCTCTGCTGTGGCTCAGGAAAATCACTGGCCGTGTTTTGCACGATCTGTCCAGTGATGGATGCTTTCCAAGTACTTTTCCAGTACTATCACAGACTAGTCAATTCATGACTGCCTGTTATCATCTGTTGTAGTTCGCTCTTCTTATCTGTCTAGCAAAGATCTGCCCTCCTCTGTGAAATTTTAGCTTTTGAAATGGTATACAAACATGAACCCTCCCAGTTACCCACAGCGGACCTGATCTTAGCCCCATTTTAGAGACTGAGAAACAGAAGCATCAAGCGCAGCATTGCTAGGTGGTCAAGGGAAGTGATTGTTCACTCTGCTCTGTGCTGGTGCGGCCTCACCTCGAGTGCTGTGTGCAGTTTTGGGCGCTGCAGTATAAAAGGGACATAAAAGTATTAGAGAGCATCCAAAGGAGGGCTATAAAGATGGTGAAGGCTGCAAAGATGGAGCAGCTGAGGTCCCTTGGTTTGTTCAGCCCAGAGCAGAGGAGGCTGAGGGGAGGCCTCATAGCGGCCTGCAGCTCCCTCACGAGGGTAGGCACTGAGCTCTGCTCTCTGGTGACAGTGACAGGACCCGAAGGAATGGCATGTAGCTGTGACAGGGGAGATTCAGGCTGGATATCAGGAAAAGGTTTTTCACCAACAGGGTGGTCGGGCACTGGGATGGGCTCCCCAGGGCAGTGGTCACAGCACGGGGCCTGCCAAGTACAAGAAGTATTTGGACAACACTCTCAGACACACGGTCTGTTTTTTGGGTGGTCCTTTGTGGGGCCAGGAATTGAACTTGATGATCCTTGTGGGTCCCTTCCAAGTCAGGATATTCTATGATTCTAAGCAAAGGAAATTAGCCAACAGACAGGTTGGCCAAGTCAGGATTAAATGTTCTGCTTCCAGAAGGGTGCTCCCAAGGGTGGCCCTTCTGCACCCCCCCGCCCACCCTCCAGCACCAGGTTGGGTGCTTTTGTTTCTTTATGCAGTGGATTAAAGTTGCCGGACCTCTGGGCTACCAAAATTTATGGCACGTACCAGCCTTCCAACTTGTGCACATTTCAGTTCTTACAATGCTGATCTCTCCACAGAAGGGTCTGAGAGTCTCCAAGACATTATCTTTCTTTACACACATTTCTTTATCAATTGAATTATTTAGTAAAGAGGTATATTCATATTTTATTGATATAATTAGAAGTGTAGTCTTATTCTTCTGCCCTTACCACTTGTTTCAAGGAAATAACATTTCCTTCTGTGTTACTTTGGTTTGTTTTCCTTTCATCCATCCCCGAACCTCTGAGCATTTAATCGCTTTTTTTATTGTGGGAGAAAACTGAGTCATAGAGGTTGTGATTTGCTACCATTCATAGAAGAAAGAAGCAGTCAACGAGAAATGACATTAAGGTATCACACCTGTTAGTCCAGTGCTGGCCACACTAAATGGCATCAGGCAACAAGTGTGCCAGGAGTGCTGTCCTTCCATTTGCTAGCAAACTGCCCGCAGTGGAGCTTTTTTAAGTTAGGCCTCACCTAAAACGATGCTTGTGATTTCTCAGTAATGCTTTAATGGCTTGAATTTATTTCTTTGCCTCACCGCTGTCTTCCATCATCTTTACTGATCCTAGTTGCTTTCTGCCTCAGTTTCCCATCTGCTGACTGGGGCTAGCAGCACCTGCCCATTTCACAGCGAAGCACTGGAGGGCTCTGCTACAATGAGAACTGTAGAGGTGGTGGAACAAGGTAGCCTTGTTTAAGAATATGGCTTTACATCCATAGCCTGGAGCAATGTTTCCTAGTAGCAAGGGTCCCAGCTAGGTTTGACTTAATGCCTGTTGAAGAAGTGGGTAACTAACTTATTGCAACTGCCCTCTTCTTTATTTCTCTGCTCTTTGGTAGGCAAGTGGGAAACCATGTCACACTCTTGTGCTGTCGTCTCCGGCCCATGAGTGGTGAGAGGGGTTTTTTATGCTTGGCCTCTTCAGGGAAAGGCTGCTTGTTTGCATTGTATTTGTGGCATAATTACTAATGGTACAGATCATTTTTATTAGCCAAGCTGTCTGCATTAAAATGATAGATTTTTTTGTATTATTAAGAACATCCAAGGGAGTCTCTGCAGCGGCAGGAGAAAGATGATAATTTTTCGTTTAGCTTAAGAGCAGATGGTTGCAAAAACATTCTATGTAAATAAATTAAGAAGAAGCCACCCTCTCTAATAGTTAAATAAACAGGTTTGGAAACAGCCGGCTCAGGACCAGGCTTTTCTGTTCTCTTCCTCCCCTCTAAGAGCTTCGTTCTGCTCTGCAGCTTACAGTCCCATATGGGTAGGGTGTTAATTAAACCAATTTGCTTTTGGCCCAAAGTCATCTAAAACAACTCGAGTCCTGCTAAAGCAAGACTCGCACTCCTGGGCAGCTTTCATGAGCGCTGGAGAATACTTACCTAGCCTAAGCATCTGGGCTGTAATCAATGTTATTGATAAGCATTTCCAAACGTCTTTTGTCATGGTAGTGAGGCACCAGGAGATCTGAAGGAGGTATTACGACCATCCTTGGATTTTATAGCCTCTTTCTGCAGTCTCTGATGAGTGCTGTAGTCACAATGCCATGCTTGCCCTCGAGAGTTTCTACTCAACAAAACAAGTAAATTAGAAGTGGAGAAATGGGAGGTAATTAGAGGAAGAAAGTCAGATCCTGTAGCACAAGGGCTGCAAATGCCTCAACTGTGGTAGCCGGAGGATAAAGTAGTGCTTCTCTTCCTGGCATCCCAAATTAAAGGAGATGTTGGAAAGAGGAGATTGTGAAAAGCCTACTCGTCAATGGCTTCACGGAATGAAAAGCTGCAAGAGACTTGAGGACAGAGAAAGTTAATTCTGCAGTCTGCTTTCAGTCTCTCTCCTACCCACCTGAGCTGGGGCAGAAAGGTAGGCTGGTGCACGGCCAGTGCTGGTGCACAGCACAAGCCCCTCTGCTGCATTCACAGATGTCACTTGGTGATGTGCTTCTCCCCAAACCCTCAGGGGCACAGCCAGGAGTCAGCATGCTTGCGAGAGGGCAGTAGCAGAATATGATTTGTGCCTGGTGCCAGGGGTCATCATGTGAAGATGAAGTGTTAGGTTGCTCAGCTGGTGGAGACAGGCGCTGAAGGAGAGCCACTCCTCTGCCTGGAAGATACTTTCCTAGGATGACTTGAGAGCAGTTTCTGGAGTCCTACATAGATTTTCCATTGGGTGTGGATGTACAAAAAGGTGTGATATATTTTGTAAATAATATGCAAAGTTTGCATATTAATATCACTGATAGCAGTGCTTGGATATCATACAGCAAAAACTGACAACCAATGACTGAAATGATAGAAATGTGCCAATTTTTAACAACACAAAAATAAAATAAATTATGCTTAAGGACTGATAAGAAGAGTGTCTGATGTAAGCTGAAAGCTCCTTAGAGGGGTCTGGGGTGGAAAAGAGTTAAAAGTATGTCAGTTAATTAAAGAAATTACTGTACCCTGCCAATATACTGGAATTCTGAAAAAAAAAAAAAAAAAAAAAAAAGCAATCCTAGGTTGTATGAGGCAATCTGTGCCTTTAGGAGAAAGTGGTATATGTGGCCTTGCATGGGTCCTTAGTGAATTCCTTGCACACTGCCAAACATCCACCTGCCTGGCAGATAGGCACAGAGAAAAGCTTCAGGGATGATGGGAGCAAAGGAGAACCTATTGTATACAAGGAGACTAGAAGTGTGTGGCTTGTTTAATCTAGCAAAACAGAGACAGAGAGGAGATATGAATGTTCTGTATGAATGCATCAGGGGAGTAAACACCAGGGAGGGAGAAGAGCAATTTAAACTAAAAGACAACACGGGCACAAGAGGAGATGGGTATAAACGGCCCATGAATAAATCTAGACTGCAAATTAGGTTTCTAAGCAGAAGACCAGTAAGATTATAGATATCCGAGTGAGAGTACTAGGGTAAATAACCCAACTATTTTTAAGATGGAATTTGGTTAGTTATATGAGAATTAAATAACGTGCTTACCTGTGGTAAGCTGTGGCACCTCCACTATCTTACTTGTCAGTGAAGGACTAAATATAATTATCCTGTGCTTTTATATTTGTATGTGGGGGAAGATCAGGCTGAAAAAAGCAGCCTCCACATTTGATGTATCTGCAGTCAGAGACATCATACATGTAGCTTGTTTGCTTCACAGTAATTTCTGCCACTTAATTCTTCACGATTAAAAAGAAATCCTAAGGAAATAACCAGCCTTGCAAAATGATGAATTTAAAGAAAACTTGTGTTTACCTGTCAACTCTGATATGGTTCTAATTTATGAGAGCAGGCTGTTTTCTCAAAGCAAAGGACTGCTTAAAAGTTTGGAAATGCTCCGATGCAGGTGTTAACAGCTCCAGCAGCCAGACTAAAATTGTTACGTGTGCGCAGTGAAAATTTCCCAGCCAACCTTAACTGCTGCTGATGTTTCACCACCCAAAGCCAGTGACAAGCCCGTTCTCAAGCAACATATATCTTCACTGCATCAGTGACTCTGGAAATTGAGAAGTGATCTGTGTGTGGTCTACCTTTCTCTTGTTTTATAGACTGATTTTTTTCTGTACTTTACTGTAGCATTTAAACTGAAGTCTGTGTGTCTCAAAGCAGCAAACTGCTTTAAAATTAGTTTGCAGTGAAGAAAATTTTGTTGTTCACTAGAAGAAACCATATCATGGACAGCATTGTCCAGAATAAAATATGTAATGTTTTGGTACATGCCATACATTTTGGTAGGTAACAGAAGTATGGATTGAAGTGATGTTTATGCCAAAAAAGATCTTTGTCTACTCAAACAATATTCATATACTACAGATTTAACAGCTGCAGACAAGTGATGCTTTACATTTCTTTTCTAAAGCTCCTTGCTAAGAAGTCCTTATCCAAGCATTGTAGGCTAGGGATGAAGATAGAAGGTTGTAAGGAGGTGGAACAGAGTCAGATTTCTTCGAAGCCTTTCAAAACTTCCTATTACTTGGCTTTCTAGTGTGTAGGGCAGTTGGGGGTTAAGCGACTGAGCTGTGAATTTGCAGCCTTTTGCTGGCTGGATTTGTGAAACTGAAGGATTTTTGCTTTGATTAACGGGATAATTAGAGCTGCATCGTAAGCATAAGCTTCACTGAGCTTTGCAAGTGCTCATTTCTTACCTTGACCTCAGAGCCTCACCACCTTAATGCTGTGCAGAGCAGACCCAGGGTGTCTATTTAAAGACCTCCCATACACTTAGCCAGGGCCTCTTGCCTGCCCTGCGTCAAGCTCCCCTTTGGCAGTGGTGCAGCTGCATAGCTCCTCTCATTTTTTTTCCAGGTTGCTGTCAGTCAGCTTAAAAAATTCACACTGAGGTCATTAATGCAGTGAAGCCTGGTGAGTCGCGAGGGCCCGGGTCAGGAAGTCGTGAGCCTGGTGCCACCAGGGACAGAGGAGAGGAGACTGGCTGCATGACAATGGGGCTGCGGGGATGTCGCTCCCCCTTGCTGACCTGATGCCAGTCCCTCATCCTTGTCCTCCCATTCCCTTTGCTCCTCCTTTCACAGAGGCAATCAGTCCCACCAAGCAAGCCTAACATGCAGTAAAGTCCTCATAGCAAAGCTGCTGACTTCAGAGTAAAACTGAAATCCTCATCAATCATTTTGCCTATCCAGTATCTCTCAGTAGGTAAATTTTCTGCTGGCAGCATCTGCTGTCGCTCTTGAATCTTTTTGCAAAGTGCCCATTTGCTAGCTCCAACCTATGCACTAAACGTGAGAGAATTCAGTCTCGCATCAGACACCCATGCCATTCTGAGTTTCCAAACTGAGTGAATTACACGCTTCAGAAGTAACAGACTGATCAGCTGTGTTCCTTGAGCAGGGAAGGTGTGGGGCAGGAGTGTTGTACTTTGCTAGCTAAGGAGGCTCAAACATTATCTGGGGAATCTCCCAGGAAACTAAATGGTGACACAAGAAGAGCTTGTTTAGTCTAAATCAACATTAAATGAACTCTGATTCTGCTGTTGCAGGTTCTGCATCGTAATTTAACATGACATTGAGATGCTGACCATACGTGATCCTGAAAGTTTGCAGCCTGTATTGAGATGTTAAAATAGTGGATGCCATCTGAAGTCTGTCAGGATGTGTCACATTTGTTTGTGTGGTTACTGCTGTTGTGACCTCTCAGAGAAAAATGAGTACCTTGAAATCTTATGGCGAAATCAGGTTCAGTCTTTCTAGCCAAATTTTCGTATTTCCAGACCTATCCGCTGCCTTTCCATCTCCTGTTTATGGATGGAAAGTTTGGTGTTCCAGAATCCATCACCTTGGTAATTCCCAGTTCATTCCTAAGTTAATTCCCAGATGAGCTTCAATTCCCGTGGGGACCCTTGCTAGGTTTCAGGGCAGAGGAGGCAGGTGAGGGCAGAAGCGAGTGGCCTCCAGCGCTGCTTGTGTCCACGCAGCAGTTCGGTTCCTTTCCTGGCAATCAGGACCAGCTGGGCTGAATACCTCGAAGTGCTCCTCCGTACATGCCAGCTCTGTCTCGGTGCACTGGCTCCTGGGAAGCTCTGGTATGTAAAATCCAACCATCATCAAGACTTGCCATAAGAATAAATTTGCAAGCAGACCGTTTTTGGCTCCTGCTCTAGCAGTCTCTGAAAAGAGCCCTTCTTTCTGTCTTTCCTCCACCTCCCTTTCAAAGACATGACCAATGTTTTCCACAAATGGAGAAGTTTACAGTTCCCCACATGTCACAGTTCCTGCCAGAAATTTTGTTTTAGTTGCCACAGCAACAACTTAACGAATTTTTAAAGCCCCTTCCACTGGCCGTGCCTCTGCCCTGTTTGTTCTCCCTGTGCATTTCCCCAGCACCACACAAGGCTGCAGAGGCAGTGACGGAGAGCTCTAATAACCCCGGTAATGGATCCAATTATGGCCATTAGTGCTTCTGTTGAGAATACATGAATAAGTAAATTTGTGCATAAGGATGAAAGAGTGTGTTTTTAAAGCTGCCTGAGCACTCTCTGGGAATGGTGGCCGCATTGCTATTGCAAGCCGTGGTGCAGGACAGCAGCTGAGGGCTCGGCAGCCGCTCAGCTCTCCTCCGGACCACGCAGGCCCACAGGCTCCCCGTGAGTTGTTACGTGGTCAGGAGCTGCTGGCCTTTGACTTACAGGCATGGCCTCACACATCTGTCCTCACCCTTGCCACAGGTTGCTGCCCTGCCCTCACCCATGGTGAAACACATTTTGGTCTCTTGTCATCCAGCAGTTGGTCACATAGGGAAAGGTGCCCCCTCTTCCTCTCGACAGTTTCCTTCCTCGTCTGCCTTTTGCTGGTTGATGCACAGAGTGGTAGGAAAGTAAATGTCTTTTGGGCAGCGTATGGCAGACTTAGTGGAGGAGGTCCTGGAGAGGCATCTGTCTGGGCAGGAGACTTTTCAACAAGCAGTGCCCTGTTCCTTCTCCCGTTCCCTGTATATCCACGGCAGCAGCAGGAGACGGGGACACCACAAGATGCATTTCCCTGAGTGCAGGTCTTGAAGAGCTCGCTGCTGAAAATGATGAGTGCGAGCTGAAAGGTGAGGGGAAGGAGGAGAGAGAAATGATCCTGTCAGTAAATTTTGTCATCTTTTTCGGCTCGTAGAGAACAAATATCAACACTAAGTAGGGCTATTTGGCAGTCAAATCATCATTAATTGACTGTTTATATAGCTGCCACAGAAGAGGGGGCTGTAGGAGGATGTAAAGTGGTGAGCGGTGAGCTCATTGCGTCAGAAATCATTTGTAAGCACCAACTCCTAACGTTGTGGATAAGCAACCAGGAATCCTTACACTTGTTTTAGCCAATGTTTCCCTCCCTGTGTCATTGTCTGTTCATCCCAGGGCTCCACAGTTCTACAGCTGCACTGCCTGGGTTTATTTTTCTGTTTCTCTCAGACCGAGTCTGTACAGATTGGGACAGACCAGCTGCCAAAGACCATGGTGTTAATTCGCCAAAATCAGATTTCCGTGCTTTTTTCACCAACCAAGGGATGGTGAATCTCAAGACAAGTATGTCCTGTAGGATACCTAGTGGCCCTTGTGAGCCTGTGAGAGCCAGGCTGATGGCCTCTCATTAGCATTCAGAGGGCAAGAAAGATCTGAAAATGGAAGTAGCATTAGCTTTTTCTGAATTAAAACTATTTTCAGATGAGTTGTTGGAGGGCTGCTTTACTAATCAACCTGTGATGAGTAGGCTGGAAAAAGCTGAGAATGTCTGTTATTGGACATCGGTCCTCTTGAAACCCGAGATTCATTTCTATGCACTGGACTCTAGTTCTCTGCAGCTTTTCCTTCTGAGGTGAGGTCTCATTTTCCTACCCCATAGGGGTTTGCAATATTGGCTTGCTCTTAACTGCTGGGAATCTGAAATACTAGGGTAGGAATTACGGTTTGGAAGAGGTCCCTGAAAGCAATTTCCAGAGGGTGAGCCTGTTTTATATATAGATCCATACACACGATCCAGGTCCCAAGAAAAGTTTGAAGTACTCTGCAAAACAAGATGTTCTTTGCCATCTCCCAGACATGAGGCTGAGAAGGAAGGTGAAGGAAAGCTCGTCTCCTCAAGGAAAAACCAGTGATTCTTTCCCCCCTCACCTGGCCTCACCTACGCACGTCGCAGGAGAGCCCATTTCTGTTATGAATCGTTAATCTGAGTTTCTAATAGCAGTAAAAGACTCTGAACTTGGTCGACAGAGAAGTTAACAACCAGTTTGCTAGAGTCCTCACGGTTGATCACTTAGCCTTGGTTATTAACTGCACGCAAGGACCAGTTTCTGGGAGATAATTGGGGTCATAAACAATAGCTGTATAATGGAGATGGTGCCCTAGGAAGGGGACTAAACATATTCAGCTGCAAAAAACTTACTGCCTTTGGCTGGCATCCAGGTGCTGCCATCAGCCAGCTAGTTCAGGCAGCCAAGTTGTTGCTGTAGGGGAAGAGAGGCCTTTAGTGCTCAGCAGCGTCTATCTTTGCGACCCTAGCTGGCAAGACGCTTGAATGCAGCCCCGGGAGGCTTGATAAAAACTCATTAAGCAGAGATCTGGAAGGTGCAGGTTGGAGGCCACACGTCTGTCAGTCCGTGTCAGAAACAGGGCTCAGCATTTAGGAATGGTGAGCTCTGCAGCCTGGGCTAGGGTTGTGGTGTCAGCTGGGTTTTCCAAGTTGAAGGCATTTGGGGTTGAAGTAGCCCCACAAGGTTGCTCTGGCTGAGTGGTGAACAGGACTTGCACATGTCCTGCTGCAGGAGCTTTTGCTTCAGCAGATGTGTGCTGGTGCACAGCAGGCATGAAGTGTGTGTGCGGGGTCTCCTAGGCCACTTGGGTTCTGCTGTAGCCTTACTGGAGAATTGAGATTTCTCTGCCTGGAATTCCTTAATACAGAGTTATTTTGTTGCTAAGAAGATAAAGTCCAGAAAAGCACGATTAAGATCTAAAAGGGTATTTAAATAGAAAGAATATTTTTTTCCTTTCTAAAATAAAACCCAGTTTCTGACTGCCGAGCCCATTAAGAATCCCTGCTGGGGACACAGTGTACACAGGGGTTCTCCAAGCCACGACAAGATGTTTTCTTTCAGTGGTGGGCCTGTTGGGACTGGAAGATAACTTGATGGGATTTCTGACACGACATCAGCCTCTGATTAGATTCATGTCACTCCAGTTATTCCCTGTATGCATCTGATTGGAAACAAAGGCAGGAAAATAAAGGTGCAAATGAGTTTCTGTAATGATTGCTCTAGCCAAGCTAGAGTGTGGGGGTCTGGAGTTTCTGAAGGTTTTATCCTGTGTTGAGAATGAGGGTAACGTGGCTGCACATGGACCACAAGCTGAGCTGGGCACCCTGGTGTGAAATTTGGGAAGGTACCTGACCAGATCCCGCAGCTCTGTAGGATTGTACTGGAAAGCATCCTTGGATACTCCCTTGTTTTTAAAGGAATCAACTTTCCTGCCCTGTTGCTTCCCCTGTGTGCAGATTGCAGAAGAAAAACAAAGGGAAATCTGTGGAGAAAGAGTAATACTGCATTTCATCTTCTGATAGTAAAAACACGGCCACATTGCTAGGCTGGGCTGCATTACAGAATCAAGACAGTAAATGTTATCTTAACGTGGAGACCTGAAAGGCTGCTGTAGGTGTGCAGCTGAATTTTTCCACCAAGCCCTTTGCTCTGACAGAAATACCAGCCTTTGTCTCGGCTTTGATTCAAAGCAGGTAGGTACTGAAGAAGGGCAGTGATCCCAGAGGGGTCTCAGGTTCTCCGGGCATTCAGCTTTCCCCAGCACACCGCTGTTCCAGTCAGGTATATGAGAGGATTTTCAGTAGCTGGTCAACTGAATGAGAGCAAAAGCGTTAGCAGTATTTCTCGTACTGGCCTCTGGGCATGAAATCCCTACTGGGAGCTGGGTTCACAGGCTGAAGGGACATCCTTGAGTTAAGGAAGGTCCTGCTGAATCTGGTGGGAGGCTGTTTGACTTCCTCTCGGTGCCACAGCGATGCACTGAAGACCAGAAACATCTCAGAAGCAACAGGCACAGAGCAGTGGAGGGAATCAGGCCCTCAGCCTGCACAGGTTACAGGTCTGGCACTTTATGGTCCAGATATTGTCCAGCTATGTGAAGCACTGGCCCCAGGGGGAGGCATGGATATCCCAGCAGCTCTGAGAGCATCCCAGAATAATTGCAACTTCCGCGCAGCCCACGCTGAAGCACCAGGCAGAGCCCGTCAGTACCCACCAGGAGGCCGGGCGCGTGCTGAGTCGCTGCTGTGCCTCACTGAGATCTGCCCCGAAAAGTGCAAGAACATGAATATGGAGGAAGGCAAAGGGAGCTGCCACGCCCGCAGCTTCACCTTCCTGAGCAGCAGCTCTGTGTCTGTGCAGCGCAGAGGAGGTTTGACGTCTCCTTGGACAGCGTTAGTGCTACCTTTAATTTATGCACTCGGGGCTGAGATTTCCAGGTGACAGGCTCGCTAGGAGCACAACAGTGGGCGGACTGGTTGTCACATTTAGTAGAGACAGAGGCGAGGGGACAGGCAAGAGGTCTGGGCGTAGTGCAGGGGTGTGATTTTTGCACTGGGATAGATCTAATAATTTGACACATGGCTCGGTCCTGTCCTTCCCCGTTCAGCCCGGCTGCGGGGGAAGGACGGTCTGCCTGCTCATCTGTTTGCTCCCAGAGGCAGTGTACCTGCCCACTCACAAGTGCCGCGCTCTCCTCTTGACAGCTGAGATGGGGAACGAGTTTTTGAGACGATGCCACCGAACACCTACCACCAGCAGAATAACAAAGCCCCCTTCCTGCCCGCTGCTGGCATGCTGAAGCGTGAGCAGACAAACACAGCTGTGCCTCCCTGGTGGATCCCCAGCTCAGCTGTTTCTGTAGCAAACAGCTTTCAGCTTAACTGTCCTGTTATCCTTTGGATGGACAGAAAAAATCCTGGATAGCCTCTGGGATGAGTGGGTCATTTTTCTCAGTCAAAAATCTTCACTCAGACCTTAGGTCAGTTAAAATTTGCAGCTTTGCTTTTTGAGCCTCCATCCATCTTTTCTTCAGTTCCTCCGTGTTCCTTGAGGGGGGAAGTAGGGAGCACATAATCAAAATAAATGGGCAATTTCTGGCTTTCTCACTGGTGCCAGCTATCCTGCTGGAAAGCATCAACATCCATTGCTCAGCTGCTCCAGGATTGGGAAGAAGAAATGCCTGAGCCTGGGTCTTCTTCTATTAGGTAGGATCTGTTCATAAATTTTCTGGGAGTATTTTTGGACAAATTCTTGGATATCTCAGCTGTGAAGTGTTTGAGTGACAATCATGTTTCCATACGGTAGACAGATTAAGCCTTTAATAGTATGGTGGCAGAGTACACAAAATATACACGGCCATTGCTGGGTGAACAGAGCAGGCTTTCGATGTCTGATCGTGCCAGCTCAGACCACCTTCCTGCTTGTTAGATGTGACTGTCTGTCCCTTCCATGCCCCTTCCCAAACTGCTGCTGGGACCAAACTCAGGCACCTTTTGACAAATTGTGAGTTTGCAGCATCGTCGTGGGAAGGACTTCTGGCCTCATTGGGCAGGGGAGGCCCAGCCACATCTGCCTTTTTGTAAAATCCACTGGGTAGCACCAGAGCATGGAAGAAAAGTCATTTCTTACATAAGCTTGGATTATGTTATTTACTCTCCGTTGTTTGTGAGGGCCTCACAGAACCATGAAAATGACCTTTATTTCTCAACGGATTTTGTCCTTTTTCATTTAACAAATATTGATTTTTTTTTTCTCCCGTGTCTTCATCAGAGCTGAATTAACAAGGCTGTTTAACAAGAGCCTCTGATTCATTTGGGGTCTTTTTGTGCCAGGTGCTATCACAAGCAGCTGAAAGCAGCTCCGCAAAGAATGTGCAACCACTGTTACAGAACTGACAGAGCAGGCGATGTGCCCTGACAAGAGCTGAGCTGGCATGGGTCAAAGAGCAGGTTTAAAAAGATGGTCTCTTCAGCCTAGGCACAAATACCAGGAAGGGTTGTTTTTAAGGAAGTAGTATTTTAAGTGTGAGAGCTCTCCTCCCCAACCCATTAAAGCCTAAGGCCGCTGGAAATCATCAACCACACTGGACTGTTCCAATTCCACCCACAGATCCCCAAATGAGATCCAGAGCCCGCTGTGCCAGGCCGTATTCACAGCAAGAGGTAATTCTTGTCCTTTTGATGCAAAATCACAGTGTCGTGGCAATGGGACTCCTATAGGACAGTGAATAGCAGGAGCCATTGGTACAGCTTCATATGCTTCATATGCTTTCTTGCCAGGCTTTTAAGCAAGCCTCTTGACTGAATCAAGAGCTTATAGGTGGAGCAGAATGGAAATTGAAAGTAGATATAAATTGAAGGGAGATAAAGTTCAAGCAAACCAAGCCTGGTGGCCACTTCTGGTGCTTTTAACACAATGGAGAGGGAAAGCTAAGCCCCGCCGGTAGCTGTCCCTTGCTGGTCGTGCTTGCCATGCTGCACCATTTTGGTTTCTCATGCAGGACATGGAGGTTTGCTTGGGTGGGGAGAAAGCAGCTGCCAGACAGAGTTGGGCGAGGTGAAGTCTCATGCCTTTCAGGATCATCTCTCTGCACTGTCAGTGGCCTTCAGAGATCCTGTGGATTTTTAGTGATGATTTTAGTGGTCGGAGATGACATTTGTTTCGGGCGAGACAAGGGGCTCATAAAGCCAGCTGTTGTACAAGCCGATAAAAATGGAAAGTCCTCATCTTTAAGCACTTACGATCTATGTCAGAAGGTGGCAACCTTTTGAGGACCTTGTCCCAGTATGTACTTTTCTCTCTCTCAGATTAGAGGTTCAGTGCACCAGTGGGAGCTGGGAGATTGTCTCTAAGAGGCACTGTGAGACCAATCAATTAGTGCTCATCAGTTTCCTCTGTGCAGAGGGCAGGCTCCTGACATCCCCAGCTTTCTGGGCTTGGCACAGGTGGGACGGGCTCCTGCCTCCTGGCTGCCTGGCGGGGTCCCCAGCGGCTGCGTGGGCAGTCACACTGCCCCTAAATCAGGCCGCTAGGCAGAAGGAAGAGAAGGGGAAGCAGAGGGGAGGAAACCATTGCCCAGCAGATATGATAATGCTGAGAGCAGAACAAGGTCTCCAGGCTCCTACTTGATCCTTTCTGGTGGACAGTGCTACCTGCCCTCATGTGTGTTTTTCTAGGGCAGAAGAAGCATTACCTCTGGGCTGTGGGCCGTCCTGCTCTTCAGCATCATTACAAGCCACATCTTGTCCTTGTGACTAGTGTTGCTGAAATCTTGTAAAGCTGGAGGGGAAATAAAGAATTAAAAATCAAAAAGGTCCCAGGGAATCCTTGCTAGAAGACTCTGGCAGTTCCTTACAGACCATTGCAACTGCATAGCAGATAGTTTTCTGGATCAAGAGAACAGTTCTCTTAAGCAGAAAAGCAAAGCAAAGGGACTGCTGATCTTTTACAAGAACAAGAAAAAGAGACCCCTCTCACAGCATATCTTGACTCTGGTACTGAAAGCACTTCCAAAGTGAGAGAGGAAGTTTATATTCCTCCTCCAATTAATATCTGTTCCAACAAAGTGAAACAGAAAGAGAGGATGGCGTTCATTTCTGCTGCTTGGGCATTGAGCAGGTGCGTGTGAGGCTGGGGGGTGTCCTTGGGCTGGCTCAAGGCTGGTTTAATGCTTCAGCCGCTGGGTTATCAGCTGCTCTGAGGCCAAGCTCCCCGAATTCTCTTTTCAGCGAAAGTTCCAACAATACCACCATGTCTTTACAAATAATTTCTGTTTCACTGACGTGATGTTTTCCAACAAAAGATGAGCTAGTCAGAAAATTCCCAACCAACTCAGAGCACGGTACACAGCCTCACACTTCTAGAGTCAGGGCTTAGACTGCTTCTCCCTGAAGGCTCAGCTGAGGAAAACAAGCCACTCTCTGTCACTGTTCATTTACCCTCCTGAACCCTGTCTCTCAGTGCTTCAAGGTAGATGTTTCAGCAGTTAATAATGCTCCTGGAGCATGTGCAAGGAACAATTAAAGCTCATTGTGCCAGTGAAGAGCCCTGGGGTGAGCCAGGGTTTGGAGACAGCTGCCCCCGTTTTGCTGCGTGCAGCAGGATCCCGAGCGGTCCTGTGGCAGAGAGAGGCAAATATGTCTTGCTGATTGCAGACTGGCGATAAATGCTTAAAACTCAAGGGTAAAACTCAATGTGGCATTTCTAGGCTTTTTGCTGGTGGCAACCATCTTGGTGTCTAGTGCCTGGGCCAAGCAGGGCTGGGGAGAGCACAGCTGCTAAGCCCATGGAGCCATTTCCAATAAGCTGCAGCATGGGATCGATGGCAGGAATGAAACCCAAGTGTGTGAACACTTCGTAGTGCTCCCTTTTAACGCTTTGCCTTTGACACTACAAGATCTAGATCTTTCATCCTGAAAAGCCAGAAAGAACAGCAACAGCAGTTCCTTCATCTCAGGCAGTAGTGCTCACTGTGACTGTGCCTCACAAGGGTTAGCTAAGACTTCTCCAGCAGCATTGCAGGAGCCTTGGAAGAAGACAGTGTTGGCCCTTCCCTGGAGGAATCCTCCTTGAAGGTATACAGCAAGGCTTTATTTATGCCCAGCAGTCAGAGTGGTCTCTGCCTGCTTCAGCTGCTTGTGCTGGAAAAGAAGTTTCTCTCTCAAACTGAAAATCCTAGTTACACAATCGACTTGTATAGCTCCACAACGAGCTGGTGTGCACAGGGAAGGGGCAAGCTTTTCTCTTGCCTTTGTGACTTGTCTGTATGCTGGAAACCTCTCCAGAGATAAATTGGAAGTTGTCGTTGGCATCTCTACTGAGAATGTCAACAGGAATCTGTCAGTGCCAGTCATGATGATACAAACACAGTTTCACCGCTTAAAGCACTGCACCAACTGTACCTAATTAACCTTCATGACAGCACAGCAATACAAGGAAATAGGGATCATTAACTTCAGCATCACTTTACAGAAGGGGAAAAGAAGCAGCAGTGCCAGCCCCATGCGTTTCAGATTGAGGTAGGCTCAGAAAATCGCAAGGTTAAAAATAACAATAATCCATTTGGGATTCTCAGAGCTTTAAGAGCGCACTTGAATCAAACTTCCAGGTTTTTCTCCAAGAAACATCAGGTCTGGAAACTTCTCTCCCATACACACTTTTTCTGTGACTCAACAAGCCAAGCTTTTAGAAAATCACACATTCTCAATCACAGTGGTGCAGAGGCATTAAAGGAGAGACTGATTTGCTCAGTTGCTTAAAAATCAGTGGCAAAGCTGAGAGTAGACAGTGTGAGTCACTGACCCTCCACCCCGGCTTGTTCCTGCAGACCAAACATTTCTCTAGGTAGGGGAGCCTGCCTCAGTCCACCAGCTACCATCACAGTGTTCGCTTACTAGCTGCCAGAGGCATAATTCAGGCTTGAGCTAGCAACCTCACCCTTCTTCCCACCTCTGCAGAAGGACAGGTAGGTGCCATTTACTGTTTGTTTTGGTCTTTGAGCCAGCCCAGCTCTCTTGCCTGGGGCTCAGCTGGGACAGAAGCGTCCTATGGACGCAAAGCCCTGCGTGCTGCTCCCTTGCCCTGCTTTCCTGACTCGGGGCTGTTTTTGGAAGTCAGTGGGAAAGAGCAGCTTGTACTAACCCTTTTTAAAGCAGAGAGTTCTCCTTGCCCGTCGTATCACCTGCTAGCAGGGGCTGAGGGAAAGAATAAGGCCCGCTCCATTATCCTGGCCAACAGCAGAGGCTCTAGTTTTGTCTAACCAAATGAATGTAATGCAAAGCGCTGAGCAGTCACCATAGCAGCTTTGAAAATTGTATCTGTTACTACCGACAAACTGATCTCACTTGTGCCCTGAGTCATAGATGCTATCAGGACCCGATGAGAAAGCAGGGCTTTGTCTGGAGCCCCGGCCAGCAGGCTGCCTGTGCTGCACAGAAACCCGTGGGGACTGGGGAAGGCTGTGGCCGAGGAGGAGAGTGTCGTGCGGGGTGCCGACCTTGGCACACAGAGTCAGAATTTGGACAGCCGAGCGCTTTATTCATCTCTTTTTCCCTTTCTTCCTCTGTTCTGAGCTGACATGGGGTGAAGCGAAGCTGAAGGGACCCTTGAAAAGGCCGGGTCATTGATAGAAAAGAAAAAGGGCTTGACAGATGGTGAAGAGTTTTTATGAGCAGCATGGGCTGCAGCGGGCTCCAGGGAACAGAATTGTCCCCGTGCTCTGGCTGCGTGTCTGTCTCTCTGATTATTTTGTGTATTTCATCTCTGCTGTCTGTCTCACCCTTAATCTGGGCTCCTCTGTGCCAACAAAATGCTTAGCTCACTCCATTGTCTGAGAGACTAATTTGCACTGTAAATCCGATGCTTATCTTACATGACAGCTTACTATGGGGTTTATTGCAGTCCTGAAGACAAACTAACCAGGGATGGCTAGAGAGCTTTTGACACATTCTCTGGAGTATAGAACAAATATGACCTGTTTCAGCTTGCTGCCAGTTTAGGACGTGTCCCCTTGTGGTTGGGGTCACAAAGGATTTCTCTTTCTCTTTTCATATAGATTGAAATCTGAGATTTTTTAATTTTCTCTTTCTTTTGGTGGTACAGCTTCTGTTCTGTGTTAAAGCCTTGGGGATGCTCCTGGAACAGCCTCAAATCCTCCTAGGGCCAGGTCCTCCATCCCTCTTCCCTGCTACTTGTGAGTTTAAGGACCACAGGAGTAGCTGCAGAGCAGGTGCAGGTGCAGGCAGCGTGCAAGCACTGATGCTCCAGGATGCTGCAGCTTTGTTGACTCTGCCTAGCTTAATCAGAAAGAACCTTTGTCCTTGTCTTTCTTCATTAATATTTCCTGACACTTTCTCCGATATGTTTTAGCTCTTTGCTGGCAGAGTAACATCCCCCCTAATCTCATCTGCAGTTGCCTCCTCCCCTCTGGTCCCTGGGCTATCCACCTGCAGGCAAACACAGCATCTAAGCGATTTTCGCACTGGTGTTGGCCTGATAGCTGAGCAGCTCCTGCAGCCCCAGAAATGTGGGCAAAGGCCTAAAGCCTTCTACAGAGGTGTTGCAGGTAGCCTCGGAGACAGGTTTACACTGGGAGAGCCAGGGAGATTATTGCTGCATTGATACTGCTCTTGGTTCTGCAGCTGAGCACACTGCTTAATGCCCAGAGCTTCTGCATTGCAGTCCTCTGAGGGACACAAAGGATCCTGCTTCCCCGGACAGGGCAGCGGGAACACAAGACCCACGTCATTCCATCGCACCGAAGATGGCATTCATGTGCAGAACCAGTCTGAGTTTCCAGACTGCCTTTATTCCAAGTCATCAGAGCTGGTGAGCACCGGGCTGCTCACAGGCACTGTCCTGAGCCGGGGGGCCAAGGGAAGGCTGCTGCACAGCCTGAGTGAAGCTCGGGTGAAAATGTATGCAAAGACTCCAAAACCTGCAGAATTTTAGAACACAAAAATAAACAGGAAAGGATCATCACAGCACCTAATTCAGGCTCATGCCTAATCTGAATCTTCTGAAGAAGCCCCCTTCTCTTCCCTGCCTAGAAATGGAGCCAAGCGAATCAAATTTCCTAACTTAAACTCATATGTTGAGTGTCTAAAAGTTAGCCATTTGAATCTGAAGACATCTTATATTGTTTCCTCAGTGCCCTGGAGCACCCCTCCATCCCACAAATGACCCGCTGCAGTCCGGGAGCCCCCAGTGTGACTAACTGGCCCCCAGTCTGCCCGAGTGCTCGTGCAGGCAGCAGCTCTGATCTCTTTGGCAAGGTCAGGCTGTCCCTTCAGCCGTCTGCATCCAGCACCCCAGGGCAAGCAGTGCTTCCAAGGATAAAATCTGTGCCCTGCTGCTGCTGCTTTCTGTCAGATTTCTGGTTGGTTTGCTTAAAAAAAAAGGAAAAAGGAAGAAAAAAAAAAAAGGTTTGTTTTCCAGCAGCACTTAGAGACCCCACTGTGTTGCGTGTCATGCGGACAAGGGGAAGAGGGTCTGTGCTCCAACAAATTCATGGTATCTCTGGGTAGAAGTACGCTGAATAGCAGATGTGGTAAAGACGCAGGGTGAGACGAGTTACTAACAACAGAAGGAAGATGTTTGCTTAGACTGAATAAGTCTGACATCTCCATCAAGCAGGGCGTGCAGCGTGCTGGGGCCCTGCAGCTTGATGAGCTGTTCACCAGCCTTCCAGCCCTCCCAAGGCCTTTGCTTGCTAGCAAAGGAGGTCCACTGCCTGAATCAATATTGGTTCTAATCTACGTGGAAATGGGAGTGGGTGGAGACATCAAAAGGGGCTTTCCAGGTAGAAATTTTCTGTTGCCTGGAATATTATTAACAGCCAAAGAAAGAGGCTGGCAGTGAGCAGATAAACAAGGGGCTTTCTTCTCAAGTAGCAGAGAGCTTCAGAGAAAGAGGGTGGGGGGGAACTTGAGAGCATCGAGGAGGAAATGGGGTGCGCATTTAGCAGGAGGCTAAAGCCCTCTTGCTGCATTAGCACTGTGCAACCTCTGTTCTGAATAGGTAGTGGGTTAGAAGAGGTTAGAAGGGATGCTGCTGCTCCAGGGCTCCTGCCTTCCCAGCTGGTGCTTGCTTTTTTTCCTGCCACAATTGCTTTGTTGTATTTTTGCAATTATTAGTAACTCATCTCGTGTACAGAACTGGCGGTGAATCAGAAGTCAGTCTCCGAAATACCTCGTCCCACAAAAAGAACAGCTCCTCCTCTGCTGCCCGTGTGTGGCACGGTTAGCTGGCGCAAAGTGAGAGGGGCGTGTGGGGGCCAACAGGGGAGCTGCCAGGTTTGAGTCCCCCGAGCAGCAGCGCGGAGTCACCCCTTCCCCAAGAAACGACGAGCTGCGAGCGTTGATGTCTGCAGGGCTGTGGGCAGGTACGATGGCAGCTTGGGTGGGTATGTTATGCTGGCCTCGATCCAGCTGGCACAGGTAAACCAGCACAGTCTTAACACTATTAAATACATCGCTGAGATCTCTGGAGGGCTTGTACAACCTGAGGTGACGTCCGTGTCGCTGTGTCTTTACTGCGGTTTGCTATCTGTGCTAGCTCAATTACAGCTCTGGCAGATAGGCCTGCGTTGCGCCTCAGTCCCTCACCTGACATTAGCACAGACCTACCTTGAAACAGATGCTCCCGAGGACCTGCAGGCCACGCAAACGTCAGCTGGTGCTGTCTGCAGCTCGTGCCTCCAATGTTGGCAACAGTCTCTGTGATTTACTGGTATTAGTCAACATGCAGAAGAGGGGAATTACATCTCTTGTTAGTGGGATTTGCTTTAAATTGCAGCACTGAGACTTGAGTTTGGGAATATAACCGAGCCGATGCCTTTCTTTCTCTGCCGTGTGGGCAATTCTGCTCCCATCATCTGCCCTGCCAAAGTCCTCTCCTGCCATGCTGTAGACCTGGGAGTGCTCCAGTTCCTCCCTCAGGCACCAAGGGGCTGCAAGGCGCTGGCATGCGGGAGCGTGTGCCATGGTGGAGAACCTCCTGGGCTGGAGGAACAGCCCACGGAGAAGAAGGCCCTCGGCCCGAGCTCTGCTGACTTTCCCTTTCTCTCTGTCCCCACAGATGCCAGCAAGGACCACCCGCAGCCGCAGGCAGGGGTGATCTGGAGAGTGACGGGCGGCCTGTTCAGTATCACCCGGGGAGCCGTGGGCGCCACGCTGGGAGGAGTTGCCTGGGTGGGCAGCAAGAGCCTGGAGCTCACCAAAACAGCTGTGACCAGCGTCCCCGCTGCTGGCGTTGGACTGGTGAAGGGCAGCGTCTCAGCGGTGACCGGCGGCGTCGGAGCCGTGGGCAGCGCTGTCGCCAGCAAAGTCCCTTTCACCGCAAAGAAGAAGGACAAAGCTGACTAATCCCCATAGCAGCTCCCTTCCGAAAGATCAACCTGCCCATACTCTCCCCCTGCACAGCACCTCTTTGAGTTGGAACCAGCCGCTTCAGGGAGGGTAAAACACCCGAGCAGACTCCGGCTGCGGCCTGCTCAGCACCGCCTGCCTGGCTCAGAGCTCTCAGAGCCGCTGTCAGCACCTTTCACCCCCATCACCTACCGGGAACCATCTCTGCTCCCAGGGCTTTAAAGGCATGGTTGTCTCTGTCTCGCAGTTTTCTTCCTCCCTTCTTCCTCTGTGAAAGCACAGAGGGCTGGGAGAGGGTGTCGGGCTCCATCTGCCTGAAGGTGGGGGGACAAGGGGGCAGGGGGGAGAATTATGCCTAGCTTGAAGTGTGGGTTAGGTATTGAATTCAGCTTCAGGAGGGAAGACGGCCTCTGAAACACCCTTTCCATTTGCTCTGGGAGGTGTGCCTGGGGATCTGCCTTCAGGAAAAGAGTAGAATTCCCATTGACACAGAGATACTGTAAAAAGGGAGAAGCCTCCTGCCTGCCCTTACCTCCTACCTTTTCGTTTGTAGGACCCATCCCACAAGCTACTCCCAGTCACTCCCTGGCTGAATTGCACCCTTCAGAGAAGGAACCCTCGAGCTCAGCAGAGCAGCTCAGGGATGACGCCACACAAGAGTATCATATGTCCTGGGTCACCAACTTCTGTGCAGATTTTTTGGGGAGAGGTGGAAGAATGAAACCTGCTGTGTGTTCCTACTTGAGGAAAGAGCTGACAGTGGCATCTGCCAGGCCTCTGTGATATTACAGCACAGGTAGTGATGCTCCACTGGTGTGAGGGGAGAGGTGCCCTCGCCACAGAGACACAAACCAGACCCTTGGGTTTGACCCTTGAAGTCCTTGCAGTATCCCACTCTGCACCAGGGGCATTTTGGCTCTAGGCCATGCTCTCACTCCACAGACATCACTGGTAACCACAAGTGTTCCCAAATGCCATCCGAGTTCTGCTCTAGGGAGGGAGAGGAGGCCAAGAGCCTTGCTCTCCCCTGACTCAGCACCCCGGTAGTGGTGGCCTGGCTGGGAGTGGGATGCGCTGCTTCGGAGAATGCTTCCCCGAGGGGCTGAGCGCGCTGCAGCGGCTGCGAGCCTGCGCAGGGCACCAGCAACTCCTCCACGTGCTGCTCCTGAGGCTCCAGCCCCGCTCCTCTAAATGACCATGTTGCACTAAATATCCCACCCAAACTCTCAGTGCCGCAGAAACCCAGACACCTGCATCCATCTGGGAGTCATAGCCATCCTCAGCCTGGCCTGTGACGCTCGAGGGGTTGCGAGACATCGTGCACACACACACACATACACACACACGTGCACACACTCACACTCCAAGGTCCCCTGCAATTCTCGGGATGAGGAAAGCCACAGGTTCCAACATTAACTCTGCCTTCCCTGGCTTTGGCAGGTTATTAGCCTAGGTTGTTAGCTGTTGGATGCGTAGGCAAGTGAAGCAAGTGTTCGTGCTGTATTTTATAGATATGCATATGTGTTAGCGTGTGTGTATGTATCAGTCCACAGGCATGTTTTCAGCCAGGTAAGCAAAACTGTGCCACTGCCGCGGAGGAGTTTACACAATCATCTTTGGCACTTCCAGCACGTAGGTTTTATATAGGGTCCTGGTCAAAAGAATAATGTTCTAGAGGAAGGTTTCCCCTCTGTTGCCCAACAGCTTAGTTTACTGAAACCAAAGGAATGTGAAAAATCTCCTTTCCCATGTCTATGCTGTTTGTTTACTTTCTGCCCTATCTTTGGACACTGAAGCCAACTTCCTTGATTTTCATTTCCTGTTCGAGGTCATTGCATTTCCTGACTGCTCTGTTACGTGTAGGACTCAAACATCAGGGAGTATTTAAGTATAACCCCTCCATCCCCATTTTGACTGATTGTTCTTGGGCTTGTGAAACAGTTTTGATTCTGATCTTTATTAAATCCACATTTGGGGCCTGACTTAAGTCGCCGTGTCCCTGTGTTAGTCCTGCAGGTGTTAGTCTCTCTCCATGCCCCTTGCTGGGTAGTGGCCCTGCTGTTTGCAGTAGTAAGAGGTTGCTGATCTCCACAGTATGTTATTCTTGATAGCATGAGAGTGGTTTAACCTACATCTTTGTTTCTGTAGAGGAAACAGCATTCAGTATGAGTATGCATTTCCTCTCTTTGTCTCTTTTGTTCTTGTGAAGGCCAAATTGACCCAGATGTGTTGGTTCTGTCTCAGAAGGCAGCAGCTTCACAGGAAGATCAGGTCTTGATGTGTGCCTGCACTTTGCTTTGATGCTCGTGGCAGTTAGCAAGGCCAGAAGAAACCTTGTCTGTTCTTCCTTTGTACCAAGTGCCCTGCAAAGCACGAGGGCAGTTTGCACTGTATGGATCTCTGCTCACCGCTCCCCCTCAGCATATCTCATTCTCATGCCAGATCACAGACTGCTTCTGAACCCACCTCCAGCCCTAGAGCTAAAAGCTGCTTGTGCATAACTACCTGTGCTGTCACCAACCCTCTTAGAAAGATGGTTTCTCACCAACTGGGACAGAAGACAGTCTTCTTCCTAACTGCCTCTCTGAGGCTTTAGGCAGGAGAAGACTGTGTAAGGGCTTTACTTCTCCAGCTGCCCCTGGGCAGGTGAAGGGAAGCTCATGATGCTCTGGCTAACCAGCATCCCACACAGGCTCCTGCTGCCAGGAGGGAGGGAAGAGATGCTTCCCAAGCCATTGTCTGCAGGCATGGGAAGTATGATAAAAGTGCATTAAAGAGGGCCTAAGGGTTTCCCATCTTATCAGTTCTGCTCTTCAGTGCACCTTGCAGTAAATGGCGTGAGGCTCCCCTTCTGTCTGGAGCTGCCATTTCCTCGGAGGGTGGCTGGGAGAAGGGGAGGAGAGGTGTGAGGGGAACTGTTCTTTGAGCCCAGCTAATGGAGAACTCATGGACCACCAATAGCAAAAAAAGGGGAAGCTAGCAGGCAGGGATAGAATATCAAACCTACCCAAAAACCAGGGCCTCGTACTGCTTAATGAGCATACAGGAATACATAAATACACGGGGCTCAAAGGAAGGCTTCTGGAAGGCGTGTCCCTGTTGGCATGCTAGGCGTGCGTGATTGAGCCCGGTGACCTGGCCCCAGGCTGCTCTTCTGGGCACTGTCTGTGCCAGAGCAGAAAGGAAAACAGGGCTGGTGGCACCAGTCTAACCACAAAGGTGCTTCCTGGCAGCTTTGGGTGCATGACGTTGGGATCTGTTTGGGACGGGGAGGCTGCTGCTTGCTGAAGGAACCCCCCCCTTTCCTCCTCCCCCACCACAGAGAGCAGCCAGACCATGGGTGCAGGCCTTCCCCACAGCCCCTTCATCGCAGAGGGCTAAAAACTGTATTTTGCATAAATCCCACTGGTGGAGGGCTTGGTACAAAAGGAAGGGGGCAGCTCAAGGTGGACAGAGGGGTGACGGGAGCTCGAGCAAGGGAGATGACCAGTGTCCTGGTGACAGGAGGAGGGGAGGGGAGAGGAAGAGTCAGGGAGCAAGACAAGGAGGAGCAAGAAGGGAATTTGTTTCTTAGGACAGGCTCTGAATCAGAGGATGAGCATGAGGGAGTTGGCCCTAGGGAAGAGCACGGAAGGGAAGTGGAAGAACATGGGTTTTGGGGTGTGGTGTCGTTCCACTCCTGGCCGGGGCCCTGCTTCCACAGCACTGACGATTACTAAGTGTTTCCATTTAGCTAGGTCAATATGCCCAATGGGTGCGTGGTCCAAATGCCAGATCAGCCCCTCCATTACCTTCTACCTTCCCAGCTCTCCCCCAGGCTTTTGCTATGATCTCCCCACGGTGGGGCTGGGCCGTGGTCCTACACACAGCTCTGTGTCCACCACAGTTGGGCATTCTCTGTGCCCAAGGGGCATGTCCCGGCTGAGAGGAGAGCCTGCGGGCGCTTCCTTTCCTCCCTTTTCCCTTTGCTTATCCCATTATTGCTCTCCTTCTTTATTTCCCCTCCCTTAGCTTTTTTTCTTGCCCCTGGATAAAGCTCTCCAAAACCCTGCCTGAGCCCTCCGTTAAACATCTGTGCTCACGCTGGCTGGGAGGGCAGAGAGGGTGACTGTTCCCGCAGCTCCCCTGGCTGGGAGAGGAGTGCATGTCTTCCACCCCTCTCTGTCCGCTTGTGTTCGTGTCTGGAAAATCTTACCCTGTTTCTTTCCCTCTGGGTTCCCTTGTTGGCTCTTGTTCCTGTGGGTGGGTCATCCCTGTGTCTCCATCGCAAAGTAATCCTGGTAAAAATAACAGGGTGAGCGTAAACGTGGAGATGGACGGAGAGAGCCGCAGGGCTGCCGGGACAGATGCACGGGGCTCATCTCTGCTTCCTCAGGAGCCGAGGAGCCCTGTGCAAGCCTGGGACCGTCGCTGCGGCCGCGCAGTCCTGTGCATGGCACTGGGCTCCAGAGGACACTTTGGTTCTTTATCATTTCATTGTCTGTAATTGGTTTCCTACTGAATTTGTTTGCTTGGTTTGTTTTGCAGTGTGTTTCTGGGAATATTCTGCATCTCTGTATTTTAATTACAGTAAAATTTGAGGATAAAAATCTTTGTTGCACCATTTCTTGTTTCCAGTGGGGGAAAACAAGCAGAGGAAGCACAGTTGAACGAAGATGTTAGAGATTCCTTGGGAAATCAGATCTCTCCCCTAAGGGCTCTAAATGAGGCACCAAGCAGGGCTGAGGCTCAATCCCCTCTTAAACTAGGACACGGCTTTCAACTGTGATTCAAAAGCCATTTTGCTGCAAGCAGGTTTCCTGATTGGAATAGCAAGAGCAGTTTGGAGAAGATTTTTTTAGCTTGATTTCTTGTTTTGCTTTAAAGACCAAAAATGCGCGTGTGAGCACATTCAGGCCAGAGGAAGGCTAGCTGAGCCACAAAAGTGGTATCCCAGCAGCCAAGGAGGGAAAATTTTGCCTCTACAGCCGCCGTATCTTCTTGCAGGTTTGCGCAGCTACTTCTCCTAGCTGAGGAAGCAAAGAGAAGCCTCCTTCCCCCTGCAGCAGCCTGCCATTTCAGCAGGTCGAGGGGGTTTTACTTCCCTCCCCACAGCTTCAGGGGAACCCCACGGAGCAGCCAGACACATGTATTTGCTTGCTGGCAGGCAGCACGCGTGCTGGGATGGGCACAGCCAGCCACCCTGGCCACCTCACCTACTCCACGGATGCCTGCCCACAGCAGAGCTGCCCCACGCTCCTGGGAACACGCAGCCCTCGAGCAGGGACAATGGCAGTGCAGCGGAGAAGCCACCGAGCTCTGGGACTGCTGAGGAGGGAGGAGGAATTTGGCAGCCTCGCAGCCCGTGTCCCTTTTACTGGGATAAGGCTAGGAGCCAACAGCTCGGCATTCGTTAAGTGCTGACAAAAGGATTAATTTAGTAGCTAATAATGGGGCAATCAAGCCATTTATTTGGTTGATGCTTTGCTGGTGGTGGAGGAGGAAGGAGAAAATGCCTGGGGTGGGTGGCTCTCCAGTTGATGGGGCATGTATCTGTCCCAGAGCATGGTGACCCACTGTCCTATTCACAGGGCAAGAGGCAGGTGAGGGGAGGCCATCAGATTCATGGCCCTGCTCACCTCTTCCCCACCAGTGCCCAGCTCAGGCAGGTTTGCCAAGTTAAGCTTGTTTGCTACATGCTGCTAACGAGCTGACCTTGTGTAGCTGCAGCACCTGCCCCTCAGAGGTCTTTAAAGGTGGGGAAGGAGGGTGGAAAATTGCTTATAGCTGCTGTTTTTCCTTCCATCTTTGCCTAAAGATGGGTGTATGTGGCACCCAGTCCCACCCTCTCTTGAGTAAGAGCTCAGGCTGGGAGCTGGTGGCCAGCAGACCTCAGAAGATGCCTTTGGGGAGGAAACCTGCCCAAGTAGGCGGGCTCTGGGTGGCCAAAATGCCATTGGAGCGGGTCCAGTGTTACTGTGAGGGCTGGGATTGTGCAGCCATGGGTGGATGTAGCTGGCCTTGCAGGGCTTTCTGTCGGTCCCTGCCTGGCTCCTGAGGTGACAGAGCTGTGAAACTGCCAGGGGTTGCTCTCCTCCTTCCCCTGGGGACCAGCCCCGCAGCTGGGCTGTGGGATGTGCCTCAAGGGCTGGCTGCTGGGAGGACCTTGTCCCTGCTGGGTTGGAGAAGTCAGTGAGCTGCCCTAGTGGGTGATGTTCAAACAGACTGGCCACAGCTTGTGTCAGGCTTCGGGTGTGCTGCTGCCACTTTGATCCTCCAGGGCAGGGCACGCTAGTGCTTGCATCGGGGCGAGCTTAAGACCAGCAGGAGCAAAGAGGGGCAGGCTGATGGGGCTGGGGCCATGGGGGTCTGCTGCCAGGCACTTCAGCAAGTCCCATGCCCCTACACAGGCCAGCAAGCTCTCACATCTGCAAATAACCACAGGTTCTCGCGTTTGGCTTAACCACTTGCATTTTTACACACACAGATGCAAACATGCACGTGCCAAAGGAAGTGACTCGCGGTTCCCTGCCGCCCTTGAGGGGCTGTGGTGTAAGGTCCCCTGCCCCAGCCCGCTCCCATGCGCTGGAGGAGCCAGGTGGATCTGGAGACATCGGTCTTTGCCTGTCGGTGCATCCACCCCAGCTGTAGTTACTGAGGTCTTTCAGTTGACGTTCACCCCCCAGGTCAGTTTTATTGCACTTTTATTTACAGAAAACACAGAAATAAAGCATTAAATGTGTTGGGCTTCTACCAAACCACCCAATCACTTTTTTTTTCTTTTGTGGGTTTTTGGCACAAAGAAATATCACAGGTGTTACCAAACAACCATGTACGAGCAGCTGACTGCCTGCCCAGCCCAATAACATGACTTCAACAGACATACTGAACTGAGATTGAAGACGAGGTTGTTCCACGTTCATCTTCCAGTCTAACCTGCTCATCAGGGTCAGGGGGAGTTACTCTGGAGGGGACGACACCATTCATAAATTAAATTTATATTTACCTCTTACATTGTAAAAGTAAACAGTGCAAAAGTACAGTACCCCAGGTACCCTTCGGTTTGGAAAGCTTGAAGGTTGCTTTATACATTTTGTGTGTTTTGTAAACATTGTTACCCATCCACAGTTCTAGCTCTTGCTTGGAGAGACCCGATTCCTCTTGTGTCCGAAACGTGTTGAGAGGCAGCAATCGCTTCCCCTGGACTCCATTGAGATTCCCGCTCAAGATTTAGTGCAAATTCTGGAGAGAAGAAGATGAGAAAGAGGGGGGGTGAGGGGGGAACAAAACGAAAGAAAACAAAATAAGGCAACAGTTCGAAACAGTCCGTATCAAAAAGGGGACCCCGGCCTTAAGAGAAGGGCAGGAAGTCTCTCTCCTCTACCAGGCTGATGGAGAGGTTCTTCAGCTCCTCCTCGGAGCCGGCGGTTTTGTAGCCGAGCTGCGCCAGCACCTGCTGGCAGGCGTGCTGGGTGAACGCCACGATCTCGTAGGACAGGCGGAAGCGCCACTTCTCCGCCGTGGCCGCCGAGTTGCGCACCGTCCCATACTTGTGTTTGGACGAGGACCGGTCTCCCCGGGTGTTGTTCTGTATCCAGCGCTCGACGTTGCTGTCCATGGGGATGCCCAGGAAATCGTAGATCTCCTCGGTCTTTTTCATGGGGTTCCTGGCCAGGTCTTCGTACCGCACCAGCATGTACTTGCCCTTGAGCCATGGCGGCCGGTTGAGGCCGGTGGAGACGGAGTTCCAGAAGTCCTCGCACACCGTGGTGAGCTGGGTCACGTCCAGGTTGTACGGCTTCCTGCCGGTGCCGTCCCAGATCCTCCACAGCCGGTAGGTGTCCCGGAAGGTCTCGCTGCGGGACGCCAGGATCCCCCGGGGGTCCCTCACCAGCTGGATGACCTTCAGGTTCAGCCGCGGGTCCTCCACCAGGGCCCGCAGGTCACTGACCTCGGGCACCCGCACGGTTTTGATGGCCACGTGCCCGTGCTCCCTGCAGGACTCGGTGGCCAGCGTCAGGTTCAAGGTGCCGCACTTCTTCACGCAGTCTCCTTCCTCCAGGTGGAGGTCGGCGGCTCCCAGGGGCTCGCAGACAGGCGGCGAGCACAGCGCCTTGCTGGCCCCCCTGCGGAAGAGGCGGTCGGTGGTGTGGTTGATGGGCTGGGGCTTGATGTAGTTCTCCAAGAAGTAGAGGTCGCAGTCGTACAGGCTCCGCAGCAGGTCGCGGCTGGCCCCCAGCATGACCCGCCTGTCCGTCGTGCTCTTGCTCTGGGTCAGCTTTGGGATCAGCGTGTACTGGACATGGTAGAGGGGCTCGAATAAATAGAAGACGTCGAAGTGCTGGTTAAAGAGCTGCCCCACGAAGGAGGAGCCGCTGCGGGTGGTGGCGAGGATGAGGACGTGCGTCTTCCTGGAGAGGTTGTAGGCGAAGGTGGGGCTCTCGTCGCACAGCCGGTCGGGCGCATCGGTGTCCTGGCTCAGACTGCAGTTCACGGGGCTGGGGATGGGGCAGCTGTGGAAGGACTTGGCGGTGAAGGTCCGGATTGCTGTGTACTGGATCGCAATGGATGCCAAGGCTAGTAGGAGGACAGCCTTCCAGGAACATTGCATGGCTGGTCACCTTCATGGGGCTTCTTCACAGGTTGTCTTGGTGTCTGCAACCCAACAGAGAAGTCACGGGTTGAGCAAGGACCGCTGAGGAGGACCCAAGTATTCCTACTGCCTACTGGGTGCACCACACACCCTCCCCCAGAGCACATACATCGGTCATAACCACGTGGATCCCAGTGACACACTGCAGAGCCCTGTTTCAAAGGAGGACAACTGGCAAAATCCCAGTGGCTAGCCCCGTGCGCCCCCAGTGCTAAGCTGGTGCTGCTGGCCAGGTCCTGCTCTGCTCTGGGATTCGGGCCCCCTACACAGCTGAGGCAGGAGGAACTGCATCACCTGCATCCTCTATTGGCAGCAACGATGCCTCATGGGTGACTCTGCCTCCTCTGGTACAAAACAGTGGGAGTTGTTCCCCTGGGCTTTGAAACAGATTTGACTGAGGCAGTAGCCACCAAAAAAAAATTTAAAAAAAAAAAAAAAAAAAGAGGAAAATCTTATTTTCCTTGGTTAGTCCCTCAAGCTTTAAATAAAGTCCCCAAACGCTTACATGCACCAGAAACTGCTCCTACACCACTCCAAGCCTTTGGGCCAGGACGGGAGGATGCTGTAGCTCCTTTCAAAGCCCCAGCAAGGATTTTCTGCTGCAGGTCCCTGCTGTGCCATCCTCCTCTGCTATCTGCAGGCTTGCACTGGGGTCTGTTTGCAGACAGAGGAGCACAGCCTCATGTGGAGAGCGGTGCGTGTAAGAGGAAGCAGATAAACACCAGCGTTGGGTGCAGGAGCCCACCGTGCACAGCCCTGGATAATGTGACTGCGCCCCTTCTGCAGCCCCCTGCACACACTGCCCCTTGCCCACCAGCCTTCCATGTTTCCCCCCATGTGGCATGGGCCACCAATGGATGGCAGGTGAGTTGAAAAACACCTTTTAATTTTTTGAATTATTACTTTTATTATCCACAGGTTGCCCCAGCTGCTGGCTCCAGGAGCTACCAGGCTCCAGAGACCTTCCACCAGGAGAGGGGTTTTGTGCACCCTGTGATTCAGAGCATGTGTGATTCCCCACGTAGAATATTCTTTGGCAAAAGTGCTGGCTTGGCGGCCTCATGAGGGTTCAGAGAACCCAAGGGCTTATTTATTTTTCCAGGTCTGCTAAGACAGGCTGTCCTGCTGGCATCCCCTGGTCCAGGTGACTCATGGAAGTGCCATCTTCTGGTTGGAAGGTGCAAAGTGGGACCTCTTTCCTGCTCTCTAGTGCCGGCCAGCCACACTGCACCCTTCAGGCAAAGCCTCAACTTTTACTCCGTGCTGGTGGAGCGTGGAGCTGACGCCACTCGGATGGTCCTGATCTCAGGTTCTCCACCTGCCCCAGGTCCTCTCCCCTTCGCAATGCACCAAGCTGAGCAAGGGAAGCAAAGATTCACATACTCAGAGCAGAGGCAAAGAGGCAGCATCAGCCCAGGCTCAGCCTCTGCGGCCCCTTGTCTCCCTTTGCGTGTGCCCTGCCCGATCACCAAGCCACAGCGAGGGAGGGGCGGGTTTGGGGAGAAGTGTCCCTCCCTGATGTCTCATCTGTGGCTTTTAAAGCCAGCAGGAGCCTCCTCCCATCGCTGCGTCCCAGGAGATGCGGCTCCCGCTCAGCCCTGGCCCTCTCGCAGAACAACGAGCACCCCTCGCTCCTCTCTCGGCTGCACACAGAGCCTGCAGCCGGGCTGGCAGGAGACACCTGAAGAGGAGATGCGTGGCCCTGCACCATTCAGGGCAGCTTTGCCGAGTAGCGGTTGCAGCGCGTGTGCTGCAGACGGCTGCCCTGGAGAGAGGGCACGTGGCCTCTTTTGGTGCTGGTGTCACCGCTGCCCCTTCCCCAGCCCTAACTCTCCCTGGTCACAGCACGCCAGCCCATGCCCCTGCTTCGCCTGTGTCTCTGTGCAGCTGCCTGGGAGCAGGCTGGCCGCGAGGGATGCACTGCAGGAGGCCGGCCAGTGTCTGGCACAGGGACAGGAGCATTGTCTGCCCGAGGAGGAAGGTGCCGAGCCTTTCCTCTTCCCCGCCCCGCTTCCCACAGCCCTCATCCGACAGGATGGGCGAAGGCGATGCAGCCTCCCACGCCATGCAACAGCAGCGGGTGTGCAGTCACCTGCCCTCCTCCTCCTCCTCTTCCTCCCAGCACTACTCCAGCCCTGGAGCACCAGCAGGGCCAGAGGCGATGAATTAAGCTGGACAGCCTCTGTGAGTCACGAGCACAGGGAGCGCGGCCGGGTGAAGCACAGTGGATGCTGAGTGCCAGACGCTTCCTTTGGGGACAGTCTTCAGGTGGAAATGACTTGTGCTGGGGGGCTGCGTGGCAGGAGCATGGCATTCGAGGACTTGTCACCCCTTGTCATCGTGGGGGAGCTCCCGCAGCACCTTGTGCTCCAGCGGAGGAGCGGGGCTGCCCCGAGCCCTCCCTGCAGGTTCCCCCACTGCTCCCCGGAGGTGGCCGTGCTCAGGCGCCTCGGGTGCGACGGCAGCTCTAGGCAGGGGACCGTGCAGCAACGCCACCATCACTGCTGGGCGCCTGTTTCCAAGGCTCTCTTGCAGGGCAGCCGAAAACCAGCAGCTCTCTTGGGCTGTCTTCAGGCTGCCCCCTCCCTCCTCGGCTCGCCAGGAGTCAGGCACCTCCAGGGCAATCCCCGTGCCCGGCCGAGGCAGGGGCTGCAGCCGGAGGCTCGGTGGCGATGCAGGTGCCTGGGCGAGCCCCAGGGTGATGCCAGGGATGTGCCCGCTCCCGCCGGGGCTGCCCACCCGGGTCTGGGATCCGGGGCCCTCTGCCCCTAAATCCGATCACCGACAGCAAGCCTGTTTCCATGGAAACCGCACAGTGACTCAGGACTTTGGGACCAGCTGGAAAACACAACTGTGAGCAGCAGGCACCCGGGGAGGGTTCGGGGGTCTCGGGGCGAGGCGGAGGGGCAAGGAGTGCAGGGAGCGGGGCACGGCTGCCTGCTCGCCCCTGTGCCCGGGCACGCTCCCGCCGGTGCAGGGGGGCACGTTGGGACACAGGGCGAGGGGATCCCAGGAGCCAGGAGCCAAAACCCCTTTCCTGACACCCGCGCTGCTGCAGCACTGACAAGTCCGCGCTGCAGCACGCTCGGCGGAGAGCGGATCCCAAAACGTGCCTGGCCGCAGGCAGCCCCCAGCCCCCCGGGGATGGGGACCCACACGTGCAAGGGCACCCACAGGGCTCCCAGCACCGTCACTTCCACGGGCAGCGCCCCGGGGTGCAGGGCTCCTTCCCGCAGGGCAGCCCCTCACCGCGGCTGCCTTTCGGGGACGGGGACGCGGGGTTTGAGCCGCAGGATTGCAAAGCAGCTCTGGGCTGGGGGACCCTCCGGCACGGCCACTGCCGCTCCCCAGTGTCCTGCCACTTTACCTGGCGAAACAACACGTTGCGGCCACCGAGGCGGGGAAGGCGAGCCGCGCGATGAGCATCCCACGCGGCTGCAGCGGCTTAGTCATGCTTGCACCTCTGCACATCCACGCAGCAGTGGCACGGGCAGGCAGCACCCCGGGTTAAGGGGGACCCCCCCCGGGACACACGGCTCCGAGAAGCCCCGGCTTCCCCGCACCGCGGGCGCCTCCTGATTTGGGGACCCGTCCCCGTGCCCCGCGCAGCCAGGCCGGCTCAGCATCGCCTCCTCCTCCGCACCAGGGCTCCCCTGCGGCCGTGGCTCCGAGCAGCGCCCGGAGAGCCCCGGGCTCGCCCCGCTCCCCGCCCGCATCGCCCCCAGCCGCCCTCCGGTGAGCAGAAGGCTCGGGGCACCCGTGCTCCTCCCCATCCCGTCCTCCTTTCCGAGGCACCGACGGGTCACCGGAGCCTAAATCATCCCGGAGGTTTCTCGGGGCTCTCGGCTGTTCCCTACCGGCACCGGGCACCTTCCTGGTGAGTTCCCGGGTCCCTCCCGAGTAACGCCAGCCCCAGCCGGTCCCGGACTTTCCTCGTGGCAGCACCCACCTGCACCCGCGTCCCCCTCATCTGCTCCGGGCTGCCCGAGCGTGCCCATCCCGCAGCGCCGGGCCGGGGGGAGCTCCGAGGGGCAGGGCAGGGCAGGGCACATCATTGCGGGGCAGACTGCGGGTCGGTCACGTTGCGGGGCTCCACTCTTCCGAGCGGCAGCCTCCCGCCGCGCATCCCCGACTTTCCCGCAGTCCTCTCCCTCCTCCCGGCACCGAGAGCTCCGGGAGGGGCCGGCCGGGCAAAGTTAGCCCTTGTCGCAAAGCGGGGAGGGGCTGAGGGGGCAGCCCCTCGCTCCCCGCCGCCCCTTACCTGGCGCAGCGCCGCGGCGAGCTCCCCCCGCATCCCCGGCGGCTCCCCGCCGCGGCTCCCGGCCCGGGGGACGCCGAGCCCCGCCGCCGGAGCTCAGCCGGCCGTGCCGAGAGCCGGGCTCGGGGCCGCCCCTCCACGCCCCGCGGCCGGGCGAGGCGAGGGGAGGGCCGGGGAAGGGGCTGCGCCCGCTCTCCCCTCCCTCCTTTCCTTCCCTCCCTCCCTCCCTCCCCTTCTCCCTCCCGGCAGCGCAGCCTCCGCGCCGCCCCGCCGTGCCGAGCTGCAAACTCCCAAGTTTTCTCTTTTTCTCTTTTTCTTTAATTTCTGCAGCCACCCCCCCCACACACCCGAGACGCGCCCCCCCACCCACCCAGGCGCTGCGCGCCCTCCCCGTGCCCCCTGCTGGGCGAGCCGGGCCTCGGTGGGCGAACACCGCCCGTCGGGAGCCGCGGGGGTCCCGGGGGTCGCCCTCCAGCTCCAGGAGCCCTCCCTGCTCCGCCACGGCCACGGGCAGAGGCCGTAACGGGAAGGTGCCGTCCCGACCTCCCGGGAGGGCAGCGGGAGGCACCGCAGCGTGTCAGCGCCGTTGGGGTTCCCCTTGGTCCCTCCTGCTCCTGCTCGACTCCTCCAAGCAGGTCGGGCTCTTACTTTGGGCA
Source organism: Cygnus atratus (assembly GCF_013377495.2). NCBI lineage: Eukaryota > Metazoa > Chordata > Aves > Anseriformes > Anatidae > Cygnus > Cygnus atratus. The sequence goes on from NC_066366.1 coordinate 33,122,178, forward strand.
ACTTTTTGAATGTTTCCCCCTCTGCCAGGTGTTTGGCAGCTGAGCTGCAGTTTTTTTGCTCTTTATCTGCACCTCTTCTGACCTGGGAGCTGCAGTGAGCGCCAGCGCGTGGTTCTGGAGGTGCTGCAGTGGATGCTTGTTCCCTACACCCCACCTCACCACCTATCTGTTTGGTGCTGACAGAAACATCCCGGGCTATGCCCCACGCCTTGGCCATTCCCAAATCCTCCCCCCCCAGGCTGCAGGATGCTGGAAGCATTGCTGTGGGATCCCAGCGCCAGGCAGGGGCTCGGGACAGCCTCACCCTGCAGCCAGCAGGTTAGGGGAAGCAGTGGCACCTGGGTCCCTGCGCTGCGGTTGTGTCAAGAGAGAAAATCCCTGGAGATGCTGGCATCGCCTTGGCTGTGAGAAGCGAGCCAGGCTGTGCCGGCGAGTTCAGGGCTGTGAGATCGCCGCTGTTCAGTCTTGGGAAGCACAACGGCAGAAGCGTCGCTTTTGATTTTCAGCATTTGGGACAGGTGTTTGCTGTTTTAGGAGCACCCAGAGCTCGCATGACCAAAAATACTGGTATTTCTCAAGTCTTCTAGAATACCCTGACAACCCTAGCCCCCTTAATCTAATCTTAGAAAACTTTGTGGGGATTTTATATTTATAAACAGTTGGTGCTTAAATATTACTCCTCTCACCATAGCAACAGCTCCCCATCGTAGCATCCGTTACACCGTGCCAGTGCGTCGCTGCAGCCTTGTTTTGGGTGAGAAAACCCTCAAGTCACACTCGCTCATGCTCATTCTCCTGTGCCTCATGTGGGACACAGCCCGATGCCCCTGCCTGCCCGACCGTCCCACAGCCAGGGCTCTCGGTGCTTCCCCAGTCCCCAGGTGCCTGTGGTGTGAGCTGAGGATGCTCACATTTATTTGGTGCCTCTGGTGGGGAGGAGATGGCTGCCCCGGAGGGGTTTTAGGCAGCACCGTGTGCATGGCAGGTCACACAGCTCTGCTCTGAATGGTGGCCTCGGGTTTTCACATGTGGCTACGAGCAGGGGTGCAGAGGCTGCCGCCGACTTGGCGAGTCAGAAACGCTCACATCTGAAAATTTTAATCTGAGCTCAAATGCAGTTTGAAAGCCGCCAATTTCCATGCTGTCTAGCAGGAGATTTCTGTGAAGCCTTTGTGTTTTCTCCTCCTGAGTTATGGTTCAAAAAATCTACCTTAACAACATAATCTGCTTGGGAATATATGTAATAAAATACAAATGTGGATGTTAAGGTGATGTGAAGGTTACTGTTCTAATCACTCAAACGCAGCCAGGAACAAAGTTATGATTTGCACAGTAATCCAACCACGTTATATCCCCTGTACGTCTTGCAAAGGGCCGTTAACATAAAGAGCAACGTATTAAGGCACATAAATTCCAAGGGAGACTAATAGAAAATACTATTTGTGTGCTTAAGCACCGCGGGTTGATAGCTTCTGAACCGCCCATGTCAGGTTGTACACGGCAGCGTTTACCAAACCACTGGCGTGCCGCGGCTTTCCTTGGGGGACTTCGGCTCCCTGCGGGCTGTGATGGAAATGTGACGGGCACTGCAGCAGCCAAATGCACGGGAGAATTGAGAGGAAGGCTGCGGAGGAAGAGGTGCTGTGGTGCCGGCTGTGGTGCCGGAGCTGAGGTCACCGCGGCCACCTTCACCCATCAGCTGCCCTGGGGCCACGCGTGGAGCCCTGCAGGAGCCAGGGGGCTGTGGGAACGGCCTCCAGACCTCGGCCAAGGCTTCTCACGGTGATTTCGGATGACTTGGTCTTAAGGGAGGGAGTCTGGGAGGTTCTGGGGTCAGTCGACTTTCAGAAAAAGTCCTTTCTCGCTGGCCTTCAAAGCCTTAACGACAGGCTTTGGACTTAACATCCTTCTGTGGTTCAGAAGTGGGAATAAACAGCTCATGTTATAATCCCTCCTCTTGAAGAGCTTATAAAGCCCGCTTGTGCAGGACTTGTAATGTAGCTAATGATGTGTTTATTCGCCACAGCCTTTCATTCCCCTTCCTTTTTGTCTTTCCTTCCAATTAGCCAAGGAACACGACATGACAAAACCCTCACCACCGGTGCAACACCGGGGCTGGGTCCTGAAACGCAGAGATATCAGGAGTGGGAAAAATGGGTAGGATCAACATTTCACCCTCCCTGTTGGTGTTAGATTTACACACTGGTAAGTGTGCAGGTAGGCTAGGTGAGGCTAACCATCTCAATACGATGTTGTTCCTTTGATGTTCTTACACCGTGGTGGCTACAGATCAGCATTAAATTACAGAAGATTAAATTACAGAAATTTCCCTCCTTTACACATAAAAAAAAAAAAAAAACAATACCACCAGCTATCCATTTATATGCACCCAAGGTTTAGGGGCTGAGTGGGCAATGGATTTTTAGCCATACCACAGCAGGTCACCAGCTGCTCCTTGTCCCCAACCCATCCCATGTGAGAGGAGAGGTTCCATGGTGGCAGCGGGCGCATTGCTGCAGCGCTGGGTGCGGTGAAATGTGCCCCTTCTCTCCAGCCTGGCACCCAGCCACTGGGTCTCATTATGCCTCTGCCTATTAGATTAAAGAGCTATCTACTATCACAACTATTTTTCCTCCGTAGGTATTAATAGATCATGATCAAGGCACCTCTTAACCTTCTCTCCGAGAAGTTAAATAGACTAAACCTTTTTATCTCTCACGACGAGGCAGGGTTTTCTGTGCCTTTCATCACTCTTGTGGTTCTCTCCCACCTGCCTGGTGTCTGCTTGGAAATGTGGACCTGTGGGGGCAGGCAGCATCCTGGGACTGACCCTGCCAACACATCCCTGCTCTGTTTTTACCCATTTGTGCTCTCATATGTGTGAACACCAAGATGCATGCCCCCAGGGGGCCTCCAGTGTCTCCTCCTCACCCTGTCTCCTGCATTTCTCTTGCTGGGCAAAGAAGAACTAGATTTTGGATAGATCTGGCCTGTCTGTTAGGAATGGTCTTCTGCTCTTGTGCTCCTGCTGGGTTACCAGAAAGTAACAACACTGTGATGTCTTCTGCTAACGTGGCACCTGTGCTGGGGCTGGTCAGACCTGGGCTGGGTGGTGCTCAGCTCAGCTGACTGTAAAAGTGTCCTTGGCTATGAATACAGCTGTGCTTTTAGCCCTGTTTTTGCTGACCCTCCTGGTGCACAAACACACCAGCCATACCAAGCTGAATATTTCTGTTAAAATCCTGCAAGCCGGGTCAGGGGAGCGGCTCTCGTCTCCACGGTGCATTTTCTGCTGAGCTTGCAAACCGGTGCTGCTTTTCCTCCAGGCGTGATGCTGGAGCTGATCCCCAGGCTGCTGAGCCAGCACAGGGACAGGAGCAGGCAGGGACATTGGCCAGGGCAGGGATGCTGGCTGGTGGCCCCAGAGGAGCGAGAGAAGATGACATGGAGCTTCCCAGGCTAGGAGCAGAGAGCAGGCAGGGTCTACAGGTCGAGACCCCTGCAGACACACTCCTCGGCTCACCGACAAGATGGCCCCAGGGAGGGTTTGGGGGGGCCTCAAAACCGAGTGCTGGTAGAGACAGGTGTTTGTGCCCTGCTGCCACAGCACCCAGGAGCAGGCCTCAGCACTGCCTCAGGGCCCGCTTGCCAAACAGACCTTCTCATGAGGGTTTTTAGAAAACCTGCATTGTCCATCCACAGCAGAGCAGAGGGAGAAGCACCTCCGAGCTGGCTGTGCCTCCTCTGCCAGCCTCCCCATCCTGCTCGAGCTGGCAGCAGTCTGGTGGGAACTGACAGGAAATCTTTCAGTTTTGAGGAAACTGTCCTTCCGCAAGGAACGTGGTGGATGCTGCCTTGTTTCACTACAACTTTCATCTGCCCTCGTGCTACTTCAGGACCTGGAGACCCCTCCTGTGGCCTCCTGGGGGTGGCATCATGGACCATCATGGTGTGAGCAGTCAGGGCTTCCCTGCCACCCTCAGGAGTCCTCAGGTCCTACCTCCTGCTGGAAGCGGGGTCAGCCCTGGGGTCAGACTACCCTGCTCAGAGCTTTATCCCGTTGGGTCTTGAAAAGCTCCAAGGATGGAGCATACCATGACATCTCTGTGGGCTTTTTCTCCACTACTTAATTGTCCTCAAACAGTGCCATCAAATAGTTCCCAGGTCTGTGAACTGTGTAGGGAAACCAGCCCTCCTTAGTCAGGAGCTGAGGCATGTGAAGGGGCAACTTGTTGGCACGTGGGAGCCACAAATGGGATCCTGCAGGACCCCACCACCACATACCCTTCTGGTGCTTCTTTGGGAATATTTCTTCAGGGTTTTAAAAGCTCTAAATCAGCAGCAGCATCTGAATATCTGCTGATGGTTGACGTAGTATGGAAGACATAGTAGGCACATAGATACACATTTAATATTGTCACGCACATGGAAATGCAGCAATTCAATATAGGCTAAATTTCAGTACATTATACTAAATGCATATTAATCCAAAGTGGCTCATATTTCTGCGTAGTTATGCATTGAGCACACAGTGAAGTATTTACATGTGTAGTACCTATTGCTATTGGCTCACATTAAGACATACATTTATCAGAATAGGGTTTCTGACATGTGTCATATCCCCTGAGAAGCTGTGATTCTTCTTGTCCTTTCGAAGCCTTTTTCCCCTAGGTAACACCTCTGTGACAACAGGTTGATGGGGCCCAATCCTCAGCACCTCCTGTGCCTCTGCAAAGCATGCTGGTGGCTTTCGAATCCATCTCAAGCCTGCAATCTTGCAAAACACAATGGAAGGGGAAGAAACGTGTCCTGCCACACACGTCTGGCCGAGCGAGGAGGGGGCAGAGCCCTGTGTTGGGGCTCCGGAGCCTCAGGCTGTCCTGCGGGGGCACTGCCGAGGTTTGGCCCCAGCAAAGCAGGCACCAGGGAAGGGGCTCCCCACTGAGGCATGGGCTAGTGAAAGGGCTCTCATCGCCTGGGCTTCTCAGCTGCAGGGTTTGCTGGGCAGCGTGGCTCTGTCTGTCTGTCTGTCTGTCCTGCTGGGTGTGTGTGGGGGGGTGCAGCCACCCGAGCATCACTGGTTTATTTTGCAGGCGCCGGTGATAATTTTCTGCCTGCTGCACGCTCTTTAATTAACAGCTCGGAGGATGTGGGGTGAGAGCGAGGCGTAATGAGCACTCCATTTGCATATCAAAAGGCAGCATCATTAATAGCTATCCCTGCGCTCGCAGGGGCTCTGAAGGCAGGCGGGTCGCGGGCAGATGGTGACGCTTTGCACAGGTAACCCGTGCTGGCATCACTGGGAGCAGGGTGACGGTCCCCATGAGCAGACCTGTGCCACTGTTGGGTGCCAGGAGCTTCATTGCCACGGCTTACATGGGAGCAGCCTCAGAAGTATTTTGGCAAGAGGGCCGCATGATAGCCTTGTTTCCAGGCAAAGGGGGAGCTCTCTGGGGAGTTTTGGCTAAATCTCCCAAATCCGGCAATATCCGCAGCTGCTCTGCAGCGACTCCTTGCCGGGACTTCTCTGCCTGGCTGGGGGAGTTGTCCCCAGGTGGCCCCTGGCTCCAGACAGTGCCCTGGGAAGGCTAGAGCCTGGAAGACAGCTCATCCTGCTGCCAGGGCTGCTTGTCCTACAGCTCACAAGGGGAAATCCCACGGGTCTCCCTCTGTCCGTGCTCAGCCAGCAGGATTAAATGTTCCTCTGCCTCTGGCTCCTGCACGGAAGAGATCGGCTAGTGGGGTGACGGCGCCTTCCTGCACACAGGCTCCTCTCTTTCATTAGCTCTCCTCTAATTAAATGAGGAGGAGCACGATGCCAAGTGTTTCTTCTGCCATGCTCCCCCTTTGTCTCAACTCCTCTGGCTCCCAAGCTGGCTGCCCGTGTTTGGACGACTTCGTCCAGATGGCCTCAAGGAGATGAGGACTTACAGCCTCTAGAGGAAGGGGCTGAAAGGATTTCCAGAGCCGGATTTTCTCCTCGTCCCCCTCTCCGTTAGGGCACCGAGAGATGCCGTGAGGGGCCACACGCAGCCAGCTGGCAGAGCATGAGAGGGGCCTTGGTGGGGCTGTGGCAGGAGCCTGGCTCCCGTCCCTCCTGCTGCAAGCAGACAAAGGCCCGGTGCTGTGCTCTGCCTCCTGGGGCTCAAGGAAAGGCCAAATAAACAAATGTATGCTTAAGACGAGGAGCATGCTGCAAGGCAAATTTGCTACCAGACTCCTTGAAGCCAGCTAGAGGTGGAACAATGTAATGATCAAATTAAGGCATAGTTAAGATTAAATTGATGGGTCTGTGAGACATGGGTTTAGAAATTAGAGAGCGATTGATTAAGAATGAATATGTAGGCAACACTCATTGCTTAATATGTGCTACATTTGTGATGTACTGTGCTTGTGCTGCGCTTAGGCCTCCAGATGACAGGAGCTCCTGGGACCCCGAGAACTGGATCAAACCAACCTTATGGCTCGGACTGGGACCAAGGGCTTAGAGAGCATGCGCAAGGAGACGAGGCGAGAAGTTCAACTCTGATGAAGACGTCTTACTTCATCCCAACAACCAACTGGACGACCACCAGAGAGTACTACGCAAGCGCAGAAGGATTGATAAGATAATTAGCATACAAAGCGGGGCTAGGTGGAGCTAGGAAATAAATATGCATAGATGTTCTGCGAAACTTAATGCATATGTTATATTTTAGGGGATAAAAGAGAACGCAAGTGAGCAAACTGTTGCTTATGTCTTTGGGAACTATCCCGCATGCGCCCAGCGCTGAAATAAACCACATACCTACTTTATAACTCGTTTGCTTTTGAGTTGTAGAGTTCTTCTGCGAATCATCTGGATGATCAAGTGCCAAATGAACACAGCGGGTAATGACATCAAGAACTAAGTTTGGCATTAGGGGGAATGAATGATGTGATGTTCAGTTGAAGGAGCAGTTGCCCTGCTTTCAGGTGGGGTCTCACCAGTGTTGTGCAGGGATCGAGCCAGGCTGTGGGACAGCTCCAGGGACCAGGAGCACTTGGCACCAGAGAAACCTCTCAGCTGGCATCACAAGCCCAGCTTCAGTAGTGCTTTCCTCCCCAAATACCCCTGTCCTTATCCACCTTAAAGCAAAGGAAGAGGATGAGCACAAGCCACCTCCTAACATGGCTCTTTCCTCAATCTCAGTGAACTGTTGGCAGGACAGCAGCTCTGCAGGAGAGGGTTTGGAAAGGACCGAATCCTTCCCCCCATGGAGGTGGCACCAGACAGTGTGGTTCTTAGGTCTGGCTGTTGAAGGACACGCACAGCAGAGTAAAACGAGGGTTGAATGTATCAGCTGGAGGAGCTGTAAATTAGGGCCACCAAACACCTCCTTGGATTGGCAGCTATTTACAGGATGCTGTGCCCTGACTCAGAGCCCTTCAAAATTTCAAGTTTCCATCCTGTCTAGCAAGCCAGATAAGGAAGCGTGCTGGGGAGGGATCAGAGCAGAAAGTCCATGTAAACAAATCCACTTGTCATCCCCAAAGATCTCCTTTCCTTCTCCAGAGGTTAGTTGGCTTCTGTTGTGTGTTTTTTCTTTGTTTGTTTTTTCTTCCAGCAGTGGTGCTCCATCCGCAGCCCTTTCTCTCAGGAAGGGGCAGGGTTGCTGCCCGTACACCAACACAGGCAGGATATCTAGCTCGCACAGAGCTGCTTGCAGCTTATGATTTGCAGCAAGCATCGGTTTGGTGAGCAGATGTCTGGGAGGAGGAGGCCAGGAGCTTCCTTCACTTACACAACAAGGTCTTGGTAAACCTCCTGTTAGGAGCCGGCTTTCCTGGGGAGCATTTGGCAGCTTGTTTGTGCAGCAGGAGGGAGGCTTAACCATTAGCATCCTCCCTGGCACCTCTTGCTGAAACCCGTGGGCTCTCGATTTTGGCTCCCTCTGTCCTGATCCTGGGAGCTGCCCAAACTGGAGATGTGCACGGTGAGGAGAGAAGCAGAGAAGCCTCTCCCACCGGCCAGCACAGCCCCAGTGCTCAGGGAGAGGTCGTGCCCAGCCTCAGTGTCTTATTTTTAAATTTATTTATTTTTCCAGAAGGCTTTAATTGAGTTTCCCTGGGGAGAAGCATTTCTATCTAATTCGGCTCTTAATTAACCCCGTGCACCCCAAAGAGGCTCTGCAGCCACTTGTAAATTAAATATGAAAAGCATTATTTATCTGGGAATAGCAGCCTAATGGCTGCGGCTCTGACGTTTATGGCTGCTAATGATGATGGATGCGGAGAGAGAGCCGGGAGGGGAGCGGAGGGGATGAGTTCCTTCTCTCTTAAAAGATACAAGAGACGGACTTGTATGGGCCACCCTGCAGGGGCAAGAGCGGGCTCTTTCTTGCTCAGATTAAAAACAGATGTGACAGGATCACGGGGAGCTGGAGGAATCCTCTGCCCTGCCGGCCTCCTCCTGCCTCCCCCCCAGGCAGAGCTGTCCCTGAAGCAGCCCCTGCCCCCTCTGGAGGTGATGCAGGAACCCCCTCGGGTCTACCAAAACCGCAGGTTTTACACAACAAAGCACGTTTCTCCGCATTTGTTGGCGCTAATGCAGTTTGCCAGCGTGGTACCAATCCACGTGGCATGTGGAGGGCTCTCCAAAGCTGCTTGCCGTCTCATGTGGCTGAGAACCACCTGAGCGAGCTGGTACTTCCACCTCCTGCATCTGCTCCTCCATCCCAGCCACTGATAACAAACTCACAGCAGGAGCCAGGCACAGATCCTGACTTTGCTGCTGATCTTTTGCCATCATAAAACCAGACAAGTTACCTTCCCTGCTTTGGGGTTCCTTGCCGGTTTCTCATACAGGGAAAGACAGTGTCTTTTGCCCCACGGCTAATAGGCTTTCGTAGCAGCTGCCTGCACCATCTTTTGTCAAAGGAGCCCTAAATAAATAGCCACTTCGTTGTTCTTTATCCACTGCCGGGCTGATAAGTTCGAGGAAATCTAGGAGATTAGTGAGACATGATTTTCCTCGGAGATGCGCATGCTGGGCTGTATTATGAGATGTTCTGGTTTTAATTATCATTCCAATCAATTTGGTGCACACAGATGTGCAATTTACTGATCTGTAATTCCCCAAATTACCCCTGGAGGCTTCATTTTTATTGTCAGTGTAACATTTGCTACCAACTATCTGTTGTTTGTTTTTGGGGGGAAGGTTTTCTTGTTGTCTTTTGTTTTTACACCTCCAGCCATCTGCTCTGTGGAAACCCGCTCGGGCTCATTTTTTTATTTCTCGTTACCTGCTGCAATGTCTGCTTCCAGGACAGGCTTTGGTGTCCCAGTTTCAGAGCCCCCGCTGTGAGCATCCATCCCATGGGGACAGCGGCTGGTCGCAGGGATGCACAGAGCAGCCAGCCCCCGGCAGCAGGCAGGCACCGGTCCCACCACAGCTCCTAACAAAGGTGTACGGCTTAATTAATTAGTGTTTGCAAAACGCAGCCAGGGCACGGTACGGGAGGTGTCAGGGAAGATGAACACATCATGATAAGTGCTCTCTTCATGGAGATGCGTAATTGCTCCTTCTGAGGAACAGCAACTGCTTCCAGCATCGTTTTCCCAGTGTCGACTGGTGCTGCCCCGGGATGGGGCAGCCTGTTCTGGGCTCTCAATGCAAGGGGCACGGGGAGCACCACAGTCAGCCCTCGTCATGCTGGGGACCCTGTGCGGGGACATGGGGCTGCTGGAGGGGGAGATTGAACCGGCCCAGCGCCGGCGGTGCCTGCTAGGCTGGAGATAATCTCCATTTAATTCTCCTGCAGACGATAATCCACTCGGGGAAGTGGTCCCCGTGCTCCTTGACCTCTTAATCCCATTGCCACGGAGCCTGTTTAATGGGGAAGCTGGTGAAATGGTGCTGGGCATCCCCCAGCTCCCCACGGCCACCTGTCCCTCTTGCCTCCCCTGTTCCTGCCTGGCACAGATCTGGCTTCAAAATCCCCCCTTGCTCTGTATGGCCTCCTCCCTGCTCTCCTTCCACCCCCAGCTGAGACAGGTGCAGGGAACCCCCATATCCTGAGGCATGGATGTGCCCAGCAGCAGCTGCTTTCCCTGGTGGCATCTGGAGCAAAGCCCTCCGCATCTGCCAGCATCCGACCTCTCCTGTCTGCCAGGGGGGGACTGAAAATGAGGGTTTGATCCCTTCTTTGTCTCCCAGGGCACCAATTTGGCAGCTCTGCAGCCAGGGGAGAGGTAGGGCTGCCTCCTGGTGAGCTGCTGAAGCTCGCTGGGTCGCTGCCAGCCCACGGAGGGCTCACACCCTCCTCTGGGCCCTAAAAAAATGAAACATTTGCTCGTGAACAAGCCGTTCCCACAGGGGCAGGCAGCATGCTGCCTCGGTGCTGCGAGCCCTGCCCGACCGGAGGCTCCCTCCTGACTTTAGGGTCGGGGCCGCTGCCAGCAGGAGCCTCCCCCCGCTGAAATTGGGAGTGGGAGCGCGGATGTTCGGCTGCCTGGCATCAGACAGCGGGGGAACGTCCTGTTCCTGTTCCCCTTCATGCTCCCATGGCCTGACGTTAAAGGGCAGATTCATTCATTTGGGGCCCCGTTGCAGGAAGGTGAAGCGTCCTGTGTAGGAAGCAGCCTGGGAATTGTTTTGTCCTCTCTGCACCGTCCCACCCTCCCGGGATGCTTCCACGAGGGGAGCTGGAGCCCAGTGAAGGGGAGGGGACTCTGCTAAGCTAAAAAAAAAAAAAAAAAAAAACACTTTTGAAGCTGAAGTCTTGCAGGCAGGCACTTCAGCGTGCTCTTTTTTGCTCTTGCATGCATATTCAACCAGAGAAAGTGCTGTTCCCCTAAGGTGAAATGCTGGGATATTAATTTTCTGAAGTTCTCGATAAGCTATTGAAGATTAATTTTAGGGAAAGCCAGGGGATATGATGGATTGGAGCCCAAGCCTGCTTAAATATGAAATATTAAAAATTGATCGTTGTCTCTCCTTGTCATACACCCTGCCCTGGTGTCTGGGGCAATCCCACAGTCTGCCAAAAAGCCAGGAAAATACTCAATAAGCCCCACGCCCAGCTGAGTGTGTATTTTAATAACTTTTGTTGCCGTTATTATTGTTAACATCGTTTTTATTAGTTTCTGTTTTGGTTAATGCCTGGCTCTGTTGCGTGGATTGGCAGCTGGGGATCCCTCCTCTCCCCGCTGGAGCATCCCCACAGCCTCTGCCTGGGGATGGTGCTGAGCTGGTCCTTAAGCACCGCGTGACCCTGCAGGGGCACTGGGGAGCAGGGGGATGCACTGAGCGCAGGCACATCTGCCCACAAAAATCATCCAAAACCATTGGAGTTGTCAAAGCAGCGACAAACTCCTGCAGGTATTTCTGAGGCTGCTGCGAAGTCAGTGTCTGTCTGCGGTGGAAGGTGTGAGGTCGCTCCGGGCGCCCATCAGCAAGGAGAAAGCTCCCTCCAAGCCTTCTTTGTCACCATCCAGATGAGAGAAAGTCCCCTCGATCCGCTCCCACCAGAAATCTGCTGACGCTCGGTTCCTCCCTGCAGTTAATGACTGCGGGAGCGAGGATTTGCTGGCATCTGCACTTCGCAGAGAGCCGCCAGGGAGCGGGCGGCTCCCACCAAGGGTGCAGGGAGGACCTGCAGCAGGGTCCAGCATCAGGTTTTTCTGGCTGACTTCTTTTCTACAAAGCAGCCGGGCACACAGCGTGGTGATGCTGAGGGGTTAGTGCGAAGTGTTGATCTTTGGGGCCAGGCTGCTCACCTCCTGCGTGCTGGACCCCAGGGATCGGCAGCGCGTCCCCTGTGACAGGCTTCGCACAAGGAGCTGCAGTTGAGCGCAGAAATGTAGCGCACTTGAGCAAAGAGCTGTTATTTGCCTAAGGTCCAATCTTCCCTCATTTGCGCTTGGGCTGTAGGAGCACTTGTCCTAATGATTCATCTGTGCTCTTCAGTGCAGCAGGCTGGCAGCGAGGGACGGGAACATCTCTGCAGCTCCTGGGCCGTGCCGCGTGCTGTGCCACCATGCAGCAGCCCCCATTATGGGATGTGGCCAAAATAGCTGCCTGACCAGCCCAGGATCCCTGCTGTGCAGCCTCCACAGCCTCCCTGGCTGCCTCCTTCCCCGTGACCAGAGGGACAGGGATGGGAGGTTCAGCAGAAAGCCATGGCAAGGCATTGGCAAGGCCAGGGAAAGAGAGGAAGACAACAGGAATGGGTGAGGAGCATGGTTGGTTTGTTTGTTTTGTGGTTTGCTTTTTTTTTTTTTTTTCCCTTCACCAAATGCAGTTTTATTTTCTGCGTTAAAAATTTATGGAGCCCTTCATTTAATATTTATAAAGTAAGTGTCTTGGTGATAAATTACCGAGGAACACAACAGGGCAGCCTTGCTGCTGGGGTAGGAGTGCCCAGCGGAGGCTGGGAGCTTCCCATGCGTCCAATCTGTCCCTGTCCCTCATCCAGCATCCCTGGAGACAGCGGGCACCATGGGATGAATGGTGCTGTGGGACTGGGAGGAGGCTCCACACTGGTGTTTGTCAGTGTCAGGCTGTGGCACTGCTGGCTACCGTGTTTTATGGGGGAACACGGGTGGGAGCAGGAAGCCAGGCTGCCAGGGGCTGAGATGAGGAGAGCTGCAAGGTGCCCCAAGCATCCTCTGTAAACTCCACCAGGTCAATGCGATTGATCCTGCTAATCGTTCCCTCTGTCAGAGAGAGGAAGAAAACCCTTGTGCCACCGCCACCCAGGACACAGGAACCATTCCCAGAGGATAGGGACCCGTGGGGCTGCTGTGATGCCTTGCAGGAGCTCCAGCCCGGCCCTCACACACTGCAACACCCAGCCCTAAATGTTCCTTCTGCTGCAGGTGCAACGCAGAAAATGTAGGCAACTCATCCGAAAGTCCCTGCGCTGGAGCTGGGTGGCCGCCTGGCTGCTCTGGATGGGTTAAATGACACTTCCCTGGGGCGTTTCAGGATCATTTGTTCCCTCGCTCCACCTCCCTAACTAGGCCTGGGGAGGTGGCAAGGGAGCGGACAAGGTGGCTGAAAGCAATTTCAGGCCTTGGAAAGAAATAAACTGGCATGTAACGGTGACAGGAAACTGTGCAATTAGTACAACGGGGCAATGTCAACAAGCTCTTAACGCCAGTTGTTATGGCAACACCAGGAAAAGCAATATCGGTGCTGGAAAAATCGAGAGGCAGAGAAACACCAACAGCAGCGGGCAGGACAGCGCTGGGGCGGCTCCAGGCATGGGACTGGGGAGACCTGGCAGCCCTGCCCTGGCTGGTCAAGCAGAACTGGGGGGAAAGAGGATGCTGAGAGGTTTTTCTGTTAGCAAAGTGATGGTGCTCTGGGTCCTGCAGCCAGCTCTGTCCTTATGGGGCTCTGTGGTGACAGGGCTGCAACCCAGGCATGCAGGGAAGCTGCTGTGGCAGGCCCAAGAGGGCTGAGAGCGTGTGGCTTCTAGGAGAGACACATCCTGAGCCCTTTAGAAAGAGCCGAGTGACGGGAGGATCAGAGCACTGCAGAGAAATGTGTTTTGTCTAAAACCGAGGTCTTACGGCAGCTTTTGAGTGAATCTTAAGACGACGTTACGGGATCTCTCAGAAAACAGCATAGCGAGCCTCGCAGCTGGTGCAACGAAGAGCAAAGACCTCTGTGTGGTGTTTGTGAAGTGTTATTGCCCTCGCAGCAGTAGTTGAGTTAGTTGTTTCAGCAACTTAGGACATTGGTGGCTGTTTGCACGGGGGGGTGTTTCTGCACAGCTCCGCGCCGTGCTGCCGTACAGGCATGGGAGGCCTTGCCTCCTTTCACAAGGCCTCGTGCTGTGGGAATGCTCTCATCGAGCTTGAGCTTGATGGGGCTGTTTGTGGGGCAAACAGTGTAAGGTGTCTGTAAGGAGGCACAACCAGGCCCACAGTGATGGGGGAGGTTCCTTAAAGCTAATGAGCTGCTAATGAATGGAGCTGATTAACTGTTGCTCCCACCTGCAAATGCAGTAGTAGTGTGTGTGCGATGGTAGCTGGCTGTTGCATTTCTTTGGAGAACCACTAGCATTAACTCTTGCCAAAGATGCTATAAACTTCATAAACTTACTTCTCCCTGTGGCTCCAGAAAGGAGAGGTGATGAAGCTTTGCCCTGCTGCTACTTCATGCAGTGAGCAGCCCTGGGAGTCCTGTCCCAGCCTTTGGGAACAGGTCCCTTCTTCCTCCTCCTGAAGACACCAGGTGTGTCCTGCTTCCTTATGTCTGCACCAGCTCCAGACTGTGTGAAGAGACAGTGTACTGAAACTGGTGCTTCCAGAGCCCAGCTTGTTTGGCTTCAAGATATCTGCCTTGGGATGGCCTTGTGCTTCTCTGGTGGGATTGTTTGAGGTGAGATGAGTGGCCTGGAGACCATGCGTGACAAACGTGGGCAGGAGGACAGCATGGTAGCAACTCAAACGGTAGGAGCCCTGCACCAGTACCCTAAGTTCACCCAGCTCACTTGGGAGGAGAGGAAGAGACCCCATTCCCCAGGGAGATTAATTCTCATCAAATTCCTGCAGACCTTAGGCAGCAGCCGCATGTCATCCGGCCACACTCTGCCTTCCCCAGGCAGTGCCACTTCAGCTTCCCTCAGCCTCCTGCTCCTTGGCCATACCTGGCATGCCGTTCCTGTGCAGCATCCTTTGATTTCTGCAGGGAAAGCCTTTGCCAGCAGAGAACGTGTCTGATTTTTTCTCGCTCCTCGGCAGCAGCTTTGGAGCTGTTGAGATCCCTGGGGACTGAGCTGGGCTTCAAACAGTCAGAGGAGCAGAGACCCAGTCTCCTGAGACGGCTGAGCACAGCGCAGCATCCGCTTTTTTTTTTTTTTTTTTTTTTTTGCTATGATGCTATCAAGATGTTTCTCTGTATTTCTTTCTTTGCAAATCAGTAGAATGCAGCCGGTTTCCCTCCCGCTGTTGTCAGGGGCTGTTGAGGAAGGTGTTTTCATTTTGGCTCTTGAGTTGAAGAATAAAGGAGGAGGAGAAGGTGGGGGAGAGGCTGCCAGAGAGAAATATCAGAGAAGAGCACGGGAGAGCGGCTGCTCGCAGCTCACCTGCAGAGGGAATAACAGCAGGCGGCAGGGATGCAGGATGCTGAGCACCAGAAAACCCAGACTTGGCCCCAGCAGACACCAGGATGGGGCTGATGGATCTGGCTGGTTTTGGGGAGCCCCTGAAGTCTCGGACCTTCAGGCAGCACACCCCTGTGGCACCAGCTTGATTTCTCCTGCACAGGTAAGGGGCTGGCTTTTGCCCCCTCCTGCCATGTGCGGGCACCTGGCTGCACCTGCAGTTCTGTACAAAGCCCCCCAGGCTTTCCATATTCATTTTCCAGCCAGGCTCCTGACCTGGGTCCCACACTGCTCTGGAGCAGAATCCGCCCCTGTGCTGCCACAGCTTACAAGGCTGATGTATTAGTCCTATTCCCACTGAGCTCCTTCTTTGGGTTTGGCCTGCGATCATTAGGATAAAAAATATCCTTGGCACAAGCTGCCCTCCGCAGAAGTAATCCTTCCTCCCTGCTTGGCTCTGCTCCGGCTGTTGCTCTGCCAGATATCCCAGACCCTCCTGCAGCGGTCCGCTTTGGTTTGTATGGATCTAATACCCACCTCAGGGGAATGGGGTCCCTCAGTAGGGACCTTGCCTTCCCCAGGAGCTGCAGGTATGCTGCCACCCCTACTGGGCCATCAGTTGTCTTGCTGTGCATGTAAGATTACTACCCATGTGTCCCATACTTCTCTGCTCCTTGTGCATGCTCTCCTCTGAGCTCCCTTTATTCCTGCTTTTGCAGCTTGGGATACACCAGACTCTCCTGCCCTGTCCCCATGTAGAGGAAAGGGAGAAATGGCAGGGCACAGTGTCCCCTCCTGCCTCCCTGCACCCGATCCCAGTGTCCTGGGAGCAGAGCCTTCCCCCGAGGGGGCCCAGAGGGGATTTGAAGGCCCCCGTCGCGCACACGCACTCAGCTCTCTGCTAACTTGTGGTGCCACTCCATAGCAGCTGCAGAGAGGGCTGGGTGAAACTTGGGAGTCATTAACTCAGCTGGAAGGATGAGCTAATGAGAGGAACCTTGCGAGCTTCCCTCCCTGCTCCTGCTTGCTCGGTGCATATTAATCTTCCCAGCCACATGTGCCAGCAGCATCCCCGGCAGCTGAGCGCACTGCTGCATGTTTGCTTTATGGGCCATTGTTCCCATGTCCCAGACCTCTGCTTGACTTGCTGTAGTTCTTCCCAGTGAATTTGTTCCAAATCAGATGATTTAGTGGCACGCAGAGACCTGGAGGTGGCACAGGGAGGCCGTGCACGTTAATGAAGTCCCTGTTAGTGCTCGCATGCTGCTGCATGGGTGGAGGGAGGATGGGGTGTTTGGAGCAGGCACAGCTCAATCCCCATCCCTATTGGCACCGGGGCAGCCTGGTGGGGCTGAGCATGGCCCGTCCCGCATGTGAAGGGCTCTGGAGTAGGGATTTGTCCAGCCGGGCTGGGTGATGGCAAGTCAGCTGCTATAGGGCCATGCTAGCATAGCAGAAATGTAATTAATTCTGTGCACTAGCCAGGGAATAAAGGGGAGTTTGAGTACAGAGGCTGTAAAAACCCTCCTGGGTGAACACATCTATCTCGTCTTGAGCTTTGTGAGCGATCCCAGCTGTATACCTCCTAAAAACACTCCCATGGAGCCACAGATTCCTGCACAGCAGCTGTAAGGCTGTGGACGAGAGGCTCACTTTTCTTAGTTAGGCTGGGAAATAGCTCACAGCACCCTCAGGATGCATTGACCCCGGGCTGTAAACCACTGTGCTGCCTTGCCTTCTTGTTCCTCTCCTCCGCAAGCTGCAGGTATCCCCACACAGACAGGCCGTACACTCCAAAGGTGCCAGAGTGGGGTTTTAGTTTAAAAGCTGCTGCTGCTGTGAGCATCCCCGTGGGGCCAGCGGCCATCCTGTCCCCATCGGGATGGGACTTGGGGTGAGGCTCAGCACGTGCTGGGCTCCATGTGCACCTTGACTCCAGCGTGGCTTTCTGCTCCTCTTCTTACCATAAGTGTTTGGTTTCACTTTAAAGGAGAACTTCAGAGGGGTGACCTCCAGGTGCAGAAGTCAGCGTGGTTTGGGGCCGCCAGACCCCAACCCCAATTAGCTCTGAGTGCGGGACTCTGCTTTGTTCTCCGGCTCAGAGCGGGGTAGTGCCCGAACCTCAGGAGCAGGACATATTTAAATACTGCTGCTAATTGAAAGTATTTGAGGTCCATATTCCTCTTCAAAATTAACTCTTTTGGTTCAAAACACCAAGCCAAGGCATGAGTTTTCTGTAGGCTATTAAAGCCATGTAAGTGTCAGTACCCACGAAACGCATGCTTGTTGCTCAAAAGTTAATGCCAAGCCAACAGCTCGGGAAGCATCTGAGACCTGCAACAAAATACAAAAACAGATTTTGGCAACAGTAACAGGCTCTCTAAGTGCAGAGAAAATGCTGTCAAGGATGAGCTCAGTCAAATTTGAGAAGCTGCGAACCCAAAAAAGCAGAAAGGCTCGTTGCCATTTCTGTCCTAGCAGTGACATCTGACCAACGGAGGTCCGCTCTTCCGAAAATCCGCGAGGATGCCAGAGCCAGAAACCGAGCCTAGCTCGTTCACTGTGTCTAATGCCGCCCTTCATAAATTGTAGGGCTTTTAAACACGAGTGCGTGTTGAGAGTGCTTTTTTGTCCTGTATCTAGGACAGGTAAGGCAGGCTAATAAAACCGAGTGCAGAGATTCTGAGTTTATACATATTTCAGTTAATTACCATCCAAATTAAAGCTTATTCAACTGATGAGTTTCAAAAAAAAATTAATCAGCTAGTGAATAAATGCAATATTAATCCTTTCAACACCAAAAAAAAATAATAATCAGAAGAAATGTTAATTGCGTCATAACTCGAACAAGTGAGTTTGCCTTTCACGGACACAGGCAAACCCCAGCGGGGGCTGGTGCTGCCTGGTGGCTGCAAAGGGGCACTGGGCTGGGAGCAGGCACCCTGGGGCAGGGGACAGAGAGGCCAGGGTCTCCCCCAAGCCCCCAGCACAACACAGCTATCGTGGGGACAGGCAGAGCCCACACCAGGACTGCCAGCTGCCGGCGGCTCCGTGTTGCTAAGCAAGGAGAAGTTTTAACGCCTTGATTAATGCCCTGACTCTGGGTGAGTAATTAGAATTAATGTGGGATATCAAATCAGGAAATCAGGCATTATTAGGAGGAATTAGTGATTTATTTTCATTTTACGCCTGGCTCACCCCAATCCCCCAACACAGACGGGGGATTTGGCAAGAGACAAAGCTCCTTCCTTGCAGCGAAGGAAGGGAGAAAGAGGCAGCGATGAGGAGAGGGGACGGCAGCAGAGCGCAGCGCTGAGTCCCCCTCTGCGTGATTTATCGTGGAGCTTCATCGCGGCCTCCGCAGAGAGCAGAGGGACCGTTGCCCACGGGACGCCCGGGGTCGGGGCTCCATGAGCCAGGGCAGTGCCGTGCATGGGTGGGCAAGGGGACATCAATATCCCCTTACACAGATGGGCACAGGGACACCAACCTGGTGCCTGGTGCGAGCCCTCCCAGCTGCAGCTGGCGCCTCAGTCACTCCAGTAAGGAGATGGTGCTGCTGCACGCCTCATTGACTGTGCCTGAGAATGAATTTTAATTATACTGCCCGGGCGCTGTAAATCACCGGGGCAATTAAAATCCCCATTTGCACTGACTAATTGCGCCGCGGCATGGGTTGTGGCGAGACGTTCAGCTGCTTAGCCGTGGTGCGAAGCGGAGGAGCGGGGTGGATTTCAGAGGGAGCGTGGTCAGGGGGCAAGGGCAGGGGATGGAGCCCACCCTCTGCTCCTGCTTCCCGCTCCCCACCCCACATCCTCAGAGGACTGCTCAGTTTGGTGCCTGGTCAGAAAAAGCCCAAGGGAACCTCTGCTCCATACGTCCCTCACAGCTCTGGGAGCTTGAGGAGGTCTTGGCCTGGTAAGGAGGTAAAATGGCCCCGGAGAGCAACTCTCCATACCCCAACCAGACCCATCTACAGTTTTTCTTCTCAGGCAGGGATTTTAAGCACTTTTTCCCACTTTTTCTTTCCAAGATTAAAATGTCACTGGTATGGTTCTTCCTACCCCCTATAGCATCTGAGCGGTGTTTTGCATTACCTTTGATGTGCCTCACGTGCTGAGTGTCTCCCAGAGAGCAGCAGGGGAAGCTTCAAGAACAGTGTTCAGTATGCACAAAGGCTGTCTCTGGAGAAGTTTATCTTCACAGAAAAAGGTAAGAAACCTTTCTGTTTCTAATTATTCTGAGTCTATAAACAGGCCAAAAAAAAATATATATATATATATCTCCTTTCTGGCCATCCACCAGAGAAGGGAGGAAAACAAAAAACTGGGTGTCCCTGAGCATTTCAGGCGGTGCTGAATGTTACGGCTCAGCCTTTGCCTCCTACCTGGGGTTTGGTCCCAGCTGTTTGACCGAGGAGGTGGCTGATCCCCTGCTTTTGCGCAAGGCGAAGGCCAGGCTCTGTCAATGAGATGCCAAGAGAAACCATTCCCTGCCCCAGCCCACGGTCCTGTGCAGGGAGGAACAGCTTTTTCTGGCTGGGTGTGAAGGCAGTGAGGGCTGGGGGGCTTGGGAGACTCCAGCCCCTGTTCGGGCTCATTCACCATGCAGCTGGCACTCCCCGAGGAGGAATGAGCGACTGCAGAGCTGACTGCTAAAACGTATCCCGCTGCGAAGCATCGCACAGATTTGCATATAGTTCTTCATCAGAATTGAGACATATTTGTTTAATTAGCGCTGCTGTAACACAGGCTGGGCTGGAAGAGGTGCGGGTGAGCGGGCAGCTGGACCTCAGACACCCCAGGAGAGCCGGACACAGCCATAGGGACAGCATCAAAGGGTTCCCCATGTGGCATCGAGCCGCGCAGTCAGCTCTCGGGGTGGCAGCAGGTCCAGCTGCAAAGCACAAGGCCTGTGCTTGGAGACGAGTGGGGAACCAAATGGGGCCGAGGCATCCTCCTGGGTGGCTGGAGGACACGGGTGCTTCGCTTTGGTGCTGCCTGCGGCAGAGCAGGGCAGCTGGGTCACCTTGCCCCGAGGTTTTCCAGCAAAGAGGCAAGGTACAGCCTGCGAGCTCGGTGATGGATAGGGAGGCATTAAATGGGACATGGGCCTGTCGCTATCTTGCTTTTCGGCATCACGGAGGGGTCCCCATGCCCTCAGCTGGTGCCAGGCAGCACAGCAGAGGGCAGGCTTTGGCACCGGCATCCTCAGCCACACAGCCTCTGTCGGGCAGGCAGATTGATAGGTGTCTGGCGGAAAACGTCCCACTGATAGCCCGAGAACAAAATGCAAACAGGGAGAAATGACAGCTGCTCCTGTAGCTGTTCCATCATCGCTGCCGATAGCAGCACGGCGCCTGCAGCTCCACGATTGATGCGTCCCCGGGGACGCCGGGAGCGCGGATGCCACAATCAGGAAGGATAAAAGAATCGCTGCTGGGACCCAGAGGAGGCTTCGGATCCTTATCAGGAACAAGAAGGACATCAATCTGGTGCCAGCACGGGCCTGTCAGACGCAGCCCGCACACTCAGCAGCCGGCCCAGCAGCACTGGCAGGACACAGACCTTGCAGTGGTGTGGAGCAGCTACTAATGCCATGTAAAGGACTCTGATTAGTTTAAAGCAAAGCCTGGTAGCAGTTTTCAACCGCGTCTTGAGGAAATTGCATCGTGACCATTTAAATCCCCACTTCTGCTGCCCTCTGGAGAGCGCAGGCAATATTTCTCTCTCCCCTGGAACAACGTCGTCGGTCCCTTTGACTTGTGTTTGCGCTCACCCTTCAGCTGATGTAGGGCCACTTAGCAGGCGAGGAGGTGTTTGGGAGCCAGCCTCCCCTGTGCTCAGAGCACACAGCTCACCCTCCATGCCCCTAACTGGTGGCCCCGTTGCTCCTGGTGGCTGCCAGCGCTGTTCCCCACCAGCCCCGTGCATTGGGGACCACAGTGCTGCTGTCACCCGCACTTTTCCTGCTGGAGAGCTGCAGCAGGAGCATGGGGCAGCAGCAAGCTGGTGCCCGGGCACACAGGAGAGGTGCCTGCGTGGGATCTGGGCAAGGCTGCCTGAAGGTGCCCTCTGTGCCTGCTCCCCACTTGCGCTCATCGGCTGTGACTCCTGGCAGGAGAGCTCCATCTGAGAGCGGGCCGGGAGCCACGGGCAG
This sequence comes from Cygnus atratus, assembly GCF_013377495.2. Lineage (NCBI taxonomy): Eukaryota > Metazoa > Chordata > Aves > Anseriformes > Anatidae > Cygnus > Cygnus atratus. The sequence goes on from NC_066366.1 coordinate 33,143,414, forward strand.
GTAATTGCTAAAGCAAGCAGGGCCGCGTTAATTGAGGCGACGGCAGCCAGCAATGTGCTCTCAGTTAAGCCTTGGCTCTGCCGCAGCCGGTGGGCAGGCACCACGTGTGTCTGCCGTCCCCTCCCGTGCTGTGCCCTGCTGTGGGCTCCGTGGCCTGGAGACACGCTCCTCGTCGGCCACCCCTGCCCTGCGTGGCACGAGGCAGTGTCTCGGGGACCCCCATGCCATGGGGTCCCGCAGGGCCAGGGCTGGCCACGTGTCGGGCAGCAGGGAGGGGTGGGATGCAGCTGTTATGGCAACAGAGGCTCTGGAGATGAAGGAAAGGAAAAAGGCATGCTTTAAAGCACGTTTCCATGGCAACAACCATCTTCAAAGGCCTGGATGAAAAAAATAAAATAAAATAAAATTTGTAAAAAGAGGAGGTTTCCATAGAGGGGGCACCTCTGTGGTGCTGGGGGAGTCAGACCAGGAGCATGGGGCCTCCTGGGAGGGGATGGGAGCTGGCAGAGAGGGGGGAGCAGAGCTATGGGGATCAGGGACGGTGTGGTGCCCCCTTCCTCACCCACATTTTAGCTTTGCTACTGGTTCTGTGCTCTGTACACCACAGGCTCCATCCTGCAAGCTGCAGAGCACGCATTTGGACACAACCACTGCCCTCACGGCCTCATCACTCCCACCACATCATTTTGGGTTGTCCTAGCCCCCAGGTGAATCCTCTCTTTGCTCACCCAGCCCCGTTCACTGTCCCAAAAGCCCAGCTCTGCCATCACAACCAGCTCCCCGCGCTGGGGTATAGCCAGCAGCCCTCTCGCTGCCCATAGCCCACATTGCTGAAAACCACAGGTGGATCAAAGCCACTGCTTTGGTCAGGGGAATTTTTATTTGGCCAGATATTGAGGTGGGGGAAGGAAATCTCCAGGGCCTCTCCTGGAGCCATGTTTCAGCAGCCACAGGGGGTGAGGCCTGACCTAAATTCGGCATCAAGGTTTGTCGCAGCGGATAAGGGGGGAAAAAACAAACCTTGAAAGGGGGAAGCTTGGATTGAATTAAATCTGGATCGAATCACAGCCATCTCCTCTGTGTTTCTTTAATTGGAACTTCAGATTCGGTTTATTGTTCCCAGCTCTGTCGTTTTCAGTTTCCGATGTGCCGCAGGATTTGCTATCTCAATCAGCTGCGATGGTCGTGCAGGGAAATTTGGGCTGCTGAGGTTTCTGGAAGTTGGGAAAGGGAGGATGTTTTGTTGGGTTTCGGAGTTAGAGCTCAGCGAAGGTGAGTGGAAGGGCCCTGACTCAGTGTGACTGCTGCTTTCACTGCCTTTGGAAGGTATTCACTGGTCTGGTTTCTTTTGGGTTATTGCAGTGGTGCTCGGGGCATAAAGAGGCGGCTTCAGCAAGTTCCTCTCTTGGGTAACAGGAAAATATCCAGGGCTCGATGACGACAAGCTGAATGGGTCCGCACACATGTACATTTCACTACCCTAACCTCTGGAGAGTTAGAGCAGTGATATGCTTAATCCTGGGTGTTTGGCCAACTCTCAACTTTGTTAGGCAGCTCCCCAGAGGAGGAACAAAGCTGCTCACATATGTACAGGTCTGAGCCGCTGGCTGTGCTCCAGAAACTGCTCCTCTCTGCTGCTGGAGAAGGATGCTCACCGAAGCTGTGCTTGTGCTGATCCAGGCACAGCCCCTGGAGGGATTAATGCTCGGCACACCTGACCTGGCACGGGCATAGAAAGGGAATTGCTGCTCTTCCCTGGGGATTGCCAGCAGGCTCTCTGTTGGCTTCAGGCATGGACAGGGGGAAAGCTGGGAGCCTTCTGGTGTTGTCCTGTGCTCCTGGGCAAGCTGGGGCTCCTGACTGAGGTCTCAGGTCCCCCTCCACCGCCTGCCCCAGCACACAGCTCAGCCAAGCTGCAAGATACAGGGATGGACACAGGCAGGAGGGAAACTGAGCTGGGGCATCTTTGTCTGGTGTGTGCTTCATGACGGGGCATCCCATTACCATGCCGTCCACTCTCCTGCTCAGCATCCCTTCAGGAAATGCCTCTTCTCTGCTGGATTGACTGCTCGTGCCCCACCAGCCCTGCTCCTCCACTGCTGCTGGGAGCTCTTGGCTCAAACACAAAGCCATCAATCCCCGTCAGGCTGCTCTGAGCTCCGGCGCCCAGCACATCACAACAGCCACATGGAGCTGAGTCCCACTGTGCTACAACTTCCCAGGAACGGGCATCTCAGGCTGCTGGGACACCTCTGCCAGGCGTGTGTAGGGAGGACCTGCATCCCCAGCTGCCTCCAGCATCGCTCTGAACATCTCACCCCTCTTCCTGGGTGGGAGTGGGAGGAGGGCGGGAGGCAGGACAGCAGGGACCTTATAGCTGGATAGATGTCTAGCACAGGGGAACATGGTGTAGGGTCTGTTGTTTGTTTGTTTGTTTTTTGTTGTTGTTTGTTTGTTTGTTTATTTGTTTTGTGGTTTGTTTGGGTTTTTTTGGTTGTTTGGTTGGGGATTTTTTCATTTCAAGGAAAATGGTGTGCTGCTCCATAAATAACGTGTGTTACTAACTATACTGACAAGCATCCTGCAGGGGTTGCCGTGCCCAAAATGGATTCAGGGATTTTGTTCCAAGTGAGCACCTGGAGGAGGCAGGTGGGGCTTCAGAGCCTGGTTTGAGGCAGCCACTTGGCCACCAAGGATGGCATCAGCCACAGCTCCTGGCTCTGTCCCCAGCCTGAAAAGCCAACTTCAGCCCAACCACGGAGCCAAAGCAAAGAGAAAGCGGAGTCACCCTTTGGTTTCCCTGTCTGACCTAGCCTTAAAAACTCAATTTGAAGGCGGCATTAGGGAAGTAAGATATCGTTTATCAGGAGCGACAGATCCAATCTATAAATTAGCATGCTCAGCCTGGGAGTCAGGAGGCAGAGATATCTATCAATTTCTCCCTGGCAGGCTGACACAGGCACAGAAATTTGGCCAATTCCCCAGAGCAGCATCTGGTCTCCAGCAGGTCTGAGGACCCAGAAGTGCTCGGAGGGCAGAGCCGGCGACAGGGACATTATATGGGAGAGCCCTGGAGATGAGCACTGCTGCCGGCCCCCTGCTCTTCTCCATCCCACCATCCTCCATTGTGTGGGTGCAAGAGGCCCCCACCAAAATGGGGTTTGCTTCTCAGCCCCAAGGCATGGTGTGTTTTCAAATGCTCCATCAAGGCATTCAGTATACGATGAGCTGCAGAACTGCTGCAGTCCATTAGGGAAAAGCTGGCTATTTTAAGATCTACATCTACACAGCTCGCTTCCACCCTCTGAAAAGAAAGGCTATAATATTTGTAGGACCTACACAAACATATGCAGATGTACACAAACTACTGTCTCTGCGATCTGGGGTTTTAGGGCTGCTCGTAACCCAGCCCCTGGTGACTTTTGATGATAACTGGCATGAATGCAGCAAAGGACAAGCAAATGAGGCCATTAAGAAGCCTGTCAAGAGGTGTGTGTCTCCCTGAATCCCTTTTCCACATAAAAAAGTACTGAGGCTGAGACAAATTGCCATACACACCTACTGCCGGTCTCTCACCCGCTGCATGCTGTGCCAGAGCAGCTGGGGGCTCCCCTTTAAACTCCCCATTTTGTGTTTTTGCCCAAAACTGCACGTCCCACCACCCAACCCTGATTCCCACCACTGGAAGCAGCATGGAGCGTGCTGCCATCATGGCCCCTTTTCCCCCGAGAAGCACATAGGGAAATGGGGCTGAACAGTGAGCTGGAGCCCTGCAGGAGGAGCAGCTGTGGGGACAGCTCCTGGCAGGGGAAACAGCACCAAAATGAGGGTAGGGGGAGCTCAAGCAGTGCCACCAGCAAGCCTGTTAAGGGCCTCATAAATAAAAGCCCATATAGACAGCAGGTACTGCAAGGCTTTATAGGGCCATAAAACACCCCCAGCTGCCACCAGGGCTGGAAGGGATGGGTAGGGAATCTAATTTCCCAGGATTTAAAGCAGGTGAGAGAGATATAAATGTGTGTTTTTAACAGTAATTAATGCTGCCATTCAGAAGCACTTAAGCTCTGGGTTCGGAGCATTTCCAGGGGCCTGCCTCATAAATCATGTCCCCGGAGTGCTGGGGAGGCAGGGTGCTGCTGGGGAGGCCCGGGGGGCAGCCTGGGGGTGTCCCAGGGGTGCACAGGTCACTTGTGGGACCAAGGGGCATGCTGGTCAACCCCGGGCTGGGCACTGCAGCGCTCGGTGTGGCCCCAAATGCGGCTTTGCACAGCCTTTGCTGCGGGGGGGCGGCGATGCGGGTCGGCAAGAGGTGGGCTCCAGTACCCCAGTCCTGCCCAGGCCAGGCAGGGAAAGCCCCAAAAGCGTGCCAGCCCTGCCCCCTAGTGTCCCCAGCGCCAAGTGTCGCCAACATGATGCTCGGCAGTTTCGGGTCTCCCGTGCGGCCGGGAAAAGCGATCCGCGCTGCTTCCCCACCGGGATGCACCAACACCCCAGTTTTAGCAGCCGGGTTGCAGGTTTTCAGCCGAATTGCTGTCTTTCAAGTAGGTCAAGTAATTTAAGGAGGAAGGGAAGAGCTTTCCCGGGGAGTTTCTGCCTTATTTTAAAAGGCTTTGGTGTTAAGATGGGGAAGGACTGGGAAAGACACAGCAGTGCGGGTGCTGTGCTGCTGCCCGCCCAGGGGCAGCCAGCGGTGGCACGGGCACCTCTGGGGACATGGGCACAAGGACACTGCCGAGACAGCCAGCTTTCCCAACGCCAACAGCCCAGCAAAGCTCAAATCCAAGCTAGTGGTAACTGTTTACTTTGAAAGCACTTGGGGAACTTGAAGCAGCGCTCTCCTAAAGCAGAAATAACCCTGGGCTGGTTCTTCCTGACGTGGTGCCGCGTTAATGTGCAACCAAGTAGGAAAATACCCAGGCCTTGTGTGCATAAGGAAGTCAGTCACTGCTGCTATAGCGTAATAAACACGTTCTATAAGGAAGTTAAACTTCTCAAAACTAGGTTAAAATGTAACTTCATCCGCCTGTAAGCTCTTGCTCGGGAAAACATCAGCAAAGTTGTAACAGGATCCAGAGGCTGAAATCTTGAACCCAGCAAGTCCAAGCGTGGAGCAGCGTGCGCTATTTAGAGGGAAACAAACAGCCATTGGAGTCATGTTGCTAGAGTCCCACCAAATTTAGTATTCCTGGACATATTTTTAGACAAGATTGATTTTTTTCCCCCCTAAAAGATGAGCTTTCATTCAAGCAGGAATTAATTCAGGAAAGCCCAAGGCTGGTGCTGTGCCAGAGGCCAGCCCGCATTGCCACAATGGCTCCAGCTCACATTATAACCTATTAATTACCACCTTTCCTCAGAAATCTCTTGTGCCCCGAAGCAGAGCATCCCTTGAGGCAGGCAGGCAGGACAGCTATGGCACAGTAACTCTGCCAGACAGCTTTTCCACCCAGGCAAGCCTTTACTCAAAGCACTTGTCAAGACCATTGCCATGCTTGCAGACAAGCTCTGCCTAGGGAGATTGACCAGCGCAACTATCACAGAACTACGTGATTATCTGCGAATAAATCACTTTTATTTTGGAAAACACTGTCAACATCAGGGAATTATATTGTCAGGGCTGAGATAGCTATTCTGGTCAATTTTCCCACGTAGACGTGCCATACATGTATTATAAGTCTGGAGAATAATCTCCCAAGAGAAGCAATGAACATTTTATTGATTGGGATATTTCAAAGTTGTGCAGGACAAAGCAATCTTCTGTGTGCTGAATGAGCAGACGAGATGGGATTGAGGGTTGGGGTTTCATTTTTCCATTTCTAATTTCTGTGTTTAGTTTAGAGAAGATATTTTGAACAACGTGAGCAAGTTTCAGAGAAAAACTGTTCTCTGTCTGGCTCTGATGGGGTCATATTTGCAACATTATTGGGGGAAGAGGTAATTTCTTTCAAATTCAAGATGCATGTGTGATGCTGAAGCCATGTTTATGTGTAAGAGGCCTTTGGGACCTCTAGAACTAAGCCAGGCTCTTCCACCCAGGCTGTTAGCTTTCTTTCCTTACCCAAGTGATACCTTTTTACAGAAGTGCTGGGTCTGGTGCCAAAAGGGAGGGAATGGGAAGGAATGCCCTATAGGAAGCTTGCAGTGAGTAAGTTTTAGCTGCCCTGCTAGTAGCAGGAGCAGGGCTGAGCTAGAGGGGTCAGTGGTCAGAAATTTCCAGCACACCACTGTGGAATCTGGTATTAACGTTCATTTTTATTTTATTTTATTTTATTTTATTTTATTTTTATTTTATTTTATTTTTTAATTTATTTCCATCACCATGTGGAATCTGGTATTAACTTTAATTTATTTTGTTAATTTTGTTAATTTATTTTGTCCTGTTCAGCAGTTTGAATCTGTAACATGCTAGAGAGTTTGGTAGGGAAAACACTCCTTTGTTATAAAACACTGTCTAGAGAAGGTGGGACGCTTTGGCCTGTGAGTATGGGCAGATGGGTCTTTTACACCCGGAATAATGACTTGGGATTGTGGAATAATCACTTCAGCAGGAGGGAATGTGTGTGTGCAGCTTACCCCAGCACCCAGGCTGCCTTTAAAGGGGTTGGTGAGTTCCTGCACAGCTTGCATTGCTGCAGCGGGGTGCAGAGATCAATGCAGGCTGCACCTCAGTACTGGAGTAGTTAATAGTAGTGGCAGTGACATTTTTGTGTTTAGCTTTCCAAGTTAACACTGCAAGAAGAGGGATAAGGCAGCCAACACTTCTCCGTACTGTCTTTATGAGCTGTTTGCAGATGTCACCGTGTCTACTTCATTCAGGTCATACTGGAAAGGTTTTATTTACCTCCACAAAAATGAGAAATTTATTTATGTAAATAAGGCTTAGACAGCAGAGCACAGACCTATACCCCATGGCATGCTGTGGGCTCAACCCGCATTAGAAAATCACTGAACACACAAGACTTGTATCACACCTGCTCCAACGAGCACATAAAGGACATTGATAGGAGATAGCAGGGCTGGAATTATTTCCGGCACAGGCGCGGCTATCAGTAACCTCCTTAATGACAGGAAGAGGCTGCTCTGTGAGCAGGTGACCTCTGTTGAAGTCTTTCATCCTTAGTTTTTAATTCACCTCCACCTCCTTTCTGTATTGGAGCACATTGATGTGAAACACCCAACCCACCCGAAATACATGCAGCCCAGGTGATGTTCAGATCCTGCAGCTTCCAGAGTTTTGGCAGGGCGAGCCTCCTTCACTGCCACAAGCAACACAGCTCTGTAGGGATGGAGGCTGCCCTCCCAAATTTACCAGCAGTCTGAAACAATGACTCCATGCCTGTGCTTACTGAGCATGACTGGAGCTTATATGAGCGTACCCAAAGCGTCTGTACGAGTACTTCAGTACCGTGAGGACATCCCAGCCCACGTCCAAACCAGCTCTGGGGTGCCAGCACTGCGACCAGATTCTTATTTCAGGGAGCATCCCTCGGGCCCCTCAGGCATTTACAAAAGCTGCAGTCCCAGTAGGGCGTGCAGCGGATTTGCTTCTGGAGATACGATCAGCCCCACCTTGCTACTTTTACCGGGAGGCCAAATCCTACAGGTGAGGATGGCAACATAGCTGTCAATGCTAAGTGCCTTGCTCCTGGTCACTGTAGCAAATAAAATGGGGAAATAATTGAAACAGAAATTAAATAAAACCTGCAAGTTGCTGCAAGAAGAAACTGTATAGGGAAGAAATTTATATAGGAAACTATAAACGGAAGAGGAGTGACTTAAAAGGTGGGGAGGGGATCAGGCATCAGAAGTCTTTATTTTCCACATCAGAACATGTAGGCCAAGAGCCCTACAGATGTTACGAGTGACAGAGTAAACAACTCGTGACTGAATAACCCCAATAACGAGAACAGGAGCTGCCCTCATACGATACAACACTCCCTGAGGAGAACAGAACGGATCGAGGCTCTTTTAGTGGTGCCCAGCGCCAGTGGGCACAAACCGGAGCCCAGGAGGACCCCCTGAACCCCTGGGAGCAACCCCGTGCCGGGCGGGTGCCGGATCCCCGGCCCAAACCCCCCTCACGGCGCCCCCCGGCCAGACCCGGCCCTGCCCGCCGGCGGCGGGGCGGCGCGGCGCGGTCCCTCCCCCGAGATGGCGGCGCGGCCTGCGGCCCGGGGAGGCGGCGAGCGGCGCCCGCGGGGCGTGAATAAAGGGCGGCGGGCGGGGCCGCGCCGCTCCGGGAAGCGCGGGGCCGGCGGCGGTGGCGGCGGCAGCGGAGGGTGAGCGGGGCCGGCGGCGGGAGGAGGCGGGAGGCGAGGCGGTGGTGGTGGCGGCGGCGGCGGCGGCGGCGGGGGCCGGGTCAGGGCCCGGTCCCGGTCCCGGTCCCGGTCCGTCGGCTGACGGCCTGTGCCCGCCATGAGCAGGGCGCAGCTGACGCGGACCGGGATCCTGCGGATGGCGCTGGGCGGCGGCGCCGCCGACCCGCTGCTGCCGGCCGAGGGCGGCGGGGAGCGGCGGGCGCCCTTCGTGCTGCGGGCGCTGCGCATCGCCCTGGTGGTCTGCCTCTACTGGTTCACCTCCATCACCATGGTGTTCCTCAACAAGTACCTGCTGGACAGCCCCTCGCTGCGCCTCGACGCCCCGCTCTTCGTCACCTTCTTCCAGTGCGCCATGACGGCCGCCCTCTGCATGGGGCTCAGCCTTGGGGCCTCCTGCGGGCCGTGCTGTGCCGGGCTGCCCGCACTGCGCCTCGACCTCAAGGTGTCCCGCAGCGTGCTGCCCCTCTCTGTCGTCTTCATCGGCATGGTCACCTCCAACAACCTCTGCCTCAAGCACGTCGGCGTGGCCTTCTACAACGTGGGGCGCTCGCTCACCACTGTCTTCAACGTGCTGCTCTCCTACCTGCTCCTCAAGCAGACTACCTCTCTCTATGCCCTCCTGGCCTGCAGTGTCATCATAGGTGAGTGGGAATGGGGGGCCTGTACCCAGCACCCACCCCAAACCTCAGAGAGCCCAAGGAGGGGGTTCTCCGGAGGTTGGGAAGGTGACTGTAGAGGTCCCAGGTTAATAGGACTGTGGTGTCTCGCTTCAGCCTGCAGCATGCAGTTGTACTGCTACAGCCCATGGGGTTAACACCTGTTAGGTCTGTGTTTGCTCTCTGGCTGTTGCTGCTGGTGCACCTCCAGTCTTCAGTCTTTGTTCCTGTAGGATAGGGGAATGCAAAGTTCCTGCTTTCCCACAGAGGGCTTCCTACCTGCTTTTTGCACATGTTCCTTCCTACCCCTGGTGGTAGGCAAAGCCCTGGTAAGTGGGTTGCTAGGGCTGTATTAACCACTTCAAGTGGCTGGTAATGGTTGGTAGTGTTTTTCTTGCCTAACACTCAGAACAGGATGCTGAACCCAAATAACAAACGAAGCAGAACCATCCTTCCTCTTGGGAAGTCATCCTCATACACACGACTGCTTTTGAATGAGATGGGGTAATCGTAGGGCTCTTTTCTTGCTATGCCTTAGGCAGTCTGCTTCCTGTGTCTGGAGCACATAGGTATCATTAGGAAAGGAAATTACTATCACTTGACTGTTGCTCTCTTTAAGCACTAATAACTGTCTATTCTCTAATGAAGTTTCATTTGCCTTAAGATGATACCACGTCTTTTCCCCACAAAGGCCATTAAAGAACTAGTTGTTTCTTCCCTATTTTCAAGTGAATGTTAATAATTAACTTTGAAAACAATAAGTGTTTATTTACACTGTCAGCATTGTTGGGACCATACAACGGAGCTTGCCAATTCAGACAGGATTAGCTAATCAAATCAAGCATAAAGCACCACCAGAAAATCTGGTTGTGTGGTAAGGATGTAGGGCAGGGCATTGACTGGCTTAACGGGAATTGCTTACAAGTCTTTTGCTCCAAAGGCCCAGTAAAATGAAAAGCTGCCTTCCATTTAGAGGGTCATTTTGATGCCAAGGATGGTGAAATGTTGACTTCAGTTCCAGGTGAACATGTGTTCATGTTGGTGATTAGACAAGCAGATGGACTTCAGTAAGATGAGACAAGAAGTTTTTTATATGAGAGATGAACAGGAGAGCCAGTCTGGCTGAACAGCTACTGTTCCCCCCTACCAAGTGATGCAAGCAGTTGGCTTTAGCGAGCCTTGTGTTCAGAGATGTTGCCTAAGTCTGTGGCATTTGCCAGCCTTCCAGGTTTCTCTAAGGCTCTTTCCCCTGGCTCCATCTCCCTTTGCTGTAGGAGCATTGCCTGTATGTGTATACCAGCCAAGCATTCTCTGTGGCCAGACACGAAGTCCTTCTTGTCTGTGCATTGAACTCTTTTGTACTTGGGCTTAGCTTATAGCATGTGTTGGCTGACTTGCAGGCAACTTTCCACATGGCTTCTAATGTAAAGTAGCTAATGCAGAAGCATTACAGCATTCCTTCAGTAGCTGATCTCTCCTTTTATATTTTGCTGAAGAGCTGGATCGGGAGAAGTCTCCCTCTCTGCCCTGGAGCAAAAGAGCCTGTAGCTCCTGTTTCAGAGCTGGTTAAAGAGCGTTCTGCCCATTGAAGAAGTTTAATACAGTGAGGATGTCTTTCTACTTTGTAGTCTCCTTTTGATCAAGGTCTTCTGTATTTTAATCCATGTGTTTACTGTCTTTTCTGACTTACATTTCTGTTACTGTTAACAGTGCAGCAAAGCCTAGGTGGGTTGCGATACTTTTCCCCTAAGTTTTTTTTCTTTAAACTTCTAAGATAAGAGGAGTATTTCTGGCTACCTACATGTCCAGTTTGCTGTCTTTTCAATTAAAAATCATATTATCTCCTTCTGCAAGTGACCTGTACGCAAACAGTAGCTTTAGTTCATGTCCTTTTGTAGTAATAATTTCTAAACTCCTGCTTCATGCTCAGTGTGGGAATGAGACTGAATGATAGCACAATAAATTACCTGCACTCCTAAAATAAATCTTCCCAGGACAGTAGTCATGACACTGCGGGTTAGTATAATAGAAAGGGGAAGCCTTCTAGCCTGCCTCTGCTTGTGGCTGTGGTTGTTCAATATTAGGTAGATGATGAATCACCAATTGTATATTTTAAGTCCTTCAGCATATGTTCAGATTGTGCCTGATTTTTGTTGCAGGTGGCTTCTGGCTGGGTGTTGACCAGGAAGGAGCAGAGGGCACTCTGTCATGGACAGGTATATTCTTTGGGATCTTAGCAAGCCTGTGTGTCTCCCTCAATGCCATCTACACCAAGAAGGTGCTGCCTGTGGTGGATGGTAGCATCTGGCACCTGACCTTCTACAACAACGTGAATGCTTGTGTCCTGTTCTTCCCCCTCATGATGATGCTGGGCGAGTTCCACACCCTCTACCACTTTGACAAGCTGGGAAACCCCACTTTCTGGGGCATGATGACCCTGGGGGGAGTGTTTGGCTTTGCCATTGGGTATGTGACTGGACTTCAGATTAAGTTCACTAGCCCACTCACCCACAATGTGTCCGGGACAGCCAAGGCCTGTGCCCAAACGGTGCTGGCTGTTATTTACTTTGAGGAGACAAAGAGCTTCTTGTGGTGGACAAGTAACTTGATGGTGTTGGGGGGCTCCTTTGCCTACACGTGGGTAAAAGGGCTGGAGATGAGAAAAGTGGAAGAGGATCCTAATCTCAAAAGCAGTGAAAGAAATGAGACTGGCGTGTAGGCAGATTCAGCCTGCACCTGTTTCTGTACCTGGGAGTTAACCGTCAGAGCTCCTTTCCTCCTGCAGAGAAGAGCAAGGAGCAGGAAAAATTCACCTGCAAATGGTATGGGGGGAGCTGTGTCAGGAACCAGAGCCAAAGAGCTAACTGAATCATGTCTTGTCCACTGGATCTCCCCAGCTCAGAGACAGGGTGAGAGCATGTGTTCTAGAGAAGTATCAGGTTTTTTGTGGACATTTTTCTAAAATGGCTATTGCCACTGACCTAATCTGAGCAATTCCCATCTCTGTGGGGTGGTCAAAGAATGGGTTGGGAGCTCTGTGTATTTAGGGATCTAGAATGACAGCTGACTGAATTAAGAGTGTGGAGTTACAAAATCCTGAACCTCCATGAGGGGGAGGCAGGTAGCCAAGCTGTTTGGGATAGTCTTAAGTAAATGGTTCTGCTGCAAAAGAATTGGCAATAATGGTTTATTCCTGTTTCGCTGTTCAATGCGAAGGGTTGGAAATTTCTTTCCGTCTGGTTGTGTACAAGCCTAAGAAGCAGCAGTGCCCCAGATCCCTGTTCCAATGGGTCAGTAACTCATCCTGCTGAGGTCTCTTGTTTCTTGCCCTCTGGGTTCTTAGTTTGGGAACCATGTTAAGAAGCAGGTGTGATACATCAGCACCTTTTCCTGGGAGGGAAAGTGTGTGCTCTCAAATGGCCTGTCTGCCTTAAAAAAGAGGAGCAAGCATGCCTCTGCCCTCAGTGACAAAAGGGAGAGGAAAAGCTGTTCTGAAGCACTTCCTCCCTGCCACAACATCTCATGGGGTTCACAACACTCACCCTCTGTGCTCTCAATTTAGGGGCCAGGCTGACAACACCTGGGCTCCTTCCAGAAGACTTACACCACACCAGCTTTGTACCCCCCCCAGCTGCTCGGGGCTCATTCCCTCACAGCCCCCCGCCATTTTAGCCCGTCCCCTCCACCACCATTTCAGCGCTTGAGGAAAAAAATAAATAAATAAACTTTTAACCATGTAACACCCAAAGCTGCTCGATTAAATCCTTCTCGTGACAGGGCTGGGCGGGGGCGGGGGGCTCCCTCTATGGCCGCTGGGGGGAGCAGGAGGCCGGGGCTTCCGCGCCTCGCCCGCCTCCGGGACCGCCCCGCCGCGGGGCCGCGGCGGGGCGGTACCGGGGGCGGGCGAGGCGCGGAGGCTGCGGTCGCCCGTGATGGCGGCGGCGGCTGCGGCCCCGTCTCGCTCCGTGCACTGGTTCCGCCGCGGGCTGCGGCTCCACGACAACCCGGCGCTGCAGGCGGCGCTGCGGGGAGCCGCCTCCCTCCGCTGCATCTACATCCTCGACCCCTGGTTCGCCGCCTCCTCCGCCGTGGGCATCAACCGCTGGCGGTGAGTGCGGGGCGCGGGGGGATCCCCCCCCCCCCCCCCCCCCACGGGGCGAGGGGTTGGGGTTGCGAGGAGGAGGGCAGGGGTTTTTTGGAAGCCTGCCGCTTTCCTACGGGAGCAGGGGATGGTGGGGGTACGGTGGTGGTCCCCAGCATCTCCTTGGGAAGGGCTTTTTCCCCACTAATTTAGGGACAGGCAGAGCCTCCCGTGCTGCGTGATGCCTCCCCTCTGCCCTGCGGCTGCTGCTGGGTGTGGGAGTGCTGCCCCCCTCATCCCACCCCAGGGTCTGTTGCTGCAGCTGGAATGGAGCTGTCTGCCCCCCCAGATACAAGCAAACTTATGGGGTGAGTCATTTCTGCGCAGAAAGCCAGACCGTACGTACGGTGACATTATTACATAATGCCCTTGTGTCAGGTCTCGGATGCCCAAACGTCTGGAAACCCAATCCAGGTAGGGATTCACCTCCGCAAGACTCCCCCGCGCACCGGTGAAGCACATCACGCCGTCAGGGGTTGTGGACAGGGCAGCCACCTGGCCAGAAATCCTTCTAAGCGCGCTTTGCAGCATCACGTGGCGGCGCGTGTCCGCCCGGGGAAGCTGTGGGTGTCCCCGGTTCCTCTGCTGCCAACTTAGCTCCATCTGAGAGGAGCGGGGTGGCGCGGCTGCTTTCCAAGCATTTCTAGAACACGCCTCGGAGGGTGGCTAAAAAACCATAAATGTGCAGAAATCACCACAATGCAGGCGTTCGATTTGCAGGAATTCACGGGTTCTGTCACTGGTCAATAGCATAGCAGCCTGAATTGATCTGTCCACAGACCATGCTTGCAGCAGGCAGAAATGCCTTTCACGTGCTGCTGTTATTGCCAGCTGCCCTCGTTTGGGAGAACCAAAGCAGGGCCCCCAAAAGAGTAATTCCTGATCCATGTAATCTTTGTTTGTTTCCACCCACGTTATGGAGGGAGGGAAGCAGGCAGTGGTTTTATTTATGTCCTGGCCATAGAAATATATATGAGCATATGAATTTAAAATACAAAATCATGTTTTCTTGGAGGTGTGCACCTACTGCAAATGTCAGAAATTAGCACTGCTGGCAGCTAGGCAAAAATGTCTTAGCAAGCTCCACACATTCACTGGAGTTCTGTTGTTTCCCAAGGGGAACCCGGGATTTGTTTTGCTGTTTCTTCTTCATTTACTTGTGTTTTGCGGTCTGTGCTCTGCAAGCGTTTGTGTTTTACCTAGCCTCTAGACATTTATCAATCTGAAAATCCCTTACCATGTAATTGCACAGCATGTGGGAGCCATATAGGACTAGCATGTGTTTAATTTTCAGAACACCTTGGAAAGGTGATACTCCTATTTAACAGCCAGAAGGTGGGCTGGGGGCAGGGGAACAGTTTGTTCTGGTTACCCAGACCTGCTTCTTGGTCTTCTTTACTATTTGGCCCTCCTTGCCTTGAACCCTTAGGGCCTTTCTCGTTCTAGAAGTGCAGAGGGAGCTTGTTCTGTCTCAAAGCTTGCAATTCCTGTTACAGGCAATGCAGTTGTGTGGGAAGGAAGGACCCAGCTTGCAGGGCAGTTGTTGCTTTGCTTTCCTCTTAAGTATGTAGGGTCTTAAGTGAGCTGATGCAGACACTTGTGTCTTGCAGGTCACAGTGCAGAGCAGGCACGTAGCGGTGCAGGAGAGGCAGAGGTTGGCAGGCTCACTCATGGTTGTGAGTTTGCCAGCAGCACCACGTGCTGTCACAGAGATTAAAGTTTTAAAGCTGGTGTCTTTCACAGAGGTAGACAAAGGGAAGTTATGACGTATGGCTATGAAAGTAAAGGTGATACACTTGGAGAGGTTTCATAGCAAAATGGGGGACCAGTAAAATGCAACATTAAGAGCTTAAATGTGTAATGCAGAAAGCACTTAAATGCCTTTAATGGTTTGGGGATGGGTGGAAATAGTTGAATGCCTTAATATGCTCTCATCTTCAGGTCTTGGTGGTGGAAGATAAATTGCTGTTCTATTTGCAGCCATTCTAAGTATGGATAATTCTTGCCTTGGGAGGTCTTGGTGCTCAGTCTCTTGCTGTTGATGAGCTAGGAGTGTACATCTCCCTGCTGTGAGTGTACATTTCTCTGCCATGCCCTTCCCTACTCTGAGCCAGAACTGTAAAACTTGCACAGTTCTTGTGGTAGTTCATTGCTTTCCTCAAAATAGCGTATGGACATCTTTCTACTTCATGCAAAATCCCTTATGCCACAGAACCCATGAAAGAATGTGAATTGTATGGTTTATGCTCTTCTCCATGCAGGTGATGTAATGTGGAAGGAGCAGGTGTCAGGGGGTACTCACAGCTCTGAGAGAGAACATGGGAAGAGTAGGGGTTGCAAGAAGAAAAAAAAAAAGAAAAAACTGAGAGCTTTTGCATCTGGCCAAGCAGAACATGCATATGAATGGCCAAGAGTTGGCTGGTACGGCAATCTCATAACATTGGTAGGTAGACTGGGAATGAATAATAATTCTTGTTTTCTATTTCTCGTCCTAACTTTCAGTTTGATTGCTAATGCAGGTTTGCTGGAGTTCCTTGTAAATCCTCCTCATTTGTCTTTTAGCTGTAGCCAGTCTGACTGACAGTAACTGCTCTCGTTTCTTCTCTGCAGATTTCTGCTCCAGTCCCTGGAAGATCTGGACAACAGCTTAAGGAAACTCAATTCTCGCTTGTTTGTGGTGCGAGGACAGCCAACAGATGTCTTCCCAAGACTCTTTAAAGTAAGAGGATACACTAATTTTCTGAAGTGCAGTGAGGAAAAACTGATGTCCCACTGCTATCCTTGGTTTTGCTCACTATCTTCTCATTGTTGGCAATACCCTGGCTTCTCTTTAACTTCAGTACTGTCGACTGCGTAACCCACTACCAGGGTGCTTGAGCTTCTCTTTGCAGATAGTGGCTTTTGCCTTTGTTTCTGCAGCTCAGGCCTCACAAGGTTGTACTGTAATCCACCCACTCTTCTGGGTTGAGAGCCTCTTCCTTTCTGCACATTGTCTTCCTGCTGCTTTTACTCAGGAAGAGTGCCATATCCATACGCCTTTAGAGACAAATAGAAAATGATACTGATCTACAGGTGAAATGCAAATAAGGCTTTGTGTTATAATTTCAAAAACTCAGAAGCCTGTACATTAGCTGACCTTTTTTTTTTTCCTGTTTCTGTTCAAGGCTGCAGTTAGTCAGCTCAGCAGCAGTACACAGCTTGGGTCCGAGCTCCTTGTTGATGTACCATTTAGGACAGAGGAATATGCAGTGACCTCAGTGGTGGATGATGGATTGGTGGGATGTGTTTCTAAAGTGATATCTCAAAGCTGCAGATCATGAGACAGGCAGGGCTGGCAAGAGTATCTCCTTGAATGTAAGGGTTCTTCAAGCAATAAAAGTATGGGATTCATTATTCTCTGTCCTACCCTAAGGTTGTATTTATCATTGTCTTTGAAGCTTTCTGAGAGGATGACAAAGCTAAAGGAAAAAAGCTTGGTTTCCAATCATCCTATGAGTTGTATTTGTCATGTGGACTGTACCTTACTTATGGTTGAAGGAACCGGTGTCCCCAAAGCCTGCTGTAGCCCAGATGCTGAGAAAGAGAGGTAAACTTGAGTCAATACCCTCCTGCTGTACACGGTCCTGATGTGTATTTTTGGGAGGAGGGTGGTACTGGGGAGGAGAATCAGACTATGCAGGTCACAAAGTGCACTGATATTTATTTTGGCTTCTGCAGATTAACACATGACACAATTTACGCTCTGCTTTTAGCCTTTTCAGAATCTGAGTTATTTTTATCTTTTGATCTGCAAATAAGTTCTGGCTGTTAGTAGTCCATGCCCTCCTTATTTTAGTTCAAGGACTAGGTATTCACAGGATAATTGGAGCTGTGTGGGAGAAACGTAACCACTTTGATCAAAGAACAAAAAGTAGTTGGCAGAATCTGGGGTTAGGAGAGATGGTTGTGGAATCAGCCAGACCTTGGTTTCAGGACAGTCTTTTTTGACTGGGTAGGTGGGTTAATGAATATCTTACATGTGCTGTAAGAGAGATGAAAAGAATGTTGTTTTTTATGCTACTAAAGGGTAAATGTTTGGCTCTCATGCGAAGTCAGGTCTCTCCAGAGCTGCTGCACTGAACAGCAAAGGCTGGACAAGAGAACAGCAGCAGCTCATGCTTTGCTCTCAGCTGTTCTGGAGAGTTATCACATGTAGTAACGCAACACTTAGGTCCAATGTAATTTCTGCTCTTGGTGCCAGTAGCTGAAGTATGTTCAGCGGTAACAGTTGCTGCAAAGGCACTGTGTGCAGGGGTCCAGTGAGGCAGATGGATGAAGTGTACTCATTAGCTCTGCGTTAACCTTTGTAGTGTAGGTTTTTTGGTCTCCTGTCCTCTGAACAAACATCTGTAAACCTACCTCTTCTACGAAAGAAAAGCATGTAGTTTGTTCACTGAAGTTTGCTCACGATCCCTTTTGTGCATGTTTGTTTCCTACTTTGCTTCAGGTTTTACTTTGCTCTAGGCCAGATATTAAAAGAAGTCAGTCATGGCTTCTCTTTTGTGTTTTGTGTGTTGTTACGCAGCAATTTATTGCGATATAGTTTGCTGTTTCCTGGTTGTGCTCTGCTTCCTGTGTAGCACATACAATGCTGGGCTTCCCAAAACAGCAGAAAATACCTGAATTTGAAGTTTTATACTCTTACCTAAAATCTCTGTTAACTTTAACTGTATTTTTTTCATTCCTTTATTTCAAAGTAGTAATACATGTTTCTTAAAGACTAACACTATCTTTTCCAAGCCTTCTAGCTGATATGGCCTTTCCTATAAAAGAAAAGTTTGAAATGAAGCTGTTAAATCACGTTTCTATGTGGGGAGCATTGTAGGGCCTGGAACGTGTCTGTTTAACCCCTGCTCTGAGTAATGCATTCTGGCATGTTCGTGTTTAGAAAAAAGAATAGGGGACCTCTCTGAAATGTATATTGTGGTACATAACTGTTGTAGTTCTCTGTCCTTCCTAATATTAATTTTAGGATTCAGTCTGAAAGAGTTTAGAAAGGAAGGGGTGCTTGTCTAGTTGTTTTCTGTTTCTAGATTCCCATTCCTGTCTTTGGTATTTATTTTTCAATGGTCATCAGTGACCTAATAACATCTGTTTCTTGGCTTTGTGTTTCTGATGCCTCTGGTTCTGAGGCGGAAGAGCCTGTCATGTACATACGGCAGTGACTCACACTGTCTCACTTGGAGACTGGTTCATGTCTTAGTTGTGTGAGGGGTTTTTTAAGTGTCTCTGCAGATTTCTGGCTGTGTTTGACTGGAGTGTTTGCTAAACAAATCTGTGGGCTGCTGCTCTGTTTGATGGATGCCTCTGGAGGGTCGCTGTGGAAACCGCTAAACCTCTTCTCATAGGATTCCGTTTCTGAGGAAAACTAGGCCATAGTCTTTGAGAGCAAACTGTGTGCTGGAAAAGCCTGGAAGAGGCTGAATGCTATTTCATAAGGCCTATTCTGTGTAGTCTGTGAGGGATCTCTTACAGGTGTGAAGATACAGAATGGGTTCATGGCTCTGCTAGGATGAACTGAAGTCCTCCCTTTGGAGAGTTGATCATTTAAATCTGAATCATAGTATCATAGTCTACTGTTCTGAGCAGAAGGGTCTACTCAGTTGGCATCCTTTGTCCTGTGATTCCCTCTACCACATTTGTTGCTTTTGGCTAGGGCATCAGTCTTCTACTATGTGATGGCTGTAAAGAGATACTGGAAAAAAATCGTGTGTATTGTTATTAATTGTTCATAGTCTCCACATAAAAATATGATTTTTTGAGCGGAGATTGTATTAAAAGAGTTCTCTGAAATTCTTTGTCTGCAAATGCTGGAATGGGATGGCAGGGCTTCTTTCGGACAGCAAATGCAACTATACAAGGTGTTGTAACGCTGAGGAACCAAGATGTAACCTAAGAGTGTTAATGGAGAAGAACTGAAACCTCCTTGTGTGTTATAAATTTGGCTTTTAGGAATTTGCAAGTAGCAAGTGCAGTGCTTGCTAGAGCTGATAAAAATTACTGGTTCTTTAGTTATCCTGACTCCAGACTGTTGTTCTTCACAGGAACCCTCTCTAAGTTCCCAGGACTTGACAGTGGCAATTACAATTTCTACAATTTAGTAATTGTACTAGTTAGAAAAGTCTTCTGTTTGACACCTCTATGTATTGTGTTTCTTGCAGGAATGGGGAGTCACTTGTCTCACCTTTGAATACGACTCGGAGCCATTTGGTAAGGAGAGAGATGCAGCTATTGTCAAACTGGCCAAGGAGGCTGGCGTGGAGGTGGTGATCGAGAACTCCCACACACTGTATGACCTGGACAGGTACAGGCAGAGCAAGGGCAGAGGTACTGCTTGGGCTTGGATGGGATTGTCGTGTCCGGGATGACTTCAGTCTCCTCATTTACGTTGATCTCTATACGTTGATCGCTGTCATCCTGGGTGAGCCTAGAAGGTGTCAAAAGGATTACTCTGCACTCACACTTTTTATTAGAGTACATCAAAGTGCAGTGACGTGAATGCATGGAAAGGTGTTGCCTCAAGCTAACTAATCTCTGTACTTCACAGTCATTTAAGTTGCTCAGCTGCGTCCTTATTGATTGATTTCCTTGAGCATGTCCTCACTGCGTGGACTGTTGTTTTTGTTGCTTCACTGTAATAAAGGTGTCTGAGCTGTTGTCTCAAACAGGTTATGAAGGCAGGGCTTTTAACTGATGGATGTGCCAGGACAGCTGGAAGAAGTAGAACAAGGTAGATTGTGGCAAACTAACCTTATTCTAAAATCTGAATGCCTTGTCTTTATTGTGCATTTGCTATGGGGAAGACTTGCCTTTATGTTGAGGTTTATATATTTATTTATATGTATAGATGATCGTCTTAAACAGTGGAGACAGTCTCTCAGCAGAGACTCTAAGGTATGCTTGACTTCAATCATGTTTCAGTACCATTCGTATAGGTTGCTTTCTTTTTTTTTCCTTTGGATTCTTTTTCTTGTACCAGTAATGCTGAAGGTAGGTTTCTTCCTACAAATCTTTAGCATACATAATTTCCTGTGGGAAGGGGCATTGCAGTTTAGGACATATTGTGTGGAAATGTTTGCCTTTCGGGTGAGGGGAGTTTTTCACCTGTCTCATGAGCAGACAGACACTGCTGTCTACTTTTTGCATTAGAAGATACGTGGTGAATAGGAAAGTGTTTAGGTTGCCTTTCATTTTCAGCTGTCCCAGGTAACTTATTGCATCAGTAAACTTTGGCATCATGCTCTTTTTTTGTCCTTTCCCAGATAATTTATGAATAATGTTGAGCAGCAGAAGCCTTAGCTCAGCTCTGTGTAGGATTACTCCTTCTGTTGCAAAAAATGGATTCTTACTTTATCATGCATCTCAACAAGAATCTTCTGTCTGCAGGGACTTTGTCATGTATCTAAATTTATCCTTAGTTTCTTTAAAAAAAATGCAGTTAGGGATCTTGTCAGATGGCTTCTGAAAATTCACGTAGAATAAATCAACCAAATCTCCTTTGCCCCTGTGCTCAAATGTGGCTAATAGATTTTGAGGCACAACTTCCCATTACCAAAGCCAAATTAGCCCTCCAGTGTATTGCATATGCACATGCATTCACTGATTCTATTAGTATTTTCTACCACTTTGCCTAATACCCATATCAGATTTTCTATTCTGTAGTCCCTCTGATGCCCTGAAATGCTTTTTAAATCTGGAATCATGCTTGCCTTTTTTCTTCATAGTGTTTGGACAGTTTTAAGGCAAGTGGTACATGTAGCAGCTATTTCTCAATGTCCTTTAGAACTCTTTTGTGAGTGCTGGCTGGTCCTGGCAACTGTTGCTATTCAAGCATAAGCTTTGTTTTGTGCTATTTCCTGCTGACCTCTCAGCCTGTAACATCTCCTGATGCATTTCGTTAGAGAGAGAGTGTGGAAACCTCCCTGAATATCTCCATGCTGAATACATGTGCAAAAAATAAATGCAGTTTTTCTTTAATGCCTTGTTTGCTGCTTTGCCCTACAGATATCCTGGAGTGTCTGTAAAGGGATTTTTTTTTCTGTTTATGCTTTTCTTTTTAATTTTTCTCAAGATTTCTTTTGGGTCAGGAGCTGTACGGGGGACTGCTTTTGTGGCTTTTGTTTAACCTACTATTTTTTTCTAGTCTTCAGTTTCCCGAAGGATTTTGCCTTCTATTATCTTTGATGATGCTATTCTTTTATTATTTTGACTAGTGATCTTTCTGAAATCTTTTTTAATGGTTTATGTGCTTTTATTGATTTTTTTTCCCCTGACATGTCGTCTTCAGATAATCTCTGTGTTGTCTGTCAGCATTTTACCTCTCAGCTTCTTTTTGCTCAGCGTGCTTCCTATTTTTATTCTGTTCTCTTCTCAAAATAGAAGCCATTATTGTTTTGTTGATCCCGGAAGGATGCTAAATTGATGCATGCCAAAGTCATGGTTAGAGTAGACATGATAAATAACACTTTCAGCTATACCTTACCTGCTGCCCAAGACAAATCATGAATTGCCTTTCTGTCTTAAGAGTTCCTGATGAATCGTTCCATGGAGCAGTCATTTATGGCATTTATGTTCATACCAGGCCGTGGGTTGCGACAGCTACCCAGCCTGTGTGGAGGCAGTTGAAGTCTCCAGTTACTCTGACGTTTCCTGCTTCTTGGCATCTCTGGGATTTCTCAGCAGGTGGTAATGCAGCTCTAATATTATATTTCTCTGGAAGTCTCTCTCAGACAGAGGTTCTTGCCCTCCAGTCATCTTATCCAATCTTTTAACTCATGGTGTGAGTTGTCCCTTGCTCAGCTTACTCTTTTTTCCTGCATAATTCATAACCTGGGAGTGGTGTCCTACTTCTCATCTTTCTTTAATCAAGTTTCTTTACAAAATAGCCAGGCCTGTTTTTAAACAATATAGACTAGTCCTTCAATTCGACATAAATGATTCCAGCAGTCCTTCCCTTCTCCCCTGCAGTATCCTCTGGGTATCACCACCAGCAGCTCCTTTCTAACACCTACAATAAACCTGTTCTCCTAACTTGTGAATTTGACCAGTTTTACCTAGCAGGAAGGTTACAATGTCCTCGGCACTACCAGCATAGCTGTGTGATTATCAGGGCTTCTCTCCTCTCCTCTCCCCCAAAACAAGGAGAGGGCCATAGAAAATGAACACCGATACTGGAAAATAGTCCTAAAAAACCTGGGGATTCCCAGTCAAGATTAGCAACGTTCAGACTGTACAAGTCAGAAAAGATAATCTCTTAGGTATCAGCTTAGCCTGCTCGCAGCCTTTACTTGACAATTATTCTGTCTGACAACTTCCAGACGATGGGCTCTTTTGTCCCTTCGCTGGATCTGCCTGTTTTCTTCTCCTAAGGATCTAAATCCTCTGTAGCCTGCTTGCTGACGGTCAGCACTGCAGTGTCTGTAATCCCGAGCCAGCCGGGGTCACGCCGGGGAGAGCGGTTTATGCCAGAAAGGAGCATTGTGAGCGTGTTTGTTTGTTTGTAACACGCATCAGGAGCAGCTTCACCTCAGACACTCTTGTCAGGCTGAAACGGTAGTTAAATGCCTTTTAATAGGAGTGCTGACTAACTTAGAGGAACCAAGCACTGGGGAAACTTGCATACCTTGTTGGTTCTGCAAGGTATTTCTCTTTGAATCAGGAGAAATACTGCTCATTTCATCTATGCATTTATTACCCAGGCTCACTAGCACAAGGATTTAGACTGGAGCAATTGCATAAGCTGACGGGGCTCACTAAATAGCATATGTGAGTTGGTAGTGGGGTGCA
This sequence comes from Cygnus atratus, assembly GCF_013377495.2. NCBI lineage: Eukaryota > Metazoa > Chordata > Aves > Anseriformes > Anatidae > Cygnus > Cygnus atratus. Next base: position 33,166,354 of record NC_066366.1, read on the forward strand.
TCAGTGAGCAGCCTGCCTGCCGAGCGCTGGCAGCTGGCTCGCAGGTGGGAGCACGGTCAGTGCCTTGCCAGGATGGGGCCCTGCCATTGGCAAGCTGGCCAAGGAGTCAGGTTTTTGAGGAGAGCAGCTTTCCCTCGCCCAGCAGCCATCCCACTGGGGCACTGTCATGGAGATGTGAGTCAGACGCTGACACCTCTGGGGGTGTGCGTTGGAGGTCTGCAGGCACTGAGTTGTCACAGGTGGCTGACTGTAGGATCCCTTGTAACCCTAGCAGTGCCAGAACTGTGGTCAGGTTTTGGTTGCCTGAGCTCTTGGTATAATATATGACTGTGTGACAGTCAAAAACCCTCGTAACTGGCATCCAGGTACTGCTGTCGGATAGTGCTGGGCACCGTATTGCTTGTCTGGTAGCACAGCCATCTTTTTAAGTGCTCACAAACACCAGAAGGGTCAGGTTTTGTATGATGAATACAGCAATTCTGCTGGTTTGTGGTCTGCTCCAGGAGAACTAAAATGATGCAGTTTGTGCCACATGCAGTCTGAATTGGACTGGAGAAGAAGGATGACATGGGAGCATTAAATCCTGGGGACAGTCCTCTCTTTAATTTGTGGCCCAGTCTCACAGGGGAATGTTCTGCAAGATTGTACTGCCTCGGTTAGAAGGACACTAGGAGGAGGGAAAGGACTCCTGCTTATGGGGCTTCCTGTAAAAGCTTTGTGTAGCAGGTTGAACTGTGTTACAGTATTTGGTATGCGTTGTATAATACCCAATATTGTACAAAACCCAGTATCTGACATTTCTTTTCGTGGCAGTATTGTGCAAGATGCAAATTTTGTTGCATAATGGCAGCGTCAGGCGCTATAAAATGTGCAGGTTGTCCTAGTCCCATCTCTTAATGATCTGTGTCCCAGATCCAGCAGCTGGCTCCTTTGGAAGCTGTAGTAGGTAACTTCTGTCACATCCAGAGTCTTGAGGACGTCAGGCAGGGATAGAGGCATCCACCTGCAAGTCGCAGTGATGTGCTCCAAATAGCTGTCTGCTTGCAGAAGCCGTGGATCGCAGATGCAGCACGGCAGCGTGGGTCTCAGACGGAGCTGCAGCACTGGCAGGTCGGTGGAAGAAGACTGGAAAAAGAGGCAGTGCTAAAGCAGCAGCTTCCCTGCCCCCATCCCAGGCACCGCGGGGCACACGTTGTGCAGCTCTGTCACGTTTTCACTTCCAAATGCTGAACTCCTCGGCGAACAGAGTAAGCCTCTCTGGAGTGCTTGCAGTAACTGGAAGGGCCTTGTTTCTCTCCCAAGCAGCAGAGCTGCTTGTAAGGCTCCCCTCAGTACCTTTGCATGTCGGGGTGGCAGGGTGCTGTGCCACGCTGCTCATAGTGTTGCCCTACACCTTTACCGTGTTTTGCTCTCAGTGCACATCCCGATTGCCCTCCCTACCCTCTCCAGTTGGCCGATGTCTTTTTCTCCAAAGGTGTATAACCTACTACACATTAAAATGAGCAGAAACTGCAGGAGGCTATGAAATCTCCTCCATCTTTGGCACCTTGCTGCCTCTTTCCAGAGCTCCCTTCTGCCCTGAGCCGGAGCCCCGAGCCTCTGCTGGATGGAGGTGGCGGGGAGCGGACGCCAGCATCGTGGCGGTGCGGGGAAGCGGAGCACACGTGAGGACGGGCTCAGGGCCGGGAAAGGCCGGCGTGTCGCTCCTCCTCGCCACACGTGCTGCCGCCAGGAAGGGCAGGGAAGGCACATGGCGTCCGCTGAAGCTCCGGGCTCTAAGCCCAGCCCCTTGCATAAGCTGTTGACCGTGCTGGGTGGGGAAGGCAGCTCTGCTGCGGCTCTGTGTGAGCTGTGGGGCTGGCTGCCTCCGCTTTACGTAATGCTGGCTTTCCCCTGCCGCCTGCTTTGCTGTTAACTCCTTCCTCTCTCTTGCCCAGGCTCGCTCCCAAAGGCCTCCGTGCTCTCTGTCCCAAGAAAAATTGAGTCCACGCAGCCTTAGCAGGCCCTGGGTGCTTAAAGAAGTAGAGAAATGGGGAAACCGTGGCTGCCTTTTCCATAGTGTGGTCTGACACAGGAATAAATAGCATGAAACAGGTCTGCTCATGACCTTATGGCATGAGGGAGGATGGTGATTTCTGTAATCGCCAGGATCGAGAGGAATGACGCAAAATAGGATTTGTCTCGTCTGGGAGAGGTGGAGAAGGGTTCGCTGACAGTCTGGGACTTGTTGTGTTGGACAGGGGGGAAGTAAGGTCAGAATCAGGCTAGGAAATAGATGCAGATCTGGGATTTGTCAGCTTGGGGAGACAGTATTCAGACTGAGATTTCATACATGGGTTTAATGAAGAGCTCTGGGAGAAAGATGTGATGCTAACCCTGATTCAGCTGGAGCTGTTCTGTGTTTTATTCTTTTTTTCCCCATGGAGATGAATTTCTGTGTTGATTTTTTTTTTTGTGTGTTCTTGCTTTTAAATATCCCTTTGAGGCATGCACCAAGTGGAAGCTGGGTCTGTAAGGATTTCTGTGTCCAAACAGAAAGGCTATCCTGAGCAGAGATAACAGGATACAGTTTTGCTATCATTTCCTTGTCCCTTCTGTGGTAACGAGGCTGTCATGCCACCTTGCTTATTTTGTTTCCAGAATAATTGAGCTGAATGGCAACAAGCCACCTCTCACCTACAAGCGCTTCCAGGCCATCATTAGCCGTATGGAGCTCCCAAAGAAGCCAGTGAGCAGCGTAACAAGCCAGCAGATGGAGACGTGTAAAGTGGACATCCAGGAGAATCACGATGATGTGTATGGGGTCCCATCCCTGGAAGAGCTGGGTATGTGTTGAGAGTGAAGTCAAGGGTCAACTGCCACCCAAAATGGGCCTACTGAAACTGTTTCTGGTGGCTGTCACCTGCCCAGGACAGGTCCGGTGTTGTCTTTTGACCTGGGCTGCTTCTAGCCACAGAACCAAACTAATGTTTTCAGCCAGTGCTGGACCCTGTGAAAACAGACTGCTCCCTCTTGCACTGCCATTGATGCACAACATCCCTTTAGCATTGCTCTGAAACGTTCTGCATCTGTCCTTACATTCTCTGCTATTCTGGGCATATAACCACTGTATCAGTGTCTCGTGTCCTTGACAGCTGCTTTTTTCCTACTGCTGTCCTAGACAGGTTGTGTAACAGACCTGAAGAGGTAAACTGTATACCAGGCACACATCATGTCGTTCGCTTGTTGCCAAGCACCACCAACTTGAGAACTTAGCAAAACAAAAGATATTACCAAAACTTCTTTCGCTTATCCTGCTATGCTTTTTGGTCCTTGGAAACTTGGTGTGTGCCTCCTCTTTCTTACATACCCTTATTTTTCTTGGAGGAGGAGGATAAATAGAGAACTGAGACATGAGAAATGCGAGGCCTACGTCAAGGAAGTGAATTTAAATGCAAGGGAAGGAAAGGTTAATGCAGAAAACTGTCTGTGTATGTGTACTCCATGCTGGCTTCTTAAGAGTATCACCTTGTACCTTAAGAGTTACGGAAAAGGGGGACTTCTCAGACAAGACTATCTTAAGGGCTGCGGTCCTGGATAGATCTGCTTCCTTTGTTGTCTGGCCTAATGTGAGACCTTCTGTAACCTTACATTGGTCCGCTTGCTGCCAGGGGAAGCTCCTTTGTCAGCCTGGAGCACTGCGAGGAAACTGCATTATTGCTTCCACTTTTGTGCTGGTTCTTCAGCACTAAAGCACCAGCTTTCCACAGAGTCTTTCGAGGAGCAACAGGCTCTCTAGTGAGCAGCTGGTGGTCATGGCAAGGTATTTCATGAGGCAAACCTGTGAAGCATGCGTTCCTTTGCCAGCTGCTCTGGCCCAAGGAACAGAGAGCCCTGTGGGTAGTGCTAACACACGGGATAATTGGTATGTGGCCACTGGGGAAGGTCCCCAGAAAGCTGCCTGAAGCATTGCAGGGAGAGAACTTGATAGTCTCAGCGTCACGAACAGGTTTTCCTCATGTTCCAAATGACTGGCCTGCTGTAGAAGGACTAGAGCAGTATATAAGCCCCGTTAAGCAACTGCAGTATTTAACTTGTTTTGTCATTGCTTACATTTATTCACATCTGTATCGTTTGCATAGACTTGGCTTCAAATCTTACAAAGATCTTTCCTTCAGGCTTCCCCACAGATGGTCTTGCCCCTGCAGTTTGGCAAGGAGGGGAGACAGAAGCTTTGGCGCGGCTGGATAAACATTTGGAAAGAAAGGTAATGCCCGGCTATTTAAGTGGTCATTCCTGCAGGCTGTGGGTCCAAACAAAAAATGTTGAGCATTGGCCATTGCTCTCTTTTCTCTTTTAGCAATGGTCACTACATTGGCCTGTGGCAGGGACATTTGGTATTTTTGGAGTACTCCTGTCATCTTAGGTTGTTTGTGGAGCAGGGATTTCCAGGGCTTCTTCAGACCTGAAGAAGAGCTGTATATTAACTATACTGCTGTTAGAAGCACATAGGATTCTTTTCATTGTTTTTCCTCCTGCTGTTTCCTTTAGAGGAATGCAAACTTGGAAACTCTCCTGCAAGTTGCTCCATCTGTGCTGCACGCTATGCACCGTCTCCTTTTGTCGTTATCTGAGTTACTATTAGCAGCATGTGCTCATAAAAGAGTACCTTGCCCTTGTACATCAGTCTGTTTGTATTTTACTGAGATTTATTCTCTTACTGAGATTTATTCTATGGGGCTTGTGTTCTTCACTACAGTATACGAGGGAAACAATTTCAAAGTAATGAAAGTTGACCCAGCTGCAGAAACATGGGGTGTGGGGGCTGGAGTTGTCCACTTGAGATCTCTCCCAGTGGTGGCTGGAAATGAATAGAAGAAGTGGTGCTGCCACACCTGAGTGACCTTGCCACCTGCACAGAGGCCTGTCCTTAGCAGTGTTTGACAGTTTGGGATTTATTTTCTTTTGGGGCTAATTTCTCCTGAATATATTTAGGCATGGGTTGCAAATTACGAAAGACCAAGGATGAACGCCAATTCATTGCTGGCCAGCCCTACAGGACTCAGTCCCTACCTGCGTTTTGGCTGTTTGTCCTGCCGCTTATTTTACTATCGTCTCTGGGAGCTGTATAAGAAGGTAAGACAAAAGGTTCGCCTGGAGAGCAGGCTGGTTTTGAGCATAGCTTGATTCTGGTTCCAAGACAGTGTGCCGGAACAGCTGCAAAAATTGTTATTGCTTCACTTGTGTTCGACTGTTGGGTAAAGCTTTTGTTGCTGGTACAGAAGAGTCTCTTGGGTAAGGAAAAGTGATTTTCCTGTGTGTAGTTGAGCAGCCCTTATATCTGATGGTACCCTGTTCTTCAGCCTGGACTCCTGTCATGAGCCGTGTAGGGCTTTTTACTGTTAGTTATGGGTGGTTCGAGTCACTTGCCAGCGTGCTGAGTGGGCTAAAAGCATGCTCTGACTTCACCACCTGGAGTTTCTGATAAAGGATGATCTGGAATTGAGCTCCTTTATGGAAGTTGTCAGCAACAGACTTGGGAATTGTGTATAAATGCATGGGTGTCTTGCAGCTCAGCATAATGAAGCCAGTCCTCCCCTGCTTGTGAATACCTTTGTTCCCTCTTCTACAGGTGAAGCGAAACAGCACTCCTCCCCTCTCTCTGTATGGACAGCTTCTCTGGCGGGAATTTTTCTACACAGCAGCCACAAACAACCCAAAGTTTGATCGCATGGAGGGGAACCCCATCTGCATTCAAATCCCCTGGGACAAGAACCCTGAAGCCTTGGCAAAGTGGGCAGAGGGCAAGACAGGTTTCCCTTGGATCGATGCAATCATGACCCAGCTGAGACAGGAAGGGTGGATCCACCATTTGGCCAGGCACGCTGTGGCCTGCTTCCTGACGAGGGGCGACCTCTGGATCAGCTGGGAGTCAGGAGTCAGGGTGAGTCTGGCATTTCCAGAGGCTTACAGGAGGCCATAAGGAAAGCAAAGTCTCCCTGGCACTTGCTGCAAGGATTGGCACACAGGTATGGCTTTTGCTTGGCATGTAAAAGTTGTGTGGAAGACAGATTTGCTAGCAGGCTCCTGGCCTGCCAGCAGTCTGCCTTCTACCATGAGGGCTCAAACAGTATCAAGAGTCTCCAGTTACCACAACTAACTGTTAGTGGGACCCACTGGTAAATATGGACTGGGATTTGGGTTTGGGTTTGGGGGAGCTATTTTGGTAAAATGCTATCAGTCCATCTGTTTCCTTTGCAAGTTCAATGTATCTTTGTAACTGGACCTTTCTCCTCATTGTGTAATCCATCACCGTGCCAGTCAGGGAACGCTCCGTGACTGTGAAATCTGAGTCTAGATTCTCTCAAGAAAAGAGGTAAAAGACACTCTTTTTGGGACATCTGAAGGGACAAACAGCTTGAACTTATTGGTTGTACATATTGCCCTATGCAAAAAGTGGAGGCAGAAGCAGCGTCTTGTCAGAAGGCTGTCAAAGCAGAGCATAGCTGAAAGTGTGTCAGAGTCAGGTGCTAAAAACGCTGCATCTGTGCTTGGATGTGAGCGAGTTACTGCTGAAACCTGCCCGCCTCTTGGAGTGGCAGTGAGCTCTGGGACATTCAGAGGGGTTCTTTCTTCCTGCTTTGGTGCTTGCTCTTCTGTGCAGCGTCTGCCTGCTTCTCACAGTTGGTGCTTTGCACTTGTTACGCCTCCCCAGTTAGAATCAATACCCAAGGCTTGCTGTAACACTAGGTAGTGATTTAGTTTGTAGCTGCATGAGGGATTATCCAGCATTTTATCAGTGTGAGCTGCCTCCCTATGTGAAGGTGTCAGGAAGTGTGATATATTGACCAGTCACCTGGCTTGAGCCAGCAGACTGCCTCTTTGCTGCTGCTTTGGTTTCTGAGAGCTGTTCAGTGCTTGCCCTTCGAACTGGCATCTTGGTTTCTCCTGGCACGAAGTCCTAGCTGGGGAAGCTCTCACTGCATTTTCCTTCGATTGCTGCAGGTATTTGATGAACTGTTGCTGGATGCAGATTTCAGTGTAAATGCAGGCAGCTGGATGTGGCTTTCATGCAGCGCGTTCTTCCAGCAGTTCTTCCACTGTTACTGCCCCGTGGGCTTTGGACGTCGCACAGACCCCAGTGGTGACTATGTTAAGTAAGTAGAGTGTCTGGAACTTCTTTCTTGCTTGATCTGTCAGCCTAAGTCATTCAGTAGCTGATATGGTGGTACTTCCTGTGCACCTTGAATGCTATCTTGCTGCACTTTAAGTGGTTTGTGTGCATCTTTTAACTTGTTGCAGGAGATATTTGCCCAAACTAAAGGGCTTCCCCTCACGATACATCTACGAACCGTGGAATGCCCCAGAGTCTGTGCAGAAGGCAGCCAAGTGCATCATTGGGGTGGACTACCCCAAACCCATGGTGAACCATGCTGAGACCAGCCGGCTGAACATTGAGCGCATGAAGCAGATCTACCAGCAGCTATCACGCTACAGGGGGCTCTGTAAGTAACAAAAAAAAGCAAAAAAAAATTTGTCTTTAATATGACATAAAATGCTTGGAATTAGAGACATGATTTAAAATACATAGTAATTGTCTCTCTCACCACTCCTTGCAAGAAACACTTCCTGCCAAAACTGCTGTTTCCAGGGACAGCTAATTTTGCTCTTGGACAAATAAGAGTGGGGTTTAATTAGTTTGAGAGCTGGTGATGGCAGGGCACCATCCATGTGCTACCAGTAGTATCTTCTTCACCTTGGGGGACATAGTAGGCAGAGCATCCTAAATAAATACACTGCTAGATCAGTGTCTGTGGCCAGCCCTGGGTGAGCAGAGCTTGGAGTCCATCCTCAATTGGGAATTTAGTTGTGCTGGTTGGTGATCGCTAAGGTGTTTCCATGTGAAAGGCTAATCCCAGCCCAAATATTTCTTATTTATGTTATGATCTTCTTGTGTTTCTCTAGGCTTACTGGCATCAGTCCCTTCATGTGTGGAAGATCTCAGTGGCCCAGTTGCAGACTCAGCTTCAGGGCAGGGCAGCAGCACCAGTGCAGGTGAGTTGGAAGTTGGGTGCTTCAGATGTACCTTCATGGGCAGGAGAGAGAGATTCTTTTCTTAATAAAAGGAGGATGTAGCTAGGAAAACATAGATCATATTCTTGATTCATCTTCCTTCAGGCTTTCTTCAGAAGTCCCCAGTGAGCCTTCATGCCTAAAAGGGCTGAAGAATAGTGAATCTCTTATTGCTTGTATGGGATCATATGCAGCCATTTAAGGGAGGAGTGAAGATGACTGTAGGGCTAATCTGGTGTAATTAAGCTTTGCTCTATCAAAGGAGGACACTTTCTTGTTTGTTCTGGTGGACTTAATTATTCTGCTTTTAACAACGTATTTCAAAAACTTTTAAGGCGGCTGTGGCAACATCTTTCTGTGCTTGTACCTTGCATATTCTCCTTTCTCCCAGCTCTGTGGCACATTAGGCTAGGGTATATGAGTGAGGAGATCTAAAGCCAGAGGAAATGTTGCAGTAACTCTTCTTCCTCTCCAGCAGTGAGACTGCCGCAATCTGACCAGGCTTCGCCAAAGCGCAAACACGAGGGAGAAGAGCTGTGCACTGAAGAACTGTACAAACGAGCCAAAGTGACAGGCCTCCCTGCTTCAGAGATCCCTGGCAAGAGTTTATGATTGTAAGTAGTCCCTGGCATGATCTGGCCTAAACTGTGTTGTTCTGACAGCAAGCAAGGCTCAATTTTATTTGTTCCCTACAGTTTAATGAACAAAATGAACTTGCCTGGGGAGAAAGGTGGCTCCTGACTCTTAATTGCCTAGCCCTGTAATTTGGCAGTGGCCTGCCTTCTAGTTGTTTTTGCTTTTGCTTGACAAGCTGTTAACTCGGTAGTCCAGCAGAGAGCAGTACCCTATGACTAGAACAAGCACAGACCACAGTTATGTTTGGGTTTGCTCTAGTGAGGTTTCTTCCCCTTCCAGGGTGAGTTTGCAGCCAGGTTTGCCCATGTGGTGAGGGCACAGGCTGGAGGAGGGGAGCAAGCAGGCCCAATGTTCTGCCTGAGATGTCCCGTATCCCAGGGGGGAAGGAGCTGATCGCATGTTTTGCCAACTTTTCAGTATGTGGGGGAGCTCGAGGCAAACTTTCTCTTCTGCTTTCTCCTGCAGCCAGCAATATGCAGCTTGTAAGTGAAGAGTAAGAGTGTTGGAGGTGACCCGAAGAGTACAGGCTGCTGCAACCACAGAAGAACTGCAACTTGTGATCTGCAACAGAAAATCTGGGGCGTCTCATAAAACTGTGTAATTCCAATAGCTGCCACAGAAGGGCACTGTGTTACTTGTACTTGGGAATATTTGGCTTTCTGCTCTCCAAAGAGCTAAATATGTCTCTTCTCAGCCATGCCCAAAATCTCCCCTCATTGAAGAGGGCAAAAGCTTTCTTTCAGCTTGTTCACTCCCAAGTGTATCTGTCGTTTCTGACAATGGATCAGCACATGTGACTTGCTGCATTGATAGAGGGAGCAGCACATCTCAAAAATAGTGAATGTCCTTTCTCATTGCTAGTACTAGGCAGCAGGGCATGCTAAGATAAATTCAGTAGTTGTGAAGGAGAAGAAAGCTGCTGGAATATCAAAGGTTGAGTACCCATCCTAAAAGAAAACAGGAAAATCTCTGTTTCTCTAGGTTAGACTGGTGGGGATGTAAACACTTTCCAAGTAAATCAAGGTGGTACATGTGTGGGGATGAAAATGAAAGGAAGGATAACTGTAGTAGCAGAACAAAGAGATACAAACTGTCTGTGCTTTTAAAAGGCACTTAGAACTTTCCCTGAAGAGGAATCTTACTAGTGCAAGGTGAGCCATAGTGCTGTTGCCTGCAACTGGCAGCTTCAGAGCAGCTTGCCATTTCAGGGAGATGACTCTGAGAGAAGTAGGAATTCTTTGGAGAATAAGGGTCTACTTTGATATGATTAAAGCAGTCTCCCAAAAGCTTGCTGATCCACATAATGAGTGAGCTGTACCCTGTAGGGGAACAGTCCTGGGCTCAGGGCTTTACAGCATGTCCTTCCCTGAGTGAGAGTACTCTCAAATGGAGTGACCAGTGTCTAGTGCGTAGCCTGTGGAGTGCATCATACTGATAGAGGATGTATCACACATCAGCTCCTTGAAACGAGTCTTCCTTGGGCTCAGTTCATTGTCCGTTCTGTGTGGATGTTTGCTCTTTCCTGTATTGACATCTGTGGTTTTGAGTTTCTGCGCAGTGTAGTCCCTGTATCTCATACCCTGCACGCTGCTCGTAGTTCCCATTCACGTTCAGGCTGGTGCATTGTAGTCTAGCAGGACAAACACGTATCTTTTCTGCCTCTTAACCATACGCTTCTTGGCCTGGTCCTGCTACAGGATGTCATTTCAGCACAGTACTGGCAGAGCGCCTCTGTTTGCCTTTACACCTACGAGGGCAATGGATGGCAGTACTGCAGAAGAGCCTCTGTTTCGGCAGTTTCCAAGAGGGTTTTTATCAAGTAGCTAATCCTGTGCAATGGTCTGCTGTCGGCACTGTTCTCATTTGCTGTCCAAAACCTTTCATCCCCACCCTGGCACCGACAGTGTGGGGCTAGATGTGAGCTTATCGAACTAGCAGCTTGGGGAGCATGGTCATCGTGTCCCTCTCTGACGGGGATAAAAAGATTCACTTTTGGAGCCCATGTTTGAACCCTGAGCAACGGGGCTGCAAGTAGAAACTGACTCAACTGTATCTGGGAAACCTGGAGTGGCGGGAGAAGTGGAATTGTGTCCAAAATTTAGTTAATAGAATAGCTGAATAACTTTTCCTTCCAACTAACCTCCCAGAGGCATTGATCCTAGATTTCCTTTCCCAGGGGAATCCTTTGGGCAGACTGTCCAAGTAAATGAGTCACTTTTCCAGGCCTTCCTTTCTTCTAAGCTACTGTCCACCAGGGTCTCCCTGGGATAACCCAGTAATCAGCAGGTTTTGTCTCCAGTCTGACCCAGATCTTATTCCCGCTGAGGGCAGTAAGGTATGAGGGAAAGGAGACCTTCCCACCATCTTCTGCTGCAGATAGAAGAAGGGGGAAAGACATGCACTTTGTACATTTCAACTACAGAAATTGTGACTTCTGTCTTTTGGAGAGTCTCTTGCTTAGGCGATGGTCTGTAAATATTACTCTTTTTGTTTTTATAAATGTCATTAACCCTCTCTATGCTGTCATTCCAATTATTTAATTTGGTAAGTAGCATTTTGGGGCTGGATCCATGGGGGTAAATAATCAAAGGGAGTGCGTGCAAAATCTCCCAAGCGATTTTTTGGAAGGCTTTTGGGTGAGGGGGAAATCACATTTGCAAGGTTTTTGACATCATCTGTGGTGAGGATGGTGGCAGCTGGAAGAGCTGCTGTCCTAGGAGCAGAAAAGGTAAGGGCAGTGAGAAGCACAAAGGTAAAGAAAAAACTCCTACAAGAAACATGTTAAGTAGGCTGGGATTCATCCACTCTGTTATCTTTTTACAGTTGAAATGATAAAGGTGTGTGAAACTGCATGCCAAAGAAGTGGAATAGGGGATGATTGTACACTGTTTCCTGTAGTGTTTAGGACTGGGCATGTTCAATTGAACTACCAAATGGCAGATTCAGTGCATCTGCAGCTTCCTTACACAGATGTTTTCATGTCAAGCTCTTTGTCAGTTGTGGGTGCTAGGATTGACCGAGTTCAAAAAGGCCTGACCAGTTCATGGAGAAAGGAAAAACCATCAATAACTATTAGTGAAGATACCATCTTTATTTCAGGAGGGAGCAGAGAACTGCTGGAAGCAGATAACAAAGGAAGCATCATGAAATGTGTGTCAGGGGATTTCCATTTCCTGGGATAACGACTGCTTTCTGTGTCTCAGGGCTAGGTGGCTGTATTGACTGACCTGGCACAAGCATCCCCAAATAGAGCATAGGGTGAGCCCTCTGCACGGGGACAGAGCAGCTGGTTTTGGTGCTGTCAGAGGAGTGGCTTTTAGGATGTTCCACGGGGCGATGTGGAGGCTCCTTGTCACAGAGGGTGGGCACTGAGGCAGAGAAGTGCTACAGAGCTATAAACAATGTGAACATTGTTCAGACCGGGCCTTCTGTCAGTGACTGAGCCTTTTCTCTTGCAATTAGCAAAGTCATGAATGGGCACCAAATGCACCATGACTTTGCAGTCTAGTTGCTGGCTAAGATGAGGTTGGAGTAAAGTTCTGCTTGTGTGTGACACCATCATCCCCAGTAACTCCAGACCCAGTTACTGGAACCGGAGGTGCCAGAAATAAAAAGGCCATGTGTGACCTACCAGAAGGGCAATGTGTACAATGCATTGGTTACCTGATTGCAGGTGTGGTCGAGGTGCTTGGTGTTGCTGTCGTGTTCTCTGTCTCTAGCGAGGACCTAGTGGGCTTGGGGGAGTAACACTTCAATGCTTAAAGTGGCTTATGGACACAAACCCTCTGAAGTTGCAGCTTGTGCCTTAGAAGAGCCAGGCTGACAGCAAACTGTCCAACTTTCCCTGCTTAGAGTGTGATAATGTAAATTAAACTTGGAGAGGCCAGTTCGGAGGCTCCTCCACGCTGGCCACAGTATCTGTTCTCTCTGTTGAAGGAATCGCAGTGATGTGGCAGGAGGTGTAAAGTGGCTAACCATGGATTTCTAGCAGAGTAAGTGATTGCCTGCTCCCTGTGCTGGTGGTTGGGGAAATTCTCCAGTCTCTTCTGTCTTCACAAAAAAAAGGAGCTGGAGTGGCTTCAGGAGGGGCTGGCTGAAAGGTTTGAGCGTAGAAATTGTGCCTGGGTATGAAGGAATGGGAGCCAGGGGCAGAGAATTGGGACAGAGTGGAAATGAGCACAACCAAAGCTGGGGGGGAGAGGGAATAGCTTGGGTTAGACCAGCTGGTTCAGCTGGGAAGAGGAGCAGGCAGACCTCTCAGCACATAACCATTCCTCAGGCTTAATTTAGGGCTGAATTGCTCTGAAGTGAACCCGATGTTCAGTCAGACAATTTGAAAGCATAAGACAATAGATGCCTTGTGAGCAGAGACACTGGCTGTGGCAGAAGTGTGGTCTCTATTTTGCAGGGCATGTACATGCATATATGTTGCTGAGGATGATGGGGGGTTTTATGCAAGGTCTAGGGAGAGTCAGGATGTAACTAAATTGACTGTTTCTACCAAGCCCCTTATTTATGGCAGTCAGACACTGCAGTGATGAGCAGTGACCAGCCGGCACCCTTCCGCTGCAGGCAGGGCAGCCTGCAGCCCCTTGAGGTGTCCATCCTGTGGATGGTGGCTGCAGCGAGGGGACTTGGCTGAAGCCATGGAGTAGTCCTGGGCATCATCCTCTTGCACCCGGGAGCCAATGCTCTGTGAGCCTTTGTGGCAGCAGCAATGCCTGCCAGGGCTGGTGGCTGCATCCCACCAGCTGCAGAGGGGCTTCCAGAGGTCCTACTCCACGGCCCTGAGCTCTGAGATGCACGTGAGCAGATGGGTGTGAAGGGCAGTAGTGTGGGCAGAAAGGCCAGAGCAGAGCTATGCAGGGCCAATCTGCCCCTTGGGAGGCTGCCCTGGGGGTACCACAGTCACCTGGTGGCTGTGTGCCTGTGTCCACGCTGGCCCAGGAGTGACATCTCTTTTGAGTTGGGCTGGAAGGAGCCCAAGGCTCCCAGCTGAGAGCAGGGCTGTGTGCCTCGGAGGGCTCTGCTCGCTCTTCTCTGGAGGAGCAGCTGACGGCCTGGGCCTTGGCCAAGATGCAATACCGTTGCCTTGAAGGCAGCCAGCCCCGTGGCTTGAGATGCTGATGGCACCTGCTCTGTCTTTAAGGTTTGACCTGCTGAGGCAGTGCCACGCATCCACACGGGCCTGTCACAGACATGAGTGATAACTGGGAGCACAGCAGGCGTGCAGGGAATAGGGGAAGTTCTCTTGATCATTTACAGTAGTAGCCTCAGGACCTAAAAATACTGGTGTTGTCCACTTCTGTGTACACCACAACCCGCGTGGTTTTTAAAGCAGCCTGCAATGCATGGGGAGGCCAGGCACAGAAACCTGCTGCTGGGGAAAGGGGGCAGAGGATAATGCTCACCCAACAGGGTCCCTGGGCCACAACTGGGTGCAAGAGTGGGTCTGCCTGTTCTGGGGAGTGACCTGCAGCCTTGGGACTTCCTTTTTCCACCTGTGCCAGTGGAACCTGTGTATAATCTGTTTATTTCCCTGCTTAAATTACCTTCGCCACACATGCAGCCCTGGTGGGCACGGGCTTTGCTCTGGGGCTGCCAGCGCTGGTGCCAGACCCCCGAGGGGCGCAGAACCACAGCGGGACTTAGCTGCGGGCTCCAGGCACACCTGGCTGCCGAGGCTGAGGATGGGGGAGGCTGGTGGCAGAGGAAAGGCCCTGGGTGGTGCTGCCTCCCCGGGCAGACCCTGGGGGAGGTGGCGGTGACAGGGGTGCCCTGTCACTTGTTGTAGGGGACCCTGTGTGCCCCTTGCCTTGGGCAGGAGCCCCATAGCATTACCTACACTGGGGGCTCTGCCTGCGGCTGCGGGCACAGCTGGCTGTGTGTGCGGGGGGGTCCAGCAGCGGCACATCTGTCCTGCAGCTCGGGGGGGGGGCACAGGAGGAGCCCCCCACCCGCCCCCCTGGCAGCAGGTACGTCCCTCCCCGGCGGCCCCGCCGGCATCCCCTCCCTCCAGCCTCCTTCCTCCCTCCAGCCTCCTTCCTCCCTCCCTGCCTCCTTCCCCGCCGCCCGCCCTCCCTCCCTCCGCCTGCATGGGGAGAGCCGCGGAATGGCGGAGCGAGAGAAAGGAGCCGCATCCCCGCCCGCCTCCTCCCCGTTCCTGGGGCTGCACCTCGCCTCGCCCCCCAATTTCAGGTACCGGCCGCCTCCCCCGGGACCCCCGCGGGGCTGCCCGGGCCGCAGCTCCCCCCGTTCCCCCCCCCCGGCCCCGGGCACCGCTCCCCATCCGCCGCAGCCCCCCCACCCCAGCCCCGCACTGCCACTGCGGCCCCCTCCTCATCCAGCCCTTCTGCATCCTCCCCGCGCATCCTTCAGCCCCCCCAGCTCGCCCCATGCATCCCTTCAGCCCCCCCCACCCCATACATCGCTGAACCCCCACCTCACCCCCCCAGCACCGCTCCAGCCCCCCCCAACCTGTGCTGGCCCTGTATACCTCTCCCATTTGCCATTTCAGCCCCTTCCAGCCTCCAGCTTTTGGCCCCTTTTTGGCCCCTCTGTCCCCACCCCAGCCTCCTCACCTGTCTTGCCTCCTCTTCAGACACCTCTTCCCGATAGCAATGCTTCACCTCCCTCTCCACCCCCAGGAGAGCCTTTTTCTAGCCCTTTCCTAGAAATCCCAGGCGCTGCCTTTCCCTCCCCACCCCCGTGAAGCAGGAGCCCCAGGCACGCAGGTGGGAACGTGCCAGGATTGATCCTCGCAGCTACACCAAGCGCTCCCATCCATTTAGGATGGGGAGGGGGGACGCGACACCTCTCCTCCGGTGCCCAGCGAGGCCGCTGGTGGGGACGTGCGATGGCGAGGGCCAGGCCAGGGAAGGCCGCAGGTGCCAGCCTGCAGGGACCGGGGGATTTGGACCCGCCGGTGCCTCCCGCGAGCAGCTCTGGGACGGGATGCGCTCGGCGGGTAAGGGGGCTTGGTGGGTAAGGGAGCGTCGTCCGCTCGCCATGCGGGGCAGGCTGGGTGCCTCTGGCGGCTGTGACATCTTTACAGCCATCGATTTATGCTCGGGGGTGCTGCGGTGGCGTTGTGTGGGAGCTGGGTGAGGGGGGATCAGTACCAGGTGGTTACGTGGTGAGATTTTGGAGGTGGGGAGGAGCAGTGGAGCCGTGGCCGAGTGGTTATCATCCCCTGAGCCCTGGAACCAGCAGAGCCCTGTGAGGAAGCATCCAGCTGTGTCTAGCTGTTTTTTTTTTTTTTCCATTTACCTCCGAAGGGCCCAGCAGACCTTTGCCACCGGAGCCCCTCTGCCGGGCGGCTCCTGCAGCCGCCTGCTATTGCAGCGCTGCCTGCCAGAGCCGCTGGGCGCTGCTGCAACATGGCTGGGGAAAGCCTGCACACCCAGCCCTCACGCTGCCTCTTGGAAACGGCCGCCACGGAGCCGGGGCTCGGGTGCTGAGAAGGGGATGGGAGCCGAGAGCGCCGGGCTCGTCGGCAGCGCGATCCTGTGTGTGTGCTGTGTGTGTGGGGGGGCTCCTGCCCTTCCAGCCGCCACCCCCCACAAGATGCTGCACGGCCTAAGCAGGGGTGAGCTGGTGGCTCGGGTCCTGAGGGACTTGGGCAGCAGGTGACATGACAGGCTGGCCCTGAAGCCCTGAGGAGGCCGGGAGTGGAGGCCTGGCAGGTCCCCATGGCTGCTGGTGGTTTGGAGTGGTCTGAGAAGGGGCAGAGGATGGTGAGGTGAGACCTGCAGGCGGGAGGGCTCTGGAGGTGGCTGTTCACCATGAGAACAGCAACAGCATTTTAGGAGCCAGCAACAAAAACATTCTTCTTGCCCCTCCTCCATGCTGGCCTCCGAAAGCCTCATGTCTGGGGCTGTGCCCAGCTTGGGGGGCAGCACAACCAGGGCGCAGCTGGGTAGAGGGCCCCATGGCCGCCCGTCCTGTTGATCCCATGTCCCCAAGCTCTATCCAAGGGTGGTGGTGGCCCCAGCACGGTGTGGGGGCAGGCACCAGTGGGGCCAAGGGGAAAATGCATCAGCTGGCCGTCTGTCCAGCCTGCCGTGACTCCTCGGTGGCAGAGCCTTGCAGGAGGGGAGACAGGAGCTGTGGTGTCGCTCCTCAGGGAGCCTGGCTGCCTGCAGGAAACCATAATGTCCCACAAGCGACAGCATCTCTGGAGGATGGAGACCTCACCACCTCCTCGGCAAGCTCAAGGGAGTGTTTTCATGCTGAGGCAGAGACCAGCCTCAGTGCTACGGGTTGTCTGTGTGCCTGACTTGTGTCTTTGGGTCTGGGAAGCCTGTGTGGAGGCCTTGGGTTGGGGAGCGAGGTGGGTGACCCTGCTTTTTGTGATGGGGGACCAAAGGTTGGTCTGGTTCTGAGGGAGCCCCAGCAGATGGGTTCGCTGGAGCTCCTGCTGTGCTGTGTTGTCCTGGATAGGCCCCATTGTGGAGCCTCTGACCCCAACCCTCCAAGCCAAGCCCTATGCCTGGTCCCTGCTCCTACAGCCAAACCCTGCAGGCAGGGGCTGCCCCTGCTTGTGCACTCACAGTTTTTGGGTGGCAGCTGGGGGATGCCAGCATTGTCGGGGGGTTGAGAGGTGTCCTCTGGCAGGGGTGCTGTCCTTGTTGGCCTCGGGGCTTTGCTTAGCCTCGTGCCAGCCTCCCTGAAGAGCCCCACACCTTCCTGCAGTGGCACACAGGTGGTACCCACGCTTCTCCTGCTGGCACTCAGGGGAAAGTTGGCCCAAATGTCCCTGTAGGGCCTGCTTGAGCTTTTGTGGACCATGATAGAGCTGATGGGAGTCATAGCTGCTGCTTGTTGCTGGTATTCCTAGCTTCTTTGAGGAGCAGGAGAGAAAGGCAGGGGTGTTCCCGGCATGGAGGGGCAGGGGGTTGAAGGAGAGCCCTCCTTGCCTCCCCTAGCAAGTCCTGGAGCATCCATGTGAGAGGAGGAAGGGGCAGCAGCAACGCGGAGATAGATTTCTTTATTCATTCCATTGAGCCAGGAGGTTTTGAACAGAGCAGATGCCTCCAGGCAGAGCTGGTAGGGAAGATGGAGCCTGGGATACTGTTGTAAGGGAGCCGAGAGACACCAAATACGGCGTCACAAGTGAAACCTGCCAGCGGCACCGAACCAGGGGAGCAGCAGCCGGCGGCAGAGGAGCTCAGCAGTGTGTCCCACGTGGCTCAGGGCTGGCTGAGGCAGCAGCAGGGCCGCGGGGGCAGAAAGCTGACCCCTCTCCAGCGGCGTGAAGCCAAAAGAAAGCCCCGGTGCTCTACAGGAAGGCGTCCCATCACTGTGACAGGGCCCTAATGGGACTCTTCTGTTCCTCCCTGTCTCAGCCAGCGATGGTGCAAGGGCAGGAGAAGGAGCCGGGGTAACCAGATGCCCTGCTGCAGGTGCTGGGGACCGGCTGCTGGAGCGCTACCAGGAGTCGGGCTGGCTGGCTGGCAGGCAGAGGCAGTCAGCATCCCCGGCAGAGAGCAGGGACTTGGCACCGGCTCAGCTGGGGAGGCTATTTTTTTATTTTTCTCCCCCTCCAGGACAGCTGATTCCATCTATTTTTAATGAGCTTGCCCAGGTTGCGCAGTGAGGAGACAGAGCAGCACCGGCAGCCACGGGCTGCACTGGGGCAGTGGGTGCCCAGCGCTCAGCATCCCCCCGCCAACAACTGACCCCAAGCCGGGGTCTGTCTCGGGGTGGGAGTGCGTGCCCCGGGGAAGGGGGGGGTCCTCCTCGATGCAGCTGCCCCTGAGCATGGAGTCGAGCGCCGAAGAGAGCTGGCTGGAAGACCAGTGGGAGAAATGGTAAGGGACCGACTGGGCATGGGGGCGGAGGGGCTGTCCCCAGGGGTGTGCATGGGGACGAGTGACAGCCCCTCGACTGTGGGCACATCGCCCTCTTGCACCGGCGCTGCCGCAGGACAGCAGCAAACTTGGCAGCGAGCGGAGCCCAAAGTTTTCCTGGCTGTGCAGGGAGACGTGCAGCAAATGGGGCCGCCGTGGGCGCGGGAATGTGCGTGTCCGGCAGGATTTTTCAGCAGGGTGAGAGGAGGGAGCTGCCAACATGCGGCGTGGAGATAAAAGGGCTGGCGTGTGTGGGGGGTCACCTCTTCTGCTGCTGGATGCAGGCAGGGATGGTGCTGGATGCCCACGCAGCATCTCCGTCCCCGAGGCAGGGCTGTGCCCAGTCCTGTGCTGGGACCCATGGCTCCTCACTGTGCTTCCACGCCTCGGTGGACAGAGGGAAGGGGCTGATGGTGCCCGGCCCTGGCGACCCGTGTAACCAGAGAAGAAATCGATCCAGGCTTTGAGGGAGGGTTTCGCTGTGAGCATCCTGCTCTGCGTTTCCTCCCCTCCTGCAGGCAGCAGCAGTAGGGCACGTGGGACTCCTCCCAGTGTGGCCCTGCTTCATCTCCTGTAGGGACGCCTCCACTGCATGCCACCCATGTCTGGCAGAGGACTTTTGGGCTGGGCTCTTGTGTTTCCCACCCCGGTAATGAACAGGCACGAGGAGCGTTGCGGTAGCACCACGTAGAAATGTTTTAATGCACGGGAGCCAGGAGCTCCCCGGGGATGCAAGCGAGCACGCGAGGAGCTGGGTAGTCAGCACATTTCCAGCCACTAAAAGGAAATCTCTGCAAACTTTCCAAAGGGAAGTAATGAGCCTGTGGGGCTGACAGCCATGAGGGAGCCATAAAGGGCTCATCGGGGCGGTGAGCGGTGCCGATGGATGCAGGGATGCTGCAGCCACCCCGGGGAGGGAATTTGGCACAGAGGGAACTCGCTGCCCTCTGTACTGCAGGCAGCACCTGGGCTGAGACACCCCTTCCAGCCTGTCTGTGAGGCTCACGTGCTGCTCATGCCACGGCCAGCAGGTTTGTGGTGTGTGCAAGGTCTGCAGGTCTTGATGTGATCACATGCCCCAGCAGGTCCATCCTCCAGCCGTGCCCCACCAGGCCCTTCCCTCCCCATGACCCTGGTGCATGCCCTGCTGGGCCTAGAGATGGTGATGGTGGGCCCAGGGCTGGTGTTGGTGGGCCCAGAGATGGTGATGGTGGTCCCAGAATTGGTGTTGGTGGCCCTGTTTGGGTGTGCCGTCCTGCCCTTTGCACGTGCAGTGCATGACCGCGGTCTCCGCTCCCTCCAGGCTCACCCACGACATCAGCCTCGAGGAGTTTGAGGATGAAGACCTCTCCGAGATCACCGATGAGTGTGGCATCAGCCTGCACTGCAAGGAGAGCCTGGCCGCCCGGGTAAGCACGTGGGGTGGGATACTGCATTGTGTCCATGTGTTTGATGCGGGCTGTGGTCAGGGAGGCGCTGGTGGCCTCCTGCAGCCTCTGATTTGGGGCCATCCCAGGGCAGGAGGAGGCTGCTGGGGCACCAGCACTGAGCCCCACGCCCTGCCCGGTGCCTGCTGCTGGGCGTACTGAGCCTGCTGGGGCGCGAGGCGGAGGCGAGCTGTTCCTAAACAGGGGAGCCGACCGTGCTCAGAAAAAAGCAGCTGCTAAAAATACATACAGATGGTTTAGACGGGATGTGGAGGATTGCCCGAGGAGCAGAACTGAAAGCAGTGGCTGCGAGAGGGTCTTTTCAGCCTGAAATGTCAGCGGTGAGAGCCAGGGAGCTCTCAGGCCCGATGGCGATGGCTCCCGCGAGACGAGAGCTTGCAGGATGTGTCTGGTGAAGCAGCCAGGCCCGGGGGGAGTGTTTTGGCTGGGTCTGGCCACGTGCACGGCGCGGAGGCTGGGAAACCGGGAATAACCCCGGCACGTGAGTGCTGGCTGCATCCCGTGGGGACGCGGCCCTGGCTGAGGGCAGGAGCCAAACTGAAGCCTTGAGCAGAGGGAGCTCCCGAGGGCTGGGCAGGTGGAAAATTCCCCCCCCTGGAGCCGGGAGAGTCTGGAGAAGGCGGCTGCTGGTTGGGGGACCCGGGGTCTGGGCGGGCAAAGATGCCCAGCAGCAAAATGACATTGCAAAGGGAGATACCTTGACAGAGGAGGGGGTTGGTGGGTTTTTTTTGTTGTATTTTTTTTTTGGTCCTGGGAAAACAATGATGACTTCATCACGGGCTATTTTAGCAGCTCTCCAGAAATAGTGGCTCAGGCACACAGCTTGCAAAGTGTGGCTGGCTCCGGCAAGGAGGTTGGGTGCAGCAACGTGGGTCATGGTGGCACAAGTGCAAGGCCCTGGCTTTGGGTTTGGCCTCGGTTTGCTTGCTTTTAAACACAGGGCAGCTTATTCCCAAATTCAGCAAGGTGGGTCCTGGTGAAAGCAGGCTGCAGCTAGCGAAGGCTTGTTGCATCATTCGTGTTCTGGGAGCTGCTGAAACTGTTTAATGCAGGAACAAGAAATAGAAAAAAAAATACCCTTCTTGGAAATACTGGAGAGTGAGAGGAGGAGTGCCCGAAGGAAAAGAGCAGGGATACGCCTGCATTAAACCCGCATGGGCTGATCCTGATCCAGATGCACGAAAAGGCTTGAACCAGCCACAAAGATACAGACGTGGGGAAACAATCACTTTGATTTTACAGCACAATAAGGCTCCTGGAAATGCCGGGCTTCCTCTCGTTACCACCCCTGGCTCAGGGTGACCTGGACCGACTGCAAACACCTGCCCCAGAGGGGTGATGCCAGCAGCGGCACTGTGCCAGGGACCCAGCGCCTGGGCAGGCGGGGAGCAAAGCGGGGCTGGGATGCAGCAGAAAGGCGGCTGCTTCCTCCGGGTGGCTTTGCAAAACTTTCCTCAGACCCTGCCTCTCTTCCCCACCGCCAGCCTTCGGGCTGTGCCAGGCCTCAAGGCTTTTCCACGTGAGGGAAACAAGCAGCATCCGCCGTGTGCCACTCCATTAACACGTACCTGCAGTGGTTGTAGTTCCCTCTCAGCTACTGAATCCTGAATGGCGCTTCACTCCTAGGGCGTACGTTCCTCAAAAACAGGCACTGTTTTGCTCTTCTGCGTCCTTCTGGGACTTTCCCTCCTCTGAGTTCTCCGAGTGATTGCCACAGCTACAGGATTGCCGAGGCAGCATCATTAGCAGTCTAGGCAGAATGTCACCAGCTGACTCGAATACGCCTACCTTAGCTAGGTCTCACCAATTTAGCTGGCATATTCCCCCAGCTCTTCTCCCGTGCCTCTGTTTCCTTGTTAAAATCCAGGTGATTTGCCACAACCGGTGGCATCTGCCACGGGAACCACTGAAATCTTTGTGTTAGGGCCAGCGTAAAAAATGAAGGCGATGACCACTGAAAGCCTTGGTGGTCCGGAGGGGGCGAGCAGAGTGGGCAAACTGGCCGGGCTGAGGCTGGAAATCCTGCCTTTGGTTTGGTGCTGGGGTCAGCGCTCCTGCGGGGTGCCGGGGAGGCAGGTTAGGACCAAGTCCCCCTACGCTGTAGCGGAAGGAGGGAGGGAAGGCCGGCAGCCACGGCGATGGGCACGTGGGGTGGGATGCGCCATCCCCTGCTGCTTTAAAAGGCTGAGGCCAACTGGCACGGCCGTCCTCCGGCCCTCCCAGTCTCCTGACCGAGCCGCTAATCCCGGCAGGGCTGTGTGAGCCGGGCGGGCGGTGCGGCGCGGGCGGCGGGCGGCGGGGAGGGCAGCCGGCTGCAGGCCGAGATGCTGCAGCTCGACCTCATCGACGCCACCGGGGATGCGCCGGCCGAGGAGCAGACGGAGCCCCAGCCGCTGCAGAAAGCCCCCCAGCCCGCCAGCACCGAGAGCTACCGGCCCAAGCGACCCACCACGCTCAACCTCTTCCCGCAGGTGCCTCGCAGCCAGGTGAGAACTGGCCCGGGGGGGTGGGAGGGCGTTTGGGGGCTTTTTCCCCCTGGCTTTTGCCCCTCAGCTTTTGCCCCCTGAGCTTTTTCCCCCCTGCTTTTGCATGGAGGGTTTTCCCAGACGCTGCCGTCCCCATGAGGGGTGATGTTTAGGTGCCCTGCATGCTGCCCCTCTGAGCTGGCCTCCCTGAGCCCCATCCCTCCTGCAAACTTTGCACACCCGCGCAAGGTGTGCCGCTGCACGCAGGGCTATTTTTGCCTTCCTCCTGCCGTCGGCAGTGGCTTCCCTTGCCAAGTAGGAGGATTTTCGTGGCGGTGACGCGCAGCTGAGGAGAGCAAAGCGAGAGGCAGGTGTCCCCGTGGGTGACAGATGGGGAGTAGTCGGAGCTGGGTGTCACCAGCCCGGCACAGGCAGCTGATGCCAGCTCTCTGCCTGAGGCCATGGGTGGGAGGAGGAGGAGGAGGAGGAGGAGGAAGGCACGGAGCCAGGACAATGCCCGCAGGGCAGCTGGCACCGGGGACAAAGGCAGCAGGGATGGGGAGGCGGGGGGAGCTGGCTGGAGCATAATGGACAAGGGGACAGCAGGCAGCCTTGTCCCACCCTGCGCAGGGACCCCGAGGAGCCGGTGGCACGTGGGAGCCACATCCAGCTGGGGGGACGGGGACAGCAAAGGCACCCCCCGGGCAGTTGGTCCCAACCAGTGTCCAGACCTGCGGAGAGGTATTTTTGGGGGGGTGGCGTGTGTGTGTGTGGGGTGCATAGATGGTGGGCTGGGGAGGGGGAGGGTGTGGGGCCACACTGGGAGCCACGGGCATGACCTGAGGTGAGGACATGGGGAACAGGAGCTTTGCAGCACAGGGTCTGATGTGGCTGGCAGCGGGAGCCCGGAGCGAGCAGGGATGGGCACATGGAGCCCGTGTGTGTGCCCCAAGGACAGGACAGGGCACTGGGGATCCCACAAATCTTGGTGGGCTTCAGGGCAGAGGCTTTCTTTGTGTTGGTGGGGAAGCAAAGCGAGCAGGGCAGCTCCCGTGCTGATGGTGATGGCTGCAGGAGAAAACCCCGAGAGTCCCAAGCTTGGTGCTTGAGCAAAAACTAACAGCGTGGAAAACGCCGCTGCTGCTGGGGGAGAAATACCCGCGCTGTGCCCCAGAGCTGCCTGCAAAGCCTGGGAGCAAAGCGTGCCCAGGCGGGTGGGCTGCACCCAGGGACGGGCACGGGCACCGTGGGGAAGCGCTCGGGCGATCCCAGTCAGCGCCCAGGGACCGTGACGGCCCCGGCCGCTGTGCATCGCTGTGGGATGGGGAGGGACGGCTGCCACGTGCTGTTTACTGCCCGGGTGACAAGGCGGCTTTGTTCTCCTCCCCAGGACACCCTGAATAACAACTCCCTGGGGAAAAAGCACAGTTGGCAGGAGCGGGTGTCCCGGTCGTCGTCCCCTCTGAAAACGGGTGAGTCGGGGGACTGGTGGCCAGGGGCCTCGCACCCTTTGGTGGCTCCTGGGAGTTGATCCCCGGCCTGGAGCATGGGGCGAGCAGTGCTGGAGGTTGGGGAAAAATGTCCCCAGTTGGCGCATGTCCAGTTTCAGTCTGGAGCATCCCCGTCGGTGGGAACACCAACGCTGCTCTCCTCCCCGCAGGTGAGCAGACCCCTCCCCACGACCACGTTTGCCTGAGTGATGAGGTCAATCACCAAAACAGCACAACCTCCACCAAAGACCGGGGCACGTCCACGGAGAGCCCGTGCCGGCGCACAGCAGCCACCCAGATGGCGCCCGCCTGCGTCGCCTCGTCCCGGCCCCCCGAGAAGCACCAGGCCACCAGCAGGCCCCCGCCCCACGGAGCCAGCGTGGTGGTGGTGACGACGAGGGGCCCCGAGGCCCACCGGGACCGCATCCGCTACCAGACGGACGTGAGGCTGGAGGCCACGGAGGAGATCTACCTGACGCCCGTGCAGAAGAACTCAGACCCACTGGAGACCGAAAAGCCGTTCCTGTCCCAGTCCAGCGAGAACCGCATGTCCATCAGCTCTGACATCGACACCTCCAGCTATTCCGCCTTGGCAGGGAAAACCAACCCCTCCATCAGCGAGGAGGACGAGGTGCTGGACTATATGTCCTCCCCTGACAAGACGAGCCTGCCCCGGGCCTCCTGTGTGGGTGGGAGCAGTGGCTACCGGCCGGGCCACAACCTTCAGAGAGCGTCGGTGAGTTCGGACACCAGCGCCCTCTCCTACGACTCGGTCAAGTACACTCTGGTGGTGGATGAGAACGTGCAGCTGGAGCTGGTCAGCCTCAAGCAGTGCTACTCGGGCTACAGCGACGAGAGCGACTCAGCCACCGTCTACGACAACTGTGTCTCCTCGCCCTACGAGTCGGCCATCGGCGAGGAGTACGAGGAGGACGCGCTGAAACGCGACTCGGTCTGCCTCTCTGAGGACTCGACGCCCGAGGCGGACATCCACTTCTCCAAGAAGTTCCTCAATGTCTTCATGAGTGGCCGGACACGCTCCTCCAGTGAGTGCTGGGCAGAGGGAGGAGGTGGGGGGGGGGGGGTCTGTGTCCCCAGGCAGCCCTGCAGGTCCCTGGTATAAGCTTGCCTGGTCCAGGGTGCCCTGCAGGGCCTCCAGCAAGATGGAGAAGCTCCAGCAGGTGCTGGCTCCACAGTCTGGGACTTCTTCCCTTGTGGCCAAGGGGTATGGAGGGGCTGGAAAAGCCTCATGAGCTGCAGGCTCACACAGCTGGGGGCATTTCAAGCTGTTTTTTTTGCCTGAGTTAAAGCCACGAGGCATGAGCGAGGGCCGTGTCCTTCTACCTGTGGTGGTGCTGACCCTCAGAGCTGCAACGTGCCCCTCTACCTTCTTCCCCAGGTGCCGAGTCCTTCGGGTTGTTCTCCTGCATGATCAACGGCGAGGAGCAGGAGCAGACCCACCGCGCTGTCTTCAGGTGAGCGCGGGCAGTGTCCCAAGGCCGTCCCCACCCAAACCATGCTGCTTCCAACATGGGGAGCCTGGGGGCCAAGCTGTTGTCCTCAGCTCAGGCGCTGGCTGGGCAATACCTGCCCAGGGGTGAGAGACCCCCCCCAGGGCACTCAGGACCTCTCTGGGGAGCCACGTGAGGGATGCCTGAGGGGATAGATAACCCTGTGTGCGTACCAGGGTCCTGCTGCCCTTTGAGCCTAAATCCACTCAGATCTCCATTCAGCATCCCAGATCTTGGTGAACTACACTTGCTGCCCACCCGTGCTGGCCGCGGGTCCCACGTTGCCCCCGTCCCAGCAGCCTGTGGGTAAGCAGCCCACCAGAGCGGCCGGGTGCCAGTGACTCCCTGCCCAGGTTCGTGCCTCGCCACGCGGACGAGCTGGAGCTGGAGGTGGACGACCCCTTGCTGGTGGAGGTGCAGGCGGAGGATTACTGGTACGAGGCCTACAACATGCGGACAGGTGACCGGGGCATTTTTCCTGCCTACTACGCTATTGAAGTCACCAAGGACCCAGACCACATAACAGGTACCAAGCCCCTGTGATGGTCGGTGATGTTGCTCATCTCTTGCCCATCCAGGCAAGGAATGATGGGGTGGCTCCAGCCGGTGGTGGTGGGGGCTTGTACCCGATGCTCGGCAGGGAACTCTGCAGCTGTGGGAGCATGGCCAAGGCCATCAGAGATGATCCCCGCCACGTGCTCTGTCTTCCAGCTCTGGCCAAGAACAGTGACTGGATGGACCAGTTTCGGGTGAAGTTCCTCGGCTCGGTGCAGGTTCCCTATCACAAGGGCAACGACGTGCTGTGCGCAGCCATGCAGAAGGTAGTGTCCCACCCTGGGTTGAGCCCCTGCAAGGGGCGAGCTGTCCTCACGTGCTGCCCATGAGTGCCAGGCCTTTGTGTCTCTGTCTCCCCGCAGATTGCCACCACGCGCCGCCTTACCGTGCACTTTAACCCACCCTCCAGCTGTGTCCTGGAGATCAGCGTGCGTGGGGTCAAGATTGCTGTGAAATCTGATGACTCCAAGGAGCACAGCAAGGTAGTACCCACTCATCTCATCCCTTCCCTACTTGCTGCTCTTAGCTTGGGAATTAAGGGTCTCCACCCAAATGAGCTCCTTGTTCCATGAGAAACACCATCCAAAGGGTTGTAGGCCCACCATTAGGCCCCCCCAAGCCTGGTGGGACTCCAGTTTTGGGCCGTACCACAGAATGGTGCCCTCACAGCTGCCAAGTGCGTTGTTGTGCTGGGATGCTGCAAGCTGAGCTGCACTCGTAATCCGTCAGCTGCTCCTAAACCTTTCTGCTACTATTTTGAGTGGCGTCCTCCAGATCTGCCCCGTAATCTCTTTAGCTGGGCATTGCAGGCTGCTGCTAAGTGTTCTCCATAAGTAGCCTAGCAAGATGCTGTGTGGAGGCAAGCGAAGCCTTCACAGCAAGCCTTTTGGAAACCTTGCCTTTGGACGGGGTTCTGGATTAGTCCATGGCCATGGGTACCTTGGTGGAGAGCTGAGCTCAGCCTGAGCTCCTGTTTCCAGGGTTGGAGACCAGCTGCCCCGCAGGGCAGGTGGGGAGGAGTGTTGACAAGTCTTTTCTCTGTCCCCCCCAGGTAAACAAGTGTAGCCATTTTTTCCAGCTGAAGAACATTTCCTTTTGTGGATACCATCCAAAGAACAACAAGTGAGTAGCGGGAGGTGTGGGGAAGCTCTCAGTGCCTCAATGCATGGCGGCTTCGCTGCCTTCCTGCCTCCAGCATCCCCATCCTGAGAGCTCCCCTTCCCCTGTAAGCCACAGCTTCATGTGAGGAGCATCCTCTGGATGGGTTTCACATCCCAGACCTGGGACAAGGGAGCTGGTGGCCACTGGGGTTTGGGACCCCCTTTGCCAAAATTGGGCACTGGGGGTACTTGTTCCTGCCTGACAGTCCATTCTCACCCACTCTCTCTGCCCTCAGATATTTTGGGTTCATCACCAAGCACCCTGCTGACCACAGATTTGCCTGCCATGTCTTCGTCTCGGAGGAGTCCACAAAGCCGCTCGCGGAGTCCGTAGGGTGAGTCCAGGCTGGGGCGGGAGGAAGGTGCTCCCTCCTGATAGACAGGAGGAGCAGCACCTGGCTCCTCTTCCCTACAGCGAGGGGACTGGGGCCAGAGCCGGGGCTGACGCTGCTGCGGGCAGCGTGTTCCTGACAGCGCTGGAACAAATCCCGGTGCAAAGCTTTGCAGGCAGATGGCTGAAAGCCATGCGCTGTGTGGAGGCTCGGCCCTGGGATGGAGACCTCGCTCCAGCGGTGCCCCTGGGTGCTAATGCATGAGGCTCCTGGGGCCAGACGGGGTTTGACCTGACAGCAAGGGCGAGAAGGGGAGCAAAACAGGCTCTGTAAGTGCCTCGGGGAGGGCACAGCTGAGCTCTGCTCCATGCTGTGTTGCAGGAGGGCTTTTCAGCAATTCTACAAGGAGTATGTGGAGTACACGTGCCCCACAGAGGACATCTACCTGGAGTAGGGGCTGGCACGGGCGCCTGCTGCACAGCCAAGGCTCGCCCCTTCCCCATCGTGCATGGACAAGAGCTGCTTTGAGACCAGAGGAGGAGCGGGCCCAGGGAACGGCTCCCCGGGGCACCGAGCTGCCTCCTTTCGTGGCTCCCCTTCCTCGGGCTGGGGCTGGGGGGACGGGAGGGGGGAGGGCTGGACAAATCGTGTTTATTGTACAAAATATTTAGTTTATTCTATTGGAGAAGTGCCCACGGGGTGCCCTGCCTGTGAGTGCTGGAGGGGCGGGCAGCAGCCTGCTCCAGCCCTTCCCTGCTGCAGGCTGGGGTGCCAGCATCTCCTCCCTGTGACCGTGGCCCAGCTTCCCGTCACACCCCTCGGGGGGTGACTTTTAACGCAGTGGCAGAGTCGGACTCCTGCAGGATGAAGACACAGCAGCTACAGCCAACAAGAACCACGTGAGAGCTCCTGCCTGGGGAGGGGACATCGCTTCCCTGCCAGGCTCTGGGGACAAGGCTGCTGGGCGGGGAGGACAGAGCCCAGTGGCTCTGCTTTGAGTGCCAGCGAAAGGATGAGCTGAGACAGCTCACCCCTGCCTCTGCCCCCTTTCCTCCTCTCTTATATCCATACCCTGGTGAGAAAGACCCCCCCCGTACCTCTGCAGTGACCACACCGTGGGGAAGGAAGCGTTTCTCTGCCCCTGTCCCCTCTCCCCTCCAGCCGCAGGTGGCAGGGGCAGGGCTGAGCCACCCCACCATGGTGGGTCTCAGCCCCGTGCAGACCAGGGTGCCTGCCAGAAGCGGAGCAGGGAAGGGCTAAAGCCTGCAGGGAGCCACACACATCTCCAGGGAGGTTAAAAACAACAATAACAACAACAAAAACCTTTCCTGGTCCCTGCACCCAGCGGTCTCCGTGCTTCAGCTGGATCTGCTGTGATGGCAACAACTATTAAATATGATGGTTCATGGAGCAGTGCTGCGGTGCTCTTTGTGTCCCACAGCGGTAGGTTTGGGCCCTGGATTCCCCCTTCCTTTGGGGGTGCAGGAGGTGCTCGAGTACCTCAGGTTTCCTCCGAGAGCCCCGGCTGCAGACCTTAGAGGCCAGAGACCACTGTGTGGTTGTGGGATAACTTACCTCTTGCCTTTCCATTTACACTACCAGGAGAACTCTGGCTCTGTTATCTCTATAGTTACCATTATGTAGTTGAAGACAGCAATAACATCCCATCTCAGCCTTCTCTGCTTCAGGCTGAGCAGCCCCAGCTCCTCTAGCCTCACATCCCCTGAGGTATGGCTGGAGACCCCTGTTCCTGCCCCCCAACACCTACCTGTGTGCCCCGCTGTCCTGCAGGAGTATAGGGCCAAGCGGGGGGGGGGGGGGGGTCACAGGTGGGCATCGTAGTAGTACTCCAACAAATCAAGCTCATCACGCTTGGTTTTTCCAGCTCTGCGCAGTCCTGCAGGCCGCTCCCGGGCTGCCCGGGTCCTGAAGCGAGGCTGCTTTGGTTTAATGCCGTAATCTGTGGGTAGGCAGTGGGGTGAGGGCCAGGGAGCTGTCCTTGCCTTCCCTGGAGGGGTGAGTGCACGGGAGGGGGCTGGGGGAAGAGCTGTACCATCCACCAGGCCAAAGTGCTGCTGTGGGTGCTCCAGGAGGGCAGAGAAGTCCTCAGGGACTGAGTAGCTGTGGAAGAAACCCAGAGGTGGGAGTGAGCCGGAGCCCTCCTCCACTCACCCGCGTCGGCACCACCAACAGCAGCCTAGGCCTGCTCCAGGAGCACTGGGGTTGCAGAAGGGGCACCCAGCCCCTGCGGCACCACTGCAGGTACCGGGACAGGGGGGAGAGGAGGAGAAGTGCCCTCACCTCTGGCGCAGGGGCAGAGGGAGCGCAGCCGCCAGCAGCTGGGCGAGCAGCAGGAGCCAGCACCGCATGGCTGGGCCCTGTCACCCACCCCTGTCAGGTTCCGCAGCGAGGTCACAGAGGAGCCACCCGGGTGGCCCCAGACCTTCTCACTCCTCTACCTTCCAGGCTTTACCTTCTTCAGCATCCTCCTTGTTAGAAGCCCAAATGGATGGAGCTGCTCAAGTCACTTTTCCACGCTGCCAGCTGAGGTGGCAACACGGCCGCTAGGCGCTGACAGGCCCCAGGGTCCCCTTGCTGCTGCGCCCCCACCCCCCCACCCCATCGCGGCTGCTGAGACAAGAGGGCTGCGAGCCCTGCATCCTGCCAGCCCCCTGAGGATGGCCCAGGGAGGAACACCTCCCTCACCCACAAGGCCAGCTTACCGCTGGCCAGGCCCAGGCGGCACCCGCTGGCAGGAGGCAGGCTGCTCGGGGGCAGCCCAGTGCCAGAGGCTGGCTGCCCCTCGTTCTGCCCGAGGGAGCAGCCCACGGCAGCTGACAGACCAAACTGATGGCTCACATGTCCCTGAACTATCAGAGCAGGTACAGAAGATGGCCATAGCTGCCTAAGCCTCAGCTGGACCCTTTATTAAGTGCTGCACAGCAGTATTTGCTGAATTAATCTCTCCAGTTCTCTTCTCTGCCCTTGGCCAACCCCCTGAGCACTGGCTGGCAGCCATTCTGCAAACCCTTTTAGCATGTTAGGTGCTAGCACAGCATCCTGCAAACTGTGTCAGGAAACTGGGGGCTGAAGCAGGCACCTGGAGTTACAGATAGTCATAGCTGAGCATACAGGCCAGAGCAAAAAGCCTCTAAGAGAGGATATTAAAACAGAAAGCACATCCCTGAGTAGACAACTGCAAAAGCTGCTCTTTCTGATAGGGACAGACCTGCTGGCAACCAGACTCAGAAGACACAAGGGAATCCCTGTCAAGCAAGGGAAAGGAGGTCCTTCAGCTCAGCTCTTTCAGTTCAGGCAGTTTATTTGACAGAGAAGCCCGCTCCAAGCAGATTGGCCAGGCACTGCCAACACAAGCAGGCTGCAGGTCAACCTCAGCGCCATGAGGTGGGAGACAATGCTCTCCAAAAATCACTATGCTGCCTGGCTTTATAATAGTGCAGCTGTACAAAAGGAGGAAAAAAAAAATCAAGTGCTTAAAAAAGGTCATCCCGTCACCATCACTGGAGCCACAGCACTGTCCGCAGAAAGAGGTGGCCAGGGTCTCTCCACACATGTAGCGTCCATCATTCAGTTAGATCTGTTTAAAAATTACATACACCCCTCCCTCCCCACCCTGCAAAACAGGAGCTTCTCATTGATGGTTTAACTGAAAATTAATCATTATCAACACCCCTTCCCCCAGCCTGCTTGCCCTCCTTAGAAACATCCAGCCATGATCTTAGCAAATAAGAATCATCATTTTCTCATCAGCCCCAGTTGTAGAAATAGATTTTCTGCCAGGCAGGTAAGTAATCCATCAGTGGCCCTGAAACAAGAGAACAGAGGGATCGCACATGTAAAGGCAAGAATTTGAAGCTGTATGCATATGAGGTAGCTACCCCCTCCTCATTATGATACCCAACAATTCCAAATCTCCAATTACACAACTCAGAAAAACCCAAGAACAGAATGGGTATTTTTGCCAAGAAGGGAGGCAACTCTGGGCTGTAGTGCCAGAGATTAGAGCGGGACCAAGAGGTGTGTGAAGCATGGTCAGCACAGGTACGGTGTGGAACATCACTCCCTCAGTGCTGACGTGTCCAAGCTCTGGAGGGAAAGGGCTTCTGCAGTGCCCAAGGGGAAAACCTGCATACAGTGAGTCAGGAGGACACAGCCATGGCACAGGGAAGAGGGAGACAACTCGGCAGTAATGGGCAGGTGCAGACACAGAAGGAACTGCTGTACAGCAAAAATGCTTATGCTGGCACAAGGATTAATGCAGGCTCCAAAGCCTCTCTGAAATCAGTAACTGGAGGAGTGGCTCCTGAGCTAGCCAGCTTTGTGACTTCCTCAGAGAAAGGACAGACCCATAAAGCCAGGCTAATCTAATGCCTTATCACTGCGATGAACTGCTTCACATCAGCAGGGAAGAGGGGGAAGTGAAATTTTGGCCAATGACAAAGGGATCCTCAGGTGAAAGACTAGAAGACAGACCTGGTTCGGCCCTTTGGTTTGCAATCCCTTCCTGGCTGGGTCAATGCCTCTAGGCAACTGTTTACCCCGCACATCTGTATTGCGGACCGGGGATCAAAGAAAAGAGTGCAGAAGCACTGGCTGCAAAACAGGGCTGTGGTGCACTGGTGCAGCCGCAGAAAGGCAGCCCAGGGGAACAGGCCTAGGTGGCAGAGACAAAGCTCTGCAGCCTGCAAGGGGAAATGATTAATCTTTTTCTGTTCCAGTTTAAAACAACACCAGTATCAATACAAGCTGCACTGCTGCTAACCATCAGGGACTTCTCAGTTCCTTCCTCAAGTGGTAAACTCCTTTACGAACATTCTGTGTAGCTCCTGTGATTTTTCTCCATCCAACAGAACCAGGGATACAGCAATGGGGCCCACTTACGTGTGATAAAGCCAAGTCCAGGCACGTAATCAGCCAACAAGCGCAGGAGGAAGAGGATCCTGCCCCTAGGAAGGGAGAAAGTATGAGCAAGTCCAGTGGGATATCTGCCCCAGCTGCTGCGAGCACTAACAGCAACGGCAGCTGTTAGGCAAGGGCTTGTATTAACCTGGTCACAGGCACCCAGACCTCTTCAGATCTGCTCACCCAGTCCCCTGATGCTATTTCTGTTAAAAGGGAAATTCTCAGCAAAAGCCCAGCAGGGGCCCCTTACTCTGAGTATCGGTCATAGAAAGGAGATCTCAACAGGTAGTACAGCAGCAGGATGGTTCGTCGCCTCATCTCCGCTCGCTCTCGCCTGTTCAGGTCTTTCAGATCACTCAGCAAGCTCAGACTGGAAGGAGAAGGGCAGAGAGCTAACTCAAGGCAACAGCAGCCAACAGAAAAAAGGAAATGGGTTTCTAAATGCCCTCTGTTCACAGCTCCATGCTGAGCAGTCTGCACCAGCTTTCTGATGGGCAGTACAGACCAGAGAGTACTGCAAGTGTTGTAGAAAATACCTAAATGTGCAAATCTCCCAGTTAAAAACCAGGCCTAGCCCCTGTGCATATGTCAGTAGGGCCAGTCCTGGACTGGGGAACAGGGGGAAGTACGATGCCCAGCCATGACCAACCTCAGGTACCTGCAAAGACTTTCTTAGACTGACCTTGAGATGTCCAGGACTGCTGAGAGGAGCCAGGGTTTCCATGATCTCTGGCCCCACACTCCTAAACTCAATACTAGGAATGCACAGTCAAGGAATAGAAAGAACCAAAGACGCCTAACAAGAGGCACACAGACAAGTGACCCCCTGGGTACCAGCAAAGCTCTAAAGAGCCCAGGAGAATACACTCCAAGGCAGTGCTGGAGGGCCCCAGGGAAGGGGTTGGAGGACTTGCACCCACAGCTCAAGCAGGTGACACTGGCTGTCAAGATGTAAGAGGAGGAAGGACTCCCAAGAGCCCTGCACAGGCAGGGCAGCAGCAGGAAAACAGGAGCGAGGTGTGGTACCACCCTACACCAGGGCTCGTTGGACGAGCCCGTAGCACCCTCTGCTGGCACCCAAGGCACGGAGTGTGCCCTCATGCAGCCAGGGCAGGATACAGTGAAGCAGAGGACGGGTAATGTAGATCGATTCTGCAATGGTTTCTTGAAGACCCAGGGGGGTAGGAGGCTGGTTCATCTCTGCTCTTCGGCTCTGCGTCTCCTCCCTCTGCTGGGGGGACCCCCAGTGCCTGGACTCCAGGGACGGAGCTGAAACAAGAAGATCAGGTATGGCATGGGAGAGCTTAAAGAGATGCACCAACAGCAAAGCTGTGGCTGCCCCTCTCCACCTGCTGCAGCTGACCAGCACCCTCAGAGCCTGCCTCCACAGGGGACACAGCAGGGAGAGGTATTCCTAAGATCCATGCTCCTCAAATCATTACCACGCTGTAGGGTTGTCTCCACCACACAGGTTGCTTTGGACAAGACAACTCTAAGTGCTGGTCTTGCACCATGTGCCTGAATTTCCATTGCTTTGATATCCCCCCACCCACAGGGCCCAGCAACTGGCAGGATATGCCCCCATACAAGTTCATCAGGTTTTGCTCTTTACTGCCCACACCCAGGTCACACATACAGGGCACCGAGCAGAAACAGCTCTGACAAGGATAGAAAACAGGCTCAGCTACTTACTGTTCTGAAGAGACCGCACAACACGGCTAGAACGCCTGCCAACATAGGTCTGATCCTTCCCTGAGGAGTTGCCTTCCATGTCTGTGGGAGAAAACAGCCACAGGGTGAGGCTCCAAAGGAACACATCTGAACCCAGAGCTGGCAGCACCCTTCCCTACATTGCAGCAAGCAGACCAGACTGAAGGTTTGACCTACTGAAGGACTACTGCTACACAGAGCTCTCACAGGGTGAAAAGTTAATCTGCCTGACATTGTCCAGGCCTAGCATCTCTGTCCTCACCATCAGGCCAGTGGACAGCTTGAACCACAATTCAGCCTGTGGGTCCAGGCTTAGACCCTTCTGCCCCCTCCTTCCAGACTGTCGGGTAACACTGTCTCTAAACTAATCCACGCTCTGGAGAGGGTGGAAAGGAAAGCACAACACAGCGCAGCTTTGCGTGCTGAACTCTGAACAGCTCCCTAGAAACTCCAAGCAGGACAAGACGTGGCCCAGCAGATGCCAAGCCGGTGACAGCACTGAGGGCTCACCTTCGGGATGGAGAGGTGGCTGCTGCTCCCTGTTCAGCGGCACTATGGGAGGAGATGTCTGGATGCCAGCTTTGTACCACAGCAGGAGCAGGAGGCGAAGGATGGCTCTGTGGGCAGACATGCAGAAGACTTCAATATCAAGCTATGGAGCTGTGCTCCTGCTGCGCTCGAAAGGTGGCATTCCCCAGAAGAGAACATTCAGGTCTGCTCAGGGAACTGTCCAGAGGGTAAGTGCTCCCTTCCAGCACAGCATCCAACACACTGCAGGGCTCCAAACTTCCAGCCTCAGGGACCAGCAGCTCAGTCCTGCTTGGCCTTTATCCTGGGGTAACGCCAAGCCCCTCCGGATCCCCTTTCTGAGCACACGCAGCCCCTTCCCCTCCACCTGCAGCACTTACTTAGCCAGCTGGATGAGGACGATGATGGTCCATCGGCCCATCTCCCCCCACATCCTGGCTGTCCCCATCTCTGCAAAGACCTCCACACATTCTAGCACGCTCAGCCAGGTCCGCAGCTTCTGCTGGGGCAGTGACTGCAAAACACAGAAGAGGAGGGAGGGGGACAGGATGCAGGTTCTGCTTGTGAGTTAAAAGGGGTGGACACACAGCTCAGACTGGTGGGACTCTCAGAGCTAAGAAAGCGATGGCCTTGGAAGTCACGGCCTCAGAAACAAGAAGTGGTGCCCCTCCTACAGCCAGAGGCTAAAGGCAAGCCCTTTTCTCTACCTCCAGGCAGGGGCAGAACACATCGCAATATTCAATGGAGCTGCTACATCAGAAACAAGGAGAATTTCACAACTGTATGTCAGGCTGCTATCTATTCCAACTAAAACAGCTTAACAAGTATCCTGGATTGTGGCACAGTGCCTAAACTCCAAAGGTAAAATCCTCTCTTCCTCCTTGTTCTAGAGCTGGAGCACACGATGAACCTCCTCCCTGGTCAGAGTTGAGAACACAGCACACCTGGAGCGCAGGGAAGGGAACCCAGGGTCCGCAGCCACTCCAGAGTGAATGCCCGCTAAATACAAACTGACAGCATGAGCCTAGATCCCAGGCACGAACCCTGTGACAGCCAGGAGGGACTCTTCTGGCCTGAGCCCCTATTCCCTATTCCTCACAAGGGAACGTGCTGATGCTGTTCACCTCAACGTAGACCATGTATTACTCAAAAAGTATCAATAAGGAAAATACAGCTGAAATCCACTTCATCCCACATTCGGCCTTTAACACCCAGAGAAGCCAGTCATCTGCATTTTTGGTCGTTACGTACCTGATGTCCCAGCCAGAGAGCTGCCTGCATGGGCTGACTCTGAGCCA
The DNA here is from genome assembly GCF_013377495.2 of Cygnus atratus. Classification (NCBI taxonomy): domain Eukaryota; kingdom Metazoa; phylum Chordata; class Aves; order Anseriformes; family Anatidae; genus Cygnus; species Cygnus atratus. The sequence goes on from NC_066366.1 coordinate 33,202,313, forward strand.
CCCGCATCTAAACCCACTCAGCAGGCAAGCTTGCGACATCGAGGCCTGTCTGGGAAAAGAAAAGCCCTCCTGCTCCTTCCCCCAAAGGGTCTAATGAGTACTGAAAGCCAACCTGGGGCTCTTACAAAAGAGACACGGGAACCGAATCAGAATAGCAATGGCTATTCAGTGACTGCGCTCCTCAAAAAGAGCGGTGGGGCTCCCGGAGCAAGCCAGGGCCTGATTTCTGTGCTCTGGGAGTGCTCTCCTCCAGGCCAGCAGCTACAGTGCAGGGCTGCTGTTAGCACGCATTCAGCGGTTGCCTCTGACCTCTGTGTACCTGGCAGCTAGGACAGTCCGCGGCAGGGCCCTGTAAGTTTCTGTGGGCACCCCCTGAGAGCACAGCTCCTGCTAGGGAAAGAAACCCACGTCCCGATTCCTCCTCCCACGCTCTCCGGCCTTACCACTGGCAGGCTCCGCTGCAGCTCCTTCCGCAGGATCCAGTCGTTCAGCAGCACCAGGAGGTTGGAGGCAGAGTACACTGCAAGGCAGCGAGCACAGCGCGGTTACGGGGCGCGAGGGGAAGGAGAGGGGCGAGAAGAGCCCCAGGCTCCAACCCGGTGACGGCCAACGGGGGCACCGGGCCGCCCCTACCTACCGAGCTCCGACAGCTCGTGGGCGTCCGCGAAGCGACCTGCGGAGGGAGGAGAGCGGGTGGCACCGGGCACGGCACCGGGGATGGCACCGGGCACGGCACCGGGGGGCAGGGGGCCCGTCCGCACCTGGCAGCAGGTAGGAGAGGCCGCGCACGGTGCCCTCCAGCTGGGCGGTGGCGGCCGGGTGCCGCCTCACGTAGTCCTGGTAGCGCTGGCACAGCTGCCGCAGCCGCCACGCCGGGCCGCGGGACGCCGACGGGGACGGGGACAGCGACGGGGACCGGGACGGGGCCGCCATGGCACCGCGCCGCCTCCCGCAGCCGCCGCGCATGCACGGCCCGCCCAGCGCCGGCCGCCCCATGGGCGCCGGGGCGGGGGTTTAAAGGCACGGCGGCGGCGGCGGCGGCCCCGGTCCCGGTGGCGGCCCGGCAGGTGCGGGGCGGCTCCGGGAGGGCGAGGGGGGGGGGTCCCGTGCCCGGTGGTGGGGGTCCCGGGGGGCTGTGGCTAGGGAGGGGGTGCTCGGTGCCTCCGGTGAGGGGAGCCTGCCCGCCCGGAGAGCTGGCGGTGGGGTCCGCGGGGGGTTGTTATATCTGGTGGCAGCGCTGGTTGTAAAAGGGGTTATCGGTGGTGTTAAGGAGGGAGCGCGGGGTGGCTGGGTACGTGATGAGGTATCCTGTGTGGGTGCTGGTGGGTGCCTCTGCCGGCAGCTGGGGGTGAGCTGGGGGGTCCCCTTCGGGGGGGCTCAGCTCTGATCCCCGAGGGATCCGTCTCCCCACGGCATGCAGCTGAGTGCCAGCTGTTTGCTCTGACAGGGGTTTTATTTCTGGACGTGTAACGCCTGGCAGGCTGCACAGGAGCAGCCCCCAGCTCTTAGCATGCTGAACTCCCCAGGCTGTGGGGTCCATACAGTGGGCAGCAGATAGAAAAAGTAAGGGGGGACTTGGGGTTGGGGGCCTGCCGGCCTCATTTGCCCCTTCTAACCCGTGTCCTTGCTCTGGGCTGGTGGGGCTGGAGGAAGGGAGGCGGCCAGGGCCCTGCGGTCAAAGCCACCATGCTCCTTCCTGCACATTACAGGTGTGACGGACTCACACAGCCCTGCTCGTGCCGTGTCTTTGCTGTGCTTAAGCACCAACCCCCATTTTATAGGTGTGGGATGTACCTGGCTGCAGCCTGTTGCAGAAGGGCCCACACCTTTGCTCGGTCCTGCAGACCCTCCCTGAGCCGTGCTGCAGCTCTGCTGGGCTCAGCTGTGGCCGGTCACCCCGCGCTGAGCCCGCCTGGCCCACGGCACGCCTGTGGTCAGTGCCCCCGAGCCACCCCACGGCAAGCCTCACGGTGCAAAGCTCAGCAGCTGCACGGCTCCGTGCTGGAGTGCGGCGCCTTTGAGGGAGCGCAGGGCGGGCAAGGAGGGCGTTTTGCAGCCTCCCGAGTGCAAACAGAGCTCCGCCAAGCTGCCCCTCCTTCCTCCTGTCCGGTTACCTCCGCACAATGGGCGCAGTGTCTGCCTGCGGCTTCCACCGCGAGGATTACGGCTGCATGGGCAGGCACTTTATCCTTTCTGATCTCTCCCCCCTTCCCCTGAGGGTTTGTTTTCCGGCAGGCTGAGTTCGTGAAGGGCATGAGGTACTGCTGGCAAACGGTCTGGTGCTAAAGAAAACTTTTTAGTCAGAATTGTGTGGGTTAGACCCGACTTCCTATTCGCATGTTGTGTTACTACCTGTGAGCCGCTCTGAAACTCACGGTGGTGGAGCTGCTAGCAAGCATGTCGAAGTGGGGTGGGATAGCACCTGAAGCCCGTGATGGAGGCCTGCAGAACTGCCTGCTCACGGTAGGCATATGCACTGCTGATGGCTCTAGGGGCATATCCAGTGCCGACTGCCGGAGCTGCTGCCCTTCAAGGAGAAGCGCTGGCCCTGCCAGACAGCAATCTGAGAGCTGGCTGCTGAGGAGGCTGCCAGAGACACCTTGTCCACAGCCAGAGGTGAAGCCTGATGCACAAAGTCCTTGGGCTACTCCAAACAGCATCGCTAGATAGTGCGGCTCTTTCCCCTAATGAGGAGCTTTTTGGCAGACGCTTCCTCTTCCCTCCCTGTCCTGTGGCTCCCTCCCATCCGCTGGCTGTCCTGTCTGCCTTTCTGCTAGTCTCCTTCCTGCAGTGAGCAAGTTTAGAGGGCAGTTTGAGTAGCATCACGGTGCCTTTTTATGGTCAATAAGCTGCAAGGGAGCACTGTAGGAGGGGCAGCTTCTCAAAGCTGCTGGGAGCCCATGAGATTGGGCAAGACTTCAACTGCCTTGGCTTACGGTGCCCGTTGCAGGGGTAGGAGGTGAAAGGCTGGGTGAAGGGGCTGGTTTTTCCTGCCTGTGCCTGAAAAGACCTCTGAGCCACTCCTTTCCTAGCACTTACTGGTCAGGGTGACAAAGGCTGGTGCTTACTGGAAGCCCCCCAGCTGTAAGTGAGGCCAAATGGTTTCTCTCATCTGATGAGGGATGCAGGCTCCGCAGTAATGGCAGGAAAAGAAGCACACCAGAAAAGCACGCGCTCTGCCAGCCCATCAGCAGGTGCCGTGCTGAAGTCCAGCTTGCCTGGCTGCCAGCATCTCGCTCTTGGCTCAGGTCTGCAAAGACTGCACCGTGTGTGGGCAGGCTGACCCCAGGCAGAGCACTGCCGTGGGTCTGAGGCAGCTCGTCCTACGGAAACCTCGCTCAAACCATGCCTAATGCAGGCCTCGCAGCGTGCTGGGCTAGGGGAAGAGCTCGGCAGCGTGAGGCCTGGGGCATGGATCTTTCCCTCTGAGGCTTGCAGGAGCCGTCCTGGTGTGGGACGAGGTGGCCTTTCTGGCCCAGCCTCCACCTGGGTGTCCCTTCCTGCCCTGCTCAGCCCCATGCTGTGGTGTGTCCGCCTGTTTTCTTTGCTTCTGGGTGAGCTCAGCCAAGCCTTCGGGATGGCTGGGGTTAAATTGTGACGAGCTCCAAATAACCTGTGGGCAGATGCGTGTACAGAGAGTATTTTAGTCCCTGACACATGAGCCCTGCCTAGAATGGAAGGCCCAATGCACTCGTGGTGTCTCACTGGAGGCCAGCACCTTTCAGGAGAGCCTGAATTCTCTGCCATGATGAGGAGATGAGGGCAGGGAACCACACCAGGCTCCAAGCGTGGCGTTGCTGGGGGTGGCTGCTCGCATCCCTGACCTTTTACAGCCCCCTTGGGGCCCAGAGAGGCAGCAGCTAGGAGAGGATGTTGGCCGTTGTAGTCCTCGAGTTCCTGAAGTGCTGCTGACAGGTCTATTGCTTGAAGCAGTAGTCTGTGGGGAAGGGAAACCCAGGTCAAACAAGTTAAAGTATGTGTGTGGGGAGAGGGGGTTGAATGGGTCTTTTGACTTGGGGGCATTTTCTTGCTGTTCTGTCATGGTGCCACTGCCCTCCCCAGCTTAGCCGAGGCTGCAAGAGAGACTCTGTGGCTTCCCAGGAGGAGCAGCATGTCTGGCAATGTGTGCAGAGCCCTGCTGTGAGATCCTGACCGCCTCCTGCCTTTTCCAGCAAGTTGTTTAGGGCCCTGGCCTGCTGCTCGGATAACTCCCCTCTCTGATTCATTTAGCAACGTGCAGCCTCTCCCGTAACATCCCAAATCTGCCTGTGCTACAGGCTGAGAGCAGGAGGCGATATCTTTTAATAACCATGTGATGCAGCTGGAAAAAACTTCTGGACACGCAGTTCTCTGGCGGCCCGGGTTAATGGACACGCTTCAAGGGAGAGATTCGGCCGGCTCCCCGGGGCGCCAAGGGAGGCGGTGCTGCTGCGTTAGGGTGAGCAGGGCAGCTGCTGGTGGCCTGCAGCACATGCGGCCTGTGCCCTGGAGGTCAGGCTCTTGCCACGTCCCTGCGGGGAGTTTGCTTTCTGCTGGCAGGGCTGGGGAGGATCCCGTTGGGCAGTGCTGCCTTGTGTGGCAGACACGTGCCCGGCTCTCCCCGCTCGGTGCCACCCCTGCTGAAGGTGCCTTTGGTATCCAGCTCTCAGCTGCTGAAACTCCGCAGCCGTGCTCCCGGCAGCTTCTGCTTCCTAGTCCAGGTGGGTGCCAGAGGCTTGACTCTTACCTGCTGAACTGACCCCTGTAAATGCAGGGCTCTGGGAACACCTGAGGGAGGGTTGTGACTGCAAGGGGACGTGGGCCCTGCTGTTTCTGCATCCTGGCTCATATCCCGTTCCCTCTATCCCAGAAGTATCTGTGTTCCAGGTGCTCCCCTTCCAGATGCTTTTGGTCTGAGGTGGGAGCTGACAGGTCAGAGCAGGGATGATGGAGAAGATGTCTCATTACTGACGTGTGCAGCAGGGCTCCCTCCTGTGTCCTCTGTCACTGGCTGCCACCTCGTAGCCAGACACCGTGGGAGACTTGCAGAGCAGAAGTAGCATCAGGCTTTGCTGCTGCAGGAGGGCTTCGCTGGGCAGTGGTGCTGTATTTCTTCACTGGAGTTGCTGGGTTTTACTGCTCAGGGGGAAGCTGTTGTGCTGTTGTTATTACCAGCCCTTGTTGGGACTGATGTTGCCTACCTGGTTTCGTGTTGTGCTGTGCCAGGCCGACCTGGGGTTTGTTATGGATAGAGAAGAGCAGTGTGTGCTGTGGTGGGGGGCTCACAGCACACTCACTGTTCAGGGTTGTAAAGCAGGTGGAACAGGCCAGAAAGATGTTTTGGCACGTTTTACACATGGTTTGAAGATGCTTATCCATCCAAGCAGGTGGGTATGGGGTGTGTGTGCCCGGCCCCATGGGAGCCGGAGGGAAGAGGCACGCTGGGTGAGATCCCAGCACGGGAGGAGCGGTGTGTGCAGGCTTCTTGGCTCCCGGCAATGCAAGTGGCTTGGTGGGTTTTGCCTGCTCTCTCTCTCTGTCCTCCTCTCTGCCTTTATCTTGTCTCTCTCCTGGCTGTGCGTCTATCTGGACAGACTCTTGACCCACCCCTGGGACTGCCCAGGGTATGTTGCAGGGGCTCGGGTTACTGGACGTGATAGTTAATCCCCTCACTGCCTTACAAGCTCAACACTTGCTGCTGCTGTCATCTGGGAGGGGGCCAGGGAACTTGTCTTCCTCACCCAGCTCCTTCTCAAGAGTTGGTGTGAGCACTTGCGTGTGTTGTAGTGGAGCATCCCCAGAAGTGCTGGCAAAGCCACAGCCACCATGCTCAGTGTGTGGGGACGTGCTGCAGGATGGGGCACTGATCTGCAGCACTCAGATATTCTCCCATGGGCTGGCTGGGTAGCCTCAGGTGATGCTGAGCTCTGCTTTGTAGTGAGCTGGAGGAAAAGGACAGGATCAAGGTGCTGGGTGGTGCTGCTGATGATTTATAACGCTCTTGGCTGTGCTGGGGCCTGGCCCCCAGCTCTCTTATCCAGTAGCTCTTCCTGTGACTTTGTCTTTCAGGTTTCAGGTGATAGCAAGCTGCAAAACCCTCAAGTACAGCTGGGATGTGCTCTCTGCCCCTCAAGTTGAGAATCCCCAGTTAGAGGGTGGTCCTCAGCCACCGCCAGGCCCTGCCAGCTTCTCCAGCCGTTCCCAGGTACCCCTGCAACATTGGCAGCTTCCAAAGGTTGGTTATCTGTCTCTCTGAGTAGACAAGTTACGTGTGCTCTCTTCCCTTCTGTCTTAGTGCTTCTGTATCCCAATTGGTAAACCGGGGATAATCGCATGGCACTGCAGGCTTCCTCCTTACTGGATGTGTGGTGTTTGGGACCAGTGGGGAGGCTCTGGAGACAACACTGGTGCTTGTAAGCCCTTGTGGGCCAGCTCTTGGGGGGAAATACCAGATTCCTGTGTGAATCCTTTGAATAAAGCATGGTCCCATCTCTGTGGCTGTTTCAGTTGAACTTCCCTTGAATGTGTGCATCTGGATCCTTCTCACCCAACCCTAGTGGTGGTCTATTGCTTGTTTCTAGTCTAGTGGGCAGCCAGTGACGGACTGGGGCTGAGGAGCAAGGTCTCTGGGCCAAGGGAAATGGGAAGACCCTCTTCTGAAGGCTGAGAGCTTGTGCTAGTGTTGTTCTGCTCCGGCAGCTTCTTTTCCCTCTGTCCCTTACACCAAGGGTTTCTGTGGGGCCACTGTTCTCAGCGGCTGCCTCTCCTCCACCCCTCATTAGTGCAGGGCTTGGCATGCCAGCGGGAGGGGGCCTCAGCATGTCTGCGCCTTGATCGGATTTGTCAAGGCTCCTTCCCTTTTCTTCCTGTTCATTGAGGGCTGAAACAAAGCAAACAGAAGAGAGGAATTCCAAAGAATAGGAGCGAGGGAAGAGAGGGACGCGGGAGTGACAGGCTGCCCCGGCACCCCCCTTGGTGTGGCGGGGCAGAGCTGGAGGCAGAGCGTTTTGGGAGACGAAACCCTCCCCGTTCCCAGCCATGCCACCGGCTCGTGGTAGTGTGGGGCAGCCCAGAGTGCCTCTGACCCCGCAGCCTGGCTAGTTTTTCCTTCTGAGGCTGTCCCTGCTGCGTGCCGCAGCGCCAGCGGCGAGGAGCAGGGCTCGGGCCTGCTGCCTCCTCTTGGCATAGGCACGTGGGCCTCAGCAGAGCTCGAGGGAAACGTTATGTGAACTGCTTTGTTTGTCGTGCGCTGTGATAAAAGGTTTCCCTCTTTACCTGTGCCAGGAAGGTTCCTCCTGCCAGGGAGCCCCTAATGAGCCCAGCACAGAGCTGAACGTGCTGTGTGGGTGCCAGGGCAGCGAGGCACCAGCCCCTCCCAGCCTGGAGCCAGATAAGCGCTGAAACAAGGCACTTCTGTGTGGCCGGGTCTGGGAAGAGGAGACACAAATGTGGCTTGGAGCTCATGTGGCTTCCCAGGAGGGAAACGAACTTGTGAGGCTGCCTCAGGTAAAGCTTCATCCTGTCTCACAGCCCCTTGCTCCCTCCTCTGCTATCCCCAGGACACGGTGCAGGTGCCTCTGCAGCCTGCCCTCAGCCCCGCTACGGGCTGCCTCAGGGGAGACGGCAGGATGTGAAGCAGTCCTGCCTGCACTTGAGGTGAAATATGTCCCTACCAGTGACCCCCCTGCCTTGCATTTAAGCCACAAGGAATCTTAAGCCACAGCCTCTGTTCCCTTTCCTTCTTCCTCCTTGTTCTACCCCTTCTGCCAATCTCTGCACTCTGTGGTTTAATTAGAGAGCAAAGTAAAGTGCTTAGACTCCAAAATGTACAGATTAGGGGGTTACTAATCCTTTTCCTCAATGGGTGCTTGCATCCTGTCCGGTCAGTTATCAACCTTCTTTCCCTGAAGTAGAAACTTGGCCACACTTGAGACCTCTCCCTCTCCTCTCGCTTGTGGCACAAGATTAAGAAGGGAGACGGAGCAGGCGGAGGGAAGTGAGTTGTGGGCTTCTGCACTTCTCAAGGTGGACTTGTAGTCAGCACTGGCTGTCGTCATTTCTTGTGCCCTGGCTGTCTTGGGTGTTCCAGGAGCAGTAAAGCGAGGGGTTGTGATTTTCCTGCTTGCTGTTTGTCCTCCAAAGCAGTTCCGCCAGGCTGTTTCACGGTTGGCAGCAGAAAGCTTCCCTTAACATTTTTTTTGGAGTGCTGTTTTCCTATTCTGACAGGAAAAAAAACAACACTTTCTGGCAGAGGAAGCAACTGCTTCCCGGCACGTGTGTGTTTATATGCTGGATGATTTGGTCTGGGTCTTGTGCTTTCCCTGTGTCTGTACACCTCTCCCCGTGTTCCCAGTTGTCAGTCCTGTCCTCTTATTCCCTGCGTACACCCGAGTGAGCCGTGTTGCAGCACTGTGATCCCTGTGCTGCTGAAAGCTCAGGGCTTCCTGCTGGGAGCAGGAGGCTGGTATCTGGCAGGGCTGCATGAGGTTAGTGGTTTCCTCGTCTGTGGAGGATGAGGACATCTTTATTGGACAGATGCTGTCAGTGTGAAGGGGAAGGCTGAGCGCTTCCTGCTCCACGTGGAGGCACTGGCAGGGAGGACAGGGGTACGGCTTGGGAGGATGAGACTTCCTGAGGGTAGGAGGGGAATTCAACCCTGATGGTCACCGGGTGGGCTGTGCTCTCATCTGTCCCACTCCTGGTGTGGGTTGGGTGTTGCAGAGGTTCCAGCGGTTTGCAGAAGACGTGAGCTTTTATCCTGTTGCTTGGTTGAGTCAAGGCGTGTTGTTTCCTCCCTGCCTTTGTCCTCTGCTGTTGAGGTTCAGGATTTGGCTTGGCAGTGTGAGGAACACCAGGGATGGAAAGATAGCGAGCAGCAGGATGAGGTGAGGAAGAGTGCTGGGAAGGCTCAACATGGAGTTTGGCTATTGGGAGCATTTTTCTTTCTCCCCTTGGCTCTGGGAACCACCTTCCCATCTTATTGTTCCTATCCATTGCTTCCTCAGTTTCCAGTTTGCAAAATGCCCCGTGTGCTTTTTTGCAGGTAAGTTAGCAGTCTCTTAGCCTGACCAACAGCTCTACCTCCAGTGTCAGAGCCTATTTGCAATGCGTAAGCATCTCTGTGGCTCAGGTATCACTTCAGGGCTATAAAGTGCCCAGGGCACTCTGACTGGATGGTACTATTGCTGCTTGGATTTTTTTAACAGCCTCCCTCAGGGCAGGGCAGAGTCTGCCCTGAGCCATCCTGATTTGCTATTTATAGTGCAGTTGTTCCATTCTTCTGTGGATGAGCTCTGCTTTCAGCCCTGTTTGGACGCTGAGGGCATCAATGCCAGGAATAGCTCTGGGCAAGGAAGATGCGAGTGGCTGCTTGAACGCAGCTCCCAGTTTGGGCCAGTCTCTAGTGGAAGAGGCCAGGCTGCGGCTGTGCTTCTCTGTCCCTCCTCCAGGCAAGTGCTTGCTGGCCTCTGGAGGGCTCGAACCGAGCTCTGAACAGAGCCTGTGGTGCAGGAAACATCAGCACTGACCTCAGTGCTGCTGCTTAGGCAGAGCTGCTCCATCCCTTTGGCTTGTGATGCTCGCGGCTTGTCTGGAGAGCAGAACCGAGGCAGATAATTAATTGCTTGATTTAGTGCCCAAAATGAAAAGCTGGAGGAAAAAAAAAAAAAAAACAGTTTGAGGTACCTTATCTTTTCTTTTAAATGTAACACAGCTCAATTTCAGGCAAAACAATGCAAAATGAGACTTTTTGCTTGGAAAACAAAGCATTTTGTTCTTGTCCAAAACTTGTCGTGAAGCAGCAAATAGCTCTGAGCTGTCTGGAAACTGCAGTTTTCAATCAATAACTACTCAGCCGAAAACACTTACCCAGCTCTGCGGGTGACGAGGCACTGTAGGCACCTGGGGTCCTGTCTCAGAGCCCTGCCCCTGGCATCTTCTTGGAGCTGGCGGGGAGGACGATATCATGCCTGTCGTGGGCTTTTCCAAGCAGAGTGCTGGTCCTGGGTGGCTGGGGTCACTTTGTCTCCTTTTTGCTGTAATTAACCTGGTGTTTTGCATGAGATGGCGCAGACTCCACAAGCATCTGTAGGGGCTAAGTCTGGTCAGATGTTGTTCGTGCTTTCCCTTGTCCCACTGGGGAGCAGCTCCTGGTGCAGGTTGTTCAAGAGTGTTTCGAGGAGGAGGGAGATTTTGTGGAGGGAATCTCCTGCCAGCCTCTACCTTGATGGACAGGGAGAAGGCTGCACACACTTGGGCAATGCTAGCTGGAAACTTGAGGCATTGCTGTTTCGCACAGTGACATTCCCATCCCTTTGCTGTTTGGGACATGATGACTGGTGTGTGCTCCAGCTGTGCTGATGGCAGAGCTGGATCTGGAAGGGGGCTTGCTGCGGACAGACTTGGATAGAAGCAGGAGCTGCTGACTGCTGACGCTGCTGTTACCTCTCAGCTCTGACCACAGGAACTGCGTTTGCCGCAAGCCCACAGCAGCAGAAGTGTCAGGAAATGGCCGGGGTGAGCAGGTTGCAGTGCTCGGAGCACGTCCCAAGACTAGGACACGGTGAACCTCGTGGATTCAGAGCTGGCCATTAGCTGCAGCACAGTCGTCAGCAAAAATGCAGATACTAGAAACCTAATCCCAAGAGAGGGAAGAAAGTTGGAGACCAGCCCAAATGCTGCTCCTCTTCTGTTTCAAAAGGCAGGCAGGGTCCTTCTGTCCCTTGTAGTGCTCCTGCATGGAATCCAGGCTTGGTCCCTCCTGTGGCTAGCACGTGGAGATGTGATACAGGCCACTCTGTCCTGCTGATTCCCCTGCGAGGGGGAATTTGTCCTGTGAGGGACAAATGCAGCACGTGCAGAGGAGTGCAGCCCAGCACCCTGCTGCCCCGGTGTCCCCACAAGCGTGGTTGAAGGCTACTGCGCTTAGCTAGAGCGGGCTGCATCTAGCAGGGCCTCGTGATCGGCATCTCTGCCAAGAGGAGTTGCTCCCTGATGCGTTCCTGGGCTTTCAGATGCTGAGAGGTAAGCAGTGAGGCATGTGCCCGTGTCAGACCCAGTCTGGACTTGCTGTTTTCCGCGTGCTCTGGGAGAGGAAAGGAAACAGTCTGGTGATGGAGGTCCCTGCTCTGACCAAGCTGGGAGCTTCAACTAACACCCTTCAGTGACTGTCAGCTTCTGTTCCCTGCGGGGTATGCTTTTCTCAGAAGAGCGTAGTTTTTTCTGTGTGACCTTCGTGGAATAAAAAGCTGAACTTGTGCAGCTGCAGAATTGTGCAATGGTAATCTTCCGGGCCTGGGAAGAACTTGATGCACAGGAGTGAGCCGCAACTGAGACACAGCTGACTGCTGACCCAGGGAAACGTTTGTCTTAGTTGCAATTTTCTCTGCAGCTCAGTGGTGGTGGAGGGATGACGACACTTTCTTGTTTTACAGCCCATGCTCTGGTGTCTCACTCCGTGGCTTGATCCCATTTCTAGAATGTGGTGGCTGCTTTGCCACAGGTTCTCTTTTCCAGTGAGAATGGAGGTGAAATTCTCGCTTAAGTTTTGCTTATCATAAGACTGGGGGAAGGAGGGGTGGAGGGGTAATCCGGAGCATGGGTTTTTAATCCTGCTCTCCTAGCCAAATTCCTTTCCGCCTCTGTAAATTCCTGCAGCTGCTCTGCTCTGAACTGCTTGTGTGGTATCCACCGGCTGGGGCAGTCCTCTTCGGGCAGAGTCATTTTGGTGACAGGGAAGGGAGATGACCCCTAGCTGTATGTCACTGTGTCAGATGTGTGCTGCTGCACGTGGTTTACAGGTGACCTGCTGAACGAGGGATTGGCCTGTCCCCTTCCATCTACTCAGAAAAGCAAAAGATTGTCCCCTGTTGCCTCTCTTTGAAGTGTGGTGCGTCTTCTCTGCTCCTTGCAGGGACCAGCCTGGCCACCTCTTCACTTGTAGTGCCTGGGGGGGAACGGGATGGCAGAGCAAGCCTTGGGCTACCCTGTGACCTGTGCCAGCTCTCCCTAAACATTAACTGCTGACCGGGCAGCCGCCCAGCCAGGCAGAGCGAAGGCCGGCGGGGCTGAGCCAAAATGAGGGGCTCCTGTGGGAGCACGGGGGGATAGCTGGCAGGTTGCCTGCTGCTAGGGCCTTGAAGGTCGATATGAGCACACCCAGCATTCCTTCTCGGTGGCGGTGAGTGGGGTCTCTCTGCCTTTTGTCCCGTGATGCCCTGGCTCTGGGCTGTCCCCGGGCCTGTCTCTGCCTCCTGAGGTGGGAGGCCCGGCCCAGTGTTTGTGCAGCTGCTCACCCCGCTGGCCTGACGCTCCCCGTTACCCGGCTATTGCCCTGGAGTCACTGCAGACGGGGGAGTCCAGGTGGGAGGAGAGAGCCATGTGTCTGCTGGCAGCCTCTTCCAGCCTTGGGGACACGGAGCCTCTCGTCCCGTGTGCCACAGTCCCCATCCCTGCTGAAGCAGGAGCTGCCCTGCTCCTGGGGAGAGCGTGGTTAGGAGAAGCATGGGGGAGGGAGGGAGGACAACCTGCTGCGGACAGCACTTCTGCCCCGCATCCTTGTGCAGGGGTTGGAAATAGAGAGCGGCGGTATTGGGAAACCTCTCGTCTTACCGCTGGCAACGCTCGTCTGGCGCGAGCAAGGAGACTGAGGAGGGAGGGCAGGGGGCTGAGCGCGTGGGCTGGAGGGAGCGGTAGGGCTGGACGGGGAAAGCGAGAGTGCTGCGGGGAGGCCAGCGCACGTCCCATGCTGCGAGCAGTGCCCCCCTGCACGGTGCCACGGCCACCGGTCTGTGGGAGCCGCATCCAGCCTTGCTCTCCCCTTGCTGCGCGTTTAATGTTGCCTGGGGGAGGAGAGGCTGTGTAATTGCCTTCCTGCTTGCCACCTCCTCCCCACAGCTGTACACGTGCTACGTGATGGAAAGCACACGGGGCAGGGACAGGACAGGTCCCCCTGACATAGGGGGAGCAAAGGGAGGGCTCCTGCTTTTGGCCCCCCTGGCCCAGGAGCGGGGCAGCCGCGGGGGTTTCCTCCTGCTGTGGGGCTGGGCAGGGCAGAAAGGCGCTATTAAGGTGCGACTGCCTGTTCCGACAGGGGCTCTGCAAGGACAAGCAAGAGCCGCCCGAGCGGGAGGTAAACGCATCTCCTGGGGCAGTGATTTCTGCGCTGCCTGGGTGGAGACCCTGCCTGCCCCAGCCCTGCAGCTCGGGGGCTGCGTTTGCCGGTGCTGCTCAGTCTTTGCGAGGCAGGCCCGTGCTTGCTGCCGCAGCTCGCCCTTTGCTGACGGGGTGGGGGGCAATTTGCGTTTCATCTCCATCGCTATGCAGGCTGCTGTATCCTGATCCCTGTGTGCTGGCGGTGGTGGCTGCTTCCCACTGCGCCCTGCCTGCTCCGGGCATCCTCGTGGGCTCCTGGCAGGGCAGGCGGAGGGCAGGGGCTCCTTCCTTTGCTCTGTCCCCTGGCTTTCCCCAGCCCGGGGGCCAGGCGCGGGGGAGCTGCAGGTAGAGGCAATCTCTGCATAGTTAGCATTCCCAGCCCCGGCCTCCCGCTCCTCCTGCTGCCATCCCTTCGGTGGGACGCTGCGCTCCTTGGGGAGCCCCGCTTTCCCAGCCTGGAGGGGCTGGAGCAAACCTGCCCTGCTCCTGGCTGCGGGTGGGCAGCTCTTCCTTCCTTTGCACACCTACAGCAGCGTTTGCACCCTGTCCTCATCGTTCAGGCTGCAGGCAGTGTCTCCCCTCTCTCAGTAGCTAGGAGAGGTGCAGGGCAGCCCGCACCCCATCCTTGCCACGCTTATATCTCCTTCCCAGGCTGGCCACACGCCCCGTCTCTGCCAGCCAAGGGGAGACCGGGTAGGCCCTGCTGTCCTCCACCCCCCCCAGTATCCTACATGTGGACAAAGCCTCCTGCACCTGCCCTGGGAGAGCAGGAGGCAGGTGCTGGACAGCGGGTAATTAATCCTAACACTGCCCTTATCGCAGCAGAGGAGGGGTACGTGAGGCCCCAGAGCTGGGAGTTGAGGGCAGATTCGTCCTGACTTACTTTGGGCAACTCCATGCCCCTGGCGCTGGGGGCTCTTGAGTAGCAAGCAAATTTAATCTCGTTTTGTTTGTTCTTTCTTCCTCCGAAAGGGGGGCCAGCGCAGGGCGTGCGGGGGGGAGCTCGGGTTTGAGAGCGGGGAGGGGGGGGGGTGGGGGGGGAAGTGTCAGATCTGAAAGGGAGGAGTAAAGGGAGGATTGGGAAAGGCAGACCCAGGAGGGAGCCGCAGCAGCGGGCTGCAAGCTGGCTCAGGAGGCGCTGGGAGGAGGAGAAGGGGAAGGCAGGTAAGGAAATCACTGCCTGGGGGACAAGCGAGAGGCCAGGTGAGGAGGGCTGGGGGTGCTACGGAGGGGATGGAGTCCTTGGGTGCCTGCCCGGGGTCTCTGCCAGTGGTCGTGCTGCTGCCCCTGGTCCCCTTCTGTCCCCCAAAGCTGCCGTCCCGGCAGCATGCTCACGTGCAGGGGGTGCCGCTCCCCATGGGGAGGGCCCATGGTGCTGCAGATAAGTGGGGCGGGGAGGCCAAAGGGGCTAGCAGGAGCAGCTGGGGTGTTGCTGTGTGCCCCCAGCTTGTCCCTCCTTTGTTGGCACTCAAGTCCCATTCCTATCTGTTGGCTTCTCAGCCCTCGTCCCCTTGCCCAGGGGCTGCCTAGGCCGGCCCGGGTCGGGTGGCGGTGCCCTCTCAGCCCTGCCTTGGCCCCAGGCCCCAGCGGCCCCTCAGACATCTGCACATCAATGGGCTCTGGCCGGGGGTACGCCAGGGGGAGCCGACCCTAATCCGTGTCCCATTCATCGGGAGGCAGCGCGGGCTTTTGTGGCGCCACCAGATGCGGGGCCGAGGGCAGGGGCTGGGGCTCCTGCCGGGGCAGGCAGGGGTGCGGAGCGAGGCTGGCCCCCCGGGAGAGTGGGGTGGTTTCTTGCTTCGTGGGGCCCTTGTCTGCGCTGTGCTCCTGGCTCTTGGGGTCGGGAAGGGCTTTCTGAGGCCGTCTTTCTGCCCCCGTGTTTGGCTTGGTTCTCCTCAGGAGGTGGCGGACAGAATGGGTCTCCACCGCTTGCTTCCCACATAAAAAAGACAACTTTGGCATGGAGGACGTGGAGCCCTGTGTGGCCAGGGCACGGGTGTCTCCAGCTGTGTGCGTGGGGACAGTGGTGCTTCCCCCAGCCCAGTCAGCAGGCTGGGATGTGGGGACAAAGCGGGCAGCACGGTGCCATCCTGAGGCCAGCAGGGCACGGGGCAGGGAGGGCGCTGGGGGTCCCGTGGGCATCGCTGCCTGCCGTGTGGGTTGGGCAGCAGATCCCAGGGGGAATCCCTCCTCTTTTGCTGCTCCTGGCTGCGTTTGAGCTTTCCCCTTCCCAAAAGTGGAGTTTTTTTGTGGGCTGGCTCACACCCGCACTGCTGCGGCCTCCTCCCCACGCAGCCCCCAGTTTCTAGTCGCTCCTGCAGGGCTGGTGGCTGCCCTGGTGGTGTGGTGAGGGTGCCATGCCCACGTCCCCGCTGCTCCCCCGGCTCCAGCAGCCCCTGGGCCACGTGTCCCTTTAAGCCAGCACTCTGGGAAATGAGTTTCACCGAACTGCTCGGGATCTTTCCAAAAACTTAGCCAGGGCAGGCAGCTGTGCTCGGCATGGTGAGCATAGGGGGAGGCGTTTGACCCACCAGGGACTTGGGGAAGGGACAAGGGACGCTGCCGGAGTTCCCCTACACCTGCTGGCAGGAGGGTTGGGAAGGGAGCCAGCGTCCCGAGCTCGGTCTCCTTGCTTATCTCCTCACGGGCCGTGCTCTTCGGGCAGCACGTCTCGCCCAGCCCAGCCACGTCCTTGAGGCCGGTGTCTCAAGAGCAGTCCCAGCCCCTTCAGCCTCTGGAGGTGGTGGGGGAGGGCTCTGCTCTCCCTCTCAAGGGCAGGCAGCATTAACCAGCCCAGGCCGGCCACCCAGTGCAGCGGGGTGGGGGCAGCGAGGCAGGACGGCATCTCCTCCCCTGGGAGCTCTCATGCTCTCCCCTCTGCCCGTGGGATGGCAAGGAGTGAAATCACTCCTCCCTGGCTTGCAGTTCCCTCCTCTGAGGGCCATGAGGCCACAGCAGGGTGGTGGGGCAGGTCTGGGGGCGTCCAGGTTCCCCAGCATGGGGAGGAGGGTGCCGGCTGTGGGAGGGTGTCACCAGAGAGCTGAGGGGCGTCCGTCCAGTCACAGCTCCTGGAGTCAGCCCAGGACAGGGGATGTCCCACAGGGGGACACTGAGGCACCCACATGAGGGCTGTGGGGCCGTCAGTGACTCCGCTCTCCGCTTCCCTGCCCCTCGCAGGCTCTAGGATGCTGGGGCCAGCCGGGCTGGGCCTGCCCACCTGATCCTCAGCGCCCCGCTCCCGCCGGCCCACCATGTTGCGCTCCTGGCGTGTGAAGCTGAAGCTGCTGCTCGCCACGGTGATCCTGGCCATCCTCCTCTCCTGGCTCTACCTCTTCATGGGCAGCCTCGAATGTGAGTGGGCCCTCCGCCTTCTTGGCTCAAGGGAAGCACGGGGCGGGCAGCGGAGGCCAAGGCCTTGGGAGGGTTGCTCTATGACCGTGCAAGTTGCTGTGGGTGTACCTGGCCTCTAGGTTCCCAGGGACATCCCTGGGGTCTGGGGGAGCAGAGCTGTGATGTTGTCTGGACACATGGTGTGTCCTAGGACCTCTCTGTTCAGGTTGGGACTTGGTCCCCCCATTCTTCCCATGTCCCTCCTTGGCTTAGCACTGCCTCATCAACTTCTTGCCATGTCCAACACACATCGCACTCGCCGTGTCCCCGCAGATGGCCGCTTTCTCCTGCTGTCGCCATGCCTGGGCGAGCAGCCGAGCCGTGACGTGGAGCGGGAGGCGCTGGCCTTGCAGGTGCGCCGGGTGGAGGAGGAGAACCAGCAGCTCCGCCGGCAGCTCGGACAGGCGCAGGCGGACGGCAGCGACGGCAGCCCACCGTGGGGTGCCTCTGCCGAGGATGGGTCCCTCCCTGGGGGCAAGAGGAGCAACCGCACGGCCTGTCCCAAGCAGCGGATGGTGCACAAGTGTGAGGTGGGTGGCCACACCGACACGGTGCCACGGCACACAGGGAATGTCCGACAGGAGGCCAGCACCCTGGCTGAGCTTGGGAGGATCTGAAAGTCCTGCAGAGGGGAGGGTCCAGTCTCAAAAGTGCAATGTTTGTCTCTGGGCAGCTCCTGCACGTTGCGATTGTGTGTGCCGGACACAACGCCAGCCGGGATGTGGTCACCCTGGTGAAATCCATCCTCTTCCACAGGTAACGGGGGTGTGCTGGGCCAGAGGCCTGCTGGTTTGGGGTTTGCAGATGAGCAGTTCTGGAGGAGAGTCCTCCCTCTGCCTCCTGTGTCACTGATGAGGCTTAAAGGGACAGAAGGGTGTTTGTTTCCCTCCAGGGGTGGCTTTTCTCCATGGGCCCTGGTTTCTGTCCCTTGGCAGGGGTGGGAGAGATGGGGACTATGTCTGCTTCCTTCTGCTGTGGTGCTGAGTGCCGCTGCATTGCCCTTGGCAGGAAAAACCCCCTCCACTTCCACTTCATCACGGACTCGGTGGCCCACCAGATCCTCCAGACGCTCTTCCAGTCCTGGATGGTGCCCTCTGTCCATGTCAGCTTCTACAACGCCGACGACTTGAAGGCAGGCACTTGATCCCCTCTACACTCTCCCCCCTTTCTTTCCCAGCCAGGCACTTGGAGGGTCCCAGGGGAACAGCGGGGTGGCTGGGAGGGGGGTAGTTAACTCTTTTTCTACTGGTCCCACAACCCTGCTGGGTGCTCAGTAGTGGCTCTGTCCCTCTGCTGGCCTCCTCTGCATGGGAACACAGCCATTCTGCCCAGGCAAGGAAGGGCATGGCCATGCCCAGCCCTGAGGCTGTGTCACCTTGCAGCCAGAGGTGTCGTGGATCCCCAACAAGCACTACTCCGGCATCTATGGGTTGATGAAGCTGACGCTTACCAAGGCACTGCCCTCCAACCTCTCCAAGGTCATCGTCTTGGACACCGATATCACCTTCGCCACCGACATTGCTGAACTCTGGGCTGTCTTTGGGAAGTTCTCTGGTGAGGACAGGGTACCCTTGGGACCCGGTGGAGCTCTGGCCCATGGCCCATCAGGGTGGTGGTCCTCATCTGCCACAGCACCAGTGCAGTGGGTTTGCTTGGGCCCTCCAAACTTGCAGCCGGGCAGGCCACATGTGTCCCTCTTTTTCCTCAGACAAGCAGGTGATCGGGCTGGTGGAGAACCAAAGCGACTGGTATTTGGGCAACCTCTGGAAAAACCACAAACCATGGCCAGCCCTAGGACGTGGCTTCAACACGGGTGAGCATGGACTGCTGGGCTTGGCCCTGCACCCTGACAGAGCATCCAGCTGGGGCAGCATGTGGTGTGGGGAGGCTGGGGAAGGCTGAGGTGAGGCAGGAGAGTCTGTGTGGGCACGTGGGGCTGCTACAGTGTGCTGGAGGTTGTGTGGGTGGATGCACAGAAGCAGCATGCCCCAAGACCTGGAGGCACGCAGACTGCTGTACTCCCTCGGTGACCAAGTGCCCTCTGTCCTGGCACCCAGGGGTGATCCTGCTCTTGCTGGACCGCCTGCGTCGCCTTGGCTGGGAGCAGATGTGGCGGCTGACGGCAGAGCGGGAGCTCATGAGCATGCTCTCCACCTCGCTGGCCGATCAGGTAACGGTTCCTCCTCCGGGGTGGTTGGCTGTGCTGCGTTCCCGTAGCACTGCTGGCATGTGGGGACTGTGCTGGCTCCTTCGTCCTCCTGTGAACTCACCTTTCTCTCTCCTAGGACATCTTTAATGCGGTGATCAAGCAGGACCCAGCCCTGGTGTACCGGCTCCCATGCTTCTGGAATGTGCAGCTGTCTGATCACACCCGCTCAGAGCAGTGCTACACCGAGGTCTCGGATCTCAAGGTGGGTAGGTTTTGCTGCCTTTGAGATGGGGGCAGAATCCCACATTCCCCTGTTAGGGGCACTGTGCTCTTCCTACTAGGAGATACGGTGCAGGGCCTGAAGGACAGAGTATGGGAGCTGGAGCTCGGGGGGAGTCAGCATGGTATCTGGAGTCTTGGGGAACTTTGGGTGCTGCTGCCTTCTCCACGGGGTGACGTGCCACTGCCCCCAGGTAATCCACTGGAACTCTCCCAAGAAGCTGCGGGTGAAGAACAAGCACGTGGAGTTCTTCCGCAACCTCTACCTGACCTTCCTGGAGTACGATGGGAACCTGCTGCGCAGGGAACTCTTTGGCTGTGCCAGCCTCCCCAGCCCGCCCAGCAGCCAGGTGAGGCTGTGGTGACTCTGCCCCTGACCCGGAGTGCGGGGCAAGCAGAGCCCCCGAGCAGCTGCCCCTGCACGCCCTGGGTCTCCTGCTCTACCTCACCTTTGCGGTGTTGCAGCTGCAGCAGGCCCTGGAGGAGTTGGACGAGGACGATCCCTGCTACGATTTCCGCCGGCAGCACCTCACGCAGCACCGCATCCACCTGTTCTTCCTGCAGTACGAGTTCCTGGCCCTCCCCAACCCCACCGATGTCACCCTTGTGGCCCAGCTCTCCATGGACAGGTACCTGCCAGTGGGGTTGGTGGGTGGTTGGGTTCCCCCCTGCGCTGCCTCTGGGGTGACTCCGCAACTCTAAAGCTACCTGAGATCTCTAACATGGGCTCCTCACCCTCACGCTGGAGCACCGCAGCAAGGAGCAGCACCCTGTGTTGGGGAACAGTAAATTCCTTCCACTTTCCCCCGAAGCAGGCTCGGCTGGCACACGGCTTGCTGACAGGCACCCTCTTCTGGGTCTGGCCGAACTCCCACAGGAGCTCCTGCTCATGCAGCGCCCTGTGCTTTGCAGGCTGCAGATGCTGGAGGCCATCTGCAAACACTGGGCAGGCCCCATCAGCCTGGCGCTGTACATGTCGGACGCGGAGGCCCAGCAGTTCCTGCGCTACGCCCAGGCCTCGGAGGTGCTGAGCGCCCGCCGCAACGTCGCCTACCACATCGTCTACAAGGAGGGGCAGTTCTACCCCATCAACCTCCTGCGCAACGTGGCCTTGGCCAACACACAGACGCCATACGTCTTCCTGACTGATATTGACTTCCTGCCGATGTATGGCCTCTACGATTACCTCAGGTACGGGGCTCCGGCAGCAGTTCTTCACTTGCAGAAATGGTTGGGTTTGTGTTCAGCCATGTGATCCTGCTCTTGCTCTTGTCAGACAAGGGTGGATGCGGAAGGAGCAGTGGCTGTGAGGGGTGCCTCATTCCTCATGCTCCTGTACGGCAGCACTGCAGGGTGCCTAAACCCATTAATACCCTTCTGGAGCAGTGGAGGGGCTGAGGAAGGGGGCTGTGTCATGGCCAGGCAGGCCTCACACCCTTTCTACCACCACAGGAACTCCATCCAGCAGCTGGAGCTGCCCCACAGGAAGGCAGCTCTCATTGTGCCGGCGTTTGAGACCCTGCACTACCGCCTGACCTTCCCCAAATCCAAAGCAGAACTGCTCTCCATGCTGGACATGGGCTCCCTCTACACCTTCAGGTAAGGACTGGAGCTGCCCCACCATCCAAAGGGCTGTCACACCCAGCAGAAGCCAGTTTTGTACCTGTGTGCCTTGGGGCTGTGGCGCAGCCAGGTCAGAGGATCTCTCGTTTCAGGGAGCTGCCACTTTTCCTGGTGTCTCACTTCCATCTCTCCTCACAGGTACCACGTGTGGCCAAAAGGCCATGCCCCGACGGACTACGCCAAGTGGCGGACAGCCACCGTGCCGTACCGTGTGGCGTGGCAGCCAGACTTCGAGCCTTACGTTGTAGTGAGGCGAGACTGCCCCAAGTACGACCAGCGCTTTGTGGGCTTCGGCTGGAACAAGGTGTCCCACATCATGGAGCTGGATGCGCAGGTGGGTGAGGGGCGGAGGTGCTGGTGGGCAGTGAGGTGTCGGCACCAGTGCCAACGGTGACGCTTGCCGCTGTGCCCCCAGGAGTACGAGCTGCTGGTCCTGCCCAACGCCTTCATGATCCACATGCCCCACGCCCCCAGCTTCGACATCTCCAAGTTCCGCCTGAGCGCAGGGTACCGGGGCTGCCTGCAGACGCTGCGGGAGGAGTTCCACCAGGACTTGTCGCGGCGATACGGGGCGGCCGCACTCAAATACCTCACCGCCGAGAGGAGCCTGTGACGCCCGGGGACAGCGGGTGCAGCCAGCAGGAGAAGGGAGGGCGCAGGGCCTCCCTCCTGCCCCAGCCCACCTCATCGCCCTGCCCAGGGATCCGAGCTGGTAGCAATGGGATGCCCATAGATAAGGGAGGATGCCATCTATGAGAACAGGCGGTGCCTGCGGGTCAAGCCGCTGCAGCGTGGCCAAGGGTTTGTCCAGAGCAGCAGCCTTCCTGTGTTATGGGGAGCCGCCACCATGCCAGGGACTGCAGGGACTGGTCCCTCCATCCCTTGTTTTAGCGGATGTGGAGTGACAGCCTTCATGGGTCACCTCAGGCTGGGGCCTGGCTCAAGAGGCCTGGGAGCTGCGCCTTTCCCTGCTCTGCCTCTGCTCTGCAGTCCCAGTTCCCAACCCTCTGCACTCCCCCTGGAGCTTCGGTGAGTGGGAGAAAGGGATGGAGGCCATCCTTCTGCATCCTTTGTTGAGCAAGCTCAGAGGCAGCCACCCGATGCCTTGGGAGGTGGGGGCCAGAGATCAGCAGGAGCTTTAAGTGAAAACAGGCTGAGCTGTGGTACAAATCCTGCAGCCCCTGCAGCTGTCAGGGTGGGTGGAATAGCATCGCAGTGGGCCAGCACTCGTGTGGAGGAATTCCTGGCAGGGACCACCCCGCGCCTCCCCGCTCTCGGCAGCGCCGGGGCTGCCAGCGACAATCAGGGATGTGGCTGACACTGGAGGAGACCGTAGCTGAGCGCTGTGGCTGGATCCCCGCGCTGGGAGCAGCTTGGCTAGGCACTGCTCCATGGCTATCACACACTGGAGCACAGAGGATGCATTGCTTTCCTCACGCTGTTTAAATTATTTAATACTTTTCTCCTAAGAATTAAATGATTAGGGTGTCGTGGGTGTTTTTTAATCCTTTCTTCCTTCTGGATGATTTTGCTAGTGGCACTGAAGGATCTCCAGGCCAGCTGCTGCTGCAGCCTCTGCTGTTCTCTTCTTAGCGTTAGTCTGGTCTGCAGGAGCCAGATTGTGCAGGTGTGAAGACTTCCGTCCGTGGTGGGAACGGCCAGGAGGAGCCATACAAATCGCATTGTCTGGAAAGGGCACAAGCGCCTCTTGCTTATTCTCTCTTTTTAATTTAATTTTTAAATTAAAGCTTTTTTATTCTTTTTCATATCCTTGTTAGAAGTGCATGGTTATTAATTTTTTTTCTGCTGCGAGCCTGCAAGTGTGCCGTGGAGGGAAGGCAGCGGGAGCAGAGCACCACAGTGGTAGCTGGAGCTTGGGCTGGGGTAAAGCACTGCTGGCCAGCGCTCTGCCTGCCGCGTTTGAAGCCGATTCCCTTTCTGGCTGGCACAGCAGGAGGGCTGGGGAGCAGGGATGACAACAGGCAGAAGAAATGCCAGTGTCACCAAGCATCGGATGAGCCAGCCCCTGCCAGCTTCGACATGGGCTGGCTATGGGCATTGCTGCGGGCTGGCAGCCTGGGTGGTGGGGTGGCCCCCTTTTGGGGCAGTCTGTGACTTCATGGCATAGCTGTGCACCCCGTTTCATCACATCCTCGTAGCAGAGATGTGTTTTCTTGTTCTGGCGGTGCTACAGCTTGTCCCTGAGAGCTGTGGCTGCTGCGTTGTGGTCTGCAGGACCTCCCTGCCCTGCGCCCACCTTGGCAGCCCAGCTGAGGCCACGACGCAGGCAGGGCAGCTCCCTGGCTGCGCGGCTCCGGCTTTACAGGGCTATTGGGAACAAAACCTGGCTCCGAGCAGCCAGCCTTGAATCTGCAGGGGGAGAGGAAGGTGGGGGCATGCCAGAAGCAAGTTGCTGAGGCTTTATTTGGGAAAGGGCTAGAAAGATGCTGCTAATTGCGGCGAAGCAAGGCGCAGCTCCAGCCCGCTGGTCCCTAGCAGGCAGTTTCTGTTTAATACAGCCCAAGCTCGCTGTTGTCGCCGAACTTGGCAACCGCACACGTTCAGGTCACATCTAGAGAGCTGTTCACCTATCCCTGGTCGGCCTGTTCCTTGCTAAAGCCCTGCTAAAGACATGGGAGGGAGCAGCGGGGTGTTTCCATGAGGGCTCGATGGCTGTGGCAGTGCCGGCTCTGTGTCTAGCTCAGCTGTGGGCCCTGCAAGAAGGCACAGCTCTGCCTGTAGCCACCGTGCTGAGGTAACATGTCCTGGCCCAGCAAGCCCTTAGCCCAAAACACACACACAAAAGAGTTTCGAGTTCCTAGAGCAAATGGAGCAAGGCTTTGGTCAAAATGTGCCCTCTGCTGGAGGACAGCAGCTGGAGGAGGCGTTGATTGAGAGGCCGGGGACCTTTTCTTAACCCTGCACAGCCCCTTTGAGAGCTAAAATTCATTTCTGCTGAAGGCAGCGCCCTTCAGCCTTGCCAAAACCACCTCGAGCAGGAGCCACAGCCACAGAGCTGCCCTCCGAGGCCCTCCCTCTGTGGGCAACGCTGTCCCCGGGGTGGCTCGCGGGGCCTCCTGTCCCCTCCTGCGAAATACAGCTAAGGAGACAAGAGATTTTATTGTGTTTTATTTAGTAAAATGTTAAAATAAATAAATACAAATTGATCAGATGCTCTGTACCCCCTCCCCCCCCAAACTTTAATTTGCTAAAATCTAAACACATTTGTACCAAAACTGAAACCACAAGGGACTTGAAGGCAGCAAAGAGACTGCAGATCACTATGAGCATCAGGCTAAAAAAAATAG
This sequence comes from Cygnus atratus, assembly GCF_013377495.2. Classification (NCBI taxonomy): domain Eukaryota; kingdom Metazoa; phylum Chordata; class Aves; order Anseriformes; family Anatidae; genus Cygnus; species Cygnus atratus. The sequence goes on from NC_066366.1 coordinate 33,226,193, forward strand.
AGATATTTAAAAAAAAAAAAAACAAACCAGCTCACGAGTCGGTGTTCTCATTAAGTGATTCTGTGAGGACAGCGTGACCGCTCAGAAAGGGTATTTTACACCAAGGCCTGCAACGATATGAGACTGTGAGGGAGCTGGGGGCAGCGCAGGGGACAGAGCCTGCCTGCCACCAGTGTCCCCGAGGGGAGCGTCCGGCCAGGGCTCGTGCAGGAGCAGTGCTGCGGCGGCTGCCTGCCCAGCCACGCTCACGTGCCCTCACCTGCGAGCTTGGGACGTGGCACGGGTGGCCTCAGGCACCCCCTGCTCCTTGCCAGGGAGCGGAGGCTCCCAGGTGAGCGTGGTGAAGGCAGCGCCTGACGGAAGACCCATGGAGCAGAACTGGGGGCTGTCAGCAAAAAGCGTCTGGAGAACCTCGGGACGTGGCGGGGCTGAGACGTGGCGCCTTGCGGCCCGAGCTCTGGGTCAGCCCCCAGCCTGGGCTCCCCGTCTACAGCCCGGTCTCGGGCAGGAGGACAACGCACGGCACTGGGGCGGCATGGTGGCAGCGACAAGTCTGCTGAGATGGTGCTGGCATGACCACGGGAACGTGCAGCCCTCACCAGGGCCTGATTATGCTCTGATATAAGCTCCGCTTCCTGCACAGCCTGCCTGCGCTGCAGAAGACACGGTGGGTGCTTGCAGATGAGAGCCGGTCAGCCCCCAGAAGACAAAATACTGCACCAGCCCTCCAGGCAAGCACCAACACTTCTCTGCGCCACGGCCCCACTGCTGTCGATGCAGCAAAGCTGCTTCCTTCCTCTGCGCGAGTTACCTTGCTCTGCAGAGCCTGAACAGGTTAGCACTAGCCAGCTCCCCCCCGCCCCCCGCCCCGGTTACCTTGCTTAATGTTCATTTCATGCAGTTTGCAGCAGCGCTCCTGTACTTTGCTTCTTTGGGCCTGCTACAGGTGGCCAACAGCCTGGCTGCGCTACGAGCAGCATTGGGGTCGGGGGGGGTCTGGAGCGAAGCAGCCATGGGGGTACGACGGCCTCTTGGTTCTGGTGGGGCTGAGCCTGGGAGCTACCTGAGCCTCAGGGCTGAGGTGGTGGCAAAAAAAAAAAAACAACCCTTACGGAGCCCTGGCTGCCCGTCATACGTGGCATCAGCGGTGACTCAGAGACAAGGTACCTTCTGGAAGGGAGCGCTGCCGGGTGAGACACCACTCCTGGCTCTAGAGTCAACCACTGTTCTGATGCCAGTGATAATTAAAGGAAGAAGTGCATGAGACTATGATTAGAAATTACACGTTAGCCCAGGACAAGCAGAAACACGCCAGCACTGAGCCCTGCTGTACCTACTCTTCAGCAGTGCCTGTTCCAGCACTCGCAGCCCACGAGAAGCCTCTCTCAGCAGTGTCAGCATTGCCATCGGCTGCTTTACGGTGGGGAAAGCAAGGTACAGAGGGATCCTTCCTTCTTTTAAGTGCCCTCCCCTCCTCAATTTTGGTATGCCCAGCCTGCAGGGCCTAGATCTGGACCAGGAGCAAGGGTACCCTCGGCACTGAGGACCCAAAACCAAGGGTGACCACTGGCGTGGACCTGCGCAGCGCATTGCTTCGCCTCCCGCCCCAGCGACATGCACGGGGCCCTTCTGCTTGCTTGGATCCTACAGGGTGAAGAACAGAGCCAGAGGGCTTCCTGCCCTCCTGACAGCCTGTGCCAGCAGCTCTCCCAGGAGGGACCCTGTGGGCTGCTGCTTCAGGTTGCCTTGGTGCACGTGGCTCTGCAGCATCAGCTCCTGCAGGGTTACCTTACACCTACGGCATGTCCCTGTCCCACTGCACTGCTGCGCCGCTCTTCCACAAGTGTCCTGCAAGAAGCCAGATCCTAAGAAAACAGAGTGGTTTTGGCACAGAACCGCCCAATGCAGCAGGTCAGAGAGCAGGAACCTCGTGCAGATCCCCCGGGAGGCAGCTGAGAGGTACCTGACACACAGGTCCTGCCCGGCGTTGTCCCCTCCTCACACACCGGACCCAGCACCTCTGGAGGCTGCCGCTGGTTCCAACCAGGCTGACCACAACGGTTGAACTAGGAAGGTGCAGTCACGCTGGCAGTCCCCGGAATATTTCTAGCCGGGGGAAAATTTTCACTTGGTTTGGTCCAGATTGGAGCAGGCTCTGACTGCTTGATCTGCCTTGTCCCACGTTGTAGCACGAAGTCAGACAGCACTGTGGTCAGGATGGGACGACTTGGGCTGTAGAACCAGAGCTGGGGGGTGTAGTGCCTGCTCCCTTCTGCACCTGCAGCCAATAACTCCCACTACAATTAGTCCTTTTGGAATACAGATCAACCCGAGTCAGAAACCAAGGTAGGATAAGAGCCTTTTTCTCCTAATCTTTCCACTGAATTTGCAAACCCTGTAGGTGTCTCCTCAGAACAGAGCCTTCTCTTGCTCCTCCTGGACCTTTCCTACCCTCGCCTTCCCTTCTTCTCATCTGTTCCCATGCCTTCTCTGCTCTGCTTTACCCCGTGTAATCTTCCTTTCCTTTGCTCCTCCTGCCTCCTCTCATCCTTTCCTCTGTCTCCAGGCCTACACACCTCCTTCTGCCCTTGCTTCTAGGCAGAGGCCTCCTGTCTCTCCTTGGTCCCTGCGGCACCCACGGCTGGCACAGGGAGAGGAGAAGCCCCGAGTTACTGTTCTCATGCAGTAAGCTCCAGGACAGCAATTTTCACCGCACAGAGGCTCTTGGCTAGCCTGTTTTCTGCTCGCTCGTCACATAGCTGAGAAATACTGACAGACAGACCCTCACACAGGTAAGGTCTTGGTTTTTTGAAACAAGCCCACATCTTAAATTAACCTCCAGGAGAGGTTTTTGTCTTTCTATGGGTCTGTAATTACCAAGCTTACCAGCGCATGGTATAAATAATTTTCTTTATTGGCAAGTTTCAACTATGTGTTCAGCCTATACAAGACACAATGATGCAGAAGGTTCTTGTCCCAGATGAAAGATAAACACTGGGAAATGGGAGCTAAAGGCAAAGGATAATGAGAGTCATATTTTCAAGTATTACATTCCATTCTGTAGGTGTTACAAACAGGACTGAGGTTTAAAGAAGGATCTGAGTAAGACGGCAATAACCTGGAGACAAGATGTCTGCAGCTCTTGTGTTTTCCTGACCCCACCTGATTTTAGGGCATTCCCTGGCCCAGGTCTGATCACTGAAAACAGGTATCCAATAATGTGCTGCTGTAAGGCTCGCTCACATGCATTCAGAGACCGGTACCTAGCTGGCTGTTGCAAGGCTTCTTTGGAGACATTTTGCCTTCTGAAGGACAGAAACTACAGAATCCACATGGTGCTTGGGAGTGGCCTTTGCTGAGGTAGTTTGTTGGCCAGGCACGCCTCAGTACCAAATGAATTAGCTGCAGACAAAACATCTTCCTCCTTCTCCAGGTTCCTGACTCTTCAGAAGAGTTTCTACATGCTTGCCAGAAAACTCTGCAGGAGCCCAGCAAGGCTGAACTCACTCTGGATCTTCAGAATCCCAAAGGAGGACAAATGGAGGTGAAGAAGGGTCAGAACAGTTCTGAAAAGACACAACAAAGTCTGCCCAAAGGGGCATGCTCCACCAGGACGTATAGTATCAGTATTTCAGTGGTCATCTGAGCAGCTGACAGGGGGAAGCCCCCGGCAAAAGAGTGAATTTTGGTTTGACATCTGAATATGATCTTCTAAAAATACATTTCATTAAAAAAGATGTATTCATCAGTGGTGGTTCAAAAGCAAAGAGGGCAGGGGCGACCCAGCTGGGAAACAAAAGGAAAGAGAAACGTGCACTGCAAATTCACAAATATTTTTCTCTGCATCCACATGAGAAGGAAATGTCAGAGTTTACTCCCTGTACTGCGGGCTGCCACAGCTTGGTGGGACTAAGAGGGAGATTTCACTCCGGGCCTCCTGAATGCTGATCATATTGCTTTTTGGGGCTGCCTCTGCAACAATACAGGGAAGAAGACGATTCGAAGCCAAGGAGGTCAGAATTAGGTACGCATTTCTAGACAGCTGGAATACAGATTTGCTTTCTCAAGCCTGGTCAGTTAGGAAGGACAAAATACAATGTGATTTTTCCCACCAACAAAACAACTAACACTCTGCCCATAAAATGATCATCGTAACAATGCTCTTTAACTTCTGGGCAGGCAGCTTTTAATCCGTGTTCTCACTGACACAAACTCGCTTGCAACAAAGAACAAAATCCTGGTTTTGCTCACACAAACCGTTAGTTTACCCTACCAACACGGTAACTCCTGGCCAGCGATGTCCTCGAAGAACCACCCATGCCACTTACCCTGCCTGCCATCCATGCCTGGAGGTATTGCCTTTACTGTGTTTTGCACAGCACTAAGAACACTGCTGGCACTAAACCAAGATAATGAGAATACTAATGATAAGACTAATTCTCCTAGCCAGATCACATGCTCCTTTTCAAACTTTGACCACAACACGCCTTTCCAGCTGTTTAAAGAACAGATTGCAAGAAGAAGGGAAAACTACTTCTGCATTTCTTACTCTATTTCTGAGCAGTTGAAGCAGCAGGATGACTTCTTAAAGCCCTTAGCACTGGGCTGAGAGCCAGGAACTCCTCTGATATGAGCTTCCTCTGTGGTCTCATCTTCTCCTCCTTTATAACAGAGATTTAAAAGCCACTTATTTCCCACTAATGACAAGCAATGACATAAGAATTAGTTATTACCTGTATGGTGGTTTGGAAATACAAAATGCCAGTCATTATGACAGCTTCCCAAGGAGCAGAAGTTTTAACACAAACTCAGCCTATCTCAAATAATACGTGAGAGGAAAAAAATCCAGAAGACAAGCTTGAGCTTAAAAGTTGTCAGAGTTTAAATTTCTCACTTCACTGAAACCTCTTAGGGCAGGTAGAAAAAAAGCACATTTTCCTCTGTATTTAGCAAATGCCAATCCCCCTTCCACCCTATTGTTGCTAATTGGGCAGAAATGGCTCCAATTTACTTGTGTCTGTGTAGCAGCGTCATTGCCAGTGTCAACACAGCCCTGGGAATGCTCTCTGCCTATTGACCGATAATGCTGCAGAGCCAGTAGGGAGAGTGTCCAAACAGGATCGGGGAGCAAGAAAACTACCCAGCAGCATCAAAAAGTCTAAGTTAAGGTCATTTCTCTGCTAGGTGATGATTAACGAAAGGTGTCCTTTGACAGCCTGGAACACAAAGCTGTAAGAAAAGAGAGATGTAAAAGTCTGTTCGCTGATTCAAGACACAACCAGATGCCTTGGAAAAGCAGTAATAGCTGTTTTAACAGCTCCTGGCTGGGAAACTGTGCTCAAATGTAAATGTAGCTACTGGTGGATTTCACTCCCATCCCTTCTCGAACTGGCAAAGAAACAGAAGGACCCTCAAGCCTTCAGGCACAGTTTGCTACCCCCAGATAGTGCAGTGCTTCCAAGAGAGCTCAGAAAATAACATTAGAGATAAGAACATGAGAACCATAAAGATACTGTCTCTTACTGGGAACGTACTTCATGCTTCAGAAGAAGATGTAAGAGTTACCCGAGTGACCAACTAGAGAACAACAACCTGGCCAAAAAGGACGTTTCTCCTGAGTACCTGGCCACTAACTGCTGGCTCATATTGTAGAGAAAGAAGGCTCATAACCACTTTGTTTTCTCTCCTCATCCCTTCAAACATATAGTCCTTTGTTTGAATGCCACGGGTCGCTGCCCTGTGGTAATGACTTCCAGTGGTAACTGGGTTGATGCAGGGACATTTTTACTTTGATCAGTTTGATTCTTGCAGCTCTGCTGGTTCCAGAACAGAATTCAAACATCAAAACCGAGAGTCGAGGTTATCACTAGTTTAGCTGGGAAGTGCATGTAAGAGTCGCTTTCCCAAGCCACGGACAAATGTGAGAACTCAGGATATCAGTTCTGAGCTCAGAGCTGAAAATAGTGCACCCTCCTATAGAAGGAAGAAAAGTCCTTAAAGGTCAGAAGGGCAACGCAAAGGAAAGGGAAGAGGACAGCGCCAAGAATCCCGCAGAAGCGTACTTGGCTGTGGCAGCAAAGGGACTCTCTCAGGCTATGTAGTGCTTGGAGTATTTGATACTTCTTGCTCAGAAACGCATCCGTGAAATGCAAAGCTTTCTCTGTTCCACTAAGAATAGCAGCTGAACAAGTCTGCCTCGCCACCCAGTGCATGCTGTCAATGGCACCACACCCTGCCTTGCATCGTCTGTGTCCAGGCTCAATTCTGCTCCCACTGAAAGCAATGGGAGTTTTGCCAGTGCTTCCAATGGAAACAGGGTTTGCCCAAATATTTACATGCTGTAGTAAAACTGGGCAGCTCTGGGACACAACCCGAAGTGACCAGAGTCAGCATTCTAAACTGAGATAGACCCCACAATAACAGGAGCACAAGGCAAGCTTTGCTACCTAGAGTGAAAAGATTATACGTAAGAGATGAACTTCTTAAATAAGAAGATATAACAGAAGGTGATTTCAGTTCAACAAACTCACTGTCTTTCGTTCTCAAGCTCTAATCAGTTTATATCACGAAAGTACTAAAGCACGCTGCCAATGCTTTCTCTGGGTTACAAACACGTGAAAGAATGGGGGAGATATGGTAACAGCAGAGACAAGCCTGGCGGATCCTCCAAGTGGGGTGAGATCCAACACTGTAGGATTTGATTCTCAGTAGAGTTTAGCCAGTAGCATGTATGGTATAATCTATGGAAGCTGTCCCATTGGATCTTAAAACACAAACACAGCAGAATGTCATCATAAATAAGCAAAGTCTGTGTTAAAAAATTCTAGGTACACAGCATTTTCTCCAGTTCTGACACCTTTTTAATAGAAATCACTTGTTTAGGAAACAAATAGCACTTTTGTATTTTTTTTACAATGTTTCTTACCTTGATCTTATTTTAAGTAACACTAGGAAGACCTCAATATCTTTTATTTTCCTTTTTAATTTAAAAAAGTTGTTTGTTTTTTTTTCCCCCAGATACAAAGATTTTGCCCTTGCATAAAAAAACAGTGCCCAAAACGATGACACAAGGACTCACAAAGACTCACTGTATCTCACTGACACTATTACTTCTAATCTATACCATGCAAGGTCCCATCTACCTCTTTAATTAGACTGTCAGCCTGAAAAACAGCTTTTCTATTCCTTATTTAGTTCTTGTTACCAAAAGAAGAGAAAGGAAGTGAAAGAAAAGGACATTTCTCTGTTCAGTTCACACATCTGGGTCATGTGCTACTTTGTTCAGGATACTTTTGTTGTTTATAAATATAGAAAAGGGTTGGAATCTCATTTTCAAGTAATCGATGCACATTTTCTCTTGGGACACCTCCGTCCAATGCTCCAAGCTGACCCTGGATTCTGGCCCTCTATTTTCCCATTCCCAACACAGGCTTTCTGGATGAGTGTGAGGACCCAAACCAATTCTGCAAAGCATGTCTTTTATCTGATGTGAAGAAATAGGATTAACCCAAAGCTGTTGGGACAGTAGATCTTCAGCCTGTACATGTGCTGGTTACTCAGTGAAAAGTCCATCTCCTTTCCTTTTGTACATCTCCTGTCTAAACAATAGTAAATACTGCTTATTTGATAGACTTGTCCCTTCTGGGCACTGGGATTTGATAATTTATATTTCTGTTTTTTTGGTTTAATAGTACTGAGAGTTTAGAAACAGGAAAAGCCCACAGGCTCTTTGGACTTGTTTTTGTTTTCCCCTAGCTAAACAAACTGTTCTGCAAATAAGGATTTGAAACCTGCTCTCCTCCCTCATCCCTGCTCCTCACCCCAAACAAAAATAAAACAAACCTATAGTGGCTGTGGAGGCTGCTGCAGGCACACACTGGTGTAAAATATAGAGAGAGTAAATATATTATTTCACTTGGCATGGTGCTGGCAAAGAACCCCCAGCTGGCACTATTCATGTAACATGATCCAAACTTTGCATGTACACACAGAATAAGAAGGATCAATTGGCAAACTCCGGTGCCGCCTGGCACAAGCATCTTCACGCTCTCTCTGGAACCAAAGAACTAAAGAATTCTGCACTTTCCAGAAGAAATCCGGTTTTGCTTTTCTAGAGTTTCGTTATTTTGCTCCTCCTCCTCGCCGCCACCTCCCTTGGCTCCTTCTGCACTTCACTGTGTTATTTAGTCTCATCGCCCTTGTTACAGTTCACCATGCAGCTCTGGGAAGGGGAGGGGGCTAAGGTGGAGGTGGCAGCATTAGTATTGTTAGTGGAGTCCATGCCGTTGGAGATGGCTACTGAATTGACCTCAGAGTTTATGGGTTTTGAAAGGTCGATGCCTTGGATGAGGCGGATCAGCTGTTTTACCTTCTCCAAGGAGCTGTGCATCTCCTTCTGTTTTGCAAGGATGGTGTTCTTCATTTCCATGCATTTCTGCAGCAAGACCAAAAAGCAGTAGTAAGTTCAAGCTTTACCCTCATATGAATGGAAGAAGGTAAGAGAAGGAATACAGCGTTTGCAGATCTAAACGTAAGTACTCAGAAAAGACTGCAGCTACAATGTCACCTATAATTTCAGCCTAGAAGAAAATGAGCCTCAGAGCTGCGATCATAGGAGAATTCATATTTGCAGGCTGTGGAATTAAATTGTCAGTACGTAGCTGTCACCCAGTATGGCCCTTTCATCCCAAGGTGCTTGGCAAATCAACACAGACAGCTCCATCCTTTTGTGTTCCTTTTGAAGGGAAACTTCCAAGTATATGTTCTTATTATTTTTCTAGTAGTATTGCATTGCTGAAATGTCTTTAGCTCAGATGTGCAAACTCAGGCGTCCTACTGCAGCTGATTGCTGACAGTGCGTGTGCATGCAACTAATGGGATACAACCTTTGCTTTCACATATGCTTTAGCAGGAATATCACTTCCTCCTCTCAATAAATAAAGGGACACTTGAAAAGAAAAACAAACCCTTCCTCATTTGAAAATCTTATTTTGCGACCACTTAGTTCTCTTAGAAGCAATAGCCAGCTCATCAGATAAGAGTCAGGGTAAGATAACTTTAAAAAATGCCCACAAATGATGCTTCAGGAGTGAAAAACTGCTTGTATCTATAGCTGAAACTCTCAAAAAGGAGATGGTAGCTACTTTATATCTATAACATTCAGGTTCTTACATGGAAATGGCAACCTTCTTACATTTTTCAAATCTTTTATCCATGCTGATCTCCAGACACTGTTGGTTTCAGCTTTACTGTTTTCACACACAGCTCTTGGCATCATAAGAGCTCTACGAAATTTAGATCTAATCCGCCTTTATTGGACAGTTCCAATGAAAGTATAAGCGATGGCTTGATCATAGCAAATAAACCATTCTCCTTACCTACTATCAATCCCTCTTATCAAGGCTTGCCCCTGCCTGTGTACATCACTAAGAAATGGTGCTAGTGCTCTAGTGCTGCTCAGTTTATGCCCAGCTACTGATAACCAGAAGACGACAGTCTCCAGAACCGCTAGCCAGCATCTCTCACCACCTACTTGCTCATAGTTGTTTTACTTGTATCATCAGCATTTAGAGGTCTTTAAGCATGGGACGCTTACTTTTGGCCTAGGAGGTAAAGACACAGAGACCACACAGCACATCTGTATTTAAAAAAACAAGTCTGTACTTACGTATCCAGCCTTACAGGAGTTGCCACATAGATTTCAGTATTTTTCATTCTGTGATAAAGACTCAGCCTATGCTAGGTGAGGGCCTCAAACTTTACACTGGCACCTCAAGAGCCTGATTTGCATATTAAGGTGAGAAGAAAGAGCAAATTAATATGTATGTTCCAATTACTGTGATAAATTAAAGTGGAAACCACAGCTTCTGGATAGAAGTATGACAATGTCCATTTAATAATATGCAGAGGCATGCACAGTCCAGCTGCTGACTGCCAAGCCAACATGTCAGGAGCCCAAGAGCCAGGTGTGAGTAAACGGTCACTTTTGTACTAGGAATGTCTGGAAAATGCAGAGAATGTAACTCTTACTATACACAGGGGCCCAACTATTCAAACTTAAGTGAGCCACTGGAAAATTAGAATTTATCTGCTGCCCACAGACGATAATGCTGTGGGTCATTTTTGTCACCTGCTGCTATTATAGGTCACCGTATGTCTACAGTACATACAGCACAGTCCGCATGGAACATGTGTAAGTTACTCATTGTAAGTATATGTTGCCTGCATTTCATTCCTGCTCCCCAAAGTCCTAAAAAAACACAGGAAAGAGCCCATTCAATTCTCAGTAAAACCAGTGGAAGATAGGTGTAGCACATGGGCTCTACAGTTCTCTTTCTGAATTCTGGCACCAGAGGACAGGTGCAGAGTTATTTGGGAGGGCAATACTCACCGTTATGGAATTGCTGAGCTGTTTGACCTTCTGCTCTAGTTGTTCTCTTTCCTGTTTTAAATCTGAACTCCATTTAAGTAGTTTCTGTTTTTCCTCTTCTTTTGCTGCAAAACAGAACATTCATCACGTCAAGAAATAATATTTAAATTGTTTCTGTTACAACTGTGGATAGAGGCTGTGAACTGTTTCATTTAAAGGGGGTGTTTAAAATCAATTCAACAACTTTTGCAATAAATCACACCCAATGTTTCACCTGTACACAGAAGAACCACAGAAAGCTTAATAAATATTTTGACTGCCATTTACACTTCACTAGTGATTAAGGTTCTTTCCCTTTAATTTCCTTTTCTAAAGGAAGTATCATTCTGTCCCATTCCCTCAACAACATTTTCCAGTATTAAAACTGAAGCAAAGGTGTTGCTCCCCATTTTCCTACCTGCTTTATATGCAATATATGAATGAACAATTGCTAAAGTTCCTGGCCACGGGATTGCTTCTTCCTTCTTTAACATCTGAAAGAAAAGTGTGTAGAGATTTAGATGATAAATAATCTACTCCTAGGAAAAGAAAAAGGAGAAAGAGGGAAAGGCAGAGGATTTTCGTTATGGCTATCATTAGTCTGAGCCCTGTTAACATGTCTGCTTTGCAGACCTGTTCTGAGATTTAACAGAGGGAATTATTCACAACTGTACTGTAGCTCCCACAAAGGAGGCCTGTTTCTTACAAATGTCAGCATTTTCTCAAATTCCCTCCATAGCCACAAATAAACTCTACTAATGAAACTGAACAACTTAAAAGAGGAATGAAAAGATAATGTATCTGAACTCAAACTTGCCAGGAGACAAACATTATTTCATGGTTCAGACAAACTGCTGATCTCAGATGTTCTGGGAGAAAACTTCTCATGGCACAGAGCAGTCTCCACACCATACATTCAAATACCACACTTCCTGGCTAGTAAAACATGAAACTGTCCTATCTGCCCTTCTTACTAGAATCATTTTAATATAATTGCCAAATCCTCTTTATATAAGGGTAAAACCCATTTATGCCTTTCAGATCCTCCCTAACATATTCCTACCTACATATTCCTTCCTAACATGTTCCTTCCTAAGGACCTTTATTTTGAGAAGAAAAATGTACTGTGTCTTTTTAACATGTGAAACCAGAGGGGCGTCTCAGAAGATAGAGGACTCGGTCACTTTACAGTGAAATAACTCCCATTTTTCCCCATAATTTTGTGGAACCTATCACTGAAATACAAAGAGAAGGGTTACATGATGGAACACAAGACCAGGAATAGGAAAGTGGTAACTCTCCCTCCTCATTTGCAACTACTGACCAAGTCACTTGAGTTTTGCTTTTTCATTCTCCTGAACAGCAAATCATATGCCAGGCTGTTTTCTTACTTTACCATCTGGCTAACCAAAGGTCATGTGGGTGACTAAATAAGATGCTAAATCAGACAGAACACTAACAGCTTCAGGCTGCTGATTAAGAGCAACCCTTTGCAATTTCTGGAGTTCCACAAAAAGGTTATGAATACAGTAGTTTACTTCTTTGTCTTGTAACCTCAATGCAATTATGAACAAAATATTAAAATATCATCTGTTCGTTTCCATTGTGTACTCTTACAAAGGGATCTGGAAGAAAGAAGAACCAAGCTGTTTGTCCATCCTCGTTACACTGATTCTGGACAACGTTATTAAAGAGATCACTGAAGTCAACCTCTCTGGTGTTTGATTTATATAACCAAAGAGAGGTTTATATTTTCTCTATCTCTTGATGTAGGCTTCTACAAATGTTTTATTTACTTATCCAGAAGAACATGCTAATAACTTTTGAAGAAACAACGAGCTTGGGATGAACAGGAAAATTTCTATGAGCAGCAGAGAACCTTTCCCAAAAGTTTGTGTGCTTCAGCCCAGAAAGAGTAAAACCACAAGGGTAACAAATAAAGACCCCAAGTCTGGGAGTAAAACTTAACGGTTTTGTACTTGCACGCATTCCAACAGATGTAATCAAATCAAATTCACACAAGCCTTGTTGCAGACCAAATAAATTTGTTCAGTGTCAGGCTGTCTTGATATAAGTAAGCCAAGTGATATGATTGTTTTCTTTAACTTGGAAAAATCTTTACAGTGCATTGTGTATAACACTGTCTGTCAAACAATACCTGGTCTTGACATTTGGGACAGATCCACATGCCCTTGGGAATGGTTTTCAGAGGCGGGTCCAGACAGTCCAGGTGATAAACACGTGAACATGTGTCACACATCAGCAACTGCCCACTTTTTCTGCAAACACTGCAAAAATCCTCATGGATATCGCCCTATAAAATTGAGGGGAAGGGTTGAGGGTGAGAGAAAGAGAGAGAAGGCAAAAAGTGAACTTTGACCTTTGACATCTACATCATTGTTAAATGCAAAGTTTACAGCACAAACTATTTCTAAGGGGGTTCCAAATGGTCAAGCCCTCTTTAGAAGGTGAAACAGGAAAACCAGGCATGATGTCAGTAACACTGACATCTGTCTTCCCAAACACTCCCTCTGTCCTCCCAGGGTAAAATGTTACAACAAACACTTATTACCAAAACTTCTCTTAACAACTGATACCCCATAGCCTGTCTTATTTTAGATTCCCCCCTTACCCTGATTTTTTTTTTGGCCTAAAATGATGAGCTATTCTCCTTCTTAACCCTTCTCATTTCTGGATGTAAGCACAACTTCACTTTGGGAATGCTGATGAGGCTGTCTCTTTCCAGTAATAGTATGTAAGAAACCCCAACTGAGTGACTTAAAAGAACACTGTCAAATATTTAGGTCACCTTTAAAAATGAAAGTGGAAGGAAAAGGCGCTCTGCTTGTAAATGAAAAAGAACAGAATGAATTATATGTTCTGAGATAATTCTTTTTACCTCGCACAGGTTACCTCAAGTTGCACCAAATAAGCTATGACTCAATATTTTCTCTTTCTCTATAGACAGTGGTCTATGTTTCATCACTAACATAGGTTGAGAGACAAGATGAAAGAATAGCAAGAGAGACTTTCTAACTAAGGGTCTGTGTTTTTTTTCTCCCCCAGAAAGAGTTGAAAACATACTGACAAGTTCTCTTAACAAAATCCAGTCCAAATTACTACTTTATCACCTTTAGAGAAATTTCTTTTCTAAAGCCATTAACTCCCCAGAAATATAGGTCTAATTTTTGTCACTTTTTCTTCTCTCTCTCTCTCCTCCTATTACTCCCATCTCATGCTTGGGGTAGTGGTGGTGATGGTGTTTGTTTGTTTTCCTTTGTTCTTTGGATATTTGAACAAAGAGGCATGAAAGAAAAATGGCTTAGCACCCAAAGAGCAGGAAAGGTGCATCCGAACCCCTCTCCCCTCTCCACCGGTGGCCTTTTCTGGCAACTTGACATATTCTAGGCCCCATCTGGAGTTAGAAATATGCACTTCTCACTGACTTCAGCCAACTTTTCACACGCACAACATCTGCAAGACTGTGATCTTAAGATGCATGTGTTGAGTCAAACTGCGCATATACACTCCCTCTGTATATACATGCTATCAGCACTCGCAGTGCTTCATTTTGACCCGTGCGGTCTTTTCAAGTGTGTGAATAAGTTCCATCATCTTGGAATGATATCGGACTTGGCCATGCACTTACACATTAAGTTGCCAGACAAGAAAAATGATGCTAACCTCTACTGTGGATAAAATATTAAACATATTAGAAGAATGAGACACAGGCAATCTGCTAAGGTTTCTGCTTGGCAGCTCTATTGCTGATGAGGCCTTTCTCCGAAGGGAATGCTATTCTTCTCTTAATTCCCAAGGTTAGCACTGATGCCGTGTTTTGTAAAAGATCAAGTTTTAGTGAATTTTCAGTGGCATGTTTTGGTTCCGTAACTCCAGGAATCATTGAGAGGTGGGTTACGGTATTATTTCATGCTTTACCACAGAGCTCTTCCGTGTTAACAGAAGAATGAAATGAGTGACACTTCATGCTTCTTGTGAAGTGATCTGTGTAACCAGTCTGGGAAGAACTTCTTTTCCTCCATCAAGCATTCTGCCAGTACAAGTAAGGAAAAGAAGGCAGACAGGAGATGTGACATAAGCTAAGATGCAAAATCCTCTGCAACCTAATGAAATTTTTAAGAGCGAAATTCGCACATTTTACAAGAAAATTCTCATTCTAGAGTATTACATGCGTTGTTAAGATGCCTTCGGTTGCCACGGACTACAAATGGCATTTGGTATCTGGCTCAGGTGCCCAGTTATTGGTGTGTTGAAAACCAAAACTGATATATCTAGTATCCTGTAGAAAGAGACCTACACAAGAGATGCAAACTGTTGCTTCTTGAGGTGGTGACATTTAGAAATTTAGACCCAGAGCCTTCTAAATTCAACAGAACACTAAATCCAGACGTAATACAACTGGTCAGCGTGCAGTGTGGCTGAACACATCAGGATGGCAACACGTGCACAAAATCCATAGTCCTATTTTTGGTTTGTCAAAACAATAATACAAAATTCAGGGTATTTCCTCAAAATTAATAACTGGACATACCAAATCCCAGCCAATGCTCAATTCCAAAGAAATGCCCCAGGTTTTCTAGACAGTAAATAAATATATGCATGAAGGGGGTTGAATGTGATGTGACATGCGCCCCACTAATCTCAGTGTCTGGACCAGCTCTGTGAAAACTATATGCAGCCAACTTATGTTAGAGCAGAGCTAGCTGACAATGCTCGGACATACGTTGCAGGCTAAACAGACAGAAGAATAATTTCAGGACAGAGACAGTATAAAAGGTGATTTAAGGTCACTTTTTGCTGTTTCCTCTGTACCAAGAGAACCAGAAAGCAAATTAAAGCTTTTTGAACAGCTAACAGTTTATTTTTATATACAGTGGCTAGAGCAATAGTGCCTGGCTTTAGGAATAGAACTGAACAATACAGTGTCATATCCAAAGTATATGTAGTTTATGTGTTTGAATATGTAATATATATATGTATATGTACATTTCACTGGAATAACATGGGAAATCTAAATATTCTGTGACAACAATTGTGCAAGACCACATAAATAAAGATGATCATAATATATATGCATGATGTAAGTGAATTAAGTTATCATAAGCAATAATAATCTTGGCACTTTCTAACATTTATGGGTTTGACTTTGCAATCTGCATGTTCTCTAATGCTCTTCTCAACTGGACCGTTTATTAATTTACTAATAAAAAGGCATTTTGTGACCACAGACTTGAACCATCACTAGAATAGAGACTTTTAGACAGAGAACAGTTTTGCTTTATTCTTGCTGCTGAGTAATTGACTGTCAAAGGCAATTGCCATCTTCCAGGTGAATATGCTACTGTGTGAGGGAGAATCACCCATAACCAAATGGTTCACAGCCAATTGCCAGACAGAAAAAAAAAAAAAAAAAGATTTGTTCAACCGTGCCTACTGTATTACTTTGTTTGTTTCCCCAGGCTCTATTCCTAGTTTCTACTCCTCTACTCTTATCTCCAATCCCATCTCAAGTTCCTGCTTCATTGTCCCTTCAAAATTCATCTCTGTCATTCACAGTTCAGGAGAAAGGCAAGAAGGCCTTTCTGGGCTGTGGTGATGAGTGCTTGATTTGTATTTTTTACAGGTTGGCTAAAAGCGAAGTTTATTTATGTACTAAACATCAAACTTCCATTCTAAAGCCTATATGAATTAGACCTTCTCAGTAAATGAGTGCAAAAATGTTTTAAAGATGGGTAAAATTGCAGTTTTCTTCTGTATCTGTTTGGGAAACTGCTGAATGGCTTTAACTGGGACTTTTGAAATAACCTTTTATTTAGGCATGCACATCTCATGTTTTCATTCTGTAGGTCCCCAAAAGCTGGGAGCTGTAACAACAGGCAGCATTTTCTATCCTATCTGGAATAAATAGACCTTTCTATATTTTGATTGTCATGTTGAAATATATTTTCTGCTTTTACATGTATTTTATTTTACATGGAATTCAATACCAAATATTTCTGAAAAGTCTAAAGAATTAGCTCAACCGATAGAGAATATACATTGAATGAGACTTTGGGATAAAATTCCTTTGAAAAAGCAAACCTACAAAAATGTTAAAACTATTGCTTATGTATAAACTAAATCACTTGTCTGTAAACATTTTAAAGGGGACTTAAATATTATTCTAAAGGGAAAAGAGTGCTACTGTGCTATATTACAATACACTCAGGTAAGAGAGAATGTTAACTACCTTCTTTGTAAACTTCCGCTGTCTCCTTTAGAATACTTCTATTTTCGTAATTAATGAATACTGAAATAATCCATAATCTAGGTCTAAATACTATAAAATTTCAGAAAATTCACGGCATTCAGAACTAGATTAGAATGCCTCAAAAATTCTCTACTCTTGATTTAGCCTGCTGTCGCCAGGCACCTTGGAAAACAGGACAACATCATATTATACTGTTTTGAGAGCTCTTATACAGTGGGAAAAGACCGGCAGTTCGCATACAGAAGTCAGAGACGGAAAAGACCTACCACATTATCCAGCCCTTCTCTTGGGGCCAGTGTCAAAAATGTTCTCTTCAGCATGTTTACTTGTCATTTTTACTGCTTAGTTATAGAAGACCCCAGAGGTGGAGCTGCCCCACCCTCGCTATGAGGGGCTGTTCCACAGTCTCTTTCATCTGACTGTCAGCAAAGGGCTTTTATAGTCAAGTGCTATTCTGCTCTCAAAAGTGACTACATAAAAGAGCACCTTCTACTTTCACATACATATTCCCTGTGTATCAGAACTGCATCTATTTATTTCTGTGACTCAGACACACTTGTACTATTTCTATTCCTGTTATCTGTACAGAACAAATACAGTTTAGAAGCAACAAGCTGGCTTCTATTCCCTCTTGTATGTGGCCAAAAGAGTTGGTCCCTCAGTCTGTGCACTTACAGTGGTGAAACTGCATAGATGAAAATAAAGCTGCCCAGCTCTTCCTTAAAGTCCATTTCAAGTTGTTGGGCCTCTAATATTTGTGAAAATATGTAAAAAACAAACATACAAACAAACAAAAAACCCACAGATCACTTACTCAGATTGCAGGAGTCTGCAATGACATGACTAAATAAGCAATCACCTTTTTATTTTTAAATTGTACCCAGTAATTAGTAGTCACTAAAAGGCAAGCACTTTACTTTTACACTACACCTCCTGAGAATTTTTATGCAATGAATTGTTTCGCCCCTACTGAATAGAGTAACAGTACACTTTTGGACAAGCCATAGTGTCCCTTCGTTATGTCCTGTCAGACCTACACAGAAACTCAGTCCAAGTTTTCTCACTATTTCTCTTCTGAGGTTTATGCATGACCTTTAAAATTTTTCATCATGTTTTTGCTAGAAATAATGAAATAATTCAGTAGTTCTCAGCAACTTAAAAAAAAAAGTTGTACTTTGAGTGGCAAATCCTATCTTTTAACTTAAAAAAAGTATACCTACTTCTTTATAAATCATAACAAAATGGGCAAATTTCTTTCAAGCCAGATATAGTGATCTGATCACAGGGGCAATGTATTCAGCTACATTGGTACACCAGAACTACCATAAGCAATGCTGTGAACACGGCTCCTGGCTCTCCTGAGTGATCTAGGAGGTTTTCCTTCTCTCATTATAGAAACACCACAACTTTTTGTTATTAGGGTCTGTAAGTAATACTTTTCATTCTCCCCTTCCCCCATTTTCATGGATGACAGATTCAATTCAGTCAGACAAGATCTCAGACATGGCACAAAGGAAATGAGCTCATCTAGCATGCCTGGTGCCTCCCAGTGTTTCAATACACTGAAGGAGTTATAAATAAAATCTCTACAGGATAAGAACATAGGTGCAGGAGGAAAAAGGAAGGGTTTTAAAAGGATGCTGGACCATTTCATTGCACTGAACTAGGACAAAGGATGAGTGAGACTAAAGAAACAAAATCTGCAATGATTTTCCTTGCGACTGTTTCTACATATCTTTCCAAAAGTAACCCCCTCCCCAAGAGTTACTTACGTCTGTGGAGCTGGGGCTAGGCAGGGACACAGGCTGAACAGCTGCGGGAAAAGTAAATGTGGTCTCTGTCTTTTCATTTTCAGGGGAGTCAGGATAACTGGACAGAGGGGATGTGGGGGTCAAAGCCCCATACCCCAGCACCGTGTTGTATTTAGGTGGACGACCTACATATTAACAAAAGGGAACAAACAAACAAACAAAAAAAAAGGAAAAATGATCTTACATACCTTTGGCCAGTGGTCCTCATTGGCTAGCATGAAAAAGGAAATGATGTAGCACAGAGAGGAAATTAATATAAAAGTTACAAGTGGAAGGACAGAAGCAAAGATTAAAACATTTTAAAGAAATCTTTAAGTAGAATTTTGCAAGGAAAGAACATTTAAAAGATGTATTTCAGAAGGAAATAGAAACAAGTTCTGTCGACGGTCAAAGTATCGCTCTCACAAAAGCAGTGTGGGAATGCTTTCCATTCCTAGAAACAAGGCTATTCAGTTTTTAGGGAAGGCATGTTAGCATCAAAACTAGAGAGAAGCCACAATAACTACTATTCAATCCCTTCTACTGTTATCCCACACATTCCTATCTTTCTACTGCCAGCATAAATCTACACAAAGGTTAAGTCCTTTATCACAGGCCAACACTCACCATTCCAACCCTCTCCTTTTCTTCCCATTTTTTTAAACCCACTCACCCACAGATCAGCACTTTCTACTCTACTGGTACATCTTTTAAATTAGGCTAGAACAGGTCCTATTTTGTGACTCATAACCCCAGCACTACCAGCTGTAATCTATCATTGGTCTTCCACTGTAACCCTCACCCAAATCCTGGGCTCTTTCTTAGCATTTCTCAGTCAAATACGCTTGATTCTACACAACTCCCATGTGCTCCTTTAGACTAGCAGAAGTGCAGAATGTGTTTGTAACTATTTTCATAAAATTACGTATGCAAAAGAAGACAGCAAAAAACAATATGTAACCATCATTTCTGCCTCCCTTCTCCAGGGTAATTTATGAATATGTAAACATAAAGGACCTAGGATCTAGGAATAATTCTTCGGATTTTATGTTTACAGATTGTCAGTCCATACCTATTAACATGCTAAACCTAGCATTTAAAGTCTGGATATGTTCCAGAACTAAGTATGTCCTTGGAAACGGATTTCTGATAGTGATGTCCATGGCTGAAATTTCTGACATGCTCAGCACCATCTAGAATTAAACTAAAGCTCTCAAGGGCACTTGCTTGCATAAGCTTTTCACCTAATATATTGCTATACTAAATCACAAAACAAATGTATACATCCAAATCTTTTGTCAACTGAAAATGCATGCTACTAGTTTGGTACCGATACAAGGTGCAGGCTCACAACAGTGTGGGAGAAAAAAAAAGAGAGCATAACAGCAGTCAGCATGCATAAATAGGCTATGAGAATATCAAGTACAAAAGCATGCAAACTCTTTCATTGATGCAGTTCACAATGAGTTATAAAACAGAATTAAGAAATCATTACTAGAAGTAGGAACATTTACTTATCCACAGATCAAATGCAAACCTCTCTCTATATAAAATCTATATCATGCTATTTAAAAAAATATTTTTTATGTCATTAGAGAATGGCACTAGAGGCTCATGTGCTTTATTCAGAAACAGAATGGCTGCAGAAGTGTCAGTTTTGCCACATTGCCTTCTGGACTGACAAGGCATGTCAAGGAGAGTACATGTGAAATGGATATATGACCTTGCAGCCGAAAAAACAAAACAGAACAAAACAAAACAAAACAAAAAAACAACAGAACTGGAACTGGTTGATGCTAGATTAGACTGTGGATTTTAAATATGCTCGATTGCTTAAGTCTGTAAAAACTGCAGAAAATCGTCAAAAATCAGGGAAAGATTGTCATGTATGTGTGGTTGATGCCATGCACAAAAAACAGTATCAAGTTCTCTGCTATGCTGTTCTGACTCGTCTGATTCACCATAACCTAAGTCTTAAAATTTCACCTGTATTACAGAAGAATTTCTACTGAATAATACTGCATACCTGTATGAAACATCATCTCTCCTGTTTGGACGAGTGGCACTCTGCTTGCAGCGAAGTGCTCAGTATGAGCAAGGAGCAAGATAGTCTTTCTTTCTCAAGATAAAATCTTTCCAAGGACATATCTCTGCTCATGGTAGGGAACAAGCTTTTCTCACACTAAGTTTCCTCTCCTGTTCTGGGCAGAGACACTTCTTCCATAACCACCTTCTTCTTGATGGTAGCAATACAATTTACTTATTAACAAGACGATCTTGACAGCAGCTTTATACCACTAAATGATGTTCAAACATCTCACCTTTCACTTTGCTCTATTTTTGTGGGGCGAGAGTGAAATTGAAATGAAACACTGAGCTGCCTAATAAAACCTGCTATGCTAATCCCTAGAAGTCATAATCTGTGTCTACCACAGAACTTCACTATACAAATGAAGTACTGCAATGCCCTTCTTTGTTCTGTTCTTCTTATCAGAAGGGAACTGCAAACACAAGATGGAGAAAGAGGGACACAGCAGGAGACAAGTCTAAGTATCTCACCTCTTTTGCGTGTCCCAGGATGCATTGTGCTGTTCAGGTACGTGACTGCACTCTTCTTGCGCTGTAGGGGAGAATAGAACCATTTTTGCTGGCTAACATTTTTGGCAACAACTATATGCAATATTGATGGATAGCATGGTAGTACTATATGAGATGACTGGCCCTTCTATTTTCTGGAGCATAGCTTCAGAAAGGTCAGCTTTTTTACACTACTTCTGACATCTGGACTGCTTCAGGCTAATATGCAAGCTGACCTAATGGCTAGGACTAACACACACTGCCATTTAATGTCAGCTTTACATAGGGGAAGGCAGAAAAGGATGCAAGTATTAAAAGAACACCCCAATGTATTTACTTTTTAAAAATCTGAGGGTTATATCATTGCAATGGCCTTTTAAATCATAAACAATAGCTTCCCTGTCCAGTTAGAACTGAGACAGCTTAGTAGGCAGCAATGTGGCAGAAAAACACACAAGCTCAGAATGAAAGTACTAGCTTCCCCCGGCAAGAGATCAATACCTCAGGCTCAAAAACTGCTCCACTGTATACTGGATTTGCTGTTGTTCTTCTTTTCCTCTCTTGTCGCTTACTTTGGATTTCTTGTAAAACAAAGCATTCAGGTTAGAAAACAACGGGCCTCAGAAATTATATGAAGTTCTCAGAATACAGTTTGCATGTGAAGATAGCTGTGAAGATTTCTGCAGAACACCACTCATAATCGATACAGGCAACTTTGTCACACTTCTAATTTCTGAAGGTTTGAAAACTAAGATCTGACAAGGAATGTAAGTGCTCAACTAATTCACAAAATGACTGTCATCTTCTGTCTAAATAAAAGTACTCCCTGACTATGACTTTTTAAATTGGTGGTCAGTGTAATTGAGAGCTAAAACTAAAAGCCTCTGGTAATCTTTTCAATACTTAAAAATAAATGCAGTATAGAAATATGCAAGCTGTTGCAATTTAAGCTGTTTTTCACTGTATAGGATTAAGAAAGCCAATTATCTATCAACTCATTTCCTTTACAGATTACAGTTCCATGAAATCATGAAATAAGTAAGAAATCCAGATGTGAGTTACCATAAAATTATCCATGGCATAACTTTTCAGATACAAGGGCTGCCCTAAAAGCAACAATACTGTCACAAACTTCTTTCCTACTACCAAAACATACACTTTCTTCCCAACCACTGATCTCAGCTGCATAAGCAACTGATCTGTGTCCATGTAACACGGGGAATAAAAAGGATGCACAACAGAGACTAAGGTTAAGAGTACAGGCATCCCAAATGCACTTAATACAGAAATATTTTGGACTTGAACTTCCAACTCGGAATGGCCATGAAGCAGAGAGCTCAAGAACCAACTTATGACATTTTTCTTACCTTCCAGATGGTCATGAGTAACTAGTCCCAGAGATACCATGAAGGCAAGTTTCTGTGAGAAGGAAAAAAATAAAAACACAGAGATCATAACATTTCCAATCGTTAGGATAAGCTACTTCGGCCCTTTAAAGTCAGTTGACAGGTAACTAAGCAACAAAGAAGTTATTAATAATGCTTTGCTTCTATAAATTCCTTTTCATTCATATATGTCAATCTCCTTTACAGAATATAGACGCCAGTCCCATTTTCTAGATGGGAAACTAGGCTGAGATGTAGGGAAATGCCAGTTGCTCATGATCACAGAGTTGGCAGAGCTAGTAACAAGAAAGCAGTTTCTTTACTTCCAATCCAGCACTGAAACAACTATGTGATTGGCTCTTAGTAAATGCCAACACAGTTCACTTGCCAGCAAAACATTGCTGGTTGCAGAACACGATCTTCATATTATCTCTATGATTATTGCAGACTACAAGGAGCAACTCCGGCTTACATTTGCAGTTTGATAAGGGCTATGGCTTTCTTAAAGGATTCTAATTTTAATGCAGGAATTGCAAAGACATCTAAAAATCAGAATTGGTACTGACAATAGTTAATGCTCACAGTAGTCAGTTTGAATCCATCTACAAAAAACAAACATAGCAGAACATTTAGTTGTAATCAGTTCCAAAGCTTGCCATGGCAGAAAGGCTTTAAAAATACCCATTTTGGCCATTTAATCACTAATAATATCACTAATCACTAGACTAACTATACCTAAACTGGAATAAGAACTGGGAGAATGTGAACATACATTACTCTTTCCGTCCTGCTCACCAGAATGGTAGTATTTCATAAAGCAAGATAAAGACAGTTCTCCAGCATTAAAAATAACTTCAGAAGTCTAAAAGCTCAAAGGAATGGAAATCAGCGCTGTAATCTAAGCCTCCTGGTTGAAGGAAGTATCAGAGGTAAATTATGATCTTCTAGCTTGACAAAAGGCTCAGAAGTCCAATGCATCTCAGGACTGGAAAATGCAAATGCATTGTATCTATTTAGATTTCTTATTCTGTAGCCCTATCAGCTATTGCTGTCCAACAGGAATGTAAGGAACATAAAAATTTAGGAGTGTTGATGGAACAGAGGAGAAAAATTGTTTTCTGAAGGACAGAGTACTTCCTTTTTTTTTTTCTTAAAAGAAAGCTCTGAATGCATTCTGATACCTGTGGATTTTCTTCTCGTTTTGGCTTCGGTGCAGCAGGTGGAGTAACTGTACGACTTTCTGTTTGCTTCTCTTCTGCTTCCACGTGTGGTTTAATAGTCTGAAAAGAAACAGTGTTTCTTTCATTCAGTGATAAGAATGACTTTTTTACTTTGACTAATAAAGCAAAACAAATACTTTAGCAGATACAGGAGAAAAACAGTTTAAAACTGGCAGTATACTAACAAAGACTTAATTGAGGAATCTGACGTGAGAGGAATGCTAATTAGTGTTTTGCTTTAACAAAGGATGGAGCAGCCTCACTACCATTCCATTAACCCAAGCAGCCATGCAAGCAATAAAAGTCATCATAAGAGTTAACTCCATTACAGAAATCACTATACTGTATGGGATGGAAAACTTCCAGGTACAAAACATTCTCATGGTACATGTATTTTGTACTTCTGGCTCCTTGGTCTTCATGAAGAATTATGAATGGCTCAAATACTGTCTCTCTGACTCCTAAGATCTCAGACATTTCTGAAACTTTTTTCTTTTCTGAAGTTAGAATCTTTTGCAATGGTATCACAAAACCTTGCATGACAATCCTCAACCCATGGCACAGCTGCTGATGCTACAAATTAAGGTAATCTCTATAGAGACACAAACTTTCCCCCTTTACCATGTAGGGAAAATATACAAAAATAATTGCGTATTGTTAAGCCACCAGCATTTTTCTGCACGGTTTTCAACAGTTCCTTGAATTTCCAGTAATTATTGAAAGAGCAAATGAATATTGCTGACATCAAAAGGAATAGGCATCAAAAGTACAGTATTGTAAAAGTACAACTTCAAATCATATGAAAAGGGCATGTATTGCTGAATAACTTGTAAGACTGCCTTGAGGTACACAAGAACCTACTCATGTGAATTCATGAGGAGAACTGAACATGAGCATAATGTTCATGCACAAGTTTTTCACAGTCTCTATAGGTGACTTCAAATATGGACGATAACTTCAAGGCACATTTGTCTATGAAAGAGTTGTAAGTGAAATATATACTAACATATGCACAATCACATAAATATATGCTATATCTTATAGATAACGTATTATACATTATATAGTATTATAATATTACTAACATGTAATATACTAAGGAGTTAAAAGTGAAACAGAAGATTGCTTCACTTGAACTGAATGGGAAGGACTGCAGCTGCAACCCACACTAAAGCAAAATTTTATTTTATGAAAATCTTTACTGGAAAGAGACTTTAAAACTAAACATCCAGAATGCTCTGTTTCTGAAGGTCACCCTTCCGCCCATTCAATCCAATTTAGTCATGGGAAACTACCAGTCTTCAGAAGCTGAGCGAGACTATTTTGTCTCCAATCACAAGTGTACAAGACTACAAGATCAAGGAAGAAATTATTGTACTTATTGGATTATATACTCCTATGATTTTGCGTATTTTTTTTTTTGCCTTTTTGTAGTCACTATCTGAAAAACAAAACCACTGAAAATATTATTCCAGTGTCTCTTAAAAGCCTGATATGAACACGGACTTATGTTTGTACTCGGTATCCAATAAATTAGTACAGCCCTGGAATATTGCTTGTTTATAAACTACTGAAGTTAAGAAAGTACAGGGAGAATAAAACCCCTGAAGTTTGAGAATAAGATTCCAATGAGCCATATTAAAGAAAAGGTAATTTCTACCCCAAGAGTTGAAAGTCATTCCTTAATTTGTATTGTTGTTGGAACACGAATATTTCCAGTACCCACTGAAAATTTCTCCATTTCTTATCCTCTCCAAAACTGGCTCCATAAAGCAATAAACCCAGTATGTTTATCTAGTAGATACTTTCTTATCTGTACCTGTTTTTCAATGTTTGGTTTGCTGATCTGTACAGTCTGAGGTCCAGCGAGCCTGGTACCCGGTGCTGCTATCACGATGCTGGTGAGCTGTGCCATAGGGAAAGTTTTGGCTATGGTTGCTGTCTGCCCGTTAACTACACGAACTGGATGTATGGAGTTCTGAGAGTTGGGTAAAGAGGTGGGTGTGAACTTTGTTGTCAACATCACAGGCCTCTGAATAAGCTGAGGAGCTGCAAGCATTGGAGGAGGTGCTGGGGCAATAGGAATGTTATTTTGGGCAACTGGTTTAGGTCGAACCTACGAAAAAGTAAAAAAGACAGAGAGATTCATACAGGAGTACTGCAAAGAACTTTGTTACCAAGTCTTTCAATTCAGCCTGTATAATTCATACAAGGTTGCTTGATTACTTATAGAATGTAATTTTAGCATAGTGTCATAAGTAAGCTGTGAGAAAGAAAAGCCACGTTTTCAAACCTACTTGCATAAGATGCAGCCATAACATTTCCATGTGAAGTCACAGTCCTTGAAATGGTATTTTGATGCACAGATATTTATATACTGCATGTGTATTGCCAAGTGCCTTATATATGTCTAAATCAACATATTGGTTTTGCAAGCCAAATATTCATGTAATATTTACCGGCACTGCCGAGGCGCTCATGTTAAAAGTGTGTCTCAAGGCATTACACTGAGCCTTCAACAAATTTTCAGCAAATCCTTGTTACTGTTGTCAACTTTATCTATACCTAAATAGACACTTGCACAACCAATCTTGCTAAACAAACAAACAAACAAAAATCAAGATTATACATTAATCTCTCACTGAAAGTGATAAAGGGTACAGGTAAATGCAGTTGTTAATCTTTTTTCTTTCTTGGGCCACAAAAATTTTTCAGTCCTCCACCACCAACATTTGCTTATTTCTTGCCCATTGTTAACTTTTTACTTATCACATCATTACAAAGTATAGAAGTAAAGTGCATTACTCTGAAAATAAAGCCTTTTTCATTGTTTAAATTCTATTGTCCTATCCATCTTTAATATTCCATTATGACTTTATCATCGAAAACTAGGACACATCCCCACAGATCTCACTGTCCCTAAATCTTAACCAGATATCAGCCTATACTTCCCTTTTCCTTTTTTTTTTTCTGTAAAAGATTCAGAATTTTAGCCACAGCGCCACATATATCTTGGTAATTAAACAGTTCCTCCAAGATTTATTTACCTATTTATTTATTTATTTAAAATGAATCAGTGTCTTTCCCAAACCATGGAAAAACTTGTAAAAAACAAGTTTTACTGCTCAGCTGCTAACATGTCACTTTCTGCTGCAATACAGAAACAGTTGGGAAATATCTAAAGACATCTTGTTTTCGTTTTTTTGCTCATGAATGGCAAACAATAACAGCAATTTAAGGCCTTGGGTGATACTTTGATTTTGCTAACACCAGTTCAGTGGGTTCATTTCATATGATGCAAATACTTTCATATATGATCATCGTATGTGAATCTCATAATCACAGACCCATGCAGGTTAGAAGGAAGCTCAGCTGGTCTCTAATCCAATCCCCTGCTTAGAGCAGGGCCAACGCTAAATGCAGAGACCAGATTGCTCAGGACTTCATCCAGACAAGTCTCTGAAACCTCCAAGTTTGGAGCTTCCAGAACATCTCTGGGCAGCTTCTTCCACTCTTCAGTGTTGTCACAGTGAGAAATAGTTTCTTGACTGGACATTAGGAAAAAATTCTTTACTGTGAGGGTGGTCAAACACTGGAACAGGCTTCCTAGAGAGGTGGTTGATACCCCATGTCTGTCAGTTGGATAATATGCTTTAACTTTTGGTTAGATCTGAAGTGGTCAGGCAGTTGGACTGTATGATTTTTGAAGGTCCCTTTCAACTGAACTATTCCATTCCATTCCATTCCATTCCATTCCATTCCATTCCCTGTTTAAACCTTTCCTGCTAAAATTTATGATCCTTGTCTGTAATTCTCCTGCCATGCACCTATGTCTCTATCTTCTTAATTTCTTTGTAGGTATTGGAAATAAGGCTGCTGTTAGGTTCCACAAAACCTCTTGTATAAACTGAACAAGCTCAGCTCTCTCAGCCTCTCCTTGCAGGTCATGTATTCCTACCCCCCCCCCAACTATTTTAGTGGCCCTCCTCCGCCTAAATTTGAAATTCATTCAAATTTATTAACTTCCTCCTTATAGCAGGGGGTCCAGAACTGGATGCCATGCACCAGATCCAGTTTTATGATTGCAAAGAAAAGGTGGTTAATCTCTTCCATTGATCCTGTTGGTACAGCCCAATATGCTGCCAGCCTTCTTTGATGCCAGGGCACACTACTAGTTCACATTTAGCTACTGTCAGACAAGACCTTTCTAAAAGTGCTGCTTCCCAGCCTGCCAGTCCCCAGCCTGTACCTAAAGCAGTGGGTTAGTCCATCCCAGGTGCAAGACTATGCCATTTTCCTTGCCAAAGTTCAGGAGATTCCTGTTGGCTAACTCCCTTACCCTGTCTGGGTCCCTCTGAACAGCAGCACTGCCCTCAAGTGTGTGGACTGCACCCTCAAATTTGGCATCATCTGCAAACCTGATGAAGATGAATCATCTCCTCCACCAGGTCACCAATAAAGACCAGCAAACATGATGTACATAGAAAATATCTTCTATTTATGCTATAATTAAGGTCCTTCTTCTATTGTTTGTTCTCTGTACACTCACCTGTGGAAGAAAATTTGGACGAGGAGTGAGTCTGGGAGGTGGGATGAACTGCGGCACTTTTATGGGCTGAGGTGTAGCCTGAACCTGCTGTAAGAACATAAAAGACAGTTAAATAAGTGGAAAACAGCTTTGAAGTTGTTCACCAAAATCAAACTCCTGAATGTATTTTCAGACTTGATGTTCCTGGTTTTCCACTCTGTAAATATTTTTTCACAGTAACAGCTTCTTCATTATAAATGTATTGAAGTCAGAACTAATCTTACGTCCCTGTTCCTGTACACCCTGGAACACAAATTGAAGGTATCTTTCTTTCTAGTGCAGCTGTACTACTATGATCTAAAACCATTTCATTTGAAGATAATGAAACTGCCATTTGTTTTAATAGTTAATAATTGGCTTTACAACAGACAGAAAATAATACCGGCCTTTGATGTCCAGCTATATGAACTATTGTCCTCTCATATTCAGTGATATACAGAAGAATGAAAGAGTATCTCATAAAAATAGTAAAGAACTGGAGGTTAAAACTCTTCTATTTCTAGCAATATTAATGACACTATGAAGGGTTGTAAATACACAACTTAAAATTTTCAAAAGTAAGCCAATCAAAACAATTAGGGTCTGATTTTAAGGAGCCCTAAGTACTTCACTGTCTACCTGAAATCAATTGGAGCTGCCACATAATTAATCTCTGAATAGCACTAGTGACTACACAGTGAGATGCTCTGAAATCAACGTCCATGTTAGTTTCCACCTTTATGTACTTCTGTCCACACACATAAGATTGCAATTTACTTAAAAAAGCTCTTGTACTGATTAATTAATGCTTGGGAAAATATTCTGAGATTTTTGGTGAAATGTACTACCGAAAAATAAATCATGGACAAGTATTGTGACAGAATCACCTCCCAGCCTAAGTTACTCAGCAAAGAGATTGAGCAGAAACATAAAGGCCAGATGAGAGTGGGGCAATGGATGACACTGGAAAAGGGAATAGCAGAATAACTCCATTCAGTCTGTTCTGATTACAAACATGTGCCTCATTAGGAAGAAAAATTACTTTCATTTGCATTATTAAAATGTGTTTTTTTAAAACAAAAAAAAATAAAGATTTATGTTTAGTGAAATTTCAATCTTTAATTCAGAAGTAAAATTCCTCTGTCATGATCTTATACAGTTGCTGGTTTTCAGTCCAAGAAGCCTATATAATCCAATTCTAAAACATTACTTCTTATATTTTCAGGTGGCTGATTGATTGTTCAGCAGCTTTACTACTCTTGAAAAGACTGTGCGATGTAATCAAAGTACTTTCCAAAATACACTTAAGGAAACAGGATCTATATATGAAAAAGTGGTGAGTGAAGACAGGATAGTGAACAGAGTTAAGTGGTGTGTCTAACACCAGAGACTATCACAGAAAGGGAACACGAGAGATTGACTCAAAAAAATATAAGATGAAAACCCCAAACATCAAACAAAGAAACTCTGACACCACCTTTATCAAACTGGTTGAATTTTGCAGAACACAGCCACATAGACTAGGTAGGGGCAAAACAATTGATACTTCCCCATGACTAACAGCTGCAACCAGGGGAAACTTTACACAGAGGCGATGACAGCACTAATTTAATTCTATAATCAAAACAGTAATAACAACCCATGTAGATAGTAAATGCTTTTCTCTTAGCTTCTTATTTTAACAATGTTAACTAAGGAAGCCTCACAACAGGTACTTTTCTTTCTCCTGCAAAAACTTGACTATTCATTTAAATACTTTCTGTAGCCCTCTTGTAAACTAAAACCACATGTATCTGCAGGGAAAACCCATGAAATGCTTACCAAAGTGACTGTGTTTTTTGCCACTATTTGGACTGCCTCAGCTCCCGGCCCAGTGACCTTATTTGTCGTCTGGAGGTTGACTGGTGCATTCTGCGCATCAGTGCTGAGGACCGCTTTCTGATTGTTGTTGATAGCAGTGACCATGGCAATGGTAGGTCTCTGACCCACAACGGAGGCAGGCATGGTCGCAGTTGCTGCTTTCAAGACGAGAGGTAGTGTCTTAGTGGTGATCATTGAAGCTGTAGTTACAGTTTTCTAGAGGAAACAGAAAAAACACTGTAAGAGACAGAGACACTTTGTATCAGACAGGATGTGGGTTGGTTAGTTGGAAACAATCTATAGAAAAAGAAAAGGCAGCACTGAGTCTACCTACCTACTGTTCAGACAGGCACATTATCTTATGCCTCTGAAAACTGGATAGCTAGAAAGAAATTGAGAAAACATTTCTGTACTGTAAGGGTGGCAGAGCACTGGAACACGTTGCCCAGAGAGATTGTGGAGTCTCCTTCTCTGGAGATATTCAAAACCCCCCTGGATGCCATCCTGAGCAATGTGCTCTGGGTGATGCTGCTTGGCAGGGCACTGGACTCGGTGATCTCCAGGGGTCCCTGCCAACCTCAAACACTCTGTGATGCTGTGACAAGTTACTAGACAAACCTCTTTTGGGGCACCTGTTGGGTACATTTTAACCATCTGCAGCATTACAGATTGATTCAGAAACAATTCCTTAGAAAATGACAACCAAGCATTAGTAGTGGCATATATATTTTTAGATCTTTTACTTTCATACTACCTCCAAATGTTTGCTGTCAACATCAAACCTATATAGTGGAAGTTTATGAAACAAACCAGCAAACTAGCTTCTCACCAATTAAAACCCAAAATTTCAAATGGAAACTTTACTTACAGAGATCATCGTGATCAGAGAAAGAGGGAAAAACATTCATACATTTGTTTCTTAAAGAACAAAAATGGATTTTGATTCTGGCTATCCCAAATTTCAGTTTTAGTCATACATACAGTAATTTAGCCCTTCATGTTCTCTCCTAAGAATATCAGCAGGGCTAACATGGAGTTGCAAGAGCTAGCTATAAGCCTGTCCAGCTGCCGGCAATTAATTTTAACTTCTCAGGAACGGGGGTGGTTTTGGTGCATGTATGTGATTGCATGATTGGTCTTAGCCTGTTCTAATGAGAGTAGTTTTGAATCACTTAACTCTATCTGAACCTTATCTGAAATGCCTGGATACACTATGCCCACAAATTCAGTGTATTCTAAAGTTAAAGAACCACAATTTCATAATTTTGTTTGAAAACGTACTGCCTTCTAAGATGCTAAGGGAAACAGAAAATTACAAATCTCATCCAAAAAGCGACAAGGCAGGAAAATCTCCATATAAAACCAGAACACAATATGCGCAGAAAAATCATGACAAATGGCACTCAACAGAATGGCAGGTGAACTTACTCCTTCTCTCTCTGGTATAAAAAATCCATTGTGCCAATGACACTGCATCTTCCAAACAGTTATTGGCATCATTAAATGCTCTTAGTATGAAGTAAGAGCCATTCCCACCTGATGACAGTGCTAGATATTAAAACAGGAAAAAACGTAGAGCGAGGGATCAGACAGTCTTTTCCATGGTCTGAACACGCCTGATTTAGATTGCTCGATTTTAATCACACAAGACCTTTCTCTTCTTTCTAATAAAATACTATACATATATTTCCAGTTGATTTCTTCCATATTTCTCCAGTACTATTTCCTTAAACAAAAATGCATTTACCTTCACACAACTTTCTCAACGCTTAAACTACATATCTTAATTGTTAATGACACACAAGTGGGAAAAAAATCACTGCATATTGCCAAATCAAAGGATATTTTATGCTACAATTTTATACATTTATGTAAAATCCAGTCATAATTATTTTTCCCTTTTCTCAGCGTGAATAATTCCCCCCCTTTTTTTTAAGATATAATAGCTTCTTATTGACCTCTGCTGCACACTCTCCAAAACAAGAGGCTCCTTTCTCCTAATGCAGTAGTATTATTATTCAAGCATTTCCAATGAAATGTAACACAGTATCATTTTCACAAGCATTACAGTCAGCCATAAACATTTTAAAGAAAAGTAAATCAATCATGTAACACAAGACTGGGAATCTTTCAAGGGGTTCTGGTAAGTCTGTAAGTACCAAGAGCATAGTTTCAGTCAGCAGATCACAGAGCTTGAATTTCCCTGTTACTTACAAAGCATTAATTGCTTTGGTTATTCTAAAAAGTTTTCAATACATGAATTCATATTGAAGTAGCATCCATAGTAAGTTTGCATTATTTCACATAATAACACTGTAATAACTTGACCTTTTAGCAGGCTTGCTGCTTTTTGAAAAATTTAAAAGCCCTTCTTAGTGGATTATATTAAGTATATTAAAATGTCACTATTAAGGCAGTATATATAACTTTATTCCTAAATTGAATTACTCTGAAAATAACCATTGAAAGCACTCTCTTTACTGACACAGCCTTGGAAGATGTACTATTCACAAAAGTTGGCAGCAAAAAACTTTCTGGAGAGACAAAATATATGATTTTTCTTTACACGTGAATGGGCTTGTCTTTGTTGAAAAAGAAGGCACGTTTTGATTGAGGGGCAATGGGAGAGAGAATCTGTACACAGATTCTGTGTATAAAAGGAAGTGACTTGACTTCAGAGTTATACCAACATGAATAATAACAAAACACTCTTAAGGATAAGAGCTGGTTTATTTTATTCAAACGAGAGGAAGACCTGCCTTTCAGTTTATAATTACTTTCCAAGTACAACTGCATCAATGATAGAAGGGTGTAGCAGTTTTTTGACTGTTTCACTAGAGGGCTCTTTAACTTTGAACAAAACCTAAATTTTCAGAACCCAGAAGATGACCTGGAAGTTAATGCATGAATGCAAAGTGTGGAGTACGGAGAAATGCATGAGACTGCTTTTGCAGTCATGTTTCCTGACAGAAAAGATGAGACCAATGATACAGCAAAGAGTGAACCATTGTCTGCTTGTAAATATTTTAGGACACATTAATATACACTTCTTTGTTCTATCTTAGCTTCAGAATAATGTTAGTGTTTAAAAATGTCTTTTTCTTTGTTAAATTTGTGTCATTTTTTCAATATTCTTTTATCAAAAATGCGAGTACCTAAGTTTTACACATACATTTTTAGAGAGCAACTTGTTAAGTTAATGACAGAACTAACCCAGTCATGTCTTACCCCTCTGTTTCCAGGAAAAGGGAAGACAAGAACCATAACTTGTCAAAGATGTGGTTGTGATTCCCTGCAATATGCATAAAGCAAACTTCAGCGGTGAATTCTGCCATCTGCCTATCCAGGTAAACATGGGCTGCTGAGATAGCAACAACAGGAAAAAAGACTTCACATACCCTGTTTTATTACAAAACACATCCCTGCACTTTCTAGCTGTTTTATTAGTAGACTTTTGGGATTCTATATATTTAAGCAGTAGACTTTGAATCAGCTTGGAATTTCCATCTCAGTAAAAGTGGACCACTTTCTCTGGTGAGTTCTGGGATTACGTCTCTAATCCTATACTGTAATGAAATTTAGTGTATCTTTCCAGTAAAGACACTACTTTCTAATATTCAAACTTTGCAACTACCATTGTATACTTTTAGATTAATCCTTGCAGACTCAGGTAAGTATTATTAGATACGAGTTACATCTGTTTAGAAAACCGAGCAGAAAGAAAAGGGAACTGTTTTCTTATATTTTGTTCACAGATACAAAGACTGTTAGTCTTTTAGAAATAAATTATTTTAATCATACACCTCATACTGTGCATGTAGTCTTTACTATTTCTTGAGACCTCCTGACTATGGGCAATCATTCACACACCTGTGAAAAAGGTGATTAATTTGCTAAGCTTTTATTTATTTCTAAGAAAGGTGATACTGCCTCCCTTCTTTTCTGTGACATTATGATCTGACTTTTAATTACTATTTTGAGGTAACTGCTGGAAAAAAACAACACAAAACCCGTATGTGCATATGCACAGAAAGAGAAATTCATACTGGTATACTAAGAGGCTGAAGTAAAGGTTTGTAGTTTTCTGTCTGAACCTTTCTTTGATTTTTTTTGCAGTGAACTTCACCTTCAGAGAGGACAAGAATTGTTGTAGCAATTCTTACCTGTGATCCAATCACGTTTGGAGAGGGTGCAGTAGACTGCTGCTGCTGTTGATGGTGGTGCTGCTGTAGCTGTTGTAGTGGTTGCGGCTGTGGTGTCTGTAGTTTGTTTTCTGACTGTGCCAATGGCTGTATTTGAAATTTACTATCTGGCTGTTCCTGCTTCACTATCAAATTCTTTCGAAGCTGTTCCACCACTCTTTTCTACCAGATAAACAAAAACATAAACAGAGATGATTATGTTTATTTAGCTGCATATGTTAGAGCAGATAGTAACACCTAAAGCATTTAATGTAAATAAAGAACTACTCAGAAGTGTAGTAGGAATTCTCTCTTGGAATTTTACAAATCGGTGTTATCTAATGGTCAGAGTGCCAAAATAGGCCACAGAGTGCTGCTGTCCAGCAGGGTGACCTAGCTGTCCTTGCAGAAACCCACCCCAGTTCAGGCTGTTCACAAACCACTGCAAGACCTCATTAACATGTTAACATTAACTTGTTGACATTCAGATTCCAAAGTCTCCATCTCCTTCAGACATGTACCACCAGGCACAGAAACTGAGCGCAGAGAGAACCAGTCTGAATGTGGAGCAGGGAATAGGATGGGCATGGGTGTGTGGTCATTCTGTTCAATATTATTGTCATCTGCAAGAAAATCAGATAGGGCTACCTACATGGGAAGCAAAGTGCAGATTTATTTCTCTCAGCTTAAATGCTTAATATTACATTACAGCTTTCATGAAAGTTGAAATGATTTCAAAGAAAAGTTTTTTCTCCTGGTAGCCTTTGGGTATCCTTAGACAGTAACTCAGCAGATCTAAGAGCAGATCAGGTGAGCTACAGGCTAACATACTATGTTACCACATGGGAAATAAGGGCTCACGATTTATGTTCACATTATACTTTAACAGAGACATGAGTGCAAACACCACAAGACTTTTTACCTTTTTGGGGCATGATAGGAAATAGGCATTTTTTCCAACACTCTAACCACCATCAAACTAGGATAGCTTTAAGAAGATTCAGATGTATACTTAAGCCACCTTGATCAAGAGTAACTGTGTACTCCAAAATGGTTATACTACACTGCTGGCTTTGGAGGAGAACAACGAAGAGTGAACAAACATGGCAAGGGCTGGCCTAAGCAAGCTCTATAAGAAACAGCCATGGTCAGGAAACCTCAGTCAGAGCCTCACTCTGGCAGAAGGGGCTGCCTGAAGCACTTCCACTTACATGGAAAGAAAAAGGAAAAAACCTCCTGATAATACCAAATCTTTTGATACTTGTCTTGAAGCATTTGTATTAAGACACAGTACAAAACACAGAGACAGAATGAAAATGAAAAAAAAAATTCTAGCTATGTACAACTAACTGAAACAATCTTTTCCCTCAGATTTTTTTACAGAGGATTATGAAATTCTGAGCTAATGAAGTATCTGTTCTTTATGTAGTTCTCATTCATATATTTTGCACTTCTGATTCTGACTATGTTGCTTATGATGGGTTAAAACTGCCATGCCTAACACACTAAACTTGTACCTCTCATCTAAAAGGAGACAGCAAAAGGTGTGGAGTCCCAAACTGACAGATTTGAGAACTGGAACTTGCAAAAGCAAAAGAAAACAACAAATCAACTAAAAAATTAACTCCTGTTTCATAGGATTGAAAGATATGAATTCATAGTGCTGACCTCTCTGCAGAAGACCGGATTTAGCAATTAAGAGGTGTACAGGAGGAAGACTACCTGCCTTCTAAAATTTTCTCCCTGGTATTACTGTGACAGTACTGCCTGGAATGCACAATAGACTCCAAAAACAAGAGAAACACAGGCCCTATCACACTGAAAATTCAGTGGATGGGAGAGCGAAGTAACTATTTTACACTGCATCAAGAAAAGTGCTAAAAGCTGTCAAAACCTCAAAGCTGGAAATTGTTTGTTCCCTCCTAGAACAAGCAGAAAATATTAAGAGTATAGAAAGCATTTTTCTAATTCAGATATTTTACACAGTTTTAAATGGCCTGTGTCTATCAGTTCATTCATACACGTAATAACTGAACAATCATTTAAAATTGCTTTCTGAAAAGATCAACCATGTTAACATGCAAACTAAAGTGCTGTGTCAGCAAGCAGATAGAAGAGCTGAAAAGCATTTCCAGATATCAGCCTGAGGGGGAGGAGAGGAGAACAGAGCGAAGTAGGAGAGGAAATACTGCAACATAACTGTGTGCTACCTGCCAAAAAATGGACTGCATGGGAGACTTTCGGTAATTACTGTACCCAACATGAACAGGAAGGGAGTTTTTGTCTTCCATAGCCGCCTGAATGAGATTCAGTGATAGGGTGCTCTTCTACTGATTCTCTAACTGGAGAAAAGCAGCAGCAGTGGCACTATAATTCATTTCCATCCTGTTCTTTGCACTGGGAGGGAACATTAGTGAAAGGATCCAAACAATAAAAGGAGAGAGAGGGGGGAAAGAGCGAGCCAGAGGCAGGCTGCAGGACTCCTCTGCCACCCACCCTGCTCCGCAGCACTCTGAGCTGTGGGGAACGCAGGACCGAGCGCAACTTTTTGTGGCACCTTGTGCAAAAACTAAGGCTCAGCATGTTTGGCACAAAATGGATAACACGAGCGGAACAACACTGCTACTCTGGAAGCCTGTGCTAGTCTGGTACAGGCTGCCGAGAGCTGCCAGGCAGCAGTGCATCCTGCCATCCATATCCATTATGCAGATATTAAATTGGAAGGAACATCTAATGCTTTTAAGATTCAGAGCAGTACAACTGGAGTTTGCAGAGCATGCCAATTGCTTACACAGTTTATTAAGCTCCTTCTACCAACTGTCAGTAAAAATACCACAGTGCCACTACAGAAATCATTTTACTATCTGAAAGGCTGTTAGGATTACGTGCTTGTTAGCACTTATCAGGAGCGGCTCCGAACAACGTATTCCGAAATTACTTTGCTTAATTACTCAAACCAGACCAGACGCTCAGTGCCCCTACACAGGCACTAGGCCTCAGGCCTGCGCCCGTCTCGGCACCTCGCGTTCTCCTCAGCGCGGCTGCCGGGCCGGGGCCTGGATGCCACTGCGCGCGGCTGCCTGCCGAGCCTCCTGCTCTAGGGGAGAAACGGGGGGCACTACAAGAGCAAGTCTTGTCCACGGTGAGGCTTCGTACTTCATTAAAGCAGTGCTTTAAAATTCCTGTGAGTTATGCGGCTGCTCTTAATTCTGAATGCAGTTTGTGCCGCAGAACGTGCAATCCGTACGTCTAAAATTCACCAGGGCTGGAGCAAAGTCCTGGTTACACAGCTGGTAAAGCTGGGGAGATCACAGTTAGCTAAAAGTATCACAGAACCTTTAAGAAATATTCCCAATCGTTGCCATTTTTCCCTCCCATCCTTTTTAAACAATATTTAACTCCTATACTCTTATGGACAACTTTGAAATTTTAAACTGAGATTAACTCAATCATAAACATATCATAAACACAACGTTTTTCTGCATGTTAGAAAGCTCTAAAACCCACACATATTCCTAATGTAGTTTCTTTTCCTGCAATGCTAAAAATATGTGAAAAGCATTTGTCTTTCAAGTTTACTGAATTCTCTCCAAAGCCTCTGTTTACAACCAGAATGTGAAAGAAATTAATAATCACATCCTTTTGACCAAACTGTATTCTACCTAAAAAGTAATTGCTAGCCCTCTGCAATGGTTACGGTCAGACTGCTACAAAATCTATTTGTCGAGCAGTGCCCCGTAAGTATAATGCATAATTTAACAGCTCTTGCTGTCTTGACATCTTCATAACTAACCTCATCAAGAACTCTTCACACCACCGAGTTCACAGAGCCCTGCACATCTTATATGACCCTTTCTTAAAGGTAATAATTGTAATCAATACTGTGACATTTAGTGATACCACTTTCTCATTCATGGTACAGGCCAGATCGTAACACAGCGTTAGGAGATTATTTGTGTTTGATTAAGCAGAAAATCTGCTGCTGTCTCTCACTGGCCATATATCTGTGTCCTGGTGGTAAGAAAAGGTGTCTTCTCTGCTCTCAAATCAAAAACTATCATGAAAATACTGCCGTAAGATAAGAAAGTCCTTGAAACAAACTTAAAGCTTTAAGTATAACGTTATTAGCTAAGCATTAGTTCCACTTTGATCAATCAATTGATCAATTAAAAAGTGATACTGTGTGTACAGCAAATTTTAAAATACTACATCCCTTGTTGTACTTATTAATGCATTTTCTTTTTCATCCAAGAAACATTCAAAAAAGGTTACCTATCTAAGGGAGGGTCTGTTTTTAAACTTCAAAAATCTATAAAAGAGTAAAATATAAAAATCTCAAAAAAAGAGAGAGAGAAAAGTAAAGTACTAAACAGCCTCTAAGTGCATACCTTTAATATCACAAAACCAGAGCTGATGTGGTTTGAATTTATCGACTGCCTGCTCGTGACCTGCTTTCCTGCTCCACCGATTCCAGAAGTAAACTATTAAGTGTACCCTGTTCCCCGTTCCCTGCAATGAACAAGAAATGCTCTCTGGGATTTAAAAGTTGCCAGTTGTTGAGAATGAAATGGTGAGAGGAAATTGTGATTTCAAGTAAGCTCCAAATTGGGAGTGGGAAGGCTGGAGGGAATTTCCCTGCTCTGCAATCTTCTTTTGCAGCCTCACGCGCCTCGCCTTGCCAGCCCCCATACCCTGCCACACTACCCAATGAGAAGTGAAAGACCTCTGCTTTTACATAGAGTTTAAGGTTATTCTTTAAAATGCCACGAGTGTGCATTTTGGGAGTAGAATTTGGGAGTGGAAAGATTGCAAGCAAGGAGAGTAATTGTACATTCATCTACTGGTTTAAGATAGTATCACAAAATTATGTAGTGAAATCCAGCTATAGAAATCCATGACACAGTATTCCACAACAGTGAAGAAAAAAATGTTGTACAAAAAACATGGAATTTAATTCCATTGACAGATTTAGCAAAAGACTACAGAAATATTTTAAGCTACTTCTGTGATAACCCTGTATTTTTATCACATTTTGCACCTCTGGCTGTGCTTGACTCATATCCAGGTCTTTTTATCAACAAAAACAAAAAATCAAAACCAACTGAATTAGAAAGAGCATTATTCCCATTTAAAAAAAAAAAAAGTGTAGTACAACTTCCTGCTTCTTAAAGCTGTTCAAACTGCCACCTATACATTTTAGCTGAAAAGACTCTGTTGGGGGGCAGAGGGAAGGGATGCCTGTGCTCTCTTAAGGGATGTAGCTACCAATGCAAGCAGTGGGACTGCAAGGTTGCCTCCCCCGATGCCTAATGCCTTATTGGACATTATTACTGAAATGTACATTATTTCTTTTTACAGTTTGATAACCTAACTCATATTTTTCCAAGTTTTGCTGTTGTTGTTGTTAAGCATAGACATCTTGACCACAGTGAAGGCTGCATAGCCAAAACACCACTAACCGTCCCAAAGAGCACAACCTCCAATGTAACCCCCAGAAAACGTGGCTAAAAGCACTACAGAAATACAAGGACTTTTCTGCATGTCTACAAGGAGATGCTGAGGATGCTACAGGAACTGAATGCTTTTCTTCATTCTACCATGATGACCCAATGTAATACACTGATAAATATACTTACAGAACAGATGAGAGCGAGACAGAGACTAAGACAGTACCATTAATTTTGCTATGCCCAAAGCTCATGAGCTTACTGTTGCAGTCTTGCTATCTTTAATGCAATTACTTAATATGGCAGAGGGTGCTTTTTATAAAATGGAACTTAAATAATTTTTCATTGGATAAAAGTGTACTTTGCCATTTTGTCAGATAGTTATATAGCATTGGCATGATGTGAAAAGTGTTTTTGTCATTAAAAATGCTGATAAACTTAATACACTTCATTATGTTGTAAACTATTTAAAATAAATACAACAGGTGTGGTTCTGATACAAACACAGTTCACATATGAACATACCTACTAAAGGTTTTTCATTTAGAATAGAGAAATACTTCTCAAAGTTGCTAGAAATTATTCAGAAGTGGATTATGTAAGTTCTGAAAATAATGTTCATTCCTTCATCCCTAATGGAGGAGAATGCTTATCAACTTTCCTATTTTATTTAAATTATAGATAGATTTATAAATGAAAATGACTGAAAATAGCTGCTGTGCTATTCTGTTTTATTTGAGTTCCTGATTGCTTTATTTTCAGTACTGTGTCTTTTACCATTTGCAGCACCACAAGACCAATTAATTTTTTGAAGGTAATGCTGTACCGTGAAATGCCTTATGCATCACTGTCTTCTCATTTTAGAATCTTTACTGTTGCACAAAGTAGGGAACAGACGCTGAAGTACTAGGAGCACCGCATATACTGTGTTTTCCTTCAGCTTATACATTAAATAAATATATCATCTCTGCTTCCTTACCCCAATACTTATGTTAATTGAAAGAAACTTGCAAGAACAGCTACAATAATCAAATAATGAAGCAATTAATGAATGGAGAATTAAGTATATGACAACAGGCAAAACAGAACAAGGAAAACAGTTTAGTGCAGTATTTGTAATGTAATTAAGGAGGAACGGAATGTGAGGAATGAAATTAAAATTTTAATTTGACAAGGTTTGACAAGGTTTTTTTGTTTTGTTTTAGGTTTTCCTGCTTCCCAGAAATACTTCTGAGTACAAATACAGAATGGTGAAAGAATGTGGAGATCACCTCCACATGAAATGGCTAGGGAAATGAAAAAAAAAACTGAACTGCCGACTACCACAGAAAAGGTGCTCATTTTAATTTTATCTTGCCCATCTCCATATTGACTTCCCACATTTGTTTACTTCAGGAAAAAAAAAACAGCTCCTTAGGAAAAAAAAACAAACAAACTGGATTGTGCAGAAATGCAACAAAGGTTTTTTCGTAGTTTGATGTAAAGTACATTTCTATGATGTCTGACTGAACTTAGTTTTCTAGAAGTGTATAATTTGGTTTTGTAAATTCTGCCATGGACTGAAACTTGGTATATAAAATCTCAGCATAAAAATTACCACGGATTATTATTCTTATGCAGGAGAACACACAGGAATGACCCCACTGGGAAAGTGGTTCACACGTATCTATAGTAGGCAACAATCTAAGCTAAACACCTCTACCAGGGAGGTACCACTGCATCTTTCCTCTTACCTATGATTTATTTCATAATGTGACATCCTTTAATCTGAATTTATCTGAATTAAATAAGCACAGTAGAGCCATATAAGTTAGTGAACTTATTTCTCATTTTACAAATGATCAGCCTAAATACAAGTCTGCTTTCTAAACTGACACCTCCTCATATTTTTGACTAGCTGAAATGGAAAGGATAGCCATCAAATAATTTTACAGCACACTATTGCACGGTTAACACAGTCCCTTGAATAAAATATGAATCAGTTTCATCAGGATTCTTGTGCATCCCACAGCTATTCCCACGACTGAATCACACCTCCTCTCCTCCTTGTGAAAGGAAACACACATAGTTCATGCTCACACACTTCACGCATGATCGGAAGTATCAAGCCAGATGACTAGTTTTATGCTACCACAGAATGTAAACTCCTTTTTTTTTTATGAACAGGAATATCTGGATGCTCAAACTATACTGTATGAGAACCTGTTGATTGCCCTGATGTTGTCAACAGCATCTAATATT
Source organism: Cygnus atratus (assembly GCF_013377495.2). Classification (NCBI taxonomy): domain Eukaryota; kingdom Metazoa; phylum Chordata; class Aves; order Anseriformes; family Anatidae; genus Cygnus; species Cygnus atratus. The sequence continues at coordinate 33,268,140 of NC_066366.1, forward strand.
TCATTTCCACACTTTGTTTACAGAGATCACAAACTAACTGCAGAGCCTAGAGATAAGAGAAGGAATAAATACACAGAGACATGATACAGAGATACAGAACGAAGTAGACACTCATATTTACCCTGTCCAGTACTAGAAAACACAGAAAATATTTGGTGAAATTGAATGTGAACAATTTAGAACACACAGAAGCAATTTTACCCATTTCATTTTGCATGCAGCATAATCAACCTGTATCAAAGATCACATTATCACTGTCCTGCTGAATTTCTTCTAGGGATGAGATGAAAAGTTACATTCTCCTTGGGGATTTATCACTGTTGCTTGAACGGCAGTGGACAGACTTTTCCCCTTTCTATATTGTCAACCAAATACTGTTAAGCACTGATTCAGTTAAAACCTGTCACTAGCAATATCACATAGCAACTCGTTGAGCTCTACTTCATAGGCAGAATGAGTTATCAGAGCAGAAAGCTGTAGTTTCATTTCACTTAAGTTAGAGTTTTTTTTCCCCATCTCCTAGTCACTTAAATAGTATACGGACAGATATTCTGCCCAGCTAAACATATCTACTGTACTGTTCTCTTTAGTTAACCAAGCATGTTCAAAACAAAGAAAAGTGCCCGCTTCACAGAAAAGACATGAAGTTAAGTCAGTACTACAGACCAAAATTGCTGGCCTTGCATTGTATCAAGGTTTGTGGATCAATCAACAATGACTAAAAAAAAGGGAAAAAAAAACGTTCTTCCTTAGCCTCCCAATTTAAATGGAAAAGAGAGGGAGGACTTTGCCCCCATGTTTGTTTATCTCAGTGCAAATAATACCTCACTAAGTAAGGCTAACAGTACTCAAAAACTGAAGATTTGGTGAACTTCTATCTCTTTTAAAAACAGTCAGGAATTCATGTTTTACCAAAAGCACGGGCAGCTACCTTTCTGACAAAGGGTGCAGGGCTACTGGGGACAATTCAAAGGAAAACCACAAACACAGTCAAGGACCCAACAAACATCGCTGCACAACGTGAAGCTTACTGGGGCCCAGCGTACACAGTTTATCACAGACAAGGTTGAGAAGTGACTTCTCACTGAGTATAGATATTTATACACTGACAAGACTTCTGATGATGGGAGGCCTTTAGTTTCTCTGTGAAGTGTAAAATGATTATTCTGTGGTTGCAACTTGAAGGTAGACAAATTCAACCTTGAAATAAGATGCAAAGATGGTTAAATGCTGGAACACCTTCACGTGGGAGGTAATGGCCTACCATGGTTTGAAGTCTTCAGGACAAGGTTATGCAGCTTTCCAAAGGAAATGCTTAATCTAACTTTTGGAGGAGATTGTGTAGGACACGTGTGGTGCAGAGGACCCTGTATCCTGGAAAGCTTCTGCTCATTCCCTTCCTTAATGGGCCACGGGGAGAGTTCAAGTGCCAGCATTGTTCTCGACATGCTTCTCCAGCACTGAGCCGCCAAATAAATGCAGCCTTACTCTTTAGAATATGAACTTGTGCAGGGGCACTAACGACCTGATATACTCAGGTTTGTTTTTTCACCTTCCTCTAAAACATGGGAAACTGGCAAAAAGTAGAGAAAAGAAGCTAAGCAAAGCATGCTGATCTTCTTCCTTTGACGCCTTTTATTGTATGTCCTGCTTACATATTCAGATTCTTATTGATTCCAGACTTGGAATGGGATTTTTTTTTCCCAGGACAGACTTGCTGGGATGTTATTTTTCCCCTCCCCTGCAATGCAGAATGTGGACTGCCTGCTAGGATTAGCTGGGCACATTTCCCCATATCAACCTGCTGACATTGCAATGGCCTTCAGAATAACTGGCAGCCCATTATACCACCTGGTTTTTGGCTAAGGAACACAAAAACTTTGTCTCCTAATGACAAAACTGTCCTAGTCTCACTGAAATTAGATGTCACACAGGAGTACTGGGGTAGAATATAATGTCTTCTAACATGCAGAAAGTCAAAGCGGTTAATCTCCTTGTTCCTTTCGGTTTGATGTGTGGCATCTTCCATCTACTTCCTAGATGTAGTTTCCCAACTGATGTTTATTTATAGTCTTTTAAAGAAAAAAAAAATCTGACTGATAGATCAAAGAGAAAAAGCATCTTACATATGTTATAGTTTTCAACAGTTGTATATAGTTCCTAAATTAATTAACAGGATCAGACATTAGTATCTAATCCCAAATTATGTATGTAATCTAATTTAAAACTTCAGTCAGCTCCTGGAACACAAATCCCAGTAGCTGTTCTTGCTGCCACCAGAGCCCTCTACTATGAAAGCTTAATCCTTTGGGATTGAAATGCCTTAGGAAGGTGCCATTACTTCATCAAGCAAGGTAACAGTAATGTGAGGAGCAGAAATGAAGAAGCCACATGTGGAAGACAAAGATCTTTCTGGGTTTGATGGACACTTCACAGGAAAATACATTTGAGACATGATATATCAATATGGACAGTATGCAGCAAGAAGGAAAGTACTGACAGAGGCCATATAAGGGAATGTAAACACTCTTTTCCATAAGTTTGTACTACTTCTTCACACTGTGCTTGCTTGTTTGACAGTTATACCGTCATCATTTTAGACTGTTAAACCTCTGCTCTAGGGTTTATAAAAGATCAGAGCACTTGTCACTCTCAGTGCAGGTAGAGGGAGATAGAGTGGTTGAGCAGTTCATTTTTCTTTATAATTACACTCCATTAACCTTCCACATGAGAGCTCCCCCGTGCTTTCATACCAGCAGCACCAACTGGCTCTGTTTGATAAGGCTCAACAGAGTCTGCAAGACCTGCACGTGTAACAAAAGGGAGACTTCAGCACTGCAGACTTAGCAGAAGCCCAGCTGAAGCCCTGTTACTTAGCGCGGACACATTCAGCTAAATTACACACAGATGGACACCAGCCTCGCCCTACCCACTTCCCTCACTACTATACTCCTTGAACTTTGTAGATACATGGTCTAGCATTTGAATGCCAAATGCAAAACTAAGGAATTATTCACTATAGGGAACTGAATATTTACCATGCTTTCACCTCACTACGGAGACCTGCCAAGAGAAACGCATTTAGAGCATTAAAGCATGCAGGGCAATATAAAAGAAGTTGTCATTACATTATAATTAGATCATGTTAGAGTATGCAACCAGCGTACAGAGAAGGAAAATTACTTTTGAAATTTAAATCTTTTTTTTTTATACACTTTCAGTATCTGGGATTGTTTGTTGTACGTTTTGAAGACCACACTGGTTAACAAACAGCATTATATTTATCTATAACCTTCTCAACAGTGACCACATAAATGATAGGCTCTTCTAAAAAGAGAGACTTCTTCGATTAATAATGTATGCTACGGGAGTTTTAAACTCAGTGCCAGGAAAGCTATTTTCCATGTGCATGAAGGTAGATTAGCATTTGTGTATACCGAGCAACGGTGTCGGCACATGCTTACACAGATAAAAGAGAAACAAATTTGGAAGGAGGGATTGTAAACAATCTGGAATAGGATCCAAATTCTTTAAAAAAATAAATGAAACACTACAAAATCTGCACTTTGAAATGACATTCTATACTATGCACTGGAATTTTTAACTACTTAAAATGTTTTCACAACATAAAGTTGTATACAGAACTGGCCTATAGAAGTGAGTGATGGTGATGTTCATTTTGCTGTTAGCTCCAGTATCCTTTCCCTTCCCTCTCCTGGTGTTCAACATATGGTGACACTAGCATCTGCATGTATCTCCATAAATAAATATAACTTACTTCTTTCCTACGGTCAGTTTCCCACCTTCAGCTATTTTGAAATGATCTGCTGTTTTCTATGCCTTGGTAACTGTGAAGTGTCTGAAACAAAATCTGTTTGTGCTGCAAGCCAAGATACAAATCCAGCACTGTCCTTGTTCATTACAGGACAGGAATTTTATTTCAGAGTTCTCGTGAGCGTTGCCAGAGATTCCAATCAGTACCAAGGAAGCAGAGGTGGCACTTTATCTTATAACAGAAAGGTAAGCACTGCTGCTGAACCCACCTAAAGTACGCTGAGGAGACTTGATTTTCAGAGCAATCATTAAAGGCTCTTAACGTAAGTCCCACTTTCTACATTTAAGTAAGTTTTTAATGATTTTGGACCTCCTTTTGCAAATTTTCTTAAATTTAACCTAAAGACACCATACCCGTCCTTACTGAAATTTAACTTGTGTCATTTAAGCCCATCTAATATATGACACGAATTCAGAATCTATGGATGTGACTGAGCACAGCAATTCCCAAACCGTCAAGCTGCTGTGTTTGCCTCAGGAAAGCAGAACAGTCAGAGGACAGTTAGTTCTTCTCTCCAAGACAGGCTCATTCAAAGTGGAAACGCAAGTACTTTTATAACATTAATTTCTCGGATGAACAATGAATGCTGTTGCAGGGATGCATTTGATATCAACTAACAGGCAAGACAAATTTTGTTAGATGTAATTTCTCTACTAAAGATGATGTTCATGCTCAAACCTAATAAATCTGAAACAATGTAATTAGGACACTGAATAAAATTATCGAAAGCATCCATATCTCTTGGTTTTGAAAAATGTATCTACAGTGGTTCAATGCTGTAATGCAATGCAATCTTGTTTGAGCTGGGATTGAAATTTGTCAGGACGGTTAGCACAGCACTTTGAAGGAAGGCCGAATCTTATTTTTGCACCACACTCAGCTCTTACTTCTGTAATAAAGAATTTTGATTTTCTGTGTTTATGAACTGTATTTAGTGTCTCTGCAACTTGCTCTCTCATCTTTTTTTGGAGTATGTATTGGAAGCATTGAGTATTGAAACTGTTTTTTAAAAAAAACATTCCAGAAGTGCTCCTGCTTCCTTGGCCATCACGGCTAACAGCATTTGGAATACTCTTTTCTGACAAGTGGACCAAGCCCACCTAAAGAACTCTAAAGAACACAATCTTGCAGCTGATGGGACTTTTTTGTTTAACTCTTCGGCTGTGAAATGTGCCTCTCCAGAACTTTTCAGCAATATTTGTTATTTTCCTAATATCTCCTAGAAAATATTTCAGAAGGAAATACTTTGCAGTACAGTTGCCCATCATTCTCTTTTTACAGAAGACCTGTCAAAAATAATGCAAGTAGTTTACCTTTTTTGTTATGTCAATAAAAGAGATCTCTTGAGAGGTTTGGGAGGCCGCAAGGTGGGGGAGCAGATCTGTTATCTGTACTTACAGAAATATGCAGTCTGGCGAAGGACTCCTAGAACAGAACTGCTGTGTCTTTTTACACTGTTTCTGTAATAATCCCTGGAAGACTTAAGGACTGTTGGGATCACAAATGTAAATGCAAGAAACCCATGTTAAATGTTGGGAAAAGAATCTTTGTCCAAGTGGCTGTAGCTCTGTGTATTTTGGGTGGGGTTTTTTTTGAGTATTTTTGTTAACAGTTGTTTTTTTCAAGCTTTAAAGAGAGCCCGTGAGTGCTACAGATTTAAAATGAACTCTAAAGAAGCCTTTGATGAATTTCTATAAAATTCTCCAGGGAGTTTTCTGTCAAAGAGAGGTAAGAAATAGAAAATAAGCTCTCTTATAATTCCTCCTTATGAAATACTAAATATATAATAAGTGTGTATTTAGGGAGAAACCAAGATTTCTTCTTTGCCTCTGCAGACCCATATTATATTTAAAAGGCAAATTAACTTTTTTTTTAATGATGATGGCAAGGATTAAACAAAAACGACTGTATATTTGCACATGACGAAGAGCAAGGGTTGTTTGTTGTGTTTTTTTTTTTTTGAGACCATATGCGTGGCTTGCTACATATTGCAGAGAACAGCCAACATATTGCTCGATGAATGCATTTTGTGCTTCAAACCAGTCTGACCAGCTAAACCTGCACACAGAGGTATCAGACTCTGAAATATTACTTCATTGGTCCTAACTCAGCACTTCTTGCGTGACAATTCAGCTGTGAATATGTTTGCAAGCATTAGCTCAGAGCGCAAGGACTTCTAAAAACAGCATCAGCCGGCCCCTCTCGCGTGTATCTCGAAAGACACCTCTCACGCTGGTCTCTAAGAGCTGCAAATCACAAAATAGTAGTTCTCCTCCCCATGGTTTCGCAGTGATGGATTTTTTCTTTTTTTTTTTTTTAAAGAAACACATGTTGCGCTGTTGAGAAAGGCTGAAAGATTACAGAAACCTAGCAACTAAACCACGGGCTGCTGGAGCAAGCCATCTTGCTTTGTGCCCTCGGCTCTGGCAACTTCACTCGTAATGCGGTCTCAAGCCCCGGTATTAACCCAGAGAACTACCCTGAAGCAGCACTGGCTTTGGAACCAGAGCCTCATTAAACTTTCCTGCACGTAATGTGTACCCCTCTTAAATTAAATACAAATCAGCTCTCATGTAACCCTCCTCCTTAGGTAACCTTTGTAATAGGAGGGAGCTTTGCCATCAGGGAGCAGGTGTGGTGGGTGCTGAGGTAGGGGGGCCGTGAGAGGGAAGAAGCAGCTGAGCTCCCATTGCCCCTCCTATTGCTTCTGAGTAAAGCAAACCAGTGCTGAGATGTAGGGGTGCTCTGGGGGAAAGAGCCTCAGCGTTCCTTTCTGTTTTCTAAAAACTGCCACAGGACACACGTTCAAGAAAATAAAGCGTATTTATTTGCTCGTTTTGATAAAACTATCCTCCGTTGTATTTCGTCTCGAGTTGGGGCAGGATGTGAGGAGAGGAAAGAGGCTTTTAAAAGATCTATTTTACACACCCACACACGTATCAGTAAATACAAGCAAGGGCATGAAGTAACTGGTGATCTAACTTACCTTTAAAGCGAGAAGCACCAAAACCAAACTCTGAGAAAAATATTAACCAGTGGTAATAAAAATGTCAGTGTCAGATAGGTGGTGCAGAAACGCAAGAAGAAAAGATTGAAATGTGCAAACAGAAATATTTGACTTGGCGCTGTATAGGCAGAATTCATTACGAGCAGAGCAGGATTTTCATGGTAATCGTTTGGAGAACCATATATATATTTATTTATATATATAGGCTCGCATCAAAAACACATTTAATCCAAAACACATTTGTCAGTCTACACAGGAAGACAGTCACACTGCCATTGATTGCTAGGAAGCTCCGATGGAAAAGAAAAACAAGCTCCAAAATAATCAGGAAACACAGAAAGGAGAAAGAAGAAGAAGCAGGTGCTCACAAATACAGGGTGCTCGGGCACAATGTAAAGCTGAACTGAAAAGCAGCAAAGTCTGGCAAGCAAAAATTACTCTTTTCTAACTGGCAGGCAAGACTTGCAAGAGAAAGCACTTTATCAGGCTGACTTGGTTAAAAAGGGTGTGCTTTCAGTCACCTGAACCTGTTTTAAGGTCCCTTCTCAGTGCTAAGCTAGGACTATGCCCGAGCGGCATCTGAGTGACACAAGGAGTGCTGGGCACAGTTTATCTGAGATTTTTTTGCAAGGTATTGGACAGAAATAACTACCTATTGAAAAAAGAAAGTCCACACTTCATATACACATATGCAAAAACTGACCAATAAAACATGCCTGATTTAACCCTGCAGACACTCTTAATTGCGTTTCCTGTTTTGTTTTGTTGTTTTGGTAGGTTGCGCAATTAGCTTGGGTGCTCTGCAGGGCAAAAACCCGGTCTGCAAAAATCTTTTGAAATATTTAGCATGCACGGGTCCTATGTAAATGACAACAATAACTCAGTGGCCTTTTCCTGCTCTGCATTTTGAACCCATTCATTATGAGCTAGATAAATGCTGCAGGACTGTAGCATTCTGCCTCCACATTCCTCGTCTTCCTCTTCCAGTTTACAAAAGCGATGACAAAACCGGAGTTTTTGCTCCAAGCCTTTAACACTTTCAGTGCATGTTCTCCCGCCAAGTAGCTCTCCGAACCGGAGCATCCATCTTTTGCACAGGGGCAGGAACTGATTTCCCCAATCAGTCTGAAGCAGAGCAGAAGCCTGCCCAGTGACCCACATTGCTCGAGAAGCTGCACAGGCAGCAGAGGCTACAGAGGCAGCTGCTTTTAGGCCAGCAACAGCACGCTCAGCATGAACAGCCTGTACGAAGATTTTTTCTCCCACACACAAAACCAAACTGTTCCCGTGCCCTCTTTGTGCTGACTGAGCCTGTCTCTCAGCTGATGAGCAAGTCGCTATTTAGAAAACAATTTCTCAACCCCTTTTTGGAAATTCACAATCGTTCCCAATTGGCCGCGCTGGTTAGTATTCAGCGGCGATTTCGCAGGCTCTTTGTCCCGGGGAGGAGATGCTGCCGCTCACCAGCACGGCCGCAGAACTGCTGAGCACACAGCTGGAGCGCGCCTGGGGGAAGGGGAGCGGCGCACACCTTCGCCGATCCCTCTCTCAAATCCATTCCATTCACTCCGTTTTGAATGATCGCTCGGCATGGCTGCTGTTCTGCAAGTGAAAACTTCTGGCGCGTTTGCCGGAATTATTTGACCGTTCTTTCTTTAAAGAGGCCAGAGGATCAGAGGAGAGAAACGTTAAGCCCCATGAATGTGCTACATAATTGGTTCTTTCAGCCACTCGCAGCACGGATGATTTGCAGTAACGTGCTCCGCACCTCCTTGCGAGTTAGCAGCCCGATCCAAGACAAATACATCAAGAAAAGAGAGAAAAGAAAAAGCTGGGGACAAGATTAACCACGCAAGCTTGCCTTTTTCATGACGCTCACATTTTTTCTATTACCCTGTTGCCAGATATTCAAGAGAAAACAGGGTGTACTCTAACAACTGCTCCAACAGGCCACGAGGGAATAAAACCAGTTAGAAACCTTTCTGCTCAGCTCTTCACAGGGCTCTCGCTCGTGCGCGGAAAACGTCACTTTGATGCCCTGTTTGCATGCCATTTCCAACAACAAGGAGGAGGATGGAGGTCTCCGGTTTCTATGACAACCCAGATGGGCCATAATACAAGATACTTACAAATGTTCGACTGCAGGGATGCCAGATCAAATTAAGCTAGAGTTTACATTACTTCATAGAAACTAAAAGGAAAGAAAAAACCCAAACAAAACACGAATGTCAAGGAAGGATGACATTTCCTCAGCGCATTCCAAAAGATTTCTGAAAGTAGATGATGAAGAAAGGAGGGATATTTCTTTACGAAAATAAATAATAATGTCAACACAAACAAACTGAAACCCTAATTTACATGAGTAAATGTTTTCATTAAAACTAGAATGCTGGAAAATTACCATCAGACATCAAAAGCGAAAAACAGGTCCCAAAAATAACATGATTTTATTAATTTACTTAACTCATTAGGAACTGGCAAATTTGTCATCCCACTGTTTTGCACGGCTTGTTGAACTCCACGAGCTACATTTTGTGCTACAGCTTGGGGTTCTGTCGTTTACCTCTGCTCTGGTCTTCTACCACATTTTGCCACTCGCTTGCAGAAAATACCCAGTATTGTAACTGAAGAAGCAAAATTAGCAACAGGGAAATATTTTAGTAATGCTAGCAAAACTGCAAAAGCGTGCCATGTGTGTGCTTGGTAACTTAACTGGTCAGTTGCTAGAAGGGTGGGCTTAGCTTATTTCCCAAAGGCAGCAATGCCACCAATACGCACTGACTCACTGTTCTGGGAAGGCCGGTGACTGTAGCAGGCAAGCTAGTTTAGGCAACATGAGTAAAATGCTTCCTGGAGAAATAACCCGCAAAAGCTATTTGTAAGCTTTTCAGCTGTGACATACATAGCTGAGGTTCCCATAACAAATCAAGCTAAAGAATTTCTTAAATGTGTATTTTAAGGCACGCTATTTTGAAAATGTGTGTATTTTAATCTCCCGATGCAAGCTAGGTATTAGTCACTGTCCTCTTTCAAGTTACTTTCTTTCTTTCAACCTAATCACAAGGTAGTTAATAGCCTTCATTAAATATGTGATAGCCAGCAAGGCTCACAGTAAGACAGATCACCGTGGACTTTTAGAGGCTTATGTTCTTTGGGGAGAGGAGAGGCAGAAGAGGACAGAAAGGCTTAACAGCTGTGCCTAGTCAAAATAATCCAAAATTAGAGGGACTGTAACATTTAAAATTGGAACAGGGAGCTTTAAAATCTGGGTCTGTGCAGATATTTTTAAAAGCTTTATTAAAAACTGCAGACACTCGCTCTTCATAAATTGTTGCCCTTTTCAGCACCACTACGCAGTACTATTCACATAGGGCTGGTCAGCCTGCCCTGGAACTACAGGCTGTTCACCCAGGAACACCCAGTGTTTCGGGGGGAGAACAGACCCTTCTCGCACCCAGATGCCAGGCCTTCCTTTGGAGTACGAGCCTCTCCCTGTACTTAGCATAATAGCCAGCACCTGGGGACAGGCAGGAGCATTGGATCCACAGGCTCAGAGGACATGCTGAGGATGGGGGGAAAATAAGACTGAGATACCCCAGGGTTAGCATGTGTCAGTCTTCAGCCTCCCAGCACTCCTCCCTTCTCTCCAACCCGTTCTTTTCACGGTCCCTCTCCACCACCAGCACCACAGCCCGCAGTTGGAGGGCTCTCACCTAACCAAGGGCACATGGCGCCGATGGCCAGGACGGGGCCGAGGCTGCCGGCAGAACAAAAGCAGCCTGCTGCGCGCCTTCCCTCACTCAGCACAGCAGCATGGAGCTGAGGAAATAATGCAACGATTTTATCAGCACCTTAGAGAGAGCGCACCAGGGACTGACGTGTGCCCAGCGATACTGCAGAAATTGGAAGAGAAGCACTGGAGTGGCTCAGTGCTGAGGACTGAAGATCTGAGGGCCAAAATTGTACATCTGTAATAAAAATTAAAATACCTGGCAGCTCTGCTCAGCTAGTGGGAATTAACTGGAAGTAACTAATTAGCATGGGGAAGGGTGGATAAGGACACAGCTGGGCACGATTTGCTTTAAACTTGGGCTGTACAGCTACAGCAGCTGCACAGTCGCATCCTGTAACTACTACCTGTGCTTGTCATATAAAGTGGAAGAGAAGGGACAGCACAATGGAAAAGAAAACTTGCCATGTGCTAATGCCTACTAGAACTGCATCAGTTTAATGGGAAGAACAGAATGAACTGGAAGTAATGGTAGGGAGGAGCTGAGCTGTGAGTTGCAAGGGAGGGCAGCACGGCAGTGAAGAAGGCGCTTGACGTCACAAGGTTAAAGTTACTAGAGCCATAATTTGGTGTAATTATACGAGACTGGGACAGATATCCAGGGCAGTGGATTGCTCTCACAGACCCTATTGCCAACCACATACCCCAGACCTTTCAAAGCACGAACTTCCACTCCACAATGATATGGCACTGAAGAAAGTTGTGCTTGCAAATTGCACAGCATCTGCTATTCCATGGGGTCTTTCAGCTACATGCAGCTCTGACAGCATAACTGATTACTGACCCCTACAAGGAATTTGTTCTTAACAACAACAACAAAAAAAAAGGAAAGAAAAAATAGAATATCAACAAACACAAAAGTTTTAAGGAAATTCAGCAACAAAGATCTTTATTAACGTGGTGATACAGCTGTCTGGTGAAAGCTGGTGCTCATTTCAACTATCATATTCAGTGACACCCAAGGATCTGAAACTAAGAAGGTGTTCAGTTATCAAAACACACATTATTTTATCCTCTCTGAATGATGCTCCGAATACCATCAAGGCTAAATGCACAGAACAATGTTTGTTGTTGTTGCTGTTTTTGTTTGTTTGTTTTTAGAAGTTGCAAGGAAAGTACTTGCTTCAGCACCTTAGCTGAAGCAAGGTACATATCACAGCACAGTTATTTTCACAAAAGCCACCTACCTAGGCTGGTATTCAACTCTTCTAATACTGTAATTTAAAAATAAATCATTTGCCTCCATGTACAGTCAACAGAAACAGATGGCTGGCTGAATAAGTAATGCTTGGCATGTGCCCTGTCTTCACAAATCCCAGACATGCGTTGGACTACTTTTTACACAGTTGACATTAGAAACCCCTAGCTGACAACCTAGGGAGAATGTCTCACCTTCCTCAGTCCTATAGACCCCTCTTTACTGCCCCATTACCTGGATGCACGTACTGCTGTTTAATATTATAACTTTATTTGTCCATCATTAAAAACAGCAACCACACTCATCTTCCACATCGTTGCTGACAGTAGCGATCACTTACATACGTGTATCTGATGCTAGCACAGGCGATACAAAGCAGCACCTCTACCCTCACTGACATTCACTCTGCTTCACAAATACCACCCACCTTTTCCTCTCTGACTGACAGTTTTCGATTACAACTCAGAGCGACTATTTTCAGCCTGCTTTTAGCTTGGAAGTTGCTGTTTCCATTTTGCAACTGTAAAAGGCTTGTGTTCCTGAATGGATGTCATTTCTTTGAATCAAAGATATTACCACTTCTTACAAACTTTGTCATGGTGAGATGATTCATAACAGATCTCGCTGGATGTTTATGCATCTCTCTTGTTGGGTTATGAACACAGTGGAGGAACAAAGGGGTTACCCCATAAAGTGTCTAGGTAATCCCCCTAGAACAGCCTTGCCAAATGATCCAGCTAAATACTTTCAACTTGAATACTGTTCTGACTGACTTCAGTTTAATACTAATGTATTTGCGTGTAATTCTTATAGGCTAGCTTCATCATCAGAGAAGACCAAGCACTGGGTTTTGTTGAACTTAATTCTCTGCAAGGGCACCACTGGGAATCTGTGTTAAAATTTCTAATGTTACTCATATAACATTGAGTCTAAGCCATCACTGACACTTTTAGGGGAAAAAGCTTTCAAGAAGCAGGTCATCTCTCCATTATTGTTAAAAACTATAAGACGAAAAAAAAAATCCTACAAGGATCACCATACTTACAACATTTTTGTCTTCTTGACTTTACGACTGTACTATAATACAGAAAATTGGCTGCACAGGAAACTAAAGAAGCGTGTTTTTAACAGCTGGTAAATGATAATTTTAGAAGTGAGCCAGTATTATCAGTCTTAGAGATGCACAAACAATAAAGTAAATAAGACCTCTGCAAAATTCACATCAAGTAAAAAAAAAAACCTATAAAATACATCAAAGTTTGCTGAACAGAATAGGATGAAGTTGATGAAAAACAGACAACTTTTCTGCTTCTAACTGGCTGTTTACAAAAAGAGAGAAAGCAAAGATATTAAAATTTATAGAACCAAAACCAGTTAAAAGTAAGCCTTTCCACGTCCAAATATTTAAGCGGCTGCATCTGTAAAATGTATCCTTCTTTTGGACTTGACATGTTTCAGAGATACCAAATTGACGCTCATGTTTTCAGTTATGTGAAGTCTTGGCAACACTGAGTAAGTACCTTTGTAAGACAACTAAATATTTTTGCTGCTCTATTTTGTTCAAAACCCAACTACAGCACCAAACTCTTCTGCTTATTGTTCTCTGGTTTTGTGTTTTTGTTTCCAAATCTCCTCTATTATACTATGTATATGCGCACAGCAAACATATACATTCTCAAAAAGCTTTCCTCTGTAGATGTTTGTGTGTTCATTTTTGATTAATTAGGGTCAGAACAGACCTCAAGAAAGCTGAATGCTAACTGTCAGTGTAAAACAAGCAGTACAGATAAGCTCACGCTGTTCAAAGCACTAGCTGTTCCGTGCCTCTGGAAGAATTTGCCCTCATCAAGTGTGTTTGTATGATCAGACCAAAAATTACTTTAACAGAACATGGAAGTTGTTTCAGTAGGAGGCGCCCTGACATCCCCAACAAGTGGTCTCAACATGAAGAAGTAACTTCATGCACATAAATAGGTTTGTCTGTATTAAAACAAACAACCAAACCAATGGCTTGCACAAAGTTTTATGCATTTTAAAATGAGCTGAAACTGATGAAAGAATACATATATTATATACACATACATATTTCTAAACCCGCAGCAGTGAGCTAGCCCAGCAGCTCTGGGCAAAGAACTAAAAACCACGGGCCCTGCCAGGCGCCTCCCGTATAGGCCGGGCCTGGTGGTACCGCGGGGCGCTGCGGGCCAGGCCGGGCCGGGCCGGGCCGGGCCGTTCGGGAGCGGCCGCCCCCTGGCGGTGCCGCCATCCCGAGGCAGCCGCAGCGGGCCCGGCCGGCCCAGCGAGGCGGGTCCCGGCCGGCCGGGGGCAGCTGGAAGCAGCCGGGCCCGGTGCCCCCCGCCGGCAGGCCCAGAGCCTGCTGCTGCCCGGAGCTCAGCGGCCGGCAGGTGGCTGAGCCAAAGAAGCCGTTCGCTGTTTGAGCATAATCACAATTCTACCCATTGCTATGTTCTGCCTCTTTCTTCCTTCTCCCCACCGGTCTCTGCCCCTGTGTGATTAATCCATATTCTCTCTCCTTTCACTTTGCTATGAGCGCCCAAAACAGGACAAAAGTTATTACTGTATTACAACTGACAGACTTGAAGGGGTGAGGGGGAGAGAGCAGCACTACTTGTGTGTTGTGCCATCCCCATTCTTCCAATTACTCTTTACAAGGTTACAACTAAGATACAGCCCTAGTCATGAGAAGCTCACTATTTTGTGGATCTTCTGGGCCTGAAGAGAAGGTTAACAGCTGAGTTAGCTGTTGGTGTAACCTCATTATCGTCAACAAATGTAAAAAAACAGGAATGTGGCCCCAAATCACTGCAATGATACAACAACATGGCTGTAAATTAATCAGATTCTCACACACTTTTCATAAAATATCTGCGTATGTACACACATAAAAGGAAAGTGTGTAAGCCAGCATTACTCTTAGCTCTACACTACATACAAATTCCTAGATGCCTGGAAACAAATATTAATTTATGCATGCTCCTAAAAACAATCTGTCTAGCCACATACATGTGCACAAAAAGATTTTCACATGCCAAACCAGCAGCTCCTTTACCACTGGCCCGGCAGCCAGGCCTTCAACAGGCACTGTTCTGAGCTGTGTACCCGTACCAGCTGTCCGACAGGTATTCCAGAGCTCTCAAGCATCACCGATTTCAGTGTTTCACAGCCTGAGTCAATCAATCTCCTTGACACACATCTCTGCTAAGCAGAAGTTAAGAAAAAGGGTGTTTGACAAAATACATGGCCTTAAGGAAGGTGCAGTGAACTATAAGGCAAGAAACGCTTCCTGCTATTCACGTTTTTGCTCACTTCTAATGGTTTATTGCTGAATCTGGTCACAAACCACTCAACCTGTAAGGGTGACAAATTATTCCTTTTGCCTGATAAATACATTAACATAGATCACACAAAGGTATTTCTGCAAAATCAGACAAGAAACACGGTTCTAATACAACAGAAAAAAGACTTACCCATTCCAGCCCTTTAGACAACATGTCAAATCCATATATTTGATGCTAGTCAGGTGCCTCTCCTCAAAACAGGATGTGATTCCAGGAAATCCAATGCACATTCAAGTGTTCCTTTAAAAATAGCTGTGTTTTTGGCAAAAATACCGACAAATTGCTTTTGTTACTTGTCCCACTATCCCATTAACTCAGTCAAGAGAGAGCTGTGCTGAGAGCTAATGAAAGGTCCTTGTTTCAAACCTTCATGTAATCTCCTTGCATTAGGACTGAAAGTAGCGCATTTGTTATGGAAGCCAATAGCAAAATCTGTTTTTTTTTTTTCCAACAAGTTTTCTTTCAAAAATATCTAATTTAATTCATGGGAATATTTTCTTCCAAAAAGCATCATTGAAAAAAATACCATAATTGAAATTATAAGGACATGCAACAGAAGACAGGTGTTGGAAATTTCAGTCACTTCTCATGTATTTTGATTATGTCCCACACACCGTATGTCGCACGCACAGTGTGGAGGCTGAGACAAGCCACCCTGCGCTGTCCCAGCAGCTCTCGGGGAACAGAAGCCCAAGGGGCTGCTGGGTCAGTAGAAATTTCAGCACTGTAGAGAATAAGAAATTGATTTTTCTAAACTTCATAGTTCTGAGATGAATCTGCTGCCCCCAAACTTTATAAAAGACCAGTTAAATGCATCCACAGACTCGGAAAAATCCTCCTTTCCTCTATCCTGAGATTTTTGCACATTTCAGAAGAAAAAAAAAACACAAAAAAAACTGTCTGTACAATTGTTTAATATGCTAAGACTTTAATTTTAACTAGGTCTTCTGGCTGTTTACATTAATAAGCAAAAATAAGCCTTTAACAGTTGGAAGAGCTGAGCTAAACTGAAATTGGTGAATGCACAAAGATTGAAAAGATTATTAAACTTTTTTTTTCTTCAATTTGGGTTTGACCACTTGAAGAGGAATACGCTACAAAAACATCTAGATAAAATTAGAATCACGTGAAAAGGAAGCTTAAATAAGGAAAGTGCAAGGATGAACGCAACTAAAAATAAGATTGTAGTAATTAAAAAAAGTATCAGAACCCGTGGAATCAAATAGAAATGTAACAATTTTTCTGTCTCATCTTCAGTCAAGGACATCTCTCTCCTCAAAACAGAAGTTTTTTTTAAGAAAGCACAGAGAATCAGTGTTTTAAAAATGAGAGAGCCAGATGTTGAGCATAATGCTCTGCTAAATCGTTTTCCTGGATACTGTTAGAAATCACTGATTGAAGAACCTTACCCCATCTTGTTTCAGGAAGCTGCTGTTTTTGTTCCAGTGCATAACTGACTTTCTGAGGTGTTATTAATAATTAAATTTTTTCTTTTAAAATTATTCATTAATATTAACTTTACCTGGAATCTTCCTGGAAGCTAATAATTTTAAAGGAAATAAAACAGGAGCAATACACTACCCAGAACTGTTAAATAAAATAAAGCATTTAATTTGAAAAAGGAAGTTACTTCTTGTAAATTCACTTTCCTCAATTCACACTCAGTAATACAGTAATGATACTGTATAAAAGAGCTTTTCAGCCCTTACCTTCTACACTTCTGAGAAGCAGAAAAGCAGTGGCAGTTTACCAACCCAATTTTTTGTTCTTAGCTTTTTAATCTTTTTTTTTTCATACTGGCTGGTGCAGTTCAGCTGCACCTAATGCATCGTCCTGGCTGCATGCACACAGGCCCAAGCGACCATACTGAGGTACCTCCATATCTTATGCAGAGCTTAGGGAGAGCTAACATGAAAGACATTTACACCGCCTAGAGTAAGGGGAAAGACAAATTCTGCCACAGAAAGCCTGTAACAGAAAGAACGCCTGAAATCCCATTTGTTTTGCAGATTTAGGCATCTACCCACATTACTGCGGCAGTGCTTGAGTGCACATGTCCTTGTGGTTGGAATACTTGCCCAAAAAGTGACAGATGACATTCATTTCCCTTTTCAGCTTGAGATAATACACAAGTTCATCTCCTTTTCCCAAGAGCTTCCTAAGCGGCCAGTTACATGTGAAGTTGGGCCAGAGACACTTCGCATCTCCCCTTCTTAGCCACAACGTAGAAAAGAAGCCAAGATTCACGGAGACAGAGAGAGAAAGCAAGAGGGTGCGTGGAAGAGGAGGCAGTTCCCGTGAGAGAAGCCTGGCCCTGCACCAGTATCTGTTTATTTCAACTTTCCAGTTGAAACCATCAGATACCCTACACACAAAGCACTCCCATACAGCCTGCCTCATTGGGACCCCCCTCTCTCCCACTCCACTGAGCACAAACCGCCAAGTTCCACCTTCTGGCATCATTCAGCTGCTGCTGCATCTTCTCCCTGAGAGCAAGCAAAGCTCGGCACGATGCCCTGGGGACACGCTGACACCCAGCTGCTGTGCAGGGGCTTCTGCCAGCTTTTGGTTTAGCAGGAGGACTGGGTCCTGAGCCTCTGTAAATGCTGCACGTTACCTTCAGGTTCTAGCTGCTTCGTTAGAAGAGCTGATTAAGTCAATATTACTCCTAGGTCTTGTTTGGATTCATTTATTAACTTCTGTATCAAATATTTCTGGCATGTTTATTTTACTTTCCTCTTGAAACACTGTATATAGAGTAATGAAAAAAATGTGTACAGAGTGTACCAAGGAGAACTGGCTTCTCCTCTAACATCCCAACTCAGAAATCCTGGTCTGCAAAGCCTGCTTTCTATGAACTACAGGCAGGACATGACCAGAGTGCAATACGTGAAGCAATGGATTGTTTAAAGCTGTTCAAGTAAGTCTCACAGCTTTTTTCCTTAAAAACCTTTTCTGCTCTCAGTTGCCCCAGAAAACCAAAATCGAGGTTGTTATCTGGGTATAACTATACCCTACTTCTTCAAATTTTTTCCCCCATTTCTTAAGGAAAAGAAAAAATGCTACAAAAAACAAGGAAACAAACAAACAAAAAAGCTTCCAGCAAATAAATACTATCAGATGTGTCCGTCAAGCTTTCACATTTGCATTTTGCCTGTAACAGAGACACTGAGCACTCCCATAACACATGCCACCAACAGTTCCTTCCCCCCTCCAAAAACCTTCTTTCCAAGAGTAGGAATCCAAAGCACAAGCAGCAGCACTAAGAAGCCAGCACTAAAATCATGAGGCCTGTCTGTAAGGGGTGGCTGACTGAACCAGGGTGGGTCATAACAATTCTCATTCTGTACAAAACTTCTTCTCAAAAGTACATCACATACATCCATCTTTTTTGAGCCTCTACTAGAACTAGTTTGTCAAGCTAAATCAACTACTGAACTACCAAAGGCATATGTAGATCAGAAAAACTCCACATGCTGCCTTTTAAAAAATTTATAATACAATTATTGCAGGTTTTGAATTCTGAAACACACTCCAATACTGCACAAAACTGTAACCTCAAGGGTTCAGCTGTATGGTCAACACAGTGCTGCTACCAGCTCAAATGATCAGTGTCCCCTGGTCCTAGCTGCTGTTAGAGAGAGGACAACCTGCACCACCACTTTAGTTGCACCGCAGATGACTACAATTCCCCAAACAACGATGATGATGTTTGTCTACATATGTAGATGCTCCCTGTAACTTCAGGCAGCCAGTATGGAAGTACTGTGAACAGCAACCGAATGCACGATGGCAGGACAACGTAACGCTTTCCTTTCCTTCTTCTCGAATAGCCCACAGGCATCCAAGCCAGCTT
The DNA here is from genome assembly GCF_013377495.2 of Cygnus atratus. Lineage (NCBI taxonomy): Eukaryota > Metazoa > Chordata > Aves > Anseriformes > Anatidae > Cygnus > Cygnus atratus. Next base: position 33,287,185 of record NC_066366.1, read on the forward strand.
CTTGCAGAGATGACAAATTGCAGCACCGGAGCTCGGCGCAAGTCACCGCCAAGTAAAAGTAACGAGGCTTTTCATGACGTCGGCAGAGCTAATGTGTATCACCTGTATCCGCAGCAAACACTCATGTAAGATCTCACTTACAGCTCCTGAAGAACGGGGAGAGTACACAATAATTCAAAACTAGATTTTTAGAAGAATGCAGAGGCCAGGATTTCCTCTTTGTAAGTCCACTCCTAGAGGGATGTAAAGATGTTTTGAAAATCTAGCAATGGGTATTGTGACAGTTTCTGAAGTTTCACCTGGGATGCACCAACACCATGCATTTTTTTGAAGTAATAGTTTTCAAAGTTCTTCACAAGGTAGCAACTACGTCCTTAATGATTAAAAATTAACACATTTCCATGGTGTGAAGACTATGAGACACAAGTTATACTGTCAAGGGGTCAGCAATTTCTCATTTTTAAACAGCTGGCCTTTGCTTTAACTTCTTGTTTATAAAGAGAAAAGCTACTTTTCATGTTTTCTACAGCGTTGTAAAGCATTTGTAGTGTCAGCATTCTCATTTACCACTAGAAGCTCTTTCTGATGAGCTCAGGACTTCAGCTTCAAATCAAGTTACATCAAAATGAAATCAACTGAATGCTAATTAGGGTATCATACACAAACAGGTGTGACAAAACCATGTTGTGACTAAAATGCAAAATTCTAATTCACATCGAGCCCCCACAAGTCCTTCATTAAAGTCCATCCATTAAAAAAAAATACAAAAAACTGTCAAACGTATTGAAATGACAGATTCATTCACTAAAGACATCACTCGCTCTACAAGCATCCTCTTGAAAATCAAACAACAAAACATCAACTATCAGCCCAGTTTAATTCAAATACGGAGTCACACATCTGGATGCTGACAGCAAGGCTGTGGTTGCATGCTGCTATTATACAGTATTACATTACTGATGAATTTAACCTTTCTGGAGGCTACTCTCTTCTCCAGCCCTGCTGATTCAACTGTGCCTTGAATAAAACACACACGTGGTGCGGAGAAGGAAAGGAGGTAATCTAACAACCAGCTGAATAGTAACAGGAAACTGCTACCTACAATGCTGCAGCAAAAGCATGATGCTGTTGACCTTTGCTTCTAACATACCCCTCTCTCCAGGTATTCAGATAAAGAAGCGAACATCCACTAGTGACATTATAAACAAAACAGGGCGTGTGGACACAAAGAGAAAGGCTCAACACATTGCTGATGCACCCCGTGACTCCTAACACAAAGATCTACAGGCACCCCTACGTTAGCATGACAGTTAAATGCATTAAAATCTAAGGGTACGTTTTATCTATCAGGGCTCACGGGGAAGTTAGGGAGCTTTGTTTAAAATCCCTGAAATTAGTCATTACTTATGTAAGCCAACAGGAAAATCTTCACTTAAACAGCTGGGATTTAATCCTTTTGTGAATTTGTATTTAACTTTTTAGCAAGAAGCTGTTCTCATTGGCACTGAATCTATAAAACAAAGTAATAAAAAGTATCTAAAATTTTTACCTGTTTTTGCTAACCAGCAAGTAGCTCTGATCAATATAATTTTAAAGTAAAATACACCTGAACATTCATTCAAATTTTTCATATATAGAATACTGTTAGAAAATTATTACTTCATTTTAATAGATTTTATTATTTTACTCCCTTAACAATAATTTGTGCCAACATAAATATAAATATTGTACCAGAACACTATTTTTGTATTTTAAAGAAGAACAGAACAAATACATTTAATGTTCTGTATATCTGAGGGGCAAATGGAAGGGTGTCGAAGCATGATTTGCATTTAAAACAGACATTAAACAGAGCAGGGCCCTCTGATAAGACAAATCTGAACTGTTTTTAGTGAACATGTCCTTCAATATTTAGAATTAGTAGATCTCATCCTTCTTCAGCTGCTTTTTACTTACAGATTAAGACAGAAAACAGTTTCTCTACTGTTTTTCAGCTCTTTATGAAGTAATTATAAACCTAAATTAACTGAATAAGCATAAATGAAGAAATATGCTTTTTACCTGCAGAAGGGGACTACTACTGCCGTAATTCAATTTAACACATATGCACTAATTCCAGCGGTGCACCAAGTGATTTCCATGAGGTTGTTCATTTGAGTTTCTTTAAAATGTCAGAAACAACCTTGTATTTTTTAACATTATCTTTATTAAAATTTGAATTATTCAAATTGAAACAGGGCATGACATTGATTTGCAGTAATTTTAAGTAGGTGCATTTAAAAAAAGAAGAAGGAATTAAAATTAACAATATTTTTTCTTCTTTTTCAAACTATCAACTGCTAACTACTCATCACTGAATATTTACCTATAGGATGAACTATGGAAATACCTAATAAAACACAGTAATACTGCTGGCAACATGCAGGCTTTATATAATGTTTACAAGCATAATTAATCTTCACAATAACCTTGTAATGTTTGTAGGGAGTAAAGTGTTCATTATTCTTTAACTTTGCATATGGGAAAGCTGAAAAGGAGAGATTAATTCCAAAAAAAAAAAAATTGAAAAGCAAGTGTAGATCCCCCAAATGCAAGAGTCAGGTCCTAGGGAAAAAAAAAAAAAAAGACTATTTTAAAGGCATTAAAGTCAATAAAACCAGATGGGGCTCTGTGCCTGTGAAAACCAGCTTTCTTCAGGATTATAACATTAGACATTTGACAGTCTAGGGCAGCATGTTTATTGTATTTTAACTTTTGTTACATTATTCCCCACAAGTAATGAAACGAGCATCCAGTTCTGCAGCAAGATTAGCCAGTTCTTGTTTCTCAATTTTCCTGTTACAGCTTCTAGCCCACGATCTCAGCTACGTTTTTATAATTCTAACTTTCAACTAAGAACGCATGTTAGTTCTTCAGACACACAGATATTCGGAGGTCTTTATTTAATATTAGCCAGAATTAAGAATTATACTCTCAGTCAATGCCACTTCCTTCTGCATTAGGGCAATTGGGTGCACTTCTGCTTTTGTTGTGACATGAAGCAGGACAAAGGTGGCTCCAAACCTGCATGGAGAGGACACCTTCATGCATGGATTTCTGCTGTACAGAAGAATAAGGACTATCATTGTCTCCTTTGGCTATTCTGGTTATTCACGGCAGGAAAATGGACCCTATGTGCTATGCCAGATCAGTTGAAGTTAACCAAACCTCCTACCAGTACATTGTTGCTCTTATTTTGGCTTCAGTTCCTCTGAGGACATGGCCATTTTTTTCAACAGGATTCCTAACCAGTGACTAAAACTGATCTCAGCTGACACCTGACACTTGCATTGTGATTTTTTGGAATAAAGCCTCATGATATCGCTTTGGGTCAGCACTTTTGCTGAGACAGACTATTGAATCCCACCCCTGCAAACAAGAAATTCCTGAAAACAGAAAGAAAATACTTCTCTGGGGGTGCTAAATGTGGAGCAGTGAGAGGAAATGTATTTCAACCTGGATTTGACATGCGTGAGCACACGCAAATGAAAGATACTTGTACAGATCCAAAGCTGGGCTGGTCTTCGTTCCTAGGCTGGAAGAGAGTCATTCCAGTGCCACAAAACCCAACGAGAAAAGATCGTGCAGTAGCAGAAGAGGGACACAAGGTGGTGATCACTGAAGCATAACGGAAAAGGGAAGAGCACGGCAAGCCAGACTTGGGAAGGCCGTGGTACCTCATTGTCCTGCCAGGGACGCTCCAATGGAAAGAGCTCCCTTTGAGTCTAAGCCAAAAACCTAAAAGCATTACCACAGCTGTCTGCACCGGATCACCTTGGGTTTCAAAAGGGGAGGACAAAATCCTGAACTACACCCCCGGCTCAGTTCACAAGCTCCGCTGGTTTCTCCGATTAGGCTTGGAAGCTCCTACAAGCACCCAGTGTACCTCACCGGACATGTACACACAAACGTGTGGAAATACAGCCCACGAGCTGTACAGGATCCAGCAACAAAGCAGGAGAGAATTTGGGAAAGGGCAGACACTGCTACACCTGAAATTCTGAACACTAACTTAACTTAATACTTCAGAAAAATGACATGGGTTGTAAGGCTTTATAAATAACGCAGGGAAACTAAAATCCCTGTACTTAGCAGAAAGCTTCCTACCAAATGGAAGAGACTCACAGAAAGCATAAAACAACCAGAAAAAAAACACATACAGAACAGGAAGCCAAAAAAAAAAAAAAAAGGCGAGAAATAACCCAATTTCATTAATGGTGTGATTTAAGAGGTTATTAGAGGCAAACACGTATCCTTCAAATGATGGAAATTCACCCATAGTAAACCAATAGCAGGAAGTATCAATTATGACAGGTGAAATGAAAGATGGAAATAAGGAGACATGAGAGGAAATCTGAACAGCAAATAACAGAGCTCTAACACCACCACCACCGCAGTCTTTAAATGCATCAAAGCAGGAAGCCACCAGAGCCTGCTGGAGAATAAAGAAACAAAAGGAAGGTCAAAAATTTGCAGAGGAAACAAAAAGACTTCTTTGTATCAGGTCTTCACCACAGGAGATGTATGTATAGCTATAACTTTATTTTTCATATAAAATAGTATGATAACTGGGAAGCTTGAAATGGTGCAAAGAAATGGTGCTGCAATCAGGTGATAAAATTACAGGATAAATACTCACTGGGAATATATATAAAACACCTAATAAGTATGAAGGAATTTTAAACTGAAGGTCTTCAGCAACTGACAGAAACTGACATTTTATATTCATCAGCATATTAAAATGTAAACTTTATAACTACGTTAAAGACATGAAATGAAACCCTAGAAATTACAAGTGAGCCAGCTTTACCTCAATGTAAGGCACTTTGAGTGCTTCCCCCAGACAATCCAGTCAGCAATGACATAGCAAAATCAATCAATAAATATATTTGAAAATAAAAATCCTGAATATTTCTTTCAGATGCTCAGTTTTGATGTGAATGTGAAAAAATCATTAAAAAAAAGGTTTAATACACAAATGATATATCATTATATAAATTAACAGTGGGTCTACGAGGCTGAATTTGCATTTTCCCTAATTCTGCCCTCAGAAAAAAACAAAATATTATTAATTCAGTCATAGACAATACAAATGAATCAAAGGCTTAGAAAGATTTTCATGTGAGGGAAAAAAAAAAGGATTATATAATTGGCAAAGTGAGTGAATAAATGCTACAGAGAAAGCTAAGTAGTCCTCTTGCTCCTTTTAAAAATTCAAGAGCAAAGGAATATTACAAAAAATGGAGAGTAAAAAAAATAAAATGGAAATAAATTAATTTTGTTTAATAAATAGGTTTTAGAACTCACAACCACATGGTAACTTGCGATACCATGGTGAAGAATTTACATTCATGTTTATTTAGGTAAGAAGGACACCATTATGTAAAGAAAAGACTCCTCCTATCACTTTGTTTTTCCCTCTTCTTCCCCAAAAGACAGAAAATCTAATTTTTCTCACGGTTTAAGGTATTCGATCATTTACAATCTCGTAGCACATTTTGAAAAAGAAAGCAAGCTAACTACATTATCTCAATACGCAAAAAACATTTCACCTATCTGCTTGTCAAGAGTTTGCCAAACAGCAGATCAGGTCAAGATGAAGTTGTGCACTAGCCTGCTCAGAATAATCTTACCATAAAACAATTGCTAATGCAAAATATTAAGTTTTCTTTAAGGTTTCTGAAGTTTGCCAGAGTTACGGAGCGGTGAGGGTACTAGGAAGGGTGAGAGGTTTCAGGGAGCTGACCCCTACCTGGAATCAAACCAAGTGGTGGAAGTCCTGCAGTAGAGTCTGAGCAGCAAAACTGGCCACCTGGGCTCTGCACCCCTAAATTTAACTCCGACAGCAAGCCAAGGTAGCCAGGTGGAACGGACGCCTGCCCTTATACTTCCACATGTGGCTTACAAATAGAATTGCCCTAATAGTTGAGAAGCTGAATTCAAGTTTAAGGTAATACCACAGCATGCGTTTAAATGTCAATTAAAAAAATAATAATAATAAAAAAAAACCCCACACATACACCATAAAACAGGCTGGTAACTGTTACAGACTCACCTACACAGACAAAACTTGTGCGATGCTCCATCTCACGTGACACAACCGTTTCAGATGGTACTCAGGACATGTAAAACAAGCCCTTCTACTTTACCATGTTTGATTCATGCAAAAATTCTGTACCGAGCTGTTAAGAATAGTTTTCTGATACAAAAGTATTGCACCATTCAAAAGTACTTAAAATACTGAGGATTTGGTTTGGTCCATTTATTTAATTTCTTTACCGGGTGAAAAACCTGCATTGCTTTAAAATCTAAAATGCTTAGCGTACATATACAAGCCATCATCGCTGGTATCTGATGTGTCAGAGCCAAGCACAGTAATCCAGCTACCAGCCTGCCCGATTATAAATAGGCTGCCAATCCGGGCAGCGGCGGCAGCAGCAGCTGCCTCTCATCATTCTGCTTTCTCCCTCCCTTACTATTAGATTTCTAACCTGATACTGTGATTTTGGCATGTTTGCTCCATGCTCGGTAATAGGTGTGACAGGCAGAAGCAGAAATATGTTTGTTTTTAAAAGTAGTCACAATGAACACAATTCTGTATTGTTCTGTTACTGTTTACCTGATTTATATACACGTATGGGCTAACTGGCCTGCACACTTGTATTGCTTGTTATAAATTAAACACTTGGTCTTATAATTCAGCTGTCTTCAGAAAACCAGCTAAACTGCCTGCCCTGTCCTACCAAACACTGGGAAATTACATATGCACCTGAACAGTGAAGCCCGCAGCAGCAACCACCACAAGAGGCAGCCCAATGTATGCTTCTTTATCATGCAAGCCTCACAAGCCATCCAGCTCGGCCAGGTGCTTATTCATATACCAACATAATGAAAAGCCTCCTCAGAAGTCTGCCAGCTCATTTTAAAACTACGTACAAACTCAAATTCAAAATTACCATCAACACCAACTTATTTCTCATGTTCTGCATAAAAACACCATAGAAATACGTTATCATAAGTAATATTCTGGAATAATTATTATGAAATTATTGTAAGTGACCTCTGCTTTAGCATTTACAACACATTAAGTCTTGACACTGGACCTGTCTGAACTCTGTTTCTGTCCTTTAAGTATTTTTACTTGGCCATGGAGAAATTACTGGGTCAGACGAGTTTAGTTGTATCTCATCCTGTTGGCAAGACTGTGCGTTCAGATACCAAAATACCAGACAAGATCATTACCAGTTGTAGTCGTGTTTTCAAGACTATGTATGCAAGTGAAAATGTTCCTGAGGTGCTGTTAATGGATGTAACACTCCAAGAAAGTAGGAATGGATTCACAGTTCTTCTTCTACACACTTCTTGGCTGAAAAGTTCCAGGTCCAGTTGGTTTAGTGGCTATTTCCAGCAAAGGCACATCATTTCATTTCAATACAGACGTACTTTATTATACAGACAGTATTTGAGAATTTTCAGTGGGATCTATTAAAGACAACCTTTTCTACTGCATGCTTCCTCTGAAATACTGAAATCTACACGTACAACACACCTACTGGTGCCTAATGTCAAGTTCAAGAAAGCTGGAAGCAGATGCTCTCAGCACAAGACATCAAGTTATGGAGCACCATCATTGACTGGGGTTAATTTTACGCCTTCCTTCTTTTGGAAGCAACACAAGTCTGATCTGTTTGCTTCAGATTTTTCCAGACAGGATACTACATCTACAGCCAAAATAGTTTGTACTGATTAAAAAAAAATAAATTAACAAGCCTAGACCCGACTATCTGATCATGTACTCTTAACACAGTGTTAACACGATCACACAGCTAAAATTTTCAGGAGAGATGCATAAATTTTACTGATTGCAGTATCAATATAAGTGGCACACACAATAAAAAAATACCGTGCAGAGCTTTTCACTTATTCTTCAAGTTTTGCCCATATCAGCTTGTAAGGATTCCTACTGCTGCCCAGGCACTTACTGGTAGCACACATCGTATGGAAATTCATTAGTAACCTTTGCAAGAGGAGCGTAAATGCTGAAGTTATACCCATTTAAACCCGTCATACAGCACCGACGCAGAAACACACTAGTTTCTTTCCAGACAGCTTGGGCTCCAGCGGATATCATCTTACAAATCTGGCTAAAACCGTTTTAGAAGTTATTGTTCCCCACTCCTAGTTTTATGTTCTCCACTGCAGAGGAAAACTTGAGGCCACTTTGCTCCAAGTTTTGTCATTATCAGCTTGTAAAATATTTGAAGCATTTGATTAGCTGAGGTGCAGAACACACAACTGCGGCTGGTAATGTCTTAAATTATTCTAGACATTCCTGCAAAAGGGTAGCTGTCTAGGCACTTAAAGGGAGTTGGTAATAAGAGCGGCGTACAGTTCATAGATACAGCAACAGAAGTTACAGAAACAGGAATAATAAACAGGAAAGATTATGCTTTAAAAATCCAGTCCAACTCAGCTCCATAAAGGCAGCAGAGAAGAAGTGTGCTCTCAACCGGGACCTAAATGTGGACAAGCGGAGCACCTCCACAGAGCAGTCCTGGGAGGTCAAGCGACGCATACGGAGATGGTAGCATGGAAGATGACATGGAAGCAAGCGCTCAAGAAGTGCCAGATGGATGTGTGGGAACATTAAAGAAGTGGAGCGGGTGGGGGAGAGACAGGAAACGAGGAACATAAGTAAGGAAGGGCAGAATTATGTGGAACTTCGGAAGTACTGAAAGGAGCTCAAATCTGATGCAAATATGGGTGGTGAACAGTAGGGGGAATACAAAAATAAGAGTGACAATTAAATCAGCAAGCAGGAAGGATTATTTTAACAGCTACACGTTAGGAAGTGAAAGAAGTCTCCATTCCTTCTGGCATAATAGACGTGTCTAGAGCAGAGCTGGAGGTACCACAGTGGTAAAGGCGCGGCACAGAATGCTGCTTTCTCATAGGGATACCAAAAAAAGCATGACTTAAGATGCTAAGAAAGCAAGCACCAGATTTATAAGTGACCTAGTTGACTACAACCAATGGAATGAACACACTAAAAAAATCTAAACATTGCACACCTGGATAATATAGAAATTGAAGACTGTATTGTCGGTAGCAAAAAAAAGACAGAAAACTAAGATCCTGGGACAGGAAGAGGGTAAGAGACAAAACTTTGGCCCCACTGAAATAAACAGCAAAATGTACATCAGCTTCAGTGTTATCCGGATTTTACAAAAGGGGTAATTTGTCACCGTTTTTAAGCTGATGACATGATATCTGACAAACATCGTATGAATGACTGCCTAATACTGGAAAATGGATCTGGAGATAACAGAAAAGCAGAATAAAATGTAGCTTCTAGATACATTCATATTTGTAAGCTCTCATGACATATCTGCAGGAGATTCAAGAGGTTATGAAAGAAGCTAAAACAATTTTCCACTTTCCATTAGCTGAGTACCAAACCTCAGATGACCTTTGCTATTCGCATCCTAATTTAAACCGTGGTTCTTAGGTTTTAATTAACCAGTTTTACCAATGTTTAGAAACAAACAGGACTGCATTTATAGCAGCCTGCTAAAAGACCGGAATATCAACGCTGAACATTTTTGTAAAAGGCACAATTTTTGTATTATGTTCTGTTCCAAAAAACTCTAGGGATTGTCTATAATTTCACATACCACACCACTACACTTGCTGCAATCTTTAAAAATTAAATTAAAAGTTAAAAAAGACAAATTTTCCACAACGGTCCAAATGACTCCAAAGCCTGTTTTCTGTTTGCAGAAGGTGAGCAGACACTTCAAGGTCTGTACCTTCACCAAAGTTCCCAAGTCCTTATTTTGGAGATTTATTCCATGGCTCCTCTTAAATATTAAATGGACAAAACCAAGCTGTCTGCAAATAAAAGGTATTTTAGAAAGAACTAAGGTCTACAAAAAGCAAGATTAACAACTCTTTCCGCAATTTAAAAAAAAAACAACAAAACACAACGCTATTACAAACAGTTTTGTTTGGAGAGCAATTCCTATTTGCAACACATACAATATATTAGAATCAATAAAGCTGATCAGAAGCATAAATTTTCTTTACACAACTAGAATGTATTACAGAAGTTGGCAAAAAATAAAGCAAATAATGTTACTTCATGAACTGTCTGGTTTAACAACTCCTACGGCTGTTGTTAAGGGCGTGTTTCAAGAATTTTTCCTTTACTTTCTCTTTTATCTATGGACTAAATCCCTGAGCTACTCTCACGTTTCCAATTCCCAATATCCTAAGACAATTTCTCTCCAACTGCAGCAGGTATTCAAGAATTTGCTGTATTTTCTAACTGACATCTCTGCAAACATGGTTGAAAGTTTCACTTCTGAAGGTGCAAATTGAGAGCAGGACCAATAGCACAGCTTAAGGCCACCCCCACTTCCACCAAGAGCCTGCATGTTTACATTAACAAAAGAAATGCACTTCGCAGTTGTTCACGCCTTACATACGAATCTCAGTTAAAAAATATGTGAAAGCTGTGAACCCTGCCACCTTCCTAGTGTCCCCTGCCTTCACGAGCCAGCTTGCAAGGAGTGCTGGCAACGGAGCTCTGAGGCTGCGGCGTGAAGGTGCCCAGGGTTGAGCAGTCTCTGCATCCTCCTCAGCTCACTTTCCATTTCAAGAGCTTCATTTTCCCTGACAACAGAGGTAAACTTGCTATTTGAAACACGAAGGGAGATTCAGGGTCCAATTATTCTATTTCTTAGTGATAGTGCAAATTAATATTCAGAAAATACAAGCATTTTCCTTGGGAGGCTTAATTCTATGCCAGTTGAAATGAACAGAAAAAACATTGATTTTAACTGATGAGAAGCGAGCCTGAGGAGGGGCTTCAGTATGCTACACATTGTACTGAATATTTAGCAATACCCACACATATGTTCTTTCTAAGATTGATACGTTAGCTAGAAATGACTACAACATATAATATTCTAGTCCATTTAATAGATGTGACTTTCACTGAAAGTTTTGTAAACTCTTATAATTAAATACTGCTGAACGTTTCCATGCAGAAGTTATCTGATCAAAATTATATATTTCAGCTTCCTATCAAGTAAAATGCAAACAAACTTTGAAAGACAGTTGGATAACTTTGATGTCTATTTTTTTAATCTTCTGTCAATTTACACATCCTGCTTCAAAAAGCAGGAAAATATTTGTCTAGACAATATTTTTCTTTTTTCGGTCCAGCATTTCTCCTCCTAAGCTGAAATTAAAATAACTGTTTCTAACAGCAAAGTGTGTCTGTTCTTTTGTAAAATTAGCTCAGCTGAGTTTCTGCAGTCACTGTACAGAAAGATGTCCTTACGATTGATCAGAAGTGAATGTTCAATAGATACCAATGACACAAGGCCAATAGATGGAGCACAGTACGATGGTGCTCGTGGCAACTAGCCTTTTTTTTTCCCCTATGCATTGTGACACATGTATAGTATACTTAGCTCGCCTGTCAGATACAGCACCATGTAAACAGGTCAGAATTTTAATCAAAAGCCTTTGAATATCATTTTCCATGGCATTTTTATTCTGTTGTTCACTAGTGGTCTGGAACACACTGAAATTTCCTAACTGAAAAACATAAATTGATGCTCAAGTTAGCCATTCTATTCACTGTACATATATATCTATCACTTATCCTAATTTCATGCAACTTTTATTTCTGTTTCTGGGCTTCTAGCACACAAAATGATGAGACCTCCCTCTCTTTACCAAATAACTAAAATCTATTACTAGATTTCCATTATCTTCTAATAGATTTTTTGTATAAGCAAACGAAAACCATCACTAAAGGGAAATGGACAAACAAAAAATAAACAACCACTGGAGGATATCAAAATCTGTAGTTTTCTAGATTATTGAAACCCCTCCTGAAGAAGCTCAAAACTTTTAAAACAGGAGTAAGAAAATTTGTCAGTGCGAAGATTGCCATGAGTAGAGTTGACTCTATTTTCTTCTCTTCTGCAGTTCCTTTCATAGCATAAAAGTATGTTCCAGATTCACATGTGAAATTACTAAACACTGAGACCTTGTCCAGAATAGGCATTTATATTTGTAGGCTCCTCTACACAGCCAATTCTTCCACCTACACACATCTAGATGGTGTCCAGACACTTAACCGTCAATACAGCATTATACTAAACCAAGTATGTTAAAGCAGAATTTGTCCTTGCTCATGTATGAGCAACCGAAGTAGGTTAAAACTCTTACAACCTTATCCCTATTGCTTATGAGGCAATTTAACACTTCAGAGCACCACACAAACTTTAGCAAATTAATCTGGATAGCCTTTTGTAAGTTATTCTACAGAAGTAAATTCTACAAAGTAGAAACTCTACGTTCTGCAACTCTAGACGTTGGAACAATTTTTGTGCTTTCATTTCATGCACTGGGGACTAGAATCTTCATTTACGTGACTTCCAGCGTAATTACTTCTGAATGAATTAGTTGAAGTGAATAAGAAAACAGCAGAACAAGGTGAATGATGTCCATATCACAATGCTCCACTTTTTTCCTATTTGCAGCCTTCATCACATAGGTTTATACAGAAACCCTGTTCGTTAATGCTGAAAAAAATTGAGAATTTCCTAAGAGTCATAATAATCTCTGCAGCTATGCATTTTAACTCATGGATACCTATCTCATCTTGCTTTATTACTGCTGGGAAATACAATGACAACTGTAACTTTTAACGATGTGTACTTCAGAGAGGATGAGTTCCAATGTAGATGGCCCTTCGTGCTGACAATACCACCAGTCCTTTCCTTCCTGCCCTTTCAAGTACTTGGTAAGCTGTGTTACAGCCACTGATTCATATGATGCTGCAAAAGATGTGGTCCCTCAGATAAACCAGTCCCAACCCCCCTAGATCTTTGTGTGCTAACACTGTTATGTGGAATCCCTAAACCAGTCTCTTCTCTCCCCAAACGCTCACTGACAGAAGAGAACAAGGCTAGACCCATAGCAGCTCTCCACCTGGATGTCAGAGAGTGGAGAAATATAAAGCAGAAGGCCTCATGTAGTCCTGTTCCAGATCAAACTCTCTGCTTGGTTAAAAAGGAGCCGTCCCAGCTCCCAGACCACACTCTGTTTTCAAGCTTTTTCCAAACAGCTGGTGCACAGCTGAAATTCTGAAAACAAATTCTCTCCTTTCTGTGTGGGGGCTCTCAAGGTATCTAAGGTTCAGCTGATTACATCTGCAGACAAACACTGCCACATAATTCCCCGGTTTTGATGTAGCATTACACGCACACAATGAAACCTGCCAAAAGAGCCATATTTAAAGAAAATGACCCACTTTCAAAAATCAGCAGTTTTTGTTCCAGGTGAAATATGAATATTTATATCTAAAAATGATGACGCCAGAAGCAAACATTCCAACCAGGAGTACTGATGTGAACAAGTCACTCAGGCACCCTGAAGAACAGTTCTCTATTAATTTCACCAGCCCTGAAACTACAACGTGTAGATGAGGTGGCTACATGTGAGGAAAACAATGAAAAATTCATCTCTTCTAGAACCTTAAAACGTACATTTAATGATTTATATCAGACCATTTAATAATTTAATTTGAAGCAAATCAAGGGAACTGGGAAAGTCTGGGTTTGTGGTTAACAACTTTAAAGCTGTATCCATCTTTGTCACAGGCTAACAAAGCTTTCTCATTGGGCACTACAGTTAAGGCCAGCATAAACTTACCATAACGACACTGAAATTCAGTTCCAACCTGAGATCAGTTGGTTAAAGACAGCTTGATCATGACAACTCTTAATACTACTGTGCTTGTAGAAAATCAGCTGAAAAATACTGTATCCTATCTAAATCTGTACAGAAAAAAAAAAGTCCTGTATCAAGTCATTCTACCCAGATTATTTTAAATTCAAAAGAAAGCAAAACTGTTTGCTAGTCTTTGATCAGCCTTCTTTGAACTGATCATCCTGCTGCAAGGAGCTCCAACTGAATTCAAAACCCCCAGTTTAATAATAAGGCAAGTTGGTTTGAGAAGTATGTATTGTCAAAGTGCTACTTCCTACAAAGTTTACATTTACAATTAGCTTAGAATTTATTTAACTGCTTTTGTGGGGAGAGGAGCAGGGGTCCTGCAGAAGCTCTCTTTCTTCCCTTTCTTAAATATCCTAGTTAAGAGATGCCACTCCACAGCACTTGCACAAACATCCCTGCCTAATGAAAAAGCTTTTATTGCCTTGAACATGTTTTCCCTTGGAAAGCTGAAAAGACCAGAATATTTCTGAAAGTTTTTTCCACATAAAGGAAAGATTTAAAAGAACACAATCGTAGAAAGAAATCTTTTTGAAAAATCAGATGTTCTGGGGTAATGTTCCTACATAGCGAAAGTCTATATGGACAGCAGGGTGCTTCTGTACCCATGCCAATGCGTGTAACATCAGATTGCTTATATTTAACACTAGCATAGCTCTTTGCATCATCTCGATAGTTTGTAAACAAAAACGGATGCATCTCAGTGACTTAGTCATTTTATGAAATACTCTGAACCATGTTTAATTGATCAACAATCTGGCACAGAGAAGCAAAAGGCTTTTTAAAGTATATCCAGTGAACGGCAGGAAAGCAGGAATTAGAATTCAGAGCAGTTTCTAACGTTCAGACTATGACTTTTTTTTACCTACTCACTGAACAGAACATGCTGCAACGGTGTTCTGTGAAGGGAGAATCTGGTGAAATAGTGTAGAGGAAAATACAGACAGTAAACATCTTTTGTTTTCCTGTTTTGATATGTTTCACAATGAAGATGACCAAAACTGTAGTTCTCTCTTCCCCCCTTGCTCTCAGTAGCACCCTCTCAGTTTTTTCCTTCTCCCAAGCAACTGAGAATCACCCTGTGAGCAGCTGGGGTGCTTTGCAGTGAACAGCAGCGATCGGTGTATTGTAAGTGCAAGTGAATTTTAAAGCAGCCTTTTGAGAACTCCGGTTAAACAGAAAGGCTGCTACTTCCCTTTGTACATTGATCATTTCAACAGCTCTAGAAATCAAACTTTCACACGTGAGAAGCCCAGATCTGGAGGCTGTCCACATTGCAGAGCACCCATGTGCCTTCTGCACAGCCGCTGACTGGTGCCCTGATATGCCCTCTGTCACAGTGTCGGGGGAAATACTGCCTGGATGCTCATACTGAAACCCTTTTGACTCCTTTTCAGTCAACTGTGCAAAATGTGGAAGAATTTGCAGATGGGATAAAGAAGCATGTAAGTTACAAGAAAACACTAGAGATCTTATGTTGCTTATCTTGCATCTAGACTACGAACAGGCATCCTGCCAGTTAGATGAAATACACATTTTTATCTGGATCTGCAGCAAGCAACCTAGTCAAGAATTGAATCACGTCACATAAGATGTATATGCATGGAGTGTTAGAGGACTCAGACTACACTTTTAAGCTCAAGGGCCAACCCAGCTCTAGGTCACAGGCCCCGTTACAGCAGGACAGTCTCTCTAGACAAAGCACACACACCTGCCCAGCGCAAAGGACCGGGTAGTGCCACTATCAACAGAGCAGAGGCCAGAGGGGGGGGGCTTTTGGTGACACTTCAGCTTTCACTTCTACAGCACAACATCCATGGAGATGAGACAAGGTACCTGCCATACTGTCACTGGGGTGAGGCAGGCTGACTGGCATCCAGATTCAGGCCAACGTGCAAGCAGGGATGCTGTACCACTAGATGCCAGTTACCCTCTTCTCACAGGTAACAACAGACATTCAGCTTTTGTGCTGGATGCATGAAGTGGTACGCCTTTACTAGTTTACAACTTGCCTACCCTCCTTGGTACATGAAGGAAACTACCGAAAAAAAATTAGAAAACTCTGGCAGTGCAAGGACTCGTGTTATTCAGAAGTGGGCTGATTACAAGGGTGAGTGTAAAAGGATACTGGCCATGCTTGATGCAGACTCCTACCTGCAGCAGCAAAGGTGAGCTCCAAGCCACACCAACTACAGTGGAAGGGGGGTGCATGAATTTGTATAGTTTGTGTAGAAATTTGAGTGCAACAGATGAGAATAAGCCAGGTTAATTCTGCAATAAAAATATTCACCAAAGAAAAGATTTTATTTCTGTTTCATTAGACTTTACAAGCAGTTTTGCTATTATGAAGTTTTACCGATTCCCCAAAGTTTGCTTCTCGTCTTGCTTTGGGACTGCACCCATCTGTGGTTGAAGAGCACAAGAAAATCCTTTAGCAGTTCTGTGTAGAAGGCTATGCAGTTAATCAAAGATTTTCAAGGGCTTCAAAGTCTAAAGAACGTTAAGTTAGTGATGCTCATCCTCTATTGTGCTTTGCTCTTAAAAAGAGGAAGTCCACCTTTAAAAACTAACTAGTTGTTACAGCACAATGCTGAGCC
Source organism: Cygnus atratus (assembly GCF_013377495.2). Classification (NCBI taxonomy): domain Eukaryota; kingdom Metazoa; phylum Chordata; class Aves; order Anseriformes; family Anatidae; genus Cygnus; species Cygnus atratus. The sequence continues at coordinate 33,303,636 of NC_066366.1, forward strand.
GTGCCCTTCTGTAGTTACGTGCTGTAATTGAAATCCTCACTTTATGCAAGCTGTGGCCGGCATTCAGCACGACAGATTATGAAGCCACACGCTATCCCCTCAGCTTTCTCTGTGCTTCTTGGAGGCTTTTTCTCTCTCTGCATATGTCTGCATGGGAGTGCATGTTCTTCAGTCAATTCACACACATCACTGAACAGCAAGAGCACACGTCTAGGTCCACAGCAGGAGGGGGGGTGTTAATTAACTGTATAAGGGACAGAGCCAGCGCTACAGCTATCTTTTACACACATACAGAGAATAAACAGAGCTAACATTCAAGAGAAAATACAGTAAGATTTACACTCCTCACTCACAGAAAGACATTAATTAAAAAAATACAAGTTTAGCAGCAGCTCTGGACTAGACTTGCCTAAGAAAGAACTCATCTCAAGCACTGCTACTGGCATGCTCAATTTAAGACTTTTTCACACTAGAATAAGACCTTGCAGATGGACAAATGAAAACATTTGTCTCCTTGTTGTAGTGCCTGCTCACATCTACTGCAGTTAATAATGGTTGGGTGCACAAGAGGAAAGCACTGGTCACCTACTAGCACAGTAAGAGTTGGAAGACAACACAGTAACAAAAACCGTTTGCATACAGCACTGCTCTTCTGGCTGTTAATGCTAGTGGAGCCGCAGCAATGTTAACACACAAGAGTTTCACACAAAACAACAGTGTGGCATTTTAGGAAGATATTTTGAAAACAATGGATGGAGCTTTCCAGCCCAGGAAAATAAATTGTCAAATATATGAGCGAACATATTAAGACTGATGGCACCTGCATTGGGTTGAGACAGGGATACTAAGTAATACAAATGGGAATACAAGCATTACACTTTTATTCAAATGATGCAAGTCCAGGCCATCAATCCCTTTTGGGAGATTGGCATCACTCTGTATTCATGAAGTACATATGTGCTTTGAGCAGGAGGTTGGACTGGATGACCCCTGGAGGTCCCTTTGTACCTTAAGTTTTCCATTCACCGTACTCCATCAAAACACCAATTACGGTATCAGCCCTGAACGCACATTACTAAAATAAAACTTGCATTGTATGCTCGAGTTTACCCCATGCCTGAACTTCTCGATCTTTTTCACTTTCCTGTGTCATAACAATCTTACTTTTCATCATTGAGGCATAACTCGCTTCTCAGAAGCATCCTGTAGGAGTTGATTCAGTTCCAGAGCCCCAGACTGCCTGCCCTATTAACAGTGCGCTTTAGGTGGAAATAATCTAACGAAAGTAAGCTAGGGTCAAATGATGTTTCCTACTTCCTCCTTGTGAAAGAGCCTACCTCTGCCTTCTCTCACGAGTGTCGCAGTTTCAGTCTCTACACTCTGAGGATCTGGAGACAGGAGGAGACACTTTTCTTGGGGTTCCTTTTTTCATGCCGTTGGTTGTGGTAGCTTGGTGGGGGAGGGAGAGGTTTTTGTTTGCTTTTAAGCTCTGTTGTGTTAGTCTTTGTCAGTTACAATTCCTTTCTGGCTGACCTGGCTGCTGGTTTGTCTAGAAAGAACCTGACTGCATCAGCACAACAGCGAAAAATTACTGAGCACCACGTTAGTTTCACAGATGTCTTTCCTCTCAGACAGCCTTACCCATCACCCTGCCACCATACAAAGCAATTGTGAAGGGGGCTTGGGGGGCGTGCAGAGAAGCAGAAAAATCGGAGGCTGCCCTGCTTCAGAAACACAGGGCATGCAAAATACCTCTTACAAGTGCCTGCCCCCATTGGCAATATGTTTATATATTAAAAAAATGCAAATATGTATATGCTTGTATATATTATTTTTTAACCTACACCTGTGACCATCTACATCTGAATTTATTTATTTTTGCTTTAGGGTGCTTTGAGTTCCTTTAGCTTTTTTTCTGTCAGTATTAAATATAACATTTATCATAACTAATGTGTACCGATCCACAATATAGATATACAAGAGCATCAGACTGAAGGCATCCTCTGCAATTCCTGATTCTGAAAATAACCATGTGCCTTACTGCTAGTTTTCTTTAAAAACTCAACTAGTTTGAAATGAGTGCAAAGAAGTCATCTTCCTTAATAGCTCAATCCTGTATACATTTAGTCTTAAAAAAAAAAAAAAAAAAAAACACCCCCTCTTTAGGAAGGAATATAAATTTACTATTTTTTTTATTTGTTGAATCAACTTCACAGAACTCGAACTCGGGAGAAACACTTTTCTATTCCAATTCATGCCTTAGAAAAACAAAAGAAAAAAAATCCCAACACTTTTTAACCAAGCTTCAAGTGCAGGACAAAATTTTCTCTGTAGCTATGTCTGTGCAAGACCACTGCAACCAAAAGCAGGTGTGAAAATTTTCTATTTTTTCCAGTTTAGGGAGTTCCTCTTTTTTTTTTTTTTTTTTTTTTTAATAATTGGGCAGTAGGGATGAAGATTCCCAAAGGGGATTCATTGTGGTCTGACTTTCTATTATCCATGAATAATTTTATTCAAAACTAAAGATTAATGTGTAAAAAAAAAAAAAAAAGGCAGATTTCAAAGCCACCTGGTTATTTTCTACTTGACCCTAGTTTACACGATCTGCACCCAAACACTCAGAACTTGCAACAGAAGTTCTCAGACAACATTTAAAAGTTCTGACTCGGATCAATTCAATTTGAAGTTTGCTAAACCAAAAATTATAAGGTCTTAGAATTCAGGTTGCTCTCTGCTATCAAACAGACTGCAAAAGCTTTTCAGCTCTGTTCTTCGTGTGCACAGCCTAAGTTGTATGAATTTGGTCCTTCAAAGAACACTCCCAAGAACCATTTTAGACTACTTCTTCATCCATTTCATCTTCATACTTCTTGCGTTAGGTTATGCCAAAAATAGCATCAACGGTGACAAAATTCAAAGCTCTTACAGAAATTTTCCATGTGCAACTGTAACAAGCTCCATTCTCCATACTTAAATCCCACTCATTTGGGACTCCTGTTACATTTGGTGTGTCTACTTCACACACAGGGCTATTGCATGGATTGGCTGTTCCCAAGGGAAAAGCAAGAGAGTCTTCCGTCCTTTCCACCAGTCAGGATCTGCAGGTATGTTTACCAAAACTGCACCCCTGAAAGAGGACACTACCAAACCACAGATGGTTCAAAGCTGCGGTTACACAGCTGTTTATTGCAGAATAAATTCAGGCAGCTGTCAAATGAAAGCTGTTTCACCCTTCCTGTGTTTCAGCCCTTCCTTTCCACCACTTCCCTTATGCCAGAAGCAGCGTTCATTCAACTGCACGCACACCAAGTGGATCGTGCCCAAAAACTAGCACATCTGAGAGTTAGTCTTCGGTCAGATAACTTGCTGAGTCCTCACACAGCACAGCAACAGGAATATTAATTCTGGCACAAGAGAGGGGCAGGAACAAACAGATCAGAGGTCAGGTCATTGCTTTTAGCAGCAGTCTTAATTTGATGCTTAATCACAGCGACCATATAATCACAAACTATGAAAACACAAGGTAAAGGGCCCTAAGCCAGTTTTGCCTCTAAAACATGGTGAATTTCTTGCCTTGGAAACACAGAAAAGGTTCCAGAGAAAGATAAAAATAAAGAAGAGCAACCTGACCTCCCTCACTCCTGAGCAGTGCCTCAGTAGCTCCAGATAATGACGCTATGAAGTATTATCATCAGTCCAACCACAGGATGTTCCTACCTAGATATCTCTTCAGCAGCCTGCTTACGGTCTTTTAAGGACCATTAGGAAAAGACAAAGAAAACAGCAGTTTTTAAAAAGCAGGTTTGGGGGTTATTTATAGCACGAGATGAGCATTCGTTTAAAAAAAGCAGGTACTTCTCTAGTCTGGGTTATCACAGGCCTGTTGAAAAAATAAAAGCACCAAAGCTTCTTACAGAAATATTTATCTTTTATAATGGGCAAAATAGTCAACATGAGATTAACTCATTCTAGAAAATATATGCCATGGAACAATTTATTAAATGATTTACTGAAAGAAATTCAGCCCTACAAAAGAAGAGTTCAAAACAACCTGTATTTTTTAAGCCAGCCAAAGTAACAGAATGCACAGGGGAATAAAGATACTTCCTTATCACCATGACTCTTGCTGTCTGTTTTTCCCCGCTTGTCTAATATAGAACTTAACTTGTCCCATTATCAAAGCAGCATCAATGCAAACATTAAATTACTTAAGGCCTAATAACAAGCAATTTTATTTCTTAATACAATACGTTAGAGATCTATCGTCTTCGTTGCTTTCCAAGCACAGACGTGAGAAGTTGCACATTTGAAGGCCAGGCCTGCATTGTGGACGTTACTTGACTGAAAACCACCAGTTCCAACAGGACGGGCCCAAGCTGAGCCAGCATTTCAGAGGGCACACCCCACTCCTCCCTCTGCAGTTTCTCCTCTTTGCTGACCCTCCAGCAACAACGTGTGGGCTGCAAGAAGGGCTTCACCTCCAGGGAAGGGGAGCAGTCCAACCAGGGATGAGGCGTAGGTAACAGGCATGGCGCAGCTCGGTGGCTTTCCTTAAAGGCAGGTGTGAACAAAGTAATGGACGCTGGGAAACACTGAGCAAATCCAGCTGAGATGAGCAGCCAGGACTGCAACTGTCTTGAAGAGGTTAAAGTACTTCTAGGTGCAACAGCTCTTCCAATCTGAATTCACATACCAAAGGCAAATGTCTCTCATGGCACCAACACCTGATGTCCTGACTCGTTCAACACGGGAGAGTAAGCTGCAGTCAGAGGTACGAGCGCTGCCTTCCCCGCATCCAGCAAGGCAAAGTCTATCCAAGAAGGGGCCAAGCTCTTATTAAGTCTTCAAACAACAGCACACATATCCCCCTATCCCAACCTACTGGTAAGAGAAAATACCCCAGTACCACAACATCAATCTTGGTTTATGCTTCCCCCTCAGAACTGGCTACGGATAGAGCTTTTCCCCTGGGGCTTCCTCAGTTACCTCTGGTTCAAAGACACACTCCTCTCCCTGGTCTGGTCAAAGTTAATTGCGTTCATCTTTCAGCCTGACATGGCAGTAATTATCCTGAGTCTTACTGAAGAGTTTTATCAAGTTAGCGCAAGATTTTTACAGCACCTAGCATTTCCGCCTGGCCTTAGAATTTGCCACTGCTATTAGACACTCTTAGAGGAAAATTCAACTTTAATATTTTGGAAATTAGTTATATAAATTTCTATAATAGTCAGAGAAGGTGGGAAAAGGGCTCCTTTTTTCACAGATGGACTGACTACCCCACCGAGTCCAAGAGAGCACAGATATCATTCTTTCCTGTGGGTTGTAGGAACAGCTGTAAAAAAAATAATAAAGAAACAACAAAAATACTCCCCATCCCTTGCACATCTCAGACTGGGGTCAAATTCCAGTCCACAACACATTTCTCCTCTCATGCAGAAATTTGTGAGAGATTATGTCATCAATTAGTCAAACCTTGTCTTTTCAAAGAACAGACTTCAGCTCAGGAGGTCTCCAAATATTTAATAGGGTGTGAGATGTGTAACAAAACACAGAGAAGCCCTGAGTACCAGAAGTGGTAGAAATGAACTTTTTGTCTCAGCATTTTCTAGCCTTAATCAGCATATTGCATGAGCAGATCATTAATATTTTAAAGTCAAATAAAGGATGTAATGAAATTTTGGAGACATCTGACCCACTATAATATTTTTGAAAGCTAAGGCTCAAAACGACTGTATGTGTGTCAGTTAAGTGGGTCTCCTGCTAGCTAAGGAGAGGTCAGAAGGGAAGCTAACTATTTTTTAAGTGCTATAATTCATTTTCTGTTTAAAAACATGTTCCTGAAAAGAGAAATTGCATACACATTTAAAGCTAGCCGAACAGCCAACTTTTAAAGATACACACAAACTATGAAGGTGAAGGAGAAGATCCTATCACCTGCAAGGCTTCAAAAACCATAGAATGGTTTTGGGTTGGAAAAGACCTTAAAGATCATCTAGATCCTCCACCACCACCACCCCGCCATGGGCAGGGACACCTTCACCCAGACCAGGTTGCCCAAAGCCCCATCCAACCTGGCCTTGAACACCTCCAGGGATGGGGTCTCCACAGCTTCTCTGGGCAACCTGTTCCTGTGCCTCACCACCCTTTGAGAGAAGAATTTCTTCCAATTATCTCATCTAAATCTACCTTCTTTTAGTTTAAAGCCATTACTCCGCTCTATCACTACACTCCCTGTCAAAGAGTCCCTCCCCAGCTTTCCTGTAGGCCCCCTTTAGGCACTGTAAGGCCACTAGAACATCTTTCCAGAGCCTTCTCTTCTCCAGGCTGAACAACCCCAACTCCCTCAGCCTGTCTTCACAAAAGAGGTGCTTCACCTCTCTGATCTCCTTCCTCCAAGCTCACTCGAACAGGTCCACGTCCTCCTTATGTTGGGGCCCCAGAGCTGAATGCAGCACTCTAAGTGGGGTTCCAGGAGAGCATAGTAGATGGGGAGAATCACCTCCTTCGACCTGCTGGCCATGCTTCTTTTGATGCAGCCCAGGATACGGCTGGCTTTTCAGAGCACAATGAGAGCTCACGTTGGGGGTGTTGGCTGAATAGAAACTTAAATCCTTCTCCTCAGGGCTGCTCCTGATCCATTCTCTGCCCAGCCTGTATTTGTGCTTGGGATTGCCTCAACTCATGTGCAGGACCTTGCACTTGGCCTTGTAGAACTTCATCAGGTTCACAGTGGCCCGCCTCTCAAGGTCCCTCTGGATGGCATCCCTCACCTCCAGTGTGTCGACCACAACACACAGCTTGGTGTCACTGGCAAACTTGCTGTGGGTGGACTCAATCCCCCTGCCCATGTCACCGAAGATGTGAAATAGCACTGGTCCCAATACCAACCCTTGAGGAGCACCACTCATCACTGGTCTCCAACTGGACATTAAGCCGCTGACCACAACTCTTTGAAGGAGACCATCCAGCCAATTCCTTATCCACCAAGCAGTCCATTCATCAAACCCATGTCTCTCCAATTTAGAGACAAGAAGTTGTGCAGGACAGCGTGAAAGGTTTTGTACAAATCCAAGTAGATGACATCAGCTGTTCTTCCTTTATCCACCAATGCTGTAACCCAATCTTAAGAGGCAACCAAAATTTGTCAGGCATGACTTGCCCTTTGTGAACCTGTGCTAGTTGTCCCCAGACACCTCTGTCTTCCACGTCTTAGCATAGTTTCCAGCAGGATCTGCTCCATGGTTCTGCCAGACACCAAGGTGAGAATCACTGGCCTGTAGTTGCCCAGGTCTTCCTTTTTTCTCTTTTTAAAAAATGGGGGTTATGTTCCCCCTTTTCCAGTGAGTCAAAACTTCACCAGACTGCCACAACTTCTCAAATACAATGGACAGCGGTTTACCAACTCCATCTGCCAGTTCCTTCAGGACCCTCAGATATAGCTCATCAGGTCCCATGGACTTGTGCACCTTCAGGTTCCTATGATGGTCTGAAACCTACAGTGGGTGGTTCTTCATTCTCCCAGTCCCTGCCTTTACCTTCCTTGACTTTGGCAGTGTGGCTAGAGAACGTGCTTGGTGGTGAAGACTGAGACAAATGTCAGCCGATGATTTTCATTCAAGCAACTTCTGAATAACTTGGAACCCACAAAACCATTCTGAGAAGAAATACATCAAGTTTAATTCCACGTACCCGAGTAGGATTGATGTAACACCTATTAGGAAATTACGGAGTAAGAAGCCTTTACATCACTTAATACAAAAGAAAGAAGCAAGGGCAAGACTATTTACCCTTTACCTTCTAAAAGGGCTACATTACTTAACTTCCACTGTACGTTAGTGCCAATGCTTGGAGATCATGTCTGATTATCTTAGCAGAGCTACAAGTCTAATAAATATTAACTCTTGTTCTGAAGAAATTACAGTTTTGAAATGGCATTTATACTCAAAAGTAGAAACCAGAATAAAAACAGTGCAATATTTCAAGTTTTAAACTCTTTTTGAACATAAGGACAGTAACTGTTTCTTACCATTCAAATACAAAAACCCATGTATTATACAAGGAGTTAAACCTAGCACTGCCACACTACAGTCCATGTGATGTTAGCACAGAAAAATAAGCAGATACAATCTATTAGTGTCCCACATAGTGCCACAACACAGCTGCTACTGTCCATGCTCTTCTCAGAGAAATTAAGTTTTAGGGATACTGAAGCTGACATTTATATCACCACAATGTATCTTCCTAATGCAAAAGATAAAAGCAGCACATTTGGATTTATTACCAAAAAAACTCCAAAAACACAACATCTATAAGCTGTGGTTTTGCCTGGTTTATCTAGGAAAAAATGCATTTTAAAGCAACAGTACATTAAACCCAGCTAGTATAGCTGTTTCTAAAACTATTTGGCTATTTATTTCCTCTCTTTTATGTACTCTAGTTTTATGACTGACATTACGTCTAGCAATTTTTGGTGACATCAGAGAAACTGCTAGCAGATCTGTCCAGCTCACAAGCCAGGTTGTCTGACACCCTCCTGCCTGTCTGCAGTGGGTGCATCATCTTGACATCTTGCAGTGCCGACATCTTTGCATTCCAGGTGTCGATTTCAATGGGTTCATGAAGTTTTTTCTCTACAGTTCTCAATATAAGTGGATTTAAAGGCTTTCCAATTACAAAACTAGGGAGAATACTGGAGACCTGGCTAACAATTAAAGTGGCTTCATATTTTAAGTTAATTGGACTCTAGCCATAGGATTCCTTAGATTTTAAGATCAGAATTGACACTCACTGAGGGGCCTGACCCAATGCTCCTGTTAACAGGAGATGCCTGTAGCTCTAAACTGCAGGTGCAGAGAATATTGAAGTAGCTGAAGTGATAGACAAATTCATAACAGCTCCTAAAGACACTTCATATCATGACTAAACATCCTCTCAAAAAGACCTTTCCATTAATGGATCAAAATTCTATTTGTAGTATCTGTATTTCTCATCAAACAGTATTTTTTTGGCTCAAAAATTAAGACCTTTGCAGAAACTTCATTCTTGACTGTTGAAATTATGTCAGACAAAAGCTACGCAACTACTGAAATACATTTAAAAGTAATTTGGGAGAAATTATCAAGTCTCTCACCAGTTTTCCATAAAGAAAATCATTATAAACTCCAAATCTGTTTTGTAATAGCTATGTCTAAGTGAATATTTAAAGGAAATTAACATATAACACTACATTACAGTTAAAGACAAAATCTTTCAAATCATTTTTGTCTGTATCTATAAATATAAATTAGTCTCATTTGCTTCTGAAAAAGCAGCCTAATATCTGATTAAAATGAATCTTCTCCACCATGTACGATTTTGTGCACCTACATCCTTTATACAATAACTCTTGAAGTTCCTAAGTCTGTTAAAAGTAGACCTACAACCCATGACAAATTTGGACAGGTATGCAAACAACAAGACAGAAGTTCAAAAGGAGGAAATCATTTTCAGTTCGCTAAAGAATAGTTAAGTTGTGTGGGCATTTAAAAATAAAATGGGAACATGCTATAACCACCTGCTTGACACTTATATGATACCCAGCTTCCCTGCAGAGGGTCATTTTCTCCCAAAGGTGTTAAAGCACCAGCCCTGGTTTGGTAGCAGAAGAAATCTTAATGTTTAGACAGAGCAAGATTTCACTTTTCATCCATTTCAAGTGGACAATTTCCATGTACTAGAGCATCCCAACAAGTCATTTCTGAAGAGTCTTGCCGTATGTAAGAAACATCTATCAAACCTGCCTTCAAAAGCAGGATTCCTGCACATTACAGAAGACAGTATATTGAGAAAGAAGTTCTTTGTATGGCAGGCAGAACTGAATCTTAGTCAGGAAACCATTCTCATCTAAAAAAAAATAAAGAAACCAAAAAGCTTCTTCTGGTCTCAAGTTTCAGAAAACATAGTACCTGTAAGCCACACAACTTTAATTGTCCAGAAGATAGATGTTAGGAGCTTAGCATTCTGAGCTTCTGTAAAACTGCTTCCCCCACTGACTTACTCTGAGAATGGGACTGTTTCTGTTTCTTAAGATATATGACAAAATTTACAACGAGTTGGAGAATTCACGAATACAGTTTTGTGCAAGCCAATCACAAAGGCATTTGTCACTAGCCCCAAGGTGTACATGGAGCTTTTGAGGTTAGAAAGTTGCTGACACAATAATCAGGCACTTCCACACTGCCTAGGGCTGGACGCAACTCTAAAGGACAAAGCATTGCTCTGAAAAGCTGCCATACTAGAATGAACTGAAGCAAATTATAAAGAGAGTGCATGGATATGGAGCAAAAACTACACAGGTCCAAAGACTGCCAAGTATTCATATTTTCAGAAGTCTAAAATAAAAGGACAGCCACTCATTCTGCAGGATATTAAGCAACTCTAAAACATATTTCTTAAAAATTCACATCACATACACAGAGGAAAAATAAGGTAAATACATTCAGCCTTCTATAAACAGTACAATGCACTTCTCCTTCTCTTAGCAAACACCATCACTAAGGTTTCACTTATCGGTTAAGGAGAAAGCTGGCTCATTCCTCCTTGCTACATATGGCAGCCCAGATGTAACTCTTTTAAATACCACTGTCCATTTACTATTACTCACTGTCAACATTTTGCCAATGACATCTTGAGAAAGAAGAAAAAGAAATCACAACTACTTAACTGTTTCTAACTCACCTCACCTAGCCTTGAAGAGAATTTACTGCACAAAGAGGAAGTGCTCATGACAACTCAGGTGCTTTCTCATGTCCGTTAGAAGACAACATTTAGAATTTCTCACTATTAAAAGAATACAGAATAAGAATTCCTTTTCATAAAATAGATCAAATAAATGTTATAGGGAAAACACTTTCTCTACCTCTTGACACAACTTAAGTTTGAATTATTATAGTTAACTCCACCAAAATTTCCATCAGAGTTCTACACTTGTCACTGCCTAATACTTACCAATTTTGTTTCCAAAGGTAGCAAAGGTCGAGAAAGACAATGCACCTTGCACGCCAACACCAGCCTTTACTGACTTAGTAGGAAGGAGGAAAAAAAAAGTCTCAAAGAATAACGGACCTAATTGAAACAGAAATAAAAAACACGCCAAGAAAACCTACATGATACCTGGCCTCAAGCACCTGCCTCCTGTAACAGTGAAGCTCCCAGCCAGGTGCCTCTGCTGGCTAGTTACTGCAACACACCAGCAGGGAAAGGTTGCTCTAAACAGATCACAGGCTTTCTGGAGTTTCTAGAAGTCAAACAAAGTATCTTAAAAATCAACCCAGAAATAATACCGAAAAAAATGACTATGCAACACTGCAAATATTAGAATTCACCTTGACTTGACCCACCTTTGAAGAAAATAAAGTATCTTCATTATTTTATGGACAGAAAATACATACTGGTTGATGATTTCACTGAATGCTAATGTTTCCTGAGAATGAAGACTGCATTCTGTTCCTACAATAGTGTCAATACAGGAAAGAAAGCACACAGACTTACTGAAACCCTAAAAGCATTCTTATCCTTCTATCCTTAAGTCCATTCTCTCTTTAAACCCTTTGAGGCCCAATCTTACTACAGCCTCCATGATAAAATAAGAAACTTATACTGACTACACCACTAACGGCAGATAACGTTTATTTGAATTGAAAACCAAATCCTAAAAATAAACTTTTACAAAAACTTTACACGCACTTGGCCCTCTCGCTCTTCCTTCATATACACCTTTGTCTCCAAATCACTTCCAGAAAGGCACAACTCCTCTTTATCTATCCAGTGTCCATCAATAAACCTCCAGCACACCTATAAAATGCCACTGCGATTAAAAGAAACCAGTTCCAAACATTGTGCAACAAATCACATTCATTTCAGTCCTTTTCACAAATAAGCACGGGGAGTTGAACTGAATGCTTCAACAATGCAGGTTGTAATGCGTAACTGATATGTTGGAAAATACTGCCTAAGGCTAACTGTCCTTGTCAGTTTTGTCCTTGGCGTAGTAGCATTAAGTTTTTTGCTAATAAAAGTATTTCAGTCTATAGCTGTACTATACTCATTGTGCAAGAAAAAAAAAATCAGTTTCAGGAAGTGGCTTCTTTTCAAATCAACTAACTTAGCTGAGAAAAAACAGCAAAGGAAAGTTTTTGCATCATTTCTAAGCATGAGACATACTGTCTTTCTCTCTTCCAAAATTCACCCCAGTTCACAAAAGAGATTGGGACCAAACAATTGAAATAGGAGCTAAAAGATCCATAAGGCTTTTGAAAAGCAGATCCCTGGATTTGATTCTCCTTATAACACTGATACACTTGGAATAAGTCAAAATATTGTCCCTTCAGCCGTGAGGTCATTCTGCTAAGGTAAGGAGAACAGAGCACAGCAAGTGAAATCCACAGGTCCTAACAGCTGGCCTAGCAAGTTATGCTGCCTATTTAAAAGTAAATCCAATTATTTTCACAGATCAACACACTCAAGTGATTTATTGTACTCTTCAGTGATGGAAGGCATTAGTATGGGAATTAAGGAAATGCAGTTTTATTTCCAGCTTTGTGGCTGACCCACATATTAATGCTTTTCCCGTCTTTCATTTTTCTCCCATTGTTTCCTAAACAAGACTGATGTTTAAACATTTACAGTGCAATATAAAATGTGAGTGTTGCTCATCTGGACACACTCAAGCACCTTCATTTGCACTAGCTTCTGTGCAAACAGCAAAGCTGCCCCTGTAGGGTAGGTCACCTCTCTACACAGGCTTGTGCAATAGACACAAGGCATGACTTCAACTATTATCAAACATTCCCATAACAACAAAAAAATATCTTGACCCAAAGGTTCCCACAAAAGGGATGTACCCTAGCACAGTGAGATTTTGATTTCAGTTGGGGGGGGGGGGGGGGAATCTAATACAGCAATATTATCTTCCAATTTCCATTTCTAAATTGTGCTTTTAGCTTAACAGAACTGGTTAATCTGTTCTCTTATAAAAATTCACTGGCGAATTTAATCCCTTTTACCAGCTCCCAAATAAGACACCTTAAAGGGTGCTAAATAAAACATCTTAAATCCCCATCATCACAATCTGATGTTTCTCCCACCTTTCCTCCAAGTATGAAAGGGAATGGTGGTAGGCTTTGAAATAACTACTGACATGTGAGGTTACCCAGCAAGTCAAAACATGCAGGAGCAACTAATAACCAACTCTTGACATCAATAGGGGATTTTCAAGGAAATACTGTAGTTTAACTGCCCATTTTCTATCTACAAGGTTGCTTTTCAAACAGAGCAGGCTATTTTGGAGATATAAGCCAAGGCACATGAAGATTAAAGATGCATCCAGCTAGGCTCCATTCAAAAAGTTCTCCAGCTGCCTCCAAATCTGGCTTAAATACTGTATGAATTCAAAAATCAAAAGTTGAGCCAGACACTCATTGCTAAAAGAGGGCTAGCAGGAGGAAGATGCGGATGTCTCTTTTTATTTTTAATGGCATAAAAAAATAGTCATTTGTGTTTCCCAAATTAAGTTACTCCAGTGCTTATGTATATTAGATATGCAAAAATGAACTTCACAAACCAACAGTAAGAAATCTAGATGGAGTTATTTTAAGAGGAGAATGGGAAATCCAAGTTTAGATGCAAGTATGGGTTTAATCAAGATTTAGCATTACAAAAGGTTTGAGAAAACTTAGCAATATTTCAGTCATCACATGCAAATGACTAACATCAATTTTGCAAAAAGTTTGGTGCAAAAGATGCAGCAGGGAGAGATGCGTGCACTTTGCCTATCTAAAATCATCTGTACAACATTCAAAATTTGTTTCAGCCAGTACATCTTGAGAATATGGAAGATGACGACTTAATGAGAAGTCATTATATTCACATTTTCACACAATATTTGGATGCAAATTAAATAAATGTCAACAATTAAAATAGTAAGCTCGCACAGATCTCTCAAACATTCACCTTCTGAACAGGTGCTGTTCACACTGATCAGAGGGTTCAAAACATTCTTATGATTCACAGAGGCAGTCAACCAGACGTAAGGAGGAGTTACTCTTTGATAGGGAAAACTGAGCGACTACATCAAATTATCGAAGAAACAACCTACAAACTGTTAATTCTGGGAGGGGACAAGGCTAAATGTATCACTACATTTCATTATTAAAACTGAACTCTGGGAAGGCACAAAATTGTTTTTCATATATTTTAAGACTGCTTTATAAGCAGTTGGCATAGACGGATGCTATAGTTACATGGAAATTAGCCTATCATTTGTGCCATTTACTTAAAAAAGATAGGTGCTCAGTAATAGGTATAGCTCCAGATTAACAACTGGAACTGAAAATAAGCCTCACCTGCTTCGAGTTATTAGTTATTACACATTCAGATGGCATATTTGCACACCGCCTCCATTACTGACAGAATAACTGGCATTTTAATGTGCCCTTGATGGCGCTTAGGGAAAGGAAGGATTAGAAACTCCAGACACAACTGACGGAAGTGAGTGACTTCATTATTTATTTCCGTATTTTGAATACTAAAATTCTCATGGACTTCAATGGGTATACCTAAAATACACAGGCATATCTTGCCTACCTTTTAATGAACAATACAGATGCATTTTTAAGTGCTCTTTCCTCCCTGTTCAGTGTACCTGCTTCTCTCCTGCTCTCCATCCCTCTTGCACAAACTCACATTCCTCTCACCAAGGCACAGCATTTCATGCTTACAGAATATGACAGAACATGTTTTGGGTACAACTTGCTGATAGTGTGTTCAAAAAGGCTCCATGAAAATTCACCTTTACTATAGATGACAAGCATGCAAGAAGAGCAAACTCACAGGAGGCATTTATGCATATTGCCAATCTTTTTATTACTCAGTCATGGTACCTGGAATAAATATAGCAACATTAATCCCATTCCTGACAATTTTTGAAGACTTGACAAGTTTCCTCAACCAGTTTAAACCTTAAACGTTTACACTTATTCAACCATTAAAAAAACATGGTTAAATTACACCACCATTCTTAAAATCCCCTCCAAAACCTTTGCTTGTTATTTAGTGGCAAGGTTAAAAGGAATCTTACCCTAAGCATACAGGATTTGGAATAATCTTAACTACCCCAATTTGCTGTGAGCTTTAAATACAACCAAAAGTCAGTAGATTTGCCTATTCACAATGTCGAAGTTATAACAACATAATCTTGCTTTTCCAATGTGTGTTCTACCTGGTGACGTTCCACAGTTTCAACTAGTCTCCGCAGTAAAGTATGTTACCCCCTCCCCTCCAAAAAATAAATACACAAATATCCTTACACTGACAACTATTTTTTAGTACTTTTTCAGGTAAGAGTACACAGCTCTTTAAAATCAAAGGAACAAAAGGTATCCACTTTATTCTTTCCATGTCAGAGCAAATGTGTTCAAATACAAGTCTAGCTTTCACAAGACTGTTTTCTTGAAGATTAAATGAATTTCATTGCAACTTAACTACAACAACAGACATTTCCAATTTATTTTCAAATACAGAGAAAACAATGCGTTATTTCTTTAGTAATATAGTAAAAGGGTGATGGTGATAGGCATAAGATCAAAAGATCCTATTCCTGTAAGCTTTCTTCCACATTTAAGACAGAATGTTTCTACAACTTTTCTAAGTAATTGTGATAAGCACAGATGTAGAAATTGCTCCATATTTGACACGACATTGCTAAAAAGCATGTTTGCTGCCCACTTCTTCCTTTACATTTTTTCAGTCGAATAAACATGACCTCTTCCTTGTCACTGGAATAAAGTACTGTTATGATACATACCAAGTGATGATACATCTGAAAGAGCATATTATCATTTTTAATTAACTATGCAAGGAGAGAAGCAGGAAAAAGGTGTTACTTAAAGATGAACAAGGAATGTAACCTTATGTTAGCCCTACTCTACTTACTCTACTGCAGTTTTTCACTAGTGTCACTGATAATAATCCAACCCCAAATCAAAAAAAAAAAAGAGTACATGTTGCTAAACATCCTCATGGAAAGATTCAAGAACAAATTCTTTGTTTTTACTGTAAAGAATATATTTAACCCAAATAAAAACTGAATGGATACATGTAATCATGGGTAAACTTCTAGAAAACAATGCCAGGAGAAGACACTATTCAAGAATACATGGAATGGAAGAACGCTGAAGACGGTATTACTTTCTTATAAACATGCAAAAACAACATTGTTTTAAAAAAGCATAATAAAAATCAAAGCTACACAGCAACATAATTCATATTTAAAACCCAAGTTTATATTTCACAATTAAAATCACAATTAAAACTTTTGCAAAAAAGTTACTCCTGATTTTTTTTTTTTAATTAAAATAGACAAGTAGGGGTAGGTTGGGAAGGCAGAGATTGGGGTGGAATCTGAATATCAGTTTTAAAAGAAATGCAATCAGAATTTCCAAACTGTAACTCTGACATTTATAGCTGAGGAACAAGACTGTTAAACTGAATTCACCTTTCTGCCCCAAGAATGGAAAAGTGAGGTAAACCCAGTTTAGAGCTCTGTAATAACAAAGAGACCAGCAGAGGAAAATAATTGTCTGAAGGATTCACGTGTACTGCTCTCTAAATGCAAATTACGTTCAAGCAAGTTTTCCTCTTTCTGAAGTTTCCTCCATATGATAACACAATCAGCATACACTGCTCCGTCATCTTTCAGGTGAAACGAATCAAAGCATTTATTTTCACCACTTTCAAGTTTTCAAAACCCCTATGAGTATATGACATACCTCGTGCTGTAACAGTTTAACCCTGCATCAGCTAACAAATTTCTTTAGGTTTAAGCCTACACACAGCATTAGCGTATTTGCTTTCTCTTTGTACTTTGCCAGATCTCTTCAATTTCACAAACTTCTGAACAGAGCTGTCATTATTAATTCTCAGCAAGAAACCCAAGCCACTATGAATCATTGCAGTGACTGGCACCAAGTGTCGGCACTACTCTCACAATGCTGCAGAAAAGGAGAGAAATCCTAAAGCAACTGAAAGCTTTTAGCTAAGCTACCACTGCGTCGGTTCTTGCACTGTAAGTCTTCATGCAACTTTATTAAATGAGAGAGCAAAGAAAAAGGGTACATTAGGCTCGTATAACATTTCAGAAGCCAGAAATATTTCAGCATTCTGCTTTTGTAACATCAGGGTCTCAGCTCCACTCCACGATCTCAGAAAAGGGATATCACACAGGCTGGAGCTTTAATATTTCACACTTCATTAAAAGCTGATAAAATAGTGACAATAATGCCTCCCATAACTGTCCACAGTGCAAGTGTTAGGCCCTCAGAGTTTATTCATTGGACATTAAACATCAAGACTACTTGGCTCTAAACAAGATTACAGAAAACAGACGTCGTACGTTCCTTCTTCCTCAAGAAACACACTAGATAGTACCAAGAATTTATTTACTACACAGAATTACACATCCCCACCCTGTGTGAAAATTAAATTGTTGGATAATATTCTCCCCATAAAACAATTGATAATAATTATTTTTCCCAAAATAAGAAGTAGAAGCGAGAACAGAAGAAGGCTTTGTTATAGTCTCTATAAAGCTGCTTAACTCTGCATTGCCAAGCCACAGCTGTCTATACAACAGATTCCTACAATTAAGAGGGAGTAAGCATTTCTCTGCATTGGAAAGTTTTTGTTCTTTTTTTTTTTCCCCTCCCTCCTTCGTTCTCCTTCTAGAACTCATTTACCACAATCATTGCATTTTAGCACCCATACTACTTTAACAACGCTATCTTCTGGGACACTGGCAGCTCTGTGCTCTAATGGTAAATTAATGAAATTAAGTATTTAAACTTCAACGGCGAGAGAAGGTCACTGTCCTATTGACAGCGAAAACTATAAAAATACAAAGACTGAAACCAAACCGTGACTTCATATTTACTGTATTCTCTCTGTGGTGGAAGTAAAAACAGAAACTTATTTTTAAATCTTTTGGAAACATAGCCCATGTTAATCCCCATGAACAAGTGTGCTTCAGCACTCTGAGCTGTAACTTTCAGCTGTGTACAAGGAAGATATAGCTGTGGGTTTTTTTTAAGAAATGGATAATTTAAAGCAGTGTATACACTAACATGCGTTTCATAACGTAACTTAAAAGTTATGAATCAGTTTAAAAGTTACAACAAGATATTTTCTTATCTTCCACTCACTATCGCACTGCCTACCCCTGCTGATCATGTGAACTGGTAGTCAATATAATTTGCTTTGTGGCATCAAGGCAAGCTAATTTTGAAATTATCATGGGCCTCCAGAGCTTACCAGAGAATTCTGAAGCTGCTTGCTGTGAGACACAGCCACATGCAGAGGCTCATGCTGGTTTTAGAGAATAAATCATCTTCAAGAGAGACATGCCATCACAACAGCAAAACCTCAGTTTTTGCTGAATTAGTATTCTCATTAAAAAATCATTTTCTTTATTATCCTTACATGTTCTTTCCTAGACTCATTGTTCCACTACTAAAACATACTATAATTTTTAGTAAACAAAATTTCTAGATAAATGTTAATCACTGTCTATTCCTTTTCTTAGGAAAGGCAGTTGTTTCAGTATAGGAAAAGGTAATTCTCAGAGCAGATACAGATAATGAGTGATGAATGGAGGTATCTAGATATGACACTGACGTGTAACTCTATCCTTACCTATGCACACATTTCAAAATGTTCCCCATCTTCAAAAGGTGTAAGCTCCTGACCCTAGCAACCAACCTAATTTGGTTCAGTTATTGACCCAACAGCAACACAATCAACACAATCAGGGACTTCTAAGTTTTTCAGGGTTTCTGTGTACAAAGTTTTGTGTTTTGTTAAAAAACACAAATGAGAACAAGTTTTCAGATGTTTTCAGATGTCTCTGTTATTTTCCTTCTAGTTACCTGCAAGATGCATCATCCAGTTCCACAGTGTTTCTATAAAGCATTCAGTTATAATTATTACTAATACTTAAGACCTATTGAAGAGAATTCCTACAAAATAGCAAATGTAAGACAATTGAAATGCAATTTATCGTGGTAAAAACAAGGAACAAGTCTCCAATTCATCTCTTAGGTACCTAAGCTAACATGTATTTAGTTGGGCTTGACACAAAGAAAAATTCCACCATCCTCATTTAGAATTCCACAGTCTGAACCAATGAAAACAGAATCTAAAGATTTGCCTAAAGCAGGATGTTCTGGTTTAGAATAAATTTCAAAATAACAATAAAGGAAGTGACAAAATTATTTCATTTTCCCAGCTCCCTTAATACAAACCATTAGTTTCGATGCTAGGTAATTTGTTGTTATAGCTTCCACTGATTACAGTAGTTGCTTGTTTGATAGACTTTCAATAATTCATCCTATCTTTCGTTGAGAGAAATCAAATATAAATCCCAAATGCCTGTTTGCCCATACTTATTTTTGCACTTCAAAAAAAAAATAGCAGCACTCTTGGAAGCTGGGAGAATATACATCTTTAGAAAAGGGTGTTAAAAATACATCTCCCTACCTGTTTCTCACTCAGAGCTGTGATTTTGGCTTGAAGTTCGTGAAGCTGTTTCTTCAAATCAGCATTCTGATTAGAAAGAAAAAATATCTGTGAGAAAGATATTCCATTTGTTAACATAGAGTAGTAGCAGGAAGGTGTTTTTTTTTTTTCATATTATACTACAGATAACAGCACCTCTGGATGTACAGCCAATAAAATTCAAGAGGCTCAACAAAGCCTTACTTAAGTCACTGAGTGCAAAAACCATCAGAGGACCCTTCTAGCACTCAAAGAGAGACAACTCAGTTTGGAATTCAGATTTCATTGAACATCCATTAGTGCTCACCACAATATAAAGCACATTTATACATTCCATCAAGTTTACAAATTAAACAAGAAATGTTCGTCAATATATAATGCAATTGTATCATATTGAATGCAACAGTATGTCACCTAAAGCACATTCACCTATGCTACTTATGCAAAGACGTTATGCATTTGACTGTGTTGAGCATCAGCAACCATATCTATTAAATCTTAACTGCCACACATGCCGAATGAAGGCTAACATATCTAAATCTTCATTTCCACGTATTTTTATGCCTTAGACTATATTTAAGAGAATTACATCTGCCTTAGCACATCATTCATATCAGCACTTTGCTTACAATAGCACTTTAAGTTTAAGATTTAAAAGCAATAAACATCGCTATAAAGATGCAGAGAGAACACAATTTTTAGCAGGACTATTTCTTTTCTACTAAAAATAAAATTTAAAAAAGATTTGCACTCAGTTTAAAGCCTGTGAAGCTCTGAAGAAATGTGACAGGGAAGCAAACTTTTCTGCATTTTACCCCCCACAACCCCCCCATCATTTATGTTGCAAATTCTTTACACTAGAGGATGTAGGTTTGTTGTGTTACATAGAAATATTAGAACATGAGACTAATACTGTTATAGGAACTTCATGCTCAAGACAACTTGCCCATTTTTATATTCATCCACAATTTCAAAATGTGTAACAATCTCAACTCAGTTATCTCTGGATAGTTCTCTCCAATATAAACACAATCCTAGCAAAACCAGATATTGACCAGTCATCCTCCCTTTCTCTGGATTCTAGTTAATGCATTTTTTATCCCAGACTATTAAGAGCTTGGAAGCAGGGACCAGATTCATTCTTCCTGGCTTCATGAACTTTGCATGGCTTTTTGCAGCCCTGAGCTGTCTTTCAACGGACACGAACAGAAAGCAAACTACTCTGCAGGCTAATCATTAGCAGACTAGCCCAGCAAGTAAGAGCAGCAGACCTTTCCCAAATCCCATCGGAATAAGGAAGTTCTAGCAAGTAGATTTTCCAATACTATCCTACTCCTCCCTCAACACTTCTGTCAGGGGTCTTTCTGTACTTGACAGTTACAAAAAGTTGTCTTCCCACTCCACTGAGATCAGAAAATATGTACACAGAAAATTACAGTGCATTCAGTACTGTATGGGAATGGAAGCACTTAATAGTAAACTAGAAGCGAACTGCTTTTCTTTATCCCTGTACTCAACATTTCACACTGGTTAGACTAATTCCACGTAACTCCCCTTTCAGATAACTAGAGTGCTTAATTGCTGTGCAAGACAAACCAAGTCTCTTTACACTGTCACTGAGAAAGAGATGACTTCAGCTGTCTACACAAGGAGTCTAGTTATCTAACTTCAGTAGCTCTGAAACACCACAAGGCCTGGTATCCACTCTTCAGACATCACAGTGCTGAAGTTGGATATCTAAGACTGTATTCAACCTGAATATTCTATTCTTCATTTGGACAACATTTCTTGGAAGGAGGATCCTCTCTCTTCTTTTATAATTCAGACAAGAAAAAAGCAAGTGGCGTTTTTTGTAAAGAAAAACTTCCAGTGGAACCAGAAACTTACTTAACACTTGTATTGTACCATAGCCTGCAAGAGCCCCTTGATTTATACTTCTAAGAACGAGACAAAAGGCTCCAAGAGTGTTGGTGAAATTTTTTTGTTTAGTTGATTTATCTGCAGGGATTTTTTGTTTTTCTTTTAAAAGAACAATCCAGTCATTGCTTAAAGACTTGCTCATAATAGCTTTCTTTTAAAAACTGTGTTAACATGGAAAAACATGAAGTATCTAAAATTCCCATGCACTGTTATTCCCTGTATTTTTAAGGGTAAATAATATAATACAAAGAGAAATATTTACCTGCGGATCTTGCTTCATTTGGGCAACCAGTTTCTAGAAAGAAAGAGATGCAAAGAGATAAAATTAAGATTTTCATTAAGGATCATACTGAACAGTTTAAAATTAAACATTTTTGGAGAACTTTAAAAAAATACACATTTCATAGCATTCAATAGCTAGGCATAATCCATGAGGAATTCAATACATATAATTTCCAAACCCATTCTTATTGATATAGTAAAACTATCACTAATCCGCCACTTTTGTTCCCTCTCCTAAACAGTTCTTGAACAAGTGATGCCTTTTTAGGACAATTTAAAGCAGCTGTTTAAACTAATCTAACAGCTATGCCTTCTGTAGAACTGTAGCCTCCTTTGCTTGCAGTCACAAGAAACACAAATCACAGAGAATCACTGCAAATACAAAAGCTGTTTGTGCACTCAAGCACAGAACGTTTCAAGTACTAAGGGGACGCCTGTGTGTTGGCTTGGCTGGTACCACATGGAAGACCCATGTCCAGAAGTATCTCTGCCACTTTCCTCCCTCAGTCAGAGATTGAGATCATTGCAGAAGAGTTGCCCTCCACATCCAAGGGGAAGCAGACAGATGGCTACTATTCACTATTCTTCCTCCTTCATTTCCTTCAGGCAGCTGCAGGAAGATGCTGCCTATTGATAAGCAGGGAAGTTATCAGGCTGTCACTAAAGAAAACTAGAGCCCACAATGAAGAGGCAACAAACCACCACCACCCCCAAATTTCTTTTCTGGTTACAGCCAAGTCTCATCACATTACATTGTTCTTTGCATGTGAGGAAAAAACACGGCAAAGTCTGTACTTTCTTCTCCATTGCCTCACCAAAATCAGGAAAAGGAGTGAGGAACAGAAAGACAGAACAAAAAAGAAGCATGTTTAATTCTACCTGCATTGATAGGGCTCAGAGAATTCACCTTATCAATGATTTTTTAAAGTGTATTTCATTTCACATCCTAAAAGTGGCATTAATCAGAAAAAACATAACAGAGGAATAAGTCTGAGCCAGACCACAGGTTTAACTGCTCTAACATCTTTCCAGTACTAGCCAATAGCAAACATGACCATCAGTAGGAGTACTGCAAAAGTGTAGAGTGTCATCCCCCATCTTTTAGAAATTTAGATCTTGGATGTCTTCAAAGATGGTATCTTAGGCTCAATAGCTAGTAACAAAATTTTCTTCCATTAATCTGCCTTAATTACTTTCTGAACTCAAGAGAACACCACAAATCCTGTAACAATATGTTCCAAAGTTAAACTGTAGTACTCCTAGGTAAAGGGACCTCCTTTTTCTTTTGAATCTGCCTCCTATTAACGTGTGCATGAGGGGCAAATGAAATTATGGAAAGCTATTCCTTTACTGTTTCTCTAGTCGTCTTCTTCATACCACATTTTTTCCACATCTCATTCCTCATAAGCCATCTCTTTCAGATTGCAAGTCTCCTCACGCACAAGTCATTCCATTGCTTTGTTCACTCTTAGCACGCTTCCCTGTACTTCTCCAGTTCTTCTCCATCACTGGGAGAAAGAGGGATTAAAACTGCATGCAACATTCAAGTACTCTGTACCACAAGAACTGCTTGCTCAGTGCTAATTCAGTCTGCTCTTACAGATACAAGATGGACAGTTTTTCCCAGGCGCATCTCTTGGCATTTATCTACATTGAATATTATTGTTTCATCATTCAGTATCGTGGGAAGTTGAGGTGCTACGTTAGCCGTGTGCTTACGTGCTTAGCTCACTTTTCCTCAGTGCTTTCTGCTACATCAGAGTTTGACAAAAAAAAAAACGGATCTGTTTGTCTTGACACATACAAAGTTCTTGTACAGACTCAATCACAGGACAACATACTCAGTGGCTGTAGATTGTTCATAATGTATTACTAAATTTATGGATCATGTAATATGGCATCATCCAATCATAAGAAAAATGTTTGCTAAAGTTAAGATATCTTCAAATACTCTGTTCTTTTTGCTAATAAATGAAAAGAGAAAGGATGCTTTTGGTTCTTTCCACCCATCAGCTCGAAGAGTCATCCATGAAGCCCAACCCTGCTGAGAGAATAGCTAAATAGAGCGCCTCTCACACCTCTTGTGATCAAAACCATGAAGAGCAGACTGTTTCAAAATAACCTCAACCAAGTCAACACAGTAGCAGAATAGAGCTCTGCTAGAGTTGATGCATCTCTTCTCAGGAAGAGATTGCTTGGCTATCAAAGATATTTTAATATTTAAATTGTACTCCAATACAGTAAGTGACCTGGTCAGACACCACTTATAGAGGAACCTTCAATCATCGAAATGGAACAAAGAAGCATCTTCTCCTAAACAGCTAAACACCTTCTTCGGGTCTTTATTGGTAGTAGTTTAAGATACACTCTGCCAAACAGGCAGCATCAAAGCTTCAGACAGAGTTCTGAAGCTGAACTGGAATAGGCAGGAAATAACGAGCTATTCTACAAACAAATTTCAATCCTACTGAGCACCACTGTCTACAGCTACATAAGCAGTCATGACAAGTGACATGCTGCATCAGGAAGTTAGGAGGCTCTGCTCACACAGAGTGAAAAGCTGAACTTCATCACAGACACCTGTCCACCAGGTACAAAAGGAGGACAAAATATGACTGTATGAGTCTTAGCAAGTTTTTTTTTTAAAAAAAATAAGTCCTTGGAAAAAAAAAATAGGTAGGCGATGACAAGTGAGACAATTGTCCAGAAATCCTGGGGCACTGTCAAAAGAAAGGATATATTATATTTCTAGTTGAAAGAATTAAAATGTAAAGATAAGGTAAGATAATGATAATAAAGAATTTAAATGTATACAGTATAACTCAAACATTTCATTTGAAGATTTTTGTGCCAAAAAACAATTTACATTTCTATTGGTGGCCATTTGAGCAGCACAGCAGCAACCACTTGTCCACAATTCTAGAAGAGTTTACTGAAGCACCAAACATACTACTCTAAGTGTTATTTTCCATTGTAAATATTTAGACTTGTTCTTAACCTTAGTAATTGGAATATACACCTTTCTTGAAGAAGAAGAAAACTTTCCGCAGTCATGGC
This sequence comes from Cygnus atratus, assembly GCF_013377495.2. NCBI lineage: Eukaryota > Metazoa > Chordata > Aves > Anseriformes > Anatidae > Cygnus > Cygnus atratus. Next base: position 33,328,479 of record NC_066366.1, read on the forward strand.
TTGTCTAGTTTCATCCACTAAAACCATATGTAATCACAGTTAAGTGCAGACCTAACTTTTGATGAGGGCTAGGCAGAGCAAAGGCAAGTGGGACAAAAAAATATCTTTAGGATGTTAAAAAAGTCTTCAACATTTTCCAGTCTTCATCCTTTTTCTTCATCATCATTACAAATGGATATGAAAGCTTATTAAAAAATTGTTGCCTCAAAATCTTTGGCTAGTTTATGAGTAAAGAGAAATAAAGATACACAACTGGTAAATGCTGTTATACGAACACAAGTATCACTAGAGTTCTGATCACCACATAGCAGATAACATTAAAGTACTTACCAACCTTAAATGTTTTAATGCCTGCAGTAACACCATGGGTAATTTCTGAGTTTTATTACGCCCATAACAAAGCTTCACTGAAGTTTTGAAGGCAAGGGCCTTAGAGTTTGAGGAGAGCAAAATACTTGTCTGTAGTTCTGGAAATTCATCCATAGCTTTTTATCATTTTTCTCCCCAGCTGAAAGTTGTATCTTTATTAAAGCATATGAAATTTCATTTTACTAACCCACCCACTCACGTTCTTGCACTATGCTCATCATTGCAAAAACTACTGAACAAGTCATCTGATGACTTGTCTAAACAAGTGTTCTAGGTAACTTGGAAACATTTTCCAAAATTTGCAAAACCGATCAGCATAACTCATTGCAAATTTCTTTTATCCACTGTGCAACAGTTGTCAGTTTCAGGTCCAGAAGAAATACTTGAGAAATACTTGGAGAACTGTCTTTTGAAAAGGCTTCGTTGATAAATTTAACATTTTAGACAGCCGCTACTCTGTTTATGTCTATAACAATTTTGTCTCAATACTTGTTTGAATTAATATGCACATGTCCTCTTACCTTTGCTTGGAAGTTCCTCCAACATATTTTTCTCATTCCAACTTAATACCGAAGTTGGCTTTAGAATGTCAGAAAACCCTTCCAGACACAAGTTACTGAACAGAGTTTTCTGACTGTTTTTTATCACTTCTACAAAATATCCAAAAAAATCCCCACCCACATCCTGATATGTAGATTTTTTCACATTTGCTAAAAACAACAGGTGGTAGGGTCAAAATACAGGGTATGAAATTCTAAAGCAATTCCAAGCTTGTAAGACAATTACTTCTATAGTTGTAATGGTATTACCCAATACCACCATTAGTTGTAATAGTATCTGTAATAATAATGTTGCTATTAATTACAAATATAAAGCAAGAAAGAATACAAATTACCTGGTGAACCTGAATTTCCACTTTCAGAGCCTCCTGTAGAGTCTGCAGCTCCATTCTCTACCTTCTCCACTTTCTCTAGATGTGTCTTTGCTGATTCCAGTGCCTTTAGTTTCTGGTTTCCTCTCCACAACAGCACTATAGAAAAATAAATGTTTTGCTTTAGTTACTGAAAGACAAGTTAATTTGAAAAAAAAAAAAAAAAAAAAAAGTATAACAGAGCAGAAATTCAGTGAACTATATTCAGCTGCAGCTTCCTAGTCTAGGAAAAAAAAGTGATCTTTCAATCACAAGAAATCTAACGGCTGTACAGAATGCCTTCTTTGGGAGTAGTTTAGCCAGATTTGTTACTTCTCACATATCCCAAAGTTGACATACTTGTACTTTATCCTAGCTTGCAGGCAGTTATTTCCTACCAATATTCCATTGTAGTTGCATATTAAATTAGAAATTTGGCTACTGAGAATGTTTTTAAAAAATCTGCATAGACAAGAAAATATTCTTGAGGCTAAAATTCTGTAACCCTAATAGCAATACATTTTTAACCAGAATGTACTGCATTACCATACTTCCATGAGACTTTAGAGCTGTTCTTAGATGGGATGGTCTGCATGTAATTTCACAGAACAACATTAACATGCAATGCCTAAAGTTTGTGCTGAGTTAGTCATTTCATATTTTGAAGGAACAGAAGATAGTTATAAAGCACAAGTTATTAAAAAGCATTAAGTTTAAAACCCTCTGCTGTTTCTAGGTAGAATTCCAGTAGGTATGAGTTTACCATCTTCACTTGTACTTCAAACAAATGAATCTCCCTAACCTCTGACAAAGAAAAGCATCGACATCCCTATTTCTAAAAGCCTCGAAAGCTAGACAAGTGATTTTTGTTCAGAAATACGTTAAAAGTATCATGATTCTGAAACAGGATTAAGATTTCCTTCTGTATCCTATATGTTCCAAACACAACAGAACTTGTGTAAAAAACGGATGAAAATATATACAAATATCTATATAGAGACGTATATAAATGCATAAGCATAGAATATCTCAGAAAACCATATATACCAATCTTTCCATCCAGGCATCACACACGAAATTGTTGGAGTGTTAAAGTAATTCCAATTTTTTATCTTTTGAAAACTGCTCACAATTATTGCACAAGTATTGTTAACTAAGAGGCCTGCATAATGGGACTTCATTGCTTTCAAAAGGCTAGTGACAGATTAGATTAGGCATGTAGACTATAAAAAGAGAATAATTAATTTAAATTAGAGAATTTTATTTTAATATTGTCTAAATACACAGTATACTTAAGTGTTGGACACGTCTGAATTCCTTAAAATAAGAAGTGGTGGGTTTGTTGGTTGGTTGGTTTTTAAATTAGCCTTGTTTCTCTCTCCAAACATCACATTACAAAAAGAGAAGACCATCCAGGGTTTTTGTAAAAGCATTGTATTTAAATTCATTCTTTTTCAGTGCTGTCTGCTGTTAGCTTAAAGTTACTTATTTAAATAACAAAGGCCTGATCAGACTTTCTAGTCAACACATAGAATGACCTTCTACTAGAGTCTCTCCCACACGTGACAGAAGTGCTAGAACAGCTGCCTTTGCAGCACCACTCTCCATAAAATCGTAATTTGTATCAAGGGATACATGGAAGTTACATATAGTTCCCTGTTCTATTACCACAAACCTTAATGAGAAAACAGAACCCTGGATTATTACTTCCAGTCACAGACAAGAACAACTACAGTGTGCATTAAGTCCCTATCACTGCAGTTTCAAAAGAAACCATGCTTCAGAAAACCACGTGGGAGAGTGACTAATGAAAACTGGATCCCACTGCAGAGGCAAAAAGTCTTTCATAAGCCCTGGAAATTCCACTTTGAGGTAAAGATACAGGCAGGCACAAACAAAGTTCTTCTCAGGGCGTCTTCCATGAATGAGATGGCAATCGTGATAAACAGCAACTATCATTCTATGGCTTCATGCTAACTTTAAAGAACAAAACAGGAAAAAAAAAGTTGTCTCAACTGAGAATGTAAAAGATATACACGATTTTAATACACCTGACTGTAAAGCCTAGTACAAGTTCATGTGAAAAGTGATGTGGCACTTCTGAGGAGTAAAAAAAAGACACCACACAAACGCAAAACTTAATTTGACAGATAGATATTATAAATATAATATTGATGGTTCATAAAAAATAATCCAGCTTCATTTCATAGACACCTTGAGCAGATAGAAAGATTTTTCACACTAATTTTTAGAAGTTTAAGAAAAAAGCAATAGTGCTTTGTAGAAGCAAGTGGCTGTTCAGCCTATCCATGTTTACACAGTTGTAGACAGGAACAAGGGTAATTTGCTGCTGTACTGGGGAACAAGCAAGCCAGAAAAAAAAACAAAACAATTCTAGTAAGACACCCATCATCCACTAGATCCACCTGACAATGTTTGTTATAATTTTGAATTTTTCTTTTATTGTAATTTTAAAGTTAGATTTTAAGATTTCATAACCACAAACTTTTTTTTAAATATATATTAATTAGAAATAGGCATCATACTACAAAAAATCCTGTAGAATTAATTTCAATACATAAGACTGAAGCCTCCAAGAAAAGATGAGAGAAAATAAGTGATTTTTTTTTAATTAAAGCTTTTCTAACTCTTCGCTCTCTTCCTACTGTCCCTCCCTCCAGCATTCCCATTACAGCAACTTGCTTTGCAGTATCATTTACTTCCAGTTGCCTTCTGCTGGCAAAGTGACACGGAAGGACATGTTAAACATGGGAAACTACCTCCTCTCTTCAAAAACTCGTTGTCTCATACATAAGGAAATTATCACTGCTCCATCAGCAAAGGCTCCACAGTAAAGCATAATCTTTTCGCAATCACCTTCTCTCCAGCTGCTGTAGTTGTCACTAGCAGCACCACTGTTCTCCTTCTCAAAAAAAGGACCAATATTGGTGATTACTGGAATTGTGTTAAGTTACAAACAAGATACCATATATTTGGCATGGCAGCCGAGCTGAAGCACACATCACCATCACTTTAAAGATGAGGAAACAGGAAAAGGTCAATGAAGAATTCATCGGGAGGCTCTGAAGTGTCCTGAGCATCCAAATCATTACTGGGGGTTGGAGAACAATCTTTTTTAAATAAAACAATCATTTTAAAATTTGGCCAAGTTGCCAATTTCTCAAAAATAAAATATATACAGTTGTTACTCAGCTGATGCACTCTAGAACACACTTCTTCTGTAGCTCCCCTCCCCAAGCAGGAATAACTATCAAGTTATCCCTGTCTGAAATTCCCCTGAAGTACCTTAAACACTTTGCCAATGTTAATTAAAAAAAAGTGATCATTCTTTACATCCAACAAGTCCTAGATTGCTTTTTTCTGCTTTATGTAGAATACGTCTAGAAATATATGAGGGCAGCTGGTTAAATATTGTTTGCATTTCCTTCAAAAGCAGGTACAGAACTTCCTAAACAAGTGGTCAAACGTTTTTTAAGTGCAAAAATCCTCAATATCCTTGAGCTTTTTTTCTTCCAGATTCAACTTCCAGGGGAGATTTAACAGCTCGAGATCAGTGGCATTATAAACTAGCTACAATATCACATCCTAGGATGTATAAAATTATCCCTGGATTAATCATAAAATATATTGCATTTTCCACTTTACTCTTATGACAGCAGAATTATTATTTTAATTAAAAACCTTGTAAATGATTGAAATTGCACGGACGGGTTGGTCTGCAAACATCCTTCATCCCATTAGTTTTTAAAAGGAAAACATTAAAATGCCTTGTTGAATGCTAGAAACTGCGACTTCCAAAGGGAAAGCAGAGGACTGGGGAGTACTTGCATCTCTTGCACATACAGACATACTTCCAAGCCACAACCAGGAAGAACACCAACAGCGAGATGTAAATTTGCCATTCCTTGGATTAATTTCAAGTTTTGGAGGCAGCAGTCCTCCGTTCAATTTCTTGCAGGCACACATTTGTCATAAACAATCCCTTACTTCTGATGTAACTTAAAATTTCACACTCAGAAAAAGTACCACAATTCACCTCAGTTAAAGCAGCACGAATGTTACGTGTTTATAAAAGCACTGAGACTGGACGAAACCTTAAACTCTACAAGAGTCATGTAAGAGCATTAGTACCTCTCTATTATTATCCCAATTAAAAAAAAAAAAAAAGGCAATCCACTTCAGAAACTCTAAGACATCACAAAGCTATTTAAACTATGGCTATTTTGGAAAGTACACTAAAAACACAGCTTATGTAACTTATACACATACGCACACACGCAAATACAAAAACAAAAGGTAGGACATACACAAAAACCATGAACTACTTCTCTAATTACTTCATGGAAGGACCTAAATAACTTAGAATTTTAGAGAGAAGTCTTTTTGCACCCAAAATCCCTTCCGATAAATTTTTCACATTGTACAGAAAAAATAACATTATTATTTTTGAATAGATGAAGTTAAATGTCTACTGTACTTACAGACCCTCAGGCCCAAATCTCAACCCTACAGTGAATTTATTTATAGGACTGGGGCTTCCATCTGTAACATTTACTTTTTAAGACTTAATTTCTGAATATAAGAACAGATAGGATTTCAGTTTCAGTAAACATCAAATTTTTCCAGGAATGCATGCCAGCTCTTTGTGTCATCTATTCTTAGGTAAACCATCCTAGCTCAGGGAAGGAGCACTTACCAGTTTTGAGGAAGTTATTCCCTTCAGCTCTCTACCCCCTCCTGCAAAAGAGAAAAATAATAATAATGACAAACAGCTTAACTACAATTTGAAACAGATAAATTAAAAAAATTGGGAAGTTTTGGGTCTTTTTTTTTTGTTTTTACTGATGTAGAAGTTAGCTAAAAAATACCACTTTGAAAGAAAATTTATCTGACATGGGAAGGGAAACACAAGGAGACCTACAATTCTAATGTAGGTTAAAATACAAATTATTACAGTCACTAGGGAAATAATACACATACAAGCTTTCCCAGCTCTGCCAAGGCCTGTGTCCCCCTCCCCTGGGGGAGACCTCTTCTCCATCACTTTATTAAGATCCAAGTCACAAGCCTGTCAGGTGCCACAACTCAGTATGATGAGGCTGCCCACCCCGGATGTTTTGGCACCTCGTCTGCCAGAGGTTAGAGCAGCACAACAGAGGTGGTGAAGCAGTTGGCATGTCAGCACAGTCACCAGAGCTCAAATCCCCGAGCACTAACGTAAACCGAAATCAATGGCAGTTTAGGCTAATACGTTAGGTCATGAACCACGTAGGCTGAGAAGGCACACTGCCCGTGTCATGGGGGGAAAAACATTGAGCAGCACAGAAAGGTGGTACTTCTTAAGTCATCCGTATATGAATCATAAAAATGTGTGAGTCAGAGTCCTCAAAAGATAGCTAAAACACAAATGATACCTCATTTCTTCAATTACTTTGCCTGACGCTAAAAAAAAACTCCAAAACACTCCAATTTTCTAGTAAAATACTAGAATATTAGTCTATTTTAAGCTTGGATCCACAGCCAACAAGATCTTTACAGAAATGTTTCTATCCACACAGAAGTCACTGCCGAGCTAAAGTTTAAGCCTCATAAAGAGGTGCAGCCCTAGTGGAAGTGCACAAGGCCAGGCTGGATGGGGCGTTGGGCAACCTGGTCTGCTGGGAGGTGTCCCAGCCCACGGCAGAGGGTTGGAATTGGGTGATCTTTGAGGTCTCTTCCAACTTCGACTATTCTGTGATCTCTCACTCTGCAGAGGCCAGCGCCAACAGAGGAGCCAGCGTGCACCAGCCAGCAGCACCAGCGTGCTGATGAGCACCAACACAGGAACAGAAAATGGGAAGCCTACAGCTGGCAGCGCGTGGGATTGTCCTCTCCTAGTCTCAAAGTTCATTGTGCATTTTGAACAACAAGATGTAACAGCTTATCTTCTGTAACCTTCGTTTTAGAGCAGTTTCAGATCAGTATAAACAACATCCAGTATGGCAGGGTATGGACAGAGGAGGATGGCTTGTTTGGAAACTGCAATCAAATTAAGTGCGTTTGTTCTGGATGCAACAGAACTTGCAACACCCTCACTATTGATAGTTCCTGAAGAGACAGCCTTAATTCTCAAACTCCAGTTGCTTCCTCTCCAACTGAAAACTTCACTTGTCACCACCACCTCCTACCATCTATCAGTGATTTTATTGGTCCCAAAAAATCTATAGAGGAAGCTCTCTAATTACAGAAGCACTAACCGTGCCTCTTCAACAAGCAACTGCAACGACTGCATCTCCCTGCTATTAAAAAAACCTCACTGCTGTAGGTGACTGACTCTGGAAAGCTAAACAAAACAGTCACACCACACATCTGCAAATACAGTCCTAGAATGATTAAAAAAAACAAAAAACATCTATTTGGTTGAAGTATGAGTACATATAATGTGAAGAGAATACTGCCACTTGGAAATAACAGCATGATTAACTGTTCCTTCCTTCCTTTTATTTTCCTCCCCTATGTAGAGACCCCTATCAAGAGAGGGGCCCTATCTTCCCCCAGGCTGGATCCCTCTCCCTCAGCTAACACCGAGAACAGAGTTACCGATCTCCAAGCTGCCTGCAGCCGCTACAAAGGGTTGCAACCCCAGGCTGGGAACCCAGGGGCTCCCGAGGACAGAGTTGGGAACACCAGGAGTCTAATTGTGACTCTCCGAGTGATTTGCTGCGTTGCCTTGGAGAAGTCACTTAACGAGGACCTAGACCAGGAATGGAAATACATCTGCATCCTCTTCTGTATATGACTTACTACAGGTTTTCTTCTTAAGTGTTCAAAGCAGGTCAATGTTCGAAAGTCAAACCTTTAACAATACAAAATACTTTAGTTCTGCCCTCATGCAAGTACAGTATTTTTCCTGGCATCTCTGCCTCATTTAGCAGAGAGGATAAGCCTAAAGAATAAAGCATCTGAGTAATTTCTTCTCATTCTGAGTTTTCAGTTTGCAAGCTTTTTTTTTTTTTTTTTAATTCAACATTTAAGCTCTACAGCAAATAAAGAAATGGTTCCCTCATAAGCAGCGCACTACTGAGAGCTGTAGAAAAACTTATGCCTGATACAAGCAAGTTTTCTTAAACAGGGGATTGAGACAGAGAAATCAAGAGCAAACATCCCAGTCTGGCAACTCCAAGCATCTTGAATGGACTTACGTTCGCCATCGTTCTTAATATTTTTCTAGCATTCTATGCATTAGTCCCTACAATAACCTGCCAAATGGTTAAGTCTCTACCACTTTCTATGCAGAGGACTAGCTGGCCTACGTGATTCTGATTAATTTTTTGTTCTGTGTTTCTTTGTACCACAGGATAATGAAAAGGATCAGAAGGTATGTATGTATACAGCAGATCTCTTAAGAGATGTCTAAAAGATCCACAGCTATGGTCCTCACGAAAGGGGAAAGGCAGATACTTGCTGCTCAGGCCATTGTAATACTCCTGTAAAGGGCAGCTGAGAGAATGTCAGACTAACTCCTGGATTTCCCCACCCCAGTAAGAGAGAGTGTCTATGGACCCTGCTAATTAAGAAGTGTGTTATACTGATAGGATACAATCACCTCCATGTTCAGGTACCTTTTTGATGACCTGCATCATCGGTGAATAGAGACAGGAAAGCCTGAACTCATTATTACTGATGGCTATTGCATAAACAGATTCAAGCCCCAAGAAGGCAGAGTTTCTTTGGCTAAATGACTTCCATGTGGCAATAGAGAACATGAAGTCAGGATGCCCCTCCTGTTTCCAAACCAGACACAGATTAAGTAGCAGTATCAGAGGTGTTAGGTGTTGCTTGCACAAACATTCTTACTAGCAGTCACTGCTGAGAAATGAAGGAACTGTCAGTCCACTTCCTTTCACTGACAGCTTATTTGAAGAACAGAATTTAACTGTACTTCATAAAGCCATAATGAATTAGTGGAGCATGACAATTCAAAATCCCAAATTGAAAACTTGCCAAAGAAGAGTTTACAACCAACTAAATCTGCAGCTTGGTTCTCAACAACTCTCTGTATTCATGGCTACTGGAAGGCAACCCAAAATAGTATTAATGAAAGAGGCACCAGATAAAATCTGCTTCTACAGATGAAATCACATCTCTTGTTCACAGCAAGAGAAGATACACAAACTCACATCACCTCTTACTCACCAAAAAAAAACACACCAGAGAGTTAAAATTAAAATACACCAGGGAGTTAAAATTAAACAGCTCACAATCACTCACATTAACGTTTTTTTCTTTCAACTGTTACTTTAATTAAATTGCATCTAACTGGTTTGAATGTCTTAATAAAAAGTAACAAGTCACATTTTTAAACACATCAATTGGATTCTCAAAGCTTGATTGCATATAGCCGTCAGCAACCTGATCTGAGGCTGGCCCTGCTCTGAGCAACGGGGTAGAACCAGATAACTTCAAAGGTCCCTTGCAACCTGAATTATTCTTGCGAGTCTGTAGTCTAGCATTAAGAGATGTATTAGTTTTTCAGCTCCTTTTCCTACGCAATAGGTTTTTGTTTTGTTGTTTGTTTTTTTTAATGCTCTTGGTATGATTACCAGAAAACACCTCACTTGTATCCAAACAAAACTTTATACATATACATACACACACTTGAAGTAATTAAAAATAAAAATAAAACAGAGGACCTTAACCTTTTCAACATTTCTAGACAGCATGTGTAAGGGAAAAAATACTCCACTGCTACCAAAACAATCATATTCTGTAGATCAACTTTAAACTGTTTGAAGTCTGTAAATGAGGAGAAAAGTTAAAACACAAAACTCCTACGTCTAAGGCTTGATAGCCCCTGAGGACATCAGAAGAATTACATGTGGTGGTTAAACATCCTACTGTATAGTACCTGACAATTTAAGACTATTTAAGACTACCTAAATGCTAAGTGTCTGTACGTTAAAATGTTTGGGTACATTAGTCAGATACTTACTCTGTGACCTTAAAGTTATACAATAAAATTTATGTTATCATAACCAGAGACTCATTTGGGAAAAAAATGTGAGGAAAACAGTCGTGTTTAGCCATTTCTGGCTAGCATTTTTCCTAATTCTGAAAGCTAGCACAGGTTACTGTTACACCAGGCAACTTTAATCAGGAACTTTATATACACGTATCACACCATAATATTTAAATTATTATTTTCTTTATCAATAAGGCCTCTGATTTGTTTGCTGCACAGGATGAACTCAGACAAAAAGGACTAATTATTGCACAAAGGAGGTTTTAAGCTTGCCATTCTCACCCAGTTTAGAGTACAGCTTTACAACAATAAGGTTGAAGAAAAAAAAAAATCATAAAAGTTTGAAAAGAAATCATAAAAGTTTTTTTTTTTACTGTGGTTTTCTAGTCACAAAAGCAAAAAGTCATACTTGTTAACAGGATTTCCACAGCCTCCAGAAAAGACAGGCCAAGCAGCGCCCAGAAAGGACTCTTTTAGATTACGTTTCTCCGAAGCTCACGCTGCAGGGGGGCACGTTAGCACCACTGGGGCTGTCACTTGGGTGAACAAGAAAGAAGAGGCAACAACAAGAGGCCTGCTGCCCGGTAGCACGAGCTGTCCCACCAGGCGGTCACGCTGGGGCTGTGAGAGCTCCTGCCAGCACCGGCCGAGGCGCCCAGCAAGGGACCGAGATGACCAAGAGCGCACTGACAGTACCGGCCAGGCCTCAGGCCTGCTCGCCTGCATAACTCCCCTGGATCCCCGCTCACCTCCTCCCGGTTCTCCTGGTGGATAGCTCCCACCACAGTGGTCACGGAGCTTTGGCTTTCTACTGATACAGACATTAACCCACAGCGTTCAAACTACAAGCTCCAATCCCATCTCAGGGCCCTCTCTGCCCTGACCATTAGCCACGAAACAGACACAACTTGGAGTTTAAGACACCAAAAGCCTGTTTCATTTGGGGTCAGACTGATTCACTTTCTCTAAAACAGTTTAGGAAACTATCAAACTAACTTTAAACGGAAGCATGTGACACCATCACCTGTCTTTACAGAACAAGCACTGTATTTACCACACAGAGAGCTAAAAGACTCACTACAATGGGATGGCCTTCTTAGCTGTAAAGACAAAACCACTTTGCAACCTCGTTTTAAAATTACCAAGCAAAGCTCAGCATGGCAGTCAAACACACATAAACAGATGAAGATTACCCTCCGAGTCTTGCTCTCCTCTGATGACAGCTCAGAGGCTCATCAGTAACTCTGTGAATTCAGCCTTTCCTGGAAGCTAGGGGTGGAGTAGGCGATGAAGCCACCCACTGTAGGGAAATGAACCAGCACATTTGGCCTGATCAAAAATCAGCTCGTGGATGTTTTTAAAAACATCAGGCCTGTCTCTCTTACCTGAGCGGATTTATACAACACATGGCTTTGCACATTTTACCTACACATAAATACACACCACTCTTCTTCAACCGCTCACTGTGCATTTCTCAAATCAGAGAAGCATATCCTAAAGCCACTTGCACTTGAAAGGGAAAAAAGCATATTTTAATTCACGAAGGATTAAGCATTTAATCCACCTTTAAAAAACAAAATACTCATCCTCCCACTTTCTCACACACCTACCTTTGGCCCTGTTAGAGGAAAAGGCTAAGATGCCACCATCTTAAAAAAAAATCTTTCTTTTTAATTTCCTTTCATATGATAAACAAGGCATTCACAGTAACTTTTATTAAAAAGTACACTAGAAAGTTATAGAAAGTCTGCCTGACCTGTGACTGTTGGCAAGCCTGGCAGAAGTTCCTTCTTACTAGGTACCAAGGACTCCATGTATTTCCCATATAACCCTTTCTAACATTCATAAAATTATCACCACTACAATTCTGGGTTTTGTGCCCAGAACCCCACAGGGGGACGTTTTACAGCATTGTTGTATTAAAAAGCTATTGTACTGCAGACAGAGAAATACTAACAAGAACATCAAGCCTCACTCTTCTCAGTGAATTACCATTCACCAGTTTTAGATAAACACAAAACCACCTTCTATGCAGCATGGCCAAATTACTGCTCACGTGAAAGGTAGGATGACCTGAACTTGCACACTGCTAAGCTTTGTTGTGCTGTTTATCCCTACAAACACCATAAGGAAACCCTGGTCCTAATGAAGACTACGTTTATGCTTTATTAGCAGTGCAAGAGCAAAGTTTTCATATTTGAAGCTGGTAGATTGGGAGTTTGTTTGTTTTTTTTTTTTTTCCCAAAAATTAAAAGATTTACATGGTGCCAAGATACACATCAGTGGAAGGTTGAGTGTGGTGATAGTTCAACAAATTTTTTGCTGCATTCTGCAATGTTCCATAAAGTTGGTAGAAAAAGGTTTGTTTTAAAATTCACCAATTAAACTGCTTTTACACTTAAACAAGTTAACAGATTTTCCTGAAGTCTTAGAACTGTTTTTATATTTATTTATTTTCCTAACAGCTACCAAGTATACATACACCTGGGGGGAAAAAGATGGAAGGTAAACAGAAAACAGACAGCAGATGGAGTTGTCCTCCTAGCTGGACAAGCCCATTGTTTTGTTTCAACATTCAAAAACAATTCAAAAGGGAAGTTGTTCAGAGTCTTTGTTTGCCTGGGTTTTGTTTTTAAATTACATGCCTAGAAAAGTCATTTCATTAACATCTACTGTTCTTACGGTGTGTTGTAAATTTCTGATTCCTGTGGTTGAGAAGTTTCTGCCTTCCTTTTATACTTCAGCAACAGAGGACTATTTTGGGAAAGGGAGATGTGGGAGAAGGAGTTGCAAAGCGAAGAGAACACTATTTTCTAGAAAGAATGGTGTTTGAAACGGGTTAAAGAAATAGGAAATCCTAGTGATTGCTTTAAAAACAGAAGGCGGAAAGAAAAAAAATTAAAACTATACTCCAGTATTTAAAGTATTATTTTATTTTTTCCAATTCCATTAAGAGTGGAAGGATCTCCAACTTCATGTTTTATTCATTTAAGTATGAGGAAAAATTTCAGACTGAGTGCCCAACTTTTTCCTTTTCTAGCAACCCACTGCATCTTAGAGAGAGCTGGCTTGTGGGAATGACACATTAGTGAGGCAGAAGTGTCTTAAGAGTTTCGGGAAGAGGTCCAGAGCACAGAAGGAGATGATCCAGGTAGTGCTGCAGGACTGCGGACAGGAAATGCAAAGCTGGAGGCATCCGCGACTGCTGCTGCAAGTGCTATAGCACTTCTGAGGGGACAGCTTCGTGGATGTGCAGACCCACTGCCTGTACAAACTAGTCTTTGAATTTTATCTATTTATCAGATGCTTGGAGGAAAAAAAAAATAAATAAAACGTCAGAAAAATATCCCATGTTTCAACCACAAAACAGTGGCATTCAAGGACAACTACCGCCTTCCATTTCCACATCTGAAAGAAGTGCTATTAACTCAATCTGCCAGCAGGGGGAAATGCCAAACAAGTGAAAAAAGTTGAAAGCAGAATAATAAATACGAAGAATAAAAAACAAAAGCAAAATAATCCTCTCCCCAAACTACCCCCTTCACCCATCACACACACCCTCAGCAGATAAGGGAGGGAAAAGTTCTGCTCAGCCATCCAGCCTTTGGAGAAGAAACAGTGAAAGTGCCTGTTCAAAACAAGCACTGAAGAACAGTACTAGCAAGCAAAAACAAACTTTCAGTTTCAGTGTTAGCCCTGAGCAGCTGCAAATCAACTAAAGTTTTCTTAAATCTAGCATTATGATGAAGAATGAAGTTTTGGGATTACACAACTTAAAGAACCAAGGTGAAAGAAAATGAAGTTTTAAAGGACTATCCAATATGAATGTTGGAATTAATTTATTTAAAGTGAATACACATTTTATAGAAAAATCCTTCTGCTTTAGAGAATACTTACTACATTTATATGGAATCCCAAGAGTCTGGGCTTTTTTTTTTTTCTCCTGAAGAGATTTCAGAACAGCAGGGGTCCCATTAGACACCCTGTTTTTCCTTCTACCTTATAAATATTATCTGTACACCATTTCCATGGTTACAAAGTATAGTGAAACTACTTAAAGGGGATATCTGTTAAGGGAATAAATGTATATTAAACATATTTTGCCAAACAGCAACTTGCACGCAACAGTCAGGAAACAGACACAATTACACGCGGCATTTTAAAATTAAGAAACAGCAAACTGAAATGGAAAAGTGCATTGAACAAAGAAGTTTAACATGCATTTACAGCGAAGGAAAAAGAGACAAGCCCTGCTATCACAAGGATTTTTAGTTTAAAGCATCACAGGGTAAGAATCATAAGGAGCAACAGGAAGATTTTCAGCGGCAGGTTTATGGAGATTAGGTACACGAGCTTCTACTGATGTTACCTTCCCACAAACATCAGACATAAGCTAGGTACACAAGTAATAAGAAGCAGACATTCAAAATTCAGATGCATTGTGATTAGTGATTATACGGCAGGGCACCTCGCAGCAACAGATTATCTCTTATACTTCCATATTTATAGAACTGTTTCAGAATCAGATACTGCACTTGCAGTAAAGCTCCTCTCAGCATGCCCCTGCAGCCTGCCAACTGATTCTTCAAGTATGCACGACGATTAAACCTCTTGATGTACTGTTAGTCTAAGTAAATCCTGATTCAGCTTAGAGTTTATAGGCCTTCCTTCAGTTTCTCCACTTTGGGTGAAGCTATCCTGCAGCTGACCACCCCCACACACAGATAACCTGGCCTAGTCCCCCTCAGTTTTGCTCTGCTCCGGGGGCATCAAGCTCTGGAGGAAGCAAAATGAGTCACAGAGGGGCCTGGGGAGCACCAGCACATGCTGAAGCAGCAGCGCTGGGATGGGGGCAGAAGTGAGATCGCCTTCCTTCCTTCAGCAGTCACGAGTCCCACAGCCCGTATACTGAGTAAGAGACTGCACTTTGCTGCTTTTCCTTTTATTTTAGACTACAGCAGTCCTCAAGGAGTCATCTTTCACTTTCCCCACCTCGTCAGAAGTTTGGCTGGCAAGTTACGTTTGAGATGATCCAGTCACGCAGACATGTCCTCACTTTGAGCCTGGATGACCTACGGGAGGACTGGGGAAAGAAAGGCACCTGAGCTCTCCAGGCAGCTGAATCGCACACATTCTGCTTGTTAGTTCATACAGAATAAGAATTGCCCTCATTTTCTGCTTAGTATCATTAGAGCACCGAAGATAACAATTCTTTAGTTGTTTATTGTATTTCCTAGTAAAGATTGTGTAAAAGGTCAAGGAGAAAAATCATTTTAGACATACTTTACATGCAACCTGTAAAATTTTTTGCTGTGGGTCAACTTTCATGTCAATGTACTGGAGGAACAAGTGCGTGTCCAGACCTCCTGTCTGGCGCAGTTCTTGCAATAAGCTGACCTCTTCAATTTAATTCTTCACGTCAGTACATGCATTAAAAATAAACCATTTCATATATATATATATAGTACAGCTGCATAAACTTGAAATTTAGCTGCTAATGTACATTCTCATGTTCTATATTTAATGATACTGTAAAGTACTTAAAAGAATACAAGAGCTCATTTTATCTTTTGCAGATCTTTTGTTTTAACAGGAAGCCAGACAGCTCAAAATGAGAAGCTATACGTAAAATCTTACCTTTATGCTACAAATCACTCTGGCTCTAATATGTCACAGGCTTCTGAATAATTGTCAGAAGACAATATAAAAATGATTTGTTAGTGAATATAGATGTTCACATGACAAAAGTATCAAAAAAGCAATTGTTTGTTCCTTGTTCTAAAAATCTGAAGACAGATCAAGATAAAAAAGGTAACGCTCTCGCCTTCTAGAACTGATTTTTTTTTTAAAAAAGAATATTGCAAATCTAATTTCACACAGTTCATGCTATGAATCAGACTTCTGTTGATACTGTTGGGTGCTCTGAACCCTGTAAAAGGCGGCTAGGACTCCCTGCTGTTATCAGAAAGTTTTATTTTCTCTACTCTTGAATAAATACAACACCTGTTCTAAGCACATCCTGCTAATATTTACTAAAAACATTCTCATTCTACATTTGAATTTGACACACTTTCTAACTCAGGGCCTTGTTTTATTTCACCAGCCATTATTTCATATGCTATCATTTTGATATTACAGATCACGAAGATCCACTTAAAAAAAAGACTACCTTAAGACACTCCAACAATAAATGCAGCATGCTCTGTGTACAGATTAAATAAGGAAAATAAAAAGCATTTAGGTTATTATAAGTTCCTACGTTTGTGTACTGATAAGTTATTATAGAGCACTTAAAAGACATCAACTTTTAGAAAACAAGGAACAACATGTTTTACAAGTCTAAATAAGACAACAGTAAACAGAAGCAGGCAAAACACACTCGTTTCCAACTCTGGCCTGAACAGAATACTGAAAGCTCCTTTCTCTCCCCCTCCATCCCAAAATAAAAGCGCGAGTGAGAAGGGATTTTATTACATTCTTAGAACTGTTAGGAGCAAAGTCACATCCAGCCACTTGCGTTTAGCATGCAGGCTGTACACACTGCCGAGCACGTCACGGGGAGAAAACATGCTCGCTGAGCTCCCTGCCTTCCCGAGGCCTCCAACGCAACTGTCACTAGGCCTAAATCAGGTAGGCTCCGCGGTCGGCACTGCTGCAGATGAGCCCGAGTCCACCCCTTCTCCCCATCTCCCTACCGGATCGTTCCAGCATCAGCTTTTTGTGCTCTGCTTCCTTTAGCTACGGTATCTGTAATAAAAATTAAAAATAAATACATAGAAAAAAAAAAAGGAATGGCAATTTACTGCGCAAGGTTTGGCCCTGTTTTTTCCTCTCAGCAGCTATCCTGCAGCTTCCGAGGCACCGATGGCTGCTGTTTGATCTCTGAATGCAACAGGACTTTGTCTGCCAGGCTGCATTACTGTTTTCGTAGCATCTCTCTGAGGGGGGGTGGAATCCCCTCTCCTAGCTTCCTTCCTGCTGGGCTCTGAACATCCAGATTTCCCCACTCTCTGAAGACATACAACGCAGGCCCAGCACTGGTTCAACATCCACATATTGCTCTCTCCTCCAACACCAATTCCTTACTCTCCTGTTTATTTTCCCACAAAGCTATTAAAGGAAAAGTGCAATTAAGTGGTGGCCCAAGTACCTCAAGTGTTCTCTTATAGAGAACTCTATTTCTCCGTCAGGTTAATCCCATCCTGACAACTGCTTTAGCCTTTTACTTTCTCTAATTCATCATTTTTCTTCTTTTAGGATTCCTAATCTATCTTTAGCTTCGCAAAACTCAAGTTGAGGGGGAAAGTTTTGTCTCTATATTGTGTGAACTTTTTCATCCAGGCAAGATGGAACAACATGGAAATAAAGACACATTTTCCTAATAGCTTTACCCTGAACATTTTGGGCAAAGTACTTGATTCAAAAGAGTCTCGTGAGACTCGCACAAAACTACTGGGGAAAAACAGCAGCATAAGCTGAGGTATAAATAAAGTCTCAAAATTCATCTTTGCCAGGCCAAACAAAACCAGGTAACATTCTGTAGGTCAGACAGACATGGGCAAACTGCATTAAAAGAAAGTGATCAAAATAAATCAAATCAATACCTAAAGAACACTAAGACACAAAATGGTTTCACTGCACTTTTTTCTTTTCTCAAAAAAAAAACAAAACACAGACAAAAAGCACACACAAAAACCTAGAACCACACAGTTTGTTCCCTCCAGAGGACAGTCCACAGAAAAAAAAAGAAAACAGCAAAAAATCAAAGACTTCCCAGACAGTCCCAAGTACATGCAACTTTTCAAATAATTACATATTGAACACAACGGTGATTTACTAGCTCATTGCAAGGGAAACCCTGACACACTTAATACATAAAACGTTTATAATGGAGTCCTGAGGAGCTCACAATTAGACAACAAGCAACACAAAACAGACAGCAAACTGAGAACAAGTTCATGTACACACCTTGGGGAAACCTGTTCTCTCTTCCCCCTTAGAGACATGTCTTCTGATCTCCAAATGTGAGCAGCTGTTTCCCACCCCCAGCGTGCACAAATACCTGAACTACATTACAAGGTTTACTTCTGTCCCCAGTCTTCCAAGAAACACCTGCCCTAGAAGGAAGGGAAGCAGGAAGGCATCACTCTCCACACCCTTTTCAGCCCCTTCTGCTGCAAGAAAACATACATCCTTGTACCAAGCAGGAGGTATTTAAGTTCCCAAAACAAACATGGCATTTTTAAGAATTCTAAAACAAGAGGCAATTAATGTCTTGGAAGTCGCTCCTAGTGAATAATAGTCCCTATTGTCATTTTAACCTGTGCTAAATGGCATATTTTCAAATCATCTATTGGAGAAACATTAAGAATTTCAATTATTTCAGCCCCTTCTATTTTCTCAAGTTGCATTAACAAGCACATAATATCTTGCGTTGGTTCTGTGAGGGAAGTGGCTTGTATATCATCCTTTCATATGCACTATGGGCTCCAGCCTTGGAAGAAGGCAGAATGCTAAGTACCACCTTTTTTTTTCTTCTTCTCCCCTTAAAGAGCCTAGGATTTTTTTTTTAGTGAGCAGACAAAAGGACCCTCGATCAGCAGTAGCATGTGCGGCTGGTTTCTGAACTGGTTCATTAGAACAGCCTCTGTCGAGACACTCAAAACACTTCATCTTCCAAACACACAGGTGATAACAATACCTGGGTTATAACAGTGCAAGGATTCATTCCTGGTTTTGTATGTTTCTAGAAATGCCTGAATAAAGTTCACTATCACACCAAATAACGATTTGCCCAGGCAGTGACAGAGAGCCAAGCAAGCGTCAGCTGCCTACATTACATGTGCTACAAAACAAAAAACATTATTCAGACTTCCTATTCATGAACATCTAAAATCATCAGTTCAACTTTCTCAAAACATGCATTGAAGTTCTTACACAAGTAGCCAAGAGAACAGTAATTTTTATGAATTAAACTTTTTGCAGTTGTTAGCTTCCTGCTGCAGTCACACAGCACATACACTACAGACTGTTCAAATTCCACAACAGATTAATGCTAACCTACCAAAATTTTTTTCCACAACTTGCCAAGCATTGCAAGTATGCACCCACACAAGAGCACAAACTGCTATGAGCCTCTGAATATAATAGCGTAAAATTATCATTCAAATTACCAAACGCACAAATAGCAAGGCAGTTGAAAGGGGGTCGATTCACCCAACAATAAGCTAAACCACCTAGATACCTAAACATTTGCACAGTGCTGTAAGACTTCTATTTCAGCTTTGCTCAGCGTGTACACAGAATGCAGTTCTCCTACAGCAGGTGAAGTGTTACAGTGTGGAGGTCGCATCTGCACGTTCATGCACGAAGCATTAGTTTAGCCTGAAGGGCAAGAAGAAGTCTTCTGGACAGAAGTGCCTGCCGCAGCCCTTCTTCCTATTCCTCAGATATGGAAAGAACACAGGTATTACTCTGTCAGTACAATTATTTTGTTCCCAGCCCATTCTTGCAGCAGTAAGGGAAAAGTGAATTCACATGTAGAAACAAAAAAAAATCAAAAAAGTTACCTTCTAGCAATATGTCTTCTCTGAAAAGTCTCTGTTCCCACTTTCATAAAAATTTGACTAGTTAATATAAAAATCACACCCTAAATCAAACTGAAGTGTTCTAGTTAAACAAGGGTTAAATCTATGTGAGTTAGCACCTACCCTTCACCTGACAAACTCCTTTAAACCCAATGATAATATCCCTAACCAAGAGCAATGCTGGACAAGAGAGAAGTTTTGGCTATAGGAGCAGAGTTTCAGATAAAAACTATGAAAGTCCTACTTTGACGACAAAAAGAGAAATAAGCAGTGGATTCCTGATGGTTATTCAGAAAATAAACTTATGACTGATCATAACAAAAACATGACGGACTTAGTTAAAAAGACAAGGCAGCATCTTCCACAAAGAGGAAAAGTGAAGGAGAGAGGCAAGGATGCCACTACCCACCAGAAGTGATGTAAGTCACAAGCTAAGCTTACAAAGCAGTGACCATCAAACTATCATGCAAAAAAAAAAAATCCCAACTCTGAAGAATACTCTTTTAAGCCTTCATCGGAGGATACAGCAGATTGCAATCTTAATGGTACAAAGCTCTTGGACATCCAACCTTGAAGCAAGAGAAAACGGGCACTGGAATACAGACACTTGCAGCAGGGAAAGGTTCACACATCACGTTGCATCAAGAAGAGAAAGGTGAACCTATTTGTGCCCCTCACACCACCCTAGAGCAAAATCCTCGATAGCACCTTTCCCTCCTTAAGGATATATTAAAAGACTGAAAACAAAGAAAATGCTAAACAGTCACAGAGCGGAAAAGTTATCATAACAAGGACCAGGGCTAAGCCTGTGCACGTTTGTGACTGATCTGGCAGAAGAGGAGGTTACAGACGTTACCACTATTTCCATTAGTGCAGATACTTAGAACGAAAGCAAACCTCAAAGAGTTACACGGGATACGATACTACCAAACGACTGCTTTGTCATTTTATTGTCCCCACGTTGACAAAAGCAAAGTAACAGGAAAAAATAACCCTAGCTATAAATACACAACGAGGAGTCTCAACTAGGCATTACTACTCGGGAGAAAGATCTTGAGATTGTTGCAAGCAAACAATTCACCCCCCAGCAGCAAGAAGCCAGAGAAAGATGTCAGGAATAGAACAAAACTGAACAGGGAGCATTCCGCTGTGATGCACGCTGCATGTAGCTCTGTCCACTCCACCTCCAAAAGGGAGAGCTCCGAAGTGCATGGAGAGGAACGACAACTAGAGAGCTCGTGTAAAACAAGCGAAACTAGTTTTCTCACATCGACCCACCCTGCGCATAGAAAATAGAGTAAAACGGCAGGGAGCTCGCTGCTGTGGGGCACTGGAAGCAACAAATATAACCGAGTTCAAAAAGGCACCGAGTTCCCCTATAATTAGTTTGAAGTTGCTATTCACAGGCAGCAGCCCAAACGCAGCTTCCATCTCAGGCAGCGGCTAAGCAAGTGTCTGTCAGAAACTTACTCTGTTAATATTTCAGCAGCTGACAGGCTTCACCCATTTCCTACGCTGTTCAGTCAGCTGCTGCTGCTGGCCACTGATAAAGGCAAGATGCTGGCTTAGATGGACGTTTGGTCCTTTCATTTTGATTCCTTCATTTAATCATATCGAGCAACCATACCAGCACACATCTCAGGTTGTTTCAGAGCTCGGATCTTTCGGTAAATAAGCCAGGCTGTAATTCACGCATGTAACATTGAAAGCAGAAATTGCAACTTCTGAAGCAGAAACCAAACTGTTCTACGCCTATTGTATTATACAAAACATCACTGAAAGACAAAAAATTAAAATTAAAAATATCAAGGATGTGACTGCTTGCTTTTTTACATAACCCATTTTACTGATACATCTCCTGTCAGCCCCACACTAACCAGGATGTCAGCCCAAGGAGACTCAGGCAGTTGTCTCTTAACCGAGGAAGCCCCAGAAAGCTGGAAAGCAGAGCTAAACATCAGCTGTGGATGTTCGCTGGAAAAACTGCCAAGACCCATTTAAGACTGGCAACGACTTGGCTTTCTCCCAGCTGACCAGAGGAAAGATCTCCTGAACCAATGGATTCAAAGAGAGCGTGCAGATGAATGTCTGACTCCTCTCCAAGAAAATGAAATCTGCTGAACCACCAGGTCCTGCCTGACCCTGGAGCAGTGCTGGATGCTCTCCTTTCTGACACAGAAGTCTAGCTGAAGTACTCCTGCTGAAGGAAATGCATGACCTCAAGCTGAGGCCCAGGACAAACACTGAACAGAATTATGCTAGAAAGCGCTGCAAATTCTGCTAGAAAGCACTGCCTAAACAATTTGGTGAATGTCTGCTTTCTCATCACTGTCAGCCTCCTCCTCTTCTGACAGATGAGCTTTTGAAGATAGCCAAACTGAGAGCCATGCAGGATAAACAAGCAGGTCTCAATCTGTGAATCCTGACACAGAAGTTTCATTTTCTAGAGCCCAAATTACAAAAGGTCTGGAAAACAAAGCAAGTGTCCTGTATATACCACCTTTGAGTATTGCTGTAGGCAGCCAGATGAAGATGGATGTTCCCAATAAGCTTATCATCTTTATCTGGAACAAGCAAGTATCAAGGAAAAAAAATGTATAAGAAAAAACAGAAGCTTTGTGATCACTTTCATGAAGACACAAATATCGCCTCAATACAATCACTGCTCAGCTACACTAGTAAGAAAGCTGACCATGATCCAGTTTACATGAAAAATCTCTTAGGTCACACAAAAAGACAACAAGATAAAAATTTCAAGCTGCTCCGCATTATGTTTCGGTTTCACATAGGGGGCAGTATGATTTTGCTATTTAAATAACCTTCTGCTTGTGGAATCACTCAGGTTGGGTGTTTTGTTTTGTTTTGACTTTTCGTTGGTGGTGGTTTTCTTTCGGGAGCGAGGGTTGCTGCCTAGGCCAGTAACAGCTTCAGAGCTGGTCCTGCTGTGGGAGGAGGAACCAGCAGCACAGTGCCCTCGTCATCCTAAAGATCATTTGTACAAACTACACAGACAACAACCAGCACTACAAACCAACAATTCAAAGAAACTGGCACTCTTATTTGTAGCTGGGAACTTCTGATTTACCAGATGTTTTTTTTAACACTTCATATTGTCACAGGCTGAACGTTTCAGGTTGAATTTGTTGGTATCCCCAGGAGAACTGAAGGAAGGTTTAATCATAGCATGTGCTCATACTGAATGTATTCATGTTTCAGTGCTTCTGCTGATAATCCATGAAAGAAAATTTCTCTTCTCCATCCCACCAGTAAAAGCCCAGCACAGATGCACGATCTGTCTTCCAGATGCATAACCTGGATGCATAACTTTTCTTCTGAAGTGTCCCATCTCTCACTGTGACCAAATTCCAGTATCAAGAAAGGTATAAAAGTGTTCCCGGCAGTACCAAGCAACCTCTCAAATCTCATTCATAATACAAAACAAACACACATCTTCTGGCTCTCCTCCTCAGTCCAAGATCAGGTGATGCTACTTCAACAATTACAAAGGAAAATCCAGTTGATTCCAGTAAGTTCCAAAATACAGGCAGTGATTTTGAGGAACCTTCTCTTCTCACACATTAGGCTGTGTGGAGACGGAGGAAGAAGTAGACAACTGTATGGATGTCTCCAGATTTATGCCCATTTGCCTGCAATCCCAAGCAACTGGTCCTAGCAGTGATGCAGGCTGACCTTTCCAGTGTGCTCTCCCGTTGCTTTCACATTGCTATGATGCTTGCACACAAAGCAGACTGCTTCCTCTGACAACATGGAGAACAAGAATTCAAACTTTTCTCTCCGTAAAAATGCAGTCCCAGCTAACACAATCCCTTTGGATCTCAGGCCTTTAATGCCAAGGCAATATAACAAAATTATTTTAGAAACATTATTTCACTAAGCAGTGGTGATGTCAATGGGCCTAACTGCTAACAAACAGAAGAAGTACAGCAATTACTAAAATGTTAGGACAAGCAGATATTCCAGGAAGGTTCAATACACCCTATCTATAACTCAAGAGATCGGCAAAAGCAAAGAATTTACTTTACAGAATTCACATCACAGAATAATTAATGAGACATGACAGTTGCTGAAGATGCCTTGTATTTGGCCTTGAAGCTGTCTCCACAGTTACAGAGTTGAGATGTCACAACATAAAAACACTTCAGTAAAGAGACTACTAAAGCAGATTACTGCTGAACGCCAACCCAAGGCTTATGCAGAGCTAGTGACTCAAAATATGAACGACTAATGAAACATTAGAAGAGCGTATGCCGAAGTTCCTAAGCTCTAGAAATACCCTAAGACACTGGCTGACACCACAAACAGAATGGTTTACCTGAAATTAAGGGTCATACCTGAGATACTTCAGAAGAAGATACAAGCATGTAGAAGATCATGACTCAGTATCCCACTGGAGACCAAGAGCCTAGTGCTGCGGAGAGTCACTGAATCAACCACGTGGAGTTCCAAGCACCAGCCCCGCACCTTTAAGCGAGCTATTTACACTAGACACTGAAGCATATAACAAAAAGGGAGCCAGACGCCTCGTGTTTGCTTTGGAATATATTTTCACGAGCAGCACTAGAAGAATTAGGGGAAGCAACACTGGACCCAGTCATCTAGGAGAAACACTGAAACTTGGGTATTGCTGATGCAGCTGCTTTTCCACTTGGAAAAGGGGTTTGTCCAAATTAACCGAGTAAGATATCTGTCCCTGAACACTACTCACTCAGGAAAACTGGAGAATTCTGCTCACATAAGCTGTATACAGACCAGTTTTAACAAGTGGCTA
This sequence comes from Cygnus atratus, assembly GCF_013377495.2. Lineage (NCBI taxonomy): Eukaryota > Metazoa > Chordata > Aves > Anseriformes > Anatidae > Cygnus > Cygnus atratus. The sequence goes on from NC_066366.1 coordinate 33,353,156, forward strand.
AGACTTCAGCGCTGATGAAACTGGTTATTTTTGCTGTGCATTGAACTGTTTCATGCAACTAGCTACGTTAAGTCCTTTGTACCAGACTCATATGACATGATACGGAAACATAGCGATATTATGCACCAGAGATATTGGAAGCATTCATCCACTGATCAGAGACAACGCGCATTCCAGAGATGTTTCAATCTGGTAAATGTAAGTGCTAACCTTAACTCTGACCCTCTGGGTGCATTAAGAATATGCACCCATGTAACGGCATCTGTACAAACATAATCATGCTTGCAAGGTAATATGCAATTTCATGTACTAATTGTACTAGAACGCAAGAGAGCCAGAAAGGTGGACAAAAAAAAAATCAAGAGCAACAACCACCACCATCATCTTTCCTCTGTATTTTTTCAGGCTCTGTAGAACTTAACTCTGGACTCTTTCTGTACATCAGTGGTTACCTATGTAACCTATATAACTCCACACTTTCACAGGATTTTAAATTCTCATCTATTAATCATCACCTCCCCTACGCATCAAAAGGTCTCCTATCCTTACTCGAAGGCCTACTTTCCCTTCAACCCAGGATAACCTAAAAGAACAGATCCCAAACTCCAAAACCAAAAGTACCTTATTTATTTTGGATGACCTGTTTTACAAGAATCTCCGTTCCTTTGGGGCAAACACTATTTATTTGTGCATCCCCCATACTTAATCAGTAAATTGTTTTTAGGCTTGTTTTTGTTTATAACGTAACAACATTCAGGACTTGAAGAAAGCAGACTGCTTACTGGATTAAACACAAGAGCATAGGCCTCTTCTTCTAGGTTAAAGTCTTCAATAAACTTACCACAAAGCAGAATAGAGGAATGTATTTCTTCTTCAGTTTCTAGCTAGAGACATGAGAATCGTAATACTCACCAGACTGACCTGTTATCTTTCAAGTGAAGCAGATTCTCAAGTAATAAGAGGCACACCTATACTCAAGTGAATAAACCGTGCTGATTCACAACAGCAGATTGCCTGGGCCAAATTCCACGCAGTATTAACAAATCAACAGGAAGCACTCCAAAATTATTACACTGATGTGCTCTCATCTTCCTTCCCCTACATTCCAGTCAGCTGGCACTCTCACCGCTCCCTGTAAATATACAGGCACAGGTATCAACCTCAAATTCTGCCTCCTCTTTCCCTTTTATTATGTTTCTCCCTCCTCGCCCCTTAAAAACCTTCCCCTCACAAGCACACAAACGAGAACAGTAGCATCTGGAGAATGGTATTTGTAGCTGAGGTAGTCACACTCGGTGTGGGAGTACTGATGGTAGTCACTAATCTGAAAGGAAGGATTCAAGTAACCATACACTTACTAGAAGTTCTCTTTTCTTCTCAAAACCATGATTATTCAATATAAGTAAAAAGATTTACACGCTAGATCACATCAACATAGCCCTGAATCACCATGCCAATCTAACACGGAATCACTAAGTATACAATTAGTGTTTAACGGAAGAAAAGCTGAGTGCAAGACTCCTGTACAATGAAAGTAGACTTCTGCTACGTGAAAAACAAAGTGTCCAAAACACTGCTTTGCAATTACTCACGCTGACTGCCACGGGTATTTAACTGATTGCTTCCTTAGAACAGGGACACTGAAATGTAGTTTTATCCAGTTTTATAGGTAAATCATAATGTTGATGGAGAGTGAAAGTAGCACGGAGCATGGTGTGATTCCACTTCCTAAATAAACGGATCAGCCATGTGAAGGAGGCTGCTCCTAGCAGTCAGTCACCCCTTTATTCCCAAGGAGCCAGGACCTATCCCCAAGGGTTTCACCCAGGGGAGAAGGCAGTGACACACTGGTAAGGGACACTCCTCTTTCAGGGCCCCTCACATCACGTCATTCACCTGCTCTCCTGGATCCTGCTGGTTCCACGCACACAAGAGCCCCACTGTCCAAGGAGACGCGGACGGCCACCACGCAGCAAGAGGGCCTGCCAGAGCAGCAGTCACCCCGACGGACAGCAGCAAGGCTGTAGGATTTTAAGACCGATACCTGCAATGATCCATTTGCGATCACAGCACTACTGTGCTGTCAGCGCAGTGACCATCATTACTGCAACTTCGGTGCGAAGTTACTCTTTAACCAAATTCTGGTCTATAAAAACTAATGCCCAGATTTTTGATGGTCCTATTGCTATGCTAGAAAAGGTGTTTAAATGCATTTGTCTCCGCACACACACAGAAGTTCTCACCTGCTCCTTTCACTACATCGTCCTTACATGCTCCTCTCCCTGCTGTTCCAAGGACAGCCTTCTGTTTGTTAAATCCCACTGGGGAAAATCCCAGCTTCTCTCTATTTAGACTCCTGTCATTACACACTAGCAGGGGGGAAAAAAGCCATGAGGACCACAAAGTTTATTGCATGATGTCAAGCCCCTTCTAACACAACTTCAGACCCCAAGACCATGCGAGCCTTACAGTCTACTGGATTACCACAGATTACAACACAGAAAGCAACACACAGAAAACCAAACCTAACCATAACACAAGGGAGGTTTCATAGCCGAAGGCTTAAAATGTATCCCATGCACAAAATGAAGGGAAAAAGTTCCATGGATAGTATTTAATCACCTTTCCCATATTATGCAAGAATTCCAGAGGAAGCCACAAGAGTTTGATACACCTTAGAGAAAATAAAGAGATGCCTCGTATGTAACACTTTCCACACACAACAAGCAGCGATTGAACAGATGCTTGTTCCCTTCCTTACTAAGTTTTTTCAACAGCTTTAGAGTAAGTCAGCTTATGTGAACATGGTTGCAATCATCCATTGTATCAAAATTTTATCTGGCATATAAAAAACAGTAGTTTTGGACAAAAACAACAGCAGGCAGAGAAGGACAAATTAAGTTAGAAAAGGGAAACCAGGAAGAAGGTCCCAGGTTCTGAGGAATACCCGTTTGTCTCACACCGGGGAGGCACAAATCTGAGATCAATCTTCTCACTCATGCAATTTTGTGGCAACGGCAGCACAAAACAACAAGCCAGGTACTTGTATTAACACTGTCACAGACCTATGCTGAACTAATCAACTGAGGACATGGTGTTATTCTAGTCAGGAACAACCCAGAGCATGCATTTAAGAGCAACAGGCCAACGACATCACATTTTGACTGTCTGCAAAAGCTGCAGCTCATCATCACAGGAAAAAGATGTTTGATTAAATTAAACACTGCATGATCTATTAGAGTTCTGCATCAACAGCCAGGCATCCAAGTATCATTCTTGCAAGAAGTCAGGTAGGAGAAAGCATTGTGAGCTTTAAGCCCAGAAAAAAATTGCCATACAGGGATGGGAACTGACAAGAGTTATGTGAAGGGAGGAGATTTCCTTGTTTACTTAAGAGCACAAAATTCACAGGGAAATAGAGCTGGTGAAATATACCAAAAAGCAGGCAGGCGATGGAAACAGACCAATTCTGAAACAAGTCTCAGGGTGACAAATCCACTGATTTCAGCAGGATTTTCTGAGAACACAGAATAAGAGGTATGGTGGGATTCATCTTTGGAAGAGAGAAGAATTGCAGGTGGCTTGAGGACAGATGCCTGGTGTTCAGAAACAGTGCAAGCCTTCCCAGTCCTTCCCAAGTTATTCCTGGCCAGAACACACTCTGAAAGGGAAGCAAGGGCAACACAGGTAGCCACATCCTCGCCGGGTCACTAACAAGAGCATCCTTAACACGGCAAGTTCATACTACACACAACGAGAGATTTACACGATAAAGATGTTTATCAGAGGCAGTTACTGCAAGCTAAGCAGCAGCAAAAGAGTAAGATATCTGAGGCTCCAGTCAGATCCGAGCCAACAAAAAGCTTCATTATAAGGACAGGCAATTGTAGTCCTTTTACAAAGTTATGAAAAAGCTTTGTTAGGTTTTTTATTATTATATTACTATTATTTTTAAATTCCATCACACATCAGGTTATGCAAATTTCAGGCTGAACATCTCATTCAGAGCAGTTTTGTCCTGCTGGCAAGACAGAAGAGAAAGACAATTCCTCGGACACGTCAAGGACTAATTTCTGACTCTCATGTAAAATTTTGTTGTGTTAGCAAATTAAATAAAAGCCCTGAATAAATACATTCCACGTTCTTAGAAAGCTTTACAGGAGCTCGATATTACCCGATTTTTAAAGGAACAGCAAAGACCCCAGGAGGCAAAATAACTGGTATGAGATCCAAGGCACAGCAGCAATGTCAGAAACAGAATCCAGATTCTTCAAGCCTTGTCAAGTGCTTCAGCCCTTTAAAACTACCTTTTTTGGGGGAAAAGAATGAAGTCACGGTACTCCTGATTCAACAGCAGCCTTCCCATCAGCTTCAGCAGGGTCAGGATTTCCTCCCAGATCAGGACACGTTTGCTCTTAGGAGATAAGAGATACTTTTAGAAGAGCTTTTTCTTTACAGCTATGCATCGAATCCTTTTGTACATCCCTATTACCCACATTCCTTATCTCCAATACCCTGCTACAGCAGTGTTACAAGGGGCACCGTCACAGGCTCTCTACGGAGGGTAAAACGTCCTTGAAGGACGAGATACATCGCTGTTCCGCTACGCATGGATTTATCTTGGTTTCTTCTCCTGCCGGTTGTGTGGGCCCAGTTGGTCAACGAATGGGAATTTCATCCTGGCGCCGCAACAATGACAATTTTTCTAATCACGTCAATATACCAAGAGTAACTATTTAGCTAAGCACGTGTACCCTCAGCAATTTGCTCCCCATGGGCTGCGTAGGGGCTGGGAACCCTTAAAGCAAACTACATCACTACTAACAGACACTATTAACAGTTACAGAACGTGCAAGGTTTTAGATGAGGCTCTGTACAGATTTACTTTTTTGTATCTGTTTTAAACAGAAGCGTCAGCAATGTACAGGGTGTACAAGGCATCAGTGCTGACAAAATACATTCCCTGCCTCAAAAAAAGTTATTACCACCTAATTATCTGTTGTATTTATAATCTGTACACAGGTGAAGGCGAGAGAGCAACTTTTTTTAAAAAAAAAAAAAAAACAACATTGACAAACACAACTATGAAGTAAATACACACCTTAAATTTATATCGAGCAGAATTCTGTGACAGTTTCTAAAAGAAGGGTTTTGTCACACAGACCTAGATATAAGCTAATTCTGGTGAATACACAGAAGCTACTTTCCAATATTAGAAGTCTGGAGGTCCTGATCTTACTACTGCTAATACACATGCTGATTTTAGGCATTCAGATACTCCCTCTGGCTTCTGCAAGGCCGGAAGTAAAACACAAGTTTTTGCAAGACTGGAGCTCTGATTAATCTCTTCAGAAACACCAAAAAAGGTTCACTTCATATTACTTGGCACTTAACTCTAAGCCTTTTATTATTATTATTATTATTATTTCACACAAACTCAAGAACAAATAAATTGACTGGAATCAAGAGTTCAAGTTAAATGTTTGCTTACTTAAAAATTAAGACAACTGCAGTATCCAACACTTGGCACACGAGACTACGGCAAATATTAAACTCGTTACTGGCCTGACATTTGCAACCATACTGATGTCCAGTTTAACTTCAGCAAACCCCACTGAACAGAAGCTAATGACCTGTGTGAAACTAAGTTATCCTTACAGATACGCACCAGCAAAGAAAAAGAAAACTTTGGGGAAGTTACTATTCCTCTGTCGCTGATCCAGAAACACTTCACTTTCCTCGACGTGGGCTCCACGCGAGTTCCAGTGCAACGGCAAGGGCTGAGGTACACCAAGGAGAAACGATGCGGCCACACCGGGCTCCTTGTCCCACCGGCCACCACCTGAGCGTGGATTCCGTGCCTCCACGGCGACCGCACGATGTCACCAAGCCTGCCACCGCGCCCCCGGCACCGCTTCAGCCGGAGTAATGGCGCGGCCGAGGCGACCTCGGCAGGTAGAGAGATGTTCAAAGCCCCTGCCCCCGTGGCACAAGTCCAGGGCAGTGGCCGACGGCACTTCACAAGAACGGGGCACCAGTAGTTCCAGCAAGGGAAGCCGCCTCCTGCCACGCGTTTCCATCCATAACGATACCTTGAAAGAGGCAAAATTTCCCGAAGACCATGCAGGATACTTGCAGTCACAGGCAAAACAAGGGATTAGTGCAATTACTTACATACTCTTTGTACAAAAGCACACGTGCACACAGAGGACTTACTTCATCAACTGCTTTTCCCTGAAGACACTCTGCTGGAAGCTGACTTTGACTCATACACAAACGTGCGTGCTGCTGCACAGCGGTAGCGGCCAGCTGCCCGCTAGGAACCGCACGCGGTGCTGACAACACGGTTTGCAGAGCACCACAGCATCCTTCGCCCGTCACCTCCAGCCTCAAACTTCTGCCTGCGGAAACTACAGGTCCCAGGATGCATTAGCTCGGCACTTGCCAGGCAAGCCGCTCCGACAACAACAGAGCACTGCACGCTGGGGGCCGTAGTTCCCACCAGCCACACTCGTACCGAAGATGAGCCCAGATGTAGGCCATATTGCACGCCTCCACGGGCCAGCACGCACGCACCGCGCTCGGAGGCTGCTGCCAGGTAAGCGGGTCGAGAGCTGCTTCTCACAGGCCGAAGGAATTAAGGCAACAACCACTCCAGTACAAACACGCGTCAGCTAACCAGTAACTCCCCAACAACCACCAGCAGTTTAGCTACTTTCGAGCGCAAGGAACGGACTGCAGCTTGTAACATCTCTGTGCACAGTCAGATTATGTTTTTTCCCCAGGACTGCTACGTTTAGTAGCATTAGTGCCTGTTTTCAAAGAGTGCTCTTCAGAATATCAATAGGAAAAGTATGTTTGGTGAGGGGCACGTTGTCCCTGCCCAGAATTTAGTCAGCTGGAAAGCAATTGCTCCCTTCCTCCATTTCTACAACATACTAAAGCACGAGCTTGCCTCTCTTCCAAAAAGAAGCAGAGCTTAGCTGAAAATTAAATAGCTGTATCTCAGCGTAGGCCTCAGAGAAGAATACGCTGTACTTCAGCAAGGGAAGGGCAGCTCCCCCTACCAGTCTGTTCTAAGAAGGTTTTAATCGAGGAAGGAAACAACCAGCGATCAAAATGAACAAGTCTTCCTTGTTGTTGTTTTCCTCCTTTTCCTCCTGAGCCCTGGATTTTTATTATCATTAAAAACCAATGATATGCACAGCTAATTCCATCCAGCCCCTCGTACGTTTCACTAGGCTTTGTAGAAAAGCACAGCTTTGGCAGCATTTTCCGGCTAGCAAGCAGGAACGCAGCTCCCACAAACACCCGCGGAGGAAAAAGGACGGAGGCTGCAAACCCGGAGAACGGCAGCGTCCCGTCGCACCGGGAGGACGAGCAGGGACGCCCTGGCCACCTGAAAGACGTCCTCGCGCGTTTCCCTGCGCAGGCAAAAGGCCTCAGAAGCATCTAAAGGTTTTGTCAATACAGCAATACTGTCCATAGGCCAAAGACAGCTGTTGCCATAGTTACTATCAGCCAGCTTATCAGAAAATAATTATTGCAATTACTCAGAAGTTTTGTTAAAACAATTTGAAGCTTCAATAGGATAGCACTCGACCTCCCCAGTTAACTGTTTGCGACCATGCTGCCTTCGGGATCCGCACGGTTAACGACGCCTGGATCGGCAGGGCTGGAGGGGAAGGAATCGATGTTCCCTCTCCCTTTCAAGTACTGACAGCTTGCATTTCACAGGCAGGAGCACGGAAACCGAACCGAGCCGGAGCTCTCCTGCTATGCACGAGTCCTCCTTTCGCAGGCCTGAAGACAGAGTCTGAGCGCAGGCCATCTTAGAGACACGGGCTCTGATCTCCCCTCATTTGCTTTAACCGCTCGCGTATCTGTACTCCCGTTCAACAAAATGCACTGGCCGCGCTTCCCAAACATCTCTCTAATTAGACATGCAACGGCAGAGTCCCTCATTTTAAGAGGTAAACAACACAATTTCTGCAGCAAGCCAACTTGGTAACACTCCCTTTTGTCCTAGGAGCACTGTACTGCCAGGTGGAAGGGCAGGATCTGGAAAGCACACCTTTTAAGAAAGCAGACATTAAAGTAGCGTGGAAGCAGCGCGACCACGGCCCGCGAGACAGCTCGCGTTCAGCAGAGCCTCGCTCCTTACGTACCATACGTAAACACATCCCCGCTGGTAACAACAAGCGGCAGGCTGGGGGGCTGCTCGCCTTCTGGTGGGGGCCTGGGGTTTTCCTGCAGCGTATTTCAAGCATAAAATCTCTAGTCAGAGAGCGAGTGTGTGCAGTGACAATGAACGAGACACCTCGGGTAAGAAGGAATGAATGTTCAATAGGTCAAACCACCTCGGCACGCGCAGAGCTTTTAAGGCCCGGGGTACTTGATAATTCCTATGGAGACATTAAAGACGTAAACAGCAAAGAATAAAATAAATGCTGCAGAGAAACCTATACCAAGTAGCACGTTCTTTCCTCAAAAGCCTGGGATGATCAAAGTATTAAAACAAAAGGCTCCGTGGCAAAGTTGAGGCTTTGTTAGGGGAGCAGCCATAGTGCTCATTTCGGCCCAAAGGAAGGGATCTTTCTGAACTTCCTACAGATTTAAAATTTACTTTAAAGACAGGTGATTCTAATTGTAAAGTCTGATTGTTACGTGAGCCCACCTTTCCTCAGCACTAAATACATTTTTAAAAGCTCTTGATTTTTGTACTTTTTAAAGCCATCCTATATCTACACTTGCCACTTTGCTTTTGTGAGGTTTTAACGTAACAAAGGCAAAGTCAAACAAGTTAAAGTCATACTTTGCCAATGTTAATAATAAGGAACTTGGTAAGGTGCGGGAGCCATAAATTATTTAGAACTTAGAAACACACGGGGTTTGTGTATTATTTTTCCTCTTTTGAAATGAGACTATATTTGTAATAAAAAAAAAGTTTCCCCCCCAACTGTAAATAAACTTCTTTTTTGCCTGCATAATGCATATCTCCACCATCAGCACAAGCCAGATACCGCCTTTGTGCTGTACTGAACATGAAATATTAATGCTGGATACCTATAAAAACTATCCTTCAGTTCACCCTCTATTTACAGGGTACAGTAGCAAATATCCTACCCCTCACGCCCAGCAGACACCTCAAGCCCCTTCTGTGCGCTGCCCTACCTTTCCAGCATGCGGCTGGTTCCTAAATAACCTTTGTGCAGTTAAAATACATCAGAAACAGGATGTGAGCTGCTTTCTGGCACAGAGTAATTGAACAAGGGCAATTCACGAACATGCAGGAGCCAGGCCTTTGTGGAGCCTCACACTTCTAGCATACAGCCACACATGCGACTGCACAGTTGTGAGCATAAAGGGTGAAGAGGACAGTAAAGAAATGCTATTAGAAGCTTAATAATAGGTTTTCAACGCTGCCCCTTCCACACAAGGAGCCTCTCCTAAAGGGCAGGCTGCCTAGCGGCTCGCATCACCACGCAACGCCCCTCCAAAAATCAAAGCCCCATCGCTCTACGAAGGTCTTTCTGGAAGATTTGAAACAATCAAAGCCAAGAAGCAACAAAACCAAAACAAGAGTAAAAAGGCTAAGTCACCAACATATGTTTCTCACGTGACGTCCGTCTTGAGTTTCTGGTAGCGCACAAGATGCCCATCCCGCACGGAACAAGACGGCCCTTCAAGGTTCTCACAGACGGGTGTTGAGAGGAAAGAGAAATCTCCCTTATAAACAAGCTCCAACAGTATCAGTCCACTTCGCTGAATAAGCTCCTCCATGGCCCTAAGAATAAATATTAAGGAACTGGAAAGCTACAACGCGTTCATACGCAATTATTATCACCATTATAAACAAGCTGCACGAGCAACCTAAGGGATAGTCAGGCTCACTGTTACAGCTTTCCAACAGCACTCAGAATTTCACAGCTTTCTAAGGAGCCACTACAACACATTTTATTTTCCCAGAAGAAAAAAAGATGCCTAAAAATGTTCTCGGTTGTACAGATCTCGTCCAAGCATTTTTTTAAATTAGAATTTCCCGGTAAAGTTTACAGACACACACACACAAAACCTCATCTCTCAAAACAGAAGTAAAGTTGGAGCAGGAACTATTTAGGACCAATACCTGAAACACAGCTGAAGCTGAACGGCCTAGGGTAAAGAGATCTTTACAAAACCTAAACTGAAGGCAGAGATCTTACTGTCCAGCCACAAAACACACAAGTATTTTTCTCTGAACTACCAAAAATGCAGTTTCCTACTTTTTCTCTAAGTTCCTTGAAGGGAAGTTTTCTGTTTTCATTCCCTAGAGGAAGAAAAGCAAGCCCCACCACCACCACCGCCACCAAATGCCTTCTCCCACCTCACAACAACTCCAGTTCAGGACGCACAAAAAGAGCAAAGACGAAAAGCTTTTGGATAGAAATCTGAACAAGAATAATAGTAACATAATTACAAAGTACTCCCTAACACAACAATCCGAGCTACACACCACAGCAGCCGCGTTAGTTAACTGGAAACCACTGCAACCCATGGTGGGCTCCGTGCCAAGCTTCTCGCCGCCCGGGTCCCTTCAGCTACAGCCAGGGCACGGCGCAGGTGATGGCCAGCGAGTCCCCGGTGAGCAGGCACCTACCTTCGAGTGCACAACTGGCCTCGTAAGACCTTGAAGTGATATTCTATACGCGCTACTACGCAACACGAAATCAATGGGCAGAGAGGTTACTTAATGCTCCCTCTGTACCAGCGCAAACTTCTGGATGATAATAACTACCAGACGATAATCTGATTTCTCTGCTACAGTAAGGCTGGAAGGTTTAAAAACCACGCAGAAGCACCATCTATTTTTTTCTTAAATACAGATTTAAAGGTTCACTTACTAAGCAACAGAATTCCTTATTTAAAAAAAATAATAATAATTAAAAAATCCCCCCCTCGAAGAAACAGCTTCATTCAGCTGCCACAAAACATGCCCAGGTACAAATAAAATTCCCAAACCCTGTGGATCTTTTTGCTTAAGTCTAGTGGCTAACCCCTCCAACTAATATGGGTGCTGGTGCATATTTTTCGCTTGTTTCTTTCTTTTAGCTTCCTGTTCTTAGTGGTAATTCAATGTCAGTATTTAGATACAAACTATAAAGTTATATTACACGCAGCCATTAACAAGCTTAACATGCAAGTTTGAGCATTACATGTTTACATGTGTAGAAGTCATGAATTTTAGACTTCTGTCTCTCCAAGGCTTTGGAAAGCATGTTATTTCCCTCACAGATTAAGCCTGAGAACAAGGCACTCTCCATCAAATTTAAACATCTCCCTGCTCTGTAGCATACCCAGCCTCACCAGCTAGCTCTGTCCAGGCAAGCAAGGGAAAGCCAGAGGAAACTGAATGACAAAACTGAAACTAATCAGGTGTCTTCATTGTTACAAGCAAGCACAGTAGGGAGAAAAAAAAAAAGGTAAACAGACAGCCCAAACCCTTTTCATTTATGATACCCGAGAATCTACAGCTCAGAGGAAAAGAAGCTACGTTTCTGTGTTTGGGTGGGCGGGAGCGCCCGTCCCTTAAGATGACGAGGAGCACCAGCAGGTCTAGTTAAGGAAACTTCAGCAGCCCAGAGGAGCCGGCTCCTCGCGAGCTCTGCCACTACTGGGCACGTGCCCCTACCTGGATCTCCCACACTCAGCCCCACGGCACGCCACAGCGCTCGCCTTCCTCGCGCCATGCACGTTATTACCCCCGGTGGGATCTTTCTACATGCAGCCTCCCCAGCAAACAAAAGTTCATTGTCAAGCTCGGCGCTTGGGCCCAAACAAACATCCAGAGGGTAGGAGGGGGAGAAAGGAGAGGAAGTGCTCCTATCCACAATGCCAAGGTTTGCGGGCAATCACCATTACTCACAATTAAAAAGTGGGAACAGGTGTAGCAGATATCATACTTTGATAGCTGAACAAAGAATATTACAGCACGTGACCGAAATGTGATGACATTTGTTCACCAATCGAAAACAAAAGCCACTCTCCAATGGCACTCTTTCCTCCACCCCCAAGAATTAGGAACTTGGAAGTCTCTCCATATTGAAACACATCTGCTCACAGCCTCATTTTCTGACACTTGAGAAGAAGTTGAATGAGGAGCTCCATGCATTAGCCCAACGCAAATCCACCTAAAAGCCCAGGTGTACAATCCTACCCCAGCACCCACCGAACTGCAGATGTGGTTGGGGAAAAAGCTCGACCGACAACGAAGCTCGGAATAATAAAGGGAAAGAAAGAAAAACAACAACAACAACACACACACACAAAAAGAAGGAAAACACCACCACTGAAAGGCAAGTGAAGAAAGGAGCATGCACAAGAGGACTGTACCAAATGGCAGAGTCCCACATACAGCCCCGCTCCACCTACACAGACGCAAACGCAGGAGGGAGGGAAAAAAATAAAATTAAAAAAAAAAAAAAGTAGACATCTGTAATCCCAGCAGCGGCCGTGCCAGAGCAGAAGTGTGAAATCCCAGAGGCGTCCTTGCACTGAGCTTTGTACCTGTGCAGGAAGGGCAGCCCCAGGGCGAGGGGGGCAGGAGGGACTTGCGAATAACAAGTTGCAGAAGAAACGGAATTTTCCCGGCGCTACTCGGGCCACAAAGACGAATGAAAGGAAGGAGGAAGGGAGGAAGAGAAGGGAAGGGAAAAAAAAAAAAAAAAAAAAAAAACCTGCGGCAGCGGCTTTACTACGAATTATCAATCACCGAGAGCGGCATCATTTCCGAGCCCGTCATAAAACTTCCCCGACAGCATCACGGCGAAGGACCCGGCCGAGAGAAAAAGGGCCTGGAAATCATCATCCCGGCGAACCCCGGAGGGGAGGGGACCAGGCTCCCTCCCTCCCTCCCCCACCCCTCCCTCCCTCCCTCTCCCCTCCCTCCCTCCCCGGTGCAATGTGTCATCTCCTTCCCCTGCTCCTCCCCCCAACCCCAATGTGTCACCTCCTCCTTTCACCCCAAGTGTCACCCTCCTCCTCCTCCTCCTCCTCCTCCTCCACCTCGCCCGCTCCCAAACTTCTGCCGGCGCCCGCCGGGGGAAGGGGAAGGGGGAAGGAGGGGGAGGAGGAGAAGGGGGGGGGGGGGGGGGGAAACAAACACACACAGAGGGGGGGACACCCGCAGGACACCCCCCCCCCCCCCCCAACCCCCGGGGAGGGGCCGCGGCGAAGTTGGTGCTCCTCAGCGCCAAGTTGGCCGGAGAGTGGCGGCGGGGGTCGGGGGGGGCAGGGGAGGAGGAGGAGGAGGAGGAGGAGGAGGAAGGCGGGATACTACACCCTGCTGGCGGCGGCGGTGCTGCTGCGGGCCGGCCGGGGTCCCCCGGGCAGGACCTCCCTGTGGGGGGGCAGAGCTCTTCTTCATAGGGGGGTGCTGGCGAGGCCGCTCCGGCGGGGCTGCCCGCTCCTGGGCGCCCCTCGCTCTCCTCCTCTCACTTTTCTTTAAGCTAAGCGGGGAGTGGAAGATGGTAGGTTGCTCCCTTCTCCTCCTCCTCCTCCTCCTCCTCCTCTTCGCTCGGCTCTCGCCTCTCTGGGGTCCTGTTCCTTCCCCCCCTCGGCGGGGGGCTCCTCCTGCGGCGGGGAGGAGGGGGCGGGCGGGGAGGGAGGCACGGAGCCGGCGGGGCGCCGGAGGAGAGAAACTGTGACACAAAAACAAGCCGGGAAGCTCAACTCTTCTTCAATCCCATTCACCCGGCCCGGCCGCAGCACCGCTCCGCGGGATCCTTCCGCCGCCGGCCTCCCTGCTCTGCTCTGCTCTGCCTGCCTGCCTGCCTGCCCGGCGCGCGCTCCCGACGCCCCGCCGGGCGCGCGCACCGGAGCCCTGAGGGAACGGGACGAGGAAGGGGGGGTCCCGGCCCGCCGCCCCCGCTGCGGGGACGGCCGGGCGGAGGGGCGGCGGGGACGGGGACGGCGGGGGGGGGGGGTGGCGGCGAGGGCGGTCTCGGCGGCTCCTCCTGAGGGGGACTACTTGACGCGTCGGTGCGGCGAATTTATTTCCCTTTGCCTAAGGAACGGGCTGTGCTGCGGCGCCCATTGCCTAGGGAAAAAGCCCGGATGTGAAGTGAGTGAAACTAAAGTCGGCCGAAGTAGGGCACCAAACTCTGCCGGGGCGGGCGGCGGGACCGGCACCGCGCCGCCATCGCTGCCGCCTCAGGGGAACCCACGGGGGAGAGTTCATGAAGGGGGGGGGGGCAACCAGCACCCCCCCCCCCCCCGTTTTTTAACACGCCCCCCCCCCCACACACACACACACCGCGTCCCCTCCCCCCGGCCGGCCGGCGCGGGTGCGCGCTCCCGCTGCCGGTGCCGCGCGCGGGGCCCCGCCGCGAGGGGCTCCGCACAGGAAGTTGATGCAACAGGGCCGCCGGGCGGGGGGGGCGCGCGCAGGAAGCTGCTGCTGAGGCGACTGGGGGGGGGGGGGAACGGGCCGCGGGAGCGCGCAGCTCCTCGTCCCCTCAGCGCGCGGGCACGGCGCGGGGCCCCGTCGGGGCTGCCATGTTCCGGGCCGGGGGTAGAGGGGAGGGGAGGGGAGGCGGTGGGAGGGGGAAGGCGGGTTTCGGTGCTGTGCGACAGCGAGTTTTGAGGTATTTTTGGTGTTTTTTTTTTCCCCTCTTTTTAACGGTCTCGCTCCGCTTTATTCCCTCAGAACGCCGCTGAGGAGAAGCGCGGCGCGCGCACGGCCCCGCGGGTGCCTGAGGGGACCGCGAGCGGCTCGTGCGGGGCGGCCGCGCTCCGTCCTGCTGCCGTGAGGAGACCGGGCTGTCCGCCCCCGCTGTCCCCCAACGGGGCCGCCCGGCCCCTCTTTATAGTTAATTACAGTTAATTTGCTGCTCCTCCGCCAGCCGGTTGCCGAGTTCTGGGTGGTTTGCCTGTGAACTTCGCGGCGCTGGGTGCCTGTCTTAAAGCTGCAGCTCCTGGGCTCGCGCAATTGTGGGAGAAACTTGGGTTTATTTTTTATTAATTAAGTTTGCAGCCTGTGGGTTTGGAGATAGGAGCTTGAAGATAAGCCT
Source organism: Cygnus atratus (assembly GCF_013377495.2). Taxonomy (NCBI): domain Eukaryota; kingdom Metazoa; phylum Chordata; class Aves; order Anseriformes; family Anatidae; genus Cygnus; species Cygnus atratus. The sequence goes on from NC_066366.1 coordinate 33,368,206, forward strand.
TAAAGGCACAAAACCGAAAAGGTACAAAGCAAGCGGAGTCAGCCAAAAATGCCTCTTTTTTTTTTTTAACCTCGCGTTGCTTGCCTTTGCGTTGGGGGCAATCTCTCCCCACGCCTTTATTTTTATTTTTTTCCACAAGCCACATATGTTTCTCAAAAGCAGGGCTGGTGCAGTACTTTAAAAAACAAATAAACATTCAGAAAATTACAGAGCTTTCATTAAAGAGTTACTGACTCTTGCACAATTCATGGGTTAGCAGGTAAAGTCACGTGCCGGGCACTGCTGAAAAATCTAATAGCCGCTGCAGGAGTTCTGGTAACGTGTCCAGTTGTGACCAAAAGTGTTGTGATTAGTATCATAAAGCTGTTATGTAATTCTTAATAAGAGTAAATTTGCTCTTTATACTTTCTGTCTGCTTTATTTCTACAGCCACCAAATATCTCAGGTAACACCAGGATAGGGCCGATGGCTCAGGTGAGACCTCTGCTGGGGTTGGGGGTGTCCAGCCCCCCCTTACTGCTCTGCTCTTGATGCCGCAGCCCATTTTTAACCCCCCCACACACCCCAAAAGTCCCAGCCTGGGTCCTCAGGCTCTTCTCCCGCATCAGTGCTTACAGCCAGCAGCTCAAGCTGAGCGTTGCGACCCAGACGACAGCCTGGGCTTTGGTTTTTCCTCCAGCGAGGGTTCGAAGCGCTGGGCGAGCAGGCGAGTCAGCATGCTCGGAAAGCAACCGCAGTGGAGCTGCTGTTGTCCTTCAGAGTTCTCAGCAGAGGCACCATGAAAATAAACACTGAGCAAAGCCTGTTTATTTCGCTGTTTTTTTATCTTTCTGATTAAGGAGCAAGTTAAAAGAAGTTAGAACTAGCGATTAAGCGTTATTATAGATCTGGCGTGTTTATTCTGTTGAGGAGTCAATACGAGCAGTTTGACTAAAGTTTGTTTTAGAGATGAACTTTGGACAAAGTTCAAAGAAAAAATAATCATTAGCTGTTATTGCAGATGTACAAAGAAATTTTACATAGTTTGTCTTAGAATTCAGACCGTGATCGGTATCATGCCACCCTGTCTTTCTTCAGAGCACGCTACCCATAGTGATCCTTGGGTCATAGGCAGGTGGAGTAGCTTGGCCCATTTCACACTGATCTCAGCCATTTCATCCACACGTTCTAATTATCAGAGATGCGCTGGAAGTCCTTATCTGTAACAGCAGCGTGCATGTGCCATTCCTTTGTTCAGCCCCATGACGATGAAGAGGAGCAGTCCTGGCCTTCATGCTATTTCTAGCTTTGTTTCCATGTCAGCTTCCATAGGTGTGTGTGGAGCACGCAGCTTCTGGTAGCGTTAGAAGTGGTTTCACATGTGGAATTGGAAGCAACGGTGCTATCAGATAAGCAGCTAAATGCTTGAATAAACTGGCTGTTGTTGTTTGTTGGCTCATCCAGATTTCTAGCACGCTTTCTTTGCAGTGAAAGGAAAGCCTTGCTAGAAGCCTAGGAAAAATATTCCCTCCTTTGCTTTCTGAGTCTGTCCACAAAGCTGCCTTCCGCACCTCTGCCTCCAAGTGTGGTATTCTTGCTGTTCATCAGTGTTCAACCTTCAGCTTGTACAGATCTGTTACTTTCTGCTTGATCGCATCACCCCAGATACTCACCCGGTCCCCTTCTCCAAGTTTATTTCCTAAGAGCACTTACAAGTCCAAGTCAAGCCACATCCAAAGCCTTTCCAAAGCTAGTGGAAAACTCAAAAATCAGCAGGCTTTCCAACTGAATTTGCGAGCGGCTGCTCAGTGACGCTGTTTCCCATTGGGTGTTACTTCACCAGTCTGGGTGAATTTCAGAGGGCGAGCCACAGTCAAGTATTGATGCAGGAGCGTTTCGAGAGCTGTTGCTCACAATTTTTGTAATAACTCTTCAGAGTAACAAGTTATATCGTAACGTGCCATTTTTTTTGTATCCAGCCCATCCTACAGTGACATTTACTGGGAGTACTTGGCACAAAATCCGGGAAGACGTTTGTTAACACACGGAAGCAGTCTTGCAGCAAGTGCAACAGCTCCTAAACTCCAGGTCACAGATGAAGCTGATGGAGCTGAGTAGCCATATAGCACTTTCTCTTCTCTTTTCAGTGACAAAACTACCTTAAAAATAAACTAAGATTTAGTTTCTTGCCTGTTACTGTTTTTTCCCATGCTTTCAGCAGGAATGCTAGATGGCTGCAGACAGGAGGGGAGGCAGCCTGTGCAGTCATGCTCACAAGAGAAAGCCACGAGACCAGCAAGACATACCCATGTCTAAGAAAACAGCTGGGAAGCTGCGTGATTTTCTCCTCGGTGTTGGACACGGGGCTATCTCACCAGCAAAGAGCTCCTACAAGCACATACCTTCCTCTTCCCAGGGGTGGGGAAGGATAGGGCACAGCTCCCTTCCAGATGATAAGGGAAATTAAGCAAATGGCTTAGACTGCTGGTTGGGGCCAGAGCCTGAGAGCATGACACACCAGAGACTTGCCATTAAGGACATCAGCCTGAGTGCAAATGTAATGACCTCCAACTCCAGCCATGGGTTATTGCCTGCACAGGACCGATTGCTTACAGCAGGCGATGAAGCAGACCCCTGCTTACCCTGGCCCATCCGAAAGGAGCTGCTCACTCAGCAGCTGCCAGCTGGTCTCAGCTGGGAGCAGTGCAGCTGGAAATTAGCTCTTCTGATGATCTTCTGATGCTCTACAGGCACAGCTCAGGCTGGGGGCACTGCTGGGCTGTGGTGGTGGTGGGCTACAAGTGGCTATAGGAGTGCATAGCCTGGGGTCTGTATTCTGGGAGAGGGAATTCAGCCTTTGGGCCATCCCTTTCCTGCTGCAACATCACATTCCCCTCAGCAGCACAGGCAGCATAACACCAAGCTGCCCGCAGGGAGCAGGGGGACCTGTGAGGACCCACCACCACCCCTGACAACCCAGCATCTCTCAGAGCTCTTCATCCATGGCAAAACCTCTCCGGGCTTCTGTCACGTTAAGGTTTTGGTTTGGCAAGACAGGAAGGTTGGCTGCTTCTTATCTAATCTGACCTCCAGCACAATGCTGGCTACTTCAACCAGTAATTCTGCATCCCGTCTGCAGTTTGGGCAGGCCGGCGTGTATCTCACCCTCCACAAGCCGTTGCTCTCTGCTTCTGGAGGTGCATCTGCCTTCAGAGAGCCTGGTGGCTCTGGCCACTTCCAGATCAAAGGGAGATCTGAGCAAAGATGCCGTCTCTGGCAATCGAGAGGAGTGGGTTTCCTTACCTTTTCTTATCTTTCCTCTTTAAGCAGATGTGAGCAGCCATAAAGGGGATGTCGGTTATGACTCTCAGGTGGCTGGCTGGGCTGACTAAGCATGCTGACAGATCCCGCACACTGCTCCGAATCACAATGAGCTGGGAACTGCGTGCCAAGACGTAAGCGGTCCAGGGAGCACTTACTCATTTTTCAGCCAGCACTGTTAACTATCCCAGGAGCAATTGCAGCTCCATTATCAGGTAAAAGAAGCTCTTTTTGGCTCATCACCCTTTTTGTTAAGCAGCATAACGCCCCCTAATTCAGGCTGATTTCTTGTAATATTGGTCACCCTGCTAAATTTTTCAGCTGGAACTTTTTGGACCACTAGTGGTTGGGTTGCCACCACATCCAACCTCCATCAAAGTGCCCTTTTCCAGATACCTTCAAGCAGAAATCTGTCATTTTTATTTCCAAGGAGCTTGGAAAGGAGAAAATTCAGTAGAGTCAGAAAACCATGTATGAAAATTAAACCATCGAGTAAGTTTTCAGGGACCCACTGAAAGGAAATGACAACCTTTGTAACCAAGCGTTTCTGTGTGTTGCTAGCATGATAAGTGAAGAGAAGTCCACCTGGAGTGATAAACCAAGGGCACAAACCATAGATGATGATGTCAAACACCAGGTTTTAACACAGGCACATAGGCATCACAACTGGGAGACCTCCCATATGCACAGAAATCAAGAATTGTGGCAAAGAGCATCCACAGAGAAATGCCCATTCCTATGAACAGTGCAACCTGTAGACAGGATGTCGTACGTATCTTTTTAGTGCTTTTAAGTGTAAATGAACATTTTGGCACCTAGCAGGAGAGATGTGGTACGGGAACAAACAATTTAGAAGGTCGCTGTGGGCAGGGCAGGAGGGGAACCAAGATGCACTGGGAAAACCAGGTGATGACAATAATTTCAGGATGAAATTATCCACATGAAAATACTGATTGCTGTTATCAGAAATCTTTGCATAACTTTGGCCCCTAAATCCTTACCTATCACTAGATATTTAAAGACCCTGGGTTTTGAGGGTATGGAGCACCTAAAAAGCAATTCTCTTTCCTTTTAGCGTTTAACTAGGCGTATATTTCAGCTGCCAGTTTGGAACTACCAGCTGAGCACTACGCTCACACCGTTAATTTTAATCTTAATCTCAGTGTTGTATTTTGCAGAACGACGTAACATGTAGAATATCAGTGTTTCTAGCAGCACAGAAGTAGTAAGCCTTGGGAATATTAAGTCACTGAGACTCATGTATTTACCCCATGTTGCCCTGGCTGATCGTTATGCTGACAAGTAGCCCAGCATAGGCACAGGGATGGGGCAGGAAGAGGAGCGATGGGGAAGGGGAACACTGGAGCAGAGCCGTGCATGGCTTTGCCTGCGAGTTAACTGTGACTCAGTGGACAGAGAGGTCAGTGCCAATGCAGGGATTCAAAGTGGGTTTTCATGGCCTAACAATAAACAGTGTTAGTCAACACCAGATTATCTGGGATTAAGCGCGCCGTGGGTGCCGATACCCCTGGGGTGACCGATGCTGAACCCGTGTGGGTGGTGGGAAGCACTGCTGCCCTGCCAGGGCTCCCCGCGCTTCCTTCCCAGGTGCAGTTATTTCTGGGTTTCTGATTTGGTTCCTGGCTGCTCTCTGAGATCATCAGGAGCTGAAGGTGGCTGCGTGCTGAACCGAGTGGGAGGGGAAGACGGAAAGTCAAACAGAGTCAATAACCTGGTTTATATGGAGTACATCTGTGAGACAGTACCTTTTTTACTTAGTTATGGCTTACATTAGAGCTACAGTATAATATGTTAGAGTCATAGAATTAGAGAATGGCTTGGATTGGAAGGGACTTTAAAGATCATCCAGCTCCAACCCTGTGCCATGGGCAGGGACACCTTCACCCAGACCAGGCTGCCCAGTGCCTCATCCAACCTGGCCTTGAACACCTCCAGGGATGGGGCAGCCACAGCTTCTCTGGGCAACCTGTTCCTGTGCCTCACCACCCTCTGAGTAAAGAATTTCTTTCAAATATCTCATCTAAATCTACCCTCTTTTTGTTTAAATCCACTATCTCTTGCCCTATCCCTACACTCCCTGTCAAAGAGCCCCTCCCCAGCTTTCCTGTAGGCCCCCTTTAGGCACTGTAAGGCCACTAGAACATCTTTCCAGAGCCTTCTCTTCTCCAGGCTGAACAACCCCAACTCCCTCAGCCTGTCTTCACAAAAGAGGCGCTCCAGCCCCTTGATTATCTTCATGGCCCTCTTCTGGACTCGTTCTAATACTTCCTTGTCCTTCTTGTGCTGGGGGTCCCAGAGAAGAATGCAGTGCTCCATGTAGAAAGAGGTCTACAGAGATTATTTATTTATAATTGACTTTGATTCTTTCACTCAAGTCTTCTGTTGTTTGAGTGATGGGCAAGTTGCAAAATATATCACTCAAGAAATTCAGCAATTAAGCCTGTTTGTGCATTCTTTGCATTCCAAATTGATTAATAACAGTAAGATACACCAACATTATGCTTTGCAGCTGATAGACAGTTAGATAATGTCAATACATTCGCAGATCTCATTGGCATATCACCCCTATATGAATAGTACACGTAAATGTAAACATATTTTTCTCCCACTGGGAGGGGACAGCATGATAAGACTGTTTCTCTCCAGATTCTGGTAGGCAATCAAGTGGAAACATGACATAATTTGGTTAGTTGCTCTCACGGTGGACTTGGATTCACCAAAGTGAATAAGAACGAAAGTCTCTGATAGCTTCAGAACACCGCAAAGTTCCTCTTCACCTTAGTGTCAGTACTGATATTATCTGTGGGCCTCCTGAAAACATTAATCCAGTGCTTGCCATCAGCCAAATAATATTTGAGTAAGATGCTGGAAGTTATCTGAAGACTGTGGAGTGGAATGGGAGCTCGCGTCGTGCCCGTTCGTGCAGGCATGGTGTGCCCGCCTCTACACACAGCTGGAGGACTGCCGCTCCCAAGAAAGCCATGCTGGAATCAGGAAGGCAGCTCCTGGGATATGGGAGCACTTCCACAAAAATCCAGAGACAAAGACATTTCGGCTTAAAAAGGAGAAAATTGAAGGGGAGCACGAGAGTCCTGTTAGAAAAGTGGCGTGGAAAAGGAGACCAGGGAGCAAGCAGCCACCATTTCTCAAGAGTAAGCAGCACTGAGTGAAATGCTTAGGCAGTGTTTAAAGCAAACAAAAAGCAATACTTTTTCAGTCAGCACATAACTACATTTGGAACTCATTGCTATGGAGCCTGGCAGTATAAAGGAGTATTTCAGGAGAAAGATCCTTCTGTCTGCACCCCATTTCTTACCATCTTCCAAAAGTACCTGAGATGGGACATTGTCACAGAAAGGATGAGGCATCTTCAGTCCCCTTCAGTATCGCCATTGTGATGAGCTCAGGAACAAAGGAAGTTGTAATTTTTTATTTTTATTTCTTTTGTGGTGGGGAAAAAAATCAGTGCAAGAGGCTTCTCTTCTCCTCACGTGCCCGTGACATACAGACTTGGTCTGCCTTCTGCTTCAATAGAATGAAACTTCTTGTACTGTGGGTTGTTGCTCCTTTTTTTTTTTTTTTATATATATATGTATATATCACAACCCTCCAAGAAAGAAAACGGTCTTTAAATTGTCACTCATATTTATTGGAATGGGGGACAATTTATCTTTTAATAAAAAATACATTGTTCCGATGGGACTAGCGCAAGGGGGCTGTTTGAGGACTGTGGAGGAAGCGTGCTGCACATCTTTACACCCCCAAAATAGCATCCTCACACTCAGCTGCTCGAAAGGTCATTTCCAGGCAAAAAGGGAAAGGAGAAAGGGGAGGTGGCTCCCCCCAGCCTGCAGGGGACAGGGACAGAGACGGGGCGAGCTGGCCCTGCAGCACCCACAACTGCATGGCAAATTTGTTTGAAGTATGACCTAAAATATTTCTGTCGGGGCACTCAGGAGAAAAGGGAGAGCCACCAGGAGCAGCGGGGGCTGGTTTAATTCCACCTCAGAGGGAGTGAAGAGTCCTCCCTCTGTGAAAACTGCATTCTCTGCAACATTTAAATCTATATTTAACTTGAAGTTTGCTGCTTCCAGTTTGGACCTAAAGAAAGGTTTATGTACCTAAAGCCTTGCTTGTGTTTTCCAGCGATAATGGTTGATCTCATATATTACCTTCGTGACTTGCACTTCTATATTCTTAGACCACAGCAACTACGACACTGTTAAATACAATACTGAGGCTTGATAAAATGTATTTTTAACTCCATAGTTTCACATTAAACATGTCTTTCCTCACTTGCATGGGATGCTTGCGTCTTTCTAGGGCTTCAGTAAAAGCAAAATTGAACTTACAGTGCCAGAGAATAATTATATCAATGGATATTTCTGGGGAATTCATTCAAAAGTTTAAAATTCCTCAGGGAATCCCTTCTGGCAGGGATGAGAAGGCTGTATTAGGAATATTTAACCTTGATGGATAAAATGAGAGACCTCAAACTGCCTGCCCTCATGGAGAAGAAATGCCTCCTGTACAGATTTAGAGAGGAATTCAAGAAAAAATGTGCAAATATGCAAAAGTGCTAAAACACCTTTTCCAGCTCACCCTAACCCTCAGCCATGCTTCTTTCCCCCCATACAGCAAGAAATGATTCCCCAGAACCAAATGTTTCTCTGCTGTTGGTGAAGAGCTGAGGGATGGGAAGTTACACCCCTTCTACCGTGGTGTCCTTGGAGGGAATCGAATAGCTGGTGTTTATTTATCTTTACTAGCATAACCGGCTGTCAGCGGATTATCTCCTTCTGGCATCGAGATGGCTCCTTTTCACCATCAGGCAGCTGCAGAAGCAGCAGAGATTTTTTTGCTGATTTTTGGCTTCCCAGGTTCATTGTGCCTCTTCCCTTGGCTGTTGGCGTGGGCTGCTTGGTAGGGCGTCTGCCTGCGGGGCCAGTCTGTCCTGATCCTCTGATACACATCGGAAAAGTTTTGGGGCTCCTTCTTTGTTTTGGTATTGAGGATAAAACGGCGCGATTAGATAGATAAACAATAGTGTCATTTCGCATCCTCTGGCTCAAGATACAGCTGCCCCCTAGATGTGCTTTGAGATGATACAGGCACATGTGCTTGCGCTGGAAAGCAGGGTGATTCTCACCCTGGCAGGATTGCCCCAGAGGTACGATGTTTGTCACGGGACAGCAGCCCCAGCACCCGATCCAAATAAGACCCATCTTTTCTGGGCACTGTGCAAACAGTTAAAGAAAAGATTGAGCATTTCCTCCCTCAAAAACAGTGTACAGCATTGGCATTAACAAACTCCGTCTCTTATCCCAGTCTGAAACTGCATGCAGTGAGAAAATAAACATAAGTAAACTCATATGTATATACAAAAAGCCTTCAGGAACCTTGGCCAGGGGCAGCCGACGTGTGGCCACTGTTCCTTACTCCCACCCACCTCCGCTGTCCTTGCCCAGGGATGTTCATGTCCCTGGGGGCCGGAGGGATGCTTGCTGTGCATTTGTCCCCGGGATGCAGAGCAAGGATGGGGCTTGCATTGCAAGACAGGACAAGGCTCAGGAAGTGTCCTGGTGAGGGACTGCCTGGCTCCCGATCTCCAAACCTCATCCTTCATCACAGTTCAAAAGCATGGCAGAATACCCCAGGTGGGAGAAGGCCAACCAGCAGTAATGGGGTAAAAAGAGAAAAAACAACCTGCACTTTTTGTAATTCAGAAGGTCAAAAAAAGATTAAGGGTGCTTGAATATGAAGCAGAGAGGACCAGAGACCAGGAGGTCAAGCGTTAAGAGCAGACAGAGAATAGACAAGTGATGGGCCTATACATGGTGGAGGGGGATACTCTTTTCTACTGTGTTCAAAGCAGAACTGCGCTGTTTTAGATATTTCCCTTTCATGAGAAGGAATGAGATGTTGGAAGTACCCTGGGAAGTCACACGAGACCGTCAGGGAGAGTGCCCAGTCCTGGCGATACGTGCAGAGCACATGGGGATGGCCTCTAGAGGTGGGCACCTGGAGAGAGAGGGAGAGGCACCAAGGAGGGGCACGGACAGCGAAAGGACCCCCGGAGGGCATCGGCATAGGGTAGGTGGCAGGCAGTGAGGAAAACATAATCAGAAACTGAGTTGTTCCTGAAAGCAGGCAGAAAGTGAAATTGGGCTGAAAAACGTGAAAGGGAAAGATAAAAGAAAAACAACAGAACCAGGGAGAAAGTGAGAACAAAGAGAGAAAACCAGACTGTGAAATCCACCTGGAAAGATAAGTGAGCTCCTCACTCCGTATCTCTCACTGCAGTGAATATTTGGAGGATTTGACTTGCTGCCTGAGGCACATTATGTTAAGTAATGGGGAGGATAATGGGGTTTACACATGGAGGGATCTTCTTTCCTCCCTACTGCTGTTGCAGTAACAAGTGTGTGGCTTTACATTATGTCCTTTGTGTAGGGAAGGGCTCTACATTACATCAGGAATTTTATAGGGAAGGTAAGAGCCACAAGAGCTGGGACCAGAAAAGGTGGCTGACAGCATTCAAAAACATTTCTGTGTTTAAAAAAGCGTGTGTACCTATTGTTTGTTCCTATTAATGTTTGGTTTGGTTTGTTTGTTTGTGTTAATAAAGATTTAGTTGGGCCTGTTTTAAAGATTTCTGAACTATTCCAAGGTTACTCTCCTGTCCTCCTTTGTTTCTTTCTTTCCGCAAAGATTCATACAATCACCACTTTTTTCTTCATGTTATATTTTAGATGAGTGTTGTCTTTTGTTGATATTTCTCTTCTGTTTTCTAGCTCCTGGTGTTCATTGTTGTTGTCACTGTTTCTTTGTTTCTTTCTTACTATTATTTTTTTCAGAGGATTTCCCTGATCCATTCTAGGATTTGATTTTTCTTTCATTCCGTCTCCTCCTTTCTTTCTCTTCATCCCTAAGTGCTTTCCTCATCACCTGGTGCAATTCCACCTTTAATTACTCCCCTCCATGAAACCTCCCTTCTCTCCTGCTTCCTAATGCATATCATCTCAAATCCTTCTACTTATCCCCATGATCCTATATACACTCCTCCCCAAATTGCCTTCTTTTCCCCCATCCTTCCTTGACATTTTCTTCCCTCTCTTTGTCCCTGTCTGCATTGCAGTGAGTGTCCCCCCTGCCTTCCTCTCTCTTCATTCTCTTCCTTGCTTGCTTGAAACTCCTCTGGCTCTCAGCTTTCCCCTTCTCTGGTGCTTTCTACTCAGGGCTAATGCATGTAAAATAAAAATACCACAAAGACAACACAGCTCATTCACCTCATTTACCGTGAGCACGCGTGGTGCAGCGGTGTGAGGGACAGGGGGTACCAGGAAAGTTTAGGACCAGAGGGGTGGCAGCAGGGTGGCTGGGTGACGTGGGAGCAGCAGATGTGGCCCCGCAGCTGAGTTCTGGGCCCTGGGGACCTGGCAGCGACAGGGCTGGTGCTGGTGCTAGGGGCAGCTCATGAGGAAACGCGGTGCTGGACACCCGGCCCACCGAGACAACACATCACATCTGCTGGAGAGTGAGAGGCTGGATATTTGGGGGAAAACAGACTTGGGGCCCATGGGGAGAAGGTGCAAGCAGCCATGGCATGCAACAAGTGGGAAAAGCCCGAAAAGCAGCACTTACAGTGGGACCCTGAGAAGAAGATGAACAGGGAACAAGCCACAGGGAACAAGCCACAAGGAAAGTTCAAGGGGAAGTGAACTGCATAAGAAGAAAGCAAGGGAAGGGAAATGACATCAGGGAGGCACAGCCAGAGAGAAGAACTAGGAGTCACAAAAACATTTGGACATGTTAGGGAGAGAGAGAGAGAGCAACAAAAAAAACAGCTGGAAAATGCACCAGAAAAGATAAGGGTGTTCCTAGCTATCTGTCAATGCTGTAATGAGTCAGAATCACTGAATTTCCGGTCTTCTATTCAAACGTAAACAATTATTTCTTCATCTGTATTGCAGTGGTGCCCCAAAGGGTGCCAATCAACCCACAGCATGTCAGGGTTATCCTCACTCCAGAGACCTTGCAATACTGCCAGCACTTTTGCTGGAAGGCAAAGAGCAGGGGAAGGGTGCAAAGTTGTCAGGAGGGCATTAAGCAGGGGCCTTAATAACTGGTTGTTGGGGTTTTTTTGTTTGTTTTTTCCAACAAACCTGAAACACTCTGAGAGGCTTACTCAGAGATTAGCCTGGATGACACCCCAGTGGGACAGCCTGGCCCTCATCAGCTCTCCTGCTCCTCTTTGGCCTGACGATGTGGCCTACAACTAGATACTCTCCTCCTCCTCTGCTTCCCATAGCTGAACCCTCCACACTCACAGTAACTCTTACCTCGCATAGTCAGGGACATCTAACCCTTGGTTTAGACAATGAACTAGGGAGAAGGGGAGCAGTGATGGACTGACCCTCAGTAGAGATGATCGTATTCTCAGACAGTGAAATCTTAAGATCTGTCCATTTTGCTCTTCCCTTTGTGCCCATAGACACAAGAAAACAAGTAATTATAATAAAGAGAGACTACCTTTCCTAGGTACGTCTTCTGACCGTATGTCAATGTGTGCCTGCCTTACCCTTTACTTTATATTTGTCAGGAAAAGCTAAGTAAAGGTTGTATTCACTGCTATTTGCCCTGGTCCTGTGGTACGCAGCCAGTGCAAAATTCAAAGACAACTCAGGACGCTATCACCAGTCCTACTAATGATATTTTTCGCTCCCTTTATTTAGTACAAAGCAAATCATACCCAGGGTGCTTAATTTTCTTATAAAAAAAAAAAAAACAAAGACATTAAACATATTTGCTTTTCAGGTTTGAATACGCCATCTCTCTGATGCAGTGTTTCTGACTTCCTAGGGACTGCCTGTCTAGAAATGTTTGTGAGAGCTGCTCGCTGTACAAACACACCTTTAGGATCCACTTTTAGTGAGCACTTCCCATTTAAATTCCTGCAAGTCAGTCGTGAAGCAGAAGGGTCGCTGAATAGACTTTGGTCCTTACAATCGCAATCACTTTCTGAAGAGCAGGAAGTTTCCTCAGGCAGCAAAAATATGTTAGCTTCATCAGCAAGACAGCACAGATTGAGGCTGTTGGCACTTAATGTATGTAAATTGCCAGGAATCCCGAGTCACCCTTCCAAACCAACTCTTCTGAAGGCCACGCGCTGCGCTCTGCCTCTCAAATCCTCCACAAGTCTTGACCAACTCTTGTGGCACCGGGCTATTTCTGGAACGAGCAAGCGAAACCCTGGCAGAGTTATTTTGTACTGAAAAGGACCGCATCTTTTGTAATGCTGTATTTCAAACATGTAGCAGAGAGCAGGGAAGCAACATGGAAGAGAAGCGGTCTACGTTCAGACCTTATCTTTTGCAGCGACTGGCTTGTGCGATAGCCGAATCACTGGGTTCCTCTGCCTACTCTTCCTTATGCAAACAAGGGGAAGTGATACTTAGTCATTATTATAACATCTAGGGATGCAAATTACTGTGTCAATGATTACTGTTTGTTCTCAAAATACATTCCATTTCCCTTTATCCCATTTACAACACGGGATTAGTCACTTCCAATGTTATAGAATCACAACCATTCATTCCTTGAGATGAAGTACTGGTTTCCCTAAAAAGAAAAGCATCTCTTCGAGGTAGGCCACTGTTTAACACTAGGGTATACAGGATCAAGTTGCTTAGATACTGGGGTGATGGAGGCTGTTAAGTACAGAGGTGACCAATAAACAGCACTAAAAAGTGCATAATATATTGAGGATATAGCAAATGCTTGTCTAATGTAACATCTGATGGCTAATGAGGATTTGTAACTCATCTGTAAGAACCGCTTTGCTTTCTTGCAATGATACTGATTGCATCAGGAATTTCATAGCAGTACAGAATAGTACATAAATTAAAATCATTAGACTGATGGGATACACAATTATTAGCACACATCAGTGTGCTTCCTTCAATGTGGATTTTACAAAGTGAAGAAATAACTTCAAGAATCAACCTACATTTTCATGTTTTTGCAAAGGAGTTTTTTGCTGCTGTGTGTGTAATAGATAGTGCCAACTTCTCCCTCACTGAATTTGGGATTGTAAAAAGTCTCTGATCCCTGACTACATATTGTCCTAGCAAGGAAGGAAAATGTTTTATTGAAGCCTGCCTGAATTTTGAATGAGCTTTAATCACTGAGATACTGTAGACAATTACTGAGGCTATGGCTACACGCAAAATTGCAGTGAGGGAACTGAAGGTTACAAACTGATAAATCAGCTCAAGCCCATATGAAAATACTCTTCTTGGCTTAGATTAGAGTAGGGTCTATATAACCTTCTTTGTAGGTAGGAAGGAAGTTACAATTCCTATACATTTGGATTCTTACAAGGTTTTGACACCATTCCACACGACATTCTCATAAGCAAACAAAGAAAATACAATTTAGATGATATCCTCAAAAAGTAGGTGCGAGACTCATTAGCAAGATACCTTTAAAAACAGTTGTCAATTGCTCTCTGTCATACTTAGAGGAGTTTTCCAACGGGGTCTTTCCAACATCTGCGTGGAATCCATTTTATGCAGTATTTTCATTAACAACCTGTGACGAGGGAATAAAGAGTACTCATAAAATCTGCAGACATCATCTAGCTGGGAGAGGATGCAAACAGTTTGGCGGATGGACTGAGAATTCAAAATGATCTCGCTAAATTGGAGAAAATCAACGACTCAGTAAAGAAAAGTGCAAAGTGCTACACTTAAGAGGAGGAAATCAAAAGCACAAAGAGAAAATGGGGAACAAGTGGCCCGGCAGCAGTACTGCAGAAAGGCAGCTCAGGGTGTGAGCCATGAACTGAACAGGAGTCAACAGTGTGATGCTGTTCCAAAAAAAAGGCAAAGTTAATGCTGGGTGTTGGGTGCACGACACAGCAGGTACTGTTTTGCTCCTCCTGGCACAGGAAGGCCATCCACAAACAGGAGATTTCGGAGCTGAGCAGCAAATCTGAGAAGAGGTTTTGAAAGCAATGTCCTCTGAAGAAAGAGTAAAGAAGGCTTGTTTAAGAAAGGTGAGGCTAGAGAACGGTGGGGTAATTGCTGGCTTATAAAGCTCACATCTTCTTACTGACCATTGGGAGCAGGACAAGACATTTCTTTTCAAAACAAAGGCTCCAGCAATGTATGAAAACCTTTGCCATTTATTCCTAAGGGACTGAAGTCGAGGAGGCACCAAGGTGGCTGTGCACAGTGTCGTTCAACCTACTGCGACAGACTTCATCGGGGATGCTGTAGGTGTGCTCAGGCCTGCCAGTAGGCAGCAAGCGTAGGATGCAAATGGAAACGAGCTCAAGGCATCTGTACAGGGTTACCACAATTGAACTGTGCCACCCCAGAAATGAAGACAAAATGATTTATTTTGCTATAAACCCCAGAGATGGCAATATTTAGTTTGACAGCGAGGGCAGAGCAACTTCCTTCTATCTGTCAAGTTACAAAAAGACCCTGTGGCAGCTGGTGCAAAAAGGCCATGAATTATGTCCCTAGACTCTTCTGAAGCTGTTTCTGAACATCCTGGTGAGGAGATCCCAGGAGGCTTCCAGGGACAATAAAAAGTGCCTAAGCTCTTGCCAGTATAGGGAGTCTCTGCTTTTGTCTCCTGTGCCTTGCCTACATCCATGTGGACATTTTGTGTTTCCGTAGCTGCTAGTCTCTGCTGTGACTTAACTGAAAAAAAAGGACAATATTTTCCTCTGCAATTTCAATTCTCCTTAAAGCTGGCTGCTGTTTCTTTGAATACTGGAGCTTTGAATTTCATTGAGGAAACAAAACAATCGAGAAAAAAAAAAAAAAGAGAGAGAACAATTTTGGAACCCACCGAGTTTTTCACCGTTTCTCAACCCAGAGAAGGAAAGCACAGCCAATGGTTAGTGGCAAATAAGGTTTTGCTAACCTCCACTGTTCAAATTTATTTACGAACGTGCCGTTTCTTCTGAATGAAGTGAGGGTAGCAGATATATATTTGTTTTCTAAAACAGTTGAGAAAACATAAGGTTCTAGTAAAAGTTGTTAATCTGGAAAGCCGTATGGAAATCCATCATCATCACTTAGGAAACTATATCCTCTGTAGCAGACCCGTAGCTGGAAGGACGCGACGAAACTGAACTATGCTGATTGCTGTGGAGTCGGGGAGCAGAAGTAGCACGGTGGAGGAGTGCATGGCTCGGTGGGCCAAGGACTGGCTGGGCATGTAGCAGGAGCTGGGACAAATTGGACTTGCTGCGTGACACTGTGGGGAAAGCATTTCACCTGTCCCTGTGCCACATTAGCGCCAACGATAAAACGAGATAATGATCCTGGCTTTTCCTCATAAATAACTTAAACTGACTTTCCTTATAAAAAGCATTCCTTACAGGCCCACAGATGACAAATACTACATAGGAGATAACAGGCTCTGTGGCCTTTTTTTCATTTCAGAATGAAACGCATTTCAGAACCCAAGTACCTTGGTAAAACAATTACAGATGCTATTCTTCTTAAGGGAAACGTGCTTTCAAAATGTGTTACTCATCTATAAAAAAAAACAATTCATTTGGTTGATTTAACTGTATTAGCTAGCATCTAACCTGCAGTAATTTAATTGCAAATATTGCAAAATTAAAAGTTACCAGGCAGCCATCAGTGTTCATGATACTACATCTTTTTTACACAGAAATTGAAAGTATCTGAAGCACCCTATAAAATAAGCAAAATAATCACTAACTAAAGACTGGTGTGTTGGTTTTTTGTTTTGCTTTTTGCTAACCTTTTGGATTAGAGTTAAAACACGTAATTTCACTGATAAGGCACAGCATATGACTACTTACTCAGGCCAGAAACCAACCTACACCAGCACTCACTAAAAGATTTGCTACAGCCCAGTGTAACAGAGATCCCCTGAGTGCCAGTGACTAATGAGTCAAAGAGGTGTTTTGTGACCACAGTTCCTGGGAACGCATCTCCTCACAGCTAAGCACTTTGATACATAAGCAGAGAAACAACCCAATACCACAGACAGAGCTGGTTCACCCAGGGAACTGACTCTCTGGAAAGACCCTGTGCACACCTCTTTCTTGAAATGCTCTTGAAGTTAAGTGGCTTCCCATACAGTGGTGCTTCCCCTCTACTTGCAGGCTGAAGCTAAGGCACTGGCTAATGCCTATTGGTGGCCCCAACATGCTGCCACACATTGGAGAAGATAAAAAATACTGGTCTGTTTTACCTTCTTTCTGCCCATGCCCAAACAATTTTGATTAGTCAGGGAGCATTTGGATTGTTGTGGAGACCCGGTACCTTTTTAAGCAAGATGGCTTATTTGTTGTTTTATTTTTTTTCTGACTTTGGCTGGGGCTTAAGAAGCAATGTTCCTGTTTTAGCCTGGGGACCTGGGGCTTTGTTCCCACCATGTTCCAAGAATCATTCTTCTCTTCTAAAAATTATCAAGTGCTGAGCTGGTTTCTGGTGGAGACAACAGAGCAGATGAACTTGACCTGGTTAGCAGGAACATACTGATCTCATTGAATACTTCTGATGAAGTATCCAGTTGTATTAGTTCAGTTAGGATCAAAAAAACTTCATTTCCTCAAGGTGGAAACGTCCCATTATCTTAAGAACACAACCGTAAAGTTCAGTTCTTCAGCTTTGTCAGGACAGGGGTCTTCAACCAAGCCACCTCTGGTCCTGCTGGCACTCCCCTGCTGACAGCGCTATTTCTCTGTACAGGCAGTAGTTTGTGAGACTCAGCTTAGACCTTTCACAACACCCTCTTAGCACTTTCCAAGAGCCATTTAGCACTTAGCACAGTAAGCAATATGTGGCCAACAAGATGGGAATATAAGAGGGATCTATTAGGGACTACTGCTGTTTGAGGGAATTTGTTTATTAAAGCAGATGATAATATCAGAAGTACTAATAAGGTGCTGCGGTAGGCAGCAGAAAATAAGGCTAAATATCTCCAGGCTCTGGATCTGACACCTTTCTAACCAAATCAAAATCTTCAGTTACCAGAGGCTCAGTGGTATTTATTCCAATATGTATTTATTCCAAATATAGTATGTTTGAATGTAATCAACATCTCTTGAAGAACTAGCTGATCATCCAGTTATTCCCCCTTTAAAATAAGTATGCACTACACGGGAGTGAAAAAGTGCCTGTGGAATATCTGTTAAAAGGGATATAATGTTTGGTGAACTGCTCCAGGATAAGCTGCTCCTTAAAAGCTTCCTGATTCTTTCTTTCGTGTAGCGAGTCCATGTGTCCGTGATTTGGACTTCAGACTGTGCATCAGGAAGTCTTCCGTGTCCGGTACTCTGCTCGCTGCACTTAGCTGCAGGTGGGCATCTCTGCAGTGGCTGGGAAAGCTCTGCCCGTGCCTTCTGTGGCCTGGACAGCTCAGCCTGCAGTCTTTTATAATCCCTTATATATCTGTCCTTCATATTTCTAACCACAGACTATTTTCTCTATAGTTTTCTACCAAATGCAGTACACAAATTAGTGTACTCAGCTTCTCTGGCACATTTTGAATCCCTTTTTCTTGCAGATCTTTCCTAAGTTAGCATGAGTTTACAGATTTTTCTACTAATCCTATGTTCCTGCTTCTGCGGAATTTGCTTCCTCTGTGTGAACTGGAGACAGGTGGGCAGCCCAAGGCAGCCAAAGGAGTGTCTTCTATGAAGAAACCACAGATCCTAGCATGTGGTGAGCCTACATCAAATATAAAATATGAAAGATACTGACACTGCAATGGCACCGGCGATCAGCTCTTGCTTGTGTGACGAACCTGTGAAGATGCCCTTATGCAACTCTCCATAAAATTAATACGATCTGCTACTGTTTACAACACTTTGTGAGCTGTATATATATTACCCAGTTTGGTCCACTGTCAACAAAAACAATGCCTGTGTAAGCTTCCATGTTCTTATAATCATATGTTACCTACCACAAGGTTGATCACTTCTTGAATAAAGAGTTTTCCCAATACTCAAGTGCTACGACCCCCTTATAAATCCTATTTTTAGCAAGGGTGGGGAGGAACCCCTTGGAAACTGGATTAACTCCACCTTTATTTTTATTTCCAAGCTTTGTTTGGATTCTGTTTTAATAGAGCACGTGGTTTTGCAAAAGACAGGTGTTTGATACAATTCAGAATGTGAGTCAAAAGGCTACAAAAGTGGAAGGAATGTATTCCTTGCTTATCCCATCCTCCTGCACTGCAGTCCTAGGCTCCTGCAGGGAACAGATGACACGACACCAGCAACATAATGGCACACAGCGAGCAGGAGTGCTTCTCACTGCATGGCCACATTGCTGCCGGAGCACTGGAGACATACCGGAGCCAGCTGCCAGCTAGGAACTCCTACCAGGCCAGCCACAGCTGCAGGGGGTTTAGTGCCTGGGTCTTTCCCCAGCCTCTCAGGAAGTTTGTAGTTGGCATGAAAGGTCACGCTGCTCTCGATATGCCAATTAGTAACCACGCTGTCAGTCAAAACTGGCTCTACCATATGAACTGCTGCTACACCTGAGTTACAGAGTCAGCTTTCCTGCGTAGGAAACAAAACCACAGGCCGCCTGGACAGCTAATCTGCATCCTGTAACCTCTTCCTCCAACATCTTTGGTACTTAAATCTGCTTCTGCATCCAGGAGGGTCTGGGTACCACTGAGGTGGTTTTATTCAGTCTGCTGATCTTTTTAACTAGAAGGGGAAGGTTCCCTCATTCCTTCTTTATGTGAAACTAAATTGCTCTTACATAAATCCTCCCCTGCACCTTCAGCCCCTCGTTACACCTTATTTCAGCACCTTTGGCCCCATTACACCTTGGTGCTGCCTTCCAAACAGCACACTCCTGACCCAGCGACTTGTGAGGCTGCCGTGACCGTGGTACATGGGCGCTGGCCTTGTCTGGAGGCAAGGGCTGCTGCAGCTGTCCCGGACCCCTCTGGAGGCTGCGGCAGTGTCTGTACCGCGATACCTGGAGGTACGAAGTGTCTGGCAAGGGAGCTTTCGCTGCCTAGGCCTCAGACCTCTCTGTCAAACCCGTAACAAACACAGAGGAAGCTGCTCACCAAACCTCCATCTCCAAACCCCCAGGCTGCACGAGGCCGGGAGAACCACAGGAACACCCTGAGCTGGAAGGGACCCACAAGGATCACTGAGTCCCACTCCTGGCCCCACACAGGGCCACCCAAAATCAGTCCGTGTGTCAGAGAGCGGTGCCCAAACGCTCCTTCAACTCCAGCAGGCTCCGTGCTGTACCCACATCCCTGGGGACCCTGCCCCAGTGCCCGACCACCTCTGGGTGCACAACCTTTCCCTGACACCCAGCCTGAGACCCCCACCGCTGCCCGGCCGGCCGCTCCGTGCCGTGCCGGGGCGGGGGCTGATGGCGGCGGGCCGGCCCCTCCCTCCCCCCGGCCGCCATCTCCATGCCCGCGGCGGGGGCGCCCCCTGGCGGCGGCGGGCCCGAGCCCACGGCCGCACCGAGAGCGGCGCCGCCCGCCCGCCGCCAGGGGGCGCCCCCGCCGCGGGCCGGCCCGGGCCGAGCGCGTCAGCGTCAGCGCGCCCCAGCCCCGTGATGGCGGCGGGGCCTGCGGCAGGCCCTGAGGGGACGGCGGCGGCGTTCTGGGGGCTCGCAGCCGCCGTGGGGGCTGTGTTTGGCGGGGGGCATGGGCCGGACGGGTCTCCGCCTGTACCCGCCGCCCCACGCCGAGTCCTGCGAGCTGAGGCTGGCCCCGCTCCCTCATGCTGGTGCTGGAGGGCAGCACCATCTGTGCTCAGTGCGCTGCTTCGTGAAGCTGACGTGCTTCACAAGTTGCCGTCGGTCACCCCATAAGTACCGTTCCCCGCATGTAATCTGCGGTTTTCCCCCCCTTCTTCCACAGTTCCGCAGCTGTTTTCTCCGCTATGAAGAGCAGCAAAGAATTAGGGGGTCCAAGAAAAAAAAATCACTTTAAAAGGACGCAGGGAGTGAAAATACACCATCTCAGCTCTGCCCAATTTTGCCCAAAAGATTGATAACTGTAGGATATGCAATATATGCCCATATATTTAACCAGCACAGGAGGTGGCAGGTTTCAGGACTAGAGCAGCTGTGCAACTTGCAATATGGCAAGTTGTGTGTTTTTTCATTGAGAGGTTGGGTGCAAAGGCCCAGGCCAGCCAATTTTCAAGAATAAAAATATATATATATATATATATATTTACATACATGTATATATATATCCAGAAACAAAAAGGGACAGAAGTAACCCATTCATTTTGAAGGCAAAGGTTAGGTGGCACAGAAGTCATCTGAATTGCCCAGCACCTATGTGTTGCTTGCCTTACCTTCACAGGTCAAATAAATTGTGAAAGCGATGCGAAAGTCTAAGTGCCGAGGCATCTGGGCTGTGTCACAAAGCCTCCTGCTGCTCTCTGCTTTCTGGGAGCTAAAAGAAAATTCTCTAAGTTGCTGAGTTGAATGCTTCTTCCTCCCTCACAAGCTTTTGGAGGTGACAGATGTTTCCTCAGGGCCTGTTATTTTAGACACCTCCACGATTTTTATATCTGTGCAAGCCTGGTGGGTGGAATTGGATGTCACAGACAAGCTCAAAATAACTCATAGACTCTGATACCTACTGGCCCATGTAGAAAATCTCCAGGATCAAACTGAATCACATTATATGTGCCTGGCAAATGCACTGAGATGTACAGATGGAACAGTGGTGGGTTAAAGTGAAGTTGAAATGTTCTGTGGAGAGCGCTGGCAAGGACTCTGCAATAGCACTGTGCATGGCAGAATCACCCTGGCTTAGCCTTAATGGGTATTTACTAGGGTCCGCAGTAGCATATGGGAAAAACAAAAACAAAACAAAACAAAACAAAAAAAACACTATTTAGAAAAATTTAGAAAACTAGGTAATTCCCTATATGGTCATGACACAGAACAGAACAGAAGGCATTTGGCCTGTACGGTAAGAGGTTCAGTGAGATACCTGGACAGATGGCATCGCAGAGCTGTGCTGGGATGTGCCTGAAGCGTGGCCAAGGACCTTGAAGCCTGCTCCCAGGGCCCTTTCCCAGGGGAATGCTGCTGTGCGACCCTGCAGCCTCAAGTCATTAATGCCTCGTCACATATTTTAGGATAGCCCAGTGGAAGAGGCAGACAAATCTACACGTGTCCAGTCCTTCAAAAACAGAAATTTGGTTTGTGTTTGTGGCACATAGGGATCTATCATGCTGAAAGCAGAGTTTGAGGGTTAAGATGTAAGGGAGTATTCTCAGGTGAACTTTTCAAAAGCTGATTTCTCTGCTTCACTCCACGTGCAGAGCCGAGGGAGTTTCACCCAGCTGCTCATTAAGGATCCCAGTTTTCCCTGCGTACAGGCTGGCCTCCTTTGTGTACAGTTCACAACCTGTGTTCGCTGTGAGATGATAATATTTTCCAAGGCTGGGCCATTTGGCCATGCCAGCGTCTGAGGCACGGAGAAGCACTGCAGAAAGGGCCTGGGTACACTCAGCCACACCCGTGTCCAGCCGAACAATGTCCATAGCTGCCAATGTAAACCGCGCGAAAGCAGTGAATGCAGAGTGACAGAGCTTTACCTCCTTGTGGGGAGCAGAACTGGCGGTGGGGGACCCAGACTCCTAGAGGATATTCCCACCTCCAGGGAGAATGTATCTCGCCTGGTTTCCTGACAGAGTTTCTGCTGTAGCACAGCCATAGCATGTCATCTTTGCATTTACATTTTTTTGATTTTTTTTTTTCTTTCCAAAAATCACCCTCAAGTCTTTGTTTTCCCTTACCCAAGTTCCTTCCAAACACTGGTTTTAACCTCAGTGCTCTCTGTATTCCTCTTCAAGCTCCAATATGTGATGATTCAGCCCCCCTCAGGCCTGACCCAGTGCTTTCTCCTGGGAATTGTCCAACCTGCCGTTTTAATTCATTGGAGTTGATTTGGATTCAGCTTGTGCTCCTATCCTGTTCTTCAAGGCCACATGACTTCTAGTCTTTCCTCCCATCTTCCAGCCTCCTGTCCTCAAAGCTGTTTGCTCTTCCCTTTCTTTCTTTTGAGTCTTTGTCAACAAGTGTTGCACAAAATGATATTTTCAGATGTACGATGAAAAGGGTAGGAGAAATCAGCCCAGCTCTCAGAGGTGCCTGTAAAAGAAACATTCTTAAAATGCCTACAAAGGCTTCAGCCAAAAGATTTTCATTTTTAAGGTGATGAACAAATAATTTGGTCAGAGTGAAAATAGTTGTGCCAATAATGCTGCTGTGTCCTAAGGGATTTAATTTGCCTATCCTACATTGCCAGACTTCCCTGCTTACACATGTCTCAGTCCAGAGTACACTTCTCATGTTGCATCACAACCTGTGCCACTCTTGCAGGAGGAAAATAATGCTTCTTTGGAAAACTTGGGGGAATTTTTAAGAGGCACAGCAAGAATAGAACCCAAGGCCATGAGGTGGTTCACTCTTACCCAGCACATTTTGGACTTGGCTGTCCAAAACATTGGATTAAGACAGCGGGATAAGGGGTATACAATTGCCATTCTGTCTGGTAGGACATTAGATCATCTGCTCGCACAATATCCTGATGTGCTCATGCACAAAAGAGTGTGGAGGCAGCTCCTCTGATCTTGAGCCTTTTGCTGTAGTGGAAAAATAACATATGATGTAATTGTAGTTTGGTGGTGCGTTTGTTGTGTGTGGTTTATTTTTTTGTTTGTTTTGTTTTGTTTTTTAAAAGAAAGGCCTCCCAATTCTCCTGTCACTAGTGGCAGTCCAGGAAACTTTGTGTTTATTAAGCACTGTGTAAATTTGCAGCTCGCTCTAAATGAATAATCAATAGCAATGATAACAGCAGCAAAGTGCTTAGTCCAGCTCTGGTAATAACTCATGACTGCTAGCTTCTTGATAAGGTCACTTGTGTTACACGGGCACCTCCTCTCCATATGAAAGCGTGGGGAGGAGAACAGAAGATATTTGTGCTCGCTAACAAGAAAGGGAATGCTGCAAACATGTTCCTTCCAGCAGCTGACAACGGCAGGCAACAACCTGAAGGACTCTTTTAAAAGTGGGCTGCAAACACACGCTTCCTGGTGTAGGAAATTAAAATCCTAACAAGCACCTCCTTGCTAATGGTATCCTTTTTTTCATCTCTTCTCACAAGCACGTGCGAAAGGTGAATCCCCAGCACCCCAGAATGGCATTTCTGGAGGACCAGCAGAGCGATGAGCCGGCCGCTGCTGTGGCTGACCCCTCTGGACTCGGCTCCATCAGCAGTGCCACCGCGGGGCTGCCGTTAGCAGGGCACAGCTTCACATCTGGGGTCACCGAGTGTGTGCTGGGAGCCTGCTTCCACCTCTGCCCAGGCTTCGTGCGGCTCTCCCAGCAGCTCTGCCTGCTCAGGCTGCCCTGCTCCTCTCCAGACAGGTAGGTGGAAGGGCTTCGGGGTTTTTACAGCTGGGTTGGTACCACTGGCAGTCACCAAGCCTACACCATTATAAAACAGCTTGTCTACCACACACATGGCTGCGTTTCTCATTGCCCTCCCACCTCCCACCAGAGCGATTCCCTTAGTGGTGGAACCGCTGCAGGCAGCTGAGGTTGGCTCCGTGCAGTCTGCTGCTCCTCCACCAGCTCCCTTTCATCCCACTTTAGGGTTCCCAGATGGTTTGCTGCCATCCGCCCGGCCTCCATCGCGACCTCTCCCAAGGAGTTCGCTGACAGCCGTGAGGCTCCAGCCATAATCTCTTCCCTGCCCACCTCTGTCAGTGAGCCTCGCCTCTGTGCTAGGTTCACGGTCGCCTCTGGGCTTTTTCTCTGCCTTGCTTCTGCAGTAAATCAAGTCCACCTGCACATCAGTTCCCTTCTGCCAGCTTCTCCCCCCCCCTCTGCCTGCTAACCTATCCCTAGATCCAGTGACCTTCAGCAGGGGAAGAATCCTCCTTAAGAGCCTTTTCCAAAAGGGGCACTCCCACTGTTAAATAAAAATCACACACCAGTAATAATCACCAGAGGGCTGGCAGGGACTTCAGCGAGCCTTTGAAGCCATCTTCCCCCCGCCCCCTGAGGTGGAGTCACCCGGAGCAGTGTGAAAGGCTTCTAGCCATCGGACCACAGCCCCAGCAGCCCCCTGCGACCCAGGAGACCTTCCTGGGAAGAAAGCACTTTCTTGAGTGCAGCCGAAATCTTTTCTCCTGCAGATTAGGCCAATTATTGCTTGTCCTTCTCCTAGCGGAGCTGGATCACAGTCTGCTTTATAGCAACCTTTTATATAATAACAAGACAGCTTTTAGAGTAACTGAAAAAGAGGCGTTTGCTCACTTGCAAAGTCAGGACATTCCCTGCCAATGAACATTCTTTGTCGGGGATCCTTTGCCAGCATAGGCTGAGCACTAAGCCCCACAATCTGCATTTTCCTTTTGAATGACTCCCACAAAATAAACCAAATATCACATCCAAGGAGATTTATTACATCCCTTCCAAGGGCGAAACATTCCTCAGCTACATTCCACTTCTGTCTTTTGTGCTTAGGAAAGGGGAAAAAAATCTCTGTGATGCCTCTGGATCCCACCCCTCGAGGGCTTCTGTCATTAATAAAGCCGAGCAGCTGGAGCCAGATTTCAGGCTACTTCTGAATGGCTGGCGCAGCGCTGCTTGCGGGAGCAGCACCGCGAGGGCATCGCGAGGCGGCCGGGGAGGAATCCTGCCTCTGCTAAAGGACGGATAAATCGTGGCAAGGCAATTCCTCAGTTCAAGCACCTCTTGCTGTTCTGAGTGACACCCTGTCCCTGTGGCAGCAGCTGCCAGAGTGGATCTTCTCACTTCCTAGCTGCTCTGGCTTCTCCTGCCTCTGCATGATGCAAGAGCTTGCAATGCTTTTCGGGAGCTTGGACGTGCTCTCGGGGACTCTGCTTGAAGCAATTGCTCTCTCTAGGCTTTGCAGCAAAGCTTTTATCCAGATGTGTAAAGGAGGATGTGTATAGAGGGAGGGCAAGGGGGTGAAATCTCTGTTGTGTTATCTGAGCTTAATTAAGCTTCTCCCTAAGCAGCCACTAATTGATTGACCCCAGGACTGCAAAAGGGAGCAAATTTACCCGAGCTTATTAGAAGTGCAGAGTTTAGAATTTGACTTTTTTATTTCAGAGTTGAAAACTTCTGACCGATGCATTGCTTACTGATACCCAGTGAAACAAACACCACTCAAAAAATGTTGGTAGTAGGTGGATTTGGCTTCTTAAATCCAAATGAGAGAAGTGGTGTGTCCTCGCATGCCCTTTCATCATCATTGTATGCCACCATTTATAGGTATCACTTAATTGTAGCTCTGATATTCCTTTCTGCCCCAGCCTGGGCTGTGCTAACCAGCCTGTAGTCAGTTTGAATCCATTTCAGTTTCACAGGGTTCGGAAGTATTTCCCAAAATTGACAACAGAACCCCACCCCAAACCAAAAGTCTGTTCACCCACCATGAAATGCAGCATCCACTGCAGAGGTGGGTGAGGCCAGCTCTGCGACAGCATGGGGCAATGCTGCAGCATGAGCGTTCATGAAGTGAAGGGGAGAAGATGCTGTATCCATGGGGAGCCACAGGAGGAACGAAGGGAAGAGGAGCATGCCCTCGCAACTGGCTGGGACACTGACTTTACCAAACATACTGAGATCATTCCAGTCCGATGGTGTTCAGATCTGTCTCATGCCATTCAGCCCCCAGGCAGACCCACAACAGCACAGAGCAGGATCTTGGATTTTTGTTGGTGATGTTTGACACGATGAAAGCTCACCCCACTGGGACTGAGACACAGTCTGAGACACATGCATGCCTGAAGGTGATGGAGAACAACACGAGCATGAGGCGGCTGGAAGAGCAGCCGCTGGCCAGGTGAAAGAAGGTAGTTTAAAGGCCAGCTTTCAAAAACAGCCCAGCCGAAGCTGTTGGTATCACTCAGAGCCTTATCTTTCACAGTGGCTCCAGTCAGCCTTAGAGCCATCTCAGCTGGGCTTTAAAGCTATTTGGAGCATGGGGGGAAAGCCCTGGTGGGCTGGAAACTGAAGAAGTTGTGTGAGCGTCCTGGGTGTGAGGTGTTGCTGCAGATTTGAACTTTCTCCAGTCAGCCCGTGAGCTGCTTCCCTTTTTGACCTCGCTAGGACAGACTGGTGTCCCATTCCCTCCTATTCGCTGTCCCGGAGATGCTCACCTCTCCCTTCCCAAGAGGTTTCCATGTATTCTGCAAAGCTTTGAATGAAACTGTCAGCTGAGCAGCACCATGGAAAAATGACACCTATATTACACATTTTTTACCACTAATAAAGCTTTGCAGCCGTGGCTGCCTAGCCCTGTCCTAGTCCTGTTTGTCTGTAGGCCCTGAGCACTCTGGAGGTGCTGACCTGTCTCTTCTGTTATGTTCAACATCAGCGAGCATTGACAGGAAAGTGCCAACTTTCACGCAGTGTTCGAAGGGCACTGGTTTGTGGGGTCCCTGTGGTGGCTGCAAGAGTACGTCTCAAGGCGTACCTGTGAGGAAGAGGGACTGCTGTTCTCTCAGAGGTGAAGTAGCATTTGTCAGCCAGGAGAACTGACCCTCCAGAAGATGCTGCTGAGGAACGAGAGAAAGCCTGGTGTCTCCTCTCTGGAGCACACAGGCTTCTCCGTCCTGAGGAGGACACTTGAGACCCTCACAACCCTCCCCCTCCCGCCTTCTCTGTCAGCCTCTTTCTCTTTCTTCTTTTCCTCTCTCCTCAACCACACCCACTATTTAACCATTTAGACATAAAAATAAAAAATAAAAAACCACCCAACCCACTAGACAGAGGGTTTGCTAAAGAAGGGTAATTTTAAAAGTAAGTCTTTGAGGTCAGCGGGTAATTGTAACATTGGGACTGTGCGATCCAAGACAAAAATACTCCGCTGGGTATCTGGTCAAGGAGGAGAGGACGGCAGCCTGCTGTGTGGGAAGAGCAACTTACACAGGATGGGTCAGGCAGCGAAAGACCGGGCAAACCTACCTGCTGGCACCAGGACAAATGTTTGTGTGGGACACTGCAAGATGCTCGGCCTGCAACGGGATCAGAGAGCTGCTACGGCCTTGTAGGCCGGGCCCTGCTGTCGGACACTAAGCAGCCTTTCACCTCTGTCCTTCCTAAAACTGAGCTGCTCTCACGTTTGCTCCCAGGTGAAAGCACCATAAAAATCAGGCTTTTACTGTGAAAGAAGTTAAGAGTACCTGAATTAATGCCTCTTTTGTTTTCATTGCAGGATGCCCGGCCACCAGCTCTCCAAGCTTTCACCACAGTTCAGCACTTCCCCTTCCCAAACCACTGTCTGGCCATGAAAGGGATTTATTTTTAATCAGAGGCCAGCAGCGGCTGCAGGGGTCTTTACTTTGTGACCTTCAATTCTGTTTCTAGGAGGAGACAGTGGGTTTCAGTACCTTCTTGCTGTGGCCGTCCCTGGGTCAGCCCTTCCCAGAACAAATGCCACTGATGCAGGAGGGCTCGCTGCTTCCCCTTTATTTAAGTGCTGGTTACATAGCTCCGCCAGGATCCATTGCAGTCGTAAACCACGCTCCAGGGATGAGCAATTTAGGGTTTGGAGTGGACCAGCCCTGGAGACCTCATGCAATTGTTTTTCATCTTTCTTACACCCACAGATTTGCTAGAGGAGAGTTGCGCAGAACCCAGAGAGTTTCTGACTTGAATTTGAGTTGGGAAAGACACACAAAAGAAAGGAATTTGTGTTGTAAATTAGATTTCTCAAATTTCAGTGATTTGTCATGGAAATGTGGTTCAATCTATGCAGTCATAAAAAACATTTCACATGTTCAGCCCCTTCTTGTGCTATTAACTTCCCCAGTGTGGCATGGTACAGTGACTGTAGGAGGTAAGGTTACTTTCAAATCGGCTGTGGCAGAACACAGACTCAGCACCCCAGCTGGGGAAGCATTAAACCTGCAAAATGAGGATTAACCTAGAAAACATTCCTCGGGTCTACTGATCTATGCTGGAGGACTGGATTTTTGGCTTGAGTTGTTTTCTGCCCCTTCTGAAGTTTCCAGTGGGGCACAAGCCTCTGCTGCTCTGGTTTGCTCCTGGCTGTTCCCCCTGCAATTGCTGCTCCGGAGTCGAAATGACTGCCCCAGCTGGAACCTGCAGCCCTGGCGTGACTACGCCTTGGCAGGGGCAAGGGTGATCGAAAGCCTGCACTGCGCCCCAAAGCGAAATCTGCCATTCACGGCCCAGGCTGTGGGGGTGGTCTGAAAATAACAGTGTTGAAAACGGTGAGCGGGGATTTCGTGCGTCTGCCTGCGTCGTGGCTGGGAGTGCACCTTCAGCCGGGTCTCTGCAACCATCAGAAGTCGCCTAAGGGAAGAGCGGGGAAGGTGAGGAGCTCCCACACTGTCAGGCCTCCATGTGCTCACCCCTTAGGAAATGCACTGGATGTCCCGCGACTCCCGGAGAAGGAAAAAGATCTGTGGATGCTGTTATCCCCGTTCGCCACCCGGCCCCGAATCTCTCGTTTCTCTGCCTTTGGCGGCGCAGCTGCCCTCGGGTGTGCTTGTGCATCGCATTCGGGCTCTTCGGAGGCGAGGCCAGCACGGAGAGGGGCAGGGGAGCTGGCTGCTCCCAGCGACATTTCTGCGCGCCCGCCCGCATCTGTCGCCATGGCAATGCGCGTCTGGGGCTGAGCAGAGCGTGTCTTCCCTCAAGTTGTGAGTGGAGCTCAGCGTTATTTATTTAAAGCCAGCCGTAACGAGCGATAGAGAGCGGAGAGGCACGTTACAAATCCCCTTGCGCAGGCCGTCGCCAAATGAGTCAGAGGCACCGCAGGCTGTAATCAGCCCACCTGACGTCAAAGCTCTCCATCAGAGGAAAGTGCCGCCTGGAAATGTCAACATGCCCAAGTGGGAAGGCCAGAAGGTAAATCTTTTCCTGTGCTCACTCACCGAGTGGGAAAGAACAATTAAAATCCAGCTAGGTCCCCAGACACATCTGAGCAGCAATCTGATTGAAGGCTTTTCTTCTCCCCTTCCTCTCTCGTCCCTGCCTTTAGCCGTGTGGGACGGGGCTCTCAGTTTATAGGACCTTGCTGACACAAGCCCCAGACCTGGCCAGAACGAGGTGTCACCACCAGGAACAGAGGCTCTTCAGGTAAAGTCCTGCTACTGAAACCAGCCCTCCCATACACAGAGGTCAGCATGCCACCACGAGCAGCCACAAGGCTCACATGTGGATGCCCAGGGGCGAGGACAGGAACTTTGTTTGCGTCCATGTCACTCATTGACAGCAAGTACAAGGGAGGAGGAGGAGGAAAGCAGCAGGAAGGAGACTGCATTTGCCACAGAAGGTGTCAGCCCCCCGCGGAGACCTGTGCCACAGCAATGGGCACAGCCGTGCGCCGTGGCAGAAGGGATGTCCTGTGCAGAGGTAAATGCCTTCCTAGCAGAGCTGCCTGTGGTACAGGGAAGACAAAGTGAGAAGGAGCCCTCAGCTCTGGATTCTGGAAGCCTGCTCTTCTGCACGTGTCCTAACCACAGCTTAGGTGTGCAAAGGGAGGGGGCTCGGCCACGGATGCCATCAACTGGCCTGCCCCTCCGAGGAGAGCCATCCCTAGGGGCCCCATCCCTTCCTCGCCCGCTGGTGATTGCCAGGGGTGACAAAGGGACATGCACAGGCAGCTGGGGACACAAACGAAGTAGGAAGGAAGGAAGAACATCAGATGCAAGCCACAGTGCTTAAAACCAGGGCAGCTCGCCAGTTTTGCCAAAGAACTCCCCGCGCCTGGCGCTGTGCAGCGGCCAGCACAGTGGGCTTCTAATCTTCCCAAATCACTTAACACTTCTCCCCCTTTTATTTTTGTGCTAAATGTAAGCATTTTGCTTTGGTGGCTGATCCTGGCATCGTGCCCCAGACATTACTCTGGGCTTGCTTTTGCTCTGGGAGATAAGCCTGTAATGAAGGTTTCCTCCACCATGTCTCTCGTTCCCCCGTTAGTGAAAGTCTGTAATTACCAGCGAGGGGCGAGGCAGACAGGACTGAAACAATGTCATTTGAACTGGGGTGAGACATGCCCGAATTGCTGGTTTGTGCTTTTCTCCTCTGCAGTGCTGCATGTGGATCCAGACCTCCCTGTTAACCCCTGGCCACCCGCTCCTGCAGACCCCTGCGTGCCCGCTCTGCTGGGCGGATCCTCCTCTGCTGTCCTGAGCTTCTCACGCACCCAGATTTCCTGAAGGGAGGTTATTTAGAGCATTCTGATAATGGGTTGTGCCTTCAGCTGCCAGCAGACTGCTGGAGGAGATGCCCACACGCCGAAGTTACTCTTCCCTCAGTTGTCACCCTGAAAGTTGTGTGGTGCTCCAGCAATGAAACGGGAAAGCTGAGATACAGACCAGGTGAGGCAGAGGGCTGCTCTTAGTCCACCATGGAGAACTGAAGGAGGTACAAACCAATTTTTCCCCTTCATCGATTACCTCCAAAGTAGCAAGTTTTCAGTCCCCACCCTCCGCTATTCACACCTTAACCATCTGGGGGCTTCGCTTTCTGGCCTGCCTGATCCTGCCACCAGCAGCTCAGCTGCCTTCATGAGGGGCTGAGGGGCTCTGTGCTGGAGCAAGCCTGGGCTCTCTGGTCTCATGTTCAAGGCCTTCCTTTCCCCAGGTCTTGGACTCCCTGCTTCCCTGCCTGCTGGCCCAGAAGACTGATGGGGACCTCTCCAAGTGCCTAAAGTTCACCCCAAGAAGAATAATAATTGCGGCACCGAGCTCTGTGGCTTCCCTTTCATTCCCCACATAGCACCAGGGTGCTCACTGAAACCACAGCATTCATGGATCCCTGCCATATGCAAACATGCAATTAATACGCTCTTCACTTTCCCCTGCACTTCCCAGGCGAGGGGGGAAAGAAAGCACGAGCTGTGCTGTACGTTCCCTTCACACACGCGCGTGCGTGTGTTTGCGCCTCGCTCAAGTGCTCCGGCACGTCTTGCACCTAGCTGGGCTCAGCAGTTCCCCGTGAAATGTGTCTGCTCGCAGGCAGAGCTTCACTTTGGTGCAGCACCCGCTCTGTGCAGCTGCACGCAAGGCAAGGCGAGCAATGCGACCTGCTCCCTCTCGGCACAGCGGCAGCAGGTTCACAATTTCACGGGTCTCCCCCCCAGGGTGGAAAATAGCGGAGCTAGGTGTGATTTCCTCCCTGCTGGCAGCAGGAGCAGGTGCTCCGGTACCTGCCTAGGAGGCAGGGAATAGGGAGCAGCTGGAGGGAAAAGTGTCTAAACACACCGCTGGAAGGAAATCAAAACGGAGCCGGATTTCCCGGATGAGGCGGGGCTGTTGAACACAGGGCAGAGAGCGACTCTGGCATCTGCAAGTCCTTCCTCGAAAGTTGCCTCTTGCTAGAAGATGATTTTTCTAGACTCCTCACCCCCTGCCGTCACTTTTTCACAGGTTTTGAATTGTTCCCACAAAAACTACATGAAGTCACAGCCTGAGAGCTGGGTCTAGAACTACTCGTGTCCTCACACACCGTCCCAAGGGACTGCCTGGGGGCTGCCGTGCCTCTTCCGTGGACGAGGCCAGGTCCTGTTTCCATCCTCACCATGTTCTCCACGAGAACCCCGGCCAGAGGATCCCTCCTGCAGCACAGCGGTGCGCATGCAGCAAACCAAAAACCACTGACGTATGCAGTTCGCCCCACATTCCTCAAGAAACACTCATCTGCGAGTTTGTGAAACCTCCTGGCTCGCTCCGGGGGAAACAAAAGCTCCAGCTTTGCAGGCTGCACCGTGCCCTGGATTGCTGCACACGTGTCCCAGCGCAGAGCCCGGTCCCCTCGCCTTGTGCAACAAGGGACTTGCACTTCCCACTCTCTCCCCACAGCCGTGAAGGTGTGCAGAGGCAGCAAG
Source organism: Cygnus atratus (assembly GCF_013377495.2). Classification (NCBI taxonomy): domain Eukaryota; kingdom Metazoa; phylum Chordata; class Aves; order Anseriformes; family Anatidae; genus Cygnus; species Cygnus atratus. The sequence goes on from NC_066366.1 coordinate 33,400,438, forward strand.
ACAGGGCAGAGCAGAGTAAGAGAGAGCTGGATGCTTTTGTCATGAGAACGGGGCTGATTATTCCCTTATCAGCAATGATAAAATGATCTTGGGCATCCATGTGCATCCGCAGCATCAAACGCTGCAAGGCCAGGAAGGCTTATCTGCTGTCGGTTTGAGACTTGATCAGTCTAAGCACACTCGGCTGCTGTTTCAGTCCCATGCTGCAATCAGATTGCAAATAAATCTAAATATAAGATCAGAGACAATAGAGCTGAAAAGGAATTTGAGCCATCACGTGGTGCCGCCCCTACCCAAAGGCTGGCTCCAGATCAGCCTTATATGTGTCCCAAGAGAAGTCTGCAGGACTTGCTTGTAAAGATGCTCCGGTGAGGGACACATTGCCGCTGCCCAGACACCTCGTAGTACCTTTGTGTCAGTTTTTCTGTGACCTGATCTAAAGTTTTCTTACTAAGGAGTGAGTCTGTTACCGCTCAGCCCCCCAGCATGGCGATGAAGAGAGATGATGGTCCTCCTGCCTCCCGCAGCTGTCTGAATGCCTGCAGACTGCAGGCACAGGAGCCTTCCCCCTACACCAAAGCAGCCCAATTCCCTCCATCCGTTTTTAGGACCCCTTTTTCTCCACTGCCTGTCATTCTCTCTGCCCTCCTCTGGCCTCCGCCCTGATATCCCCATCTTGCTCCAGGTGTGGCACCCCCGATGGGTATGGCATTTTGGCTATTCCACACCGGTCCTCAGCCAAGCGGAAGGGGAATTCTACACGTGTTAAAGGTTTTGCAGGAGGATTCCTAAATTTATACCCCAGCGTGCCACTTGTCTTTTTCACAGCCACGCTTTTGGCTCCCGAGGGTCAGCAGCAACACTCAGGGAGGTGACGTTTGCACTGCCCAATTTCGGTGTTTATAGATCTTTTAATCTTCAGAACAGACCTTACAATTCCTGTCCGAATGTGTCAAAGCATTTTTCCCTTCGGGCGCTGACAAACGAGCGAGGTTTTCTTTGCTTGACCTTTGGGCCGCCCGTGCTGCGCACGCAGCAGCCGCAGCTCACAGCACCTCGTCCTGCCGGCCTCGCGCCGAGGGCAAACACAGCGCGTGTCCCGAGAGGAGGCTGCCTTGCGCTCGTGTGGGCGAGGCGTGGAACCAAACATCCGTGTTTGGCCATGGATTTTACCATTCCTTTACTGTTAAGGAGCAAGCACAGCCCTCGTCTCCATGCGGAGGGAGTGTGCACCCGTGTGGGGTTCACCCTGCGGGGACGGGGCAGCCCGGAGAGGTGCTCGTCCTCGGTGGGAGAACTCTGAGGTGGCCCTGTGCCGCAGCCCATGGTTTGTTCCCAGTTTGTTACCACCACCACAGGATCCAAGTGCCACTCTATGGGAACAGCGAGCATCTCACCTGTTTAGACGATGATTTCCAAATGCCGTTGCTCCCTCGTGTAAGTAAGAGATTAAAAGACTTTGCGGGAACAGCAGCGCGACTCCATCTTGGCTGAATTTATGTCTTTGACCCTTTCACCCAAAGGCTCTTTACACTTGACTGAAACATGAGGTAAAAGTAAATGTGAATGAAAGAGCCCATTGTGTGTGCAAGCATAAAGGCTTTTGTGTGCAGGAGGCAGCGTGCGGCCGGTTGTGCGAGGAGCAGCCCAGGAGTGCCGGGGTTGTGCTGTCAGTGCTGGGACCCGCGGGGAGCACGGAGCACGAGCCTGTGGTGGCCGTGCAGAAGGAACCCCAGGGCTTGGCCGGGAGATTTTCAAATGTGGGTCTGGTCTTGGGACGCCGGCCTGTTCTCCGCAGAGCCGTGGAGCAGGGACACACCGAGGCAGCGCCGGGGCTCCTTCGGCGGGATCACTATAACTGGTTTTCCCGCTGGTGGTGGGAGCAAGGCTCAGAGGGGACGGGGATCCATAACCCTATTTACCTGAGGCCATCTAAGCTCCCCGAAGCTCTTTACCGGTGCCCAACTCCCTAATCACACAGCAGCCCAGGGGCTGCCTCAGCCGGGCCCTGCCCGCGGCGCCTCGGGGCCGGGGGTCGCCGCGCTGCCCCGGGGGGCTACCGAGGGGTGCCGGGGGGCTACGGGGGCGGGCGGGGACGGCGTGAGCGGGGAGCCCCGGCGGCTCCGGGCCGCCTGAAGGGGGTGTCGGCGCGCTAGGGCCCGCCCGCCGCTTCCCCAGCACGGGGCGGGGGCGGGCCGCCGCCGGCCGCCGGCGCTGCCCGCCCGGCCCCTGCGCAGCGGGGCACTGACAGCTGCCCGGAGCGGGGCACCGGCACGGCTCGGCTCGGCTCGGCGCTCCCCTGGCCGGCAGGAGGCTCGCCGCCCACCCCCGGCCCCGCCGCCCCATGGACCGCCGGCGCCTGGGCGGCGGGACCGAGCCGCCGCTGTGAGCCCGGCCGGCGGGGAGCGGCGGAGCCCCCTCGCCGAGCGCCGAGCCCCCGGCCCCCGGGCACCATGGACAGTATCCTGGAGCCCTTCCCCGCCGAGCGGCTCTTCCCCGCCGCCGGACCCGGCTTCCTCGACCTCGGCGACTTCAGCGAGGCGGATTTCCTCAGCAATGTGGTAAGGGGCGACCCCGGTGTGTGTGTGTGTGTGTGTGTGTGTGTGTGCTGCGGCAGCCCCTCGATGCCTGCCCGGCACCCCGAGGTGCCCGCCCCGCGGGGACACCGCTGCTTTGCCTTCGCTTCTTTTTTTTATTTTTTATTTTTATTTTTTCCTGTGCAACGGGAGCACAGTGCGGTGGGACAGCGGCGGGGGCACGGCCGGGTGGCAGCGGGACCCCAGGGACTTGGGGCTCCCCCCGGCTCTGTGCGCCCCTAACCCCCGGGCAGGGTGGCGGCCGGGCACGGAGCATCCTCCCCTCATCCACCTCGGAGCGGAGTGACTCGGGAGGGAAGGGTGCCGCCAGCCCCGAGAAACCAAAGGGGCATTGTTCACCTCCGAGGAAACTGCCCGGCCTCTCCGAGGAGTCGGGCGAGCCCCGAGTCTGGCAGCTCCCTCTGCGTGCACGGGCTCCTGTCCTGCCCCAGCACCGCGAGCCGGGCTCTCAGGGAGCATTGGTGCTGCAAACCCTGCCTGCCCCTCTGCCCTGGTGCAGGAGGGCCCCACCTCACGGGTGGCTGAGCCAAAGGTGGGCGAGCATCCCATCCGTGCCCCCATCCCACCCCAGCACCTCCTGTGCTCTCGGCGTGGCAATGTGGGCACCTCCGAGCACCGTCCTTGTGGCAGGAGCCGGAGTGATGCCAGCAGCACGGCACCAGAGCAGGAGACAGGGAGAGGAAGGCTGTAGCTGTTAAGTGCCTGGTAAATCCATTTCTTCATGCAAGATACCCAAAGATACCCAAGATACCGTTTTGCGCTGTCTCCGGTGTGGAGGAGAAAGTAGAGATGGAGAATTTGCATTTATGCTAGGTGCACTGTGCTCGGTGTATGGAGGCACGTTGGCTCTGGGAAAGAGATTATTCAGGCGGTCCCATGCCTCAGACATCTCACCAGCTCCTACTCTCTGGGATACTGCCATGCCTCAGGGACCGGCCGCGGCCGGGCACTGCAGGAGGCAGCAGAGCCTGGCTGTGTGCTCGCAGCTCCCACTGGTGACTGCAGGGCCTCAGCTGCTCCGAGACCCATCGCAGGGAGCCTTGCGTTTCCCCTCCTTCCTTATATACCCTGCATGGATGCAGCTGTGCTGGTAGAGAAGTGCTGTATGCCAGGACCATTTATTCTCCTACCTGTGCGGAAATACTATGTCTCGGCATCCCCACTTTGACCTAGTTGCAACAGGGGCTGCAGTCAGAAGTCAGGAAACCCCTTGCCCATATAGATGGTACCTCCTTATAGTTTAAATACAACTTCTGCCTGCAAACAGAGCATGAGAAAAAGAAGCTTTTGTGTAAGAGTGCCATCTGGTGCCACCTGCCAGGACAGTGTGTTCAAAATGTGTGGTGACCAGGGGTAGGCTGCCGCCAGGTTGGGGTGACTCTGGCATCGTTGTCCTCCGCTTCCAATTAGAAAAAGAAGTACTGTGTGGATTTTTCCCTAGCTGTCTGCACCACAAACTTCTGTGGGAGTGCGCGAGTCAAACTGATGCCTTCTCTTCCCAGATACGATAAACAGAGGAGATTCTGTATCTGCTTCCCACCTTCCAAATCTGTTGATGATACGTGCCCCAGAACATAATACATCAGCCTCTTTGTTCTCTTGCTGCATGACAACATGGGGGGAAGGAATATACTTACATTTTCCTACTAAATCCAGCAAACCTCCTGGGGTCTGGAGATGTGCTGAGAAGTTCTTTTTACACAGAACTGTGTGAAGCATCACCGTGCACAATAGATTGCAAAGTTGCCAGTGCGTTTGCTTCAAAGATGGGCTAACTTTTCCAGATATTGTTCAGCAAGTATTTTTCTTAGAATAGGCCAGGAATTTTGGCCATAAAATGCCAGTATGAAGCTTTTTTTTTTTTCTGAGGATGATTTCTTCTGTTCAGAACAGAAGCGGAAAGAAAGGATGGGTGAACCTTACTGCAGAGGCTGTGCTCCTCTGGGGCAAGAATTACGTGGCTCTGAACTGCTCGCCTTTCCTGAACCGTCACTCCTCATTAGTCATCTTGTTCTTTTAAAAATGGCTCTCTGCATTGTTCATCTAAAGCTGTGAGAAAGAAGTAAGGACAGTACCTCTGTAGATGCGTCCTCAAGGAAGTCTGTGTGCTTGAAACAGAGAAAAAAATATTGATTGGGGGGGCTGCCATTCAGAGGAGCCTAGGCAGGTTGTAGGAATGGCTCAACAGGAGCCTCGAGAGATGCAGCGAGGGCAAAAAGCGACTCCTGCACCCTTCCTGGGGCTGGCTGGGAGAAGTGCCGCAAAGGTCCTGGGGGTCCTGGGTGGCAGCAGCTGTGTGCGAGCCAGGGGAGTGCAAAGAAGGCTTGGAGCTGCCATGGAAGTGTGGCTGTAAGGGAGAGAGGGAAGCGATCGCCCCCTTTTCCATCTGAAATGTGGTGTCTGGTTTTGTACATGGGATATTTTGGACATTGATAAATGTGCAGCCCCCCTGCACCCGTGAGGAACTTGCTGAGAAGAGGGAGACAGGCTCTGTACATCAGTGCATGGCAGGAGGATGAGAGACAGCGCTCATAAATCGGAACAGGGAAGGCAGAGACTGGGTATGAGGAAAGGATTTCTCACTGTGAGGACACTTAGGAGTAGGAAGAGGCTGCCCAGAGACGTTGTGGAAGCTCCAGCCTCGGAGGTTCCCAAGACCAGTCTGGATAAAGCCCTGAGCAATGTGGTCTGCATTTAGCGTTGGCCCTGCTCTGAGCAGGGGCTTGGATTAGAGACCTCCTGAGCTCCCTCCTAACCTGCACGGGTCTTCTGTGGTTATATGATTTCTGTTTGGTTTGTTTGTTTGTTTGTAAATATTAAGGAGAATGGTGTCTGCTTCATACTTGGAGTGGAAATCTCTGGGGGATACAAACTGCTTCTTTTACTTCACTTAGTCTCTGCTAACCCGACTTATATACGATGACTTCGAAAAACACCACCAGCTCCTCTTGCTCAGGAGGCTGCCTACTGCTTTTAAACTGAGACAACTTTGTTCATCTTTTTCTACCAGAAAGGACCCACTGTGAATGAGACTAATCCGTCATGCGGTGATTGCTTATCGATTCCACCTGTCCGTCCCCTGTCCAGCCCAGCACTTCTGGTTGTTCCCATCTATTCACTTACCATCTATTATGGCTGCACTCACAGAGCTCTTACTCTCTCCGCTCTTATCGGTGTTGTGAAACTCTTCAAAGGGCTTATCTTCTGAGTCAGATCCACCACTGTGCTTCACTGGGTCTGTGACACTGATGTCAGAACGAAGCCAGAATAAACCAGCCAAACAGGAGGCATGTGTTCCTTTTTAACCTAGTACCCCAGAGGGTTTGTTTCTTCCTTGTGCTTCTGTATTTTATGGTATGAAAAATACCTTCAAAGATGACTCTGGAGGTTGGACGTTCATGTAAACACAGCTCTGTTTTGACTCTGTGCTTTTCAAAGCATATTCTGTGTCTCCCTCTGAAAGGGAGATATCAAGGCAAAAAAAATAACCTACAAGTTAGTTGAGGTCTGCACTGTTAGAAGCTTGTTAGAAGCAAAATGGCAGTTCAGACTGTCTCCGTAGTGTTCACCCAGCTGCTTTGGAGGATGCACAATAGCGTGCTCTGTCATTGTGTGACCTGATGATGTTCCTGGGCAAGGTGACGAGCGGTACCTGCTGGGGCCTGCTGCGATGCCGCAGAATGGGAGAGGAACCACTTGTCTCCGCAGGTTGCTCCTTGATTGCAAACTGGGTTTTGTGCCTCCCGTTTGCTCTTTTCTTCAGCATTGTCATAGCCTGCAGAAAGGAGGAAAGCGGCAGAACTGTACATAGTGAGAAAGCCAAGAGCAGTGCTGGTGCAACTCAAAGGGGAGCTTCCTCTGAAGATAAACACAGGCTACTCACCAGGGATGACCGTCACTCCCATGAGAATCCTGTACACATTTCTGTTCCTCCTATGCCTGCTAGAGGGACATAAATAGCACTTAAGTGTTGCTTAGGTCCTGGACTGATCTTTGGTCTGGGCGAGTTTCATGCTGTGTAAGCTCCCTCCCACCACCTCAGCACTCAGTGAAGACAAAGAGCTCAGCAGGTTCGGTCATCCATCGTCCAGTGGGTAGCAAAGGGAGCTCCACTGTGCCGGGAGGCTGGGTCTGACACTGCTGGTAGTCCTGCACAGGGACGCATGCACAAAGCATTTTGGCCCTCTCGTCCCTGTGCATGGTAAAATTTGGTCAGTGGTGCATCCCTGGTTGTGCAAGGCAGGACTTTTTTCTTTAAATTTTGCTTGGAACTTGCTGGTCAGAGATTCCTGTGCGATCTGGAGCACAGATACAGATAGACCTGATGGGGCTATCAGATCTGTTCTGATGGAAATAAATCTCAAAATAGTAGTCCCCAGATCTTCTCATTAGTCTCTTTGGATCCATCTCACGGTTCCTCCACTTCGTGCCCATGCTGCTCCTCATTGTCTCACAGCTGGACTTAAACCTAAAGAAGTGCTAGCCACAGGGTGAAACCACAGCTGAACACAACAGCTCGTGGGCCTCTGAACCTACAGCATCATCACTGCAGAGTCATCACCAGGAAACATATTTCCATTTCAGTAATGAAGAGGGGGAGAGATGTGAGCTCCCTTTGGAAGACTAGGAGAGCACTTCCTCCGCAGAGACTTGGGGATCACCTGCGCATCCTTCCACACCAGAAAGAAACTGAGAGATGTCTGGGATACTCTTCCAAAATAAAAAAACATTCATCTGTAGGACAGCTGGCAGCACATGCTGGGGATCCACCGGCCAAAATGAAAATCTCTGACGAAGTGGGAGAACCCTTTAGCCACGCAGGTAGGCCAGGGCTAGGAGAGAGGCTGTAACTCAGAGCAGGAGCGCAGGAAGGCATCTGTCCGAAACAGGGTTAAACAGCAGAGACAGAGCCACTGTCTTGGTGTGGAGAAGCAGGAAGGACGTCAGTGAAGTGCTTGCAGAGCAAACAAAGGGCGTGCTGGCAGGGGCTGGAAGCACATCTGTGCCTCCTGTGCGCTCCCACTGAGGGAGGGCATCAACAGCACCAGCTGGGAGGTGCCAGAGACACACACAGCTCTGACAGGTGATCCCCATCCCCTCTGGCATTAGGCAGTCATTTGATGCTGCCATCACTTTCTGAGATGCGGAAACCCAGGGGTCACACCTGTATGGACCAGACTGTAGAAAGCCTGAGGTGGTCTGTGCTCCATTGCATCTCCTTCTGGTCCCAGTATGAGTCCCTAGGCATGGCTTGGTTTGACTGGGACGACTAGGGAACATCTCTCAGCATTGCCCGCCCCCTCCCATAGCCCAGAAGCAAGGTTGTCCTCCATGCGCAATGCAGGAGGCACAGCAAATGTGGTGGTAGGGGGCCAGGCTTGGTGGCCTCCCAGCCCCTGGAAGTGCAGTGAGGTCCTACCACACCATGGAGAAGGAGCAAACAAGCTGCAGAGAGGTTTGGAGGCAAGAAAATGCACAACCATCATTTGGCCTTCCACAGGAAACTTGGATCTCTTAGGAGATTTTAGCAGTGTTCCCAGTCGTTGTTATCAGAAGGCAGGTCCTGAGGGGTGGCAGCACACCGGGATGTATCTTAGTGTCTAGTGGCTTCTTCATCCTGCGACAAGCACTGGCTTCATCAGGGTAAAGTGCCTCCTACTGCCCAGGATGGCCCCATCCAGCGCTGCCCTTGTCTCCTCCAGCACCGCGCTGGCCCCATCCGGCGTCGTGCTGGTTCGCTGAAGCCTGGGATGGAGCTGTCTCTGGTAGGGAGAGGAATTTCCTTGTGCTCACATATGAGGAAAGAAGACCTTGTTTTGAAGCAGAGCCTTAAAGGAAAGTATTAGAAAGAGTGACTTCGCAGCCACAGTCCCGCTATTGAAAACAGGGCCGTGCTGACACCTCTGCAATGTACTCCCATGTTTCCTCTGAGAAAGGTCTAGTCCTGGGATCACTCTGTTTTTTCTCAGCACTTCTCTGTAAGTTTTAAGACTGTAGGATTTAGTTAGCATATAATATATTAATTATTTATTATTTAAAAATTCTCAGTGTTAAAGGAAGGGAATGAAAACATTCCACTCTGAGTTGTCTCTGTGATGGCCACATGGCAGGTTCTCTTCTCATAGCCACACGTTGCTTGCTATGAAGATTTGATTCCCAAGATTGACTCATATCAGCGCATTTTAGGGAAGGGATGAGTCCCCAGTGTGTCCTTTGTCTTGTTGTGGATGGTCCACTGCAGGACACCAGATGGGAACAAAACCCCGTCAGTGTCCTTGCTGCAGTTGCAGGGCAGCAGGTAGGGCCTAGGGGTGAAGCGGACCATTACAGCTCCACTAAGAAATGGCCAGGAGCTCTCTCTTGGCCTGATTTCACCAGGAGACTTCCCAGGGAAGTGCCAGCTCTGTGCTGCAAGGTGAGGTGCAGTCACCAACACCTGACAGGCTTCTTTGTGCCAGCTTTGTTCCTCTGCAGGGGAGGCATCTGTTGTAGGCCAACTGAGTCAGTCTTCACTGCAGGCCAGTCTCCGTCTGGGGTTTACTACATCCCACAGACCTCAGCTTTCTGCTGGGGACTGTATTTTTACTTCTTTGCTCATCTGAGCCTCTGGGACTTCGTGGCTCCACACGGGAGATGAGAAGTGAGAGTGGAACCAAAGCCATGTTTCTTGGTGGGCTCCCATGCTGCCACCAGGGCTGTCCCACTGAGAGGGGGTGACTTCTGCACTAATGTCATTTGGTGTCCTCTGGCTGAAGTCATCGATCATGTTTTCAGTCTGGTCTTCCGTGGGACGGGATGCTTGCCTGCATGGAGCTCTTCTCTTACTCTTCCCTGCCTTTGGAGCTTGATGTTGTGAGTTGTTTGCTGTTTTCTTGGGCTGTGTTTGCACGTTCTGCATCACCCGTCCGAGCAGAAACAGCTGAAGGGGCGTGAGGAGCCAAGGGCAAGGCCAGAGCAGCAGGGGGCTGCAGGTAGTGTGCTGAAAGGCAGGCTGTGTCTTTCAACCCCGGTGCTCCCCACAGATGCCGTGCAGTGTTTACATCTGTCTAACTTATTCCCAGCTGCTTGAGAAAACAAATGTTTGCTTCTGCTTTCCTGTAGGGTCACGTCGTTTTAAGGAAGATTTTCCTTTTCTGCAGTCACCCGAGCCTACCTGAACACCCCAGCCCTTCCCCTGTCACCCATCCCTTTCTGCCTAATTTATCCACCATTTTTTCTCTTTCCTTGCATCTCTCCTTTTATTCATTTTTTGTTAAATCTCTCCAGGTCTGTCTGCCTCCAAGTCATTTGGAGCTGCTCTGGTCAGTGTCCAAGTGATAGGTGCTTGACACTGATCTTGACACGCTGTTCAGCCAGAACAAGGTCCCGTGAAGGTTGTAACTGCCCCATCCCACATACTCTTTCACTCCTTCCTTTCTACTGCATGTAGAGGCACATCCTATTTCATCTTCTCACTCTCTAGTATTGCAGAAATTCTTTGTACGGGATGGAAGCAATGTGCATGGCTATTCTCACTGAAACTAGTATGTAATTTAAAGCAGTGCTGGGTTGGATGGGGCTAATCAGTACCATCTTTAGGGATCTAAGGTGATGCTGTATATGCGGTCATTCATTATGATCACTGTCCAGCCTGTTTCAGAGGACACTCACCCTTGACTACCTCTGCAAAGTTGCTTTTGGCTTCCTCACACTGTGACTTTGTCTTGATCAGGAAAAGCGTTCGTTTAGGTTGGTCTGGCTGGCCTGAGTTAGCAAAGCCTGCTCAAAACTCAGCTATCAGTTTTCCTAGAATAGATGCAGAGTAACGTGTTCAGCTCAGCGAGCTGTGTCAGGAGTTCCCATGCAATAGGAATATCAGGTCTCCCTTGGGAGGAATCTGGCAGCTGGAGCTAGAGGAGGAATACAGTTTGGGCTAGCTACCAAGCGTGTTACACAGGAGGGAGCTGGATACAACATCCACTTTGGGCACTGATAGTTGGATTGTCAGCATCCCCTCTGCGGGTGAACTTCCTTAGGAAAGTGCCCAAAGAAATTTTGTCGTGCCGAGCTTCCCCACCACAGTGTCAGGAGGCTGCTGGCTTCTTCTCAAGGTGCCACGGAGAGTCCGGGTGGGAGCACTGTGCTCAGGAGCAGCACATCTCTGCTGGACGAGGGGAAGGGGTCTCGCCTTGCAAATATGCTCCTCACCCTGCAGTGCTTGTGATGATCCCACCCAGAGGGGTGGCTGAGGCACAGGGAGAGAAGGATGAAGAAGAGGACCCGGGTCCGGAGCCTTGGTAGTTAATTGCTGCATGTCAGAACAGCTCAATGCCGTTGCCATAAATTCATGACAGTTGAAGGAAGGTGCTGGGCAGGTGCTTTTGGCTGAGCTCGCTGCTGCCTCAGGGGAGGGACTGCAAGCCAGGCAGCTCAGGGAGGAGGAAGCTATCGCTGACATTTGTGAAGGCTGCTGATGGAAGGTTTCTTTCAAAGCCTTTTCAGTCTCTCGATCTGAGAGCTCTTTGCCCAGGGAGTGCTGGAAATCTGGCTCTTCTTTCTGAGGAAATGTGCAGACTGTGAGAGTTGATGAGGTGCCGTTGAGCCACAAATACTGAATTGCCAATCGAATGATGCTGAGTTTGTTAGTTTGTTCTTGGTTGTTGTTTTTTTTTTCCATATGGGCAGTGATGCAGCGACTGGGCATGAGGTTGTCAGGAATGGGAGAATGCTAGTCCCAGCTCTGCCTGTTGCTTAGCATGCTATCTTCAGGGTGTCTCTTGGTACGACGCAGCTTCTGCGGTCTAAAAATTAATGCACAGCCTTATTCTCACTTGCACGGTACAATGCCATCAGTGGGTGAAGCAGACCCATGACAAGTTAGGCTGGGGCAGTGGGGCTGTTTGCAGGTACCTGCCAGGAATGGTCTGTAGGAGCTCTTACTTTGTTTCCCCAGTTAGTCTCTTTGAATTACTTTGCAGCTATAGATGATATTTGTGACATTTTCAGTTTGGCAGCTCCATCCTCCACTGATGTCCCAGCTATCCATTGCCCTTCTCCCGTTCATGCGACCTATGGACTGTGCATGGCTGATTTTGACCTCAGATACTTAAGGTTAATCCAGAGTAATCTTTCAGTGTCAGTCTGGATGACTAAGTTGGTCAGCGTCAGGATTTAAACTGAAGTACTTGGCCCATACTGTTGCTGGCCCGGCTTCCTTGGGCCATGCTGAAAACCAAACAATTTGTGCTTTATAAATCCAGTGAATGGGCTGTACTCATACCTCATCCTCCACTGAACAACCAGATCCTGGCCGAGCTGCAAAACTTAACTTCACCCTGGGTTTGGGCAACTTGCTGAGAGCACCCCATTACATTTCTGCCCAAAACTGCTGCTTGGTTAGGGCTGTGCCGAGTTACCAGGCTCCCAAAGTATGTGTGGACTGGTTTTTGTCTAAGGAGGTCACGAGCTGAGAGTACCAGAGTGCCATGGCTTTGTCAGCCCGCTAGCAGGGCATTAAAGGCCTGTGGCAGTCCCTCTCGGTCACTCCTGCTGCTCAGTGCATGGTTTTGTGCTTTCCCTTTCTCCTCGGAGGTGCCCTTTCCCCGCAGAAAGTCTGCCTGAACTGCTTAAAGTTAGGGTTGCTATTGCACACTGGGAAGAGCAATGATAAGTTTGTTTTCCCGATCTCTGCTGCCTCTCCTGCTCTTCAGGATTTGTCAAAGATAATTGGCAGCGGTCCAACAGCTGGATTAGCATTAAATAACAAGCAAATGGCCTGCAGCCCTTTTTCAGGCCCGGCAGAGCGCACACCTTTAATTCCTTCCTTACATGTCTTCGAGCCCTGTTTTTATCCCACTGGGAGACAGACGGGGAGCAGCGCTGGCCTGGTCAGCTCTGGGCACAGAGCACAGGGTGCTGCGCTCGTTTCCTTGTCACTAATTAGTGCCCGGGTGGCAGCTAGCAGCTGCAAACTCTGACAGCAAAACTGCTTTCTCCCTGCCCCTGGTGCTGCAGTCACGGCGAGCAGTCCGTGGCAGCTGCGAGCAGCTGGGGTACGCTGCAGCAGAGCGGCAGCAATGCTCATTTCTTCATGCTCCTGCGTGCTCCAGGCTCCAGGGGAGCTGCCCTGGCAGCATCCTCCCTTGCAGCCAGGGGCTGAAGTCCCCGGTGAGATGAAAGCTCACATCACTGTGTCAGCCCCAGCGTGGTGCAGTCATCCAGCAGCATGGGCATCGACGAGCAGGAGCCAGAGACCCATGCCCTGAGTAGTGCCCGTCCACTGTTCTCAGATGCCTTTCTGATATTTGATGAAATTGGATTATGTAGAGTTGCCAGAGTTTTTACTTATTTATTCTGGGAAAGGGAAGAGGGAAAGAGGCCAGGAGGGATGGGGAATAGGGAAAGAAAGAGGGAAGAAAAAGCAAAGACAAGAGAGAGGTAGCTATGCAGTTAGCATTCCTGAGCCATCTGGACCTGTTGGCATGGCCCCAGCTGGACGGGCTCGCAGGTTTATCCACAGCGTGATGTAATCTCCATCGTCCAGCATTTGATTTTTCTCCTTGCTCTGGATGGCCTTGTATCGGGTGCATGTCTGGAGCGGGCATTTTGATTTCCTGTTGCTATTTGTGGACTTTTCCTGGCCGATCCTCAAGAGCAGCTCAGGCGGTTTGCATTCCTCAAGCCGAAGAAGCAATGCCACCCGGCAGAGGCCAGCAGCAGCCAGCCCGTCATTTGGGGAGGGGTCCGGCTGTGGTTCGCACCGTGCCGCATCTGGAGAGAAGACGACACCTCTGCCTGGTGCTCAGGCAGCTGCAGCTGAGCCCAGGAGTCATCTCGGCCTTCAACAGCGGCGCAGAGAGGGCTGTGGGGAGAGGCTGGCGGGCCACCCCTTCCCAGCCGCTCATGGGCTTCCCTGGCCCGCTCAGTCTTGCAGTAGGACGGGAGGAAGGAGAGTTTTATTTGGCCCACGACCTATTCCTCCCTTTGGTCGATGTGAGCAAAAAGCAACAGATGATCTCAGTCCTTCTCCTCTGCTAAAGGCAGCACCGGGGCTCTCGGCTGCTCTGTGAAGCAGGTGGGCTTCCCATCCCAGCAGGTGGGAAGGGGAGAAGGTGAGGACAGTGATCCCCTTACCTCCATCACTCGGTGCCACTACCAGGGCACGGCCGTGCTCCTGGAGGCAGGGCAGTGTGATGGGACAGATTCAGACTTGTGTTCCCCACATGCTCTGCCAGAGACGGCCATGCCTCACTGGGGCAGGCCATTTCTTTCTTCCTGAGTCCTTTCTGGCACACAAGACGGAGAGGGTATGCACTTCAGCCTCCATAAAAAGCATGCTGTTTGCACACCTCTGGTGTGATTTCTCTAGGTGGGATTTCTCTCCGTACAGTTTACCCCTGCTGCAAGCAAACTTCACACCCAGCCATACGAGGGGCCTGCTTCAGAGCACACTGCTCTCCGCTCTGACTCGAGATGTGGGTAGCTGTGTGATGGGCCATTAGGCAACAGTTTGACAGTCGCAGACAGTATTCCCTCCCTCGCGATGCCTCATCCTGCCCACATGCCTTGCCTAGCTTTGTTTCCTCCAGGGCCCAGGGGACGGGGAAGTGGAGAGCAGTGACCCCCAGGGAGCCAAACGCTGTTCAGCAGAGGATCCCACCGCCTGGCTCAGAGGTTGCCCTGGTTGCATCCGGGGGGAGCAGGGCTCTGCTTTCAGTAACACCCCGGAGACGGCCAGTCCACAAGGGCTGGGATGGACTCACTGGAACCGCAGCACCGAGCTTTTCCACCCAACTCAGCTCTGCTGAGCGAGAGAGTAGCTGAGGAAAACGATGGCCTCTTTATAAAGCAACTGGCAAAACTCTTGCATCTCTCCTGGGAGCAGGCCAGGGATTCTGAGTCACTGCTTAGGCTGGTTGCAGCCAAGGTAGTCTTACCCAAGACATTAAGTGAGAGAGGCGAGATCCACCCAGGAGTGCCAGCAGAAAGAGAAATAGTCACAAACATAATTAATAATAATATAATGATGAAAAGATGCAGAAATGCACTGCCTGCTCCAAAAATAAAGTCTGAGGACAATTCAAATGCTGTAAAGAAAAGAGGAGAGGAAAGAGTCGAGAAAGACCGCCAAAGCCTGCATGTCAGCTGCAATGCAAGGAGCCCCGTCCAGCTGGCCTGGGTTCAAAGAGCTCCTATTGTCCAACAGCATTTCCAAGACACCATTCAAAACTTTCAGAAAATGAACCCAAGATGCAGGGTGAGATTTATCGCACAATAAAGGCAACCCAGATGTGTGCACCCTTTCAGAGGGAGGAGATGGGAGCAAGGCGATGGAGGAGCGTGAGGGAAGAGGGTTGCATGAGGTCTGGGGCTGTGAGCACCCAGGCAGGAATAGAGGCTGGGTGTGTGCGTCTGTGCTGGGACACGCACCGGGCACTTGTGAAGGATTTCTTATATATGGAGAGCTCCATGCTTAGGGAAAGTCACTTGGCATCAGGATTAAGGTACAGAGGGGTAAGATTTCACTGAAGCTTCTTCTCTTTTGTTGCACATAAAACCAAGATGGATACTAAGAGCCTGCTGTTGCTTCTGGTCCTGGATCATACACATGCAGAATAAGGCCCTATCTGAAAGGATGCCTGGAAGCCAAACCACTGCAGATTCCATCTTGGCTTTCTCACAGTCTTTGTTACTGTCTTGCAGTACAAAGCCACTGTGGCAGGGCTGTAACTTCTCTTGCCACAGGAAGCACTCACTTCCACCTGTGCTTTGATTATGTTAAAACCTAGTAATTAATTATACAGAAGACAGTTTAGTCTTTGAATCTGCTGCTATCATGGACTTACATGACTACAGCCTGCCGTCATTAATCAGGTATCCAAATTCTCCCTGCCTGCAATGAGACCGGTGGTGTTTCTGCTGCCTGCAGAACAACCTGGTAGAGTGGCTATGCCATGACACACTACGCAGATTAAAAAGTGACTTGGTTTTGTTTTCAGAAGGATCTCTGGTAACATCTAAAAGCAAAAACCCCAAGAAAATGCTTTGTCTGGAGATTTAAGCTAGAGTCAGTGTTTGAAATGACTCATTTGTTTGGTGAATGTAGTTAGCTTCTACAAGACTTATTTTTTTTGTTAGAAAGAGGTAGATTTCTCTGAAGGCTTTTTTACTGAGACTAGATGTTTCTTTCTGTGAAGCTCAGTTAAAGATAATGAGTTTGAAGCAGGAGACATGAATATAGTTCCACCACTCAGCTAGGTAAGGATCTGTATATTATTACCAGACTAATTTGCCCAGGGAGGTGGTGGAGTCACCATCCCTGGAGGTCTTTAAAAGACGTTTAGATGTAGAGCTTAGCGATATGGTTTAGTGGAGTACTTAGTGTTAGGTCGGAGGTTGGACTCGATGATCTTGAGGTCTCTTCCAACCTAGAAATCTGTGTCTGTGTCTAATTCCCCCAGGCCCTAAGACCTGTGAAGCCACCCATCTGCTCCTAGTTCTGCTCCAGGCGTATCCGAAGAACAGATTCCCAAATCCACACATTTCTACAGACACTCCAGCACTGATCCCAGGCATTTTCAGGTTTCTACTTCTTTTCACCAGCTACAGGGAGCTCAGCTGCTGGGCCTTGTCATAGAGAAGTCCTTGGAGAGCGGATGGCTGGAGAGCCAGGTGTTGGGAAAGGGTTGTCAGAGGCTGCTTTTCTCCTTCAGCCTTGATTTTCATCCCATGGCTGAAGTGGCTGCGTTATCTCTGACCAGTCAGATATCCATCCCCGTCTTTGGAAACGTGGGGCCTTGACCCCTTGCTCAGTAACACCACACCTCTGTGCTCCCCGAGGATGGAGTTAATCCAGGCTGCCCCAGTAGTGAGGAGTGGCCTGAGAGGTGTTGCTGCCCTGAAGGAAGGATTTCCCCATCCTCCAGAGACTCTTGTTTCTGCAGCTCCACTGCTGAGGTGAAAATGATACCCTCAGCACTGGAGCTGAAGTTTAATTTCCTATCTGTTGCTCAGGGCACAGATTTTCCACTGGGATATTGGCAGCAGGTCAGAAATCTGCATTCCAAGCTGAACTGCTTTGAAAACAGTCCTGGTGCCCAGAAGCAGGAGCGTCTCACACACATGCACGCGCACAGACAGCAAGAGACAGTGCCCTGTCCCATCCCAGCTCACGCAGGGCTCCTCCAGCGCCGGGACGCCTGCACATATCACATCCATAGAGACAACAAGTGCTTCAGCAGCTGGTGGGACCCCATTCAGCATGCTGGTCATAAAACCCGTCTCTTGCCCAGCCTTGCCATTAAACAGAGTCCCAGCTCTCGACCTCTGAAGATTTTGAGTCAAAACCCCTCACATCCCTGAGTCATGAATCAGCTGGTCCAGATTTACTTGCTCTGTAATTGCCCTTTCCAAAGGCCCAAGGAATGAAACCCACCAGTAATGTTTGGTATTAGCTACATGCCTCAGCTTTTGGACTTGAACAGAGTACTGCTATCATCCTCTTCCAAGGCTTTTCTTTATGGCTGTCCAGGGACCTGACAGGGGACAAAATGTGGATTATCTCTGATTTTGTTCTCCGACTGTTAAAGAGAAATGGTTTCAATGAGACAAATGAAGGTGATTGTAAAGATAATACAGATCTTTCTTCCTGCTCTGGTTATCGTACAAAGCAGATTTCCTCTATCTCCTAGGGCACCTTTCCCATTGCTTCAATTGCCTTTCATGCAAGACACAGAAAAAAGGCCCATAATAACATGGGGGTGAAGAGCCATTTAAGAGCAGAGATCTGCCGACTCTGGTGGCTCCAACCCAGTCCTGGACAGGGCCAGAAGCTTCCAAGAAAGCTGGAAGAAATGTTGGAGTGGTGTTTATTCTAGTTTATTTCAGTTACAGAACAAACTTCCCCATCCCCCCGACTAGTGACTGGCTTGAGCAGTTGTACCCTTTCCAATTGATTTTTAATTGCATTGTTCATTCATGCTTTATTTTGTCTTTCGGGATACTGCGACCTCGGCTTCCCTGCAGCACAGCAGTGTAGTTCACAGAGTCACGCAGAGTAAAGCAGCACTTTCTTTCTCTTGCCCTGCCTGCTGCCTTTCATTGCACCATGGGTCCCTCTCCGCCAGGACCATAGCGAGACACAAACAGGCACTCCCAGGTGACTGCCCTGGACCACAGGTTCCTCCTGGTGTCCCTCAGCAGCTCCAGTCTTTCTGTGCAGACCTCCTGGACCTCTACTCATCTGAGCCGATGCTTTCTGCACCTCTGTGACCAGGAGGGAACTCAGATGAAGCCCTGCCATAGCGTGGCATAGCCTTACTCACGGTATTTTTCCTTTTTTTCTCACACGTTCTAGCCTTCTGTTTGCTATTTGGACTTTTGCAGTGCATCAAGATTTTTTCCCTAAGCT
The DNA here is from genome assembly GCF_013377495.2 of Cygnus atratus. Lineage (NCBI taxonomy): Eukaryota > Metazoa > Chordata > Aves > Anseriformes > Anatidae > Cygnus > Cygnus atratus. The sequence goes on from NC_066366.1 coordinate 33,418,423, forward strand.
GTCCAGGCAGACCTGCCACACACAATTAAAATGAGGGGGCTTTCTCATGGTACATTTGTCTCTAGATTTTCTGGGCTGGGCCTGAGCTGCACCTCTAGGTTGTGCAGGGGTGCTGCACGCCAACGGGCATGGCTGCAGAAACCCAAGTGTGTTCTGGCTGCTGTGGCTCTGCGGGGACTGAGAAGGGATATGTGTATGGGCTTTGCAAAGGGTAGGTCTGGCTGGAGGTGGATTGGGGTAACGTAGCAGATGGGGCCTTCCCAAAGCTGATGCGTTGCATTTTCACACCTAATGAGAGAAAGTTCACATTGACCCCCTCCCAAACTACAGCAGCTGAAGGACTCCTGGGGCCCCATCACTGAGTAGTTAGGGTGGGTTTGGAAGCCTGCTGCAAACTCAGCAGAGGCTGCCACGTCAACACAAAGAGGTAAAGCACCAATTCAGGGAAGGGGGCAGAGACCTGGAGGCAGGGACTTCTTTCTCTTGGCACTACCACAGTGTGAGGAGCAGAGGAAAAGACCCCAGACGGCTTGCCCAGGGGGTACCTGCATTCCCATGGGGAATACCCCTATCTACCTCCATTCGAGTGCAGCCCACCAGCCGCCACGATGGCTCAGAAATGCAGGCTGCTTTTTGTAGTAGGCAGGTATCTTTGGTTCTCAGAGCTCAAAAGAAGACTGTGAAAGCCCCAAACTTTTTAATTGCCTTCCACGGACTCCTAGAAATAGCCCCCCCGTATTCTGCCAAATGACAGTTAAGAACAGCTGATCTAAATGTTTCATTCCGAGGGGGTTACGTCCACTTCTGTACACCGTTTAAATCCTGCTCTAATTTTTTTTTTTTTTATTACCCGAGTCAAAGTAAGCCAAAGGAAATTTGGGCCTATGTAGCGCACACGCAGCGCGAGCAAACTGGAAGGCAGAGGCATTCCTCTTATCCTCCAGGGCGCTGCTGCTGGGAGGAGACGCTCCCGTCTCCACAGGCTCCGCGAGTCTCGTGCAGAGCCGGCAAACGGCTGCTTCCCACCCCGGAGCGTGTGGAGAGCCGGGTAGCAGGTGCCTCTACGGGGAAAAATGACTGGGTAGACGAGGCCGCCCTACGGCCGCTGGGTAGACGAGGCCGCCCTACGGGGCAGCGCCGGGGGGGTGAGGGGGCGAGAGGGGGGCTGCGCCCCCCTCTCGCCCCCTCACCCCCCCGGCGCTGCCCCGTGAGGTTGCCTCAGTGCCCAGCCGAGCCGTGAGGGCGACGGGGCAAAGGCACGGGCAAGGAGCCGGTGGCGGCTCGGTGCGCCCCGTCGAGGCGCTGCGTGTGGCGGCGGCCCGCGGGCCGCTCCGTCCTAACCCTGCACTCCTCCCGCCCGCCTCGCCGCCGCCGCCGCCGCCACCGCCCGGCTCCTGGCAGCCGCCTCCCATTGGCCGCCGCTCGGCGGCGCCGGCCAATGGGCTGCGGCCGCTGCCGGCCGTTGGAAGCGCGCGGCGGCGACCGTTAACCGCCGGTGATGGCGGGGTGCCCCCCCTCCCACACACCCCCCAACAGCACCCACAGTGCGCCCCCCTCAGCCCCCGGTCTCCCCCCTCCAGGGCGATGCCGCCTCATGAGGGGGCTGCGGGTCCCCGGGGCTGCGGGTCCCCTGGGACCCCGGCTGCCCTCGCCTCCCTCGCTTCAGGGCCCCAAGGGAGCGCCTCGTGTTGGCGCCGCTCCCGCAATCGCCTTCCCCTGATCGTGTCTTGAGCCTCCGTCGTCCCTCCTAGGTCTTGTGGCGCCTAGCGCTGGAAATTGTAAATCCAGGCCCCTTGGCACAGGTGCTCGGTGGAAGGAGGTTTCCACAAGGAGCTCTGCCGGGACTCCGCGAGGCAGCGGGGACATGGCTGAGGCTGCTTCCAAAGAATTACAGCTCGAAGCCCCTTCGCTCTGAGGGGCTGTGTGCCCTGCGGGGATGGCACAGCTCGGCTGTGGGGAAGCAGGTCCCCTGCCTTGCTTTCAGTGACACTACACCCCACCTACACACCCCTTTTCCTGTCATTCTGCATTATTCTACAGAAGGCAATAAAATCTTGGGCTGGTTCCAGATAAGGTTGAGCTAAGCCCTCTGCCGCTTGGAGGCTGGGTGTCAGGGAGGTGTCTGGTTTATGTGCAATCCGAGGTCACGAAACTGAAAATCATCTTGGGTTACCTGGGCATTACTGGCAGTCTCAGAAAGACAGGACTGCTGCTGCTTGGAATGCTGGAGGGAAATAGCTTTCGGGTTTGCATATGGTTCAAGTTGAAGTGCTTCAGCCATGCCATGCAGAGATGCAATAACAGCAGGGGGCAAACTGCCTAGGCAGAATAGGAGCATGGGCTGAGCAGGAGTGGAGCAGCAGGGAGCTGTGGTACATGAGGGGTGAGAGGAGACACAAAGAGCCAAGCAGGTCAGGACACAGGGGCACCAGAGGGGTTTGAGAGAGCTGAGAGGTGGTTGGATGGCCGCTTGTGCCCCATGGGGGTGCACATGCACCAACTAGACCGTGAGGAGAAGTGTGCACAGCATCTGTCCATCCTGCATGGATGCTGTTAATGCTCTCAAGACCTTCACTTTCATAAGCTCTTGCAATTCGCTGCATTTTAAAGCGAGCAGAAGGACTGTCTGGAGTGTATGGGCTCTTCTTTCCTGGAATGTAAAGGAAACCTCGGCTGTGAAGCTGGAGTGCAGGGGGCTTCATTCCTTAGTGAAAGCAGAGAAGGGAAATGCAGATGTCACAGCTGGGACAGAAGATTTATCTTGGCAAGCAAAGAGGAAAAATACTTTCAAAAATAAAAGAGAAAAGTCAGAAGAATCCCCTCCTCATCTGCACTGCCTGCCAGCACAAGCAGAACCTCCAACCTGCAAAGGCCTTTCGTCTCCTGGGCCTGGGCTGCCGCCCAGCTGGATTAGCCCCTTGCTGCTTTCTCCTTGGAGCGAGACCATCATAGTGGGAGCATGGAGGCTGTGAGAACTAAACTGATCCTGAAGGGAGATTGTCTCCAAACAACTCTGCTGGAGGTGGGGAGAGGAAAGTCACCATCAAAGGATGGATGTGTGAAAGGGAAAGGGAGAGAGACAGAAGTGACCACAATGCAGAAGAGGATGCAGGGAGAGGAAACAGTCCCCTCCTTCAGCTGTCTGTGGGCCACTGGGCTACTGTAGTGGCACCTCAAGGTGCCCCATGCACAGCTGGCAGTGGAAAAAGCTCAATGCTTCAGTCTCTGCTTGGGGGCCCCCAGAGGTCCAACACCAGCTCTGGGTGGGGGCAAATAGAGAGCTTGCATTTGGATGTCTGGATGCCTTACATTAGCTCCCAAGATAACTGCTGTACAACAGGAAGGGGTGTTCGAATGAGAAGTGCACGCACGCACACGCAGTTTGCTATTTAGACAACCCTAAGCATGAGGTCAGGATGAAAACATGTGGTGGAAATATGTTTGGAAGATTCGGTGCCTATGTCGGTCACCAGGAGTGGGAGGGAGCAGGAGCCAGCAGCTGACAGATTCGCACTCTCCCTGCAGCTGAGGTGGCCTCAGCCTGAGCAGATTCTCCTGTGGCATCAGAGCAGCTTCGGGCTGCCTGGAGACAGGGGGGTCATCGCCTCCCCTGTACCTGCACACCCAGGTTTGTCCCCTTTGGGCACTGCCTCCCCATCCTCCTGGAACCACGCTGAGGGGGATGGGCAGCTAGAAATCAGGCTTGGATCAGGAAATCCAGCACATCCTCACCATTGCGTTTCTGTCCCTTGGCTGCCCCCTCCCTGACCGCTCACTGGTAATACAGCTTTGGAAACACATCTCGTGCTATTTCTTGGCTTTTGAGTGTAGTTAGAAGGAGAAGGAAGGAGGGTGTGAAAGGGAGGGGGAGATAGCAGGAGGGAATAATGCAAAATGAGACTGTGCTGTGAGCTCTGTATCCCATCTGGAAGCTGTTTTCCCCCAGTACACTTCACACCCGCACCCTCTGGCCCAAGATGGTAAGGAATCACGTTTCCCAGTTGACTGGTCCCCCTTGCTCAAGCCAGGCCCGTCTACATGAAAGCTACTTGAGATATCTTAAAGGACGATCTCAGCAGAGTTGCAGGTCCCTTCACTGTCACAATTAGTAATGCTTGGCCAGTTCCCTCAGGAGCGGGAGCTGGCTAGAAGATGCTCTTGAGGAGAGAGCCTAGACCGTGTGAGGTGATGAGCCTGCTCTGCTTCTGCGTCTCTGTACATCCCACCATCCCCACCAATGCCTGTGCACTCTTTCTTGGACCTTCTACTTACACGTGCCCCTGGTCTGCTGAGATGTTCATTGCCGTGGTGTCACAAAAATCCCTCCACAGCCCCACACAGTCATTCCATTTAGTGGTAGCACGTGCAGGCCTTCAGCTGTGCTTGCCCCAGTCCGTGTGGGAAGGAAGGGCAGGGTACAGCACCTTCCCAGGCACGTCGGCTTCCAGCCAGCGTAAAACTACAGCTCATTTGGTCAGGCAATTAACCAGCTCCTGTTATCACTCAGAAACTAGGAGCACTGACTCTGCCATGCTCCGCCTCACCTGATCCACACAGCCCCAAGACACTGCACCCTGGGACCTGCAGTTATCCAGAGCATTCACTCACACATGATAGGGAAGAGAGCAGCTGAAGCCTTCTCTGAGTTTTGCCAGATAAGTGCAGCTCTCCCGCTGAGAATGGGTGGCACAGAGTCTGCATGATCTGGGCCAGCAGGCTCAATCTAGGCTAACTCGCAGTGGTTTTGATGACACTGTCCAAAATAGCTCTGGGCTGCTCTTCACTGTGCCCACCACAGTTGGATCTGGACAAGAGGACACTTTTCCCTGTTACCATGTGGTTACACCCATGGGTACCGTTAGTAATCAGAAGTTTATCCTAAAGCTAATGATACCTGTTGGCATCAGGAGGGGACAAAGCCCACCCAGCAGACACAGCAATCTTCTTGGGACTTAGTGGTGTAGTTTCCTGCTTGTCCTGTAGTCTCTGTTGTGGATTTAGCCAGCTACAAAGCCATGTTGTTATCCTTGGTTTACCCTTCCTTCTATTTTCCTTTGCCTCTTGCCTCCTTTTCTGAATAAAATAGCAATCTCTAGCTCTGTGTGATTGATGGGAGATGAAAAGGGCCTGCTTTGTCTCTGTCTCTTGGGAGAGAGCAGGCTTCAGGGGAGCTGAGCTCCTGCATCTCTGGAAGAACGGTGCTGCCTCTTCATCCTCACTTGGATGCAGGGAGGTCCTGCTGACAGCCTGCTGTGGGGTGTCTAAAAGAAGAACCACAAACCCGCAAGGACTTCTGCTGATTTTTGTGCCTGAGTTGATGCTCAGCCCCTTGCTCTCATTGCTGATGTCTCACCCCTTAGCCACTGCTGGGGCAATTTTTTGGTTTCAGAGTAAACCCAGAGGCACATCTCCTCCTCTTGCCTCTGGGCGGGTTTGTCCTACAATGACAAGACTGTTGATTGACCAAGATCCTTGTTCTGAGTGTGGGTGGCAAGCTGCTAAAAGACAGTGAGTGGAACTAATGCATAAATGCATCTTCTCCCTGACGGTCTTCACTCCCACCTCTGCCTTTGTTAATGCAAAGTTGTGAAAGAAATGTGAAGCATATGGCGGAGTCACAGACGGTTCTCCCTGCAGCTGTCCATCCAGCCCCGCTTCTCTTAGAGGGTTACGTGGTCACTCTAGTTTTGATGGCTATGACAGTACGTATACGATTTGGAGGCCTCGTGTCAGATCTCGGCTCTGCTGTGGTCTCGTGATGCACTGGCAGCCAGAGGTCTGAATCCCTTCACTTTTCCGCGGTTACATTCTCACCCTTACCGTAAGGGTATCATGTTCATATCCTGTGTTTGCTTGTGTTGTTTGGAGAGAGCAAGACAAAGAACAGCTGTTACATGAGCAGGCACTCTCTGGGGTTAATGCTCAGGACTCCAAACTCTCTTACCCCTCTGTGCTGTAGGATAGGCCAAAACGTGGTTTGCCAGGGCTTTTTAGATAAATATCTAACCCAATTCCATCTGCTGACTCAGCTCCTTCCAAAGAACGGTTATGCTCAGCACAGATGGGAGGTGTCTGCTGTCACTCAATTCAAGCGCAGAAATGCTTCTAGGCAACTTGGAAATGGCTGGGTAGCTTTTACCAAGCTGCCTCGCCAGCCCTGCTTCCGGCATGGGAACAAGTGGAGGAAACTTCAGCCCCGGCATCCCAAGGAGGGCCTCAGCTCTGGGATTTAGCACGAGTGTGCCTTCACCGCCGTACCTGCACGAGCAGTGTCTGCCCTCCCTGGGATGGCAGTGTGTCGGGCTGTCTGTCACTCCAGGCAGCCGAGTGCGCATCTGGTTTTTAAACTGAGTGGCTGAGGGACGATGTTAGGGTGTGAAGGGCACTGCCGTGATGGAAACTGCAGCAGCTCACTGCCTCCCTCTCCCCCTCTGTGGGAAGCGTGGGTCTGTTCAGCTGGAGCCTCCTTCGCTCCCCAGCCTCACCCTGCACTCTGACAGCCTGCGTAATGTTGACAGAGTGATATTGTGCTCAGGTAAAACAAATATACCTGCCTGTAGGAACAGGAACCTGCAGGCTCCGACATCCGGGGTCCTCTGGCCAACACCTCCCTCAGTCCCAGAGGTGGGGAAAGAAAGGCCTGTGTGCACCCCCTGCTCCTCCAGGAGCTGGGCTCCTTCCCGAGCTCGGCTCTCCCACTGGAATGCACTGGCGTTCATGCCTCTGCTCCAGGACCTGCGTGCTCTCTCCCACTCTCTTTCACCCATACCCTATTGCTCTTGGTATTTCAGTATGCTGCTTTCAATGCCTTTCTGCCCACCCAGATGCTTTTGCAGGCGGGGGGGGGGACCCAGTCTGACTCGGCTGAGCTCTCTCCAGTTCATTTAAGTTGCACAGTTCCGTCTGTGTAATACAGTCACTTGAATGTATCTGTCTTTTCTTTCCTCTCTGTGAGCCAGAAGCCTCGATCTGCCAACAAATGGGATAATTTTTCAGCTGGTGTTTGGCAATCATAATTTTTCTCCCTGCCCAACCAGTGCTTTGTTGTAGCAAATGGAAAAGTTAGCGATCTGACTTCTGAATAGGAGGATGTGCCTCAAAGGAAGCAGGTTCCCTGTGGCATCAGGAGCCCAGCTCCACAGCCACCTCGGCCAGATTTACTGGCTGTTACTGGAATGATTAGTGGAATGATTGTTTGTTGTTAACAGCCCATCTGTAGTGTTTAAACTTCATCGGGGAGCAGAATTTCACAGGCATTATCTGGCTGAAGGACAGCTTCATATGGTCCACAGAGGGGCTGTGAAATCCCAGAGGAAATTAAATACAACAGGGGGCCTTTCTGTTATGTTGATCCAACTGATCTTTTTTTTCTCTGAAAGAAATCAGCAGCTGGTTTGATGTTCTCTGGGGCATCAGAGTGCCTATTGCTGCTGGCAGAGAACATGAGAAAGTGTCTGTCACCACAGACAGGTGCTGAAGACCATGATTTTCTGCCACACTTGCATTTTGTCATCACAGGGATTTCTTGCCTTGTGCTCTGTTTGGCTAGGTGTCGTAGTGAGATGATGCTGGGAAGCTGAAGATAGTTACACACTGAGGAGGGAGGGGATGTGAGAATATAGAAGAGTTTCGTGAGTGTTTGTGGCATAGATAAACAGGCAGAGACGCTGAACAGCACCTAGGCCCTTTCTATCTAGATTTGTAGTGTTTTTAACAAACTGATGCAAGAAAGGGATAGCAACTGCATTTTCCCATCCAGAAAGGGCTGTCACTGAGGTTTGGCTCTCAGCGCAGAGGAAGGCTCTAAGATCCATCCTGGACTTGACACTAACAATCCCTCTCCCTTGGTCTTTCCTCAGCATTTCTCCGAGAACCTGGATCACTTCTCCGACAACATGGAGGATTTCTCCAACGACCTCTTCAGCAGTTTCTTCGATGACCCAGTGCTGGCCGAAAAGAACCCGCTGCTGGACATGGACCTGGACCCACCCACTCCAGGCATCCAGGCAGAGCACAGCTACTCCCTCAGTGGAGACTCTGCTCCCCAGAGCCCCCTCATGCCTGTCAAGACTGAAGATAATGCTAACGGTGAGCATGAGACGTGCGCACTGCACAGCTTCAGGCACATCTGTTAGCAGAGGCTCTGGCTGCCTTCCATATATAAGGACAAACTGGCTATTCCTTGGGCTTGCGCATGGCTAATCCAGGGAAGAATTTGATCTGCCATTGTCAAACACAGCCCACATTTTTTCCTTCGGTTTGTGCTCTGACGGCCACATTGCTCCTTTGCCGGGCTAACATACTTACGAGGATAATAATTGGCTGTGGTTCTGCATGCTGCCAGCTTCTGGCAAGCAATAGGCAAAGTCTTTTTAGGATCTTGCAAGCCTGGGTGTGGATGCCCCAGATCCAGGTCTGTTTTGGCATCCGTCAGCAGGGTTTTGGCTTGGATAGAGGAAGCATGCGTCTCTGGCTGTAACCAGTGCTGGTACATGTGGAAAGCTAAGTGGCTTCTTTACCAGCAGATCTTTTAGCAGGAGACAGAGAGGAACAGTCATTTCAAAACCTATTTTTAAAACAATTCATTTCAGGATAATTTATGATGGCTGGATATTTTTAGAGCCGTCCTTGCAGAGAGTCCTGTAATTTGCGGGACTGTGTGGGTGTCCCAACAGCTGATGGACAACCAGGCTGCCTGAAAAAGCAGTGGCACAGGCTCAGTATACACAGAAGAAAGCCATTACTTTGAATGAGAGTGAGACCTGGGACAGAGGCTTCCCTATTATGGCCAGGAAGGATCCCAGCTCTGTGGTACAAAGGCAGGAGGGGTGGAACTGGCCTTCACTGCCTCTTTGGTCCCTGCAAAGAGCACAGCCATTCCTACCATGTTCCGTAGGGGCCACTCGGAGAGGTGCTGGGAGAGAGGCTCGTGGCAGGCCGAGCAAGCTCTGCCTTGGTATCAAAAAGCTTTCCATTTGCACGGTTCTTTTTTCCTAGCTTTAACCCCAGTGCGGTCTTGGAGAGCACTCAGCCCAGACAGGCAACCAGGCAACTAACAAAAAACAAACCGGCGTGAGCGCACAGACGAGTCATTATTTTGCCCCTGCAAATGAACACAAGGAGGATGAGGCTTGGGAATGAGAGAAGCAAAAAGCATGAGTTGTAGAGAGCAGTGAAATGCTCCATGAAGCCTGGCTGCATGAAGCTACCTCAGGGACTCCTCCCTGGGACACTTGTCACCACATCCGCTCCTCTGTGTCTGGGCATACGCCTGCTTCAGCTGCCGTCTCTCCAAGGCAAGACCACGAGTCTCCTGAATGGAGTGTGACATTCCCCCTTGGGCAGAGGCCAGCACAGCATGAAGCACATAACCCAGGAGAGCTCCAGGTGGGCCTGACACTTGCTCTCCGAGGGTGCAGATGAGCTCTATACAGGGAGAGAAGCCTGCTATCAGTGCGGCAAGCACAGGGGTACCTATGCACCCCATCATGCAGTGGGATAATTCAGCCCATCTTTCCAGGGCTATCTTGGCTTGTAATGGGATGTGAGTCATATTGTAGTGTAGCCCTGAGTCAGGTCCAGTATTTGTAACACTGTGCAGTCCTTTTGGCACAGCTCCATCCAGTCTCAGTCCTTTTAGACACTCAGCTCAAATTAATTACCCAGGAGTGGCTTTTCTTTAACATTAACCAAGCACTGCTTGGTCTGCAGAGCTCCTCAGGAATGCCCGGGCTCTGTCTAGGCTTGGAGCTGGCTGAGGATTGCTGTTTATCAGCTTTCTCCCAGCTTTGCTGCAGACCTCCAGCGCTTCCAAATCCTGCCCCTTCCCACATGGTTCCCACTAACGTGGGTCAGCTAGGGCAAGCTGCTGGGTGCATTGTGACCCTGTTTATCAGTGGAGTCTGCTTTCCAGATGGTTTGCGCACACAGGCTGGCTGCTCCAGTTCTCAGTACCAGCCCTCAGTTCTGCAGGGTGTGATTCAATGCCAGGAGCGGGGAGAGCCGGGGTCGTGCAAAACAGTGAGTGCTGAACCAGCCCCAAGGCTAGTGACTGCACTCCTGTCCAGGTCCTGCTTCCTCACTGCTCTTTGTCTTACCACCTCTCCAACCCAGGGCAGCTGTGGATATTTCACAGCCATACTTTTTCCCATTATGTACAGAGTACCAACAGCAGAAGATGACCTTCCTGGCATCCCTCACCCAGCAATATACTGTGGATTCTGCAGTGGTTACAGACTGGCCATACCTCTGAAATGTTCTCTCAGACAGCAGAACTTAGATGTGTCCACACAAAAGGCCTCGTTCTCAGTCCCACATTGACCCTCTCATGGCTTATATGTTTGAGTCTGCAACCCAATCATTCCCCAGATAAATCTCTGAGGGTGGGAAAGAGAGCAGGGTCAGAATGTAGACAGGAAACGGGAGGACAGCACATACTTATTTGGGTGTCTGCTCCTTGGGCTGTCTGGGCTGACAGCACAGGGGGCTGCTCTCTTGCTGAGTCAAATCTGAAGGGGGAAAACCCTTGGTGGTCTGCTCTGGTAACTTGCTTCAGCAGCAGCCCTCCCAGATGGAGGATGCCTCTGAGAAAAAGAGATGTGCAAAGTTTTGCAACAGAAAGGGAGGATGAGGAGAGCGAGGCTTAAAATCACAGTAAGGGAACTTCAGATTAGCCAATAGGCAAAACTTTCCCATCATGGGCATAGTGAAACCCTAGAAAAGATTTAATGGGGAAAGCTGTGGACTCCTAACCGCCTTGCAGAGGGATAAGATCAAGTCAGACAACCCTCTGCCAGGCCTGACACAGGTTTAGCTGGACTTGTCTGCAGTGGAGGCACAGACTGGAAGACCTCTCAAGACCCCTCATCTCTGTAACAGGCTGTGGTCAGACAGAGAAAGTCCAAGGTTTTTTTTGTCTGCAAATACTTGTGGCTGTGTAACACCTTGCCTCCTTCTATAAGAAAGGGCTTGCTTGCATACCAGAGGTGACTGGGACTTCATTACCAGCTGTGGTTTTGATGTACAGAGTCGGACAAAGAAAATGCAATTCAGTCTGTGTCTGCTCAGCGGCCTCTCGGTTGTCACGGCCATGCAGCGCACCCCTGCCTGATGTGCTCCCCAGTGCTGCTGGCCCTGCTGCATGGTGGAAGCTCCAGGAAGCGATCCAGCAGCACTGGGAGCAGCACGCTGAGCCACTACGCACACAGAGCAGCCACAGCAACTGGTGTCTCAGCTCGAAGGTTTCCAGCTACACAGGGAGCTGGAAAGAATGGGCTTCTGCTAGGAAGACTTATCCAGGCAGCAAACTAAGGGGTGCCAAACCAAAGGTGGGAAGACATGCCACTGGCAAGGGGCAATACTGTGTTAACTGATGTAATTCCTGCCCAAGCTTTGGCACCATCGTGTCGAAGGATTCTACCCTGTCCTCTCCTGAGGGCAACATTGCAATAGATGCCATGCATCCAAAAGATGCCTCTTTTGTGCCCTACTTTGTGCAGGCTTTCGTGGAGCTGAGAAGGACCTTTCTCCCCCTCTTCTCTTGCCAGGATGTCTTCTAGACTGGGCCCTGCACTGCAGAGCTGCTTTGGGCAGCAGACAGCTAGGCAGCTCCCCTGGGTCTGTGAGCGCTGTACGCATTGAGAGAAGTGCAGGGGGCCGGCGAGTGAGCCTGAATGTTGCCTCATGCTGAGCCAACTGGGGCACTATCTGGTGACATACTTAGCAAAAGTCTGTCCTGTGTCAAGACAAATGAGTTTCTGGTTGTCAGATAAAAAGGGGAAGGGAAGAGATCAGGATTAGAGAGGAGGATGCAGGCTCCAGGCCAGCTAGAAGTAGCTTTTTGGCAGGCTGAAGTGTTTGAAGAGCAATAAGGGGACCAAAACTTCAGAGCAGAGCCCAGGCAGCTCTCCTGCTTAGCAGCTTTTTTTTTTTTTCCACATCTGAGCTGCACCACTGCCTGAATCCTAGCTCCTGGGATCTCTGCTTCCAGTGGTGAGCCCAGCTCGTGCCACAGACGTGCATGGGACAGGGGCAGGCAGGGACTGAGGAGAGGGCCCCCACACAGCTCCTTTTGGTGCTCTTCAGGCATTTGCTGTTCTTGCTGCTGCTTGTGCTCCTGCCAGCAACGGCAGCGTGGCAGGGCTGCATACAGCCTCTGAGCAGCACGGGGTGCCGGAGGTGAGACAGGGGAGCAGCACCACAAGCAAGGTGCCACACCAGACTTCTTTCATCCTCTCCTCCTTCGTGCAGCAAAGCTCTGGTACTCAGCACAGCATCGGCAGGAGGTCAGAGCGGCACGTATGGACCCCCGTCAGCCTTTTCCTGCCTTCACGCTTGCCCTCTTTGCAGCTCGCTAGCACAGAGGTGGTGCTATTCTTGGTAACACGCCTGGCAGCTCTGTGATGCTGCCCATGCTGCCTGAGGAGCCCAGCCCAGCATCCTTCTCACACAGAGCTCTAAATACAAATAGGCTCCAGAGGATAGATCGAGACATCAGTGGGGAAGAAACCCTGCAGCTGTCCTCCAGCACGGGCTGCGCAGCGAGAGCAGAGAAGAGCAGAGACACAATCCCTGTAGCTCTGTCCTGTCTGCACCCCACAGGCTGGGGGCTTGTTCCTTTTTGTTCCCTCTGTTGTGGGCTTGCACATGCTTGTGTGGTGACAGTGCTAAACTTGGAAAGGCAGCCTCCCTGGGGGAGGGGGGAGAAGCTGTCTGCATGGCTTTGTTTTTTTTGTTTTTTTTTTTTTTTTACTTGTCCTGTTCTTGCTGGAGTTTGACTCTCACGTTGTGCGTGTTTCAGAGCTGGAGAATGGAGTGTGGTCTCTGGGGCCCAAACTCTGCTCCATCATGGTGAAACAGGAACAGAACCTGGCTCTAGACCTGCCTGAGTCCCAGCTAGCTGCCAGCTCCATACCAGTGCTGAACCTCAACCCTCTGCAGAGACTGCCAGTCCCCGAGGAGGTGAGCCCATCTAAGATCCATCGGGAACCCAGGCTCTCACACAGCAGCACCCTGCTGGTGTGGACCCAGCCATGTGACTGCAGGGTCCTGCTAGGTGATTTAGCTGCTGGACAGACGGAAGAAGGTGATGCAGAACCCAGATAGTGCATTATTTGTCATTCCTCTCTTGAAATAGCTGTCAGAGAAGCACCAAACCTTAGGCTAGCTAGAACTGTCTTCTCGATTCCTTCAGCGAAGCTACAAGACAGTTTATCCTTCCAGAGAAAGCGATGGAAGGAGGGTTTTCTCTGGCACAGAAGGCTTTACAATCTGGGTTAAATACAAGCGTGTTTCCTTGGCACAAAAGCCAAAGGCTTTTAAGCTCGCACATGCTGGAGGCCTGTCCCCTCCAATCTGCCAATATTTCTGTAACCACTCTTTTGCTTATTTTCATTGACTTTGGATTACATTTTTTCTCAGAGAGCAGTGTCAGTTAATGTGATGCCAATGACCCCACTACTTCTGAGTACAGAACCCTGCCCTGCCACTGTCTTTTTCATGGTCTTGGGCTTATCATATGGCCTCTCACTTTTATCGGCTGCTCACTGGAAATGGAAGCCCCACTCCAGGTCCTCCTCGCATTTTCCTATGAGGAAATGGGAACTATTATTTAAGAAACAAGGGGCGAAGTCAGTTGGTCATATCTAAGTTCTTAAGAAGTCTGTTTGTCTGAAGGAGAGTCACTTATGCCACTGCTGTGTGGGAGGAAGCTGGGGGCTCAGTTTGGCTGTCCTTGAGTCCAGCCGTGTTGGACAGGAAGGTCTGACCAGTCTCACACGAGCCTCAGCTATCTTGTAGCAGCTCAGCAGATAACAGGAGAGCATCTCTGGGGTTCACTTCCTTTTTTCACTCATGCTGAGCATCTTCCCATTTAAACAACCTTCCAAAACAAATGTGTACTTCCAGCCAAAACTGTGCACAAACTTCCTCCACTATTTACACAGCTTGAACTTGCTGTGCCCTCGAAGCTCTGCTGTGTGTGCTCGGCAGCCATACCATGGCGCTCTCTCAGCTGTGTTTACAGTCTGGAGGAGTTTGCAATGTGTCTGTTCAGTGTAAAAACTCCCCCAGCCTGTGGTGGCCTGGGGGCTGGTGAGCCAGGGAGCTGAGGGGCAGCACAGCCCAGATGGAAAGAAAAGTACTCTTTATTTAACTCTCAATCCCCTCCAATTGGAAACAGATGCCCAGTGGTCCTGGTGAAGATCATGTGAGCGGGATGGGGGTTTTGTTCTGTTTCTTTTTCTGTACAACCTCTATACTCCCATTTCTAATGAAGGCAGATCAAAGAGGGGCTTCCCATGGTAATGCAGAGGTTGGTTTAAATTGCACTGTCTGGGTCTAGCAAGGGAAGAATTGCCAAGGATAAAAGTAGCCTCCCTCTCGGAGGTACTCGGTGCACGAGTTGGCAGCACATCCATCTGCCACTGCCTGTTCCTCTGCAAACACGTGTTTGCACTCTTTCTGCCCAGCGACACAGTCTTCAGGGGGTTTGGACTTGGCTGCTGTTGTGTGCAGTGAGAGGCTGCTTTGGGGCAGAGCTGTGATATGGGGCAGAACACAGAGCGGGGAGCAATGGCTGGGAGCAGAACTGGTGGGAGCCCCTGGGCAAGGAAAGCGACAGCATCCAAGAACTCCTTCTGCTTCTCTTCCACAGACTCCCATAGAAATGACTCCAGCACCTGTGATCAAAGCTGAACCCAAAGAGGTGAACCAGTTTCTAAATGTACCTGCAGGTAAGAAGATAGAATTTGCTGGTTGACATAAATTCCTCTAAATTACTCAGATATAGACCATCACTATACAACACCTGAGAGCAGAGCCACATGTAGTACTGAGCTACAGACCAATAGATGAGTGGGCACAGCACGGTTCCAACTCAGATCTGTGTCTGGACCGACAGTCACACACAGAATTGTTCAGACAGGGAGTCCCAGGCAAAACAGGCTACCTCAGAGCTGGAAATATGCAAGAGTGCCTTTAAAATCCTCAGAGGGACTGCAGCATTATCCAAAAACAACCATCTGAAAGTCAGGATATTCAGGATCCAGTTTAATTTGAAAGAAACCCAAGCATCTGAAAGTCCACCGATGTACAAATGAAAGCACTATAGGAACTCCCACTCTGCCTCAGAGAGACATTCCTTAGGCATATTCCCACCTCCATGAAGGCCCCCAGGGCTCTCTAGTACAAAGTGGGGACAGTTTTCAAGTGCTTGGCAACCAGCTGAGTGACCAGAGCCCCTTTGGATCAAGTGTGCTGGCAAGTGTGCGAGCCCTGTGGTGCTTTTGGAAGAGCTCTTCTCCTACAGAGCTTCCTGTACATGTGAACAGGCTATGGAGCAAAACATCACGGGCTTTGTACTCCATTTTGGTTGACACCAGGGCAGCTTATTGCTTTGTAAATACCTTCAGTGCCTTGGCAAAGCCCCTGACAATTCTCTGACTCCTGCAGTTCCTAGTTTAGCACATTTGAGGTCAGCCTCACCTCTGTCTTGGGCAACACTCAGTCCAGCCTTGTTCTTAGAGCCACCCCACCTTTTAAAACTCATCACCCTCTCCTTTCAGTCCTGTTTTATGGCAGTGCCTTTTCCTGTTGCTACTCAGGGCACTGTGACTGTCCCAACAGTTGACATGACAGCCATTGACTCAATATCCTTAATTCTCAGTAGATGACCTGGTGCAGATGCCTCCAACTCCGCCCAGCAGCCACGGCAGTGACAGCGACGGATCCCAGAGCCCCCGGTCCCTGCCTCCCTCCAGCCCAGCCCGACCCGCTGCTCGCTCTTCTACTGCCATCTCCTCCTCACCTCTCCTCACAGCACCACACGTAAGGAGGCAGCAGGATGTCGCTGAGACACGGGGCTCCTTGGTGCTCAGAGGGGGCTGGAGGCTTTCTGAGGCTCTCGTGGGGGATCCTGTCCTCGTTAAGGTTTCCTAGCTGAAACACCCTGCCAAAGCAATGTGATGTCCTGGCACAGGGGTGTGGGGACAGGTTGGTGTTCACAGGAGCGAGGAGAGGCCCAGTGAGTCCTGCAAAATGCCTACCAGCAGCTACCTTGTTTTAGCAAGTGCTGTCTTTCAGCCCATACTTTGGGGAGTGGCTTCTGCCCTGGGGGATTTTTTGAGGAAGTTAATGGAAGAGAAAGGAGTAACTGAGCAGGTGACCTTCCAGGTAAAGAGGAAAGCAGCTGCTGAGTTGTGTCCCCAGGATCAGGGTGACAGCAGGAAGGAGCACTGCACTGTGCCTATTTGTACTGCACCCCTAGCTGCTCTACAAGACTTTAAGGAGGACCGCTGGGATAGGACTCCTTGCTGATGCTGATAGCTGCTCTCTGTGTTTCAGAAGTTACAAGGGACCTCTGGCCCTCTGCTCTTGACTGAAGAGGAGAAACGCACCTTGATTGCTGAGGGCTACCCAATTCCTACTAAGCTGCCCCTCACCAAAGCAGAAGAGAAAGCACTGAAGAGGGTCAGGAGGAAAATCAAGAACAAGGTGACTGCAAAAAACATAACCGTGAGGTTCCCTTGATTCCAGAGCAGCTTCATCTGACCACTGCTATAGTTATCCTTGCCTCCTCAGCTGCGGTGCAGCTCAGAAGAGGTGGGATCCCACCTTTGATGCACTGGCACAAGCCTCCCGATCCACATAAATGGTGCCATGGGTCATAGAATGGTTTGGGTGGGAAGGGACCTTAAAGATCATCTAGTTCGTCTGTGTAGGCATGCTGTGCATGCAGCTGTAGCTGGAGAGTGTGGCTTCTAGCCCATCCCCTGCAAGTACATGGCCTGGGATGGGGCCCACAAGCTAAGACATCATAGATCAGACCGATTGTCCTGGTCAGGCCTCTCTGTGGGGACAGGGAAACAAGAGCCACTTCACAGCATAGGACATGAGCGGTTAACAGAGCTCATTAGCCAGGCAGAAGCTATCAGACTGTGATTGGAAAGCATCTTGTGGGAGAAATAACGAGACCCTGAATTAGTCACCCAGTGACTCAGAAGTGGTCTGGGGCAGAATCTGCCCAGATGGCCACAGCACGTACCCGTGTGAGTCAGAGGAGTTAAATGCAACCCAAAAGATGCTCTCAGCAGCAAGGGGATCAGGCATACTGCGACAAATGGTTGTGGTCTACAGGCCAAAGAAGGCTGTATGCCTGCAGCATCCATCCCTCCCAGAGACCAGTCGGAATAGCAGACTGGAAGATGCCTTCCCCGTTTACCTGAGGGTGCTGTATATGCAGGGAGCAGACAAGACAAGGGGACCACAAATAAATGTCTAAAGGCTCCAGATACTCTAGATACTGACTCCTCTCTGATGGCTGCCCCTCTCACAGATCTCTGCTCAGGAGAGTCGCAGGAAGAAGAAGGAATATGTGGAGTGTCTAGAGAAAAAGTAAGTTTCTTCTTTTCAGTCTTACCTTTGACAAAGGATCCCTGTTCCTTCAAACCCCTCTTTCTAGTGCTTTCGGCTCTGACAGCCCCCTTGGTCCCATCCATTTGTAGTTATTCTTTCCCACAGCTCCTCAGTTCAAAGGTGGCTGAGTCAGGGTCAGGGCTCCCCCCCACCTCACTTCCAGTATGGTACAAAGATGGGTGCAGAAGCTCCACTCAGCAGTGACATCATGGCTTAGGTTGGTTGTTAGAACCGCTTCTTACCAAGACGGTGAATTTTAAAATGCCAGAAGAGCAGCCGGAATTTCTGCTGTCTCCGTATGAGACTCGGTATCTGCCCCTAGCGGGGGGTTACTTATTTGACATTGGGAAGCAATCAGACATTGGACTTGCAGTGGACTGTAAAAAAAAAAAAAAAAAAAAAAAAAAAAAAAAAAAAAACACTTATTTTCAACTCAGAAAACTACTGACTTGCTCAAAAAGCACAATTCCTTGCAAGGCTGGCTGCACAGAAGTTTGGTTTGGGATCCTGCCCCTACTCCCCTCCCTCCTAGAAATCCTCTTCCAGGATGAAGAATGCTCTAGAAACCTAGTGTTTCCAACTGCTTAGTTTGGCTGGTCCCTACAGAACATGGGCCATTTTGGCTGCCAGCAAGGTGGGATTTGGGGTAAGAGTCACGTTCCTCACTAGAAATTGCTCCTAATTTGCCTGTCCCATAAGGAGTAAGCCCTTGGAGGGCAGTGACTACAGCTTTTCCCCTTCTCCCCATGAGGTGGAGACACAAGCATCTGACAGCAAGAAAAACACTGCACTGTTGGTATTACCATCTTCCCTTCCCTTTCCCCTTTCCTTGCATGAGCTTTGTTTTGCTCCTTGCAACCCTCAGGTCCTGCAGGTACGACAAGCATAAGCCTAAGGTGACATCACATGACAGTGACATATGTCACCGAGGGTTGAAAATAACTCCAGAGGGCCTGATCCTGTGATCCTCTCCATACTGGCAGCCCCGGTGGATGTTCCCAGGCAAAGAAGAATGCAGGGATCCAGCTGTAAACTCACATTTCTGTTTAAATACCATCTCGTTCCGTGTTATTAACACCACCTGAGATCAGCAAAATGGAAAAAAAATCCTCCAAACCCAACCTTAATTAACTCTTCCCCCGATGCTATTTGTTTATCTTGCCTAAGTGCACAGAAATGCTGAATGAAAACAGATGACTCAAGGCACCTTCAAGTTCTCACGCCCTTCCACCAGCAGCACCTCGGTGTGTGTCCAGACATCAGAGGACATCACCTCTAGCTGGTGTCCCACACTGCCACCCCGATCCTTCACGCCGGGGCTGGGGAGGTGGCCAGCCTTGTTCAGTGGCAGGTCCGGAGTTTTCTGTGCTGGGGCCTCATCCCCAGACGTGGCTGCGGTGCCTGTGCGCGCTCAGTGCTCTGTAACGCTAGCGCGTTGCTGTGACAGATGGCTTTCAAACAATGCCAGGTTTAAATGCAAACCAAAAGGAGCATTCAGTGAATTTTTTTTTTTTTTTGAATGCAACAAGTCGGTCATCTTGGCTTTCTGCAACGTCCGTACTTGGGCCCTTCAGCATTCAGTTTGACACCTTTGCTGTAAGCCCAGTTTTTACACGGAACGCCTGGCTTGGAGGTGGTGCTGGAAACCCTTAGCACGACCAGGCTGCGTCCCTGGGCCTGGAGATAACTTGTCCGGAGCACAGCACAACCACTTTCCTCTCGGGAGCGGTGGGAGGCAGCCTGCAGGTTCTCTGCTGCCCTCAAGTGCCTGCAGTCAGAGCTGGCCCAGCGTTTGCTCAGAGCTGCCCGCTTGCCCTGTGCAGGGCACCGAGCCAGGACAGGTCCTCGCTCTGGGTGGGAGAGGTGTGAATTTGTACCCCCCGGTTCCTTTGCGGTTCCTCCAGCCCCAGAGGGAGTTGGAGGGGATGGAAACACCTGCATACCCCCGTGTCCTGGGTGCAGGGGGTGCTGCCGGCTCTCCCAGACCTCAGGAAAGCCTGGGCCGTTGCACTTAGCTGTCCACCCGCACTCACATCCCCTTTTCCCCGGGGTCTGGTGGCAGCCAGGCAAGCCAGGAACATCTGGCTCCAAGACCACATCTGCAGGCAATGGATGAGGCCACTGAGCCTCCCCACTGCCAGAGAGGCAAGGCCAACGTCTGCTTCATCTGACCAGCCCCTGTAACTAACCAGCCGTGGGTTTTATTCCCACAGGGTTGAAACATACACGACAGAAAACAATGAACTCTGGAAAAAAGTGGAGACCTTAGAAAACGCAAACAGGTAAGAGGGGCTAAACCTGACCTCCCTGTGAAGTGTGCAATGGAAGGGAGGCCAGGGGAGCGCTGGGGCAGGAGGAAGAGGAGAGAAAGGCAGCACCCCAGCTCCTGGCGGGGCGGGCGCCGCGCGGCGAGGCGCTGGTTTTCAGCCCGTGGCAGCAGCGAGGCAGCTGGGTTTGGTTAGCGAGCTGGAATGTTTGTGTTGGGACGGCCAGGCCGCGCTGCAGCGAGGGGAGGGAGGCAGGGAGGGAGTTTTCTCCCATCTCTTCCTCCTTCTCCCTGCAGCCCTTCTGGCTCACGCTGCCCTCCCTGTAGCCCTCTAGGCCTCTGGCTGTCTCCAGGGCAGCAGCTCCAAGGGAGGCCCCGTGCAACAGCCTCTCAAGTCTGCTGTTTCTGCTCTTCTGCGCGTCAGGCAGCTGTTTCAGGTTTCTCTTGAGAAACAGCTGAACAGAGTTGGTGCATACAGGGAAAGCCCCTTCCTCTAGTACAGCCATGGATTCCAGCTCCCTCCACATCCAGGGCAACTCCCTGTGCAAGTGGTGCCAGTGGGAACTGTGCAGTCCAGTCCCCCAGCCCTTGCCATGCCTCATCCTCTGGCAAAGCAAGGCTGGAGGCTCTCCCTGCAAGCCTGGAGATTTTCCTTCCCATCTGCTGCTGCTGCCTGCCTGAAAGGAGCAAGCTGCTCCCACAGCCCCGGAGCAGGCTCCCGGCTTCCTTAGCCAAGACCAGAGTCTTGGGTGAGCATTTGTGCCCCAAGATGCAGAGCCGGCCAACAGAGCACGAGGGGAATTTGCTTCCTCGGAAGCAGATAAGGAAGATTCGTGCTGCTGCGGTGGGGATGCACAGCAGGAGCTGGAGGAGAGCCCAGCCCCGCTTCCTCTTAACTGGGCGCAGTAGGTGTGAGCAAGGGCAGGGGCTGCTGCAGGGCTGGTGAGAGGGAAGCTCATTTCTATAGCCCCATTTGCCGCCTCTACAGCTTGCAAAGATCTGAAGCACTCCTCAAGGCTCTGCCAAACTCCTTTACTCCCATCCGTGACACAAGGGCTGTGTCCCCAGCTTCCAGGCTAGCCACTGCTGCTGGGGCTGAGGGCTGCCGTTGGCCCAGCCAAAGTACCCTATCTGCCAGATACTGCTGCCTGGCCACTCATGCCCATGGGGCACAGCCCACCGCCTGGCCTCTCTGGGACCACGGGCAGCCCCGCTGCTGAAAAAGCATGAGCCCCACCCTGCAAAATCAGGAGATTGACCTAAAAGAATTTTTATTTTTATTTTATTTTATTTTTATTTTTCAAAATACACACTGTTCTTTCTAATTGGGTTTGGTTTTCTAGCACAGCCAGGAGGACACTCTGTACTTCTCTCCACATGTACAAGGAGCAGAAGAGGATTTGAAAAGAGATAAAGCTGGGATTCTCCTGCAACCTCCTGGCTCTATGACCTGGCATTTTATAAAAGCTCAAGCATATTTGTGTAAAACAGCCAGTGATCCCAGGGGGGAATGTTCAGTAGTCCGTAGAATTCCATAGACCGGAATTTGGTGCCCTTGGGAACTGCATGCTCTGTGGTTAGTCTCCCTTGTCCCAAATTTCTTCACCAGCCAGTGAAGGGTTTGGTGGCTCTTTGTACCACACCTACCACTGTTCTGTGTTTGTATGTACCGATGCCTGTGTTCAGTTAAACAGGGCAGAGAGACCTCAGCACGTGTTCCCACCAGAGCAGCCAGAGAGTGAATTAATCGCTGAACTCAACATTTGGCTTTGCCCACATCCCTCTGCAGAGTTTGCCAAGACTGAAGAAGCTGGAGGGGATCAGAATTGTTTTTTATTTCTCTCTCCACCATATGGTTTGGGGCATGGGTCGAGCTGCAGAGCATGCATCTCTGAGGGAAGTGGAAGCAGGCAGGCCTGTGCTCAAGGTCTGACTTGACTATAACATTCAGCCTCCATCCCAGAGGGTGGTTTTCATGGTAGCCTAGCTCTACAAGGCTTTGAGAGATGGCTGGCTGCACTTGAATGTGACATTCATAACTGTGGGTAGTTGTAGTGAAGGTTGTGGTGGATCTGCTGGTGAGAAGACTGAGGGAAGGTGCTGCAGCGAGTTACCTCAGCATAATGGCACATCGGGACATTTCTCCCACAAGTTCCTGCACACCTCATATCTCAAATTCACCCTTTTTTGTTTGTTTTCTGCTTCCCTAGCCTGTTTGGTGGGAGAAGTTGGGCAAAATATAGCAACAGGCAGAGATTTGCTTTTACAAAAAAGGAAAATCAGGGTAAATTACAAAAGGGGTAGTGGAAATCTTGTATCACTCACTGTCCATTACTTCTTTATCAAATTCTAATTTGGGTTGTTTCCTATTCCAGGACTCTGCTCCAGCAGTTACAGAAGCTGCAGGCTCTGGTAGCTGGGAAAGTCTCCAGACCTTACAAAATGGCTTCCACACAGACCGGGACCTGCCTAATGGTATGAGCATCCTTTCCATCATTTGTTACTGGCCATGCTTCCCCAGACAGCTTTGTCAGTTGCCTGTCCCTCCTCTCTTCCCCACTGTCCATCTCTGTTGCCAGTTACACCTACTCTCTACTTTTGTGTTAGGAGTCATTAGAACTAGGCCTGTGTCGTACACACATCAGTAGTGTCAGCTGTTTATGCAACAGCTTGAGAATAATTCCTGTGTTTTCACTATCTTGTTCTTTGGACAAAACAGCACTTTGTTTACTTTTCATTAGCTATTGGATATTCAGCCAAAAAAAGTCTTCAATGAGCTTTCATCTTAATGGGTAGATTTTTCTTTGCTGAGTTGGTAATGCTTAATGTTTAACTCAGAAGGGTGGACGAACTGAGTATTCCTCCCAGTGGGCATTACCTTGTGTTTATCAGCAAGAAATGACATCTGCTCTTGCTGTGCCTGTACATCAGGCATTGTTAAATCCAGCTGGAATTCTCCTCATTTGCCCTTTGACTAACCAAAATGATTCGAGGTCAACTGTTGTTTTTGGTAATCCCTGTTTGCCTCTCATTTCTCGTAGTGGGGGATAATAGTTAAGCAATCTTGGCTTCCCTGTGGAGTTTTAGGGCATGCCACTGTGTGGCCATAAGTAGAGTCAACTGCTTATTCCTCATCTTTTTTTTTGTCAGGGGGGAATTTTCCGATCCATGATAAAAATACAGCCTCCAAACCTGTGATGTCTTTGCAGGATTGTCATAGTAGGTGCTTGTGACAAATATGTCAGTTATCTATTTATCTAGTTACTGCTTCTGTACTGCTAACAGTCATGAAATACAGACAGATGATGAGGTGCTTGCCCCACTTTCTCATCACACTCAGTGTCCTGAGGGCTTTTTTTTTTTTTTTTTTTTTTCTCTTGGTTCAATCAGTTTCTCTGGTTCCAGAGCCCCTGCTTTGTAATTCCCAGCACTTTCTCCTTTCAAAATCTGCTCAGACTTTTGCTACTCTTTGCTGCCCCCATGTCAGATCAGATTTTAAAGACAGACTGTCTTTTCTGTTGGCTGCTCTGTTGCTTCATTCCCGAGTTCTTTCCACATTTTTGGGTGTGACCCCACTGGGCCCAGTGACTCATTGCTCCTTAATGCAGCAGCTCGTCAGAGCACCCCTGGCTCTGGCAATTCTTCATCACCACTACCTGGAGTGAGCAAGTCCAGGAGGGGTGCCTCCCAGACGTCCCCTGTGCTATATAAGCTGATAAAATACCTAATTTAGCTTCCTAGCAATGTCTTATCGCTCCTTGCTGCTCTCTTCATTCCACGGCATCCCAGCCCACACACCAACTCGCTCAGGCTTCTGAGCTTTGAAGCATTTCAAGAATTTGTAATTTGCTTTTCTATCTTTGGCCAGTTCCTCTCATAGGCCTCCTAGTTCCCATTTTCCATTTAGTCTCCAAATAGAGAACTCCTTATCATGACAGATATGTAGAATAATCGTGCCTTGCAGCATGGGAGTGGAGCAGAAGACCCTTTTCTTCTCGCGCTGTGTCATTGCTGCTGGATATTTTTCTAGCCAGTTCTTGAAGGCCTCCAGTGGTAAGCAGTACTCAGCCTCCCCAGGCAAATGTTTCCAGCGCTTTGTTATCTTTCCCAGATAAAGCTTTCTTGATATCTCATCTGAATCTTCCTTGCAATAGCTTAAGCCTATTACAACTTCTTCTGTCCACTGTAAGCAAGATCAGTTTACCCTCCCTTTGTGCAGCTGCATTTTACATATTTGAAAACTATTGTTTTCAGGTAACACCCTTCAGTCTGCTCTGCTAAATCACCAGTTTCTTCAGTCTTCCTTTGTAGGCTGTTATCCTCAGAGCTCTCTTCCAGGCTTTCTCCAATTGCCCTGCATCTTTTCGGAAGTAGAGGGCCCAAAGCTGGACACCAAGTGACACTGACTTGTACTCATCTTGGGCTCCATGTTCACTCCCAGACCTTCTTCTGAAGAACAGCTGCCTGGCCGCTTACTTGGTGCCATGTTTCTTCTGCTAATTGGTCCTGCCACCTTGCTATCTTAGCATTTGTCTGTATAGATCTGCCCACTGTTCTCTTGGAACATTCTCCCCACGGTCAAGATCATTCTGAATTTGAATCCTGACCAAAAGCTGGTCTGCTTGTGGTCTCTCCCATCTGTAGATTTGATACAGTCCATCATCCAAGTCAAGCTTTAAAATGTTGTATCTTGCCAGAGCCACAACAGATCTCTTTACTTCTCCATCTGCTACATCCTCCCAGTTTGAGAATGAACCATCTGATACCTACATTCTGAAAACATCTTTTTTTGACGAATTTTGCATCCATCTTTCTAACTGGTTTTGCAGTATTTCCCTCTAGCCTAGTTTCCCTCACTTTTTAAGAGGTCAAAATGGTGAGGTGTTCAAAATCAGGGAGGTGAATGGCACTCAGACTCAAACTAAGAGCTACTGTTACAAAATGTTTTAGAAATTGAACCAGATCTGAATCAGAAAGCCAATGTCAGAGTTAAACTGAAACAAAACAGAGTAAAACAATGTTGTTTTGCAAAGCCCCAGATGAAAGCCTTGTTAAAGCAAGATGTTAAGTATACTGCTCTTTCCCTGCCCATAAAGCCTGTTTTGTTTTCAAACTGAAAAAGAGGCTTCAGAGGGCCAGCTCCATTTCTGAATGCTGTGTTCTTGGCTGTGATAATTCCAAGCAACATCTATTCACAGTTTATTTTTTCCTTTTTTTTGTTTTTGTTTTTGCTTTTGTTTTTGTGGAATAAGGAGTCTAAATACCTTGTGCACCTAATATGATGTGCTCAGCAGCCATGCTGTCCACAGGTAATTTTCTTACTTTCAAAACTAGTATTGTCTGGAAAGCTAAACTCACCATTTACATAGTATAGTATCCCCGTGCATCTCCCAGAATACACAGGTAGTCAGTATTATCTTGATGTACCAGCTTCTGTGTGTTACTTAGGCATGGTTATTCCAAAATAGTTGCCCATTCTGAAAAGCAGTCAAGAAATTGCTGTCTGTCCCCACAGATGTCCCCACGGGCGACACTTAGCTTTGAACGTAGGTAGTAGAAGTCATCAACAGATGCATTTCCTCTTCAGACTTTCTCAGGCTGAACACTAGTCTGGAGGCAGAAATTAATATACCACCCACAACATGTGGGTATTCAGGTAATAAAGATTTGGCGCTTTATCATTTCCCATGTGTCCCCTCTTGCTTTGTACTATTTAGCTCCCTAAACTTTGCGGAGTCCCTTACGATCAGCACTGGCATCTCACTCTGAAGCTTTACCATTACGGCAGAATTTACAGACAGGTGCAGACCTACCAGAGGGAGATTTCCAGGGAGCTTTCATCTTTTCTCCTTTTATCCTTGTCCAGTAGCTCTGACTGGTCTGCCCAACAGCCGGAAGGCACAGACACATCCCAGAATATGTGCAGGCTAAGCATAAATTTAACCCCTTCCTTGGACTCTCCATCCTGTCAGATGGGCTGCTGCAGTTCTGCTGCCACTTCTGTCCTAGCGTGGAGGGTAGTTTCACTTTGCTATGTGCTGTGGTATCTTACAAATTTCTCCCAGTGAGCATGTTTTCTTGCAGCCCACCACAGCTCCTGCTGTGCCAATGGTCAGGTCCCCTCTGGTAAAGGCAAACTTCATCTCTTCTGCTGAGCCTTCTTCCTTCCCACATTGTTCCCTAGCTGTGAGCATCTCTCATCAACTGGACAGGCGAGTTCTCACCCACTGAACCATAAATACTTCAGAAAAAGTAACAAAAGGCAGCTTCTGACTTCCCTTTCTTAGATCTCCAGCAGAGATTAGCAGAGCAAGCCCTTTCCCTCTCTGGGGGACCGCAGTGACCCTGTTGTAAACCTGAACACATGTTGCCTCTCAGCCTCGTGTCTGCATGCTGGGAGGGGTGTTTCCTGGTGGCTAGTGGCACTGACTGCATGCTGATATCTCCTCGCTAGGTGCTGGCGCTCTGCTTCGTTCTGATCCTCGGATCCGTGATGCCCTGCCTCCCGGAGTTCTCTTCAGCATCACAGACAGTGAAAGCAACACCAGCGCCAGACATTTACACAACTAGTAAGAGTGAGTCTAATGTGGTACCTCCCTTTAATCCTGTCAAACCATTTTCAACTCTTCTCCCAACACACCTGGTTCAGCGGTGGCATCCTCCCTTCAGTGCCTGCCCCATATGCTCTTGCACGAGGGGATTCCTGGCCTGTCAGTGGTACGAGCCGTGATAACAGCACCTTGCTTGGGCCTGTTTTCATTCTCTGCTAGCCATTATCCTAAAACATGACAAATGATAAAGGCTATGGAGAAATGAGGGAAAAGCCCCAGGGCAGACTGATTGCCCTCTGGAGAGGTGGTGTGTCCAAGGGAGCATTTGCCCCCAGGGTATCTTGCAGAGCAGGCCTCCTGTGTGAGCACATGCTGAACCACCACCACGACCCACACCCTTTGCAAAACACCTCGTTCTCATTATTAACCAGTTCTCTCCTTGTTTCCAGTTCAGTCACGGAGCCTCCTGTTCTATGATGAAGGTGCTGGCTCCTTAGAAGAGAGCTATAGCTCCTTCCTAACCATGGACCATCCTGAGGGGTGGGAGGCCGAAAAAGGGCAGTCTGACGAGCCAAGGCCGCATCTGGCCAGGACACATGAGACAGCCAAATATCTGAGCAAAACCCGTCTGGAGAGTCCTGAGCAGAACCAAACTGACCCAACTCTCACTCACCTCAAAGAGCAATTCCATGAGAGGTAAGCAGGTGGGGGCCCCACTCCCAGCCCCAAACCACAGCATGGCATCTGGGAGGGACCAGCAGGCACGTCGTCTTCACTGCAGACTTAGGGTAGCCAAGCTCCCTGGGACAGGCAACTAGCTAAGGAGCAACAGCTGGAGGAGGCCAATGCTGGAAGAGAGCATAAGACCAAGACTGTTTTTTAGAGCAAAATTTGGGACTCTGTAAAGTGGTGTCCCACTGGCCTAAAGCTGAGGATGGGTGACTCAGGTGGTCCCAGGTTTGCTGGATGTTCTGTGTCCCAGGGAAGAGCTTCATCCTGGTCATAGCAAAACAGCTGGGCAGAGAGGTGAATTTGCCTAGGAAGCTGCAATGAACCTTGACTGATGTCTTGTCTTTTTTTTTTTTTTTCCCTCAGGGAGACAAGCTCCAGTGAGACAACTGAATACTTGTAGCAGCTGCTGGACCTCAAGGCCTCATCTGTCTGATTGCAGGATTCCCTCCTCACTGAGCAACTGAGGGGACTTGGCAGGAGAGGACACTGCATTCAGACACTCCTAAACCGGCCTTGGGTTCAGTTCCTCCCCTTCCCCGTGGCCCCCTTTGGTACTGATCTATCTCTCTGAGGGGACTCGCAGGACTGCCAGAACCAGCAATAAATGTCTGGCAAAGTCCTGAGACGCCCTCTCCTCCTGGCCTTATCTTCTGCTTGAATGAGCACTACCCTATGGGTGTGGGCTCACCTTGGAGTGGAGGTAGGTCAGGGGGAGGCTCCGAAACTATTCAGCTCACTCCCCAGAGCCTCCAAGGGGGCTGTCCCCAGGCATGTACCCCTTGGCTACATCAGATGCACCTGAAGGAGACAGAGAGAGAGTGCTGGATTTTCTGCCCTGCCTGAGGGACTTAGGAGTGGGTGATGCTGGGGCTAGAGAGATGACTCTGGAGAGTTTGAGCTCATTCCTTCCCCTCCATCTGTTAGCATACTTCTGCCTCTGTTGAGAGAAAAACTAGTTCTTCCTTGCTCTAGTTTTCTCTTGATGGATGTGCCTACATAACTTCCACGCCAACTATCTGCAAAGATCTGCACACAAACGGAGTGGGGGAGACAGATCCCAGACTGAGATAAACCACCATGAAAATTTACTGGCAGCTTCTGGGCAGCCAGAGCTCTGAAACAGAGAACAATTTTCCCCCACAGCCCACTTCTCCCCACCCTCGGCACCCTTGCTTTGGCAGGGGTGGTATTTCCCTTTTTGTTCCCAGCTTGGGCCCCGCAGTGCAGTGCTAACCAGGTCAGTGGCTTTCCCACTTCCCATTCTGCACACCCCCTTGCTTTGAGGGCAGGTGCCAGAAATTCAGTCCCATAACCTGCTCCTTATCACAGCTCTCCATCCCCACTCCTGCTTCATGCTAAATGGGGTCTTCCTAGGAACCATCGACAAGAGCTCTGGAGGGCTGTCAGAGAGCCATCATTCCCCTCACATCCTCTGTGTGCCCAGCAGTGTTGTGAAAGCCACTGAGGACGTGCTGGCATCTCTGGTGACGGGTACTTCTGTCAGCAAAGAGGTGGCATGTTGGAATTGGCCAGGGTAACCAAAGACTGTTTTAGACCTCCTCCTTCTCAGTGCTGGCACCAAAGGTACCAACCTCTTGCCATACCACCCTTCGGGCCAGAATTGCCAAGTTTGGTGCTGAAATGACCTCATCTCAAGGCTGTTCTGTTCTCTTTAGCACCCACACATCCACTTCTGACCCTTCTTCCTCCCTTTCTCTGCTGAAAGGCTCAAGTGTCTCCCCACTCCGTTCGCTCAGCTGCTCTTTGCTGGAAGGACAATGTGGGACTTGAGTGCCTGAGATTTGGGACGCAGCAGATTGCCCCGTGTTTGTACACGGGAGTCCCTGTGTGCTCCGCCAGGTCTCACAGCAGACACCCCCTTGGCTTGTTTCTCTTCAAGCACCCTGGACTCGCTCTGCATTGCCCCAGCCTCCCCACCAGCCTCTCCCCTGGAGAGGAAGGATGGGACGGCTCTTACTCAAGGACTGGAAGAAGTGAGGGAAGGGCCCTCACATCCCTCTCTCCTCTCTTTTGAAAACTGCTTTTGCCCCCCCGAAGCCGGTTAGGACAAATTTGGACACAGCTAGCTGCCACCACACATGCTTGGCCAATGGGAGGGATGAGAAAAAGCCTTCAGCACAGCTCTTCTCCTCTCAAGGTTCACACAGGATCCGCTGGTCACCACATCCCACTGCGTTCCCCGTCCTCTGCCCCAGTGCAAAGAACCACTGCTGGGTCCAAGCATGCCCTCCTCCACCCCAACACGTCCACGTGCACGTCCCCGTGCCTCCCACTCACACCGTTGTACAGAGACCAAGAGCAGAACTCGTTTGTACATAATGAACCTTATTTTGTATTATTGCCGATCCCTTAAGATATTGTATTTTGGAGACTCTCAGATCCTATTTTCAGTATTGTATTTTATTAAGAATTAGTGCGGGCTTGGCATCTATGGACTTCCTTCTTGTTAGCAGCTCACTTTCCCCTTATACTCCAGTAGCTGCCTCTTCCCTCCAGTTTTTTGTTTTGTTTTGTTTTGTTTTGCTTTTCAAGCCACCTTTTCCTCTCCTCCTATCACTTGCTCTGCATTCGCTTAGAGAAGCAAAATAAAAATGAAATAAAAAGATGCAGCATCAATTCTGGGTTGTCGGATCCTTTCATTCAAGCATGGTTGTCACAGCAGCCCACGCGCACAGCTTCTCACCTCGTGCTCCCCGACTGTCCCACCCGCTGGCTGCATGCAGAACTGGTTCAGCTCTGGGACCTCGTACTCAGCGTTTGGGCTAGAAGCAAACTTGCATGTTTTATTTCCTGCAGCACCACAAGGTCTTCTGCAGTTCTGGGCATATCAGAACTGTTATGGCTCAGTTTCTTCTCCCTCTCCAAAATATTGCTAACATGGAAGAGCATGGAAGAAAGTTCATGGGGTGCAGTGAGCTCTTCTGATGAAGGGTCTGTGCAGGGCCTGTACAACAAAAGGCATTGCTCGTAGCCCCGTGGCTCTGGTTCTATCCCAACTGAAAAAAAGGAAAAAGAAAAAAAGAAAAAGAGAAAAAAGAAAAGGAAAAAGAAAAGGAAAAAGAAAAGGAAAAGGAAAAAGAAAAAGAAAAAGAAAAAGAAAAAGAAAAAGAAAAAGAAAAAGAAAAAGAAAAAGAAAAAGAAAAAGAGAAAGAAAAAGAAAAAGAAAAAGAAGAAGAAAAAGAAAAAGAAGAAGAAAAAGAAAAAGAAAAAGAAAACTTTAATCCTCCAGTTAACTAAAAGCAGAACAGCTGCACTTAGATCAGAACAGCTTGAGACCTGACTGCCTGTTAGCCTGCACCTCCAATAGTCCATTTACATCTGTGAAAACTGATTAGTTTTGTCATGATTTTGTGTGAAACACAAGGCAACGGGGGGTCTAGAAAATGAATCTTCGTTTTCTAGAGAGCTCCCACTGGGTTTGTTAGGCTTTGGGCATTGAAATGACTCCATCTCACAATCAGCACCTCCACGGCTGGAAGGGAGCCCAAGCAGGAGGCAGTGGGGCTTCAGAGATGCTCCAAGGCTCATTTTTAAGCACCTCGTCCAAAAGCAGCCTCCTGCCCGTGTCAGTGATGCGGAGCCACCTTCCCACTGCGTGGCCAGGTTCTCCATGCATCTGCCAGGCTTCATCCAAAGGGCTCCTGCCTGGCTCACCCCTGTGAAACATCCCTGAGCTCTCGGGGCATTGCCTTCCAGGGAGAGCCTGGCTCGAGCCCTTCACTCGTGTTCTGAAATGCCAAGGGGAGGCTCTTAAAAGGATGATTTATCTGGCATTGTCCCTTTAAACACTGATGCAGCCAGAGCTACCAGAATCCCCTCTGTCACAGATTTCCCTTCATCCAGACAAATCCTCTCAATTCTGCAGTCTACCAGATAGCTCTGAGCCTCTCAAAGCAGGCACATGAGGATCTTTTGATCCTCGCTATGCCTCCCAAAACACA
This sequence comes from Cygnus atratus, assembly GCF_013377495.2. NCBI lineage: Eukaryota > Metazoa > Chordata > Aves > Anseriformes > Anatidae > Cygnus > Cygnus atratus. The sequence goes on from NC_066366.1 coordinate 33,449,346, forward strand.
GCCAGCCAATCGCACCTACCAGTTTGGCTACAGCAAGTAATTAGAGCAGAATGAGGGAATTAGCAGAGCGAGGGGGCACCTTCTTTACAAGTCACCTCCAGCCTCACTCCGTTGCACTCGCTCTGCTCCAAGCGCCCGCGGCCAACCTCTGCCGCTCCAGGCCGGGCTTTTTCCCTTCCAGGGTCGTGTTCCTAGCAAGGCTGCGCGCTGTCAGTACGTACAAACCCTGCACAAAAGAGCACTGACAGAACACGGTCTTCCTTTTGCAGAGACGAGTTATTCCCAGCTGCTCTCTGTTACCAGGCCAACTTGGAAAAAAAAAAAAAAAGAAAAAAGAAAAAAAAAAAAGAAGCATTGCCTTTGCAGCTCGCCGCTGGGCCACCAGCGGTCCCTGGGAACATTGATTTGTTACAACAGGACGTGAGCTATTAGAGCTTCCAGCAGAGCGTCCCCGCTCGCTGAGTGCAGCATGTTCCCTCTGGGTGTCACTGCTCGGGGCTGTACCTGACCGTACCGCCCGTCCTCGTGCTGATCCCTCGTGGGACGTGCAGGCTTTGTTCCTGCTCCCGGGCAAGGAGCCCGAGCTTTTGGTTACCTTGCGGGGCGATCACACCTCCTCACACCCCCTGGTGCCAAGCACTTCACGGCAATGGAGCTGGGGCCGTGAACCCGTGTGGATTTTCTGGCCTGGTGGAGGTTTCTCTTCCTGTGCCCAGCAGAGGAGACTGCGCCCTCGCAGAGCTTTCCTCACTGCAGATGTTGCTGCTCAGGGAGTGCTCGCCCTGCCTGTGATGGGAGAAGCTGAAAGGAGGAAGGGGTGCGTGTGGCAACACCGAGCTGTCCTTGCACTGTCCCACATGCCCACACTGAAGGATGGAAAGGGCAAAATCCCCTGCTCCCTGCTTCTCCTCCCATAGAGGCTTCCCGTAGCACAGGAACAGCCCCGCAGGCAGGCCGCAGGCACTTGACAAGAGGCACTGCATCTCCGGGGGTGCTGGGCACGTGCAATAAACCCCACAGGAAGACCCACATCCTGCATCCCTGGCTGGCCAGGCCGGGTGAGGGTGATGTGACACATGTAGGGGGACACCCAGGCTGTGAGCAGGAGGCACCAGGCACGGAGCTCACCCAGGTGCCTAGGAGAAGGCTGGCCCCACAGCACGGTGTTGTGGGGGGGAACAAACCCCCTGTGGGGGCTGGAGAGGCTGAGTCACGCTGTGAGGAGAGCATGGGACTCCCCGCAAGTCACGACTGCGTGGGTTTGGGGCCTGGGGGCTGTGGAGCCGGCCCTGGAAAGCACACGGGTCCCTGGGGCAAGTGGGTGGCTGCCACAGACCCGAAGCACCGATGTGCCAGTGCCCAGCAGATGGGGGCTCGGTGCATGAACAGGGGGCAGAGCAAATCCAAACCAAGACGCCAGGCACATATGGGAGCCTTGAAGGGGTCTCTCAGCCCAGCTGGCGTGGCTGGGACCAAGGTCACAAAGTGTAGCCCAGAAGAGACAGACAACCCAGCTCTCCTGCTGGGTACCACTGCCCAAAGCCAGGAACCCTGTCCCCAGGTTGATCTTGCCTGCATCGGACAGGGACCCCAAGCAGCAGGTCCTTTTCTCTGCTGGGGCTGCAGTCCCGCAGGTTTTTGGGGTGCCTGCTGCGCACACCCGCTTGGTGCAAGCAGCCCCGGCAGGCTGGGCTGCGAGCGGTGAAGGGTGGCTGTCGTCCTCACCCTCCTCTGCCTCCCCGGCCCCCAAAGGGTTAAGTGCCAGTTTCCGAGTGTCTCTAAGGTGACACCACGCTCCTGTCGCTCCCCGCAGCCCCCCTCCCCACGCACACGCTCACGCTCGCTTTCTGCTTTGTCTTTTGAGGGCTGCTGCAGGATCGGTGCACAGGCACCTTCCTCGCTGCCAGCCTCTTCCTGCCTCTCTCACTGCCGCAGGGGACACCGAGGGACGTGCCTGGCCCTGGTCCCCGGGCACCCCGGGCTCTCCTTCTCCCCTGGTCTCTCTCCTGAGACCCCTTTCCCCACCAGCATCGCACTCCCCTGCTGCCCTGGCACCTTGGAGCAGCGGCACCGACGTCGGCAGGTTTTTGTCCGCCGTTCCTCTGCTTCGCTGAGGCAGGGCAGGGAGACAGACGGAGGCTGAGCCCCTCAAACTGCTACCGAGAGGCCGGCAGATAGCACTGCAAAAAGTTGGACGGCGGCTCTGCTACTTTTCCCCTGAGATTTTGCTCCCCCGGGGAGCGAAGCCTCACCGGCATCCACCTGAGGCCCTGGGGAGACCGAGCTGAGCGGGGCTCCCTGCCTGGAGAAGCGTCTCGCCCCAGCATGGCAGAAGGTCCCGGGAGCTGGAGAGACCTCACGCCGGCCAGGGGTGACAGCGAGGGGGCCAGGGGGGCCGCGGCGAGCCCCCTGGGAGCGGTGGGCGCAGAGAGCAGCGGGCGAGAGCGAAGCTTGGGCCTCCGCGGCGTGGACCCGGCTTGGGAGGAGATGAGAGGGGCGGTGGCGGTGGCGGAGGTGGAGGAGCAGTTCCTGCACTTGGCCATCAGAAAGCAGGTGTCCTACAGGTAGGAGCCCCCGGGCTGGGCTGGGGCGGAGGGGTGCCGCGGGACCTGACCTGGCTTTCTCGCTCCATCGGGGTCAGGGCTGGCTCTTGAAGGTGGCCACTGGTAGCTTCCCACTAGAGACGTCCTGCATCGCCGTGCCGTGGTTGTTTCCGAGCAGACGAGCCCTGTAGGAGCCTCCTGGGGGTCTCCCTTCCCCTGCTGAGCCATGCCATGAGCCCCAGCCGCAGACCCCAAGCGCTGCTCACCCCTGGCACCCTCTCCTACTGCCCTGTCCATGCATGGGGACAAGGGGACCTCCCAGCTGGGAGCAGGGATGTGGAGGTGAAGGGGATGAGGCTGAAAAGCCTCCGGGGGCTCTTTGCAGCGAGAGGAGCATCTGTGCTGGCTCTCGGCGTGACCCTTCTGCTTGTGCCTCACCCAGCACGGCTGCAGCCCAGCAGAGCTGCTGCGGACGAAGCGTGCCCCTGGGCAGCGTGTCCTGCGGTGCTCACAAAGTGCCTGCTGCGGGGATTTGGGGGCCGCGGGGTGCAGAGCTGTGCCGGGAGGCAGGTTTCTTGCGCTTCGGGACACACTTGGTCACCTCCTGGCTTGGCTCCCAAGCGTGCAGCAGCCCTTCTCCCCCCTTGCAAGGGCTGCGGAGCAAACTGGGAGCGAATTGCTCTCTAATACTGCAGTAATGGGGACTAATGGGAAACCGAATTAGTGCCTGCAGAGCAGGAGGGGCCCCGGGCTGACTCATCCCAGGCACTTGTTATTCCTGCAGTGGGTGGCGAGCGGGAGCAGGGGCGGCAGAGCCCGTACCAAATTAGTGCCTGGCTGTGTGAGCTGAGGCTGTGGCCAGCGCTCCTGGCCCCGGTTCGGTGCCCGGGACTGCTCCATGAGGCACCCAGCAGACCAGGGGGGTTTCTGCCCTGCTATGATGCCAAGGAAGAGAGATGGATATGCAGAGCACAGCAGCAGAGCAGGATTTTCTTCTCCTCGCTGTCTTCCTCCAGATGTGCGCAGTGCGCTCTGCGAATGGATTAGCCAGCTGCAATTATCCAGCCTCCCCAGGGGAGGAAGGGAACATATTGCAACCTAATTTGATCAGCCTGAATTTGCTCCAGAATTGTCCGGTATTGCAGGGGACTGTTTACATCCTGCTACTCCCACCCCGGCCACCCCACGCATGCGGCTCTGCTAATCCGCTCCGACCCGTGCTGCCCTTCCCCAAAACACTTCTGTCCTCCTGTCCCCCCACAGTGGGGCTCCTTGAGGTGCTCCTGGGTGGAGGGCACCCACAGCTACCTGCTGCCCCATGCCAGGGAGGAGGCTGAGCTGCTGCCCCGACCATTCAGTTCAGGCAGCAGGGCAAAGGGAAGAGAAAACGGGAGAGGAAGTGTCTGGAGGTGAAAATCTGCTTGTGCCGCCCACACGGGGCTGGGACCAGCTGCTCCTGGTTCCTGTGCCAGGTGGGGGACAGGCGGTGGCAGAGCTGCTGCTGCCCAGAGCAGCTGGTGCCCAGAACTGGGCTGACCTGGCACAGGGCGGGCGGCAGAAACCCCCTCACCACGGATCTGGAGGCACTTCCCAACCCCGTTTTGGAGTTTGGGGGCCCTGCTCCGAGGGCCATGGTCATCACCGGTGTGTCCTCAATGTCAGGCGAAGGTGGGAGGCCCCAGCTCTCCTGCTGCCAAGCTGCCTGCTCCTGCTGGGACTCATTAGTCATCAGGAGGGGCAGGCGGCATTAGCCACTATATAAAGGGTTTGAAATGAGCAGAAATGATATTAAGCCTATGGAAATAACGTTCCTTCCAGAAATAGCTGCCGTGGTGTACGGAGGCGCCTTGGGCGGGTGGAACAGAGCTCAGCACTCAGGTTATATTTAGGGCTTTGAGTAGCAGTTCCGTGCCAAGCTTATTAATGATGCTGGCTTGTGCACCAGCTTTGCAGATTCTGGGACAATTTTGCCTGGAGGGAGGTGCCTCTGCGGCGCCGGGAGGGCCCCGTGCTCCCTGTCACCGCTGCAAGCCCAGGACAAGTGCTGGGATTTGTGCCTCACTGCCAGCGTTGCTGGGCCAAGGAGCTTGGTCACAGTCCCGTGTCATATCGGCTCCTGCTCCAGGTGTCTCCATGGTGGTGTGGCAGCGGGGCAGGAGCATCTCCAGCTTGCGGGGCGGGTACAGCCTGGGGCAGCTCCAGCCAGGCAGCTCCTTTGTCCTCGGGCAATGCCCAGCAGCACCCCGCAGCCCGGCACTTGCACAGCGCAGCAGCTCAGGGCTCTCTCTTACCTTTCTGTGTTGCTTTGGGGTGAGGCTTGCAGCACTGCCCTTCTGTCACCAGCGCTGCTCCCAGCAGCGCAGCCCGTGGGGGTGTTTACGCAGAAAGGAAACCACAGCGCACAACACTCGCTGCACGGGCTACACATATGGGGCAGGGAGCGTGCCGGGAGCCAGACCTCTCCTCTCGTGCTCCCAGCCCTGGCTCCTGCCACCTCGGTGGGGCAGCAGCGCCTGGCACAGGCACCCCGTGGCAGTCAGAAGAGGGGCTGCTGTGCCCCCTGTGTCCCCCAGCCCAGCCTCGGACCCCACGGAGCAAAGCAGGGTTGTGGGGTGCCCCAGCTGCTCTGCACGCGGGTGGATAGGATGCGCTAACACATCTCACAGGCTGTTCTGTGCCGGGGAGCTAAATATAACCCAGAGCAGAGCAGAGGGGCTTTGTAATGTAAATAGCAAGGGAGGGCGAGCTTGGTCACCCTGGGCAGGGCAGGGCAGGGCAGGGGAGAGGGGAGGGTAGGCTTGTTCCAGCCACGGTGCAGGTACATGATACGTTTCCCCAGTGCTGACTTGCAGATGGACAGGGTGTCAATCCCTGCGTGGGGACAGCAGAAATGGGGATTTCTGTGCACCCTGGGAGCAGAGAGTGCACAGCACCCCCGTCCCAGCTGGGCAGTGCTGGGCTGGGAGAACGCCTGGGCTGCAAGGGGAGAGGGGCAGCAAGGCTGCCTCCTTCCTGCAGCCTGAATCCTCTCTGCTGCCCTGTTAATCGCGTTAGCCTGGCTGTGCCGAGCAGCGTAATCAAATTCCCATTCATCCCCACCAAGCCAAGCCTGCCCTGCCTTGGCAGAGACATCTGTCTCTGCGTCCCTCCGTGCAGCGGGGGGAGGAGGTGGCTGGCACCCCGGGCACGGCTGGGGACACGCTGGCAGCGCTGGCAAACCCTACAGAGCAGGCAGCTCCTCACAGACCTGTGTAGGGGGTGACAAGCAGCTGTAGGGCAGCCCCAGCCCCAGCCACGTGCCCTGCCTTACACCGGTCAGAGACTGTGGGGATGCTCCCGTCCCCCCCAGCAACGCTTCCCTGCCCTCTGGTCTCCTAACCACCACCAACAAGAACTGGACTTTTTTTTTCTTTTTTGATTTTGCATGGAGGGAAGGACAAACAGACACAGTGCGGGTCCTGGGGTAGGGAGGGACTTTGTGACCCCACGGCAGATTATCAGATTCCTTCCTGGGAACTGCAGATTTGCATGCGTACATATGCAAAGCGGCACCAGACAACAGGTTCGTGTGGGCAGAGTGGGACGGTGAGGGCTGAACAATGGGGGCCTGGGCTCCTGCACTGCTGCTCGCCGGGCATCTTCCTGCGCCCAAAATCCGCAAACAGGGTCTGGTGTTACCTTCTCCAGCCCAGGCAGGGGCACAGCAGGTGGCTGCCTCCGTGGCCGGGGCGCTGTGACCACGTGCGGTGTGCTGCTCACCCAGTGCCACCGCGTGCACCTGGGTACGGGGCTGGACGTTAACGCCGCAGGGCAGAGCGTGAGACGTTGAAAGGGAAATGTCTGCGGGCAGAGCGCGGACGCGACCAACCCCTCATCATATGCAAAGCGGCAGAGCCGACGAGCCACTTCGGTGATAGCTGCGGTGACAGAGCCGCTCCCCTCCCTCTGCGAGGTTTCTGAGCTGGAGCTGGGCGTTTGGGACCTGCCTTTTCCACCCCGTGCACATTAACCGGTGAAGTGGGCTGTGCTCAGTTTCAGAGCTAGCTGAGCGAGATCAAGGCCTTTCTTTTTTTTTTTTTTTTTTCCTTTTAACCCCTTCTGATGATGTAGTCTAAAAGAAGAACGTGCACCCCTTCAGAAATACCTTCCCCAGGAACTGGCTTTGCTCGGTTGCCTTTCCCAAGCTCCATGGAAGCTCTCCATGGACACCCTCCTGGTCTGAAGGCCTGCTGGAGGCAGAGCAGACCGAGCAGATCCTGGCTGCAAAGAGCTGGGCTTTCTGCAGCCGGGGACATGCCAGGCCTCCATGCTGCGCCCTGCAGTCCCGGCCCAGGCAACGGATTATGAACTGGAGGCATCCTCTTCACCCTCTGGAGGCTGGGCCTTCACCTTTGGTGCCCGTACCTGCTTCACCCGCTTGCTTCCCCTCACCAGCACCCGGCGCAGGGCAAGCACGGACAGAGGATGTCCGGAGAGCCGCCGGCCGGCCGAGGCCTCGCGAGGCTCCTCCAGAGGAGAGCTGGCCCCAGGACACGGGCTGCGGGGGGAAGAGCGCGGCGCCGCAATGACAGCCGCCCTCGCACTTCCAGGAAGTGCAGAGAGAGGAACCAGGTGGAGGGTGCAAACAAAGCCGGGGCCCACGCCACCGCGACCAGGCGGCGGAGCCCTGCCAGGGACCTGCCCTCGGGATGACTCCGGAAAACAGCCGCCGGGGGAGGAAGAGCGAGAGTGAACCCTGGGCTGGCTGAGCAGCATCAGCTCGTGCTGCGGCAGATGTGGCGGCACCGCTCGTGGGACGTTCCTCAGAGCCCCGCAGGGGCCACCACCATGAGGTACCCGCCGAGACGGGGCACGCCGCCTGCTCGTGCTCCGGGGGGCTGAGTGCTGGCAACCCGCGCTTTGGGGAGGGGGAAAGGTTCCTCTGGGCTCTCCTGGCTCCTCGCCTGCTGTCCCCTCCTCTTCTCCCGGTGCCAGGGCTGGGCGTGCGCAGCCTCGCCAGCGGGGATGCCGGCGGGCCGCATGCGTGGGCTCTGCCGACGCGAGCCCATTGCCTTCCCCTCTGTGACCAGGGGTGATTTGAAGCCCCCATCTGCACCCTGCATGCTCTCCCACGAGGGTTCCTGCTTGAGGGGCACATGCCCAGCGCGGGGCCGGGGGCTCAGCACGTGCCGCACCGTGCTGGCAGCAGGGGCCCTGCCCTGGCAGCCCCCCCAAGAGCCAGGTTTCGGTGTGGGCTCCGTGCCCTGCTCAACACAAGCTCCATGGCTCATTTGCCATGCAAAGGAGCACTGAAGGCCGCCGCTCTCGCCACCTGGCACAGGAGGTGAAGGCGCCCCGCGGGCAGCACCCCGGCCTGCGGGCAGGGCCCCATCCCCGTCCCCGTCCCATGCCGCGGGGCCAGCGCCAGCGGGCGAACAATGGGAGGACGCGGGAGGCTCCGGGCCTCTTCCCGAGCGCGGAGGCGGCGGCGGGGCTGACACTCGGCTTCCTGAGCCGGCAGCGAGCCGGGACGAGGGAGGGCCCCCGGGGCCTGGCGGGGCACCCGCTGCGGCTGACACCCGGCGGGGCGGCGGCGGGCGCCCGGTGCCCGGTGCCCGGTGCCCGGTGCCCGGTGCCCGGTGCCCGGTGCCCGGTGCCCGGTGCCCGGTGCCCGGGCGGCGGCAGGGGGCGCTGGCGGCCCGGCTCGGCCCCCGGTACTTCCTGCCCGGCTCCGGGCCCGGCGGGGCGGGCGGCAGCGCCGCCTCCCTCCCTGCCTCCTCCCCTGCCTGCCGCCCGCCCTCCGCCGTCCCTTCCCTCCCCTCGCATGGAGCCGCGGCGCGGGGCGGCGGGCCGGTAGCGGCGGCGCCGAGCCCCCAGCCCGGCCATGGAGGCGGCCGGGCCCCCGCCGCCCGGCGGCTCGCCTTCCTCCTCCTCCTCCTCCTCCTCTTCCTCCGCCGCCGGGGCGTCGGGCGGCGCCGAGCCCGAGCGGGGGCCGCCGCCGCCGGGCCGCCGGCACAGCAACAAGCGCTTCACCGGCCTCAAGCTCTTCGGGCGCAGGTGAGCAGCGGCCCGGGCACGGCTCCCGCTCCGCCCGCAGCGCCCCGGGGCCTGCTTGGGGCGGGGAAGGGGGCTCCGGGCAGCGGCTGCCCCGCGGAGCCCCGGGGGGCAGGGGGGGCACGGGGAGCAGCCCCAGCGGCGGTGCAGCCCGGCTCTGCCCGGAGGTGGCCGCCGCCACCGAGGCTGGGCACCTGTGGTGCGGGTGCTGCGGGAAGGCGATGCCCCGGGGTGCGTGGGGAGCCCCAGGGCGCACCCCGCTGAGGGTGCCCGAGGGGGGGCAGCGGCTCTCGGGCTCTCCTGGAGGACCTCCAGGCAGCCTCCGTCAGCCTCCCGGGAGTTTTCGGCAGCCGCCTTCGTCTCTCCGTTGTGGCGCCGGGCTCCGGAGAGGTGCTGACCCAGAGCAGGCGACTGGCGGAGGTGTGATGAAGCCGCCCAAGGGTGCGGGACGCAGCGTGGTGATGGAGGAAGATGAGTTTGCGTTTTTCTCCTTTTGAACTGTTGGCATGAATAATGGGAAGTTGGGAAGCGTTGCCCTCACTGACCCCAGCCTCCTTCCTGGAGAAGTCAGAGACTCGTGTCTGGAGGATTTGTTTCCATACGCTCAGCACCACTTGTCCCCATCCCCATGCATGTGCTTCGTGCTCCAGCTATGATTTCGGCAGTCCTGCAACAGCGAGGACTCTGTGAGTGTGAACACATGGCTGTGTGAGTCCTGTGCTGCTCCCAAGGGGCTTAGGGACCTCGGCTGCCCTGCTCTGGGCTTGCTCACGCACCCTGACCAGGTGTCCTCAAGGTGCCCGCCACGGCTTCCTCCCCGGGATCCTGATATTCACCTGATTTTTGGGATGTTCGACCCATGTAAGTGTAGGGGTGCCTGCACATCAGATGTGTAAAAACTAGGTTAGTTTAGATATGAAGGGACCTCTGGAGGCCATCTAGTCCAACCTGCCCCAGCCGTCTTGGTGGCCCTCCGCTGACTTGCTGCAGCTTGTCAGCACCTTTTCGTACGGGGGGGGAGAAGCACTAGGCAGTGCTCCCAGCATGATTTCACAGGTGCTATACAGAGGGGAAGGGTCCCGCTGCCAGCCTGCACAGCACACCGTGCGAAGCCACACGGGAGCTGGGAGTGAAGGGTTTGCAAGGTCACTCCACCCCAGAGCGAGAGCTGCTTTCCTCTGCTCTGGTTTCAGAGCTATCGGCAGTGGCCACGTGGAGCTTCTTGCAGTTTCTGTCCTTTCCCCAGTATTAGAAGGTGTCTCTGGCTCCCGGGGGTTCACGTGTCCCTGAGCAAGCCATTATTTTTGAGTACAGTGGGGAAATTCTCCATGTGTGGATGGTTTGTGTGGTGCAGATGCATGGAACAGGCAGGAAGTGCAGACCTGCCCAGGCCAGCACGCCCTGCAGAGTGCCTTGAGATGCCCCTCGAATTGTTCAGTGCTTGGATATGTCTCTTGCTCTCCTTCCACTGATGGAGGAACTTGGTTCCCCCTGGATGCTAAATACAGCACTCAGAGCTGTGAAAAGCTGTAGGGGAGGAAGAAGAAATTCCCAAAGGCCGTGAGGAAGGAAGAAACCCCCGCACGCACCTGTGGGTGGAGAGAGTGGGCTGAAGGCATGGAGGAGAATTGGCTGGGAGCTGCTGAGAGCTGCCGAATTTGTGCCCACCTCAATGGCAGAGCAGAAGGTGGCACCGAGTTCCACTTCGTCAGAGGGAAGTGCGGGGTAAGGTGCTTATTCTCCTTTGTTTTGGAGAAGTACAGTCAGTACTCATCCGTGAAACGCTTTCAAACAGCGATTGGTGAAGAAATCTGCACCCCCTTGGATTCTGGAGTTTAGCCAGAGTCTGTTTGGCCAGGAAAAAAGTGGAAAGGAAACTTTGCACGGGGAGATGAAGCCTTGCATCTGGAGAGCTCTGGCTGCAAGGAGAGAGATCTCCTGAGCTGGGCACATGCTGCTCGGCTCTTTGGTTCCTCTGAGACCGTCGGTTGCTCAGGCCAGTTGCAGTAACAGCAGGAGGCACACCTTCACAGATGAGGATCCAAGAAACAGGAGACTGCACCAGCACCAAATGCTTCTTGCCTCCTCTGACACCCCCGGAGCCCATCTGTCCTCGGGGCTGGCACGCAGGGCTTCGTGGGCATCTCACTGCAGATGAATCCTGAGAGGTTTTTAAGCAGAAGAGGGGTGAGACCCCAAGTTCTCCCTGAAGCTACGGCACATTAGCCTCCTGTGTGCTGCAAGCGGACTTATTTCTGTGCCTTGTAATTGCCTTAAAGGAGGGTGGAGTAATTGGCTCCAGAGCTGACAGAGACAAGTGCACAATACGTGCATCCGGGCCACAGATGGGTAATTCTTTTAATTGGGCTGATAAAGAGATTGGAGCTGATCAGATAATAGGTGGTTAGGATTAAATTTCCTTCCCAGGTGCCCTGTTTCTTGTGGTGTAAGTGAACAGCGTGGTGTACCCCTTCCAGCTGTGAAGGGGAGGGAGTACCGTGCGAGTGCTGGGGGGGCAACCCCTCTCCTGCTCTGCCCCATGCTGGAGAGGCGAGCCACTCGCGTGGGTTTCCCCGCAAGGTTTGGGACCCTCACCGTGTTCCCCTCCAGCGTGATGGAGAGGCCTGGCGCAGCGGGGCTGCCAGCAGCACAGCCCGCAGGCGCAGCCCCGCGGGGAGGGGAGCGTGGGACTGCAGCTGAGAGCTGAAAGCCGGGGGGATGCGTGCCATCGCAGGGGAAGGTCTGTGGGTGGCACAGCGTGCGGGTAAACGGCACTCGAGAAACTGAGCTGAGCGCTCGCCTACACCTTTCTGGGACGGCGCTCGTCTCTCTGCTCGATGCTGACGCCCGTGTGAAAGCTGGGGGAGAAGTGCCCGTGGGAGCTCTGGCTGCCCCCCTGCCTTCCCCCTGCCCACCGTGCTGGTGGCACCTCCGTGTCCCCTTGAACTCACCGGCCCTTTGCCGCTGAGCTGCCTGAGCGGCGAGCCTGGGCCCCAGAGCAGCGGCTGTGGGACGCAGGGCTTTGTGTGTGCTTTCCCCTTGCGCAGCCGTGGGCTAAATCCCAGGTGCTGCGAGGGAAAACCAGGCGACTGTGGCAGCAGCGAGGTTGGCGAGCTTTAAAATCAGCACGCCGCCAGGGCCAGAGCAGAGCTTACCTCGGGACAGGCTTTTTCACCAAGCGCCTCGCTGCCAACTGGCTGTTGAGCAAGCGAGAGGATGCCTCCTCCTCCTCCGCACATGCAGATCTCGATCTGCCTGGGAAGCCTCCAGCTCCCCGCTCCTCCAGCCTCGTGCTGCTCGCAGGTGATGGGCGGGCGGGGGGTCCCGGCACCGCAGGAGTCCCCAAACGCTCCTCCTGCAGCACCTGCGGCACGTGTTGGTGGGGTGCGTTGGTGCGCTGCTGGTGGAGGCTGGGATCTCGCCGGCTCGCTCCCTCCTCGCAGCTGGCCGCTCTCCGGCGCCAAGGCGAGCTCCAGCTGCCCTCCAGAGCGCAGTGTGCCAGAGCTGGAGAAGGTGGCAGGACCCCTAAGCTGCTTAGGAGCTGGAGTGTGCCTTCCGAGAAAGCGTGTCATCTCATCGAGGGGCTGAGGGATGGGGTGGACGGAGGACAGCGGGCCTGTAACTTCTGTAACTTAAATGTAACTTCCAGCTCCGCTCTCCTTGGAGCTCTGGTTTCTGTTTCCCAGGTGAGCCCAGGAGCTGAAGCTCACAAGTTAGCTCTCAGCCACGCTCTTGCTTGGTGCCACAAACGGGTGCTGATTTTGAGGTGCTGAGTTCAGAAGCGGAGCTAAGGCTGCGAGCTGATGCTTGGGCTCCTTGATCCTCGGGATCATAAACCCTCCTTTTCAGAGAGACTGGGGGCTGGCAGGAGGTGAGGTGCTTCTGCAAGAGGCTTTTTGATGTAGGGCTCGGATGCAGGACCTGCTTGGGGTCATGGGCAGGGTGTGGAAATACCGAAACCTGTCCTGCTGGTTCTGGAGCTGGCACCAAGCTCTGCGGGAATAAGTGCCTCTGTCTTGGTGATCCTGAGCCCGGGAGCTTTCCCCGGGCCAGCTCTCCAGTATTACAAAAGCACAGTCCCCTGTCCTCGTGTTTCTGTCGAAACTCATGCAGGCATGGCAGCAGCTGCAGTCTCTCTCTGGGAGCTGGGAACAAGAGAGGCTTTTCTCTCCTCCACGTCAGGGCGTTAGGCAGGTGGTGAAACTCCACCAGGGCATGCAACGAGGCCGCGCTGGCCAGGCGAGCTGCGTAAGGGGCACGGAGCCCTCTGTCCTGCGTCAGGCCCGTGGTGCATCCAGCCTCGCTCTCCTCCAGCCCACGATTCAGGCCTTGGTGCCTGGAGGGGATAACTTTGTAGTGAGCAGCCAGCCCTGTCCTCATCACACAGGGGACGGGTGCTTCCTGCTCACGCGGAGGATGTCTTCTGGTATCCCAGACAGTGACGGGCCTCCTGCCTGCCGGGCAGGTCGTGCTGTCTGGGCTGGGCTTCTGGTTTCAGTTTCTACCTCCGTGCCTGGGAACAGCCCACCCGAGCTTTGTCTGTCTCACGGCTTTCCCCGGTGATCCAGGGCCTGGGGAGCTGAGCCGAGCACCTCTGGTCCCTGAGGAGCCCTCCTGACCTGGCGGGGACCGGCGGTAGCAGGGGACAGGGCAGGCACGTGGCATTGGGGTGGGGGAACGGCACCTGGCTGTTCACCTCGCCCCGTCTCCCTCCCCGTGCTTGCTAGCTGCAGCTTTGTGGGGCAGGAGCAGTCTCGGGCTCCAAAATACGCTGTGGCTTTGCAGAAAGTCACGTGGACCCACTGGTTTTCTGTCCCAGGAAGTCAGAGAAGCTAACAAAAAGGCGCGTTGCAAAGGGTTTTCCCCTCGTTTTGGCGCAGCTCGGCTCCCACAGGAAACGTGGGTGCTGGTGCAGCCCATCTCTCGCTTGTCGTTGGCAGCCCAGGTGTGGGTCTGGGGCAGAGTCCGTGGGGAGCCTCCTCCCTGCCTGCTTCCCAGCCCCTGGGCTCCCACCTGCAGTCCAGGCAGGGCTCGAAGGCGTGGGGAGGATGGAAATTCATGGGGCAGGAGCACCCAAGCCTGACAGCGGCTGGTCCTGAGCTGCTGGCACAGCCCGCAGCCAGCCCGGCCTTGCAGAGAGGCAGCGGGGGCCGTGCAGCATCCATGTGCCGGCCCCTCCATGCGAAAGTTCCCCCTCCATCAGATTATCCCTATCTCGTCCTGCCTCGCTGTCCCTGGCCCCGGCCGGGAGCCGCTCAGATTCAGCACTAAGCCTCTTACCGCAAAAAACCCGAGGTCACCACGCAAGGGAGCATCGCGTGGGGTGGGGTGCGCTGGCGGCGGGCAGCTGAAGTGTGGTGGGGGTGTTTTCCACAGGGATTTTGTGCCTGTTAGAGGCTGGCAGATGGGGAGATTAAGCAGCAGATCTGCTGGCGGGGTTCCTGTGTGCCTGCTGTGGTACAGAGGAGCTGGAGCCATCCCGTGGGATGGGGATGGGGCGGCCGCTGGCGTAGGGGATAGCCTGGGGGAGGTGAGGTGGGGAGGCCGGGCTCCGTGTGGGGAATAGGGGGTCCCTTCAGTGATGGATTCAGTGATGTCGGAGGTTTTCTGAGGGCTGTCTGCCAAGGAGCGTGTCCTGCTGAAGGCGCACACCGCTCTGACCTCCTTAAAGCTGTGGCTGTTTCAAATTTGGCTGCTGAGGGTGCACCACGCAACCGAGATCAGAGCCATGAGGCCAGGCAGAGCTCTGCAGCCACCACCGCTGCGGCTGTGTGCACGCCTGGCCCTGCTCAGCAGCTCCCCACGACGGGGAAGGGGGACACAGAGCCAGCAGGGACAGGAGGTGCCTGGTCAGAGACCTCCAGCAAGGGCCCCCTGGATCTTCTCATCACCCACCGGCCAGTTTTGCCGTCCCCTGGATGTCAGAGGAGGCAGAGGTGGTGGCAGAAGGGGTCAGAGGGGTCTGAAGAAAGTCCTGCCCCTCTGTGCTGTGTCACGAACCGCTTGGCCCCGGGCTGGTGGCAGCTCGGGGACTGCCTGTGCTGCTCCCGGCACCTCCTGTCCCCGCCGGCAGGGCTCGCCGCCTGCGTGCAGGGGCCGCAGGTTTCGGAGCAGGCAAGCTGCCCTGCCCTGTTCGAACAATGCTCCTTCATGTGAGGTTCGTTGAGTGCCTTCATAATTCATCTGAAATTCAAATCCATGCCCGGGCCTGGCAGTCGAGGCAAAGGCTGCCGGGAGCCGGGCTGGTGCGGGGGCTGGAGAAGAGGAGGAGGAAGAGGAGGGAGGGAAGCACGTCCAGCCCTCCGGGTGCGAGCGGCGGTTCTTTGGCAGCAGGCTGTGGGTGGCTCTCGCCGTGTTTGTTTTGGCCCTGGGGTTGAGGTGACTCTGGACTGGGCTGGATTTTTGCGTCCCAGCAGCCGGAGCGTGGTGCTTGGTGTTTGCTGGCTGACTGCAAGGTCTCCGGAGGCACGGTGCCTGCAAGATCTCCGTGGCTGGCAGCAGGGGAGGTGACACAGGTGCTGCCACCTCGGCTGCAGACCCCGAGGCTGTGGGGAGAGCGTGCAGGGAGGAGGAGGGATGGTGCCGGGGAAGCAAAGTCGCCGGGCGGCCGGAGGCGTTTATGGGGAGGGCTTGCTGACCACTTTCTTTGTGTCCCTAGAATCCACCTGCCCCACAAAGGTGTCTTCCCTTGTCTCCAGGGCAGCCAGCCCGGCCGATGGGGATCCAGGAGGATAAAGCACCGGCCGGCGGTGTATAAGTATGTGGCATTTTTATTGGCTTGCGCAGACTGCGCAGTTCCAGCAGCTGCTCCGACGTCGCTGCTCGAGAGCTCTCCTCCCTCCCACCCGCGTCTCACCCCGCGTCACCCTCTTGTGTCTGCACTAACCAAGGCCACCAAAAGCCAGGCTGCTGCCTGCTGCGTGTGTCACTAACCTTGTGCTAGAGGGCAGCTCGCTGCCAGACTTCCCTCTGCTAACGTGGCGGCCCCGTCCTGCTGGTGTTCGGGTTGAAGGCATGCCAAGGGCTTCCTCCTCCATGGCCTGGCTGTCGTGGGCATGAGGGCTGTAGCACCCAGGCCCTGCGCAAGCCGAGCACTTTAAAGACCTAAAATGGCAACACCAAGAGGGTGGTTTAGCCGAATGGGGTGAAGCAGCCTGATGTTTGGTAGGGCTGAGCATGCCTGCCGTGGTGGGAAACCAGAGAGGTAATCGTGACTGCAGGGGTGTAGTTATTGTGTGAGAGCTAACACCTAGACTAACCGTGCTGCTGGGGGCTGAGGAGTGTTCCCAAGGAGGTGTGGAGACAGGGGCAGGTCCCGATCTCAGGCTCCTCATACCAGAGCCCTTGTGGAGCAGCACATCAGCCCGGTAAGGCCTTGGCTGCCCTGCTTCCTGCCTTCTGTTACACAGCTCCTTGGGGTATCACCCACCCACACAATGTCCTGGACCTCTCCGGGTTTCCTGCTTGTCACCCAGCATGCTATCTCTGATTGCAGTGGTCTCCAGCTCACCAGACCTTACAGATACAAAAGTCTCGTGCCTTGGTGCCGCCTGGGAGCCCCGTGGGTGGAGATGCTGCGGGTAACACCAGCATGCTTGTCGGTTAGCTCTGCACGCTGGAGGCGGATGGGGTTTGGAGAGGCCCAGAGTGCTGCGGGTTGAACACCAGAGGGCATGGTCGCTCTTCTGTGCTGCGCGCTGGAGGGATGCCGGGGAGGGAAGAGCTCCCCAGACAGTGCCAGCACTTTCCTTGGGGCTTGCTTGGGCTGGGTGCCATGGGATGGCCCTTCCGCGGGCCTGGTCTCCTTGCTTCTGATGGTTTTTCTCTCCCCCTTTGTACAAGGGAGCTGTCAGAGCACCTCTCGTGCAGTCCACACAGTGCCTCCCTTTTCTTAGGGTTAAGGTCAGTGCTGGAGCGCATGAGGAACAGAGAAAGGGTGACAGAGTGAGGCAGCCCTGCCCTACCAGCCTGAGCTCAAGTGCTAGCCCGTGTCCAAAAGGGCAATGTGCTCCCAACCAGTGGTGCCTCTTCACCCAGGATCTGCTCCACAAAGCAGAGTGCAGGGAGAGAGCCCCTCGGAGTGCAGCAAGTGGCCGGCAAGGGGATATGGGGTGAGGGAACAGAAGAAAAGGAAGCACACGTGAGGGCAGATAGGCGGAAGGCAATCAGAGCAAAAAGTGCGGAGGAAAAAACCCAGCTTCTCTTCGTGCCCTTCCATTTGTAATGGGGACAAGCTGACCTTTAGCAAAATCAAAAAGTGGTAGGTTTAGCAGTGACTCTTTTTAGAGTCACTTCAATCTGTACATCAGAGGGGGAGAAAAAGACTGTGTAACTCACTGCCACAAGGTGAAAAAGAGACACCAGAGATTGGATGTGATATCAGCAACAAGGTCACAGTTAAACCAACAAGCACCCTTTGGGGTGTGAGTCGCAGCTTAGTCATGGGGTCACAGTGACGGCTGGGGACGCAGAAGCTGGAGGTGCCTTTCCTGCCCCAGCCTCAGGCCCCGTGCAGGGACCTGATTTCTCAGAGGTGCTAAGCCCTGCCCCTGGTTTCGGGCCCTGCTCCTTTCCCGCAGGTACCTGCAGTGGCTGGGCTGGGGTCCCTTATCCCACTGGAAGCCGGCCACCTTGCTTGGGAAGCTGGGCTCGGGGTTGTGTGGGGATCTGTGTTTGTTTGCACTGGATGGACAGCTAGCCCTATCACCATTTTAATTTCCTCTTTGATAAATACACCACAAAAACACTCAGCCAGTCCCAGCAAGCAGATGTTAACAGGATAGCTCAGGACTCTGCTCCCAGGGCCCCTCAGGACCCTCTTCTCCCTCAGCCGGGGTCGCAACCTGCACCGCAGCCACTGGGGCTGCCAGGACGCGGGGACCCGCTGGTGGCAGCCGTCCCTGTCCCTGCGGGGTGTGCGGGCAGAGCTGGAGCTGCTGGCTGTGGGGAGGGAGGAGGAAGGAAGCGGCCTGGTGCGAGGAGAGGGCAGAGCGCGCCGGCCTGCAGCGCCTGCCGGGTTTGAGCGGGGAGAGAGCAGAGCCGGGGCTCGGCACGCAGATGCTTCCTGCTGCCTGCCCCGGTGTCTCCAGCTGCCTTCCCTGCCAGCAGCCTGAGAGCAGAGCCGAAACAGTCCCTACGCAGCACCGGCAGGGATGAGTTTTGCCTACATGTCCTCTCCCGCCGCCTTGCAGAGGCTGCCCAGTCCACCTGCGTGACAGCGCGGTGGCGGTGGCTCAGCCATGGGGCCTGGCTCCCCTCTGGTTTATGGTTTCCTGTGAATGGCTTCTGAGATACCCATCGGCAGCGCTGCCGCGGGAAGGCAGCCGGCCCTGCCTGCCTCTGCTGCTCTGGCAGCGCTCTCCGTTGACGTTTTGTTGTTATCGTTTTACCGTCTTCTCTCTGCGCTCCCCAAGGAGCGCCGGGCACGGTCCAAGCGCACGCACGCTCGCACACAGGCGCACAGAAAGAGCTCCGGCTCTAATTTTAGCCGTGACGTACGCAGGGGGAGCGAGCAGCCGGGAGGAGGCCGGGTGTGAAGGGATGAGGTCCCAGCTGCAGGGCCCTGCGGTGACTCACCGCGGCCGCCTGCGCGGCTGCCCGATCTGGTCACCAGCGCTCGCTTCTGCACCGGCCGCGGCTGGTGACTCCTTCCTTCGGGGCATCTCGGAGGGAGGCAGCTGCCGGTGCAGTCCCTGCACCAGGGCCCCTCGCTACAGCAAGGGGAGGTGACATGCTCCTGAAGGCTGCCTGCTCCTCGGGCTGTGCAAAACCCTTTATTTTTAACGATGGCCCAAGGAGGTGGGAGAGAATCGCCCACCCCGTAATCCTCCCCTCGTTGCTTCGAGGGAAGCAGTTGCATCCCACGTTTGCAGAAGTGGTTTGGTTGTGAAAGGCTGAGGAGACATCACCTTGCCGTGTCACCTTCAGGTGCTTGTGCCCGAGGGGAGCACGCTGCTCCGGCACCCACCTGGCACAGTGTGCTCCGCAGGATCAAACCAGGGCTGGCGCCGTGTGGGTGCCCAGACCCAGGTACCGAAGCACGGTCCTTTCCCAGAGGCCAGGCAGCTCCCCGCAGGGGTCTCCTGCGCTGGGGTAGGCACAGCGCCTCTCTCCGCACTGTGAGCGGGCTGGGAGGAGGCTATTACCGCACATCATCAGGTTTGGTCCTTGTGCTTCAGCACCGACTGAAAGCGGGGCGCGTGGTTTTGGGACGTGGGATGCTTTTGCCGGGGGGAGAACTGCTTTGGGCTGTCTGCAGGCACCAAGGGTGTGAGTGGCTCGGTGCCAGGGGTTCCCGTCTCTTTCTGGGCCCCTTCTGCGTGTGTCTCTCTCTCTCTCGGGGCAAGCCTGCCTGGGGCTGCTCGCAGAGGAAGTGCAGTCGGTTATTTTAACGAGCGCTGTCAGGGTTTGCAGCGCGGGGAGGAGGCGGAGGGAGCAGCGGAGCGCTCGCTCGCCAAACTAGGACTTGGTCGCAGAGGGCTGGCCCGCCGCTGCTCCTCGGCCGCTGCCGCCCGCTCATCACCTGCAGGGACCTCAGCTCCGTTCCGGATCAGGTCACAGAGGCTTTTCCCCGCGCTCTGCCCTTCTTTCCTCTCCTCCTCCTCGTCCCTGTGTTTTCCTGCTTTCATTTGTGCTCGGTGGGGGAAGGGAGGGGACCAGGGGACGGAGCCGTAGCTGGTGGGTTTGGTCTGAGCAGGTGCCGTGTCCCACCACACCGGGTAGGGTCGGGGGGAGCAGACCCCCAAGTCAGCCCCTAAACCCTCACTGTGCTGGCTCCTGGAGGCTGGATCGAGCCGCAGCTGTCCCGTGGGCTATGAGCGGTCCCTGGGGCTGGCACGGGGGCTTTGGGAAACCCAGCACTGTGGCACTTCGCGGCACTTGGCTGCTGCCTCCCCTGCCAGAGGTGGGTTTCCAGCCGCACGCTCTGCTTGCTGGTAGGCACGGGCTGTGTCCTGCCAGCCTGTGCGGCACGTGGAGGGCAGAGGGGAAGAGCAGGGGGAAACCTGTGGCATGCAGAGAGTGGTGTAGGGGGCCAGCCTGTGCCAGCTGCTTTGTCCCAGAATAGTTCTGGGGGGAGCGGCTGCCTTCTGGGCTCCTGGCATCTCCCCTGGTGCTGGTGGCACCCGCTGCTTTTGCTGGGGGTGGTAGGATGACCTTCCGCTCCCTGCTGCAGGCTGGTGTCCTGCCTGTCTCTGTGTTTCTGTGCCTGTAGCTGAGGGCCTGAGGCTCCCTTGGGAGGTCTTTGTGGCCCCCCAGCCCCAGGCATCGCTGCCTGAGCTCTGCATCCCTCACACTGGAGCTTTTTCTCTGTGCTTTTTTCCCTGCCTCTTCCCACGGGATGCTGCCATGATCCCCTGCCCAGGCTGGCTCCACGCTGGGGAGTTTCCCCCAGCTTCCCACATGCTGGGGAGCCGGGCTCAGGCAGCTGGACCGCGGGACTGGCCTCCCTTTAAATAGCATCTCCCTCGGGTCCCTCCTCTACGTGAGGCACAGAGCTGTGTATACCAAAGGAGGGGATCAGCTCTGGGGGGGGACAGCGGGTGTCTGCTGCAGGAAGCAGAGCCTGGCCCTTCCTGCGCTCCCAAAATTGCCAGAGCCAGCCTGCCCGACCCACCGCTGCTTCGCTGCTCTCCAAAGGGAGCTTTGGGAGACAAGGAACTCTTTAATATCCGTCCCAGCCTGGGTCGCGGGTGATGCTGATGCGACCAAAATAGAAACTGCACGGACTGCTGCTGCCCCATCCCCTGCTCTCGCCTGGCCCCTGTGTGCTGATGTTTGCTCACCCTCTGCATTTCGTCATGGATAATTCGCTATCCCAGGCTGCCGGTCCAGACGCTTGGCTCTTGGCACAGCAAACAAACACAGCAGTGGCTTGTATAAATCAGCGCTGTCCAATTTCTTGATAACCAGGAGGCAGGTTGTTTAGTGTAGTGGCAAATAAACTTCGTAATGTTATGATGGTGGAAAGTTGTCAAGGGATATGAATGTGCAGACTCAGCCCAGGAGCCGCCAAGGAGACAGCTTTAGTTTAAATTAAGACAAAACTCCATCTTCCATGGATTTTGGGAAGGAAATCACATTGTTGTAATGGGAACATTACTCTGAGCCTTAGGGCTGGCAAACTCTTGACTTTATGAAGCATAAGTGGAGGGGCTGAGCTAGCCTGGCAGGCGTGCCTTAAATCGAGCCTGAGGCACGCTGCATATGGCAGCGGGACCACACAGGAGCAGTGCCGAGCACCGTGCTGTGAAACCCTCCCAGTGCTGCGAGCCTTGGGGTGCTGGCTGGGTTTGGGAACGGAGGAGCAAGGAAGGTGAGGGTTGTGTCACGCCGTGCCCTGAAGGGTTGCGTGTCACACCAGAGGGGCTCGAGGTTGGCCTGGTTTGTGCTGAAAAGGCAGCGAAGGGGCAGTGGGACCAGAGCTTGGAGAGAGGCAGGATGGAGGTGGGATTATGCCAAGAACTGTAAAAAAAAGCATGAGGCCCTTCTGCTCCCAGACCCTGCTCTTCCCAGGAAGCCTCACCTTGAAAACATTTTCTCATGAAGGGCCGGGCAGGAGGTCCTTTTTTTCCGGGACAGCCGGTCCCTTTTGCCTTATTTTGGTCAAGGCCCGGCCAAGCGGTGGGGACTGTGTTCAAATCCCTGTGTGGGCTTGGGTAGTTCCTTCAATGTTGCTTTGCCCCTTGGACAAGCTTCCTATGAGAAACTGCAAAGCCGCAGCATTTCCTTGCTTCCTTGCAGCCGCCCCATGCGAGGCAGCTGTGAGCTCCGAGACCCTGCCCCATGCGGGAGAGCCAACAGGGACACGAGATATAGCAGGCTCAGTGCACACAGACACTTACCTCGTAGCCAAAATTGGGCTCCCGTGACACAGTGAAGCGAGGTGCTGGCGGAGAGGATCAGCGTGTGCAGGGACAGGGGTGGGTCGTGGCTGGGATGCGTGTTGAGAAGGACTGCTGTAGGAGGGGAATGCAAGAAGGGGTTGTTCAGTGACTTTTTTCCTTCTGGCAGTTGGGAAATGTGTTGGTGTGTGATGAGACAAGATGGGAACTACTGGGGTCTGACAGACGAGTGTCCTCTTCCCTTTGACAGGGCCAGAGGGAAGCACCGAGGGTCCTGCTTTAACCTACTTGCTGAGCTTGATGGTGGCAGAATCAGCTGGTTGGCATCCCCGGCTCCTAACTGAGCTGCCCAAAAGGCTAAAAATGGTGGGGGATTAAAATCAGTAGTGGCTGCCTGCAAAGCCTAGTCTCGTCCTCATGTGTACTGCGTGGTAATCTGCCCGAGGCAGCAGAAGTCAGGAGGGGCGCTGACCTGGTGCCCTTTCACTGAGCCCTCGCTGCCAGCTGGGGTATCTGGGCTGTCCCACAAAATTCCAGTCTCCTGAAATAAAGCGTGTGGGTGAGTTTTCTATCTAGCCATCCTCCGCAGGGATCCCATTACCTTTCGGTGCCACACTTTGTGGGTATTTAGAGCAGGTCCCTGCGCTGGCACTGCTGCGAGGTCGCGGAGCAGAGGCTTGTAGTGTGGGAGCAGGAGGCTGCGAATTTTGCTTTTTGCTAGGCCGTGTGCTCGGGGCGGGTGATCGGCAGCCTCTGTGCTAGGTCTGCAGCCTGGTGCTCTGTCATCTGGTGTGTGTGTGCAGACCTGGCTGCAGGGCGTCATGGTCTGCGTGGCACGTGCAGGCTTTACGGCATGGAGAGGCCAAGCTGGTGTAGCTGCCTGTCCCTTGTGAGTCAGAGCAGCCCTGGGACCTTTGGTTTCACCAACCAACGTGCCCAGTGACACTGACAGGTTTCTGAGCGAGTTAGCAAAGCCCTCAGATGTTGCCTGGGGTGACCTGCTCTCAGTTCATGCTCAGGTAACCCTGGCAGTAGACCTTGAGGCTCCCCTCCGAGTGCCCTACAAGGGCCAAAACAGCATTGCGCTGCCTGGAGGCACAACCCTAAGGCTGTGGCAGTACTCTCCTCCTCTGCAGCGTGAGGGTGGCAGCACAGGCCTGCTGTGGTCTTGCAGCTCGGGGGCCTGGGAGTGAGGTGCTGTGTATAGGCGGTGGCACTTGTTGCATTACATGAGATGAGTAAATCTGAAAATAGAAGGCCCATGGTTCACCCTTCACAACACTTTGAAAGGCTCACGGTTTGGACGGAGCCTTCCTGCCGCTGTTCTGGAGATATTTCTGGCTGCCTCAGTCCCACGAGCCGTGCCCGGGCGTGCAGCACCGCTCACTCACACATCAGCTGTGGCGCTGAATGGGAGGAAGGCAGGCTGGCGGTGCCGGTAAATGAGAGCCGTACACGGGAGGCAGGCGCTGCAGTCCCCGCCGCGATGACTGCCGAGGGCTTGTGCAGCCCGCAGGCGCTCGCTGCTGCCGTCCTGCTCTGGTGCTGCTGGGGAGATGTCTGCCCCTCGCTTTGGGGCTGGCTGAGAGCTCAGCATGGATTATTCTCAGACCTTTTGGCCCCCGAGGCCCTTTTTCTCACGGCCTTGCCCCCTCGAGCAGCTTCTGCCTCTGTCTGATTTGTGTGATGTCGGACAGATTACAGCTGGAGTGGAAATTTTGGGCAGAAACAAACTGCGCGGAGTTTGGGAACTCGCTCGCCTCGCTGTAACCAAAGCCCTACCACAGGCTGTACCACATCTTGACCAGCGTGCTCCCTTTCCCATCCAGCATTGGCACCTTTCTCAGCAGGCTTATCCACACAGGTCACGCTTCCCATTGCCTCAGGGAGGGCTGGGGAGCCCAAGGGAGAGGGGAGGCCAGCAGCTGATGTCTGGGAGCAGGGACAAGGGGACAGGGTCTCAGCAGAGGCAGCGTGGGGACAGCAGTGTACATGGGAAGGCTGAAAGGACGGGGGAGTGCAAGCTGACAACGGGAACCGAGGCTGAAGGCAAGCTGCAGTGTGTCAGCAGGACAGGGATAGCAGCAGCTCCCTGGGTGGGCTCCCAGGCTTTTGTCCCTTGGTCCCTCCAGTGTCCTGTCAGGGAGGAGACAGAGACAGAAGCCCAGGAGATCTCGGTGTCACACATGGGTGGCTATTAATAACACGCCTTCCCCGTGGTTGAGCTGTGCAAGTCAGCCGTCCTGGCCTGGGGAAGGCAGCCTGTAAACTGAAATGGGCTCTCGTTTGCATGCTGCCAGCCCTGGTGCCACAGCACCAGCCCAGCAGCTGCAGCAAGCCTTGCTTCAGAGACTCAGCCAGGACGGGCCCTCGTCATGGAGCAGGGTGAAGCTTGGGCTAATTTCCCTCACTGTAGCCCAGTGGTTGGGAAAAATGCTTTCCAGCCGACTAAGTAGAGGCTTGCTGAAAGGTCTGGAGGAGCTGATGGCGTTTTTCAAGTCCAGACTTCTCTAAGGCTCAAGGCTTGTTGGTCATGCAGCCAGGAGTGTCCTAAGTGTGGTCCTCTTGCCACCTTTTGTGCCAGGAGAGGGCTGCCACGGCTGGCAACATGGAAGGGCAGCCTGGCATCTCTCTTGCTTCTGGGCACCGTCAGGAGGACGCCAGACTGTTGGAGGGACAGAAGGAATTATAACACAGAAAGGACCAAGCAGACGTGTTGCACAGCATCGCTCTGTGTCTAAGGACACGGGCATGGTCAGCATAGTACCTAGGGGTTTACTCGAGGCTGCTGGAGCAAAGCAGAGTGATGGACCTGAGCATCAAGAAGCTCTCCATGATATAGGCCTGTGCCTTGAGGGATATTGCATGTTCAGGTGCAGGAGTCTGCGTGTTGGGTTTTGTAGCTACCACCACCACAGGAGGGATGGCTGCTGGGTGATCGGGGTCTTCATGTCAGCTGATCCACTACCTCTGAGTCCAGTGAAGTTACAAGATGTAAGTTCTTCCTCTTCCATCCCTGCTTGACTTTCCAGAGGCATTTATATCCTGCCACCAAAGTTAGTTCTGTCCTTACAGTACGAAGTTGCAGCTTTCTCTGAGTGCCCAGGGAGGGTACTGCAGCAACTTCCTCCTCCCTCAGCTCTTGAGGGCAGCACACACCCTGGGATATGTTCCTGCTTCAGCAACATCTCTGCCCACCAATGCCAGGCAGGAGCATGGGAGGCTGAGGAGCTCTGAGAGGTCTGGTTAGAAAAAAAAACTCCCAAAAGCTCCGATTGCAGATCATGAGCAGGCCAGAGCTGATCTCTCCTTCCTTATTCACAGAAGATTGAAATGATAAAAGCTGCTTGTAAGTGGCACTGATATCCTAGTGCATGCAGCAGTATTTCCTTCCCCTCCCACCCTGCTAATGCCAGACTGCCTCCATCCAGCCCCCTTACCTAACTTAGCCCAGTGATGCAGCCTGCAGAGCTGCAGCAAGCACCGGCTGCTCTCTGTCCTGTCTCAGCTGCAAGCAGTCTCTTAAGAGAAGCTCTGAGATCACAGAAATGTTGGTAGTGTTAGGCCAGGAGCTTCCTTCACTCAGCTCTCCTTAGGCTCCTCTCCACCCAGTTCACAGTTCCCCAGCTGCTCTGCACACAGCTTAGCTGGTGCACATCAATCCTGGGCACCCTGTGCAGTCAGTCCATCTGCACTGCCAGCAGCAGCTCTCGACACGTGCGATACACCATTCGGACCTCAGGCTAGAAGCCAGTTGCAAGCGAAGGGGATATCTTCACCATCAGATCTCAGCAGCCACATGGTGCTGGTGTGGGCTGTCAGATGACTGCCCAGCAATAACCTTCACCACTGGTGGCTGGAGCGTGAGTCCATGTGCCACTTTCTGACAGCTCTGAAGATAAAAAGAGCTGTAATCAGCTAGTAACCAAACTTAAATGTCAAGCCAAGGTTGTTCTAGCAAGTTTCCTCATGCGACTGTGGTGCGAAAAGGAAGGAAGCTGTGTTGAGAGATCTTCCTGCCCATAGCAGCAGCTCAGCAACCACTGCACCAGCTTCATGTCAGTGGGATATCTGGGGCAGAAGGGAGCATCCCTTCAGCTCATTTGGGATAGAGTTGGACAATTACATCTCCCCCAGCAACTTAAACCAGTCAAGAAGAGTTTGCTGCAGCTTGCCATACCCAGGCAGTTCTCTCTGGTGTTGTTTTAACATGTTTCATTTCTTCAGACAGTTTTAACACCTG
This sequence comes from Cygnus atratus, assembly GCF_013377495.2. Taxonomy (NCBI): domain Eukaryota; kingdom Metazoa; phylum Chordata; class Aves; order Anseriformes; family Anatidae; genus Cygnus; species Cygnus atratus. The sequence goes on from NC_066366.1 coordinate 33,475,007, forward strand.
TTGGTGATGATGCAATTTGCTGCACTATCCCACAGATGAGGGAGATACCCGCATTGCTCGCTGTGATGGAACTGGAGGAATCCTGCTGAGGAGATTGCACTTTGGTTTTGCTTTCAGTTCAGCAAGGCTTTAGCTCCCTGATGCTGCTCTCTGAACTGCAGATTCCTCTGGAGAGCATCACTGTACTTTTTTCCCTCCTTGCCTGATATTGCTGAGTACAGACATGGCAATGAGACTAGAAACTAAAGAGCAAGTTTCCTTGCATAACCAGGCTGGACGAGATGGAACCAAGCCTTGCCTTCTGCAAAAATACAAACTCTGCTTTAGACTCTTCTCGAAGAAACAGAGGTATAGTCCAATGTGCCTCTTGCTTGTGGTACAAGCACTGAGCAAAAACTCCAGAAAATAGCATGTATGTACCATCTTATATGCATCTACCAAAAACGGAAGCTTCTGACTGAAAAAAAAATGCCTTTTTGCATGGATCTCAGGGCGTTGGGTTTCGATCATGGTGTTCTGACGGTCTTCAAGCGTTGCTGACCTGCAAGCGAGTGCCTAAAAGAGCGTGACTAGGGAGGAAGAAAGATGTGAGCGCAGCAGATGCTAATCCTAGCGCAGTGGTGGTTGACATGCTATACCCTCATGAAGGGTAGAGGAGCAGCCTTTTCAGCACAGAAGTTGGTGGGAGTTGTGGGGGTGGCAGCTGGTGTATGCCTGCGTAATCTCGAGTCCCCTGCCTTTGTAGCAATTGATGATCCAGAAGTTTGCTTCTACCAAGCTGCAGGTGCCAGTGTTTTTTGAGTTGCCCTCAAATAAATCCTCTCTGTTTAGAGGCTGAAGACAAGCGGTGGCTGGAGAGCTGGAAGAGAAGCACTAGCTCTGGAGGACAGGAGTGCTGGTGCTAGTCAGCCAGCCTCTCCCACTCAAACATTTGCATGCCAAGCTGAGAGCGCTGAAACCACTGCTGCAGCAGCTTCCATCTGTGGCCCAGTGCTTTTCACGGACAGCTGCCACGTCCTGGCAAGATGTAAAGCTTGGAGGGCTGGGCAGGGAAAGGTCAAGAGACCTGTTAAAGCTCTTTCCAAAGCGAGAGGGAAGCTTTGAGCAGGACAGATAGGATGTTTTTCCTAGCTTTCCTCTGCTCCAGCTCTCTCAGCCAGACTCCACTAAATGTGCCTGCCCCGCTTTGACTTGCCTGACCGTTTTCCTTCTTTCGTGCTTAGTTTCCATTTGCCACAAATTCTGTGGGGCTGCTGCTTGTGCCGAGTGCTTACAGCTGCGACACCAAGAGTGCCAGCACCAGGGGAGCAAAAAGCAGGGGGGCAGTGACCAGGGCTGACCTTGCTGAGAGGTGCCGGGGCTGTTGTCCTCTGGGCAGCAGGGCAGGAGCTTGTCCTTAGAGTGCTCCAGCGGGTGTTTCTGAGACTCCTTCCCTGAGCTAAGCTGTGAAAATAGGTGTAGAGACTGCCTTAAAAAGAGCTTTGGCTCTGAGCTCGAGGGAAGCGAGAGCCCCGTGGCCCAGCTGCTCCCGGTGGCTTTAGCAGGTGCTGGTCTCAGCCCCGCCACGCATCGCAGCACCCAGCTCTCCGCTGTGTCCCTGCTCCTGCCCCCTGTCCCCGCTGTGCCCCGCAGATCTGCGGGAAGCCTATTTAACTCCTGGTTTCTGTGTCAACAGCCACCACCCGGCCGAGATGGAAACCTTTTTTAAGAGGCATTTCGGGAGGAAGGGCCCACCGGGGCCGCGGCATGCCAGTGTGGTGGCCGTGCCCACCGGCAAGGCCCGCCGCCGCTCCCAGGCCGGGCTGCCCTCCGCCTCGCTGGCCCAGCGCCGCCGCGGCTCCAGCGCCCTGCCGCTGCCCCTCTCCTGCCTGCCCTTGCCCCGCCGCGGCAGCCCCCGCCGCCGCTCCAGCACCACGCCGCCCTGCCTCAGCCCCCGCTTCGCCGTGCAGCAGCACCGTGGCGGCCGGCCGCCAGCCATCGATGCCCAACTTCTGGGCTGCCCCGTGCTGCTGGCCGGCCTCCTCCCTGACGGAGAGGAGGGCGATGGGGCGCCGCGTGCCGACACCTCCGTCTCCTGGCCTCTGGAGGATGGCGGTGGCCATGTGGCGAGCGGCGGGGCGGAGCGGAGCGGGCGGTGGGCTGAGGAGAGCTGGCTGACCATGCTGCCCCGGCTGCGGCCGCTGCAGGCCGGGCTGCTGTCACGGGGCCCCCGCTGCCTGCGCCGCGCCTCCTCCCACCGCCTGCCCACCGACAGCGGCTGCGGCCGGGTCCCCCACGGCCTGCCGGGCCGCTACCGCCGCCTCAGCCAGCGTCGCCTCTCCAGTGACGCCCTGCGGCCCGGGCTGCTGTCCCCCGGCCGCGCGTGGTGGCTGGCCCAGCAGTGCGCAGGGGCAGCCGGGGCCGCCTTCCCCGAGTGCTTGGGACCGGAGCCCGCCTGCTGCCCTGACGGCTGGAGCCCCCGGCTGCTGTATGTATGGCGGTGCTCAGGAGGCAATGAGAGGGAAGGGAGGCTGGGAGGGACGAGAGGGACAGGCAGGGCACTCTGTGCCCTGGGGAAGGCTGCTTCAGGCTCCACCGCATCTTGGTGAAGCAATCCGGGTGTTTTGCAAGGGACTTGACATCCCTAAGGGCTTCGGCGTGCATTCCTTCTCCCCTGAGCTAATAGGCGGCCCTCCCGTGTCTTCCAGGAAAGCTATTGCCAAGTCCAGCCTCCAGCACATGGTAGCCCAGCCAAACCCCACGCTAGCCCTGAGGAGCGAGTCGGAGAGGCAGATCCGCAGCACCGTGGACTGGAGCGTAAGTTGTGTTGCATGTTGTAAGTTGCGTCGTGTTGCGCTGGGCATTGCGTGCGATGGGCTCGTGGCCAGGAAGCAGCGGGCTCTTCCCAGGCTGAGGCTTCCCAGGTGACTTCAGCTTTGACACATTTATGGCCTCTGCCGTTGCCACCAGCTGGTGCCAGCATCTGTGCTGCTGGCAGCACCCCTTGATGCTGTGAGGAGAGGCTGCGCAGCCACAGGCAGTCCCCTGGGAGGATGGCATAGATACAGCACTTCAGCTTTTCTGTTCCTGGCATTGAGGTCTGCTGGTGGCTGGGGCTGAGCAACAGGAGCAAGCCCCTGCCCCTTCACAGGCAAAGACAGGCAGGTTTTAAGCTGCACTTTTGGGTCATAGAGCAGAAACCGTTCACGTGTGGTGAATTTTCCCCAGATGGCTCCTCTCGGGGTGGTGGAAGCAGTGCTTCTGTGCAGGACGCTTTGCAACTGGGCTGTAGGTCCTTGCTGTGGGATCTGAAAAGGGAGAGAGTTGGTTTCCTGAGGATCTCTGACTGCTAGTGGGTGGGTCGTGGCAGCAGCTTTGTGAGGTTTCCTTTGTGCGGATGTTAGCCCCAGTTGTGCAGTGCATCTTGTCGTCCTGGATTTAGCTTCCTCTTCCTCCCCGCACACCTCATTCCAGTTAGCTTTTCCCTAGCACAAAGCAGTTTAGGGATCAGATGTTCCTCTGGGGGTGCTCTCAGAAATATGTTGTCTCATCCCTTTCAGGAGACTGCAGTCTATGGGGAGCACATCTGGTTTGAGACCAATGTCTCTGGGGATTTCTGCTACGTTGGGGAACAGAACTGCATGGCAAAACTGCTGGTAAGTCACCTGGGGTCACCCGTGTCCCTTGCAAGGTCCGCAGATGCAGGCTGTGCTGCCACCCGGCGGAGAGACCATGAAGGCCCTGCTGCTGCCTGGTGCTGGGAGGAGAAGCGTGGTGGGCCTGGAGAGCTAGCAAGAGGAAGAGACCATGTGTTCTTCCTACATCTGTGTGCTGGAGTGCCGCATCCCCAATTTCTGCCAGTGCTGGTGTTTGGTTTGTGGTTGCAAACCTGCCAGAAGTGACACAATGTTCCAGGGAAAGGTTGTTGGGATCCCACATGCTTAGAGGAGGAATCTGAACCCATCTTCTCTGGAAAGACCGTTCAATAGTGGGGAAAAATGAACACTGGAGACCCAGGCCTGCTGTCTCCTGACCCTGTATAGCAGGACTGGAGCCCAAACGTATTGTGGGCACCTCCCTGCTATGTTGCAGAACCAAAAGCATTGGCTCTAGGCATGTGTTTAGATCCCTTCACTTTCAAGGTGTCTAGGTTGTATGTAACTCCTACAGGACTTGTTCTGCGTTCTGAAAAATATGAAGGCAGTGTGAGGGGAGATCGAGCTTGCTGGCCTCTGAACCCTGCTGCTCACATGCATGTTTTTCCTCCCCTTTTCTCATCCTCCAGCAAAAACCTCTCTCCAGGCGTAAGTGTGCAGCCTGCAAGATCGTAGTGCACACACCGTGCATAGAACAGCTGGAGAAAGTGAGTAAAGCCTGTTAAGCCCCTCTCTGTGGCTTGCAAAGCTCTAACAGCCTTTTCCTGGCCAGCCCTGTCTGGGATAGGGCAATTCAAGAGGGTTGGGAACTGCAATGTGTTGTTGCGAAGAGGGGTCCTATGAGGAGATGATACCAAAAGGAGTGCTAATGGTGTGATTGGGACCCCTGGCCCCATTTTGTTCAGTGAGAGGGATAAATTGGGAGTTTCATACACAAGCACTGAACATCTCCAGAGGCTGTACTGTAGTAAAATAAACTCCAGTAGGTTTCCTTCAGGTGATGGTTTTACTGATTCCTCCCATGTGTGTTCAATCCACAGATAAATTTCCGCTGCAAACCTTCCTTCAGGGAGTCAGGATCCCGGAATGTACGGGAGGTGAGAGATGTGCCTTGGACTGTGCCCATGTCTGCCTTCTCACCTTTTCAGTTTGGTGACAAAGGGATCAGATGCTGCCAGAGTGCTCCCAGCCCACGCTGGCAGCATGTTGTCCATCAAAGTGCTGGCATTGTGCTGCCTCCTGGCTCCAAAGAGGAGGTGCAATAAAGGAATATCTCTTTGCCAGGCACCAACACAGACTGGTTGTGTGGAGAGAGGAGATTGCAAGTAGCAAAAGGCAGAGCATCTGCTGGTTTGCATGTGCTACAGCTCCTATATCTGCATGGGGGGAACCTGCAAGCAGTGTTTCCTGAGAGTTTTCTACCTTCCTGTGCTAGTCCCCAAGCAAATAGAGCAGGCAGTGGTTTCCTGAGTCTCCACGGTTTGGAAGGGGGCAGTATGGGCTCACTTTTTGCTTTATCACTCAGTCTTGCCCTGCGTGACACAGGTACTCCATGTGGCAATAGAAGAACTCCACAGTGGTGCTGTTGGACCCCTTTATTCCACATTGTAACCTAGTGGGTGCTGCTTCTTTCCTCAAACAACATGGTTGTTAGGAGCTAGGCAGGCAGCTGCTTGGCTGCAGGCACTCCAGTCATCTTGCTGTACACACAAACTGTCTCACAGGGGTTTTTCATACCGTCCACTGTCACTTTTTTCACCTTTTACTGGGGTCATTTAGTCAGAGATATTAAGAGACAGAAATGTGATTTATTGCCAAAGTAGCACTCCACGTTGCTGCTTACCCACTCTTTTGTTTGCTTTCTGTGATTCCATCTTCAGTTTCCCTTGCTTCTTTTTTGTTTGTTTGTTTGTTTGTTTTTTTTGTGGATTTTTCTTTTGTTTAATTCCCTCTTCTCTGAGCATCTTAAGTTGGCCTCTTGTCCCTCAGTTCTTTGGCTTTGCCTTCTCCTAGAGGTTTATTGCTGGTGCACATGAACAGTGGGCTTGCTGCAATAGCAGAGGTCCTAGCTCGCTTCCTCATGCCCTCATCCATTCCTCATGCCCATTTCTCCATTCTTACACACACTCATCCTTTAACTTTTTCTTTTCTTTTCTTTTCTTTCTTTTCTCTTTAGCCTATAGTTGTCCGGCATCACTGGGTGCACCGGAGACGGCAGGAAGGGAAATGCCGGCAGTGTGGCAAGGTGAGAGGGCATCTTGTTTTTTTCTCAGCCTGAAGGAAAGCTAAGGTCAGACTAGGAACAATAGCAGGGCTGGGAAGCAGAATTCCTGCATAACATCCCACTATTCCTGCTAGGCAGGAGCAGCCTATGGCAAAACCAAGATTCATGCCCTGTTTTGCATAGTGAAATACTACATAGGTCCTTCCCATTTACAGTTGTTCTCCCCCTGGGCCCGATCAGTCCCAGAGGCAACCATCTTCCTGACATATTTTATTTGGGCAACAGCGACACAGGTGCTGTAGTGGTGGTTGGGGCTATCTGACAAGGATCCAGAGGGCTCAAGCTGCAGGCACATTGTTTATGTCTCTCTTGGTGGTGGGAAAGTCCTGTTGGATGATAGGAAGCTGTCAAGGAATTCCCTAAGCCTCTTATCCTTCCCTCTGCAGGGTTTCCAGCAAAAGTTTGCCTTCCACAGTAAAGAGATTGTAGCCATCAGCTGTTCCTGGTGCAAACAAGCGGTGAGCAAAGCCCCCAGTGAATGTCTTACTAGTCTGCTCTGCATCTAATGACCCCTGCTTTCTGTCGGGACTCCCCTGTCTTATTCTCTGCAGCCTGCCCTTACAACTCCTCTCACTGGGGTGGCTGGACGCTGTTTTGATAAACTTTCTCCTCAGTGCCTCCCAAGGGAAGCCTTCCCATTACAAAACTCCTATGTCATTTCCTACAGCAATGTCATGGGGGAGCTGGGAGGAGAAGGTGGCTGTCCCCAGCAAATGGAGCACCTCAGTTTTCTCTCTGTCTCTCTGCTTCTCCAGTATCACAGCAAAGTGTCTTGTTTCATGCTGCAACACATCGAAGAGCCCTGCTCACTGGGGGCTCATGCTGCTGTCGTTGTTCCTCCCACTTGGATTTTGCGGGTCCGACGCCCCCAGGTAAGGCATATCAGCTCCTGAGTTATTGCCTGACTCCTGCTTGCCCAGCAGCTCCTCACACAGTGTTCGAGTTTCTGCCTTTTTTCTCCAGAACCCGATGAAATCCAGTAAGAAGAAGAAGAGGACATCATTCAAGAGGAAATCCAGCAAAAAGGGTGCTGAGGTAAGAGATAAGGAAACAGGACCTTGTGTTGGAATGGCAGAGGGTCTGGGCAGCAAGGAGCAGGATTGGGAAAAAAGGGCGCTTTGCAGGGTCTGTGCTGAGGTTAAGGAGAGTGAGGTGGAGGGAGGGTGCTGGAGCAAGGAGAAGCCTTGGGGGTGGCTGAAGATCTTAGAGGATGGCACAGAGATGAGAAAGGGCTGGGATGTTTTCTTCCTCCCACTCCTGACCTGCATGATGTTAGGGCTCAGCTGGAGGTGGGAGTTTACATTTCACCAGGTTTGTTGATGAACCTGTGGCGTCTCTTGCAGGAAGGAAAGTGGAAACCCTTTGTCATCAAGCCCATGCCAGCTCCTCTCATGAAACCCTTGCTGGTGTTTGTGAACCCCAAGAGTGGTGGGAATCAGGTACGGCCTTGTCCTACACCTCCCTGAGAAGGCAGCTCTCTGAGGGCATTGCCATTTGGCTGCTGAGAATTCTGCATAGCTTTGGTAATGTCTCAGCTGCAGAAGAGGCCAGCAACCTCCATGGTGTCGGTTTGCTACCTCGTACTTCCCACCTAACCCAGGCTTTGCCTGAGTCCCCCAGAACACCATTGTCTCAGCCTGTCCCCAAAACCAAATGCCTTCTTCCCACTGTCCACTGGGAACTGCCTGTTTCCTGAAATCTTTCGTATCCCCCTAGGGAGCCAAGATCATCCAGTCCTTCATGTGGTATCTCAACCCACGGCAAGTGTTTGACCTCAGCCAGGGTGGACCCAAGGAGGCGTGAGTACTGATGGGGGCAGCACCCTTCCCTTACCCATCCCTTCTCCAGAGCTCATTCTGCAGCTCGCAGAGGCCTGATGCTCCATAGCTCCCTGGTGCAAAGAGACATTCAAACAAAAATTCAGGATTTGGGAGGCCTCTCTAGGACATGTTCTGGCCGGTCCTGACCTTCCAGTGTTTTCTGCAGGACAGATAGTCCAACCTTAAGGCTAGTGGCTAAGAGATGAGCTGGGAGGTAACATTCCCAAATCTAATTTATGTTGCATCAGTGCCACGTGAGTCTGGTTTGTTTGCTGCATTTCAGTTTATCCACCTGTACAGTGACTGAAAATACCCCACTCTTCCTCCACAAGAGCTGTTGAAGACAAAATTGCATGGCTTGCCCGCTGCTGAGGTGATAGGGAGACAAGCACAGCTTTGTGAATGCCACCTCCCTCAGGGCTCTGTGAGGGCAGGGACCCCTGCAGTGACACCTTTGCCTGGCTGCAGTCTCAGTGTCTGCCCTCCCCTCCTGTCCCTCCCTGTTCCCTGCAGGCTGGAGCTGTACCGCAAGGTCCACAACCTACGGATCCTGGCGTGTGGGGGAGACGGCACGGTGAGTCCCCCTGCCCCTTCATGCCTGCCGTAACCTTTGCAGTACCCTTTCAGCAGCCCTCCTCGCTGTAATCCAGAGCGGGGCAAGATGTGTGCGCTCTATCTGTGGTGTGACTGGTAGCACCAGATGCTGTGGGTTCCCTCATGCACCTTTCCAGGGTGCACTATTTGCATGGTGTGTTTGCTTTTGTGGTCACTGTGGGGAGCAGTGTCCCCATGGGGGTTTCTAATATCTGCTGCAGCACCCGTTTGGAGCATTAAGGACCATGAAGAGCCTCAGCAGTGGCTAAGGGGACCTGTCTCTGTTTCTGTGGCCATAGCTAGTGCTCCATGTCACCTTCACCTACTTGCTGGTCCCTGAAATAACCAACTGTTTCTCTGCACTCTCTGCTCGAGCAGGTGGGCTGGATACTCTCCATTCTGGACCAGCTACGCCTCAACCCACCTCCTCCTGTGGCCATCCTGCCCTTGGGGACCGGGAACGACTTGGCCAGGACACTGAACTGGGGTGGGGTAAGTGATGGGCAGAAGAGCTTACTGCTGCCAGAGGTAGGCCTGAGTGCTTTGACTCTGCTTCTAGACACGCGGTGGGCATTTGCACCAACTTTCTCTAAAAACAAACCAACAAAGAAGTGTCATTTGGACATTAACTGTTCTTCTGACATTTGAATTACTCTGAATTAGATTATAATATATTAGGACATTAACAAAAGCAATCATTATTTCATACTTTCAGGAGATTTTTAGAAGGAAGATGCATTGTTTTTAATATTAAAGCCCCTTTTAGTTGTTGTGCATTCAAGTAGAATGTGTCTTTTCCACATCCTTTGCTCTGGGATGTCTGCCCACAGTCCACTGTCTCTGGGACATCTCTGGGACACAGACAGCAGACTCACCAGATCCTGCTCTTTACCAGGGTTACACAGATGAGCCTCTGTCCAAGATCTTGTCACATGTGGAAGATGGAAACATTGTGCAGCTTGATCGCTGGAACCTCCATGTGAAGCCAAACCCTGATGCAAACCCTGAGGAAAAGGATGAGACAGCTGCTGACAAGGTGGGTCATCTCCTCTCTGCCTTCGTTCCCTGCTCCACTGAAGTATCTGCTGCACCTCTGCTTAGCAGGGGGTGGGCTGGATGCTGCATGGTCCCCTGTGGTCCCCGTTCCTGGGCTCTGCCTGTCCTGCCCTGGGGCTGTGCCAATGCCATGAGGCCACTGAGCTGAGGGCAGCAGGAAAGGGATGGTCCGTCACCTCAGGCTGGTCACCTCTAATGTCCTGAAGGGAAGATGAGTCCCAACTCAACCTCATGAACACAGTGCATGGCTTCACTATAGCCTCACCTCGTCTTTGCCATGGCCTCACATTGGCAGCCTCATCCTGCCTGCACCAGGGTTTCCAGTCCTATTCTTCCATTCCATTTCAGCTCCCCTTGGATGTCTTCAATAACTACTTTAGCCTTGGCTTTGATGCACGGGTGACACTGGAGTTTCACGAATCCCGAGGTAGGTGGCAGCAGGGTGCGGCAGGGCTGGGGCAGGGTCTGTGATGAGGGGGTGCCACAGAGGTGGCACCTTGCAAGATGCTCTTACAAAGGGACAGAGGTGAAATCAGGGGAGTGAGTGGAGCTGTTGAGAAGCAAGAAAGGTGCCTGCAAAGGAAGAGAGCTGGGGGCTGTCCTGGCTGAGGCTGGCTGGAGAGCCATGTTTGGAGAGAACAGGCAAGGGAAGTATTTCCACGTGCAGGCCAATGACCTGGACTTTGTTCTTCTTTCCCTAGAGGCCAATCCAGAGAAGTTCAACAGCCGGTTTCGGAATAAAATGTTCTATGCTGGGGTGAGTGCATAAGGGTGTCTGGGCATGCCCTCATTGATTCACCTAGAGAGCAGGCATGGCCCCAGCTCCTTTTCACAGTCTCAAGCCACTCCTCTGAGCTACCAGGGCCTTTATACACCCAAACTGAGCCCTGCCCCTGAGGCTGGAGAGGTGCTGGAGAAGGGCTGCAGCCCTGGGAGTTTCAGCTCTGCTTGGCTGCAAATGCTGCTGGTGGTACAGCTTACTCTCTGGCCTGTGGTACAGTTGCTCCCTTGATCTCCTGCCACTATTGTTCTTATTCTCAGGCTCGTGGACAGTCAGCCAGGCAGGACCTCCCCAGAGCTGTGGGAAGGCAGGCTGGCCCTCCTGCAGGGGAGCGGGAAGCCTCTCTATACAGTCCCCACACTACTTTGGTCTTTTTTTTTTTTTTTTCCTTTTTTTTAAACCTTGAGCCAGTTACAGCTCCCTGGCTAATAATGCCTTCTAGAGTTTGTGTCTCAGGGTCTTGTTTATTTGTCCATCCCCAGGCCCTCAATGTACCTCTCTATCCAGGTGATAGGTGACTGGTATTTGGCAGTACTAAAGGCCAAATGCTGCTCTGCACCATCTCACATCTCTTCTAGTTGTCTCCCCTCCTCCCTGCACAGTTAAACACAAAGGCAACCTTAGGATCTGTGCAACAGAGGCCATACAATCTCTCCTGGTATCTCTGAATGGGGTCACACAATCTCTGTTTTATGCTTGAGACTGAATTTGTCTCTCGTGACTCGAGTGTCTTAGTAGAGGAAACCCCCCTTGCCTGTTCTTCCCTAAAGCCAGGACTGGGCTAGCAGGGGAAAGTGAGAGCATGTTACTGAAGTTGTGAGGTGCCCCAAGGTTTTTGGTAGGTAAAATGTCAAGAGGAATAGATCAGGTTGTCTTGGGAGGGGGAGAGAAGAGAATTTCTCCAGTTGACAGGGAGGGTCTTTGCTCCTCTCAGCAGCCGAAGTCTGAGGGTGGATGGCAGGCTTCCTGGCTGCCCATTTCAGTGAACGTCTGGGCACTAACTTTGTCTCTTGCCTTGGCAGACGGCTTTCTCCGACTTCCTCACAGGGAGCTCCAAAGATTTAGCAAAGCACGTCAAGTTGGTTGTGAGTGTGCATCAGTGCTTTGGGCCAGGGAGGGGGGCAAAAACTGCACTGGGGGTGAGGAGTGCCCCCTCTAAGCACACTGAGCACACTGAGTACCTCAGTGCTGGGGAAAAGGATGTGTTTTTTGGGGCATCAGCTTCCTCTGGCTTAGAGGTCAGTGACGATGAGGAGCAGAGGGGGAGGCTGTTTCATCCCAAGTGGGTAGGGTGGGACAGAACCCCTCATTCCAGCAGCCTGAATGTCCCTGTGTTGTCTCCAGTGTGATGGGACAGACCTGACCCCCAAGATCCAGGACCTGAAGCCCCAGTGCTTGGTCTTCCTGAACATCCCCAGGTGAGCAGCCCCAGGACCTGCCCTTGTGTGCTGGACTCCTCACTGCCTTCCAACAGACCTGTGCCCGAGTCTGAGGGTGCCTGTTCATGCTCACTGTCCCTTCACAGGTACTGTGCAGGCACTATGCCCTGGGGCAACCCTGGTGAGCACCACGACTTCGAACCACAGCGCCACGATGACGGCTGCATTGAAGTCATCGGCTTCACCATGACATCCCTGGTGAGTTGGTGCTGTTGCTGGTGGTAGCTAGCAACCAGAAGAGTGGCGGGGGGTTGGAGTTAGATGATCTTTAAGGTCCCTTCCAACCTGAGCCATTCTATGATTCCATGAGTGACTGGTCCCATCGCCCAGGAGTCAGGGAGCCCCACTGCTCCTCAGCTCCCCTCCCGTGGAGTTGTGGTGATGGCATGTGCGACAGTATCTGAGATTTAGGCAAGGTGCTGTCATGCACTGATCCCTGTGAATCGCCCAAAACCCTGAGAACTCAGTTCACTTGCAAAGTCTGGCTGTCAGTGGGTGTTCTCCCCATCCACCTCTCAGTCCGTGCTCTGCTCTCACTCTGGAATTCTTTCACAGGCTGCTCTGCAGGTGGGTGGCCATGGGGAGCGACTGTGCCAGTGCCGGCAGGTGGTTCTCACCACGTCCAAGGCCATCCCCATGCAGGTAGACGGGGAGCCCTGCAAGCTGGCAGCTTCCTGCATCCACATCTCCCTGCGCAACCAAGCCAACATGGTGCAGAAGACCAAGCGGCGCAACTCCATGCCTCTGCTCAATGAGTAGGTTCCTCAGATCAGCCTGTCACCTCCTCTCCAAAGCAGAAGGGATGGATGGGGAAGGGAAAGGACTCATCTGTCACTCCCACGAGCATTTTGATCTTCTCAAGGAGGGGCTGGGAAGGGATCAGGCTGCAGAGGTGTGGCCAGACCCTCATGCTGGAGAAGCTGCTGGTGGCAAGCTCCCACCCCAGCCTGTGTTCTTGCTTGTATTGGAGGAGTGGGGTGGGTAAGAAGAAAGTGAGCTGTCACTTTCTGACCCCTTCTCTTTTCCTTCCCCCCTGCATGCAGCCAGCAGCCAGTACCTGAGCGGCTGCGAATCCGGGTGAGCCGAATCAGCATGCGTGACTACGAGGCACTGCACTACGACAAGGAAAAGCTCAAGGAAGCCTGTGAGTGACCAGCTGAGTACCCAGGGGTGGGAACTGCACTCCCCAAGTCCAGCAGTGCCCTCAGCTCAGCTGTGTGAGGTGTTGGGGATCAGGCAGAATCTGCTTCCTGAGTTGCGTTTGTGTCCTGTTGTGCAGCCGTGCCACTGGGGATCATCGTGGTTCCAGGAGACAGTGACCTGGAGTTGTGCCGGACCCAAATCGAGAGGCTGCAGGAGGTGAGGCTCTGCATGGGAAGTGGTTAGGCCGGATGCTGAGAATGGAGGGGCTGGGATTTCTAGGCCGCCTTGATCTGCACACACCAGCACACATGCTCTTGTTTCTGGTAGCAGCTCATGGTTTGCTTTAACCACGTGATGGAGGCAGGATCCCAAGCTGGTTGGCATATTTCTCCCTGCTCTCTAGCAGCTTATTTCTCAGCGTTGCTCTTCTGACCTTGTTCTCCAGGACCAGAGTGTTGGTGGCCCAGAAAAATTATGGGGCAGGGGAAGAGGCCAGTACACATCCTACAGGGACCTGTTACCTCCTGGGTGTTTGCAGGGAGACCTTTCCTCTCTCCATTTACCTGTTACACTGTGTTCCTTCAGCCTTCTGCAGGCTCTGTCTCCTCACACAACTCTGCCTCTCCCTGGGTGCCTGGATTAGGGTTGCTCCCACCTCCAAATCTTTTCAGTTGCAAGTACTAACTTTAGTGCTCCTGCCGCTGTGCTAGCGCATGCCCCCAACCTGCACACAGGCTGCATAAACCTTGCTCCTGGTGAGCAGTGCCTTCTGAGCCCACAGCGTGGCTTCTGGTGTTGTACTGCACAATCCACTTTTCTCCCAGAAGATCTACAGGACAACCTTCCAACCCGAGCCATTCTCTCTCCTTGAGCAAATCCTGTGCTCTAGCCCTGGAGCAAGGCAGGGACCTTGGCCTGGCAGGATGTAAAGCTTCTTGCCTCATCTGCAGTGTGGTGACAGAGCCAACCCCTGTGGGACCATAGAAGGGATGGGGGGCTGCCCAGACAGACACTGTAACAGCACACCTTGCCTTTCTGCAGGATTTCCCTCCACAGCCCTCTGCTTTGCAGCGCCTGCTCTTTCAGGTGTGTATAGCTTCACTCTGTCCCCCAGGCTCATCTATCATGTGCACGATGCTGGTCTTGTGGGCTCATCTTGTGGCATTTCTCCAGTGAGATGGCGTGTTAGCTCTGGTTTGTCCCATGCTGTTCCTCATCACTGTGTGCTGTGACTGTGTTCAAAGATTCCCTTTCTGTCCAAGCACCTGCAGCCCTCCAGTCTGCAGGGACCTCCCAAAGCAGGAGGGACACACTGGGGAGAGAGCAGGAAGGCCAAGAGACATAACTCCTCTTTTTTTATGCAGGAAGGAGATGGAGCCAAACCGAAGACACTGTCATCCCAGAAGCTGTCACCAAAGTGGTGCTTCCTGGACTGTGAGTATCATCTTCCCCTGGGGGCACTGCTTGTGCATGAATCGGGGGGCGATGGGACAGACCTTGGGACTCAAGGATGCTCGGGTCTTTGCAGGCAGGTTCAGTAGTTCTTGGCCCCAGGCTGTGCCTCTGGCTGCTTGCCACAAGTGAAGCAATGAGCCTGCCAGGCCAGGAGCGTCTGCTGGTCTCCAGCCCCCAGAGCTGAAGGTGGCTCTGTAGTACATGCCTGGTCTTTTCAGGACTGGTGGGGTTGCTCTCCTGTGTCGTGCAGGCAGGGGGCCCCCATGCTCCAGCACGCTGGGAGCAAGAAATCACCTTGTGTATCCTGGAGGTATGGGGACGAGTCTCCCTGCCGGTCTTCAGCTGTTTCTCCTTCCCATCCTGGAAAGAGCTTTCTCATTTCTCTTTGTCTTTGCTGACCTGGAGGCCAGAGCTCTCCCTGTGTACCTGGAAGCTGGCCGAGAGAAGTGACTACCAGCGATATTTCATCTCCCTGACTTGCAAGAGGAGTTTCTAGCTCCCAGTAGCAGAGCTCAGGGCAGAGCAGAGCTGCCCTCCTCCTGTGTTGTCAGAGGGCAGCACACAGGAGCTTAGGCCCTGCATGCAGGAGGGCTAAAGGGGGCCAGGAAGAAAGCCAAGAGCAAAAGCCAGCCCCATCCCCAGAGCTGACAGCCACTGCTGACCAGGTCAAGGCCTTTTTGGATGCAAAGCAGATGATTCAGGGGTACTGACAGGTCATCTGGAAACCTGTCCTTTCTCCTCATCTCAACAGAGATACTGCTGTGTTTCCCCTGAGATTCCAGGTCTCAGGCACATGTGTGGGGCCACTTCATCCTGGAAGGGGACACCACGCACAGCCATGAGTTGCCACATGGGCTCGGGAAGCCTCATGCTAGGCAGAAAGGATGTAGCTTCTCCCTTGGTGCCTTCAGCCCTGCATGCGGAGCTGCTGGGATGGCTGCTCCCAGGTGTCACTACCAGGACTGCTTTCCCTCCTCCAGCCAGTCTCCCAGCAGCAGGTTCTGAGCTCAGGAAAATGTGTCAGGAAGGAGGCCAGAGCCTCATTCAAGACAGCGCAGGCTCATTAAAGCGGCTGAATTATAGCAGCTTCATGGCTGTAAATCTCCAGCCAGGACAGGCTAAACGGGGTTCTTTCACTCCTCTAATCTGCTCTGGCCTGTCCCCACTCTTTCTGCAGAGAGAATTCCCCGGGCCCCCAAGGGTCTCACCAGAGCAACCTCACCTGGGCAGCCAGCAGCAGCCTGGTGGGACACAGGGGGAATGCCACCATGCAGGGGGACACAGTTATCCTGCTGCTGTGTAATGAGCAGAGGGTGGCCTGAGCCTCTCCTGCTATCCTAGGAGAAAGGGGCTTGAATTTTCAGCGGGGAATGGCACGCTCAGTTGTGCCTGGCGGCCCTAAGCTCTGACGTGGCCTTGTGGTGGTCCATGGAAAGTTACCTCAGTAAAGCCAGAGTACGGATGAACTCATTGTTCTTCCAGCCCTTAGTGCCACAATTTCCCTGTACTGTGCACCGAGGTGTATCACGTTAATTGGAGTATTTCCTCACCTCGCCCTAGTGGATTCTGATATGAGCACAGCTTTGAGCTTCTTCTCTTCTCTCTAATGCTGCACTGCAGCTGCAATGCCCGAACACCTCAAAGCCCCCAGAAAGGCCATGGTGCCAGCTAGGTGTGCTCTTGCCTTCCCTCTGCCTCCTGATGTTGCCAGGAATCACTGAGGAGAAGACGCTGAGCAAAGGCATGTTGCGTGGGGCATGGAGATCTGTAGGGCTGCCTCTCAGGTGGAGAGAACAGCGGGTCCCAAAGGGCAGGGGGTTGCTCCTGGCTGGGGGGTGCTGTTGGCTTTGCTGTGCCCTCTGTGCAGGCCACGGAGTGGCTGAACAGTTCACTAACACCCAGTGGTGGGGAGCAGCCACCCGGCTTGTTCCCCACCAAGAATCACCCCATCTGTCTCTGTCCCTGTATTGCAGCAACCACGGCGGATCGGTTCTACAGGATAGACCGCGCTCAGGTGAGTGTGGGGAAAAATAACCTTAAACTGAGATGGGGGAAGCTCAGGGGATGGAGACCACCGAAAGCAACCCAGACTGCTTGAGGCTAGGGGTTTGGAAATGGAGGGTGGATGTCTAATGCCTCAGCCCAGAGCAGGTAGCAGCTGGTGCAGGAGGAAAACCCTGTAGGTCACGGTGGGAGCCACCCCTCCAGAGGCTGTCTCTCACTGATGCATGAGTTTGTCTCGATGTCACCTGTGCACTGTGCAGGCAGCTGGCAGGGTCAAGGTTGTTTTAACCTGGCCAAATGTGGATTAGTGTCCAGGCATCATCAGGGGTACACTTTGGGCCAGTTCAGGAGTCCTGTGAGGGTCTGAGGTCTTGGGAACCTTGAACAGGGATGGGCTTTGTGCCAGCCTGGGGTGAGGGCTGGGAGAAGTGAGGCAGGAAAGGCGTGCCTGACCATGGCCCTGGGCACTGGTGATGACAAGCTTCCTGGGGACGGAGAGGGTGGGATCCAGCTCCTTTCACTGCTGAGTGTGTGGGTGGGACACAAGGCATGGGGCATGAGCGGATGGGAGATGGAGCTACACAGAAGTAGGTCTTGCTTCTAAAGGGACTGACTTGTGCATTCCAGGAGCACCTCAACTACGTGACAGAGATCTCTCAGGATGAGCTCTATGTGCTGGACCCAGAGCTGGTGATCACCCAGACTGTGGGCACCTCTCCTGCCATGCCTGACCTTGTGGACTCATCCGCTTCACCTACTGGGCACCATTTTGCATTCCCCTCCTCTTCCTCCTCTCCACCCTGCTCTCCTGCCCCCATGTGAGTCTGGAGTGTGGAGAAATAGGGTACTGGGCCTCAGGAAGGATGGGGAGCTATGGGGGAGTCATGGCTGGCTTCACAGCCTTGATCCCTGGGCTGGATTGAAGAAGTTACTCCCAGGAAGTGAGCAAGAATTCACTGCTAAGTTAGACCCAGGGGTGGGATGCTGTCCTGCCATTCCTGCTCCCTGCTGGCTCGGCTGAGGGCAGTGGAGCACCACAAGGCAGCTCAGCCACAGGGCTGAGCTCCAGCACCCTCCCTGTCCATGGGCATCGGTCAGTCCGGCCTCGGGTGCAGGTCAGGAGCTGGGGGCAGCAGTAGAAATGGGAGTGGGGGTGGGAGAGAATCCAGCTGGGGAAAGCAGCAGATGGCATGGGCAAAGGACAGCTAATCCTTTGGCCTGCTGCTCCTGCCTGCTGGAGGAGTGCCACAGGTAGGCATCTCCACAGCCGTCCCTCCACCCACTGTGTGCCCTTCTGGGTGACGTGCTGCCAGGGTTAGTTACGCCTTTTCTTCTTCCCTTCCAGTGCTGAGGCTGAGCTCTGCCTCCCGCACAAAGGTGAGTTCTTCTGTCCTCACCGCAGGCGCCGAGCAGGGCTCTCAAGCTGTCGCGCCTCCTCGCGTGTCGAGCTATTTTGGGTTCCTGCCATCACTTTTTGGCCTGTCCTTTCTCTGATGTGCAGCCAGGAGCCCTGCAGCTCGTGTGCTAGGCGGGGGCGGGTGACCCCAGAGGCGGGCAGGAGAGACCTGAGGATGATTTGTGGAGCGGCCCGGCCGGGCTGAGCTGCGTGGGGAGGGCAGGAAGCGGCACGGCAGGGGGGTTAATCCCCCACCTGCGGAGCCGTGTGCCGCTGGCTGGGCCAGGGGATGTCTCTGCCAGGCCGCTGCGGGAGCTCGGGTGGTGGGAGCACAAGGTCAGGGGCCTCGCTAAGCTGAGCAAATGGAAAGAGTTTCCTGGAGCTTGAGCAGAGCCCAGTGCCTGGAAGTGTGAGTGAGTCACTGGTGAGAGGCGTCTTGGCCGCTGGCCGACACCCAGATCTGCTCCCTGCTTCCATTACGAGGCATCCTGCCCACGGGCAGAGCCCCCTGCTCCTGCGGCACACGTCTCCCTGGGACTGAGCTCAGGCTGCACCCCCAGGTACAGGGGTGCATTGTCCCTCACTTACCTGAAGGTGCTGGAGCCGTATAAAATCAGTATGGTTGCTGTTCACCCTGAGAACAAGGGGTTAGCACCTGGAGGACCTCAGCTGACTTTGAGCCTCTGGCGTCCAGCTCTTGGCTCCCCAGTTAGATAAATAGCGTTACAGCTTTGCTTTTCTGATCCCAACCCATCTCTCTTCTTTGCAGATGACCTTCTGATAGAAGCTGCCAAGAGCGGCGACTTCAGCAAGGTAGGCGCTTTGGCTGTGTGCCACGACACGCAGCCAGGGCTGGCGCTGAACATCACTGCTGACCTGCAGCAGCTCCTGTTGAGGCCCTGCCTCCAGGCAGCACCCAAATGGGTGAAAAGCAGGCATGCTCCCGGCAAGGAGCCCTGATCCTCAGCTGGGGAACATGGAGGGAAGGGACTTGGCAGTGTGGCTGAGCTGGACAAAGCTCCCTGCCAGGCACCGAATACCCACACAACCTGCTGGGTACCTCAGGGACGCAGTGCCAGGGCTTGAGGGTTATGGATGAGAATGGAAACTCATCTGGAGCTCTCTGGCAATCCTGTAGTTCCAAGAACTGCACCGGGCTGGAAAAGACCTGATGGTGCGAGACTCCTCGGGCCGGACCGTCCTGCACCACGCTGTCAAATCAGGGAGCAAGGACATCGTCAAATACATCATCGAGAACGGTGAGCTGGGGCTGGCTTGCTGTGGCCAGAGTGCCACCCTTGGCAAAGGAGGCTGGCAGCCGACAAAGCCTGACCCTCTGCAGGGAGGGGGTGCTCCTGGGCACAGGATCCCATCCCTCCAGATCCGTTACACCCTCCCACTGTGGCACGGGCTTTCTTTAGCGTCTGTCTGCAAGTATTGGGGTGCCCCCAGGCTGTTACCACATCCTTGCTGGGACCAGCGTGTCTCTGGGAAAAATTTCCCAGTGTCCCACTTTTGCTTTCAGGGGAGCTGACCTGTTGTTTTTGGCAGCTCCTACTGAAATGCAGGCTGATTTATTTTTATTTAGATATTTCTCTGTAATGAGACCACAAGCAACTCTTCTTCCCTGCTCTCAGCTGGGGTCAGATGCAGTTGCTGGCCCGAGTGTTTTGGAGCCAAGCCCCTTGCAGGCGGTGCAGATAGCAGCCCCTACAGACAGAGGCAGCGTGTGACTGGGGAGCGAGTAGGCCCAGCTCTGCCCCGCAGCTGGCTCTCACTTGCCCTGCACTCTTTCTCTCCACAGCCCCTTCAGAAATCCTCGATGCCACAGAGGAAGAGAAGTAAGTTGTTTCCTGACCTGTTTTACCTTGTTGGCTGGACCCCCTGCGCGATGATTAGAGTCACCCGGGCCCTTCTCATGCCCTGCTGTGCTCACTGTAATCCCCAGCCAAGGTTTCCAGCCTGTTCTGGACCGACCGTCCCCAGGCAGCATCCCCTCCTCTGCCAGGGCTGCCTGGACGAGCATGCAGCCCACCATGAGCTCCTTCTGCATCCCGAGGGACATCCCTCACACGCAGTGCTTGTCCCGTCTCGGCACGTTTAGGGGGAACGTCTCACATCTCCCCATTTCTCCCCCTCAGCGGTGAGACCAGCTTGCACCAGGCTGCAGCGTTACGCCAGCGCACGATCTGCCACTACATCGTGGAGGCTGGGGCGTCGCTTATGAAGACGGACCTGCAGGTGATGGCAGAGGGCTGGGAAGGGGCTAGCTGGGGGCACCGTGGAGCTGGCAGGAGCAGGGCCTCACAGGGCTGTCTGAGGAGGAGGTCAGCAGTGTTTTGGCTGGAGCCTTTGCCAGCAGGCAGCCTGCACGTGGGAAAGGCAACAGAGCTGGGAGGAGAGGAGCCATTCGGGGTTCCCAGCAGCAGAGGGGTTAAATCCCTCTTCTCCCCCCCCCCTCCCATTTGCTTCTCCCTCTGTTGTTTTATTAAATTAGGAGCAAGGCGCTGGAATGTCTCATCCCTGTCTCCCCCTTCCCACCCTCTGGGGTCACAGCGAGGACAGTCTCGCTGGCGAGCTCCCTCCCAGCTGCAGGGCTCCCCCCGCGGAGCCGGGCTGGGAGCGCTCGGAGCTCCTCGGGTGAACCAGAGAGTGTCAGCAGGCGGTCGGGGCCCTTTCGTTCACATGCCAGATTAATTGAGATGTGTCTTGGTGCCAGGGACTCGTGCCAGCCCCCACAGAGGAGCTGCAGGAAGGGGGCTGAAGCGGTGTTTTGGTACGCGAGGTTCCCGGGGCTGGCATTGCAGCGGAGGGGATGTGCTCCCGTCTGACAGGGGAGATGAAGTACCAGGCTGGAACTAGGGATGCAAACTCGCTGGGGCTGGTGGAGCTTGGGGGCTGCCTCAGACAATGAGCAGCCCCTTTGCCAGCTGCCGGGGAGATGCTGTACAGACAATCTCTGGCTACCGATCAGTCCTCCTGTTTGCTGGCTGTGCGCAGCACCTAGGGGGGCTGGCCCGCTGGGGCCTTGGCCAGTAGCCACAGGATGAGAAGAAGGTGACGCCCAGGTGAGGGGAGGCTGGGGAGAGCCGGCAGGAGAGGGCAGCTCAGGAGGCTCAGCCCTTCTCTGCCCTGTGGGCAGGGGTGCAGGTTGCTCTCCTGAGGCATCTGCCTGATGAGCAGCCTCGGACCTGCCAGCACAAAAAGGAGCCCGGCTCAGGAATGACAGCCTGCCCCGGGGAGCGGGGCTTGCGTGTGCCTGTGTGAGCACGTGCCTGCCTTTGTAGCTGTCTGGGGACCCATCTGCTCCATGGCACTGACCTTGCGTAGCCCCCCGGGTTACAGCCTGCCTGCACAGGCAAGAACTAGCCTGGGTAGAAAGCCTGCTGCAGGACCCTTTGTCAGACCTGCAGCACAGCTGGCAGACAGTCTGATCCGTCCCCTGCAGCGGAGAGGGAGGCTGGACCTTATCAGGTAGCATGCATCAGCCCGGCTCTGCAGAGGGGCCCTGGGAGCTCCAGTTTCAGGCTGTGGATCTGGGCAGGCAGTGCTGGATCAAGGCTTCTGCAGGGGGACGTGGAGGAAACTCAATTCCTCCTCCTTTTTTTTTTCCCCCCCTTTGTTAAATGACTGCTCAGATTCAGTCGATGCAGAGAGGAGGCCCCCCGAGGAGAGCCCGAGCAGTGAAGCACAAACAGCCTCCAGCCCCCTGCCCGAGTGCCTGCTTGCGCAGGACCTTGTGGCATGCCTGTGTGTGTGTGTGTGCGCGTGCAAAATAGGTTCTTGCACACTTGGCAGCCAGAACAGCGGTGTCCCCAGGAGTTTGTGCGTGAGTGTGCAAGAAGATGTGCCTGTGGGAGTCCCTGTTCCAGTCCTGCTCCCAGTGCAGCTGGCGGCCGTGCGTGCGTGCCGCATCGCTCTGTCTTTGCGGCAGGGTGGGCTCGAGCTTTTGTCCGCAGTTGTACCCACGCACGGCAGAGGCTCCTTGTGCCCGGCCATTGTTCGTGCTGAAGCAATGTAGCTGTGGGTTGTCCTGAGGGCCTCCGCGCCCCGCTGCAGCCACCCGCGCCCTGCTGTGCACCGCGGGACGAGCTGGGCAAGCCGTGCTTCCCTTCGGGGGCCGGTTTTCAATGGCAGCGGCAGAGTGCCAGGTTTCTGTGGCCTTTCTCAGCAGAGGGTTTGTTCAGCACCGCAGAGCCCGGGCACTTAACGAGAAGGAGCGAGGAGCAGGGGGAGGGAGGGGGAGAGGAGACGTAGCGGCGAGCTGTTAACAGATTTGCTTTTTATGGAGTGCGGGAGTTCATTAGTGGACACAGTCCAGATGGCTGCAATAAGCTGGTGAAATGTGAGCCTCCTCCGGGAGCGGGAGCGCTGGTGAGGCTGCGAGAGGGAAGGGGGGTTGGTATTCCCGGGCATTCCCCAGACATACCCCTCATTCCTCACCCTCTCCTGCCTGCCTCCGCAGTGCTGGGGAAGAGCAGGTCACCGAGACCAGCCTTTGTCTCCGCTGTGGGGCTGGTGAAGGTGGGACTGGTCCTTGTCCTGTCCCGCACGTAGGGCACATGGCCCTTCAGGGGACGGCTTCCAGCCCTGCGGCTCACCTGGGCTCCTCGGGAGCTCCCTTTTGCTCCATAGCAGGCACACGGGCAGTGGGTGCTGCCTGCCTCAGGGCTAGGCCGTGGGCTCTGCGGGACCCATCCAGAGTCACCTTTTTGATGGGGGAACCTCAGGGTGCCAAGAGGGCTCGCGAGGCAGCCTTTAGGCAGTGCTCAACGCACTGACGTGTTGCCTCCCCCATGCAGGGAGACACCCCCAAGCACAGGGCAGAGAAAGCCAATGACCCTGACCTGGCTGCCTACCTCGAGAACCGACAGCACTACCAGATGATCCAGCGGGAGGACCAGGAGACAGCTGTGTAGTGCTCAGCGTGCCTTAGCCCAAGCCAGCTCGGGCAGGACGAGAAGAGGACGGCACCTGGCAGAGCTGTGAGTCTGGCCCAGCCCTCCCTAGGTGTCAGCCTAGGAGGAGGAGATGGAGACAGCAGAGCTCTGCTCCGGGCTGGGCTGGGACTGTGTTTGAGGACAGTGGGTATTTGGGACTTGAAGCCCGGCTCTTTGTGTGTCCCCCTTTGCCCCTCATCCACCACGTTCCCTGCTCTGGATGGGCTCCGTCCCAAAGGCCCACCAGGGGTGGAGCCGCCCATCACCTTTGCACAGGGGAACGATGCCAGTGCCCCCGGCAGGTCCTTACCTGTGATCCACGTGGGATGTCATTGCTCGCCCCCCTCCCTGCCGGCAGTGCCCTCCATTAGCCACTTCACTCGGTTCACATCCCGTTCCTCCTCTCCTCCCCAGCAGCCGCGGGAGCTGCAGGCAGACAGCAGCATTGCCTGCGCAGGGGCTGTGAGCCTAAAACCTTGCCCCGAGGGAAGCTCCGCGACTTACGGCCTCTGAGTCCTCTTCCTTCCTGCTGCTTTGGGACTCTGTGGCAGGAGGAAAGTCCCTGGCGTGTTAGGGGACGTGCACCCACCCCTTCCTCAGGGCATCTGGGACTAGCGCAGCTGGAAGCCTGGCAGCCGCTGCCCTCCTGGTTGCCTTCAGTGCTGGGGTCCGTGCTGCTCTCAGGGATTCCCCCCGCGCCCCCAACCTGTGGATGTGCGTCCTCTGAGCATGACTTCTGCCATCCCCACAAACTGGACACAGGGCTTTGCAGGGAAAACCTGGGAGGCTGCCCTGCCCAGACACAAGCTCCCTGGGCAGGCTGCCAGCCCACCTCCCAGCTTTTAGCAGAAAGAGGGGTTCGGATGCATAGGAAGCATCAGGGACCTTGGCCCTGAGTCACGCATGTGATGGGATGGCATTTTGGGTACCACCTGCCACGGGGCACAAGGCACTGTCTGCCCTGCAGAAGCTGTGAGCCCTGATGTAGCAGAGCAGCCCCTGCAGCAGCTTTTGCAGTAGCAGCAGCAGTCTCTGGGATGCAGAGGTGCCAGCAGGGGAGGAGAGCAGGCAGCCGAGTGCGTTGTGGACCTCGTTGGCATGTTCAGTCAGGTCCAGGTTGCTGCTGGCAGGTTGAGTAGCAGGAGAGGAGGCTGGGGCAGCCCCACCGTGCACTCACACCCAGCTGTGGCTGCTGCACAGTGCCGGCTGACACCGTTTGCATCCCCCCCACGACACCAATACCAAAAAGAACGAACGTATCACGATACCACAGAGAACCACAATACTGTTCAGGCTTTAGGTTGGGGGGCAGAGTTACCCTTGAGTACGGGGGAAGCTGAGCCAGGGCAGTGCGTGAGGCTGGTGTTGGGGTTCAGCAGCAGAATCAGCAGTTTAAATCCTTGTCCTGACTGTGATGCTCCAGCAGTGCCAGGAGTTCCCATCAGTGCTGCTCGCTAGCTGCAGATGGACAAGACTGTCATCTTCTCAAAGGTGCAAGCTGCTGCCTCCCAGCCAGGGCACCCAGCCTGGCCTGGGGGCGTTTACAGCCCCAGCTTCCCCCTTCCTCCCCAGTTTTGTATGTTCCTTTAGTTTTTGTACAGGTAGTTCAGAGACACACTGTCCCCCTCCCCACCGGGCCCCTGCGCGCGAGCCGAGTTGCTGTGCAATTCCACGTCTGGCTGTTTTTTAGGCAGAGGCGGAGGGGGTGTTTGTAGCCCTTCCCGCAGAGGGCAGGGGATCTGTGCAATACCTGGTTCTGTGTTTCCCAGATGCTGTCGTAGGACTGTATTTTTGTAACTCTGTAAGGGTGCCGGCTCTAGCAGGCCCAGGGCCTGGCATGAGCCTGCGCTCCCATTGCTTTTCAACTTTGACTGTTTGGATGTTGTTGTTTCTTGCCATTGAAATAAAGAGTTGGATGTTTTAATTCCTCCCTCCTTTAATTGCTGCTGCAGTGGGCATGGCGTGGCGGACAGCTGGCTGACCCTGAGCGAGGTCTGACCCCAGGTCTTCTGTCCCACGTCCCATCGCTATTCAGTGTCGCGTGGAACAGGGAGAAGACCCACTGCCATCCCAAGTGATGCAGAAGAGCTGAGAAGCGTGCCAGGAGCTGCCAGCTCCTGCTCCTGCCCTGCTCACGCTGTTCTGGGCCGGGAGGCGGCAGTCCCGCAGTCATGCCCGGCTTGCCCTTTGCAGCTGCGCGGCTCTTGATGGGTTACTACAGCAGCATCCCACCTCCAGCACCAAGTTCCTGCAGGGCCCTTCTTTGTGTCAAGCTGTCCCCCTGCTCCACAGGGGACGAGCCTGCCTTCCCGTCCATCCCCAGCCTCGCAGGGGGGCACAGGGCTTCTGCTTCTAGCGCTGGGCACTGGGGCGGCAGTGGCAAGGTTGGGGATCAGCCGCAGCAGGAGGACTGCTATCTGGTTACAAAAGGAGGGGATTAGGAAGGCTTCTGCCTCCAGCCCAGCCGCTGACGTGTCAGGATGCCTGTGGCCAACACCATCCCTCCTGCAGAGTTTCCTTCGCAGAGGGGAGGTAATCGATCCCGCCAGGCCCAGCGAGGGAGCTGGAGACAGGCGCGGGCTGCGGGCCCGTACCTTAAAGTCAGCTTCCCGAGGGCAGCCTGGCCGCCTGCCTGGCACCACCGCGGGCCCCTCTCCGTCCCCCGCCACATCGTCCCTGCCCCCCGAGCCCCGCTCATTCTGGCTGCAGCCCGGGAGCTGCCCGAGCTGGCAGAGGGACCCGCGGGGTGCCAGGCCCTGCCCGGGGCCCAGCCGCACGCGGTCCCGGCCTGCTGGCGCTGGGCCCGCGTCTCCGCAGCGAGGGCTGCCAGTAACCATGGCAATGAGTTTTCCAGCTGCCCTGGTGTCAGGTTTATGGTGGGGGAGAGGAGTGTTCCCTGTGTGGGCAGCATGGGGCATGTGTGAGCACCCATGGGGACCCTGCCAGCCCCGGGGTAAGGGCGCTCGGCGCGTTAATCGCCATCTGTGCCTACGGTGTTCTCACCTCACCCACGTCCCAGCTTTCCCCCGACACGTAGCCGTGTCCCCATGCTGGCACTGCTGCAGCGTGCGGTAACGGTGCCCCAAGGAGCAGGCTTTTTGTGCTGGGGGTGTAAAACGTGCCGCCAGCACGCCGCGAATTGCCTTGTGACATTGTTAGGGGTAAAAAGCCCTAGCGAAGCGGTGGCGGGGAAATGCACCTGGGTTTGTCACGCTCGCTCTCTTCCCTCCTTCCCTTGGTATGAGGCCCCTTTCTGCAAACACAGCCTTCTGCTTCTGATTTGAGCTGCAGGAGCCGTTTCCCCTGCATCCCGCAGAAAGAGCCCGGCAGGGACCGAGCGCGGCCCCGTCTTAAAACAGGGGGGGCTTTGCCCAGAGCTGCACCCTACCTTGGGCAGCACCGTGCTGGGGTCTCTGAAGGGTTCTCTGGCTCCTGTCCAGGGCAGGCCGAAGGAAACGAGCGGTGCTCACCCAGCTGCCAGCTCTTTCCCAGCTTGAAGTGGTTCTGGTTTGCTCATCGCAGCCCCGTAACCCAGCCCGGTGTGTGTGCCCCACGGCTCCCGCAGCAGCCCCGGGGGCTCTGCCAGCCCTCCTGCCCCTGCAGCCCACAGCAGCCATCTGGCAGGGCATGAGTTTTATGTGTCACTCTTGGAAAGCGAGAGAAAAAGCTCATAGAAACCAGTGCCCTGCTCTCAGCAGCCTTCCTGCTGGCTCAAGGGGTGGAAAATGGCTCCCCACCACAGCCCTGTCCTCCAGGCGTGATGGGTAACTCTAGGAGAGCCATGGCTCTCCCATGGGGACAGAGATGGTGGCAGGTCCGTCCATTGGTGACAGAAGTCACCGGGAGAGGGAAGGAGGCACGGATGGGGCTGGTGGGGACACAGGGCTGTCCCTTTGCTCCATCGAGCCCCGGGGAGGCATCACCAAACGGGTCTCAGAGCCCCAGGGCAAGCAGCACCGTGTCACACCCCCTCCGGCCACCCTGCAGCGCCCGGCCAGGGGGAACAGGGGGGACGCTCCGGGCCGAGCCTCGACCCCCGCCCCATTTCGGGGCTCGGAGCCGCCCCCTCGGTGCTGAGCATCCCCCCACAGCCCCCCCCCCGCCCCGGGGGCCGCCCCTCGGCGGGCCGCCCCCTTTTGTGCCTGGCCGTGCCCGGGGGTTAGAGGCGGGGGGCGGAAGACAGGGGAGGAGCCTGCCAAAGTTTGGGGCCGAGCCCACCTTTCTCTGCCGGCCGAGCCCGACGTCAGGGGCCGCTGTGCAGCGCTGCGCGGCGGCTCCGCACGCGGCCGCCACACAAAGGCAGCGGCGCCGCTCCGCGCCCCTCCGCGCCCCAGGTGAGTGCGGCCCCGAGGGGTGCCCGGCGGCACGGGGATGGGCGCCTCCGGGCCGGCCCCGGCCCCCGCCCCCCCCCCCCCTCAATCTCATCCCCATCCCCCGGGGTGCGGGGGAAGGGGGGTTGTGGGGTGAGGGAGCAGCTGGGGGGGCTCAGAGGAAGCGGGGAGGTGTGGGGGTGCTGGCTCTTAGCCCCCACGCTCACACACTTGGGGAGGGGACAGGGCTGCCTGAGGGTGGGGAAGGGGCGTGGGGGGCGCTGGGTGCTCCCTTCTGTAGGAGGGGGGTCGGTGGGATGGGGGCAGAAAGCCCCCCGTGTCCCCGAAGCGGCCGGTCCTGGGGCTGTGGGGACAGAGGGGTCCTGTCCCTGTGACCACCCGCCCGCTGCCCATGCGAGGAGGAGCTCGGCCCCAGTACTGGGGCGCCTCTTCCAGCATCGCCTGGGGACTTTCGGCTCTGGTTCAGGGTCAGGACACCCGGAGCAGGGAGGGGAAGTGGGGACAGCGCTTGGGTGACCAGCGGGCAGGGGGAAGGAGGGGAAAGTGGTTGGAAAGCTGCCCTGCCTTTCCTCCGTGAACGCTTGAGGATGAGGGTCCCTGGGGACCCTGCATGGGGTCCCCACGCCTTGGGGACCCAGGGGTGCCCATGGCTGAGGAAGGGGCTGGGCAGTGCCAGCGGGCGCAGACACCAAGGGAAACACTCCGTGGTGGCGGGAGGAAGAAGTTACAGAGCACCAAACACCGAGCATCGGGCGACGCCACGCATCGTGCGGGTGCCAGCGCTGCCCCAGGAGACCCTGCAGCAAGCAGGGCTGGAGCAGCTCAGCCCCAGCCCTGCCCTCCGAAATCAGGCGTGTGGGCTGAGCCCTTGTTCCCTCCGAAGGCAGCAGGGCTGTGCTGTGCCGGGCAGGATGGTTCCCAGCCTTCATCCAGCCGGGCTGTGTAATCCCCCCTGACAGCTCCATTCACAGCGAAGCCAGCGGCGGGCACACGGAGGCGAGGGCGCTGGAGCCTGGCTAACACGGGCGCTGCTCTCCAGCAGGCATCGCGCTTCCCTCAGCCCATGGTGCTGCTGCCAGGAAGGGCTCGCCCTTCAGCTGTGCACGCACACACGCACACACACACGTATGCACACGCCTGGTGCACGGGCGATGTGACGGTTGTAGAGCCAGCAGTGGGCGCAGCTCTCCTGCTAAATCGCTCTGGCGAGCTCCCACACTGCCTGCACTTGTGTGCGAGATCTGCTGGCTCAGCTCCCCGGCCCCTCCATGGCAGGGGGATGCTTTTGCTGGGATTGTTTCTCCCATCCCTGGATTCCTTGGGAGCTGGAGCGAGGCACCATGGCAGCCACGGGCCCCGGCCCCGGTGTTCCTTGGTGCTGGGTGCTGGATGAGAGCTGCTGAGCACTACGGGGCCGTGTGGCACAGGGTCCCCACCATCCCCCCCGTCCCTCCTTCCCCAGGCAGGATGCAGCCCCGGGGCCTCCTCCTCCTCCTGGCGCTGCTGCTGCTGGCTATCACCACCGAGGCTGGCAAAGCCAAGAAAGGTGAGGGGGAGCCTGGGGGGGCATGGGGGTGTCTGGGGCGTGCTCCCACCGCTCCCACCCGCTCCCTCCCTTGCAGACAAAGTGAAGAAGGACGGCTCCGAGTGCCAGGACTGGCGCTGGGGGCCCTGTGTCCCCAACAGCAAGGACTGCGGCTTGGGCTACCGCGAGGGGACCTGCGGGGACGAGAGCAAGAAGCTCAAGTGCAAGATCCCCTGCAACTGGAAGAAGAAGTTCGGAGGTGCGGGGGGTGGCCGAGGGGTGGCTGGGGGCTGCGCCGGGTGCTGCCTGTCCGTAACGCCTCTTGCCTCTTGCAGCTGACTGCAAGTACAAGTTTGAGAGCTGGGGAGGGTGCAGCGCGCAGACGGGCGTGAAAACTCGCTCGGGCATCCTGAAGAAAGCCCTGTACAATGCCCAGTGTGAGGAGATCGTCTACGTGAGCAAGCCCTGTGCATCCAAGATGAAGTCCAAGTCCAAAGGTGAGTTCCCTGGCCTCCCACCTGCCCCCGGGCAGCGGCTCTTGGGGCCGGGGAGGCTGGTTTGGGGCAGCAAGGGTGTGCCGGCGGCCACGCTAATGCCTGTCTCCCATGGTCATCGGCTGCAGCAAAGAAGGGCAAGGGGAAGGACTAGAGCAGGACGCCGGTGTCCTCATCGGCCCCTGGACACGTGCACCTCTCCCCGCTGCAGCGAGCCATGCTCCAGCCTTCCTCCTCCTCCTCCTTCTCCTCCTTCTCCTCCTCCTCCTCCTCCTTCCTCTCCCCACCACCTCCCCTTTCACAGAGATGCCTTGTTTAATCACTACTCTTGTCGAGAGCAGGTGCACCCACCTCGGGAAGGTGCCACCAGCCTGGCAGCCACCACGTCCCCTCTGCCCGTCACCTCGGCTTGCACCGTGCCAGCATCAGCACTGGCGCCTGGTGGGCACTCTCATGTCTTTTGGAAAATGGGGTTTGGTTTCTTTTCCAATAAAAAATCTTTTTAAAAAAATAAATGAATTAGAATCGCCTGTCGTCCCCGTGCGGTGCTACAGGGATGGGGACCCCAGAAGAAGGGAAACCAGCCCTGCAGTCGCCACATCCATCCTCCACTCGGGGCGATGCTGCAAACACCTGCAGAGGGGCCAGCACCAGCATAGGGCACCCCCCCTAGGACCAGAGAGCAGAGAAGTCACAGTGTGGCTGGGGACAGCGGCCTGGGTGCCACACACATGTGCCCTGTGCCAGCACCCCATCTCAGCAACTCTTTGGGCTGCCTGCCACCCCTCTCCCCTGCTCGCACCCATGCTCTTTCTGTGACAAAAGC
This sequence comes from Cygnus atratus, assembly GCF_013377495.2. NCBI lineage: Eukaryota > Metazoa > Chordata > Aves > Anseriformes > Anatidae > Cygnus > Cygnus atratus. The sequence goes on from NC_066366.1 coordinate 33,504,730, forward strand.
AAAAGTGGCCACAGGGACGTTCCCAGGGACCATCATCTGCTCACACCATCCCCGCCAGGGCCCACGGGGTGCTGGGGACAGCAACCAAGTGACGCTGCATGGACTCCTCAACTGATGGCCTTTCGTTTCTGGTCCGAGGTCTTTATTTGCTGGGGGCGGGGGGGCAGCCGTAGTTGTCACACTTCTCAAAACACCCCAAACCAACCCGCTGGGCATTGTAGTGACACTATGTCGGTTATCCTAAAGGCGGTGGCAGTGAGGGGGTCCCCACCCAGCCGGGGCAGCCCATCTCCAGGTCGCACGGCATCGCCCTGGGGACAGGACAGACGCACGGACACGGCCGTGCCCCACATTTCGGCAGTGCCCCGGCCTTGGGAGAAGCGGGGCATTGGCACAACGGGGTTTGGGCTGGGACAGGGCTGGCGGGACCCCACATGCTGAGGACTCCGCGACAGCACCGGCCGTGGGGTTACATCCATTTACAAAGCTCAGCGGCCACCTCCTCCATCCTCCCTGGGGTGCACGCAGGCCACCATCGGTGGGACAGGTGCCCCACGCCTTCCCCACAGGTCCCTAGGTCAGGATGTGAGATCGGGGGGGAGGAGGGGAGCTCGGCACAGCTGCTAGGGCACAACCTTGACCTCCTCAGGAGGGGGCCTGGATGGGCCAGAAGGACTTTCTGTCAGCACACTCAAGCCAGCCTGGTCCAAAGTGGCTGGCAAGTTTGACCCCCTGGTTTTTTTCATCTTGGGCAATAAATGGTCTACAAGCCTATTGAAAGCATCTGGCATTAGGCTGCCTGCGTGCAAACAAGCTCTGAGGCCTGGGAGATGGTCAGAAGAGGCACCCAGTCTGATGAGAAGCACTGATGCTGTTTGGCCAACATCTCAAGGGCTGGGAGGGCTACTGGTAACCACATCTCCTGGCCTCATCTCACCTCCAGCTCTCTCTCTGGCTCCCCCAGCGAGTCCCTGGGCCCAGGGTTACTGGAGGAGCTGCAGCCCAGCGGTGCCGTGGGCCTTCGTCAGTGTTGAAGGGCATCACCTGCAAGCACTTCACAGTCTGCACTTCTGTGAGTGGGGAGCAGAGGACCCCCCCCCCCCCCCCCCCCGTCTCTCCTCGGGGCAAAGGAGACAAAGGGGAGGACTGCCGTAACTTGGCTTAAGTTGTCCCTGAGTGCCAGCTTATCTGGCCGTGCCAATGTTCCTGTACTGGCACATGAGGAGATGCTTAAAGGTTTTCTTGAAGGTGGCATTGCAGAGGGCGTAGCAGGCCGGGTTGATGGTGCTGTTGACGTAGCAGAGCCAGTAGCCGATGGACCACACTGTTTCGGGAACACAGGTCTCGCAGAAGGTGTTAATGAGGACCATGACATTGTATGGAGTCCACGTGAGTATGAAGGCCAGCAGGATGGCAAATATGGTCCGGGTGACCTTCTTCTCCCGGGCTGCCATCTGGCGCTTCTTCCGCACCTGGCTCCTGGCGATGCTTGCAAACTTCCTGGCGACGTTGGCTGGGCGGCTGTTGGACAGGGAGTTGTGGTCAGAGGCTCCCGCCTTAGCCGGGACAATCTCGATGGCGGTGACGCACTCGGTCCCCGTCTGCTTGGTGACAATCTTGATCTTGGACCACTTGGAAGTTGGGTTCACCCGGGGATGGGCAGGGCTCTGTCCTTGCCCCGCCGGCAAGATTTCCGCTGTGGTCTTGTCTTTTGTGGTCTGGGTCATGCTGACCGTGCTGGACTCGTTGGAGGTCTCCTTCTCCTCCTGATGGCCAGTGGCCTCTGTCTGTGCTGAGGGCTGGTCGTCCACCTTCCCATTCCTCACCTCCTCCTTCACCTCCACTGCCCTCTTGGGGGAGTTGTTGTTGTTCTGTTTGATCAGGGGGGCCTTGAAAAAGCTGAGGGACTTGCCTTTCCTTTCTTTCCTGCTTTCAGGCTTGTGCCTCCTCACCCTGCTCCTGCTGGCCAGGGAGATGTGGATGTACAGCACCGTCATGATGACCACGGGCAGGTAGAAAGCAGCGATGGCTGTGCCGAAGGTCACTGCTGGGTTGGAGAGGAACTGGATGTAGCATTCCCCCTCAGGGACTGTCCTCTTGCCCACAATGAACTGCCAGAACAAGATGGCAGGGGCCCAGAGAATGAAGGACAATATCCACGCAGCCGCAATCATTAGCCCTGCCATCTTGGTGGTCCTCCTGGCCGGGTACGTCAGGGGCTTGGTGACACAGAAGTACCGGTCAAAGCTGATGATGAGTAAGTTCATGACCGAGGCGTTGCTCACCACGTAGTCCAGGGCCAGCCACAGGTCGCACACCACGGCCCCCAGCGGCCAGTAGCCTTTGATGATGTAGACCGTGTAGAGGTTCATGGAGAAGACCCCGATGATGAGGTCCGCGCAGGCCAGGCTGAAGAGGAAGTAGTTGTTGACGGTCTGGAGCTGGCGGTTCACCTTGATGGACAGCATCACCAGGATGTTGCCCACCACGGTGACAAGGCTGAGCGAGCCGGTGACCGTGGCGATGAAAACCAGCTCCACCGTCTTGTAGTTGGTGGGAGGCTGGATGGCCACCTCAGAGCGGTTGCTGAGGGTGACGTTGTCGTAGGTCAGGTTGGCCATCTTCGCCTGCCAGGGCTGCGCAGAGAGGTTGTGCATGGGGTCTGCAAGGGGAGCGGGGACAGAAAGGGAGAATGTCATCACACCTGCGGGTCCGTGCGTCTGTCCAGCCATGGCTGTGAGCCCCCGGGGAGGGCTGCCTGCCGGCAGGACACCCCACAAAGCCACGCCACGGCCCGCGGTGCTCACCTGTGTCTCTGGCAGCAAGCAGCTCCTTCTGGAAGAGGAAATCTGAGACAGGAAAAACAGCAAGTTACACTATGGCTTCAGCCTCAAGACATCCATACAAGTCCTACAGCGCACTGACCTGGCCTGCCTTCTCCAAAGGCTGTGGCTGGTTTTGGAGCAGCCGGGGAAAGGGCTGCCCTCCGGGGGTAATTTGTCTTGGCTGGGTTCACAGCCCAGCCCTGGTGGGTGTGGGAGATGATGGGCAGAAAGACTGCCTCCATCCAAACCACAGTGCCTGTGGGTAACCCTCCTGGGTGATGGCTAAGAGGACCGTGGACCTTAAAAAAAATCAGTGGACCAAAATTGGTATGAAGGGGGAATTTCCTGGAGGGGGAAGGAGAAGCAAAGGGGCTGGGCAGAGCTTCCTATCCAACCTGCCTCTCCCACACCACCCAGCCCCAAAACTTGCTTTAAGAAAACCTTCCAGAGCTGAAAGAAAGGAAAGGAGGAATGTGTATGCTTGTTTTCCTAATGAAGCCTCGCTTATTGTTTCACAATGTTTCCAGGGCAAATGTTCTTCTTTGCCTTCTGTATTGATCAGAAAATGGCGATACTTTCTGTGATGATTTTTGCTGAGCACCCCAGAAAGCCCCAGCCCTGGGGATGATGAGGTCCAGGGCCAAGAGGAGGTGGCCACCACGGGCCCAACAGAGGCCAGCAGCAGCCCAAGCCTTGCGTGTGCCTGACAGAGTGCTGCCCCTTGCAGCCAGCTGTGGCAGCAGCACTGGCTCCCAGCACCCCGGGTGTCCTGAAGCTGATTTTGCCGATAACACACAGTTATCCTCGCTGGCTGCTCGTGAAGACCAAGGGCTGTCAAAATAGAGCAGCACTGGCTTTGCCCCACTGTGCACTTGTCCCAGGTGTGCAAATGGATCCAAAATATGTAAGTAAGACAAGTGCAGCTCATCCCACTGCACAACACTGGCTGCACAACTCACAGGACATTAGGGAGAGGGCTGGAGAGGCCCAGCTGAAATGTCCTTGGATGCCACCCAGAGGTCAGGTTGAAAATTTCTGTGCTGAAAAAAGAGGAAACCGGATCCTCAGGATGAAGGACTTCAACCGGTGTTTTGAAAATGATTATCGACTGTTTTCTGCCATGCCCCGGTCTATCGGGCAGCTTTTCTTTCCCCGCCTGCTGCTCTCTCCACCCCACCACCTCCCCACAACCAAGCCGTGCATCGTGCCTGCAGCGGAGCTGCAGTGGTCTGAGGACACTGAGGACAGAGGTCGTGCTTCGTGTTTGCCATCCCCTCAGGGTCATCTTGCCTTGCTTTGCCTGGTGGCACCAGGCCCCCTCCTTCACCAGCAGCAGCTCCAGCCCTCCCAGGCAGGTTTCCCTCCCCGAGGAGCAGCCCCACTGCTGGCCCCATGGGGTGGGGGCACCCTCGGATAGGATGGAGGGAGCGTGATAGAAAAGGATGCTTTCAGGCTGTCCTCTTCCATGCCCAGCTCTCTCCTCCTGCACCTCCAGCAGCGTGTTCCTCCCTCTCCACAGTCCTCCTGGTCCCCATCCCCTCCACACACTGTGGCCGGGGAGGAGACGCAGCCCTGGCAAAGCCCAGGGGACATCCCGTGGGGTTTCCTGGGGCTGATGCCCACATAGCCCCAGATACCGACCGTATTTTGTCCCTGCCCACGCTGTCCCTTGGCCGCAACGCTCAGCAGATGTGCCCCCAGGCCCGCTTCCACCATCTGCAGCACCCTCAGCCGCCTGCTCCCTCCCTGGGGCTGCCTGCAGTGAATTTTGCAGCTTTCTTCTCTCCGTCTCAGCCACTGGATGCCCCCGGCTCCTCCCCAATGACACCTTCTGGGCTAAGGGTTCCTGTGGCCTCCCCCTCTGCAGGTGGAGCCATTAGCAAGCGTGTCCTCGAGGCAGGGAAGAGCATTCCTTCCCCACACAGCACAGCACGGCTGAAGGGATGAGGTGCAGTTGAGCTCGGATCCAAGGCTGCAGGTGGGGTTGGGGCAACCTGCTTGGGGCAGCCAGGTTTGGCGTGCCATTAACACTGATGCCATTAACCTAAAAGTTAACAACCCAAAGGACCCAGAGGTTAAAAATGCAACAGGATCAGGCCTGTCGTGTCCAACTGGGGATGTGACGTGGGTCTCAGACCTCAGCAAAAGGGAGAAGGAAGAGGGGAGGGGTAGGGGATGTTCAATGGCTACCTCTGCTCATGGCTGGTGTGCCTGAGATGCAAGGGGTGACAGTTTGTGGTGCTAATTGTGTTATCTAATAGCTTCTAACGAGTTTCTGAGTCACGGCAGCAGCTTACATCCAGCAAGGGGTTGTTCTGGTTGGCAGACTCACACCTCTGAAATGCGTGGAAGTCCTGGGGACCTGCCACAGGCACCCCAGGGATGCAGCGAGATGTGCGGGGAGCGGGTAAAGGAGGTGTCCTGCTGCTGGGGGGGGGGGGTGCCTTGGGGGGGCCCCGCCTGGCTGCTCCATGCCTGGGGGGTGATGGAGGTGATGAAACAAGTGGGAAAGCAGCCAGAAGCAGAGGGGCCGGCGGGATGTGCTCCTCTGGGACTGCCAGGCTCCTTTCGCCCCTGCCACCACGGGCATGGTGAGGTTGGGGGGCACCAAAGTCCCCAGAAATGTCAGGCTGGCAGCAAGCATGCCTGCCAGAGGACACGCACAGAGGTCGGGATGCTCTTGGTTCTCTGCGGAGCCCAGAACAGAGCTGAGCTTCTGCCGCCTGCTGCATTAATGCTGCCCGCCTCAGAGAGATGCTCACGCTCTTCTGTAGCCCTGGGCTGAAGCTTCAGCAGGACCCAGCTGCTCAGAGGCCACACGGCAGAAATAACCCCAGATAACACAGCAGGAAAAGGGCAGGGGAGAGGGGATGGTGGGAGAGGGCAGGAGGATGGCTGCAACAAGGGACTGCCTGGATCAGAGGCTTGCAGGAGAGACAGGGACCAGGGGGAGAGGGAGCAGCGAGGACAGCCTGGGACCGAAAACAAGGCAACTGCGGGGGAGCAGGGATCCCAGCTGCCCCATGCAGACCCTGTAAGGCACTCATCCTGTCATGTCCCAGTGGTTGGATGATCCTGCTGCCCCGCCGAGGAGGTGCTGGGAGGGTTTGGGATCCAGGCGCCGAGCTGCCGCTTGAGATTTGCCCTGTGACCCAGCCACGGGACATTGTGTTTGCACAAAATGATGTTTTCGGCCCTTGGTGTTGCACAACCAAAACTTTTGAGTTTCCCACAGGCCAATCAGCCCCGCTCTGCTGGACCCAAACCAACTCGCCATTAACCCTTAATGCTGCGGGTGGCAGCCGGCTCCCGCCCTGCCCATCACAAAGCACCTCAGCAATTTCTGTGCCTGTCCCCGGGCCCAGCACCCCTCTCCTCACGGTGCCCGAAGCTTGGTGCCACCCGGTGCCACCACGGCCTGGCTTGGGCAGGGCAAACGCCGGCTGCTGCGGTGCCTTGCAAGCTGCAAGGAGCTGTAAAACACATTAAGGCCCCTGTGGCAATCGATGGGCCGCTTCTCTAGTTGGGTCCCCTGCATCTGGCTGCTGCACCACTGGCAGGGGCCGCGGCAGAGCCCGCTCGGCGTGGCATCGGGGCAGCCTGCCACGCTGTGCAGTGCCCTGCCTTTAAAGGCCAAGCTTCTCCGCTGCCGCTCCTCCCCTCCAGCTGACCCGGGACGGAGCTCCTCTGCCAGGCTCTCGAAGACGAGCAAACAGCCGCCGCGGCTCCCCGCATCCCTCCCGGCCCCTCTGAGTCACGGGAGCAGCGTGGGGCCGCCGCGGCTCCGCTCGGGCTTTGGTGTGCTTCCAAACTGTGCCGGCTTGAAGAGGCCTCAGCGTGGCCCAGGGCTGAGCATCCCCACTGCTGGTCCTGGCACAATTGTGGTGCTAACCCAGGCTGAGGAGCGGGGATGAAGAGGGGAGGGAAGTGGATGGGAACAACTCAATTCGAACTTCCATTGCCTTGCTGCCCCAGCGCCCACCTTGCGACTTCCTGAGCTGGTGTTAGAGCCAGCTTGGGGAGGATGCTGAAATGCAAAGCAAATCTCCCTCGCATCACTGGAGAATGAGAGGGGCATATCCCCGTGCCAAACCCAGCAGCGACTGGCCAAGGACAGAGCCTGCTTCTCCCATAAATGCCCCGCTGAGTGCCAAGGGGCAGGGGGCAGCTTGTGCACGTGAAAGGCTTGCTGTGTATGCACGCACGTGGCATGTAGAGCTGCGTTTGTGCAGCGAGCAGCAGCCCCTTGCAAACACAGCCTCCATTTCCCTCTCCTCTTGCTGCTGCTCTCCCCGCTGCCTTCTCAGCCCTGCGCCGCCGGCTGCGCCCACCGGCCCCGCTCCACCGCTGCAGGTGCTGCTGGCCGCATCCCAGCACATCGGGGGAAGAGGGGCTCCAAAGCCAAGGTGTGCTGGGCACCTCTCTCACTACGTTCATCCCTGCTTCTGGCTGTGTTTTGCTGGGGAGATGTCTGTCATTTCCGTTAAAAGAAAACAACAACAACAGCAACAAACACGACCATGACAAAAGCCGGTATCAATAGGATCCTCTTGGGGATAGTTTAAAGAGAAAAACCATACTTCTTCTGCAAACTCAGAGTAATTGGATCGCAGCATTAATTAATCATTTCAGTTCATTTCTCTTCGATGAAAGAAAACAGACTGACCTGCGGCGACGGGCATGCCCCTCATGTGGAGGAACAAACCTCTTTTGCTGGAAGCCTTCCTGCATCTCCAGCCCACCCTGCCCGCCAGCCTCCAGCCCGGCCAAGCGTGCACCAGGGACGTGTCCCTATTTCTTAGCCTGTCCGTGAGGGTGAAGCCAGCCGCTCAACTCCCCTGGGAGCATGTCCTGGGGTGCGTAAAGGCACCTAGCCCGGGCTATGAGCACTCCGAGCACACGAGGCCAGGCATTAGGAAGCAGGCAGCGGTGCCCTGAAGTGGTGACAGCTCCACGCGTCCCGCTGCTACCTGTGATTTCAGCACGAGCATTGCCACCCGTGATGTTTCACCGGAGGCCTGGGCCCTGGCTCCCTGGCATCTTGTGTGTTTCGCTAGTGCCAGGCTCAAGGAGCCGGGTGCCAGCCCCTGCTCACCCTGCCAGCAGCGCGGGGGAACCCGGCCGCTCTCCGAGGTCACCCCGGGTGCCCGGGGCGAAGCAGGGAGCCTCCATGTGCTGACACCCACAGCCCAGCTCCTTGGCCAGCGGGGCACGGAGGCACGACGGCTATTTCCCAGGTGGGGAAGTGCCCCTCCAGCCCCGGTGTCCGCAAGGACCGGACAGCAAACGTGGCCGCGGCACAGTTGGAGGGGCTTAAAGAAGGAGAGAGGAGAAGCCGGCGCTGCTTTGATTTGAAGGAGTGCCAAGAACCGTCCCCCTGGTTTGAAGCCAAAGCCATGATTTTGGGAAGGAGAAGGGTGGGGCTGCGCGACCCCCGCCCGTGGGCCCCGGGCAGCCGGGATGTCACCGGGATAGGGACAGGGGGCAGCCACGGATGGGGAGGAAGGGGGCGAGAGCTGCCCCTCGCTGCTGCGGGACGGGACGGGACGGGGGGGACGGGACGGGACGGGACGGGACGGGGGGGACGGTACAGGGGGGACAGGACAGGGGGGACGGGACGGGACGGCCAGCGGGGCGTGCAGAGGGGCAGGGGGCTGCCTGGCCGGGGAAAGTTGGCAGAGAGATCCCCCCCACCCCAGCTCCCCCTCCCGTGTGCGACATCCCCGGGGGTGCGCGCCTCGGGAGCACGCCCCCCTCCACCCCCCGCCACGTCCTCCCGGCGCCCCCCGGTCCGGGGGTGCCCCCGGCCCCCCGCCACTCACCGGGCAGCCCCCAGGGCGCGCCGCCGCCCGCCGCCGAGCGGTTGTCAGCGGCCATGCCGCAGCGCCGAGCACGCCGCCGCCCCGTCGGGGGCTCCGGTGCTCATGGCCCCGGCCGGCTCCTCCCGGCTCCCGGCTCCCGGCGGCGCCGTGCGGAGGGCGGGGAGGGGCGTGGGGAGGAGGAGGAGGAGGAGGGGGAGGACCCGGCTCTGCCGGCTCGGCCCGGTGCCCCCCCTCCCTACCCCCAAAATTGCCCCCCCCCACCTCAACCCAGCATCACCACCGCCACCACGTCGGAGGGAGGCTTGGAGAGGGAGGGGGGGGGGGGAGACCACGGCGTCACGGTGCCGCGGCCAATCCCCGCGCCGCTGCCTCCCTCCCAAAATAAAAGAAATAATTTTTAAAAGCGGGTGCCCCCCCTTTTTTTAACCCCCACCCCACCCACCCCCTCCGCCGCCGCCCCGGCAGCACCGCGGACAGCGCCCGAGGCTCGCCCCGGCCGGGCCGACGCCGCCCGGAGCCCCCCGGGGCCGGCGGAGCCCCGCCGGGTGCTCACGGCCAAATCCCCCCCAGCTCCTGCCCCGGCCCCTCTCACGGCTCCTGCACCCGGAGAGCGGCCTCTGACGGCAGTGCCCCCCTCCGGGGCCGGGAGACGTGCCCCTCCGCTGGCTTTCGGCCTCTCAAACCCAAATGCTGACCCCCCCCCCCCCCCCCCGAAAAAAAAATGCTGTAAAGAAAACTGCTGCGCCCCGGGCGGACTCATCCGAGCGAGGAAATGTCTGCCTCAAAGACAATCTGATTGCACCGGGGTTGGGTGGTTTGATTGGGCTCTTGTTCAAAACTACAACTCCCCATGGGTAGACAAAAGAGTGTAATGAACAGCAAGAAGCCTTCTTCCAAAGCTGATCAGGCATGGAGATAAAAACATGTAACCAAATTAAGTACAAAACTTTTCAACTTTTAGCTCTTCTCCCAGCGCTATTCTCTCTCTCACTAGGCAGAAGAAGTGGAGTGTCCGAAGGCCCAGGCTCGTATTCTGGTTAGAAATCGCGGCTGCTTCTCTCTCCTCAGAACACTCGCACATCCCTGCCTCATCCCTTTATTTCCATCCTCTGTTTTTGGATGGTTTCTCCTTTTTTTTTCTTGGCCATGCCCCGAGCTTCGCTCTGCCTGACAGCCCATCAGCAATCCCCGCTCTCCCACTACCACTTGGCGAGCCTCCACCGGGCTCTGCCTCAAATCGTGCCCTCGGCCCAAGCCACCACATCTGCCTAGAGGCGGGCAAAATCCCCTCTCTCCCCCTGTACAGATGCTCTCAGACACACTCACACATTCTCGCTCCCCATCCTTCCACTGAGGCCCTCCCTAGCCCCTCACGGATCCGCTCATGCTCCTGGCTGCCTCCCGCAGCGCAGCGTGAGCCCAGCCCCTGCCCTCCAGCAGCCACGCTCCTGTGAACCCGGCAGACCCATCCTGACATCTTTAATATTCATAAAAGTCAACCCCAGTCTAAAGAAAACGTGGCTGCTGATGAAAGTATTTACATTGCAAATCGCTTTTAATAACCCTCCAGTAGTCAGCTTGCTGATAAATGCTAATCTGTCTATCAGCCCCCCCCCCCCCAAAATATAATAATAATAAAATAAAAATATAAAAGAACCCGAAATGGAGAGGCAGAGAGCTGGGAAGCAGACAGTGACAGTGAGGGGGCCTCAGCCCCAGGCATCCCTGACCAACTGTGAACTCCTGCTCCTTCTGGAGGTGCAGGATCAGACACAATAGCTCCATGTTACACAACATCTCACCCGATTTTAGCCCTCTAAAACGTTGAACACTGGGCATAGCCAATTGCGTGAGCCCATCCAAACCACTTTTGGGGTGGCCCAGAGATCACACACACCTCGGGAGAGTTAAACCCAGCAGCCTGCCTCCCATCCCGGTGCGCTGCCATCTCTCCAGTCAATAATCATCTGCTTTTTGTGTTTTAAAAGATCGCTGCTGCTATTTTAAGGTTGCACTCAATTTTGTCACATTCGCCATATAAGCACGACTTGGAATATTTCAATATAATTGTTGTGTTGCAGTCCCCATTCTTGCAACTCTTATTTGCTTTCTGGGTAATGGAAGGGGTAAAGTGCTTCTGAATCACTTCTTTTATACCTATTATAAAAAAAGGGGGGGGGAGAGGAGTGGAAATGAGGGCTCGAGCTGTTTCCCCTTGTATCATATCACCATGCTGACGGTCCCCAGGCTGTGGCAATGCCCTGCGCAGAGGCTGGGAGCCCAGGCAGGTCCTGAGCCACAGCTCAGGTTTGGGCAGTGTGACAGAGCCCAGCTTATGCCATGCACACAGCCTAATAAAAGTGTGCTTTTACACGCCCACGGCTTTAAATGTCCCTATTAAAAAGCCGTGTTCCCCTCAATTCGGAGCAATCGCCAGCGCTGCGAGGGCGCAGAGTGCTCCGTGTGCACCTCACCCCAGGCAGCCCAGCTCAGCCCCCGCATTTGGGCAGGATTTGTGCTGTTTGCCTGGCACCGAGCCCCATTAATATTAATGCCATCCACAGTCCTGCTTGCAGGGAACGAAACCAAGGGGAGAGCGGCAAGCACGCAAAAAACAGAGCAAGGAAAAAACATCTGGCGATGGCTTGGCTGATGAGAAGGCCAGCACTACGGTTCTGTTAACGTGTGCCTCCGGGTAATGCTGCTTCATTGCCATCATGTTCAGTGTGGATTTAATGGAAGACAGTCCCCCAAAACCACATGGGTGATTTGCCCAACCTGTGCTGCTCCTGGGGGAAGTCCCCCGAGAGCATCCTCTTCTGCAGCCCAGCCCCTCTGCAGCTGGGGGCCATGCCGCTGCTCCCTCATCCCCATCTCAGGGCTGTGAATGTGCCCACAAGGATGCATGCAGGATTCACACCTCGGGGATGTGCTGACACACACAACTCCTCGCCCCTGCTCGCCAGCAGCCACCCCCCCTCCCATCTCCCCCCTTGCATCTCTCACTTTTATTTCTGGCCACATCCCCACACTCTCCCCCCATCCTGATTCTGCCATTCTTCCCCTACCCAAACGCTTCAAATCTTCCCCTAAACTTCCCAGCACCCAAGGACCAGCAGGTCTGGGGTCCCCCCGTGTTGCAGGGACCTGGCCGAAGGCTTGGGCAGGGCCAGAGGCTCCAGGCAGAGCCGGGGGCAGAGGAGACTCAAGGCTGCAGCAGGAGAGAGCTCTGTTCCCTGCCAGCCAGGCTAATAACCTTGTATTAAATTACAGGCCCGGGCTTGTGGTTTGTTTATTTTTATTTTTTTATAAGCTGTCTGTTTAGATTTATCAGCATAATTCCTGATAGTGCCTTGTCGGGGATCATTACGATAATCTCAGCACGGTGTCTGCCGGGGAGCGGGGAGGCGAGCAGGGGGTGCTGGGGAGCAGGGGCTGGGGGGCAGGAGCCACCCGCAGCTCTGGGGGGGCTGTGGGACCCCGATGAGGGGCAGGCACACAGGGCCCCAACCCCTACATGGGGACCCAGCTGCAGGGGTGGCAGCGCCAGGGCAGCTCCAGCCAGTCTGGTCTCCAGCCATCCTTCCTCATCCCTCCAAAGATTTTACTGGGAGGAAGAGAAATCTTGAGAGAGGGGGAGAGGGCATGCAGAGAAACCCAGAGGACACGGTGAAGTTGGAAATTAGAAGGCTCTGCTTTGGCATCAATCCCTCACCTCCCCTTAATTCCCTCTAATTGCACCATTTATTTGAATAAGGCTCCTCAGAGCAGAGCGCAGAAGAGGAGGAGAAAGGCAGGAGGCCCCCGGCCCAGCCACGCGTCCCCAGCCCCCCGCAGAGCTCCGTCTGTCCTTCCAGCTCATGCATGCAAATACACATGTGCAGCCTTCCTCCTCTTCCTCATCCTCCCTGCAGCAGCAGCCAGGCCAGCTCCTGCTCTGCCCCTGCCAGCAATTCTCTTGCACCAAGACCCTCGCCCGCAGCAGGGGATGGGGACACGTCCCCTCACCCTCCAGCAAGGCTGCAGCCGCCCAGGCTCATGAGAGCCCCCCCCAGCCCTGGGAGAAGGGGAAAAGCAAGTGGGAAAGAGCTGGAACCTGAAGTGCTTTGAGCGTTGCCCCAGCAGGGGAGAGCAAAACCAACACCAGGAAAACTCCCTCCTGAAAGGGAAGGTAGGGCTGTGTAGGCAGAAACTGGATAATATGTTATCAGCCCCATTAAAAGGAACCAGGTAGAAAGGCCTTCCCTAGGGGAGAGCTAATTTATTCTCTGGTTTATTATACCTCCAACAAGAGCCTCAAATCTCTCCAGAGAGGGGAAAAAGCACACTGCTGCTGCAAAACCGCTTGCAGAGGGACCGCTCGCAGCGGGTCGGTGCTGCAGGGCAGATGAAGCAGCCCCGTGCTGGCACACAGCCCCCATGCCCGTGAGATGGGATGGGATTGGGCTGCTCCTCTGGCCTTTCCGGGACCAGAGGGGCAGACCAAGCTCCCCCCCTGCTGTGGCGTGTGCGGGACACGAGCCCGGCTCACTCTTCTCTGGGCAGCCGTGAAGCTGTGCGGCCCCAGGCATCCTCTCAGGGTGGCTGGGCAGGATCCAAGCACCAGCGAGTGTCATCTCCAGCCTGTCCCGTTCCCATCAATCCCATTAGCTGCGTGGGAGGCAGAGCTCCTAGGAAGAAAAACTCATTCAAGCTGATGAGCATAAGATAAATAACTGTCCGGAGGGGGTGAAAAAACAAGCAGGAGGAGGGTGCTGGAGAAAGTCCCCTGGTCGGAGGTGAGAGCCAGCAGGCAGGGGCCAGGACAGGGCAAGGAAAGCAGGGAGCAGCCCCTGGGGCCAGAGGTGTCCTGTGCTTCTGGCCCCACAGAAAGAAGCCACAGGAATCCCAAGGGGGAGCGGGGACACCATGCTGAGGCCCTTTTTTGTCACTGTAGCGTGCCACTAGGGCGTTAGACAAGGTGTTCCCTAAGCTTCATTTCCCCGAGTAGCCCCGAGGCAATGAGCACCCTCGGGTGATGCTTGTCCCCCTGTCACGCCAGGACCACGGCCACACCGCCCCCAGCCCTGTCTCACTGCCACGACCTACATTCAGCGTCCCCAAACACACAGCCACGCACTTAGCTGCATCAAACCCACCGAGTGCTGCATGAGGCTAATTTCTGATCAGGCTGTCACGCCGTATCACGTCAAATACCTTACAGGAGCCTAAGCGTATTATGCCGACGCAGCTACCTTTGTCAACCAAAAGCTGAAATCTCATCACAAAAACAATACCAGCTTTATCCTTCTTCAGCACCTCTGGGGCAAAGCTGCCTTGGGGGCTTCTCCCAGGTCACGGCACCCCAAGCGCTGCCCAATCCCCCTGCCCGCGTCCCCCTGCCCCAAGGGTCCTGCTCCTCACACCCGCAGCCCAAAAGCTGCTAGTCTGGGGCTGAGCTCGGAGCCCCACAGCAGTGCAGCAGGACCAGCCTCGCTTCCTCTCTAAATGATTGCTTTAATTAGCGTTCGGGCTGATGTAGGTGATTAGTTCCACGGGAACTTTTGCAGCGGGCAGACAGACCAGCGGCAGCCCTGCGCTGCTTTAGCATTTACATGCTTTAATGCCAGCCTCCCTGCCAGCTGCCAGTCCATCTTCATTAGTCCACACGAGCCTTTCCTGAGCCTGTCTGGGGCTGAAGTGCCTCAAAAACAAATAATTGCCAATTACAGGTGCCCTGCGATGTGGTGGCAGTGCCCTGCTCTGCAGGAGAGGCTGGAGCCAACACACGGCCAGAGCCAGCCCCTGATGCTATCAGGGTGTTACTGGGTTATTGGGCTGGGAGCTGAGGGAAGGCATTCTTAGCTACGATGGTATCAGGGGCCCAGCATTAAACCCCAGGAAAGGCCGTGACACCAGGTGCTTTCTCCCTTTCCCCAGTTTGCTCACAGCAGAGCACCTACAGTGACTGGTTCTGGGCTCCTGTTTTCCTCCTGCCGTAGCAGTGCTGGATCCATGGCACAATGTGGGTGTGAGCAGTGGCTGAGCCTAAGATGTAGAAAGAAGTAACCTCCAAGCAACCACGAAATCCCTAGGTTTTGCACAAGCTTGCACACTGCCTGCTATTTATCTCAGCCACTGTAAAGCTGGATGGAGGCAGGAGCTCTGTGGGCAAGCATGGAGAGCCAGAGGGACTTGGGTGTCTCCTGAGCTTGGGAAGGGCAGGGGCTTCGGTGTCCATCTCCACCAGCCAAGCTGGAGCAAGGACAGAAAGAGAAACCTCAGGCTCCAAAAAAACCCACCTGTCAGCCCAGAGGAGGAAGGGGCACCACAGTTAACGGGCTGAGGGCATCAGCTGGAAATGAGAGGCCATCCCCCCGTGCACCAAGCTCTGCACAGGGCTGGCAGCAGTGTGACATTTGTGTGCTGCACACCAAGATCCCAATTAGAGGCGGATGGCTCACATGCTGCACGCTTTAATTAATTTGCCTTTTCCTGTTGGAGAATGACTTCTCTGACAGATTGGGATCAAGCAGAGAGGGCAGCTACTCCCTGCTGAACTGCTCGTCCTCAGCCCCAGCAGCAGGGGGAGAGGACAACCCCAGGCCTTGGCCTGGGACAGGCTGACAGCAGCACAAGTCCACTCCTTGGTTTTGGAAGAAGGTCCAAGGGGGGCACCCACAGCTCTGCTGCTGGCCTCCCCAGGCCTACGTGTGCTATGAGACAAGCTGCGATGAGCAACTGCACCCCCTGACATGTGGGGAAAGGGACAAAAACGGCCACTGACACCGGTGACGCCAAGGAAGAAGTCTCCGTGCACCCAGCTGTGCCCTGGCTCCTGCCCTCTTGCTCCCTTCCTGGCTGTCCTGCAGAGCTGGGGTCCCCACACCACTTGTCTGCAGGGTCACCCCGTGGTGGCCCTGAGGCTGGCGCTGGTTGGTGCAAGGTGGGACTTCAGGGGAGTTCAGTGGAGGTGCTGGAGACAGAGCAGGAGGCCAGCAAAGGAGAGAGGACAGAAAAGCCAGGACTTACAGGACAAAAGGGCCTCACCACTTTGCTGCACTGCCTGCAGGGCTTTGGCAACCCCATGTTTGGACCCAAGGGTCTCTCCTTGCCACCAGCTGCTTAGGTGGCAAGCCTGGGGTGCTGGAGCACGCATCTACTGCAGGCAGCTCCAACCATTACTTCCTCCCACTGCCCCAGGCTTCTGGCACCTTCTCTTTTCCTATCTGACCTAAGTAATCTCGTGTCCTCAGCTGTCCCCCTCCTCTTCCAGCTCATTAGGGCATTTGGAGAAACCTGGCTCCTACCAAACCTGGACAGCCCACCATTAACCTCTTTCTGCACCCAGAACTAGCTCTTACTTTTGACTCTAATTCCCAGCTCAAGCAGTTTCCATTTCCAGGACTTCACCTCTCACCCTGAGGTGACTCAGTTTCTTTAGTAGCCTCTTGCGAGGGACTTTATCAAAAGCCTTTTGAAAGCTAAATAAAATTCTCTGCACTGCATTTCTCCCAGGATTTTGTTAGCACATTTAAAGGCTCCTGACAAGCTAAGGCTGACAAAAGCTTTTGGTTTTTAAGATTATTTCCTGCTCCTAAGCAGCAAAACTCTCATTTTGCTTCCTAAATTGGGCCAGCAAACGTGCGTGGCTCCGGCTTCCTCAGGCAGCTCGTGCTGAATTTCCACCTCGCTCCTGGCAGGGCATTTGCCTCTGTGCTGCGTTACTGTGTTGCTGTGTGTTTTTCTGGGAAGGAGCCCCTGTGCTGCCGCGGTTGCCCTGGAGGTGGGCAACCCCCCAGGCTCCTGTCCCACACAGGGCTCTGTGCCTCAGGCCGCCATGGCAGCTGAGGGGTGCTTCTACACCCACACATGGAGGTCAGCCCAGCCCTGCCCAAACAAAGCAACCACCAAAAAGCCTCTTAGGCTAAAACATGGCAGTCTGAGGCAAGGAAGAGAAGCTGAGCTTGGCACGTTCTAGGTCTGAACTCAAAAAAATAAAATGTGTTCTCTGCATACAAGCCCACCACCTCTGAGAGCACCTGCTGGTTTTGTGACCACAGCAGGACATCTACCAAGCACATCCAACATCCAAGGCAGCATCTGAAGAGTAAGCCCACCCACGCCCAGTCCTGCTTAGAGCTTGTTGAAGTCAGGCCACAGCTGTCATCAGTCTTTGGCCCAAAGCTACAAAGCAGGTTAGGAGAAGCGTCAAAGGCGCCTGCTCTGAGGCCTCCACCAGCCTTACCTCATCCGGAAGGGCCTTCCCTGCAAGCCTCAAACCAGAAGCTGCTCGGGAGCTTCAGATGTCCCAGGCCAACGCCAAACAGAGCAGCTGCAGTTGTCTCGTGCTCCCACTGGAGTTCACTGCTGCTCTGCCACCATCTCAACAGGGACAGGTCTTGACCAAGTGGAAGCCCTCAGCCGAGCAGGCTTCAGGCCCTGATGCAGCTGTGTCACAGGGACCTGGCCAGCGTGCCCAGCCCTGGTGCACACCAGGCCTTTGAGAATCTGCCAGCACTAGAGCAAGGCCTCCCAGAAGACCTTTCCCCAACTGCAATGGAAATTTTTCTGTAGGTCGTTTGGCTCTGGCTGTGGAAATGGACATCTGTAAACGCTCTGCAGCACATCTACTGAGAACGGGCCTAAAGACTCTTCCAGGAATCACGCAGGGAGTGGGAACAGAAGATGCCAGGATGAGCTGAAGCAGAAGCAGTTTTTTCCAGGCTCTGTTTTTCTTTGTTTTCAAGCAGAGCAGTAAACAGAGTTCTGCCTAGACCTGCACCACCCTGTCTGCACAGGGCTTCAGCTGAGACAGTTCCTCTGGCTCCCCGTGTCAGCACATCCTCAGGCCAACCTACACTGGGATGCATGAAACCTTGCTCACCGCACAAGGGAATCCCGTTTTTCAGGCTGCTCTCCTGTCAGATCAGGGATGTGGTTGGCTCAGGGCAGGTTTTAGAGCCTCATTAACACTCTGCAATGAGGCCTGGAAGCAGCTGATTTGATTTAAGGTTCATTTCCAGGCTGTGATTTAAGAGAAGATTTGCTTAATGTTCTCTAACAGACTCTTCTGACTGGGAGCCTGAGTGCTGCCTAATGACAGCCTTATTTATCGTAATGTCTTTGCAGTGCACAGTCTACAGAAGCAGGGCAGGAGCGCAGCAGCTGCTGGCAGGTGCTCAGATGGCAGGGGAAGCATCCCTCAGCACAGAAAGTGGTAACAGGCACTGGGGCGTGCATTCCTTTATCCAGGACAGCCAGACATTGCATCTCCTTTCTGCTTTAAGAGGTCAGCAAGACAGATCTCTCTGCTTGCCTACAATAGACAGTACTGCATCTTTACATACCTTTCTGAGCAGGATAGGAGAAATACTCTCCCCTTTCTCCCTGCTGCAATACTTGAATGATGGGAAATGCAGGAGTGCCTGCTCATCTCCATACTGGTTAAAAGGCAATTTGCAATCAAGATTCTCAACTTCTCCTCTGTTTCCCCATTGTGAGCCTCCAACTCAAAGGCTGAGCCTGTCGTTCTCCTGGGAAGGGGATGATCATCGTTTGACATTTGTAAGCTACCTCAAGCTTCTGAGCTGGATGTAGCTATCCCTAGGCCGATCACACAAACATCCATCAGACAAATAAAGACAGTAGGTCAAGCAAGGGTTTGTCATATTTTAATGACATTGATCTTTGGTGTTTCCCTCGTCAGCACTCACGCTCTCCCCGTCCTTCTTCCACAAACCTGCTAGGGATGGAGAGTTACAAACGAAAAGGAAAATCACATTTGAGACTAAAAACAAAATATCAGAGCCTTGATTTCTCCACTAGAAACTACATGTACAAGGTCAAGATTTCACATGCAACACCTTACATCACAGACCCATACCTCACACCCTGGCCTGGAGCTGAAAGACATTTCCTGCCCCCTGCCAAGGAGGTGCAGCTCAGTCCTGGCACCACGACACCACTGGGATGGCTCATTCACGTTTATGTTGGCACAGCTTAGGATATCCTTGTGTGAACTGCATCCCGACTAGAGAGCAGTAGCCCCTGTCCCTCTACCCATTCATATAGCAGCTCTGCTTAGGTTCCTGCCAAGTACTAAACTAATTCTAAAAAGGAAGGATCCCCTCTTGCGAGCAGTTCCTGAGCCATGCAGGTTTTGACGAAGCCCAGCTCTTCCCAGAAAAGACCACAACACAGGCAGGAAGGGTCCTGGAACACCATGCTCTGAGGGGTAGCAGTGCTGAGCCACGGAGCAGGACTGTGGCCTGGAAGACTCCTCCACTCCAGCAACAGCACTGGAGCATCATGCCCAGGTTTGCCCAGGAGGACCTCCAGTCTCCAGAAAGATGCTGCAGGCCCACTTCCCTTTCTTCACTCTACTGATCAGCCCCTGGGCATAAAAGGGCAGGAAAGAGGAAAAGACGGGAAAGGAAAGAAAACGAAAGAAGCTTTACAAAGGATGACACTGACCAAATTGCAGGACTAGGGCTGAGCTCAGGGGATCCCACAGGACTTCAAAATCTGCATGGGGTGCAGTCAGCATGTTTTTATAATCCTGTTAAACTATTCAGCAGCGGGAATGTTGGAAGTTAAGGTAGTATGCTTTCTTGCCCACGACTTCCTTGAAGTTCTTATCCCTTGCCACTCACCCAGGATATAGAAACCCCCTGAACCACCAACATCCTGTCAGAGCCACAAGTCCCTACTCTTCCAGCTTCTGGCCAGCTGTGAGGTACAGGTCTCTGCTGAGCAGTACAAGGGTAGCACCAACACACAACTCATCTCTACCTGTTCCGCGACTCCCCACTGGTGCTGTCATTACTATAGAAGTTGGTACTGTCAGGAAGATGGTTATTATTAGTTAGGTCACTGTATTCAATTGGTCCCTCAGTGTCCATGGAGGACTGGGCCTGCTCTGGCAGGTCCAGGTCACCGGTGCCTTGTCCTTCACTCCCGCCAGGGGCTGTCCGCAGGCTCAGGCCATGCTCTGACAGCTGCATAGACTCTGAAAGGATCCGTCCCTCCAGCTCAGCTGCCAGCTGCTGCGAGGTGGACTGCTGTGCTGCTGCTGTGCCCTCAGCCCCAGTGGACTCTGCACCCGTCTGAGAGCTGCGGTGGATGCGGTGACTCACGATGATGTTGTTGCCGAAGCCACCCATGGACGCCATGGTGGTGCTCTGCTCCCGCTGGACCACAGCTGTCATGCCACCTTCTGCCATCAGCCTTTGGATCCTACTCAGGGCATCCTCCCCACTGGCCCCATACTCTGGACCTTCACCTGCAAGAGAGAGCAGAAGCAATGTTGGTGCACACGGCAAACTACAACACAAAGACAAAGCATGCTGGGTTGCTGAATCACCGCGCATACGTGCTGGGACAGAAGACAGGATTTGCTCCAGAGGGAGCCCAAAGTTTTATTTTGCTAACTTTCACTGACGTGGCAAACAAATGCAGCACACTCTGTCAAGAAAATCTTGGTCACTCCCACAGGTATCCCTCACAGACTTGTTTGTCCAGGCCTTGGAGAGGAAGCTTCTATCTAGCCATGTGGGTCAGCCAAAGAGGAGGCAGAGGTGGTCTGTTTTCTCACAGCTGTGAAGACAGTCCAGCCACTTCCACAAGGGCAGGAAGAAAAGAAAGCTCTGTTTGCATTGCAGTAAACCAAATGTTTCACCATGGTTCTCAGATGGGTTGTAATGCGTCTCACCCATCTGAGAACACCCCAGGCAAGCAACATGAAGGCAATCTTCCCCAGTATCAGGGAGGACATGGGCAGCTGGCCAAGTGCAGATAGCAGCTACAGAACACAGTCTGTGCTTCCACATCACCTATGACTGAGGAAAGATCAAGCGTTTAGTCTTCTGCTCTCCTCAACCGGTATCTTTTGAGGAACACAACGAAAAATGATCTAGGGTCTTTGCCTACTCTGCCTCTGAGAGTTCCTTTCATGGTCAGGTTGTACTGAGCTCTGATGGAACCATTGTCAGATGCCTTAGTTGCTAAAGATTACCTTTGAAGAAGAAAATTTCACAGAAAAATAGCCCATGCAGGAAATTAAATCCCTGTGGCAGGAACATCCAGCCCAGTTCTGTTTCCCAGCATCCTTCTTTTGCTACAGACCTTAACCAGACTGTCTGGGGAAAACAATCTGTAATCATAAACTGCCAGAATCATTCCACAGTGGGATCCTGACTATTCTTATTAAAGAGATAAATCTCACTCCCAGCTCCATGAAGCTATCACAGTGCTGATTAGAGGAGGAGAAAACCATGAGCTCTCCTGGCACCAAGGAAATCAACACAAATGTCAACAAGGCTAGATGTAGGCAGGAGTTAAAACACAATAAAAAGAAAATGCCACATTGACTAGGAAGACAAAGCGTTTGGGACTTGGGATGAAGATCATATCTCCAACATGGGATCTGGGGTATTCAACAGCCTACTCCATGCTGCTGTAGATGGTGTTGTTCGTGGTTTTTTTTTTGGAAAAAACTAACAAACATAGTTAAAGCTGTTAACACGTATGCACCCGGTCAGTAACAGCTTATTCCCCTTCTTCTTCAGCTCAGTGGTACTTGCATCAAATACCACTGGCTTCTTCCACCACAGAGTAAGGCTAATCTCATCTTCAAGCAAGTCTGCTGACATACTGCCCTGCTGTAGAAATACCACGGATATTAAGAACAAGCTTAATTCTCACAAGAAGACTAAGTCTCTTTCTACTAGGAATGTAGTAAGCCTGCTGTATCAACCATACATACAGCAGTGACATAGCTCCTTGATTTAGAGCATTAGCGAGACCACAGACACCAGTAACCCCATGAGAATTTGGAGCAGAGCCCAGAGGACTGTGCAAAAATGACCTCCTGGGCAGAGCCTGGCCAAAAACTGTAGCAGAGAAATCCTGTTCAGGACATGGTTGGTGCATGAACTAGGAACCAGGCTGACCAACGCGAACAAGACTGAGAACAGAGGAGGCTATTAGAGGACTAGAAACTTGAGCGTGAAAAACATGAATGCCACGGGATATTGGCACATTAATCATGAGCAGGAGTAAGTGGAAGGTTTGAGAAGTGTGGTTTTGAATTCAGTCGTCGTTTCCTTCTGAGGGCATAGTCGTAAGCACTTTGTTAACAACCATCTGGCCAGGCCGGACAGGAAGCTTGAGAAAGCCAAGATGTGCAACCTAGTTTAGAGGCTTGCCAGCCTGCCCTATCTACGCGAGCCCTGGAACAGCAGGTACTGTGCTCTTGACAGATCGCTTGCTATAAACTGGCCCATACAGGAGAACTGGAGCTGCAAATCAGCAAGGGTCCCCAGACAATGTTCCTTAACATCAGGAACATGTGCTTCACGAGGGGAGCCCATGCAGACAGCGCACACCGCAGCACTCCCTGCTGTTGCCTTCACCTTAATTACCATGTGCTGTGGCTGACTTGCCAGTCGAGGTGGCTGCCTGCTCAGGAAACAGGCATGGGCTGGTGCTACAGAAGGAATCAGTGAGTCCCAAGCCTTCAGGTTATGAGGACAGAGAGACAGCAGTATTGGAAATGCCAGAAAGACAGACCATCAAAGGTGAGAAGTGAGCCTCACCATTCAAGCAGCCACAAAAGCACCTCTGCTCTGGGGGCTGGGGAGCTGTCCTCCCTTTTCCCCCCTTCTCAGGTTCCCAATTTTGGCTGACTGGTTTGGAGCAAAGCTTCCTGAGTGATTTGCCTTGAGCTGAGCTACAGCACAGATTCATGCACAGACCATTTCTACTATCTGGAGCCTCCCACACATGTTCTTCTCCATGCTGCCAATGCAGACCACACTAGCCCTCAGTGCAAGTGAAATAGAAGCTAACTTCCATTTAGTGGAGGTTCAGACTACGTACATGGGCACTTACCCAAAACAACAGCAGTGCTGTAAAACCCACACCTGAGGTCACCACAAATTCCAACCTGCTGCAGTGGCCAAACTCCATTCTCTGCTCCACCAGCTGAACAAAACCAGGACAGAGAAAAACCTGCGCTGGTGATACTTTTTTTTTTTTTTCTCTCCAGACTCCAAGGGTTTTAAGCATAACCTGAGCTTGTGTGGGATGAGTAATCCATGTGACAGCATATCTCATTCTCCACTCAGAAAAGGCAATTCCTCTTCTCTCATTTTATGCTCAGAACTACATTCTGTTCTTCCAAGCCCTGTAAAATCCTTCATCCTCAACTAACATTCTTCTAAGCCTACCTTCTTGGGTCAGGAAAATAGAAAAACAACGCAGGGTACTAAAGACAATGTCCAGACAACTGAGCTAACCAGTTCCAGAAACAGACTGTGTGTGAAGTACCAGGGTAGGCGTAAGACCTGGCAATTTCTCCTCCACCTCAGCTGTCCCTATGTCAGAATCCATCACAGGGCAGGAAGTGATCCCAAAAGTCTCCAAGTTTTGGCCAAGGACACTCAGTTTCTGTGCCTGACAGCACAGAAAAGCATCACATGTTGTTCCCTTCCACAACACAAGTATTACTGTTGTGTCTACTGTGCTACTCCTACAACCATTTTATACTCTACCCAAAGTAACCTCTCCAGAGTTCCAAAACCCCATAAATTTCACAAACATGTACCAAAAATTATACCACGGACCAGTGGATTTCTGTCACTCTAGGTGACTGGCTCAAACAACTAACAAAATGGTAACTAGGATACTCTCTAGCTAATGCATCTGTCTTTAGAAGCCCTCTACCACACCACTCCAGCAAGACAGGACTTTGGTGCGGAAGACTACAAAGGCAAAATGCCCAACAACCTTTCAATGGAGCTGGGCATAAGACACAAGGAGCAGTGCATAAGGAACATTTCCATTCTTAAACAAAGTGAACTCTGCCACACTTACAGGTAATAGGACATAAGTTCTAAGTTACCTGTGGACATGGAGAACACACACCTGATAGAGCAAAGCCCATAGAGGCAAGGGTGAGATCAGGCTCATCTGCAGCTGATATCCCTCTTCAACTTTTCCTATTTTCAGCTTTCCACTTTCTAAAACAAGCAGTAGTTAGTAGCTGTGCTTGCAAACAAAGCTACAAAATTAGTGTTAGAACTGCAGAGACATCTAAGTCTTCAGAGTACATGGAACAATAGCTCTGAGGTGTGAGCTGACCCACTAATTCAGATGCTCAAAGACAAAAATATCAGCACTTTTAAATTAATTCACTCCTTGCAGAAGGAGAGGAAAGGGAGGGTCACAGCTCTGCCTAACCAGCTATGAATAATCACATCTCTCAGTGCAAGAAGAAATACTACCAGTTACTTTCCTCCCCAACCTAGCTCAGAAGCATGTTCATGCTCCCCTTCTGAGGTAGCTAATCTAAACAGAAAAAGCACAACTGCTTTGACTTGTAACCGATTTCTTAACAGCATCTCACTTTGGTGATTTGTAGAGTGAAACTTATTTTTCTAATTAGAGTTTAAAAATTGCTCTATAATTTAATCCCAAGAGAGCTAGGTACTTGAAGTACTTAGCACTGCGAAAGCTTGCACAGTACCCGACGCTATTTTTTAGTGAGCACTTTTCAGAGGGTTTTAAAGAGAAACTGAACTTCATAGTTCTATAGGGCTTGTAACACACATTTTACCGATTTGCAGTTCTATAGGACATGTGACATTTTACAGATGGACAGGCAGATGAAAGGTTAAGGGATCTACCCACGTTTCTGCCTGGAGAACAAAAAGCAGATCTGGAAATAGATCTGTGGTGTCCTGGATCCCATTTGTGTAGTTCCCACACTAATCCCCAAAAAAGTCACATTACATCTGACAAGAGCATTGCAGGAATGTGTTCAGCTCATGCAAACCAGCATGTTTCTTCGTGAAACACGTGAGACTCTGCTGGGGTCACAGTATTCCTGCCCATGCAGGCCACAGCACACGTTCCTAATGTCTCAGATCAAGCATATTACATTGCATCTAGGCACACTGACTGTGCTCATAATTGCTGCTTAGGCATCCTCAGGATGTTCTGTTTGTATCACAAAAGTTTCACCTGCATGTGGTCTCTTTTCACTACTGTTTGAGCAGAATGAATCCCACAACCCTTTTTCCTCCCAAAAGCACCAGCTGCAGCCTCTGAAAGCAGTTGGACAGGACAGAAATGTGTACTGGCCAGTGAATTTAACATATTCAAGTAGGTTTTTTTAAAAAACTTTACATGACAGCAATGTGTTGCTTCCTCAAAGACAGGCAAAGTAGCAATCCAACGACAGCAATCCACTGATGGCTACGTAACTGGTGCCTACTTGCACAATGAGCATTTAGCTAGCTATCAGAATTTTAAGCCCCAAAGACAACACAGATGGGAACTAAGATGATGATTGCCACCCAGGTATTTTTACTAGTTTTGGAAATACCTTTTTCCTCTTTTCTTTTAAAAAAAATGGATTAACTTGAAGATGTATCAATACACTGTCAAGAGCCAAGGACAGCGTGGGCACACAAACGGACAAGCATCATGCAGCTCTGCAAAGACACCTTCACCTCAGCCTGCAGCACCTTTTCTTTCCATAGGTCCAGCCCCTGCCAGCTGCTGCTGCTTACAGCACACTCCACACTCTCAGCAGTCTAAGCAAGTGTCAGCCACAGCGTGACCCAATCTGGGCTGGGAGTTACTATTTCTAAAGGTTAAAGAGAGGTCATTAACACTCAAAGAATCTTGCTGGTTTTGAGTGAGATTTAATTTGCCAGTTGAATACACATCCTTCCCCATCATGACTGTCCATTTGCAAGGGAAAATGCAGTATAATGCCCAACAGATTGTTTCTAATTAAGAGTGCCTCAAAGTTACAACTCCATCACAATTTCCACTGTGTCTGTCAGCTTAAAAGAAAGTAGTAGACAACTGAAACACTGGTTTAGGAATTTCTTAGTACCCCTCAGTTTTCCACACAAATCTAACTTTGCTTGGTTCATGTGTGGCTGGTGAGCAGAGCTCACAAAGCAGCTATCAACTGCTGTAAAACAAAATGATACAGACATTAGAGGGATTCACTTCTAATAAAGTCATCATATACTCATTCCTCCAAAGGAGGTAGAAAGATAATCAGAACAGCAAAGTCCCCGCAGAGCTTTGCATGAGAAAAGGAAACTATTTATACCAGCACACAGCTTAATTAGATTTCTGATGCAATTCTGCTTTTTTTTTTTTCCTGTACAGTAAGCACATATCTGCAAGAAATGCTCTGATCCAGAACTCCCCACAAAAGTAGAGCTGACAGGACATAGGACAGAAGCCCACTCTTGTGGGTAGCACTAGTCTTTTTGTTTTTAATTTTTTTTGGCAAACATTTGGGGATTTTTTTTTCTTTCCTCATGATGAGGTGATAACTAAAGCACTTTCCTTTACATCACTCAGAATCACATCTGATTTATCCATTTTGCTGCTGATAATACTGCTAAGCCCTTATAGTGATTTACATCTTCAAAGCCCCATACAAAACACTAATTAATCTTCACAGCCCCTGGTGCACTGTCTGGGAAGATTTATTCCCATTTGGTAGATGATTAATAGTTTGCCCTAGGTCACACACCAAGTTAGTGGTAGCACACTTCTTTTCTTTGAATATTCCTGACATCTAGATCCTGCTATGAGTGAAACTCTGTTTACCTTCAACATGGCAAAGAGTTATGGTAGATACAGTGGGCAAATTAACCATCACAAAAGCAGCATCTAATCTAACCTGTTTAAATGCACTGCAGGCGTATTAAGAGATTATGATGCTGAAATAAAGGTAAACGTAATGCCACGGCAAGCTCAATAGGGCTCAAGCTCTACTAATGTGAAACAATAAGACTCTTGGATGAAACATCCCACTGATGCCACACGTCCCTGAGGTGGTAGACAAAGTAGCTGAACAAGCCAGTCCATCCAAACTTGTCTTTCCATTTCACAATAGGCCCTCATGCTCTTCCTCTGTCAATAATTACAGTTGTATTTGGATCCTAAACTCTCCTGATAGTTAATCTCTTCACATGTCCTCAACTGCATTAACTCTCCCCGTTTTGGTACAGGAATTTCCACTGAGAATGTAAATGGCAAAAAGAATTGATCAACTACAACATGTGAATCATCTCCAGTGCATGCGCCTGTCCTGGAAAAAACTTCCTTTGTTCTGAGAATCCATATAGTGGACAGGGGAGTGACAGCCCATTTTGCACGTGAAGCCGCTTGTGGAAGGACATATGGTAAGTCAGTCTGAGCCAGAGATCACACCAGCTATGGAACCTGACAACCTTCTTTAAAGCAAGAGACAGACAACAGGAAGTCTTTGTCATTTGCTTGCTGTCTACACTCCTTTTCTTCCACATGCCATGTGTTTTGCCCCACTGTGGATAACTTGCCCAAGGCACTAGTAAAGAACAACCTTTCCTCATCTCACTAACAAGTATACTTACAAACCATGTTTTAGATCTGAAAATTGAAAGGCTAATTAAAGAGAACGAGGACATGAAGCCTTCAGATGACTGCAGAACAGCAGCTGTGGGAGGAAGCCACTGGAGAAGTCCTCTGATTTAATAGAGCAGAGAGAGGCTGCAGCATCAGCCATCGCTGCACTGATGCAGGAAGGTCCCACAGCTGCTGCATACCCTACGTACCCCTGTTCTCGGTCCGCATACTACATTCAGTGGAAGAAACAGTTCCCACAAGCTCGACACTTGTCCAGACATCCTGTATTCCAGCTGAATTCACACGCCCTCAACTGCATTAACTTTCTAGAGAGGTTAATCCTAGTTCTGCTGAGATAAGCAGATGGGAAACCCCACAGGTCAGGAATTTGTCATTTAACTTTGAACACAAGAGCCAAGATCAGAGAAGCACAAAGCCTTATCCCACATGCTGGATGCTGCACAGCAGCAATTGTGGAAGAGTTGCAGGCTGATGAGGATCTCCCAGAATGACAGAGCACAAGCATACAGGCACAAAGAGGCAAGTCATGGGGCTGCTTTCCAAAGCCAAATGAGTTCATCATGAACCAACACTTTCAAAATTGCCTCTCTGGTTTTCTCTGCCTTTCCCATATATATAGTGCCCAATGCATTCCTAGCCAAGCGTTCAGAGCACCAAAGCACCGTGGTATAGTAATAGAGACAGGAAGCCTGGACAAGATCACCATGCTTTCAAAAAATTGGTGATTTGTTACCATAAAGGAATTGCACATCAGCTTCTTACAGCTCCTTACACATTGATAAATTTTCCCAGACTAGAAAACATTAGAGATGTTTTTGAACAGCTGAGCCGGACACTCATCAGTCTTTGTCAATCATACTAAACAGAATACTCATACCTGCTTTGTAAGAAGCAATTTACAGTATTTTATTTTGTATCCAGAGGCCGAGTTTGTGAAACCTACACGGGTTTTAGGCGCAGAGGTTGAAGGACCAACCTAAGCTCTAACAGAGGCAGAAAGGATGATTATTAGCAGTCTGCAGGCTTACTAACAGTTACAGTTCAGGAGATTTGTAAGGAGCGATGCCAGTACAACTGACTTTACAAAGATGCAATGATCTGGAGAAAAGTTCATTTTGCCCTGTAAAAGCACATGAAAAAGACATCTTCTCTATTCATATGGATGGAGATTCATTGTACTGACCATCTTGGTCTGGCTACATGTAAATTAGGCTGGACAAATCTGTGCTGAAGAGATGTAGGAGTGTCCAAATGGATCTCACGATGTGGAACCTATGTGAAAACTCCTCACCCACCAAGTAAACTCTGTCAAGTAAGTGACTGATTGAGCTCCTACCTTCCCCAGTCCCTGCAGAGGCGGATTCCTGCTCCTGTACCTCCCTCTCTGTCTGAGTCTCCGCATTCTGCAGCTGAGGCGCCAAGGTCTGGGTACCCTGTGAAGTCACAGAGGTGGGGGGATTTCGGGGTTGCAGGCCTATGGCATTCATCAGGCCCATGTCCCTGTCTGTCCTCCATGTGGCTCTGCTGGTTCTGAAAAGAGAGAAAAACAAGTAAGACCAGGAGCATTGGAGGCAATACGCCCCAGCAAGATGGAAGCATCCACCTGAGCCTCCATTTCTTGCCTCCACCCCAACCACACACCTTCCAGCCACTGTGCAGAAAGGGGCAGGAGGAAATCACCACCTGCACTTACATACAGACATCCCTCTGGCTTCAGCTGGCTGGTCTCCAGTTTTAAGCTACAAGAGACTTTCAGTCCACTCACCCTTCCACAGAAGCAGTGTGTCTGACAGGCATAGATAGATATCCCTGCAGTATCACAGCCTGTAGAACAACTTGCTCTCAGGGTCACCGAGTTAAGTCGACAACACAAATGCAGCACAGGACCATAAACACACACACAACCTCCCTCTGCACGTCAGCAGGACAGTTTCAGCTCCCGAGGACACAGCCTGTATCCCTTCTCTCCTCTGGACCTCCTAGTTTGTCAGCATCACACATGAATGCACTCTGGCAGGCATTTCTGCTCGTTCCAGTCAGACGAGAAATTCTCTGTTCTCCAAAGTAAATAACAGGAACTGCCTCAAGGCTCATTAGCTTCTTCTCAGAGACAAACAGTTGAAGTGTATTCAACTACAAAAATTGAATATTGGCAATGCTTGGATGCTCTTTCCAAAACTGACCTCTGGCTATAAGTGCTGGGAATGGTAAGGAGTTTCTAGGAAAGACTGCCTCATCACAATCTACATTCTTTCATAAGGTTTTGAAACCTACCATACTTTTCTTGCCCTGTCATAGGGAGCTAGTTCATTCTCGGGCAGTGTTTCTGCCTCTGATGCCTCAGTCCCCTAAAGAGGGGATGGAGCTCTCACCCTTCAAGCTGTTCGGAGCAGCTTGTGAGACTGATACGCGTTGTCAAAAAAGGCAAGCAGTGGCAATATCCACGCATGTGGCAGAGAAAGAATCTCTACTTGTTAATTCACCCTCAGTCAGGCCAGGGCTGTAGGATAGCACAAACACCAGCTCATAACTTCCTTGGGATCTTGGAGCTCGTAGTTCAGAAACAGGACTGCCATCCTTTTGTCAAGAACAGTTGGCTTAAGGAGAAGTACTCTTCACTGGGGAAATAAGGATGGTGCTGCTTATTTCTCTCGTCTTTAGGATAACTGATGGGTGTATCACTGGGCAGACTAGATGAAACAGCCAACAGGGTTCTCAAGGGATTTAGCTTTATTTTCAAAGTTTAGACCTGAGAAACAACTGTCCCATGACTAGACACCAAAAAGATGAAAATCAGACACAAGTGCAACCTGCTGGATTTGCGTTTGTTTCTGCAAACTGCCACGTGCTTCAGTTTATCCTCCAAAGGCACCATATACTTTGCAGAATATCTTTGATGCTCCAAGCCCCGCATGTTCCTTCCACAGCTTGATCAAGGATGCTACTAAGGCCACGGATGCCATGTACTTCACTATCACTGGCAGCATTTTGGGGCACTGAATGTTGCTGGCAGCATCTCAGTTGGCCCAAGCCGTACCAAAGAAAAAAAGGGGGAAGAAGTGGTGCTCTCATATGTAATGAAGACAGCAGAAAGGGTCAGCCTACTCTAACCCACACTCAGGAGACTCACCCAGGCCGCTCGGTGTTCCTGCTGCTGGAATGCACAGCGAAGACATTCTCGTTCTGCTGGTCCCAGTGGTACTCAACTCCAGAGTTTAAGGCCCTTGAAATAACAAAGAAGAAAAAAATGTATTAGTATGGCAGGACACTATTCCGTCCAGCATACGTTACATCCCCACAACATGGAGGACAGTGCTGATTCCTGACCCACAGAGACTGCAGATATAGCTCAGTTCATGTTTTCATTACAAAGGCTCATCATCACTTGCAAACATAGAGTACTGTACTACCCAGATAGCTCTGGAATATCCCATTCCCATTCATTTCAATTCAATATTAGCACTGAAGCACGGCACCATGAGTGGAGAGATTTTCAGGAAATGAAGACATACAACTGTGTGTATAAAATCAGGTTACCGTACCTCCAAGTGACTAAACAAAGAATTGGAATGGGAAGACCAATTCTCTTTGTGGTGTCTGCCAGCATTTCCTGTGCTAGGTAATGCTAAGTAAAATACTGCTCTGTATTCTACATTTAGTTTCTTTGCAAAAGGTTCTCGTTCTTTCCATCTATAAATAAATCTCTATACAGCCTTCCCACTGACAGTCACTGCAGAACAAGGGCAGATGCAGAGGATATTTTCGTAAGGTTTCACAAAAGAGTTTGTGCTGGATCAACTGTCTCTCTACTGGGAAAGTCCAAAGCTTGAATTTTACAGCTAATGCTACTAAGTTTAGCAAAACATCGATGCTTTGGCAAACTTTCACAATGCATTTCCTAAAAAGCTATGTAAATCCAGGGCTGGCTAATCACCTCACAGGAACAGGCAAGGTCAACAACATATTGTGAATCACCTCTCCACTGCTGAAGACACTAAGCTGTCATAACCATGAAGCTCTAAGTACACCTCCCACAATTTCTGAGGCCCTACAGCTCTTTGACTGGAAGAGAGTGAATCCAACTTACTCCATGCCATACATGTTAGAGCCCTTCTAGTCACGTAAGAGCCCCCAGCTTCTCTTACAGGATCAAAGCAGTTAACTGTGGGATTTGGCCTAGTCAGCCTAGAAGCCCTTCTCCCACAAAATGCATGGACAAGACTGTAGTTATCTGAAGTCTGGGATAACAGGAGGGACATAAATATAAGCCTAAGAACCATCCACAGGGCTTTGTAAGGCCACTCCCTCCACAGAATCCAAAGTGTGACGACAGGACCTTGCTTGGGAAGGATCCTTTGGGCAGATGAGCCACTGCAGTAAGAGTAGCTCCCAGGACTCCAGGAGCCATGCTGCAGGAGTGCAGCCAGCAAGGTGTGTGGGAGACCTTCATAAAGTGCCCTCACTGTTTGCCTGGCCGATGGGCTTAGGAGCAGGCCTCCTGCCCTACAATCACTGGTTACGCTGTAAGGAAAATGGTCTCAGATGATAGAAATACGCGCACAGACAGGCCAGCAGCTCGATACACGCCCTGGAGAAGCAGGGAGCACCTGAGGCTCATGGATCCCAATAAGCTAAATGAAGACAGAAAGCAGGGGGCTCCCTAGGGCACTAGGAAGCCCTGTCAGCAAGTTACATGGTGAGACAAGCAGAGGGACTCTCTAAACCAAGAAACAGGCACATGCTGTACAGTGTGAGAGATTTCCCACCTACTGCTGTGGCCCACCTCCAAAAGCCCTACGGGGACTGAATTCGCATGGGGCTGTCCTCACAGAGAATTTCTACAAGGGGTTTTGCCATGCCATGCTGGTATACCAGCTCCCTGTGAGCTGGCCTGAGGATTTCTAAGCAATGCCGTGTACCGACTGCTGGACTGCAGATTTCTCCCCACTGGTGCTAGCTACAGAAAACAGGCAGAAAGTTAGCAGTGCTGTGCAGCAGTCACCATAAGGAGGTTAAAAAAAAAAAGTCCTGCATAGACAGAAGAGAGTGGATGGCATTGAAAAGCTGTACTAGCATCACCTCTCAGGGCATGAACTAAGGATACACCCACAGTCTAAAGGAAGGATCCAGGACAAGTAGTTGGTAGCTGGTTATGGCTCAGGCACAAACTGAGCGTATGTATACATGAAAGCACACGTCCCTGTAATGAGATGTCTCAGTAGAACTGCATTGAGAACCCCAGCTTAGAAGAGGCAAGGGTGCTGCAATGGCAGAGCTGAGTCTGCTGGAGGCCTGGGGCAAGGCTGCTGGGGTGACAGCACCCCAGGTCGGGACCAAGTACAAAAACTGGAGAAAATTAGGTCAACAGAACCATGCACAGAGTCTACAGGAAGCAATAATTACTTTTTTTTTTTTTTTTTTTTTTTTTTGCTGTGCTCACCCTGTGCTGCATTATACCCCATGAAAGCAGCTGCCAGGGAGACGCAAATTTTCAATGACTCTGGAGTTTATTGACAGATGGTAACTTGCCACTGCACACTTACCAGTCCCTCTCTGGCTGTTCATCCTGTGCCCAGTTCACTGAGATCTGTCACGCTTTGCTGTCTGCAAAGCAACACACTCCCTCGGCAAGGGAGACTTTCTGACCTGGTAGTCAAATTTTCCAGAAAAAGCCTGGCTTCCTTGGCATATGCAGCTGTTATCCAATAGAGTTGTGACCCGTGAAGTGACCCGTGCTCTACCATGCCCTCCACGCTTCTTCATGCTTTCCAAAGTACAGACACGGTCCCCACAGCCACATACACAACTCGTATTCCTCACCAAGCAACTGCGTGCTCTGTTTGGTTTTGTCAGTTCCCACCTCTAAAACCCAGAAGACTGCAAAGCTTTCCCTAAGCCAAATCACGAGCTGGCAATACTGAGTTCCCCCCTTCCCACAAACACCATGGGTATGTACTACACAGAAAGCTCAGATCCTGCACGTGCATGCACGCATACACACTTTGTGTCTGATTTATCTCACTTTTACAAAAGCATCATGGTACCAGGCTGACATGCAATGCAAGGTTAAATACTTCATCCCTTCTCCCATCCATTCTGCAGAGGCACACTGCTGTACAGCCAGGCTGTCGTTTAGGAAACTCCCTTCCAACTCTTCGCTGTCAATTCACACCTTTCCCTGGACAGTGAAATCAATATCCATTCCACTGAATACATGACTTTGCACACTGGTTTTAAATGCTGCCATTTATCAACTATGTTTCACTGCCAGGGACCTATTTGCTATTCATTTACTGCCAGAGAATCGAGGATTTTGCTTTCCTTTCCTAAGAGGAAGATCTGTGGCAGCCAATGTCACTGCTCTCTTTGCTGATTCTGGGAATGCTTAAGCCAAGGTCACTAGACCTATTCATGATGGGAGTTCAACATCTTCACTACCACTCTCACCTGGCTTTTTAGTATACAGTGAGTACGTATGTCTACCTGCAGGGCCAGAAAACTGGCTAAGAACAGACAGTGGGGGCACTCCCCACTGCAGCAGCAAGCATCCTCACTGCTAACCTTCAGCAGACCCTTCCTCCACCAGGGCCAACCAACCAACCTGCCCTCTCCCAACTCCACCTTTTGTAAATGACTTTGAGTGATAAAGCCCTCAGCACGATCTTTCCTTTTTCTTGCAAGTATGTACACCTCTGACCTGGAACCCACAGCCACAAGGCAGATATCCAGCTTGCTCCTGATTAAGCCTTCCAGCCTTTGGATGACTGAGACTATGCAATGGGGGCTTCAAACTGCATCAAGGTACAGCAGAGAAAGCAAATATCTGAACCTATTAGAGGGAGTTAGGTGAGCAGTATCATTCATATGAAGACCACCATTTCCTTTCCTGATTAGCAGAGATTTCATTAAAGAAATGCCACTATTATATGGGTTAAGTGTCAGTTTTATGACCACGTTTGCATTAGAAATTGTGTCAGATATTCATACCTTAAACTAATACAAGTACATAATATATTGACAACCACAAGTACCTTCGTTTAGAACAGATTTTCAATTAAGCTTAAAGATTTGCACTGGCTTAACCACACCTATTTAAAACAGTGCAATCTCTCTTGGCAGAAAATCTAAAGGTTTTTTTAACACTCTTTGCAAAATATCACTTGATTTTTTTGTAAATTAGCAAGCCTTTTGCAGCACGTTTCCCAGGAGATTTGCAAATCAAGGCCTGACTATTCATTTCACAGAAGCAGAGCTTACACTGGAGAAAT
This sequence comes from Cygnus atratus, assembly GCF_013377495.2. Lineage (NCBI taxonomy): Eukaryota > Metazoa > Chordata > Aves > Anseriformes > Anatidae > Cygnus > Cygnus atratus. The sequence continues at coordinate 33,539,068 of NC_066366.1, forward strand.
GAATATTTTTCAGGTAATGGAAGCATTTAACTTTTGCTCCATCAAGCTCTAGGCTTGGAATGCTAGAAGCCCTTTACATTTTCCAAGGCATAAGGTAGACGCTCTGTGTAGCATGGAGCATGTTGCCACTTGGCTGTGGATGCAATAAGGAGGACATATATTGCCAGGGGCTTCAGAGTGAAAAATTGCAATTCTCCACACTGTGTCAGTCATGGACAGTGAAGTCCACTTAGTCAAGTTCTTTTTTTTTTTTTTTTTCCTCCTTCTTATGGCTCTAAGCTCTTTAAGCCCTCACTGGAAATTTCCATTAGCTTTGTTAAATGCAGAGCTGCTCTGAGACAGGCTTTCCCAGCAGGAATCTGTTCCAAGGTGGACTTTTCCTTCACGCCTCTGTCCAGCTCATGTCGTTAATGAGCTTGAAGAAGATGAAGGGCACAGACTTGCACGCTTTGCTGAGAGCTGAATAAGGACTTAGAGTGGAGCCTGCTAAGTACCAACTGGCAATGAGTTCAGTAGTACAGCCTCTCCCTCTTCATGGAGCTATGCAGCTCAGGTATGGCCCCTTGAGGAACCTAGGACCAGTCTCTAGGAATTAATGACAAAATTATTCATATGTGACAAGAAACATGAAACAGTACTTACTGCACTGGCTTAACCAACATTTGAAAAGTAAACTGACAAAGCACAGGTCAGCACAGAGTGACTTAGACATCTGGGCAACGCCCCACCTGGAATATCCAAAATCAGGGGTTGAAGAGGAAGAGGAGGAGGAAGAGGAAGGATTAGAACAGAAGTTCTTCAACTCAGCCATAAAAGTAAATCTCAGCAGCAAGAAGGCAAGACAAAGAAATCAGTTGCAAGCATGATATGGATGTCCAGGAAGGCATAAATAACATTTGTTTACTGTCTTTTCACTTAAGCCATCCCCAATACTGAAGGACGTACCAGCAGTGGCCAAATGCACCGCTCTTTCAAATCCTGCCATGTGGAAAGGCCCAACAGCAGCACACTTGTCTGCAACAGCACTGAATTCATTTTTGGTTAAGACATTACTGCTTGCAATCCTTCCCATCTAAAAGTATCAGCACAACCTCATTACTAGCATGTAAGTTTCTGGCAAGCCCATCATGGAGCAGACCTTCTGGAAAGCAAAGCCATACAGCACATAACTAGATGAATATCTGGTTTTCATGCTGCCAAGGCTCACTTTCTCCATAAAATAAGTTACTCTTTAAAGATGATTTCTCAAATATACTGTTCATTCAAGACCATTAAGAGCCATCATATAAACCCAGGTTAGTTTACAAAGGATTTGAATTCCCTATGACAATTTTCCTCCCTTTGTTTAAACTTGCCATTCTTAAACCATTCAAACTGTTTCAAGGAAATATATGGGGAATCACAGAGAGCAAGGTGACGCTATGTCAAGGGACAGGAATTCATTGTCCTGGTTGGGAAAAAAGAAGCAGTGCATGGTATCCTGTGCAATGCAATGCTCAGCCAAATTTCAGTTGCATCCTTGTCAGCAGCTCCTTCTCTCTTCTGCCAGTGTGTGCTGATCAGCACAGCAAGCCCCATCCCTGGTTCCCATGATTAGCTAGGCAACACTATTTTGTCAGAATAAGGCAAAGTTTGGCACTCCCAGCAGCTGCCTAGGTAGGAAAACAATCATTTCTAACACCCTAGTTCATAAATATTTAGCTTTCTGTGCATGCAATGAACCACATGCAGAGACAGATTCAAGCAAAAACTGGCTGCAGCACAACCTGTATTGAACCATCACATGGGATTCCTGGAGCAGCTCTGCTGGGCAGTAATTCTCTCTGACCAAGGAAGAGGTGGCAGCTTCACTAGCACCTGCCTATTTCAGAGCACTCCCATGGAGCACAGCCCATGTATGACTAGCTGGGGGAGAGCACGAGGCTGAGGATAGGAATTCCTAACAGGATAAGTCACAGAAGACAAGGTCTGCAGTTTAAGGTTGAGAACCACACAGGTATTTAACTGACGTGTGAAATTATCCTATTCATCATATTCAGGGGAGCAGAAGAAAGGTCAACTTCTTCTCTGAAGCTAGCAGCAGCTGCATTTTTACTGTGTAGATCCCTACACTCAAACAGCTTGCTAATTTTCCAGAATTCCGCAAGCTTCGCTTGCCTGGAAACCAGCAACCATGCAGAAACACATCCTGACACCTACTTGAATTGCCAAAGGTGCTGCAGAAGCAGGACAGCAAGCAGCTTGGTGCAGCTGGCAGCCACGTGCCTGCTTCAGGGAGGATGCCAACTTAACTCAGAACACTGTGCAAGATGACTGGCCCAGTTAAATTATTTGATTGTGCAATCCTGCCAGCTAAGTTAAATATGGGGATTCTGAAGAAACTCCCTTCAAACTCACACCATCTAAATGAGGTCAGTCTTACAAATCTGGAAACATCAGTGCCTAATAACACTTTCCTGTCTCAACAACAGGAATATACATGAGTTTGTTCTGCACAGCAGTGAGCAACTAAACCAGATACAATCCAGGCTCTTGCAGCCAGCGTGCAAGATTTAGATGGAAGGCACACCTCTGAGAGTCTTCTTCCCTAGGCAAAAACGTGACATTTCAGCTCAGGAAGAGTCATATTTCAGCTAAGCTGTTAGAGACCTCAAAGAGAGAGAGAAAAGCTATTAACACAGTAGGAAGAACACAAACAGAACCGTTTCTTCTGATCCTCAGGGTCACTACAGAGCAGACTCAAAATGAGTATTACAGAAGACACACCAAGAGAAAGTAACAAGAGGAATTCATCTTACATTCTTAGGGAGAGCATCCTACGCTAAAAAGATTCAACATGAGTGATAAATGGAAATTAAGCACCAAAACATTGAAAGAGCAGAAGGAGAGATTTTCGTATGAAAGTGTGAATGGTTGATTATCTTGGAACCCAAGTACAACTATCACAGTTGAGAGTACTCGCCTTAAGGGGCATGAAGCTACACAGCTAAACCTGTGTTGGGAATAAGGACAAGAAAAGTCTCTCACAGACAACTTTCTTGCCCATGCTAATTCTATTAAAAATACTACAGCTGTGTTTTAAAGCAGCTTCTCCAAGAGCTTTGTCACGCTACTGTCAGCATGACATAGGAATTTGTAACTCACTCCTGAGAGAAAACTGGAAACCCTCTGTTCTTGACTCCTGTGCTACCTGTGCTGTAACTACACATCAACTACATTGACAGTTAAAAGAGGTATATCCCAATTTGGAGTGGCATACTGGAACCATCATTAAATACAAAATATTTGAATTGCTACAACATTGTGAGAAGATGGACAAAACACTCAAGATAGGAAGACTTAGAGATTTTCTCTTGAAACGCTGATAAGATCTTTGTGTATCATATAGTGCAGAATGCAATAGTTTTAACACTGTTAACCAATGTGAATAAGAACATACCCTGCAGGCCAAATACCCTGGAATAAACAGGGCAGAAGTAGACCAAATAAGAATTTCCTGAATGTTTGCTGACTTTCTTCTCACTCAAAAGCTTGCCAGTATTCTACGGTATCACTCCACTTAAGCGACTTCAGCCATGCCAAGTACTACGTAGAGAAATACAGGGAGATAAAACTTTGTATTCTGAAATGTGTTAAGTTCCTTAAGTGAAAACAATTCAGCTTAGTATCACCTTAAACCAAGCTCTAAAGACGGATAACTTGCTTAAATTCCCTTGAAAACCTAAAGCCTTGTTAATTGCTTAAAGTGATTATAGGCAGACTATGCGCTGAATAAGCTTTGAACACTCAGAGTATCTTAAGCTGTTTATGATCTGAGCTCTTCCAGTGGCTTACACAACTTACGATGTTATGAGTCTTCAGGGGAGTGCAAACTGCTTAAGCCTTCTAAGGCCTTAAACATCAAACTACTACAGGTCTTGCGAGCCAAACTTACTCTTCAGTCTTCTTTGAACTTTCACTAGAGTTTTAGCAGAAACTAACATTTATGTTGATTCAAAGACTGCAACTTTGAAGTAGGCTTGGTTTGTAGATCTTATGCCAACAAACTTAACCAGGAAAATATATTTAGAATGGGAAAAATCAACGTCAGAGTGTTTAAAATCAGCAAGCATAACAAATGCTTTTTTTCCTCCTCCTTTTTCTAAATAGAATATTGCACTGAACACATACGAGGCTGCCAAACTCTAGAACCAAGGCCTTTACTTGGTCTAATGTCAGTGAGATCCATGGGGCAGGCCGAGTTTTATAATTTTTTCTCCAGCAGTTTTGAAATTAGCTAACTAGAAGTGTTCTGTTTAGCTTGCAGGGGAAATCTGCTCCCTAAAGCAAAAACCCCACAATTATTTCTCCAATTACATTTTGCAGACATTGAGTTGAGACCATTTACAGAATCAGATGGAGTGAGGGTTTAACCAAGGGAAAGAAAATGACAAAAAAGTTGACCGTTTTACTTGCTAGCTCAATTCACCAGTCCTGCTGAAAAATGTATGCGTAAGAGACAACCAATAACTCCACAAATAAACTGGATCAAAGCCTGGAAGATTAAAGATGATCTTATTGGAAAGCCAAGGGGATAAACAACCAAACAAGAAAGGTCTAGTATAGACTGGCAAAGAAAGGTTATAAGAAAGCAGGATGAACTGGTATTGCCAAAGAGGGAAGAGACATTCTAAAAATAAACATGATGAAAATGGTACTAGAATGAAAAAAGGTCTATTTATCAGTGAAGCTAAGGACAAAATCAATGAAGACTCAAAGCGGCCGAGATGCTGAATTTTCTCTTTGAAGTATCCACTTAAAAATATCCAATGGTGCTTATGCAAATAGGAGTAAGAAGAGTCTTTGGAAAAAGATGAAGCCAGACATAGCAGCTAATTGCACTCAATTAAAAAAAGTTAACTTTCTTAAAACATTCAGATCTGATTTTTAAAGTTAGAAAAAAACTGGGGAAGTGACAAAAGGCCAAAAAAGCCAACTTAGCAGCATTCTTCAAAAAGAAAGCCTTACTCAATTTGACAACTACTCTCTCCTAAGTGTAACTTTTATCCTTAAGGAGAGCGATATAACAAAGAGAAAAAAGAATACATCTGAAAACAATGAAAGAATGAGCCACATGCAGTAGGCAGGGGGGCTTTAGTAAGTCAAATAATTGCATGAAATTTAATTGCTTTTGTAGATAGAATTAGAAAAAGTAAAGGAAGAGAAGGCGGCAGATGTGATCTGCATAGATAGATATAAGTGAAGCATTTAGTACTTGTTCTTAAAGTACACGGCTATGATCTCCGATAAAAAGATTGCTACCCAATCTGAGAACCAGCAAGGTCCTGCAGAAGTGCAGTGACATTATAAACAAACCAGTAAGCAACAGGTTAAGTTTCTTTAACACTGAGCTCTGAACCAAGTTCTCTTTCTCATGGAGGAAAACTAGTGTCACTAACGAGTCAGTGCTTCAGCATATCTTGAAGTGGGTAAAGGAAATGAACTTGCTAATAACTGAGGACTCAAAGCAGCTCTCAACATTTATCTCTAGGATTCACAGACATATTAAATGGAATTGCATGAGGGCATCTTCCACCTAATGCCATCATTCGTCTTGGATATCAAACGCACATTCAGAAATAGAAACAGAAATGAAATAAAAAACAGTATCAGAATGGAGATGCTGTTTCAAGCCTCCATATTACCACTCTACTTCTCATGCATCTGCAATGACTGAGCCTCTCAGCACCCCAGATACCTAGGCTTTCCACGATTTGGAAATAATTCACTTTAGTTTTCACTTAAGTGTACGAATAAGAAAATCCAAAGGTAAGCTTTCAGGATACATCATTAGTGCAAAATGGGCCATCTCATCCTCTTTTTCAGTCCTTTTATCAATCAAAACCACTCTCTACCTTCATTTTAAAAAAGAAATACAACATCTTGTGGTTAAGAGGCAGCAGAACTCCAGAACATTCATTTGCTTACTTTGCCATAGTCAAAGGCTACTGCTCAGATGCTGCCTTTCAAGAGGTCATTTGCAGAGAAGACTCTGACCTAACCCCTCTCTCTAGCTGTGCCAGTTAACGGATGTGAAAGTATTCCCTGTGCAGGTTTGCTAACATCCCTCAGTTACACAAAGACAGACAGCTCCTCCTCCTGCCTCACTGTTAACTCCATCCTCCAGAAGCTATTCTTAAAAGGAAAAAAAAAAAAAAAAGCCAAAAAAAAGCACCAGGGCTTAGGCTGCTGGGAGGCATCATTGCTAGAGTCTGAGGAGCCTGACGAACGGAATCAGCCAGCAGAGACAAAGGAAATGCCAGGCAGCAGGACAGGTTACCATCTCCCTACCAGCACTGATAACTGCAGACACATTGTTCCCATCCCTAGATAAGAGGATATGCAGTTCTCAGAGAAAAAACCTGGACTGGCACGTGCAGACAATAGCAACGATCCTTTGCAAAGCATAGAAATTTCTTGTGAAGGGAATTTTCACAGAAAAATTTCATGTTAGCGGCAGAGCTCACCACAACGAATTAAAATATGCACACTGCATACCACTGAATCAATCTGAGACTCCCCACACCTACTTCACGAGAGAATTCCATGAGATGTTGTCTCTGAACCAGACGCATCTTCAGGGGGTATTTTAATTCCATTACCAGAGGCTCTGTCTGCCGAAGAAATCGTTCCTCTTTCGCAGATGCCTGCATTACATAGCCAGCCCTCGACAAGGTGCCTTCAGCGCTTGGTTTTTAAATGGTATTCTCAGAACACTGGGGATTTTGGATTAGTATTTCTGAAACCACCCGAGCACTGAGCCCTTCCAGAACCTGCTCCTAACTATGGGGGGTACTCAAGATGAAATGATGAGAAACTGATAAGAGGACCTCCCCCTTTCTCCCATGATAATCTTCCTCACAAGAGAATCCAGCAAAAGGGCAATAAGCAGCATGCAGTCTGCTCCCCCTCAGTTTTGGTCTGACCTCTTCATGTTCTACAATATATTTGAGAATCCCCACCAAAGATGTTTTTGAATGGGAAAGCTCTTGTTAGAATGTGACAGTATAGGGAAGGTTATGAACGTGAAAAAATCCTTTTTAATTTAGTAGAGGTGTCTCTACTGTACAAGACACTGTGGATTTCATTCCATGTTGCAAAAATCAAAAATTCATGAACAGAATCAAGCCTTATACTACGTAGAGCCAAGGAAGACACGCATGAGCACTAGCCATAGTTACAATGGAAGTCAGGCAGCAGATGGTGGGTGAGAAAACTTGGAGGAAGTTTAAAAAAAAAAAAAAAAAAAAAAAAAAAAAAAAAAAAGGACTCACCTGCAAACCACAGACCTGAGTACTCTTACTCCAGCCTGTTGTCACTGCAGTTGGTTAAAAAACAAGAAGACAAGCAAGAAGCATCCCCTGAAGACACTTACACTGCCAAAGATCTACTCAATTCTGTTCGTTACTGTGCATCTTCAGGACTTGCAGATGCTTTTCTGTGTGCCAGCTTCCTGCACTTCGTGCTCTCTCCTCAAGGGTCACTTATACGATCCTTTCCTGGTGACTCCTTTTCTAACTATTTTTTCAAACAAAAGATCAGACAGACTCATGAAAAGTAAATTACTTGTCCTGTTGGCCACTTGCAGAGGAAGTTGTTTCTGAAAGCTGCGTTCCTTTCCTACTGCTTTCACACAGGCCAATCCTCAAAAAGACAGTAATCCAGCAGGAAAAGGAGGTCATAGAGACCTGCTCTAAGAGGGGTAGCTTGTTTATTTGCAATCAAGTGAAACTGGCAGCTAAACAAACAGAAGAAAAGAACATCGGAAAGACAGACAGAAAATTTACTCACCAAAATACAACCTTGCCAGGAAGGCATGCATTTTCTGGTTGTAGATTTTGAAAAGTCAAAACCAAAACCACTGTTGGCTAATAACATCTTTTATTTTATCCTCATAGCTACTGTACTGACTCATGAATTCCAATCTTTTACAGACTTCTTTGAGGCCCATTAGGTGCATTTCCATCTGTGGATGAACACTGCTGTCACCACCTTACTTCTCTACATCGGAACAGCTCAGAGAGCCAGCTTGCCAACACCTGTTTAGACACAGACCTTGGTTCAAAATACTGAAAAATGCCTCATGGCTCAGCAATCCAGTCCCACCTCCAGTCACAAGTATCCAATTTATATACTTGTCTTTGCAAACCAGCCAAGCTACCTCTCCAAACATCTGAGCCTTTTACATCCACCCAACCGACTCACAGGCTCTAGCAGAAATCAGTTAGAAGCCTTTCTCTAGTTTGCAGCCATAACCTAGTCATACTAAATTTATGCCTCTGTTTTCTAGTGAAACGTATATAAACATAAATAGTTCTCCTTTCCCGGACATTTATAGAAGGCTATATAAGCCCCTCCTTACCCTTCCTTTTGTAGGATGAAGACCCCAAGCTGCAGGTTCTGTTAGATAAAGCCATTCTACTGATGGTACTAGCAGCCCTTCTCAACTACCATAGCAGTTCAAAGGTAGTTCTTCTGAACGTGGATATCTAAATTTTAAACTGTTCCAGCTTATGTATCTAGTTTCTTCTACAGTGATACTAACATTCTGCTATCTTTACTGTTAAGTATCTTGTGTCTCATACTCGAACTAAATTTGTTGTTTTTACAGCCACTTGTATTGATGGTTCAATCATCTATGATCAACTAAAACCTCAGGTCTTTTTCCTCCTCTGTCATTTTAACTACTGAGCTCAGTGTTATTAGTCACTAAGTGCACTTTGTACTATTAAATTCTATCTCATTTCTATAGCTCCAGTCATTTTCAAGACAATCCAATTCTTCTGCAATACTCTGATCCTTCTCTGCAATGACAACGCTAATGTCACATTCTCTGCAAATTTATTCAGCTCCCCCTTACAAGGCATTAGTGTAAATAGTAATAACAACCAGCCCCAGAATAGGTTCCTCAGTAATCTCTTCTGTGACAGAGCCCAGCTTTCAATCATGCTGTATTCTTCCTTTAAGCAGACCTTTACTGGCTCCTTACCAAATTTTGTTCTAATTCTTAGCAATTTAACTAGATATATTGTAGTACCAACATAGTAACTGCTTTACTAAAGCGGGTAACAGAGCTGGAGCAATTCCCTAGTTAACCCTTTAATTGTTATTAAATAAAATTCTCAAGGATAGGTATCCTCCTGCTGTACCCTACCTTAGTCAAACTATAATGCATTTGATCCTGCTCTTCATGGTTTTAATTTTCCTTTCATTCTAAACATATCCCGTAAACCTGTATACTGAGCCCACATTATGGATTGCCAGCATAATCTGACCTTCCCCATTTCCAACTGCAAGAAAAACTGCCATCAGTGCTACCCCAACTTAGCAATATACCCCTAAACTTTTGATTTTAATTACAATTTCTTTAGAATTCTGGAATAACTACTTGCATAACCTCTCATTATGAGCCCACGAAGCTTCAAGTTATGCTTTTTCACACGTGTTAGTTTGTACCTCCAGTCTACTCATCTCTATTTCCCTAAACACATGCTTTTCAAACCCTGTATTCGAGTCACAGCTGCTATTCCAACCTGTTTAAGTTATCCCTATAGTACTTGGCTTCAAATGCTTCCATTGTGCATGAGAATAAAGACCCAGGGAATTATAACCATCTTGGTTGTTTGCTACTGACCACTGTTTTCTTTGCCAAATGAGAACAGTGGGGGTGTTTTCAGCAGTGCAGTGTTTTTTTTGATCCCCGCTGTTTATTAGACTGTCCCCATATAATACTTTGCCAATTGCTAAGTCCTTTATTTAGTATTTCTCTTCCTCTGTATTACTGTGTATGGAAACTACACAAATATTTTTAATCTTTCACCCTCAATTCTAAAGTTAAAGTCATCAGATACACCAATTTCAAACCAAGTCTATTAAGCCAAGAACTACTTAGATGGCATCAACATGTTGGAATTTCTCCTCTTTCTCTGAGGACTTTCCAGGTTAGACCTGGGACAGACATCATAGTTGCAAGCCACTTCTGCTCTGATAGTGCCTTACATATGTGTTCTGATGTTAGAGTTTCAGTGCAAACTATTCATATTAGTGAATATCTACATCTTTATGCAGAGATTTTAAAGTCAGTCTAGCTGTTGTTGGCCTGTAAAATGATGCAATCGAGAACAGAACATATTAGGAGTCCTGCTCCAAAAAGAACCCAGCAGTCCATGTGAGGGCTGCAATAATCCCCAGAAGCATCAGTTATTTCAATCCACCAATAGATCTCTAACCTCTGTATTCATCCTATTTCATGTTCATACACAAAAAGTTAATTTTTGTTGGCAACAACTGTTGCTAAGATAGAAATAAGGAGACAGAAAAGCGCTGTAAGCAACTTAGTGAGCTAAGAAAGTTTTCACAGAGATGCTGCAGAAGGACTGAGAGTGCTTCTATAACATATGAAGGGATTCCTGGCATATCCTTAATAAGGGAAGTGCCAATAAGAACACGGCACTTAGCTTGGGGTTACTATATGTGCCAGAATGGATACTTAACATGGGATGCGGCAAGCCTAGACAGCCAGCTTGACTCTACAAACCAAGCTTGACTCTACAGAGGACATTCAATCAAATCACTTGTAATTTCCCTCCCTTTCATTTCCCCAAATTCTTGTCCAAGTTCATCTCATGAGCAATAATCAATAGACTAGATCTTATCACTTCTGTATACCAAGAGTAACTTAGAACAACCAGTGTTTGAGAAGAAAGCCATTTTTCCTTAACAATTCTTCTGCTTAGAAAGTACAGCAACTATTCTTGAAGAAAGCCACTTATCCTGGAAGAGTGTGATTATAGCTTATTCCATAATAATATATTGTAGAACGTCTTGTAAAAATAAGGCCTTGATGAAAGATTATGTTCAAGAGAATAAGAGGGCTGTTTGAAGAGCACTGGCATTCTGTAGTACTGAAATTGGTCCAATCTGAATTCTAACTGCACATTTCACCAGAAGGCTGTACTGAATTAGTCACTATTACAATTTTACATATTTATTCTGATTTAGGTAGTGGTTCTACACTGACCATATGACTCTTCACAAGCACCACATGCCTGATCGCATGTACAACAGATGGAGTCCATATACATTTGGTAAGATCACCAGCAGTGCTGCAAGTTTCTAGCTACCAGCTTCTAAGTTACCAAGAACTTCAACATGTGAAGCATAACCTAAATTAATACTGAGATAGCTTAGTACCAGGAAATAACTGAAGTGTTCCTGCAGCGTAAGAAAAACACTGCTCCTAAAGAACTGGTTGCACAACACAATGGAGAAAAAGGCCTCAGCAAATTATGGTGTAGAGAGCCCCAACAACACTGAAAACAATTTAAGTTTCACTGCTCAGGCTCTCAGTCATCCTCTGTGTCACACAACATCTAAGTTAACTTGTGCTTAATGGCAAGTTTACAAAGTTACACACCTCATGGTGCTGTGTAAATAAAAAAAAAAAAAGAGCTAAAGTCTACACATCAAACCATTGTGCTTTCAAGTGAGGACCAAAACAATTCACTGGCTGGCTCATAATTATGACAAAAGCCTTTGCAGTTCATAGAATTTCATGCTTGAACACTGTAATAAGTACCTGGTAAGTCTAGATCAGGAGCTTTCAACCTGTGGCTGATGGAAACCAAGCACATCTCTAACACCTCAAATTTGCTGTTCTCATTGGGAAGTTTTAGAGATCCATAATCCAAAGAGACAAAGACATCACACTAGGCATACATGGAACAAAGGATCAAGAAAGCCAAGACAGACATAGGAAATAAAAAGAGCTAATGAGATGTACCTCATATGTCGTTTTAGGTTTATAATCAGCAAAACTAACGCTAATTGCATGAGACTGGGCAAATACTTTGGTAGCCCAAAAGGAGTATCAAGGTTACTTTTTATTTTGGGTGGAGGGTATCCTTCAAGCATAATGCTCCAAAGCAGTAAAAAGCTATCTTATTCCCACTGCCCTAAAAAGAGCATGACAAAAGCAGTTATAACTCGATGTAAAGCAATCACTTACTCTGGTCGGCAAATCACCAGGTCCCCTTTATTGGTGCCATATGCCAATCCCAGACCTGGTTCAGGCAGCCAGCGAGCAGAGTTTATGCTGACGTGTCTTCTCTGGTCAGCAGGCATTGGATACAGAACGTTGAAAACTCTCTGAAACAAAGACAGAAAGTTACTTGACAAGACAAAACAAGGCAGGGGAGCCAAGAAGGCTCAAATTAACATTCAGTCTCCCTGCAGCAACACAGCTGGCCAAGGAGACATGGATGTTACAAGAAACTACTAATCCAGCAGCAGGAGTAAGCATCTGCTTGAGAGAGCCACACACGTACCCTAAGTGTTTAGTAGACAGACAGGCACATAGCTGCAGAACATAAACAATTCTGCCACCAGCAGAATCTTCATGTCACTCAGTGGGTTGCAGAGCTTAAGTGATGGGGACAAGTGGCATAGCAGGACAACTAGGACCCTTCAGGCTTCACCTCTCATCTTAACTGAGGTGGAACAGCAAACTGGCAAGTGCATGGGCTTTCAGCATCAACAGCTTATTTTTTCTATTAAGAAAACCAAACCTTACATAAAAATAATATACAGCTCTTTTCTTTTTAAAACATTTAAATGGCTTCCTGAGAATGTTTCAGTTTGACCAACCCCCACATCAACAGTGCACAAACAAGGAAAATTAACGTCCAGAGATTATGGATACAGCACAGGTTTGCAAGTAACAAATCCCTCAGTTCAGCTTCCCTTCCATCTCTTTTAACTGCAGTAAGGTGGGAGCTCAAGAGCTGCTAAGACCGCAGGCAGTTATCACAGCTGCAAAACAGTGCTTCCTAAACGCTGCATTAATACAGGAGAATGAAAACTGCGCACACAGGACCAAAAGCAAGCTCTGTTTCTGGTATACAGTAGCTTGGTTTCTGTAGTGCATAGGCTTGAAAGGCAAAAACAATGAAGTGGAACAGATTATACCTATGCAGGCTACTCTCCTACTCCAAGAAGCTAACGTCTTCTGTACAGCACACTGCTTCCCTGCACCCTGCTAGTCAGTGAGCAGCACTGGTATATAGTATAGACTTGGAATCTACATTTTCAATGGGTTTAATCCCTGTTGAGACATGTTTTCATTAGATTTTGTGGTGGGTGGGCAACCATCCACCCATCCCAAAACCTCTCTTCCAGACTCCCCAGAAAACGGGGATGGTGCAGGACCAGAAATCAGGGAAGGGAATGAGAATGCAGGGGAACAAGATGATAAAGATAGACAGGAATGTGGATCAACCACTACTGCGCTGCTGAGGTAGCTTGAACTAACAATTGATTAGTGGGAGACTCATCGGCTAGCATTACGAACCAGGACTCAAAACAACAGCTTATATGCCTGTTTTCCTCTACAGCTCTTCACCTCCACCTCACTTCTCGTCTGTTTTACAGCTTGAGAAGTTTGAGGCGGAGAACACTTAACTGCATGCCCTCCTGTAGCATAACACCCAGAACCTTCATCTTGACCACTGTAATGCCAAAAAAGCAAGTCAGAGCAAAGCAATGTAACTACATTACGTCCTGCCATCAGTAACACATTTAACCTCTTCTCCGAGGAGGCCGCATTAGAGGAGAAAACATCCTTTAGGATTTCTCTGCGTGACAGAAGCTGGTCACTCTTTGCCCCAGATATCACTCAGCAGTCAGTGCTATTCAGAGAAGCTCGGTGTTTGAAGGCACATGTCCTTTGGGGTTTATGTAGCTCTTAACCATTGCTGTCATGTCTGCCTCATTCTCCCCTCTTGCTTTTTGTGTAAAAGGGGAAGAAAAATATCACCATCAGGCGTATGTTGGTAACACCTGTTGCCATGGAGATCATGGTGCACTCCGAGATGGGGAGACTAGATTTGGAGGAGGAGGGAGGGAGGAGAAGGGGAGTGGTCCTCCGGAGCTGGAACATACATTCAGAATTTCGGCTTTCCAAGTCTCTCAAGAACTGCAAGAGTATTCCGTTATATAAGGATATGATTCTTCAGCAAGTCAGAAAAACAGTTTCTTTTCTCCTGAGAACACCTCTGTAAGGCATCACAGCTAGTGAAGCTGCCTTCTGGAGCCCGCCCTAAGCCCTCCTCCCCTGGCAGGCCAGTTGGCCCAGCCATCGTCCCTCAGGCTCAGCCGCTGGCCACGTCAGGGCAGGGACTTGCCAGCTCCAGCTCAACACCCAGATGCTTCACAGTGAATGGCACCCCACGGAGAATGCTGCCAAGGACACAGGGCTGGTCCTGACAACCTGCAAAAGTGTTGGCTAAGGGCAGAATCTCAAAGACAAGATGGCTCAAAAATTCTCCGTAAGATGCTTCATCACTCCACTTCTCCGTACACTTCTAAACAGCTTGTCACGCGAAGAGCTCCCCTCCCCTGCTGCTTCCCACTCCCACGCTAATGGGACAACTCCATGCAGTGTTAAGGGTGATGACATCCGTGCGTGTGGTAATTAGTACAGAAAAAGAGAGAGCAGCTGTACTGGCATAATCACCACTCGCAGCAGTAACCAGGACCCAGCTAATCAATCTGATGCAGTCATACAGATTGGCTGTTGCAATTGCATCCATTAGCAAGACCCCCTACTCTATCCACAGAGGGGAAAAAAATAAAAAAAATAAAGTTCCTTCAACATCAGCAGGTCCCTCTCGTCAAAGAAGGTCAGAAGCCTTCCAGGAAACATTATTCTCCATAGATCACAGCCAATTTGTCTTGGATTTTCTCTCTCTTTTTTTTTTTTTTTTTGACTTTTTGCTTCCATCACTAAATCTTATGAAGTTACTGAGATATTTCAGCCAAAGTAGTCAGCCTGAAATATACTGGAGTGGCTGCACCTCTTTGCCAGTGGGATTGTCCATGCTTTTTAGTTCTGAACTTCTAGGAACAACATTCAAGTTATCACAGGAATCCCATACTAACGCTATTCCCCAGTTTCTACGTCAAGAGACTGCTGCCAGCCCTCAAACGCTCATAAAACTAGCAACACAAAGGCATAAAGTTGACAATTCTCCAGTTCTCTTTCTTTAGGGCTGGTCCACAAACCAGTTGCAAATCATATGCAAAAACCATGCTGATGTGCAAGGGCTCAAGAACCTGTTTAGAACCACTGTTGTAAACATTCACTGATCTTTAAGGCACCCACCACACCATACCACAGCCTCCAGAGCAGTTACATTTAATGGGGTGGCATTTTCCTTTTGGACAGACATCATGCTGCATCACACTATCAGCCCATAATCATCATCAGCAGCCACAGCAAGCTTCCAGACAATTCACCATGGCCGATGGCAAACTCACCCTCGGTACTGCTGTACTACTAATTCAATATTGCAGAGCCACACCACTAGATGTGGCCACTCAGCATTTTATTAAGTTGGCAGCTGCATTTCATTTGTTTCCAGATGATGTTCTGAAACAGAGCTTTGAATGATATGTTTCTCTAACAATAAACACTGTGAAGTTTGAGGATTGGGAGCTTCACGAGCTGCCCCACAGGGCATTTCAGAGCATCCATGTGGAAGCTTGAGCCCAAACAGGCAACATCAGTTTGGCAAGCTACTGTCTTCTTGGCAATGACAAACATATTAATGTCATTTCAATCAGCAAGAAAGGTCCTGCCCCTTCCCTTTAGAAGCTACATAACCCAGTCTCATTACGCGGAACTGCTTACACGGACCTTACACTGCTTACGCGGACCTTTGCTTACATTTGTAGAAAATCCTGTCTCCAGTGACCACCCCATACCTCACAAGAGATTCAGAAGGGACTCCTTCTTTCCCCTGAGTGCAGGGGATGCTGGCAAGGTGAGAAGCCTTCCTCTAGAAATACGCAAACTCTCTAGGTAGCTAAGCTTCCACACAGAAGGCAACCCCAACACAAAGGGAAAGCAATGCTCACTAAAGAAACAGCTGATTGCTTTCATTTTACATCCCCATAACCATGAAGTGTGAAGAAAGATTTGGTTGAGTTGTTTACGTCTGTGTGCCTGTTTTCAAAGACTGCACTAGAAGCAGCTACTTACCTCTTCCGTGTGCCTCTTCCACCCTCCCTGAACAGGAGTGGGCATATGCATTATCTACAAAACTCCCTGAAGCTAATTTCATCACTTCACAGCCACTTCTACAGCTAATCTAGGAGCAACATTCAATTCAGCAGGGGAAGAAGATGGCTTAGAGAAAGAAGGGCTGTAAGGCAAGAGGAAAAACAAGAAAACAGGCCCTCCCAAAGCGTTCAGCAAGCATGCTGTGTGGAGTGCAAAGGCCACCTTAAGTCCACTGCTGCTGCTTCCCCTCCAACTTGTCAGTGCTGGCACATCAGCCCTGCAGCACCTGTCACAGCCCCTGCTTAGGTATTAAACTAAATATTTACTTGTGGCAGAGAGCCAGGAGAGGCTGCATGACAACCAGCAGCCTCAAGGAACCTTTCCCAGTGATCTCTTACTCACCATCAAGGAGCTGACTTGCAGCGGACGAAGGGGGCCCTGGGCACAACACACATGCATGGAGCTAGACAGTTAATTTGTACCTGCCCTGAAGGAGTAAGAAAACTTTTTGCTGTAAGCTTCTGCTGCACAAAGCCCTAGTTACTGACCTAGTGCTTCCCTAGTCCCCCTCACACTCCATCTTGGGGAAGTTGCAGCTATTTAATAACACTTTTCAAATTCCACCTGCCCACCCCATTTACGGGGTCTGCCAACATTAAAAAGCTGGAGAGGGCACTCGCCAGGATGCTGCCAGTCGAAGCAGCAGGCTGCCCCAACAAGCCCGTGCTGCTCCTGCCAGTTGGCAGCAGTGCTGCACTGCCTGCTTGGTCTAAGCAGCGCCGTGCCTGCAGACCACGTCGCGTGCGCAGCCATTTCTTTGCTTGAGGCTTTCCTCCTGCTCTAAGGAGAGTAATGGAAAGCAGGGGAGGGCTGACTACCCCCACTTTAACAGAGTGGGACCCTTCTTCTCCTCGCTGGCACTCAAGGAGGAAAAAACATGTTTTGAAGCCGGACGAGAAGAGAAAGTTGGCACAAGCGTGAAGGAAAACTCAGCAGGAACTTTGTGTTTTTATCTTTTTAAATTCAATAGAGACATTTCTGCTCTCAACTAGATGCATCTCCTTTCAAGATGCCAATAAATTTCAAGCCATTACCTTTGCTTAGCCAAGGCAGTAAATTGGGCTGTTAGATCAACCTTGATAAAGAGTGTGTGGGGAGGGGGTGCAGCTGTTCTCCTGTTTACATGGGGAAATCTCATCATCCATGAAGCTCCATCCTGACAGGTAAAGGGTGAGGAAAGACTGGAGCTGACGAGGTGGGTTTATCAGGCACCAGGCTAAAATTTAATTATTAATTTCCAACTGAGTCAATGCTGTCACCAGAGGCTGTGAAAACATGCAGGAAGAGAAACATGTAGCGTGCTAACCCCGACAGATCACAAGAAACATTTAAGGGAAACTGGGCAGGGAGGTGCATGTAAGAAGAGATTGCTAGAAACTAAGGTACAGAGGGAAATCTGAACACAAAGATGGCAAGAGCATCAACTGCATCAATCTGAATGTCAAACTGCAGACATCCTGCAAGGGGCTGACTCTTCCCTGAGAATAAAGTGGGCACAAAGCTACTGAACAGGTCAAAAGGGCAAGCAGATTCCACCTACAGAACCACAAAGAAGAATTAAAGCCTTCTCCCTACCCCCAAACTGAGGATGACTGTGCAAGCATGAAGACCTGGGCCCCTGACCACCTCACGCTTCTCTGTCCTCGGGCTCTTGCATCCTTCATCTGTACAAGTGTCACACCCTGCTTCCCGGACAGCGGTCTCTCTTACTGGGGGACTAGCAAAATCCAAAGCTTCACAGCCACCCTGACCTGGGTTGCAGAGAAAAAAGGTTCAGAAAAGAGTAGTTAACAGCAGCAGCTTTAGATCTGTGCAGGCACAAGATACAAGTGTTGACAGTACAGCTACAGCTATACACACACAGCACAGATCAGCAAAGCACTTTTCATATGGATTCAGGTTATATCACCACAGCAATCACAGGGACAGCACAGCTTGCCAGTGTAACTGCAGCTATGCTTGAGCCTTTAGCCTGCACAGATACCTCACTTGATAATACACTTTAACAAATAAGCTACATGAACCATGTAACACAGAGGCAGCCTTGAAAGCATGGTCAATTCACAGCACTGCATTAAGTTCACTGAAAGTACACCGGAAAGCAATGCCTTCATTCAGTTTGAAACTAGTCAATGGGCATTCAAACAGTAATAGTAGCAATATGTTGAGAACTGCACTTGTGCTTTGCAGAGCAGCAGACGACATGTAGTGACAGGATGAAGGTACGAGCACAACAAAACCAACAGTACAACTAGGGCTGTACATTATTTTGCATTTCCCCATCTGCCCTTCATCTTCAGCTCCACAAACTGGCCTTGAAGTTTCAGAAGTTTCAACTCACCTTTTTTAAATGCAAGCATCTTACTGAGACGGAACACCTAAAGCAATTCAGGATCTTTTTTTTTTTCCTCCTTACTCACCCCAAAAGGGTGTTGCCACTGAAAGATCTCACCTGGTATACTTTGATGTCAATATGTTAACTAGTTCACTTCTGACACTAGCATACCAGGTGAGAAGCTGCTGTAAAGGATCCACCACTCTTTTGAAAGCACTGTATGTCCTCTGCTTCACTGCCAGGAAGCCACCTGCATCACTGACTTCTCTAATGCTGCCAATTACTTTAAACAACTTGGGCTTTTTAAGGTCCAGAAGTATAATAAGAAACAGACATCCTAACCTGACCTCCTTAATAAATAACATTATCCCCTTTTTGCTTAGATTATCATTCTTTACTCCACCTTCTATTTATGAATTTCATGAAAGCTGCTGAAATGCAGGCTTACGCTATGCACTGCCATCAAACCCAGAGACCTCTGCAGCAGAATTCAGGTCTAGCTTGTCTAAAGCAGAGGGCCTTGAATGCAAAGCAACACAAATACTCCACGGAAAAACTGACTGATGGTTCAGTACATTCATTCATAAGACAATATACATTCATCTATATTTTGCAATGAGGCAAATCTCCCTTCTGTTTGAAAGGAGTCTCCTTTCTGTGTCTTTTTCTCGGCATCTACAGATAGGTATGCATTTCCCATGAGCAGACAGGAAAAGAAAAATTGCTTTTTTGCTCCTAGTCTCTTCTTATTACACAGGTTGGTCCATGCTGTGCTCATCCCCTCCCCCCAGAGTTAATTCCTGCCAACAACAGACACGTCCTTCCATTAGATCTTCTCCGTTAAAATGGAAGAAGCAAAAATAATGCACTTATCTTCTCGGATTTGTCAGTCTTATCCTCAAATGGATCTTATCATCCAATGCACAGCACAAATAAAATTTCTTTCAACTCCATTTATCTTCTCCAGATGCAATAGGATCATACATGAAATTCTTCTTCATTCTTTACTGATGCAACAAACCTCTGCCTTTTTCTGCATCTGTTGCCAGTGTGGAAAATCCTAGCTTTGCTTTCTGAGCTACAGTGAATTAACTGAGAACTAATCCTTTATTTTCAGCAACAATTGAAAACCTTAACTGAGGAGACTTGATCTATTTCCTAAAACGAGTCAGCATCAGAGGTGCCTGTGGATGGACCAAGAAACTTTACAGACAGATAAAGCATTGTTGGTTCTTCTTGACCATTCTTGGTCACGCAGCTTCTTGTTGATCTTTCAGATCAGGCGAGGTCTCGTTACAGCACACCTAGCCCTTCCTTTCTTCAGGCTAGCTATTAGCATTAGCACCTGGTACTTTATCTCACAAGCCTGCCATCCAACTACTACTGGGAAGCAGCTTTAAAATAACTAAACATTAACAAGAGCTAGGTCATATAAAGAAGCTCATCATTTTAGGTAACAAAGCTCTCACCATGAAAATAACGCTCTTGCAATGAAGCAGCTCATTCATTTGCTACCAGTCTCCCAAAGGCTGCGAAACCAGAGTAATACCTCCACAAAAAGCCCTTTAGGGGACTGGTCCAAGCCTGGATCTGAAATTGAGGGCTGAGTAAGCAAGAAATTGCCAAACAAAACAATTGTCCTTTCAATTGCGTGTGTGTGGTTGGAACAGATGAAAGGACAGGAACAGGAATGCCGAAGGGGGTGTTAGCATGACAGAAGATAGATACATATATATTCAGTGCAGATGCAAAAGTCAACTGAACTGTGCAAACAGGACTGCGCCCCCAGCTACTGCTGTCTCCTGCAAAAATCACTGACAGCTGTCAATGCTGGAACAATCTAATAAAAATATGGTCAATTCTACAGCAAAAGGAATGACAAGCCCCTTTATTTTTGCCCGTAACTCAGACTGCAAAACAAAAGCACTACTTCTGAATTCCCCATTAAATGTCACACGGAGACTGTAACAGCAAAATCTATGATATGTTAAAGATCTAATGACAAGAGCAGAGGTTTTGCATACAGCTGCCATTCCACCCTGCTCTCTCTGTCTGCTGAGCCTCCACAGAGCAGCATGCAAGATCAAGTGTCAACAATATGTTGATGACAGAGCTATATGCACCTTCATCTGGGTGATAAGAGGCTGTCATCCAGCTGCCTACACGTCTGGAAGGAATAAATGCTGGAGAAAAGAGCTTAAATTTAATTCAAGAAAGACAGTAGGAAGAAGTACTGAAAAAAACCTTCATGAAATTGCATACCTCTTTCCCAGCCTATGTTGACTTTAGCACAAATCTGGTAGCAATTTACCAAGGCTCCCTTTCCCCAAGCTGATTTTGGCAAGATGACTGGACCTAAATAATTTCAGATGTGGAACCATCTTTGCCATAATTATTTCTGTCTAGTTAAAACTATATTCCCAACTGCACCAAAGCAAACAGCAATTTCTGTGAGACACATAGATCCACAGCCTTACCTGAACTGCTAGAGCTCTGCCTTCCTAGTTCTGGACCCCACATTAAACAAAAGGTCTTGGCTATCATCATCAGATGCCATGAAGTAAACGCATCCTGAATAAATGTCATTTTCCTTTTCTTCACACAAGTTTGCTAAAAACAACACCGCTCACTTATTTAAACATTGTATAATATGCTAACACAATATTTTCTGAAGGTAACCTAACGAATTAAACTTCTACAGTTCCTTTACGTTCTGCCTCAGCAGCCTTTGTGCAAACATGGGTGACCCAGTCAAGACAGCAATTTTATTAACTCTTCATACATACCCTTCCCGCATCTATACTCCAACATGCACATCTGTGCAATTCTTCATGTCATCTGCAACACTAAGGTAGCAATGCACTTTCTGATGATGCTGAATACAGTTCTTATTTACAGCACCCTCTATAGGCAGTGCTTCCCAGCGTGGGTTTTGGATATGCTGTTTTGTTAACGATAATTGCTAGAATCGGCTGATACACAGACCATACAAAACTACTTGGCTTCAAGCAGACTATCATGCTCCTTTCTGTATAAAAAAAGAGAGATTTCTCAAATCAGTAAGGAGAGGGTTCTGCCTCCGTGCCCTCTTCCTAGTACCAACAAGTACAGTCAAACAGTCCGTGACCATTTGGAATTTCAGTTGTCAAAGAAGCATCTATGTGGCTGAACATCTGTTGACAGCAAAAAATATATTAGGGCAGGAATTGGATGTATCAAACTCAGTTCTATTTAGAATTGTCAAATGCTCCCTCTCTTCACCTGAAGATACAAATCTCTCTCAAACAGAGACACAAGAGACCACACCAACAAGCATGCTTTTTCAGTAACATAGCAAGAGGTTGGTACTCTTTCTTGCAAATTGTTTGTTTTCAGAAGTGCATTAGTTCATATGAACTTTTGCAAGGGAGATAACTTGTTACAGTAAGCAATCTCCATATATTCTCATCCATTTTCTTTTCACACTGTAGTTTTATCAGAACCCTCAATATCTTGTGCCCCAGAGAAGCAAATGAGCACAGCCATTTGCTTTCAGGCTTCAAGCCCCTTCACTTACAGCTGCAGGAGCATTCATAACTCACCTATAAGTCAATGAGGTGTGGCAGTGCCACCACCTTTGCTGCTTATACCGAATACATTTCGTTGACACTTGCACAAAGCTCAGAGCACTCAGTAAAATTGTGCATCTTCTCAAATGCTCTGCACGTTGTCCTAGTTAAGAGTTAATACACTGAAAGAAAGCTTGGCTCTGTGCTGACATGCGGTGTGCCTTTCTGCTTCAGGCCCTTCTTCCTGCACTATTTGGAATTCTCCTGTTTACAATGGAAGTGCACACATATCCCGTTCCGTCCAGGCTACTGAACAACCATTTCAACAGGATGTTTCCCAAATGCTAGTAGTCTCGTCAAGAGTTAAATATGGGTCTCCACAGCCCGTATTCCTTCTAGATTCAAATCACAAAGCAATTATCTGAGACAGGACTTGGTTATGTCATCTTATCCCCACAGATTGCATGATTAGCTCTTCAGCTCTGTGTCAATCAAATTTTTCAAATCACCTACCTCACTTTGTTTTCTGTTTAAAAAACCCTTGCCAAGTTACATTTTAATTTGAATTACAGTAATCACATTTTTTTGATTTCAGAGTTAGCTTCCTGTGGGTAAAACACAGAAAATATTAAACATAGCAAGGGCATCGGGATTTGTGAATGCCAGAAGCAGAGCTACCTGCTGGCCTTCTTTCTCACTAACATCCACTGCTAACAGACCCAGAGCAATATGATCCTCACTCTAAGTTTCCACGGAATTTCAGCTCCAAATTCCTAACATCATATTATTCTATGTTCTTTAACGTCCATATACTCCTGGAATCATTCGGAAATCAGAAGTCATTCCAGACCCAAGCAGCTTGAATGCAGATCCTCCTTATTCAGAGACTATCTCCACTTAGAATTTCAAAACAGGCTGCAAAACCCTGCATCCATTCTCCGAACTTCCCACCTCTGAAATTCCACTGTCTCATGATGATTCCCAGTACCACTGCTACTTGTACCACCCCAAGCTAGAGATCTGCTAAAAGCAGTTCCTTCCTTATATTCTGCAGCTACAAAGAGATTTCAGAGATGTTAACTAGACTTGTCAAACAAACAAACAAAAAAAGGCTTACGCATGCTACTCTTGTTAAAAGTTGACTCTACTAACAAGCCTTTTAAGTTTCAATCTGAAAAACAATCTTTTTCTTCAGCAAAGCCAGGTTTCTATTTGAAATGCTAAGCATAGCAAATCTTAAGGGACTGAGCAGAGAAAGCATGAATCTCTAGCTCATGATTCTACCATGTTTGATGACAGTCTAGTACTTTTATTCCACTTCTAAGCACAACTCGTAACAGTCAAATCCTGTGTTCTGACCCATATAACTCTGCCCAGATTCTCCTAAATGTTACGAGCAAAATGTATACAGCCAAAACACACTTCTGTAACCAAGATGCTCCTTCGTACAACCAAGAAGTGCTGCAGCTCTCAGAGAGGACATTTCTCTTCATCTCTGAAAATTATACCAGCAGCCAGTGGATTTCTAGGCGCAATTACATGTATTAGAGTTTCACATAATAAAGCTAAGTAATTGCATCTTCAAAACCTCTATTGCAATGGGAAAACAAAGAAAACTATCTGAGGAATAGAAACTTGCATTACCCTGAATGCTAGTCAGGAGTGTGGAGAAAGGGTCTTTCCAGTTTAATTGAAAGCAGAAGCAATCATTGTATTTCACTCCTCAGCAGGCTGCCAAGCTTTTGCAAATAGGCCACACTGCCAAGCCTTACTCTCCCAGTCCGCTGACTGGGGATCAAATGATGTCAGGAAGGAAGTGACAACACTGAAACAACTTTTAAGAATTTTCATAGAATCTGATGCAGCTTCTCTCTTGAATTTCTCTCTTGGGAGTTTTGCAAGTAATGTAAAATTAAAATATCCACAACACATTGCTAAAGAACACAGCTATGGCTTATTTTTAATTAAGAAGTTGAGCAATAATTGCTTTGTATTACAAGCTGTTGGCACAGAGGCAACAAGGTTGCATTCTGATTCTCTCTAACGTGCACATTAAATTACAGATTGAAGAATATAGTTCCACCAATGCCTTTTTTTCCTAAACCTTTCTCTGCTGCATGCTGGCCAAGGTGAAAACAGGTTTTTTACTCCACTGAATATGAACACAGCAGCCCCTGTAAAGACAGTGTGATATGATTATTGTAAAGCTTCCTACTTAAATTTTTATTTTTATTTTGCAGGTTCTAAAAAGCATTACAAACTTATGGAGCAGTCCTATTGCAAAATTCAAGATAGAAAAAAGCATCAGTTCTTCTGGTGCCAGTAGTTGACTTACTAATTTTTACAACTATATGAAGGAATAACATCTACAAGATTAACAGTTTTATGTTTTTCAAGCTTGGTCCTATAGACTGCACAGAGACTACCAACACTATACCAGAATGCTGAAACAATATCCGATATTATCCGACAGGAAGGCTCTTTAATCAAATTAATTCAGATTGGTCTAGTTGTGACCCTGTCACACAGGCAGAAAGCTGAAAGTCCAAAGCAGTCAGAAATGAGACATTTTCAACATCTTTAATCGTGGTGCAGGAAAGTGGAAAAACAGCAAATTAGTTAACAAATCCTGCTAGACTGGATAGATTTGAGAATGTGGGGGAAAGACTTTTGGAAGCTAAAAATACATGTGCAAGAAAGATGAAAAAAGCAACCTTTAGAATACATGCACTCCATCTGGAGAAAAAATAATCCAGAACTATAGCAGATGAGAAAGACAGGGGTGCAGTGATGTGGCACAAGTCTGAAAAATGAGAGAGAAATTGTACAAAGTTTTCAAGGCACCATAACAAAAAATGAAAAAACTGTAAGTAAAGCGCTATATAAAAGAAAAAAAGCAGCTTGAGAATATCCTGTGGGGTTCTGGTACGACTATACTTATCACATTACGTACATTTAAACATATTCCAGACTGAGGAAAAAAGTAGCTATTTTGGAGAGAATTCAGTTGAAAAAAAATAAAGCTGGAAGATTGAATTACAAGAAAAGATGAAGGGAATACAAAGCATTACTTTACTAAATGGTGACTAAGAGCAAGGGTACAAGACTTTGGAGAGTGTAAGAGCATAGGGAAAGAAGATACGTTTGAAATGAAGATGATGAAATAAGCAGAAGACATTGCAACGGAAGATTCAGATGAAAGCTTACCGAATTAGCTAGTTACAAAAAATGTCTCCAAAAGGAATGGCTAGAAGCACAGCAACTGCAGTTTAGAGCAAACAAAGAATGGATGAGAGGAAAGAATCCTACCATAGCTCTTTATGGGAAGAGACAAGATTTTAGCTAATAGGGCTTCTCCATCTTAACTTACTATGATACATTAAGAAGACTGTAGGAAGGGACACTCCGTATCTGGCAGTGGAAACTATATATTTCACTAGGACCTGAAAATAACTGGGGAAAAAACAAACAAAAGAAACACCCAGTACCAGGGCATGCTAGACTGTTAAAAGGATCTAACAGGATACTGAATCCACATATTTAGTGATCTTATCATATCCAGACAGATTTCACAAACCATACCTGTTAACTAAATTGTGCTGTTTTCACAACTGCTCTTTAATCTTTCTGTTTCTTATCTTCAGAGACCCACACCAGCAGAGTAGCTCAGAACCAGGGCTAAAAACATGCTGACTTGGTTCACTAAAGAATCTTTATTATTGATCTTAACCTTGCCTCATAACATGCACCAGGTGATGAAGATAAACAAGAATTTTACATCAGCTGATAAAGTAGCTTGTGTAACAACATAGCTGAGATGACCCTCTATGAATCACGAGTACTCTGAAGAGCAACTACAGTCTGAAGTTGAATCAAGCCATTTGAGCCAGAGACAAGTCTCTCACCAGTGGTAGGCCATTAGTCAAATGCTTTAGTGCAACCCTGATATATTAGGAAAGCTCTCTCCTTTAAAAATTGGAGATATAAACAGAGGGGAAAAAAGCCATTCGGAGTGGAAACAATTCCACTATAATCAAGTTATCATCAAAAGTGAAAAGGTTTCATGTCCTGAAACAAAAGTCACCTGAATATATGGCATAAAATTTGTATCCAGGCCAAATTTCAGCTTCAGAAACCATCTAGTTCCACCTCCTCAACACTTTTTGTGCATTATTAACTGGACATGGCTTGTACCATCCTAAAGTATCACTAAACAGCTGTTGCGCTCTCCTAATGAACAAAGCAAGCAGTACATGTTCTCTTAACTCTCTTTGCTGGTTTGAAAAAAGATGAAGGTTTTCCACACATAATGAATTAGTCAGGGCGGGTCATAGTTCAGTTCCCCCAAAGCAAGAGTACAGAAGAATAATTCCATTCCTCAAAATAGGCCTACATATACATAGAAAGCTCACTAATAATTAGCCAACAAAAGCCTATTTGCTAAAAGCATGGTAAGCCTCTCCTTCAGTCTGCAAGTCCAATATGAAGCTTAGCTTCTACCCTTCTCGAAACCACTGGTGGCAACTCCCCTCAAAGTTAGCCCCTTTCAGGAATGTCAGGAAATAATTTAGAAACCTCAGCTGATAAGCTCCCTCAACAAGGCCAACCACAGTGCCACAAGATAAATGCCTATTACCCCCCAAAAGTACAGACCATCTACTAAATACTCTGAGTGACATTTAGACTTACGCTACCGCACACAACATTGAATATTTTTGTCGTCATATCTGAAACCAGAGTAGTTTCCCAATTCTGTTATATTTATGGTCTCCTGTCATGTTCGCATACCTCTGTGATAAATTCCTAGACGTGTTTATTATTTAGTGGGCCTGGAGCATGTTACTTTTTTGCTATCATAAATGAGTAACTAACCACTAGGCTAGAGCTAAATCAACACAGTATCACCAACAAAAACTTATGGAAACAGAATATACACATACTCACCCTCATAGAGGTTTCTCCACCATGGGGTTGTTGCAGCCTGAAGACTTGAGCAACCATGTGTTCTGTGGAGGGATGCAACAGGATCCGTCGGGAAGCCAGTCCCACCATTACATATCTGCCCATTGGAGACAAGCTCACGGAAATGGCGTTTGGGCCTACAAACAGAATAGCAGTTATTTCTCTCAAAGATTGACATTCCTCCTGACACCTTATCCTCACAGCTACTTCAACCCCTTCAGGCCTTCCCATAACATACAGCATACTAAGATCATTCTTATAAGGGACAGAGAAGAACGAAGAGACGTGCACAAGTACAAATTTTGCAAAACGTTTCCTTGCTGCAGGTATCTTCCTCTAAGATGATAAAAGCTCTTAAAAGTTCTTTAAGGAATAAAAAAAAAAAAATCTTGTAGCAGCTCCCCCCTACCAGCACTTCACGCATCCAGACAGTATCACAATTTTCTCCCCAGAATTAATGTATTTGTGGCTGGGGGTTGGCCAATAGCATATTTCCTGTGACTCCAATAGACAGATACTGATATTCAGACTGTGACATTTCTCACTAAAGGCTGATTTTGAGGTAACTTCTCACAGCCCCACCCACCGACCCTGCCTTCTTGCTGCATGCTTACCAAATCGCTTTGTATAAAGCATCTCGCCCAAGTTATGGGGTGCCAGAGAATACACAGCCAGTATCCCTTCATCGGGGAAGCCTCGTTGGCTGCTGGGAATGAAGGCTGCCAGCAGCTGCCCATCTGCAGAGATATCGCAGCTAGCATCGTTGTAAATCTTGCAGTTCTGAACAAGCACGTTCACGGAGGCTGAAGAAAGACAGGAAGAACAATTAAAGCACTCTGGTTCAACAGAGAATAAAGCAAGATTCAAACCTGATGCTGGAGTCAAGACAGTACGTGGAAACGGCACTCAGGACATTTAGCTTCCTCCAAAAGTTTATACCTGGATTAAATGTAAAACTTTCTCCAAAACGGAGATAAAACACCACAATGAGCCCAAGGAATGAAATCTGTTCATCTCCTGGAGCCTTCAGCCAAGAAATAGTGGCGATTGCATTTTATCAACCCCTTCTTTCTTGAGCATAACATCATCCTTTGCAAAGGACAGCACAGTTTAAACAAATCCCAAATTGTGACTCTTTGACAAACTCCAGCAGTGGTATCATTAGAAACAGTACACCTTAATTCATTTCCTCTTCTTGTGCGGAGCCCCTGAGTTCCACCTCCCCTTATCTCCAATAAACAGGAGGTAAGGGAAAAATTCCTCCCTGCAGATACAGGCATTCCTTTCTGATCGCTGATTTTTACACCGATCTTGGATAAAGCAACCAAGAAAGGACAGAAACTTCTCTAGCCAGTCCACCATTTAATTGCCCCAGTATTTGAGGCTCTTGCGCAATCAGTGAAGAAACTGTTTAGCATACAAGGCAGCAAGCAGCATTTCAGAAAAGAAGTTTTACTTTCAACTCTGCCGATGAGCTGCTGGGTGACCTTGAACAAACCTTTTCCCCTCTGTGCCTTGCATATGCAGCCTGTGAAGTCTTTGGACTATTACATCTTACTACAAACCCGTGATATTCCTAGTACAACGAGGTTCCACTGCTTTTTGGCATCATCTACACCAACAGCTTGAAATGACAAGACTAGAGTTATGGTGTTCACTTCCTCAGCTTAAGTTTAAAAGCATTTCAGTTTTTGACTAAAACTGCTCTAATTATTCCAGGAGATGTGGTGTTGAAACTGAATACGCTATTTTAGAGAGAGCGATTTCCAGATTCCAGTATTTTCAAAATCAAGAGTCTAGAAGTAATTATAAAAAAACAATAGAAATAAAGCTCACATTTGCAGTATAGAGGAATTGCATGCCGTTAAGACTGACAGCCCATCTCACACATTGAATCTGCAGCATCATGTGCAGCACTACCTTAGCTCTTATAGTCCAGGAGCTCTCTTCTAAACATTAAGACTATGCCCAGCCTAGAGGCAGCTTTGATTTGTTTGGCTAAATTGCATGAGTTTATGAAGGCACTTCTTGGGCTATACCCCTTATTAGTTTAGTAAAAAAACAGTGCCAAGAATGCTTTGTACATCTGAGAGTTTGAACTTCCAAATCAAATTGAGGCCGTACCTCAACATTTTAGAAAACTGGCACTGCTGCCAGGAGAAAGAATCCATGTCCCTTATTTCCAACACTTCTGTGAAAAGCTACATCCAAGATGTGATATGGCTGAAAAATTACTGACTAGTAATTTTGTCACATCTTAGCCAGAACCATTCCCTAACCTGGTATGCCCTATGGCCACACAGACACTTGCAGCAGCAGGAAAAGACACGATGGGAAGGGAGCCAGGACTGATCCTTCTTCCAGCTCTGTTGATTTAAAGCTGAACCTTAATCTTTAGTTTTTTTTTCTGGTCTAGAAGACATTCTTCCTGGGAACTGCTTTCCTATATGGTTAAGTATCAACTTCTACTGTTTCATTTAAGAAATTCCAATTTAAAAAAAAAACAAAAAACAACCAGATGAGGATAAGAAGTGGACTATTTAATTACATTCTGTACCAAACCACCTACACCTGTACTCTAAATTTACTCAGCCTTTTTTTCAGTTTCAGAGCTGCTGAAAACAGTAATTTTCAGCCTAGTATAAACAGAAAGGTGCTGAACAGAAAAAGGTAAATAATGTAGTCATTGCCAGTGCTGTAATAACCTGAAATACTTCTGGCCCTTCAAAGAACAGACAGCTCAAAAGATGACAAAATTCCTGAGTGCTTAGTCTAAAGCTAGTTGAACAGAAAGAACACAGAGTAAAAGTTAAGGACTGAACTACCTCAATTCAAGGAGGCAGAATTAAAATTTGCATTTCAGAATTAAAATTTGCATTTTTTTTTGATAAGCTTCACTGAAGTACTCTGCCATCACAAGAGAAGATAGGCATCCACACATGAACTACAGTATATGCAGTGAACTAGCTACAGGATACATGACAACAGGTTGCACTACTGTAATCCCCAAACTAGGATGATTTCCAGAGTTCTTCAGAGACTCATTTCAAAACCAGTCCTATTTATTATTTTTTTCAATTGGATAGACACAAGGAGTGGAGCTGGTTGGTGAATTCTGTTGATAAAGTTGGGTAACTTCACTAACAGAGCATGATCAGACCACAAATGGAGAACTGAAC
Source organism: Cygnus atratus (assembly GCF_013377495.2). Taxonomy (NCBI): domain Eukaryota; kingdom Metazoa; phylum Chordata; class Aves; order Anseriformes; family Anatidae; genus Cygnus; species Cygnus atratus. The sequence continues at coordinate 33,569,251 of NC_066366.1, forward strand.
TTCACAGAAGCATAAAAGAAATGAAATGCAAGACTTCTAGAAGTGTGTTAACACTTCTTAACTTCTGCTTTGTCACTTGGAAACAACAGAGGATCAACTTTGGTGATCATAGCAAGGACTGAGCCACCCACCCAGCATAACAGTGAACGAGATGGCAATCCTGAACTGCACTGGGGAGAACGTTCACCAGGGAAATGTCAATACTAACACAAGATTGTGCCGAGAGCACATGCAGGATACTGAGCACAGTTTTAGTTAACCATGTTCAAAAAAGATTAAACCCTAAATGATAGCAAATCCAGTAAATAGCTATAAAGATGACTGGGGGAAACGCAAGATTTATTTTATGGTTTAAAAAAGTGATTGAGAGGAAATGGGATTGCATTTAGAAAAAAGTTCCAAAAACATAAGTGCCAGAGAACATTAGTCATAGTTCTCTTCACAAATAGCATTGACAGGTGAGTAAGTGGGTAAAAGCAGCCATTAAGTTTAGAAATTAGATTTATTTATTTATAATCAGAGTAGTAAGACTGTAGAATAGTTTTTCAACAGAATTGAAAGTGGCAAAGAATTTAACTAATTTTAACACAGAATAAGAGGAGCTATAGGATGCGCTTGCCTAAGACATCAGGGAACTAGGCTCAGTGGTTAAAGGGTCACCTTTCTGATCTATTTCTTTGGAGTTGTACTCTAATCTGCCATGATACTAAAAAAATTAGAAAAAAGGGGATGGGGACTTACTGAACAGGTGAGCATGAGGATCCTTCCAGCCAAACCTGCATTAACTACTTAAGAGAGCCAAGCAAGAAGGCTAACAACAAATTGAAAATACACATTACACAGGAAGAACATCTGCCAGAGATACAACTATGAAGCACAAAAGCCTGCTCTCCAAAACCTTCCAATTATTCAAAAACAAAAATCTAATCCAATTCCTTGCTTTGGGATCTAAGAACAATTCTGTCTCATTCTTATTCCTCTAGGTATGTAAATTATTGTTCTCTATCTCTGAGCTCAGGATAGCTTCCATCAGTTATCCACAGTTTCTCTACTTCTAATATTGAGCATCAAATAGTAGCATGTTTGTATACTTGCCTCACCAGACCAAAGATATGGGTGTCATTTAGCCCAGGAAACCTTCTGTACTGACCAACTCCTGGTGCAAGAAATTTTAGGGGGGGTCAGATACCAATTTTTCTGGGCACAGGCAATGTTTTTTCCTTGTTCCTGTAGCTATTGAAAAATCGTAGCCTAGACAATTCTTACCTCTTCATATGTTTTTCAAGTTGTTTTATTTTTAAATAAAATGCAGCTTTGTACATTTGTAATTTTCATAAGGTAAGAAATGCTTAAATTTCTTCTGCACCTTTTACAGACTCAGAGACATTACCAGGTCTTGTATATATCTTTGCAGTTCAATGGTCAAATTTCTCCCTCTCTAGGTCTCTAATCCTCCTCCTCATGTAGCTTTAACTATGACCTTTTAAAGCAATCTCTGTTTTGGGTCACCATTCACCAGTAGTCCATTTATCACATAGCACGTATTTTCTACCTTTGTGTGTGTTTTTTTTTCCTTCCTCTCCTCCTCCAGCACAGCACACAGAACAGTGGCTTTTGGTAAGCTCTTCACAATGATGTCCAACATGACTGCATGTCTTGTTCTTTTTAAGGTTTAATGCATATGCTGAATGCCTCTTAGCAAAACAGATTGTGAGCTCCCCTGCCAGAAGTGTACTATCTTTCCCCCTTGATGTGTGTCTGGAACACGAAACATCACAGATGCAAGTTGCACTGAATGAGGAGAGTAATCTTTATTTCAGTCTTTCAAGATCTGATTCACACTGGCATCATGGTTCTTCGCTCCTTCCTCACTTGCAAAAGACAAGGGAATTAGGTAGCGCTGACACCTAGAACCAAAGGAGCTTACTCTGCCAGAAGAACAACTCTAAAAAAGAGGGGTGGAGATCTCAGCAAGGTTTCATCTTAAGGAACAGCATCTAAGAGACTCCCAAGTCATGAGGAGGACCAAGACGTTTATGTGTTTGACAAAGCCACAGGCTATTTGATTTCTTTGAGTCTGAGGCCCAATCTACGAAAACAAAGCCAATGCAGAAGATTTTAGGGGAAAACTGCTATTTTTGGAAAACCAGTTGCAACAAGGCCACCCTTTCATCTCTTGTTTTATTTTGTTGTTAATGCAGCCATCAAGCTGACAGAATAGATCAAAAGAAACATCAGAGAACAAATTAATCAAGCTCTTGTGCCAACTTGGAGTGCTGACACCCACAGCATAATCCCGGTTGAAGCTGGGGAAGGCCCGGAAGGCCAGCAGGACCAGCACTGCTTGCCAGAGATAACCCAGCACACAATGGAGGGTACAGGCTTCCATCCTCTCCTAGCCACCCTTATGGGTGGTGCTTTCTTAATGCAATTTTTTCCTTCTAAGTTTTTCTGCATCACACTGTAAATCAGCAAGCAGTGACCAAATCACCTTCCTGAAGTCCCAGCTGGTGTTACAGCAGAGGACAAACTCCTGACTTGTGACTGAACATGGAAGAACTAGATCAGTTCAGCCACAGTGGTTAGAAATTGAAGTAATGAGCAGTGAGTACTACGAGAAACTATATTCAAATGCTTCAAGAGCCAAAGCCTTCAAATATTTTACCTGTGGAAAGGGAATATTCTACAGTGTTCACTGATTCAATACTTACCTGTTAGCTGCGGGCAATTTTAAGGATCTGAGGGAGTGATAGCAGCAGCACCTACTAGAATAATATTAAATAAATGGCTAGGGATAGCTTTGTTCCTGCTCCCAAATAAACTCCCCAGCCTAATGCCGACACGACTGACAGTTACAATCGAAGGCTGGGTCATATTCATTTTGAAGTTAATAAAATGAAAGCTTGCAAAAGGAGAGAAGAAATCTGAAGCTATCTTCTTCTGTCTTGTAAATAGCAGAGGAAGATAGGCTGGAGGGTAAAATCCCCCAGGTCCCTGCAGAGCCATCTCCCCAAGACTTGTTGGAGTCCCCTTCCGTGCTGGATGTAGTGTCAACGAGATCCTTGCCCTGGAGCCAAGTCCTGCGCACACACGGAGGTCACAGCCCAGGGGCTCTGAGGGCACCGAGGTTGCAGGGCTGCGCTAATCGCACCGCTGTCACTTGCTCAGGCGTATTGTTTCAGTGGAAAACATCCTATTTCCAAACTACCTTCTCTTTGTTTAATTGTAACAGGAAGAAGAGCTGCTCTGAGATGGAGGTTGGCCACAGAACCATTCCTCTGAAAGTGGAGCTGGCAGGCAGTTCCAAATTTCAGCTGCATCATCTCATCTGCCTTCGCTCCCAAACCACTTGTGGCTCAAGTCTGTCCCAGGAAGTGCAATAGCACCCTCTTTGTAAGCAGACTCTCTCACATGACCATCTCTGATTTACAGAAAATGATGGAAAAAAAAGGAGATATTGAGGTCAAATGCTTTACTGGGAAAATAGTTTGTGTCCGAGACCACAAACAGTCTGAAAAAAATCCTCCAATCCTCCATTCCACTGTCATACACTTAGTTTTGCAATATCTCTGCAAATTTTTGCACCTGGAGCAACATTTTTACCAAGAAGCACATTGAAATAAGCATGTTTATTCATGGAGGCCTCGTTATATAAAACTAGGCCTGGCACTTAAAAACATAGATCAGCAGCAGCACTACCAAGCATCAGGCTATGAAGGGGGAATATCAGTAACCCTAAGCTACATTAATGTCCTTCTTGTTTGGCAAAGCTGCAGCTTGCCTTTGTTTGGTGCATGTGCAAGCTTGGTAAATGCCTGTTTGAGGATGAGCACAGCTGCTCCACATTCATACACCCTTACTAGACCTTTGCAAAGGGAGATAGGGCTAATGACCTAGAAAAGCCAGATTTGGGCTCAACATCTGAAGTGAAAACACAGTAAACCCAAACATTTCCAAAAGGTCATAAATCAGGATGGACAAGCCAAGTATTACAAAGTGGGGTGTCAGAAGATCTAGTGATGGGCTTGTAACAGGAACCCTGCCTGCAAGAAGGGCATAATGACAGAGGCATTAGCCCAGTATCCAGCTATTCGGAAGAGATTTCAGAATGGAAGTGTCCTGGTAGAGGAGAGGGAGAAGACTGAAATACTAATGCCTTGAACAGCAGATGGTCCTCATTTTCTACAGAGCTCCATAAATTATAAACACCTTGGGCATTTTTTTTTTTCAAAAGAAAAAAAAAAGCAGCAGCCAGCTCCTCAGCAGCCAGATGAGGCCAGAAAACCTATTAGCTGCTGCACCACTCTTCAAATACTTTACAAGCTTGCAGATAAGTCCCCAGGAATCTAAGTCAGCAGCAAGATGCTTCCCCCTCTGGTCTTAGCTTTATTCTGCTCCTGGTTCTGGACGGACCATGGAAAGTATTGCCACCACATGGCAAAACTTTACCTTGTACACTGATCCTCAGCCTACAAACTTATACTAGCACTACAGTTTGGCACTTAACAGGACACGTCAAAGCACTGGCACATTTAAATTCAATGAAATATTATGCTTTCAAAATGACTCTGCATGCTCCTTACCATGAGACAGAATGCTTCTCAGACAAAATATAAAGCACCTTTCCCCTGTATAACATCAAGGGCTATCTTCTAAAATCAGGACTTTGATTTCCCGCCAGGCTATAAACATCACACCACAATATTCTATAAAACATGAAGGAAGGATATGAGACAAACACCAGATACTTTGTCTGGAGGAACGACACAGTAAGAAGCAGCTTTTTGTAATGGGACGGGCAACTGCTAACTTTCCCCTAGCTACTCTGATTTCCCAGCCTCTGGGACATGAATGGCCCCTCCTAGTTCAATTCTCTGCATTTCTGCTGCTACAGTGTCACTGTATGTGCTCCTTTGGTGTTTATTTATTTATTTTTATTAAGCAGCAGGACAGTACTCTAGAGACAAGTCTTGGTGGATATGTAATTTTTGGAAATACAGAACAGACAGAGCTTAGTCTGGCAGAGGTTTTCTGCTTAGTTCATTTCAATGGCTATCTGTAAAAACAAAAGATGTAGAATCACAGAATGGTTTGGATTGGAAGGGAACTTAAAGACTTTCTGCAAACAGAATCCCTCTTCCCCCTAAAAAGAAGTCAAGCAATAAATTTCATATACACATAGAGACGGCCTACATTAAAAATCACTGTACAAACATTCCTACCTATCTTCTATCTTATTGCTTCATCTCAGGCTGCCACAAACATTCCTGCAGCAGTGCAGCAAGCTATATCAGGATACCATTCTGGGTTAAAAATAGCCTTTTTAGTAATTTTAGTTTTAAATCCCCCCAAATGTCATTTCTTGATCAGCTGACTACAAGCATCAAATATTCTTGCACCAGCGTAACAAGCCTCTTCCAGTGCAAGAGCTAGCTTATGCCAGCACAGAACACCTGTAAAACTATGGTCTAACTTCACAAAGGGAAGGGAAAGGAAAAATACAACCACAACCACCACCCCCACAGTAATACTGCTCATTCTTGACCCGGAAGCGTCTTCCACATGAGATATGGAACAAATCATTGCTTTTGCAAGTGGCTAGAAGCTTACAACACTGTTGTAAGCAACAGACCAGGACCCCAATTATCAAAACACGTTGCAGCACTTTAACTTACAGCAGTATCTCTAACTTGGAGCATCCAGACCCGATTTATTAGCAGGTTCTAATGCCAAGGTATAAAGACAATAAATATGTCAATCAGTAATCCCTCTAGAAACTTGTTGGCAAAAGAATGAGTGGATGGGAGACAGATTTTTTTTCTACAAGGATTATATATTCTCATGAGATTGCTAACAAAAAGCCCAACTTACACAAGGATTTGCTGATCGCAAGAATACGCAAGATAAACAGGGCAGTAACAGATCTGAATGCATTTTGTTCATGTCACCTTTCACAAAAGGCGAAGTATTTTACAGTTTCCAATACAAGACAAATAATCCAAGCCCTGCAATATATAGCTACCTTCCAAAAATCTTACAGATTATGGCAGCTCTAGTTAGTGCAGACTTAAAAGAAAGTAACAGTGTCCTTTCCAACTTACCATTGCTGATTTCAGGCAGGTCAAACTTTGTGAAGTCCCACCACTGGAGCCGGTAAGTTGTGTTGGCAATGTTGCTGGCCACAGCTGACTGTCCATCCCCAATCACAGCACCTACACAAAAGGGAAAAATAATTATCAATTTAACCCCCAAGAGATAACCCAGAAAACAGCTCGTGTGACAAAACGATAAAAAGCTTTTCAAAATCCAAGACATAAAATTCTAGGTTCTTAAAGAAACCTTATTTACAGAAATGGTAACACCTAAATAAGCCGCAGAGCACAGGAAATTAATAGGAATGCACTTCCTTGCAATGTATTTCTGAAAGGAAAAAAGGTTGATAAGCAATATTTGCCCAGGTTCACAAGGTAGAAATCTTAATCGGATTCATTTGGTCCAAGTCTATACTGTTTACCAGTGCTAGTAAAGATGTATTTTCACAGACGTAAAGTTTTCTAGTGCAGCTATGAAGGGCAAACTTGTTGCCCTGTCAAATCACACACATCTGAGGTCATATTCCTTGCTACTGCTGTAAACTCAACTCAGAAGGATACAGTACTTGCCACACAGTAAGGATTATAATAAAATATTAGCAACTCCATCTGAAACGAAGGTGAAATTAGAGCCCACTAGAGAGCCTAACCTATGTCCCTGATACAGGTAACTCCTTTTTGGACCCTCTGGAATAGCATAAGAATACCACAAATGCAGGCTGTGGGCTTAGGTAATCCATATATTCAGGGAAAGCACAGAAAAATTACTTGCGTAAGGAGAAGGGTGGTTACTTCTGCCTGGTAAGGAATACCTAAGAGCTGGCCTCAGGATTCTCCTGCCTTTACTGTTCTGGGTGGCCCAAGCTACAGCAGGTAGGGACTGCCCTGACTCCAGGCAAATGACATGCCCCTTGCTAACCACCCTAGGATTTGGGCAGCAGCCCAAAGCACATGGCTAAGCAGAATGCTTCAGAAATAGCACAAAGAACAATTTTCCAGGCAGAAAGGGACTGCCACTGCTAACTCAGTAGGCATACATGAAGAAAGCCCAGAGGCATTAAATGCAATCCCTATGGAGACAAGTGGAGAAAAGAAACAGTTTTCCCTTTATAGTACTGGAGTCAAAAACCTAGTGCTATTTCTGGTCTCTAAGGCCTTCAGATACATGCAGTCCTTGTATTACATACACACGCTGACACCCAGAGACACTCATGGTAAGAGAATTTGGTAAGGGAGAGCAAAATAAGATTGTCCCCATACACAAATGGGGAAAAGCACAGCCTCCAGGATTCAGCAGGCTGGATATAGGCATCTCTAAACTGTCTCTGATGGGAAGCATGCAGAAGAGTCAGTGGCTTCATTCTCCCAGAAAGACTGCCTCAGGACTTTGCTGCTCCAGCAGCATCAGTGGAAGAGCAACGCTGGGACAGCTGTGTTACTGCACCCAGCAGGTAAACTGCCCATGCAGAGCGCTAAAAGCTGGCTAACTGCTAGTAAATTACACTGATGCAGAGGAAGATGAGATGACCAGGGTGGCTGGATTTTTACTTTCTTCATCAAATCCAAGCAGAACGCTCAGGACTGTAAAACAAAAACGGCCTGAAAATATACACACAGATGCACACATTTTCTCTGCAGAGTAGAGAACAAGGGGATCAGGGCCCATTTGGGAAGCAAATCCTAGACCAGTGCTGATAAAGACACCAAGAAGACTCCTGCTAGTCTGCTTTTCATACATCAGCTGTTTCAAGTCCTGATTTTTGGTTCTGGAGAAAGCTCAGAAATGCGCCAAGAGCCAGATTTCTGAGCAGGCAGCTTTATGCTGTGTATTCAGCTGTGCCAGGCCTGCAGCGACTGACAGACCTCCATTGTGCATCTGCTCAGCCTCTGTATCTGCCCCTGACAGATGCTCACGTATCACTGGGAGAGCAAAAGCAAGAATACTTCCTTCGCTCTCGCACATGCCCAAGGCCTCGTTCTCCATATCCCCCCAAACAAAAGGCTCCTCTGAACAAAAGAGATGTACTGGAGAAAGCAGACTCAATGCATTAATGAAATTACATTTTGCAACCAGAAGTGGAAGAAGGACAATTAAATTTTGTGTTCCTTCAGCTTTAAAAGTCTCCTCATTACAAGCTCAGGGCTGGTACACAAGGGCAGCTCTTGCTGTGTTGTCTCTAACCACCAGATGGAGAACAAAAAACTAGGTCCTGTGCTAATTTTGAGCAGTGGGACCTGCAGCACACAAACAGTACCTAGCATCACTGACTGGGTAACAACGGCCTCACAGGACTAAGGCAAGGAATTACTTTGCCAAGACAGGCAATGGAAGCACTGCTCAGGGCACATAATTGCACAATACTCATCTTCTTACTAAAGACCAGCATCACAGGGTCATCACCTGTTTTGCAATGATGATAATCTTTGTAGGCATAGCCAATAATATACAAACTGGAGAATAACATATCCTTAGGAGAGTAATCTTGCAGTCCCGCTGCATCACAGAAGCCTAGCAACATCACCCACTGCTCCACAAACAGCAAGTCATCTGGCTTGCACAAATGTCGCACAAGTACTATCAAAAAGCTGTTGGCAAATGCTTTTGAAGTTTTCCTGTAGAGATTCTGGTCTTCCCTTCCCCTGGAACCTTTGGGTGAGTCATGGCATTCAGCTGAACCTCACCCCCTTGCACCTCCCAAGACATCCATGTCCTACAGGAAAAGCTACCAGAGGAAAGCAGCAGCTCCTCTCCCCATCTAGAGGACATTACTGAACAAATTCCAGAGCCAACAAAAGCCACCAACTAATGCTAGTGCTTCCAGGAACAAACACCTTTATCAAGGAAGAGGAGGGAACAAGGTTCACAGAAAACTGCAGGTTCAGAAGGATTTGGTCCATTTCTCAAAGGATCCAAACCATTGAGCCCAACACGAATGGCAGTTCGATTATCTACATGTTTTAAGTAATTACCTCCACTTACGCTAATTGTGTAATTGAGAACTGTAATTATTAAATTATATCTAGTTACATACAACAAGAGGGAATAACATTTGTATCGTATCACAAATCCTGCCAGAAGCCTCCCACATGCATGCACGCACTGTCCTACAGTAGAGACAATTAAAAGCATGCAAACATTTGAGACATTTAATTTAGGGAAGAAAATAAACCACAGTACACAATTACGCTATCCTAACCTTTTTTGTTTGCTTTTTCCATTGGTTGATAGGGACAACTTGAAACCACAGTAGAAAAACTTCATGGAAATGTTAAAACCCTCACTACAGAGCCTCTGTTCACTGGACAGCTCCAGGACTTTTTCTCAGCTGCTTTGCCCAGTCAGGATTTCAGTCTGGGCAAGAGACTAAGAAAGTGCTGTTGCCTCTTAAGACCTAGTGTAACTTACTAGAGGCAAAAATCACACCCCAGCTTCTTAAATCTGGGCAGCGTAAGATCAGCTCTTATAAGCAACAGCTCTCACCAAGCGCCTGACAGTCTACCCTGCTCCTTGGATCCTCCATTGTTTGATGGGACCACAAGTGACTGCAGTGGGTACCCGAGGGTCTCAGGCTTGTCATCACCATGAACAGAACGACCTTTTTCTGAAGAGATGTAGATTTCAAAATGCTGAAAGCCAAAGTGAAGGCCAATTGAAATGCAGTGAACGTAGGTTTGATTGGCAGCTTTCCTGCGTCTGTCTATCACTGCGTAATAAACACTGGGTGATGGCAGAAATGAAGATAAATGCTTTCAGCAGCACCCCCTTCTCCCCCCACCGCCCTGATCTCCACCCACCCCCACTCAGCACATGACAGGAGAGTTTAAAGAGTGGGGGGAAAAAAGTCTTAACAAAGACTCAAAAAAAAAAAAAAAAAAACACACCAAAAATCTTTTCTTATAGGCCACCTACACGTGACAGTTATTTATCCGTCAGTCTCAATCCCCTCAGAGGGTCCAACTCATCTTGGCATGTGGAAAATGAACCTTTGTCAGTCAGCTATTGCTCATTTATGAATCAAGCCAATATCTGAGTTTAGACTGAAAGGGAAAAAAAAGAGAGGTGCAAACCCACTTTCCACGGTACTCTTTTGGTGAAGAGCAGGATACTTCCAGACTACTCCTATCAGATTCTCAGAGAATGAGCTAATACTCTACAACTACACAGGCTCTGGGGTACAAGTTTCAAGAATGTGGACCATCTATATATTACGAAAATTTCTCTGCCATAAACTTAACAGAAAGTGGAGTTTATTTTTTTTTTTCTCCAGACTAGACCTTTTCCTCAAGTTTTTACTGTCTGGCAGATTCCCTCACAGTCAGAGAAAAATTTATTAAGATGCTTAAAGATAAGGCAGACGCCTTTGAGGAAGTTGGCAAAGTCCCTGAGCTAATTTGTGACTCAATTTGAGACAGTGATTAGGCCCTGGTATAAAACTCCCCCTAGATCAGTACTTGCATCTTTAAGCATGAGTACCTTTGAGAAGTAATTACCTCTTTATGTGCCCATTTGTAACTGTAGCTAATGATGCTGAGGTTATTCAACACTTGCAGAAGGGATCTGTCACAGATGGCAAGTTTTACATTTACTGGTCCTAGATTTACTATAAACCAGCCTCCAGGAAGCCCAAGACACAGGACAAGCTTATTTGATAAACCAAAGATAAAGCTCTTTGCTGCAAGAATATATTGGATTTCCTCAACCAATTTGGAAGCAATTTGAATTCAGCTGCAATATGACTACTGATCACTGGACCCTCATCAACTACTTGGAGTTGTAGCAGCTTTTTGCACATCTCTGACCTTATTCTATGCTGCAGCCTGGCTTTGGGGACTACCTTTGATCACAGGAAATATATTCAATCCTGAACATGATTTTGACAAGTCATGGCAAATCTTTATTCTAGGCTACCATGAAGATGTTGCCTTTGAAGTGGTGGAGCTAACTATCTGTTACTGTGCTAACGTTGTATAAACAGTATGCGTAGCAACCTAGAATTTTCAAGGATTCATTTTGCTAAGTAGCCATTTGAAGAGACCCTTTCAACTTACCAGCAAGCTTTAAATAGCAAGCCAGCAAAATTATTTTCAAGAATGGATGCACAAAATGTTACTGAGGGTAGTTCAGCATCTGCTAAATGCTGAAGGGATCCTGGATTCAATGATACTAACTAAGAAAGCCCCAGAGAGGTCTAAGCTCTCTGAAGGCTAAACCCTTCAAAAAAGCTATTATTTTTTCTTTACCACAGATGTATGAAATAAGAAATGCAGTTGTCCACTCACGCTCATTCTTATTGCAAAATTTTCTTCTAATAGGGGCAACACTTAGCGTGCCCAGTTTCACAGCCCTAATCGTGAATGGGAATGTGAGCAGGCCTCAGCTGCAGGTAGCAAAGATGAATGTCCTCAGTCAAGTGCCCAAGGGCTTTATTCACATTGTGAACAATGCAAGCATGACACGGGAAAGAATTTTCCTGTCACAAGTTTCAGACTTCAAAAAGAAATCAGTTTATTTGCAAGGAACACAAAGAGTAAATGAACAGATGCACTGCCCAAAGCTTCTATCCCTGGTACGCTCATGGTGGCTCCTTGACATCCCGGCATCAGAGACGTTCCTCTGTCTGATCATGCAACAACTGATACATAAATGCATAAGGGAAGTGTCTGTCTTTGACTGTAGGATCTAGTTTTCCCTCAGGCAAACTAGAAGATATTAAGGTCCTTTTCAAATGCATTCCCCTCTTGTCCAAATTGTTTGCACTTCATCAATCAAGCTGATAATTTTCTCTTCAGTATAGAGAACTCACTCTTTTCTCCTGTTGTTCACCCCACATAGATGTGCCTGCTCGTGTCACTCTGCTACACATTAAAGTTGGAAAACCAACTATGAAAGAGTATAGTGAGTTTCCAGAAACAGCAAGAGCTCAGCCAACAATATTCACGTAGATTTTCTCAGACCAGGAAAAGCCCTGTACTCTCCAGGGTGACAAATAAGGTATCTTATCATAGCCTTTGAATATAAACATTGGAGCAAGCCAATGTCACTGCTTAGGAAGCACTCATCCTCCTCAGGGTGACCGATAACAAACAAGCAGTTTCACTTCCTTCCTATAACTACACCTCCACGCCCTCAGCTACTGTTGGCGATAGATCATAGTCTCAGTCTCCCATGTGCTAAAAACTTTCTGTAGCCCTTTAATATCACACATACACCGTTGAAAAATAATAAAAAACTAAAGGAATTCTTTCTTTCTACCTCCTAAATTACTACTGATCATCACCTCAAAGACAGCCTTAGCCACAATGAAAGTCTGTCAGGATTTACAGCAATTTTTTCACGCTGTTATCAATCTTACAAATAGAAAATCTCCTGCCATCAGGAAAAATGTAGGTAATGAGAAATACCATCTGAATTGTGAGCATACCAGTGTCTTCCTCAAGCCTCACCATAGTGATGAGTGGAGAGCAAGACGATTGCTCAACAACTTCTAGAAAGGTGAAGGGATGAATGAGACGGTGAGACTGACTTTGGCAACAGAAGCGAAAGTAATAGTTGTATCTTGTTACTGATATGTAATTATTTAGTTTGTGTAGATTCATTGCCTCAGAGGAATATTTCATTTGCAAGGTTTAAAAGTTTGTTCTTGCAGGGTGGTTGGTACAATTCACCAGAGAACAGACACATTAAATCTTGCTTGCAAGTCTTAGCGGTGCTCTTACATTTGTACAACTCAAAGCTTCTAAGTGCAATTTTCTTCTTTATAAGAAAACTTTTGTGAACAGGGACTTTATAGTGTTTGTTTTTCTCATTTGTCATTTATGATGCTTTTAGCTGCAGTGGAGAGGAATTTCTATAGAAAGGTTCTACTATGTGAGTTACTTTACATCAACAGCACACATGCATACATGTATTTTTAAGAGCAACCCCCCCCCCCCCGTTTCATGGCAGTCCCTAAACACTTGGAATTCCAATACTTCACGCCATTCCTAAGGAAATGGAGGTGCTCCACAAAACACACAGGTGGAAATAAATGTCAGCAGGCTAGAATGTCAAGTGAAGTGTTCCTGCAAATAGAGATGCTGCATCATTAAAAGAGCTTGACAGTAAAAGGTTATGGAAACCAAAACAAACATCTGCCACTGTTGGTGACAGCCATCACAAGTTGTTTAAGAAGTGGGTGGGCATGTAAGCTCCCCCCCCTTTTTTTTTCTTTCCTCCATTTGGGTCCCTTGCTGGGAATAAGAGTCAAGGCTGGAGTCTTCCAATCAGCAAGCTGTTGGAGCCATTAAAAGAAGCATCTGTAGACAGTGTTGCTTGTTTTGAGACCATTTCTGTGTTTCCATGTGACAGCAGCATGTGTCAAAAGCATGCCTCATATTAGCATATGATTCAAGCAGCAAAACGTGTTTCCTACAGCATAGGCTTTTAGGGAAAATATTCAAGCACTAAAAATACATTCCAATCTGCACTTTATTTCATCTAATGTTTTGTTTCAACTGTCTGCATATTTTCAGCTTTTTAGATGGTTTTGTCTGTATACGTGAAGAAGCCCTAATAAAAAAACACCGAGTAAAGGGTTGGAGAAAGGGGTTTACACTTCCAAATGAGGCCAGGACAAACTGCTAGACGAAAAGGCAAAAGAAAGCAGAACTTTGCAACCTTCAAAGCAACATGTATTTTCTTTCTTCACCTGTTTGGGCCGATGCACAAGGGCATGTTTACAGCTCTCCTCCCTTCTACATTTCCCCAAACAGTAGGTAGCTCTGGAAGCCAAAACGTCACATCTCTCCTGCCAGAGTCTGAATTTCCTGAAATCCCTCTGAAGGTGAACCAGCAAGGTCTCAGGAGCTAATCTGTGCCGTGTGTCACCCCAGCTCCTCCCTCTGCCAGTTCTGCCCCGTGCACTGCCTTCACTCTTCTCCGTCGCCAAGTCCCTCGCATCGTTTCCAAGCCCTTCATTAAAGGCTGTTGGATGCCTGCTTTTTAACCTTCACATCTGTGTTTATTCTCTGCACAAAAACAGAGCGAAATCTGTGCCTGGCAGGCAAGTCTTTTTTGTAAAACGCCTTTTTCTTTCCCTTTCTGACTTTTCAGAGCATGAAATGTGACTGCTAATCCTAATTGCCTCGGATGGAGAGCCTTGCAGAGACCAAACAAAGGGGCAGCCTTCCGCCAAGGAGCGGGGCTCTGCGCAGGCCGGATCAGCCACCAGGCTCTAAGCTCGCGGGTCTCCAGAGTTCCCGCACATTTTGCTACATTTCTGAAGAACACAAGGACAAAATTCCCCATGTAGCTCTGCTGGAAAGAGGGCCTTGCTTTCCTGGATGGCTCTCCAAGCACAAGAGCCCATGTGAGCTCATGGTGCTGGGTGACTGAAGCACTGGTTGGGCTGAGTCCTCACATATCGCTTGATATTAAGCTCACTTGTGTGACAGAGGCTAGAGCAGTATCAGGCTAACCCAGCCTTGCCAGAATTGCTCTATATGGGTTTAGCTAATTCAGAGCTCCTCCAATTTCTTAAGATTTTCTTGTAGGGACTGACACACCTGCCAGCTTTCTCTCATACTCCACACAGGTTATACCTCATCGTCGGCTCCGTAACTGATAGATTTGTGTGGCCGCACTTCCAGTTCACACCACTGAACTCCTCTCCTGAGCAGAGGCTCAAACAGTGTTACAACAGCACTCCCAGCAAAGCAATGTAGCTGTGCCAACAGATAGATGCAGAACCGATGTAAAAATATCGGGTGAACTGCTTTTCACAGAGAATAGCCTTTTTCCTTGTGAGTGCGCATTTTAACTTCGTGAAATCCTATTAATGCAAACAAATCAGCAAACCCAATGTCTGCTACCGCCTCTGCAGCTCCTACGGCAAGAACGCGTGCCTAGCACAACTTCAAATGCATTCGTGGCTTATGCCAAAACCCTCAGCCGCAGTGGAAAAAAACTCAGCAGTACCTTCATAGAGCACGTAAATGCCTTATCAACCACCCCATTGTAACAACATAAACTTCCACTAATCCAAAAGGCATTATGTTCCACAGAAGGGTCCAAATTCCCGAGATTTAACTGTATATCAGTACAGCACAAAGCTTCCACACTGGAGCCACTTTTCGTTGTGGGAATAGCAGCAGGCAGTAGTAATAAAAGCTCCAAACACAGAAACACATTCAAAGCCTTGCACTCATCAGTGAATGGAAGTCTTGCAAAGACTCTTACTATCTTTAAACACATTTCAGGACTAGCGATATTACAGCATAAACCCCGAGCACCCAAACCTACAATGAAAGTGCTGTGTCAGCTCAGCGACACGAACAGAGCTACCATCACAATACCAGGCAGTAAGCTAAACATGCTCAGTGGTTGATTACATTTCACAGTCATAATATCCTGTGACCAGGATAGGTCTGCTGAGGAAACGCTTGCCTGTTCTGAATGTGTACTCATAGAGGGAGGTTAAGATGAAAACACGTGTCCTTGGAGAAAAACGCAGCTCCATTAATAAGAATGCAGGTCCTGACAACTTAAACAAACTCCATATAATAAACTAACAAAGTGTCTTAGGGGAAATGAATTGCTGACAGGTGGCATTTAAGAAACATATTTTAAGAAACGAGCTGTGCTCATTAAAGGCCTCCATTCAGGCTGGTGGGTCCTGTATAGTCACTATGTCTGCAAACAAGCCAGGCACTCGTCTTGCTTTGGGAATACGAAACTGGAGAGACATCACTAATGGAGCAATTTGTGAGGTATCCCCACCTGAAGAGAAGGCAGGACAGAACTGAGAAGCAAGCAAGTGGGCTATTTTCTGGATAAAGTGGTGAACAGGGAGACAACCAAGAAAAGCAGAAAATGAGCAAACTGAGAAAATGTAAAACCTAACAAAAGTTAAACTACTGGGAAGGCAGTTTAAAATTAAAGCACAGTGAGACAGAAAGGAGGAAATCCAACCTGGAAGAACACAATGAGGAGACCACATTGCTCCAGCTGGGAAAGAACAAGGTAAAAGAAACCTGCAGTAAACAAAGTACTTGGCTCTTGCAATGTTTTGAATACTTTCTGATGAAGGAAGTTCTGAGGGTAGTTTGGGGTGATCTAGATGACAGCAATGGAAATGAGACTCCTTCCTTATTGCCATTAGATTCAATGCACAAAGGAGGTTCCAGCATACCAGTGAAAACAGCAATCCGTGCAGAGATTCATGTTCAAGGGGCAATCAAGATCCCTGAGCAGGGCTGACAAAGCACACCGGTCCACATGCTAGTGGACTGTTACACGAAAGTAATGGCACAACGCTGAAAACAAAGTGACTCAGCATCACTCCAGCTCCCAGAAGGCAGCAGGACTTGACCTGCTGGAGTTCAGCTAAGTTCACAACCTTGCAGTGACTTCTGTAAATCAGTGCCACAGCTGAGTGCAACCCAGACAGGTCCAATCCACTGCAATTACAAAAGCAACTACAAGATCAGAAGAGACTGACACTTTATCCCATTATTTTAAGGAGTATTAGAAATCAAACTCAAAGCCACAAAGAGAAAAACCAAGACCTAAGCTCAAGGCAGAAGTACACCACAGCTACTCAGCGTGCAGGCCCAGGGCCGCACGATGGATGGATACTGCAGATAGGTTTTATTTCTTTCTAGGGCAGACTTGACCTTAATCCAACTTGAATTAGTTCATAATACTTCCAGAGGACACAGGCAGACCTGTCCAAGAAACTGCTATCCAGTGTAATCACCACAGCTACTCCAACACTTTTTAAAGCAAGAGTGGAAGGAAATTCAGACAGTGAAAATGGGGCAATTGCAATTTACTTGCTTGTTGTAAAATTTTATATTATACACAATTTAGTGCAAGCCATGCTTTATTGGAGACAGGGGTCATGAGCTAAAAAAACTGTGGTGAGAGGCTCACAGCAGCAGAGCCAGAGGTCCAGCTCCTACCAGTCCAGAGCATCAGCACTGGCACAGCCTAGATGATGAGGAGCACTCCAGGTCAGCCTCTTGGTCCTAGGACTCAGTGTAACGGTACGGTCCTACAAAGACAACTTTATTGGGCCTCATGGGTCAGAGGGACAGCAGAAGGTAGGCAGTAGCTCACTAAAATCACAGAGGTGGTGAGACTGATACTGATCTCTTCACAGCTCTGTGCAGTCAGCCTGCTGGAAGGGGCACTGTGGCCAGGTGCCCTGCATTTAATGCAGACACCTAAGGCAAAGACATTATGGAGTGTCTGCATACACTCAAAAAGCAAGAACCTTGAAACAGAAGAATCTGACGGTAGAAGAGAGGTCATTAGCTAGCTATCAACAGGAATTTTTCATTACAGTGAGAACCAGAATACAGATATTGCCTACTTCTCAGGAAGCACTGCTGCTGCATTGTCTATTGCTAGGACCATGGGGGCTTGCACCCTGCACCATAGGACTTCCTGCTGAGGAGGCTAGGCTGGCAGAAGCTCCTTGCTGCCACAGATTTAAAAAAAAAATCATCTCATTTGAACTCTCACCTTCCCTATGCAGCAACATATTGACATTCCCAGTTACAGCTAGATTCTTTGCAAGCAGAGAAGTATCGACACAGCTTTGCCTTCAGCTTTGACTCCTCCCTGCATCCAGAGGAGCACACGTACCAACCAAATGAGGGGTCTCCCACACAATCTCAGTGGCCAGGCTGGGCCAGAAGATGGAGGTGTGCTCTCCTCACATCACCTCCATGCCTTCCGCATAGAGGACCCAGTCAAGTCCCTTAGCTACACGCTTCCTTCCATCAATGTCTTTGCAAGTGTCTTCATTCCATGAGCCCTATAGGACTGTTCTCTCAATTTTCTGTTACTGAATCCCTCCCCTCCACAACTTTGTCTTCCAGTGTTTCTGTTAACCCTTCTCTGTCTTGCTATGATTTCAAGTCTACAAGCACCATCAGTTACACAGCTACCCACAGCACTCTTATTTCCCTTTTGCTCTGTCAAAATATTTATTCCCTTCATCCTTTTCACCGTCCAAATTAGAGTTGTTTTTTATTTTGCCTCCTTCCTCGCAGTCATGCTTCTCACCAGATTTTCGGCCTGACCAACCATGATACCAATTCCCATTTCACTATGTACTGCAAGATAACTAACAAAAACCCTGTCACCAGACTAACAACATTCACGATACACTTTTCTCTTCTACCGTGGCAAGCCAGGGAATACACAGGTCTGACTTGGCTGGTCTCTGTCATGAGTACTTGAACAACCTGTGTGCAGCACTCCAGGAGACACATATCACATGGATGGGTGCATGCATGCCCACATCGGGAATGCTAATAGGAACAATTGTTTGAAAGAAGGAAAAGTGCTTCTCCATTTTAACAGAAACCCACGCCTGCAATCCCAGTTGCCTTGTCACCACCTTTGACTCATTCCTCAATCCCTCCCCTCCTCCAGCCTCCATTTCTCTCTGCGCAGAATCTCAATTGCTTATGAGAAAATTACAGAATGACATAACTTCTTCCATCCTTCCAGTCCCCTTTTGCAATTCCTCCCATCACATACAGAAGAATCTTGCCAATCCTTCTAAGCTTTCTACCTGCCCCAACAATTTTGTCCTTATTTCTTTTGTGCCAATTTTCAGTCCTTGTCATGTGTCAGCACACCTTTGTGTGCTCCTCTTTTTCCTCTCACAATACAAACACGCATTACGTTCTTACGTCTCTAAATTCCTCAGATGCTCTGGACCACAGTTTGAATGTGTAGGGTGAAAAGGGAAAATATATTCACCATGACCTTGTTCTTCTGCCCAACCTTCTTCCCAGCTCTCAAACTGCACCATGTGAACCAGCACTCATTTTTCTTTCCTGACAAATGCAGTTTAGATCCTCTCCAGCCTACCTTCTATCTCTCAAATCCTCCTAAAGCTGCTCTGTTTTCAGTGACTACTCCCTGGTCAAAGCTCAGAACTGGTTTTCTAACCATCATCTTCCCTGTCGTAGCAAAGATGGTAACATTTTTGATTTTTGAGTTGCTCCTCTCTTGGCTTCTGTGAATGACTTCTATCACTACCACCCCCAAATTTGCTTAAGGAAACAAATGAGCAATTACGAACATCACCAAAACTTCTTCCACGCCAAGCTCTGTGCTTGCTGCCAGCTCTCAAGTTATCTAATTGGTCATAAGCCACAGCTACATACACTCTCCCACCAACTGCTGCAAAAACAGGTGGGTTGAAGCAGCTTGATACAGCTGAAATTGTATATACTTTCAGGCAGTGCTGAGGAGTGGCAGAGTAAGCCAAAGCAATGATACTACGGTTGCAGGAAAACTACCACTGCAGAATCTAATAGCAAGCAACAGTCTTTGATATGTATACCCTAAACGAGAACAGATTGACGCATTGCTCAGTTACCAAAAACTCCAGGATAAAAAGCAGAAAGATCCAATGATACAATCCAATCTACCCGGGAAAGGGAGCTAGAGATCAATACACACCATCCTTATCACATCTCTTATATGACATACAACTATGTTGCCATAGTAAGAGCTTCCTCCATCTTTATGCAATGGTTGCTATAAAAATGTCTGAGGATAGTCATTAGTGGACGCAGCAAATCTGGCTCAAGGTTTGCTTCCCCCCCATGTAAAACACACAAAGCAAAAATCATGACTATTCTCTTCACAGATAAAAGTCAAATGCAGCAGGTCACTGAGACAACCTACAACCCCACTCTGGCGTGACAGATCACACTGGTTCTCTGCCTTCTCTCCGCACTCTCAAGTGGGGGTTAATTTTTTTTTTTTTAATTAAAAAAAGCAATGAGCTGTGCGAAAATACTTTTTAAGCTAAATGAGCTTTACCACCCACAAAAAGACATGTCCCCAAGGGGCCCTCACCGCCCACAAGATGATGAGCACTTCTGTAAAATCTTACCCCTTCTGATACAATGGTATCTCGAAATTCATCACTTTAACAATGCACACAAAAGGAATCAGCACGCACTCTTCACTTTTAAGATCATCTCTCCTCAAGCTACACATCTCACCTTTCTGAATCTTAAAGAAAGCTTTAGTTTCCCAGCCACCAAAACATGAAAAGACAAGGACAGCCTCTATCAGCAAATACTATGATACAAGCTTTCTCATATTCAGTGTTCACAGCTTAAGAAATGATGCAAATAGCTAGCGGGACCTCCTGCACTAGGACCACTGAGGATGTCCAGTTGATACTCCTGCACAGACCAGGAGATGTGGGACCAGTACCATGCTCATAAACATCCCCTTGAGCTCAGGTAACAACTTTGCTAGTTTAAGCACTCCATGTACTGAAAAAAAGCCACACCACACCGGTTTTAACAATTAATTACCACAAGGTAGATGGTGAACTTTATACAGCAGGACCTTAAAAAATAAATTTAAAAAACAACTTCGCCATGACCAAACATCTGCCATTTGTTTCCAGTCTAAATTGGTCTGGCATAAGCTTCTGCATCTTTTTATTCCTTTTGTCTGTTAAAGGGTGCTCTCAGAAATCTTTCCCCCGCTTAGATATATCTAGACCAATGAAGTAAAAACTTCTACCTACTACTTCTTTGATTGGCTAAGTACATTAGCTTCTGTCACTCTATATTTGAAGTTTTCATCATCAGACTATTCTCCTCTATCAACTTTGAGCCCTTCTAAAGTGCAGACACAAAAGTTGCATGTGCATTTGCAGACCATCCGAAACTACGTTACTAAGATCATATAAAAAGGTAACAACAGTTTCATGCTCTGGTATTGCTTGCTTTATGTAAGGTCTTAGATCTATATCTATGTCATCATAAGAATTCACGTTCCCTTGGTTCACATGCAATTCCCCCTCCCAAAAACATTTTCAGAGTCAATACTTTTCCCAGAACAAGACTTCACACCCTGCAAATGTGATACACAACTTGTCTCAAGGCACCTAACCTCACACGGGGCTGTGATAACACTCACCCATTTACTCATTCCATCGCTTAGATCATCACGGGGAATGAAACAACTGCAGGAAAGATCTGTCCTCCAAACAAACAGATGGAGATTGCCTCTGTCACGCTCCATGTTTTAGTGTCTGCAGTCAGAAATGGATTGATGCAAGATCCCAAAGTCCTGGTTCTTTGAAAGGCTGGCAGCAATAGACCAGTACATGAACTATAGGCTACTAACCATGCTTAACAGCTGGCTTGTTTGAAGCACATTTTGCCTCTGGCCCAGGGTCATTCCATAGAAATGGCTTGCTTTAGCTCCCAAATTGCATAATTCAGGGCTTTGAGTACCACGCTGTTCCTGTTTGAGATGTGCCTCCACAAATAAACATGTGTAGTGGGTTTACATGGCAAGGTTTTGGTAGCAGGGAGCCACAGGGGTGGCTTCTGTGAGAAGGATCTAGAAGCTGTCCCATGTTAGGTGAGGGCCCCACTGCTGACCAGAGCTGAGCCAGTAAGTGATGTTGTTTTGCACCTCTGTGAGAACATATTTAAGACAGGGGGAAAAAAAAAAAAAAAAAAAACCCTACGCCACACAGCAGCTGGGAGAGTGAGAGGAGTGAGGAAGAGCCTTGCAGGCACCAAGGTAGTGAAGAAGGAAGGGGACAGGTGCTCCAGGTGCCGGAGCAGAAGTCCCCTATGGCCTGTGGTGAGGACCATGGTGAAGCAGGCTGTCCCCCTGCAGCCCATGGAGTACCACGGTGGAGCAGGGTTCCACGCTGCAGCCCATGGAGGAGACCACGGTGGAACAGGTGGACCTGCACCGACGGAGACTGCGGCCTGTGGAAGACCCCTGCCAGAGCAGATTCCGGGTCGGACCTGTAGTCCGTGGAGAGGAGACCATGCAGGAGCAGGTGACCTGGCAGGAGCTGCTGCCCGTGGGGGATCCAGGTTGGAGCAGTTCGCTCCTGAGGGATGGACCCCGTGGTATGGACCCATATCTGGAGCAGTTCTTGAAGAGCTGCTGCCTGTAAGCAGCCCATGCCGGATCAGTTCAGCATGGACTGCATCCCGTGGGAGGGACCCCACAGCACAGGGGACGAGAGTGATCAAGAAGGAGTGGTGGAGAAGAAGCACTATAGACTGACCATAACCCCCATTCCCCCGTGCCGCTCGGGGGGAGGAGGTGGAAGAGGGTGGACAGGGGGGAAGGTGCTTTTAGTTTCTTTCCTTTGTTTCTCACTTCTCTAGCTTGATAGTAATAAGCAATAAATCTTACTATCTCCCCATGCCGAGTCTGTTTTGCCCGTCACGATAATTACTGTGCGATCTCCTCGTCCTTATCTCAACCTTTGAGCCCTTTTCATCGTATTTTCTCCCCATTCCTATTTGAGGAGGGGAAATGAGAGAGCGGTTGTGGTGGAGCTTGGCCACCCATCCGAGTAAAACCACCACAACATGGAGGCCTGCGTGCCAGGGCTGGGAACAGCCACTGTGCAGTCACATCCCTCATCTCTTCCGGGAAACAATCATCGTAATCATCCTTCTAACAGAATAGCACAAGTGTCATCAGTACTTCAGGGCTCTGCATTTGGGACCTCTTAACCCTTTAATAGGATTTTGTCATGTGGAGGATGGGGAAGGACAAAGTCATACACATTTTCCGTAGCAGAAGCTGCTCTCATGGGGCAGCATAACCAAGGGCACCACATCAAAAACATCTCCACAACTCCTGAAATGCAGCCAGTCACAGACAACATCTGTCACACTTGAGTAAATGCAGATCTTCCCAACCAGTGCTAATCTCAGCGCAGTCACATTTCCAGATACTAGCCAAAATTCCCCTGACACCTAAGGCTTCATCAAGCATATCCTGTAAAACAAGTGGTCTGTACTCACTCTGACTGGAAAAGTTGGACTTGTTCTAATCTACACTTGCAAATAAAGTTATAAATTATGCTCGTAACATACAGCAGCTAATCCACGCTTTTTCTACGGACACTTACACTATGTAAGCAGGTGATTGAAGGGTTTTTGGCTTTTCAGTTAAGCTTACCAAAAGGAAGTGAAAAGGAGAGACTCTTGGCACAAAATGAGGATCTTCATAGCAAGCCAGTAACAAAGCATTCTCCAGTAACATCTGCTCTCAGACAAACCTTAGAAGAGCCATTTCTGCAGTAACAGGCACCACAAGGTTTTACAACAGGCTCAGCAAACTATCCCAACACGTGCAGCTAGAAGCAGCTGCACTTTCTGCTTCTGTTGAAACTCCATTCTCACCTACAGTGAACCTAAACAATTTCTCTGCTCCTGAGCTCTCAAATCAGAGAATCCCTGAAGGTCAGGGATGGAAGAGACCTCTGGAGATCATCTAGTCCAACCTTCCTGGTCAATGCAGGCTGAATTACTTGGCACTACCACTCTGCCAAGCAGTATTTAACCTCTGGAAGCAAGGTATAACAACAAAGGAACACGCTCCATACAAACTAGACAGCTGCTGCTTTTCCTTCTCTCCAAGTTCCTTCTTTCTTAGTTTCTTATCCCACCCCTGCTGCTTTCATTTCATCCCTTCTGCTCCTCTTCTAGATATTCTCTCTGCACCCTGCTGTCAGGGCAGGATGTAAGCAGCCTAATTTTATGCATCTAAAGGTACCCACAATAGAAAGGTACTCTTCCCAAGCTCCTTATATAATCAGTGATAAATAGACTGGCAGCTCCAATATAAGATTCAGAGCACCTAAGTTCAGCTACTTTCAGATGATGAATCAGAGCAAAAGCCTCTCTAACTATATAGGAAGCTTAGCCTCCCAAGTCAGATGCCCAAAAAATTATAGTGTAAATACCCCCCACAGTGTATATAGCTGTGGATTCTTATTTCCAGTTGACTCACTTTCCCTCTCAATTAACACATTCCCAGACTTAACAGATTGAGGTGAACTGCAGGTTGAGCTACAACAGCATAAAGGGAAGAACAGAACAAAAAGGACTGAGCAAGAGCAAGCTTTAAAACACTAATAGCAGTATTTTGACTCTTCAGTTGCATCTTTACTGCGCAATATTTAAGAGGCATTTTGACCATCTCCAGCACTCAGGTGTGAAGAGGCAGCTCTTACTGTATAAAGACACTGATAAACAAATACATTACTACAAGATAATTAGTTAGAAATTAAACTGGTTTTGGAGATTCTACACAAGCCTTGAGTGCTCTGGTCTCTAGAATCAAACAGGGGCATCTTATAAAGGTTCTCTCCTAAAATGATTATCCTTTTTGTTCTGATGTGAGTTCATTCCCCTCTGCCCTTCAATCTCTAGGGCTCTGTGTTCTTAATGCCCCAATCAAAGACTTCAGACTGGATCTGTTCACAGCTGACAACAAAAGTCTCTGTGCCCACGAGCACCTTTGCTGCTAAATGGAAGAAGCAAGTAAACAGAGACATTGAGCAAGCAGGGCATTACAAGCAGACAGCCAGATTAATGTTCTTCCATTCCAGCAGCTGAAGTACCCTGACACTTTCTTGCTGCCTATGCTTTCTGTATGCGACAGTATACAGCAGAAGTGGACATCAAAATGAGGATGAGTAACTGCACAGATTCTCACTGTGGAATTTGACATTTTGGATGGGAGGGAAAGGCTAACTGGAAACAACACACAACCTTTTTTATCACATTAATGCATATTAATAGCTTTCTTCAACACTACCTACCATGCCCTTTCAGGAGATGTCTAGCTAGTCAGAACTAGATCCCCTTCTGCTCAGAGCAGCATTTACCTGCACCAAAACCAATGCCACCAGCTTGGGAATTTCTGTGGGGTCCTTGCACAGGACTAGTATTTCCAAAGAGAGATGGCCTGGGGGTCACCCAAATGCTAATGATATCAACTACCTTTCAGCCTTCATTGAGCCAATGACACAGATTACAGGATGACACAAATTACTGCATGAGAAAAGGAGCAGCTGGACTGCCAATTAAAGCACAAAACCAGCAAGAACAAGTTCACAAGTGTCTTGCAATACAAGGAGAAATGAAAGGCTAGGTGTACTATAAAGACAGACCTGCTAGGGAGAACATAGCATCTGTGGATCAGCTATATGACCCCTACATAGCCACGAAAACTTACATACTACCAGTTGGTTTCTATTTTTTTTTTCTTAAATGAAAACAAACTGATTCCAACATTCTGCAAGAGGGATTTCATTTGAAGAATGTTTACCAAGAAGCTCACTTTCTGACCAATCATAATGTGGTATTGCCTTGTAGCCACTGCTGCAGAATCTGTAAAGTAGAAGTCAACGATGGATGTAATACTAAGATACAGTTAACTCACGGCTGTCCATCATTGGCTTTTCGCTGTTAGCTTGCTTTTCTGCCTCTTCATTTAAGGCATCTACATTAATTTGGATTAGCATCTTGATCTAATCCTTGTCTTACAGGCAAATCTGTAGGGCAATACAGTCAATGAACATACCTGCGTGGCTGGCTCTCTATGCACTGTATATCTGTTGGGTACTGCTTAATACGAAAAGATGCAAACTTTTGAGTCACCTCATTCTCTGTTCTCTCCATAGCCTACCTCATCAGTCACTAAACTACATAAGAAGCTTAAAACACATCTCAGTTTCTTTTGTGACTGGAAGTGCTATAGATACCTGTCACCTTCATGACAGGCTTGAGAATTGTTTGTAATTTTTGTGGAAGTACAGCCTCTCGTGCAGAAACATAAAGAAGAGAGGCTGTAGTGCCGAACTGTGAATGCATGAACTAGCTACAGTAGGGAGTGGAAAGTGTGCCTTTGTGGAAAAGGGGCACAAGCCTTCCCAAAGGAAGTGAACTACATACCTGCTAATAGGAAAAACAAGGGAACAGGGAAAGGAGGGATGCCTGCTGACCTTTTGGAATTCTTGAGTCTTCTATTTCTGTCCTACCTTGTACAGTTCTGCATCACTGCAAGCACATTTGAAGGGTGAAGGCATCTCAGAGCAGAATTCACAGCTCACTATGACACTTGGAAGCGACAGAACAGCGTTAGGTCAAGGAGACTTGAACCATGGGAGAAATTCACACCTGTGATACCAGAGGAACTGGCGAATCTGCCTGGTTTTGTTTCTAAGGCAACCAAAGCAGCCTCTCATCACAACCACTTTCATCATTTGAGCAGAAGTGAATTCTGGGCTAATTCTAGTAGCAGCAGCAACCAATAGCCTTTCCAGTTATAGATACTGGAGACTCATCAACATCCATTTTAACTGGCCTTGGGTTAGAGCCACTGACTTGTATATAAACAAGTGAGCCCTTAACAAAACTACAGTGGTAACAGACTGGGAACATGCACCAGGAGGCATCATAGCTAGTGGGTCTGGTTTATAAATTTGACTGGTGGAAGGTCATCACCCTAATCCTTATTAGGAAAACTATCAAGCTCTCAAATAAGTCTTCCTGTCACAGAAGGACATTTATCCACCATCTTAGCTAGTTTTTAGCTAGTTTTTTATCTCAATGAAACTTCAAATGCTCTAGCAATTGTTAGTAGTTCCTGGCAGAAGTACAGAAACAAGAAGCTGAGGTCCTACCTCACTTGAAGATGCATGATCTGGAATTCTCTCTGGAATTATCCCAGAATAATGGGATAGCTCATGTGATTTTGGGAAAACATCAAACATCACCTGGACATTACACTTGGAAGTCCAACATCCCAAAGCAAAGGCAGGCTGTCAACATTCCAATGTTACTGAATTTAAGACGACTGAGTCCTAGTTTCACCTATAGCCTCAGCCCTATTCCAGTGTAAGGAATAAACATCACAATCAGAATTACATAGCTTTGTTTGCAACTTAAGTAGAGATGTCCAAAGCTGTAATATTACCCCTCCTGTAGCAAGTAATATGCTGAATAGGTGTAAGCTGTGGAAAAACCTGTAATAAAGCTTTTTTTTTTTTTTTGAAAACACCTAAGCATTCTGTCTCTAGTCTAATTCTACTGCCCTGAAATAGCAAGGCAACCACTATACAACTGTAACACAACTAAACGTAAAGTGTTGTATCATTCAGCCCTTAAGCCATGCTGAGTCTGGATCTCCCCACGAGGTAGAGGACTTTGAGCAACAGTGATGAATTGCATTTGAACAGATAAAATCTGGTGGCAGAGCCAGAGCAGACACACAATCTATGTCCATGCAAGGAAAAATATTTTACTTGCTGAGATGCACATCACCGCAAGATGCCTATTAAACCAAAGCAAGGTGAGACTGAAGCATTTCCAGTAAACTTGCATATGATGGTCTCCTGCTGAGTAACAGGAACATAACAAACTGGTATCTGTGTCAACTTTTAAGGCTTCCTGCAAATGTTCCTTGGCAAACACTGATTTTATTCCCCTGAGCTTGCACTGAACTGAAACCAAAACCTTCTTTGTTCTACTATACCACCACCAGCAAGTTTTTGTCCACCCTGAACTAGTTGGATAATTACTACAAAGCCTAAAGGAAAAAGCTCATACAGGTGAACAAGAGGTCAGAAGCACTTCAGTGGGAACGAAGGGAATTTTTTGGATTATATTTACTCATTTTTAATAATGTATTAAAACCTACATTTGTCTACTACTAGAAGACAAACATGCACAGCTTGGCCCTCAAATTATGTTGTAAGTGTCCTGCTCACAGTGTGACTTAGGACAAAAAAATTTGCAAAGAAAACTGTGGGCAGAAGTACTCAGCCTCAAGAAAAAAAAGCAGGAGGTGGTGGTAAACAATACATAGCTGCGTGTTCCTTGATCCAGAGTCAGGCATGTTACAAGGCTGAACTCTGCAGCAGTACTAAATCCCATCAAGAAAGGTGTAACCTCATCCCACAGAACAGCTCTTTGGTCTCTCCTAGGAAGCACAAGTGCCTACAAGGAAAAAAAATAGAAAATAAAAAAACACACTCTGCTGGCTAGACTAGAAGACACAGTCCCAAGATGCTGAATTCCACTCCATGCAATTGGCCAATTCTATCTGATGAGAATGCCAAAATGCATTTATTGCTTTCACCAACTTTTTTTTAAATATATATTTTTAATTTGACTAGTTTTCACATTATGGATGTTTCCTTGGAGGCCATAACCCCATCACTTATGGCAGTTCAACAAGGAGAGGACAATCCAGAGGGCACCTTACAGCCCACACCACCAAGAGCTTCAGAAGAGCTGCCAAATGAGCTCCCAGTTTTTTTGACGAGTCTTGAAATAAAGGGGGAATGCTGAAGACTGAAAAATATGCTAGTGTTATACCAGTATTTTAAAAGGTTGAAATAGGATGAGACGTGTCAGTCTTGTCATCCTGACATTGATTCCAGACAAAATAATGAAAAAGCTGATATGAGACTCAGTTAATAAAGGAGGACAATGTAATTACTGCCAATCAACATAGACTTTACAGGAAAATATAACTTGTCAAACTACCAACACTTTTTGGTGTGATTACAAGTTTGAATGCTAAAGGTAACAATGTTGATGTAATAAATATTCGCACAATGTCTTACCTGGTGCCACAAAGTACAGCAATGCAGCATACAGTATCAGCTAACTGTTCGGTCTACACTGAACCAGTACACCAGTAGACGAGATGGGCAGGATGCTACTGGGACTCGGTTTTGTTCCAATGCTACATGCAAATTAGGCTGCTGGCACGCAGATTATCTGTCTGTCGTGTTGACTAGTATCGCTTCATTTCCTCTGCCCTGAACTCCCACCTGCTTTATCCATCTGTTGTCACCTTTCCTTACCTTCACCTGGAAGTGCTTTGGAGCAGGCATAGTTGCACATCCCTGACCTGTACAAAGCAATCTCTAACCCTGACCTAAGCCCCGCCTGACATCTCAGAGCCCTGCCATACTAACAAAGCCATGTTGCCAAATCTACACTGTTGTACTAGCCCATCTGCTTAGATAATTCATTTTTGGTGGCTCATTAAAACAGATTGCTCTACAAGTTTATTCACAAGACACTCTTACCTAGCATGGAGGTATTGTCTGTAACAGTTGCATGAGAACAACACTTAAATAATGCAAAGTTATTCATACAAAGCAGAAATCTGAAAGTATGTACAAAACTTGACAGCAAGAGCTTTGACATTAAGAAATTCAGTCAGCACACTACGAAGTAAATAACAAACCCTTAAGATCTGTCTGCTTCTTTTATTTCCTCTCCTCATACAGCAATAAATGGGGCAAGGGACAGGAGAAGTGTAATCAATTCCTTATTTCTCTCCAAACAACAGCTGTCACTGATACATGACCACAGAAGTCTATTGTCCATTTAAGCAAGCTGTCAGGTTAGGAATATGTTTTTTGGCACCTTTTTCTCAAATCCTGTAGAGGTTGCATAAGAAATGCACTTGGCATTTGTGCATTTAAAACATAACTCAGAAGTGACAGCCTGGATATACAGTAGGATGAAACAATTTAAGGCGCTCAGGCTTAGATTAGCCTGTATTAAGTGGAAGATGACTGATTTTTCCTCAGCCAAGGCTGGCAACCTCACCCATAAATGCCAGGCCAGGGGTTAAAGTACTTTTGAGCTTGCGTAGATGTTTTTCCACTATGGTAGTAAAGAAAGAAGCGTTGGCAGAGGCTAACTGAAAAGAAGGCATACTATCAGCACTGCAACCTTCAACAGCTCCAAAACAAAACATCAAAAATGCCAATGCTGCCAACTGACCTAACGAACACAAGGAATTCTCTATTCCACAACTGCTACCTCATTTTCCAGTTCTCATCCTTCACACCTCCACCTAATATTTACATCTTCAAGTTTCCTGTTTTCTGTAACACATTAACACGTTTTTGAATGCAAGTGCAAAACATTTTCAAAGCTGAAAACCTAAGTAACAGACTAAAACAAACAATGTTGAAACAAAATTATGACAAGGAACTGCTGCATTAATATTAAAATAATTAATTCTCCTAAAGTCAATAAAGCCTCTATTGTGGAATCCCATTCATTTCCAGTGTGAAGAATCATAACAGGAGCCAACAACCTTTTCTTAAGTATGTTCAGCACAGTGCCATACAGAAAAGATAGGTGATGTCAGTTGGAAGCCTCATGACTGTAACTTCTGTCATCTCTTGTTAATCTTGGCGTACATACAACAAACAGAAAATACGCATTTTGGGGCTCAAATTCCTTAAAAGGTGTAAGGAGAAAACACCAGGATGTTTCCCAGCCACTAAGGAATAGGATAACTGTGAGGAAGGCTGGAAGAGGGTTGGAGTCAGGTGTCTCCTGTAAAGCTGGGCCACAGAAAAGATCTGCAGTGTTGCCTGGCAGCAAGTAATTATCTGCCAGTGTGCTGTTTCCACGTGCCAACAACCAAAGCCCACACAGGCAGCAAGCATGGGAAAGTACATGCGTCAGCTAAAGCTTCAGGCTAGTTCCACTGCTTCCTAAGAAAAAAAGCGGAGGTGCTTTGGAGCCTAGCCTTTGGTTAATCTATTTGCTATTACTGCAACAAGGTCTATGAACCATACATGCACTCAGACAAAACGTCCAGAGACGCAAAAATCCAGGAGATGCTTCTGGCACTTAAAAGCCAGAAATCAAAGACAAGAGAACTGTCATCCTAAATGAGCCATGCAAAAACAACAACAGCTCCACCCCAGAATGTTTAGGAAATACCCAACAGAGGCTGATGAGAGCAGGTTAGATAAATCCTGTCCAAAATGGTTGGTCGTGCTTTAGGATACAGAAAAGGGTCTCATAGACTCTCGAGAGACCTTACAGCAGTCCTCTGAGTGATGTTCCTGTGACGGCTTACAAAAAGGAAAGCAGCACATCCCAACCTAACTGTCCATGCCTCTTCCCTCATTCTCCCCCAAGCTCCAAAATGACTCCCCCCTGCACTGGGATTAATTACAGAGCAACTCAGACCCAGACAAAAAAGCACCCTCAAAAATCATGTTATCCAAAGCCATTTCATTCATGAACTGCCAGAGTGCCGTAACTCCTGTTCCCTCCTTCGTGTCCCCTCCCGCCTCCGCCTGCCCTTTAAGGCTCCTGAATGCCTGTGCACTGTATGTGGTGGCAGCCTAGTTTTAATACGCACTTATTAAGATCCTAATTGAATCCCACATTGCCTTGTGTGCATCTTGCCAGCCAGAACACGAACAAGGCACCCTATAATTCAATTAGAAGGACCTGCAGCAAGCTTATCATTAGCCTGTCAGGTTGTTAAGTAAAAGACATCTAGGAATAGGGGAGAATGCTAAACAAAGGGAGAACTGTTAACAGCACCCCTCCCCAATTCATGCTGAGACTCCCATATACTTGCTTGAAATATGGAATCTGCCAAGCACTTGAATGACAGCTTATCACATCACCCTAACAGGCCTTTCTTTTGTTTCAGGAGACTTAAAAAGCATCTCCAAAACTGGAATTAGTCTTGTCCCAGTCAGTTCTCTTCTGCACAGATTCACAGGAAAAACACCACTAATATACACAACAACTGCAAACAAAGAAAACTCATTACCTGCCAAAACCCTGTTGACAGAGGAATGGGTGGCCAAACCAGGCTGTCCCCTTTCATGGAAAATCCCAGCATAAGGCAAGTACTCTGGCAACAAGAAGCGTCTGCAAAACAAAGAGAGTAAATTTACATGGGGAAAAAGCATCCCAGTATGCTACAAGCCCTGGACAGCAACTACAATTACTTTGAGGAAACCTGACTGAATTCCACCAGACTATACAGGGAAGACTGGGCTCCTTTGCTTAGCCAGTCACTTCATGGCTTCAAAGGAGTGGCAAATTACAGATTAGATCCTCCTCTGATCAATGTGGCTGTGAAGTCACCATTAAACAAATCCTTTACCTCCCACAATAGTTTTCTAATCTCAAACCAGCAGGTCTTACTAAGAATCTCCCATCAGATTCTTTTCTCCTATTCTGCCTTCACACTGTAGCTCCATCACGCACACAAGAACCACCAAGACCATGCTGTGCTTCAAAATGACACAGGGTGAGCTGATCATGCTAACATGCCACCTCTGGGGTTCCAGATACTGCAAACCAAGAAAAACAGCAGCCTTGTGCAAGAAAGGAAATCCATCTGAAAGTACCATAGAGCTGTACTGCAACTGGTACCTCAAGGATTTTCATACCCTTATACTGTTAGGTGTACAAGCCTTACCTTGGGACAAAGCGCCCCAGAGACGGTGCAGACATACGGGCATTACGGGGAGCTCGGTGCCTAGATCGGTCTCCATTGTCCCTTCAACAAAAGAAAAACAAAAAAAATATTGCACATTAAAAATACTATACAATGTAACATTATCCAGAAAAAACAACAAAAAAACCCACACAGATAATGTCAACTACTCCTCTTGATTGAGTTTTAATGTTTCTCTTGCATAAGTCATATGCTTATGTTCCAAATTCATGCAACTTACTCTACCAAAAACTCCTGATAGGTTTGCATGCAGGTAGCCTAACATACACTTACCTCATTGTTTGAGGGTGCCTCAAAAGTATTGACAAAATCAGTTAATAAATTAGTGTCAGTACCCAAGCAAATAAACCAGAAACCTTACAATTTGGACTGTGAGAGAAAAAGCAAGCATGCCATAGTCCTGACAAAAACTTTCTGCTAGTCAAAGAGATCTGCTAAGTTTCGTTTGTTCATTTCCAGGAATGTTGGCAAAGGAACATCATCTGCAAACCACCCTTTTGAACTCCCTCCTTCAAGGTCCAGGTTAAGTGCCATTACAGCCTAAGGTATATCTCGTCTTTCACAAGCTTTTCCAGCGAAATCAGGAATGTTAGGTGATGATATCAGACAAAACCATAGCTTCTCAAAAACCTCTCATTCCGTTTCACAATAAACAGCTGTGCCCTGGGGGAGGTGAAAGGGTCTAGCATCTGTCTTCCTACAGTAGACACGGGAAAGCCTTCTTCCCCAGGACAGTGCAACACTGAATAGGTTACCCAGAGTGCCTCTGGAATTGCCAACCTCGGAAGTCTCAAGCCAGAGCTAGACAAAGCTGACATGGCTGACAATCTGATTTTGGCAATAGCAACTCCACATCAAGCAGGAGACCAGACTGAAAAACCTCCAAGAAGCAAAATTCATGGTACCACATTCATAGGTCACAGAAGATCTGTAATTATACAGCCCAAAAACTGCAAGGAAAATATTGAAACTACATCACTAACTCAAGCCCTGAAACAGATCTCTGCAAAGATTTACTCCATCCAGAAATTTGTGTGACCTTGCACAAGCAGAAAGTCTGTTGTCCCTGGATTCTAGATCTCTATCTGACTGCAGCTCTACTTGCCTCCTTCCCAGGCAGCTGTGGGGAGAATGTTACTTGCAGAGCCTTAGAATCACTAGAAAACTAAATATTTGTTACGCAACACATCAGCAGCACATTCCTAATCAACTCCAGCAAGCTGTGCTTGTCATCAGGTTTGGTTTTTTTTTGTTGTTGGTGGTTTTGCTGCTGTGTGGTGGTTTTTTTTGGTGGTGGTGTCCCCCCCCGCTTCCTTTTCGAGTCTGAGAGCAAAAGACATGCACCGAGAAGAAAATCCATTGCATGATTGTTTCCCACACACTTCAGGAACCAGGAACACAAGAGCAGAGGTTGCTCTGCAAAGTTCATTAGCATTTCAAGCTATTTCACCAAAATCTAACCTGAATCAAAGCTAAAAGCTTCCATTTCTCCTCCCACTGCAGACACAGCATTTGCAGTTGACAGCCAAAGCTGCACCTTTCCCTGAGGTTTCTGTGAAGCCAACAGGGTTCCTGAAATTAGCAAAGTAAAGGCTGCTGCTCTTCTTTTGTCACTCCACCCTATTAGGGAACAGATCAGTAACAGAAGAAATACTGAAATGTCAAGTGCTGACATATCAACTCTTCCTGATAAAAGAGAAAAGGCCAAAGGGGAAAAGAAGTGTCATGTTCGAGATCCCACCACACACATTAAGAACCAGTGAAAGTCAGACAAGAAATATATATATATTTTTTAATGAGTTCACATCACAGTTTTTTAAACTATGCTGATATGCAACCCTGGGAGAACAGAAACAAAATGGTTTTCAAGGTTTACATTTGCTTTGGACATTTATTAGAATTAGAAGATGCTTTTGAAAGGGATAAATAATGACAATAGGAACAAAAATAGGACTACACCCTGCAGAATTACCCATTTAAAGAGAATCTCTACAGCAGTTTTCAAAAGGAATGAGGAATTAGCTCTAGCAGACAGACAAAAAAGGTAAGGTGCAAACTCTCCCATAGCACAAATCAAGAGACCTTAAGCAAGTGATTTGAGTTTTTTAAAATGCCACTAACCAAAGCTCTTGGCATCCATAGGAAACATTTTAGGACACACACAGCCTAATGAACTAGACTTTCTGACGGGAGAACTCCTTTACTGTCCCCTTCACCATCCATACACTCCCCCAGTACAAAAAGCCTGTAAGAAAAAAAAAAAACAGACTAGACTTGCTTCAGTTTTCACTACGGCAGAGAGCCTCTAGCAATTCAAGAGATAGTAATCTCTTTCTAACATCCCCTTAATAAACAAATAATAATAAAATCACCCCCCAACTACCACTACACCCTATAATTCAAACAACAGGAATTGGAAGAGTGACTAACCTGTGAGAACACTGAAATTTGTACATACCATAATGGAATCGTAAGATTCGCTCCCTTAACTGTCTGTGTGAAAGAGGCATATTACCAAACATTACTCTGAATCACTGATTTACAGTCATTTATATCTAAACTCCTATGCCCAATGCCATGTAAGAGTGTTTTTAAGCATCTACTGCTGAAAAGCTAGAAGAGCTGATAATACCCTGGTACCAGCTGAAGATTATTTCTGCACCTTTTAAAAAGGAAAATAAAAAACCTACAGATCAGTGAAGATGGGTGGCACTTTGTGTTATTTCTGTACCACATACAGCCTGCTGACAGAGGGAGGAGAGCAGATGTTAGCACGACTGCAGTGCCAGAGTGAAGCACTCCTGCAGGAAACAAAAAGCTTCTGACAAAGTTCTCTGAAGTACTAGTGAAGATCAAACGCTCTACTTTCTATGTAGTGTCAACTACCTACAGACTCATTTAGCTAATGATTTGCAGTGGATAGTTTACTTAACATAACCTGAAAATGCAGATTCCTCAGCAGGTGTGTACATAAGCTTCTTCTGTAAAGCAACCCAACAGCTTCCTTGCAAAAGTAAGTGAAACAAATGTGCCACAGCGAGTGTTATAACAAGGCCAAAAAATCTCTTGGAATATCCTTTGTTATAAGTGCACCAGCAAAAATGAATGGCACTGGGAAACTTCAGTGAAAAACAGTGAAGGAACTAAGCAATCCATTGAGCAAAGTGTACGGAAAGAATCAGAAGTAAGAAGTACATAAGGCTACAAGGGAGACTCAATACCATAACCAGCAAACAGACTAATTTGTCTCCTGAGGAAATCTGCAAGAACCAACAAGTGGTCAAATTAACTTTAAGGGTCTGGCCCAAATTCAGGTTATGAATAACTTGTTTAGATACCAGCATGGGACAAATCAAAACAGCAATACAGAGAGTAAGAGTTGGTAGGAGAAAAATAGCATTAACACAAACACAGAACGGAGCAGGAAAAGAAAGAAACATTCCGATACATTTGAGAAGGTTTGTGGAGCTTCAGTAGGACACAAGAAGGATGAAAGTTCATCTTGAACTGGATAACTTCCTGGTATTTTTCTGATACTGTTTAGTTTGCTTTCTGAGAAAAAAGACTTGACCAACACAGATACAATCAAGTGAAAATGATGGTTGTAAAAGAGTTAGAGATGCAAAGCTTGGCATCCTAGAGTTTGGAAAAAAAGGTAACTTTTTTCTTCTTTTTCATCTAGTAACTTGGCTACTGCATCAATAACTGAGTAGATACAGAAGATAGCCAAGATAGTCAGAAAAGGAAAACACACAACTATGTTCTGCTTCTCTATCTTGGCAAGAGTAGTCTTTAATATTTAGAGATTGTTGTATTAGGAAGTGAAATTAAACACACAGCATGGGATTTCTAATGCAATCTGTTGGTCTAACTGTTCCCATTGTAGTCAACATTAAAACTCCCACTGACTACACTGCCAACAGAATTAGGTCAACAATGACCATTTTGAAAAGCCATTTAATTATCAGAGCCAGCACCAGTAAGCCATGCAAGTGCAAAAGAATCAAATTATGCCAGACCAAGCCAATTGTTACATATTTTCAGCATTTTATAGTGTTTCATGTGATCCAATCAAGCACTAAATCAATTTCTATTGCAGAAGTTAGACACTTAATTCTAATGTGAAATAACTGCTTAAGTGGCATCTGCTAATATCTTTAAACTGGATTTTGATGCAACACCATTGATGTAACAAAAAAATAATTCCTTAGTACTTCAAACATCGGGCATCTCCATGCACTTGCTATCAGTTGTGTAAGACCACAGGAGGTTACCACAGAGGAAACAGCAGGAGGGCAGGAGTAGCACAAATATCACATCAGGAGCTCAGATGAGGTTACAAGAAAACAAAGTTATTTGGCTCTGAAGGTTGGTCAACTCTGACCCCAGATCCTCTAGAGAGGGTACATGGAGGATGTCATAATTGGACATGAAGAAACAGATCCTGAAACGTTGCAATTCACGGGATTGTCTGCAGATTTAGACTGAAACAGATGACATATCCTGTGAAGGCTGTTCTCACAAGAGCTGCAAAGGACAAGACAAAGCATGTACTACATTTCCATGAGGGGTGCAGAAGGAAGAAAAAAGGTGGGGGGGACATTATGTTTGCTAGCGATTCTAAGAACATGTCAACTACTTTCTGGCACCATTACTGATGAGTAAGAGGCACAGTGTTGGGAGCACTATGACAGTAAATTACTACTAGCTTTACAACAGAGGAGCAGCAAAACACCTGATGGTAGAACTTTTGTTTTTCTCTGCCTGATCTTTCAAGACCCTGAGCATCACCTGCAAATGAGGTTAGGGAACACTGTGAGCGTTTCTAGGAAAGAAGCTTCCCAAAATTGAGAAGTAAACACAAAATAAACAAAACCTTGACATTCTGAACATTTCAGTAAGGTACAGCTACCCTAGAAGACTGAAATGAAAGCACTGTTGGAGTAACAACTCCTGGATCAGTAAGACGAGTCTCTCAAAACATGGAGTTTCCACCCAGTAGACGCTATTTTATTCACGATCCTCAAGTCTTGGGGAATTTGAACACTCAATGTTAGGAAAAGGGCCCACCATACTTACGGTTCTGAGAACAACAGCATCTCACCTAAAAATAGGAATATGTTTAACAGAAAAGACTCAAAACAACTGACTTATTTCTGAGCAGAGTTTTTTTCCCCACACATAGGTACAAATAAGTAAGGAAGGAGCACTGGGCATACCAAAAACGGTAACAAGTATTGATGTCCACAGACATTAAGAGGATGAAGACACAGAATTAAAATAATATACATAACCTAGTAAAATTAAAGGTATACATCAATCTACCTATCTTTGAAGGATATGACCATTATTGAAGTAATTAAGGCAGATAAAAAAAGAACTAAAAAAATTAAGCAAAAAGAAGCATCTGCTACACAAAAAGCCTTTCCTAGCACTATTTGGACCATAGAACAGACTCCCAGGTATAACAGTGAAAGCCCAACAAAACTGAAGAATAAAAATATTAGAGGAACTGCAAAGAGCAGCGTTGCCCAGCTGGAGAGACAGGAATTAGAAGAATAGACTTGAAACGCAACTACTTAATATGGTAGTTGATGAAGTTAGGTAAGTCACTCAAGACATGGTGCCTTTCTATTCTCCTATATTCTTTTGAAGGCTTCAATGTCAGTCTTTCACTAACAGCTTTTTCAAAGGAACACCAGAGAAAACTTTCATGCATTTATCAGCTAAAACTTCCTATAAAACAGCAGTAGTGCTGCAGATTGCTGTGTTACTAATGGCTCTCCTGACCAGAGAGAAACAAAACCTCCAGCCTTGATTACCTCTTAGAGGGCCGTTCAGGGGGGAAATGTATTTACAAGATTAAAAATGGCACTTCAGAAGATCAAGTGCTCCAGACAAGCATCACATAAGAGAGGATTTATCACCTGGTCAAGAGAAACAGCAGCACTTGCCTGTTAAATGCTGAGGATTAATTGTTTCAGAGAAAGACTAATTTTGAATCACAATGAAGCACTTGCTCTTATCTAGGTGCAGAGCACCAGTTGTCTCTGTTCTAATCATCTCACTGTGTGGCGGGTATGCAAATAGATGACACGTTTTAGAGCAAGGCTGATATGCTCCATAGCTACACTGAATCCTTGGACAACAAACCAAAGCCAGACAAAGGTAGAGAATCCCTGCTCCCCAGCCTAGAACTACCATACTACGTTTTATATGAACTAGCATTCAATGTTTTATAAAAACAAATAGAGCATCCAACATTACAATCACCTTTCCTTTGAGACCCATTTACTGGGCATTTTCAAGCATTCAAACACGAATGTGAGAAGGGAAGGCACCACAATAGCTAATTCTAATCACTTGTAAACTTCATCTGGTGCTAATTGAATACAGTTTGTAGAGCAAAGATGCATCAGCTTCCCCATCGGACTTCCATACTGGAAAAAAATGTCAGAAGCAAGCACTAACAAAACAAACACCCAGCCACATTGCACCATCACAATGCTGCTCTTCTAGGAGAAGCAGAAATGAAAACATAACTGCACAATCAACCCTAATCTGTCAGGTCTACAGGCTTGCAGAATGCTAACCACTGCCTGCTCTGCATAGCCTGCAACAAACTAAAAACAGCTTGCTTCCTAATCACTCTCATCAACACCAGACATCACTTATCAGGTGACCTTGTTTGACTTAAGAGTTTCACAGATACAAAATCAAAGCAAAGGAAAACAATGAACACAGCTTTTAAGTAGCTTAAGTGGCAGAAAAAAAAAAAAGAAGGGTACCATCTTGACATCAAGACTGTTTCCACAAGCCCAGGCGACATACAGTATGGAATATGAAGTGAGCTTTTCTAGCAGCTATCATCTTCCAAAAGGCAGTCATTCCTTCACCACCCTGCTATTCCTTCACCACTACACTTGCCTCACTGGAACCTCACTTAATGGTCACACAGCATTATGCTGGAGAGGTTAGCAATATCCTGCAGTGCTAATCTAAGGAAAGCCATTCCCTGTCACTGCATCAGGCAGTATTATTAGACATTAAGACCAAGATAAGGAGAATATAAAAGACTGTCACAAAAGATGAAGATAAAAAGAACAAGGAAAATGAAGCTGCAGGCTACTACAAGTATATCGTAAGCCAAACTAAGACACTCACTAATCCTTGAAAAGTGAAGTTCAAAGAGTAGGTTCAGTATCATTCCCATTCATCCTGGACTTGTTAGCATTCTTAGCCTGCAACTGTGTTTAAGATGATGAATATAATTAACATAAATTGCTATGTATCTAGAAACAATGTCCCAGTGCCAACTACTCCAGACACCTATACCAGCGTGAAAAAGAACAAAGTGACCACCGAGTTCCACAAAATTCAGTTTGGCTTTCAGCCGCTTTTAAGAAGGTCCTTTTAAGAAGGTCCATCTTCATCAAAATCAATGAGGCTGAGCCATGCGAGCTGAGAAACAGAAGCAGAGGAGACAGCATCAGAAGCACAGATAAAAGGGCTCTGGGAAGAAAACAACAACAAAGGCAGCTAACATGCAACTAATAACAATACTGTTTTTATATCTTTATCTGAACTCAAGTAACAAAACACCAACAAGAATATTATTTGTAGGTGCTCAAGTAAGAGAGATGACAAACTTTCCATCTAAGACTTCCAGAAAGAAACCACTGCTTTTTCCACAGGTGCAAATATCCTAAAAATCTTTTTCCATCAACATTTAAGTGACACTTAGAGCCCTTATTTTCCCACCTCCTGGCATGTTTTTTGTTAACCTCAAACAAACACCTGGATTTTAAGAAGTAACCTTATCTGGATCAGTAAGAAGGAAACAAGAAGTCTAATTGCTTTAATAAACCTCACGGATCGGATACATTACTTTTCTACCACTACACCAAAAGGTGATCACTGATTAAGTCATCTCTCTTACCAACCTTCACTACAACATATTAGAATCGAGCACGTGTCATCCCATCCATCCTGAAGTGTCAGGTTAAGCTATAGAGTCACACTACACAGTAACCTTTTTTCCCTTACGCCTTGCATTCCCTACACTTTTCTCTCCATAAGGAATGAATTGCTCTTAGCTGCTGTTCTGGAGTTGTAGATCAAAATCTCCATACTTGCTTCAGGTCTCAGAAAAACTTTAGCTATTCTAAACTCTCCTTTCTACTGCCAAAAAAAAAAAAAGATTGCTACTTTACGGAGTTTCTTTTGCAGAAGTTGAAGGTTGTCACAGGAAGGAAAAAGCTCTCTGAGATACATTAATGCAAGGTGGACAGCTGTAAAGGAGGACAGTAAAGAGAACAACTGCATACAAAAAGTCAGTTCTGCTGTGTGCTCTTAGTAGTTGATGTGTGCTCTTAGTAGTTTATGTGCTAAGTGAAAACAGTAGGTGCATTGTGAAGTGATTGCATTTCTACAGATTAGTGCTTTAATTGTTCCGCATCTCCAGCAAACTAAAAAATCTAGAGACAGACTGAAAAGGCAGAAACTGGATTTATAAATCAGCATGGAATTCCTTCATAAGCGTAGGGAAAAAAAATATTTCAGTAAATATTTCTCAAACCCTTCTCCCCTCTTTCACTCAAACTTCACAAGATCTCCTTCCAACCTGGGCCATTAAGCAAGCTAGCCATGAACTTTTCTACTTAATATATAAAATAAGTTAAACCAAAATGCCAGCTTGAGGCAGAGCACTGACTATGGCACAAAACAGATTCCTGACACAAACCTTGACCTATGGAAGAGGTGAAGAACATCTACCATGCTACCCTCCAAAATAAACTAAAGTCACATTCAAGAAACCAAAAGTGAAACATTCGGCTCCAATGAAGTGTCAGTCAACTGGCAGGTTTCAATTGTAGAACCTTTTAAAGCAAGCGACTATTGGAGGAAACTTGCTGAGACAGCATCAATAAGGAAACCAGGACTGGCAGAAGACACGCACCATGGATACTCTCACTAATGAAGAAGAGATCCCTGCAAGATGCCCATCTGAGAAACCGCAAGCATAAGTCCAGAAAATGCCTTAACTGAAAGGATTTAAAGTTGACAAAGAAAGCTAAACAATCTCACCCTGAACCCTGTAAGCTTTCCACAGCTTTCAACATCTGTTTTTCTGGAAATAGTCTCCTGCTTAGCAGAGAGCATCCATCATGGTCTCAGCAAAACAGTGTCTGCCGTGCTCGTGTTCTCTGTCTGGGTGCTCAGGAATGTCTCAAAAGAAATCAAAAAGATAAAGTACCAAAAGATGTTCTGAGGCATGTGAGGTGAAGCCCTTCTTGCTGCATAGAGACAACACAGTAAAGACCTTCCTACTCTGTGACAATGACAGAACTGAATGGAGCTACCCCAACACAGATTTTCCTGAAAGGAAAGAGAAAGGATAGAAAGGGAAAAAGCTGCAGATGTGAACAAAGTGCAGTCTCCAATCTTCTTCATAACTATGTTCTACCAGGCTGCCTACTCTCGAAAGCAGATAGAGGAGTCAGCCAAAGCCACAGCTTTAGCCTTGGCTTGAAATCCTTTATGGAACTGAAGTGAAGGATTTGAGCAAGGCTTTCAGACAACAAGGTGGTGTGCCGTTCTACATATCTGGTTTTCAGTCTGACAGATTGAAGAACCTGTATTCTTTCCCATATTTAGAATTACATGTGAAAAAAATATTAGCATGCAATAACTAAAGAGTCCTAGAAGCACCATCCACAGTCTCCAACATCATCACTATTCCAGACTAAAGGTCACTGGAAGCAACCCAGTCAAACATATTGAAGGAGTTAAAAGACAGTTAAGCTCTATAAATCTAAACTTACTATGTGTTCCAAACATAAGACACTTGAAAAGACCTTGAAATTATAAAGTTCAACATCTATGGCTTGTCTACAGAGAACCTATTTTTACCAGTTATTCTAGAAGAATAAAGTGACGTCATTCTCCACACAGACTCTCATCCCAGAATACAAGAAGCCTTTTCATTTTAGCTTGCAATTTTGTTAAAGCTAACCTAAAAACCCACTCGTATCAATTTATCTGTTAATAACCTAATATTACAATCTGGATATATATTACAGCCTGTATAAAATACTTTCATGCAGACATGACTAAGTTTACAGTTGTCAGTTGTATTCAATAAGCACTGAGATGACAACAGTGACAGGTTAAACACAGGCAGCGCATGCAGAGAGATATCTTATTAGACCAAATAATACAGGTATAGCTTGTGTCTCCCTCCTCTCCCCACCCATAGCAGCTGGTGTAATGAAAGGATATTACTAATACCTATAAAAAACACTCTACTCCACATTTTTAGCAATAGCTGTAGTGTTTGTCTACCACAAACTAAACGTATTTATGAATGAATTCAAATGAGATCCTGGAGAAAATGCATGCGTTCTGGAGAAAATGGCATCAAGAGACTGGCACACAGGAATAGAGGCTTTAGCTTAACTTTATAGGCCATATGCACACACACAGCACAGAGAACATGTTGCTCACATCCCTAGGTTATCAGGTAAGCAAAGCTGAAAAGATATATCTCCTCTTCTTAGAGGAGAGGAAACCTCAAAACCCCACAGAAGATGAGAGCTAAGGGTGGCTTGTCTGGTGGGCACCCTGAGCAAGCACAGGGCTTGCTCCTCACCCACAGCTTTACAAATGGTAAAACTACCTGTCGTCTAATGCTACATCCACCTTTCATTTTCCTAGAAATCAGGAGAAAGAAGAGAGAATATTTACCTATTACATTAACCAGTTTAGAAAGATAAAGCATCAAAGACAAATTGCTATTGATTTTACATTAATAGAAGTTCATTAGATTTCAGGAGAAAAGCATGAGCTGCATACAGCTAGACACAGAAGCAACACGCTGTCACGCACAAGATCTAGAGAAACAGGCAAAACAGAGCATCTAGACTAGGGCAAGAAAGAGATACATGACCCTGCTCGGGTGAGAATACAAGAATGAAGCGATGCAGGAGTCATAGTGTTCTTTCTATTCCTTTTAAGAGATTCCATTGTGAAGTGTCAACAGAAGACATCAAATTAATCACGAGACAAGTTCCAGCTCTAAGGACCCTGCACAGCAGCTCTCTCTAAGCAATCAGGGGAAATAATGAAGCAGGGAAGGAAAAAGAATGTCTTGAATGCATAGACCAGAATTCAGTATGAAATATTCAGCCAACAAATTCAGCAAGTGCACAGTACAGAACAAACATTCCTCTTTGCTCAGTATGAAATGAAAGACAACCTTAGCATGGCTGATTGAATTGCTTCCCTGACTGGGTGCTCTCACTGTGCGAATATTATCTGCAGGGGAGCACACTTCTCTGCAGGTATTTGCCTTGCTCTGTGAATGGAAAACCTACCAGCTTTTATTTTCCTGACAGAACAAATAGCCCCAGACAAAGGGAACGGAACACAGGAAATAAAGATCTGTGCTCATGAAGTACCCGCCTTACAAAATTGGCCCAGCAACCACCACATCTGCTTTTCCAGGCCTGAAGCTGCTTGGGAAAATCTACTAGTCAGTGACTACTCTGTACTATCTTCCTTCATTTACATCTTACACAAACAAGGCCACAGTGACAGGGGAAGACATTCATTCAAACCTGTACTTTTGAATATTTAATTGCCAAAGCATGAAATGACAGCTTAACAGAACAATATTCCAGAAAAAAAAAATATTCTACCACCACTTAAAGCTAGAAAGGGATTATCATCATACTTTTTTTTGGGATAGCTAGTTTTACCAGTGTCCTTCATAAAGGGACTTCACCCTGACACGAAGCTCGGAGGTTTAGCATCATGCCATCTCAATCAAGCATGTGCCACTGCAGCAAGCAAACATCAAAGTTGTAGCAGTAGCAAAGTTGACAGCATCCTCTGCTGGCTGCAACAATGTAAGAGTCCAGACTTTTGAGGGGCTCACAGCTCCTCTCAGTCAAACACGGCTTTCTTTCCACCA
The DNA here is from genome assembly GCF_013377495.2 of Cygnus atratus. Classification (NCBI taxonomy): domain Eukaryota; kingdom Metazoa; phylum Chordata; class Aves; order Anseriformes; family Anatidae; genus Cygnus; species Cygnus atratus. Next base: position 33,613,433 of record NC_066366.1, read on the forward strand.
CACACTCTCCATAGATTACTTTTATAACCTTGCTCAGAACCATCCCATGTTTTAAGCTCAATATACACAAAGGGGCAAAAAAAAAAAAATCAGTGAAATACTTGAAGTACCAAGGGAAAAATCTCATATTTAAAGGCAATGATTGAAGACAGATTTGAAGGGTCATATTCTCTTTTCTGCTAAAATTGATTTTAATCTAAATGCCTGAGCTTTTGGTCTCCATGTCATCCAAACAGTCCATTACTCTAATACCATTTATTGGAAAGGATTTGCTATAAGTTTGTTCACTGAGATCACGCTGGGTACCTCAAAGTCCAAAAGCAGATGTTGAAGAACAGATTTTAAAAAGTTTGTCAGAACTGCTCAGAAAGAAATACAGTGGCTTACGGGAGCACTGTTTTAAGGTTAGGATGCAGGGCCATTCCTCACTTTGACACTAGAGGCCATTTGCTCTCCTTACAGGAAATTAAGCCTTAACACAGATTCACAATCACAGAGTCTTCCAAAAAAGCAATCCCAGAAACTTCAGCTCATCTGACAAAGTTGTGCAGATATAGCAAGTAAAAGTAACAGAACATGCTGGCTGTCTCTCATAGCCTTAGATCAAATAACTAAGTCCAGCAAAGCCTCTTTGGGGCTCCTGTTCTGTCTCAAGACTTGAAAGCTCTAATAAACTCTTGGCTCCTCATCAGTTCCATGAGAGGACAAGATTCTCCTTTCCTTTGTTTAACCAGTCCTTTATATCTGGTTGAGATAGTCTGATGTGCCAAAGGTTGCCTAAAGCCTCTTTCACTTTTCATAACAGAAATGACAAGATCCATGTGTAGCAATCAGTTTTCATTGAATGACTAACTGAATGACAAACTTATCTTGTTCCTACAGGAAGCCTGAGATGTCTTCGCATGTTAAGCAGCAGGAAGCCACAAAGTAGTCTTGTGCTGACAACATGCAGTAGCAAGAGGGCAAGGCAGCACGCACACTTACTCAAAATCTTCAAATTCCAGGTCATTTCCCTCTACAGATGGGCTTGAGTTTTCTGAAGTGGAAGAAGAGGAGGAGGAAGAGCGGAGACGGTTTTGTTGGTATCGCATAGAGCGCTGTCGAATACTGTCCCTCCGGGAAAGATACTGAATCATCCTCTGAGCATAATATGCAGCAGGAGACAACCTGAGCAAGAGAGAGACAGGCATTTGTTACAAAAGCATAGAATGACAGCCAGCCCTGTTCTTCCTCTGGAGCTCCAGGTTCCAGGACAGTAGCAGCATATCACAAAATAGGTTGTGTTTTATGCATGAGTAAGACAGTGTGAATAAAGAAAACAAGTAGGACCAATTTTCCCTTTATACTCTTCACACCCACGTGACTTCCTTGTTTTGCAAACAGAAGTACTATAGAGTACCTGTAAACAAAAACCTCACCCACAGCTCAGAGTTTTCTTCTCTGGAGTCCATTCTTCGTTTATTACCAGTACACAAAACTAATCCCAGCAAGCATCCCTGGTAAGAATCAAGCCCACTCCCAATGTAAACTCTGCTATCAATGCCAAAGAGCAGCATTGTTCAAATAAATACTGAATAAAGGTGGTAGTGTTTTAAGGGTACTTAATGGAAGAACCACCAAGTATCAAGTTGGAAAAAGGGTGTAACAGCTTTAAATATTTTTTAATCCAAACAGTAGGGCTTTCATATAATGACAATTTCATTAGATCCACTACATGTTGTAAGAGCAGCACAGTGATTAAAAGCCTGAGTCCCACTTTCCTCTGCAATTAACTCTTAATCCTTCCACAGGCAGAACTTGGCCTTTGTTTGCATCAGCTGTCATGCATGAGCATTACCCAGCTCCTTGGTGCTAAATGGGTAAAAACGTGCTCTTTCCCCGTCCTACGCACATCCACAACTTCTAGCACAGTCTGAGACAGTAACTCAGTATTAAAGTCCAGAGACCTCAGATACTTAAATAACCATTTCTTCAGCCTTATTTGAGCTAGACTTGAGACCTAATGGAGGGGAGGGGGAAGAGAGAAAAACAAAAACCCAACAGCTTAGATATTAAAGGAATAGGTGGATTAACGTCTAGTTCCCACATGGAATGTGTTTTATATTGTTCTTTTTAACCAATGCAAGTTAACAGACTATATTTTCACAACCTTGGCAAGTACCGATCTCATTTTCTATAAAGGCACCATGGGCAAGACACTGATAATGGGCAGCACAGCCCTTTTTTTTTTTTTTTTATCTACAGATGAAAATTTGAGCAGCTTTAAACAAAGAAAAAAGCAAAGAAAAAACAAGCAAACAGCAAATTCCAGGGGTTAATAGAGAGATAAATATATATGTTTTTTTTTTTCAATCACACAAGAGGTGAGCTTTCTACCAATGCTATTCATCTTCAGAACAGAGCTTTGAGTTAAATTCTTTAAAACAGACATTGCTGTCAGCCATGAGAACCAAGAGAAAGGATAAATTCACCTTTCCAGTGACTACCACTACAAAGTTTGTGTTATGCTACAACCAGTAACAAAATGCTACTCCATAATCATCCTTAGATAATACAGCATGGAAGACTTTTTCCTTCCAGAGCTGTGCTGGCTCTATGGTGATGTACTAGGAGTAATACAAGAATAGATTCACATCCATCAGCATGAGCAGCAAACAATCATACCAGGTCTGATAAAGTGCTCTGCTACTATCCCTAAAGTCATATTTCAATGGAAAACTATTTAATAGTATTTTGAGAGACTGCTCCCCAGAGCAGCATGAGAATGACATACTAATTCTTCAAGAGATTGATTGTCCTTGATAGTTGTCTGCAGCCAAAACAACATTAATACAATCTATCTCCCATTCCTCCATACATTCATGGCACATGAGCAAAAGGGAAGGTGACAAGAAGCGTGTAGAGACTAAGAGATGCCTCTTCTGCAAGGTAAGGTCCTTGCACCCTACCAGTCTCTTATTTCTTTAGCATGGGAAGTTTACAGACAGAATACAGGCTGTGGGGTCTCTAAATGTACTCACCACACAGGAAAAGTGGTAAAGGGAACCATACACATGCACTTTGTTTTGGATGCCTCCTGTACCTTTTACGCACTGTTAGATGAGTTAAAGCTGCTCACGCTTATATAATGTAGAAGACCTCGCTATATGAACATTGCATTTCTCTTTACTCCCCTGAAGACTTAATACACCAAGAATAAACCAGCAAGGCTTTACAGCAATCATAGAATGGCTTGGGCTGGAAAGGACCTTAAAGATCATCTGGTTCCAGTCCCATGAGGGATGCCACCCACTACACCAGGTGGCCCAGAGCTTTGTCCAACCTGGTCTTGACCAGCAGATAAAAACAAGAAGCTGTTCTCTTCTCTGCTCTTTTGCATAATCCAAAGCCTCTGTGAATGCCAAAAAAACAAGTCTACAGCATAATATGAACAGGTAGAGAAGCAAGGCAATACAGGAAGACATGAAGAGTGCTCTCAGCAGTCCAATCACTGGAACTTTCTTTGTTAACAGCACACCAAGGGAGATTTTTTTACAGAAGGATGTGAAGAAGTTTTGCAGCTGTTTAGTATTCTGAAGTCATGGAAGACACCACAAGAGAAAACACCATGATTCTTGTGTGAAGCCAGACTGAGCTTCCCAACAGTACATGGTAAGTACAATGGATAGACAGTGAAGAGGATTTCCGAAGGTAAGACAAGAAGCTTAAGTCTGACACACAGGAAGGTGCAAGTGATAACATACAAAGGGCAAGGGAGAAACATATTCAAAGCAACAGACTAAGGAACTAATCTTTGCAGATGAGTGCTTGCGCATGCACAGCCAAAAAAAAAAGTATTTGTCAGGATGTCTCTCTGTTTGGAATACGGTTATGACACAAATCAGAATCAGAGTTGAGAACCAACATAAGAGATTTAGCTGTCCTGGAGGGAGGAGAAGGCTGCAAAGCAGCATAAGAAATACTGTTTAACATTAAACATACCTCCTCAGTTCATTCAGCTACTGAACACAAGCGTACATCAGCCCGACTGAAGCTCATTTACCAGCAGGCTAAACACAAGCCAGTTGCAGCAGACCACTTGATTCAATTATTTCTCACCTGTGCTTCTAATAAAGCTGCAGCAAAACACACGTAAAGTTTATCCAGCAATTCTTAAACCAAGTTTGAGTGCCCAGGACAGTAGGCTGTATTTGACAGCACCGCAGGAGCTGAATTAACCTAGTCTCTGAGGTGACTAGACCCTGTTTACTGAAGCAGATGGTTCAGAGTAGGAGAGACGATGCTGCCACACATGACAGCCACAGAACAAGGCGCTGAGTGGGAGAAAGGCTGCCGTGCAAAAAACAGAACCAAACAGCTTCTGTCTCACCCAACAACTATGTCGGCGAGAAACAGGGCTCTAACTAGGCACCTAGTGCTGCTGGCTGGCCAGTGAGAAGAGGAACTTGAAGGAAGAGAGAATTAACCAAAGGAAACATTTTGCTAACATTAGTGAAGTTCAAATACCTTTCTTTAATACTCATGATGCCATTTAGAGCAAGAGCTACTACATAGCAGCGTCCTCAAATACAGTCAGAAATCCAAACAGGCTGGACATATTTACAGATAATATGAAAAATTTTAAACAAGGGCTGCTTCTCTTCACCCTCCCCATTTTAGCATTTTCAAAGGAAAGACAACTAAAATTCACAAGAACTTCAACAAGGATGTCTACGCCCAGTTACCCGGACTAGCCACAGCAAGAACCAGCCTATCTGCACCCAAGGGCAGCACACTGCCCTGCCCTGAGCTCCCTGATCCTTCACAAGTACCAACACCACTCATCTACCCTGCCTTCATGCTGATGGCCAGAATATTCACTGCCATTGTTAGAGCCCACGCCTCTAAGTGTCTCTCAGCCAGCAGACATGTTTTAAAGTAGTTACCTGATTGGTGACATTGATTTCCTCGGTGATCATTAAAGCAGCATATGCACCACTAACCCTTCAGTTGAAGGCAGTGCTGATAACAGACTCCAACATTTGGTTGCTTCCATTCCTCTTTAGCCTTAGACTCAGGCAACAGTCAGGCCTGCCAAGCCAAGCATCTCTTTCCCAGCAACTATTTTAACAGCTTAGATTTTTCTAGAGATGTATCTAACAACTGCTCCTGTGTTGCTTTACGTATGTAGTCTGAGAATATCTTTGAGTATCTCTATTTAAAAAATAATATTATATGTATGTTCTTTTGATACCAGTTCTGATTCCTCTGCAGCTTGTTTTCTGAGCTTAGTATATCTTGAAGCTGTGGAGAATGACCTAACAGCCAAGCCGTCCTTAGAGAAGTTCAGCAAGGCCACTGAGAAGGGCTGCAGCAGTCCACATCAGAATATTCATTCAAAAGCCAAGGGAACTTCAAAAATGTTCTCTGTGCCTCACTCCTGACCTAGGCTATTCAAACATTGCACCATTACAGACTAGATGCATAGACACATCTACCATACAGACTGAAAAATAAATTCTTCAGAGCATGAATGGGAATTAAAAAAAATCCACTGAGACAGCTTGGTCTTAAGGAGATAGAGAGTTCATTTCACCTTTGTTTCACTTTTTCAACTTTGTTACTGTAGAACATCTGGAAGTTTTAACTTCTCTGTTACAAACTTATGATGCTACAGAAAACTCAAATGGAGAAACATCCCATTTAATTATACACCCATCCCCTGCCAATTTCTAACAAGGTCAAAGGACAATTAAAAAGAACTTAGTAGCCTCGCACAACGAGATTTGTGGAGGAAGACTCTGATCTTACCCCACTCAAATTTCTAGCTCATGCCAATTAACATTATGTACCTCATCCTCTGAAAAAGACTAAGTGACACTGAGTGGAACAAATCTAGCCTCTTAGAAAAAGTTTCAACACTGGACTGTTCTTCCAAAAGCTTCCAAAGCTCCTTTTAAACTCAAGTTACTATACCTTCTACAAGATTAAAAAATAAAAATGATTGAACTTTAACATGAAGAGTGCCATATCAGTTCAAAAATGGCTTCGAGTAGAAAAATACTTTTGACAATGCTCCTCCTCCTACTAGGGAATGTCTCAGACAGGGATCCTTTCTCGCACACTTTATTGAGCTTCACCATGGGAGAGGTCTGACAGGGGAAAAGAGATTCAGTAATCTAGGCAGGCTCCTGCTTTTTTCCTTTTCAAAATGCAGTTCCCAGAGAGCCAAAACCACCTCTTACAATCTCTACTCGAGAAATCTGCCTACTTTGGATTACGCATTCCAGAAAACAAGGCATGATGCACTTCCAGACATCTAACAGCTCTTAGCATTCATAAATTGACTTGAATGTAGTAATATCCTTTAACTGACCTTTGTACAATATTTTTATCTCTCTGGGTAAATGAGTTTGTCCCTCTATCATTTAATCAATTGCCAACTAGAAAGCTTTTTACATTTATCAGCATTATTCTGACATTCAGTTGCCAAGACATTCTGTAGTAACCTAGGTAGGTTTTCCAGTGACCTCATATATGGGTAACACACTCCACCTTACTTACATCTCACTCCAGACAGCTTTATACCCTTCCTCAACCTTTCAATTATCTTTACAGAGTAAGTTTCTTCATAACAGATAGAAAAAAAGCCTAATATAACATTTCTCCTCCACAAGGATTTATTTACAGAGATAGTCAGCAAAGAGTCATTTAATAGCATAATTATACTGTGTGGCCAGTTTGCAACATCACCTCTTATTTGAGAACTTGTACTTAGAGTATTGTCCGTATAAAAATGTATGTTGCTGTCAATGTAGAAAAGAACAAGAGGGAAAAGAGCACCTCCTTCAGCAACTTAGATATCTAATTTTGATATATTGTTCCTGTATCACTCTTTTATGATAAATCCTAGTAACCTTCAATTCATGTAATTATGCCAGAGGTTCCTTAAGAGCCTAAATCAGATATATTTAAAACTTACTGAATTTTCCTCGTTCATACCTTTGTTAAACCCATCTAAAGAAAGCTTGTTGTCATAAGTTAGTCTTTGAAAGCCTCCAAAGCTGCTTGCTGTTCACGATTCTGTCATCTTCTCTGACAGAGCCTGTAGGTCATATTATCCCATCTGTTGTTTTCTTAATACACTAAGTGGTAACTGCAAAGATCACTCCTTTCCATTTTTGATAACTCTACCATGTTTGCTTTTTCTAGTCCTCTGAAATACTCCCACCTCTTCTGGAGGTTAAGCAGCACTACAGGTGTTCCTATGTCTAATGTCAATGATTCATGACTCTTCAGAAATAATTGTCAGTAATTCATTCTTAGTTAAGTATATTTCACATCCTGGTTATGCTTTCTCATACTTATACATTTATGGAGACATTCCATTCTTCCAAGCACATTGTTTGCTCTCACCAGCTCTTAACTGTCTTTACTGCAGTCACCCTTACTCCCTAATAGACTTTCTTTTTTCCTTCATTTTTTCCTTGAGTAGATACTTCAAATGTATTGATATCATCTCATTTTTACTATTGGACCTGCTTGCCACCTAGTGTTCTCCATCCCAAATGATTTCAGGAATTCTTACGTGCCTACTTCAACAGCAATTTCTTCTTTACGTCACTCTCCTCAAGACCTGATGACATCTTCTCATTTGGTTTGCCCTCCTGTCCCTACGGCAAGCCACTGAGAAGATGGGCCCAATACTAGGACCACTGCCAAAAGATTCAGGGAGTTATACCAAAGTAATGCTTTTGCCTATGAAACTAAAATGCCTTTAAATTGCATTTAGCTCTTACCTGGCTGGATCTGGGTAGATTGGATGTTCCCGGGACCCTGCTCCATCGTAGCGAGATAATGAAATGAGGGAAGACTCCAGCAACCTCCTAAAAAGAAAAAAACAAATGACTAAGTCAGAGACCATTCAGGAGCATCCCTCCTATTTATGTCCTACTTGCTGAAGCCTCTTAAAACTATTTCTACCATTGGTGCAGAGAATTCTACAACATACTAAACCACTGACTGATGGCATAAGTGTTTTTGTCACATAGCTATACAAAGTGTAATATTCTCACTATAAAAAAGAATACCTCGAGTAAGAAGAGTGGTCCCAAACACGCTTCCAAATTTCAAGAGAAAAATACAGATGCTACTTTTCCTTTGGAGACAAGCTATCCCAGTTTGCCAGGTCCATAGACACTAACACTGCATTGGCCATCTGTCAAATTCATACCTACTCAAAGGTGGCCACACACAGAATGGGCCAAGGAGCACAGGACAAAGAACACAGCTTGGTATGGAGACACTAAGGACACTGCTGGCATATACTCATGGCAAAACATTCAATCTCACTCTCAAGGCTCAGAAAGAGAGGTTTTTGGACACAGAAGTGTTCATTTCCTCTGCATCTTAATCAGTCACAGGGAGAGATACCAAGTATTCACTCAAGAAGCAAATGTATGCAAATGCAGCCAGACAGCTTGAATACATGAGAAGCGAGTCTGAGTCATGAAGGCAGCAGAATCAAAGTATATAGCAGGAACATGTCCTCCACCGCGGCTTCTACATGCACCTCTATCTAGCTTCTCGTCACAAAGCAGAGGATGGCATTGTTTCAAGACTGACTCATTCAAGCCTGCTGCAGCCATTACATTAACACTTACAAGAGAGATGATTTTGGGCGGGTGTGGAGAGTGGAAAAAATCAACTACCAAAGTTTATAAGGCTGCTGAGTTTCCTTTCAAGTCTTTTTGTCTTGAAACTCCTGATAAAATCTGTTTTCCAGTCACTGTAACCCAAATTAAAATTGTTATGGTTTGAAAGTCAAAGAGATCCAACACCACATCTGTTCTATTCACCCCCACACAGACTCGGCGAGAAAGATTTGAGTCTCTCAGCGTTAGCCCCACATACCTCCTTTGCAGGCAGCATTTGCAATGCAGGACAGCAAGCGTCAACACAGGAAGCAGGATGATGGACCAGATCCACATCCAACCTCCCATTTCTAGCCAGCAAGTCAAAATACCACAAAAGAAAGAAGATACTGAGAGCACAAGCCCAGCCAGAATGTTTCTCAGGTATATACAGTATAAATGTAAATGAAACACGTTTTTCCCAGTAGTAGCCTCCGCATCAGGATCACAAGACAAATCTGGATTGCCTTCCAGGAATAAAATAAGTAAATAAAACCCTTGACTTTTACATTTTAAACCTAGAATACAGGAAACAGCAAAAGATGGCTCCAGTTACTTGGAAAAGCACACATCTGCTCCACAGGCTCGGTACTTGCTGCAAAGCACTAGGACTTTAGCGAAGGTAAAGAAGAAATCCTGTCCTCCCTGGCACAAAGTTGCTTGGCAACCATTTGTCTTACCCAAGAACAGTTATTAAATCTCTCAACTTTGAGATGAATTAATTCCCCAAGTTACTGAGTCCAAAGCTCTAACCTTCAACACCACTAGGTATTAGGAAACCCTCAGCTCCCCAGAAAGTTATCATACTTTAGTGCCGGCTTACCAAACCCTCTCCTGCTCCAAGTACAGAAGTCAATATATGCCAAAGCAGGCAACCCAGAACAAATGGTACAACAGTTTTGCTAGACAGGTTGTAGTGACTGCAGGTCTATCACTCACACTATATATAAACTGCTATTATTACTTCTGGGAGGAGGAGGTGGATGGTTTAGCATGACCAGAACAGATATTCTACCCGTTCAGTCAACCGGTCCCTTTCTGAGCCACCAGCTCAGGGTTCAGAGACTGGGTTACTGGCACTGCAACATCATCATGTTCAAGTCTGCTCTTGAGAGCTGCTTATGCAGAGCACTCCAGCACCAGCCTTGTTGTGCTGAGGCTGCCAGCCTTCTGAACAGTCCTGCGTGATCTCTTCATGAGTGCTTCCCTCCAACAATGCAGAGCAGTTTGTTAACAGAGTCCGTATCAGTGGTTTCATGTTCTGCAAAAGATGCTTCAAACCAGCAAAACCAGGAGAGTTTCCTTTTTCTGTCAGACCCCAAGCATGCAGCAAGACAAGTGGCATCCCACAGACCACATCCAGCCCGTGAAGCACTGCCCGGTATCCCAACAGCTGGTGGGTAGGGAGCAGTGTTTTAGAAGATGGCACAGGAGCCAGGCTTTGCCCCGTGTTAGCAGCAGTCCCATACTTGCCAACTGTAGAGCTCAGTAGCGCTACCCCTACTGGACTTCATCTGGGAGAAAGAGCTCCCACAACACGCAGATCCTGGCAGGGCCAGGTCAGCTCACAGCCCTGGAAACAGCAGTTGTCATCTTGCAGGTACGAGCAACCTACACACAGCACCAGTGGTCTGCTGGATGCCATTTACCTGCAAAGCCTACAGCACCCAGATGATGTGTGCACACAACTAACTGTCCAAATCATCGCTGTCAAGTCTTGGGGCTTATACAATACGCATGCCACCCTCTTTCCCAGCCTTTTGGGTTCTCTCCACTAAATGACAGAGCAAAGTCAACAAGTCATGAGGGAAGATGACCAGTACATATCGCATGGCCCAGCAAGATCTGTTAGAAAGGCATTTGCAGGTATTCTCCATCTTTTTTTTTTCCCCTCTCCTTTGGAAAGGCTGGCAATTGCCCAAAAAGAGCATCGAGTTAGCTAGATGACCCTCAGAAAGCAGCCAGCAGCTAAGCTGAAAGAAATCAAAACACAGACCGAGCAGAGGGCACCAAAAGGGTGTGGAAACAGCATCTAGTACAGTTGTGCCAGAAGACACTCTGCTCGTCTCTGAAACAGCAGCTTGGGGAAATCTACAATTCACAGGTTTAGACCTCATCTGATCCTTGAAATAAACACTTGAAAAACCTTGCTCTACAGGGCATGTGTCACCTCAAATGAACACCAAGTAAAACACAAACCAACAGTTGCCTGAGCCACAGACTGATACTCGACAGCCAGTTATCCAGGGAAACAGACTTCCTATAGGCCTCAGAGCCCCATGATTTTACCTGAACCTTTGCAACTCCACCCCGTGAAGCAATAGAAGCTGTCGTTGCTCTAGGAGCACCTCCTGAATCAGAAAGGCACTCTAAGAAGGTGCTCCCAGCAGTTACTGTGTTGTGGGGAGAGGGATGACAAATGCACTTCGTTAAGCATCGTCCCATAGGGCCCACTCTGAGACTAAGCTGCCAGGGTTGAACAGTCTCTGCTGAAATCATCTCGCCAGTGGAGCCTTCGAAGCCTGCCAACAAAGACACCTGCACTACACCACACCAAGGCATACAAAGAACTTAGTGAGGCCTCATTCAAATCATGTGGACAAAGATAATTCAGCTAAGAAACTGCTAGCAGCTATTGATTCTTAATTATCCTACAACTGTGCCCTCTCCAATCACTAAGAGCAACAAACAGGTGAGCATCAACCGATATAACAGCAGGCAAAAAACAAAACGAAAAAGGCAATGTGCAATCTCCTGAGATCCAGATGGATCTCTGCACTTAATGCTCCTGCAAATAACAAAATCTGTACTGAAACCAGAGTACTGAACACGAATAAAATCTATTAACTAATTCATTCTAGACTAAGCCCTTGAGGTCCAAGTTACAGATCTGAATGCATCTGGTACTGACAAATGGGTTCAATAAAAGGGACGCTGCTATAATCATCAGTAAAGCGTCTAATTTGTGATTGTGATAGTGTAACCTACTGTCCCTAAGGAAGGTGCGAATAAATGTTTTTTAAAGTAAGTCACATTGCATTTTATAGAAGTCTTTGATGCTGTATTCATAGCTTTTGCTATCCTAAGTCCTGAAGGAGACACAGACTATGTCTTCAGTAAGCTCAGTCTAACGTAGCCCAATACCCTGCCAAGATATACACTGAGGTTAGGAGCAATTCTGTTAAGTAGAATAAAGACAATCCATGGACAAATAGCAGCAGCTCTGTTACAGGGAAGTGCTAGCCACTAATGTCTAACAGTTTCTGACAGACATGAAAAGACAGAACAGAAATACACATTGCTTATATCTTCTTTGGAAATATTTCAGTAGATCATGCTTGACTCCTGAATCTTTTCCGGAGCTTACTGCACTCTCTTCCCTGCTGCAGCCCCCCACCTCCATTTTTTGCTACCCAGATATATAACAGGCTAACACTAGGCTCTGTGGAAGCAACTGCTCCACTGTATCTGTCTAGACAATATGAAATTGTCACAAATGACATCTAAAGTACAATTAACAGCGAAACTGCAATTTCCACTCTCCTCCCCCGCTCACCAGGAAAAATCACACATTATCATCCTCCAGGTTGTCAGTCAATGCCACGATGATGAAGATTAACTCTGCTCACCCTGGGAGATGCTTCTGGCCCGGCTTGCTAAAATAGGAGGAGGGGGATTGTATTTTGTGTGTGTTTTTGTTTGTGATTGTTGTTTTAAAACTACTACACGAAGATATAAATGGCCCCTGATCAGCAGCACTGGTATCTCAGCAGATGCCTTTTCTGCCAGACGTCAGGAACTACGGGACTGCCGCTCTGTGCTCGCTCCATTAACTCGGGTCTGCAAACAGCCGCACTACTGAGGGGAAAAGGAAGCGAGGTCTGAGTTACAGCATGTCTTTGGATGAGAGAGCGAAGGAGAGCATGGATGTGCTGAACACGACGAGCAGAAAAGGAAAACTTATCAGGAATGAAGCAGCTGAGTGCCAGAAGCTGCAGCCTGAGGAGGAGAAAAGTCAGGATACAATCTCCTCACAGCACACCAACTATCAGACTGTACCACGCTCCCCGGGGGCGAGGATCACCACCAAAGCCTCTTGGGACAGAATGATTCATCTAGGCAGGCTTTGAGAAGACACTTAAAACGCAGCAAATTTAACTTCTCAGTAACAATTTCTGGTGACATGTAATTCCTACACCAGATCTTAAGATGTGCTATCACAGCAGGTGCCTTACTGCATAGTGCTACTATCCAAACTACACCGAGGGAAGGGCTCTTCTCCTGAAAGAAAAGCACTACCAAGCAGCACTGTGGATTAGTTTCCCTAAAACCAAAAGGTTGTGCAGTCAGCTTCCATCCTCCTAAGCTGCCGCACACCAACAACCAGAGTAAATGAATAAAATGAAACACTCCAAGGATGGCACGCACTCCTACCCTACACATAATCCCATCCTTCAGCTACAATGAGAGCCCAAGACAGAGCAATTCTTAATTATCCTTTGAAGGATAAGTACATTGACAATTCTAGCAGCTTATGAACTTCCTCCCCAGGTTTTATATCTTCCCTGGAAAGGCTTTTACAACATTCCCTGCTGCTCATTTGGAAGTGAAGTTACTGTACTACTTCATATCACATCCCTTTTTCAGTCCTCTGACTTACAGGTAGCAATCGGTTCTCCTGAGCACTTGTCCCTATGGACACGCTCCTAACGAATGTAAAACACAGCAACAGCTTAAAACTAGATTCCCTTCAGTCATCCTCCTCTTCTGACACCACAACGCTTAACATAACAACAAGAAGAAAGCTGAAATGTGAAGACAGCTGAATGTTCTCTGGCTCCCCAATAACACTGCTACCCTCTCTCAAATCCTAAACTCAATCATTAACTGCTAACAAGTCCACTTAATTCTTGGAGACTGCTTACAGTCGTAGTAGAAGACTAGAAAGCTATGCTAAACAAAAACCTCTTCCAACACCATCCACTGGTTTTGTTTTTCTCCCCCCCTTCCTTCTCTCTGAAGAATAGGGACAAATTATTTCACCAGACAACTCTGCATTGTGTTGCCTAATTTCAAAGAGCAAATTGAAGTCACGTATGCAGAAACCATCAGGCATTTTGTTCCACAGCTCCATTTTCCCCAAAACTTTTTTAGTTCTTGTCAAACAGCAAAACACTATTGCTATCATCAGTTTCATATGCAAGCCTAAAATAAAAAAGCAATCAGCATGCAGTTCTAAAGATTGCCTGACAAGATGATTTCTAAAATTAAGTCCTTAACAGAATCTACTCCGATACCTCTAAGCTCACATTTCTAGACTGTTTAAACTTTCTCATGGCTATGGTTAGTCATAGCGAGCCTGGCATCAAGACTGAATTAAGGCAGATCGCAAGCAGATGATTAGAAGTGAAGGTGTTCAAAGAAGGATATGCTTTTCTTAAGACAGTTGTAACCACCTACAAGGTGTAGACACCTAGATAAATACAAAAGACAGATAACCCCAGAACTTCAGTACTGAAGGAAACCTCAGTGCTCAGTCTTGCAGTTCGGAGTTGCTCCTCCTACCCCTTGTTCCCATCTCTGCCACGGAACTCCTCATTTTAGAGATGGTAGGCTGCCTCTCTCAGGGGATCTCCAAGCCCCATCAGGCATTCTTTCGATCCTATCTTTTTTGGTTTTGTTTTGTTTCTTGGGGGCATTAAAGTTCTTCCAAATAGTTAATGACCTTTACAATAAAGTTTCCCTTCTTTTTCTAAGGAAAGGAATGTAGTGACAGCAAAGATGCAATCAGAGATATTTTCTAAACGTGGCCTCTGTAGGACATTTTGGCCTGTTTGGGAGAGTTCGTGATAACTCTGAAGAGTAGCCAGGGACAGATAAGACATACTTCCCAGCTGAAGGTGTGGAGTTGTCAGAGAACCAGAATCTATTTTCCTGGAGGAGAAGCAGGCTGGATATAAAACAGAAGTTCTCATGAAAAAACATTTTCCCATTTCACTGATTGAGTGCAAGAATCCCGTAGAAAACAAGCTTTAAACATTTCTTTGTCAGAAAACAGCACATCAGGTCTTCAGCCAGGATAGAAAGGAGTTTGTATGGGAAAGAGTGCAGGGAAAAGGAGCAGTTAAAGGAAATGAAGAACTGTAGGTAAGAGTACTAAGAGTTAAAATAAAGGTTGGGATTTGAGTTCTAATCATGAAGCAGGGAGCAGACAGTTCCAAGAGAACACAGTTAACTCTTTAGCACTTACCCACTTCCGTTTAACTACCCATGATAAATTCTACTATAACTGCATGTTTGTGCTCTGACTAGGAACTTCAACCTCCACCTGATGCCATAGGAGCTACACAGCACCTTCGAGTTCATCGCAGGAAGGTCAGCGGCTCTAAGAAAGATGACAAATTCCCTAAATGGACCCAAGGTCACATTCTTAATCTATTACTTCACTTGCTGACAAAGGCCATGCATCAGAACAGAAGATGAAGGATCATTATGCAGAGGTCCTCATCACACAGCACCCATGGAATAATTAATGTGTTATTTCAACTGGCAAGAGGAAGCACGTATCTGTGATAGACATTAAAAGGGTCAAGTGCAGCTATGACAGCATTGATTAGTTTGCCAATAACTCTGAAATTAAAAGAACAATGAAAAATTGTACACTCATTTCGCAGTGACAAGACTTGGGGTGGGGAGAGAAATTTATACCTACTCCAGCTTGAGCTACTGCACAGGCTGTTTTGCTCTACAGTACAGGGTTTGTAACAGTGCTCAGAATGGGACAGGCACTTCAGCTAAGCTGCAGACAGACATCACATTCCTTTCACCTCGACTCTAACATGTGATTATATCGGAAATTCAGCTAGAGGAGACTGGGTCCTAGTCATCATGGTTATGGAAACAGGTGTGAAAGCCCAGCCAGAACATAGCCAATGTGCTGAACTCCCTGAGCCTGCAGACAGCTTTATTCTTCGGAGTGTTGTTCTACCTGCCCTCATATGCAGAGTGTATACTTCAAATTCTCCTTGTTCTGGGAGTTCCCAACACCACAGATTGTGCGGACAGCAGAAAGCTCTGCTTACCCACGCATGCAGATCTGCGTCAGCTTCTGGGATAATTACATAGGACTCCCGCTTCTCCATAGGGAATTGAAGAGGAGGTGTCTTTCCTGAGGGGGCAGAAGCCATACTGTTATCTCTGTAGGTTTCTAAGGCTATGAAAACAGAGGTCCCTCTGCACATCAATCACTTCCTTTTAGTTTAGGCTGAAATAATGAAAAGACGTGGGTCAACAGATGACCTGCAGGACAATTCAGCCACTTACCCCAGCCCTCCCACTTCATGAAGATGGGGGAAGGATTTAATACTAATGCATTCTGAGCAGAAAAATGAGTCAGTTTCCTGGCAGATAATTAACTCTGTTTATTCACAGACTTGAGTTCCAGCAGGTGCTTTCTCAAGAAGAGCAAGGGAGGGGGTCAGTTACATCATCACACAAACAGCC
Organism: Cygnus atratus; assembly: GCF_013377495.2. NCBI lineage: Eukaryota > Metazoa > Chordata > Aves > Anseriformes > Anatidae > Cygnus > Cygnus atratus. The sequence goes on from NC_066366.1 coordinate 33,629,608, forward strand.
ATTTGGCACAATCAGTTAAATATGTATGTGGAAAACATTTGAAATGCATGTTAGCTATTCAACAGACCAGAATGGCTCAACTGGAGAAATCAAGAATCATCACTGTTTTGGTTACAGTTGTATTACAGAGTCAGATCACAGGTCCCCCCCCTTCTCTCTCTCTCCCCACTTGGCTCCAGGACTAGGCAGTAAGTGTGCGCTCCACTGCAAATTCTCCAGCCCAGATTCTGTAATAAGGAGCGAATAATTGGATGAGGGCACATTGTCCCCAGGCACACTGTGCTGTGTGCATTTATAAAGAGCGTGAAAAATAAGCGCACGCACGCAATATATGTAAGTGACTGCACATCTAATGATTGAGGGTTTATATTAGCATAAAAAAAGAGGCACATTATACCGTCAACATCTCCAGCTCCACCCCACACTCAAGAAAGCTACAAAAATCATTTAGTTGAGTAAGTGGAACTGAAATAGGAGGTCTGTGAGCCTGCCCACTGCTTGTTTCTTGGAAAAAGGAAAAAAAAAAAACTTAGGAGATTGTTTTCACATTATTTACCTGAAGCCAGACAACAAGATGGGGCTAGATAATTTAGGCATGTCAAAGACCACTATTAATCATAAGCTGAGAGTCATCTCCAATACAGAATACCACATGTATGTGAACTCAATGTACATAGCTAATAGGTGAACACAAGCAACTGCTCCAGATCAGGTGAGCCTGCCTGGATACGCTGCCCATGATGCTGCTGTTGGAGCAGGCTGCAGGGAAGCCACATGCAGACAGCACAGGACGCAGACAGCCTAACAAAGGAACAGCTTCCAAGAGAGGGGAAGCTATTTGTGCTTCTCCCTGCTTGTAGGAAAGCTGAGAAACACTGTCTGTTTTACAGTATCCTCAAATAGCTATCTGCTTTACCTGTTTGAAGTCAGCTGTCCTCCAGCTTCTAAGCAATCTGTCTTTACCCAAGATCTTTGCTCTGTGATCATCTCAGACAGACCAGCCCTCCCACCCTCCCCAAAAGAAACCTCTGACACCAAAACCAGACCCCCACCCCTCTAGATCTCATTACTCTGCAGGAGAAACAAAAAGGTAGGACAGTTTGGAAGCATTCTCCTCTTCCATCCTAAATAAGAAATTTCAACAAGTTCCCTTGCTGCCATGCAGGAGCAGGTGAACCAAGAGCCAAGTATCTAACCTGAACAATTCCACAAACAGAGACCTGTTGGGAAACAGATCTCCATTTCCATGAAACCGTAGAAAAACAAAGTTTACCTATTTATTTTATAGGTAAATGCCTCATTGCTAGGCCTGGGCTACCAAGAAAGAGATAAGAGAAGGGAAGTGGTTTGGCTGGGGAAACACCATGAAGGTATTTGAGAACGCAGAGAGAGTTGCTGCTATACCTGCACAGTTTACAAGCCAAACTGTTGCAAGAGTAACAAGAGGGAAGAAATCTCTGCATGTGTGCTACAGCCATTGCTGTATATTTAAATTAAGGCCAACAAAAAGAAAAGAAGGCTTAAGCCTTTCTCCAAGTTTGGCAAAGACCGCACATGCTCAGCTTTCCAAAGTACAGTGGGAAGCTCAGCAGCAGAGTGACCTCTATTAGTCACTACAAGAGGCAAAACACAAGCATCATTTTTTCCCCGCACAAACTTTCAGTAAGGAAGTAGATGCAAAAAAGCAACCTTACGTTATTCTTAAGCCAGGAAACCAGTCGTCAAAGGCAAAGGGAGGAACATTTGTGCAAGAGAGGGCACTTCTTTCACTTGCTCTTCTACATAACAACTAGCAGCATATTCAAGAGCCCAAACTTCTAACACTTCAGCAAAACAAAGTCTTTCCTGACCGCAGAGACAGCACACTTGGTCTGGAAAAAAACAAAGCTGGAGACTGGCAGCAAAAGCCTCAGGGCTCACATAGACACCAACTGACCGTTTAGCTATCACTGCAACCTCTCCTACAGTTCATGCTGTTGTCACGTTTCCGTGATGAAAGCCGTTGCTATTTTTAGTAAAGGCCAAATAAACAATGCTAGCTCGGTTTGTCCACAACCTGCACATCTCACCCTCAGCGTTGCAAATCATCATGTTAAAATACTCATGTCACCTTCAGATTAGCACTTCACTTTATGCTCAGCACTGACAATTTTTTATTCATTCCTTTATGTCCAGGCTAACGTTGCCAGAAATCAGACCCCTACCCCACAGTTTTGGCCTTCTCCCCTACCACAAATCTGATTCACTTTTCTCTGCATGCCAACCCCTTCATAATTTCTATTTATCCCACTGTTCCTCACTCGCTACTGAGATATTACTCATCTCTATCACAATCACTTGTGATGAGCATCTCCAGAATATCTTTTCAAGCTTGTTAAGAAAACAGCATAAACTTTTGAAAAGTACCATTTCGGCCTATGAAGCCTACAAGGTTTGCAAGAAAATCCTTCTTTACACAGCACCTACAAAAAGACACTAACATAAGATAGGCCTAAGACCTATATCATCTTTTTTCCTTGTATACCTTATCTAAGGCTATCTGTCCTTCTAATGCATTAGCTAGCCAAAATTAATCTGTGTTTAATACAGAGCGTTACAAGCTTTTTGTTGCTGTGAGGTCTATACACCATCAGTTTAAATTGAACACTGACCTCAAAATACAAGTGTCAGGACTAGCAAGGTTTCCAGAAGAAAGGGGCCTGAGTGCAAGGGCCACAGAGAAATGACAAACCCACTCAATATGCACTGTTGGACAGGTTGGTTTGGATTTGGCATAGGAAACATTCACACTGATGTCTGCTCTGAGCAGTCAGCATTGCACTGCTGTATCTCTTTACAGCTCGGCGATGTGCCGTCCTCCTACTTGACTCCCCCTTTCTTAAGTGGACTCAATACGTCACTGCTGCAATAAATATCAAATATTTGAATAAACAAGCCACAGTTGCTGTAAGCAATTAGGAAAAAATAGTAACAACATTGTTTTTGTTAATTATGGAACAAAACAAGGCTGGATACACTAGGTACGTGTTCTGTCTCTGCGACAAGATGCATTTTGTAGCTTTAGGCAACGCTGCAGTTCCCCCATGCTTCAGCTTCCTCCCCTCCAAAAAAAGCAAAGGGAGCAGCACTACGCTTTTCTCTTCTATTTTAGGCCACCTCTAGCCATTTTGACGATACATTTCAGTCATGGAAATGTCTCCTAGGAGGCAACTCTGCACCCACGGCAGAGGGCAGGGAAATGTTCTGGTTGCTTTGCTTTTAAGGCTAGGATATGAGCGACCTGCACCTTTACATTCGGTGCTTTACGTGGTGAAAAAGCTACCAGAAGGCAATATATGCAGAGATCTGAACCTCCTGCTCAATTACACCAGAAACTAGAGCTGCAAATCACAGGCTCAGGCTCTAGCAGGAGCTCCACACCGAGCTTTAGAAGTGACTACAACACTTACCGTCGCCGGGCAGGAACGTGGCTGTCCCTACCCTGCCAGTCCAGCTTAATCCTAGACTGATCCCAGCCTGACCACAAGTCAACACCACAGCTACAATTTCAAATCGGAAGAGGCATCCCCTCGTGGTCATGAGTAGACCATGCTTATTTGCATCAGGAAAAAGAAAAAAAAAAAACACACACAACCATTCACTAACTTCTTATGGAGAAGCCTAAAAGTTTGGGTAATAGTTAAAGGCATACTTGAACAAAATAAACACAGCCCCATAGAAAAGGTGACCACTCAAACTCCAGTCAACACCTGCCAAGCATTCCTTCAAAAAATAAGCCATATATTATGCAGGTCTTCAAAGGAAGAGCATCCATTTAAATGCAGACAAAATCCTCCAAGAAGGCAGACTGTAAAGAAAGGTCTGCTCCGGGCTTGGTAGACAATTAGCATGAATTTGTGACAAATTCTGTGAAGTTGGCTAGGTCTCTTACATCTTCAGTTTACAGGTATTGGCTTGTCAGAAAAATATCTTTCACCTTGAGATCGAAATCCACCCCTTTCAAAACCTTACAAAAGCCAAGAGGCTAAGCTGCTGCCTTGCTTTCATTCAGGATTAGAGCCATTTCCCCTCAGGATCCCCATTCATACCTCTCCCCAAACACTGAAGAACTCGCTAGCCTATGGTGACAAAGTAGATAAGCTGCAATTTAGGACTGGAGGTGGGGAGGCATGGGACCTCGGGCTACCTATTTTTTTCTTGTTTACGAGAAAAACTTTTCAGTTCTGCAAGGAGATGGGGAAAGCAAGGAGCAGAAGCAACATTACCACCTTGTGGCAGCAAGGCAATATGGAAATGAAATGAGCTCAGAGGGAAATGGACTGGGTGTTTCTTTTCATACCTGGTGTGTGTATGGAGAGCTATGTGCTGCCAGAAAGGCCGTCAGGACTGAAGAAAGCTATGGTATGAGCTGGCGTCCCACGCAGCCTCCAGGCCCTCATGCACCTGGCAGGAGCACAGCACAGAGGCCTGAGGCTGCCTAGCAGGTGAAGCCACAGGGAGAGCACTCGCACCTTTCTAAGGGCAACACCACAGCCAAACTCTCGCGCCAGGTACAGTGTTGGTGACTGGACTGCTTTCATAATCCTACATATAACCTCCCCATCTTGGCCGAGCACCACCATCTCGGCTCAGGGGAGAAGACTGGGTTCATATCATGTACCAGGAGTGCAGACAGAAGGGACCTCAGCCCTCAAGCACAAGCTGGCGAAACAAAAGACCAACTTCACCCTGGACACTATTACACAAAGCTCCAGAAAAGCTCATCTGCATTTGTCTTTGTGCACACTGCATCGAAGACCCAAAACACATCAAAAAAAGCCCTGCCTTCAGTCAGCCATGCAACTTAGGCAGGTCAATTATTGTCAGAGCTGTGGTCTCTGCACTTCTGTGCACTCCCAAAAGACAAGAGTTCATACAGACATCAACTCCCCACCTCACATGCACTCCTACCTGTGCATGTAGCAAAACCATCACCTGGGATGGTTCAAAAGACTTCTCAGATTTTCAGACAGCTTCAATAGCCTATCTTGTTGCCAAACTAAATCAGCGAGCAAGGCAATGTATTCTCAAAACAGGCACACGAGTTGCTCATACCTCAGCCTACAGAATGTGACCTCTGGAACCAGCACAATGGAGCAGTTAGAGAACCCTGGCATAATTGTCAGACAAAGCTTCTTAATGCAAGAATAAGGACGACAAAACACCTTTCCTCATGAAACACAGGCTTCTTTCAAACCTGCCTGCCAGCCAAGAGGACAGGCCTCACCTTTCATTCACAGTAATCCATTTAAATCTCTAGTCAAAATAAACAGGTAAACAACATCGAGATTTCCCCCTTAGCACTATATGAGCAGCTACAGCTTGAAGCATAGAGGACAAGTTTCACCTTGTACATTTCTTTTCCCTCTGTTTCATAGGATGAGGTTTGAGTTACATGAACAGGGACACAGGTGGCACTACTTGCTCCTTGCATCCCTGCTTGAAAGATTATGGCCTGGTATGTCACGACAGAATGTAAAAAAAAAAGATTTAAAACCAGAGGATTTTGCGTGTGTGTGTCTGTGTGTGTGTAACAACTCACTAATTACATGGAGATCACTGGTATCATAATGAAATGGCCAGAGAGGTGCCATTTGAAGATGTGCATCAGATTTATCAGACAGCACAGCACTATACCTCTTTCATTAGCTGAGGAGCTGAAATAGATGTCAGGAAAGACTGCCGCTAGGCTTTTATATTTTATACATCATTTTCTTAAGAAGGTGACACCAGCTACTCACAAGCAAGCAGCTGACTAGGATTCTCTCTCATTCCCTGTTCAACTTTTCATTACAAACCTGAATTAAGCCATTGTTGCTACATTTGCTAAAGTACTTACAGGATCTTTTCCCTCACTGAGATTACAGTATTAACACAATGCCTTCTCCACACATTTTTTTTAATTAAAAAGTTATAGAAAAATTAAACTAGCTAACATCTGTTGCTCGATTATCTTTGCTTCATCCAGATCTTGCCAATTTCATGCAGCACATTTCATATGCCAACTTCAGGGATTTCTAGGACTCTTTTTACTTTGATGTTAGAAGTGAGGCAAAAATCAATCCACAGGGGAAAAAACCCTACATTTTAATTAATGAGATCAGCCTGGAGAACCTCAGAAAAGCTGAAGCTCAATCTCAGCAACTTCTGCTTAAGGTAGACCATGACCTTCCCCAACTTCATACATCCCTGACACAGCTTCAAGCTCCTCACTGCCTGTGCTGCTTTCATGCCAAGCTGAGTATGACAAGACTGCTGCACCACCAAGGCTCTCACTGACACATTCCGCCTATTAGAGATGCCAAAACTGTTAGTCAGGAATAGCTTCATTACATGCTTATTAGTGCCTCCATGATTAGCCCAAGATAATTAATCCAGCACCATCAGAAAGAGCAGAATTCTCTCTACCCAGATGGTGTAACTGCATCAACAGAATTCAAAGAGGAACAACCTTCCTTAAACTACCTATTAACTTAATTGACCCTCTACGGCAATGTCTTCTCAGCAAGACACTTCTCAGCCAGGCAAGCCAGGTCAAGAAATGGATCCTGCCCATGGACTGGCAATGGGAATACACGCACAGTTTCCAGATGCAATTTCTATCTTAAATTTTTCAGCTAGCCTTTGAATAAAGAGCTCAATTGCCCAACGAGGACATCTAATGGAGAAACAAAGAAAAACAGAAGATAAGATGCAGGTTTGGAGCAAACAGATGTACCCCAGTGCGAAGACCTACCTAACCTGAGGTCCACAGGTACAAATTACATTGATTGAAAGTAGGTATCAGTCATCACTTGCTTCCTCGGGCTTGAAGACTCTCCTCCCCTCCTCTCTTTCCCCATCACTTTCAGTGTTACAAAGCTTACACCTCAGGAACCTTAGTCACCATCTTTGCACATTTCTAGAGCTGCAAAAGTTAATAAACATTTTGGACACTGCTATGCAGGAGTGGTTCCAGAATTGCCAATTATGGGAGCACAATCTAGGTCTGGGAGACTAGGCAGCTGGACCTGAGCGTGCTTATTCTAGGGGGGAAAAATAGGTAGGTAAGTGGCCTCTTGCTGACTTGTACTGCTCTGTGAGGGAAAATATAATATAGTCTGAGAAAGGGAAAAAAAAAGTGACACCTGCAGGATATAGGTATCCCACTAGCAGGGTTTCTTTTAAGGGGAAAGATTTCACAAAGCTCCCCACAGGCCCACCCAGCATGTTTAACAGGAAAGCAAATGAAGCTTTGCTTCAAGGAAATTGCTGCAAGCATTTTACTACCAGATTGCTCCCTGCTTCCAGCTTCCTTACCTCTCTACTCTACAGCCACCTTAACTTCAGTTAGAAGCAGAAGCCCACGCCATGCCCGTTCTCAAGGGAAGTCTGACAACAGAAGCAGGTTTCGTACTATAGGAATTCCTCTGGAATTAGGCTCGCTTATTGAGCTACGTGCCCCAGATTCATCCATCCTTGCAAAAAACATCTGTTTGCACAGGCAACCAGGTAGGAAACTGACCCTGCACAGATGCTACAACCACAGAGGAGACAGCAGCAACCAGCATCTGCAAAGTGACCCAGAGATTTAGTTACAGGATTCCAGCATTTAGGCCACAGCCAGTTCAGCTCCTGCATGGTGGGGTAGACCAAGTTGAATGCCTCAGAGCGTTTTTAAATGGTAACTCCTACAGAACTAACTGGAAGATCATATCTACAAATTCCACCATATCTCGCTGTCCAAATATGTACCAACTGCCTGATCATTACAATGGTTATTTGCCCCCTTTATTTCTGACACCGCAGTGACTGGGCCCAGAGAACAACCAATATAGTGGAGGTATTACGAGCACGTACAGCTATTTCAAAAGAAAAAGTAATACGAGACTTAGGCAAGTGCCATTTTAAAGCTGTATTTGTCAGCTCCTTCTCACCTCTCTGTTCTTTTATAAGGGTCTAGAAGATATCTGATATAAATTAGTGTCAGGTAAGTCTAGGCCCAAGAAAGAAGTAGTTACCATGTAATCAGCTCGAGACTCTCATTAAGGCAGGCTATAAAAAAAAACTGGGGCAAGAATTTAGAAGCAAATGAATCATTTCATGACTATCGCCACTTATTTGCTATGCAACTACAGCAAAAGAAAGGCAGCCACTGTTCCGGTCTGAGTATAAGCAGCTTATCTGCAGGAAGAAGGAAAGAATTCCCTTTCCTCAGGCAATTCTGTGTACAAAGCCTCATCAGTCAGTTACATTTGCATCAAACCTGGAAACTTTGCTTTCCTAAAGCACAAAGCATCCATTTCCAAGAAACACCAGGACTGGACCTTTCTTCTGACAAACACGCAAATCACTTGACCAAGAGGATGTCAAACAAAGCAGTGAGAAAGCCCTATCCAAAGCATGCACGCAGCTGAATCATTGGTACAAGCCAGTGGAGAGACTTCCACACAAAGCACAGGTCCTTCCTGGTGCAAGCCTGATTTGGCTTGCTCTAGTTGCCTGCAACATATCTGACATCTAAAAAGTCCTTCCAAAAAAAGAATCCCCTTGCTAAAAAGGAATACAGCAGACCCTAAAACGTTCAGCAATCAGCAGGCTCCCAAACAGCCCATCCATTCAGGAGAACAAGAGCCACTTTTAAAACCTACCTCTTTATCATGGGCAAGCAAAGCACGCGGGTTTGATCAAACACTCACAGCCAATATATATTCCCAACCCTCTGACACAGAGCTTTAGATTTTTTCACCCAACATGGCAACACCAAGGAAATTATTGTTAACCCTTCCAACTTAGCAACTACAACCTCAACAAGACAGAGCACTCAAGAAAGCAGTTCTCAACTCCTGCTCAATTCCCCATGCCTAACCTGGGCAGATTTTCCATGTACACCATGCGGATGCTATGGGGTACAAAGGACAGCATAGCACATCCTGTGTTCCCACCCCCTCTACAAGATCTGAGAAACACCAGTAGCACAGTTCACTCCAGAGCTCTGCTACTAGAGCCTGTCCTTTTGCCTGTTTGCACTATCATCCTCCTTTCCCATTAAGAGGTCTGGTCTCTGCCCTTACAACCTTCGGAACACATCTGCAGAATGACAATGGCATCTACAAAAGACATCAATGCAATGTCTCTATTTTCAACCACACAAATAGCACACGAACACATGACAAAAGGTTTTTAACTCTGAAAATACTGAAAAAAATCAGACCAGATGGGAAAGGTTTAAGAAAAAAATGGAGGAGGAAGGCAGAGCATATATCTTACCTCCTGAGTGAATCCTCCTCTGAGCTTTCCTCAGGCATTTCCTGGTTTAAGGCCTCCTGTGATACATTCCCAGGTCTGCTTGAAGCCGACTGGCTGTAAACTCTTTCCCAGTGCCCCGTCTCCTGGTTAAAGACCACTCCCACGGTCCTCTCCTCCTGCGGGGTGGAAGAGCTGCCCAGCTGCAGCCTGCTAGAGGCAGGAGATCTGCCCTCGGTTCTCTCTGCAGGCTGCACCTGGCTGGTATTTGGAGGCACACCCTCAAACGTGCTTTGGACCTGCCCTGGCGTATAGCTAGGCGTGCTTCTTTCCCAGCGCAGCGTGTCATTGTTAAAGGTCAGCAGGTTATGACAAGCGCGACAGCGGTTCAGGTGACCCCGGGACAAATTGGAATTGTTTTCACTGCTGTGCGGAGTCTGCTGATGGGAGGGACCAGGCCGATCAGGCTCAATGTTGTTGTTGAGCATTTCTTGAGCCTGTTGCGACTGGCTGGGCTCCCCACCAATCCCCTGATCTAACTCCTGAAGCCGGTCATATTCCAAGAAGAATCGCCTCAAATCACACTGGAGCTCATTACGGATGCTGGCCGGGTTGCTCGGGCCAGCGGTACTACCGCTGTCCGCCTCGGCCCCGGGGGCTAGGAAGCCTCTCCCTTCTGTTGCGGAGGTATAGACCGACGCCTGGGAACCTCCCTCCTGCTGCCTCAGCACCGACAGCAAGCTCACGGAGGAGGCACTGGTCCTAGGGGGAGGCATGGCTTCCAGCTCCGACCGGGAGCTCATGTTCAGCACTGTCCTGGACCAGTCAGACCCACCTAAGCCCGAAGCCATCTCTCTCGCAGACTGTTGGTAGCGGGACTGGTGGCCTGCCAAAGGCCCGCTCAGGGACCGCCGCGTGGGGCCCAGGCTAAGGTTGCGCAGGGTGTTGCCAGCAGTGCTGCTCTGAACTGTGCTGAAAGCAGAGGGCCTGTTAAGTATCCCCTGCTCCTCCTGTGCTACAGAGGCCTGCTCTGGGGGTTGGTAAGGCTCTGTCTGCACAGAGGAGAAGGATGTGCCAGTGGCACCAGAAGACGTGGAGGGTGCATTTTCCTGGTGTGGGAAGAGAGAAGATGGAAGTCTTGCACTAGAGCATCGGCTGCAAAGGCACAACATCCCCAGGTGCTGGCAGCACTCTGCTGTGGGGTAGCTGACACGCTCCCGGAGCCTGTTATAGACAGATGCCCTTGTGTTCTCACTGGCTGGAGGTGGAGGTGGAGGTGGTGGAGGCGGTGGAGGGGATGGGGTAGCAGAGTCTTGAACACTGTTTTGCTCTCCCACCTGTATGCCGGAGGAGCGGGAGGACAACATATGCAGGAAGTTGTGGAGGAGAGGCGTGCGCCTCACAGGCTGAGAGGGAAGGATAGCGCGTTGGCGATAATGTGGCATCTCTGTACTGTCCACAGAGATTTCCACTTCCTCGTCACTCTGCAGAAGGAAACAATCAAAGTTCAGTCACCTCACAGCAAAATCCTACGCTTCCAGATAAAATGAAGAAAGCCACTACCATCCCAGACAGATGGAAGGATGTGATAAGCATTTTCCCTCTTCCTAGAGAGGGAAAAAAAGGGTCCGGCCTTGAGTTGCAGGAAGCCAACTCTTTACTTCAAAGGAGCTCATTTTTGGATCCAGACCACCTCTTCCTCCAGCCCAGTGAGCTTCTGTTCATACCAGCAGAAGCAGTAGCATCTGAGGGTCAGCAGCTGTGGGGAGCACCGCTAATAGGTCATGGAGCTTCAAATCCAGCAGGATGTCACAACACAACGGAAAGAGCAGGGGCATTGAGGCATCTGTCCCACCACTAATGAGACAGCGAGGGCAAAACGAGCACACTTAAGAGAGTTCTTTAATAGCCCTGCATATTACGTGAGAACATTTCTGTGCCCAATTAAGTTGGGACAGAATTCAGCTTGGAAAAACTGCAGGTTTTCAGAAAAGCATAAATCTGCTTAGGAAGAGACCAGGGTTAATAAATAAAGCACCTTGTAATTAGTCAGTCAGTGCATTACCCTTACCTGCTGGTTGGAAGGGTTAACAATTGCTGTGAGCAAGTAGTGTCCCAAGGGATCAAACCGTACTAACCTAAAACAAAAGCAGAGCCACAGTATCAATCATCAGTTCACATTCCACATTGACACAGGAAACTAGACACAGCACGAAAGAAAATCCCACATGAAATATCTGCAGTGTTACTACATTACCTACCATCTTGGCTTCTGAAGGATGACAAAAAAGCTTACGCATTAAGAAGAAAACATACTTATTTAGCTGAAGACTGCAGCTATTTTTCAGTCCACAGCAACTCTATACAGAAGTTAAAAGCTGGCAGTAAGCACTGCCGTATCAGTTGAAACAGCCAGGGAGTTTTAGGAAGATGTACATATATATTACGAACTGGAATTAGGTACAAAGGGAGAGATTAACTCCTCTTGAATGTTACTTCATCGTCTTAAACTGCTCAAAGGATGGCATCAAGTTTCCAGCAGCAGTTTCCTCTGTAACCGCACTGAAATAGCAGTTCAGCACTCTCTTCCAGCAGCTTCTGGGTTCTCTCATCCTTATGGTTGACAAGTTTAACTACTAAGCTTACAAATGAAAATGGAGTAGATACTGAAGCCATTTGTAGGACACATGGCTGATTACAAATACAAACATCCAAACCGATACATTATTTCCAATTGCTTTTTTCCCCTATTCACAGGGCTCTGTTTTTTTTTCCTACCAGATCGGTCAAGTAGTTGCTAACAGTGCTTCTCTCCTCTGCCTCAGCACAGAGGGTGCAGCATCCCAAAGGAAAAACCCATATTCCCCAAACCTGACCATTTTTCCTGACAAGTGCCCTCTTCCTCTGGAAACAGGAACTCACCGGACCCGCTCCATTTCACTGGCTGTTTTCACCACTGCAAAAGGCTCCCGACGGCTCCAGTCCCAGAAATGTATCTCATTGGCAGTTGCAATCAGCAAGAGCTGAGCCGTAGGATGGAAAGCAAGCGATGCAATGGCGTTGTTGCTATCTGTGAACCAGCTCTCACTTCCACCCTGAGTGAGGAGTCAAGAATCACAAGCAGTTTATCATACAAGATCATTAGGTTTCCATGTACATCCCCCCTCTGAGACTCTGCCTACAGCATTGAAGTGACATACTTTCAACAACAGCTGTTCTCATATGAGACCATATCCAGAACACAGTACTACCTGCAACAACGACCAAAGATGTACTTTTACATGTGCGTCTCAAACAGCCTGTACAAATGCTGCCTAACAAAGTGACCAGGTAAGCATCCTTATTTTGTCTGTGGGCCAATCACCAGGCTAGGTAGAATTGGTAGCGCAGCAGCTTTTCTAATTAAGAATTCAAATATGCCCAAGGGAATGAAAAATGGCAAGTCTTTCACATAAGCTAAACAGGCATCTTGCACAAAGTTCTCCAGCATTATCTGTACCACTCATATCAGGGCTAAGGAGCATGACCTACCTGACGGATTCTTCATTCAGTCTGGTCATCTCCTCTCTAGACAAAGGAGGACAGCTACAGTCTGCTCTATTCTATGCAAAACTTCCAAACATCTCTCTTATCAGGCAACATTTGGCAAAAACTCGGACAAAAAAGGTCACCACCCACCAAATACAAAAGCATGTGCGTTTCAGGAAAGACTTACATGTAAATCCCAAATTCTAACCTCCCCATCTAGGCATCCTGAAGCAATGAGGCCTGGGATGGTGGGATGGAAGGTCACACACCAGGGAGTGCGGCGATGTCCAACCAAGGAATGAACACACTTGCCCGTTTTCACCTCCGTGATGTAGATGTTGTGGTTCACGTGTGTGGAAGCCATTAGGGTTCTAGGGATGCAGAAGGCAGGACAAGCATTAGCACGAGAAGAGTACAGCAAACCAGGCTGCGGTTAGCTTCAACTCAACAGGATCTTTTTGCACCTAACCCAGCACACATAGCCCCACACTCAAAGGATAAGAGGCTACTCTACCACCACCAATGGCCAGAAGGGTTCTTGTGGCCAGATTTCAGGGTCCATGCAAGCAAGAGCTCATCAGATCTGCAAGCACAAACTTGACCGTGAAAGTCAGAGTCATCATGCAGCTCAGAAGGAACTCTTCTGAGTGACAGTTTGGGGCAAATAAACATTCCCAGTTCTCCACACCAGCTCAACCAGTCAAGTGACACAGAGATCCCACCGCCATTCCTGTTTCCAATGCACGCAGCGTTCTGCTCTGTTCTTTAGTCCTCACTATCCCACTGGGTGTGCCCCATCACTTGGAATGGGGTACGAAAACACCCTTTACTCCCTCAAGTTTTTCATGAAATCCCATGGTGGCCACACAGACCCTTTTTCCTTAGAACTACGCATCGCTTGGGTACCTCAGAAATTAAACACCAGCTACGCCTGAAGCTGTGAGATTAGGAAGGTGTGCACGTTCCATCCATGCATGCCAGGAACCAGGAGTTTCACTTGGCTGTTCAGGACTGAACAACTTGACGGGCACAAGCCTCCTTCACTTTTTTAAGCGTAAGGAGACTGCTGAAACAGGGAACGAACTAGGAGTTAATTACCTGTCTGGACTAAACGCCAGCAAGAAGGTGGAGCGTGGACTGTCTGGCAACTCAACTTTCTGAAAAAGCCAACAAAGCAGGAAGTGTTGCAAGTGTCACATGATCGTACTTTAACTGTAAGCCACACGGACAGTAAGGGGAACCCGCTGCAGGAACATATCTATTATCACATCGCTGCAGGAACTGAACAGAGCCAGAGAGCATATCAAGTGTAACACATCAAATGTACAATCACGAGACAATTTATCTTCAAATCCCTGCCTCCCGTCCCCCTCTCCAACACCAACCTGTGCACCTCTGTTCTGTGACCTTACCTTGCCCTCCCATTTCATCCATCGAGTTTTATCCTCCACCAGCTCCTGCAGGAGCCGCTGAGCACCCAGCGCCTGGGTGCCCCGCTCCCTACCCCACAGGATGCGGACCGCATTCTTCTCCGGTACAAACTTCATGGCTCTCAGCAACCAACGTTACGCCAACCAGCGGGAGAAGACACCAGCAGGTTCCAGATGACAACCAGCACTGAGCTACAGACAGGCTATCCACATGTCAACTGTTTATCTTCATGGAAACCTAGAAAGAGAAGAGAATGATAAGAAAGGCAGCTTTTACCTGGATAAAGGAAGAACTTTAAATCCCAATACAACAGATTTAAGGGGAGCATCTACCCTCTCCCCTGCCTTTGCTGCCTTTTTACATTATCAGGGCCCAGTTTTGACAGTTCTGCAGCCAAAGATTACTTTAAAAGGGTTTTGAAAGCATCTAGCCATTTCCACGTACAGATATTGCAGACATACCACATCTAAAGAGAATTAAAAATTGGACTTGAAACTTTCACCCTTCCCTCCATCTCTTGCTGTACATAATAAAGGAAAAAAAAAATCTATGAAGTGACACTCTTTACACCTTAAAGATTTAGCTCCTATCTGGGAAGGCTGGCAGATAGCTAGAGGAATAGCATTAAAAATTGACAATAATAACAGAAGTCTCTGCAAAATTGTGCGGATTTCAGTAACAGTAACCATTAGCACTGCAAGAGTTAGACAAGCGAAGCACCTCAAGTCCTAATTATTTCCAATTCTATCCCAACAGTTCACAGTGTATGAAAACAAGCACGTAGCAGACCAAAACCTTTCACTGAAGGCTGCAGTGGCATATTGGCTAACTCCACCACGATGGCTCATTTTGCCTGTCTGCAAATCATCTCTCCATCTCAGAACAACAGTTCCCTTAAGTAATACACAATGGCAAAGATTGATGCTTTTAGTGTATTTTGAGCTGCTAAGGGAAAACATTAGTAATACCTGTTGGTTGGTGTTTTGTTTGGTTGGTTTTTAGAAAAAAGTTAGGTTTTTGACAGAACAAAACAGAGCAACCACGTTACATAGCTTTTAAATAGTCTCCTGCACTGGGGCTCGTTACCAAAAGCTTTCCCAAAAGAAGATTTTTTTTGGGGATAGACAAAACAAGGAATGCTGCTGCAATGCTATTACCTTTTGATCCCACCAGAGCGCGCATACTACTCTGCCATCTCTTTTCAATGAGAAGATCTAAAGATAAATCCTCCTCGGTTCATGTCACATGAAACAAAACCACCAATACTCTATCACAAAGGAAGTGGCAACTTTAAAAAAAAAAAACAGGCAAAAACACACACACAGGAAAAAAGGTTCACATACCAAGAAGAGATAATTGTTAAATGACGGAATTCAGAGCGGTCATTAGCAAACCTTCCTTTCCTCCCACTCTCCCTAAAAAAACCCTCCTGAGCGGATGATTCAAGGCAGCTGCTGCTTATTGGGAGGAGCTGTCTGAAGAGATAAGCCAGGAAAATGAGTTCCAATAAAGCAGACCAGTTTTCATTTGTAAAAGTACAATAAAGGGTACTAAAGTAAAGTGAGGAACAAGTAAATGCATCAACCTTTCGAGAAGCGAAATTCACCACAGAAATTCAAGCTAGCTGGAACTTTCCTGATGCTTAATGTGAACAGCATGGGGATCATCTATTCCAGGGAAGCTAAACTACCCAATATAAAATAAGCCTTCTTTTAAGAATCTGTGAAAGTCAGCCAAGTATTAGGTAGGAATTACTCTACAAAATAAAAGCCTTACTGGAAAGCGACAGAAAAACTGAAGTTGTCATACCGCAAGAGAGTTCACAGAAGCAACTGTACAGATGAAAAGAGCCCAAACCCCAAATGCTAGAACAGTACAAAAAGGCTAACTAGAGTAGATACGGCCAAAGCACTGTATAACACATGAATCACTAAACCAAACTTTTTCTTCATTAAACGCTAATAAACCTGGATTCTGCAAGCAAGGCCAGTCACCCACGTTCAGAAGTGAAGGGGGTCAGAGTGGAGGAAGCGTGGCTGGGAAGGACAGGTCAAGAACAACACAGGCAATAAAAAGCCTGTTTTATGGGAGCAAACTATACGTCTAGTTTTGCCTGGGAAAATTAAGAAAACAGCAGCTGACTAGTCTTTATGGGTGCTTTCAAGGATCAAGTACGATGTCAACGCAAGAATAAATGTGTAAACCAAAACACAAACGGGAGACCAGACTTGCAGCTGAACCAAGCTGGAAGTCCAAGACCTCAACCACCAAGCTTCAGAGTAGCCTTCCAATAGGTGTAAAGGACAAACAATCTAAATAACTTAATAGAAGCTGATAATTTAAAAGCAGGATAACCCAATTACTCATGAGAAAGTACAAGCTCCGACAGCTTGGGAACATTTCAGTCCTATAAGGACTGAGATTACATGAAGTACAATAGCAACAAGGAAACCAAGATGTTTATCAAGCATCTTGATGTTTGTTTATGCCATGAGTAAGTTTACATACTGTAAAATAAACAGATAACACCTACAAATGCATTTAGGGAGCTCCTTGTATTCACCTTATTTAAAGATTAAGTCACCTTCACAGCATAAAAGCAAGTACCTACCTTAAAACAACTTATCTAAATCTTCGCAGATGCGTACTAATTTTTTGAACTAATTCGGATATAACAAACACTTCATACGTGAGCCTCCTGAGCGTGTTCAAACTTGCTCTTTTTCCCTCAGGGACTGTCCCTCATTTTCCAGCTGCTTTGAACTGACTCACCTCTTTAAATCACTTGAAAAGAAAACAAAATAAAGCTCCAGACTTAAAGCCTATGCTACCTGCTCAACATCTTTAAAGGCTGGGATCTCATCAGAAGGAGCTGAGTGCATCCTTCCTGAGCAGAGCTGGCACTCCAGAGTCACTGCTGGTCCCTCTGCGGACCAAGCTTTATTCATGCTTCAGAAGTTTAATCCCTTACCTGAATTAGCCTGAATACAGTAACTGCTCTCCACTGCTTGGCGACACGCTCTGCAACACTTTGGATTGGCAAGGAAAAAGAAAATCCGAGCCTTTAAATGGAGAAAGAGATGCAGCATAGATATGGGCGTTATCTCTGCTACCTTTAGCAGGAAGACTTTAACTTTATTATTGTATCATCTGCTCAGGGTTTTGTTGTTGTTTTCATTTGTTTGTTTTGCTTTGTTGGTTTTGGTTTGTTCATTTGTGTTTGTTTTTTCCCCAAGAGATAGACCCAGTTCCTTCTCTAATCTAATACAGGTACCCATCAAATCCAAACATTTTGCTCAGATGTAAGGAGAAAAATGACAGCGTGCCACTAAATCCCATGAAAAGACAAAACACTGAAGTACCAACCACATCAGTCATCCAACTAACGAAGTTTAAAATGAGCTCTGTGGGCTTGAAAATACAACTCAGGCCACAGCATCAAGAAAACGTGTGGTTCCTTGGACCAAACCTGCCTGGGCCAGCAGCGGACCGATTCAGCAGCAGCGTTGCTTCTGTTACAAAAGCTGAGCTATCACAGCTGATGAGCAGCCGACCACCAGCACCAGGAACTGCTTTGGGACCTGTATTTCTCTGTTGTCTTGTTTTGCGTTTTTAAACCAGGATGACCAGAAGTGGAGTCCGACAACTAGAAGATTAGGTGATGCCCTGGATGTGGGCCAGGGCTCCAGAGAAATTCCCAAAGTGGAAACTCAGAAATTTTTCTGTAATTGGCGGCTTTGTTTCCTTAACAGTTTTCTCCCTTCAGGGCATTTCAGGACAGCACACTGGGCTGTTTATAATTTTGGAAAGAGCACAGCCCAACCCCAAGCCTTTTCACTTGCTCTGCGCCAGCTGTCCTTGAGGAAGCCTCAAGAACTGGCCTCAGATCAGTGTAAGCTCAGTTGTGATCATCACTTCTACAGATGCTGAACCTCCCCAAAACCAAATTGAAGCAGCAAATTAACTGGTAACACTTCATAGTGGTACAGGACCACAAGAAAACACCAACAAAAAGGTGGGAAGTGAGGAGGAATAAACCTAAACCCATTCAAATGGCCTTACAGAAAGGATGTCAAGATGTTTTGTGTGTTATGCAGTGGGTCTGTCAGTTTTCCACTAACAAGCTTCAGCATTTTACAGAGATCCTGGTCCCATTTCTTAAACACACACAGCTTTGGCATTAAATATTTTGTGGAGAATCTGGAAGCATAGCTGGCTTTGGGGAAAGAAGTTATTTCACATAGCCTTCAGCTCTTGACTACAGATCTCTTACCACTCCTAAGGACCTCCTGGTTGTGTGCAGAGCATGCCCCTGGGAGCCTTTCCTGACACGTGCGTACAGGAGCAGTGGTATCTGCTCCACCGGTGGTTAAATGAAAAAAGCTGCAATCGGTAAACACTACTTATAACGGGAGTTCTGTCCAAAAGATACAAATGTCCAAATAGTTACAGACAGCTTTGCTGCCCAAAGAGCTCTCAAGTGAACGACGAAGACAGAAACAACATTAAGTGAAAGATAAAAACCATCCCTGGCTTTGCAATCTGGGATGCATGGAGAGAATCCCCCAGAAAAGCGCAGAGAGGAGGAAGGGAGCACATGCTGTTACTTTCTGTCTCCAAGTCCCTTTGTCAAGCTTTAAGACTTCCAGAATGCGTTGACTATAAAACCAATGGGATCCCCACAAGTTATGGGTCAGTGCCAGCAGTATGTAGTGTACTAATGTAAATACAATCAAAAACACTGCATAGTGGTTTTGGTTGTATTTAGTAAATATTAGTGATAACTCAATAAATCCACTATTGCACAATCAGGTGACTTCTACCAGTAACAATCTGAAGACCACGCGCAGAACAGTTTTTATGGTGGTAAAGGCCAAACGCTTCACCTTCACTACCAGCGATCCTTAGAGGCTGCAGTCACAAGACATGCCATTTCCTCAAATCACTTTCTACAACCAGGTTTCCCTCCTATTTTACAAAGTTTAATTTTGAGGCAAATTGCTTTATCAGGACCCCAGCATCTTTAACATGCCCTAAAGAGGGAAGGAAAAGACACCATGCGTGCTGAAGAGAGCCTGAGACCATCTTGTCAGTATGCCTGCAGCCTACACAGCCCCTCTCCTTTCACAGGAGCTTCACTGATAAAGCAACAAGTCCTCGTTCTCCAAGACCCAGAGACAGGACATCTCCAAAGGAGAACTAGAAGCCTAAAGCATCGTTCAGAACATGCGCGAGCAGTAACACAGCTCCCATGACTTTCTAGTTCAGCGCCCTGTTTCTGCTCCAAGTTTCTCCCCTCTGCAATAAGGGGGGAGTGATGCCAACAGCTTCCTAAATTGCACAAAACAAGATGCATAAAAAGCCCCAGAAATGCTATCCTGGGTAGAAGAGGACCTCAAGCCTACCAGCATTTTTATTAAAGTCGTTGATTCAATTCATACCAAGTACCTTGCCATTCCCTCTAAACCTTTTCATGTCTCCACATGAAAGACTGAGCAAAATAAAAAAAATAAGTTGATGTAAAACCAAAACAAAAAAGCTGATTTGCCCTCTCCACACTGTATCAGCTCAGCTAAACAAACAGGACGAGTCAAAGAGTCCTAGTTTGGTAAGTAATCGAACTATGTAGCACTGGAATTTGAACAATGCAAAAACAACAACAAAAATCAGTAAAAAAGGGTGACATGACTCATATCCAGAACAGTTCCACTGATCTAAACTTAGTACCTCCTGCTCTTCCAAAACTTGTCTTGTGCTCCATACAAAGCAGCCAAGCCACATGAATTTCTGAGAAAGTACCTGATCAGCTGCATTTTTACACTTTCCTCCCAATACCACAATTCGTCTTCCCTTCATTCCAAGTGATAACTTCAAAGTTATCTTGCAGCAATATCTAAATGGACATGCATTGGAAATAAGCTGAAAGAATGAAAGAAGCAAAACTAGAGTGCGTTATATTGCTTTCTGTTTCTACTTCTGTGTCCGTGATTATCCCAAAAAACAAACAAAATAAAACCACGGGAACTTTAAATTAAGACACTGGAAATACGCAGGTTCCTGACATTAGGCTACTAAAGAGCACAAAGCCAGTCCTCAACCAACCGCCCCAAACTGTAAAAAGAAAAGAACCTGAAGAGGATAGACAGTAAGTTTGTGATGGAACTAGGTAACAGGGTCCAGATTTACCACCACGAAGGCACTTTCATTGTGTGACTCTTTTTACTCTTCAAAGCTTTAAAGATATTCAGCAAGTTGAAGTTTTCCTTTGATTAAAGGGAGAGGGATTTAGAAAGTAACTCCAAAGCACATCTTTTGCAGATGCACTAGATACACGGCTCTAAGTTGTATCTGCAACTCTACGCATTTCCATATAAATCACAACAGGATTATGAAAAGAAAATAACTAGCATTAGTGCTTCTTGATTAAAAAACCCATTGTTGTATTTTAAATTGAAACCACAAACAGCTCAGGAAATTTAATTAGATTACAAAGATGTCAAGAGCACATTGTCATATCATATCTTGAAATGACAACAACGTGGAGCTGACTGCCATCAGAATCTGAATTTGTCTTCCCGGTCTGGATTAAATGAGCTAGAATACCTGTAAGAGAAGTACTTTTAATTGCTAGTTATTTACAGCAAAAATATCAGAAAGTGGAAGAGAAAGCTGCAGATACCACCTTCTAAAGGTCAGCAAACTGGTGGTACAGATGAGAAGGGAAGTCATAAAAAGGTAAGCAATAAGCTGTGTCTGGCAGCTTCATTTGCCAGCGATAACACGAAGCATTTCCCTGTCTATTATTGCTATTTCCACATAAGCGTCAAGAATTCTTGAGGAGATACTAGCTCCAATCCACAGGCCGGGAAGAGAATAAATATAATTTCATAAAGCTGTAAGGTCTGTCAAAGAGCAGACCTGAGATCCAGGAGATTAAGAGTTTGTGTCCCGACTCCGCGCTCAGCCCGTGGTATCTTTGGCAAAGCCCTGCACACAGTAGGAAAGGAGGGGCAGAGCAAAGAGAAGAATAGAGCAAAAAAAGAAAGCAGCTTAACCCCTTCAGAGAACCACTCTCATTTTGATAGAGGAGCAAAGAAATTCTCAATTAACGTAAATATTGAGGTTTTGAGAAGTCCCATGAAGGTTCCTCAAGCTCAAGAGCCGCAGCCAAGTGCTACCTACCAGCATCACGCATGCAAGAACAATTTGGGAGCACTGGCATCACAGAGTGCAATGGTTTGGGTTGGCATGGAAGGGTTTTGGGAATGGCATGGGTATCCATCCACAGGGTGAAGTATTTTATTCATTCAGACCTGCGCTGCCAATTCCTGACACCCTTTCCCCTTCTCAGCCTCAGAAGAAGCATGTGAGAAACGTAAGGAGGAAGGAACAAAAAAGTATCAGAAACGGGGGTCAGACACTCCTCTGAACCGTTCTACGCTGCTCCAGGTGGCGAGTTAGTGCTACGTGCTGCAACAGGGCTGCAGGAAGGCGTTGCTCTGCCGGGACAGCCCCCGAGACCTCACTGAGAGCATCACAAGCGGAGCTGTGCCACAGCACATGGATCAAGATGACTCTCTCCCCGCTCAGACCTGGCACCTCACCACCCTACGTGCCTTCAACCAACAGCTTACAGGAACCGAGACAACAAACAGCTACCGGACAGCAGTTATAGTCAAAGTCCTTCACAACCCACGTTAAATCTAGCAGGGACGTACGTCTCTTGGTTTAAGCAACTCCATCAATAGGTCTTTCACTGAGCAACTGCCACACAATTTAACAGCCTTAAAACATTTCTAACACTAATCCCCTTCCACCGCACATCACCCCACTACTCACTTCCAAAAACCACCACTCTTTTGCGCTCACGTCATTAACAATTTGCTTCTGTCACTTTCCTTGCTAGATTCGTGCAGGACTCCCAACTCAAGAGCACACAAGGTAACTATTAACATGTACTATGCCCCTTATCAGGTCTCCAACAATACAAACTCAACAGGGGGGAAAGAAAAAAGAAAAGTACCTTAATGCTATTCACCTGAGAAATGTTAATGAGCGTTAACTATATTAGCAGCATCAACAATGACTTTGTAGGTGTCCTCAATTCAGCCAGCTTGCTAGCCACTGCACAAAAGATACTGAACTTATTTTCCATCAGTTTCATTAAACAAAATTATGGTGCAGGAAGGGAGGAAATATTCAAATCCCTAACTCATGACAAGGGGATACTAGCAGGCAGCGTTATTGCTCGCCTTCCTTACAAACGGTCGCTGCAGCTGCGTAGAAGTTGAAAGCGCCGTGTGGAAAATGGAAAAGTAGAAAACAGCCGAACAAGAATCCAGGGGGTCAGCTATGACTCAGAAAAGGGCAAAAGAAAGAAAATTAAGAAGAAGCTGACAGCAAAATAAACACTCTGCGTACACTCCCCGGTAGCTAAGTCTGAACAGGCGAGTCCAGCTATCTGGATCCAGACACGTTCTTCATTCCAAGTACTAGAAAAAAACACAGAACTGCTCACGGACTGCTGCCCTCATTAACATCCCCACCACCGCAACGCCACGGATGAGTACCAGATACTCGTTTGCTACCTTCAAAACACAAACAGACCATTTTTAAATAAAACCCTAATCTACAGCAACACTAACTGGGGACTACAGAATTAACAAGCAAGCTCTACCAAAGACCTCTGAACACCAGAAGCTGAACCACAGCAGCAGTCCAGAAGATTAACAAGGATGTTAAACTTGGGGAACTGCACCTGAAACTCGCTGCTGTGTTACTCACAAGGCATTCGAACGTGCCCGGATTTAACCTCATCCCCTATTCTGAAAATGAACCCAGCAACAAAATTACGCAGCGCTGCAACGGACTGGCAGTAAGCGTGCACCACAAGAAGGTCACTGCCAGGTTCCATTTTAACATCCCCATTAGCAATCTGAAAGAGGATGGGAGTGGCAGAGGCTGAGGAGCCAAGCTGACATTTGCAAAGGACACCAAGCTGGGTGGAGCGGTAAACAAAGACAAACAGAAAAACACGCTGGGCTTCATCTGAAGATCTGAAACGCCTGGTGTGGAGGAGAAATGGGGTGGCACGGGGCGCTCTTCCTGAGCGTATTTATGCAGTTAATGTGCTCTCCGTAGCCGCACGGCTGAGAAGCGGCTTGCCCCTGGACAGAAACCCTTCCTACCCCTTACAGCGGGAGGGTACCGTAAGGGTACGCGCTGGGGGAAATACCACGGATAGCCACCCAGAGCAACCCCGCGGGACGCGAAGCCCTCCGGGGGCAGGACTCCCGCCGCACGCCCCCCGGAGCCGGCCGAGAGCGCGCCGCCGGCCCCAGGAGCCGCCGCCTCGCCGCGCTCAGCGGGGCAGCGCCCTGCGGCAGCCCCGGCACCGGGCGGCGGGGGGGGGGGCTCCCGGGGCGCCCCGCTCCGGTCCCGCCGCCTCCGCCGGGGCCGCACCCGCCCGGCGCCGCCGTCCCGGGGCCGAGGGCCCGGCGCGGCCTCCCCGCCGCGGGCCGGGTGCCGGCTCCCCGAGGCCGCGGGCCCCGAGCCCCGGCGGCCCCGCGCCGGCCGCCGCCTCCGCCGCAACCTCCCGGGGCCCCGCCGCGGCCGCGCCCGCCCGGGGAGCGGCCCCGAGCCGGGGGCGGGCCGAGGAGCGGGGCCGGGGCCTACCTGCGGCGGGGGGCCGGGGCCGGGGGGGGCCGGGGCCAGGCCGGTCGGAGCGGCCCCTCCGCTCGCTCGCCGCTGCTGCCGCCGCCGCCGCTCCGAGCTCCGGCCAGGCCAGGCAGCCGAGCGCCGAGCCGGGCCCGGGGAGCGGCGCCGAGGAGCGGGAGCCAGGCCCGAGCAGCCGAAGGTAGAGCGGCGGCGGCAGCCCGCGCCAGACGAGCGCCGAGCGCCTGCGGGCCGCCGCTGCCCCCCCGCGGCCGGCCCAGCCGGCAGGCCCGGCCAGTCGAGCGCGGAGCGGCACGGGGCCGGGCCGGGTACGGCCCGAGGGCTGCGGCAGGCGGGGCTGCCTACGGCCGCCTCCCTTCGGCACCGAACCCGTGCCCTGCCGTATCTCAGCTCTCCTCTGAAGGCAGAACTTCTGCAGTTGTTCGCTCTTTGTGAGCCGGTCAGCCCCGGGCATTGCCCCTGCAGCACCCAACCAGCCGAGTGGTGCTGCCAGACCCCTCGCGAGAGCCAGGCTCAATCCACCAGCCCCTTTCCTGGCTCCATTAAGTGACAGAGTCAACCCCAGCTTCGCATCTTCTCCAGCCTGGTGCTTTTCCTTCTTGGAAAAGAAAGGATCTCATCCAACCCTTCCTCACCTCCAAGGTGTGCGCACACTACCACGCACCTCGCACAAAGCCCGGCTCCCTCCAGAACACAGCTGTCAGGAACCGCCGGGTTCTGTGAGGTGTGCAAGACTCCAGTGGCACTTAGCAGGAATTTATACCTGCAAACCAAAAGAGAAATCCTTATGTGCCTTGCTGCTCATCAACTCAGGGTAGACGTGGGTCCACATGGAAGTTTAATTTGTGTGAAATGCTGTTTCAAAATCAACTGTGATTTGGGTTACAAAGAGGCATAGAATTGTTGCTTTGTAAAATAGTGCAACGCTTACAGATTTTCCATTGTTATCAAAGACAACGTCCCGAGTTTCTCCACTGATCTCACATTACAGTCATTGTTCCCTATATCAGGTGAAAGGGGAGTCTATAAGCATCAATAACAGTAAAAGTTTAGCAATTAAATGACACCTATGAGGAGATCAAGAGAAGCTCATAATACCCCCTGAAATGAAGTGAATAAAATTTCTCCTCGTCCCACACCCGCATAGTCATTACAAACTTAAGAAGAGGGACACAGCTGCTCTCTGTATCTTCTCAGATGAACCGTTAAAGCCTTCCTGCTGTCACAACACTAGCTAAAGTGAGTAAGCAGAAGCTCCTGACGAATACGACAGGCTTCCGAGTCCATTGATTCCATCTGCTCATACTCCTCTTCGGGCTGCTCCACGTGTCCTGTGGCCGGGGAGGACCACACGTCCAGCCCGTGTTCCAGAGAGATGTTATGAAGCACGCAGCAGGCCAGAATGATGTGGCTGGATTTCTCTGGGGAATACTGCAGGGTGCCTTTGGACCCATCCAGGCAGCGGAAGCGCGATCGAATGGTTCTGAACGTCCGCTCAATGACGTTGTGGGTGGCGGAGTGCGCCATGTTGTAGCGATATTCCGCGGGTGTCTCGGGGATGTGCAGAGGGGTCATCAGCCAGGTTCGGAGAAAGAAGGAGCTGTCACCTGTTCGCAGTGAAAGGAAGGGAGACAGGTTACAGACCTACAGTTAACCACCTCAGGGTTTCAGCTCTTCACCCCAAGTTTTCTGGTAGTGTAGATACAGAATAACTTATCTCTCAGGCTAAAGCAGAAAACATGAAAGAGCAACGATAACTCTGGTTTACAAATGTGACAAACAACAAAGTAAAGACACTCCCTTTTACAGAGGGAAATCCTTGAAGTACGTGGAATAGTTCTAAGAGAATCCATTTACTGTGCAATACAGTGAAAGTAAGACAACTGAACTAAGAGCATAAGCAGAATCAAAAAATGCATAATTCAGCTTAGAAAGGGGTAGAATTCTGAAAAGGTCAAATACAAATTAAATTATACAAATCAATACAAATTACAATATGAATACAAATTAATATATACAATGATCGGAGTATATAAAACACAGACTGCAAGTTACGGTTGTACACTTCCAAGAGGAGGACAGTCCAAACTGAATCTCAAGTCTCGAGGAATTTGCAGGAAAGCAATCTGAACTAAACTTATCTCCTGTGTCCAGAGGCTCCCGACTCAAAGAGGAGCCAACACAGAAAGAGCCATTCCACAGGAAAGAACGACGAAAAACTGACTTACCAAGTAGCCAGCCATCTTTATGTAGCTCATTTTCGAACTGGCTTGTAAGGGCTGCCTGCTGTAACACGGTGCAGTCAGGCAGGCTGCCTGGCCAGTGCGTTTCTGCACTCAGCAGGACTCCTCTGGCGTCGCACACCATCAGGCAGTTCAGGGAGTGGAGGCCCTTTCGGTTCACGTAGGACAGGTCCTCGGCGTTCGGCGCTTTGATCGGCACGTGGGTGCAGTCAACCACCCCCAGCACCCCCGGCATGCCCGCCAGCCCGTAGAAGTCATCCTTCAGGCTCTGCACTGTGGCTTCATCCTCAGGAAAGCGAATAAACTGCGAGGCTCTTTCCACCAGCGCCTCGGTGACGTTGGCAACGCAGCGGCTCATGGAGGCTTGGCTGATGCCAATGGCGTCCCCCATGCGGGTCTGGAAGGAGCCGGAGGTGTAGAAACCCAGCGCGGCAAGGATCTGCGTCTCCGGGCTGATGGCCCTGGAGCGCTGCGTGGGGCGCGAGAGGCTGGCTCCCAGCAGCTCCACCAGGTAGTAGATGAACTGTCGGGGAAAGCCGTACGTGGACACCAGGTACTCGTCCGTGACATCCTCCAGCTTGAACCTGTCCAGCGTGCGGTGCCCGCGGCCGTACAGCAGCAGGTCGCAGTCCAGCACCGCGATGGGCACGGCCATGGCTGGCGGCCGGGGGCCCCTCGGGGGCTGCCCCGGGCACGGCGCTGCCCCCGGCGCCTCCGCCCGCACGAAGCCGGCGGGAAGGGGGCGCGGAGGGGCTCTGACCGCCCAGCCGCTACCACCGCGCTGCCATCTCCCCGCCACTCCCGTCCCGTAGCCGCTCCGCTCCTCGCCGGACCTGCGTTGCCGAGACCCCCGGCCCGACCCCGCGGTAAGCCCGAAGCTCCGGGGCGCTGCGGGACCGCTGCCGCCCCCCCGGGGCCGCCCCCCGCCGGGCAACGGCCGCGGCCCGGCCGCGGGCCCTCACCTCGGGGTCCCCGTGAGGCGGCGCCGGCCGGCGGCAGATTCGCCACGGCTTCACGCCGGCCTCCAGCGGCCGGGCGGCGGGCGGGCGGGCGGCTGCCGGGCGGGCGCTGCCCCTCTGCTCCTCGCCTCGCCTCCTCCCTCCCCGGCGGGGCCGGGCGGGGAGCGGCGGCCGCTGCTCGCGTGTGGAAAGTGCGGCCGCGGACGCTCAGGCGGCGCCTCCCCCGCCGCGGCGGATGAAAACAAGCGGCCGGGATGGCGGCGCGGCGCGGGCCGCGGCTCTGAGGCGGCGAGGAGCCCCGCCGCCACCGCCTCTCCCCACGGGGGCCGGGCCGGAGGCAGCGGCCGGGGCCGGGCGCAGGGAGCGGCGCTGAGGAGCGGGGGCCCCGCGGGATGAGCCGCCGGCACCGCCGCCCCCGCGCAGGTACCGGGGCTGAGCGGCCGGGCGGGTGGCGGGGCGGGCGGTGAGGGGGGGGCTGCCCGCGGTGGGCGAGGGAAGCCCGGAGAGCCTGGAACGGGGTGAAACCCCCCTGTTTGTGTCAGCCGGATCGGCCACGCGGCGTGTGGGCGTCGGGGAGGGCCGGGTGGATGGCCCTGTGAGGGTTTCGGCCCTGTGAGGGTTTCGGCCCTGTGGGGTTTCGGCCGTGATCCCGCACCTCAGCTTCTCCCAAGGGGCACACGCAAAAGTTGGGGCTCAGTGTTTGTGTTCGTGGCCGTGGTGCAGCGTGTGCGGGGGCAGGCTCCTCGCTCCGCGTACTTGGGCCTGGTAAACAAAGCGAGGGGATGGACCTTGGGGCTGGCACCGTGTTCAGACCGCGGGGAAGTACGGAATGTGACCGGGGTTACTTCGTTGTGTTCTTCTTCAGCCAGGGGAGCTGGCAGGGCTGTCCTTGATAAGGTATTTCCTACGTGGGAAGGCATTTACCAGTGGTGAAGTAAACCTACTTCCTGATCAGCAGGAAAATTGCCTCCTTATCAGTCAAAACTTAACCATTCCATGAGCTACAGAGCCTTTGATCAGAATATTTGTATCATGTGAAGCACTTTTTTTCCTAGAATCTGCTCTCTTTTAAATCCATACACTTTAAAGAATGACTATGGGACATCTTAACATTCAGAACAGTTCTCTCCTTCCTTCTTTCTCCCCAGGTTCCTGACTAACCCACTAAGCAGGGGAAATGGAGATTAACTTCTAGTAACTGTAGGATCTGTGTAGAGTTTGATTTACAGGCCTCGCCTTGAAGCAGAGCACTTTGCAGCAGAGATCTTTTTATAGTTGCTTATTAACGTGCTCAAAATACCTGCTTGCACTGAAGCTCCATGATCGTTGACGGAGATCTTCTAGGAAAGCCTTCTTGGCAGTCAAGCCTATTTATCAAAGGCACTCTATTAAAAGCTTCCAAAAGTTCTATGTACTTGTTTACCTGAGTGATTCAACAAGGAGCTTCTGGAGCTTCACGGAGGGCGTACTCAGAGATGAGATCTGGGTCCTGTATTTACAAGAAAGGTCTGAAAGAGCGGTAAGGAACAGGGAACCCAGTCTGGGGCCACAATCAAATAGATAATTTGGGAGGGGGAACTGGGATGAGCGCGGTCTGCCTCTTAGGAATGAGAAGGGCTGTCACTGCCCTGTGCTCTATTTAATGTCAGCGTGCTGCTCTGGGGTAGAAACCTTGACTAATTATTGTGCGTATCAGTTTTAAAGGAAAGCATGATGAGGTAAAACTGTAGCGGCCATGGCCCAGAGTGAAATCTCAGAGGAGGGAGGTAATGGCAGCAGCTCGTATGTGCTTTCCCCAGCACTAACGCTAACGCCCGGTGCGTGCCAAGTGCTTCAGCTCCTTTATGCGAGCGTCAAACACGCTTGCACAGCGAATTCCCAGGCACAAAACCCGTACGGTAATGCAGGTGCTCGCAGGTGTCGCCGTGCACCTGTTGGGCGCCGGGCTCACAAGTGCCTGCATGCAGCACGGCTGCTGGCAGCGGAGCGGGGCCACGTGTGCTGCCTTGTTCCTCCAGGCTGCACCGATGCACCGAGGGGACGGCTCTTGCAGTTTGTTGCATCATGCAGGCGAGGTGCCGTCGCCTTCTGCTCACGTGTCCTTCGCTTGGTGAAGGGTGCTGTAGCTACAGGTAGAGTGTGCGAGGCACAATGCTTAGGTGTCAAAACAATGGGGAAGGCTAATATTTACCTTGTAACCTTGTAAAAAAGAGAGGCTTTTGCTAAAAAAGCCACGTGGCATTTCTCCTTTGAATATTTTTCTCAGACTTTTCTGTATAGAGGGAAGCAGAGACAAAGCCACATGAATAAAGATGAGTATGAAAGTAGATATTGCAGAAAGGGAGAGACAATGCAGAAAGCCAGGTAGCCAAGACGCTTGTTTTACCTGTGAACAGCCTGTGTGCAAGGCTAAAGCAGTGAGGTCTGTTTGTTTAAGGGATTATTTGGTTGAGGGGGAAGCAGTCATCTGTAGATTTCTGAACAAGACCAAAGGTTAGTTCCTTCTAGTTGTTAGTCAGTGTAAAATTAGATAGCGTCCTCACTGAGCTGAGCATTGCTTGGATGACTGGCACTTAACAAGGACCGTGCTGGCATCACAACCTGCAGGACTTCAGGAGTTGAACAAGTTTGGTGAAATTAAATTTAAAGAATTTTGAGGTCAGATTGTGGAAGCAAACCCAAGGTCATGAAAGCATTTTTGTAAATAAAACATTTGTAGTTTAGGTCTGTCTTGACTCTTCTCAAGAGTGATTCTGCAGGTGAACACTGCCTCAGCAGGTCGCAAATAATCATCAGAGGCTTCCCTGCAAAAATGAGGAGATGCTGGTTGCCAGATGACAGGCCTTAGACGTGGCAGGGGCTGAGTTCCAGGGTCATAGTTTTCCCTGAAATTACAGATCCCTGACGTGGAATCTTGCCCCGATTGTTCCTGCTGTGCTTTAAACTCGGGTGAGTCAGCTGTTGCTGGCATTTGGAGCTTGAGATATGATAAACTCCAAATGTTTCACGGATGTTACAGAAAGTTCAGGATCTTGCAGAAAGATTTCTGTTTCTGCTGGAGCAGGGCAGAACTGTGAAGCTCTCATTCTTGGAACCCTGCCTCCAAGGCATGGCTCTGGTGGCTGTTTCTGTCCCCTCTAGAGATATTTGGGTAATACCAGAACTCATGCCTACGTTGCACAGAGAACCATGCTGATGGTCTGCGTCGTTTCCTTTCCTAACTGGCCACCGATCCTAACATCTTTCGTTAGTTCCCTAACATTTTGTGGCAGTCGACATCCAGAATTTCTTTCCAGTCCCATAAGGCAAATGCAGGTGATTTATTCGACAGCTCTCCTGTGCCATAAGGATAAATTCTTCCTTGTACCTTTCTCCAGGAGTCCCTCTCACTTCTTTTCACATTAAAAGCTAATTTGATTTCTCTTGGTATTTAAGTGTCAGCATTTTCCTTGCTGAGAAAAAGACGTATTTTTTAATGCAGTGTTTTATTGCCTATATCAGCCAGGTTTTCTGTGGATCTCAGGTCCTCTCAACCCCCACAGTGCTTTGCTTAGTTAAGTCAGAAAAATAATGACTACATTTCACTCACTTTTTTTTTTTTTTTTTTGTGGGAAGGGTCAATACGAAAAGCTTCTCCTCCTGAGGAGGTTAGGATATCCGAATTTGATAATGTATCTACTGTTAAATTGTTTGTGTTGTTAGTTTTCAAATCAAATAATATATAATAAGAGGTGTAGTGCTGGCAGGTGCCCTATGAATGTAGCCCAGGAACTTCCCACCATACTAGGTGCTCAGCTTTGTTTTTATCGAGTCATGCAGAAAGCAGCATTCGGCTCTATAACATGCCCTATTAATTGCAGTGCTCTTACGTAGCAGCATTACTTAAAATAGGCGGTTACTTCTATTAATTGAAATATTTCAAGTAGAAGTTCTGGATGTGCGTAGCCATGAAAGATTATATGATATTTTCTGTGTGATCGGGGTTATCGGCCCCTTTGGCTAAGCTTTAAGTTGTATTAAGTCGCATGCCCAGCCCTTCTCGACACTGCGGTCGTGCTGCAAGTTCAGGCGTTGCTTAGAGGTTCGACACTGGGTGAAGTGACCTCACACACATCCGCTGCTCACCCGCTGACCTGGGGACGCCAAAATTTCTGCCCTGGGCAGCGCAGTCCCTACGTAGGTGATGTTGGACGAGCCGCTTCAGGGTGACTAGCTGTCTCAGAAGCAGAACAGCAACAGGAATTCAGAATGAATTAATACTTTGAAGGCTTATGAGCAAAAAGCACAATCAAAACTGCTAATTAAGGCAGTCTTCCCCATGGTCTCTGTATGGTTATTTACTTACATGCGAAGAAGCTGAGAGACAGGGAAATTACCTTTTATCCCAGACCACGTGAGGTGGTGGTGGCAGAAATCTGCTTAGTAGCTTGGCCTGCCTGGCTTCAGGCACTGTGCAAGTTCCATGGCGCTGCTAAAACCACCAGTAATACTTTGAAAATCAAGCCGGCGTGATTGTGGGAGCTGAGTATTTGGCATCTGAGGCTGTCAAGAGGAGTGCACGTGGCATTGTGGTCTATCCTTTGAAAAAATACATCTTTTCGGTTGGTTGTAGGTAAATTTGTGGCTGTACAGATTTACTGTCAGTACTGTTTGTTGGGAGTAAAGAAGCCCATTCCACAGCAATGGTTTGTTATACAGATTTCGGTACCTGCTGAAATACAACTGGGTGCTGCTTTTAGAACTTCAGACCCAAGAAAAAACAATTTGGCTTGGTTTTGACCAGTGCTGTTAACAGAGAATATATTATTTCTGAAGCCAAGATTCCCATGTCTGATGAACAGCTTGATACAGAACTCAGTGTGGTGTTGGTGTGTTGATTGTTTTATGTATTTATTTTTTAATTAAACTAGCGAAATAAGAGAAAATGTACCCAGTTTTAATTGTGACCCCCCATTTTTTTCCTTTTTTTTCCTAGTATCTTTTGCGTGGACCAAATATATTATTATTCATGGGAGTTTAAAAAAAAGTTCAAAGTTCTTAACATGTTGGTCTTTTAACAGGCAGAGGCCTTTGGTGCTTGTATATTTCTCTTGACATAGCCTCAAATGGCAAAATATTTTGAAATCTTAAAATCCAGACAGAAAGCTGAAGGTAGATTTCATTCCTATGCCTGTGCTGTATTTCAGATTGCCATATGCAATGGACACTGATCTCAGTTCCCAGGACAGGAAGGACCTGGACAAGTTCATCAAGTTTTTTGCTCTAAAGGTAAGTTTTTCTCGTGTGAGTAAATCCCTCTGTTTTTCTTTTTTTTACAAAAAAAGCCATAGAATCAGTTGCAGGCACATCACACCTCTGTCAGCGCGGGGCTCCTGTCAACCCATCTAACCACGCTGCAGCTAGGTAGTACCTTCTGTTGGGCTTGAAACTTCCTTTCCAGCCTATCCACATTTATGCTGATACGCAACTATAAAATTTGGCCTCACTTGGTACCTAGATTTTACTTCCTGTTCTTGTTAGGTGCAAGTAGAAACTCTGGCAATGGATATGTTATAAAAGTACGGAATGGCTAGGCTCCTGTTTGTGTGTCCAGGGTTCAGGATATAATTGTGAATTTTGGTTCAGTCGTAAAGAAAACTGTGCAACTCCCGATCACAAAATTGACTTAGTCATTTCATGTTCTAGCAAAGAAGGGTCAGCTTGAAGTCGCTTTCTGTCTGAAATACATTTAGCTGTTGCATGTGATAATTTAAGATGATTATACCTGAAGATTAGTAAACTCTACTTCTCTACATTCTGGTCAGCCCTTTCATTTTTCACTTGGAATATCGGTTAGGTTCTGAACTCTGCTGAGCTCATGAGATCAGATCTTGTCCTTTCTATTTCAGACGGTACAAGTAATTGTCCAGGCCCGACTTGGAGAGAAGATCTGTACCCGATCATCATCCTCCCCAACAGGCTCTGACTGGGTAAAGTCATGTTTTGTGAAGCAGCTCCATTTCTGTTTTTGTTTTTTTGTGTTGAGAACACAATAAGGTTCTTTCAGTCTTGTGCAGACTGTAATAACTATTCATATAATAACTACTATATCCAATTATGTTGATTGGCATTTTTCTTTTCTTGTTGACATGCAGCATGTCACTCTGGGCTCTCTAAGGGCTGATTAGAGGAGAGATAAATGACACCTCTCAGCAGCTCCTGCCAGCTGACTAAGGCACATTTCCAAGATCTGCTGGGGATGGGGTGATGAGTTCTTTTCTGTCAGAAGTTTGCAGTTCTGCAGTTCAGGACTGTATAAGTGATGGGCTTTATTAAAATTGGAGAGACACAAGATACTCTGTGGGTGAACGTATGACGCAAGTGAGAGAAAAGGAACAAGTTTTTTATGGCAGGATCAAGAAAAACATTTGAATTAGCAGCCAAGGAAATGTTTGCAAATATGAAAAGCCTGAGCCAATCTGGGAATTTTCTGTTTCATAAATATTTCAATGGACACTGACCTAGTATGTTATATATAGGCCTCCACAGTGTACTGTTAGGCATTTTTTTCAAAGAAATGCAAAAATTGAATCATCTCTTTCATTCTGCAGTTCAATTTGGCCATCAAAGATATACCAGAGGTTACTCATGAAGCAAAGAAAGCCTTGGCAGGACAGCTGCCCGCTGTTGGACGGTCTATGTGCGTGGAGATTTCTCTCAAAACCTCAGAGGTGAGGACTGAGTTAAAATAGATGGTGATTTTAAATTTTTTTTTTTTACTTCAATCTTAAGTCACCTTCCAGAGCTCTTACCTTTTAGCCCAAAATAATGCAAAAGCATCTCCATTTATGAAGTTAGGTAATACGTTAATGAAATATGTTGTATGACAAAAACAATACACTGCAAATACCTGAGGCCAAACACACAAGTGATGGAGCAGCAAAACTTAGTTTCTTAGACCGTGAGGAGCTTAGCCATTCTGAGGAAGGCATTCCCTCAGGTGATCAAGTTTTGCAGTGAGACTTCCAGTGCACCTTTTTCTATTGTTGCATTGTAAGAAAGTGGGAACCGGGAGAAACATCTGTACTGAGAGGTGTGGTTGTTGCTGATTATTAATGAGATGTGAAAAGATTTATTGTCTGAAATGAGCCTTTGTTTGCCATCTTTCTCTGATCCAGGGGGATTCCATGGAGCTAGAAATTTGGTGTCTAGAAATGAATGAAAAGTAAGTGCATTCTTCACACTTTCTTTGTGTTTGCTATTTGTTTGTTTTAGCTCATGAAATGGGGAAGGGCTCGATCCATGTTGATGAATGAGCACATAATTGGCTGTGTGGCCTGTGACACTTCAGAAGGAAGTTGCCTCTTTGTCTAGTGCAGCTGTCAAGCTGTTTAATAGTAGTGTCAAGAAAAGAAAATAGTAATTTTGTTCATTCTTCCAGTATAATTAGTAGACCTCCTGAGATACAAGAGTACATATATTCATTTACTGCATTTTTTTCTAATATTGTAAAGATGTTTCTGTCTAGTACAAGGCTGCATGGCATTTTTCAATAATTCTACAACAGGTGACTAGTAGGACACTTAGCAGATTGGTCAATAACAGCAAACTGCATTGGGACCTTATTTTTGTCATTTTGGCAATAAAACTGACATGAAAGAATTGGCCAAGACTCATTTTGAGTAAAAATTTGCTTTCTTACTTCTATTTTTTCCCTTGTGTTCTATAGGTGTGACAAAGAAATCAAAGTTTCATACACCGTATACAACAGGCTGTCTCTACTACTGAAGTCTTTGCTAGCTATAACCAGGGTAACTCCAGCCTACAGGCTCTCAAGGAAACAAGGCCATGAATATGTGATACTGTACAGGTAAAGTGGAATATGAAATTCCTTATCTGGAATAGCAGAGACAAAAATAGATTTGCATAGTGCAACTGTAAATGTAGTAAAAAGGGATGAGTGACAATAAATTCAAATGAATTGGATTTAGCTACTACTGAAGAGCAATAAAGAGAACTTTGAACTGTGTGTCACCTTATAGCCTCATTCTGAGACATTTAAAACTTAAAGAAATATTTTTGATTAGACTCAACTACAATTTTCTCTTCCTTTTTATGTGGCATGTCTTCCTCTGAAGTAGCTGGAAGGCTGAGATGGGCATTCTAGCTACTGCTTATGTTTTTTCCTAAAGAGGAAAAGTGGTTCCAACTGTTCAACTCATAAAATTAAATAAGTAATACAGATGTATGCTAGACTTATGTGCCCACTGGACCTAATCGATTTTTTTTTTTTCTTTCTTTCAGGATATATTTTGGTGAAGTGCAACTGAGCGGCTTGGGAGAAGGTATGGTTAGGGAACACACACAAACTAGAGCAGAACTGTTTTCTGTACTGGTGACACATTTGTTACTATTCCTAAGTGCCACAAGGAACGTAAAGCCTGAGGTTTACACATGATTTTTATCTGGATCAGTGAAAGGTCATGTCATAATGTGGCAGGTACAGTGTGGTGCTTTGACAAAGTCGAGAGCGATTGCCAGTTTAACTCTAGCGATCCAGAACTGAAAGAAGAATATGAA
This sequence comes from Cygnus atratus, assembly GCF_013377495.2. Taxonomy (NCBI): domain Eukaryota; kingdom Metazoa; phylum Chordata; class Aves; order Anseriformes; family Anatidae; genus Cygnus; species Cygnus atratus. The sequence goes on from NC_066366.1 coordinate 33,665,267, forward strand.
GTTATGTTTAAAAGGTGTAGAACCAGAAAAAGGAGATAGTGATCTACTCAGGATCAAGAAGGATTTCAGAGCAATATATGAGACCAAGATGAGAAGCAACATCAGGAGTCTTGTAGATGAAGCCTACCAGCAAGGCAACCTAGTGCTGCTTTGATATAGGGTGTGTGTGTTTGGAGTTGAGATTGCGAGGGATAATGAAAACACCATAGAAATAAGACCATGCAATAAGGCAGTAAGGAACATAAGTAATCAGGTTCTGTGTAATCAGTAGAACTGATAATCATTCTTCAACCCTACAGGTTTCCAAACAGTTCGTGTTGGGACAGTGGGTACCCCAGTTGGCACCATCACTTTGTCTTGTGCCTACAGAATCAACCTTGCTTTCATGTCAACCAGGTGAGAAAATGGGATCATACCAGGAACTGTTTCACAATAACGTAGTATTAAACCCCTCATATTATAAGCCCCTAAATCTTTCCCTTCTGCTTATCCTTTCCTGCTGAAATTCTCCTTAATGGAGAATATTCTCTAATGCTCAAGTCTTGCAGCAACAGAGTATTTGGGTAGTCCTGAGTCAGGCTCTAGAACTCCAAATTGCTGATGCTTGGAGTTGCAGGGCTAAATTGTAAAGATGCTCTGGTCCCATTTCCAGACACTAGGGCTCTCTGTGAGGGTACCATGAATTGGGATGCAGTAAAGAAAAAAAGCAGCTTTACCAATAATGCCATTGCTTGTTGCCTTGCAGGCAGTTTGAGAGGACCCCTCCTATCATGGGGATTATCATTGATCACTTTGTGGACCGTCCCTATCCCAGCTCTTCGCCCATGCACCCCTGCAATTACAGGTGAGGAAATGCTGAGTGAAGTCATGGGCCATGGTGAAGGCATCGTTACGCCCAAATACAGAGCCTTTTCCACTGACTGCATGGGAAGGGAGACTGGAGAATTAGGGTAAATCATATTGATCTGATTGAGCATATAAGGAAAGGCAACATTTCTCTTTGTGTCTAGCATGCTAAGTGCAGCAAGCCCCAGTATTTTACCAAATTCCTTACAGAAGCACTTGGAGACAAAAGAGGTTTAACCTTGGCTGTCTTTGGGAGTTTAGAAGGGTAACAGTTACTCTTGCTGTAGAACTACATGTCCAGAGGCATACAGCTCCAGGGATTTCCAATCGAGAAAGATTAAAGGTGAATTTCTCTTTGTAGATGAGAGGTTTGTCCAAAGTTCATGTGAGAGCACTCAGAATAGGACCGGAGGTACTGTTTGACAGTGGTTTGGTAAACATGAAAGCTGGTAGCATTGGCTAGTATAAGAAAAACTTTGTTTAGTGTTTAAGAAAACCTTTTCTTTAGTTTTTTTGTTTGTTTTTAACAAACAAAAACATACAGGGTCTTATTTCTATTTGTGGGTAGAAGAGAAGCTCTTAGGATAATTCTGGGGAAAATGAACATTTCCATACCCTGTTTTCCTCAGTTCTCCCAAGTAGATTATGAGAGCCCTTAATAATTCTCCTTTCAACTCCACCCAAATACTCTCAACTTCCCTGCAGCGTTTGTCCCAGTGTGTTTTGCTATTTGTTTGTTGTGTGGAATATTTCCAGTTAGGATGTTTTTCTTCTCTTCCTACTTTAGAGCTGGTGAGGACAACGGTGCGGTATACCCCTCAGTAGAAGATTCCCAAGAAGTGTGTACCACATCATTCTCCACCTCTCCTCCATCTCAGGTAAGAGAAAACAGGCTCTTTTTATTCCCACGAAGAACAATCACTGTTAGCGTAGTGTGCATACTCCTACATCAAATGCTGTGCAAACATGCAGCCTCCTGCTGCTAATTAAAATTTAATGTGTAAGCTTCTTACTCTGATTGCATTCTGAGTAAAACCTAGTTAGATACTAATTTCAACAGGATGCTAAAGGACTACAAAGACTGAATTACTGAGAAAGACCAAAAGAACCAACTCCTTTAGCTGAGACATGCCTGAAGAGGATAGCAGTGTACTAGATACATACACATACTGGTGCTGCGAAAACAGGAATTCAAGGGATCAATGCCAGGTAGCATAAGTAGAGGTAACAGGCTGACATTGAGAAAGAAACACTAAATTATCAGGAAGACGCATATGGCACAGTCATATTTTCCAGATTGCATTCTGGAAAATCAGAAAAAAGACAAAAGCCTTTTTGGACCGTCTAAAACAAGTTTGGGCAGCAGGAGTAAGTATCAGCAAATAAACTAGGTCATCATATTGAACTAAGGACTTAATATAGTACTCTGTACTTCCACCTACTCATGCAAATTTTATTGAAGTTTCAATTTTAAAAAAGAAAATGGATGCCTTCTGAACCTTGGAAAACAGGAACTCCAATTACTGCCTTTTCTCCTATCCATATATATCTGACTCCACAATTCTGTATTTTGAAGACTCGGCCAGCTTGCTGTTTTCCTATGACTTTAAATATTCACGAATGTTCTGCCTTGCTGTCCAGCCAAGCAGATGGCTCTACTGAACTTTAAAGACAATCTAAAGAGTCTGTAAATCTCTTTTGCTTTGGATGTGAAATGCGGAATGAAGTACAATTGGAATGCGGTTCCAAATTGAAAGAATTTGCTATGGGTCTTTCTGCTGCTTCAGAGGAAGTAGTATGATTGGTTTAGCAGAGTGTGTTCTACTGAATGAATGAGCTAGAAATGAGCTCTTCTTAGGAAGCATTTTGGTGCCAACTGGCAGCTTTTGGGTGACAGGACCTCAGGCAGTGAACCTCAGGCAATGTTGAAGTGATCAGCCAGCACTCACGGTAAGTCTGAAGGAATAAAGTTTTTTTCCTGTTCCAGGATATACAGCTCAGGAGATGGGTTTGTGGCAGAGTTGTGTCCTGCCTGTTCACAAAGCAAGCTAAGTGCAGTAAGGTCACGAGGAAATTTCCACTGGCTTGCTCATGCCAGCGTTACTTAACAGTAAGAATGTTTGTAAATACACTGAAGCTGACATTTCCCCAGGGGACATGGAGCTTTGCTGTCACTGAGGGGAAAAAAGCTTTATGAAACCAGATGAACCTCGAGGATTCACATCAAGTATGAGCCTACATTCTTGCTTCTTTGTGGCTCACAGCTGCCATGTGCTGTATGCTTATTTATAAAGCAACTGCCAGTCTTCTTTACCACAGTTAGAATTGTACGGCTGTTTTGACAGAGTGGTTTCTAAAGTAAATTGGAGGGGGAAAAAAGCTAATTTCTTTCTCCAACTTTCTATTTACAACTTAATGCTTAGGAGAATACTGGAAACTGTGTGGTGTAGACAGCCTATAGGCAGACTGTCCAAAGCTCTGCCTGCCTTCCCAGAAGAAATGAGGCCTAGCCTGTGTGATACAAGGAAATAAGGGTTACCTTCTCCCTGTGAGCTTGTATAGCATATCTGTTGTGTGTGTGTTGTAAAGTACCCCAAATTCATGAGAAAACCTGGCCACAGGTAATACCCAGAAACAATCTGTCGTAATCCTGTGCTGACAGGAGAATGACTGCTACAAGGTATAGGACTAAACCAGATCTGGGTTGCCCTTTTTGCATTAGCAGCCTCTGTAAGACAGTGTTTACTTCTGGAGCGTCAGTACTGGTGAAGGAGCTTTCTCTTCACATCCATATGCTTGTGTTTCCCTTAGTCTGGGCCCTCTTTAGTCTAAGGGTGCAGCACAGACATGCAAAGATATGATTCCTGCTGCCCTTCCAAATACTGGAAGACTGAGTGTCTATGGGTGGAAAGTATGAAATAAGTGTAATTTGTACATTCCAAAATAAAATTGCTTTTGGCTTTTTCTGGCAACCACTCAGGCTTCTCCTTGCTAATTGGCTGGTAACAGTTCTAATTAGCTGTGGGACAGTCTCTGGCAGTTACTTTCTGTTGGTGTTCACTGGAGTCTTAAATATTACCTGTGTGGAGTGGTTCACTGAGATTGGAAAGCAGTCAATTCTTTATAAAATCAATGTGTTTCAGGCAACATTGAGAATTCTGCTCTGTGTAGGTATGGCTGCTGCAGCCAAACACTCTTCACTAGCGTTCAGTTCATCCAACTCTTTATAGTTCTCTGAAGTCCTTCTTTCTCTTTCTCTCTCTCTCTCTCTCCCCCCCTCTCTCACTCTTTCTTTTCCTTGTTTCCTCTGTGTGTCTGTGTTTGTGCACAGTGTGTTTTTACTGTCACAAAGGCACATTTTCAGACCCCTCCTCCTGTCGTGACGGACACCTTGAAGGTCCCAGTGATGGGACTGGCCTTTTCACATCAAGTGAGTTGTCAATCGAATATGTTATACATGGCCAGGTAGTACTGGCATGACAGAACAAATACAGGAAAGTACAAATTGGACAATGCAGAATATTTGTTGTACATGGGGAAGGCTGGTCAACCCCAAATGGGACAGGTATGTTATTTGGTCAAGTAACCAGTAACAGTTTGCAAAACCAGTGCGCTCTAAATATAAAGCCCACCTGGAATCTTTGCCCTGAACAGCAGTCCTGCAAGAAGCAGCCTGTAAAACTTAATGAGGATACAGGAGAAAGAGGAGTTTTCTGCAAGGTTTTAAAAGGGTCTTCAATGGAGAGCAAGGTTTTGCTTTTTGTTTAGGAAAAAAAAAAAGGCACAGCATAAATTTTTCAGGCTGGTCAGGGGTTGAGAAGGAGCTGGCGTTCCCTAGAACCTGCACTAGTCATTAAAACAGAGCTACTGTTAATTTGAAGGAGAAGAAAACAAAACAAACTCACTTCCATCTGTCTTCCTGGTTACAAGTAACACCTGATGAAGACCCGAATTACTGTTATTTGTTTACATCTCACAGCTCTGTGTAAAGTCATATTGCTCATATTTTTGCAAGTCTCACAACAGAGGACAGAGAAATATTTAAATAAATAAAAATAGGAATGCTTGGCTACTAGAAAACTTAGAAAAAGTGGTTAAAGAATTGAGAAGTGTGGCTGTAGATATTGAGTATTTCTTAAACAGAGGTAATATCAGTGAGCAACGCTCCCATAAATTCCGTAAGAAACTTCTACAGGAAGATGCATGTAAAATCTTCAAGGCAATACAAGTTCTTCAAAAAGAGTCAAGTTTGCTGGATATCTATACGAGCAAAATATTAACAATACCGCACGTGCTGTTTGAGAAAAGATTGCTCCTTTCAGCTTAACTAGCCTCATTTGAATAAAAGTGCTTTTCATCAGTTTCCTGTAAATTATGTTGGCATTGACACTGCTGGTATTACACGCAGAGCTCTGAAAATTGTTCCTCTTGAGGTCAAGAAAGTCAGTCCAGGAAAGTTCTTATTTAATCTGACCAGCTAGATTTCTCCTTAAGGTGTGTAAGGAACTTCTCCTGGGTTTCACTGCTTCCAGCACTTCATTCCTAAAGCAGTCTCACAAGGGTTAGCTTCCCATTTCTCTTTAGCACATCTATGGGCATCTGTATTCTTTGGCAGAAGCTATTTAAACAGGTTATGAAGATCAGTTATTTTAATGTGCAATGGAAATGGGTTCAGTTGATAACACAGTTGCTTTTTGGGAAAATAAAACATTATCTCCTGAAGTATGTGAAACAGCCTTGTAGAGCAGAGCTGCCCTGTGACTGAATGTCAGTCATACCTCACATAGCCTCTTGTATGTGTAGGAAACCAGCTTTGCTTTCTTGTCGAGGCCCAAACTTTGTCCCTTGCAATAAGAACTTTTTGAAGTAATAACCTTTGCAAGTGACTAATGAACATCTAGCATCCTTCTGCCAGCCTGAAACACTGTGCTGTGCCTCTGACTTCTCCTGTTCCTTCTTCAGTGACTGATGATTATTCAGACTGTGGGACATTCCCCTTCCCCTTCCTCTCCCCTCTCCCTTTGCCCTTGTTTTTTCTCTTCTTTCTTAGCTTTCCAGCTCTCGTCTTTCCTATCAGCCTGCTGCCCTGGGAGTTGGATCAGCTGACATGGGGTATCCCGTAATCTTTGCTGGTGGCTTGAATGCTGCACACCCTCACCAGGTACTTGTAGAGGGTAGAAGAACAAGCATGGCCGGTATTGCAACAATTATGTCACCTCTACATCTGAGAGAGGCCTTGAAACTAGTGCATGCGTTGGTGTCCTGTCTGTCAGGAATGAAAAGAATCTAGGGTAAATATAGGGAAAGAAGCACAGCTTGCACAGAAGCTAGGAATTGGCTCCTCAGCATCCTTGACTGTGCTGCGGTAGGGTAAAGGTCATGTAGAGAAACTGTGCTGAGAGGCCAGACCTGTTTGCAGAACCAAGCCTGTTTGCCTGCACTGATGTGCCACTAATTCCAAACTTTGGCTGTCTGACAGAGCTGCTGCCACTGTAAGTCTCCAAGCACAGCACAGTGCTTGCAGTTGTAGGACACGCCGACAGTCCGTACTGGTGTATTTGCATCCATGCATCAGACAAAATAAGCTAAGTTGACAGAAGTCTTTTTCTGCCTGTAACGTTGCTTCTGCACCAGAATTTTGCTGATGTAGTGACAGTAGCAAGAAGATGATAGGATTTCTTATTTTTAATTACCCCCCTCTCCTTAAGCAGAGGACCTGTGAACAAAGAGCCCTGCTCTATAGAACAGGCCTGAAGTGGAGAGGAATAGGAAGGGAACAAGAGTTTGTACTGAGGTGCTCACCATCCACTTGATGTCACCTCATGGGGGCAGGAGCCCAAGTCATATGCCAGAAGCCACAACTTAGTCCCAATGTGTCAGAATCTGCTCTGCATTGCCCTGTGTTGTGGAACTGATTTTGAGATGTCTAACTTGATCATTCCTCTCCATCTCAGTTGATTGGTCCAGGCAAAGAGGGGGGAGTTCCCCCAGTTCCTAGCCAGCCAGCACATGGCACCCAAGCTGACCAAGAGCGGATGTGCACCCCGCTAGATGGAGTCCACTACTCAGCAGCTACTCCTTCCAGTAGGTAGGTTGGTTTTAGATGAATCACTGCTTGTGATAACCCATTTAGAATCACGTTAAGATAAAACTTTTTGTTTTCCCCTTTTTAGCTATTGTTTGTAGCATAACCCTTGTCTTCTCCCTCCCCCCTCCCCCAAAAAAAAAAAAAAAAAAGCTAGCAGCTTTCTCTGACTGGGACTTTTTCAGCCTTTTCCAAACAATGATCTCACCCATCTACTTATAGCTGCTGGTCACCATAACATGGCTTGCGCCCTCAGTTACTGCAGCCTTACTATACAGTTTATATATTTTTTTTTAAGCTCTGTATTGGTTTTGCTGATTGTGAAACGAGGTGAAGTAAGTTCACAAGTGAATCTTAAATTCTCAAGAGATTCAGTGAGAATTGTTGTGGAAAATAGTTGTAGTTACTGCAAATCTGTGCACAATATTAAAAAACTTTAGGCACAAAGTTACTTAAAAGGAAACAATGCAGCCTCAAACTGTCCTAAATCACCTCCCTTTCTGCTAATTAAGTCCTTCTTTTTTTGGTCACCATATTCATTTCTTATGAAGTGTCTCTTGGGGTCACATAGTTCTGAGTCACGTATACTAAGCAGAGATTTTGCTATGAGGAATCCAAAAACCATAATTGCACTAGCACTTTTCTGGGTACATTATGTAAATAGTCATTGTGCCAGGAGACTCAACCTTTTTTTTTGATGTTTTAAATTTCCAAATACCTGTGGTAGGAAAGTAAACAGGCCATAGAAATAAACAGTAGCCATTTAGTGAATTAACCATACTGGCACTGGCTGTTTTGATGCATTAGACTGCTGCCTCTGTAACCAGAATGACTGATAAAATTCTGCTTCTTGCCCTCACCTTCTGACAGATCTCTGCAACTACTGTATTACTGAAAAAATAATAGTGATGAGCAGGAACAGCTCTGAACATACACGTTCTGAAGTTAAGTCCCTCTCCAAGAAAGAGAAAGCTGTTTCAAGTCAGTTGAACTTTTCATTCAACTAACTAGTTTTGTTCCAGATTTAAACAAAAATCTGAGTCCACAAGTGTCCCAGTCCCCTTTTTGACTGAAGAGGATGGTGTGAAACAAGGACAGAGCTTTCTGTTCTTCTCCTTTCCAATACTAGGAGTAGATTCAGAAAAATGAAGGAGTCTTTCAGAGCATGTGATTTGTCTACGTTGTGCCATGAGTCACTAGTTTGTTCTCCTTTCCCAGTGAGGACACAGAAACAGTATCAAACAGCAGCGAAGGGAAGTGTGGCTCCCCACATGACCTTTTGGAGACCATCTTTATCCGGAAAGTGGGAGCTTTTGTCAACAAACCCATTAACCAGGTAACTGGCAGTAGATTTCCTGAGGGCACTGTACTCTGGTTCTCCCCTCTTACATCAAGGAAAAAAGCACCCCAATGCCAGGCTGGTCAAGGAGACTTGAGAGTGTGTATTTCTGCCTGCAACATTTGCCTACAGGGTCTTGTTACAGGCATATTTTTCATAAAAACCCTTTGGGGATGTGACAGCTGCTGAATTTGCCCCACTTTGTCAACACCCTGTTTGGGTATGGAAGACTTCATACCCCACTTTGGTCCTACAATGATCTGCTACTACCACAGGTTCATAAATTGGAGAAGCCGGCAGCAAGCCTCCTTTCTTTGAAAGGATGTGCAATAGACCGGTTCATCACAAGTAAGCAAGCATTTAGGGAAAAGCAAGCATCTCATCTTAGAGATCTGCCCAGTTGCTAAAGCTGCTTTTAATTAAGTTTTTTTTAAGCCCTCTTCTAGGCTCTTTGGATGGACAAAGAGGGTTTGTTTGAATACAGCAGTGTTTTAATCCTTGTCTGTCTTGTATAAGAGGTGTACATGAAATCCCACCTCAGAATATGTGTATTAAGTCAGCTGAGTACAATCTATTTCATGCCTTTTAAATGAGGTGGTCGGCCTTTTGCCAAGCTGATGACATGATCTTGGGCAATTTTTAGCAGGCCTGGCAAAGACTTCCAGTAGCCTTTTCTGTGCTGGGTGAGCAGAGCATCTTAGTAAAATTCTTTTTGCTGAATCTCTTCAGGTGACCATGGCCAACTTAGACATTCCTTTTGCCATGTTTGCTCCCAAGAATGTTGAGCTGGAAGATAACGACCCCATGGTAAGCCCCTTCAGAGGTATAATATGTACCTTCTTAGCACCCCTCATGCAACGTCCGTGCTATTCCTTTCCTTGATTACACTTTGTGGTGTGTTTTTTGTTGTTGTTTTATTTTTTACAGGGTGTTTTTGTTTTATTTTTGAGAAAACAACTAGTTAAGCTTACTTAGTTTCAAGAAATCTCCTTTGCTGAGTCTTGGGGTCTCTCAACTTGCAAACACGTCTTTGTTGCCCCTTCTACAGCATGTGCTCATGGTCCAGCCTCCTGACTGTCCCCACCCTGTCAAAATACGCAGACAGATGTGATCATAAGATCAGTACTCACCATCTTTGATTTCTTGGGCAGGTCAATCCTCCTGACTCCCCAGAAACTGAATCTCCTCTACAAGGCAGCTTACACTCAGAGGGCTCCAGTGGCAGCAGCACAGGGAACACCCATGATGACTTTGTTATGATTGACTTTGTAAGTGCTCTGATCAGTGCTCTCACACAGCTGCATCCTCAGGTGGGCTTTATGTGCTGGTACAATGGCAAATGGTTTAAGAGCTGTTTTCACTGGGGGGAAAAGATCCATGATTCTCTGCTCCAAAATAGAGCCTGCCAGTCCCAGAACTGCAGTAATACCGACACACAGTACCAGCACTTACCGATGAGATAATTTTGTAGTTCCTACCAACACCTGGGCTTTTTGTCCTCTCTAATGCTTAAAGGAGCTAGATTCCAAGGAAATGCTCCCTTCCAAGTGCACTCAGTCAACCACAGATCTTGGCCTAGGCAGGGACTAAAGCTGGAGCTGTTCAGTTATTTCATCTGCAATATTGCAACAGTTGTTATACCAAGATGGTGACCAATAGCAGGTCATATCTTTACCTGAGATCATGGTAAAAGGGAAGCCAAGGTCTCTGAATGAGAATTAACAGCAGTGTTTTTGATTCTAGAAACCAGCATTTTCAAAAGACGACATCCTTCCAATGGACCTGGGGACATTTTACCGTGAGTTTCAGAACCCCCCTCAACTCAGCAGCCTCTCCATTGACATAGGAGCTCAGTCCATGGCAGAGGATTTGGTATGGAACCATGAAGTTTCTGTCTGTGGGAATTGTACATTCTTTATAGTACCCTCCCTATTCCTAGTTAGAAAGAAGTAGCATCCTCTCAGAAGAGAGGCCCTGCCCAAAGTGGGGGTCCCTCGTTAATATGTTCCAGAGAAATGCAGATTTGTTTGTGGCACACCTGAGGCTCTGAAGCTTGTGTGTTTATCTTCAAGCTAAAAGTTGCTGTCTGTGGTTGCTTGCTGTGGTTGTCATTCAGACCTCCAAAACTAATCCCTCAAAACTGATCCTGCTTCTGCTGCATCAGGCTTAGTGGCAGACTAGGCCTGATCTTGCAGCCTGAGCACAGGTAAAATCCTGGTGAAAGAGTTGTCTGGGTGAGCACAGTACTGGGCTTGCAGCCATTGTAACGTACTGTGGGGAAAAATGAATTCCAAAGGTGAAGCGCTGCAAGTGACTTGATTAAGGCAGTGACTTGAGCAGGCTATTGTGCTCCATCTGTTGGAGGAACTGCACAAGGCTAGGCCCCAGTGCACCTCCTCTTCCTGCAGAATAAACAAACCCTGGGCAGAGTGCCCTTCTCAGGGTCACTTGCTCGATCCTACCAGAGGACTCCTGTGCACGTGGGAAGGGGAGCCCAGAGCAGTGGAGAGGGGTTGGATGACTTAGAAAAGGAATTTTTGCCTTAGAAGGAAGCTTTAAATTCATGGTCTGTCTGCTGTGAGTGAGTCCTGATCTGCACCCTTCTTTGCTCTTACAGGACTCATTACCAGAGAAGTTGGCGGTCCATGAGAAAAATGTCAAAGAGTTTGATGCCTTTGTAGAAACCTTGCAGTGAAGGTATTTTCCAGTTTTACTGCAGCACTTTGTCTTCGAGGCATCCTGGAGAACAATGTCAACAGATATCTGTATCACCCCTGTTCTGCCTTTTGTCTCACTTTGACTATTTCCTTCCATCAAGTGAGCTTTCTTTGATTGCTCTTTCAACAGCTCACCTGCTGGTTTTCCTCCGCTACTCCACTGCATAGTTATGGACCGCTCTTCCTGTTCACGTTCAGTTTTGAATTTATGACCAGTAGGTACACAGGAAGTTAAACTCCAATGTATGAAACTCATTTTCTCTTCGGTCTGTTCTGTGTGGAGGGGCTTTGTGAACAGTTTCCATATGTTTCCTCCAAAGATCCCATGGTATAAGTTCCCTCGACCTAGTTTCTTGCTAACAGACTGTTTTTTCCTACAGTCTTCGATCCTGTTAGAGCATAGAAAGCTTTGGCTCACTTCCAAGGTCTGCGAGTTCAGCAGATCAGCAGTTTTAAGTCCAGGACATCCATTCCGCAGAACGGGGCATTTCGGCCTGACTTCAGTGTGAGCGCTTGGAGCCCAGGGAGAGACGTCGGCTTTGGGACCTGCGTAACGCAAGTTACCTTTGTTTTCCTGCTTCTAAGGAACTGGGTCTCTACACAGTCGTTTTGTGAGGCCTTCTGTTATGCTCGCTGATAAGCAGGAGTGGAACTACAGAAGTGCTTTCCACATTTCCTTCCTGAGTGTACTGACACTCGGCCATGCTGAGTTTACCAGTGTTGACTGTGTTGGCAAGCCTGCACGTAGCAGCTGTGATGATGCTGAATTCATAGTCTCTGCTTTTGAAATGTAACTGTAAATACTAGGAATCCTATTTCTTTAGGGTTAATGTAATTAGGAGTCTTAGTCCAAGATTCTTTCCTCTAACCCGTGCAAACTTTTCTGCTTTATGGTTAATAGATGATCTTAATCAAGAAATATTTATTGCTTTTAAAGAAACCTATATTTAAAAGATGTTGTTTTCATGTAGTAGTGCGGGTCATTCTGCCCTGGATCACTGCAGAACAGCATGTGTGCCATGGAACCCTGTCCCGTGAGTCTCCTTTTGCAGGAAAATATCCAAGATATTTATTTTCTAAGACAGACTTGATTAATATAATACTCTGTTTTGGGGACTATGTTTCCATTACACCCAGTCAGGGCCCACTGATACAACGAAATGCACACATCAGTGTAGTGGAGTGGTGGGGACTTAGGTTAAAAAGCTGTATTCTGATAGGTATGGATGAATTTGCAGCATTCTTCAGCCATTCAGAAGGCAGCTTCTATAAAGAAGCACATTTTTGGGAGCTTATGGTACTTTTTAATCAGCTGGCTTTCGATGAGCTGAAATTTTTATTTTTGTAATGAGCTGGCTATTAGCAGTTGTGACTGGCTGGCAGCACTCGGGTTGATTTGGCTGTTGTGTGTCTTTTGTCTGACATGAGGAGGAGAAGAGAAACAGTGACACTAAGCAGAAACTTAGATAAGGTAGGTCTTCTCGTGGTTCTCTTTCCTCCTCCCATGTGTAACAAGCAAGCAATTGCAAGACCCCTTACTTTCCTAATCTATGTTTGTTTGTTTTTTCCCTTTCTCCAGAAGTGAAGTTGTTCTGTCAGTACTGAGGAACCATCTTAGTTTCCCTAGAGTGGTTAAGCAACCAGCCTTCAAGTTAGTGTGATGTGGCAGCTTCTTCAACTTTGCTGCATTCTTAATTGACAGAGATGATTGCTGGCAGGTGACAGGGGGAAGCCCATCTCCTCTCTAGAACACTAATTCTGTGCCCCTGGTAGAGCAAGGAACCAAGTTCAGAGTAGAGCTTATTGTAAGGTCAGATCAACGCAGTGCTTAAACTTCATTGGCTTTTGTGTTAAGTGATGTGTTCCTTCACATGAAGGTTGTGTGAGTTCTAGAAGTCCAGATAAGAGCTGTACTGAAGGAGAATTACCCACCCCGACTTACCCAGCTTACTCAACCAATCCAACTTTTCAGTAGCCTCACAAAAGTAGACGCACAGACATCTTAAAGTTTCTAAATGGCTTAGTAGAGGACTTAAGTTACATGGGATTTAACAAATACTTGATCCCCACAGCCAGAGCCACCTTGTTTTACAGGTAGAAGAGGTATCAGAAGAGTGCAGAACATAAGGAACGAGGGTATCGCCTGGTTCTCAGCTCTGCTCAGGAAGCTGGTCTCCATCACCTTGTAGGGGTGGTCGCTGTCACCTTTCCCTTAACTTACAGGCAGCTTGAGCTGAGCTGCAAAGCAGCAGAGAGGGGGAAAAGTGCTGGTTCACGCTGTATTCAGGGAGAAGCCTAGCACAGATTGAACTTCATCTAGCCAGTGCTACTGCTGTCCTCTCGTCACAATGAAAAGCTAGGGAGGTGGCAGAAGGCATGCCATTGTGCTAATCCTGCCCAGGAGGTCCCCTGAGCCACATACTTGCCCTCGTTTGCTGCAGTTCCTAACATGGCTACAGCTCCCCCATCTCGTTAGGCAGCACTTCAGTGGGGCAGTTCTTTTCTACTTCAGCAGGCTGGACATTTGCCTATATAAGCTGCTAGTGTTGAGCTGGATGGCCACAGCAATAAAGAGATGCTCTAGGGCTGAGTTATGTGCCTCTTTTCTGGACATTCCTCAGCTTCAACACATAGTTGCTACATCTAGGTAGGCTCTGAGTTCTCTGACCACTGTGTAAGTGCTCTGCTTCAAGAAAGAGCTAGATGCTGCTGCAGCCTGCCACAGCTTATGTTATGGGGGCTGTTTATTTTTGCAGATGTCTGCTCAGTTCTGTGTTAAAGACAGCATGTGTGTAGCTGCTGCTTTACAGATACTTTGGGTGAAGGGGAAGGCTCCTAAATTGTATTGTTTTGGAAACAGTCTCCAATGTACTTCAAGTATTCAAAGAATTTCCAATAAAACTTTTATGTAAGCAATGGACTGCTGCGCTGCTCCATTACATGCTTTTCTCCGCATCTACTGACAGCTTTGGAACAGTCCCAACCTGTCACTCTTTCTCCTTCAGGAAACAGGATGGTCAGTGAGCTGCCTGCCAGTGAGTGCAGGATGGAGCAGGTTGATTGTCTCCACCAGGGGTAGGGTGTGCAATGCACCGGTGTGCTATGTTTGGAGCAGAACCTCAGTGAGGCTGCCTTCTGGGAAGAAAGACAGCAAGGAAAAAGAACATGTGCCTGCCTGGTCCCATACACAGGCAGGGGTGGAACAGTCCTGACTTATTTATTTGGATCCAGACTTACCTGGATGTCCCACCCCAGCTGAAATGTTAACTTATCTCCTAAAGTGGTGTGGGGGGGAAAAAGCAGAACATGCACGCTCTGTGGTTGTTACTAACACACTTAATAAGAGTATGGGAATATTTTGATCTGATACAAGAAGTAGAAGAGACGCATAAGATGCAGAAAGAACTAGTGTGGGCATCCCAGCAGCAAGAAAGGCTGGTGAAGGAGCATGCTGCTTGCTGCTCTGCTAGCACGTAGCTCATGGCTGTCTGCTAACCAACCTCAGTCACAGACTGAAGCCTATGAAATTGCAGGCTACAGCCAAAAGCACCATCCACGTGAAAAGGCCCCACAGAAGTGCTAAGGTTAAGTAACCCCTTCAGCTCTGGATATGAGATACTGTGCAGTAAGTGACAGCAGGTAAATAAACTAATAAATCAGACTACAAGGACCATACATACACAAAGTACCACTTGTGATCAGATGCCAAAAATGACTTCTTGTATATGGCTGACAGCTTCTCACAAGTCACACTGAACAATGCCAAGATGTAGAAGGCAAATCAGCAACATGGGGAAGCCCTTAATTGGATAGCATGGACCTTGAATGATATACAGTCAGTAATAAAAACTGAAGAGCAGCACACTGTTGTATAATTGGAAGTGCTAACATCAGAATCAACATATCCAGACAACAAGCCAAGCAGCCACAGCTCCTGCTACTGCCCAAGGGTAGTGCTTTTAGTTCCAGTGCTCTCTGTACTGCTCCCACATCCAGTATCTTTCACTTGTTATGCTGTACTAATCACTTTGGATGTAAAAGTCTTTCTACGAGCCAAAAAGCTTTCTGATTTAACCAGGAACTACAGTGTCTTCAGGAAAAGCCAATTAACCACGTCTGCATCAAGGGGTGGGGTGCAGTGGTCCTAACCAAAGACTGCCCTACATCCAGGAGTTAATGACCCGCAAAACAAATTGATAGGAGTGAGTGGGCGCGGGCCGGTGCTGTGCTGCACACATCACTGGGCTGTCAGATAAATGATAAACCTAACTGGCTAATCCTAACTGGGGAGCCAGCAATTGCTCCCCCTTGGCACACGATGACAAGGTAACCTGTGCAACCGCCTGGCTACTCCCCTGGGAGAGGGCAGGTCTGGGCAGATGACTCACCTGCTCATCACGAGAGGGAGATAACAATGTGGATGCCCGGCCCTGTTTAGGCTACTGCTGTCAGGAGAAAGCCAAACTTGCAACACTTCATTCTTTTTCTAAACCTGTTTCCAGCCTGACGCTCCCACAAGGCACTCCTGCTTCCCAGAGTTACTCACATATGAGGCATCTCGTGCTCATTCACCTCTCTGCGTGGTTGTGGCTGGCAGCACAGCCAGCCTTACTTCTGCTTCTTGGAGTTGTGCCACGGCCGCTGCCACTGGACAGACACACCTGGAGCTGGGATTACATTTCCATTTTTATTGAAATACAAAAAGTGCAAACCGTGAAATATAAGATTGGTGCAGATTAGAAGGAAATAAACAATGTGACTTAATACCACTGTGAAAACCCCATCCCTGCACCTAATGAACGTCAACAGAAAAGAAGGCAGGGAACACCAGCAACAAAAGCAAAGCCAAAAATTTTGCACAGGGGCCCCTGTGCTTCAAAGAGGAGACAGGGACCAAACTGGCGCTCAGCTCTCTGTCAAATTTGCAGACATTGCCACAAGGCATCCAGACGGCTGCAGCCCCCTCTGCACTACCCAAAACCTCTGATGTCACAGCGCAGCTTGGGGCAGGGAGCTGGGAGTGACCAGGGGCAGTTAAGACAGCACCGGTCTTAGCAGAGGGGAACGGCCTAGGTGCTAAAAAGCAGAGGGGCGGAATGGAGCAAATTCTCCATCCCCGCAGGGAGAAATGGCTCATCGCTAACCTGAAAGACAAACCAGAGATCTCGGGCAGCTCTATGACAAGGAGAAAAATGACAAAGACGGGCACCCTAACCAGATCCTGTCCCCACCGACACGCAGAGGACAGAAGCAGCCCAGCCAGGCCCGCGCCCTGCCAGCGGTGCTCTCCGCCAGGAGGCTGACCAGCGGGCGAGGGGATTTCATCCCCTGGGCTCGGCAGACGCAGGCTCTCACGGCCACCCACCCAGCGGAGGCTGCGGGCAGGCCCAGGCCAGTTCCTTGCTCAAGTCGCAGGAAGGATCTCTCCAAAGAAGGCATTCAGGAGGGCAGAGCGCAGAAGCAAAAGCAGCCCCGGTTACTGGGCCTACTCCAGGGCCCCTGGCAGCTCCAGCATGAGGAGCCTCAGAGGAAAGGGGATATTTACACTGGGTCCCTTCCAGGATTTTCAAGCACTTTCCCACCACGAGCAGTAGCAGCTCCCTGAACACCCTCCAAATCTGCTCCCTGCAGGCACTGACCTGGAGCAGGCTTTTATCCCTGCCTGCAGGGGGTGCACCAGGCTCCTTTTTGCTAAAAAAGGAAACAGTATTTCAAAAATCCACAAAACCAAAAACAAAACAAGAAAAAACAGCCACCCAACAAACTCCAGAGAGAACACAGACACTTGCAGCGATCCCTGCTCTCCCCCTGGAGAGCAGCTAAGCTACACCAGCGCTGCTCCTGGCCACCGGGCACAGACTGGCACTTGCTGCCCCGGAGGGCTGGAACATGCCACCCTCCCAGAGAGCTGCAGCTGCGCGTAGGATCACGGCCTTGTGCCCCAGCAGACAGGCACTTGCTGTTCCAAGACGCTCGCTTTGGGCTCATTTGTCCCTGGAGAAGTTAGCTGGGTTTGCCTTTCCTCTAGGGAGATGCAAGCAAGGCCAGAGTCAGCTGCAGACAGAGCTGGAGCAAGAATCTCCCTTCTACTAAAGCCTAAATAGGGGAGGGAAGGAGCACCGGGTGCTGAGTACGGGGCTCTTTCAGTCTCCCCACTCCTCGCAGGGTGCCCAGGAAGCCTTGCCTCCTGAAGTAAATCCTGGGGCAAGTACACCTCTCTCCACACTGTCCATCAGAGCAGACGACTACTCCACAGCAAACCAGCCCTGCTCAATTACTCTAGCAGAGACCAAAGATGAACCAGGAGCCGAGTATCTTCACAACATTCACGTGGGTGCTGCTGTGAACTGTTCAGGCTGCAGCCACAGCTCCTATCTTGGCCAAACAGGGAAGACTCCTACTCTTGAAGGAGGGAGACTCAGCAACCTTGTAGCCTCCACAGGGCAAAGTTCCCTCTATCTAGAAGGGATCAGGCCCAGCCGTGCCCTAGCACATCTCTGGCTCCAGCCTTAGCAATGCCCAGTTCCCACCCACGAGCCGCTGTGCCTCCTCCAAGCCAGCTGGGTGGACCTGCGCTGCCCTGCCACGCTTCCTGTGTTCGCACCCAGCCCCACTCCAGAGCTTAGCAAAAACAGCCACTTCCATCAGCCCCGCAGCAGAGGTCGCTTCTTTTCATTACAGCTGGGGCACCAACTTTTGTTCAGGCTAAAATGCTGTGAAAAGGCAAATCCTATTTAGCATCCAGTAGCTTGTAAAAAAATGACTTCTGTTTGGTCCAAACCATTTGTCCCCGTGGCCAGATGCAACAGGGAGCAGGACTGGCCCAGGCATGCAGGGCACAAGATACAAAGGTAAATACACCAGAGAAATAAGGCGAGAAGCTCCCCACTTCAGAAGCTCCCTCAGGCCCAGGTTAAGGGGAGGGATCACTTTTAGCTCAGGTAACCAGCACGCTGCAACCCAAACCAACAGTGATGCACTGCTCGGGGAAGGCACCGGGCACATCCTGCCCTAAACCTGCCTCGCAGACCTCCCAATTTTCTCCAGGCATGCCCAGGGCATACAGGATGTATCAGATGAGGCTTCCATGGTAGGATGCAAGGAAACTGTGAACCGAGGAGGAGAGAGGGCAGGGCCCTCAGCATGGAATAGCTGTTCCCTCAAAACTTTGGCACACGAGAGCTCAGCACCTGGGCAGAAACCTGTAAGCCAGGCCTGGTGCACTCCAGAGCGAGGGTTAGCCCCAGTCTCCAGACCTTCCCTCAAGGCCATGCTCACTGTTGCATTGTGCTAGAGAAAGTTCTGCTCAAACTGAAGAGGAAAAAGAAGAACCACCGAGGCAGTCTGTGCCTGTCAGCACAGATACACACGCCTGAAGGAGTACAAGAGGCCTCGTGTTGCTGCCACAGGGAAAGGCAGTGATCTTCATAGTGTTCAGCAGTTCAGTGCCACCAGGGCACTTTCTCCTTGCAATTCAGCCTCCCGTCTGTGAAAGGACCCCAGCCAGGCCCCTGCACAGCCAGGTCTGGCACGAACCTTCCCAGCCAGGCTGGAAATGCTGCTGGAGGGACAACACCTGAGCTGGGTAACTACAGGAGTAACCTCACCCCAGTAAAAGCTGAAGAGTATCCGGAGTGGGTGACCCCAGAGGAATATGGGCTAAATTCAGCTTCCCTGTGTTGCAGTCTGGCAGGTCTACACAGCCCACGTGCTGCGAACCTGTCTTTCACTTGCTGGTCAAAGCCGTGGGTCTGGAGAGGTGTTTGCAAGTGCAGAACACAATGCTACATGAAGCACAAGGGCTTCCTGCTCCCTTCAGTGCTTCAGGTGCCTCTGGGAGAAGGCAGGATGCATGTTCAGTGCTGAAAGATGGCACTCACAGCAAGAACACCTCTGCCACAAACCCAGCGAGTCTGCCCTAGCCCTGATAGCCCAGCTGAGGCAAGAGGAGCGAGCTGGGGCTGTTGGGAGATTAAACAAAAAAAGATCTTTGCTGAGGAAGGGACCAGGAGGGCAGAAAAAACGCACGTGAGGGAAGGAGGAAAGGAAGGCAGGTCATCTTATAGGGCAGCAGGCTGGTGATGAGCCCTGGAGGAGCTGCACAGACTGGCAGGTTGGGGAGGACTCCACCCAGCAGCCGGGAGACCAGCTCCCATCCCCACCTGATGCAAGAGATCTGCTGCTTACTTACACTTTCTCCACCATCTCCACAGCCCTCATTCTGCTCATCACCCAGGGGAGCAATGGTCCCTTTGCACTGGAGACAGCTTGGTCACAGCTCCAAGACGAGGTGGGAAAGAAGGTGGGAAGGTGGGCACAGTGTGCTGGAGTGGGCTGGCCTGGATTCAGGCCTCCACATTCTCAAAGAGCTCCTTCTGGTGGTCCAGCAGGAACTTGGTAAAGGTATTGATGGGGTTGATGGCTTTTAGGGTGATGGCTACATCTTTGGCCCACAGCAGATTTGGGCCAAACACAACTGCCAGGTTGGTGTTTGTCATCTTGTTTCTGTCACTGTGAGCAGAGACCTACGTGGGAAGAAGAGAGACCATTGTGAATCCTACAGAACAACAGAGCAGCTGCCCTCCACCCTCCCCAAAGCCAGAGCTGGCAGGCTCTCCAGGTCAGTGGAAGGAGGATGGCAGGCAGAAGCTGAAGACCCACTGCCAGAAAGTGGCTGGGGGAAACACAGGACTTTTAGCATTCTGGAGGTGAGGAGCAACATCTTGCCACTTCCCCCATCCCACTACGGCTCAACAACCAGGCCATATGATAATAGGACCGAGAGCACTGCCAGTCAGTACCTCTGCAGTCCAGATCATTATTAACCAAAATGATCTTCGCTCTGGCTAGAACAGCCTTGCAGCGGCTTCCATAGCAGCAGCAAGTAGGGTGGATCTGTGACCCCTCTCCTAGTCCAATCTTCTACTTGGTTATTTTTTCCCTCGTACCTCCACTCCGGGGAGCTTTCGGCCTCCCTGCTACAGATCACACTGGCTTAATGCCTGCCTGCACCTCCCAGTCGTGAGACCCCATATAAGAGGAACATAAGGTAGAGAGAGGCAGTCTTCTAGCTTGAGACTCATTTCTTCTCAAAGGGAAGGAGGGAGCAGGCAGGCAAAAAGCTGATGCAAGGCACAGACTACTGAACTAGAAGACAACTTCCAAATCTCAGAGCAGCTCACCTGCACCAGGAAGGCTGTCAGTAAATGAAGCACTTGGTAGTTTTCTTCTGGCAGACTTTGGAGTGTTTTGCGAACAACATCCACACGATTCTCCTCCTCCACACCTAAAACGCAGGAGAGATGGGACAAGCAGGTCCATAAGAAATTCTCATCTCTCCATGCAAAAGATGAATACCTCAGCACACACCCCAGTGAAAGCACAGTTTGCAGCCATAGGGTATCCCATGCAGGACTGGCCCTTTCACAGATAAGGGTGGTTTGGAAGATTTGTCTTTGGCCAATGCAACATGCAGGGTATAGCACACTCTTGTTACAACTCACTCTGGAAGCTGACAACATGGCTGTAGAGGCCAAAAGTGAGGAGGGGCTCGGGTAGCTCCCTCAAGAAGGTCTTGAGAATCACAGCAGGGAGGTGGACATCTTCATACTGCTGGAAATCTACCGGCACACCTGAGAAAGTAAAGCAGAGATTCAGCGTTCACTGGCCAAAGCAGGATCTCCTCCAAAGAACGTGACACAATGGTCAGAGCCCAGAACTGGGGAAGCAGCATTTTAAAGAACGTAAGAGGATAATGAAGCACGACATCTTCTAACAGCGTGAAAATGTGTGTCCCAAAAGCATATGCAAAGCACTGCTGAATCCATCACTAACTCTTTAGAAAACAGCAAACCAAACAGATGATCAGGTTTCTTCCTTGTCATCTTCAGTCCCTCTGGCATAACTAGACAAACATGGTATACCCTACCCTGAGAAACAAGGAAATAATCAGGAAAGAAAAGGGCAGTGTAGGAAACACGAGCGGGAAGAACTATGCTTTCCACACAGCAGAAATACTATACAGTGTCAGATGCTTCTTCCTTGCAACTCAGGTCTTCCCCCGATGGGGCCTCACCTAGAATCCTACCAAAGAAAGTGAAGAGCCATGATGCAACACGTTCTGCTGCAACACAGTTCTAGCTAGAGAGCAGGAGTCAGAGAATGAGACGGGCTCTGCTGCGCCGGGACACTTACCCATGTTGTATTTTTGCTGGACCTCCCTGACAACCTGTGTATTGGCTGATCTCCGGAAAATCCCTTCTGTTGCAAGAGCTGTCAAGTGAGAGCAGATGGAGAAAAAAGATCAGATACGTGGGAGTCTCTAGGAACGCCGGTCTTAACAATCATAAATCCATGCTGTATGGTGTTCAGACAGTTGCCAACGTGTCCCTTTTTTATAGAACTGCAATTCTTCCTGCCTCCAGCAGCAGGCAAAGGGTACAAGCAGCATTTGCTACTCTTATACAAGTGGGAGTATGAACAACTAAGAGAAAAAGTTCTTCCAAGCCATGAAAATGCACAGTCTCTTGAAGGCTTATCCCCCTGGGACAGGCCTTTACAACTTATTCTAGATTGCTGCTCTGCTGTTTCTCACCACACTCTGGATGGGAACTGAGTGGAGGAGAGGCCACCAATGTGAAATTAAGAGGGGTTGCAGCTTCCCTTTAACACTTACCATGCTCCTGCAGATGAGCAATGGTCTCTCTGACCACCAGAGGAACAGGAGACTGATCAGGGCTCTTCTCCCTTAGACTGTGGGAAAAGACAAAAGGTTACAAATGACTCATTCTCCCTGCCCTGCTTGCAGCCCCCGAGACCTGAAGTTGCCCACACAAGCACTACCTTTGATTGTCACCCAGGATCTTGCTATCCCAGTCCCCCAGTTCACCCATTATTCCTGCCTTCTCTCCTGTTCACCCATCGTGCTGTCATTCACTGGAGCAAGTCTGGGATCATTACCACACCACAGCAATATTTATCTTCCACAAAAATCATAGCATGTAGACACCAGGGCAATGGAGTTCCCAGAAGGCAAGGCTGCTAGTTACAAACCAGGTGAAGAGAGTTAAACTACCTTTTGTCTTTCCCTCTTGTGGGAAAAGGCAGAAAGAAGCTGACACAGACATACATGGGATAAGCTTATCCACCCAGTTCCCGTAATGGAAGACACACCAACACAGGAGCTGTCAAGGAAGGCCTAGTGATGCTGAGGCATTTGTGCCACCCTCACTCGGACAGTCTGTACCACTTTATGGTATGGAGGTGGTAACCCCCTCTCAGGCCACTACCAGGCTCAGGCACACAGCACCACAGGGATTACATTTGGAAATGTTGTGTTGAAGCTGGGGAATGCATTCCCACATTGCTTCAGAGGATCTGTCTGGACACACAATACTGGCTCCTCCTCATTCCGCACCCGCAAAATCACACTCAAGGTTAAAAATATCTTCAACACTTAGCCAGCATCGCTATCCCTTGCCAGCATCTGTGTTTGCCTGTGTCATTGTGCAGGAATGGGTGGTGGAAATCAGTACAAGGGTAAGTAGAAGTGCTTTTAAAATAGTAATTATGATATGAAAAAAAAACACAAAGATCTGCAGCCCTACTCAATAAAAATAGCACTGCTGTAAAGACACCTCAATCCACCTCTCACATACTTCCTTTGCTTAGACAAAGTGTTTAGTGGCATAAAGCTGTCCTCATGGTCCTTATTTTGTTTCTCACTTGGTAAGCCCTTGCTGCAGAAACAGCCTCATGCTAATTTAGGATGGAGGTTAGGATCTAGTTCCGGAACAGAGAGTTGAACTGAACTGAGTCAGTCAGGATCTGGACATGGACACAGAGTTCCTCAGAAGGATGATTATAGTTTTGTCGGAAGTACAAACTGCAAGAAATTTTACAACCACTCCTGCAGCTGTTCAGTTATAAATACAGTAACCTCATATCCACCAGGTCAGAGCAAAAGCAACATAATGCAGAGATACTCACTGCTGGAGCGAGACTCCAAACTGCTGGTTTGGCAGTGGCGGGCGTGGGGGTGTCGGCTTCTGGGGCACTTGTGCAGGCTTCTGCAGAGATCTCAGATATTCATCATATCTGTGGAAAGACAGAACAGTAAAAATCCAGTCCGCCTCCAGGAAAGAGCACAAACCCAACACTGCACATGACCCGCTTCTAACACACTAGTAACACCTCCAGCCTAGCATGGCTGGTTCCACCGACGCAAAAACAGGACAGACAGCCCTAGAGAAACACAAACAAATATTTGGTCGCCAGAAAAAAAAAAGCAGAAGGAAAGGAAGATATATATGGAATCAAGAGCTGGAGTAGCTGAAGATCACAGCACAAGTAAGAGGTCAGGGCAGCACTGTTTGTGATGAGACAGCTGCAGATGTGTGAGAGGGACGGGTAATCAGTGTGGTTGGACCAAGATTGTGGTAACTTTGGGAAGCCTCAAAGAGGAGCTGAACTGTGCCAAGTGAGCAAAGCAGGTGCCCAGACAGAGCAGACATACACCGCAAGGTCCAAGTCAGTGTTAATGTCAATAGCTTGCAGAAAGCCCCTGAGGGGTGGGTGGGCATGATGGGTGCTCCACTGGAGAAGCTTTTTTTAACTCAAGGACAAAACTGGGCACTGGGGCGCACACACAGGAAAGACAGTGGAGAGAAACAACAGTCTTTATGGCAATTTACCACCACTTCCTCAAAAAACACTGCATAGGTGGAACAATCCCTTCTTCCCTTTGCCATTCATCCAGTAAAATCCCTTCTCATAGAGCCCTAAACAAATGGGAGATAGGTAGCACTCTCACTTCAGCACTTGGCTCGGGATCCCCAACTGTTCCAGCTTCACGTACTCCTCCAGCTCACTAAGGAAGTTCACGTAAAAGATTTTTCGTCCAAACTTAAAGCTGAAAAACAAGAGACAAGTAGTAGGTGAGGAATCAGGAAATCCAGTATCAGAAGGGTGGACTTCTTACAGGCAAGCAGAGCAGGGGTCTGAAAGAGACACTGATGGGGCAAAGGGGCCAGTATGGCTGAATGGCAGAGATGTTGCCCATGCAGCTCTACAATTCCACATATTTTACCAGGAGATGCCAATACTTTCCAGGTCATGTTAGAAGCCCTTGCAGAGGCAGCCTCCCTAAAGCCCTGGCTTTCTTCTCCTTCCTAAGCTCAGCAGTAGGCTGGAGACAACTCTTCAATTATTTTACAGAGTTAGGATTTCAGCATCAACACGATGAATTAAGTATACTTTGGACCAATACTCTCACTTCCTTTTTCATTATTAGCAGAGCCTGCACCACATTACTTCCAATTGCCTGGATAACCAAGGAGCAGCACAGATCTGCATATTCTGTAGGTAGTATTTCTTGCATCTGAATATTTCTGAGCTCAGAAACAGGAGGAGACAGCATAAGGCAAGAGACAGCAGGGCAGGCTCGGCAGCCTGGACACATCCTGTGTCCTCCCCCCAAGAATTGCCCCACCACTCCCCATCAGTGTGAGGATGTGGGTGATCAGAGGCTTCCTACCTGATCAGAGGCTTGAAGAGAATCAGCAGGGTCTTGATGAACATGGTTGGGTGCACAATGTACAAGGCTTTGATGTTCTTCTTGTACCTGCCAAGAGAAGCTAAGGATGAACTGTGCTTTCAGCAGGGGAACCAACCTTTTCACAAGCTTAAGGCATCCCAGATGTTCCATTCCTTTTGGATTCTGCCTCACCACTCCCCAGCACTCAAGGCCTCTGCTCTTCCACGTTTGGTAGCAGTGTCAGGCTGCCCAGCAGCCTAAGGGCACACTCTACATTATTCTGAGATTCACCCAGGAGCAGTGACCAGTCTCACCAAGAAGCAACAATTATACCACGGGGCTGACACACTTGCACTGCTTCCTGGTTTTGCTGCTTGCCTGTTGGCCTAAAGGACGTAACTTCAGGAAGAGCTGGGCATCCCATGATTCAGCCTGCATCAAACAAAAACCCACCTCCACAAGCAGCAGAAACAAGCAATAGTAAATTATGATCACCAGGCTACGTGGGGGCAAGGGAAAGACCTGTATTAGGCTACAAAGCAGCATGCTACACCCTTGCCTCCTGCCCCCTACTCACTTGCGATCAAATTCCCTGTAGGCATCTCGCAGCCAGCTCAGGGATGGCTTGTTCTCACTTGTCAGGCCGTGGTGCAGATACACCAGTGTGTAATCACTCTCCACATACTGGTCCAGTGTGAATTTCAGGTACCTGAAAAGAGACAGCTGATGAACTCACTTCATGCTCTGCCACACAGAGGCTCCTCCTCCCTTTGGGCCTCTTTTTAGCGTGCCATAACAGAGGATTTGTATCTCCATCAATGAACGTAAGCACTTTGCAAGGACATGTCAAGATAAAGAAGACACTCCATATATATTTAGCCTCAGGAATCTAGTACCTGGGAATCGTGTCAGGGTTAAGAAGTTAATAGCGACCTCCGAAGACACTACTCACCCCAGCAGTTTCACGTGATCAAGCTGATGACTTGGGGGCATCCGGCAGGCACTGAACAAAATGACTTTCCTTCCATATTTGTCATCACCTGCAGATGAAATGCCAGAGATTACAGGGAGTTCCAGGACTACGCTGTGGTCTTGGCAGCAAAGGGGTAATGGAGCATGGAAAACCACCATAACAAGGCAGAAATTGAGATTGCCAAAGCTGACAGTAAAGATAAACCTGATTTTCAGCAGAGTTGCCACGGGCCTAGTTTAGGAGCAGAAACCTGAACCCCAAGGGCCTGGCAAGTTGGCAATGTGAATGGAGAACAGAGTCCATGCTCCAGCCCTGAAAGAAGAGGAAGAATTGGAAGCCAGGATGAGTCAGAGCATGTAGGAATGAAGGCCTCCAGTACAGAGCAGAGTACTCAGAGCATTAGTCCTGCAACACTGCTCCCGAGGGCACTGCTCCTGTTGTATGTGTGCATAAGGAGGCACAGGAAAACTGCCCCTCACAGGCACAATAACCGCTCCTCCCCTTCTGCACACAGTCCCAGACCACTCATGGTCCGGTGCGTGTGGCTTTTGTTTCACCTCAAGCATCATCCTGCACACAGAACAAAGCAGTTTCATATCCTGAAAACTAAGAAATTCCCAGAAACAGGCAGTCCCAGCCACATCCCAGAGATGAGAAGCAAGCATCATCACAAGCCTCTTCTACACATGGACAAGGTTAGCCCCACCAGATTCTCCAAAGGGGCCTGCAGAACAAGCTGCTGTTCACTGCCTCCTAGATTTTTCCATCTACAGCTGCATTTTCCCATTCTGAAACGGAAGGAGCTGCCAAGTGTGGCACAACCAAGTCAATTCTATGTCAAAACCCCAGCAGAAAACAGTCCCCACCACAACGGAGCCAAATAACCCATAAAGCAACCTCATCATCTTAGGGGAGGATGCTCCCAGCCACCTCTTGAGGCTTCAGAGACAATGAGCCAAATTTTCCCCGAAGCATCTTTTCATACATAGAGTACTTCTGCCGGCAGAGATCTCCAGCGCCATGAACAAAACCCAAGCAGGTGGGCACGGACAAGCTTAGCGGACATGCTGGGGGAACTGACGGATTTAGATAAGTGAGAACCAGGTCACAAATCATTTGGATATGCAGAGTTTGAGGGAAATCTGGTTCTCTTCCAGATGGACACCCCCCTCCAATTCATTTCTATAAGGATGACTTACTTTTTAGCACTAGTGGAGGTGAAATTGTTCCTTTAGTGCGAAGGGTTAAAGTTTTCTTGTCTTTCTGGCTATTCACCCTGCTCTGAGAGCTATGTTTTCTTGTCAAATCAGAAGGAGCACAGAGCAGTGAAAGGGGCTACTGAGGCTATATTCAAGAACACCCTCCTCCCTCCCCTACAGCACAACCATCCCATTCAGACCACATCACAGAAAGCAGCAAAGATCTCTACTTATGCAGGATAGCCCTGTAGTACATCAACCCTCCTGAAAGATATCCTTTTCCCCACGCTGGATTTACAGTATTCAGAGCATGCAGCTGTTTCCTCCCCCTTGCATGGGCTCCAGTGCCCAAATACTGCTTGGTTAGACTTGCCGTGCAGCAACTGAGATCTTAAATTAAACCCCAGGAGAGCAAACCTGAGGCTTCCAAGAACAATGCCTGTTTGTAACAGATGACCACTTGCTGCAGCAAAAGGAAGCCAGAGAATTTACATACACAAGCCACGACATTAAGAAGCCGCTAAGCCCATCTTTTATCCCTACCCTGGCCAGATGCAGATTCCCTCTGCTTTTTCATTTCTGTTTTTCCCTTGCAAGTCTCACTTTCAAGTCACTCAGCAGACAGCACGAGACAGAACTTACTGATGCACACAAGCCAGAGCCTCTACAAAGGTTAGGGACACTGAGGCAGCACCAGGTACAGACCAGGAGAGGCTGGCAGAGGCCATCACACTGACATACACATGCGCAGGTGGGGGCAGTTAGGGAGGACGCATGACCCAGAAAGCAGGACTAGAAGAGAGTGATGCAAGGATCGTCTGGAACAACCAGATACAGGCACAGCCAGGCCACGAGACCAACATCACATTGCATATCCCACGGTAGCCCACTCTCTGCCTAGCCCAGAGTTTCTTGGTAGCTTGCTGTGAGCTTTAGGGCTGGGTCAAATGCACATGAGCTGTCTACAGAACAAAGATGCAGGGTAGAAAGTTCTGGGCAAGAGGATATGGCAAACTGTGACTCTACCCAGTGGTCTTTAACCACTTGTATGGCACCATCTGGAAGACAAAGGATCCTGCCTGCACAGAGCAGCAGGAAGATGGCAGCATCTGAGAATCTGCTGAGTTTTGTAGTGATGAGAGAAAATGGCCACAAAGCCCACCGATCCATGCAGTTCACAGCTCTGTGTTAAAGACAGAGTAGGTGCTGTCTTCAGTTAACAGGATGCAATTCAGATCGACGTGGATGGTCTGAGGGCATGAAGCAGATTGTAAGCTTGATCAAGGCAGGCCTTGGTTGTGGAGAACTGCAGTACAGCACCGTCTTCATGTGATGTTGCGGGTGGCTGCACGCCCAGCTCAGGCTCCTGGGCGCTGACTTCCAGGCTGGACAAGTCACAAATGAGGAACCAAATACCTTAAGCACCTTCCTCCAGAATGACATGAAAGCCTTCAGCAGGGCCTATGCAAAGTCTAGAACCTCATTTCTTACACAGCCTTGCTGAAGAGGTCTGGGATTGCTGATAAAAGAAAAAACAGACAATCCACGATTCTGCCAGAGGGGAGGTGGCATGTTTCCCCTGGATTATTTACAGGGCCAAGCACACCAAAAGATTACCTACAGTCCCCTGGATCACTGGAAAAGGAGTGGCCCGTTTTGCGTTCCAAATATGAATGAATTTTTGCATGAGAACTACACGGGAACCAGCATGCCCATTACTGAGTTGTGAGTTTCACACCAGTTTCACCACACTGAGCTCAGCCTGTCAACACAAACATTTGAAACCACTGAATGCCAATCCCGCTTCCACCTGATATATATCAGATCAGTCTGGTTTCTCCAGATATAAAATTCAGCTCCTGAGCATCAAAGATGAACAATCAGTTGGTTCCAGTTTATAAACAAGAACCTAAAGCCCATTCCATGCATTCTTGGTTGCCAGAGGAAACTGCCTCCAGGTGGCCTCTCTGCCTCCACCTAAGCGGTTCCTTATCACGTTTGATCTTTCCCAGATGCTCCATCCCTTGTACTGTTTGTTCTCTTGTTTGCAATATTCATCTTACGTATCTACATTTTCACCCCTTGCTTGCAATTGCAAGTACCTGAAGTTCCCACTGAACACAACTGTAGACCAAGAAGTAGCTGCTCGGATTCTCAGGCTGTCTGCTACCTCTCCCAGACAAGAAATGCTCAGCAAGAGTTAACAACAAACCAACAAAGAAGCAATTATATATGTTAGCACTCACAGAGCACCCCAACAAAGTGCATACCTTTGTGAGCATGTTCATGCATAAAACATACTTTCAGTGTACTCCAGAATTCAACGACCTCCCTATAGGATGGAATTCAGAATTATTATTTTCTAAACAACAAAGAGCAGGACAGCAGCCAACACGCAGAGCCTACCAGTCAAGACTGCTGCTCATCTAAATAGATATTGACTTGTAGCACTGAGATGCGCTGATTCTCCTGAACGTTGCTGTGGTGCTTTTAAGGCCCAAATTCATTTTCAACTCCCATCTGAAGAGCAGTGTTTCCAACGCACTCCTGAGACATGGGATGAGAACACCATTCCTGCGGTTCCAAACCATCAGTGTAGGACCATGCTCCTAGAACAGCTGAAGTTTAATCACCAAGGCTAATGTTTTCAACCTGCAGCAAAGCAAACGTACCAGAGCAGAAATTCCTATCAAGGCAGCAGTACTGTCCTGAGACAGGACTCTATACTAAACAAATCTGTACAACCAACATGGAAAATACACACTTGACTTGCAAATCCTGCTGTATATTTCTAGGTGTTTCTCCTGAAAAATATCAGTCAGCTTTTCTGACACGATTTGATGCTACCAGTAAAACCGCAGTTCAAGGACCCTGTTCATTCACCAAATACCCTCAGCTGAGGATCCCACTTCGATGAAAGATGCAAGTGAGAAGATTGATCCAGGTACTTTGATACTGAGAGAATGCAGACACATAAAACTTGCCACCAAACACTTCCCATCCCTGGAAGTGTTCAAGGCCAGGTTGGACGGAGCTTTAAGCAACCTGTTCTAGTGGAAGGTGTCCCTGCCCACAGCACAGGGGTTGGAACCTGATGGTCTTTAAGGTCCCTTCCAACCCAAACCACTCTGTGGTTCTGTGAAAAGCTAGTGTCATCAGTAAAGCAACAAAGCTGACAGTTCAGGGAGAAGGAGGGGACATTGCTACAGAAATCTAGAACACTACACAAGTTTCACAAAGCTTAGGATGCTTATCAGAGCCACCATCAGTAAAAAAAAGAACTCCTCTAATGCAATTTCAGGTTCGTGCCAAACTTATGACACAGTGCAGTGTTTAAGTATCCACAGTAGATTTTAGATGCCCGAGGAATTCCAACATGGATGTAGGCTCTCAAGAAAAGAAAGTAAGAAGGTTGAGGTAGCAGCATTTTAATACATGACATCTTACACCTAGATACTCCCAATATCCAAACACTGCCAGAATTATAAAGCCTTATCAAGTGACTAAAAGCCCTAACTGATAAAAAACAAATAAAAACAAAAAACAAAACCCCACAACCTAAAGGATCAGATTTAAGAATGTAAAACGAAGGATGTCTCCCACAGCAAACAGTGGACAAGAACCCGTGTAATGAGGATCAGCATTTCCATGGACTGTGTGAAGATCTTGGCCTGCTGTTCAGAAACAGCAGTAAGAATTTCGTACCACGAGAGTTTGATCTACTCCGAGAAGTGTGAAAGCACTGGCAGCCAAATCCTTAAGGCTTGGGGCTGAAGGCCAGACTATTAACAAATGCTCAGCAAGCACAGAGCAGTCTAGCACAGCTTCAGGCTGGAATAAGGAACAGGTTACCAAGACACAACATCTCTGCAGCCAAACGGAGAAGAACTTGATAACAGTAGCTTTCAGTTGGAGAATTCAAATTTCAGCGGCAGCTGCACAGTAAGTGCATGCAGCAGCAGATCGTCTGAAGGAATGGGAAGCAATCCTAGGATGAACTTCTAAAGCACACATGACAACAAGGTACCTCTGTGTTCGAACTGAACTGCTCCAAGCAGGCCACCACCAGAAGAGGAACAGGATTTACACTGAGACCCGAGAGCCCCAAAGTGCCCCAAGTAAAGCCCGCAGGCCAAATTTGGCTCAGGTGATTCTGCTGTGCCTGAGGCAGAGGTGCAGTCCTCAGACGACAATTTTGTACAGCCTTTGGACTCCTGAAAAATTGCCAGCACAGCCCAAGGCTGAGCAAAGTTTGGGCTCCCCTGAGATAACCCAGCTACAGGCCACGGTCATGCTGAAGGAATACCATGATCTACAGCATCACAAAACATCTACCTACCTGGTTGGGCCCCATCAAGTGCACCCTGGTCTGGAGGAACAGAAACACAGTTATAGCAAGCCAAGTTTTGCACTCTTTTCCAGAAAGTAACCTTGAGTATAAAGTCTCAGAGTCTAGCCGGATTGCCGCTGGGATGCATTTAGTTGCTGTCTTGCAGCAGTTAAGCTCCTTCTACTTCATCTTTCCCCCATGCTCCTTTCCAAAGCAACCATAACTAACAGAGGTGGTAACTGTACCCAGGATTCCTGATTCTTGAATTTGCAACAAATTCTGTATAATCCTAGTCCAATTTCTGGCACTTGCAGTTAACACTTCCCCCACCAACAAAATGGCGACCGCCATACTGCCACTTTTAAAAGGGTTAAATGCCACAAATTCTGAAAGTCAAGGTCCTTTGAACAACCTCCGAAGTGTACATAGGATGACATCACTCTGTATGAATGACACGTTCAACAGACTGTTTTGGAAGAAGCCAAATTTCACTAACGAGAACATGAGGACAATTTATATCTTCAACACAAGCTATAAAAAAATCTTATTAGACTCTGAATAAAAAAATAAACTGGCAATTTGCGGTGGAAAAGGTTTCTCTGTTCAGGGAGGAGGTTATGAAGGCATTTATTGCCATCCTCAGCCCCTTTCCATCTCTCCCACAGCCATATATACTCTCCAGACCCAAACGGGCCTGTTGACATAGGAGGCTCGGTAAAGCAAGGCTCTAAAAAGAAACTCTCTGTTCCCTTGATCTCCCTTAGAAACCGTAGAAACTCAGACTCCTTAGGAACTCTCAATTCCCTTGATTTCACATCTGAAAACATGGTGCAGAAGCTGGGCTGCCTTTGGATGGGCCCAATTCCACAGAAGGAATGCATCATTCTGTATCACATAAATGCTGTTAAAAAAAAAAAAAGAGCAAAAGCCAGAAACTACATTCAAATGCAGCAGAAATGCAGGCTGCCCGTGTTAATGGAGCCAATACTGATGCACCACACTAGAAAGGAAAAGGACCCTTATTATCAGAGGGGTGCAACGATGCAACCTACTTCCTATGCAAGCTTCGTCTGCAACTTCTGCCTTTGCCTGCTTAGTGCAACAGCAGCTACTGGTGCTTGCTCCAAGATCGATTTTATCTCCCCACATCAGTCACCACCACCAGCAAATCATCAGCATTAGTTACAACTTTGGCACCTGCAGCCAGCAGCCAGCTACAATGCTTTTTAGGTTAGTTTGGTACCTGGCACAAAGAATAAGATTCTCTGCCATCTAGGAACGCTCAGGAAGGTACGCCTCCAGCTCGCCACCTTGCGAGTGACCTGCATTTCAGTAGCAGGTCTTAATACACACTGGCATCAAGCCTTCTCTGCAAGGGCAGCCCTACAGACTTCCATTTAATGGTGGGAGGCAGCAGATTTCCCACAAGACTAGCAGAAACACGCTCTGAGCTTCAGCAAGGCATTGAAGTCACTGGGCAGGGACTACGTAGCAGCACCTTTGCCGGAACAGACTTAGCAGCAGGACACAGCATCTCTTAAACTTATCAGAAGTTTGGGACAGTTCATCAACAGCCTTCAACCAAAAGCCTGTGTTTCTTCCAAGCATTACATGATGTAAGGAAAAAAAAAACACATCCTTTGCAGAAGTGGTTTGTGCAGTGAAACCGAGCTACATCTGCTCCAACTTTTAGCCACGTGTAAAGACAAATTTATTTGCTACAGCACCCACAAAAAGAAGAACTCAGAGTCAAGAAGAGCACAACCACACAGAGACCTCTCCACAACCTCCGTAAGATGCTCCAGAAACAAACACCTGAGGGCAGGTCTGAAAGGACAGGTAAAGAGTATCATCTCTTTCCTTCCAAAAAGCATTAAATTCCCGAACCAAAACAAGCTTTCCTAAAACTAAAATATTCTGGTTCATAACGGTGCCACCATATCCCCTTGGAACCGTGGCGTAGATGCCTTTAGCCCAGTCTCCCTGTGAGGCACCCCCCTAGGAACAGCAATGACATGCCAGCTCCGTCCAGTGGACAAAAAGCAGGTCGTGACCACGCACAGCCTCTTCCAGGAAGGTCCCAGCCCCCAGGACAGACAGGAGCACAGGGCACGAAGGGGAGCTTCCATGAAACTGCTGCGCTATTTTGAAGTAGGGAAAATGAAAACGGAAACATTTTTTTATGGCAAACTCTGCAAAATGTTTTTTGAATAATTTCCTTCCTCTTAAGCCAGATAGTTGTGATACTGAAATCTGGCATGACTTGATTTGAGTCACAAATTCAAGTCAGCAAGAAAACGAGCATGCTATCTTTCTGTAATCAGAACTGGGGGTTTGTTTGTTTTGGTAGTTGCTTTTTCTTTCCTTTTTTAAAAATGTTTTTAAAATAAACTACTGTCTATTAACACCGTGCACCAGCCCACTAGAAGCAATTACTGCTCTGACCACACAGGATAACCCTGGGATTTCAGCCCGAGGACGGTAACCAGCCTTCTGCTTTTGTCCCAAAATAGCATCAGCACCCCAGAACGTATTTCAGGGAAAGCACAAACAGAATTAGCCATATGCTTTCTGCTCTGAAGTGAAGAGCAGGGAAGAACACAGAAGTGAAAGCTCATAAAACAGCAGAATGGATGAAACTACCCTTGATCTGCTGCCACCTGCTAATATTTACAGGAGAGCTGGGGTGGAGCCGTTTTGTTTCAGACTCAGCGTGGCAAATGTTCACTGCACCTAAAAGTGCTGACAAGCACAGCTCGTCAGTAGAGCCAGAACCAAACAGTTCCACTTTAATCCCCCAGTGGGATTTTGACTCCCCAGGCTACTTCTAAAAGGATTTTTCCAGATTTCCCCAGATTGTTTGCCTCCAGTGACAGCCCAGAGAACATTACCCTGTCTGATTCTCTGAACAGTTAATGTTATTAATTATTGACCAAGAAAACTGAACAAACTGCTTCAGCTCCAGCGCCCACCTTCATAAATCCTACTTCCAGATGAGACACCAGTGAGCCTCAAAACAAAAGTGCCAGCAAAGCCACTATGTGGAGTTGGGCTTCTTTACCCAGAAAAGGCATTGCACCACATTTTGTGGTGGGGACTATCAGACATTTTCAGATAAACAGGCTAGTGGTGGAAAGTGGCTCATGGCAGCCAACAACAGATGGCTCTGTGAGATGCTTCTGCACTACGCAGACACACAAACAGAACCAGGAAACTCACTAGAAACACAAATTCAAACCATGACGGGGAAGAGATGTCCTTCAGAAGGCAGGCACACCTCCCAGGCAGCCATCTTACCACCCTGAAATGCTTCCAGGAAGTTAGGTAATTCTTCATGTGCTATCCTAGACGCCTGTGTCAAATGGCTGCTTTCCAGCACCACTGAGACGCATCATCTCCTTCGCAGCGATACTCAGCAAGCTTGTAAAACAGCCGCCGTGTTACCTTGGAACAGGAATCCCGCAGAAACACTGGTGCTTACATCAAGGCAGAGCACAAAGTGTGTGCTGGGTTTGGGTTGACATTCCAGTCTTATCAATGTCTGCGATCTAAACACTCTGCTAAGCACTTGGGCTTTGTCTGGAGTGAACAACAGTACAATTTAACTCACCAGCTCCCAGAGTTCAGGAACACCGGGTACCTCTGCCATTTGCATTACAAACGCTCTAGGTACTATCACTGAAATGGCAGGACTCCACACGTTTGTTCCCTTGCAGTTTCGGCAGCAGGGAGACCAGAGTGCAGACCCAAATTAACTCCAGTCCTGGAACTCCAGCCCCATGGAAAAGAAGGTTACTAACACATCCGCAAATCAAAGCGCTTGTAGAGAATCTGGAAGACACAATGGCTCAAATGCTAAACACTCTGCCTGTCATCCTAGGCAGCCAAAGGCACAGAGGGAGACAAAGAAGGTTTTGAGTTTGCCATTATCATTTTGTTCCCTAAAAATGTAACATGAGAGGTTAGGAGAAAGGAACTTCATTCTAGATGACAGCCTAGGAAAGAATAATGTCAGGACAACTCTTGCCAAGGTTCTTGCCAGCGAATCTTTCCTCTCTAACCCAGCCCAGCTGCAGAACAACCCTTTATCAGGAGGACTCCAGCTTGCGCTTCCGCTTCTCTGCAAATTCTCACGTGGGGCAGGAATCAAGGTACAGAGAAATGGCAAGAGGAAGGGAAGGAGGTGGCTGTAGATGATTAAGAAGGAAGTGTGTCAAGTCCCAACAGGTTGAAGAGGCTTTTTTTCTTAAACAGGGAATGCAGGACAAACTAGAATGACCTTCCCTCAGGCTTACCACAGCAACCTAAAAACTGTCTCCAAGAGTCTTTCTCATGGAGGTCCCAGCTGTAAACGCTGAGGGTTAGTGTAATTAAAATAATATTGATGAGACAACTATACAGAAGAAATCAGAATGTTTGCGACCCTGAATGATCAGGTCCTTCCTTGCAGTGGGCCCCAGGCCTCTCCCCCACATTTCAGGTTTCTAAAAATGCTGTATATGGACAGGATGGCAAACTGGCCATTTGGATACAACAGAGAGCTGCCACACTTACTCAGTCAACTGAGGGAGCTCACAACTAGGTAATTTGTGTGACATTATCATATAGAATCCACATCTTGTGCTTAGGGCACAATCAAGGGTCACACCTAAAACAATTTGACAAAAGTGACCAAGTCCTGCTAATAATATAATCAAGACAGTAAGACCCAAGAAAGAATGCAAGTTTAACCAAGGTCAATGGAAAATTGCACTTATTGCAAGCATTCAAGAAGTTTGGTGCTCCTTCTCTTTACGATGCCAGCTGTCGTTGCCACTTGGGCCTGGCACATAGCAATTGCCCGCACAACTCCATTACAGAGACCCTTCCTCAGCCCAGCTGCAAAGATATCCAAGGAGAAAACAGAGAGAAAAGACTACCTGCTACTTCCACAATGTGGTGCCTGGCGATATCGTAGTAGGGATCATCCCACCGCAGGTGAGTGACGGGCTCAGGGGAGCCTTTGGAATCCTCTGCACAAAACATACGGAAAGCAATTAGAAGAAGGGATCTGGATTGGCTGTCCTACGTGCCCTTGAGCTGGTTTCCCTGACCTCCTTGGGCAACGGTTCATAGCACAGGAGTTGACTGGATTCCTACAGACTTTCCGAGCAACAGCCCAGTTCTCCAGTCCTACTTCCCATATGGAATCTCAAGACCTTTCCATCCAGGACGATCAAACTGTCCTGCAAGAGACCGTAACACAGGACGCTCAAGGATTTACAGCGTGTCCGTACTGTCACCACCAAAGCACAGTCAGTGCCAGAATTGAGAAGAATATATTTACAAAGAATATATTTACAGCAGCTGGCTCCGAGCTTTCAGTGCTATTCAATGGCAGGGCTAATTCACTTGGGCGTGGTGCAACAGTAATGGATCTATAAAGCTTTTAGATGGAGCTGGGACTCTCTCCGTAGGTAGATATGACCACAATGATGCAGGACAAACAATTCCTTTTTGGCCTCAAGCCAGATCCCTAATTATTAGGATACTTACCTGATTTGGGGAACGCAGGGACTTCATCTGCTGGCCAGTTCTTATCGTCTATGGAGGCCAGTTTGAGCTGGCTGAGGGACTGGTTGGTATCATCCAAGTTCAGGTCATCCTGAAGCTCTGAGAGCGGGTCTGTAGCCATGGTGCCCAAATACCGCCGTTTGTCTTGCAGCGCCTAGAACACGGACTGCAGAGATTGCTAGGTGAGACACCGAGATCACAACTTTCCCTCCGCAAAGAGGCTCTTCCTCTTCTCCCTGATTTCCCCCAAAGCCTGCCCTTTCTTCACCTACCCCGAGATCGTGCTTCCCCTCCCCCTCAATATAAGCAGGAACTCCTCCTCCTCCTCCCAGAAGCGCCGACATATGTCAGATTTTTTGTGCCAGTTGCTACCAAAAGGACATCGGGAGCCTGTACCAACCCGCTCGGTGAGGCTCTGCTTGACCACAGCTGTGTCCAGATCGGTTTCTCTCCTGGAACAGGAGCAGCAGCGAGCCGCCGAGGAAGGCGACAGGCTATGCCAGCCCCTGCCTGACACACTCACTGCAGCTAAGAGCTCCCCCTCCCTCCGAAGGGCTGGCACAAAGCCCAGCCCTTTCCACAGTTGGCCCAGCGCTGGAAGCTTTCCCAGGAATCACCCCCCCCTTCTCCCCACAGGGTAGGGCCAGAGCTCTCCGCAACACCAAAGCGGGTGCCTCGGTGTGCTGGGATCTGCACACACAAGTGAACAGCTCAGAGCTCCTCAAAACAGGATTTCGTAGGCTGAGCTAGTGAGACATGGGGAACAACACACGTACCACCCTAACCTCCCTGCAGGATCATCCAGCAAACCCTTTCTACTACACAACAGCGAGACGTACAGGACTCATCACTTTAACTTAGAGCCCTATTGCCAGAAGGAGCATTCCTCACCAAACGTGCCACACTACCGAGGGGACCAAGGAATCAAGAGGGTCCAAGAACCAGACAACTGCGTTTGCTGTTGCTCGCAAATATTTCTTGCTCTCACCTGGAGCAGAAGATATGTCAAACCCAGCACTGAGCTGGCACAGCACCCAGCACCTTCCAAGGGTACCAACTCTTTGGGAGACCCCTAGGAAACAGTTGTTGCCCTCTAACGCCAGTCTCCTGGAAATAGGCAAGGAAACACCGGACAGGACAGACATGCAGACCTCGACTGCTCACGCAGACCCAAGCCAGCATCACCACACGGACGGCAGCTCAGGGCCAACAGGCTGCGAGCCAAGAGGAACTGTAGCAAAACAAACTGACACCTTGCATCGCAAGATTCTCTGTAACGCTGGTTCTCTGACAGGCTTGTGCTCGTTTTCCATTATGAGGGGAGCACAGGGTTCAAAGATGATCTGAGGAGGCACAACACCTTTCTGTGGAAAGGTGATACTCAGAGCAAGGCTATTTCCTTTAGCAGAATGGAAGGGGGCAATGACGTTTTGCATCTTCCATCCCCAGAGCTTGAACGTGTGCATCTATCCAGAGAAGATGAGCAGGCAGCCACTTGGATGTGAGCACAGAACTGGATAGTCAGCATTTGTCGCCTGTCCCTGAATTACTCCCTGGGAGGACAGGAGGTGTAAGCTTATCTCTTACTCATCAGTTTACAACCAGTTTTCACTTCTCACGGGCTCCCAGAGGGCTGGGAGCTATTGCTAAGCAAACAAAATTGGATTCCCAAAACAAGAAAGAGCAGGACATACACGGCGGTAGATCACCAAGGCGGAATGGCAAGCACAAAGGGTCTGAGCACTGTAGCCAAGCGGAGGCCCAAGCAAAGTTATTCCCTGCCCTCCTCCCCCAAGGGCTGAGAGCTGTCTGACCTCTGCTCTCACAGGGGCAGGGAGCAAGAAATCAGGTTCCTCTGCACCATGAGCTCATGCTGGAACCACGCAGCAGCGGGGCCAAGTGACAGCCAGCTCCCCACCCCTAGCAACTGCTCGGATTCCTATGGTAACGCCAGGCACCAGCGCCTGTGACTCAGTGTGCTTAAAGCGCTCCCCGCTGCGGCTCCGCAGCCCCACAACCCAGCATCCACAGCCCCACAGGGCTGCCTGCTGTGCATGTGGGCCCCGAGTGCATCCAGCTCCCAGGGACTTCCCTGCCCCGGTGGGGACAGAGGACCTACCTTCACCTACTGACCCTGCGAGACGCCTTCCAGTTCTCCAGAATGCCCCACAGCAACTGCGTCCCCAGAGCAAGGTCCCAAAGTGCTCAGGGACCAAACCCAAATCTCCCTGCAGAGCAGCGGCAGCACTGCCATGGGGCCAGCAAGCCACCAGGTCTCATCACTTCTCACTCCAAGGATCACAACTTGGCTTCAGAGACAACTTGCAGCGCTTCACCAGGGCATAAGTGCAGGTTGTTAGACATCACCGGGGGACTTCCCCTTGGGCATGCTCCTAAAATTAATCTTAGTGTGGCACCATGAGGTACAAGGAAGTCATCACTAGGATCCTTACAGCTCCACATTGGAAAATGAGCCAAAATAGCCTCTTGCCAAAACCTTCCTTACCCCTTGGAAGGCAGACCAGACCTGCCAGGCGTCTGCTTTTTTTCACTACGGGGCAGGCAGCTCCATTGCTTGGCTCTAGATTAGTGCTTCATGACAGAAATGTTAATGGAAAGAGAATCCAGAGCAGAAGACCTTGCAGATTGCAGGTTCTGCTTGTGAACCAGCCTGTAGGGCCCAGGGAATTCCAGAAGGCTTCTCACAGAATTTTCCCCAGTCCTTTACCAACTGTGCAAAAGTCAAAAGCACAGCGTCTCTCACATCAGAGCAGTTCAGAGAAACACAACCCTCTCAATGCCCAGGAACTAGTGGGCACTGAGAAAGAGACCTGGAGCTGAAAGTTCAGATGTAAGAAATTAAACATAAGGGCACACATTTTATTTTCTGATAGAGCAGCTGCACAAGATCCCTACACAAGATTTTCCCTGTCTAGCCAAAAATGACCTGGAAGCAGGACCTGTCGTTGAACAGAAAGTGCATCCTGCATCAGTATAAGGGTGAAGTAGTTGTCAAAAAACAGCATTTCACCAGACATAATGTAATTTAAGATTCCCATGGTTTTTAGATAAATGTCCTGACAGGATGCAAATTGCACAGCCTGCACAGCCAATGAAAATGTAAGGAAAGTGATGCAGCTAGATTTAAAAAGTAAGAAGCCTGCTCAAGCATTTAAAAACTCAAGAATCACTCTTGACATCGGAAGCCTGGCTCTAACGAGACAAATACTTCCATTTTTCCAAGTGTTTTCTGCACCTTTCCTGGTGATCTCAACGCTTGCTGAGCCATGTGCTTGGCTCTCTAATAAAAACTGACTTTTTGGCTAACACAGAGATGTGTAGAACAGCACGTTCTGCAGGAAGACAGAAACCCCAGCCCTTTAAAACACAGTTTTTATTGCTCGACGCTCCTTGTACAAGATCCTACCAGAATTCACCCAGGGAAGACAGTTCTCTCTTATCTATGAAGTCTTGGAAGCTGCTGTTCACACAGACTTTTTGGTGTTTTTTTTTTTTCCAATTCCAGTTTCACTACCTCGCCATCACTTATTTCTAAACTGTACCTACTCTGCAGTTTCCTTTTCCTGTTTTTCTTCCAGACATGCTATTAATTCAGAAGTAAACCTGCCCATCAAAATATGTACATGTGTTAGCACACCCTGGACTTGTACTTACACCCAAGGAAGAATAACAAAAGGCAAATGGCTTCTTCTCCCCAACCAATTAACAAAGCGATGCTCAAACCAAACAGGAATCCCAGTTCTGGGGTGGCTGTATTATTTTTCTGACTCTGCTGCCATCGACAACTCCTCCCAGTTTAGTTTCATTTGCACCACCGTCTGTTTTGCTGTACACATCAGTCAACCCCCTGCACTGCCCTACACAGAGTTATCCCATAGTCAGTAACATCGCCCCAGCGATGAACACCTCAGAAGGAAGCGTTCCTATTAGGTACAGCCCCCCTGGAGGGCTGCTCTCCCCATAACAAAACACGACACACCAAAAGGCAGCCAGCTACTCAGCAGCAGACCTTAAAGCTCCTCAGGAAAAAGCCTCAGGGCCGAGACTCACCGGGAAGTCCATCCTGAGTCCTTCCTCACAGCAAACTGATACCACCCTGGGCCAAGACTGGCTTTGCTGGGCTCCCCGTGACCAGCTACCGCAGGACAGGCACACTGCTGCTCCTGGAAGCCCTTTTGTTCTCCGCTAGCGCAGCAGCGTTTCCCATCAGCAGCCTCCCTTCCCCAGCCACCCCAAGCCCCTTGCTGCAGGCCACCCCCGTGCCCGCTCCAGCTCACCCCGACTGACCGCCAGCCCCCTCGGGGGGGCTCTGAGGGGCTGGAGAGGAAAAGCGCGGGGCTCAGCTTCCCCTCGTGGGCTGCAACCGGTTACACACGGCCCCGCCGCTGAGGCCCCGGGGGCACGCGGAGCCCCGCAGCCCTCTCCCCCTCTCCCCACGCCCCCGGGCTGCCACCGACGGAGGGCGCAGCCGGCCCGGCCCGGCCCGAGCCCCGCTCCCAGGCCCCGCTGCCAGCCGAGGGACCCCGTTTCCAGCCGAGCAGCACCCCGCCGCCTCCCCGGCCCCGTGCGCCGCCGCCGCCCGGAGGGCTCAGCCCCGCCGCCGGTACCTGCGGCCCGCCGCCGGCCTCCTCCCGGCCCGCCCGGGAGCCCCGCATCCGGCGGAAGGGCGGCGTGTCGCCGGCAGAACGCTCCCCGCCCCGGCCGCCGCCCCCTCGCAGCGCCTCGGCCTCATGGAGCGCCCCGAGCCCGGTAGCGGCGGCGGCGGCGGGGGGCAGCCGGGGCCCGAGGCGGGCGCGGA
The DNA here is from genome assembly GCF_013377495.2 of Cygnus atratus. Lineage (NCBI taxonomy): Eukaryota > Metazoa > Chordata > Aves > Anseriformes > Anatidae > Cygnus > Cygnus atratus. Next base: position 33,706,662 of record NC_066366.1, read on the forward strand.
GCCGGCGCTGTGCGCGGCGCTGCGGGGCCTGCCGCCCGGGCTGGCGCTGGGGCCGTCGCTGTCCCGGCGGCGGGGCACGGGCGTGTGGTGCGTGGGCCGGGCGCTGCCGGCCGGGGCGCCGCTGGGGCCGCCCGGCGGCTGGGAGAGGTGAGTAGCGGGGGCGGCGGCCGCCGCCGGGGGTGCCGGTACCCGGTGCCGGTGCCGTCCCCGACGCCGCGGCCGTGCCTTGCAGCCTGGTGAAGCGCAGCCCCGAGGAGGCCGAGGCCAACGTGGCGCTGGCCTGGGCGGGCGGGCGGCTGCAGCTGCGGGCGCGGCGGCACATCGCGGCGGGCGCCGAGCTGCTCCGCTGGGCCCCGGAGCCCCCCGCAGGTACGTGCCCGGGACGGGGCGGTGGTGGCCCGGCCTTCGGGGGGCTGGAGGATGGGGAGGGATGGGGCTGGGAGCCCGCAGCAGAGCTGAGCCGTCGCCTGGTTGCTGGCGCCGTAGCCCCGCCAGCCCTGCTGAGGTTTTGGTCCTGGCCCCGCATCGTGCTTCGCTGCGGGGTGGGCAGGGAGCATGGGGTGCTGCTCTGTGCCTGGAACAAAATGCTGGCTGCGAAATACTGCGCGGGTACTGCCGGGGGTGAGGGAACAGAGATTCCTCCCACCTCCCCCAGTTAAAAACAACAACAAAAAAACAACAAAAGAAAACAAAACAAAAAGTCACAGAAGCGATGGTTTTCACGCCAGAGGCCCAGGATTACTGTCTAGCAGAGTCTAAAAGGTTCCTGCTCCCCTGATCCAGCAGCAGTCATGTTGTTATAACAGTTAATTCACCCACCAACAGTTAATTCACTTTTGTGTTTGTGCAGGCGATGCCGATGTCTCCAAGGATGTACCGGATGAAACCACAGTCCCTGACATCCCCATTGAGGCTAGGAGGCCAGCCCCCAAATCTGTCCATAGGCTGCCAGAAGAGGAAAGCACTGCTCCTGAACGTAAGCCATGGCAAGCCAAAGTGCTACGGACTGAGAATCAGCACCTCGAGACTGTCTCAAGCGTTAAAGCCAATGGCCAGTGCAGGCAAGAACTGGACAAGGGTACAGATCCAAGATCCACAGCAGAAAAAGTGGAGATGGGGCAAAAAGAGGCATGTTCAGGAGACGTGGATCTGTCATTGCCCTCAGGTGGGAAGCTCCACAAGTGCCTTAAGGACTGTGGTACCAGGACAGTTGAGGAAGGACCCCAGCAGCCCAGTCCTTCAGGAGGAGAGGATATAGAGACTTGCAGGAAAGAGAGCAAAGTTTCTGAAGACTCCAAGCAGGGATCCCCAGAGCATGGGGAAAAGGGCTCACTGGAGCGGCCTGGGGAGCAGGAGGACTGTATGGAGCTGGCGGAGGGTCATTCTGGCAGCCCAGGCCCCCCACCAGATGCCCTGTCCCAGAAGGAGCTGGTCAGGCGCAGGTATCACTGTGGGGAGTGTGGCAAAGCCTTCCTGCAGCTCTGCCACCTCAAGAAGCATCGTTTTGTCCATGCTGGCCACAAGCCTTTCCTGTGCACGGAGTGTGGCAAGAGCTACAGCTCAGAGGAGAGCTTCAAGGCCCATCTGTTGGCCCACCGGGGCATGCGGCCTTTTCAGTGCACCCAGTGCGACAAGGCCTACCGCACGAAGCGAGACTTGCAGGAGCACCAGGTCCTGCACACCGGCCAGCGCCCCTTCTCCTGCGAGCACTGTGGCAAGGCCTTTGCGCGCCGGCCCTCTCTGCGCATCCACAGGAAGATCCACGCGGCTGCAGCGACCGGCCCGGCTGGTCCCAAGGGATGCCAGTGTGCCATCTGTGGGCGCCACCTGGCCAACCCCGGCTCCTTGCGCAACCACATGCGCCTGCACACGGGGGAGCGCCCTTACGCCTGTCCCTACTGCGGCAAGGACTTCCGACAGCAGAGCAACCTGCGCGAGCACCTCCGGCTGCACACCGGCGAGAAGCCCTACAAGTGCCGCTTCTGCGGCGACGCCTTCCCCAAGCTGCCAGAGCTGCGGCGCCATCTCATCTCGCACACGGGCGAGGCCCACCTGTGCACGGTGTGCGGCAAGGCGCTGCGGGACCCCCACACGCTGCGTGCCCACGAGCGCTTGCACACCGGCGAGCGCCCCTTCCGCTGCGAGCAGTGCGGCAAGTCCTACACCCTGGCCACCAAGCTGCGGCGCCACCAGAAGTGCCACCTGGCTGACAAACCCTACAAATGTGAGCTCTGTGGCATGGGCTACAACCTCTCCCAGAGCCTTGCACGCCACGTGCTTACCCACAAGGCAGAAAAGGACCCTGAGGAACTGAACACTGCAGTGGCCTCTCTTGCTGTGGACTTACCCCAGGCAGCAAGGAGAAGGCCTCAGAGGAAGAGCCACCAAGAGGAGGATGGGGCAGAGCCCGCCTTGCTCATGGTGGAGGTGCCAGAGCCAGAAAATGAGGCAGAGCTCCTGATCACAGCCAGTGGTCACTGCATTGCTGCTTACCAGCCTCAAGGCAGCCCCCCAGGTCCTGAGGCACACGGGAGACCTGCTGAGCATTTGCCATCGACAAAGGACGTCATTGAAATCACCATCTCCGAGCACGAGGACAAGTGCCTCATTGTGCAGGACAAGGGCTCACCAAATGACGTGGTCATCATCCAGGAGGGGGTGGGCTTCGGAGCAGTGGCAGAAGTGGTGGAGGTTGAGACTAGAACCTGACTATCTCAGCCTGCTCTGGCTCAGCTTCTGTGCAGAATATTAAAGTGGCTTTTTTAAAAACAAAAACAAACAAACTAGCTCTGTTGTTTTTCTGTGGCAACAAGGCCCCGGGTCTCAGCCCCAGGCAGAAATAGTGGCCTTGGAGGTAGCCTGTGGGCGTAGAGCTCGATCTTTTCAGTAGCTGCCCCTTAGAGCTATGAGCCTGCGTGTGCCACATGCTGGGCCTGGTGCGGGAAGGGCATTGGCTGGTGATGGGAATAATCTCTTAGAGGGTAAGCACGGAGTTTTAACAAGCAGTGCCCCTGCTCTGCTTGCGCGTAATGGTGCACCATGGGGAAAAATCTAAAAACAGCAGCCTTGAACAATTCCCTCCTTTCAAGTTTTTCTTTTCCTGCTTAACTGTTGCTGTTCAAGCACTTTTCTGGGATTTTATGCTGGAGCCCAACAGCATTTCTGACCACGTGAGCGTGATGCTAATTGTAGACATTGCTGGGAAGCAGCTTCCCAAGCATTTACAAGGTGTCCCTGTTGTGGGTTTTTTGAAAACTATTTTTCACAATCAGCAGAAGCTAAGTCCTGCCTTAGAGCTAGGGCTGAGTGTTCTTCCTCTGCTTTCACCTGTTTTGCTTGCTGTTGGCTTCCTGGCTCTCTGGTACTGGATGGTCTGTCTGAGGATGTCAAAGGATAGTTTCATTTCTCACAGTACTAGGAGCATTGTACGGTGAATTTTCACGGTCCCCAGCCAAGAAGCGCCTTACCTGTCCAGGTAAGGATTCAACAGCTTATTTCAGTGTGCTCAGAAGATTTTCCCTTTGTCCTGCACATTCAAATGGGGTTCACTAATCTGTTTCCTTGTTCTTTTTCTTGTATTCTTGCTTCCTCTCTTACAGTTCTTTCCTCTTCCTGCACCATAAAGCTGAAAGACAGCTAAAGCGCAACTACACCCCAAATATTCCCACTGCTCCATCTTTAGTGCTCGTTTGCCATCTGAGATACACTGAATAAAACTGGTACCTGGAAAGAAGTGCACATTTCCAAAGGCCTTGCGAATTTTGCCTTACAGGAAGAAGTCAACAATACCAGCCCTAGCAGAGATCTTTCAGTCTTGCCTGCCCCACATTTGCATTTCCCATTACACAAACACTGTTTTCATTTGCTACCTCGTTAATTTTAGCCATTCATTGTCTCCATCTTGATCCTCTCCAACATCTGCGTTTCCCTAGAAAGTTTTGTTCAGAGGCCTAAGTTCTCTGGGCTTTTTATGTTCACTACAAAAGGAGGGTATAGTGTCACCTATATATATATATATATATATACATATAGTGTCACATCATCAGTAGCACTTTTTGGGGTGCTATGAAGACAGTAATGTGACCATCTGAGAAACTGTTCATTGTGGTTTTTACTCATCTTTCAACTTTTTCCATAAACTTTTATGACCGGTTTGTAGATGAGGTACTAGAGTCAGATCCACAACACCTTGATTTGAGGTAAGGCCAGTAGGTGAAATTCGCCTGATAAGCTGCTGGGTATCCTTATTTTCAGCTATTTTCTTTGAAGTCGGGGCAGATGCGCCAAGTCTTTGCCCTGAGAGCTTGGAGACAGACCAGTGGGAGCACAGGTGTACGAGGGAGGGCTTAAATTTGAAGCTGCAGTGCTTTCTACGGCTCTCCCTGTGGTGCCTATCTGAACTCTTGCAGCTTTCAAATATTGACACAGCTGCAAAGTGTTCTCGCTGGAGCTCGGCTCGTGCTGTGTTTGAAGCGTGTGCCCTCTGTCACAGCACAACTGGGAGAGAAGGGGGAACAGCAGGGGGAAGGGAAGGGGAGAATCCAGGCCCCTGTTGCTTAATCTGCTGCCCTGTAACTGCCTTCTTCATTCTGAGCGAATAGGGGAGAATAAATAGGAGCAATTAAGTGGTCGTAACAGAAAAACTATTGTGTTAGTGACTGCGAACATCCTTTTGCTTGACAGTAAAAATGATGAATAGAGTTACTTAATTCTAAGGAAACCCTATCAAAACCCCAAAGACGAGGATGCTGGTGAACCTCAGCATGGATAGGATCTGTGAAACTTGGGGTTCACAGCATCTGTAGAGATGTAAGATGTTCTAGTGCCATCCCCTTTGTCTTTCTCATGTTATCTCCAATAAATATTATTTTAACTAATACATAATGAAGTCTGAGTGCCTTTCTTACTGGGATCCATAATGAACACTTGTACTACATTTGGTGTAGTCAGCAGGATCCTGGTGAGAAATGCCTTACTGGAAGAAGGATAGTGAGGAAAAGAATGGGTTCCTGCCGGGTCCTGTAGACGGGCCTGAGGAACAGTCACGCAGTGTTTGGCCTGGTGACCTCTCTGGTGAGTTGGGAGATTCAGAAGGAGTTATTTGGAAGTCCCGCTCCAGCTGAAATATTAAGTTTTCTCCAAAAGGAAGGGATGAGAAAAGTTCAACAAGAATGTGTTGTACTTGCTTGTTACTAACATGCTTGAAAAGAATGTGGGAATGTTTTAGTCTGCTACCAGGGGTAAAAGAGACTGTTAGTCTCTTGTATGGACATGGAAATATGGAAGATATGGAAAGAACTAGTGTGGGTATCACAGCAGCAAGAAATGCAGGTGAAGGGGCATGCTGCTTGCTGCTGTGCCATTTGTAGGCAGTGTAATCCATAAGCAGCAAGTACAGGGCAAAGTGTGGGATCCCAGAACATGGGACCGATAATTATGACCAAAGAGAAGGGACCTCCTGGGCAACCTCATCATACAATCTTGGTGTGAGATAACAACCAAGAGAACTGTAGAATCTGTCTGGAATCTCTCACTGGAGATGCTGCATGCCTGTGACCCATACATCTCCCGGCATCAAGCACACAGGTCTTCTGTCCAGTCGCGGTCTGCCTTGCTGGTAGGGCTTCACCAGGGCTTTGGGATACTGGCAATTGATAAATATTTTCTTCATTTAAAAAGAAGAATTAACCCATATGAGACAAGAGATCAAAACTCCCATTTGTGTTGAAAACCATACTTCTGGGAGGATAAAGGTGCAAATCTTCACCTAGGAAACAAAATAGCATACATTACAGGCAAAAAGAAAATCAGATGATAAAAAGTTGCTTAAAGGAATGGTGAACAGAGATGGATGAGTTAAATGTTCAAAGGGTGGAAGTCAAAACCCCTGGGGAGGTGATGAAAAAGTCCCAGGATGTAGCAGAAATCTCTAATTATAATGCAAAGTCAATGTAAAGAAATAGCTGAAACTTAAGTGACAGTTGAGATAAGAGGCTTCAGCAGTTACACTCAACAACCTTAGGCACTGGTAGGTGGTTTTGTCTTTTTTCATAGGGGAAGCCGCTGAAGAACAGCAACTGGAAAAGAAGCAGCCAGACGCAGTGACAAAACAGTTGTTTTCAGTAACTTTTTTTTTTTTTTTAAACAAGTGTTTAAGCAAAAAAATGGATGTAGGAATCGGAACAGACTTCTGACATGAAAGGTAGATGACAGGTGAGTATTAGAAGATACTCATATCTGTCCAATAACCAAGCTTAACAGCCAGATTCTAGTGCTGCTTAAACTTAACCCTATACAATGCATGATATCATATAAGGTGCTAACATCTTCCCTTTAAAGGAAAAACAAGATGGTAAAACGCTGTGCATAAATATCACAACTGCTGATTTCAGCTGTAGTATAAAAGTTGTCTGGTTATTACAAAGAAGAGACAGAGGTACAAGAAAGAAGAAAAAAAAGTGAGTACATTGGAAATTCTCATGAAGAGGAATACTCCAGTGATCCACATAGCAAGCTGATGTGAGTAGGAGCAGGCTTGTGCTGTGCTGCATGTATCACTTGGCCGCAGGATGAACTGAGCCGGCTAATGCCAACTGGAGAGCCTACAGGCTGCTTCCACTCGGCACCGGTGCTGATGCCACCACCACCACGTGGCCTTGTCTTTATCTCAGAGTGAGGCAGCATATTCTTATGGGAACATCCTTTTGTTTGACGTTGGAAATTACAAATAAAGTTGTTTACTTCCAAGAAAATCCTCTAAAAAAACCAAAGACCACAAAGCTGGTGAATCTCAGCACAGACAATATTTGCACAGCATGCCATGGCCTGATGCTCTACTACTTGGTATTCCCAGCATCTGAAGGGACCTAAGATTATCTAATGCTATCCCCCTTTGCCTTCTAATGTTATCTCCAACAAATGCCATTTTAATCAATACCTTGTGTACTCTGTGTGCCTTTCTTACTGCGATCCACAATGAACACTTGGACAGGCACATATCCATCAGTCATCGCTACAGCCAAGAATTCACGGTGGTCTTCCACCAGTGTTATCTCTGCTCTGCATTCACATCCACTTGGGCTTGCTCAGTTCTGCCCTGGTGAAAACAACCCTGAGCTCATTTGCCCACCTGCAATGTGAGACCAAAACCAAATTATCATACAGAGAGTAAAGAAATGGTTCCTGTTGCTGTCCTCTTCTGTTCTACCAGCTGAGCAAGTCCCACTGGTGACCAGACAGGCTTACAGAAATGTGGGGCTCTTTGTGCCTCCTTGCACAACGAGGAGTGGTGGTGACTGCTGTGTGGGACAGCAGCAGCTCTGATTTCCCTGTTCTTCCAAACCCTTGTTTGTGCACTGATGCCTCCTTCCTGTCCCAGCATTACTGCAGTCCCTGCCTGTGCATTTCTCCTAAATGCTGTTTCCCTCCTGCAAAGTAACGCAGGGTGTTTCTAGGGTTCTGCCTAATCCTATGCACACACACCCAGGTCAATTTGGCTGTTCCTGAAGGCGCCTCTCCAAAATCCAGGTGTGGTGGGTGAGAACAGGGGATACTCCTGTTAGGTGAGGGCGGGAGCCTCTGCAACTGCTCTTTGTACCAGTGGACACAGAGTCATTCCTGAGCCACCCTAATGCTAATATTTGCACTCCTTCTATGGAGATAAATATTACAGCTGTATCTCCTGCACAGAGGCACAGCACAAAACATGCTCCCTGCTGGCAGAAAACACTTTTGTGCCATGTGGCAGCTCCGGAGACCATCCTGACCCTGCCCCCCTTTCTGCTGTTTTCTCACCATGCCGATTTTCTGCTTGTTGTAGGAATCATCATGGTGTTCCCAGCTCTGGTAGTCCAGTTCTTGACATATTCATTAGCTGATGTTGTGGCACCCAAATTACTCCTGCCTCCCTGTTCCTGCAAGCCCTTGTTTTTCGGCCTGTTTCAGGCATGCTAGCTCCTTGCTTGGCAGAGCCCCTGTTTCCTTTTTGATGTATTTGAATATGTTCCACGGGTGTGGGAAGAGAAGGGGGAGACCAGACTTCAAGCTGCCTCACCTTCCTCCACCCCACTGGGAATTATAACGCAGTGGGAAGTTACACACACTGAAAATGGCATTGCTGACCTAACTTGGTGGAAAAATTTAATTCCATGTGGACTGCAGCAGGCACCCCTTCTGATACTTGGCATGGATGAGGAAGATGGAGGAAACCTGTGTGTTTGGGTGCCAAAATAGCTGGGGCTAAGCTTGGTGATAACTGCAGGGAGAAAAGACAACTGGGCTCTAGGGGGAAAAGGGGCGGCTTGCTACTAAAAGCAGGAGAAGGATTTGGAATGGCTAAGGAGGTCTCAAAGTCTTGCTGCGTGTGAGGCTACCAGGGCACAGCCTCCAAGAAGATTTAGCGGCAGGGAACTGAACCAGCACGGTGGGGAGGCAGCAGTCATGCCAAGAGCTGTGGGGGGAGCAGGGTGGCACTGAGGGACAAGTAGTGAGCTGCTCGGGCTGGGGTGGCTGTCCACTGACAGAGACCTCTCTCGGCCAGCCCAAGTTCTCCCTGTGCCTTGGGACAAGCTTGTCCTCTCGCATCTTCCCTGTTATGAGATGAGATGCTAATTTTTCTCCTGGGGTGTGTGCATTTAGAGGCATTTTGTTTGGCTTCCACCAATTAAGTATGAAAATGAAAATGTCCTGAAGGGAGGGAGAGATGCCAAGAGAGGATGGATAAGAGAAGCCTCAGTCCCGCTGTCCCTGACACACCATGACCTCTGGAGTCCTGTTTCTTCATTCTGGTTTAATATTAACCTGGCGGGGCTGTGACTCCGCTTATTCTGCTCCCTTTGCATTTCCTCCGCAGCCAGGGCTGTACAGCATGGCGCACAGCAAAACCAGCATACTGCAGGGCCTGCTCCTTTCCAGCCTTCTGCACCTCACCTTGAGCCACGATGGAGGTAAGTCTCTGGCACGGGGAGAAAGGCTGGACCAGTGGGTGATGAAGGAAGGAAGATGGGCTTATTTCTTTCCAGGGATAAAGCTTGTGGAGCTTCTAAAACCTTGTAGCTAGGAGCAAAAGGGTGCAGAGAGCGGACTGAGCACAGGGCTTTCCTGCACAAGAGGATGCAGCAGCATCCAGCAGCTGGCAGGGAAAGCCGGTGACAACAGCTCAGTAGATTTTGTGGGTCACCTGGGAGATGGTGGGGAAGGGGAATGGGGCTCAGTCCAGGACCTTGTGTAGCACAGCCACGGGCCTTTTTGGGTTAGTTCCTCAGCTCACCTGTGTTCCTACAATTCTCCATTGCCTCTTCAGCTGCCCTTACCTACAATTTAGGTCATATGCAGTATGCAGCCTTCCTGCTCATTGCTCCATTTCTGTTCCCAGAGCCTTTACTTCATCTATCTGTTCTTAATATGAGCTTAGGTCCTCTCTGACACACTGCTTTGTGGGGGAAGACCTGTCTACAGGTCTCAGTTCAGAGTCTCTGAACATGAAGATGGAATCAAGCTATGCCTATCGCAGTAGCATGAGACTGGCAAGACAGAAATACATTGGTTGGCAGAGAGTTCTAGGCGGGCTCTAGGCAAACAAGCCTCTATCTAACTGCAAATCGGCAGAGCAGCTTTGCCGAGGATTCCTATCACTTCTGCTGTCTCAGTGATGCCAACCCCAAAAGATGAATTACAGAAAGACTGCACTGATCATCAGGTGTGGACTTGACAGGTCTTGGGCAGGGCTTCTCCTCTCTCTATGGTGAACTGGGGGAGGCTGGGCTATGGGATCATCACATCAGCTGAGCGTGACTTTTGGAAAATGCAAGGGAAGATGCGGGGACCCTCCCACTGTGAGCATCCCTTTGACTGGCAGTGTTCTGACTCGGTAGTTTTCCTGGAAAAGGGGCAGGCACTGTCATTGCTCAAGCGCCCACGACGTGCCAACAAGGGATTTCTCGAAGAGATGCTTAAAGGAAACCTGGAGCGAGAGTGCCTGGAGGAGATATGCAGTTACGAGGAGGCCTTCGAAGCCCTCGAATCCACCGTTGACACGGTACGTCACAGGGCACGCGGGTGTCCCGCAGCTGACTCCTGCAGTGAGACCAGTGGGTCACATAAAGCCAGGCACTGGGGTTTTAAGGTTGAATTTTTGTGATAGAAAGATAAGGTTGATGTGTATGTGACACAGAGAGCTTAGATATCCTCAGGGAGACTCCCTCATAGAGCTACACCAGGAAATGCACCTCAAATTCTTTTCCTTCCTTCTCTATTGTAAACATGAAGTGAAAAAAGTGAGTATTTCCTCAACTACTAGCCAAGAATTGCATCTTCCACTAGTTCAGCTTGCTGCCACACACATTTGAACTGCCACAGCCCCAGACAGTCACGAAACAGATGACTTAGCAGTCAAATCCTGAGTGCAGGTGCCTCAAGCCCCTCTGAGCTGAAACTCTGGCACAGTTTGTCCCTTCTTCTGGCTTCCAGACACACTCACTCACTCTGCTACATTTTTTTCATTGTTGTTTTGTGAAATGCTCCTAGCCCCAAGGCCAGTTTCAGTGCTGAATTCCACCCCGGAGAATAAAACAAAAACCAGATGACCAGTTAGGAGTTTAAGGCAGCAAGAAACAAGCTCCGCAGAGTATTTCTAAAGCGGCATAAACTCTCGGGCTGCATAGGAGAGACGCAGATCCGAAGAATGGAGCAGTACCTACATATGATCTTTAGAAGTTCTAGGTTCAATTCCTTGGACTTCTGTACTGCAGCACAGGTTCTGCTTCCTCTGCACATTGATGAGGGACAATTGCTGTAAGCATCTCTGGTCTTTTTTGGGAGTGATAGTCCTCTCTATTACTCTGATTAGTTGCAAGTCTACAGCAAACAACCAGAGTCTCTCCTGGAGATGATCTGTTGCATGATCAAGAGTCTAACAGGGACAGCAAAGGTTCCTGCACAGTAACTGATCTTCAGGGTTTGCATCTCCGCTTTTGTTAGGGGTAAAAAGTCCCTTCGGCACATCCTGTTCTAGGTCAATCCAGAGAAGACAAACACAAGGTGGAGGCTCAGGACAGATTAACGGTCAAAATGACCTTTCACAGGATGGTACATACACCTGCAGACATTAGGCTAGTTTGTCACGGGGACATGGCTGTATTATGGTACTGTTTTTTGCCAGCATGGGGCATAAAGCAAGGAACATTATATAGTAGCAGGATAAAAATGTAATTTTGGAGATCCATGGTTGCAAAAGGAAAGTAGCTAACCAGAAGCCGTTGTAATATTCCTCAACAGTTATCCCACTTCCACTTAGCTAGGGACGGGCTTACAGATAAGGTGGTTTCCAAGCTTCAGACTGTTGGATATGCTGGAGATCTTATGCCTGGGTATTGCAAAGATGCAGAAACATGCATGCATGAAGTTCAGTGTGTTGCCTCCAAAATGCTTGCCTATCTGGGGCAAAGCTGAAAAAGACCTGATTCCTGAGTCTGTTGGGTGGGAATGTAGTTTTATATTAGATTTTCTGCTTTGTTGGACTCCATAATATTTGCTATCAAAAGAGCTAGGTTAGTTTGCGCCACTTGCCGTGATGAGGCATTCTGCTGGTTGAATTGCAGCAGCTAAGCAAGGTCTGATGTCTGCATCTCTGCTCTTCAATATTTTTGTTTGTTTGTTTTTACAGGACGCATTTTGGTCAAAATACCAAGGTAAGTTGCTTCAAGTCCTGCAGGTGCTCTGCTCTCCCTCAGGATGTACTGACCCATCCTGGAGAAATGGCTCCCTTCCCCCTTGTGAGAGCTCGCTGTCCCGGACAAAGCCCTTATGTTTTGTCCCTAGATGATAAAATGGTTCAAACCATGATGCTTGTTTAGATTCCTTTCTTATAACGTTTTTCTTTTTTCTTATTTTGTTAGTATGTCAGGGCATGAGAAAGACCAGGACAGCTTTGGATGCTTGTTTAGAAGGTAAGAAATTCATGTGGACCTCAAGTTCCCTGAGTGCCAGAAACCTGCTTCCTACAGTTTAGAAGGAAAAAAACAATCTGAAGTTGGTGAGGTCATCTGATTAGAAGGAAAAGATAGCATGAGGATATCTTGAAATTCCTTTCGTCTTCTTTATTTCCTCACTAACCATTTCACAAACTGCCTGACTTCCCAATTAAAATGATAGAGGGTAGCTCTCCTTTTCCCAGTGACACAGTAGTGTGTCCCTGACTCTAGCTCCAGGCTAGACTAGCCTCTCAGAAATACTCTGACCTGTGCCTACAGCCAAAGCAAAGAACGAAGCCTCAGGATGAGCTCCCTCTGACAAAACGGAGAGAGTTTAAGCCATGTGCTCTTCTCACCCCATAAAAAGAACGCCTGTGCTTGTGCAGGCTTGTATATGCAGTAAAAGATAAAGGGATTTGTGGGAGGGCACCTCTGACCTTGAGAAGCGTAACATTCATTTCCACTGGCCCGGGCTTACCCTGTGTTGGGCTTTTGACAGGTAATTGCTCTGTTGGTCTCGGCCAGAACTATCAGGGGACCATTAGTTACACCAAATCAGGGATTGAATGTCAAGTGTGGACAAGCAAATACCCACATATACCTAAGTAAGTGCATCTCCCCCTTTCCCCTGAAGAGTTTTCCAGGGTGTCCTTCCTTCCTAGCTTAACCAGCCTTTTCTCACAGATTTAATGCCACCATCTATCCCACCCTCATTGAGAACTACTGCAGGAACCCAGACGACAACTCCGAAGGCCCATGGTGCTACACCCGAGACCCAACGGTAGAACGGGAGGAATGTCCCATTCCAGTGTGCGGTATGCCTCAGCACTACGCCCCAGCAAGCTCTCCACTAGCAAGGAACTTTGCACTAACACTGACGCTAAGGAAGGGGAGAGAATTAGCAGGAAGGGATCTTATACGAACAGAGGTCATTCAGAGTAGAGAAGCTGTGTCTTAAAGGTTAAAAGTGGCTGGGGAGAAAGTGTCAAGGAGATACCCATACATCTACCTTAGGTAAGACCCTCTAACATAGTATTTTCTCTAGACTAATCCAAATCTAGATTAAACCTGCTGTCAACAGTTTCCAGGAGTCTACTGCAATTTTGCTAGCCAGGAGCACCCCCAAATCCTGACTCAGCTGCCTCTAATTTGTGACAGCAACGAGTCATACTGCTTTTTCTTTTTTTGGTCAGAGTTCCTTTAGGATAAAACAACCACAACTTATGCTTGACTGCTTGCCTTAATGTTCGTTCATACAGCGCAGCAGTTATATTCTGTCTCCTCTGAAGAAGACAAAAGATGCCCTTCTCTCATTATCCCCCTTGACGGGATGGAGAACTATCCCCCTACACTTGTACCTTCCCATTTCTTCTCTACAACACAGGGCTGTCTCCTCTGGGGCTTGGCCTTCATCTCAGAAGAAATGGTTGAAAGTGGAGAACCTTGTCACAGCAGAAGCTTCACTTGCAAAAGCAGAGACTAGAGGCAATGACTTATGAAAGTCATAGAGGTCATAACAAATTTGACAAAGATTTGTTCTGAAGCATTAAAATCATTAACATTGCTCCAGTCTGCCATATGGCAAATTGGAGAAAAATAATGCTTTGCTTTGGGATGATCATGCATTGGTACCATCTCTGCTCATGAGTTAGTTTCTGCCCTATGCCAAAGTAACCAACTGTTACACTTACATGTGCAAGGATGTAACTGGACTAGAAAACCCTTAGCTTTCTTGCACAGTTCCTTTGTGATCAAGTAGTCGTGAATCAATCTCACAGAGATGCAGTCTCCCCCATTAAGGTGCTTACTGCTGCTTCCTCAATGGCTGCTCAGTATTTTCTAATGCAAAGCTATGACTTAAATCACAGCTTTCTGCCCTTCCAGGTCAAGACAGGACAACGGTTGAGTTTACTCCACGGGTCACAACACAAGCCCCAGTGCAGGCCTGTGAACCAGAGAAAGGCATGCTTTACACAGGGACCCTCTCAGTCACTGTGTCTGGGGCTAAGTGCCTGCCGTGGGACTCAGAGGAGGCCAAGGCATTGCTCCAAAACAAAAACATCGCCCCAGAGATGAAGCTGCTGGAGAATTACTGTCGGAACCCTGATGCAGATGAAGAGGGTGTCTGGTGTGTAACAGATGAACCACCCAACTTCGAATATTGTGACCTGCACTACTGCGGTGAGAACCCTGTATTGGTTTGAGTAGGCACACTTGTGAGGCAGTGGCAAAAAAGGTAGTACATGCAAGTAGAATGAAGGACCTGACAGGGGAGTGGGAGGAGGAATTATAATCATAGAATCATTATAGAATCCTTGAGGTTGGAAAAGACCTCTGAGATCACCTAGTCCAACCTTTAACCTACTACTGACAAGTCTACCACTAATACAATGCCACGCATGTGCAAGTCTTACATGTACTAACCTACCATACATGTATATAACTTAACTCTCTCGGGTGTGCTCTTCTCCCTGAAAACTCACTCTGGTAGACGATGAGCATTAAAACTAGCAAGGGTTCTCAAACATCATTCCTCTGTCATTCTCACTGTGTGTGGAAATGGACAGCTACGCTGCTCTGAACATGGAAACCACAGCAGCTAAGCCTTTTACAATGTTCATCTTTCTGTCTCTCTCAGACAGCTCGCTAGAGGATGAGAATGAACAGCTGGAGGAAAGAGGAGGACGTACCCTCCTTCCTCAAGAGTTCCAAACCTTCTTTGATGATGAAACTTTTGGTGCAGGCGAAGCAGGTGAGCAAAAACTCTAGATACAGCATCAGTTGGTAGAAAAGTTGCAGCTTCTTCCCACAGAGCACTCACCGTGCCTCAGAAATGCCAGCTTACCAAATGCTGTCAAAAGCAGGTGTAGGAGATATTTAAATTGCCTAAAGGTTCATCAAAAGTTAAGCTCTAGTTAAAATTATGGAGCTAATTAGCATGCCTGTCCTAAGCTTTTCCAGCTTAGCATGGTGACTGAAGACAGTTTTGCTACTGTGAATGAGGTAGAGTATCAAAACGGGATTGTCTATTTTTTTTTTTTTTTTTTTTTTTTTTTTTTAAGATTGTGGCACTCGTCCTTTATTTGAGAAGAAAAAGTTAACAGACAAAAGTGAGAAGGAGCTGCTGGAGTCATATATGGGAGGCAGAGTTGTGCATGGGGATGATGCAGAACTGGGAAGTTCCCCCTGGTAAGCATTATCTCATCATAGTCCTTTGTGGTGGGAGTTACATCTCCCTTCTCTTCATTTCCAACATGGGGGAAAATAAAAGGGCTCTCTCATGGCAGGAAGCATGCAGTCAGTACCATTTCTAATCACAGATTCTCCAAGTGTGTGACAGAGTGGTAGAAAAGTAGTAGGAAAGAAGCTTCTCTGTGCTTGAGCTAAATACATGCTTTTCAGGGAAAGCTAGAGCGGTGGTGGGGCTCATCTCTCCTCTTTCCAGCTTTGCTAGAGCAGAGAGGATGCAAAGTCACTGTAGGTAAAGGAGATAAGGTAACTTGCCTATTAAATAGAAATAGACCTCTGCAGTCTTCTTTACCAGTACAGCACAATGCACTTCCCTGCTCGATCCAAATTCTGCTCTCCTTGCATTGCCCCAAGACACAAGCTGCAAGCCAAGACATTAGTCCTAAGTCTTCCTCTTTCCTTTTGTTTCAGGCAGGTGATGCTCTACAAAAAGAGTCCTCAAGAGCTCCTGTGTGGTGCCAGCCTCATCAGTAGTAACTGGGTCTTGACTGCTGCTCATTGTCTTTTTTATCCACCCTGGGACAAAAACTTAACTACAAATGACATCTTGGTGCGGATTGGCAAACATTTCAGGGCAAAGTAAGAGCCTAAACAGCCTAAACTAAGTGAGAGTACACTAGCTTTCCTCTTGAAGTAGCGAGATACAGCGAGGTTAGAATATCATTAAGTACGCAAGGAAATACATAGAGTCAATGCTATCAATCTCAAGAATGAGATTGAATGGAGACGACAGTTGCTGATCTTGAAAGGGCGAGCAGAACCCTGGAAGGTCTAAAGGGGCACGCCCCTGTCAAGAGGGGGAGAATATTGTCTCAGAGGGCACAACAGATCTGAGAGAAGCAGCCTCACAGCTGCTCATTTCCTATTGTACAATGAGTTCTTTCCTTCACAACTATTTCAGATATGAAAAGAACAAGGAGAAAATTGCTCTATTGGATAAAATCATAATCCATCCCAAGTACAACTGGAAAGAGAACATGGACCGAGACATTGCACTCCTGCACCTGAAGAGACCCATCGCCTTCAGTGACTACATCCATCCTGTCTGCCTACCTACCAAAGAGGTTGTGCAAAGGTGAGGCAGCTATCCTAGAAATACAAGCTACAACAGTGTCCTTTGGGCTTTCATAGAAGACAAAATAAATACGCCTGTTTAGGCGATTTGCAGCAAAGGAGCCAGACAGGAGAAAGCTGTTACAACATATTTGATTTTATAATTATGCTTCTTTCCATTCTGTGGAAGGATTTCCACAGAAGGATTATAATTTGATTATAATTACGCTTCCTTCCATTCTGTGATTGCTTCCACAGGCTGATGCTGGCAGGTTATAAAGGGCGGGTAACTGGTTGGGGGAATCTGAAAGAAACATGGGCCACTAGCCCAAGCAACCTCCCCACAGTCCTGCAACAGCTCAATGTACCCATTGTAGACCAAGATACCTGCAAGGCATCCACCAGAGTTAAAGTCACTGACAACATGTTCTGTGCAGGTAAGTAGACCCGGAGACATAAGGCTAACTTGCCACTGAAGACACGGGGGCTGAGCTCCTGCTGGGACTCATACCACAAGGTTACTTTCTGATAAATTTTCAAGTGCCCTCCTAAAGAATAACTTTCCCGTGATATTTTTTTCCAACTCTCAGACTCGAAGGCAGAAGTTAAAGCTATGAATAAGGTTTGTGACACCATGCTGTCAGACTAACTAGCACAATGGCACCACTCTGCTATCTGTCAGCAACAGCTGTGCAAGAACTGAGAACACTAATCTTTTCACCAGTATAAGGAACAGTTCAGCAACTTTCTGCATTAAAGGCTGCAAACCAGCTATACTACTCAGTAGGCTAAACGACTCATTCTATACTTGTCTCAACCTTTTGAACACCTATTTACTCTTATGCCTACAACTTTTGTGGCAGGCTCCTTCACAGATTAGGTACAGCATGTGTGAAGACAGTCATTCCTCATGTTCTGTTAAATTTCCTGTCTAATAAATTTGAAGAGGTGCACATCTATACTCACAGCTTTAAAAACACTTTTCTTGATGTCATATGCTATTTTACAGACCTCTTACAGCTCTGTCATCTTTCTCCCAAGCTGAGTAGGACTTAATTTTTCCTAATATAGAAGGCATTCTGTACTTCTGATAATCCTTGTTGCACCTTCTTAAATCTCTTCTAGCACCATACCCTTTTGGAGAGTGAAGAGACATAAACATAGCATTCAAGATATAAACACTATGGATTTATGTACTGGTTTAATATTTTCTGCTGTATTCTTCATTCCTGCAGTCTTTATAAGTTTCTGCAAGCAAATCTCCAAAAATGTTTTGGCTGAGTTTGTCCTCTTTCCAACTAATAACACATAAATGCTTGAGTTAGGATAGAAGCCAATTTCATAGTACAGTACACCAACAATATAGCATTCATAGTTTCTTTTTCTAGAAAACGCTTGAAAAATAGGTGAGATTCAGACATAGGGCAGCAAAAGGGAGACTTGAGTGATGGAAAATGCAAGAATTCCTGATGAACTAGGCAGTATCCAAGTAAAACCCCTATTTTCTTTATGACAAGTCTGTAGGAAGATAAACACAGTCAGTTGGACAAGACAAAGAACAGAACCTGCAGAATGACAGGAAAATAAAAATGAGGAAGGCCATGTCTCTAGTCAATACAATGAAAGAACAAGGTACACAGAACTTGAGCACACAAGTTCGTAAAAACAAAGGCAAAGTAGCTCAAGCTACAGCTGAAAATAAGGTAGCAGCTGACTAACAGCTATT
This sequence comes from Cygnus atratus, assembly GCF_013377495.2. Classification (NCBI taxonomy): domain Eukaryota; kingdom Metazoa; phylum Chordata; class Aves; order Anseriformes; family Anatidae; genus Cygnus; species Cygnus atratus. The sequence goes on from NC_066366.1 coordinate 33,724,659, forward strand.
TTGATGAAAAATAGGAATGAGAGCACAGAGGGTGGCAAAGTACGATATAATCGGTAACTCTGCAAAGACAGAAGGAGAGTTGGCTGTTTTATAAATATCAAATTTAAACTCCTTTAAGTCCAACATTGGTAGAAGCAGCAAGTAATCTCATGGCTCTGAAACATTATGCAGCAATACTTCAACGAAAAGATGGCCAACACCAGTCACTTCCCCTACAGCCAGATGTCTGACTTTTCTTTCCTGTAGGTTACAGTCCTGAAGACTCAAAGAGAGGAGATGCCTGTGAAGGGGACAGTGGGGGACCTTTTGTAATGAAGGTACATTCAATAAGCTCAAACTTATAAGACACAGGGCACTGGGTTTGTGTTATGCTGAACTTTTATAGTTGTCTAAAAAACAGCAGCAGAGATGCAAACTATTGAGTGCCTGAAGCAAACCCCTCTCAAGCCTGAGCTGAGCAACTGAGATGAATCCTGCAGTCATCTAGCTCAGCTCCATTTCTGTACTGAGCTCTCAGCAAATAGAGAGATCAGCTATGGATTTCTTAAGTGATGGCCAAATCCCACTTAGAGGTTTAAGAGTGGAGACACAGTTATGCCCATAAGCTGTTATCTAGTATATGCCAGGCTAAATTCCAAAGCAGCATGCATGACTAAACAGGCTAGGGCACAAACAAGGCTCAAATCTGAAAGTCTCTTGCTCCTTATGCCAATCCCATTTTCCTTTGATTTAGAACCCGGATGACAACCGCTGGTATCAAGTGGGGATAGTTTCATGGGGAGAAGGCTGTGACCGAGATGGCAAATACGGATTTTATACCCACGTATTTCGTCTGAAAAAGTGGATGCGAAAAGCCATTGAAAAACAAGGGGGATAGAAGAAGCGTTTCCCTTGCTTGTTCTCAGTTTTGCTACAGTATTCCAGTTCTTGAAAACATAAGCATTGAAGATCCTGAAGTAAAAGTTATACGCCTACAACTTGACAAAGGAAGGTATTCTCCCTTGAAAATAAAAGTTCTCAACAACCTCATCTTCCTTCTGTTCATACTGAATTGAATTGCACTTGAATCCATGCAATCACAATAGCTGGGAGTACCAAACAACACTAGTTGTACTGCTAATTACCTATTGTGCCTCAAACATTCTCCTCCCTTCTATCAGCTCTAATAATCAAGAGATCTTAGACCTCAGATGATGGACTTCAGATACAGTAAGCAAAACTTCCCTCATACACTATTTCCTCCCTTCCAGTCAATGCATTTTCTCTTCCAGAAATTGAACAGAAAATGTACTGGAGATAATCCCCCTATAAAAATTGTGGCATTATTCAAAATGATAATATTGATGTCAGAAGTAAAGCAACTTTTTTTTTTTTAAATAAGAAAGGCATTGTTCTTGGCTATGATAGCAGTCAACAAAGTACAAGCACCACTATTTGCAAAGTTAGTGTCTAAAGATGTTATAGATGCCAGCTATATGCAACTCATCCTACACAGGAATAGGGGTTGGAATAGATGAAGTAGCAGCATTTGATTTATTGCATGGCAGTAACTTTTTACATGGCAGATGGTGCTGGCTCCTGGAAGCATATTTCCCACTTGCATAGCTAGATTCAGGAAGAAGCAATTTGTGCACGGTCAAAGGTGCATCCGAAGGAAGCATCCTTCACTATACCGGTTTTGTTCTTATAAAGCCCATTTAGGAATCGCTCTCAAGCTCTAGTTCTTTCATGAACTCTTTAGCAATATTTGCAGACCACCAAAGACCCAGCAGTACAGTAGTAAATAATGTATTCTTGACAAGCCAATCAGTTCAGTGCAATTTTCTCTTAAAGTGATCATGAGATTTGTAAGCCATCCTTGCTGCCTGTGACATCACATTACCAAATTCCTCATCCTTCACAGTGCCATCAAGTTAGAGAAGCAAGCAACAGATAAAGTTGCTTGTGCTTCAAAGAGAATATTAAGGAGAGTGTTAAGGAGACATGAAAAAAAAGATGGCCGAAAGAACTACCTGAAATTAGTTGGTAAAGTTAGCAATCAATTACTGTGTTTTGCTTTTGCAAGCTCCTTGAAGATGGCTTATCTGGGAACCAACTTGAAGATAGCCCATTTTAATTGCCCAAAGCAAGTACAAAAACAACCTCCCAGAGATATCTGAAGAAGCCCATTTCTAACTGCACAAGTTCCACAACTGTTTAAAGTCACTGATAACCACAGGCATAGAAAAATGAAAATGCTTAGCCCTTCTAATGCTTGCATTTCTAGCCTCACCCTTCCACAACTATCTAGTATCTGTAAGAAACTGTATCTAACAGACGGGAACCAGGACCATACAATTTCTGGAGTAAGTCACTCTTAATGCGGACTTATTACAAACAATACAGAGGAATCATTTTTAAAACTCAGTTTAATGTTATTTAAATATTTTCTGGGCTAAAGATTAGGCTTTATTAATTTATGTGCACAAGTTTTAGTTCAGAACTCCCAGGATATTGAGTCCAACCAAACACTACAGAGACACAGGGCAAAAACTCATTCATAGTAAGCAACTATATCTTCTACTCAATTATTCCTGTACTTCACTTCCAATTCAGTTTCAAGTTTAAAATAGTTGTATGCAGGTTTGCAGGCATCACTGTTTTAACATCCTGAGCCAATTAACAAACAGCTCTTCAGAATGTCTGCTAGATGTAGTACAGTAAATAAACACATGGGTTCATTTAAATGTCAGTAAGTTTCAAAAAGCAGCTGGTAATCGAGAGGTAGTGGCAGTAGCTCCAATGCAAGCCAAACATCAACTATTCGCAAACAGCTCCAATTTAAGTGCACAAAACTTCAGCACTTACCAATAACGTCCACACACTTCCACTTGTCATTCAGGTCTGTTTCACAAGAAAGGGCATGACCACTTCAGGTTAGGATAGGAGACTGCAACTACTAAATCAAAGCAGTGGAGCAATGAATGGCATCATGTCAATTAACACAGGATGGCGAACGCTCACAAGTCACCTGCTATCACAGTGCACAAACTCACCACAAGCACCAAGCAGTATTACAAATCCACTGCAACCCCAGCCTAGGGGTCCTGTAACAGGAAAATTGCAGCCGTTTGCAGAAGCTCTAGCATAGATTTGTTATACAGGTATTAATTTAAAGCCAGGATTTTACTGTAATCAGGCAAGATTGACTCAGCAACAGCCCAGATGCAGAGACTGTTGGGCCCCATAGCAAACAATAAAAGCAGCAGTTACATGGAACCAAGTTAAAACCCAGAGCAGAAACATGCTGTTTTAAGCCTGCCCGTCCAACTCCTCAACAACTCTGTTCCAGCTACGGAACAGATATGGAATTTATACTTCACAACCAGCTCACCCGTGGAAGTGAAGTAGCAAGGTTAAAATACATCACCTCCCTAGAGATGAAAGGGCTAGAAAGGCTACACAGTGTAGGTCTTCAAGCTTTCGTACTCGTTGCTTCTGAAAAAGGCTAGTCGGAACTCTCTCACAAATTAAAAAGCAGTGACTGCAGCTTTTGCAGACTAACGCTACCAGGTCTTTTCTAGTTATATAGAACAGGAGAGTTTGTTAACATTGGATGTTTAAATGCAACTGAATGTGGTGCTGCAGTCTACCTGAAGAAGACCACTTAGGTTCAGGATAAGCGAGTACACTGACTGTACTTCACTGCTACTCTATTCCTTATCAACAGCAGCAGGCTCCCTCAAAGAGAAAGCATTATTTGTACACAGATGAGATTATGCTTAATCTGGGTAGAGGCATCACAAGGATTAGTAATTTAAAATAAGCATGTCAGCAAACTAAGTAGTCTCAACTTACTGAAACCACGTACTGGAACAAAAATAAAGAGCAACTACACAAAAAAATGCACTACTGCTTATAGAAGAGTGCAAAGTCTCAGGACTGCAACCCACAGATAGTATACACCAAATATACTCATCTTCCCTATAATATATCCAAGCCCCGTGTTCATGTCAAGAATAGCTTAGTTCAGTTGCTAGATGCCCAGTCACTAACATTCAGGAATAGAGAGCAACTTCTCTCGCCAGCAGTCACTGCTGTTCCTACAGAGACTGGTATAGTTAATGCAAACTTTATTTACAAAAGACACTTAAATTAGTTACTTCATGCCATGTGTCCATACAGAATCAACAGTTCAAGGATTACATGGAGAAGAATTCACAAAATTAAAAGTGAAATCACTAAAGATCTTCTAAGAGTTAAGAACTAGGAAAAAAGATCTTAACGACAATTTTACAAATAAAAAACAAGTTATGAGAAACTAGTCTGAGCAAGAGGATGGTTGTTTACAGGTCTGTACACTAAAACTAATACACAGACAGCCTTCTATTGTCAAGAGATGCTCACTGAGAAGCAGAGTATGTACAAATACTTGTGCCACAATGACTCAACCCCCAAAATCCACCGTATTATACATAAACCAGTTTGTATACATTAGGCCTAAACGAGGCCATTTAACTATGAAGACTTCTAGTTTAGTAAACTAAAGCTGAAGACAGCCCAAGCAACCGTGATGCTGTCTCTCTCGCATCTCTATTTGCGACTGCTTTTTATTCTCTCCAATCTTTTTTTCAAGTCATCAATATTAGCTGCTGCAGAAGAGGGCGAAGCTGGGGTAGTTCCAATGCCAGAGGAATGAGTCTGATTGGAGTCCAGGTCCAGATGTTGGTACTGCTCCCGTGACTCACGGAGCTGGGAGAGCTTACTGTGAAGCATATCTGTAGAGGATGCAACTGCAGGGACTGCTGGTTTAGAGAGCAGAGATGTCAGAGGTGGTCTGTCTTCCTGCTACGATGGAGGAAAGTGAACCATTAAGACGGATAATGGCAAAAGCCATTTAAGTACAAAGCATAATTCATGGCTTTTCATCTTCACAGAAAACACTGAAAACAGAGCAGTATCTTTCCTTCCCTTTCCTCTAAGTCATCAATGCTATAAAGTCAGTTGCCAAAGGCAGAACCATGCAAAGCTAACTACAATATTCAATTCCTATAATTTGTTTTTTAAGTAGTTCTTGGTTAACTTGATGTCAGTTTGGACACAAAGAAACTGCAGAAGTCCAGCCATCTGCTAGAAGTAGCCACACTAGACTCATGACAATGTTTGAGACCTTTCAGCCTCAGATCAAATCTAGATTCTGACTTGAATCTGTCTTAGGCACAGAGGAGCCAATCATTTGATTTCTTAAAAAAAAAAGTGCAAATGAGGTACAACTCCATGGGATTTGCAAGCATTGTCAAATACAATACCTTTGCATTGTCAAGGCCACATCGCTGCCTGAGGATTTTTAATCTTTCCAAGTAAACCGAAGGCCCCACTTCCTCCCCGTTTGTGTTTCCTATAGATGAAGATACAATGTGGGTAGAAACAGGAACACACGTTCCTTCCATCTGAGGAGAAATTCCTGGAGGATGGGGGAGGAAGAAAAAAAGTAAAAAAAATTAAAAACTCAAAAATAAGCTTCTTGATCAGTTGCTTCAAGTGAGATGCAATAGATGAAGAATCAACCAATCCATAAACTAGTGAACTCTTTGCATTTGCTAGTAAAGAAATACCAGGCTCTTTCACATCCATCAGATCATTTCCTTGAAAGAGGGACAATTGAAAAACAAGAAAAGAAATGAAGACATTTAAGCAGCAGTAGAGCAGCTCCAGAAGTAGTGCTGGTGCTGACAGCTGGAGAAGGAAGGATGTGCATGGGAGGGAGAAAGATGCTGATGCAGATCAAAAGTAAACAATAGAGGGAACTCAGCAATTACACTGGCAGGATGAGAAATATTTGGAGCCTTCTGTCTTTTTCTAAGTTCAGTAGTACTTCTGGCAGACCTCGCCACCGATTGTAAACTCTACTTCTTGTTCAGTTAACTTAAAAGGTATTGCAAATTCCAGTTTAATCTGAAATAATGCTTTCCAAAAGGCATGTAGTAGAGAAACTTTAAACACTTTGTTAAAAGACTAGGAAAGGACTTTACATTAGAAGAAAAACTTTCATTCTGAAGTGAATGTCAAGTTACAACACTTAGCACGGACAGGGATTTGTTTTTACTAGTTTACTGCAAGGGTATTTAAAATAGATTTGAGAATTAAAGTGTTTATACTTGGTTTAAATAAAGCCCAACTCACAAGACAGAACAATATCCTTCATTGCATTTAACTATTACAGTTGGGGAAAGACGACAAAACTGGGGCACAAATTCAAAGTGTTAACTGCCAAACTAAAATTTCTCAGCTGTACAGAATTTTAGAATAGAACAGAAAATTCTGCATTATATCTAGTCAGACACATTTAGGAGGTTCTGAAATAAGCTTTCTCAATTACTCAAAGTAATTCACAATGCAGGAACAGGAGAAAGAACAGTGGCTGGAGAAAAGACTAAAATCTCACAGGACAGTTACTTGAAGAAATAAAAAGTTGAGTGTAGTTTTGCCAGGCTGTATCAGCTTTTACTGTTAGCTAATCATTTGTCACATTCCCTCTCTAACATTGCATTAGTCATTTGTACTTATCTGCAATGAAAATACTCACTAAAATTTAAAGCATGTTTAACGGCAATTTATATAATATAAGAGCTTACTTGTTGAAAAGGAGTAATTAGTTTAAACTTTCAAATTCCATAGCAAGCAATGCTCCAGCAAAAAGCCTGCCATACCATTTTTGTAATGGAAAGGTGAAAGGAGAACCTGACAGCTGCTGCTGTTACAAACCAGCTGTAAGCCTTCCAGAAACAATTCTTGATACCAGAAACATGAAGCATATGCTAATGTTTAATACACAGTACAAGACAGAAATTAAAACAGCTGTTTTATCAAGCGCTTTTCAGATGTTTTCGATGCAGTGTGACAATGGTTATAACAACTTTCTTACAAACTAAGAATGCATAGTCTCTGCAAATGGTGCCTCATGAAGCAACACAAGTACTAAGAGAATACATAAATTACTTCAGAACACCATAAAAATTTCAAATATTTTTTTAACATGGCACACGCAACTGCTCTCCTTATAATTCTGCTTCTCATAAATCAAATCGTGTTGCTATAAAATGTACCTGTAGAAGAAGCAATGCGTCCTTTCCCCTCCCGTTCTGTTTCTATCAGCCGGAGGCCTCTTTCCACATAGCTCTGGAAGAACTGAGATGAGTTTTTCAGGAAGGGCTCAATGTCCGCATCAGAATATTTCTTTTTGTATTCATACAGCTCTGCCAAACCCTGGGAGGGAAGAATTCCAGTGTATTACTACAACTGCTGTATACACCATTCTAATGTACCATGCGTTCTTCCTCGCAGGAAGAGATCAATTACCTCTTTAGTGTTCTCCTTGGAGCCAATCTTCTTAAATATCTCTGCCAAAATATCATTGACTTTGGCCTTTGAAGCTTTTTCCTCCTAAATAAATAAAGGGAAACTTCTAAACAAAATGAGTAATATAAACTTCTCTTAAAAATAAAGGGCAGCTAGACAAACCCACAGTACACTCAAACCCATTAGCTGGATACAGAGCTTCAAAGATGAAGAAAACCTTGAAGTGACTAGGATTGTTACATAGCCGCTGTTTACACAGAACGAGAGTAAAGACATCATCAAGCTGTAAGCATGCTTCTGAGAGGCCAGTGTTTAAAACCTGGTTTGGGTATAGTTAGCTGTTAGTAGATATAGTAACAAGCAGTATAAAGCCTGTGCTGCACACCTGAATGTCTCAGAGACCATCTAATCCTGAAATCACCTGAATATTGTGTGCATATAACAGAAACACACTGCAAGCTCCCAAAACCACCATAAAAGTGAAACTAGGAAGGTATTTCCAACACTAGTTGAATGTTGGAAGAGTAAGTACTACTTCATACTCCACAGTCATTAAGTTGTTTCTTGAGTAAATTGCCTTACATTCCCCTCTGCCTACCATCACATTTCTATTACTTACTGTGCGAGAAGCCCCTTTTTCTGTATCCTTATCAGCTTTGCTTCCAGTCTGGTCCATGGAGTGTTTCATTACTCTACATAGGTGAGCCTCCAGCTCAGACTCATTTTTGTTGTCTATCATTGTTAAGTGATCCAAGATCTGAAGAAAAACAGGCAAAAGCTTTATAGAACACATTAACATCCAATTTCAAAGCAAATAACTAGCACTGGCTCTGACCTTGGGCCCTTTCAGCTTGCACAGGGTGTGAAGCAGAGTCTTCAGTGTCCTTATAGGAAACTCACTCTTACACTGCTTCAGCTTCTCTTTGGGAAAGACCTTCATGAAATTGTGGATATCCAGTAGAATCCGATCCAGATTGATACTATTAATAGTTTCGGGAAGAAGACGCACCATTCTCCACAGACACTGGAATGACAGACTTACTTATGAGACAACTCATGGAAGAAGCATTTAAGTACTTCAAGAGCAGATTATACAAAAGTATCATTGAGTCATTTCACTCTGCTACTACATACCCTGACACATGCAGCACGTCTGTCAAAATTAGTTTAACCGGTACATATCGTCTTTGTAACTAGCTGTACCATGTCCAGATCCTTCTTTAGCAATGATACATAAAACTGCATGCATTAGTGCTGACTTCACTACCAGTAACAGGAGACTGAATGCTTTGTGTGAAGAAGTGTCAGCAGATAATACATGTACACTAAGTACACCTGAACAACATGCTTTCAGGTTTAGCCTTATTAAGGCCGAGTTCTTCTCATTAAAAATTTAGTTCTCTAAATCATGCCAGTTACAAAAGCACGTTGTATGATAAAGAAAAAAAGATTATATCCATAATAATAAATGCACACATTTGGATGTCCACTCTGCCTAAATTTAAGCCAGCTCCCAGCCCGGGATTCATTGAATGCATAGTACCGTGCTGTGCCTAAGCAAATAAACCCAGCAGGTGACCCCTCTGTAGGGAGGGTATACTCAAACTTCTGTAAACTATTAGCGGATGTAAGCTTAGCATACACAATGAAGTCACTGTACCTAACATTTAATAGTATTATAAGAAATATTTCAATTTATGGTCACCATTTAAAAAAAATATATCTGTTCTTTAAAGCTAGGTTGTTGATTCAGATAAACCAAATATTTCAGAGTTCGAAACCTCTATTAGAGGCTCACCTTCATGACAAGTTCTGAAAACTTCGGAGAGCTGGCTGTTGCTAGTAGACTGTCTTGGAGCAAAACAAGCAGAGCACTAGAAGGAATAAATTTAGTAACAGAATTACACAGGAAAGTGCTACACACAGATAAGATGCCAGTTCCCAAACACATTATCACACCAGAGACTGGGGCTAGTCCAGCAGTTCATGTCATGTTGTGCAAGAGCTCTTTCTTTCCAGTACTTTACAGGAGTTTAAGAGGCAGTATGCTGAACTACCAAACATACAGAATCACACTAAGCTAGTTTGCTTAACTTGCCTTCAGCAGTAGAGGTTGTGCAGTCACGCTTTGACTGCCACTAACAATCGGTGACAATTCTTTATTAACTAGCTGAACAATTTTTTAGACATCATTCTTTGCTTATAAATTGACTAACACAATCAGAACACGGAAGAAGAGGTGAAGAGAAGCAGTAATCACAGTTTGTTACTTTATTTCTCTTTTTCAAAGTATACCTTAAGATGTTGGTCTGATCAGACTTTTCCAGAACTTTCACTACCAAGAGGTTGACTGATCGGATGACCTGTTCACCCTCCTCGAGGTCTTCAACCCGAGAATCCAGCATTAATGTAATAAGACCGTGCATTAGGTCCTTCAGTACACCAGTAGAAGCCTCTCGAGCCAGACTCTCTATCTGAAATAGCTACCAATAGAGGACAAGATGAGAAGATTTCCCTGCATGAAATACTTCAATATAAGGATTTCATCACACTACCTAATCCTTTGACATTCCTGCCCCACCCATCAACATTAAACAATAAAAACACAACTAGGAAGGCTATTTCTACTGAATGACTTCTGAAAATACTTTGACCCCCACATAAGCGTTCAAAAAGTAAGGAATTAGTCAGATGTTCCATTCGCCTGCAACTTCTACACAGAAATCACTTGCTTTTCTCATTAATTTGTAGGTTAAAGCCTTACCGATATCATGCTCCCAATAATACAGCTGTAAAGTTTCACTATTTCATCTTTGTCTAGCTTCTCATCTGCCATGTGTGTATTGTAGATTAGCCGAAGCTGCATAAACGTAGCTATTAGAAATTGGTCAATATGTCCAGACATTGCTTCTGCTTTGTCCTCCTGTCTGAGAACCTCATCAATCTAAGATTTAAAAACAAAACACTCAAGTACAGTACAGTCAACATACTGAAAACAGTGCAAAAGAACTATAACTTGAAAACATTTCTGTAAGAAAGTTCTTGCCCTTACCAATCCATTTGTCAAGGCATTTCTGTTCTAAGCTTTCAGCTGAAACCAGTAACCACAAATTTCTATTGCTAATCCCAATACAAAGTATTTATCTTTTATAGAGCTGCAATTCTATCCTGTACAAATGAAAACATTTCATGCTGCATTACAGATTCTGGAATTAACAGCTTCGTAAAACCTTCCAGAAAAAAAACACTTCAACATATTTAAAGCCACCCTATAAACACGTAAAAGCCATGAGGGAAAATACAAAATTCTTTTGCTGAGGACCTGCAAAACAGTTTACATTTAAAAGTTAAGCCTCATTTGCAAGAGTCTGCTTTTTCAAACTTTTAGCATAGGTGTACACTCGACAAAACCAAAGATGTACTGATTTTTTTTTTCCCCCCAAGTGTTTCTGTAAGTCTGATCTACAACATTCAAGCAAAATTCTTATTGCTAAAGCGAGTCAGATGGCCCCTGTGCACTTAGTGTTGTCATCAGGGAGATTCTGAGCAGAGCCCATGTCACCCGACACGGTTGCTCTACCAGAGTGCAGCTCATCACTCTCGCGGATAAATAGTTTAATACAGTATGAATAGTTGCTACCTTAATTCTCTTACCTGGGCCAGAGCCTGGATGCTTGTATTTATATCACCACTGGCTACTTGGGAAATGACAAAGTTGATAGTAGAAGCTGTGTTACTGTGCATGTCATCAAAGTGCGGAGACACAGCACGGATTCTAAACAGTCGAAGAAAACAGGATTTTGTTACCCTTTCTCCAAAGAGTTCTGGTTTGTACTGAACTGCTATTTCACAGTGACAGTTTAGAGACAAGAGAGAAGGATTTCATCTTCACAGGGGATGCTGAAGGCAGAAATCATTTCTAACAACGTCTACTGCACTATGTAAAGACACTGATAATACATTTAGAAACTCAATATTGTCTTAAAAATACTTAAAATACAAAAATGAACAGAAATCAGTGTTTTCTCTTATTAGAAAAAAAACTGTCATCCAGACTTCAGAACAGTACCCCAGACTGTCACTTTGACATCTCTCTTCAAACTAGTTGACTCTTTGCATTCTTATGTAAAGAGGTCTGAATGTACAAACTAGCACGGTCGTTTCAGCTTCTCAAAGTAGTTTTAAGTAGCCCTATGACTTCATTGAAGAGATGCAACAAGACTCACTTGGGCTCAGGAATCAGGACTGGCTCAAAGATGTCATCTAGTTTGTGCTGTACAAGTGCTGGCATCTCACATTTGACAGGACCATTGTCATTTTCAATTTCATCAAGATCCAGCTGGAATTCCCGTGGAACTGTATGCGATGTCTCAGAGTGACCGCCCATGTTGCGATTTTGGCTACAGAAACCAGGAGAGAGGTTTTAATTATATATACAACAGGCAAGAGTACTAGCACTAGCATCCACTGGTAGCCCTAAAGCTCTCATAATAGAATAGCACAGATTTTGAAGATATGATTTTATTCAAGCCCCCTAATAACCCCCTTTGCTATTCCCCTAGCCCTTAGTAAAACAATTTTTTATAGGCCAGAAGAGTAGCTGCTAGTTACTTGCCTTCTTAGTCATGCTTATAACACAACCTGAGACCCCCCTGAAGCAGTGTTAGGTACACACTTGTTCATTCTGAGAGTGATCCAGCACAGTTAAAAGTAGCATTAATGGAATATAGAGTTAAATTTCACGGCAGGCTTTTTTAATTGATGAATAGGATGCATATGTATATAGGAATCTTGCAAGCCTAACTGAATGTAGAACTCTTCAGAACAAATGTTTCATAGTAGATTTTTCCACAGAAGTGTTCTGATACATGATTCTCAACAGAGACTTTTATTCCAAGATAATGAGCAAGTGGTAAGGAATACTGTTTCTGAGTTTTTGTTTCTAGTACTGTTGCTCCAGGCTCTCTGACTCACACATGCTCTATGCCTGCCCTAACAAGTTAAGAACAGGGACCAGTGAACACCAATTCAAATGTAACATGTAGTCCTAAATTCTCCCAGCATTTTCAACAGCTACCTAACTGAAGTACCATGTCTGCCTCCACTTTGATCTATAGTTACCTTTGTAGAAACATGTACGTTTTGTTTCTTACTTTCATTTAGATCAGAGAAAGTAAATAACCTAGAGTCGGCCTTGATAAACCTGTCACCCACAGGAAAGGATGACCAGGATAGAAATTGAAAGATAAGAGCCTTGCTACCAAGGAGTTAGTGGGCAGTACTTACATCCTATAAGTGCGATACATAATTCTGTCCATGGAGAAGCAGTGAAAAAAGGCACAAGACCATTTAGAAAGATTTAAAGACAGACAAGACAAAAAAAAATTTTTAGACATTTTGCTTTAAAATTATTTGGCCAATTTTTACAACATGCAAAGATGATGATACAAGAACTAAAATAACATTGCTGGACATGATATTAGCACATATACTATACCAGCTACAGACCACAACATATCATTACATACTTGAGTTTGGAAGACATGTCCTCAACTGGTCCCTTCCGCAGCATGCTAGCATTAGCGCTGATGTTTTGAGTACGCTGAGGTTTCTCCTCTACTTGTCTCACAGGAGCAGCTGATGGTCTCTTGGCTGATCGTTTTATTCTCTCCTCCAGCATGCTCATGTCTTTCTCTGATAGCTACAAAAAATAATGCTTTCACTCAGTTTGAGTTGTGTTGAATTTAGAAATCTTGGTCGCCTACAGGAGGTATACACTTATTACTACAGACAGGTTTTGTCATAGCAAGGGTAGCTCAACACCACCATTTAGCAGCACTCTATCAGGGCCACTCTGTACTACCAGATACTCCTTCAGGAGTTAATTAACCCAAGTTAACAAGCTGTAATATGGAATACAGCCAGTTCTAGTCCACAGTTTCCAAAAAAACAAGTCATTTTGAATTCAAACCCTGGCACTATCATGTATTTCCAATTGCCGCTTGTGTTGCTGAAAAACAAAACTACCCACCCGTGTATCCATGTCCCCTGTTCTGTTAGGAAGCCCAGACAATGCTTTAACACTGTAGACCCTGCCACAGAAGTCAGGGTCCTTCTAGAGCTGGCCTATTCAATGTACCCATCACTCAACGTGAAAACAAGATAAGCCAACCGAATACTGCAACTCATGCAGTGATAAGAATCATATTTATATGCTTATCTACAGGACTGAAGATTACCAGTAACATCATTTGAACTAAAGTAGCCTGGACATTTTTGTGGGTAGTACTCCCCAGCACGCTTACAATCAATAAACCTTTCCGAAATGCTGCGCATTTAGGGACTAGGTAGGGCATTTTGAAGCTGACAGCAATTTTTTTCTTAACCTTGAAAATCTGAAAGGAAATAGACTATGCAACATAACACTCAAAAGGAGGCAGACTGCACTCTGAACAAGAGATCTAAAATAAGAAGTGAATCTAACAGGTTGAAGAAAAATGCAGCATTACTTCTCATGGAGATTGCTACCAGAGAAAGTAACAGAGAATCACATTAAACCAATTTCAATATAACATCCTGAATTACTTCAGGAACCAGAAAGGGGGTGTGGAGTGAACAGCCTTGTTTCCCTGCTCATTGCTATCATATTCCCAGCAGTTTAAGTGCTGCTAAAAACGTTATTGAGAGAGACCGCAAATTCAGAGAACAGAACAGGAGAAAGTGGTCTAAAAGCTCTTGACTCAAGTTAGAATTCAGGATACCTGATCTATTATGCACAATAATCGTAGAAAACTCAAGAAACTGGCTTTCCACTGCTGGAGAACGGGGGAGCAGCTTATTTTGGAAACTGAGTTTTGCCACCTTTAACTTTCACTGCATTTATATAACATGGATAAATACGATTTCCAGAAAACAAAACAACTGCAATACAAAGCTACACAGTACTGGCACAGACCTTAAACACTTAAATGCAATAAGATAAAGCAAACAAACCAAACTTACCAGACTTCAGCTGCTAAACAGCTTGTGGGGATGGGCATAGAAAAAAAAAAAAAAGCAAGCCAAGTACTTGAGGGAGCCTCAACAACTAGCATTTTTTTTTGCCAAATAATTTATCAAAATCTCATTCCAAATCACAAGGACTGCAAGCTCTGTAGCAAGTCACTCTACAAACTTTTTAATTCCTATTAAAGTTCAGTGTTTTGCTCATTTCTGCAAATTTTGCTTTTTATTCATGAACACCCAGGTTATAAATTTCACAATCAGGAAAAAAAAACAGCAACTTTTAGGGTATCTATGGTATAGCAAGTTATTCCCAACATACCAAAATGCTCTTGACACCAACACCAAAATTTAACATGACCCATCACAAGCAAAACGGTGCAAATCCCTACACAAGTGTAGGGATTTGAACAAAAGACGTATTTCCAGTTACACTTACGTTTCCAATCAGCTTGAATACTTGGTCACCATGAACATTATATACAGTCACAATGGTGTTCAGTGCAGCATTGCGCACAGTGTTGTCCCTATCACCAATATGAGTTGCCATTTCTTTCAAGGCTTTCCCTGGAGTTGGCTGGCATACATTCATGCCATATGATTCAACCAGACATCCAAGCTCTTCCAGGCACTCTAGAGGAAGAAAATGACACACACATGCAAATTTAGAGCCCTCAGATTTCTGTGCTGCTTGCACAACTTGCATGTTCACTGTAGAGAAGCATGAATCGCAATACTGAATTTCTTATCAGAACAGTAGTTCTTGCTCTCCCTGTTGATAGATACACACTCTCCAGGTGATTCATGGGACAAGTAGCACAAAGATAGCATGCAAGAGCTATCAGTCATCCCCATACCATTGCAAATATTTCCTATTACCATATACAAGCAATGTGATGTTTAACTTCACATTTAGGTAGTTTAGACAGTTCTGAGCTTGCAATGTTCTATCATGCATAGAATTTAACTCTCTGGTTATATCAGGATGAGATATCCTTAAGGTGACCAGAGTTGTTTGAACTACACAAACACCATACAATAAATAATTCCCAAAATATAATTGAGACAGATGGGCAGTATAGAGATGCTTCTTTTCAAAGTTCTGATCAGGTTATCTGAGTCCCCTAGTCGCCTGGACAATATTATCATTACCATTCTCCCTAGTACTATTGTATTAAGACAAGCATACTCAAGGGAGACTATCTTAACATTGATAGTAATTTAACAAATTGTTGTACCTACCAAAGACAGAGACAAAATAAAAAGATTATTCTCCTTTAAAATCTAATCCCCAAAAGGATTATTTGCAAGTGCACAGAATTCTACATACAGGGGAAATCTCATGTTCCACCAAAAGTTATGCTGGCTTTTTGGAATACTAAACAATACAGTTTGAACTACTTGCAATTACTCAGTTCATAATGCTATTTCCCACCTGCACGCTGTTTTGAGTTTTTAGATTTTGTCCCCTCCATGATAAAAGTAAACATCTTGCTGGCTGGATATATGAGACACATCCTGTTCAGAATGGCACGGACATCTTTGCGGATGACATCTTTTGGTTCTCCTACCTAGGAGGAAAGATTGGTGTGTGTGTGGGGGGAAATACGTAACATTTTCAACAGTCTCATCATACCATTGATGAGACTGAGTCTAAATAACATTAAGAAAACCCAGAAAAGGTTTTTGCATCAAGAATAATTTTGCAAGTGCCTTTTAAAGTCAAATGTGCAATATATTCAAAAAGAACAAGTTACTAAAGTGTTTGATGCCATCCTATGTTTCCCATGAAAAAAAAAGGTTAACTTATACAACGAAAAGTACCTTTAGGATGAGATATGGGATGAAAGAGCATGCTTCATTTTCAGTAAGGTGATACTCTTCTTGACTCAGCAAATTGAAAAGCAATTTGAGGTATTCAAGTGCTTTCATCAGAACACTTGTGTTGGTATCGAAGAACCTCAGGGTCAGCCACTTTAAGATCAGATCCAGGCAGCTGATGACTCCATCTTTTTCACTCTCCAAATGCTTGAAGTGACATGGAAAGAAAAAAAAAAAAGGAGGTCGTGCAAAGTGAAACACTGTTCAAGAAAACAGATATAAGGAAAAGCTATGCCTGTTAAAACTGTCTACTTTTACTGGCTGAGTCCTAAAATTCCAAGTACTCACTTCTACCTTGTACAGCTTTCTGAAATTCTACGAAGTCTCCAGCAAACTAACTCATTTTCTCCTCTCTCAAGAAACAGCCAATATTAATATCAAATTTATCATTCCTTTGACAATTATTTCGATATTTACTAAAATTAAATTTCACAGCACAGTGATCCCTGGCTTCTCAGAGTACTGCAAGTTGATTTTAGTTTGAGCTGACTCTTGCGTAGCAAGAAATAATTTTATGTTGTCATCCACTACCACAGATCCAAACTTACCTCAATCATAACAGCCAGTGCTTTGTTGTGGTGCTGAAAGTCTGCATGAAACATCTCATCCTGTAGCCATTTGGCCACACAACTGGACATCTGAGTCTTCAGCTGCTCAATATATTCATCACGGGGAGTAGTGAAATTCCACTTTAACACCTGCAAAAGCCAGCATTTAGAACTCAAAGCAAGCAGTACCTTCTCTTCTTGAAACAATCTGCAAGTTGCATTGCTTTTAATCTTGAATCTGTTTTCAAATTCTTCTCATTATCAAGAGGAAGCGGGAAAAGTTTGGTGGGGTTTCCTCACCTTGGCTTACATGAAAGATTCTCCCTATGTTGAGTGGTTATCTTTAGGTTGTTACCTTAATTATTACCAGTTACTTCAAATGGTTGTTTTTAGGCAAAATAGGCCTATTCACTAGCAAGTAATAAATAAACCCTGTGTTTTAAGTAACAGAACTTACACACAAAAGACAAGCTTTATAAGAGATGCTGTTAAAAAATAAGTATAAAGAATTCACAGTGGATCTTACAACTCTAGAATTAATTACGTGAAAACAGTCAATTAGCTTGATACCTGAGAGAGTTCTCAGCTGGAAAAAGTTGTAAAAAGGCCTCTGTGTTTTACAAGAATGCATAAATGCACAAAATTCAGGAAAAAAAACAGGAAAACACCATAGTAAGACTGATATGGACCTGCGAAAGTCAACTAGACACTAGAAAAATCCATCTGAAGGATGGACAGAGCCTAGTAGTTTCATGCCCTAGCACGTTTAACTCTAAATACCAGAACAAAGGAAGGTGCTAAAGTTATACTACTTCAAAACAGGTGAACACATCCATTTTTTTCCTCACCTTCAGACCTTTCTCATCTTTCATTCTCTGTTCTTTCCCATTTGGGACCATGATAAAAATAGGACCTGATTTATCATCATCTTCCTTCAAAGTAGGCTTGCTTAATACTTTCTTCCCCTGTACACCCTGAAAAAAAAAAAACAACACACAAGGTTTTAAGAGGCAATGCAAGACACATACCTGCCTTAGGCAAGCAATTGCAAGCATTAGATACCAGCCAACGTCATGCTGCCTAGGTGTACAAGAGCCAGAGAGAAGCTAGAAGAAT
Source organism: Cygnus atratus (assembly GCF_013377495.2). Lineage (NCBI taxonomy): Eukaryota > Metazoa > Chordata > Aves > Anseriformes > Anatidae > Cygnus > Cygnus atratus. The sequence continues at coordinate 33,742,544 of NC_066366.1, forward strand.
AATGTTGATTAGAGTTTTAGAAGTATGTGCTCTGCTGCTGTGGAAGCAATACCCACGACAATGTGCGCAATAGTACTCTGTGAAATATGACATGTCACTCAACCAGTGCACTAGTCACCCACACGCATCCCTAAAACCCAACGTGGTACCTGTTTGATAGATTTGTTCTTTGCCAGACTCGTATTGCCTTTGCTGAGGCTTGTATTAGCTTTGGACTGGCTGGTATTGCCCTTGGACATACTGCTATTAACATCTGACTGCTGTAAATAAGCCACAAAAAAGGCTTTGTTGTTAGAAAGATTTACTCACTAGAGTTACTATTCCAAACTTTCTGTGAGTTCACAGCAGAGGCATTTACTCTGGCATCAGAGTTTTGACAGATGAACATATTAACCTAGGCAAGCCCGTAATATCCTTCAAAGTTAGTTCCATTCATTTCTGTCATAAATCTGGACCTGTATCAAAATTGATCTCATTACAGCATTACTTTAGACAAAGGAGGCAACAGGACTGTAGAACAGGTTTTCTTTTTGTTGTTGTGTTTAAAAGTTAGTAGCAGAAAAATTACTGTAACAAAGAAAAACCTAACCACAATTCAAATGTAATCCAGCTGAGGCTATTACTATGTATTTAAGCATCTTCCTTCTGTGCTTGAGAGCATTTTATCCTCCCTACTGTAAAGGGGACATTAATTTCTTTCTATACATGGGCTCAAAACTACTGTATGAAGTATAATGTTGGAACTGCAATAGTGAGTTCTCAATCACATGAAATCAAGAAGGTCAAGCATATTTAGAACATGGAATAAGCTGTCCACAGAACTGCATTTGTGCCAACACAGGCTTTGGAATAATTAAATAGTTAATGACAAAAAATAGTGATGAAGTAGATGATATGGGAACACAATTTCAGAAATCAGACAATCACAATAATTCTTAGTATAAGCAGTCCCTAGCAAGAGCTATACTCTTCTACTTGTAATGCATTAACAAACTACATCTACTAACTTAATTGAACTGATTTCATCCAAAATGCTATCAGCATACCTTAGCTTTAGAGGAGGCACCTCCTGCTTTGGCTTTTTTCGGATCAGGCTTGGATTCCACGGTATTGGACCCTGAATCTTCAGAAAAAGCTGGAAAAATAATAGACCATTTCAAACTACCAGTAAGCCTATTTTAGGTCAGCGCTGGTTTTCTGTTCTTAGCAGAGAAGAAAAAATGTTGATGAAGATGATAATGCCTTTATCACACTGTCATCTGAGGACTTCAAATGTGTAAAAGAAGTTTCTTCTATTGCATGTAAGCATACAAAGTTCTGAATTAAGATCATATGTCAAATTTGTCATTATCAAAACAGGTTTAAAAACATGCACACAGATGCACTGTGTGGGCTCGTGTCTGAAGCTGTAGCTGTCCTCAGTTTGAGCAGGCAAGCTGGCCCTAAGAAGGAGATAATGCAGGACTGCTTCTTCTAATCCCTTGTAACCCAATCCTGTCACCTTCTCCCTTGTGTCAGCACAAGCATTCCAGTAGCCCCGCAGTAAACTACACTGGACAGATCATCCAGATAATTTTTAAGTGTTGTCACAGAATTTTTTTGTAATTGATTTTAGCATAAAAATTAAGCTATGTTTTTTATTCTCAATACCACATAGATATTTTCAAAGAGAAGCTCACAGACAGTTGCGTGGAAAGATTTTAAAAACAAGCAACCAAAAACAAAACATGAAGAAACCCCACACCCTCCTACAATGAAAGTCAAATCAACTGCATGATCAACCAGAACTGAAGACAGAACTGACTGAAGCACAAAGCTGTTTGCAACTACGCTCAATTTCCCTCCTCCTGTTAAGAGTGCTTCTTCCTCTAGCATGACAAAAAGGTTCCCTAGAAACCTCAAAACTTAAGCTCCATGAAACAGATACGTAAGACTATTCATTTGCCTGCATGCACTAAAGAAGTTTGAATAAATGCAAGCATAATCAAATGATTCTCTGCAAGGATGCTCTTTCAGAAATGCAAAGTACTACATCAATACAAGTTAATTTAATTTAGAAATTGAGAAGGACCAAGATTTTAACTTATTTTTGTTCAAAAGTTCAGACATTTTTTAGTGTTGTTCTGTTTCTTTAGATACAGGGACACAATATTAAAACAGATTTCCAGGTTAATATTCCACAGGCACCATAGTCTTTGGATCTATGAAACCATGTTTTTAGTATTAGTCCAGACCACACACCTAGTGTAAAGAGTATTTCTGAAAGTTACCTTCAAAACAACTTGCTTATTTATCTAAAAAGAATGTCTACAACAAACTCTACAATGGCATACTGCAGTTAGTAATATCCATATATAGCCAAAAGCTCTTCCCTGCAGATGATTGACCTACTATCTCAAACTTAATACAACAATTGTAAGCTTATCCACTAATTCCTGCACTCAGATCCTGCAAATAGAACTCCTTTTTATGTAGTCCCAAGCTGGGAAAGTCAATCAGAGAATCAATCTTACAGAACCTGTGCTCTCAAAAAACATAAACTTCAAAGTGCAATTTAACCCAATAGATTTTCTTAAATGAAAGGAAACCCACCCTTTTATCACTCATTTCCCAGAACTCGAGAGGTTACCTGATGCAGGCTGGAATTTGGCTGGAGCTGCTCCCCCACCCACTCTGGAAGATGTTTTAGCAGCAGGAGCTGGTTTGGCTGGCATGTTGGCCTTGGCTTTCTCAAGCATGGCCAGTACCTGGTCTTTGGAAGTTGGCTAGAGAGCAGGGGGGGGGAAAGTAATAGATATAGAAGGATTACAATGCTAATACATGCTACAGACGAGGCAAACAGCACTATTCTCTAGTTAGCATCTTCCATGACGCTTATCTTATAACATTATGTTTTCAGATATTCCTGTTCTGAGATAAAACACGTCATCCATTAGATTCTTTCTGCAGGACCTATAGGAAACGTGTGAACTAGCAACCTATCCTAGCTGTGCAGTCCCTTGAAGTTAATGGAGAGCCCTAAGAGGGAACCAGCACTCAGTGATGGTAAGATACAACACTCAGTAAGATACAACAAATTGCTGGAAGCCATCTTAAAGTGTATGTTCAAAGGCGTACAGCTGGACAATAACCAATAAGGAAGCTACCTGCAGGTAGATTTTTTTATTTTAAAAGAAAAGCATAGTGAATAAGTATCAAGCTCCTGAAGTGATAAACCTGTTGTGGCAGCAGTCTTTCTGAATTCGAAAAAACTAACTCGCAGCCTCCTGACACTATTTGCATTGAACTCAAAGGGACTGAAGACAGGCTTTTAATGACTGGAGACATCAAGTCATGAGACTGTGAATGTGACTTGTTAATATCCACTCATTCAAGGTCATATTATCTAATCTTAGCGACAACGATACCTTCAGCTTGCTAGTGGCTTTCGCCATCTTCTCAAATCCAAGATGCATCATAAAGAACGGCAGGGCATCCTGCGCCTTTTTACGCACATCCCCATTTCGATCTTCAAGACAGGAGTAGAGGTGAGGCACACACAAGAGCAGGTCAGAAGGAACAGAACGGAGGGTAGGCAACTTTTCAGCTAACCAACCAAGCAGCTGAAAGAAAGAATAAAAAGTTTCTGGGGAAGTGCGCACTGCTATCTGGAACACCTAGTATAAGCCACAAGAGCCTGAAGAGTAGCTCAGTTGTAGAAGTGTTTCACATTTTCACACACAAAAAGAACAAAGCCCTACAACATTTGTTCAGACAAACATTCTTAATGTGAACTTTAATATCAGCAGTTTAAAAAAACGAGTACAGTATGTCAATATGCAGCTCATTTAAAACTTGGAGCCTGGTTAGCTAAGACTGCTTGAGCTGTTTCTTCCTTTTGAAAAAAAGCATCGTAATTTCAGCTAGTGCAGCTGATTAGTAAGTTGCACCTCATTCACTTCAATTTATTAATACCTCCAGTTCAGTTCAGGTCTTCACTGCCATAGGGTTAATTGGAAGAAAAACAATAGGACTTAAAAGGGTAATCAGAACAGGCAAACTTTTCAGTGCCTCCCAAATGAAATCTGAATTACAGCTAACATGCAGGGGTTACAGCTCATTAGCCTTGTGAAGTTTGACATTTTGTCAGTAAGAACAGTTACTTGTTTACTCATGTAATGATTGTATTATGCAATGTCAGTCTGCTTAGTTGAACATATTCCTTTGTAAGTAAGGTCATTTTGATTACATGCGCATGTGGAGAAGTTTACTTAGCAGAAGCCTACCTCTTGTCTTAGGAAAGGATTTTCTTTTTTGAGTTCCTCAGATAGATCTTCACCTTCCAACCACTCTTTCATTCCGGTTTGTTCAGCCCAGGCATTCACAGTTGCTAACGCAGCGGCACGAACATTATTCTGTAACAAAAAGATTTAAGAAGAATAATTTTAAAGAGGGGTCAGAAGATTACAACAGAAGATTCTAGGTTATATTCTTTGAAATCTCTATTTTTCTTTACTGATCACTAGATTTCTCGAGCAGAACCACCTAATTTTAGTGATGCTATGAGATGCAGAGATGACCAAGTCACATCATATTAATTTATCATCGTTTTTAGTAGTAGTTTAGTAAAAAAAGGACAACAGGCATCTCTAGAAGCACTCTGAACTTGCTACTATTCACTGATGAGAGTGTGGGAGTCTGCTTTAGCTTAGTTTCCTAGTAAAAGGATAAGGTTAATGATTCACCTAATGGTAAAGGTAGATGTAGTACACTCATAAATCAGGGCAAGTGGGTTATAGAACCTGTTATTAGTTTCAGGGCACTCTTATTTAGGATACACACAAGCAGAAGTCGAACCATGAATAGGGGAGCCCTCTACTCTTACTCATTGTCCATCTTCAGACTACTTTAGAACAGCATCAAACAACAAAAAGGAGCAAGTCTTATATAAATAGGAGTAATGTGCACAGTAATTTAGAGTTTTTGCCCCTTCAGTGAAATAAGAGAACCACCAATGCATACACTGCCCGTACCAAGGATAATGCTTAATGTGCCCGTAATGTGCTAATGCATGTTGGCACACATCAATATACACACATTGTACTTTAAATGTCAGCACAGCTGGTTAGCAGACTAGAACACATTTTGATTTCTCATTAGTAGATTCATGAACATCACAGCTTGTAAACTGGCTTCTCTTGCTTTCAGATATATAGGCTCCTTACAGGTAGGAAGATCCATAACACTGAAACACAGGAGCAGTTTGCTTCTCCTAGAGAGTGATGATCAGCTTCTTCAAGCAAGGGAGGGAAAGAATCCTATACGCTTGTGGAAGAGCAGAAGGTGCTTGCTGAAGCAATACCAGTCTATGCTGAGTAAGCTTTGGCCTCCAGCAGAATTGCTCTAATCTCCTGGCAATTCGGCTCAAAATTGAGCTTGGGGGAGGTACCGGCAAGACGATTCTCTGTCTACACAGAAATGCAGACTGTGTCACGAGCCTTTCTCCTATGGGCACCACCAACAGCAAAGTACTTTGGTAGGAATCTAGTTCTGACACACATCTTCGGAAGCTTTCAAAGTGATAGCTTGTGTTGCTATTAGGACTTTCAGCTTTAGCCTGCTCACCTATTTTCTGTTCTTTTTCCCTACTCACATGCAGAATAGAAACATCTGAAGTACACCATCTCTGATAATTGCCTGTGAATTCTGGCACAAGACGTTGGCAGCATACCAAGCCTCGTTTCCCTAACTCTTCAAAATACCTTTCGCATGGTACTAGCTTTGATTTTGACACTGTATCTTGACAAGTTCCACACTAACATTATACAAGCTTTGGTGTTGGTTATCAGTGACATGTTTCTACCTACGGTTCAAAGGTCTCCTATATAACAAGACAACAAGGTACACTGGAATCCACATTGATACACGAAACGAAGAGTACTAACAAGCAACTTCAAAAGCTAATCAGGTTTGTTTGGTCAAGTAGTATATTTTCAGCATCAAAAGTACACATACATACAGTCATCTTGTTTCATTTAAAGTTGAAATACAACCTTGACTGCATTTATTCACAAGCAGTAGAATATATCTCAGAATATATAGTAAGGTAGAAATTCTTATTTTGTTAATAAGCTGTCATCTAGGAAAGAACCACACCCCAAGAACAGTCCAACAGCAATACAACTTTAAAACTTCTTCAGTAGCTTACAAACTACCATCCGTGTCTCAAAAGCAAGGCTAAACACTATAGCCTATATAGTTATTCTCAGACATAGCTTAGATAGTAGTAAGATACTTAGATAGTAACAGGCAAAAAGGAAAAAGGTCTCGAGTGTCCTACCTTACTGTCTCCAAGGACTGTAATGACAGGAATGCCCAAATTTTTCACATGCTGTTTGATATTGGGGCCCATTGCTGTTGCTAGCTGCTGAAGAATGCTCAGTGTTTGTTGTACCTGCACATAAACAGAAAGGCTTTGAATAAGCTACAGCGACAAGCACCTGCACAAAACTCCAAGTCACATGGGGAAAGTAACACCGCTGTTTATCGGGGCTTTTACTTTAGAATGCCTGCTCAATGGTATCTTTTCCAGACTTCAAATTCATCACACAAACAGGCAAAAGTTATTTCTATATTTTAAGTAAAATTCAATCAAGTTCAGCAAAAAAATTTTGAAACAAGAGATTTATTTTTTGCCACAAGTAAAGCGATTCAACTTTTTTTTTTTTTTTTAAAGTTTGCTTACATTACTCTGAGTACAGAGGTAGACTTTCCCCCTTTTTGAAGTTTTTTTTTTTTTTTCAAAGACATTATAAAATTCTGCAAAGACAAATGTTTGTAAGAACTGGCAAGCACATAATCTGTAAATACACTGTTCACTGGTTTCAAACTGTTGATTTCATGACGTTAACAGATCTGAACCATAAGCAAGGTTCAGAAATAGCTTGTCTGCAGTTCTAAGCTGTAAATAGTTGAAATAGGATTTCAAATAACATACCAAGATTTTATTGGAGTCATTGAGACGACTCTTCAAAGCAGCTGGAAGTTCTCCTATGTTGGGCTGTATGAACTTAGCATCATTAATTATGCTTGTCACTTCATCTAGACCTTCCTTTCGGATCTTCCAGTTTTTGTCCCCAATCTTAGACACTAGCTCAGCTGTGATCTTATCACTGTAAGAGAAAAAAAAGTAGCAAAAAGCCCATTTTCTTTGCTACATGCTTTTTAGTAATTTAGCGCTTTAACAACGCAGATTTCTGCTTATGAAGCGCTTATAAATACCAAGCTTTGAATTGCAGGGCAAATGTGTCCTCAAGCTGTAGAATCCTAACGTACCCAATATCTGTTCTCGGCAAGAGATCCACAACATCATTCCCAACATCCTCCTGTTCCTCTTCCTCACCGTCATCCCCACTGCCTCCACTGTGCCTGGAAATGCCACGAGTTGGGGCTGGTGCTGTCTGCCCTTGCATCTGCAAGCACCACAGAAGACAGCAATAGGTATTTTAGAGTTTTTCATTTGACATGAAAAATAGAGACGGTTGCATGACCCCAATATGCTATCTCAGTGTAGCAGACTCCTAGAACATAATGATACCCCCAAAACCAGAAGCTTTCGAAATCTGTCATGGGAAAAAAAAGTAGACTATTGACATAGCTACACACAGTGTGTTTGCAGCTGCTTTGGTAGGTTATCGTCAGAAGTCTGATTCATTACCAAAACGCAGGTTAGACCACAGTTTTACTACACATTCCAACTACTGAATTTTCCAAGTAGTTTTAATGGTACTTGTTATTAAGAGTGCTACACTTCATACCTTTTCAAATTCTGCATCTATCTGGGAGAGAAGGGCAGGCTTCTCATCTTCAAAAAACATTCGCAAAGGAGGCCCCACATAAAGGTACATAACTCCCAGCAAGGTAATGGCAGAAGTCCTTACAGCCTGTCAGCAAGATGATAAAAGCACTCAGTCTTCCAATTAAGGACCGGAAAAAAAAAAATCAGTATTAAAATTGTAAATTTACTTACTGGGTTAGTTGCAGCAAGAGCTGTCTTCACGTTACTGATGAAAGCTTTGACATTCAGTCTGTGGGGAAAAAGACACTCCCATGAGTAAAATGCAACACAGCAAACACCAATGAGAAACAAAACCATCACAACATGCTACAGATTAAAATAATGCAATGAGAATAAACCAGATACATACAAATGACTTAGAAGTAGAAAATATTAGCACATTGTAATATCCCAGGTACAATGTAGATGGTAGCTATTTAAAAAAATACTGAAATAGATAGGTTTTGGAAATAACCTACTGTGGAAGTCATTACAGTAAACCTAAGATATTTTACATCAAAGACTGCATTTATTACAGCTGTAAATTTTCTTAAACTATGACACCCACACAACTGCTAGGACTCGAAACCAAAAGGATAAGTCCAGTACCATTTAAACACCTGATACACAGCTAAATAATAAAAGGTACTTTTTTGTTGACCTGTATCAGGATCATCCATAAAGAGGTAAAAGTTTCAAAAAAGACTCATTTACAATAGAAAGAAAGAGTAAAAACAAGGTTTAGATTACTGAATTTTCTGTACCACCACTGCATTTAACAGAAAAGGAAACGGACAGGCAAGCATGGAAGATTGATTCCTTTGTGCAGCCCCAAACACTTCTGTTTTAGTATCATATCCACACATTATCCAGCTGGATTATCCTGCTTGAGATACATACTTCTTTGGGAATTTGTCCTAGCATGTGAAATGTTACTGAAAAGAGTTTATTTCCCAGACTTAATCAACACGACTATCTATTTAACAGCTGTGATACAACACAAGCAGGCATGGTAACCACCCAAGCAGTCAAATAAATTAGAATTTCAAGTTTTTACTGCTCAGAAGTTTTGTTCTTATGAGTAAACTGTATATTATTGTATTACATATGCTAGAGCACATTCAGTTAAAAGAGGTGCTTAGAAATTGAGGAAAGTTGTTCTGATTCTAAAGAAGAATCCATTTCTTTCCTTCACAGCACCAAAAGCAATAATCCTTATTATGTTGGTTAAAACATCATCCTGTTACCATCCTTAAAATCTACCCCAAAAAAAGCAATAAACATGCTATGTAACTCTTCTGTCTGCCTTTTTTTTTTGTCTAAATAAATAGCGATCCACCAGGGTGCAGGTGCATCTAAGTAGAATGGGAATATCAGACATTTACTACAACTACTTGCTCATCCCACTTCTTTGTATAGGTTAAGTAGAATGCTCTTCAGAGAAGGCCCAGTGAGAATGGAGTAGCAATAAAGGATCGCATCTTATTACTAAAGTTAGATGCTTTTATTTACGTATTTAGAGCTAGAAAAGAACCTGATATAGCCAGCATCACAGATGAGGGAACAAAAGTTCAGTGCACTTGCACTCGCTAGGTAGGATGAACAGATTCTCAGTCCAAGATAAGAAATAATTTCATTCAAGTTGCTCTTGCCAATTTACTTAAAAGACATACCCAGAAAAGCCAAACTCTTTAATCGCATTTGAGAGCCAGTTCAAGGTTTCTGACTGGTTTTTAGGATTCTTTTGAGAGAAAGCTATCGCCACAACCTGGAACAGAAGAGTTAAATGTGAATTTTCATTGACAAGCCAGGTGACGAAGCACCGTAACAAATGAATTAAAATACCTGCAAAAGAAACCAAGGCAGTGCAAACAAACCAAAACAGTTGGGGTAATAAACAAGGCAGAATTTGTTGTGTCACTACAGCATAATATGATTGCAGTTGAAGTGAACCAGAAGTTACAGAAGTACTAAAAGGCAGCTGGAAATTACCTGTGTTATGGAAGTTTAACTGTTTTGACAATATCTCAACAAGTCAGTCAGTACCTTGCTATTACCTCTTTTGAATGAAGGTTTATTTAATTTCTACCTCAAGAGATATCTTGAAAGCAAATTAATTCCAGGAAACACAAAATAAATAAATAAATAAAAGATTTCAGACTTATTCCTCAGACTGAAAGAACATCCCACACAGTATTTCTGCCTTTACTGGAAGAATACCTTTACTATTCACTCACCTGCTCAGCAGTCCATGGCAACTGACATGCCTCAGCTATTGCTGTCATGGCTTCTTTTGCATTACTCCCACATTTCACATCACCAACCTTGTCTACGAGACCATCCAGCACAACCTGTGCTGAAGTTTTGGAGAAGTTTCCTTTCTGTGCAATCAATGCAACTATATGCAGTTTCATCTGCATCACCTGGAATGTTCATAACAGCAAGGAAGACACTCACGTTTTCATGTTTTAAGACCTTTTAAAAATTATATAGTTATAACTATGTAATAGTATATAAGTGTAAAAATATATTTAAGCTATATATTATATAAATTATATGTATAAACTATATATATAAAACTCAACAGTTTCACATATGTACTAAGTTTGCCATCAATTATGTATATGCAGCTAGGGCCTTTCAGTCAGTTAGAAAGGCAATTTCAGTAACTAACAGTCCATTCTTGTTAGTTAATGCAAATAAATTGCATTACCTGAAAGTTTGTTTCTTTCCAACCAGGTTTCTTGGCCAGCATTCTTACTAGAGCTTGGCAAGGCATTTCACTTCTTTCCATAAGCTCAACAGCCTTAAAGATAAATACTAAGTTAGCCAGTACATCACAAATGGTGCAAAAACAAACAAACAAAACCCACCAAAACACCCACACAAGTGAAGTTACCTCAATTGTCCTGTAATTTTCTTAACATAGGACTAAGTTGCGGAAGCTCTGAACATAATAATCCACCTGAACAGCCTTACTACAAGACCCATTTCCACATGTAGTCCATTTCACATGTGCAGAGCCATTTAAGTGACAGCATTCATACTGCTACACTTTGTATATTCTTTAAACAGTGTACTTAGAAGCACCTATTGGCCATTCCAGCCCTGAGAATTTAACACTTTATAAGTGGGCTGACTAGAAAGCAGAGATTAAGCTTGAACATAACCTAAATTAGTTGTAGTTGTTGTTAGACTTAACCATTCAAAAAAAAAAAAAAAACCACAAATGCATTGCAATGAAACTGTAACATCTTTACATTTGAGTAAAGCTATTCTGACTTCTGCAGCAGCATTTCAGTGCAGCCGATCACTGTTTCTAATTTCAGTTACTGACCTTTTCAACTAATATATTAAAACGCAAGAGTAACTATGATGCCGTGTTATGAACTATTTGTACATCTACAATCGATGACTTTTTGAATATGAACTCTCAATGATCTTACATTATACAATAGCCAGGCTTCATGTTCTAGTTGTATGTGACGTCATGCCTGTTTGCAACTACACAAAGTACTCACTACCAGCTATTTAGACTGATGTCATCAGGCTTCAAACATCAACTATTCGCCAATTGAAGTTTTATTTCCATCATTATTACGTTTATTAATCAATTGCTGCTTAACATGCAGTCAACAAGTGCTTGCAAGTGTTTTTGCCAAAATAATTGCAAACCTTTGCTTAAGCCTAGCTATCTTTGACACTAAGCTTTAGAATCGCCTTCAGAATTACACGGTATTTTAAAGAGACCTGTATGCATCCTCAATCTACATACAAGTACTTTTGACAAAAGCATATCTACATTAAATGTAGACACTTACTGTGCTATAGTTATGGATTAATAGCTAGTTTAAAACATAAACCACTTATATTTTGCAGGTCTTGTTTAATCTATCTGAACTACTGTGCTGACATATCACTACTCTGCTATGTCTTTTTACAAGAGCTACCAGGCCTAAAAAGCTGAAGAAATTATATTTTTTGCTTTCTCCTTCCTCACCTCTCCTCTTATCAACTGTTGCAAACTCACCTTCTGAAACTCCTCCATGCAGGCAAGCCTCTCTTTCCAATTACCACTGTCCAACTGTTGGATACAAGAAGCTGGAAGGACGGCAGCAGCTTTCTCTTCACATACTTCTATCTGTGGTCAGATCAGAACAAGGTTAACACACCCCGCAGGATCCCATGGTACGGCAGGCTGCAGCCTTAAGGGCAGATAATATGCTGGAATGACCCCTGCCCTGCAGTGCATTTACAAAATAGGAGTCACCATATCATAATAAGGTCTGTTGTAGGTTGAAATATTTTGTATGGGATACAGTTTAGGGACCTTATGAGTTTAGGAAGGTTTTAAGTCATATTGCAACAGAAGAATAATCCCTGAGAAGTACAAGCAGTCAAAAGTGACAGCAGATAGCCACAGCAAAAGGTAATCTAAAATTTTAAAGATAATTTTGTATGAAGTGTGGGCAAACGTTCATAGCAACAAATTGGGGGTTGATAGAGGCAAATGGTAGAACATATCTTCTGCATCCATTTTAGCAAAATGAATCAGGTTTATTATATGAAACAAGATAAACTTCCTTGTTTCACTGGTGTCTGCATTACCCTCAAGAACTGTATCCTCATTTTGTGCTGTATAATGTGAACTGGGTATAATACAAAGTACTCATACTGAACACCGTAGAGATAACTGACAATCCAAAAAACTTGCCGATAGATCTAGTAAAGTAGTAAATCAGAGCTTTAGAGCTTTATTACTGTTTAACCCACAGATGAGGGGAATGAGTTAATCTACCAAGAGGGTACAGTGGAAATTTTTTTTTTTTTTTAAATAGAAGAAGTAGGAAGTGTCTAACCCATAAACTATATCAGTGGTTCAATTAACATGCAAAACTTGAAGGTTTTCCTGACTCAATTTAACATGAATAGCATGGAATAAATTTGAGTTAGTACCCCTGCAGCAAATCACGCATCCATAGTTACATGAAAAGTATTTCTATCTCTGCCTTTATCTGTTCCTAGTTCAGAGGCAACATGACATTCCTCATGATAGTAGCACGATTTATTATTTACTGTCTTATACAACCTGACACCTACAACAGCCTGTAGAACAAGTGTGTGTTTACCAGAATATATCAAACATACATTTTATTGGTCATGATTTCTATTTGTTTAAATACACTGCTTTCCCCTGTCCAACAAAAATACCCCAACTTCTGTGAAAATATTTTTAGTAGCTGCAGAACTGATTAACTACTTGCATAAAGCACTTTGTATTTCAGAGAACAGGAGAATACTTACTGAGAGCTCTGATTCAAATATCTCTTTGGTCTCGGGAGCCTTCTTGCCTTTAGCCCCAGCACCTCCCATACCCACAGCTGCAGCTGGCTTGCCTTTCTTGGGTGGGCCCCCAGGCTAGAAAGGAAACAAGTAAGTTAGCCAAGACCAAACAGGTCTCTGATTCATCAGACTCCAAATGAATTGCTGGTTTTCCACATCTATACATTCTGATGTCAGAAGATGCATTTAGAAGACAATCTCTGTTACCGTAACTGTTACGGGCAAAAGTTACAGCTTATTTAGTTCATACATTGCTTTATGACTACTAGGCTTTAGAAACCAGGTGCAGTAACAGGGACATGCAAGACAGATGAAAAGGGAAAGAATGTATGCATTTGTGACGGTTCAGGAACTTGTGAACTCATCCCTGTATTTTCCTATAGATACAGATTAGATATTAAATTTGTGACTGGCAGCCTGGAAAAATGATACTAGAGTATCAATAAATACCAAAAAATACAATCTATTCAACTATTCACTCCCAGGTTTCCCACCTAGAGAAGTAAGTACAGTATTACAAAGATCATCTATTGTGCTGCTTAAATCAATTCTTAAAATCCCAATAACTTTTAAAATAATACAGGCTAATGGTTTAAGTTACTGACAATAACAAACACTGAAGAGAATACTCAACATCTTAGTAGTAACCTTGCTATTTATAACAAGAGTCATCAAGTTCAGCCAAATATTACTACGTCACCACAAGGCACATCTGAGGCTCAGCCTCCAGTAGTCTAACATTATTTCATTATCGAAATCTGTTATAAAGTTTGTCGTTAATGTTTAATATGATAAAAAGCCCTGAGACTTCAGCAGGTACTTGATCAGAAAGTCCTGGATTCCTTTTGTTGTTAGGCTCACCAACTCCTACAGAAGGACAGATTCATCACAGTGATTCTTCACTGGAAGGAGATGTTCAGCAGTCCACCTTTCAACATGTAACTAGTCTATACAATCACAGACAAATACAGTTGTCAACAACCTCTTGACAATCTCTTACCTTCGCAGCAGGTGCTTTTTTCAGTGGTCCTGGTTTGGCTGCTGCATCTTTTGTTTCTTTATCAGCAGCAGTCCCTGAAAGAGCAGGGGTCTTTCCAGCAACAGGCTTGCCTTCTTTTTTCTCAGCAGCTCCTCCTGTCTTTTTACCATAAACCAGTTCTACCTTCTCAGCACACTCTTTAATCTGACAAATGGTTTAAAAAAAAAAAAAAGCTGTTTAGCTACCACAACTAGATGTACAGTGTCCCTTCATAGCAGCAGCTCAAACCTCACTACTGTGGAAACAACATGAGTTTTTTAAGTTGTTCAGCTGACAAAATTTTGTTATCCTGTGTAATACAAAAGTACACGACATGCTTGTGACCTAAATTTTATTTCAGATGGAGAAAAAGTGTTTAAAAAACAAAAAACCTTGCAGAACCAAGCAATCAAAACCAGAAAAAATACATGCCACTTCACAGGTAATAGTCTTGAAACCAAACAGATATTGTATCTAAGAATGAAAAGGTGCAATGTTAGCATATCAATATAGTTTAGGTGCTGAAAGTCAAAGAAAAGATACTTGATATCTAGCAAGAAATAAAAAGATATTCAGACTCCCTGCTGCATCAGTAGCTTTTAAGTAAAAAAAAAAATTCAAAAATCTCTTTCAAATCAACTGCTCAAGCACCCTCTTTAGTCTTCTCTAGCTTAAAATAGATCTTAAATGGATAGATAGAGCATTTTTACAGCAGTTACAATAAACTCACACGATCAAGCTTTAGTTTGTCCACATCTGCTAGAAAAGGATTCACAGCTTTCTCTCCAGCCACTTTCAAGGCAGTGCCTAATGCTTCAAAACCAGCATCTCTTACTTCAGGAGCCGAATCGTTGATATGCTGCAGAGAAATACAGTGCACATAACACAACTTGCAGCTCACATCTAAACGCAATTTTAAATCCACATTCTGTATCAACCCCTCCCTGCCTTTTTTAAAAGCCTACAACTACTATGGAATAATCCTTAATATTCATTCCATGGCAGAAAGAAAAAAGTTATTTTTCCACTTATTCTTTCCCATGTACTGATCAATTCTACTGTTTCTCAAACACAGCTAGCTTCCCATCATTACATCTTTCACAGAACAAGAAGAGGGTAAATATTTAGGCTTTAAGAGATATTGCAATACCATGAAAGTTTACAAAAAGTTTGAAGTCCTGCAATTCTTTTCACATTGTCATTTTTGAAGCCAGGGAAGTTTCCAAAAAGAAGGAAAGGGTTACTTCATCGTGGAAAAAAAAAAAAAAAACACCCTATACATCATTTTGTTTACACTGGTAAATGATCTAGTGTACTTGTAGTCTATGATTTAATGACAGTTCTTATTTAGCATTCCAATAAAAGCTTGCTACAGATAATCTGCAAGAAGCAAGTAGCAGTGTCCAGCAGTTTAATACTTACACATCACTATCTTGAACTATTACAAACTAGTTGAGTCTTCTGTTTTAGAGACAGCTAAGGATGAAGAGGCTAAACTATTCCCATGACTGACAGTCATCTTATAGCTCGACATCAGTCAAAACTCACTCTGATGGCCACATAGACTCTTACGGTGCAGCAGAGACTTAGAGAGCTTGTGTGCTTTCTCCCAAACAATCTCATGCTTCATAACAATACTTCAGTACCAGAGAAGTAACAATTCCTCCTGTTTTACCTTGAGAAGTGCAGCACAGAAGGGTTTTAACAGGCTCTTTGGCAGAGTAGAAGGTGTGCAGTGACGGAAGCTTCTTGCAATGAAAAGGGATGTTTGCTGCTTAATCGTTGGATTTTTGTTGTCCATCACTGCCAAAATATCTTCACTTATGTTCTGCAATGTGGTCTACAGTGTTTGATAAAGAAGTCATTAATTTCCAGTAAAGGAAGAAAAAAGCAAATAAGTACTAGAAATCAAATCTAAGACAACAGGATTTTTTTGGGGGGGGGAGAGGGGCAGAGCGCCAATTGTCAGTCTTTTACTTACAGTAAGAAAGATTGCATCAATGGCCTCCTGTAATGCCTGCACTACCTGAGGTTTCTTCTCTTTAAACTTCTCCAAGATTGTTGGAACAACCTATGGAAGAGAGAAAAAGAAAAAAAAGTCAATCCATTCTTCACTAGTGTAATTAATTATAAAGCCTGATAGTCTGCTCCCCAATTTTCCACGAACAAACAAAGAACGCAAATTAGAATCACTGCTGCCCCTCGAGGGCATGCAACAACAGTATGAACTAGTTTATTCTAGCCGATCTCTAACATGAAATTCTTTCTGGTCCATCTCTTTTCAAATATAGCTTCGCTATGAGAAGCTGTTCAAAAACCCTAAACAAAAGGCAGATGTACAAGTTCACATAATTACAGATAAATATTCCAGATCAACTGGTCTGGGACACACAGAAATTGAACAGAAATTAAACAGTTACACAGCAGAGTGCTGTGCTCTCATCCTGTAAGAACCCAAAAAGGCATATAACCTGTTCCCTCTTTCCCAGCTTCCTCAGAGCATTCAGCACAGCCCTGTAAGATGCTCTCATTTGACTCACAGCTGGCAAGGCCACATTCTAAAGCCTGAATCTTTCCTAGAGCAATACACCTGCACCCTCCCTGCAGTGGTATTTTTGGATGCATCAACTTGAACAAACATACCTGTCACTAAACCATGTCGTGTAGGAATTTCACAGCAATTTATACTCAATATAGCTGCTCAGTCAGCCAGTGCTGAAAGAGATCAGCTGGCATACTCACGTGCCAGTAATACGAGCAGCTCCACTTAACTATGGTCTCTATAACCTACACAGTTGGTACTGTAACAAGAACTTGTATCATTAAACTACAGACATGCAGAGCTTTTAACTGTGGAAAGCAAGCTACTTCAAAGATTTTGTAAACATAACAGTTGATAGTTTAGAAGCTGATTCCATAGAGGTTATAAGCTCTTAGATGATACAAAATAGGTTTTCCACAGCTATCACTTTCTACTCAAAATTGGACCATGAAATCTCAACCCACTGTGACACAGTGACCAAACATATCATGGGCGTATTAGAACGAGTCCGGAGGAGGGCCATGAAGAAGATCAAGGGGCTGGAGCGTATCTCCTGTGAAGACAGGCTGAGGGAGTGGGGGTTGTTCAGCCTGGAGAAGAGAAGGCTCTGAGGAGACGTCATTGCAGCCTTCCGGTACCTAAAGGGGGCCTACAGGAAAGCTGGGGAGAGACTCTTTGCCAGGGACCGTAGTGATAGGATAAGGGGTAATGGATTTAAACTAAAAAAAGAGTAGGTTTGGATGAGATATTAGGAAGAAACTCTTTACTATGATGGTTGTGAGGCCCAGAGAAATTATGGATGTCCCATCCCTGGAAATGTTTAAGACCAGGTTAAACAGGGCTTTGATCAACCTGGTCTAGTGGAAGGTGTCCCTGCCCACGACAGGGGTTGGAATTAGATCTCTTCCAACCCAAAGCTTTCTATGATTTTATGACCAAGGCTCAGCTGGTATTCTTTGCAGTGCCAAAACTTGCCAATTCCCTGTTCACAGACCTCTAGCACTTCAAGAACTTCAACTAATACATAACGGCACCATAAAAAACCTTCGTGAGTGCTGCTGTAAAGAAGTTAAAAGACCCTAAACCCTACATAGAACTTTCTCATAGGAAGGAGATACTGAATCATTAAATTTCTGTTTCAGGAAATGCTGACAGCTAGAGGGTGCACTTTTTTTTTAAAGCATGAAAGTTAGAAGCTGTATCCTACGTGTAAGGGAAGAAGGAAAGAGAGAAGAAGGTGGCGATGGGGGGGAAGGGAGGGAAAGGTGCTCTGTGTGTGGGGAAAAAACATCAGTCTAGGGCTTCAAAGGCAGTCAGAGATGAAGTAGGTCCTCATGCACTCAACTACAATGAGTGGTATGGTTCTGTGCTTAATTTCATTGCTCCTTTGTTTCAAAGCCTGCTGAGTTGGACATTAGAGTCCTATATTTAACTAGTAGGATTTATACTACATCTAGCAACAATTCTAACAATAATTTTGTTTCCCAACACTTAAAAAACCTGCTCAGAGAAAAAGCCTATATCTAGCACACCAGTAAATCAGTCCAGCACACAAACTGAGTCAACTTGTAAAACAGGTGCTGAGATGATGCAATTCAGAGCTGTCATTGTGGTACTTAAAAAAAAATAATCTACATCTCAATGCTGCTTGCTTGGCTACTTGCATGGAGTTATACCCTTGTTTTAGAAGCCTTTCGCCCCCCCAGTATTAACTCCATAGCTGTGAGGGTTAACCTTTAAAATACAGACCAAGCATAAACAGATGTAAGGCTGACTTACAACTACATACAGCTTTCAGAACGAAATTGTCTTTGCCTAAACTTTTGTTCTGAGTTCAGGAGACTTAAAGTTACTGAATCTCACTGCTTCAGAAACATTCCCAACTCCTCACAAAAGGTAATGCTAACAGCAGCCAGACACATCACTTCTCTTGGTCTCAAGCTCTAACCCCAGCTCCCTTTGACTTGTCAGAAGATAAAATCAAAGTTGATTAACTTAAAGAACATAGCAACAGTAACTTGAGAAACAAGTGAGATAACAGCAATTAAAAGCTCCCTTTATTTCCAAAGATTGGTTAAGCTCCCCTGATGTTAGCTGTTCATGAGACAAGAGTAGCAAAGGAGACCAGAGAAGAAATTAATCTAGATCACCAGAACATTTTAGTACCAAAAGTCTCAGCAATTTGGCTACTTAAAGCAGGCAACAAAACAAGAAATAAACCAAAAAAAGCCAAGCATACATGATGGAGCAGCTATGTAGAATTCAGGCTCAGAAGTGCTCTTTTTCCACTGTGAGCCACAAATGCATTTCTGTGGGTGTACCTCCAGGATGGGGTACTGTAAATAAAGTTCATCTCATGGCAGATGAATTCACAGTTGTCATAGTAAACAAGATTCATTGCAACAATAAGCTTTATGTTGTTCAATGTTAACAAACAAGATCCTTTTAACCTTAAGCTGCAAGACACCCTGGCAGGCACTTCACTTCTTGCTCCATCAAGGGGTAGGTAGGCATTTATAACAGTACATAATCTCTCTGATAAATACCAGCCCTTGACAAACAAAACAGTAAATAGATAAATAAAGCCAAGATATTTCCTGGTGTCCAGCAAAGAAAAACAGAAAGAAGTACATACTCTTACTTACATGTCCTGCATATTGTCCAAATTTCTTTCGGAGGCCAGTAGCTAGTCCAGCAAGGCATTTAGCAGCCAAAGCAACTAGCATAACATTTGTATCCTTTCCAACAACCTGGAGAGGAAAAAGCAATGACAGGTTGAAAATCCAAGTTTCATAGACTTGGAAAGATTTCTTAATACAGCTAATGGGCTACAGATAAGTTGTAACAGTGGTGGAAATAACTGAAGCATTTTCTACTCCTGAGCATTACCTCAATTAGAATTTTTAAATTTAATACAAAGAAGCTTTATTAAAAAATATTATACCGTATGTACACACTGGGTCTTATTTATTACCTTTTTGAGAACTTTCACCAAGTCCGCATAGTCTCCTGATTCCAATTTGGGATTTTTCACCAGCAGTTCAACAGCTTCTAGAGCTTCTTTCCTCTCCTGCCACTTTTTTGCTTCCTGCAGAGCAAATCACTTACATTAATTTATAAATGCAAACAGTTCTAGAAAAGCATACTAACCAAAAGCCATAGACTTTAAAGCTTAACTCTATTCTGAGAAAGTCAAAACTTGTTAAAAAAAAAAAAGTTTCCCTACAGCTTAACATCAATAACGGCAGTGAAACGTGAAATACAGTACTTTCCCAGGATGTACCTCAGCTCCTTAAAATTACAGCTTTCTTGCTGGTAAAAATAAAAAAAATAAAAAATAAAATTTTGATATTTACTTATGATAGTCTATGTTTTGCTTACACTAGTCTGCTACTATCTGTTCAAGTAGCAGTATAGTTTACATTGCAAAATGCAAGTCCATCTTTAGATTCATTAGCTCCATGTGCCATGGAATTAACTGGTAGTATTAGTATTAAAGTTTCTGCTTACTATTTTCTCATAGAAGTCTTTGGGAAGCTTGGAAAGAATTTCTACAGCTTCAAGCAACTCATATGCATCTACTTGTGGTACCACCTCTTCCCCATCATCATCTCCTGCAACCAGAAACAAGAAAGATGTAAGCACAGTGACAAGTGAAGTGTCAACTACACTACTGCCTAAGGCTCATTCAAAAAACAGTATCAGCAATTGCGATTTTGCTGTTTCAAATGCGAGATACTCTCTCATATAAAGTTCTTACCCCAGTCACATTTTATTGTGATGTACTGCATTCCACTTGTTTTGCACCAGCTTGAATAAAGGAATCTTTATATCTGAATGTTTGTTAACAAACAGTCTACCAGTGATAATCTCTGCACTGAGATTACGCTGAAAAGCGTTCAGTAATTTACCTCCGTCTCCATCTCCTCCAACTGCCTGCTGCTGCTCAAATTTTGCTTTAAGCTCCTGTTGGGAACGCAGGAACCTGGTTTGCTTAGGAGCAGCTGCTGACACTTTGACCCATTCTTCTTCCAGTTCTTTTAGCTGCCAAAGGGAAAAGAATCATCATATCCGAGATGTTTTGTACATACCACAGACAAGACACCCTTCACAGAAAGCAACAGAATGTTCCCATCTCAAATCCAAGACGTTGCTATCTTTCAAGTTCTTTCTCCTGCCACCAACGAAGTGACTTGCTGTTCACACTCACTGTTCAGAAGCTTTTGAGTAAGTATAGTCACATAACACAGCATCATCAACAAAAATATCAATGCAAAGCATTTGCATAGGAACAAACTGTAGAACAGTCAGAATGTTGTGCAGCCTCCGTAGAAGGTTTAAAATAAGAACGGCTGAGCACGGAGGAAGATTCTTGTTATATCCATGCTATTCTCAGATAGTAAAATGAAGATGAAACATAACATGCTGATACATTTGACGGGACAGTTTAAAAAACAAACAAAAATTATACCTTGCTCCAGGAAGTTACTGCTTTCCACCCGAACACAATTAACACAAGCGGGTAGTAGAGAAAGATTCATTAATAATTTATAAAGTTTTCAAATAACGGACTGCTCCATCTCCAATAGCACAGTTATCTATCATAATGCGATGCCACTTCCCAAAGTACAACAATCACACAAGAAAATTGAGCGGAAAAATCGCGGACCTGAACGCTTTCAGTGCAGGAGTCTTTTACACAGGAAATTACTTGCCCTTGGGTTAGATCCCCAAGACAAGACGTTTTACTTTTCCAAATCTCCTCCTCGGTTTCAGTACGAACAACAACAAAACATTGTCCTGTCTTTTCCAACAAAGAGGTACTAAACAGGAAGTTAAAAATAATGCCTCATTAATGAAAGTTCCAGTTTTGACTTTTAAGGATGACCAACACCACAGGATCAGGGAGGGCGAGCACATGCATGTCTATAAGTGCTTTCTCAAACGCGTGGATACAATACTACCTTCTGCGTACCTGAACAGAATTTATATTCTGCAACGGAGGTCTCAGTGCATCCCTTATCCAACGGTAGATCTCCACAGCAAGGAGTTTGGCTTCATCTCGAACAGCCTTTTCCCGAGACTCAAATAGTTTTGGCAATACTTTGATGATTGGCTTCAGTGAAATTATTTTTGAACCAAATTCACTGAAAGTTAAAAACATGGAATAGCATCAGAGCCCAAGCAGAAACCAAGGAAAGAGCCAGCCACAAAAAAAAAATATTTTTTAAAACACAATCTATGACATGCATTTAGTACATACACAGGGATTCTATCATTTACTTAAATCATTTCTCCTCTCCCTGCCCCCCGGTGTCACTATTCAGTTGCTGCACAATTTAAAAAAATAGTTGTCCTATCGTAATTACTCTCAACACCCAGACTGAAATTACCAAAATCAGGCCTCTTCTGAAATTACTTCAAAGCACTTACTCCAATCCACTGCCTAAATCTTTTCCCTTGCCAAAAAAAAGTGTCCTTAGACTGAAATTTGTGTGACCTACTTTTTTTTTTTTTTTTTTTTAAATCAGAATAGAATATCCTTTGTCTATCCTTGGAGGCAAACTGCAGTAAAAGCATTAGTCATTTTGCTACTTGTTGGATCAGATAATTATAGTAAGCCTGGGTCATCTTCACAGAAAATACACGTGTTGAAATACGTGCTACTGAAAGGACACAATTTTCCCCAGCCACTCACTCTCTCCTGTCAGCAGATTCTACATGTTGTTGGATTTAACACACAATGCTTCATTTTTCAATCACTGTTGAATGAAAACACAAGTTTTCTTTTGATACTTATAGTAAACTGCTTCGGTTCTTAAAGCATATCTAGATCACTTCAGAAGCAATAAAATATTGATTCAGAACCATTTCTCTTCCTTGAGAACTCTAAATTAAACTTTCTATTCACATTTTCTTCTGCTTCTTTTCAGCCAAATTTTTCATGAGAAAGCTAGTCTAGTAAAAACGTCTGCTCAAGTACTGAAACTTGCATCCTTAAGTTCTAAAAATTCTACTGCTAGAAAGATGAGGTAATAAAACATGCAAAACAGGCTCTGGTCTTGGAATTAATGCAAATTAAATATGAACTAAGAACAAATGAGTGGCCCAAATTTTTTATACAGAAAAAAGAAAAGGGCATATTAGGAAAAGCGGCTATACAACAATAGGCCACCCCAACTTCTCATGCTCTTCTTATCTAATTCATATAACACAAAAAGAAAAGCAGAAGCTTGAACACAAGATAAAAAAACACCAAAAGCTAAACTAGGTATGTACTCAAGCTTCCCAACTAGATACAACACAAATCTTGCTATCAGTGCAGAAACTCTTTGAATGCACAAGCCAACTTTAAAGGAGAAGGTAAGTTAATACGGTTCCATCAACTAATTTGATCTTGCCATCTCAAACTTAACAAAAGCACCATATTAAAAAAAATCTATATTAGTGTTTTCACATGAACTATTTTTTTTTTTTTTCAGAAAAAAGGCATTCTGACCATTAATACCAATATTATCTGTTTCTTCTTTAAATAATTCACTACCCATTGGGTACATACACACCCAACATATATGAATTTGATTTAAAACTGTATTTTTCACTCAATCTGCAAAAGCAGAAAATACATTTGAAGGTGAACAAAGATGCTCCACTTTTAATCTTGAAACCAGCTACCCAATCTTAATTTTGTTTTTTATTAAGTATTAATATCTTTTATTTTTCAATGAAGATACTGTTATATGGACATTGGAAACTGACGCAGTTCTGATTCAAAACACATTTAAGCTGCAGTGAGCCCTCTCTTTTGAAAATACACAATGTAGCCAAAGGGGTTCCTATCAGTGAGAAAAACTTTTTAAAAAAAATAAAAACAAATACATTTTAGTTTTCCCTTCGCTGTTTTTCCAGAATTCAGAAGAGAAGCAGCACTGTCTGGAACAAGACACGCTAATCCTGCCCTTCTCTTTCAGAAGTCCATTGTGAAAAAGGAAGTTTGGCAAACAGTTACCATTAACCAAAGTGATCCTGATGAGGCTTGTACAACAAAGAGATCCCTCACATCTAACAAATCCCATGATGCTCTAACAACTGTTGTTGCCATAAAATACCAGTTCAGTACAGATACATCCTATTCAACAAGTCTCTTTAGCCTGCTAAAAACACTAAAGCGTCTCCACATTCTACTGGAGTGAGGGGAAGAAAACACACACACACACACACAAACCCCAACACACAAAACAAGAAAGTCCCCAAACTAAAAGCTTACCTTAGCGCTTTCCTCAGTGTCTCTATACATGCTACTATGATTTTCGGGTTTTTGTTATCCAGACCCTTTAGTAACTCTTCTTGTACTGCCTCCCCTTTCTCAATTTCTATATACATTAGACATATATCTACACCCAGCTCCTTCGCTCTGGCTTTTGGCTGATTGAACACTTTATTTACAACTCCAGAAGCTACTTCTCCTGTTGTCCTGAAAGAAGGGAGAATGTTACTTTTAGAATGTTTAAGTGAATCGGGCGTCCTTCATTGTTATCCACAGACAAAAGCACACACATCAGAAATATGGATTAGAACTCAGTAGGTCCTCATACAATAGGGACTAAATTCTAAGCTAACTTCAAAGGTAACAACCTTCTGTAAGAGTTGATTTTAACCTCTCATTTAATCAAGAGAACTCCTGCAGACTGAGTGCTATTCTGCGTGTTCCTAATAGTAAGCTACACCAAACAGCGCATACAAGACATTTTCTCAAAAGCATATTTATTAATACACATTAGTTCTGGTCCTTAACTAAATGTTATCTCCTGGAATTGCACATATTACTGTTAATATACAGCACTGGAGAATAAATAGAAATTAATTTGTTGGGATTATTTCAAAGCTTCCGACACGCTCTGTAATGAAATAATTTCATTTACACCACTTGTAAGTTAAGGGGCTTCAAAAAGCTGTTAGATTTTTGAACTAAGGTTTGGATTTATGAATTTGTTAAAAACACTTTTATTCTTTTTATCAGGTCACTTAAAGCCATTGGACCAAAACACTGATCAGGTGCATTAGGAGTTTTTATTTCACCCCCAGGAGCACAGGCTACTTCATGGGGCTAGACAGCCATGGAATACTAATCACAGAATCACAGAATTGTAGGGGTTGGAAGGGACCTCGAGAGATCATCGGGTCCAACCCCCAAACATCCTGTGAAGAAATTGGCAGCTATGCAGATTCAGATTGGTTAAGCTAGATGCAACACCACATAAACATAATGGTTAAATTATAGCAATATCACTCAGGAAAAAGCCTCCCTGTACATACAGACTTTTTCAAAAAAAAAAAAAAAAAGAACAGTGATTTCAATTCGCAACACCCATATCACCAACTTACCGATTCTCTGCCACCTCAGAAATCTTTATTACTCTTGAATAGTTTCTTTGAACACTGTTATCACATGGCATTATGTACGCAACTTCTGACACATTAACATGTACATGGAGACCATCTACAAGAAAAGCCTGCCATTCAGAAAGTCTTCTAGATCTGAAAGCTAATCCTGCTCTCAACAGTAAATACCAGAGTTATTCACGGCCACCGTAAAATTCATCTGCAGACTCAGAGAGGCACATTAAACTCCTAACAGCCTATTGATAGCAAGGAAACGCTACTTACTTCCCGGCTACATGAGCATTTTCAACATAAGCAAGCGCTGCTTCCAGTCCTTTCAACTGAGCCACTGCATTGGAGTCTGTCACAAATTTCTTTATCAACCCAAGATACTTGGACCATTCAGGACTCTTCTCATCATCTATCTTCTGGAAGAGCTTAAGGGCTTCTTCATAGCCATTTAATCTGGCTTTCCACAGCTGGAAGCAAAAGTCAAATGCTTAAATATTGTGCTAGCACAAACCTTAACTCACCAGTCTTGCTAAGTACTTCAATCACAGTTGAAGGCGTGCTCAGTAAGCTGGCATCTTCTGGATTTATCTTCAATGACTACATGAGTAACATCCAACAGGACAAAATACTGTTTTCCTGTCAACTACGATCTGGATAGATAGATGCCAGTACGCCCCACTGCTCTTCATAAGCTCTAGCAACCACCAATGAGTGGATGTGATCCCAACCATAGTTTCAGCTACAGATGAGTAATCTCTCCACATGAACAAGTACGCTGATCTTTCAGCACACAAGCTTATGCCATACAGATTATCACGCAACTAAATTCTGCTTAATAGATGTTATTCCACCTCTAGGCTGAACAGAACTGGTGCAGTTTCAAACCCGTTATACACATGCTGTGCAGCTGTATTACCTATTTTTGGTGCAAATAGGTATGGGAATACCACTGACTTACCACAACACAGATATACAAACCAAATAACATATACACACAGATATACAAACCATAAGCCAAACCCAAAGAGAAGGTGTCCTACCTTATGTTCACATTTCTGGTCAATGGGCAGTTTCATCCACTCACTGTCATCCCCCATTGTTAATTCAGGTTCTCTCTGTAATTACACTAATTCCTGCGGAGACAGAGACAAGTTAGAACACAGAAAAATACACGAGGCGTTACCTGCAACACCGTTGAGGAAAGAAAGAGAGACTGTTCTGGATCAAATCTTATAACCAACGTGAAACCCATGCTCCCAAGCTTGTAATTGTATTTAGGTATGTACTAAGACTAGACCTCAGTTCGCCCTGCGAGGCTACCAGAAGCCACTGAAGATTAAAGAGCGGTGCACTTAGCAGTATTTCAGATATTAAAAATATCAATCTGTGAAAGTTTTAGTAAACTGAGATAAAGCATGCAGAATATAGCCTTGCCTAAGCTTGAGAAATAAGGTACTACAATGAAGGAGCTGAAAAGAAATGCCTACCCATCAACACCAGAAAACTGACTCTTACTGACATGTGCTTTCTGCAACAGGTGGCATGAATCAGTGTTGAAAAAATAATCGGGTGCTAGTGTGAGGACAGCCATTTTAACCACTTTACAAACAGCACATCTGAAATGAACAGTCCCAAGAGAAGAACAAAACCCCTTTTTGCTAGCTATGCCCTTATATCCTAATTCTAACATAACCAGCATTGCCAACTGTCAACAAGAGATCAGTTTCTTTATGTAGGCTGAAACATTACTCATTCAAGTTTGTAAATGTTTTTCCCCCCTTATTAAAATAGGAATACTGACTATTAGGGGTATGAGATGAGATCTCGGGCTTAAGGCCCATCTTAGACACGTTGAACAACTAATACAAATGCTCAGAGAATACGCTTGATGAAGAGGAAATGAGCAAAATGAAAACAGCAGCAGCAATGAGAAGACTCACAACGCTATTTATACAAACGAATGAAATCAAACCAGGGAAGGAGTAACACATTCCAGTACACCAATTCAAATGCACAGGAAAAAAAGAGCAAGACTCCAAAAACTGGTGGCCACTATATTCAATAATTCAACTCTACTGGTATATAAATACCTTCACTAGCAGAATACTCCTAATGTAAATTCAGCCTATGCCAGCAAAACCGCATGCTTCACCTACAAAGTGCTTCACTTACAAAGTACGCACAGAGGTTCTCCGTAGCAAAATAGGCCCTAGAACGAGGAGCGGAATTTCATCAGTGTAAGTTAATATAAGCAAGTCCTGCAAAGCCATCTGTCAGCCACACAACACTCACATGCAGCTAACGCAATAGGAAAACGAGGCTAGCAATACTCCACAGCAACAAATGAAGCTGCATTCACGTTAAAGAACACTTTTCAAATAGCTCATCTAGTCAAGGACGCAGGAATGCCCTGATGTGAATGCAGTTACAGGAGCAGACTCCCCTTTTTTAATCCGTTAAGTTAGCCTCGCAGCCAAGCAACATCAGGAGAGACACGGCTTTGCTGGTATAAGCTGCATTTGCATCAGGAACACCTTTAACTTAATATACCAGTACAGAAAAAATGGGGGCACTTCCTAAGTGCGGATGCAAATCACAAATAGATCGAGCGCTCTCTCCCAGGCTCACACACACTAAATGCACTCCATTTATTCTTGTCAAGGGTAAGGATAACTTAAGGAGTAGTTCTCAATCTCACTCAGGAACTTGGAGGTAGTATTCAAGCCATTCCCTGTCTGTATCCTTTTGTTGATGAAAGCACAAGAAACGAACACAAGGACAAGAGGTACTCTCAGATAAAACAGGAAAAGGAATAAGGCACTAACATACCTGCCAGCAGCACAAACACCAGAATACGAAGTTTTGACACTGGTACCACAACAAACCCTCATTTACACCCTGTTTGTTTGGAAACCTGTCAGCAATATGAACTCCCCACGTCAGCAGTGCAAAGGAGCACTTTTCTCTCCAGAGACCTGTTCCACCCGGGAAACTCTTAGTGCAGGTCAGTGATACCTTACTACAACTCTACAATCAGTTCAAACACTAAATCGGGAGCAGCTCCGCTAAAAAGCCTTGGCCATTGCAAGCCTGATACAGATTTCCAAGTAAATTTTTTTTAAACCTTTACACGCTGACAATAGTTCACTGCTACGAAGTTTGACTCCTGGCTTGTATATCCTAGTGCTGCATTACAGAAACCAGGAGAAAAAGACCTAGCACTTCCTTCCTGACATCATGAGGTACTCACCTTGCGGGAATGGGGAGGGTAAAGCAGTGAATATATTCCCACCCATTTTTTTCAGTCTGGTCAAGTCAGTTCCCCTACTATTTTTAATTGCAACATCTACAACTGTTACTTCAATTATAAAATGGGTTAAGTTGCCTTCTGCGCTGAATCCTGCATCTAAAAATAGCGATACAATTATACGTCCTCTCCACTAACTTACAAATCCCTTTGGAACAGGCAGTTTATCAGGATGTAATATAGTCACAGAGGGCGAGCTCCCTCAAACATCACTTCTCTCCAGCTTCAGCACTGTTCACACCTGCCCTAATCCCAAAACCTTGCACTGCCTGTGCGTTGCCTTTACCAGAATAAGAGACTGTTGTTTCTCCCTTCAATTAAATCACTGGTTTCCATATGTTCAGAAATGATCCTACTTTTTTTTTTTTTTTTTTAAGTTTCTTTGCAAAAATATGTAAGCTTCTTCCATCACTTCTCAACACGAGATAGCAAGTAGCTTCACTCTACAATAATGCAGCTAAATTACGTTACTACCAGTGAATTCACAGCAACGAAGCGTTTGACCTATATAGCTTTCTTGTGAGCACAACTAATTTTACAGCCTTGGAACAGATTTAAGTCTTTCTGTAGCAACACTCATTTTGGTAGAATACAGTCAACGGGACCTCTGAAGTGACTGAACCACCAAAATAAGTTTTGTGAGAGAGGCCTGTTATTAACGTGGTCAACAGAACATTTACAAAAGCAAGTCAGCTGAGCAATCTGCAACAGAGAGGAACAACAAATCTTCCCTGACAGTTCTTGGCAGGGCAAACTCTTATGCTACGGAGCAGTAAGAAAATGAAGACCAACAAGGAAAGAACAGGATATCT
This sequence comes from Cygnus atratus, assembly GCF_013377495.2. Classification (NCBI taxonomy): domain Eukaryota; kingdom Metazoa; phylum Chordata; class Aves; order Anseriformes; family Anatidae; genus Cygnus; species Cygnus atratus. The sequence continues at coordinate 33,771,776 of NC_066366.1, forward strand.
TTTAAAGGGAGACAATATAAAAGCAGCAAGAGCAGAAAATATTTAAGGCAGCACAAATGCAAGAAATTCAAATGTAAAAGTAAGAACTGCCCACTGGATATAAGTGTAGGAAACAAATTCATCAACACATTAGGAGAATATGGGAAAGTGACGCTGCAGGAATCTTTGGCTTAGCTACGCGCTGATCTGAAAAGTTACCAACTCAGCCTCTAAATAAATGCTTTCTCTGCTACAATTTTTGAGGGCTGAACAGCATCAACCTTACAGGACACTGCTAAAGCAAAGCCTCTGGACATAAACATTCTGATATGTTGTATTTTGAAGCACATGTTTATTACCGGTTCACTATATAGTATCATGAAGCTTCAGCTTCCAGACCATTTTTCCATAAAAAGCTCATTGGCAAACTAGGGAGCCATTTTGTGCTAAACAAAAGCAGACGTTTATTGATACTGATTGTCCACTTCTCCCTACCCACTTCCACCTACTGAACGTCACTCTTGTGCAAGAACAGCTTTTAAGTCATCAAAAGTCTTGATGCCAAAGTAACCTTTCCAGAAGGTTTACCCAAAGAGTAAGTTCAGAGAAAGCAAGGCAGGCCATTTTCAAGTCAAATTCTGTCTGAAATGTTCCTACATAGTAGAGTACATACTTGCTCTATGTCACATTTCAGTTGAGACCACGCTTCTCAGCAGACAGTTCTCTGCCAGTACAGTCCAGTCTTCTCAGCACAAAGAATTTTTATTTGTTTCATGGCAGTTTTGGGTCACATTTGCTCCTTGTCTCTTAAAAGATGAAGTTTCAGTGTCTCAGAAGTTTAGCCCAGCAGAATTTCTAGTACTTCCCTACCAAAGGTTTGGTTTGTTAGCTACAATATAACAGCGCTTAAAAAAAAAAGTTGAAAAATTCAAGTAACCATAGCATAGATAAATTTTTACACACAACTCAGACACATTGAGTATGCGAATCGAAGATTAGTCATTAGTCAATGAAACAACGCAATAGGTTGCTTTAGTAAATTCCACAACCAGAAGGAAAAATGAAGTCCAGCTACTATTCCTGAACTAAAGAGGCCTGTAAAAAGCCGAAGAGAGTCAGAAGAACTTTGTCATGCTGACCATTTGCTTTCCAGCTTGTCCACAAAGTAACGAGCAGGTCTAAAAACAAACACACGCACAGAAGAGAAACCACACAGAAGGCTATCTGCTGCTTAGGCCATAAAAATTTCCTATTTTAGAGGCCGGCAATTTCAATTAGAAGATGTGAAATACGTAGGCTCCCGATGAAAGGAAAGCAGGGCCTCAGAATAATGAAAATTAAGTAGGCGAAATACACGGTTCAAAGGAATTGCTTTGCAGGCTGTGGAGTACATTGCACAGCTCCAGCAGCACTGGAATGGCATACAAGAGTAAACAGCATTACATTCTCTTGCCTGCTCTAATGCATTTGTCCTGAGCTGGCTCAGTGACATCTTAATAGCAAAGCTGGTAAGTTATTGGTGAGGGAGACAGCTAATTTCTGTGGAATATATTTCAACGCACAGTCCCCTCAAATGACTTAGGTGCATGGAAACAACAGCCTCAAAGTGAGAGACAAGGCAAAACAAACCGACCTCCTGCTTCCAGATCCGTACTTGTGATCTCTTACCACATGGGCAAACCTGCAGCAAAGCCAACCTTACGCAGCAGAGAGGGGCTGTGGGGAAAAGGGCACCGCGGGGGCAAGGCTGCGCGCCCTGAGGCGACGGTAAGGGCGGATGGCTGTTATGAGGGGTGGCGGCAGGGCAGCGCCTACCGGCTGCAGGCTCCCCAGCCCCTGAGGTGTTGACAAAGCAGGCAAGGCCCCCGGGATGCTCCCTACGAGGCCGGCCGGGACCGCTGCCGAGGGAAAGCCCCCACGAGCCACCCCGCAGGGCCCCCTCCGCCCGCCGCCCTGCCGGCAGGAGGCTGCCCCCGCTCCCCGCATTGTCTGCGGCCGGCCGCCGCCTCGCCTCAGCGCCGGGCCGGGCCCTGCCCGCGCCTCCCCCCGGGCCCCGGCCTCCGGGCCCGGCCCCGCTCACCTGGCAGCCCCGGCCCGGCTCCGGCGCAGGGGAGGCAGGGAGGGAAGGGCCGAGCCGGGCCGGGCCGGGCCGGGCTGGAAGCGCCGCCCCGCGGGCGGGCGGGGCCGGGGGCGCCGCGGCGGTGCCGGGGCGGGGAGCCGGCCCCAGCCGGGCCAGACAAAGGCGGGCAGGGCAGCGCCGGCACCCCGCGGGCACGGCGGGCGGCAGCCGGGGCCCTGCGGCCGGCGGCTCCCCTGGGCGAGCGGCCCCCGGCGGCTGCCCGCAGCCGGGCCTCAGCACCGCCGCCCGGCCCGGCCCGGCCCGGCCCCGCGCAGAGCTGATTCATCAGCGGCGGCTCCCGCCGGCACGGCCCTCCGGCAGGGAGGCACGAACGCGCCCCACAGCCTCGGACATCCACAGACAGCCCAACCACCACGCGATTCCTCGGCTCCGGACTCTTTAAATAAAAAAAGCCACGGCAACGCTGCCCGGTGCGAGGCGATGTTTAAATTAAACGCGAGGGTCCGAGGCTTTAGAACCCCACTGCTACGCGGTGGGCCACTGACAGCCCGCATCAGAGCACCAGCTACCGTAGTGAGGGCTGTACGGGTCCCGCAGGCATACGCTATGCTGTCCCAGAACCAGCCACGGCCTCAATCCCATCCTACTCCAGCAGAGATTTCACAAAACGTATTAAATATTTTATAGACAAATTAGCAACGTAACGTGTTGTGTTTCTTTTAAGAGACAGAAGAGCACATCTAGCTGGAACAATGGGACAGAGGAGAAATGGGAAGAGGGAAAAAGAAACAGATAATCGCTGACTACAACTTAGAAAAATCCTAGAAAATCCTTATTTAGAAAATCTTAGAAAATTAGAAAAAAAAAACTTTGAAAATCCTAATTACAGGGTTTACAAGTATTTACGTCTCTCAAGGGTCCTTCAAGCCATACGCCCTGCACAACAAAATCTTCATATCAGATACTTAAGATTTGGAGACAATTACCTCTGCTCCACAAAGCATTCAGATCAACTTCCTAATTGCATGCACAGTGCAGGATGTTCATAACCGACCTACAAAGGGATGAACAGAGGTGGTGCAGTCAGCAGATGACAATTATTCAGGGTAGCAAAGGAGGGGAAAAAAAAAAAAAAAGGATTGACTGAAAAAGCTCACAACGTGACAAGTGAATTTCAGCTGTAAATTTATCACCTCACACACAGAGGCACGAGAGAAAAACAAGTCGTAACGTGAGCTAGAAGTCAGGTTTTTGGAACTGACAATGAAACAGGAACAAGATGTCAGAACTGTACGGTCTATACGAGATTAGCAGCTCCACAGTGGCACAGGCCCGGTTTTTGGGAAACACAGGCCCAGATTACATAACTGGCCCACATCAGGGGAAGGACAAGAGTCAGCACGGAACCAAGTCACACGTGCATGAGAACCAGCAATACCCATCCATTAGCACACGTTCACTTTTTTATATTAAGTTAGCAAATGAGAAGTCTTGCATCAGTACGGATTTAAAGCAGTCTGACTCTAATCTCCCATGCCTCCAAAACCCAAGTTTCATCTATTTTGTGCAGGTCCCCTAGTTAATATTCCCAAATTTGTATTTTTTAGAATTACCTTCAATAAGCGCATCTACAACGCTTAGTTGACAATCAGCTCACTGTACTTGATTACTGGTTTTGTTGATACTACCTTGATAAACTGATTTCTTAGTGAAGCTTTAACCCTACTGCAATTATCTAAAGGGGAAAAAAGGCGTGTCTACAGGTTCTGAATGGAGGAAAATGACAAGAACATGAAAGTTTTAAGGAAAGCCAAGTTTGAGGCAAAATCCTAATTTTTGCCCAACCAACCAAACCAATCCTGGACAGCAAAAGAGTCAAAACAGTAACTGCAGCTTGCACCCCACGACTCTTCTTTCTGGCTTGATGCTATTGCAAATTTTCAATAATAATAAATTTCTATTAGTAGCCTTTCATAATACTTCAATATTTGAGACTAGCAGCATTTGGAAACATGCATCTTTACAGTTTCTAATTAATAACTAATTAGCATGCTAATTGAAAGTGCAGAGCAATGCCTTCTCCAACACAGCAGTAATAAGGGAGGAAGGTCTCCCACAGCTGGCAGCCCAGCATCCTGACAGCTACTCCTTCCTTCCTCACTTGCAGAGGGCAATTTGTAATAGTACCGTGGTTTAGTACAAGCACTGGAGAATTTAATACTAAATGCAACATAAGAATCAGAAAAAAAAAATCCTCAACATAATTAGATAGCTTATACACACTGAACAAAAATCAGACAGCAAGTTGTAGCAGAAGAGTTTGGGGTGCTTTGGGGAGTGGTTGTTTCTTGTTTTGTTCTTTTTTATTTTAAACAGCAGAGACCAGGTCTGCTTGTGCTGTACAGAAGTTTCATCCCCCAGCCCCTGCTGCACAACCCTGTGGGTCCCTTGCTGGGAAAACTCCAAATTCTGGAGGACCCCCTCCAGCAACGTGAAAGCTCCTGCGTTGAGGAGGATCACAAGACTCTGACTCAGAACCAGAAAGAAGCTGACAAGGAGAGGGGTGGGGGGATCCCACACTCCTGCCAGCTACAGAGGGCTCGGCAGGAGACACCTTCTGGTGACGGGCCCAGGGGATGGAGGACCAACACCCGAGCTGCAGAAGCATTCGCGGATTTTGCTGTAAGATCGTCATTATCTCGGGGGACGTTTTCCCCAGGTGATTCGCGAAGGGAAGCCATCCCCGCACGCAGCCTCACGAAACAAGGGCTGGGAGTGACGGGAGGCCAGCAAAGCGTCTCCGTGGCGGGGCTCCAGCAGCGGGCCGAGCCCGACCACCTCCCAGGAGGGACCCCAGTACCTCCCTGTACCTCCCAGCACCTCCCCGCCGCGATGCCACGAGCGACGCAGCCGCGGCCGCCTCAGGCCCCAGCCGCCCGCACGGCGCATGCCGCGGCCTCCCCCGCTCCCGGTCCCCCCTCACAGCGCGGCAGCGGCCCGGGGGCAGCGGGCGGGCCCGGCGCCTTCCCACAGGGGGGCGGCAGCGCCGCTCCGGGGCCGCGGCCCCCTGACAGGGCGGGGGACCCGGCGCTGGGCCTAGCGGAGGGCCGGGGCCTACCTCAGCCCCAGCGGCCTCCGCGGGCCCGGCGGAGCGCGGCGGGAGGCGGCGGCGGGGGCCCGGCGGTGCGCGGCGGGCCGGGGGCGGCTCTCACCTGGCCGCCGCGGGTCGGGCGCGGCGAGTGTCCGGCCGCTGCTCGGCGCCGTTTGAAATCGCTCCCCCCGCCCGCACCTCCCAGTGTCCTCCCCGCCCGTTGGCCCGCGCCGGCCCCGCCCGCTGCCGCAGCCGCGCGCCTCATTGGGCCGTTTGAATCCGGCAGCGGCGACGCCGGCGCGGCCCGGCCCTGAGGAGAGCCCCGGGAGCTGAGGGGGGCCCGGGGGGATCCGGCTTCGGGATCCGCAGGGTCTTCCCCTGCGCCTCCCACACCACTCAAGGGACACGCGTTAAATAAAAAATGAGGTGTCAGAATAGTTGTGCGTGGCCTCAGTGTGATCACTCCTGCGCTACCTCATAGGTTGTGTAGGAATAAAGCAAAAGTATTTGAAAACGTGTTGGTGTTTTTGTTTCCCACCGGACACAGACAGCAGGGAATACAAGATTAGCATCAGAAGGGGACAGTCAGTTATTACTTCAGTATTCAGCCTTCTTTATTAAGCTCTCAGTTAAAAAACACCACAGCCAGCACCTCCTCTCTTCTTCAGAGCTCTGTTTTCCACTGGGCAGAGAGTTTCCTTTGTCATACACTGCTGGAGACCACTGTCGTCCTGATACTTCCCAGAAAAGAAGGCCACACTCCTGGGCTGTCACCATGTCAAAATGGTAACGGGGAAAAAAGCAAAGTAGGGGCAGGGTGAGAGTACATGTCCACATAGGGATGTAAAGGTGAGTTTAGGTATCTGGCCCTTGATTCAAAGGCTCAGTGGCAGAAGAAGCGTGTGTGACACTCTGATGATGGAAACCACCCACATCCATTCCTACCTTTTTGTTCCTCTCAACTGAAACAAAGGTGAGGTTTTGTGCAAACAGGTCTGGGAGCTCCTCTTTCAAAGGAGAGTCTAAATAACATGCATGATTCACAACCAAAAGCCAGGCAGAGTGGTTAAGAAAAGCTAAATTTATATTAAATTATCATCAACCCCTAAAATACTGAACACAGTGGTTAAATAACTCCAGAAAGTCCGATGTCTCCAGTGAGTAACGTTAAAACCATTACACAGGAACACAGGGAAATCACTGATGTTAGCTCAGGACAGACAGGAGAGAGGTTTGCTTTTTACATAGTAAATCAGTGCTCAAGAGATCATCCTCCAGTGGCCTTTTTACCTTCTTAGCAGCCTAAGTGCAATGAGGGTCTTCTCTTCCCCAGCATGGGGAAACACGATGCACCCCCGAGGCAGCATCTCACTGGAGCTTTCTCCATACTTTACGACAAAGCAACTAATTTTTGTCCACCTCACTTGCAGAGGAGAGGCTGGGGGATGTTTTGGGGCCTTTTTGCCATCAGGAAGGGGGCAGAGGGCAGTTATGAATGGTTGTTAGGCTGGAGTATGCAAGGTCCCTCCTCAGAAGCAGCAGAGAATAAACCAAAGTGGAGATCACAACCACCATTAGTTGTTGGAAGGACTGACTGGGTTTTCCTTTCCATTCTGCACTTGTGACTTGGACAGCAATTATTTCAACAGGCTGACTGAACCTCAAGTGACAGTCTGGACAGATGGTTCCCTTCACCCCTGTCCCACCTGAGGAGGTTGGTGCACACTTACAGAGCTACTGGGGTAAAGTAAATAAATAAAAAATGCTCCTGCTCTCTCACAAGTCCAAGTCTTCCTCCCCCGCCCTTCACTCCTAGCTCTAATGCCCTGGTCCCTACACGTCACTTCTGTTCAAATTGAGCCTTCTGCCTGTGATGTCCCTGTATGAGGCAGCCTAGACAGACCAGGTCTGTGCCAGTGATAAAGAATCTTTTCTCAGTCCCCAGCTGAGTCTACACCTCAGTCCAAAAGTGCCCCCGTCCAACAAAAGTTTCCCATGCTGGAGTCAATCAAATAAATAATTAAATAAAAATCTAATAAAAAAACAATCCCTCTGGGAGTTGGGAAGAGTCCCACATTAACACAGGGAGATTTCCAAGCCTTCGCTCCAGTTCATTTTCCACAGGAATACACACCAGTCAGCCCAATGGTGCAGTTATGAACAGTTTCAAGCCACCTAGCCAGGGCAAAGCTGCAACCTTCCCCTTGCTGCAAAACTACCTCTGGTGTAAAAAGTACAGCCAACCTGCCAGCAACCATCATGTTTTCAGGGGTAGAAGGACTGTTAGTATATGAACAAGGTTAGAGCAGAGTAGGATTGATTTTCCTTTTTTTTTTTTTTTGTTTACTAGCTGGAAAAATATTGCACAGGAGATGCATCCTCCCCTGCACCTCTACTGTATGCTTTGCTCTCTTTACACCATGGGTGGGAACGTACTCGGCTTCTTCCTAAGAGATAAAGGGGTCACAGTTTGCCGTGAGAAATTCTTCACTGTAAAGTTCTGCTTCCAAGTATCTGGTTTAACACTTACTATTTTACCATGATAGTATTCATGTAACTTGAGGGGTTGATTTAAATCTCATTTCTGGAGAAGTGTCAAGAAACATTTTCTCAATCTTTTTTCCTGCCTGAACAAACAGATGACAAGAGAAGTCAGGACACTATGAAAAGGCAGCAACAGTCCTTGGGAGCATGCAAGCTCCAGCTGCTGCTGGGGTGTAACTGCAAGGGTAGAATTACCCCCCTAGAGGGTAAAGGCCTTGGAGGCCAGAGAACAACTGAAGCTCACACAGCTGATGGGAAAAATGACTTTGCAAGGAGAGCTCTTTAGTAGAACAGTGGGGCTTAAAGTGCTATTCTCTCTGACAAACTATTTTAAAATGGCCCTTGCAGCTCCATGATTGTTGTCTCCTACTCTAAGTCAAATGCGCTCAGCTTAGTAATAAACCAGCTCCTAACTGTTAGCACTGAGGGTGCCCCTGGGGGAGACTCGACCTAGGAATTCCTTTTTCCCTTGGTACGGTAATCGAAGGTCATAAAGGCCAAGAGAACTGGGACCTAGCAGAACTGGAACTGGTGGGAATTTAGCAATTTTATTTTTATATATCTATATATTTATATATATATATCAATTATGCAAAGGCAAGAGTAAAACTTAGGTCTGGCTGAGATGCATTTCCTCCCATTAGCTCTCTAGAGCTAAGAACAATATCAGTTTATTCTTTCCTCGAGTACAGCACTCTGACTCCAGCACCCACAGGGAGCAGTTTTGAAAGGGCAACTTGCTGACTCTTATTTTTCTGGAACAGAAATATTTTTCAAGAGGAAAGTGGAGAAACAGGAGCAGTGTCCACTGCCAGCAACAGACATAGTGCTCCGATCTGAGAATTCCGTAAGGATTTTTACTAGCAGATGGGAACGTAAACAGTGATGCTCTCCTGAAGTGTCACGGCAACTGTGGTTACCCTCTTTATGCCCTCAAAAGGTGACCTGACACTGTGTCACTGCCCCCTTGAGCACCAGACTATACTCCATCTATTCCAAAACATCTCTCCAGTCAGAGACCCCACAACATAAAGCCTCAAAGAGTGCTGCTAGTGCTGGAATGACTAGGGGAACTTCTGTGACCAGGAGCTAGCGTCGAGGCAGCTCTGCTCTCTTCATGGGCATCGACCGTGAGCTGGACGGCACAGGACTTGCAGGTTGCCAGAGAACACAGAATCTGGACCAGATTCAGGCCAAAGGAGTCACTGCAAAAGTTAACGTGGCAGCTTCCAGGAAAAGGGAACATATAAATAAACCACAGACAGTGAAAATGAGCCAAAAGGGTCTCTGGGTTCCAACCCACCCGTCCTCCCCCTCCAACCACAACAGCACAGCTGCCCAAGCTCCTTGCTGAAAGGCTGTCACAGTCTCTGGGCCCCTCACAAGAGAGACTAGTGTCTGTGCCCTTCCTTGTCTGCAGGCAGAGTCCTGTCTTTTTTGTGCAGAGCAAAGGCCAGGGAGGGTACGAGCATTTCCAAAGGAGCGTGTACTTTAGACCTCGCTCTCCGTGGAGGGCTTGCGTTGGTGTTTCCAGCCTGTGTCTGGGAGTGAGCCCCGCCGTTCAGGAGTGGCTGCTGCTGTGTTAACACTGCTGCATTCAGACTGTTCTTCCTGAAGCAGCTGCTCAGTTTCAGTGTCATCCAGTGAACCAGAACTAGCCTGGATAGAGACCGTGTCCGTCTTCATGCAAACGTGGTCCCGGAGGATCCCTCCTCGAGAGCTCCGAATTTGCTTAAGGTCATCCCACTCTGAATCATCACTGGATAAAAGGCATATGCCCTCCACAATCTTTATCTTCTCCTTGGTGTAGCTGTGGTCAGGACCAGTCTAAGGAGCAGACAGATGAGTGAAAAACGATACATCTATACAAAAATAAGGCAAAGAGCAAAGCAGAGCTGGCACAAAGAGTGAAGCAGATGAAAGGCTGGACCTCCATGTAAATAGCCACTGGCTCTGACTGTCACAATGGCAAAACCCATTCTAAGTTTCCCCTCAGTTCTTCACCCTCCCCCAGATGAATCCTCCCTGCAAGAGCTCTCATTACAAACTCCAGGAGCCTTCAAATCATAGAAGGGAAACAAGCATGAGGAGGCTCTCCTAATTCAACTATATAAAACCCCTGGCAGCAGGGAGCAAGGACACTGAACCTAAAAAGGAGTTAAACAAAACGTAACCAGCCAGCCAAAAAAAAAAAAAAAAAAAAGAAAAAGGAAGAAAAACCCAACAAAACATGGAAAGCAGAAAGAGCTAGAAGACTTCATGGTAAAAATAGCTAGGGTTAGGGAATTGATATCTGAGTCATTCTAGATTCAGCTCTCAGGAAAGCACAGCTGGAACACCACTGTTGAGTCTGAGCTCCACAGTGATACACGGGAAGCAGATTACAGGGAAACGATGGAAATCATCAGAGGCTAGCATGACCATACTAAGATTAAAGTAAAGAAATCTGCCTCACTTGGCTCACTGACAAGTAAGGAGCATTAGAACATCTGATGTAAACCCTGGGAACAAAGTGGAGTGAGAGGGGAATACATCTGGGCATATGTAAGAACAGCAGAATTAAGTGGTAAGGATGTGGATTTCCAAAGAAATCAGCCTGTCTTATCCTTACTAGGCAAGGCTAAAATTGCAGGAAAGTTTGGGAAATCCATTAGATAGTATATTTGAAAAACAAAGCCAGGGAAAACTCTTCTTTGCATAAGTCTTGTCATGATCCCTGCTAGACGAGCTAAGTAATCTAACAGGCTATCATAAATACTTGTACAGAAATTATTTTTCAGATCTCACATACTGAGTAGTCAAAGCCAAGACCAGAGAAAGTGATCTCAACTTTCTTGGCAGAGAGTAGAACTGATTTAAGGACATAAAAGCCAAGGAAAAAACAAGAAAGAGGAATTAGTATGGGACAGCCACACAACACAGCTTGAGTGAGGGAGGCACGATCAAACACATACGCAGAATAGTGATACCTGACATGAGGATGTGGATGGAAATCAGAAGAGGGAAGATGAAAAACTATCTGAGTGATAAGAAAGCTTCTGAGGAGAAAACAGAGGAGAAACTAAGTGCTGCAAGACGTCATATTAAACCCTATCCATTCTGCCACACACACACAAGGTGGACCTCTGGAGGGCCTTTAAAGTGCCACTTTTATTAAGAGCTCCAGTTCTCTCCCTATCCCACCCCTTCCATGCAGCACACAGCCAGGAGCCAACATTCTCGTTACCAAACTCTTTCTGTCTGCCTAGCTCCCCTGGTGACTGCCCAAAGCAGCCCTGGGGCAACAGTCACCAACCAGGACTGTGCCCAGGGAAGACAATTCACTTTGACTCCTGTACTTCAGCAGTCAACATCCAATGCAAATGAAATATAAGACACTGTGGGAGTGGAGAAAAAGCACAGAGCTAAAGACAGGTCCGATTCACTACAGCTCACTGAGGAGGAAATGCTGCTGCTTGGAGGAGTCTGAGTAATTTACTGAAGCTGTCCTCCAATGTCCTAAAGGGTAAATGCTGACAGAGTTGCAACATTTTCACACGTGAAGGCCTGTAATACTTAACAGCAGCTTGAACTCGTCTTGCATACCCTTAGTAGCAGCCCTTACCTCTTTCTTATAGCACAACTGGTTGTACATTGTTGGTTTGGGAATCGTTTCAATCTTCACCTCCTGGGTAGATGTCCGATACGAAGGATTACTGTAGGTTAGGTTCCCCAGGCCAGCGTCTGTGAACTTGGACTTATTATGCCTAGAGGAAGAGAGCTGTTAGAAAAGAGGAAGAGCCCTACTGCCAGGATCTGAAGTTCCTGAGTGTTCAGTGAATGGAAAGCTCCAGCAATCTTCACTGCCCCTCAAAGAGATGGGGAACACTGGTTTCACCATGCTCTTCAGCTACATGTATACTCTACTCACTAGCTACCAGTGCAGCAAGGCTCTGCCACATAACCACTAAAGCTATACTGGCAATAACTGGAGAAGCTACCTGGCAGAGAGCGCACAGGCCCACACATGTACTGAGATATGAATTACCTCACACCCCCTTCCATAACTCCTAAGCTCGCTGCAGAAAATTTAGCCAATACTGCTTCAAAAATATATGCACACGCCCTACACTTCAAACGAACAGGACTAATCTTGCTAATCATCAAACACTGCTTACAAATGAGAACAAAGGGATTGTCTTTCTTCATTGTCATTTACAAAGTGTTATTCAGGAGGTTTCTGCTCTTAAACAGGCTAGATTTTACTATGGTCCAGGAGAAGGGGAAAAGATCACTTACCTATATATAATGAAAGCAGCAATTAGCAGCAAAATAAACAAGATGCTGAGAAGGCCTCCAATAATGTAGCTAACATGCAGTCCTTCTCCTGAAAGAGAACAGCAAGGGTACATTATACACTTTCCTTAACTTCCACTGGATAATTCTGACTTCAGTAACACAATACAAAAGTACATACAGTAAAATGTCAACACACGGAGTAAGTTTAGCAAAGGGTTTTATTTGACATATGAACAAATCCATTCCTCCCACCCAGTCCCCAGCAAACCAGGAGCATCAAGATCTTTGTAATGGGGCTGGATAAAGATGAGTTAGACCTCCTTGCTAACAGCTTATTCATGCAGTGAGAAACCATTAACCTAACCAACCATCCTCCACTAAACGCAAAGAGGATGGTAAAGAGGGGTAACATTAAAGGTGAAAGCCCAATGGATGAAGTAGGAGATGAGAGAAAACAGCAGCATTCTTCACACCAAAGTGTTGTTTGGAAAAGTCCCCATATAGGCTAATGAATGTGTATGACTGTTATTCATTTTCAGATACATTTTGCTCAGAAAGCATTTGAGGAATTAAGGATCGAGTTTCAGAAGTTTTAGTTTCAAATATTATGTATTGGAACGCTCTGTACACATCTGGAAGAACACCACTGGTGGAGAAGAGCAAAGAAAAGGAACTCACCCACTGTTGCCAGCACTGCCTCATTGGCATGGGTACACAAGCCTCGTATAGCATCTTTGTCGGAGCAGCTGAACGACAGAAGGACACAGTTAGTATCCTGTTACTGAAAGTAATACCAAAAGTATCAAAAGACAAGATAGAACAGGCTAGCACTGAAATCCGTTCCATTTCCAACTCAACAACAGGAGCCCTCCTTTTTCCTCTCTGGTACCCTCCTGCATCCAGAGGAGAGAGGACCTCATATGTATATTTCACTAGATCAGAACATTTTCAGTGTAGGTGCTGAAGCAAAAATCACATTGCTAAAAATCACAGTGCTGAAGCAAAAAAACTTCCTAGATTCAGCAGAGAGATCTTTCTGTCCAATACATTGTATCCAACAAAGCCAAAGTTTTGCCTGGTATATTTACAGCCATATATTACCCAGCAAAATCATTTCCTCAGTTGTTTGGGTCAGGTCTGACGTGTCAGAGTGAACTAAAGGAACAAATTCCTGTCTCTTCTTGAAATTAAGTTCTTAAAATTAGGACTTGAGAAATAAATCAAAGGAGCAACATGGGCTCAGGAGGATTTTAACACTTCATTATGTCTTTATGTCTGTAAAGTCTGGAGCTGGAATAGCCCCTTTTGGCTAAGGAGATGTATATTTGGATGATGACAGCCAGAGAGGGCTTGCATGTTACATCTTGCAGAAACGGTGACTTTCACACCCTAACTCCAACAGAACAAGAGTACTTACTTTCCTTCCACTGCTTCCAGAGATGTGAGAGGTTTGGCTGTTGACGTACCCATTCTGCCGGGTGGTGTCTGACTTCTCTCACTTATTCTGGTTGTTTCTGGACCAGGGGGCACCACACCAGGAACTAGAACGACACAGAAAAATAAAGAGGACCCCAACTTTGTGGGACAGATGAACAAGTCTGGTAAGCTACAGATAATTTCTGAAATGTGATTGCCATCCCAAACCCAGCCTGTCAAGCAGAAAGGACAGAAGAAAGTTCTGCTCGCAGTTGTCTTACTTCCAAGTACAAGGCTTTGCAAATGTTTTTGCACTGGAGAGCTTCAGATGCTCTGGTTGCCATAGACAAATGAATGATCAACACATAAGTGGTGGCAGTAGCTCACATACAGAAGCTACTGCCCAAGTTATGCTCACAAAACTCACCAGTAGAACAGGGCCGCCCATCTGGTTCATCTGGACATGCACAAACAAAGTCAGAAGCCCTGGCAAAGCAGAGGTGAGTGCAGCCTCCATTGTTCACTCCACAAGCATTAGTACCTGGAAGGAACAAGCGATTTTAAAATCTGTTGCAGATGACTAGGTAGGAGCTCAGAGCAACATTTTTTTTTCCTGCTCAGCCAGAGATACTTCCTAGAAATTCAGCAAATTACTATGCTCTGGTACATGCCCTATATCCGACTGCTCAGAAAGTGATGACAATAGCCAGATGTTGGTAAGATTAGGGCACTCTTGAAAGGGTGGCACTGGAAACCAGTAGACAGGAGCCCAGTCAACACAGCTGCACAGACAAAAAACAAGCGCACATTCTGTTTTAATACAATGTCAGATGAATAATACAGAAAGTGACTTTTGCTGACCAAAGCTGTAAGAGAACACAGTCAAGATGTACTTGGCTGAAATGTCGCAGACAGACAAAGAACGTGCCCAGGGATGATACGTTAACAGTTTGCATCCAAGGAAGGATGTCAACCTCACTCGATGTCTATAGTAGGACAGTGGCTCTAGATTTCCTTTTGACTCCAATTAACATTCGCCTGAGAGAAGGCCCTCCTATTTACCTGTTTGTCTTTGAGGGGAAACCACAATGATATCCATTAGCCCCTCAACATTGGCCAGGACTGTCTCTTTGTTCCGTCCGGAGTATTTGTCCACTCTCTGGATAGATTTGGTTTGCCAGTCAGTCCAGTATATCCATCTGTCCTGCTGCTCAGGGAGATAGCAAGAAGTAAAAAAACTCACAGCCATTAGCATGTTTAGCCTCATAGACACAGGATACCCATCAAAAACATGTCCCAGTAGCAGAAGGCCCCAAAGAAAGGCCTTTTCAACCCCTTCTTATCATAAAGAAAATGACTGTCTACACCCCAGAGAAGTTCAGACAAACTTCCTTTGTTAACTCCACAGAAGAGTAAAGTACTACCACCCCATAGCCATTTAGTTTTCCCCCAGACTATAATAATTGCCTGTCCCCAAGCTCCACTGTCCAAATAACACAGCAGGGAGAAAGGTATGTGGGGGTAAATCTTCTTACCTGGGTCAGAGCAAAGGGATGTGACACCTGGCTGACCAACACTTGCCGTAGCTTCCCATTGAGATCACAACTCTCTATGCGATCAAGATGCGCATCCACCCAGTAAATCCTGGAGGAACAGGGAAAAAGGTGAGCTTCCACCAATACAATCCCTCTTTACTTTCTAGACATTTGCTAGCCAAGATGGATTGGACCAATCAAAACACTTCAAGAAACTAAGCTAAGATGGTTAAAGAAAATTCATTATATCCCTTAATTCTATACAGGTGCAAGAAATTGTTTCACTGACCTCCTTGTGTCATAATCCAAGGTCAATCCGTTCGGCCATCCTAGGTCTGTGTTGATCAGGATTTTACGTTCAGAGCCATCCAAGTTTGCCCGTTCAATTTTAGCAATGTGACCCCAATCTGTCCAGAAGAGGTACCTAATGAGATAAGAAACAAATGCAAGAAGAAAAGAACATTTTGTTCAGCCTAATTCAACTAAAACTTTCAGTAAACTGCACTGTTCAGTTTCAGAAAGGCTCATGTGGTCTGTAGTTTGCTTCTCCCAACTATCTGCCCAACCTTCACAATCACTGTCTGCCTGATTTCCTCTGTCACTCAGTCAGTCCCTTGCTGGTATCTACAGATTCACACAGCACATCTGTTCTTCCACACATATCCTCGTCCTCCAATTTGCCTCTGTACAGCCCTTCTCCCTGTCCCACCAATACCCCATACCTACCCCTTCTTGGGAAAGACAGCAATGGCTCGGGGTTCATCCAGGCTGTTATTGATCAGCACTTTCCTGGAGCTGCCATCCAGTCTAGCTACTTCTACAGTATTGCGTCCTGTGTCTGTCCAGTAGAGGTTCCTAGCGACCCAGTCCACTGCCAGGCCATCTGTAGTCTTCAGACCCTGACCAATAACAGTTTCCATGTTGCTGCCATTCAGATCAGACCGCCTGAAAGGAAGTCAGTAACAAATGGCAGTGAGGAATGGGTAGCTCCTGACAGGGATCATACAACAAGATCCCCCCCAACAACAGGATTACTTCATACTGCAGCCTCCCAAATCTCTTTTCTCCCGTAATCTCTAGCAGGTTAAAGACACCCTTAGCATTTACTTCAGCAAAACACATGATGCTGCATGCCACAGACAAGGTGCAAATAGTGGTGTATAGACAGCATCTCATGGTCTCCCCAACTTCCTGGCACACTCCACATAGCTTACTGTGGCACAGACAGCACACACAGCTGGGTGACCTGGGCACTGGCCAAGCAGATCACTGGCACCCACCTGATGACATCAAGGAAAACATCTGTGTAGTAAATCTTGCCATCCACACTGTCATAGTCCAGAGAAATGACGTTGTTCAGCTCGGGGACAGGGATGTGCACATCTGTATGGTCACTGGTGTCCAGTGAGATACGACGGATGGAAGCACGGCTAGAGAAAAGCAGGTAGGTCTCTGGAGAAGAGTCACACGTCTGCTCATCTCGCTTCAGCTGGATGCCAGTGGGGCAGGCACAGGAAAAGCCAGTGGGGTGAGGCAAGCAAAGGTGGGAGCAGCCACCATTACGAAATCCACATTTATTAAAGCCTTTAGAAGTAGAGAAAGCACAGTTTAAGGATCAATGTGGTCCCAGAGAACAAAGCTTTATTTTAAAGTCTACACACATCACACATGCACAACTTGCTAGCAGCTGGGTTCATCCTAACTGTAGCCTTACTGGGAATCTACAGCCCTGCATACAGAGATTGCCTCCCTCCAAAACTAATGGTTGGGCAAGGAGAACAGAAAGGCGCAGAAGTAGTGGGGAGCACAGGAACAAAATCCTGACCTTTATTCCTTGCTGATCATAGTTTTCCCATGGAAAAAGGATCATACAAATGCTGATAGGTTCACAGAACTGCAGCTTAGATTTATTATAGCCGCAAAAAATAATGCTGACTGAAAGATCCCACCCTGTGGGGAAGCAGTGTGACAACGCACCAGAGGCCAGGCTGACAAAGAAGCTTCTGTTTCAAGCTAGCTGCACACAGTGGCAAATAAACAAAGGCATTAGAGAAGCCTGCTGTAAGTGTCTGACATATTAGGGTCATATCTTCAGTTCCGACTTTTTTTCTTTATTGAAAAGCCAGCATACATTTATTAGAAGGGGATAAGCCTTGAAGGTGCAGGGAGTGGAGGGAATGTAACAGGGATATGATGGCTAGAGTTTTGGTTAGCTTCAAGTTATACTGTAAAGTTGTACTGTCAAGAACGATGCTCTACTGTTAGCGACAGAGAAGCTGCACAGAGTTTTCTGTAGAAGTACATACTGGGGAAATTCCACTGAAATGAAGGGACAACACAAAGCAACAACTCACACTGAAGAGCAAGGAGACAAGATGAGGTTGTATAGGATCCCCAAAAGGTAACATAAGGAATCCCACTCTGGCACAGAATGGATGATATATTAAGAGCTGCTAACGAAGCATAGATTTGTAGAGCAAAGTGGCAAGTGGGAAGATGAAGCTTGTGATGGTTGAGCAAAAAATGACTGGAACTTGAAACAAGGTTTCAGCAACTAGCTTAAGATGAATGATTGCCTTTTGGATTTTTTTATGTCCTGGAGACTGTCCATTGCCAGAAGACTCAGGTGAAGTCTAATATTGCATGACTCACTCAGTCTTCCTAAGAAAATGGCTCTGATGTGTGGGATAATGAGGCTGTCAGTGCGATCCAATGAAGGAAATGGGGTGCATGTGGTCAAAAGGCATGCAGTAAAAAATAAATAGCAGACCTATGGAGCAGGATAAACAGGGGAAATTATAAAAAAAAAAATAGTTACATAAGAGGGAAGAAGAAAAGCTGATTCTGGTGCTCTATTTCTATCACTCATGCTTTCTTAAAGGACTCCTTTTCAATGACAGCTCCCAAGGGCTCCCCTAGTCACCACAGTCAGACACCACTCATTTGGGAGCAGCCTAGAAACTCACCCAGGGGCCGTGCCCTGTCGACAGCTTGTATGTCCATGAGGCCAGGCAGGTTTGCCCTCACCAAGATGACATTGGCACCAGTATCCTTGTCAGCCCTGTGAATGCTGCGAGTTTGCCAGTCAGTCCAATAGATGTAAGAGTCCAGCAGAGTGAGGCCATAGGGGTGTTGCACTGGGGACAGCAGGGTGCGGCGGTTAGCGCCATTGAGATCTGCAGCCTCAATACGCTGAAGAAAGAAGCAATCACATCAGCAAAACACTCAACACACTGACCCCTCTTGCTAACAGCGACTACATCGAGTGGGAACCAGAGCCTAAGTGATGTTATTCAAGTCCACCCTCCATATAGCCCAAACTCTCAGAAAAAAAATATGTTCCCCTTGTTCTCTCAACAGCTTGTTCAAGAGCTTCAAAATAGCCTCCAGGATCTACTAAAGACCCAGTGACAAACAACACTAAATAGAAACAGACCTCAGTGTGCGCGTCAGCCCAGAGCAGCTGGGACCCAGCCTTATCCACTGCCAGTCCATTAGGCCAGCCCAGGTTGTTGCTGATCAACACCACGCGTCCTGAGCCATCCATTCCAGAGCGTTCCAGTTTGGCATTCTCACCCCAGTCTGTCCAGTACATATACCTAGAGAAAAGCAGTAAGTGTTATGGAAATAGATGTCAGAAGCTGTGTTCCAACACCTAGATAACACTCTTGACAACACTAACCCCATCTCGTGGTATAAGGCTATTGCCCGTGGGCTGTCCAGATTCTGCCAGACCAAGACTTTCCTCATGGAGCCATCAAGGTTGCCCACTTCAATACGGTTTGTTCCTGTATCTGTCCAATATATCTTCCTGCCAACAGCATCCACAGCCAGCCCATCCGTAGTCAACAGACCTGAGAAAACACTAAGGTGTATCAGTCACTGCTCATCCTCCCAGCTTACTCAGGAACTTCCAATATTGCCTTTTTGCAACTCATCAGGGAGTTGCTTTATGCTTTGCCTGCCCTTCCACCAAAAATTTAAAGATTATTCCACCAGGAGATCAGAGAATCTCTCTTTTCACACTGCACAGAGACAAGAGGCTCCCAGTACAAAATCACTCTTACCTGTGGTGATGATATCTTCAAATTTGGAGCCATCAAGGGCAGCCCGGCTGATCTTCCGCAGTGTGCTGTCTGACCAGTAAACCTTTCCTGGGTGGAAGAAGAGAAATTAAAATAAATCACCAAAATCCTTAACAATCAGACCCAGGTCTCTGACTACCAGCTAGGCCATTCAAGACTGATCTGATTGCACAGGAATAACAGCAGCACAAGACTATTCAGCTAGAGCAATAGAACATTACAAATTCTCTTGTTCAAGTCCTCCCCAAAAGGTGTGAAAGCACTGGCTCTGGCGAGTTCTCTGTTGTTCTAACAGTGACCTACACATAAGGTCAGAGAATATATAATACATTATCAGCTAGTAGTAGAATCCCATGTCTTACTTCTTACAATATCCCAGAGGACAGCAATCATGTCATCTACCTTACTACACAGCAGTAGGTTTACATCAAGCACAGCATCAGATTTCAGTATAAGCCAATTGCCAGAGTCTCAGCTCTACTGCTGTAACAGAATTCAGCAGGAAGAAAGCTTTCTTAAATCCGAAATGGACAGGAACCTCTCTCAATATAGCAGGCAGCTTTTACCACTTAGTTGGGGCTGTCTGCTTTCATATAGGTATTCCTTTCCTGATGTGAAAGGAACATTTGCAGCATATACTAGAAAAAAAACCTACCCAAATTCACAACCTACACCAGTAAAATCTGCACCCAGGTCTTTATTCAGACATTTAGATACTGAAGTCACTTATTGCCTCTCAAACAGGCAGTTTGATACATTATGAAGTTCAGACCTTCACGAGGATCCACTCCAATTGCAATGGTGTTTTTCATGGTGACATTGACTGAGACAACAACATCTGCAAAGTAGGGAATATCCAGAGAGACCATACGGATGTCAGTCCTTCTGGCAAAGATCAGAAAGCTGGTCATTCCTGCAGAGAGTTGAAAACGGACAGGTATCAGTGAGAAACAAGTCCAGCCAACTGCAAGGCCTAATTTACTGAGCATTCTGGAGCCAAAATCCACTTCAGTGGAAGAGGTGAAGTCTGAGACAGATCTCTGCTTATGGCGAGTCGGGGTACAAGAGCTTTAAAGAATCTTTCCACATCACTCAGTATTTCCAAGTTGAAAATGAGTGCACTCATGGTAGAGTTACTTCTGGTACCACGTGGGGAACAGGAATTAGGAGTCAGTATTCCTGTTGTCTAAGTGAATGTACCATGGCCTGAAGCCAAGAGCCTTCCGCAAACCTCAAAAAAAAGGGTCAATAGGAGGAGTGTGTACAGATCTACCAAAGGATATAACACCTTGTAGTTAAAAGTAAGTTAGAGCAAAAGTATGAGGAAAATGTGAAAGCCAGTTTAGTTTGCCAAGTGCAATTTCAAGAAAAAATTTTTCTGCATCAATCCAGTTATTGACAGGTTTCTTCAGTGTTACCCTCTCACAGTGAAAGTACAGGCAGCAAATGGGTTTTTCAAGGGGGGTAAAGCAGGTAAGTGCATGAAGTGAATTTTGTTCCGTAACAAGGTGGGAGCAGAACGTAGTTATCGTCCAGTTACAATGAAGATCCTGCAGAGGGGACTCACCATGAGAGCAGGTCTTGCCATCAGACTGTAGATTGATGCCAGTAGGGCAGGTACAGCTGTAACCTTTTGGAAGAGGTGCCAGAAGGCATAGGTGACTGCAGCCTCCATTGTTAACTTCACATGGTGTACGTACTACAGGAAAGATGACATGAATCCATAAGCCAGTAGAATAAGTACAAACAAGGGGTGGAATAGCTATAGAAATGTATTCTAGAATGCCCTTAAATGTCAAGCCCAGGGTTATTTTCATGCTCTCATATTCCATCCAGACTTAAGGCATTGAGGGCTGACAGACAGGCCAGCTCCTTGCAGGAGAGCTGTTCCACACAGTAGAGCCTGAGCAAGCTCTCAGCTCAGTGTGGCTTCGGGTGAACTCTGTACCTTGTGGCCTGTGCCGGTGGAAAACATGAATATCCATAAGATTCTCCAGATTGTCCTGCAGCGTTTCCCGAGCCTGCCCAGTCCTTCTATCTGCGCTCTGGATGCTTTTGGCCTGCCAGTCTGTCCAGTAGATTCTCTCGCCATAAAGAGTAAGTCCAAAGGGGTGGGGCAGATTGCTCCCAATCAGCACCTGGTCAGATCACCCCCAGCACCCCCCCAAAAAAAAACATTACTAAGACGTCACTAAGGGCTCGCCTTGCCCCCTTCTCTCAACATCATAATATAGAGTCACGGCATGAACAGAGTGATGAGGCAACATGAACCCTCAAACAGAGGCTTCCTCATACACAGTTTGTAACTGAAAGGGAGCTCTTCTCTCTCAGTGAAAGCAGCGTAGCATGTCTTGATTTGGTTATTTCACTTTCAGCTGGAAAGAGAGGCAGGGCCTCTTAGCACTTGGTGCTTTAGGACTTGCACCTCAGGCTCCCAGATTCCCTCCTTAAAGACAACCTCCTTACCTTCCTGTTGCTGCCATCCAGACTGGCATACTCAATGGTCTTCATGCCTGCATCTGCCCAGTACAAGCGTTGTGACTCGTAGTCAATGGCCAAGCCATTAGGCCACGTCAGGTTGGAAGAAATGATCACCAAGCGGTTTGAGGCATCCATACCAGCACGCTCAATTTTTGGGTTGGCTCCCCAGTCAGTCCAGTACATGAACCTGAACACAAGGCCAAGACAGAAGTAAACGCCTGCACTCTTCCACTGCTATTACAGCCAGACAGTGCCTGTAGTGAGACGCAAAAGAGCCTGGTGCCTTCAGAAGCCAGCAGGAAGCAGCATTAGACTAACATTGTACTCGTGTCCAGCCTTGGGTTTCTGTATTGTGCCTAAAATCATACTCAAACTGATATCCTCTTCATTGTCCATGTACTGGCCTTATTAACACATGGAGGAAAAAGTTCAAGGTCTAATAAATAACCAGTTATTTACCAGTCTCCACTTCTAGTCCTTTATACTCTTGCTGAAATGGTCTTCCAGTAATCCACTCAAGGAAAGAATAGCACTCTGCTTTCTATCCATCCAATCCCTAGCTCCACAGTCTTGTAATTCAGAAGCAAAATCCCTAACTAAAACTATTTGTTTTTGTTATTCTACTCAGGTTTGCTTTCTGTGGTGTAGTTGATCCCTCAATATTCCCACTGAGGCAATGCTTTGAAGCCAAGAGATCACTAGCATTACATCTTGCTTAAGATCAGCACTAATCTACCCGAGGAGATCCTTCTGATTCAACTCTGGTTGATAAGCAGAGAGTTTGAATAGAAATTCAACATAGATATGAAACAAACAGAAAAGATCTCACTCACAACATTTCTGTAACAGATCTTTAGTCATTAGGTCCCAAGGATAAACAAATGAAAACAGCAGCCAGCTCCTACAAAAGCTCTACAGCATGACAGGTAGTTACCCCTACTTATCTTATTTGGATATTAGTGGTAGCATCCAAATCAGGTCTCTAATTTCAGACTTCAGCAGGACATAGAACAAAGGCACCAGGGAGAAACACTTGCACAAAACCAAAGCACCTGAACATCTTTAGACACAGAAGAATTGCCATGTCATCCCAGAAGAAAATCTCTCACCCTCCAACAGGGTCCACCACGATATCTCTAGGTCTGTCTAGGTTCTCCCAGATCAGAACAGTCCTCATGGTCCCATCTGTGTTGGAGACCTCTATCCGATCTGTTCCTACAAATATTGAGAGAGAGAATTAAACACACACTTCTAGAATCACAATAGGTAAGGCAAGAAACATCCATATAGCAATGCTTTCTTCCCCTCCCTCCATCTCTCTTCATACCTAGAAGATAGGTAACAAGCGTGGCTCAAAGTATCACCCTCCATTAGATCTCTCATGCCACTTCCATGGCTGTGACTGGTACAGAGTCTTACATCTCTCTGAACTATGACTCTGTGGCAGGGAACAATCTCCAAATCCTACCTGCTGTATCCCAAGATACACTGCTGGAACATATGTGAACACACACAACCAAAAGCTCTGCAACAAGACAACAGTGGGGCTCGATTTCTGCTATAAACCTTTCTACAGAATTAGCACCAGGGACACTGCAAAGAGAATTAAACTAAAGATACCACCTCAGTTCCCTCATGTAGTTTTTTTTTTTTTTCTTCTAGACAGAAACAGACAAATTTTGGGATGAGTCAGAACCACCCATCTGTTATTCAGTTTTCATTACTAATAAGGAAGGCTTAGGCCTACGTAAAGCAGAGGAGCCCAGTACCTGCATCAGTCCAGTATAGTTTGTTGGTAACCCAGTCAATTGCAAGTCCAGCTGGACTTTCCAGGCTGGTGTCCACCACAACCTAAACAAAAAGAAAAATAAAAAAAAACATTAATGTTATTAGACCTTAGAGAAAAAGCACTGGCCCAATGCACTACTCAAACAATGTAACTCTCAATAGGCAAAAGCCCAAGCAGAACAATGCTGTATGAGAGCACTAAGGACTTATTTGAACTTATAAGTCTTACATTTGAAGAAACATCTATTTTTCATGTCCGTTCAAAATACTACTCCAAAACCTTGAACTTTGTTCTCCTCATTAAGGGCACATGCAAGTCCCAAGGACTGTGGCTCTTGTTACAAATGTAGTACATAACTGGAAGAATTAATACTTTTTCCTTTCAGATTTTAGGGCTACAACAGAGGAATTAACCACAGCTAGTAAATCAAAGTGCTTTGTGTCCCACTTCAAGGTCTTCCAGAAAAACAGGAACATATACCAAACTTGTGTATGAAGTGTTAAGTGATCTTAAGGCTCATCCAAGTCAGAACCAGGCAAATTAATGAACATTAAATCCAACATGAACTACAGCTCCTTAGGAAGCCAGTAGATCCCAGCAGATTTAAAACTGATATTCCAGGAGTCTCCTGGCTAGACGGTCTCCACACATAGTTAACACTGTACCTCCTGGCTTGATCCATCCCATTTTGCTCGGCTGATTGAGTCGGTGCTAACGTCCGTCCAGTAGACATAGTCATCCCTGGAGTCCCAGTCCAGAGCCACAGCGCTGCGCACATCAGCGAGAGGGATGACATCATCTGACAGGTCATCTGTGTCAAAGCTGATCCGACGGATGTCCATCCTTCGGGCAAAAAGCAGGAACTTGTCAAGACCTGATCAAAGGTCGAAAGGTCTTCTTTTAATTTCTCTAAGTTCAACAACACAGTGATAGACACAGACAATTCCCTGCTATATCCAAACTTAACCTTACATCATCCATCACTGGCAGGTCACAGCCCAGGATTTTAATGGTAGCAAAAAATATCACTTTATTAGGGATTGGGAGCAGGGGGGAGCATAGCAGTAGAGAGCTGTCTCCTGAGGGTAACCTACGCAATGGGAATAAATTCAACCATGTTCTTCAAAGAATGGCACAGACATCTCTCCAAATCAAATAACTATGCCATCTCTCGAGAATCTAGGACAACAGTTGGCCTGATTCTCCCGTCTGGCTGCAAACTAAGAGAAACTCTGGCAGTCAGCAAAGCTGAATTTTTTGTTCATCACTGACACAGCTATGGAAGCTCTAGGGAAACAGTCAGCTGTGACAGACAGCATGGCACCGATAGCAGCCCTGGATTAACGACTGAAGGACGGAACTTCCCTGCATCCCCACCCATCCAGACTACTGAGGGGAGTGGGAATGCAGAACAGGGGAATGCATCAAGAAGGTGAGGTATTCTCCAGCAGGGCCCATAATACTACTCAGTCCATCCAGCTGCATCCCCCCTTGGAAGCAACTTCTGCTGCTTACTCCCATTGCCAACCCTCTACCACCCAACAAACATCTGGACACACAGGCTGTGGTCCCACCTCACTTACTCTGGGCACAGGCATGGCTGCTGGTCTTGCGGAAGCCCGTGGGGCAGGCACAGGTGTAATCCTTGCTACTCGGCAGGCAGAGATGTGTACAGCCCCCGTTGTTGGCCCCACAACGGTTTCTCCCTGCTCAAGTAGCCAAAGAAAAACAACCACGCATAAAGCAAAGAGTAAAAGAAAAAAGGAAAAATACCAGCCGTGGTACAAAGTCCCACATGGATAACATAACTTGACTTATCTACACAGAAGTTAATTGAGAATAAGACAATAAACTAAAGCACTAACTCCACTTGTAGGGGTTGATCTGACAAAAAAAAAAAAGGCATTTAAATCAATCCACTTGCCAAGCAGATGACAGTAATTTAAAAGAAATAAGGGAGGTGTCGGTCATTACTAGCGCCCACTTATGATTCCTGCACCTCCCTCCTATCCCCTTCTTCCCCCCAGTAGCTCTTACATACACGAACCACAACTTATTTCTCACTGACAAGCATTCACACCCAAGTGTCAGCAGGGGGAGCTGAGGTAACGCTTAGCACCGCGTTATTGCTGCTGGGGGACCTAAACTGAACTGTTGGATGGAGCGGGTGCTGTGGCAGCTCTGGACAGAAGTGGAGGACGTGTCAATGTCCTGGGTTCAGGCTTGCCATCTCCCTGCTTTACAGGGCGGGTGGCAGCAGGTATTCCAGAGGCTCAGACAGGTCTCTACTCCCTCTGCAGTTACCTGCTGGCTGGCGCTGAGGATGCAGTGTGTGGATGTCCATAGGAAAGTGGAGTTTATTTCGGATGATCTCCTGGTTCTTGCCTGTGAATTTGTTGGCACTGTTGATGCTTTTGGTGTGCCAGTCCGTCCAGTACAAACTGTCCTCAAACACGGTGATAGCAAACGGGTGTGGGAGGCCTGTAATGGATGTCCAATAAAGGAATTTAATTATTTTCAACAGGAGTCAGGCTATCAGGGAGACAAGGGAACTCTTACCACCACCCCATATTCATTTCCACAGTCAACCTGCTCAAATCCACCTTACACTAACATGACAGACACTTCCTGTCCATTAATGTCTGGGTAACGGAGCCCATCTCATAGCAGTGACAAAATTCATCCCACAGTGAAAAAACAAGAGACAACAGAATTCACCTACAAGCAGGTGGCTCTGAAACTCAGGTTAGCATTATACTACTCTTCTTCACTGCAGAGAGCATTCCCTGTACCCAGCCCCGTTATTTACCTTGGCTAATAACAGCTTTCCTATTCCGCCCGTCGAGGTCAGCCCTCTCGATGACATGGTGTTTGGCATCCACCCAGTACATCCGATGCCCTGCATAGTCGATGGTCAATCCGTTGGGCCAGAAGAGGTGCGTATCCGCAATGATGCGCCGATTAGAGCCATCCATGTTGGAATACTCGATGCGGGGAGTGTTGCCCCAGTCGGTCCAGTAGATAGTGCTGGATGAGGCAAGGAGAGACGGGTTAGAAAACTAATGTCCCACATAACGCACGCATCATCACCTCCTATCAGGGCAAAACAATATTGATCCTGTGATCTCAAACATGAGACCTGGGGCATAGCCATGGGAGAAGCAATATCCAGCAAGGTAGCAACAAGAACTTTCAAGCTGTTGAAATTTGGAGGCTCCAGAATAGGACTAAGGGTCTGAAAGCCCTCAGCACCACAAGGTTTCCCAAGCTGCTGGTATCAAACAAATGGCTTGAGCCCAAAGGCAGCCTTAGTGACCAAGAATAGAGTTTTTACTCTTCACCCAGAAGCACTTGCAGGGAAGGCTCTCTGAGGTCTCAAGTTCCCACTCACCCCTCCATAGGATGAAGGGCAATCGCTCGGGGCTTCTCCAGGTTCTGCCACAAAAGCACCTTCCTGTGAGTGCCATCCAAATTTGCTACTTCAATTCGAGATGTCCCAGAATCTGTCCAGTATAGTTTGTCGTGGATCCAGTCAATAGCAAGTCCACCTATCTCCAGGGGAGAATTAAGCACAGAGTGAAACCAGGAGCACACTATGCTCGGAAAAATAGTTCCCTTTCCCTCTTAGCCTCAGGGAAGGCCCAACTGAGTCCTCCTGTCTTCTACCCTGTCAGACTAGATGAATTCCAGGGAGACAATGATCTCACACCGATTCCATCCAACCCATCCCCTTGCTCAGGGAGATGCACTCCATTCTGAACTCTGGGTACCCACTTTTCTCCACTCACCCATCCCTATTCTCACACCACAGATAGTGCCCAGGCCTTTGTCTTTTTTGTGGTGACGCACCTGGGCTCTCCAGCCCTGTGGAAACCACTTCTTCCACATTGCTACCGTTCAGATTGGCCCTCATTATGCGATCCAGAGTGACATCAGACCAGAACACCAGCTCCTTGCTGTGGTGGAAGTCAAGGGCAATGGCATTTTCCAAGTTGTTCAGGAGCAGCGTATACTCTGAGCGATGAGGCAACACTTGTCGGATATCAATTCGATTGGCAAAGAGCAGCACTGGCTCTGGCCCTGAGAATAGATGGGAAGACAGCATTAGAGTACTCTGATAGGGTCCTGCCTACCATTCCCTTTGCTCTAAGTCCCAGAACTTAGTTTTGAAATACCAGCAACAAGAAATCAATGCCCAAGCGCAAAACGCCTCAAAGAGCTGTTTCCATAACCACAATACACAGACTTAACTCAAAATCTGGCAGTTTTAAAGCTCTTGGCAAACGTTTATTTATCAAGATGTGATCATTCCAGGTTCCATCTGAGCTCACCTCACCTCAGCCTCTGAAGCCATACCAGTAGGCACGCACTTGGCAGCAAGGTTATAGTTTCCTTCACCTATATCCACCTCCCAGCCATATAAACACACATGCTCTACCACACCTTCTACCACAGCCTACTGTCACAGCAAAACATGACACAGTGAAAGTACGCCTCAGCCAGATATAAAGTCAGTAGATACTTCTGCTGAAAAAAGAATTGAAGTTCTTTATGGATCTCATTAGGGGAATTCCTAATAATATTCCTAATTCCTGTAATGGAACTCTTAATTCCTCATCTCCTACATTAGGGGAGCTGAGAAGTTCTCCAAATGTATATATGCCCTTAAAAACAGATGTCCATAGAGCAGCCACTCACAGCATTCAGAACTTGTGACCAGTATCAAAGGTTAAGCCAGAGCAAGGACATGTGATGCAACTTCACTGACAAGGAAGGACTGAGACGCTTCCTAAACAGAGACACAGGATACTGGTTTTGTCCCAGGGTCTGGGTCACCAGGAATGACAAGAAACTAGGAAAAGCAGACAAGGGCTGTAGTACTGGCAAGGAAAGGAAATAGTGAAATACCTCTCCATAGTCAAAATCACAAAGTTTACACACGTTTTCACTGACAACCTAAGCATATCTAATATAAATCCAGGTACTTCCTTGTGTCACACATTGGCTCAGTGAACAGCATAATGCTGCCAACCACGCATTAGAGACAAAGTTACGAGAACAACATGTATGTATCAACACATGCACCAGAGTAAAGTTGAATTCCTCTTTACCTAGAGCTTTGCAGCTACGTTTGTCAGGTCGCAGCTCATAGCCTTGCTCACACCAGCACTGGAAGCCTCCTTCACTGTTGGTACAGCCTTGGCTGCAGTAACCTTCCTCAGCACATTCATTCACATCTGCATGTTACAGACAAAGGGAGAAAATTACCATTATATCAACAAGTCAGGCAACCTCACTGACAGGTTGCTTCTGCTTTCATGCTCTGATTTGCAACCTATCGTGGCCATCAACTCCAAACACATCAAAGCAGCAGGGAGGAGGCTACTGCTCCAAAAACCCACCTTGGCATGATCGTCCATCTTCCAGGAGCCTGTAACCTGTATGGCAGGTGCACTGCACCATCCCTCGTGCCATCTGGCACTTCTGAGCACAGCCACCGTTGTTGACATTACAGTTCTCCTCCCCTGTTCGTGGACCTGCAAAAGCAATGCATGAAGATAACTGTGCTGAAACCACAAGGCAGCTGCTTGTGTCCTCAGCAGTTAGGCAGCAGCCACACTTCAGAACAGGGTAAGCAACATGGGGAGGACAGAGACTGTGCTGGAAGCTGCCTCTTTGCAGTTAGAACGCTCCCCTGCAGGCCACAACCAATGGGTATCAGCCCTTCCCAAGATCTGGACAATGAAGCTCAGAATAATATGGCTTGGGATTCACCATCTCTGCAGACAAACTTTAATACCTGAAAGCATAATCTTCTCCCCATTATTCCTTCTCCACATTATGCAATTGGCAAAATCACAAAGGCCATTTTCCTCAGTCTTCAACCCACACACTCTCCCATTAACACAATCCAGACTTTCTTCCTTACACACATCCTTCAGAAACACCAGATCGACTCCCACACACAGTGCCTCCATTTATATTTAAGACTTGTCTTGGAGTCTGTTATTGACTTACGGCAGTTTTGATGCGGGCTCTCATCACTACCATCTCCACAATCATTTGCTCCATTGCACAGCTTCCTCTGTCCAATACAACGCCCGTTCCCACACAGGAACTGGTCTGGGGCACACTGAGGTGTCCCTGCAATAAGAAGGAGAAAGTAAGCACCAGAGCTTACTGATTCAACAACAGTCATGGTGGAGAAAAGGACACAGAACACTTTCTAAGATTTGTTACAATCTTTACATATGAGCACAAATCCATTACTTCCTCTTTCCTTGAATTCAGCTCATCTTCCACTCCTTACTGCTCCAAATATCTTCATGGTGATTCAGAGGCCTGTGAGCTCTCCTCCAGACTGAGTCCAATGCTGCTATATTGGGAAGCTCCGCTATTTAGTTGCTCTCAGAATGACTTCAAGGTCCTGGCTTAATTCCCTTTGGTTCCAGATTCCACAACCCTCCTCAGCATGTGTCAGAGCGGAGTCAGTTCTTCACTTTAATCATCTGAGATGCCACCCCAGCATGGCTATGGATCTTAAGCCTGCCTAGGAATGAGCGTCTTGTCCAGCCCTAACTGCACTGTGACGGACTTGGAATGAGATTTACATGCATCACTGAAATCTGAGCTCAGGCAACAGGATTTCACACATGAGCTACACACTTCAACTGCTGTTGGCAGGAAGGCTCTACAAAATTCTTGTAAGTAAAGTAATGCTATTTGTAGGGACTCTGCCAATCTAATTGTGTCTTTGTCAATAACTGCACTGTCCTGTTGCCTCTTATTTCTTGTACCTCTCAAGCTGACTTTGTCAGTGGTTTCCAAACCATCACCCTCTGATAATCCTAGGAGTACAACAGGACAATACAGTTATCAGCAAACAAACAATTAGATTGGCAGACTGCCTGCAAGCAGCATGGAAAAGGGTAGTTGTGAGATTATCAAGTACAAATAAGAACTAACAGACACACCAACCGGGAACATAAAAACAAATCACATACAGATTCACTTCTCAGAGAAGAGAAATACTTTTTAAAAAGGATTCCAAAACTTGGACTGCATTTGTCATAATGAAGACAAAGATTCTTACATCAGTTGTTCTAGTGTTCTAGGAATTTTTTCCCTATAGCCAATAAAAATATAAATCCAAGAAGTGACACAGGTTTTTAACTCTTGCTAAAGACATTAAGACAGTGCACTATTTCTCATCAGATGAGCCAGTACATGTTCTGCTGGGACTAGAACCCCTCAGTTAATTTTTACCTGATGACTATCACTGTAGACCTAATGCAGAACTGCACAATCAACCTTATGGTGACAACAGTTGTACTCTACCATCTTGGGTTTGATTTGGAGTGGGGAGCTTGAAGTTCAGTGGCTCTGGAAGTTTGATTTGGCTTCTGTGCTGCAACAGTTCTTTCAGTGTTTGTTTAAATATCTTGGTTATCAAGATAAGGCAAGGGGTTTACCGGTTTGTCTAAGAACAATTGCTTTTTCCAGGATCACCACCACCTCCTGCACACTGCTACTCATGCCAACTGACTTATCTAGAGCAACAGCTCCAGGACCTCTGAGCTCATCTATCCTTGTACAACAAATACTGCGCCCTCCTCAGCAGGCCCAAACAAGGGCTGCAGTTTTAGAAATCCTTTTTGTCACCTCTAAACGCAATTTTTGAAATACTCTGATCTAAATAGGTCAGTATACACAGTTGGGCTCTTCTCACTGTGACAAATTCACAGACCAGTATATACTATTCCTCTACAAGGGCTACAAACAACCTGAAAGATTTAAGAAAAATAGAAAATTCTAGTTATTTCCTGAATCTTACCATAATACCAGGGCCTGCTAAAACCCTCTTCTTTTCCATATCCATCATATAGAAGAATGGCTATAGGGGAAATGGTTACTAGAAAGAAAATGTCTAAGGCAGGGTGGGGCTGGTACACTTAACCCTCTAAAACAAAGGCTTTATTCTTCACTTTTACAAAATGCCCTTTTTGATTCTACTTCCTGTTAAAATTGCTTGGCAGCTTCATAAGGCAACATGAAAGCTACCCAGAATTACCTAGAAGGCATGAGCTAGACTCAGTCCGTTTGACAAAAGTAGGAACTTTGAACTTTATTAATGCTTCCAGGTTTGAATGGAAGTGTCTCAGAGCTTTGTTGTAATTCACAGAGTATGGGCAGGATAGGAAGATAAAAGGATCTGATACCTGACCAGAAAACACCACTACTTAGGTTAGTTTAAGCACACAGACCTGCACGTGTTTGCAAGTGTAGAAGACAGTTTACAGATCTCATACTCTGGGAAGCACAGTAAGTTGAGGCTGAACTCAAACTATCCAAAAGAGACCTCTCTACCTATTCCTCCAGGATGGAAATGTTAGCTACAAGCACCAAGGCAGCAGGCCAAACCTGTATTCTCACAGTTCTCCTCATCACTGTTGTCAGAGCAGTCATCTTCCCCATCACAGCGCCAGGAGAGACGGACACAGCGCCCTGATTTACAGCGGAACTGG
The DNA here is from genome assembly GCF_013377495.2 of Cygnus atratus. Lineage (NCBI taxonomy): Eukaryota > Metazoa > Chordata > Aves > Anseriformes > Anatidae > Cygnus > Cygnus atratus. The sequence goes on from NC_066366.1 coordinate 33,803,579, forward strand.
TCAGCTGTGCACATAGATGTAGCTGAGGACCGAAAAAAAAAAAATTAGGTGAGCAACAAGGATCAAAAGAGACCTGTTTCAAAAAGGTAACACTCCCACATATTCTCTTGCATCCACAGAAACAGAATGCTCCCACCAGTCCCCAGCACTCACTGCAATTCCTCTCATCTGACTGGTCATCGCAGTCGGAATCTCCATCACACCTCCAGCCAGCATTAATGCACAAGCCACTGTTGCACATGAACTCCCCAGAGCGACATGGCTGGTGAGATGCTGTCGAAAGGTTAAATAAATAAATAAATAAACAGCAAACTCAGACCTATGGAACATCCCAGAAATCTCTCAATGCCACATTTATGCTCCGCTGTAGTGGAACTTGGTACTGAACAGATCCCTTCTGGAAACTGCCTTAATTCCTGCATGCAGAAATGTGCTGACTACACAGTGACCCCCATGACTACTCTCACTGTCTTGAGTTAAAAAATTAATAATCAAAGAATCAGCTTATGTGTGACAAATCAGATAGCTGTCTCTCCAGCCAATGCAAAATCCATTTAGGATTGCAGGTCAGAAGCTTGGACCAGTATACCACCCTGCACTAACTTACAGCAGTCAGATTCATCAGACCAGTCCCCACAGTCATCATCGCCATCACAGTGGTAGATGTCCAAGATGCAACGTCCATACGCACACTGGAACTCCTCCAAGCTGCAGGTGGCAGCTGGAACATCTGATGCTAATGAGGAAATCAAACAAAAAATGCCTAAGGTAAAAGGGCACAAGCCAGTTTAAATAAACCTTTCTCCATCTAATAATGCACTAGCAAATATTCAATGGAAAATTGTTGGAAATTACTAGCCATTGCTGCATATCTTTGCATGATCTGTATTGCTGAGAAGAACTTGAATGCTGTTTGTGCTTCACTGAGGGGCAGTTTAAAGCTATATACAAATGAAACTGTGCAGTCGACTCACTTTAAAAAAACCCAAAGGGGTTGATGAGAAAGCAACAAAAAGGATCCAAGAGTGTCACCTTCCCTCTTATGCTCAAGATACTATCTATGTCTCAGTGCCCTCTATAAAGGTTTGCAATGTTTATTAAACCTTTGAAAGTCAGGTATAAAAACAAAGCTACATTTTGGGGTAACTCTATATTAAAGACTGAGGCACATCAGAACGCAAGGTTAAAATATGGCGTGATTCCTTTAAAATTTTAACACAAATAAACACTTGAAGACCAAAGGAAGCAAGCAGTGAGGTGCCCGCTTCTGCACCTGACCTTTGAATTTTCCCCCCTCCCTTTCCTCTCAAGCTTTTGCCAAAACAAACTGTGCCTTATCAGTTAGGAGCACTGGCAGACAGATGACCCTAGGCAGAGCCCAACAAACTTGCAGTCAAGGATTTGCCCACTGTTCTCTGTTCAGCAGTACACTATGTGGGAAGCGATGAAAAATCTAAGTCCCACACAACAGAATCTGACACCTCTTCTCATACTGTCCGGAGAATGAACTGCATGTTTCAGGCACATGAGTCTTTCAACTGAGGAGGTCAGAAAACAAATACACCAAGCAAAAGGGAAAACAAAGGCTGGCAATCAGGGACCTGAACTACGCCTGCCTATCCAACCTCAAGTAGTGGCAGAGCCTGCAGGCATGCAGTAAGATCTCCAGTTCAGCCAGTATCCAGTGGCTAGTTACTAACGTGTGTGTTAACCTGTGCCTCACCAAAGGAATCTGAAAGTAGTGTTTGGGCCTCCCTGAGGAGAAAACGAAGTTGATGACTTAAATTCTCATGTAGCACAATTCAATTATACATCCCATCCCACAAAAAAAAAAAAAAAAAAAGCTTAGTCCCACATTGTCTTAGATGAACAATGAACAGGACTGGATACAAGAAAAAGTTGACAGCCACACTGAGGAAGATAAGAGAAAGGGAGGCAGCCAAAGTGAGCTTCTTAGTGAAGTCCCCTACCTAAAATGCCTCATAGAAAACTGCCAGCCACAATTTGAGAAGCATTTCAACTCAGAGGAGTAGGGGCATGAATTCAGGTTGCCCTTCTACCTCCATAGCAGGCAAGGTTGAAACATCTTTCCTCACTTCCCCAGAGCCTATTCATGGCCTGCATGGAGCAACAGGCAAGGGAATGAGAAAGGAGAGAGGGGTAAAGGCGAGGGAAAGAGGCTAGCTTCCTCTTAGAGCCTTTTCCCAGCTTAGAAATGTTTGCAGCCCCTGGCTTGCTGCCAGCTCTCATTATCTGGAGAGATAAAAGACAACTCCCCCATGCATCCACTCCCCTGCCCTTCAGGAGCTGGCGGCCCTGATCCCCCCCTCCTAGAGCTTTTTGAAGTTTCTTGCTATCTAGAACAAATTCTGCAAAATGCCTTTGAAAGCAGGGTGGGGGAAGGGACCGCTGAAACTTCCACAGACACTAAATGCACTCAGAGACATGGCAGAGAGCAGCGGGGGTTAGGAAGGGACATAATAGACTCCTGTTCCACTTGCCACAAGCCCATGATGGTGGAGGAGAAAACTGCTGTGGGTTCTCACACCCCCACCGTCCCCCATCTCCATCAGTCAAATCAGCTTCCACCTAATTCATCCTATCAGCCCTTATCTGACAAGGTCCTGAGTAAAGCATCTGAGTGAAGAGGGGTTGGGCAGGCAGGCAGCCCTTGCAGCATGCCAGCTGGGAACATGCAGTCCCTTAGGATGCTGTCAGCGGGCAAAGTCCCCCCAAGAAATTTCAGGCAGGAATCAGACAAGAGAATAAAGGAGAGAGCAGTTTTCTCCCCTTTTTCCCTGCCCTCCAGCTCCTACACTTTTATATAGAGCTCTGTTCACTAAAGCATAAACCCCCTGCTCCGAGTCAAGATCTTATAGCCATGGGAAGCAACAGAGAAGCAGTCAGGAACAGATTAAGTATTTCTGTGAGGTAACACAACAGGCATACCATCCTCCTCTCATGCCCTCTGGGGTAGACAACGGAAGGCAGCATAGCTGCCAGTACAGGCAGGACTAACTCGTTTCTGATCTCTGCTGCAGAAAACGTGCCAAACCCCAAGACAGGAGCAGGTCCAAAAGGCTATTTCCTGTGGTTACAAAGCAAGGAGAGCACTTACGGCAATTCTCTTCATCAGAACCATCCTTGCAGTCTGTGTCACCATCACAGAACCAGTGCTCAGCTATGCAGCTGCCATCACTGCAACGAAACTCCTTCTCCGAGCACTTTCTCATATCTGCAAAGATAGTAATACAAACAAAGCCTTGTCTTTTCTCAGAGTACCCAGGAAACAACCATACAATGCTCCTGAAGCTCCTAGGGCACTGACAAACAAGACCTCTCATTAAACCACACATTTCCATGTCATGCCGTGCCAGGACAAAACCATCAGTGCTCATTTAGCAGACACAGAGCACAGGATTTGAAAGGAATCCATGGGACTTCACAATCGCATGTCAAGGAATAACAAGCCTCAAGTGATTTTTGCCTGGCAAATAAGCCACACAACCTGAGATCCCAGCCAGCCATGGGAACACAATATCCCACAAGCCCAGCCCAGATAAGCCAGCTGCGAGCCCTTGCCACACTAAGAGGACCCTAAAGCTGCACAGGTGGGAGTCTGCGCGATGCCTTTTCAAGCCCCAGCGGGGCAGGCAGCCATCACTGTCATTCATAATGTTGGCAGGGCCACTACTCACCACACTGCTCATCGCTGTTGTCTCCACAGTCGTTATCTCCATCACAGTGCCATAGGCTGCGGATGCAATATCCATTCTGACATGAGAACTCATCTTCCTCACACTCCCGTGGAGCTGCAGGGACACGACAGAGAATAAAGTGAAGACAAGGCAATAAGATTAACCTTAGCAAACGCCAAACCTGTGGCAGGTCACAGATCAAGCATCCTCCTCCTCCAGGGATACCACTATATTGGAGAGTTCATTTCCCTTATCTTAACAACATCAGGATGGCCACTGTGATATTCCGAGTCTCTCTCTTCCACTCCAACCGCAAGTTGCTAGCACAGTGGGCTCTAAAACCTGAGAACATGGATTGGAGGAAGGACCTGGAACAGAATAATGGAGCCACGCACCCTGTGCTGGCATTCTTGCATAGCTCCAAGTCTGGTTCAAGTGAACCCCACAAAAAAAAGAGGCAACACAGGCCTCTTTTTTAAAGCAATTAATATGGTCTATCATTACCTAACAAATACTTTGTCAGAATTGTACCTCCACCTTTTTTTCCCACAATACCAAAGCTACCTTCAAAGGAAAGGATATGTTCATTGAAAAGGGAGAGAGAAAATTTCAGCTTCCTCTTCCAAACTCTCCAGTATTTGCAGCCTCATTCCACTCTTTGCCAGTCTTCTACAAAAGCTTGTCTGCAGGCCAGTGAGGAAAGAAAAAGGGACTGCAAAATTAGCACCTGAAGACCTTAATCCAACCGAAACCCTCCTATGGTTAAGTGCTAGTCTGGACAACTCCCTAGGAGTCTCTTATTCTCAGAACCATGCCTTTTTCCTTTCATTAGTCTCCAAAACTTTTGATCACACCCTTCTCTACTGTTGTCTTAAATATGAGGGCATTCCAACCTTTTCTGAAAAACAGAAGACCAAATAGACCCAGACCTACATACCTTCTCTTTTATGAAAAGCTTTGAAAAGGGACTGGAAAACCAACCTTAGTCCTCTCATCCAGAGCATCACAAGGATGTCAAATCCCCAGACCCTGCTTCCCAGTCCTCTGCCCAGAAGGCAAAGATCAGGGCAATGCTGATCAAAAAGTGAATTCATTAGCATGCAAGCATTGCATAAATGGCTAAAATGACATGGAATATTTTACAGCCAAGAGATTTATTTTTCTGGTTCCTCCATCAGAGCCACTCTGGAGCACTGCGCACACAACTTCTGTAGAATTCAAGGACTGCAGAGTGATGCTTATTGAGCAGCTGCAATCATCTCAAACAGGAGCACAAAACTTTGCTCCTAACTGCAGCGTGATGCCAGCCCTAGCAACCAGCACAGTTTTGCAGTTTCAGAGAATCTGAAGCTCAAGGGCTATGCAATGTGCTGGCTCCCTGGCACATGCTGCCAAGTACAGTCTGGATGATCTGTTGTGAAGAAGGAAAGTTGCATCCCTGACCACCTTTTGCTAACAGAAGCCTACCACAAGTAAACCTCGTCCTCAACACGAAGTGCAAAGGAGGGGGCTGAGCTGCAAGGGCTCAGGCAAAATTCACTCAATTTTAGTAAGCTGTAGCAGCACAACAGCAGTGCTCACAGCTAGCAGCCTGCCATGGCAGCTCTTCTGAAGATGGCCACCTCATACGGCAGCAGTCAGTCAGCTTTCAGGGTAACTGGTCTCTGTGTGGGGAGCATAACTACAGCACCTTCCTCTCTTCAGGAAGCTCAGTTTAAAGGGAGAGGATGCTGGGGACAACCCAGCACAGCAGAAAAGTCAGACAGTGGAACCTGAGGCCACAGGAAGTCAGCCAGACAGGCAGTTCAGTTGGATTTGGCAGGGGTTAGGCGTTTCCACGAACAGGGGAGGACATGAAGCGCTCAGCTCAGGGAAGTGCTTCATGGGACATTAACTAGCAAAGCTGCAGGGCATAAGCTGTTCTCCAGCTGGACAGAGAAGCACCCCCTCCCCCAGGACACGTATCTGAACAGCAAGCCAGGTGCCAATGCGGGGGGGCTACAGACATCAGGTACACATCTCTGTCAGAGGCAGGATATAGCTTATTGCAAGCCAAAGGTCTGCCTCAGTGGATAAACTCTTAAAATCCTGTAACAGAGTGGGCTAACCTTCCCCACCCATGGCAGTCAGGCACAGCACCACCCCCTCCCCTCCGAGAGGTGACTTACGGCAGTCCTGTTCATCAGAATCATCCTCGCAGTCGTTGTCTCCATCGCAGACCCATGACCGGCGGATGCACTTCCCGTTGTCGCAGTGGAAGTCCAAGGGGGAGCAAGTGGGCAGCACTACAAGAGCAAAGAAACACCTCAGTATGGAGCTACAGCCGGCTTCCTTCCTGAAAAAGAAGTTCCTTCCCTCCTGATGGGAGAAGGCTACACCTCTTAGAAACAAAAGACATGAAATTTCAAGTCACAAGGAAGAGATGTGCCTCCGAGGGGTGGGGGGGGCAGGATAGGTCTGCAGCTTGTCAGCCTTTCCTCCCCAGAGGAGCACTGACCTTTCCACAATAGAGTAGCCATCACAATTTCCCACCGAGTTCCTTTTTTCTCTTTCATCCCTAAGCCTGCTATCATCCCATAATGGCACTTGTTTCATAACAAGGAAAATTACAATATCAACATTTTCCTGCATGCTTCCCAGTGCAGTCCATCCTGTTTCAATTACACAGTGAGTTCTTTAGGATAAAAACCATCAGAAACAATGGTTTGGGGAACAGGGTTTTGCAAGGCACATGCCACAAGAAAAAACACATGAAAAGCGTGTTTCAGCCTGGGGACTCCGCCAGCTTTTTTTGTTTAAAGAACCTGCGAGGAGAAGCTTAGAGGCAGGAACGCATTGCTGAGGATAAATTCACTGTGCCTCGGGTACGGGCAATAGAATTCAAACCCTTCTAAAGGTCTCCAGAAGGGACCGAGGGAGAGGGTATATGGGACACTTGTCTACACGGGACTCTGCTGGCAATGGAGTGGAACCACAGATCCACAGCATTCAAGGAGGCCCAGAGCCACAAAGCTGGAATTCAAGGGGGAGCATCAGCTCTGTCCTGCCCCCACAGATGAGAGAAACCCTCAACCCTGGGGAGGTTCATGCTTTTAAGTGCTGCCAGCTGTGGCGGGGAAGGGGCTGCACAAGACACCGCTCCTGACAGGTGTGGTGTTCTCCAAAGAGCAACGTTAGCTCAGCGACGTGAAGGGGAGCGGGCCGCAGAGGCTAGTGCCTGAAACCCTTTCATCCCAGCCCAGCTTGCCGACAGCATCTCCCATCTGTCACCAGGGGGGTCAGCCCTCCTCTGCTCTGCCTCTACTTCTTCCCCTGCCAACACTGTCCCGGGGGTGGGGGCGCAAAGGGGGGCGGGAGGCTTAAAAGAAGGTGAAGACAGCAGCCACGCACACAAGGAGGAGGATTTAATACGGAGAAGAAATAGCCACATTTTCGGCTTTCCCAGCCCTCCATTTCCACATAGGCCAGGACTGCTGCCGGTGCCCTGTGGAAGCAGTATGGATTACACTGCACGGAATCGTTCACAGCTCTTTATAGCACGTCCCCCAACATTTCATACCGAGTGCCTGGCCTAAAAGCCTCCCACCCCTAAGAATACACCACTGCAGTTAAATTCAGACTGGCTGTTAGAGACGTCTTTTGGTAACCACAGACGTGGATCACCTTAGCCACTCCTGTAGCAAGGCAGGCAAAGGCATCTCTGTATTTGACAGGACATCACTGCTGAACACCACGCTTGATGACAAAATACAGAATGTGGCACCAGCCGTCAGGAAAAGGTTCTTCCTATCACATCTAGGATGTCTCGGTGTAGGTATTTGTCCAGATCACACTCAGCCACTTCCAGGCCTCAGAGCGGTACGAAGGAGAGGGAGGCATACAGATCTGTATCGTCGCCCTCGCAGCTTGACAGCACCCTGGTCGTCCCGTGGCTGACCCACTTCCTTACACGGTGCTTTCTCTGAGCAGCCCTGTGCTGCTGCATCAAAGCGAAGGAGGAGAGCCTCCTTCTTCCCCAGGGCAGATAAAAAGGGGAAAGAAATCCAAACTCCGTTTCCAATCAAAGCCAAGACAGATATTTGGATTCAGAGAGTCAGCCCCACAGATCAGCCCTCTCTCCCCCAAGTGCAGCTCCCATACATACTTCACATGCTGAGCAAACCTTCCCTGGCCTCAGCTGCAGTTTCAGGACTAAGACCATCCCCCCAGCATATGCTTTTCTGTCTGCTCTGCCCAGTCCCAGCGTGACTAATCACCAAAGGACTGCACAGGAGCCGCCTGGAAGGGAATTTGCATGCTGACTCTCCAGGGGAGAATTCTTCAGGCTCCCAGAGGGTTAGGCCATTAGCACTGGTTCAGAGCTGATACCATTATCCCATTGAACTGCTGCATCCCTTCATGAGGTAACAACACAAAATGAAATTCCACCCCTACAGGGAGCAGTTCAGCCAATTTCATACTCTCCCTTAAATATAAAAATTGAGCTTCAACCACAGGGGAGGGGGAGCAGGAGCAGGGGAAAGAGAGCAAAACACAAGCTGCCACATACAAAGGAGGACCTAATTCCCACCCTAGCAGACAGCAAGTATGTGCCAGCCCAGACAACACCAGGGGGGAGATAAATCCCCTTCTACAGGAGCTCTCCTTTAAAGGAGGAAGGAAAATGGAAAGAAAAAAAAAGAAAAAACACTTAAGACAAAAAAAATAATGAATGAAGGCTGATGTTTCATAAAGCTTAGGAACCACCAATGGGATCGGGCCAGGGATCTGTGTAAATTCATAACCTGAATCTAATAATGTTCAGAAACAGATGTTTCAAAGGCAAACGCAGGAGATTCCAGGAGCAGCTTTCACGCAGGGGCTGTCTCTCCCTAACCCTTCTTCCCAGCCCTGCTCCTCCCAGCCCACGATCCCTTCTCCCCTTTAAAAAGCAAACTGTCCTCACTGAAACATTCCTGCATGTCCTCCTGTTAGTTCTACACACGTCAGCTTCAGCTCCACTGTACAGCCCTTTGTTCTGAGGCTATTATTGTTCAGCCCTTCTGTTAGTCATTTATTTCTTCATATTTTGAGTTGTTTTCCTATGGAGTTAAAGCTGAGGGCATATCATTAGCCCAGAGTTAATGCGTAGTGCTGTTGTAAGTATATTCAAAAAAATGGTTTCAAAATTCAGAAGTTAAGAGTAAATTTAAAAGTTACGGTGTCACACTTAGGAAAACACAGTGCAGATATTCAAACAACCTCCACTATATTTTCTTCTGCCATCGTGGAATAGCTATACAATTTGCTAAGCGATTTTACTGCTTTAACTAACTTTAAAAGCCATGCCTCCATCTTCTTCCTCCCTTAATTAGAAGGGAACATGGCTACACATGTGAAACATCAAGGATTCCTTCCATTGCCAGAGAGGGAGAAAGACTGGATTATCAAGCTGAATTAGCAGCCAGAAACCCGGAAACAGAACACCTATATTTTCTTCCCAGCTTTGATAGTAATTATTGCATGACTGTAGGACAGCTCTAGCACGTCAGCCCCACTTCTGGCGGTGGTAAAGTTAAGGACACTTCCTAAGATAGCTGCAAGGCCTTCATAGGCACTGCTTCCACTGATGAGAAAATGTTAGATTGCACTAACATGGTTTTACCACTACTCAGAGCAGGATTAGGTACTGCAACAGTAAACACAACTAAGCCTCAACCCCCCCTTCCCTATTCAATTCTCTCCACATCCGTGCAAAGCAGCAGTATTTTTCTTGAAAGAAATAAGCAAAGGCAAGTCCTGGGATGGAACTGAAGACAGACAAACGCCCACAAAGATAGGAACTAACCTGCTTCCCCAAGCAGAGGGAACAAGCACAAGGAAAGGGAGCCGTCGGGAAGAGCTAAGCGGGCCAGCGACAGCCTAAGAGAGCACATCTGTCAACTTGCGGTGAGCAACACAAAAAGGCCTTTGAACTTCCAACCATTTCCCTGAGCTCATCCCTCTGCATGGTCACACTGGACATCATCCAAAGTTTCAGCAAAGCTAGGTCTATCGTAGGCCTGCTATTCCTCCCCCTCTCCCAACTCGTATTACACAGGGCGCTCTTTTATGGCCAAGCCGAAGGGGAGGGGGAAGAGCAGGGGGAAAGGGACGTTTATAAGGTGAAACGCAGCCTCAATCACGTCCCACTGGCCTTTGAACACTTTATCCCTGTTGCCTGCAGTGCCCAGGTTGCTTTGTGCCCAAGGACAGTAAGTGACTGGTGCTCTGATCGGGATCACGGCAGGCTGAACAATACAGTTTGATTAGACAAACTCTCAGTCATATGAAGAATGAGGAGTTAGTTTAAATATTAATTACAAAACGTTCATACTACCAGTAGCCTGCCCCCCAGCTGTACTCGCATAGCTACATATCTGTATGCACACAGACCTGGTTGCTGAGCTCTGCATCAAGCGGACCATAAGTCCAGAAATGTCCATTAGCCTGCTCTTGGGGAAAAAAGGAGACACTACATTTCACCAACCATTTTTTGGAAAGACTAGTTCCAGAATAACAGAAAACATTTTCAACAGCGCTGCCAAACTGTATTTAAGCACTTTGCTGGTCAAAAATACAAAAGAAAAGAGAAGAAAAAAAGAGTATCAACACCCAATCTTCCACAACCCTTCAATCAAAAGGGCTATGCCTGAGGGGCACTGCGTTAATTGTGATGCCCTTTGATGCCTTTTAAAGGAAAAGCACATTTACCAAGCCCAATAAAATAATGAAGCATGAAGTAAACCTTACTCACAAGAAATACCAGATATGGAAGTGGTGTCTTTTCAACAGAAACCATAAACTGAGTTTAGCCAAACCAGAGGTTTAGAAGCAAAGCTTCACCTAAGGTCTTGCATCTGAGCTTCAGACTGGTGATTATGGAGAAGGCAGAGGGAAGACTATTCTTCTAAAAAAAGTTTCCATCAGTTTCAGTAAAAGGCCTGGGATATTTTTATCCTCACATCATCACAAAATACATTTGTGTGGGACTTGTAGGTGTAGTAGCTCTGCTGTTTCTGGCAACAAAGAAACATCTACTGTACTTGAATGTGTTGTAGCTCAACAGGAATTACCTGAAGTTCCCAAATGAGACGGAAACAGAATGCTACTTTCAGTAAGCTTTAAGGTAAAAGAAGTAAATTATTTTTCAGGCTCTTTAAACCAAATAGCATTGTACAACAGCACATGCAGCTAGGCAAGCACGTCTGCGTCCCAAGGAGCTACACATTTACAAGCTGAGGAGGTACAATACAGATGCTAAATTCAGAGTAAAATGGCTCTGTTGGGGGATGGTTAGGACAGGATTTGGCGTATCTTATGAGAAACAGAACTATTTATCAATCCTCAGGCCAAGTTTACTCAGTTGTCCTTTCACCCTTGCCACAGGAAGTAAGACTCATTCACACCACACTGGACTTCAAAGTACTTGTAGAAGGGCAGAATGAAAACCATTCCTCTTCTCGCACGCAGCTTTCGTTAGGGACAGTCCAAAGTAGTCTCTGTTGGCACAAGACAGGAAGGCAGCTGAGCTACTCTGGGCATGTATAGCAAAGGCTTCCAAGCCAGACACTGTCAGCAAGCCAGAGAGCTGACACCAACGAAAGAAAGTCTATGAAGCTGGCATGACAGCTGGTAGGTTGCTTATTACTATTATTACTACAGGACTATGGCTTGTAAACATGATCTGGAGCAGGAAGCAAACATGTCACGGAATAATTGGCTCCCATCACAGCAGGGCTTCAGATTTGCAAGAAAAACAGTTCCCGTCATAGCCAGGTAAGCAGAGGCAGGACTCTCCCAAGAACTACAGGAAAACACCTACAAGAACCAGGCAGTCTGAGGACATCAATCCAAGCTGAAAATATTTATAGGAAAGTCAGTCAGGCTGGGATGTGTCAAAAAGATAATGGTTGAGGAAAAACCTACTGAACTGATTCTAAAAATGTCAGTTCGTTGTACAGTTTGCAACAGAACACACACACAAAAAAAGAAAACAACACTGAGAATTTATCTCAGAACTAAAACATCTCACTCAAAAGGAAGAAACTGTCTCTGCCCATGTTTTCCATAGGCGCAGCTCTCTCACTGCTGAGTACCTTGCTTTCTTACACACAGTTTGTTTCAAGTTACCTGTCACAGTTAAAACATTCAGCTTTCACAAACACAAGTTACAAATGGTATTCTTACTGCAGCCGTCTTCATCACTGTGGTCCCCACAGTCGTTGTCTCCATCACACTGCCACTGAGCAGGGATGCACGTACATTCACCGAAAGCGCTGACAGCACATGTAAAGTGATTACGTCCACAGGAGCATTCGGTGCTACTCGATACACCTGCAAAGGAACAGAAGGAAAAAGATGTTTTGAAGATGTGCCTCTATTTTATGGTACACGCATTAAATATAAACTGACATTACAATTGTTCTCCACGTACACACTGCGTGCACGAACATACACTCTCCTACAAAGAAAAGCATTCATCCCTCTCACACTGTTGAAATAGGAGATGGAGCACTATCCACAGTTTCCTGGAATAGAGCTATTTGAAGACAACAGCAAATAGCAACCTGCCAAAAAGAGATTTAGGAATCAGTTAGCTGGAAAATAACTCAGCACTAGTCACAATCAAATTCAAGGAATCCCAGGCATCAGAACACCCCTTTTTATTTCACAGACTCATTCTTCTACAGCACAGCACTGATGCTGCTCCACTTAGCACTTAGTTCTGACAACACAACAGAAGAAATATCAAAGATTCTACTTCAGAGGGTTATCAGGAATCTTCTCCAGACTCTGAACTTTCTAGATGCCAACCTCTTACATGTCACAGCTTTAGAGATTTCAGTAAAATAAAGAAGACATCCTTTCTTATTTATTAATTAACCTGTGACAGAGATTAACCTGTGACATTGCCGTGTGCATAACTGACGTTCATGAAAGCAAGAGAAGAGGATTTTCAGCTCTACAAACTGACCAAAAGAAAATGCAGTCCAAATGTCAAGCTATAATCCGATAAGAACTTTTTTTTTCAGCCTTAATGTTAGCTTAAGGAGTTCCCAATCCTGTTCTCCACTTTCCCAGCTACAGAACAATGCTCTGCTCAACTCTGACTCTCACCCATTTGCAAATACAATTGTTTAAGATGTTATCCCACACATTCTGTGAATAAGTCTCTGCCTTGAGAGAACAGGCTGCAGCCCACCTCTCAAAGGGGAAGAAGTCATACCTGAACTTCTGTCTGAAGTTATCTAGACAATCAATATAATCAATACCACTGTTAAATAAATGATTATTCTATCAGTCAACAACCACCTCAGGCTAATCTGTGACTGGATTTTTTTGGTCTTTCCTTTTTGCTGCAATTCAAACAAATTTAAAGCTCTAAGCATAAGAAATAAATCATAAGGAAAGAAGTACAGGGGGATACCTGCCACAAGTGGTATCCCCAGATATGACTCCCCAGCCTATCTATTTGCAGACTTATTGATCTCAGTTGTTACTGTTAGTATATCCAAGATAAACCAAGATAAACTATAAACTGTAGCAAACAAACCACAACATCCTACAGAGAGGAAAAAAAAAGCCTCATAATTTCATATTCTAATTGTTAAAAGCACTATCTGCAAAATTTTACGCAACTGTTCTGCAAGCTTTCTCAACAGCAGAACTCCCTCCAGTGAAGACATCCTCTTAGACAAGTTAAGCTAAGATTTAAGTTTCGAGGGGATGAACTTCTTCCTAGAGGAATACCAGGATAAATTTCTTCTGCAACAAAACTGGCTGAGCTTAGTGCCAGCCCCTGCTGCTTGCCCCCACTGCTATACTGCCTGTTGCAAGGCCACGCTACAAACTACTTCCCAAGCACATCCATGAGCTACTGAATTGGGCCAATAAAATCGGCTGCCATGTCTTCCCTTTCATAGGCTGCCATGGGTACAGTAAGCTTTTTATTATTTCCCGTCTCTGCTACAAATTATCTTTAAAAGGCTTAGTAGAAAAAGCACATCTAAGGCATTACTGTAGATGCTAGGGAAAGCAGTGAATATGTGGTGTAAAAAGAGACAGAAGGAGGAAGAGTATAATGTGAACAAGGAACAGAAAGAAGGACATAGAAATCAAAGGGGACAGAGCAGTCACAGATGCTCAATGAGCTTACCAGGTATGGCCAAAGCAAAGCCTGGCTCAAAAAGACAGCGAGTGAGTGATGCAGATTTCAAAAGACAAGTTTAATCCTAATGTGAGTCAGAAGGCAAAAAACTCAGCACAGACATCCTTAAGGAAAAGTAACACATCATCAACACAATACATTTGACTATTACAAATAATCACAATGAAATTCAGAAGAACCAACAAGCCTCCCCAAAGGTCAAGCAGAAGTTTCTTCAAACTGACAGCACAGGAAATTCAAGACAAATCACCTTCTGCTGGAGCCTACCACGACTCAGAAAGGCAGAACCAGCTGCATATTGTAATTAAGGTAGCTGCTGTTTAAAGTACCTCTTTCAAAGCAATTTTTCTACTGTTTTGCTGAACAGTAACCCAAAGCACTTATTCTAACTACTTTTAGCTCCAATATCCCTTCCTGTTGAAGTACACCAAGAAGATGATCGTCATCCTCATTACCCTTAAAGACATACATGAAAGTACCAGCAACTTGCTCTATATTGCCAAGACCTCACCATGTCATGACCTAGGGTAGCTTCGGCAACAGGAAAGGATCAAACATTGAGACAAACAGCTCTTAAACTTGAGGAAAATATTCAATAATTTATCTCTAGGTAAACACAAGTGAGAGAAATTGGGGAAAAAAAAGTAAAAGTGAGAGTTATTTTAGCTGCTGGATAGCAGCATGGAGGAACACCTCTGCAATTGCAGAGGAAGAATTAGTGCAGCAGTCTCAAACTGCTGGGAAATCTGCATACGACAACTTAACCAGCTGAATTGTTCAACACACTTATCTTCAAAAGTTACTGCAACCAATATCAGGTTATATAAATATACACGTTTTAACCTGTTCCTCCCACCTCACTAAAGTTGCTACGTTCAGCCACCTCTGGCTTGTGTTTTTATCAGGCTTCAGAAACTGTTGGGAGTTGAAGGGTATGTTATAACCCAAGTACCAACGCTTCTTTATATGCATGAGCCTATACCCATAGCACTGTTATGTAAATTTAGACTAGTGAAGCACAGTATGTTATGACCTTTCTGAGTCTAATGCTTTGCAATTTGTGATCTTGAAGTTAACTAACCTTCTAGTCTTTATGAAATGCTTTATAAATCAGGATTTACCTTAATCTTACACTTGGACTTCACTGTTCAGAGAGCACAACTATTGCTCACCTTGAAAGATGACCATTTTTAATGCAGTAACTTATTGCAACCTGTAAATAGCATCAGAAGAACCAATCCCGGATGACTAGCATTTATCCAATACAAAGAAGAGACTGAATGAAGCCTGGGACAAGCTGCAGATAACAGAAATTTTCGCAATTATTTCAATGTGGACAGTATTTCATCCTTGGTGTCCCATGATTATTTCCCAGTGCTCAGAGCCCCAGTGACAGCACCCTCTGCAACCAGAGAGGGCCAGGAAGAAGAAAGATGAGAAGCGTTTTTTTCCATCACCTCAAAGACAAGCGGAAGAAGAGCATTTGGTGTGAGAAGCCTCAACACAAGACTTATTCTTTAACATTGAGCTCTTACTAAAGATGGGGAGTGTGAGATGGAAGACTAACCAAATGCGTTAGGGTGGAACATAAACCTCCAGTGTCACGTTTCAAGGCCAGTCCGTCAGGGGTCCACGAACACAACGGAAGTCAGCGCCTGCCCTTCAGGCAACTGGACCAGCAATCAAAGCAGAAATATCTTCTTACACTTCTGCACATTATTCCAGAGCAAGAACAAGGGGCGCCTCTGGGGCTTAGCCGTGACAAGCAATTTTCCTAAAACTTTTCATCACGCTGGAGACTTGGACATTTTAACAGCCCTCTGTACTCCAAAATCATTTTGCTTATGCAAGAGGCAAAAAATGACATATTTTAACACTGAAATATATGTAAAACAATATATAGAAGCTATGCAGAGACACTGCCAGGTTCTCAGCTAACATCACTCAACTCTCCTGGCCTGTCTTGGCCAGTCCTACAAAGGTTCATTTTGCTGATGAGGTCACTTGCAATGCTCAGAGCTATTACATAACAGCCCTGTATTTGCAACAGAGTCCCTGAAACTACAAAGGAAACTTAAGCAGACAGAATAATTATCAAACTGAACTCTGTACCCCTTGTTGTTAGCAACAGCAAGTTTTTAGGGGAGACTGAAAACACTTTTTCTTTTAAATCCTGATGGCATGCCAGGAGGAGAAAAGCTTCTCCTATTTTCAGGGAAAATAGTGACAGATAGCAGCTCTTACCCCTGGTTTGTAGGGATTCCACCTTCCACAGGCTGTTGCTTAAACACATTCTTCCTCTTCAGGGTCCATCACTTCTGTCAGGCCCTGGCAGCATTCTAGCAAATAGCAGGATTTTCTCACATATTATGAAGTTACCTCAAATGGTTGAGGGCCAAGAACACTGCACAAACAACTGCCAAAGATCCTGGCATCTACAGGCAATACCCTGCTGCCTTTCCACATGTTCTTTCTGTCCAGGTACCAAGAAACGGCTATGCAAGAGACTCTTCCTCTCCATGCCACCCTATTAGTCGCATCTTTTCCCCTTCATCCTAACACAGAAATTCTTACTGCTATTTTTAAAAGTAGTAGTATTAGATTCACAGCCATCAGTTTGCTTGTACCATTCTGCGTGTACACATAACACAGTAGCACAGCTAATCATGGCTAAGTATCAATTTATTTCTTCTATACCGCAAGGTAAAAACAACACCAGCACGTTTAGAAAACCCTAAAAAAAGTACTAAAACATTTGGCACGACCTACGGTTGCAGGCTGTTCAGTTCAGAAACAGAGGCCTTTGAAAAGAACATTCATTGTTTTGGTCCAGGACCGAGCAACACACAGCCCTGGGTTCCTTCCCTTCCAGGGACAGACTCCGCATTTCATCGCCTCCAGAAAACCTCCAGGGGAAGACAGATATTTCTGAGCCATCTCACTACCACAGGAGATGCAACCAAAACAAAAAGATGACAATACCAGCTTTTATAATTTTAATCCTACCATCTAAGTCCCTGGCAGAGGATAGAAGATATAACTGGATATTGAAAAGTTGCGAGAATACAGCACAAATATTTGGCAGTGACATACAGGAAAAATCTAGGGCTGTATAACAGAACTGGAGTATGAACAATGGAATTAAATGCAAAATGAGAGCAAAAAAGAAATCCTAACAGTGACAGGCACAAGGCTGTGAATATTCTCCCCCAGAAGAGGTATGGAAGGATATAGCAAAAAGCATTTCTGGAGGGAAGAAAAAATAAATAAATAAAAAGACCAAGCATCAGAATATTTTGTCCTGGCTTTGGTAAGTGCACTTCATTTCTAATTTCTGTTTCAGGAACCCATGAGCATCTAATTGTTTATTTGGGGTTAAAATCAGTGAATTCTGTAGCACAGCTTTTAATAGCCTCTAGCACTTTGTTCACCTGCTGTTGTAAGGCTTGTGTTGGACACCATTTCTCTTCCTCCTCTTCCAGGCCAAGCTTGCTTTTGTATTCCTATCACATGTATTCCTTGGTGAGGAAAGACCTTGGACATTTCAGACAGCCTTGTACATAGTTCAGCTGATACATATTCGTCATCCAGCACTTTGCTGTTTCTATAGCAAAGTAGCTCAGCTTTCTTTTCTTGCCTATCTTGAAGGAAAATGAACATTTTGGATTCCTCTCTCTTACCCAAATAGCAGTTTCCACTGAAGGAAAGTACAGTTAATCCACCTTTAGAAGAGGGATTTGCTGACCATTGTTTAAGCCCAGAGCTCTGCTGGCAGACGCAGCAAAAGCAACATTACAGCACAGCCTGATGTCAGAAGGGGTAACCTCGCACTGATAAAAGCCAACAGGGTTTTTTTCTTTTATTACTCCCACTGTGGAAGTACCTGAAGCAGCTCTTACTAGGTACCCACAGGGTGTCCAAGTATCTGATGCCTGCCTAGAGTAAAATTAACCTCACGTGTCACTGGGATGAGCAATCCAAAAGATTCCAAAGCTTTAAACAAAACTATTTTTTTGTTTGAGAGAAAAATGTTATAGTGGCAAGATTTTGTTAAAAAACAAAAACATGGGGTGGAGAATGTCAGAGATGTTACAGCTTCTTTTGACGAAGAGATTTTTATTTTATTGTAACGGGGTATTGTGCATACTTTAACAGTTTCCAAGTGAGGATGAAAGTTTTCCAGGCTTAGAGGGAAAAGAAGGGATACCTCAGCCTGAACTAGCGGTTCTCAAACAAACGTGGCTGAACGAAGTTCTGTGGAGAGGCATATTATTAACTACAACCACCCTTCAGTTCTCACATTCAATTGCACACCTATGCCGAGTAGACCTGAAAAACGTTACAGTGGATACAACAACAGGGAATAACAAGCACAAGAGAAATTCCAGGGGATGTCTGCTAATTAGCATTTAAAGGAAATAAGGAAAGCATAAAAAGTGCAAAATTTGTTAGTATTTGGTGCTATGGGTGTACGTGTGAGGCAGAGGGAGACAGGAACAGAGGCTGTATTTCAGAAATACTACATGGGTCAGGAGATACGAGGCCTTTAAAAACACGTTTAACTCCCTGGGGCCCAATTCTGATTCCACAGAAGTAAAGATTACCAACCCCACTGAAAACCTCATCCTGTACTGGGATAGGAAAGCATTAATAGCAACAGCTATCGACAGGAAAATACTGAAGAAAGAGTTGAACATAAAAGACTCAAGGATCAAGGAGCAATGGTTACAGCTTGTTCTCCCAAGCCCTTTAACTCATAAATGAACACCTCGTAATAAACAACATGACTAGAACCAAGGTCTCTAGATACTTGTCCTAGATCTGTTTCTATCTTGTACAACATTCTACAGATTGCTTCTCCCTCTCTAGAAATAGGGATCCTAATACCACCTCAGCACAGCGTGCTAAAGCTTGTTGTGTTCTCCTAAATATCCAGAGACTGAGCAGAAAGGACAGTATTATTGCCATGAAATCCTGCTCACAAAAACTAATTCAAATTGGCTTGGCTACAAGCACACACAGACCAAAAAATCAGCTGAAGGACCATAAACAAAAGATAATGAGAAATGGCAGCAAGTCAAGCTGCAGGGGGTGGAGATGGCTAGTAGATACCATAGGGATCAGCATTCGATCCAGTCCCATTAAATAACTTCATTAACGATATGGAAGAGAGAATAAGAATCGTGCTAAAGCAGCTCGCAAGTTATACCAAAATAGGAAACACTCCTCTACAAATACCACAGAGGACAGAGAAATAATACAGATGAGACCTTAGAAGATTAGAATTATGAGCAGGAAATTAAGATTCGACCTTTCAAAAAAATTAAGGAAAAAACAGGCAGCTAATGCATCTGGTGGAAAGTAATTTGAAACAGATACTCAACTGAAAAAAAAAAAGAAACTGAAAAGAAAAATCTGGGATGCAGCAATGCCTGCAGAAATCAAGGAGCAATAATAAAAGACAAGCTAGCCATGGATTTATGTCATGACGCAATATGGCAGCCAAAAAAGTATTTTTAGGCTAAACACGCAGAACTGTCAAACCATGGAGGAAGAAATTTTCTCTCTGTGCAGAACTAGGTTAAAACACTCAGTTCCGCACATCCCAGCATCAGGTTAATATAAGGAAACTAAAAAAGATACTCTAACTGCAGCAACAAAATGTATAGTAAATGCATTATAGCACACTACTCTCTTAGGACGCCTGGTAGAGGATTCAAAAACACAAGTTTTGCTCTGTGGCTCCAGAGGCCTGCCAAGTGGTGTGCTCATCCAAGGAACCAGGCACACTGTCAGCCTTGTATCAGCCCACTTCAGGTGTCAAAGTCCAATGAAAATCCAAATAGACATCTTTTAGAAAGGGCTTTCAGCATTTCTAAAGGTCACAATTCAACATGACAGTTTTCCCGTTACCTTTACAAGAGTGTTCTGAAACATTACACACTGGGAACATCCATTCTCACCTTCACAGATTCTTGGTGAAACAAAGACTACAGAAAGTCGTGAGCTCCAGTATACCATCTCTGACATTCTGCTTCTCACCTCCAAGGCCCTTACAGGAAGAAGTTCAGCCTCCCAAATCCTTTTATCCAATGAATTTGTTGTTTTCACTGTGGACAACTTCATTTGTCTTACACAAACTCGGACTCCAAGGAACATTATGCTTCCCACCTTGTGAAGTTTCCTTCCTGTCATTATTAAAAGCATCCCTTCAGCCTTGACATTTCATTGTCTGTAGATTTGCCCTCTTAAACATAGAGCATTTCATCCATCTTATGTCATGAAGTGTAGAGTGATGTTTGAGAGACATCATCAGAAGACACGTTTTGCTTATTTTAGCCTGGAGTGGCATTTCCTTGCACAGCTGCAAGCTCCTGTGCAACTGCGTGTCCACAGAGAACTGCAATGAAGAATCCAAGGGACAGGTCTGAAGTGCTCAGCCACAGCACGAAGTTACTTGTCGTGCAGGACCATTTCACTCAAGCACATTAAACAGAAATCACTCAGAAATGGACAGCATACTAAAAGGTTGCTGCTGCATAAGACAGAGCAGAAATATAATCATCTGCTCTAGAACAACGCAGCAATTTTTAGCTGGAACACCATGGCCTGCAAGGCAGGAACTACAAAATTCAAACCCTTTCAACACGTAAACACTAGACAAACACTTTAAAATACTACCTTAAACCTACATCATGCTTTGCAGGAATTAGTCACCTCAGCAAGATGAGACAAATAACTTTCCATTTCTTTCACTTTTTTTTTTTAAACCACACACTAATAACCTCTATCCTTTCCTGTCCCATTATGGATGTGAACAATTTACTACTCTTTTATCATGAATCATCCAGCACAGTAGACACTCAAAGTTAGGAAATAATGGCAGAACAACAGAAATGTTACCAGGAGACCTTCAAGATACCAGACAACTGTTAAGTAGCAGCTAGGGAAGCAATGCTGTTTTAAGAAACAGATAACCCATAGGAAGAAGGGTACATCTGATGCATTTCAACTACTCTACTTCCACTAGCATGTTAGTTCTTGAGTATGAAGTTGAGTGAGCAGTCGCAAATCCTTCCACTCTTGTATCAAAGTTTATGGAGATGAACTATAGACATTGATTAGGACTAGTGAAGCACTGGAGTTTGTTTCCCCAGCTACAGGAGAGAAAACATCACTATTTTAGCTTCTTAAGCTTTCCTTTAGAGAAATCCTTCTGTCTATGAGGTAGTGGAAAAGTTAATCTTTCTCTTCTGCAACTAACAAACTGAGCTTTGGCTCACATCTCTGGTAGGAAGTTCTCCATCCATTACGAGGGAATTTCTAGACGGTCTTCTTATGGTATATCCTCCTATATATCCTAAAAGCAAGCTTACAATAAAAAGCTAAGGATAAACACACAAACTGCTGTGCTTGCCACAGGGAAGCACACAATTCTTAACAGAAGGAAGCAGGACAAACACCACCCCTCAAGTTATTGAAACGTGGCCTACATTATGCAACATTCATGACCCTAATGATAGGTTTATTCCCCAAAGCTTTAATTGGCCAAGACAAAGAAGTTTCCTCAGAGGCATAGTCTGGGTAAGATGGGTCCACCAGATGTTACGAAAGACTCAACTTCTCCATCTTCGAACCTCAACACCACCGCTTCTCAACTTTCAAGGTTACATCCTGCACATCCCGTATATCAAACATACTGTACCCGAAGCAGCAACTCACTGCTTTAACCAAATGCTGCCACTTACAGCCTTCAGAAGAAAGTTTTGGAAAACAGGTTCTCTGCAAGACCCTGGAAATAACCCCCTGCCTGCTCTTACTGCTACAAACACTGTTTTGCAAACAGGTTGCTTCAATTGCTACTGTCCCTAAGGCATACTGCAGATCTACTGAAGTTAGCTTCGAAAGAGTTGACTTAGTTGACTAGGGTTTGGGTAGCATTCAGGTCACAAATGCACAGAGCCCAATCCACCTGCTAAAGTAGTCAAGTAAATACTAGAAGCAATTATCCTACAGTGAGCTTTACATTACCTCAGCTGCAGAAGCACCTGAGTTTTTCTACAGTCACAGCAAATATATACTCTGTCACGTCCTGGAAGTGACTTGGAAGAATCAGAAGTTCAGAGTTATTTCACAAATTCTGAAGCTTTCCAATCCTTCCCCTTCTCTGAATGGAAATGAAAGCAAGCAGACTACAACACCTAATGAAAAACAGCTCGGCATCTGTCACTTGTAACAATAATATGAGAAAAAAAAAACTTGAATTTGTATCCATGCATTCCTCCCTCTTCTACTTCACTTCCCTTAGTTTAAGTAACCCAAATATTAACTTTCAGGGCAAACAAACTTCCAGTACAGTTCCAACATTCACTCTGTTTCTGCTCCCATTCCTGTCATGTCCCCTTCCAAGCTCTAAGCATCTTTGGGATTTCCTAAATCCCTTGCTTAGCAGCTGAGACGGAGCTGCCATCTCACTGTGCATGATCTAATTCAACCTGATTTGAGCTTAAAAAAAAAGTTTTTAGTTTTGTAGGAGGACAGCTATGTCTACCGTCTATAAACTGCACCTGTTTAACTGCAGCTTCCCAAGAAGCTGAGCTGTCTCATGGATGTGGGGGGAAGTGGGCTAAGAAAATAGAGTGGTCAAAAGCAGACGGCTAAGAGTAGAAAAGCACTGCTGACATCCTTGCTTGAAAAGTAGCACTCCGAGGCTTCACAGAGCCAAGAAAGCTGAAAGTGACACTTTTGGATCTGAGTTGCAAGGATTAAAAGTCTGGTAAACATACTTAGGAAAGTTCAGTGCACAAAAGATTACGCACAGCCACCTCCTTGCCACAGATCCTCTAAGAAATTGGCTCCTTTCTCTTCAGATTCAGAAGCTTCTTGAGCTTTTAGCTTTCTCTCCTGCACCAATTATAATCTTCATCAATTAGTGCATCAGTGCTTGTCCAATCCAGTGCTCTCGATTTACTAAGCATCCAAAACCTCGCTCACAATACATTCAGATGCCATTGCTGAACTGGCCTTCACGGTTTCCTCCTGCACCGGCTCTCTGAAGTACACTAAATGAGTTTGTTCCACAGGAAAGTATCAGTCAGCCTCTTTCATCCATATGATTCTCCAGGCACTGGACTAGCTGTAAGGATGTTCTGTCCTTCAGAGCACATGCCCAGCTTTTCTCCAGAGCTAGAAGCCAGGACGTTCCTTTGTTTGTTTAACCTATTCAAGGCAAAAGCCAAGTTCTCCTGTCCCGATCAGGATACATCAACATGGACATTCATACATCTCTTTTCAGGAAATAAAACGTAAGCATTATAATGTCCTCCTTTTCAAGGAGCCTAATATTCTGCAGTTGTCCAGGCACATAGGGTGAGGAGATGACAGCAGTTCCCCTCACCATCACCACCCCCAAAGCCCATTTTGGCCTTGGCAGGCTGCAGTCAGCTTCTTCTCATCGTGATGGCATAATACAGGAAAGGCCAGGTTCCTGGACAAGACAGAGACTGTTCTCCTACAGGGTCCTTTTAAGAAGTTTATTTTGGTCTCCTTTAAAGAGGCCATCATGTTAGTGGTGCAGCATCTGAGCTCTGGAGCTTTCCAGCTCTCTGCCACACAAGAAACTGGGAAGCCAACCACAATAGCTCAGCTTAGCAGAGGAGTTCTCCAGGGAAGGGGTAGGATACACAGGGTGGTTTTGTGGCAATAAGGAGGCACAAGCTCATTTTTGCAATCCCACAGGCAGGAGGACTTCAAAAGCACAAACCACAAGATAAACGGAGCTATCTTGGGAAAAAGAGAGTTGTTCTGTACTGCTTTAAGAAAAAAATAAAACAAAATAAAAATATAAAAAAATAATCCCACACATGATATTATGTTGCCCTCAAAGGATGAGCAGCGAAGGGGCAATTATTAGCTGGCCAGACTGAGCTGGAAGAACAGGGTTGGGCCTGGCAAAGAGAGGTACCACACGACCACAAAGACATCACAGCAACCGTACTGCCTACCAGAGAACTGGATTCACTTAAAAGGAAAAGGAAAAAAAGGGAAAAAAAAAGTAACGTTTTTTTGAGTACACACACATACACACACACGTGCACTCTTGCACTCAAAGGCACAAGTTTAACACAAGTATGTTTTATGGGCTCAGATGGGACAAGTTCTTTCCAACAGATGTGCCAAGAGGAAAAGCAAGAACTTCAGAGTTGGGGTTACTGCAGGGCAGCTATGCTGTACATCGGCCCCATTCAGCCCACCCGCATTCGCTCGCTTTCTAGGCGGCTCACGAAGCACCGTCCTGCACCTCCCACAGCGCCTGGCCTTGAGGCTCCTTTGCATGACTTACGAAGTGGTCACAAAGCTCTTCCTCTGCTTCAGCTGTGGGTCTCAGGTGCTGCCTGCACAAAGCCACGAGCTCCGCAGTTCATTCATATTCCCATGGTGGAAAAACTAACCTCAATAGTGAAAAAGCACCAGAGGATCCCTTACAGCCAATTTCATATTGTTGACGTTGGGTTTCACCTCCACCTTCCACGAAATAATAGCAATGGCACTGAGGCAGGCAGAGGAAGATGCAGAGTAAGCAACATGGCCTAATTATGGAAGCACATCTTTCTCCACTACTGTAGTGTCAGAGAGCCTTTCTCCATTAACGAACGATTTCAGCACCTCTTGAAGCTGGGAAGTATTACCTTCAATTCGAAAACAGAGAGGGGAAGCCCAGCAGCACAGATCTGTGAGCACTTGCATGCCTAAGTCATTTAAAAACAGTGGAAAATTAGACATTTACCTATCATTACACATCTGGCCCAGAAGATTTAGACCTGACTCTCGGTATTACTGAGTACTCATACCTCCCACCGCAGGCACATTTTGTGCTTGGAAACCTGAGTCCTAAGTGACTTCCCCAAGAGCCTGTGGCCAAATGGAGAAATTAACGCAGATCCTACCCAGTCCCAGTCCACTTCTTAATCAGGGCACAGTTTGCCCTGCCCTACCTAGGTCCTTACCCCAGAGAGCTCATTAAAACAAACTCGCAGGAAATCAAAGTCACTATTGCACAAATGGGGAAGGATTTACACACACTGCTTGGGAAGTCAAAATAACACCTCCCGCTCCACTTCACCAGTCTGCTCCCCTACGCTCCCTGACCCAAATTAAGCAAGATCCAAGTCCTGCTTCCCAAAAAAAAGGTCAGAGCCAGGCTCCTGAGACCCTTCTGGGGGTCCCGAGTTCCTGTATTAGCCTTACGATTATTAAAAGGCCAACATTAAAGGAAGTCCAGCCCTGAGGCCACTGTTGATCTAATAAACACTGGAATTAGATTTCTTCTCAGTGAAGAGGCTGCCCGCCTGATGGCATAAAGCCAACATTTAAATGCTACTGTTGCTCAGAGCCCTAAATTAGTTTTGGATCTGGGGAGTTTGCCTTGAGCTACAGCCAAAAGAAACATAGGAACTGAAGGGAAATTTGTTAAACGTTAACAGAGCTGCAGGAAAAGACTACAGCAGGACTAGTAGGTGGCAGGGAGGAAGGAGGGGGAGGCACAAACAAACAGAAGAAACAGAAAAAAGAAGCAAGATACGGGAAGACACCACCGAGTAAGAATATCTTCGTGCAGAAGTGACTCCCCTGTCCAACCTCCCACTAGGCTGTGCGAAAAGCAGACTCTTTAGGTCTCACTTTCTCCTATTTTTTTTTCTAACTACAGTAGTTCTCATCCACCTTCCTTTCTCCACATTCAAAATACAGAATAAGAATGACAAAATTCTGTTATTCCTAGCTCCTTGGCTATGTCAAGGCTGAGTTACCATGAAACTTAAGTCCTGTCCTTGGTCAACCAAGAGCAGATGGTGACTTCCAGTCTCCCCGCTTGGGATCTTCACAGAGCCCATGTTCTCACAGGGGGCGGTATGCAGCTGCCTGCAGGAACAGCTCTAGCAGCGGGCTCTCTTTTCAAGAAAAGGATGCAGTGAAGACAGAGCAAGATCTTAACTGTCCATTCATACCGTCCTCCATTTTCACTGATGAATTGTATGGACTTAGCATAATGCCCTTCTTACCTTGAATACTCAAACACTACATCTAATACTAACATCTACGCAAAGAGAGGATGAAGATATTTCCATCTGTTTTGATGTTTTTCCTTCTCCTAACAGGAAGGAGCTGAGCATGAAGACTCCCCCAGTTGCTTCCTGTGAAGCCAAGCCAGTGAGGGAACAACCTGCACTGACAGCTTCTGATGGAAGCAACCACAGATGCAGGACAAGAAAAAGGAAGATGAGCAACTTTCTGCTCATGAACCTCCTATTGCTCCTATAAACCCTTCTTATTTGGAGAGATGAACTGGAAGATTTTAGACAGCAAAAAGTAATCCCTCCGTCATGTTCCCAAAGGCCCTACAAAGAACCTTTGTTTGGTCCCAACTGTATCCCTGCTCTTTTCACCTCTCTAGGGAAACATTTCCAAGCCAGTGGGCACACACGTGCAGGGTTTGCTGTAGAAAACGATAAAACGGCCGAACAGCACACTCATTAGAGATCTTACATTGCCATCTTTTACTCTGCCATGCTTGAAGCTAAACATTGCTGGGGGGCTAGAGCATTTCCTCCCCCCCAGAATCTCACACTGCAACACAGAGACCCCTTTCAAAGCCTGAAGAGTCTGTTTGAGTAACTCATCTGTTCTCAACAGCAGAAGCAAACTGTAATCATGATATTAAAGATGGAGAATGAGCAGAGAGCATTCAGCCATGTCCGGACACTAAATCAGTTGACTGATAAATAAAGAGAATCAGAAGTATCACAACCTAGACCTTTTTTTCCATTGATTTGAAATGAAACCAGAGTTTTCACTCAGAAAGAGGTCTCTAAGCATCTTGAAACTCCATCCTTTCACTGCTCAGATAACGTATGTCCAACCTGTCCCTGCTTTCAATCTCCGCATCAGTTCCCATGTTCACCTGAACTACAGCTTTGTTCTTGCATAGATTACAACATTCTTTTATATACCTACCCATTTTTTCACTTCATATACACCACAGGTTTATTTGCGTTTCTACTAAGTTTGTTTACAAAAATCCACAAGGAGCCTGTGGAACTTTCCAGGTCCCTTCATGAATTTTTTCCTATTGTTGTACGGAAGAAAGCCCAGAAGAAGAGACAGATGTGGACAAGGATTGCTAAACTTGCAAAATTATTAATATATAACCAGCAACATTTGAGCAAATTCCAATACAACCTCTCCATGAGCACAATATCCCCAAACCTTATTTTCATTCTTCAGCCACTTGTCTTTCATGAGATAGAGTCTGTTTACAGGGCTCCTGCTGTGCACACAACCCTTTCCCCAAATGACAGAAGTCTTCTCTCACACAAACGTGTAAACACCGACTGGGCAATGCTGACTCTGGTGAGCATCCCCTTCCCCTGTGAGCCTCGTAAAGGGTTAAGGCCCAGTTATCCCATGCTGGTAGGCTGACAGCTTTATCTCTGTAGTGTCTATGTGGGTTTCAGACTCTCCCTTTAATCGGGTTCCATTGCAATTAATCAGTGGGCTTTTATAAGAAAAAAATAATAATAATAAAAACAGCTAGCACTCTATTCAGCCCAATTCAATCTGTCTGGCCAAATCTCATGACCAGCTGGAATGCCCCTTTCCTAGCCTGCCCAGCAGGATGCCCAAGAATGGCGTGTGAACGTTTCTCTCTGCTCCTGCTCCAGCGTTAAAATGAACAATAGTCCCTGCCAGTGTCATTCTTCAGCAATTCATCTCTTCCTGTCGCCAGGCTCTTTCGTTCCTTCTTGCCCCTTCCACCTTTTTTGTATGAAAAACAACAGCAGATCGGCAGCAATATAATAAAATAAAATTGTATTTACTTGGGAGATTTGGGGGAAGGGGCAAGGAGGGGGCTGGGGGGAAAGACAGCCCCCACCCCCCTTCTGCAAGGAAGACAGAGACCGGGAGCGTTCTCAGGCCCCAGCTGACCTGCTCCGCTCCACGCCTGCCTTCCCTGCTGCAAGGAGCATCGCGTGTGCCAGGGGGGCTGCAGGGGGGACGGGGCCCTTTTCTTCTGGAGGATGTTGGAACTGTAATTACTGAGAGGCAGTTTCCGGGGGGAAATTAACATGGATCTCAACTCATGTTCCTTGTGTTTCTCATGGGCAGACCTGTGGCCTTTGCTCAGCTCTCTCATTCACCAGGGAATGGGTCAAAAGAGGCTGCAAGAGGCTACAAGCAGCACTGTTAGGAGAGACTTGGCTCTCCTCTTCCTAAAGGAGCAAAAATAGGAGGGAGATGCTACGGGACAACTCCAAGGAAAAAATAACCTTGTAGTACGTACGTATGTATACACACACACTTACACACGTTCCTCTCCAAAATGGGGAATGTGTCAGTGCAAAGAATTAGACACAACGAACGCTGTATGAGGAACAAGTTAACCACAGAGGCAGCAGTGGAGAGCGTGCTATGAGTGGACACACCATGACTCCCAAACACCACCTCTCTCTCTTTTCACTGAAGGCAACTGAGGGGCCAGGTCTAGCACACCAACTGTTACAGAAAGATTTTAGTAAATTTACTTCTACAGGTATGAATTTAAAAGGTTTGCTTCCTGGTATGAAAAAATTCTCACAGCAGGACTGAGCAACAGCCTGGCAAAAACAGTATCATACAGCGTGCTTCAGAAGAAAATAAAGCCAGCTGATACTGACAACACAGTACATTTAAAACACAATGGAAGGAAAAGAGAGCAATACAGGTGGTAGGGAAGTAAAACACCATGGCAAACCAGTCAGTCTCAGGCCTCTCAAACTTCAAATCTCCTTTTCCTAAGAAAAAGGACAGGCAAAAGAAAAGAACCTGAAAGATACGAGCTGCTTTTTGGCAAGCCGCTACAGAAAAGTGAGACTTGGGAGCAGGAAGAACAGGCAAGATGTAGAAAAGGAGAGCAGGAGGCAGCATCTCCCATCTCACACCTGCCCAGATGCCGTCATCACTTTTCTGTTACCTAATAAACTTCCCTACTTCCATAATTTTTCTCCTGTTACTCTTTCCTTCTCAGCTCCTACCACTCTCTCTACAGCAACACTACAAGAACAGATACACAATATACACACCAGCACGGCATTTCAAGTGGGCTAATTCTTCTTTCTCAGAGGAAGGATGCTCTTTCAGCTTTGAACAACAACTCTGCTTACCTGGAGTGCCCAGAAATTCAAACCTGATCCAAATCAGGTGAAGACAGTGAGCCCTCTCTCTATTCTGACTGAGAACACACACCTAAGTTTAAGCCAGGTGCAAGATGACTGCAAAAAAGCAGCTAAGTGATCAAGATGAAAAACAGCTAGTGAAAAGTTAACCCTTCAAAATTACATGAAAGAACTTGCACAGGCAGACAGGTTGCATTACTATCTGGAATCACACAGCTGCGTGTTTTGTGCACTGGCTTTACTGACTTGCGGGAGGACAGAATCAACTATATAGGGAACTCTATGTTATTTTTTGCATTGCAACACAATCTTCATTACTGCATTGTATTGCATAGAAATAGCCTACTCAAGCTGTCTTCTCCTCCTCCTCGCTGCCTGCTCAGCCCACAAGGCAGCCTCCTCTCAGAAGGCATTATCTAGACCCCAGTTCCTCTGCAGCCCTGCGCTTGGGCTAAAACTTGGAGCAGAGCTCCTGTTCAAATCAAGCCGGACACTGAATAGCCAATGTTCATCACAGAGAAAAGTCGAAGAGGCTTTTGCTGTCTGCCTTTTTAACCTCTAGTCAACACATACCAGTATTGATTTTCAAAGATTTACAACTCCACCATACGCGGGTGGATTTCAGAGAAAGCAGAGAGTCTTTGAGTACTTTCCACTTTTTCTATTTCTGGAGCATAGGAGGCTTACAAACCATGCACAAGTTTCTCTGCCGAATGGCAAGATTTTAAACGTGGGAAAACACAGCGTTTTCCCTCTATCTTTATTCTACAAACTCACTGAACCATTTTTAACTGTAGTTTTACAGAGGGTTTTAAGCAGAAAACCTTCTCTCTCCCCCTCAAGTTTCAGCCTTGGAAAGTTAGAAGTTTTAGAAGTTGGTCAAACTTTAAGCAACTGAAAAGAGTGAAAATGAGTTAGGGACTGTGGTAGACTTGGTTCCTATGGCACCACTCCTCTCACACACATGGCCTTCTGTTTCAGAGGTATAAGAAACCTTCTCTTCAATTTCTAATTCATTAACACAAACTGCACTCAAAGCAATTGTTCTGAACTTGCACTTAAAGGTTTATTCTATCTTACTTCTCAGGAGAAAGTGTGTTCCCAAAAGCATGTCTTTTTCCAGGCTTATAAGCCAGTCTAACTGAAGTTGTTCTCTTTCCCTACAAACCTTGCCCTCAGTTGCAGTTGTGATGATTTAAGCATAAAATGCCTCTACAAATATTGCATCGTGAACAATATGGAAGAAAGAGGCGGTCACCAGATGCCAGTGAGGATAAGGATGCTTTAGAAAAAAAAAAAAATCTCCATAAGGATACTTATGCACATTCTTTTGACTCAGGTCTGTATTTGGCATGTCAGTAATTTCTTCCCACAAAAAAAAAAAAGAACTCATTCTACCCTCATCTCCAAATGAGAGGCATGGATATCCCTCATTTGAAAGTATTCACTGTATCCACACTAAGAACTTTACTGCGAGCTTTACCATAGCACGGCAGTCTTTCCTTCTCTCAACCTGCATATTCTCCCATATGCTGACACAGAATAATCTTTACTTACATAATTCTGCCAATCGCTTAGAGACCGCATTCAGTTTGGAAATTTTGCTGGGATTTAACTGACTGGAAATAGAAGACGAGCCAGGCCTTGGCCAGAGTTCAGGAAGTCCAGCCTCCATATGAGCAGCCCGTAGTTACATTCAGATTGAAGCATCTCTAGAACTACGACCTTAGAACAATGCTGACACAGGTAAGCAGCTCCTGGCCAATTTTAAATTCTGACATGATTTGGAACAAAGATGATGCTTCTGGCATCATTTCTACTACAACAAGAGCATCCGGTATAAGAAGTTATTTTAGTATTTAATACACAAATAATGCCTGCTACACAGAGTATCCAAAGTAAAAATTTAGCCCTGAACTGCAGGCGTGCTGGGAGCCCTGCGGGGATGGAAAAGAATGTTTAAAGGAGGCTGCCTGGCTACTTTTTACCCTTAATGCTGGTGAGAAGTGAGCTTGCATGGTCTCTTGTCACAAACAAGTAGTTTCATGCCATTTATATATCTTCACTAGAGCTTTAGAAAGAGAGGACAGAAACAGCATGTAGGTAAGAGGTTACCAGGCTATTCCAGAACTACAATCAGAGGTGCAAGGAACTCCTAAGGGTAAAACCTATCAGGCAGTCAAGCTTCAATAACTTGCTTTAAACAGATATCAATTCTCTGATTTCTTTCACATCTGGAGCTGGGACCCAGATCAAATAAACTAGAAATAGAGAGATAGTTCACAGGTAGTAGAGGGAACATAAAATCAAGTATAAAAACATACAAAACAGTTGAGCAGAAATAAGCTAGACATACTTAACATGAGAAAAGTCTGCCCTTTCAGCCTACGCCAACACTTTAGATGAAACCACACAGAAGGGGTATGTCAGCTAATGTCTCCTACTAAAAGAAAAACCCTAAAGGAGACTGGCTGAACCCAAACCATTACGTGCTGTCTGCCCAAACCTCTCTCCTCTCTCAGATCCAACACTGATGCCCCGCAAACCCTCCAGCTTTAATGTGGATGCTGAACGCTGACAAAGGCTCCCTTTAAAAGGCTGGACCACAGAAGCTGGAGATAAATCCCCCTCCACCCATCTCTGTTTTGCCCTCCCTCCTGTATACAAATTTTCTTCCCCCCGCACCACCTCTCAAAACCATCTCACCACCCTCCTCCCCTCAAAGTGATTAAGGGAAAGCTGTAGAAATATTTGCCCAAAGCTGAAGGCCGTTGCTGGGCCCAGCTGTATTGTCGGTAGGAATACACACAGCAAACTTGCACTGAGGAGCCCTGCGGGACTCCAGGCACTTCGGGGAGGCTTTGTGAGCCCAGCTCCGCATGCACCAGCCAGACTATTGTGAAAGGGAAACAGAAAAACTGCTACAAACCCAAATGCTCCCCCATTCCCGTTCCTCCCCCCTCCCCAGGTGCCCCCCTTCCACCACCGCCACCTTCCCTAAGACAAATTGAGAAGGGAGGGGGCCGCTGCTATAGGGAATGAAAAGGTTTCCTCAGTTAGATTTAAGGCAACAAGTCAGAGCTGGAAGGAGCCCTTTATCTGCCAGGGAAGCCTCCCACTGCTCCAGAGCTGGGCCGAGCAGGGATCCTGGGGGCCAGCTTTCTGAAGGCTGCCATTGATTTGTCACTGGTGATAAGTGAGGCCGGGGCCGTTCCCACAAGCGCCTGCAGAGGAGACGGCTCTCCCACAACACCCAACGGGGGAGAGGTGCAGCAAACCACGAGAAAACACAGAACCTGGAGGTCAAAAAAATCCAGAAAGTCTCCTTTCTCTGGTTTGGAATGGTTCGGAAGGGCAGCGAGGCCACTCATGAACCCCAAACCTTCCCCAGGCTAGAAAGAGCAAACGGGAATTCTTCAGCCCTCACCTCCAAAGGGCCATGTAGTGCCAGCTCGGTCAAACAATATTCCTTCAAAAACTCCCCAGCCGCTCCTTTGCCAATTGCAGAGGCTTTCAAACACTCTCTATTTACACAGACACTCTTTGCTCAAGCAGATGCTGCTAGAAACCCGTTCTTCTGCTTTTTGGGAGGGGAAAACTTTTCTCACAGTACTAAATAAATGAGTGAGGCTAATGAAGCACCATGTCTAAAAGGTGAATTCCCAAAGCAACAGGAGATCTTAAAGGAGCACCAGAGCTCCCCCAGGGAACATACAAATAGAGCAGCAGCTGCCCGGGCAAGACCAGATGCAGATGGGTGAACTGAAAGCAAGACAAAAGAGAAAGAAAAAAAAAGCCAGAAGAAAAAAATCAGTAGAAGAAATAAAGATCCCTGGCCTTTTCTGATGTGACTAATTAGGAAGGACCATCAAAAGTGGTTCAACTAGCATTGTGAAGTGTCTCTTGTGTGCTCTGAGGCGCTGAGGAGGTTTGGAAGCACGCAGGACGTCTTCCCTTCCTCTCTCTGCCCTCAGCAAAACCTCTCAGCTTGCTTCTCTGCTCCGTCCACGCTGAGGCACACAGGCCTCGTAACACGACTTGAAGACCAAGAGATTCAAGTCTCCAGAGGGAGAAGAGCATCCTGCCTGCAGCTCCTTCCAGTTCAATCAGCCCAGACCCAGCAATCCGGAGGATCTTATCTGGCAAGATGTTACCTCGGGACACTTGTGCACAGCTCCCAAAGCACCAGTTTATAATCCAGCCCACTAAAATAAATGCAAGTTGCCAGGCTGTAAACTGTGACATTCAGCACTATTTTACCTCTTATTCAGCCATTCCAAGGCCCAGGACAGACCCCTGGGAGGGGTCATTACTTCAGACAGCCTGGTTAAATTTGCTCCTATACAAGCGAAGACAGCCTCCGTGGACCTTCAGTGGGGGACAAGCAGAATATCAGACCACTAACAGATCAAATCCAGTCCAACAATTTAACAGGTTTAAACAAAACAAACAAACACAACAAAACAAACAAACAAACCCTTTCATTCCTGTCTGGTAACCAGCCAGCCGCTCAGAACACAAGTTTCACGTGCTTCTCTCACCAGAAATATCGCTCTGCAGCCAAGCGGCCACATCCTATACCAGCCAAAGCTTTGGAGCAGTCCTGAAGTGCAACCCAATTAAAGCCCACTGAAGACTTCTGTCTCCTCACGAGCACAGATTGAATTATCTCCTGAGCTTGGTGAACCTCCTTGGGCCACTGCCACTGCTTGGGAACCTGGAAATAGGTGTATGTCCAGCGAGACTCCAACGTGCACACCTGATTAACCTCAAGAGCTCCATGAGAAGCAGAACTAAAAAAGCCAGTTTCAGATGGGTTCATCTCGAATAGTTAGTCAGTTTTGGTACGTCTCTTGCCAAACGTAGGGAATGCATTCTTTGATGTCTAACAAAATGCAAACTCACAAGTAATCTTCACCTACAACCCAGTCACTTAGGTGGTGCCTCCCCTTTATTGTGCTGCCTATTTTCATGAAACTTATTCTCTGGGACCAGTTTTTTTTTGGGCGAGAAGATATGCACACACATTGAAATAACCATTGTTTCCATCCAAAAGCAGGGTAAAGATGCCTGCAGATTTTTCTCATGAGAAGAGCCAGTATTAACAATATTATTAAGAATTCCTTCTGATACTACTTCCTGGACCAAGCTCCAAGACCTGAGATGCATATCTAAATAAAAGAACACAGATTCCCCACAAAGCCCACAGTTTATTTCAGCAGACACACCATTCAGTCCTGCAATAAGAATTTTTGGCACTTTTTTTTTTTTAAATAAAGGTTTTTAAACTCTTCTGTCTACAGAGCAAAAGTTTACCTTACACACAGACATGTTGCCTCATACTGGAACCATCATCCCAGAGCCAAACAACATGAAAAGAAGTTGTTCCATCTTCTGTTGACTTGAGAGCCATTTTCCTTCTCTTATTCCACTGTACTTTTAGGAGTAGGGTGCAACAAGCCAAGCTGAAGCAAGCTTTTGAGACAACTTGTGGGCACTGCAAGAAGTGACGTTATCCAGCCAAATATAGCGTGCTTTCTCTGATCAAAGAACGACCCAAGTCTCTCAGTGTTATAACCGCCACCTAAAATAACTGGACAGCAGCTAAGATGCTGCAGAATACAGGGCTACTCTTCTAGTTACTTCCATTTGTAGCAGAACTTTATCTCCAGTAATTACAATCTACCTTGAGAAGTTCCTGTTTTTTTTTCAGTTGGATGCAGACTTTTTTCTGTCTTTCCACTCCTAAGCGGAAGAGTTATGTAGTAATCTATTTTAGTGGTTATGCAGTAAAATGACTTTTTTCAGTCACCAAAAAAAAAAAAAAGGATTTATATGATGAGGGCAAAGGTTTCAGTGTAGAGCTGTATCTTGACTGAATTTGCTAAGTATTTCTTGTACCTTGCATTCCCATTCCTAAACCCTGTGAAAACATAATATTTATTCCTACAGATAATTCTCTACTAAGTAAGAACATCTAGTATGTTTGGAGCTTCAGCCAATAAGCCTTGAAGGCTCAAGATCAGCCTACTGCATGCTTATCACAGTATGCCTCTGAGCTACATGCCATTAGGGTCATGATAACATACATCTCAGCTTGGAATCGGGGCTTCCTCAGAAGTTGAGCTCGGTTAGCTTTTCCATCTCCTGGTCCTTTATTCTGAGGTTGAAAGTTGATTAATTTCAGATTCTGAGAAGAAGAGTGCTTAGAGGTTCGTTCCCCTCCCTCCATTTTTTTTGTACACTATCAGACAATGCAGAATTACAAATAGCAGCAGCGTTCTGGAAATTGTTCCCACGTTCCTCCTAAAACTGTACAAATACTTGGCAAACTGAAATACATACAAGATGATTTAGGTATCAAGTCCTCAAAAGAGCATGACTATTTTCCATGTGGAAGATATAATCTCCTGCCCTTCATGCTATAACCTAGTTTCTTGACTTCTTTGCCAGATATCCTCTCGAAACAAACCCTCCTCTGTGCATGCCAAGCAAAGGACAGGAAGCAGTCTTGATTTGACTATGCTTAAGCAGTAAGACAGCCCACAGGTCCTCCAGAAACAAACTGATACTTGATCAAAATGGGAAAGAAACTTCAAGACTGCGGTTTCGTATTCATCAGTAGCGGTAGCTCAAAGGGCTCCCAGCCCTCCTTTCCCTACTACCAGCCCCATGACTCTCCATGAGCTCGCACAGGTCTTTGTACAGCCTTTTAAGAAATAGATCAGGGAAAATGGTACAGTGAGGGATGAACAGGGGAAATTGGAAGGGTCTTCTAATTCCTTCTCACCCAGTCCAGCTGGATTTCTCACTCAGCTTCACTGCTCATGAGACCATAGCCCCAGAGCCAAACTGACAGGAGAAGAAGTTGGGGTCATTTCCTGTTTATGGCTTTACAGACGTATTTACTACAGTGGCTCAGGAGTTATTTTCTTCTTCCAGTCTGTTTACCAATTGTTTGTGCATTTAGAAGTAGGGTATGCATGCTGCCGTGCTGAAAATTCTTACGAAAAGGAATAAACATGGTGAATTAGATCATTCTACACTTGAGTACAGTAAATGTTTAAAAACATAACATTCTAATTTGGGAAAAAGCCACTGGCTTCAGTATGTAGAAAAAAAAGAGCTCTTAAACAACCAGTTACCATGGTTCAGTTTTTTACCCTCGCAAGAAGAAATTCTGTTGCCTCCAAAATCAAGTTGTCATCTATCCTTAGATGAAAAAAAGAAAGTCCCAACCGTTGGCACACCTGGCCCAACTATCACAGTGAACAATTAAGCCACTGCCTGCAAAGGGGACACTCCCAAGTCAAATTCTGTACAGAAAATCTCCAAAGCTTTTCAGAAAGAAAAACACACTTAAGCTATTGAGAGTATGGCTGCTAAGACCAGCTACGTATTTACAGAATTGTACCCAGCAATTTAGCTTCCTGCTACAAAGCAGCAAAAGGAACATTTAATAATTATTATTTGACGTTGGCTGCAGCCAAACTATTCCAAGTCAGGAATCCATGGTTTAACACTTGGATTCCTAACCAAGTCCAAGTTATGCGTCTGTTCTCATATTTCTTGACCTTTGTGGTTACATGGTTAAATATCCATTTGTGATCCATCCTAAAAGTTGCTACAGTCAGTATATGGAAAAGAACGAAAGAGACATGAAGGTTGAAAAGATCTTTGTGAGATAGGTTCAGATATGATACCCCTCATTGGACTAAATGACAAGCATTTATTGAACACACTGGCAGAAAACAGGAACATGTGCTACCTAGGACAAACACAGCAAGATCCTTTTAGAAAGGCATTACATCTGAAAATAATTTTCATTCTCCTGGTATCAGACCCCACACATACCAAATGTATCCATTTACTAGTGATAGTGCAGTATGCAGCGTGTCAGAAGGGGGAAAAAGAATAGAGAAACACAGCTTCAACAAAAAGGCATTCTGAGGACAGTGAGGACAAGAATTATCAACATACAGACTAAAGGGCGAAACATTTAAGAGCCCTTATACTATGTTAATCAGTATTTCATTATGTTTTTTCTTGTTACTTGATACATCTGTCAATTTATGGCATGCAAAAACTATGAACTCTTCAGCAGGGACTGTCCTTATTGTATGCAAACACTGGATATAACAATGCAAAGCTCTGATTTCCATCAGAGTGGATCTTTACACGATCCAATTGACAACTCATGTGTGAGATTCAGCCTGTGCAGATCTTCCCCTTCAGTCTCCCACATATTCATTCAGGGAGAAGGGAAATGGCTGCTTAGGCAGCTGATGTTTCCAAACAGCTACCTCTGTCTTCCTTTGACCAGCCAGGCACTTATAGCAATCGCTGCCATTTCTACATCAACTCAGGAGAAAGGTGGCATTGTGCCTCCTTGTGTGTGCATGCCCACGCCAGGCATGTCAAACTACATCACCACATCAGTGGAGAGGTGGGAAGAACAAAACTCGAATCCAGATTCTGCATCTAAAGGTCAAAAAAACTCTTCACTACACATCAGTCATTTAAAAGCAAGATTAAGGAAGCTAGCAAGGGGATAAAGCTTTTCTTATTTAGAATGACAACTTCTCTGGCAACAACTCAGAACATAAACCTGTGTTAGCCCAAGAAACACAAGATAGGAGGTATTTGCTTCAAGTTTTAATGAACAGATGTTTTCCCCACAAAAGGCATCACTAATTAACATACTGCACCAGTTCCAATAACTATAGGTTAATCTTCCACTGCATGTTGATGCTGATACAGTTAGGACTGTTAATTACAGGCATGACAGGTAATGTTTTACATGAGCTACAGAAACTGGATCTTGTGCTTGAATTCTCCCCTTTCTTTGTTCCCAGAGCTGGTCCTTCCAACCTACAGTAAAGATAAAGCAAAGAAGCAGCAAACCACTGCCAAAGGAAAAAACTAAGTCAGCCTTGCCTCCCTCCATCCCTCATATTTCAATCAGTCCATACTGACTGGCTCACTGAAGAGCAATTCTGTTCAGCTCGCAAACACCGTGCAATCTGCAGTATTGCCGGTTTCACCATTTTGTAGCTTAGCTCTGCTGATAGATCAACAAGTCAAAGCGATTCATCCAGCAGACACACGCACACACAAACCTATCAAAGGGACAAGAGAGTGAGACTGCTCTTGTGAGGTAAGCCACAGTTACTTTAGATCAGGTTTAGTGTGAAACCACAGCCCATGCATCAAGGAAGTCGTGTAGCTATAGCCCAAGTCACATATATTCCAGGCAGAGAACCATCCTCAGCCATGAGAGCATCCTGGTACTCACACCAATTTCTTCCCCCTCTATCACCAAGAGAGGTATCAGGTGTACCAAAAGCAAGTGGCAGCAGGAACAAAAATTCCTCTCATTCTGATATTCCGAAACACAGGCTTTATATTACCCTCAAACTGTATTTTGAAGACAATGTTTCCCATAGAGCTAGATTATACTAACCTGGACTCCAAATCAGCTACCTGAATGTGTCCTTAGGAACATAACAGCAAGTCACTTACGTCACCTAAAACAAGCTACTGCATATGCTCCAAGCAAGCCACTGTCCAGCTTATTGTTTAAATGCTTTAAGTAGTATGTTTAATTTACAAAGTTTAAACAGGAAGAAGGAACTACATTTACAGAGATTAAGGAACAGAAGACAGCAAAAATGCAATTCATGCTCCATAAGTCATTTCTTCTAGTGCCCCTGCAAGAGACATGGATCTGCAGGAAGGCAAGTGGGTGATAATTGGGGACAGTTGGAAGCACTGTTTATTTCCTACTAGGGAAGGCAGTAGTTCAGGCCTCCAAGGATAAACCAAAATTTCTTAAGCAGATGGAAGACATTTCGTTTTCAAAGATAAACCATACAACAATGGACCACAGAAAGGAAGGAGCCAATTCACAACAGCAACAAGAAAACAAAATTACTAGAGATTTTAGAGAGGAGTTCTCATCAAAATCTGCACTTACAAAGAACCTCATGTTGCATCAGAACTTGCACCACATCCCACCACAGTCAATTCAAAGATAATTTTATTGGCAAAACAAGCTCTGCAAGTGTTACCCACATGTAAGAGACGCCACACTTGAGTTTCTCCCAAAAGTGGATTCAACATATGAAGTGCTTGCCTTCACAAAGTTTTCAAGAGAAGGCTAAGTCGCATGGAGACCAATAATAGAAATGAAAATATACCAATGAATAATGTTTTATTTCTAGTATTATCTTTTCTTGCCTTCTCTCAACTTTTGTATTTTACTCACAGAATTAGAAGATTTCCTTCTAAGTCTCTACTTTTACTTCTCTTTCCCAGACTTTTAAAGTTTGATTTATGGAGTTATCCCTGTATCCAACTCAAAGTTGCACATGCCAGTTCAGGATTTGGTAAGAGTCTGACTTAGTTTTGCACATTTCATTTTATGCTATCTGCCAGCATGATAACTTTGTGCAATAACTTGTTGCAGTCTAGCTGGCTACTAGGTTTGTACTTTTTTGTTGTGGTTGTTACAGAAACTTGTGTTCTGGTTTAGATTCAGACCAGTTTCTCAAGCAGATGGATTTTGGATTAAAGTTTTTTGCTTCATTAGTCTAAAAAGGAGTTTCAAGTCCAAGAAGCAATATTTTCATAGGAATGGACGGCATTTTCATTTGGTTTCAGTTTATGTGTCTCTAGAACTTTTAGGAGGAGGCAGCTTTTGCTGCTTTGGCTGAGATAGCAGCAAAACCAAGTCTTTTTATGCAAACATCAGCAATGGAAATCCTCCCAGTTCTACTCTGTAGCTATCACTATATAGATTTCATAGATGTAGTCCCACCACATCTTTGCAGATCTGAAAATAAAAAAAGTTAACTTCCATTTGGTTACAATGTAAGAATATACAGAGCTCTGGAATTCATCCATGGGGGAACTGAGTTTAATTTGCCACCAAATGGTATAGCAGGAAAATCTGTGTATTGTACTCACAGATCTCATTGTTTAAGTAGTTAAAGTGAGTCTTACTTGCTAGGACCACCAAGTGCCCAGCATCACCACAATGGCATCAAGCCTTTTACACACAAGGGTTCTCCTTAGGCTGGATAGTGCAGGACTAGAGAAGGATGCATGCTCAGCTCAGCCCAGACCTATCCTGCAACAGAATAATCATCTCCTTACAGAGCTACGGTCATTTCCCTCCTGTAAGCCTCTCCTCTTCTACTTGTCTCTAGAGGGCCCAGAGCCCTATTGCAGATACCTCAAAGACTTTGATATGTAGACTGCAAGGTCAGGGAAACTGGCTCCTTAGGCATATCTAGTCTTCTGTGGCATAACTGATGGCCCTCTTTCCTCACAACACTTTAATAGTCAGTTTAAGCATCCCTGCCACGTTTATTTTAAGACCTTGAAATACAGGATGCAAAGCGTGTTGTTACGACATTGTTCAAGAAAAAGACCAAAACCAACCCAGATATCACACCATGCCTTACCCAGATTAACCTGCAGGACCAATGTACTGCATGCAGCACATTAGCTAGCAAATGTAGGTGTTTTGGCAGCTGTCCCAGTCACTTAAGGGGAAGCCCAAGCTCAGAGGCTGTTTCGCCTGAGCGGGGAAGTCAACATGTACATGCCGAAGATGTCATCTCTGCCTCACTCCCTTCCTTGCTCGAAGGCTTCTGAGTACTGTTTATTTTTATTCTACAACTGATGGGTTGTACTTAAGTTTAATTTGCCCTGCATCTCCCATTAGTTCCATACTGTAACCACATTAGATTTGGCCCTGCATGCCTGATTAAGCTAAACAGTGTTTTTTGTCAAGTGTTTAAAGTGGGCAAGTGCCTGCCACCCCTTCTCCCTGCCAGTCTGTTCAAAAGCATCTGCAGCACAAAAAGTGGTTATGGGTCATCTCTCAGAAACTCATCATCTGAGCTTCTCTTCTCCCTCCAGCATAAGTATTACTGCCATCAAGAGTTTACTTCTCCAGCAGAACCAACCAACAAAACATTACTACAGAATATCACAGGAATCACTTATTTTTTGGACGCTCCTTTTCAGCTTCAGTGTTTGCTCTCAAGTTTTCTGAAGAACTGTGGGTGAAGAATAGACCTTAACAAACAATAACAGAAGCAAAGGGGAAAAAAAAATATCTAAGGACAATGACTGGAAAACTTAACCTAAGGAACTAATTTTGTTCTAGTCTGCAATTTGCACAAAGAGCAGCAAAAGATTACAACTCCTCATCTTCCACCTCACAGAAGGCAGGTCACAAACAAGAGAAACAGAGAAACAATGGGTTTCTCTTGTGAGCAGATGAGCCATTTCAAGCCAAAGAAGATTTTAGTGAAAAGTTGCAGAAGGCAGGGATCAACAAGATGGTTCTTCCCTGGTTAGGCAGGGAGGAAGCCTTTGAGTACTTGTAGCCTAGAAATTACTCAATTGATCTCACAAAGAAGCAGAAACAGTCAAACTGCCCTTCCAGAGGAGCTGAGGCACAGACAGGGCATCCACCTGCTCCACAGATAAAAGAACTCTGGGCCTGAAAAAGAAAATGCCTAAAAGGCCTAAAGGCCTTCTGTTATTTAAGATAATGCTGACTGCAGGTCTGAATTCTTTCTTACACAAAAATGCAGCGAACAAAAGCCTACAGAGGGTGTTGATTCACGAGCAATGACTGTTCAAACTGGGACAACAGATGAGGTTACCACCCTTGTGGTGGAGACATCTTAACGGCTCATGAATCAGCTGTTCGTGAGTCAACACCCTCTTGCAGCTGTTGTTCGCTGCTTGACTAGGTACAGGAAAGAAGTCAGACCCACAGGCAGTCTTCCCTAAAGCCTAGTAAAGACAGCAAAAGGCGGTAACCTCACCAACCAGATCAGTTCAGTTCTTCCCTGCTTCCACATCAATGCCCAAGAAAAATCCCTTCCCCAGTTTACCTCTGCATGGATACAGCTCTCAATTCAACCTACCTCTTCCCTTGCATTAAAGCCATGTCTGTTTGCAGGGCAACTCCCTGTGCCCTTATCAGGAGACTTCACCTAGTCTCCCACCTACCTACTCCCACATTATGCTTTCTAAGAGTTAGACACTCGGTACTTCTTTTTGAGGGTGCATGACAAAAATGCAGGTAGTCCGATAGTATTCCTATGTCCTACTCATCTGTCTATAAGTATCCTTTCATGCTTCTTGGATGTTAAAACCTCCAGAACGGCAACCTCCCATCTATTTCCCTTTCCCATACCACAAACTTTCCAGTCTTCTCTCACAGCCAGGCCCATTACGCTTTTCCTCATGCTAATAGGCGCTATGCTGATCAAGGCCTTTTCAAAAGGCAGCACAAATTAGGGGCATGTCCTCAAGCTGTAAGAAACACCTCAGGCTTTTCAAGAGTAACAGGCTCCAAAATCACTGGAGAGGAACAAAATCTCTGAGATCGTAGAAAAAATATTTCCTAATTTTATCCTTGGGAGCTCAGAACAGAAGCAGCTAATGATAATCCTGAGACTTCTCATCTTTTTTCCTGCAGTCAGAGTTGCAAAGAAAGCATTTGACTGTTCAGCAGTTATGGAAATTCAGAACTAAAATTGGGTGGGAGCACAAAAGAAAGAAAAAAAAAAAGGTGTGTCTTTATTTTATTCCAGCCCTAGATCCCATGAGACACAGTTCTGCTGCAGCGAACGGCTGCACCTTAGGCAAGAACCTCTCCCAGACACTCCAGCTGTCACCAAATGAAACGAACTGACGCAGCTGGAGATACAGGCTCAAGGAGCAGAGCCCGTATTTCCCTCTAACCTTCTCACACAGTCACACAACGCTTCTTATGATCCTTCCAGAGAAGGAGGCTGGGAACGTCACATGTCAGTGTTGAAACAGTTCTCCCTAGTTGAGTCATCCCCTCGCATAGCGATTCTTACTGGAGAGGAGGCAGAGAGAGGCTCCTTCTGCAGGAAAGGATATTTTCTGTCACCAGTCCTGTTGCTTGCCTATACCCAGACTTCTTTCCAAACCCAGAGCAATCTCCTGTTCTCACTTTAAGCCTTTTTCCAGGCAACCATCTCCAACCTCCTGGCTTTTCTCCTCAATTCTGCTCTCCCATTTCATACACTTTTCCGGACAGGATTGTTCTCCAACTATCTTCCTGGACATCCCACTCAAAAATCTTTCTGGCTGTACGCACTCCCAAGCCTGACTGGTCCCAAATTCCACTGTGTAGACAACCCCATCGCCACCTTTAACTCAGAGGTTTACCATCCCTGTACTGTGCCAGCATCAGTCTCCCTTTCCACCTCTTGTCCCCATTGCCAAGCTCTTCATATAGCTTAAGATCACCCCATTAGGACAGGAACTCTACCGTTGAGGGTACCTAACAAGTTGCCACTTCCTTCAAAGCATCACTAAAATAATTCTCTCTCTACCTCAGCAGTAAAGTTCTGCTCAATGCTCACCTCCACTTGAAAACCTCCATCTTTTACATTACCTAATTAATAACTTTCTGCCATCAGATTTCATATAATTATTCCACTTGGATCTCCTTACGTGGCTCTTCTGTTCCTTTGCCAGCTCAAGTCCTTGGCTGTCATTTCCTCAATCCCTATCTTTGTTTCTGTTAGTATCTCTGCTCCTATACCCCCTTCCTTTCTTCTCATGGTTTACACTGTTCTTAAAACTGCTTCCTCATCCTCATTTCCCCATTTACCGGCTTTCAGTAGTTTTCCATGCCAACCCCATCCAAAAAAAAAACAAAGCCAACAACAAAACAACTCAGCTCTCTATCCTTGTTTTAAGAAGTGATTGGAAAGAAAACCTTTCAGAAGCTTTTCCCATTAAACCAAAGCAAAAGGA
Source organism: Cygnus atratus (assembly GCF_013377495.2). NCBI lineage: Eukaryota > Metazoa > Chordata > Aves > Anseriformes > Anatidae > Cygnus > Cygnus atratus. Next base: position 33,847,498 of record NC_066366.1, read on the forward strand.
AATTTAATTAGAAAGCTATGCTATTTTAATATTGGACCTTATCTATCCCACTAGAATTATCACATCCCTGATCCTTATCAGATGTCTAATTTAGACTACAAACCCTTCAGGCAAACGTAGCCTCTTCCTCCACGTTACACAGAGCCACAGCACTTACACTGATCCTTAAGGTAAGGAAAATACCTCAGAAACGCAAACAATTTCATTTTGCCAAGATCAGCTCCACTCCACACACTGGGACTTGGGAATGACTCGAGAACTGAGAAGTACTCGCTCTTCAAAAATACCAAAGGCAAGAGTGGTTCCCCCCTCCTCCCAGCCACCTCCCCCCCAAAAAAGAAAGACTGTCTGACATTGTCTGAGAAGAGAGAAGCTGGGCATAGACTGTACTGAAAAGGCTTTTCCGTGGTACCTCTAGTCGCTTCCCGCCTCAAGTCCCAAAGCCATCACTTATCCCCTTCGAAACAGCAGGAGAGTCATTGCTTTTTTTCTTCCCTCTCCAGAAGAAGCACAGCAGAAATAAACCTCGAATGATAAATTATGCACCACCTTTGTGTGGCTGCCTCTTGGCCAGACGGGAAATTTTTCTCCCAAAGCCTTTTGTTCCCAGCTTTGATCCCAGTGTTGGATCCGCTCTGTTCAGCACTCCCTCGGCATGGAGGTGAAGGGAGAGCTGACACAGGCCAAGTTCAGGCTTACTGCGAGTCACAGTCAGATCTTCCATCAGCCATCCCCCCTCCCCCTTGCAAACTGGAACTGTCCTTGAGTTTGAAAAGATCCTATTAAACATTTTCCAGAGGGCCTTACAGAGGATACATTATTTTGATGGATGCTGGGACTAAAGGAGGAGGATTTCTAAGTACAGGGAAATAATGGAGTTTGTTCTAATGGGTTTAAGAGATGCCCGGGGGCACCAAGTAAGTTCCTTCTCTGCAAATCAAAAACACAGAAGACCAGAAAATGGAGCCGAACAACTAAACGCCAGGAAGCGGGGAAATCGGGCTCTATTTAACTGCTGCTCTTGGTTACAGCCAACTTCAGGCTGCTTGGAAAAACAGCACACACACACACCACTGGCACAAACTTAACAGGAGAAAACAAAGAGACAACAGGGGTCAAGCTGGGGGTGGCAAGTAGGAGAAGGATGCAAGGCTGGGTCCCCACCCCCTACCAGAGAGTCGGATCAATTATCCTTGAATACTAACAAGATTTCTGATTAAAGAACTGCTGCTATGCAATAGGAACAGAAAGCTCCAGCAGCCGGGAGGGGCTGTCAGGCACTAACAAAGAGATACAGAAGACTATGCCCTGCTAGGGCATGTGGAGGATGTCACTATGCTGGTAGCCTGGAGAAGGGTCCCTACTGCCCCATGCCACGACGATGTCGCACTGCTGGCAAGTTCAGCTCCAGGAGTAAGGCTTCACCTCGACACTGCAGAACACGGGATCTGTTTTCAGGCAGACACGGTCTCTGTTGGAAGCTCTGCTGGACAACACCTCTTTAAACATCCTCATTGCCATGCTACAGTGAGGTGAATTTTACTGTCATCCTAACCCATTCAGGGGAAGTAGCTGGTGCTTCTTAGTTCTGAGTATTACAACGACATCAGGAAGTTGCTATCAACATATGACAGCCTGGGAAACAGAGCCCATGTAGTCTTTGGTCAGAGACTTTTCGACAAGCCTCCAATTTGCAGTACAAACATTTACTTTGCATATATGATATTTATTATCCATTAATCTTAATAGTTTGTGACCTGCTGACTGGTGGTTAAATGCAGAGACATCTAATGACCTAAGAAGAACCTCATGAAAAACAGAAGCTCCTCTTACACCTCTTCACACTCCGAAGTTGTTTTAACATGCCTGTAGCGGGATGTGTAGATAGATGTATCTCAGACCATCAGGCTTCTGACTGTTCAATCCCACCCACCTCCTTTTATTTTTTTCTATTTTAAACAACAGGCATAATTCCTCGATATGAAGACTTCCAGTCAGTTTTCAGTTTCCACAGTTCAGCAAGGCAAAAGCCCACAACGTTTAACGTTAATAAACTCTTATGAGAACTTATTTTCCTGCCTTTGCATAGAGAGTCTCCTTTCATCTGTGCCCATGGCAATCTAGGAGGAGTTCTGCTCCTCACAGAAGCATTGACTGCAGCTGAAGAGTCTCTCAGACTAAGTACACAAGACGGAATACTTGAACATTTAACAGGCAGCAGCAAAAAAGTGAGTGGAAAGCTGAAAAACCTGAACATAAACTCACCCACAAGAGGGTGGCAGCCAAATACTCCCAAGGTAACAGTCCCAGAGCAACCCGATACACAGAACGAATAAACCGCAAGCCTTTGGTTCACAAGTCCCTGGATCCATGCAGTTACTGTTTTTATCTTTACTACAGGGAGATGGAAATCTACAGGGAAGACGATACAAAAAGACTCAAGAACTGTTACAGTGCCCAGTCTTCATGCAGGATAGACAACAAAATCCCATGAAAGATTAATGCCTAACATAGCAGTCACATCTAAGAACCACAGGCACTACAGATGCAAAAGCAAGAGCTGAACCATCAAGCTCATTAGATTCATGGATGACGATTACAATTAGTGTTCTCTGCTGTGATTTGTGTGAAACACAGACAGCCACTAAATACAGTATGCCAATTAATGGAGTGGGTCTGCTGCATGCCAGAGCTCCAGCTCTGGATGTTATATCAGGTAAAGTCAAACATCTTTAAAGGATGATGGTTGGCATAAATGCATGTGTGTATATATCACCTTGTAATATAAAACTGGGTGAGATAACATCATAAATAACTAAGGTGGAAATAACAGCAAAGTAAACAAGTTGTCCACTTTTATGGTATGTTTCTTTTGACAACACTTCACTTGTAATTCATATTTCCTGATGGAGAGTCAGTAAAATTTCCGCTATCTCATGTGTCTTTGGGTCATCGGCAAAAGAAATAGAAGTATTATTAAAAAAAGAGAAATAGACAAAATCACAAGTAGCAGAAGAATTCAATGAAGGTGTAGGACATGCACTTACTTTTTAACCTATTTTTAAAACCTTGGTTTTCAAGCCTGGTTTTCAAGATAACATCTCTTAATCAGATTTTATAAGCAGTATGTTATGAAGCATGTTAGAAGCAAAATGTTATGAAGCATGCATTCTATTGTGTTCAATGGTAAGCTGCATTCTAGGGCAAATGGAATTGGCCTTGGGCAAGACAATTTCTACTTCACTTCCCACATATACAAAACAAGGATAATATTTGCCTATTTCAAAAGAGTGCAGTAAAATTCAAGAGGACTATCAGACTACAGATCATTCTCACAGAATGAATGTTTTAATTATTTTTTAATGTTAATTTCACTAGTCTGGAGAACTGCAGGCTTTCAGGAGTTAAAACAAAATACAATCACTTTGATTTCTTTTCCTAGTTAACATACAGCAAGTACTGTTTTCAGGCTTGAACTACAAAAAACTGCGTAATCTTTATATACGACCACATTTTCTTGTTTAACTTCAACAAACAGAATGTAGGGAAACATCTCCAAGTTCTCTGAAATCCCATCCTGTGGCCCACATGAACAGAACATCCCTCTTCAGGGTTCACAAGACACTCTGGAAATGCAAGCACTTTACATAACTAAGTGCCTATTAATTTGGTTGCTGCATACACCCACACTGCCAGGATGCAAGAAGGGATTCTCTAGTGCAGAAAGCAGTGCTAAAGCACAGAGCTGAAAGCATCTGGAACCAGAACACAGAAGAACGTTGCTTATCTACACTAAATAAATGTCAACGTTAACTGCGTACTGGAAGATTATGCTTTATGCTTTTTCACTATTGCTACCATGTTTTAGTTGACAAAGAATTGTTTAAAAAAACACAACATAAAACACCCAACATTTTCATTCTCCTGCTGCATCTTACTCTTCATTATAAAAGTGGAGACGTTATTCAGTGCTTTCATCGCTTTGACAAAAAGAAACGGCCAAGATAAATTTCATGATCAGCACAAGTTGGGGATATCATCCAACCTGATTGACAGTAAACCCAAGTACACTCAGCCTAACCAGGAAAAAGAGCATTATCAGCTCTAAACTGGCAAGAGGAAAACAAGCGTTTTGCACCTGGCTCAGAGCTGCAGAATCAATAGTGATGCCAAGCACAGGTAGTGGAGATCTTGACTCTCACTGCAAACTATACTTCTACAGAGGTACCACGTTCAGGTTTGTGACTCTAGTAAGAGTCAAGGTGTTTGGGGAGTGAAGCTCTGATATTAGCCATGTATTTTCCTGGCAGAGCTCCAGAAGCTAGAACAGCAGACACATCACCCAGACAGGTTCTGTGACATTCTGTGTTTATACTACCACAGACCTTCATACCATCAGGCCCTTCTTCATCACCATGCGCCACCAGTGCATGCCATTAACTTTTAATTCTCCCCCTCTATGCCTGTTGTTACCTGTGAGATACTTTTCCAAGAGCTCATGATAGTTGCAGACCTGCTTTATTCCCCTGCACAGACTTCTCCCGTTTTAACTGCCACTATCCACCAACAGAAGATCAAAGTTCAATCCTGGAGATTTGTTTGCTTTACCCGCTCCTGCACTGAGGTTCGGCAGGCAGTAAATGACCGGGTGCTTTTAACATTTCCTATAATTTACTTGTTTGGCATTGCAAATTCTGTGGCTGGTGATGGTTTATGACAGTTAAGCTACACACTGTTCCCACACGTACTTCTAAGGAACACCGATGAGAAAAGCTCTGCAAAAGCTAAGGGGTGGAAGCTAGGGCCACCGACTCGCCACAAGCTTTGGCATCTTCTCTGCCACCTCCTTATATTTTTCCTTACTTCAAAATACAATAAACATTGTTCAGGAATTGTGTCCTGCATTACTGGGAAGCATTTCTCCCTATGAAAGAAAGCAGCAGCTCACTTCTGGGAATAGTTGGTGCATCCAATCACCAACTCACGTTCACTTGACAAGAGGATAGAGAAAAGGGCACTGACGAGAGAACTACTTGAAAGAGAGACACACTGCCATAAAAAGTATCCCAGAGACATCAAGACACAACCACCTACAAACAAACTCGCTCTTTACAATCAGACATCCCCCACATGGCTGTTAACAGCCCAGACACATTAACTAGGAGCACCTGGGTAACAGCCAAAATAAAACACATCCAGATCTGTACCTACACTAAGACCTATGTTTTAGATCCTTCTCACTCCTGGAGCGCAGCTCTCGGGAACTTAAGAGCACCTCTTGTTTTAAAAAGCAGATTTTCTGATACACGGAACTGCAGCCCTCTACTCAGCCTTTCCGAGCTGCTTTAGCACCTTCTTCAAAGCTGCCTGCAATTAGGTCCCTTGTTAGAAGAGAAATAATATTACTTGAAACCCACACCCCATGTGATTGTGCCCCAGAGGCAATACTTGTAGAATGATGGAGGTCAGCAGCACCACTGCAAACGCTTCCTGTAATTTCAGAGAAGCAGAGGAGAAAAAGGATGGGTGAAATCCTGCAGCAGCTGCCAGAGGAGCGAAGGGAGAGAAGCGAGGTACATATCCCCGCTCCCCTCCCCCCGAAGCCTCCCAACTCTTTATAAACAATCCCGAGAAGTGTTTGGATGTTTTCCCCTCCACCGGGCGCACTTGTAAAACAAGGCACCGCCGCGCACGAGGGCGAGCTGCTCTGCAGCCGCCGGGGCAACCGCGGAGAGAAGTTTTCCCCGACGAGCCTCGCTGGAAGCGCGTCCCCGCTCGGCAGCACGGCGGCCGAGCCTCCCCCCGGCCCCGGCCCCGGCGCCGCTATTTTCGGGAGCGCCGCGGGCGCTGCGGGAGGCGGCCCCCCGGTGCCGGCCGGGGCAGGTAGCCCGGGGGGGGGCCGCGGCGGAGCCGGGCTGCGCCTTTAAGGGGCCCGCGGCTGCATTCCTGCTGCGGAGCGGCGGCTGTCCCGACACGCCGGGCACGGCAGGCTCGGAGGCAACCTGCGCGCCCGCCCCGCCGGCCCCGCGGGAACAAAGCCCCAGCCCGCCGCCCAGCTCCCGCGGGGGGCAGCGGCCGCGTGGGCGCCGGGGACCGGCCGCCTCCCGGCCTGCCCCGGACCGCGACCGGGAGCGGGACCCGGAGCGGGACCCCTCCGGCGGCGGGCCGGGGCAGCGCTCCCCGGCGGGCGGGCGCGGGCAGGTGAGCGGCTCCCGGCCGGCACCGGAGCCGGCGGCGGGGCCCCCCCGGGGGCAGAGGGCGCCGCGGCAGCCGCTTACCTCTGGCGCGGAGCAGCGCTCCCAGCAGCAGCGGCAGCAGCAGCGGCGGGAGCCGCGGAGGCGCGGGCGAGAGGCAGCCCCCGCCGCGCCGCCTCATGGTGGCGGCGCCCCGGCCCCGCAGCCCCCTCCCGGGCTCCTCCCGCGCGCTGCAGCCCCGGCCCGCGCCCCGCGCCCCGCCGCCGCTCGCTCCCTCGGCAGCCGCGGCGGCTCCGGGGCTGGGGGCTCGCTCCCCGCTCCCCGCTCCGCCCGGCCCAGGCCCGGCCCCGGAGGAGGAGCCCCGCCGGGGCAGCCCCCGCCCCGCTCCCCCCAGCGCCCGGCCGCCTCGCAAACTTTCCGCGCGGCGGAGGCGGCTCCGCGCCGAGACCCCGGCCCCTCGCCGGCCCCCTGGGGTCGGCACCGCCACGGGACCCTCGGGCTCGTCCCTCTGCGGGCTCGCCAAAGCGGCCCCGGGGCTCCGGGCTCCCTCCGGCGGCGGAGAGCTCCCCCCGGGCGCCGCGCTCGCTGCCCGAGTTGCGCCCGGTGCAGCCAAGGCAGAGCCCCGGCGCCCCGTCCCAGCCCCTTTGCAAACCGAACGCCTCTGAGCGTCCCCTTCCCCAGCTCCCTGCTCTGAGGGAGAAATTCTCCCCTCCATTCATATCAAGTGTTCTCATATTTGATGATTTTTTAAAGCCCGGAGACAGCCGATGATGTAGGAATCTCTGCTACCCTAAATAAAGAAAAGGGAGCCAGGGTCGAAGCCTGTAGGAGTAGAAATTAACACTTGGACACTCGTCTTACGTGCCTTCTGGTTTCTGCGTTGCGTTTAAAAGCAGACAGGCTTTCACTGGATGTCATTGTTAAAACAAGTTTTATGATCCTCTGTGGCATGACTTGACATCTTAATACGCGGGGTTGGCAATGCAAGAAAGTTTTGTTATGTAATTAATCTCGGTTGATTCCAAAGTATTACTTTGGATGGCAAGCTGATTCAGATAGCCCAAACCCTGGACCACAGGGGAAGATGGGAATTTCGTCAAATTGACACCAAAGGGCCGGAGTTAGCAATGGTCTTATTTAAAGCCTTCACGCAGATGAATCCAGAGGAAGCTGCAATTATTCCTCCCCTTTAAAGAACCACAAGAGCAAGTAAACAGCACAGCATGTGACTGAGACAATTCTGCCATTCCTATTAATTAAGTGTAAAATAGTGAAAACAGAGGATATTATTAAACATGTCAACAGAAAATTAAACCAGGGGCTGATTCTTGACGAACTGAGAGAAAAAAGAAATCTAAAGAGAAAAACGATCCGAAACAGCTTCACTGAGGAGAACTCCCAAGAACAGGAACACCAGAAGAAGCAAACCAAGCATAAATTTACAATATATGGGCCCCGGATTGGAAAAAATACCCGCACAACAGTCTATTTGTTTTATATGCTGAATTGCTGCTTCAGGATGGGAATAGATCCGCTCTACGCAGCATGCGTGCAATAGCACCTCGACTATGGCTCTGAGTCCTGCGCCTTTGATAGACAAAGTGCACAAAGTTGCCAACCAGTAACAACAAAAAAGGTAGCCAAGAGGGACTGATTGAGGTGGAGCGATTGAAAAGCCTCACTATGCTAACATTAACTTGGAAACGGTGACAGACTGAGGCACAAAAAGAAAAAGCAGTTATTGTAAGAAAATAAGCTCCGAGATGATTGAAGTGGGAGAGTTAGGAACAGGGGGCTGAAGTTAAAGGCGAGAAAACATTAACATCGCTCTGACAGGGGGCTGGCTGGCTGGCTAGCATGCCAAACCCTCACATTATTGCACCCCCTAAAAATACAGGGCAACACAGCCACAACTCATGTAAATTTATATTCTCTGTTAAGGCTAGATCCTGGGGTACTGTAAATCAGAGAAGCCCTGCTCACTTCAGGCTCACAGAAGCTTGCAAGGAGTTTAGATGCTGAAGTACTGCACGTGATAATGCACAAACACAGGGCCCAGAACTTCCTGATAACTACATACTTAAGCCATGAAACAGTCTTCCAGCAATCTAGAGGAGTGTTTTCCTGTGTTTGAAACAAAAGCCTCTTGAAAAAATGGTGTCATAAACACAAATAAATTCACTTGTTATCTCTTCAGTCCTTCTCTCCTCAGGGAACAAACGTTTTTACCCACTTGTGTTTGTTGAAGTGTGTTTACCAGTCCTCTGCAACTCGTGCCTGTGTTCTGGCAAATCACTTTCCTCTCCGTGCTCAAATTCCCTATAATTATATCTCTGACTTATAAATCATATTGAAATCCCAAGGTGAAATGATAGAGAAGCGCATAGTATTATTCTGCTTTTCATAACAACTTCCTAGATCTGCTGCAGTAGAGAGGATGGAAATTTATCTTCTAACCCTCTCAGTTACCTACCTGATGATACAACACTGACTGAATATAGCCCTGATTCCACGTGGGACCTTTGGGGAATAATTGTGAAGTGGACTGATGTAGCGCAAAACAGATATTTTTGGTGAAAAAACAGTAGAAAGTCTTTTAAATAATGCTGTTAAAATTGAACCATATGCTTAGAACTTGCCTCTCTCAAACCAAATAACTTGAAGAAAGACTACGTAGATACCAGAAGGCATTTCAATGCATGCACAAGATAGGTATTTGTTTTTACCCACAGCTGTGAGGGAAGAACATTATGTAACTTGTAATAATTTATAGATCATTGATAAGTGACATATAACACAAGTATTGTAATGAAAATGGGAAAGAAGTAATTAAAATATAATTAATGATTGATATGACAATATGCTTAGTCAAATAAAGCAGGCGTTATAAAGGGAACAGGGAAATTATCATCATAACAACCATTTCATGACACAATTTTCCCGCAAATAATAAATGTATTAAAGAAATAAACCAACCCAATGAGAGAAAATAACTACAATGAAATAATATTAAAATTTAGCATCATTTGTAGCAACTCCGTCTAGAAAACCAAGGACACGGTATCATTGGAAAAGGAAAAAGGAAAGGATCTAGAACCAGGTAGGATTACTAAAGAAAATGCACTTTAGCTATTTTTAAACCATAAAGGTCTTAAAAATAAGTACAAAAATATAAAAATAAAAATGAGATGGGCAGTTTTGTTCTTACCAGTCAAAGTACTTTTAAAGCATACACATGGCCCTTCCTTGGGAAGATGCTTCTCCATACCTCAAGTTTCCTAGAAGAGAACGACAGACCAGATAGTTTAATTCATATGTTCACAAAGGTTTGGAGCAATCGTGTTTTAAATATTTAAGATTGTATGAATTAATTTAATAGGAGCAAAATGCTAGCCTCCCTTTTTTAAGTAATGTTAAGCTCACTGGGTAAACAGAAGACAATGGACAGAATCAATCTTGTATGACTTTTGACACTGTCTCACAGGACATTTTCACAGAATTGTATTTTAAAGACAACTAGTGGAAGGCGTGTAGGCATCTGATAGAAGAAAACCACAGTGGTCATCTGTGATTATTTATCAAAATGCAAAGGCATGTCAGCTGGTACCTCTCAGAGTCTGTCCTAATCCCTGTTTTGCTTCGTATGTTCAGAGACAGTTTAGGTAACACAATATTTATGCTTGAATATCTGTACTAAACAAACCCTGATAATCTCAAAACAACAGCAGGGGACGCAAACACTAGGAAGGGTGAGATCAGATACCCCAAATGCTATTGACAAATTGGACAGATTGCCCAAAAATCAACAAGGAAAAAAACAGTAACGAGAAATGTAAAATATTATTCTTCAGAAACAGACATCAGTAAACATCGTGAATTCCTGACAAGTCAGAAATACAGCAAAAACACATCTTAGGGTTACACGTATAACAAACAGTATAAATCAACAGTGCGGTGCCGCTGCCAAAAAATGCATTTCATTCTGGAATGCATTAAAAGGTGTGTCACAAGGAAGACAATTTGTTTGATTTCTAAACTTCACATGGTACTGAAGCCCCAAGTAGCACACTGTGTCTCATCTTAGCTGAACACCTTAGAAATACAAACACAGCTGAAGAGAAACAAGAAAATAACAACAAGAACAAGTTTATAAAACAAACCCTACGAGAAAAAGCTGAAGGAATTAGATTAGCCTAGTCAAGAAAATAAAAGCTCCAAGTAGATGCAGCTTTCTGATACATAAAAGCTCTCTATAGAGATGGTGATCAGCTATTCTCTATGGCTCCAGTAGAAAGGCATGAAAGAGTCAACTTGATTTGTGAGAAGAAATACTTAAAAGATTTTGCTAATCAGCATTCCAACTAAGCATTTTTTTAAACACTGGAGCTGACTATCTAGGGGCACTGTGGAATCAATTCCACTGGAATTTTTTAAGAACAAAATTTGATAAACTTGTTAGTGGTGGCCTTGATATAATTAATCTTCATGTTGTACTGGTTGGGCTAGGTGGTCTTTTGGCACCTCTTCCAAACCTCCAGTTCCACAATGGACATAACTCAGAAAATTCTAACTGGGATGATCAATACAAAGTCTGTATTTTGGTTGATCGAATTCTGCTTTACAAGTGGGCTTCCTTAACTAAACAGAAAATCCAGGAAAATAACAAGTTTTTCCCTACTGAGCTCCACATTCAAGATAAAATGACAGGTTCAGTGCCGTCAGACTGGGATTTTCCAACGGCCCTTTTAATTGCTATCATTATTCTACTGCTACATTACCCATACCAGTTCCCTCTTCAGTGTCACTAGTGAACCAAAGAGGTTGTAGCTTGGAATGCCCAGTAAGATAAAAACGAGGATTTTACCCATATGGAGGAAGATGCAGATATGCAGTTGGGCCTCAGAATTCACTGTTGTACATATAAAGAAACAGTTTGATTTTCCAAAGAGCTGAGGGGCCTGCAGCTTTCACAGCTGGTGACCTAGTTTGTAAATGATGGTCTCTGTGTTAAATACATTAAATGAAATGTTAGCATTGATTTATACTTTATGCTATGCTATCACTTTTTCCCTTGTTGCCTTTCCTGCTTTCCTGAATTTTTCTAGCAATGGCACCACTACTTTGAACCCAGATGTCCTTTTAGATGTCATAAACATTCAAGTCCTGTCAGTGCTGTCCTTTATGCTGTTCTTCAAGTTGAAGCCACTTACTCTGAAGACAACAGTCATCCATATGTTGTCTTCTTCAGTGTTACCGCAGTTGTTTTCATTTGCAACAAAACAAAATTCAGGTTAACAAGTCAGAGCTTATGCGCAACTTCATGTTCTCAGCCTTTTGTTTATTTGCTGCCTTCTAAACAGTCAAATTCCAGTTTATTTGGGGGAAATTTGTGACCATCTAACAGACTATTAATTCTGCTTTATGGTGCAGAACAGCAAAACTAAATGTTACATTAAATGGCTACACGCGGAAGCTGAGATACGAAGAATCCTGCAAAAGTCACTACGTAATCTAATGACCCAAGTGCAGATTCATCTGAAAACCCTTTTATTTATTTATCTATTGACACTTGATGGAGGGGTTCAAAAAGCCCCAAGTAAGTAAGTTGACTCAAACTCAGGAGAAAAAAAACAAACCAAACCTTTCTTCATGTTTTGTTTGAGATAGTAGCTCTTCCTGGGTGTCCTGCAAGCTGGTTCTGCTCTTTCTTTTGCCAGTTCCTTTACATCCTCTATGTAAAAATAATGCAAATACACCCTCTTCTATTCCTGATTGGACTCCTCCCCGCAGTGAAATGGCAGTTACCCAGGCCTTGCACAATGTCTGCATTGCAAAGGTAGCCTGTGGCCTAGCCTTAGGAAGAGCACAGTTTAATATCTTGACTCTGGCACAGAAAAAAAAAAAAAAAGAAGAGAAAAAGGAAGAGCATAAAATGAAAATGATCTTTTAAAAGCTAGCAGTAGAAGAATTCGGTTTGAAGGCAGAAGCCTAACCACCTTTAGTCTCCAAACACATTCAAGTGGATAAGCAGCAAGTTGTGGCTCCTAAATTAATTCTTGAATGCATAGAGAAGCATTTTCCAAAGAACTGAGGACCAGTATTTTTCTTTGATTTCAGGCTCTTAATGTGGTTTGTAATCAATAGTTTCCAAGTTTAAATAAAAGGTTTGTGGTGGAACTCAGTCACACAATCAGAAAGAAAGGTGACCTTACATCTCAGTACAAGGAATAGCTTTGATGGGCTGAGTTTTCCTTCCTCAAAAAAACAGAGTACCTGAATTGGGCCCGCAAGAGAAACAAGGAGCCATGGGAATAGATGTGAAAGACACAAACAGATCTTTCCCTCAGCTCACAAACCTTTCTTGTTTGCAGAAACCCAGCCACTATGGAGATGAGTGACATGTAAAAATGTAGACAGACAGATAAAGAGTGTTTTCTTTCTTGAAGATGATTCAGTTCTAATACTTTACTGGCATGATGAGTTAGGCAAGTACTGCCAGCATGCACAAGATATAACCCTTGAGCCTTTCTGATAAGAGATACTACATGTCAACCATCTGCTCTCCTATCAGGTGGCTGAATCAGAGACGCCTCTTAACACCTCTCCCTCTCTCATATTAGCTCTTGATAAATGTGAATGAGGGAACAAATTAATTGCTTCTTACCAGCACCAAGTGAGACCTGAATAAAGGCACAGGTGGGAGCAAGATCCTAGAGTTGTACACACCCTCCACGTCTGAGATCAGCTGCCCACACATACACACACGTCCAATCTCCCTCCCAGCCATGTATACTTACATCTATGTCATCGCAATTTTAGGATTTTAGGATACTTAAGCATTATATTTTTAATACTATTCACCCAAGATTAATATTCTGACAATTCTAGATAATGGGGGGTTGTGTATCGCATTTTCATTTATGCTTTAATCTAGGTCAGCAAAGTTGATGGAAACTTAAGGACTTTAGCAAGCACAGAAGTATGCTTTTGATGCACAGTGAAAATTTTGTCACAGAGACTGCAGGTTTCTCTTTCACATAACTTAGACCATACCGAATATGATTAGTAAATACCAGAAATGTACACCAGTCACAGAGTTTGAGGGAAACTCTGATGCATACCTAAACTTCAGGAGTGTTCAAGGAACAACTCTGCTTTCACTGTGTAAAGTTTAACGCATAAAGAATTGGAGCCTTAAGGAGAGTTTCTGACTATCTTACATGTTGTTATCAATTTCAAATGGAGAATGGTCAATCTATTTTTCTGTTTTAGAAACAAGCACAATAAAGTCAGCAAATCAAAAGCAAAATTTAAATACATTCCTCAGATAAAACTTAGTATCTTAATTTGCTGGTTCAGTCTCCTCTGGCTTATCTTCTCCCTCAGTAAGTGATTTGCATGCCACCTTTTCTATCTCCCATCTATTGCTTCTCAATACCTCTTCCTAAATTCTCCAACCACTATATAATCTTCTGGTCTCTATCTTCGCTTTTGGTGACTCCACAAAGCTGTTACTCCTGAAAACACCTCAAGTATTATGTAACAGAAAGGAAAGAACATTCTTCACTTTGTCATCTTATATTACTGCGCGAATGACTGGCATACCAGTGTGTGCTTTCACTAAAAAGAACACTGACTTCAGCTCTTGCATAGCTGCAATGTTCTGCAGTGCTCTCTCACAATAGCCCTAATAAATACTGGGGCTCTCTTTTATGTACCTAAAAAGTAGAACTAACGATTCTTTCGCAAGGGTTTCACAACTTTAATGAATCTATCATTTCCACTTTCTTCTGCTATTTTTTTTCCTTGTTCCATCATTTGATCTTCTCTGTAGATGTTGTAAGACTTCTGTCTTACTTACTTCCAGACTATTTTGAATGTGCTAAGTCTCTGTACTGCAGAGAGGAATTTATGTCCCTTTCCCATAAGAGCTGTCCAGTCCAGCTGTCAGAGTTACTGCTTCACTTCAGCCTAAGAAGCAACAGCTCATTTCCACACAGACCTGTCCCTTCTCTTGTGTGCGTGTAAACACACACACACGCAGCTTCATTTACTTATTTTATCACGCAGACACCTGGTCCAATAGACTATATGGTCTAGATGCTTAAGTTTGCAAGGAACATTCAATGAGCAGAAATGAAGAATGAAAATCGCAGGCCTTCTTGAGTTACCCCCCAGGATGAGCTAAGCCTTGGCTGTCAGAAATGTTTTCCATGCCAGAATTTCATACTGATATTTATTTTTACCAGGCATTTTAGAGTTTCTTTTTTGTTTGGCATGAGAGATCCTGAAAACTCTGCCAGAAATGGCTGTTTTTCTTCTCCGCATCATTAGTGGGGCGGCATTCCAGCAGAGAAGGGTCACTCGCTTGGCACTTAAGTATTTTTAAAGATGTTGTCCTTTCCTTCCTGAAGAGATAATGGGAACAAAAACTGAAGGAGAGTCTTTCAGCAGTTTGCTTTTCCAAAAAAAAAGCCAAATTTGCTTACTAACACCGAGCTCGAAAACAACTAAAACTTGGACAATGCATATAATACATGACAGGAATCTACCATACCACCTACAGCTACCCTTGATTTTAAAATGAAGATGTAGCCTCCATAAGTCACAGAACCTGTCATAATAATATTCCCTCTTCTCATAAGCAGATCATCCAGAATTTAAAACTACTTTCATGACCAACAAGTAGAAGAATGTTTCACATTCTTTTCTCTAAGAACTTACATTTAAAATATAAGGATCTCACAACTTGATTAAACCTAAATCCTCAGGTGAACATAAAGTTTATCAACATAGAGAGGTGAATGTAAAGTTTATCAACATAGAGAGACCTCAAAATTACATCAGATCTCTACTTACTTTCTTCTGTCCACCAGTTCAAGGAACAAGACAAAATCTCAGTGATCCAGACTAAGGATTAGCAGGTAAACTACTAGTAAAGAAGAAATAAATTATGTTCACAGCGTAGTCTCCTGCATGCTTATGACACCTTACCAGTTAAGTATATACTCGACTTAAGAATTCCAGGTATAAGTACACGTATCAAACTTAAGCCCTTTTAATGGTACAAATGCTGGCAATTTAAGAGAGCTGCTGCTGTCATCATGTCCTATCACTAGCTGGAAAACACAATGTTGTTCCTAGACTTCATTTTGTGGCAGACGTAAGGAGTGAGAAACTGTGAATCTTATTTCTCTAACATCTGTTGGCCTTAAAATCAATCTAAAACCCATCTGGTTGCCTAGGTTTTACATGCAGAGGTAAATTAGTATTAATACTACCTTATTAGGGAACAGTGACAGCATTAATTGTTGTGCTAAACCTCTGTGCTGACTGTAAACTAAATACACAGTTCATTCAGCATGAGGAGGCTCAGAGCAGGATAAGCACTGGGAGTACTGGATCTTTCTCTGTAAATGTCTCCTGAGGAATCAACAATATGAAAATACAGATTTCATCACATAATTTCATTGTGGTTTTGGCTGACCTTTTTATTTAAGATAATCTTATTTTTAGTGCGTGTGTTTAGAGAGTTTGATCATAATTCATACATATAATTATTAAATCAGAAATTAATTGGGAGTTTTTTTATGAGTTTGCAACTGACTCATAAATGAATCATCCAGCTGCAGCACCAATTATTTTTCAAATGTCTTGCATAATAGAATCCTAATCTCATTTACAAGATTTCCAATAATTTACATAAGCAATAGTATGTGAAGATTTTATTCCCCATTCCTTCAGATCGCCCTTCAAAACTTCTCTCTGCTATGGTGCCTAAAACAATAGATCATCAATAAAAATTGACAACTGTTTTCACTCAGTGTTTTCTCCTCTCACTGTGATTTGTTTTTCAGGTGTCTTCAGAGAAACATGTTTTGTTATCCCACCAGCAATTTTATTATTTCTTATGTACCAGGTAAAGCTCAGTTGGCAAATATATGGAAGACCTCAAAAAATACAAAGCACCACCAAATCCCCAAAAGTCCTGCACAGTATAGGCTCTTAGCTAACTCTTCTAAAATAGGACAATGCTTTGGACACTCAAAAGATAAACGAGAAAGCCTAGAGACAGTTTCCTAGTGTTTCTTGTGAAACTTGCTTACATGAATACAAGTCGGACCTGGAACAGGACTGAAGACTCCCCACAACCTAGTTCTTTGTATGTTGTGGTTATAACCTTTAAAGCAACAGTTTCCAACTGCTTCCTGAAGAAAAAAAAAAAAAAAGTTACATTTTTGCCTCCAATACCACTATGCTTTATTGTAAATACAAGCAAATAAAATATTTCATTCCAAGAAAAATTAATAGAAGCCAGACAAAATGACTCAGTCTGTTTAAAACAAGGCATTTCCTCTGGAATTTGTTGCTTGATATCTAGTCCTGTTTATTATTCTACATAATAATCTCTCTGAATGAGGAGCTGTCTCACAGAACTCTGGCTAATAAAAAAAAATCAGAAGAACTTTGACAGTATCATTTAGAAGAGTGACCATAAAAACAGCAAAGATTAAACAACACAATAACACAGTGAGTGCAAAGTATGTGGGAATGGAGAAGAGAAATCTGATTTAAGCTAAATTGATGAGAAACTCTTGTAGAACTGACGCAGGAAGGAGTTTTCCAGTCCATGCATCATAACCTAATAGAGATCTTTTCTTTCATGATATAATTTAAATTATGCCACTGACTATTTTCAAACTTGTGAACACATGGTCTCTTATAACAGTAAATTACCCCTATTTACCTAAAGGTATGACTTCTGAAAGCCTTCCAAAACCAGACTTTGAAGTGAATTAAGCTAAATCAAATCAAAGTCACTTTAAATCTGAAAGGCGGTGTTCACAAAATATATCAATGTAGTCCAACCGATCTTCTTGAAAGACTGATTTGGATTCCCAAATGCTGGTAGACAAACTCAGCACGTTTAGTTAAAAGATGTAAGCATCACCATGTTTGCCAGGGCGGATGGTAACCCTGACAGTCTACTCCCTATGTTTGTCCTGACATGAGACCTGTACCCCTGATTATCTACCGAGGAGTTGCTGACAGAGAAAACTACTGTTTTTCATTGTCATTCTTCCAGCTGGGTCCAAAAGAACATTAACCTCCTGTTAGCGGGCTGTTCTTCCTGGAGCAGCTATTAAACTTGCAGATGTTTTCCACTGATCCAGAAAAGCCTTCTCAATTTAAAAGAGCTTTTTATTAAAACACAATAGTCTTGGGTTCAAAGATGAATATGGGGAAGCAATACCCATGGCCAGGCTGGCAGCATTTCTCCCTTTTCAGGTCACAAGCGTGAGAGAACAGGTGAGTGCTGCAGCTGATCAGTTATATCACCTAATCCTGGCTCTGGCAAGCCCAGAAAGAAATTACAGTAAACAGGGAAGTTTATAAATGGCTCCAGAAATTACGTCTTGTTTTCATATATTTTTCTTTGAGTCATTAACAGTCAGGCGCCACTACTACTGAAACTTATCATTATTACAACCACAAATGGGCTCGGTGTCCAAAAGGATTCCCTGAGCTAGCTTAAGGGAAATAACACAGTCCAATCCATAGAGACCAAACTGTAAGAAGAAAAAAAAAATCCCAGAGAAAATAGAAAATAGAAATATTGTAATGTAGTTGTTAAAAATTGACATTAAAAGCATCTTGTAAAGGAGCGCTCCAAAAACTGATCAAGGAGAAATAGTGTTTTACAGAAATGGGTTAAAGAACAAAAAAGAAACAGTGAACAATCTGTGGAAGGCTCTGACCAGCACAGCTGACTGGGAATATAGGAGAGGAAAGTCTTCTAGATTTGGCTTTTAAATACCAGTTGAACTGCCTGGATGACAGTAAAGGACTGCTTGTGAAAACAGATCTCGACATTAGTTTTAAAAGCACAAGAACTGTGTTCTTAAACCTAACGATCACAGGGGGTCTACCAAATTCTGTCTCCTCTCCAACAGTGGCCTAGAACCAGATACCTCATTGCAAAGTGCCTGAAACCCTAAAGTGAGCAGTTATGGAATAGACCTCATGTTAGGAAAAATGTTTTCCAAAACCCCGTTAGTCAGATAATTGGCTTCACCATGAAGTACAATAGTTCATGTTCCTCCAGTCATTGTGCTCTTTTTTTTTTCCCCGTATGTTTTTATATGTAATAACATAATCCCGTATTTTCTCATTCTGAGTAAAAACGTCTACTTCCTTTCTAAATTCTGCTGAATTCTTGGCTCCAAAAATATCTTGCATCAATGTATTCTACAATCTGATTTTATCTGGTATCAAAATCTCTCTTCTTTAAATTTATAGCCTTCAAATACACAGAACTAAATGCTTAAACTGCAAAACTGGACACATGAATTTTAAAGTGAACTTCATTGTAACAAAAATAATTTTCAATAATATCGTCATTTTATATGTTTAATGATCCTCTTTAAGACAGTCTTATCTTTTATCCAATCGCTCTTCATACTGGGGTGTCTCAGTCTGTTTCCTACATTATTCTCACTACTCAGTGTTCAAATATTTTTATCTAAGATGTTCTTTTAAAGACAGAACAAGACAAAGACAGCAGAAAGGTCCAGGCAACTGGGGGGGGGGGAGGGTGATGGAGGGAATGTGGAATTTAAATAGGTTATCCATAACATCCTATTTGCTCTTTTTAACTGGGGCTGTACTTTGAGTAGAAGTTAGTTGAGTTTCCAACAGCGACAGCATTTTCCTTTTGTGGAATAAAGGCAGGTTGCATGCACATGTAAGTGGTTTATTTAATTTCTGCTCTTTTGCATTTGTCATTAAAAACGTAACACTTCCCAGTTCTTCTTTTGGAACTCCTGGGATTACATCCTGGGCTGGGAGTTTTCTAATGCTGATGCAAGAAACTGCAAAAGCATTTGGAAATTTTAGCCCTATCTGCTTCTGTGGAAAAAGCACCCAGCAGAGCTGCTTCCTGCCATGCGATGAGCTCTGCCTGTCCTGTGTCCCAGGAGAACTTCCCAGACAAGTAGAGAGTGCCCTGCGGCTCAGAACTTTGCTGTTACTTTCTGCTTTCCTGTGAGTAACAGGCAATGCCTGATACTCCCCATTCCCTCCTCTCTGGAGAACCAGGGCTGCCACAAAACAGTCTGGGAGCCATGAAGCAGTACTGACAGACCAATGTAACTATAAGGGGCCTCCGTGGTCACCCTGCTCAGGCCTTGCTCTCTGGAACAAGGTTGCTACGCAACGTCCTTCAGTAACTTATTTCCATTTACCTTCGAATTTGGATCTTTCCCCCACAGTTGTAGCCCAGAACCTCCAGCAGCTCCCTGGTCTTAGGCACTTTCTGGTTTCCAACCTAAATTTAACCAGAATGACTTTATACATGTTCCTCCTCATGCCATTTTAGCTCTTCAGCCCTTCTCCCTCTGAGGAGTCCCCAGTCGCCCAGGCCATCACCCACAGCCCCCTCCTCACAGCCAGGCCGCCATGTCACCCCCAGCCCCTTCCTCAGAGCAGGCCGGGCCGTCACGTCTTCCCCCAGAGCCCCTTCCCCTGAGGCGGCTCACGGCCTCCCAGCCTCGCCCGCAGCCCCAGGCCCGTGCCGAGCGCCGGGCGGGTGCAGGGTGACCGCCGTGGCCTCGCTGCAGGCGTTGGGGCGGGGGCCGAGGCGGGGCAGGCGCCCCCGGCCGAGCGCTGCGGGGCCCGGAACGGTGGCGGCGGCGGGGCTCGTTCCCGGCCGGGACCAGCGGAGGAGCAGCGCCGGGCCCTGAGCGTCGGGAGCCTTGGAAACGGGCGGAAGCCGTCAGGGAGCGGCGGCGGGAGGATGCTGAGCCCCGAGCGGCTCTCGCTGCCGGGGCCCGAGTACCTGGGTGAGGAGCGGGGCGGCGCGGCGCGGCGGGGCAGCCCGGTGCCCTGCCTTCCCCGTCCGGGGGAGCGGCGAGTCCCTGAGGCGAGGGGGGGGGCTCTGTGTCCGCCATCTCGGCTGCGAGGGGGCAGCGGGGCTTACGGGCGGGGAACGGGGCTCTTGCACCCCTCTGGGTGCCTCCTGGGGGGCTGCGGGGCTCCTCTTGGACGCAGGGGCTCCCCTGGGTGCCATCTTCCTTCAGGCTAGGCTGGGCTGAGGAAGGTGGGCTGCCGCCTCCTCCCCGCATCCTTGGGCTGTGGGGGTGGCACTGAGCAAGGTGCTGCTGCCACTGAACCCCTGTAGCCCATCCGAAGTCCTCTGTGAGGACTTCTGGAAGTCCTCTGTCTGCCCTCTCTTTTGTGAGAGCAACCCTATTTTAGGCTCGTTTCACAGCATCAGAAGGGGTGCTGCTCTTAGGTTGTGAGGTGGTTTGGGCTAGCTCCTGAGGTGGTTTGGGCGTTAGCCTTTCTTCTGGAATAAGGGTGATGTTTCCTGCTGATCTGTGTCCCGTAAAATGGAAATCTTTTCACTTATAAAGCAGCTGCTCCTTTACTGACTTCAAACTTTGAAGCTCTAGCAGTTTGTGTTACTACTACTCGATGTTCCAGTAAACTAAGGAGCAAAGGGATTAGGTGTTAGTATGTCAAGAAAAATAATTATGGTGGAAAAAAGTCAATATGACTTTATTTAATTGCTAAAGAGGAGACGAATTGCAAGTAGTAAGCACTTGGAATGCATACAAGTCAATATTTTAAGAGTGAAATTCTTCAGCCATCACTTTCTAGGCCCGAGATGCTGTTTGGTAATAACTGTTAAGATATACATAACTTACCAGAGCTTTCTTATACAATAAAAGGTAAGAAATGTCATCTATTGGTTTGTAGTACATATTCCACCATGATTTTGCCATCTCTGGTAAGTCAGAATGGGACAAGGCTAGGAGAACATCGCTAGCTTCCAGTAAATGGAAATCCAGTCTTGCAGGGGGGAGGCTAAAAGAACTTTGTTTCTTTTGCCTAGCACTGGTGTCAACAAGTAGGGATCTGATTGTTCTTTCAGAGTCATGGCAAGAAAGAGAGCTGAAGTGGTTAAGCAGAGGAGTGACGTAGGTCTTCTCGGAGTAGAATCTTGTGTTTTTGCTACTAGACTGTTACTGGGATGCTTTGTGCATCCCCCTACGTGACCACAATGCTGTTCTGCGTTAAGGAAACTCAAGGCAGAAATCGGAGGTTTAGTTCTCAGTTCAGGATGATTCTCAGGAGATCCACTTTGGTGAAGTTCTTACTACTGATTTCAATGTTGGCGCTAGTTCAGGTATTTGAGAACAATATCGCAGCATGCCATGTAAATACACCCTTCAGTTGTGTACTACCCTATCACACCACGTCAGCGTTTTCAACCTACGCATTAATAGAGGCGCTCATAACTTTTCCACAGAGTTGCTCTAGGCTGAAACTTGCAAAATTTCTTTTTTTTAATGAGCCAACTTGGTTTTAGGTTTGTTTAATTGTTTTTAATGAAATCGGCGCTTAACTCTTACTCGTGTGAAATTTGTCAGTAAGGACTGAATCAGTCAAAACAATCTAGGAGGCAGACTAAAAAAATCTTAAAGAGTAAGGAGAAATAGCCAGTTTTCTGTTTTACACCTGAAGCTGAGAAGTGAGACTTCTGAGAGGTGTGTAATATTGCGCGGTGCAAGCAGCTTTATTAGCCTACTTAAAGTGAGCCTCCTTTTGTCTCTGTTCTACTTGCTAATCTACCATTCCCTTTTCATTTTGTAAACCCTTCTAAATTTTTGTGACATTTGGGTTAGGTGAAGACACACATATGAGCATGCAGGTTGAGCAGTAGCTTGTATAAGAGCTTGTTGTGTTGATCACATAGCACGTCCTTCTGTTTAAGTTACAATCTGTCCTCTATTAGAGAGAAAGCGTCTGCTACACAGGGGTATTTTCATTGGCTGTAAATGTCATCAAGAGTAATTGTTTTGTCTTCACGAGACTTTGTAACTTACCAAGCTGCTCACACACAATACAGAACAAATTTTGTCTTCACAGTGGGGAACTGATAAAAACTGTTTTTATAAGATGCTTTTTAGTTTTCTGCATTATTTGGCATTCTGAAATCGCCATTGTTTGGCTTTGTCCTGTTGTGTACCTCCAAGTCTGGTTAATATTGTTGTCTGATGTGGGGTTGTAAGCAACTGTGATAAACAAGTTTCACATTCTGTAATTTCATTCTGAAATTGTGTTGCCCCAGGCTGCCACATAAGGTATTCTTTGAGTCTCCCAGATCAGATGGCACTCTGTCTTTCCTGGCCTGGAATGGGTGAGCTACACCTAACCTCTTTTCCCTCCCTTCTCAGAACTGAAAATAAGAAAACAAATAAAAATGAGTGGCCAAAATAACCTTGTGTTACTTGCTGTGTTCACTTTTACCTTAAATATGAAAAATATATATATATTTTGTGTCCAATTTGGATGCTAAGAGTACTACACAGTTGAACATATTCTAAGGGGGGGAGAAAAAGTTGTGAGTTAAAATAGAAATAAACATGGAGAAGTGAATCAAGCATTCACTTAAAATGAAAAATAAATGCAAATCTTTGGTACAGCAGAGTTCCTGGAAAATACAAAACTCATGCCATAGTGACTGCGAGACAGCAGGTAGAAGAACAGAGGTGACTAGAATTGAGAGAATAGGAAAGGAAATGAGGTCTGCAAAGTTGGCAGAAAGGCTACAGCGAAGAAGTTGTAACAAGCAGGATATTTTAAACAGCGTTTTCACTGAGTAAACAACATTTAGTGTTTGGGGATAGTGATGAAAATGTGTTTTACATTTGATGGATGAGACTAGAACTACAGTAGGCAAAATGAGGCCTATTTGAGACACTTTTCCATGCCTTCCTCATTACGGTTTAATAACTGGTGATTGCTTGGTTATTTATAGCAGGCAGTGGAGCACTTAGTGTATTGTTCTACTCATGCAGCTGTCTTCTGAAGCTTCAAATTGTATGTTTCCCCTCCTCCTCTGTTATAAAGAAAGTGCTGAAGATTATTGCAAATTTCTGAACTTTTATTTTCCCCTGGATTCTCCCGCTTTTCACTTGCCAGCTCCAGGATGTTGTTTCTTTTCTTCCTTTGCCAACATAAGACATGTAAGAACATAAATATTCTGTTAGGGAAATGCCTTCTTGGTAAAGCATGGGGCTACTGAGTGCCAGAAACATGGTCCTGTTTCGCCATCTCTCTCTGAAGAGGTCTTGAGCTTAATGAATTGAAAGAACATTCATGGCATTGGTGCTTTTACAAAACCAATGGCAGCTTCCAGCAGAGAACTTCAGTTGTGCAGAGACTTTGCACATGCCCAGGGTTTACTCTTCTTCTGAACAGTCTTGGACTTCCCAACTCAATTTTCCTGAGCACAAACAATTTCTTTACCAGCATATTCAACATATAGTTTACATTGGTATCCAGACATCTCAGCCCATGCTGAATCCTCTCTTCATTGAGGTATTTGACAAGCTTGTGTGAAGCACTCTGGCTGAAAAAGCTTATGGTCTAAAAAGCGAAAACAATGCAATGCTTTTTTTTTTCTCCTTCTTTTTCTTTCTTGCTCTGTTGTATGGGTGGGATGTCTATAACATGGAGTATGAATGACTTCCTCGCAGATGCATTAAAGTTTGAATGTAAAAATGATACGTTAGAATCTTCTAAGATACTAGTAGTTTCTCCAGCATCTAGTACTTTCTCCAAAAGATTGCAGTTTCATCCCCAAACCTGCTGCTGCACTTCAGGACTTCCACTTTAGCTTGAAGGGCAGAAGGGAAATCTGAGACTGAGCTAGGGAGATTTCCAGAACTGGGGAGCATGCGAGTCTGAAGAGTTAGGGAGCCACTGGGTTATTTAGTGTCCTTAGAACAAGCTGGAATGATGATTACTTCCACAGTGTTAATAACGTACTGCGTAAACTCAGATTTTTTTTATTTTGTATTTTTTTTAAATAGCTCAACAGTTTTGCAATGAAGAGGTGGTGATTCCTAGCAGCTGTACCGTGTCTTACAGGAGGTGGTTGCTGGAGGGACTTGAGCAGTGAAGTCGGTCTGTGTGTGGTCTGAGGATGTGTGTGCAAACTGAAAGAGGGTAATGTCATGGTTTGCAATTAATATGCTGATTAATTGTTTGAAACAGATTTTCAGTTATGGTCAGCATTAATCTATAAACTGAAACATTTTGTTGTTGTTGTTGAAAGCAGTTATGAAACTGTAAATGTACAAAACACAATGTGTCATGTTGCCTTTTAGCATGCTTTCCTGAATAGCAGTGCGTGTCTCCCATCGTAGTGTTTATCTCTGGTCCGACCAGGTCTCCTTGCACTTTGTCACATGTTCTGTCCTTTAACCCTGTTTTTTAGGGTTAGGAGGAAATTTTACTGCCAAGTTGGAAGGAACCACAGCTGTATGGTGATTTAGCTTTTAGGTTGATTGTTTTGTTTACATACTTCTCTTGCTCAGTCCTTTCCTTGGGGATATCTGAAGAGATTAAGAATAGCATCCTGAAAGACCATTAATGCTGGAAAATCTTCCAGAATTTGTTATTTTGTTCTTGCAGTTTGTATCCTTGCTAATTCCTTCTCACATCATTATTATTCCTTGCATGCAGCTGGTTTGGTGTTATCGTAGATGTCTCTTTCCAAAATTCAGTAATACAGCAGGCTCCTTAGTTAAACACCAATTTAGAATAAATTCGGAAAGTGTACTTAGCTGATACTTTGTACACTCTTAGAGATTTAAAAATGGAGAAAATATTTCAAGTGCGTTAAAGCTTGTAATGCTTTTGAACTTCTGATAACTGAAATAAATTATATCGTTAATTGCATCGAAGAGTGTGTATTTTCAGCACTTTAGTCGAGGAGGAGGCAAATAATTAATAAAAATTGGTCTTATTATCCAGGAATTCTCACTCCTGATTTTTCAAAATATTCTGCTATGCTAGGAATGAACCAGGTAGGGAAAAAAAAAAAGAAAAAAAAAAAAAGGGAAAGAAAACCTACTCTAGAAATTGCTCTGGTAGAGAGTTCATGTTCCATTAGAAGGCATCTCTCCTGAAGAGCTGAGCAGTAGTGTAGCTAGCTGATTTGATCATTCGGTAAGGCTTACCTCTGCTGTAGGGTTCTTTCTGCTGCTTCTTTTAGCAGGATATGCCTGCTGGCCTGTCCTGATGTTTGTTTTACTATCCTGTGTGAATTTATTCCAATCGTAGTCTTCCTTCAACTTGTTTGGCACACTTTATTTTTCTCTTTGCAGCTTCTGCTGCTCTTTTTATTGCATCCTCTGGCCACCCCATGTTTCCTATTCCCTTTGTTTATGACATGCAGTATCACTTTTGGTAAGCATGCTGGTGTTTTTCTTCTCAGTATTATTTTTCTCTATGCCTCTAAGAAAAAGCAAACTTCTTGGAAAGAGAAACTTCTTATTAATGTAGTGTTAGGGAAATGTATCTAAGCTGTAAAAGTAGGTAGCTAATATGCAGAAGCAGCATGGTTAACTCGATCATGTTCCCAGTGTGTGCTGAAGTAGGTGTTACGCAACTCTTGTGAACAGTACTACAGCACACGTACGGTCTTAATCCTCCTGGTTCCTGAGCACTACCGGTAATTAAAAAAATAAAATAATAATAAAAAAAATACATATATGCAATATCATTACTTAAAGGTGACGTGTATTTCCTTCCTTCCTCCTGAATTTCTGACTTCAAGAATTTCAATGCATATATTCTGTTTCATGTATTGGTGTTATTTGCATTCATTTTTCCTTTTCCTTCAAGATTTTTTCAAGTATCAATGCTTGTACTTAGCATATTTTGTAATCAAGTTACAGATTATCAGGACTGTTTGTTCTCATCAGCAGACTGAAAGAGGTCACTCAGACTTAAAAAAGGATTATTTTTGGTACATGATTGGGTACTGTTACAGCTAAAGGGAATTAGTTGGGATCGTGTAAACTGTTGTAGTAGAGTACACAGAGAATGTGGATTGACTGTGCATGTAATCCTTGTTTGCCTTTTTCTTGTAAGCTGGGGGAAACTTGTATGACCTGGTCTGGCCATGCTTGGATTGAACAGCCACTATTCAACCCTGAACTTGGTTTTGAGCCAAAGTGCCTTAATTCCAAAATTCACTTTGAACCTTGAGCACGTGAGTGATGGTGGGGTGTGGGCATGTTTGGGGAAGAGCTTAGCAAATACAGGTTGCGTGATCCACTACCTAGGAAGGTTTTGTATGAGCAGGGTGAAGATCTTTTGTTGGAATAAGCCATAAACAATAAATGATGAAGGTAACGTGCATGGAAGCTGCAGTATACCAGAGTCCTATCAGGAAGGAAATGAGCAGAGAGCAAGCCGTAATGGCATTGTTGAATGAGTATTTGGTCTTTGCATACTGATTTGGGCTTGTTGCCTTATTGCAAAGTTAACTTCAAAAGTATGACCAATGACTATACCAATACTCCATCTCCCCAAATTTTCAAAGAATCTAAAACATTGTTAAAACCTATGAATCATCATGTTTATTTTGTACAGGACCCCATGGATTTTTAACTCTGTGCTTGCATAAATAGGTAACGTTGCGGTATGGTTCCAGTGTTTGTTATGGAAAGTACCATTTGTATAAATTATGGCACTAATGTTTTGCTATAACCAGACTCCTGGCGTTTTATTTTGCCTCTCTGGCCTGCTAGAACCTGCCTGCAAATTAAGTTTTATTCTGACTTTTTTTGTGTAGGATCGAGTTGGTCGGGCTATAAAACACTGCTCATACCGTTCCATGAAACTAGGCAGCCAGAGAACAGGAAGCCAGAACTGGAATTTGGTTTGGCACTGTGAGCTGTGCTACCTGGACAACAGCACAGTAGTCGAAGAGCCAAGGAGAGAGGCTTCTAAAGTAGATTGCAAGTGCTATTTTCTTTCAGCTTCTCTGCTCACTAATTTCTTCCCTCCCCCACTCCCCTACCTACCTTCTGGGAAATATGGAGAGAGGTCCTTTGCCAGGATCCAGAGACCATGCAGCAAAAAGCTTAACAGAAATATCCTTTGTCCAGTGGCTGTATTCAGTAGTGACCCGTGCATATTTGTGTACACTTACGTGTGACAGAAATGTCTGAAATTCCATGCTGAAAGTTAATGTATTCTCCAGGAGCAGACTCAAAGGTCTTTGTTATAAAGGTCAGTTTTATTGTGCTGTGCAGCACCGTAGGACCATGCCTGTTTATTCCCTTAGTCTTTAAGGGGAGAGGTTAATGACTCCAAACAAGCCAAATAACAAAAATGTGTTTCGCTGATAGGGGCCCTTCAACAAAAGGTGTGTATGCTTCCCCACAAAGTTTAGGAAATGGTTTTGCAGTTGAGTAGGAACGCGTTGCAGACCGATGTGAGTGGAAGGCTGTTTGCTTGTAGGGTTTCCTGGCTTAACCTGGTACCGCTGACAGCCCACGAAGGGCCTGGGAAGACGGTTTCTGGGTGTAAGATGGGCTGCATAATGAAGAGGAAGGAAGGATGGGCTGAAATAAAGTTACCCAGTTGCTGTTATCTTAACACTGTGACTGAGCTGCACGACTCATTCCTCCCTCAGGGGACACAGGTGCGCAGAGCTATTTTTCTTTAATCACTCACATAAATTAAATTTATTCCTTTGCATTAAAATAATTAAATAAAGCTACGCCCTGTATCTTTTAGTGCCAGATAATATCTTTGAACCTTTGGCTCACCATTTTGCTATCAGCTGCAAGGTATTTTCCAGGGTGTGCTTAACCAATTTTGCCATTGTCCTGAAAAGTGTTCTAGGCAGAGAAATCCCCTGATAGCAATCAATGTTCATACATACTTTTAATCACTGTATCCACTGGGAATAGTCACTTCCGGGCCTCTCTTGAAGTCCACCTGCCCCACACTAAGATGAAAGGGATTTCCATGCTGTGTATCGAGTGGCACAGGCTTGATGCTTACCAGGATATTAAGCACAAATTAAAATGGTTTGAAGAATATTGATGTGGGTCTGAGGTTGGCCAGTTGCTGGTTGAGGGGATGATGCTGCCAAGTCTGGAATAGATTGGCAAGGAGCAAGAACAGCCTTTGCCTTTCCTATATGCCCTAAGGGTTTTCTCCTGCTCTTTTTAGGGCACGACACTACTTGCAAAGGTGCAGTAGCATACGTGTTTAGGATGGAGGCGTGTGCTTTGGGAACAGGGCTTGTGCGCTTTCCAGGTTAGGAACGATTTTCCTGGGTTCGTTGTGACTTGTCTTATGATTGTTGAACTTGTAGATTTGGAAAGTCTTCTGCTTGCTAGCTGGCGCATCACCCCAGCCTCGGCTCTTTGTTGCTCCGAGTTGGTTTCCAGCCAAAAACATCAAAGGCTCTCAGTGGCAAATCTGCGCTGTTTCCTCCCTGGCAAACGCTTGACTTGTACAGAGTCTGCCCCCTGTAGAAGCAGCAAAATGGTTTGCCTTGTACCAAACTACCTTAACTCAGAAGTCTTATAAGTGAGCGGGGTTCTGGGGTTGGGCGCTGGCAGATCTGCCTCTTCTGAAATCTCCTTACGTTTGGTTTAGGCAGTTACTTGAGATTGACTGTTGAGCAATATAAATCTCTCTTGGCAATGAGACCTGTTCCCCACCTGCCACTCCAAGAACATTCATTGATGCTTGTGTGGAAACAGATGTACTTTTATTTGCACCTTTAGGAAAAAAACTTTACAGAACAGCCTTAGAGCTACTTGGCTTCGGTAAGCAGGGACAGGTGGGGAACATGTAAAGCTCTGCAACAACCCCATTGATACAGCATTGATGATCTGTATAGGAAAGATGGCTGTGACTCGGAACAGAGATCAGGAATAAGCATTTTCCAGCAAGGCAGACAACTCCATCGCATCTGCAACTTCCTTCACTTGCAGAATCTCAGGGGACTTAAAAAAGGGTCCACACCGTTAATGACTACCTCTGTGTAGCCAGGAATGAAAGCAGGATTTAAGAAAGGAGTTCTACTATCCATATCTAGGAGAATAAAAACTCTGCTCTCTAACTGAGGGAGCAAATGCTTATTGGCTTGTTTTGTAAGGCACAGAGCGAGGCTGGTCTGGCTCTGGGCTTTGCAGGCCCCCTTGTATTCTAATTTCTCTCTCTTACTGTCTTTTATTTGCAGCTCAAAGACATGTCCTCACGTACATGGAGGATGCAGTGAGCCAGCTGTTGGAGAACAGAGAAGATATTAGTCAGTATGGCATTGCCAGGTTCTTCACTGAATAGTAAGTACATGAGGACACTGCCAATACGGGCAGCCTGAGGGGGGCTTTTGGAAACAGGCAGGGTACATGGAGAATGGAGCTGGACACATGCTGATTATGTTGTGAATGCTGGATTTCACTAGGTTAGCCAAGGGCTGCCTGAGCATGTTTCAGAAACGTGCGTGGGTTTCGTACAGTTTGGTACCTCTCCTGTTACAAACCTCCATGTGAAGTAGTCACTTTGGGGAGTTCAGTACCTCTCCTGTTACAAACCTCCATGTGAAGCAGTCACTTTGGGGAAGAGAGTTTTTAAAAGCATGGAAAAAAAAAAAACAAATTGTGCTTGGCTTAATCACGGCTGTTGGCCAGTATCAAAAGCAGGGAGTGCTTCTGGTTTCAGCAGCACTTATTCTTTCTTTTTCTGAGCATGAATTTGAACTGTTTTGTCTCCTTGTGTGATTGGTATTGTGCCGAATGCTTTAATAGAATGTCTCTTGCCCCCTTATAATCTGTGTAAGTCCTTAAAAGGAACATAATAATTAGCACAGATAATCTCTTCCTACTAATTTGGAAGGATTTAGGGGGGAGGGAAACTGTGTGCTGTTCTTCAACATTGTTGATGTTGACTCAGCTGATCACTGTATGTTTTGCGAACTTATTGTCTTACACAATATTTCAAGGTCTTCCAGGCAGCTTCATTAAAAAATCTCTTGGTAATGGGTGTGCTTGCAGTTGGTATGTTTCAGTCTGTCCCTTGCCCATTTGAAAATCTGCTTGCTTGCTTCCTTTCCTGTTAACTTTTGCTGAGACAAATCAGCGTGCAGAGCATTTCACAAAACTCTCTGTACTACATCTGTGGAAGAGAATTTCAAAGCACAGGAACAACTTTCTTTCTGAGCTGACCAGAGTTTTTTTTTTTTTTTTTTTTTTTTTTTTCCACTGAAGCGTCCATTTGACCTCCAAATGAGATCCAACTTGCTATTTCAGTTGTCTGGACAACTTACATTATATTTTCCTGCCCCATGCGTATTTTAAACTGACAGATATCAGAGATTCTCACTGGTAAAATAGTAATTAAAATAAACTATGCAGCAAGTCTGAGTGGAAATTTTTAAAGCAAGTTGTTTTGGAGACAGGGTAAGAAGCTGCTCAAGACCAGTGTGTTTTTGTCCATGCTTGGCAGAGGAGGTAAGATATGGGCTATCTCATTTTTCTGTTTATAGAACAAGTCTTTTAGGTAGGTGGCATTGTAACAAGAAAATGTTTTTTTGGTAGTACCTTATCTCTTTTGTTCTCAACAAAGTACTTCCAGCTTTCACTTGGAGTGAATTGTCCCTGTTACAAAATCTGGAAGTCCCATGTAACACTTCCATAATAAAGGCATTTACACGGAACAATCAAGAAGAATAAAACAGTTGAACAAGGCTGTTATGTTTTACTATTAACCTTTCCCTATAGTGCACTTCCATGTTCTGAGCAAGTTGCAGTGGTAGCAGTCATTGATATGTGAGAGTTGCGGAGAGTTAATCATTGAGAGCAGGTATTGGGGACAAATGAAGTTACAATCTGTGCACACCGTGTGATTGGGAATGATGATACTCCATCAGATACAGGTGACTTTCCACAGAAAGTAATACCAAGATTAATCAGCTGAACAAATAGTAAACAAGAGCTTAAAGATAAAGAGCACGACTATAATGACCTCCACCCTCGGCAGGATTTGTTTACCAAGATTGAAAGCAAGGTGGCTCTGAAATACCTAGCTGAAATTGTCATTCAGACATCTATCCAGATCAGGTTTGGTTTGCACCTGCTTTCAAGCTGACACCTCAGGGCCTTTTCCAAACTCCTGCACATATATACTTCAAAAATTAAATGGTGGTCAAAGAGGTCTGCCACACTCTTTAAAAACTGCTGATGTTGCTTCTCTACAGTATTTCTTCATCATGACCTGATAACCACCACCTTTTCACTTCCTATCCCTCTTCCACCTCTGAAAGCATAAATAGCAATTCCAGACCATTGGAACAAACAAACAGAACTGTCAGCGTGGAGCACAACCCTCTGATTGACTGGAGCTCATGTTTTCCCTCTTTGTTTTCAAAGATATGACATTCTACAATGGCTTTGTGTTCACACTGAGTTTTCCATGGAGCTTCTGATTTTCTGAAAGACAGGAAAAGATAGCGTGTTTTTTTTTTTCTGCGAGTAATTTAGAACTTCTCACTTCTTTTTTTTTTCTGTCTTTTTTATGTGGTATAGCTGGAGCTTAACAGATGACATTGTGTCCCTGTACCAAAGCACAAACAGCCTTTGTGATGTGGAGAGCTGTGAAACTCATAGCATATGGAATGTGTGAATCTTTCGTATGTGGAGAAAAAATAATCAGAACTATGGAGGTAGACAGAATAGGAAGTTTCCCAGGGCTAAGTGGTGTGCCCTCGCTGCCCAGTAGAATTCTACTCACCCACCCGACTGTCAGCATTTGTTCAGGCTATACTTTCAGATCCACTGGCTTGTATTGCTCTGCCAAGCAAGTCAGCATGATCTTGATTTTTATTTTTTAATCTTAATACCTTAGAACTCTAAGATAACTCGTGAGATTCCTAAGGTTTGTTTGTAATGTTCTAGTGTTTTGCTTGTTCCAGGTTATTCTACAGGAGAGGGTTGGCGTGTCCGTATTTTGAAGTGCGCTGTAAGGATTTAAGATAAAGGAGCTTGTTATTAGGTGTCCAATTCTTCACGTTAGTAAGGAAAGCACAGCGTTCGCTTAGTATTACAGGCTAAGCCCAGAGTTTAGAAAGCTAGGAGGTAGGCCCAAGCAAGTAATTTTTTTCAAGTGTGTGTAGGATAAAATAATACAATTCTGTAACTTTGCAGAAATAATGAAGTTAGTGTGTCAAGGTGTGAAGTTAGTGTGTTAGATATTCTCCAAG
Source organism: Cygnus atratus (assembly GCF_013377495.2). Taxonomy (NCBI): domain Eukaryota; kingdom Metazoa; phylum Chordata; class Aves; order Anseriformes; family Anatidae; genus Cygnus; species Cygnus atratus. The sequence continues at coordinate 33,879,778 of NC_066366.1, forward strand.
CACTTTTCAGAGGGCACACTGTTCAACACAGCGGTGTTCAATGGACCCTTCCCTCGCTGGATTCACCACTGAAGAGCAGTCATGGCCTTTCCATCACACGTTGCAATGCTCCGCCTTACTGTGAGTCACTTCAAGTCTTTGTACCAGTTACAACAGCTTTTTTTATGAATAATTATTAAGAAAATACTCGGTTTTGGGGTTTAGCTTATTTGAGTGAAATTTCGGAGTTGAAAACTAGGTGGTCATATAGCTTTGTATGGATCGAGCTGTAAGTGTTTTGCAGTCGATGAGTTGTTCTTAGCTCAGGAAACGAGACTGGTTATGTATTCCACTGCTATTCACTGCCTAGCACTGATTGCTGATTGCAGAGGGCTGACCCTCATCTCTACAGCTCGCCTTCCAGAATATTTTTAGTCTTTAAGGATGTTTTTTTTCGCCCACTTTATTCAATTGATCATTTGTCCCAATTATATGGACATCTGCTTTCAATCTTGGGAGTTTCTTGAGGCTTCTCTCACTTGACTCACTACCGACTCTTACAGGAACAGGGCTCAATCACTCTTCTGTGAATTAATCCACATCTTTTAGCTAAAAGAGTAAAATTATTCCTCTCTCAGGACTAGTCTGAATTTTATAGATCTGCTGAAATGCTACTGGTATTTGCTCGTTACAAACCCAAGTCTCTGCTCTGCTTTTGAATCTCCGTGAAATACAAACTCTTGAAAACCCTCTGTGTAATTATGGACTAATGCTGCTTTACTTCTTCCAGCCCATCTTCTGTGCCAACATATCTTAAAGGGACATGTTCCTCCTATACATTATCTATCATCCTTTTTTCTTGATTGTTCTTGTACTGAAGAAAAGCAGGGCCCCCGTGCTAATGGATTTAATCACTCAGAGGGAATGTGCATCGTGTCCCGCTTCAAGTTTTCTGGGATCTTAAGGGGAAGCTGTGTGTTTATTTCCCTTCAGCTAGAAGAAGCAGCACAAACTTTTCTTCACCAAGAGGCTTCCTATTAGTACTTTATTGTTTTTCTTGTATGCTAACAGTGTGCTTGAAACTTTTCTCTTCCAGTTTGCAGGTAGATGACCTACTCTGTTCAAGACTCTTTGGAAAGGCATTTTTTCTGTTCTCCCAGAACAGTTACTGTTTTCCTTTGTTTATGGTGCAATATCTTTGGGTCTACCTGCCAGCTGGAGCACGATTATGAAAGGCATCTTGCTGTTGTTTTGCAGATGCTTCATTGCCTCTATTGGGCTCTGCAAATTGATGTCCAAGATTCCCTTTTTATATAAAAGGATGTTTCAGCTGGGTTTACCTTGAAGCGTCCCTGTTGGATCTTGTGCCCATTCATGTGCTCTCTGATGACTGCTTTGATAATATCTATCTGAGAAGTTGTCTGTGATGTGTGTGTTTGCTGTGAGTGGGGGCTGGATGCTGCATTTAGGTCGGTTGTGTGGTTGGCATGGACTTTTAGTTCAAAATCCCAGGTCTGTGCTATGTAGAGCACTTTTACACTAAGGGACACTTATCTAGTTCAGAATAACAGGACTGCCAGTGCTATATAGCTTGAGACCATTGGATAGGAAGATGTTATTGTGGTGAGAAATATTATAGTAATGAAGGTACCTCATTTTCTCCTGCTCCCTGGATTGGCTAGAACAATTTGGTAAACTCATTCCTTAGGGACCACTGTGATACTGCTCTTTTGACTTCCTCTGGCAATAGCAGTGACACCAGCTTTGTTATCAGAAAAAAACTTTCAGCTTGTTCAGTCCTGTACATCTACCTTTCTTTATCTAAATAAAACTGTAGAGGAAACAGTGTCCTCCTTTTAAAATGGTCTCAGTACCCTTGGGGGAATGGAAGAGGCAGAGCGGAAGGGCCAGGAATGGGACAGATGGGATGCCCTTGAGAAATAAGCCACTCACTGAAGGCAGCACTGAATGACAACTGGAAATAAGCTGAATTATCTGCTTATAAACAGGAGAGAGATTCTTAGAGCTAACTTAGAGCCATATGTTTTGTTTTTTTCAGCCCTCTGTGTGCCTAGGCCTTATCATCGTCATCTTGCTGTCATCTGCACTGTATCTTTTCCCTTTTCACAGTAACTTGTTCTATCTTGCTTGCAAGGGTAGTGTAAGCTCTTCAAGACAGAAATTATATTGTACTGCATGTATTTTACAGCATGCACCACTGTACAACATTGTCTCCATGCTTTGTGCATTTGTAGTATAAACAGCAAAAATAGTAGTGAGAAGGTCCTTAGGGCTTTGACAGGTTGTACGGGATTCCCTTTTTGAGAGATGGAGTCTAGCAGAGTGTCATCATTAGAACTTGCTGGCAAGACTGTTTGGGGCGGGTGTGTGTTTGTTTGTTGGTGGGGAAGGTGTTTTTTGTGTTTTTTTTTCCTCCCCCTCATTCTGTGTTTTTTGGTTTTGCAAAAAACCATCTGCATTCAGCATCTGGCAGGTAAAAATTCGTTCAGGTTCTTACAGCAAATGTTGATAAGCTCTCTCATACTCTTTTTGCAATAGCTCATGAGATTGTATTTCGTGCGTTCCTCAAATGCTCTCAGGACTTGTGCAATTCTTTTGCTCTGGAGAGAAAACTACAAAATTATCATGCTGAGTGCAAGACTGCAGTGAGCCGTGTGATAGGTGTGAAGCTGCTGCTGTCAGTGACCCAGCCGTGAAGCAGCCCTTTGGGCTGAAAATCTCAGCTGGGGTGATGTGCGTGATGGCTCCTGACAGGCTCTTGCTTGAGATCCCTTGGTCCCTAGGGCACTACATAAGAGTGCTGCCTGTCTCTCCTTCACTTTTCAGTTATCAGTGGAGAGAGAATGAATATATGCATTTTGAGAGAGAGCACTCGTGCCAAGCACTCTGAGGAGCAGATTTTGCAGCTAACGTGAATGAGTTACTATGAGCGAGATGTTTTTGATGTCTGTTTCTGGAGAGCAGATAGATTTGCAGGACTGAATTTGGTGATAAATTTTCCTGGGGAACCTGTAATAGTTGCATATTTCTACACTCACAGATGTGTGGTTAATGGACACGAAGCCTTTCTGTTAAAGTCCATTTGTTGCCTCTACAGAGGAGACTTGTTAGAACGGGAAGTCTCTCTTTCTTATAATCGAAGTTTCTCCAAGCCATAGAAGAAAAGGGATTTCAGTACCACCTGCCTACAGAGTAAGGGGCGTACATTTTGTATGAGGGCTATGGAAGATTTGGGAGGGTGATAATTTGTCATTTAAAATTAGAAAAATTTTGTCCAGAGCCTGTAGATTGCCTGTAGTTTGATGTTTTTAGTGCAGAACTGCTTGACAGCAGGAACAGTACTTGTATCTTCATCTGACAGGCAGGTTCTGTGAAGTCCCAGTTTTCCCAGAGTTGTTTCTTTGCAACAAACATTGCAACAAGTCCTAGCCTGACAAATATGCTGATTGGGATGGCTGCTGTTGAGTAAACAGCTGGAAAAAATGCATATATTAATGGGAATAACACACCGATTCCCACTGAAGCTTGTGCCTGTTGCCAATATATTAGAAAATGTAACTTTTTTTTTCCCCACATACTTGAGAATCTTACAGGTGAGCGGATGCTTGGATGAATCCAAACCCTCACAAAGAAAGAGAGGGGAAAAATCATAAAGAGACTCTTCGGTTAGCAGGAAAAATACATGAAGTTTTTAGTCAGAAGAGCAACATAGCATTGAACATAGAAGGCAACGTTTATGTTTGATGCTCCGTATGATAATATATTCCACTCAGGAAACTTATAATACTGTTTTGATGACAGCAGAATCTAGAAAACATGCCATAACATAGGAATGTTAGCACTTGATATCAGCACAGTGGCAGCACAGGGTAGTTCTCTACAGGTAAGCCTCCGCTTCTAAATAGCTGAGCTGCACTCTGCTCTTGCTGTCTGAAGAGAGGCAATTGCATTTTTTATATGCAGCGTGGTCAGATTGTGATGCTTCTAGTAGGCATTCACTGTGTATCAGTGCAGTCTTTGCTTCTTTACTATTGCTTTACGTCATGGAAACTATATCTTTGTGATCGTTACCAGAATAGTTGCAGCACATGTGGACTGACTGCCTTATAGAAGACCTTTATATAGTTGGGTGTATGTGTATGCCTTCTTACAACCTTGAATGCTGAAAGGCAACACGTTTGCCATAGAGTTGAGATGCCTTCAATGATCATTAAACCTAATTGCATATAAGCAGTGTTGATAGCTAATGAGCCTGAAAAACAGACATTTGAAATTTTCCAAAAGGTAAATTCCAGAAACCTGGCAAATGGTGTGTTAGGATGATGAGTGTCTGGGTTATCTATGTTTATGCTCTTTCTCTGGGCTAGGTTTGAATGTACTTTCCTCTGTCTAGCTTTAGGTCATAATTCTGTTTATGCTTCCAAATTTTTATTGATTTTTGGTGTAGATGTTAATGTTACTAGTACAAATTTGGACACACATACATGATCCCAGCTGGAAGTTAATATCAGACTGTTGTTAATACATTTTTAATGTGTAAATTTATTCTTGGAACAAGATCAAATAATTTTGGGAGTAATTGAAAAGGATGAGATCCTACAATATGCTGAAAATTGATCACTCTCATGTGGATTAGAAGGTAACAGAAGTAATTTTAACTTGATATGTTTGGTTTGTGATACAGTTTTCCTACTCCCTGGTCCACCCCTGCTGTCTGCATTTGGCAGTGCAACAAAATAGATGTGTAAGTCATTGCAGTTCCTAAGAACATCTTTAGGGAACCTCCTGTACATGAGTTCTTTGGGGTTATTTTGCCATAACTTATTTCATCAGTTGGGTATTTTATAGATGATCATTGTGTTACTGTTGGGACGCTACAGGGTCTTTTGTTTCATTTTATTTTCACCAACTGTCTGCTGTTTTTTAATATCTGTGGTATTTGACGCTTACTTCCTTCTCCCCGTTCTTGCATTTCTGATCATATATTTCTGCTCTGCTTTAGTCTGAATTCTTGCAAAAGTGAGAGGGCCCTCGAGTCAGAATCGTGTATTGTCTGTCTTCCACCGAGGGAAGCTCTGGAGCAGAGCTTTCTGTAGTGCAAAGTAAACACTCAATGCTGAGATCACTTTGAAAAACATCTTTCTCCATCATTCTGGAAAATGGCTTATTTGTGCTTGCTGAGTCACTCTGGGTTGGAATATATTGGAAAAAGAGGCAAATAGTGACTTATCCACAACAGATGTAGTGGGTCTATTTACAGTCTTTTGCATACAATCTGCAATGTGTATATAAAAGAGTAATCTCTTGTCATGCTTGGTCACTTGCCGTAAGGATTGGATTTCCTGCAGCTTCTGTAAATGTTTTGAAGAAAACTGTTTTAGTAATGTGTAATTGGCACCGGGGATTCAGTAGAAATGCAGGAGAAAATAGGAGCTTTGGAAAAGCATAATAATGGAGGAAGCTTAGTACCCATTGGTAGCTTTATTTTACTGTACTTTTTTTTTTTCTTTTTAGGAATTTACATGTCATAGTCTTTTCCTTTTCATTAAGGATTTTTTTTGGAACACACTCGTTCCTCCAAAACAGTTTTTGATGTCTCAAGCTGTAATTGAACCACTGTTGCATACATGATGGCTTCAGTATTGACTATACCTTTCCCTGTATTACAACCTCATTTGGTTTTGTTCTAGTTTTAATGCAGCATTTTGGCATGAATCTAGACTATGTGCAAACAGGAGATCAATTTCAGAAGAATGTTTGGCTTCCATCCATTCAAACTTACAAGACTTTGTATTAAAGTAGAATAAAGTAATGTAAGTTTGAGGAATGTTTTATCTTTCCCGGAAAGATCTTTAAGAAAAGATGGAACAGAATTTAGGCATTTCTTGTTTTGGTGATATTGGAAGAAGTTTTGTGTTCATTCTTAGGCCGTAAAATGTTGTGGTGTTAAAGGAAATTTTGAGGAGCATTTCCAGTTGTCTTGCTAAGAATATGTCTATCATCTATATCTAATTGTCTTGCTAAGAACATGGCCAACAAATGTAAAATTTCTCATAAACTGGGTATGCCAAACTGTAAAAATCAGCAAATGCCTGCAGCATGGGATGCGATAAGATCCTATTATAGGATTCTGTATCCTTTACAGTGTAAAATCCCTTAAATGTCTCTCCGTTCCCAAGAATAGCAGACAGCTGAGAGCCTTATAGTTCTTCTAGTTAGTTAGTTTCCTTTTCTCTCCTTTTCAAAAATAATAAACCTGAGATTTTGTGCTGTTGTGTAGTGTTGAAACCATACAGATTCTAGAACGTTAGCCTCAGAGACTTGCAGTAATCTCATGTCTGACAAAATTAATCCCATTGCATTTCTTCAAATAAATTGGACAAACAGTAGCTCATCAACGCTACAGCCAAGCAGTGGTAGTGGGCATAAAGTGGTTTAGCTCAGCAATCTCTAAATGCAGACCTAACATTAATGTAAAATGATGAAGCTTCATCTCTGCTGAGGAATCTTGGCAGTGTTCATTTGTTGCCATGATGGAAATACTGGAAGCTGCTCAGTCTCTGATGTGCTGTGGTTCTTGCCAGTGCAACTGAGTCAGGTGAGGGAGTATTGGTTGTTGTTTTTTTCTTCTAAATTCCTCCATTCTAACCAAGACTGAAAAAAGCAAATATTGGAGCTGCACACATGGCAGAACCATGCAGCATTGAATCTCCTTTTAAAACAGTCGTGAGGTTCTGTTTCAGTGGTTTGTAGATCATCACCATTGTAATGCGATTGTACTGTTATCTTTTAAACTAATTAAAAATCTCATTTGTAATAACGGAACTGTCTTGAACTGTCTTGCAATAAGACCTACAGGAGACTGTGCAGAATGGAGCAAGCAGACCCTCACCCGTGCTTATACTTCGGCCTCACCTTTCTGAGAAGCCAGTTTGCCTTGACTCAGCATTATGCTTTGATCTCAATGGTACAAGATGGGTTTGGTCATTCAGTCATTTTCAAATTCAAACTCCTCTTTCAGTGGACATTGACATTTTGGAATTGAGTTCCATCTCCAGCCAATGTCAATTCCATAGCTATTTCCAGAGTTGTTAGGCTAGAAGAAATCTGACCGCTGCCTTGTGATGCTTGTATTTTTAATGGTTTCTCTTCTTTGTGCCATTCTCTCACCCTCAACCCCAGTTCCCTGAGTGGTTGCTGTAGCATTTCAGAGATAGTGAATCAATTCCACAGTGTGACAGGTAGAGCAAAAATATATCCACTTAAATAAAGGAAGGCAAAGAGTGGAAATCATGGTGTTCATAATGCTTATTGAAGGCTCAAAGCTCCCATGCCCTCAGCGTAGTGAAGGTTATAGAGCAGTTCAATACAGAGCTTTCTTCTTCCCAAGAAATGTCTACTTAGACGAGTTTGAACAAATACTAAATACATTATCTGGACAGTTAGCAGCTTCCTTGGTGTAGTTATAATTCTGAGTTTTAGTTATTTAATTATTTAATGTTTGAGGTACAAGGAGGGCAAGGGTTTTTGAGGGAAGCTGAGTAGCAACTTAGTGATCTCCTTAAAACCTGTTATAACAGCGTTCACGCAGCCATCTCTGCAGTGGGCAACACGCTGTGTTTTTGTATTCTGCTGTGAAAACTAAACCTCCATTTATACCAGCAAGACCTTTCTCAGCTCACTGAAGCACCATGTGGTCTGAAATTACCTGATCGGACTGAAAAAGCTACTCGTGGTGATTGATGCTTATCTCTGAAGGCTTCGTTACTTTTTCCTTAAGCACCTTGGAGGGCTTCTGCACGGCTATTTACAGCCTGCCATTGTACGCCCTTCCCATCTTCCCAAATACTAGATTTCCCAGCTCATAACTCTAAGCAGCGGCTTTATTTCAAAGTAGAAAGGGGCCTCAATATGTGGCCTATTATATCCATATCAGCTTGCCTTACTCTTTCCAAGCAGCTATTGTGTTTTAATAGGGCCCTGCCTGGCAGGGGGAGTCCTTAATTCCTGCTCTGTAAGAATGGCCAGCTTGAGTTACAGCAAACTGCAGGATGCTGCTCTGATCAAAAGGCCTCTGTTTTAAGAGATTCCCCTCCCAGCCCCCATTTTCTGCTTTTGTTTTTAAATCCTGGGCTAATAATTCAACACAGTAAGGTCATTTTAGCTTTTGATTTGAAAGCTTCAAGGTCTTAAATTACTGGCCTAGCATAGGAAAAATCAAGGGAGGGGACTCTAAAAAGATAAAGGGATTCCAGGTAATAAAAAGCAAGCACAGCAACTCTTTTTATCCTTTCCTTCTCCCAAATCTGTAGACTGGTCTCAGAGGGTTTGATTTGATACAAAGCAACATAAGAAGGCTTGTTTGCTGCCTATCTGAGCTGTGTCACAGGTGCTGTGGTTCATTTCCTTTCAAACGGTACTGGGGATAATCTCTGTACCACCTGTACTAATGCTGCCATGAATACAGAGATCCCTGAGCCTACACCAGAAAGCCTGAAAACAAATCTCTAACATTTGTGTCACTCCTTTCTCTCTTTCCGCTCCCCTCAGCTGAAATAGACTTGAGTGGGTGAGACAGAATGGATTGGAAAAAAAATAAACAAAACAAAAAACAAAGTCTGTTTGCAGTGTTACATCACTCAGTCTCACCAAAATGTTAAGTGTTAATGATTTCCTATCTGCCCAGTTGTTATAAAAGGATTTTTTCCTTAAAGTCAGCCATCAGCAATAACTTTCAGTATCTGTTTCACCTTAATACCATTAACACATTTCAGAGGAAGTGCCTAAAAAGCACTGTTAATTTCATTAGAGGAAGATGTTGATTTCCTTGAGGCTGACTTCCTTGTCCTAAATCTTAATATCTCTCAATATTTCAAAAAGCACTCGGTACAACAGCTTTGCATTGAGGAATGCTAATATTTCTATGCTACCTTCCAAGAGCGATAGCTAAAGAAATAATCCAATGGTTGCTCTGCATCTTGCACATAGTCAAGTGAACTTAAATAGGTGAAGAATAGCAATCTTACATTGAGCTATGCTCAGCAGTACTTTATTCATCACAACAGTATGTCTGGGATTTTTTTCTCAATGATGCCCACTATTTTAAGTGTTGCCTCTCTGGGCTCTTTCCAGGCAAGGTAAACCTCACTTTGCTATTTTGGAACAAAACCTTGGGTAAGTGTGATTGGTTGCTTCGGGATGTGTGTGGATGAGTTATTTAACAACAGAAATTGCCTGAGTTTTAAGGCCTTTTGAATTCCAGTATTTTCTATTGCTAGAGCTAGTTCTTTGTTACCCATTGTACCGTAGTTTCTAATCCTAATACTCCTGATTATCCCTGCTTACTGTGCTTTGGTTCACACCATGAAGCAGACTTGGAGCTCGTGACCTGGGTTCCTTTCAGATGAGCTAAACTGAAAGATGTGTTCCAACTGCAAATGAGCATGCAGTCCAGGATACCAAACCAGAGCCAGCCCAAAGCGTGTTTCAAGCAAAATGAACCCTGAAATACCCACAGTGTTGACATCAGGTCCTCTGCAGAAGCAGCATAAGCCTTCAAAGTGAGCTTTTGCTCCTTCATCATGCTCTCGGTGGAAAATGAAAGCAGTATGGTGTAAGTTAAGGAATAACGTTCCCTGTTCCTTGCTTTAGTAGAGAAGGGGCCCTGAGAACTCATTCAGTAACCAAAGGTGGCACCTGCTAGAGGGACAGCAGGGCGCTGGCAAACTTCTGTCCTTTGCGGGGCACGGGGCTCTCTCTGCATTGTGCATGTTTGGCTTTACCCGAGTTCAGCAGGCAGAGGCTAACTACTGCAGTGGGTTTCAATTGGGATGTTACCATAGCATCCTGGGACTTCTACAATCTATTTAGAAGTCCAAAGGTTTGAAAAGAGTGCTTGAAAGTTTCTGAACTCTGGCAAGTTGCCGAAATGTAATTACACAAAAGACAAAGCCTTACTGAAAGCAGCTCTGTTTGGAGAAGCAGCACCTGAGTGCTAGGGTTCCCAGCACAGCCATTTCTGAGAGTTGGGGCCGTTTTATCAGTCTCCTCCCAAAACTTTTTTCTTCCTCTCCCATGCACGTGCCATCCCCCAAGTGTGGGCTGGGTGTGCTGCGAGATGCAGCTTTCTCAGCAGTGGCATCGGAACAGGTTTGATTCCCTGGGTTGGCTGCTCTAGGGCACGTGATGGAAAAGAGTGAAAAAGTAAGACCTTTAGTTCCCTACTGCAAAAGCTTCTTCAAAGTTTCCTATTGAGCAAGAACCTTGCTTTAAATCTGTCTCATCTTTCTCCAGAATATTCTCTTAAGTGAATGAGAAGCTTAACTGAGTACCCGGTTGTGTAACAATTCTTGTGCGAAATATGAGTGTCTGCAGTAAACTGGTGTTAACTGATGAACGTTCAACTCAATGTCTAGTCTCAGTTTTTATTTCAGACAAATATAATCATGTCATTAGTAACTTTTGTTAATGTTCTAATTTGTCTACACTGTTTACCGGTAACCTAGAGGGCCAAGACAACCATTAGTTCTGCAGTAGGAGACTTTAAAACTTTCAAAGCTTCCTTCCAGGAGGATTCTCTGCAAATGGCCACGCTGAACGCCTGAAAGGGGGGAAAGAAGGAGTTAACCAGATAAGTGGGAAGTTATTTTCCCAGCTTGTATTTCTAGGTTCACAAGCCCACTTTCAAATGAATGAGGACAAACTAACAGCTTGTTGAGATAGCCTAGTTTGTTTGTAAGTCTTTCTCCTGCACAATGTTCTGCTGAGCTATGGCCACCTGACTGTGCTAAGGGTATGAATTGTTCAGTGAGAGGAGGACAGATAGAGGAAAGACTGAGCAATCCTAAGGAAGGAACCTCAGTAGCTGTTAAACTTGCTGAGAATCTTTGAGCTAAGTTTGTTGTCTTGCAGTTGATATCTGGCTTACTTAAACCATTCCTCTGGGAGGGCAGTTTCTTTTATTTCTGTGTTCAAAAGAAACTGGAAAAGACATCTGTTCAAGAGTATATTAAAATCAAAGGTAACGTGTTGGTCACACTGCAGACATGCAGTTGAAATAACTGCAGTAGGTTTTGGTAGTCACCATTTCTTTCGCTTTCAGCAGAGTTTACCTGCAGGCCATTACTACTTGCCACGTCAATGGTAACTTCATCTCTGGATAATTGTTAAGGAAAAGGTGGCAGTGTTAGATGTGTACTGCCCCTCTACCCGCTATAAAATAATTACTGTAAGTATTATAAAATACGTAGTGTGTTTGAAATGGATAGTTCCTGTCCCTGGTAGTGGTGTTGACCCTGCCTGAGAATAGACCTGTTGATCTGTCAGTTGGCTGCTTGCTGGATAGCTCCACTGTGGGCTGCAGGAGGTGGCGCTCTCCTTTGAGCTGAGCACTTGCAAACTATAAAAAAGAATTTGTAAAGTAGGATTTCTGAAATGCGGCATCTTAACAGAGATAACACTCTAACTCCTGTGGTTGCAGACTTGAGCTTTTGGGGCAAAATCCTCCCACTGTATAGTTAAATGAAATGTTATTGCAAGAAATGAGGAACGAAAGAAGTAATGTACCTCTTTTCTCAACTAGCTGACGGCACTTGGCTGTCAGTACATGCAGGTGTGCTATGTTCCAACATATCCACCCACTCTTGTAGCCAAGTAAGCAACAACAAATTATATCATACCCTTCTGCCTGCTAGCTTTAGAGCCATCCCGTGCTGAAAATCCAAGTGACTTGAGTTTTCTCTTATTAGGACTATGGAGTAATACAGCAGAGCTGTCTGCTGTGAGTTAATAGTATGTTAGCTTCATGTCTGGAACTTTCTCTTATAGACGTGCCAGGATTTGCTTCCAGCTGGTGTAGGTACTGTAGTTGTTCTGAGCAACACAACTTGGGTACATTTAGATAAATCATTGTGCAGCTAACCCTCCCCATTTCTTTCTCAGATTTAAACTTTGAGTATTCCTTCTCGTTCCCTCAGGGGTCTGTACAACTGTACTCTTGCCTTCATCTTTTTTTCTCTTCCTATATATCTCCCTTATGTGTCATCTTTCTGAAAGCTGCCTTCTTCAATTATACCAAGCTGCTTCTTTTTCATTTGTACCGTTCTTTTTTTTCCATCAGCCTGTCAAATCATCGACAGAATAATGCAAATAAGAAATCAAAAAAGTCTTATAGGTTGTGGTTTGGGATGAGATGATCTGAAATGCCATTTTCAGCTTTGTCACAGTTGCTTTGTGGGATTTAAAGCAAGTTACTTTCCCTTACTCTGTACTTGTTCCCTCTAAATAATGAGCTATACCACTTTGTAGTGAATATTCTTCACTTACAATGATAGTCATGGGAGCCCTTTCCTCTAATTTTGGTATATTTTGATCAGACACAGGTTCTACTTATTTACTTAAATCTCTTGCTACGATGTCTGTGCTTTTTTCTCTGGCTTGCACAGCACTGGTACATGAGTAAGGCTTCATAAATGTGAAATAATCAATTTGTCCATAATATTTACAGAAGAGAAAGTATTCCTGATTTCCAGGATTCAAGGATGAGTGTTTCTTAATCATAATGTGGTTGTATTTATTTTACATGAGTTGCATTCCCTTCAGAATAGGAGGGCTACAACCACTCCACCCTCCCATCCCCCAAAACTGATAATGTGGCTTTAATTTTTCTTATCTCTGGTATAATTCTCTCTGAAAAATGAGGCCCTTTTCTATACTACGTAGCATAAAAAGGTGATTGAAACTAGTTATATTTAAGAAGATGATTTTAAAATGGCAAACTGAACGGGCTCCCACTGACCACTGGATTTTTTTCTGTTGCGGAGATGCTACCTATGGAGAGGTTCTGCTGTGATGAAAGATAAGCTTGTATCTTTTCATTAATTCTCCACTGTGCAGGCAAGTTAAGCTGCTGTCCCATGTGAATGTTTTTAATGATCTCTCTGGAGTGTTTGAAAGCTTTTGTCCCACTTGCATGATTCAGAGTGAAATGCACAAAATCCATCTTTGAGGCAACCCTGTCATTGTACCTTTGGTATATAATGTTTGTATTTGCATTTCTATTGTTCTTGCATGCTGAGCTCCACCATACCCAAAGGAGAGCTTCTTACACTTCAGAGAAACCTTTTTAAGACAAATGTTTACTATAAGAAGTTAGCCTGAAGTGCTTACAAGTCAAATATGAGAAATTTGTACTAAAATACAAGACTGTGAATATCAAATTGACTCTCTATTGTAATGACCAGCTACTATTTTCAAAATGCACCAGTGCAAAGTGTTATTTAGGGAGGTGCCAGTCTAGTTTTCATGACAACTAAAGCAGATTTTATACATTCAGTACAGTCATGTCTCAGTCAAGTAACCTAGAAATAAAATCTTGAGACTTCTGTTGAAAAAGTTTTTTGTTGTTTTTTTTGGTGTTTTTTTTTTTTTTGTGGCTTCAGGGAAAACTGGTGAGAATAGCAATAGCAGTGAAATTCAAATGGTGCTAAAAGAAAAGGCATCTTCTGGTCAGACAAAGAACAGTAACTCTTAGCCAGTCATTTTCCAGTGGATTGGTCTCAAGAATTTAAGTGGCTCTTGGACACCCCTTACTGGGATTCTTTAGAATGAATTTTACTTTGACAAACCCTTAATTCCTATAATTAAGTTTCAATGTGTGGTTTTTGCAAATAGTCTTCTCTCTAGAGAACAGATGGATATAAGCTTTAGAGATTTGGTTTCACAAAATATAACTGCCAGTGGTTTTTTGCTACTGTTCCAGCTGGCCCCAGAACATTCACATTGGTTCAGCTTTCTAACGTTTTGTTGTTTTTACTTTATCTCCACAGTTTTAACAGTGTGCGTCAAGGAACACACATTTTGTTCCGTGAGTTCAGCTTTGTCCAAGCTACCCCTCATAACAGAGCATCTTTTCTTCGGACCTTCTGGAGATGTTTCCGAACAGTGGGGAAAAACGGAGGCAAGTATTCCAGCATCTGCTGTTATCTTGTTACGTTGACATCAAAATTGTTAGCTAGGTATTAGTGCAATACAAATACTGACACTGCACACTAGCTGAATGTTCTAATGCTGTAAAAAGGGAAACATCATCACAGTAGCCTGTGGAATATTAAATTAGCATAGGGGCACCTTGTTGCCTGTGCTACTTCCATTACAGAACAGCATGTTGAGCAACAACAGATCGGAGGGAGGACATTTGTGGGCCTGTGCATGGGGATGCAAAGAAAAAAAAGTGCTGGGCATCAGTGGATGGGAGCGGGATAGCATTTGTGGAGATATCCTTCATACTCTGCATTCAAACTGAGAGCAATAAATGCCAAGTGTTTTGACCATGAGCTCTGCAGGAGGTAGGAGTTATAGTGGTGTTGGGCTGTAGGGTGGTGAACGCGGGCACCTAAACTGTGCCTGAGCTGGTCCTGGAACATCTCCTAGATGACATTACAGGAACCTGATGAGTACGGAACAGGGACCACTGACAGCTGTGTGACCTCTTCCCAACCCCACCCACAAGGAAAAAGATTCAATGCCAAAATAACCATTCAGCTCCATTCTATCTTGTCTAGCTATCCTTATGCTGCGCACAGTAGATTAGGTATTGGAGAACTGGCCAGAGTTCAAAATAAACTCATGTAACTACATGCAACTAAAATTAAGTTTCGGTTTGGTTTTTAGTTTAGAATTTTAAGCAAACATACTAAATATTGCTGTACAAATATGAACTTTAGTGTTTGTTTTTTTTTTTGACTATGAGCCCCACTTGTTTCAAGATATTCAGCCTCACTTCTTGTTGCAGGGAAGACTAGAGCAATCTTTGTAAATACAGATAAATACTCAACTTCTGGCTAAGCTTTGCAAGACTTCTGATTATGATGAACAGTTTCCAGGAGTATAAATAAGGAGATGATTCTTGACATATGCCATTTTAGATCCTTTGAAATTTGACAATTGTAGTTAAACATGTAGTTAAACACAAAATCTCTAATTAGCTAATGAAGTGACTAGATATGCTGTCTGTAACACTTTCTTGCTAGTGATAGTTCTGTTATGTTCTAAATCACTTATTTTGGTTCAGGGATAATACCTCTAAGATACCAGGTAAATTGTATGGTACTAATCTAATGAGTATGCGGTGAAGACATCTATAATGTAAGGTCAGATCTTGGTCAGGAAAGATAGAGTACAGATTCCTGGAACATGTTTCTGTAGTAGAGTTGAGAGATGACAGTGAAGAAGTCATCCACCAGAACTGCAGTTTGTCAGTGGTGAACCTTGTTGACAAAATGAGAAGAAGCTATCTGATGGAAGGTACCAATTGTTGTACTTCCAATGCAAGTTCTCACCAGACTTTGTCTCTCTAACATCTGACTTTGCCAGATGATAGATACTTGGATTTGTTAGAAAGAACCAAAAAGTTTTGACTACATAATAAGTCAATACTCAGAGCAGTTTTATGTGAATATGGAAAAGGTATTGGATGAAAATGTAACCACCAAGGTACTTTGAAAGGAAAGGGAGGGCCATAAGAACAAAAACTCGGGTGAATGCTATTATACTCTGGTTATGGTTTTAAAAGAGTTTAGGATATATTTTTTCTGACTTCAAAGTCCAGTGGCTGTACTTATTAGTCTAAGCGAATATGATATGTTTACCTGTATACTTATACATTGTTTATATATGTTTTCTTTTTAAGTTAATTAGAGGCAGAAATGCATCATGTAAGAGAAGCTGCTGACAAGATTTTCAGCCATTCAGTCCAACTTCTCTGGTTCTATGGCAGTAATTGCAATCTGGAACCTTGTTTTTATTCATTTTAATTTTACTTGCTCTGGGCTTCCTGTCCCTTGTGCATCATGTAACAGGCATTCATTTCTTAAAGGAATTTCCCTGTGTGTCTGCAATCAAAATATTTCTGCTACACTTGTGCGTAAGAGAACTCAGTACATCCATGGTCTCTTAAGCACTAAACTCAATTTACTAAGAAGCAGCTGCCACCTAGCTTGTGCAAGGTGATGGATGAAAGATGATTGTTACCACTCTCAGGCATAGACTAGACTTGGATATATTTCTCTGAAATACGTTGTTCTTAGGGGAATGCAGGAAGTAATAATGTTACACAACAAATGACAGCAACCAGAAGCTAGTTTGGTGATCCAAACTACAAAATGTGTCTTGTTACAGTAGAAAAAGTCAAACTAAGTGGTACCCAAAACAAGTAAGACTTTCAACTTGGAGCTTTCCTTAGAAGTGTGGCTTGTGGGGTGTCTTCTAATTAGATTATTCCAGAAATTAGTTGTTTCTTTATGATAACTGAATGAGAATGCTAGACTGTATGTATGTATCAAAGAAACATAGTTATGGGTTTTCATGGAATCATAACTCTACATAAAGACAGTTTGTTGCTACAGCATGTCATTTTACATTGATACAATTAGGACAATTTTAACTTAATTATGTACAAGAGGTAGAAAAGTTAGAATCCTGTTCAGAAACTTTGTTTATGATAATTCTACACCATGCAACTGATGACAGGGCAAACAACCTGCCAGTTCTGGAATTAGAAGCAGTATTGCTCCAGATAACACTGGAATATAGCTTCTGAGAAGTGAATTAGTGTCTCTACATTTGGTGCACTATGTCAGGTGAATGGAAGGTTTTTGTTGTTAATTCCTTTGCCACAAATGTATTTAGTGCCAGCCATCCCTTTCATTTACTTTCAGTTTCATTCCAGATTTGAATTTCTGTTTTAGAAGTGAGTGGATGGCTTTTTCTTAGTTCTCTCCATCTGCAGTGGGTACAAACTGCATAAATGCCAGCTCTGAGGATATAGATCAATGCAAACGAGAACTTGCATCAAAGTTTGCACTCTAGCTGGATAAAGCAAGGGACAATAAGATTAAACATGTACTATCTATGAGACAATGCAATTCCTAAGTTTATAAAAACTCAATAAATAAATAAAAATTCCCCGTTTTGAGAATTTAATTGGGATTTTAGAAGAGCAGACAATATTTCACAAATGAGTGAACTGACCAGTTAATCTGGCTGCTAATTGCTCCTGCTCAATGCAGTGAAATTCTCCTTGTACAATTTACTACTTCATCTATAATTCTTGAAATAAGCATGTCTTGACTTGGGTGCACTTCGTTCACCCAAGCAGATGCATCTAGCTGTGAGTTCTCAAAGGGCCAATAAGAGAGAGATCTATCTGAACAGGAGATCTATCTGAACTCATAATCAGTGTATGTGCAGACCCCTATATACACTAACTGAAATGAACTAAAATTATTGTTTCTCTTGGCAGCCTGCACATACCACTCTTCTGCTTAATTCCTTATCCTTTTGAATTAAGGGAATGCATTTTTTCATGGAGGAATGAAGCAGCTTTTATATTAGTTTTTTTTTTTTTTATGTTAGCCCTAATACTTGATCAGTTCTAGTTACATTGCCATTCATACATTCTCTTGTTTGGAGACTGGATTTATTTTTCATTTTGTCTTCAAAGAGCAAGGAAAAATCACTAGCTTCACTAAATGTGTTAGTAACATAACATACTTCAAAAAGTAAAGAAAATGTTTAGGAAAAGAAAAAGGAGGAGGATTTCAGTTTGGCGATATAATGGATCTGGTTTTGACAGGGTTTCCCACTGTTTTTCAAAGCTTAGCAAAGTTCAGAGTTTTGTTTTCAAGTATGCATAAGCATATCTGGGATTCCATGCGCTGGGGAAAAAATACAATTGGGTTTATTTTAGAATGTGACCCAGTGTCAAGAAACTGGGGTGGACTTCACAAAATTTTTTCCATCCCTTAAACGCTTACCGATGATACACAACACCCATGGAGGTGGTCAGAGGGACAGCCAGTTTCTGTGTTGAGAAACACAGAGCATAATGCTTGGTTAGAAACAGATTTCTCCCAGAGGAAGGCAAAATGACCAGAAGTCTTGTTTTCCCTCTTCTTATGCTTAAATTGACCTCTTGGAATCTAGCTGACCTGCTCTTTTGAATTGTCTGTTCCTCAGGACTCTTTAATTAAAACTGTGCTTTCTCAGTTTAAACAGCCCCTGCAGAGTTCTGCTGTGAAGCTTCATAAGGTCAACATATGCCTCTCCCAACCCCCATGGCTTTCATGTCTTTTTGGTTCTCTGTTTTTAATTAAAAAGATTTTTCCTTAAATGCTTTCCAGCCAATTAGAGAAATTTTGCACTGAGAAACTTGTTCCAGGCCTGATGTATTGAGAAGCAAACAGAAAGCTCAGTCAGGATCATTGGCACTTTTTTTCTAGAGACCCAGCTTTCTTTGGTGCTTTTCAACAGCTTTTCTTTTCTTTTTTTTCTTTCGTTCTTTCTTTCTTTCTTTTTTTTTTCTTTTTTAACAACCTTCAACTTAAAATTACCTCCAGGAAAAATAGTTCCTGTCTGATACTTTAGATATAGTCTAGAATGGTTCAATAGCAGATACAGGATGTTATCCTTCCACGCAGGGGTGGTTGTCACTTTATTTAGATCCACACAGCACTGAAGCATAAAACTGCTGCAGAAAGTATGTTGGAGTATATTGGCTAAGATTCCTTTTTGCAGGCTGTTACCTCCCCTTCAGACAAAGTACTGTTACTGCTTGTATTGAAATAAAATCTTCTATACTTATCTTGTTTCTTTCACTTGCATCACATGGTGTAATGGCTTTGTTTCTGCACACTTGAATTAAGAAATTGAAAGTCTAACTACTTTTGGAGCTTCTGGAGAGAAGAATTATCACAAGCACGTATCTCTGTCAGGGAATGAGAGGAGTGATATGCGACTCTGACTAGGTCTTCTTGGGTTCACCGGGAAGGTTAGACTCCTTAGAAAAATTAAAGAAGTACCATATCTGTATGATTCATGTAACTTGAAGATTGAGAAGAGCTAGAAGGAACACTGTTCTCCCAGCTCCTTTGAAAGATGCATTTTAATGCATTTCACTGACAAGATTACTTTCTTGAGGTTCTGAAACCTCTTCCTTTGCTAATGTGATCTTAACACTTCCACATTTAATTCCCTATATTAAACTCTTCCCTCTCTTTTTTTTTTTTACTCTCTCCCTCATAAGGTTTTACACTCCAATTATAGCTTAAGCAGTCCCTTATTTAGTGAGATGCATAGAACGATACAGTGATGATCAAGGCAAATGCAGAATCTACTGCCCTTTCCCTTTTGCTATTAAAACCAAGTTAGATCTTTATATAATGTTATTGCAGGAAAGTTTTTTATTAATTGGTAAGGGCTTGTGGTATGTCCTAAAGGTGATTAAGCTATGGATTTTAATATAGTGATCTCTGGAAGCTCATTCTGCAGTGAAGTGGCCTTAGCTGAAATGATTGATCACTTGGTAGTTCACTTGGTTCACTTGGTAGTACCGTTGACCTACAATTGTAGCTGTTACTACTTACGATTTATTGATGTAGCTGTCTCTGGAACCACTGATGACTCTGAAATATCAGTACAAAGGATTTCTGAAACTGAGGAGAAATAAGTAGAGGATTACGTTATAGAGATGGTGAGGTATATCTACAATCATTGTAAGTTAAAACATCATCTGCTTTACACAGATGCAAAATGCACTGCAGTAGTCACTTGTAGTAGTAGCAACACACAGGTTAGTGATCGAGTCTTCACCCAGCCTCTTCTTGAATTCAGTCTTTCTCTATGCAGTTTGTGAAATTCAGTATAGTACACTAGAAGTCGTCCTTATCTAATCTTCCCCCTCAATGTTGCATTTCCTTTTTAACTATATCTTTGAACAAGCAGCATCTCATCTTAATTTCCAAATTTTTTCTCAACTTTATAACTTCATATTCTAGGTCTCTCTAATAACACTTTTTCTGGAAAAACAATAAATTTTCTGTTGGTTTTTTTTTTAAACATTTTTCTGGCTATTTGTATCTTACAGTACTTCACTGGTTATGTCACTGGCAAATTAGATTAATATGTTCTTTATTTTTCATCCCAGTTAGAATGAAACATTTGAATGAGTTTGTGCACAGTGATCATTGTTGCATTCTGCTAAGCAATTATCCAAAATTCAACTGACAATCATTATTACCATTTGCTTTGCAGTCTTTTGGCAAGTTGCCCACCCCTATGACAGCATCCTTATTCAAACCAACTGAAATGGATTTTTTCAATTAAGTCGCTTAAGACTTTTTTAGGTTCCGTTATGGGCCTGGAGAATTGGTATTCCAAATTGTGGGGAAGTTCCCTGGAATAAAACTAGTTCTAAGTTGTGTGATCTGGGCTGGGATTCTGAACTCTCCATGTTTTTTATATTAAATGAACTTGGTCTCTATCTTTTGTCACTTGTGACAAATTTTGAGAGGTGATCTGCACACTATACATGCATAGGCAATTATCCAGCAGAAGGTCTTTGAAACATTGGCTTCATTAACTAGTATGTTTTATGGTGTTTCTCATCTACTCTTCAGCAGCAGAGATGCTAAAAGAAAGGAGGGGGGGAGATAGAGAAAGAAGATGAGCACCTTTTTTTTTCCTCTTGATTCTTTATATTGTGACTTCTGCAAAGAGGTTGTAGGAAAACAAAAACCTCTGTGAAATCCACATCTGCTTTCAACCCACTGTTGGCTCTTAACCTGTCTTGAGATGTGAAAGTGCCTTGACTGAGAGAAGTGTTATGTTCATCCTTCTCACTGAACAATGAAACATTCCTC
Source organism: Cygnus atratus (assembly GCF_013377495.2). NCBI lineage: Eukaryota > Metazoa > Chordata > Aves > Anseriformes > Anatidae > Cygnus > Cygnus atratus. Next base: position 33,900,474 of record NC_066366.1, read on the forward strand.
CCCAAGCTGCTTGTTTCCAGCATACATCTGTGCTGTATAATGCAGTGTTTATGTAGACAATCAAAACTCGAGGATGATGTTTCCATATCATACAGTTCAGCATTATCTCATGATACTAGCTTGGGACCTTAAAGTTGCAGAGTTGAATGTCTTTGTCAGCAGCCTGAGACTAGCTATCTCTCAGCAGGTCAGCTGACATACGAGCAGTGCTGTTGTGCTGAGTCTGTGTAGCTCATTGCTGTGGAATAAATTCTGGAATGTGTGCTGAGCTACTTTGCAGTGTAGATGCAATCTGAGGAAGAGCAATATCAAGAGAGAATGTGTACTCCTGTTCGGTGTGAACAGAATAAAGAACCTCATTTACACACATACAGTTAATTCTTCAAAGTGGCCTAGGTGCTAGCAGATGTCATTATAAATGCAGGTGTATCTATATCTATCTATCTATTCAATATTGTCATCCCGCTGCTCTGAACCAGTCTTTTGTGCCTTTATTGTCCCAGATGCTGCTTATAGCTTTTCTCTCTGGTGTTCTTTTTATGCATAGTTTCCATCACTGTAAATTCACTTCCTAGCTTTTGTAAGTTAACTCGATTTACAGAATGTGCTCCTGACTCTAGAATGTACCATGACCTATAGGATGAAGGAGGCCTAATCTCTATCTAAAAGGGTTTTGGTCTCTTTGTTGATTGTGAGCATGGACAACTACAGTCTCTCACTCTTGTTACTTTTCTTCCACAACTGGTTATACTTCCCAAAAACTTTAAGTGCAGTTATTCTGGTGAAACAGGCTTGTTAATGCCATTTATTTCTTTTGGGAACAGATTTTTCCCTGTGGTGAAAAAGGACTGATATAAGCTGAATTTCTATTCCTGTAATAATGTTACCAAACTCTTCCAGCTAATCTTTACCTACTAGGCAAGGTAATTAATGCCTACAAACTCATAATTTCTCAGGAAGTCCCTGCTCTGCATTTTGGTCTGAGGTCTTGGTGCCCTTCAGGATGCCCCTGTTTGACTGAAGGTGTGATGTTGAATTAGTTTAGCTAAACAGTGCAGCTGTGCCTAGGTGTAGGAGTTCTTACATCACCCTAAAGTTGTCTTACCTTACTAAACTTATGTAAGTCTGGTTTAAATCAGTATGATCATGAATAAAGGTGTTGTATATGATTTAAAAAAAAAAAAAGTTGTATTCTGCTCTGTTATGCATCCTGTGAGAATTCTAGATGAATATCAGTAGAAGTGATCTGCATGCATGATTAGTACTTTAATATGCTACTACTTACTACTACTTTGTGAAATGGCAGTAAGGTAGTACTGTGGAAATCCTGTAATCTGCAAATGAGTTATGAAATATAGTTGGTGATATTTATAAATGAAGCTCGATCCATTTTGAATTTTTCATCAGCACATGATTCTGACATTGTACAGTGTGATATCTTCCTTCACAAGCTGATCTGAGAGTGACTTGCCTTCCATGGTCTTACTAAGCACGAACCCCCTCACCTCTGATGGTACAATCCTTCCTTTCTGTAAATTGCAAAATATGGAATTGGGGAAAAAAAAGTGAGAAGTGAAATGACTTGTTCTATGATATACTTTTACCAAAATAAAATCCTTCCCTTTAATCCCTTTATTTCACTGTTATCTAGAACTGTATGGAATATTGCCTAGCTCAGTGAGGTGGATTTTCTTCATACAGATAGCTACATTTCATGATTAAAAAAAAAAAAAAGCTAAATGTGTTTTTTGTATTCGATACAAAGAATCCCCAAAAATAAATAATGGGTGTTTAGTGTCTTTTTCAGTACACCATAAGGATAATTAACTGTAACTGATACTTCCAGAGCAATTTTCTGCTGTGCTGCTCACTGATGCTAAGGCTTCTCAACAGCATGTCTATGCTGTAGGAAACTCTTTTCTGAATTTTCAGTGTGTTTTAAGTGCTATCTAGAGACTGCCACAATAGGGTATGCTTCTCCAAATAACTCAAGATAGATGCATGAATGAGGCCTGGGGCTTTATCACTGCTGCCTGGTGTATGTTTCCAAGGTGATTTCTGCCCTCACAAGGAAGATAGTAGAAAGAAGATTAAGTTTTGAAAAAGGAAATACGTTTTGGATATGATAAGAAAGGCGCTATTGGGTAGAAAACCCTGAACATTATCACAAAACTGTTTAGGTTGGAAGGAACCAAGCAGGGTCAGCTAGAGCATGTTGCCCAGAACAGCGTTTAGTTGGGTTTTGAATGTTTCCACAAATGCAGACTTCATAATCTCTGTGAACAAACAGTTCCAGTGTTTGACCACCCTTAAACTAGGTGTGACCAAGAAATCCCTGTTAAACTAGAGCATCCAAACCCCATTGTTCGTTTATTCACTGAGATTTGAAGTAGGAAGTCTTTCTCTAGAAATAAAACCAGAGGGCTTGCTAACAAACCAGGTGTGACTGTCAGAAACACAGCTTTTTCTTTCGTCTCCTTTTTATAAGGGTTTAAACATCTATGAAATTAGCCTCATCACAGTCTTCTTTGGTTCTTCTAGAACAAGTGCTGTTTTAGTTTCTCTCTTCAAGTATGAGTTGGTGGTGGTTGTGTATATGATTGTTTTCTGTGTGTCCTTTCTCAGTATCTCTTAGGTGATTTCAACTATACTTGACAGAAGAATAGGAATTGGATAAATCCCTGAAAACTTCATGAAATGGTTTAGGTATAAAGACAAAGACCTTAGAAATGCTTCAGGTGCAGGAAAAGCTTCAATAGAAGTTCACACCTTCCTTGGCTTTAATGTCAGTTTAGCCAAAACCCACAAATGTGTAGGAGAAAAGCTTTGTTAGTTCCAGTGCTCATAGAGCTACTTGTTAAAACTTGTCTTCTGAGGTTTTCCTTCATTAAAGTCTAGGCCCAGAAGCACTCAAAATTTACATCAGCTGACTTAATAAACTGGTATAAATTCCTCAGTAGAACTTGTGTATTATTTGTAATAGTAAAAATAACCTGCTGTTGCTTAAGAGAAGAAGCAGTGGTAAGGATTGGAGAGTACAAGGAGCCGAGTAGATAAACCTAAAGGAAATCAAATGGTTGAAAAGAAATAGATTTTTTTTTGGTTGGTGGTGGTGGTGGAAAGTGCAAGTATGTCAGGTTCCAAAGCTTTACTAGTGTTCATTTTTGTAGAGAGAGGAGGCAAGTCAGGAAAGGTGATATTATACTAAAGGGCATTTCAGCCTTTCCACTTTTTGTTCCATAGAACTGTAGGACAAATTTTCATTCTGAACTATATTCATCCCTTCCTCTATTCAGTCCTTTACCTGCCCATTTTTTATCATTTATTATCATCTTGCTGTCCTTCTGAGTTTATCTGTGTTTGATCACCTGTTTCTCAAATGTGTTTCCTTCTAGACCTGGTATCTGGTTATCTATTACTGTTTTTCTTCCTACTCTTCGTACCAGCGTTGAGTTATCACAAATTGCAAGTTCTCATCCACTTTCCAGTCAAATTTCCTTTACATAATTCCCAGAATAACTTACACATTATCTGCAAGGAAGTCAAGCTGTTAGTGCTTTTGGTGTGATGCTGTTTCTGCATCACTGTCTTCTGTCAGACCAAAAGCTTTTTCTTTATTTTTTCTTTCTCCACTCTTCATTCAGCTAATAGATATTTCTTCGGTTCTGCCAGCAATGGCCGAGGGATTACTGTACTGTGCAAAGCTACAATGGAAAGCAGAGACTAGACAGCATGATTCGGATAATGAACATTTAATATTGCAGCTACTTCCTGAAAGAATTTTTTCTGTCCACTTTGATTGGAAACTTTTTATAATCCTTGAAGTGACTGAGCTAGTGCAGTTGTCCTTAAGGAGCTGTGAAGTGTTTCATTGCTTTCTTTTGTGACAGACAGAACCTCAAATGCGATGTCTTAATTTAAAAACAGTGAATAAGGATGATACTTCTCTATACCTCCTGTCTGAGTATCTATGTTTTACAGATGTCTAGGAATGAAGCCTCCCCAAACTCTTGATAATACTATTTTCACTTTACAGCTGCAGAAAGTGAGACAGGCAAATGAAGTGACTAGGTGAAGTTCACATAGTTGGAGGTAAAATCAAGATCTCTGAACTTTTGGTGTTACTTATTCCATTTTATATGCTAAAATTGTTTTCCTTAGGGACATAGGCTTCTTTTACCATGAGACAAGTAGGAAAAACATAACTATTACTATGAAGCAATGTTGTTTAAATAAATTATTTTTAAAAGCTGGTTTCTGTTTAATTTGTAACAGTTTTGAGTGATCATTGGCTTACTGACAATAGTATACCACAGTGCATGGCCTGCATGCAGTCATAGGATGTATTTTTTAGTTCTTCTCAAGTTGGATATTATAACCCCCTTCACTGTTTGCTTTTCAAGTCAAAATCTTTGGAGCAAAATAGAAGTCATTTAGCTAACAAATGTTGTCATATTCATCTCTACTGTAGAACCAAATGCTTAGTACCTCTTTCACAGTCCTGGTAATCTCATGTGCATGTACCTTGGCTCAGAAGCATTCAGGTGTTTATCTGGTAACTTTGTCACTTAAAAAGCAAATCCCCTTGTATAGAAGTTGCTAGCTTCTAATGTAAAATTGGCAAGAGATTTTCTGTTTTGAAGGAGCTCAAAATAGAAACTACTTTGTATGCTGGAGTATCTCCTTTATTCATCTTCCATCATTGTAAATTCAGACTATTTTCCTTTTATACAGAGGTTTCAGTCTTTTGTTGTTTCTCCATAACTTCAAAGGATTAACTAGTGTAGTCATGTTCAAACACGTTGTTCTTCAAGGGACCACCTTGTAAAATAGTATACTGTTCTATCCCCTTAGGTCCAGACTGCTGGGTAAGTTGCACATTATGTCTAGTGAAAGATTTCCTGAGCACATCTGTTCTGTGAAGAACTGTTGTCTGAGTTCTTCTGTTTAAGTCCTAGAGAGGAGAAGCCTAGAACTTGAGCTGGCTCTGTTATACTTTGCTATTTATCTGGAAATACAGGTTTATGAGCTGAGCTTTGGATCTCAAACCCAACAAAGTGAGATTTTGGCACTGGCTCTAACAAGTCTGCACTGAAAAGTTGTGCATGTGCACTTTAGTAACCAAAGCTGAAGAATACCTGCTGGAGCTGCATCTGTTACTTTCAACCTTTTTGAACTAAAGGAATAAATAAGGACATAAATTGGTGAAGACAGTTCTTAATCTGTTAGTCTTGGCATAGACTGCACAAGGAACACCTGTGTGAAGGTCACCAGGAAGAAAAAAGAGGAAAACACTTTTGGAAAGTTGGACTTCATGTGCAGGATGTACAGAGTAATTTGTGTTGGGAGCAACCTCTGTGGCTCACCTGGGTCAGTGCCTTCCTCTGAGCAGGCCCAGGGCTCTCCCTAGCTGAGTTTTGAGCATCCTCAATCCTGGAGATGCCCCTCTGAGTAAACTGTCCCAGTGTTTGACTACTCTGGTTGTGATTTTTTCCCCCCCCAACATCTGATTAGAATTTCCCTTGTCCCATGAGAATACAAGAGAATTCTCCAATGGGAATTGATGCACAAACTAGAAATTGAGTTTCCATAGTCGTCTTTTGTAGCTAACAGAGAAGGGGTGATCTGAACAGCAGCTTTGAACAGTTCAGGTGGGATCGTGCCATGAATCTTTATTTATTGATTATATTAGGAGTTTATGTAGAGCAGCCTTAGAGGTTCTAAGTTTGGCCCCTGAGGTCAAAATGTATGGACAGCATAAGCATTACCCTTCCACTCTGCAATTTCACTTATGTGCCATTTCCCAGAGGAGTACACTAAACCCTTAGCAAAGGGCACCTTTTTGATGATGCTGTTTCATTTCAGTTTGTCATTCACTGTTCTGTAGTACCCATAAATAAACCTTTTAGGAAAGTGTTTGATTCCAAAATGCTTTTCTTCCCTTATAAATCTTCCACAGCTTTTGTATCTCAAGTATCTGCTAAGTAAGGGAAAGAAAATTAATATCATATTGAATCTTATTAGACTAGGGGAGTTAAGAAACAAATCCACAGTCACTGAAATCAAATTTATGATCTCTTGAAGTATTTCTTTTGGAATCCTATCTAAGACGTCTTGGAGATCTAATGTTACAGGTGAAAAAAATCTAGTGAAATGCTACCCGCTTCTCTGAAAGTGAACACTGACAGCTTTAGCAGATGAAGAAATTAAAGACGGCATTTCAGGGAAGCATTTTTTTTTTTTTTTTTTTTTTTTGCATAGATGATAGCTACCGTAAACTTTATCCATTCTTTCTTTTGCTTTATCTGCCAGAGGATTGTATCTGCAATATCCTTCTACATACACAGAGTCTGGATATTTGTTTTGCAAGAACTTATGCTGATTTCAACTGAAATAGTTTAGTTCATGTGTACTTGTATTATTTCAGATTATAGAAGTGGTATAGATGTATGTAAAGCAAATCTGTAGGTAAATATCTGATATTGAATAGTGTGATAGCGTTTTTTGCTGACACCAAGTGTAAGATGTAAGCATTTTCCTTCCTTCCCTGTTCTTCTCATTGTACATAATCTGGTGGAGCAACAGTGGGACAAGCAAAAGAAACGCAAACTGGCAACTCCTGAATCCTAATCCTATTAGGCTGTGTCCTGGGCAGATCACTTAACCTCAGTGCGCTTCTGTTTTCCTATTTATAACCTGGACTTCCACCTGTTGAATCAGACTGAGTAGTCTGGACATAAGAGTTTTGGCTGGATAAGTAAAACTGAGACTACTTAGAAGTCTATATAGATCAAGTTTGACAGCATCAAGGCTTTAATGAACTCTCATTTGTTTTGTTAGTATTAAACAGTTAATTTTCAACAGAGGAGCATGCAAACTTCATTGCTTCTTCCTTTTGCTAAAATAATAACTCTTTAAATACACAAAGAACGAGTAAAGCAGTGTAAGCATTTGACATTTAAAAACTTTAATATCAGTCTTCCTTCTCATCTTCCCCTCTGCCTCCCCCTACTCCTGCCATTCCCCAACTCAGACTCTGAAGTTTTTTCCTATGGGAATTTTTCTGGTTTTTAACAGCTCTTTGGATGATAGTAAAATAAGTTCTGAAAGAAGGAAGAAAATACTTTTTGATAGTTAGAATGGGATTTCAAGAGCTGTATTTATTCATGCAAAAACTAACTAAACCTGCAGAAAGGAAATATGAAAGTGGCAGCTTTGTTTGTTGTGGTTTGGTTGCAGAAAACTATCACACACAACATGCACAATCATCTTGAACTCTTTCAGACCCAGCGTATTTTCAACAGAGATGAAGTAGACCAATGTTTTTTAGCCAGAAAGCTGAAATTTGTTTCCTTGCCTTGATGCTTTTCTTGATGTATCTGTATTTGAGCATTTATTAAATGGCTATTAAAAAATTAGGTATTGGTGAAATACATCTGATACTTAATTTGTGTGTATTTGTATCATTGTATTTCTGACTGTTAAGAACAGAACAGTGGCTTATGACCACCCTGCAGAGCACAGACCTCAATATTCAATAACCTCTAAGGAATGGCTGTAAGGTATTTTGAGAAGAGGCTTAGGTAAGTGTTGAGGTAATCTCTTATTTTAAACATCCTCAGAATACTGCATATTTGCTTGCTAGTAATTTAACTCTCATTAGAAAATTATTTGTATGACTTATAAGGTCATTTGCAGGCAACATTGCAAAAGGAATTTACATAACCTCTACAGTTACACAGCAATGATCAATCTGTAACTGGAGTATAGTTGTAAGTAACTGTAGAGGAGTCTGAATCATCAGCAAGTTAACTGTGTCATCTTGCACAGATGTACGTTCCTTACAGCCTCATCTGTGTGGAACCTCATTGTTCATGCTATAGCCAGAAATTAGTCTAAAATCTTATTTTCAGTCTGTAGTACATTTTTGAGGAAATATAAGCAAAGATAAATAATTACAGGGTGAAATAGCTTGTATTTCTGTAGAAGAGAGGATTTAAAGAAAATAGAGAGTTTTCTTCAAAATACTGAGTTTTCAAGTTACTGAGTTATCTAGGAATGATTCATCTACTTGTTAGGAACCTCATACAGATAATTTTGGGCTTGAAATAGCTTCAAGGTAAGTTCAGTTATGATGGACATTATTCACCTGGAGCCCTGAAGAGAATTTTGCATTCTGTTTGCCATCTGTGATGGTTTTGAGGAGAAAAAAACCCAACCAACCAAAAGCAACAACACTGAGAAATAACTGGAAGTTATAACTCACAAAAAATACTTTAGATTTAGCCTCTTAGATGAGCTCACATCTGCTGTAGTTGGAAGTGCAATACAGAATGTCTGGGGACTTGAATAAAGCTAGAGTAGCCTGTGGACTGCTGATTTTTCTCCAAAAGTTTTTTTTTTTTTTTTCTCTTAAACTGTGGGATTAGACAGATATAGTCAGTATAGTGTTCTGTCCTTTCACTACTTCTTTACTGATTTTTAATAGGTTATTTTTAACTTGGATTACTTTAATAATCAGATTTATGACACATCCCCTGAAACAAATGATTTGGCAAACAAAAAGAGCCATGAACTGTGACAGGAGCATGTGGAAGTGATAAATGGTCAAATTTACTATCAAAGAAATAGATACCCACTGTATACCCACTAATAGACCTCCACTGTACAAATCGAGACCTACCTGATGAAATATACATACTTTTGTTCTACTGATGTTATATGTGTTTGAGTTTATTCTTGTTAGAACTGTAAACATGATCATCTCCAATTCTTGGCTACAAGAACTTCAAAAAAAAAAAAACTATTTGTATGAAATTTTATACCTGTCTATAGCCTTGATGCCTGTGTACCTTAATGTAACAGCAGGTAGCAAAATATAAATGTGATTCTAATTTAAAGCTTTAAAAAATATTATCCAATTATCTTAACCAACATACTCTATCTCTCCTTCCCATGATAGTTATAAATTAAAACTGGCTGACAACTCCCCTCCCCCTAATAGAGTAGGTTAAGTAGCTTATGATGGATGTCTGAAATATAATTAGCTTGCTCATTATAAAGATGAGTGTAGTAGAAAGTAAGGAAGTTTGGGTATAAGTGGCAGTAAATGTCATTGACTAATTAGTAATGCTGAAATGAAAATTAATAAGGTGGGGGGTGGGAACCCTTGTGTGGTGCTTCACAAGCTGGACTTTAGGTTGGCTATTAATATGGATGAGCTTTCTTTTATTTTACAGTCTTTCTCCTAAAGCCGCTAGGTAAAGAACAGTGCATACACATACTTTTCTTGAATCTTTACAGCGGATCAGAATCAACTGGGTGAATGGGAATGAGTTGGAAATCAACTGGGTGACGTTTTGCAAAATTCCCTTTAGGCTTTAACTGCACTACCTCTGATTCCACTAGCATTAATATCTTAAAATGCTCAGCAGCACTGAAATTCATTGCATAGTTTGTTCTCCTGTTTCTGCATATGTAACTATGTTATTTTTCCACTTATAGTAGTGTACAGGAAAGTTACCGAAGACACATGTTCTGCAGTTTTAGCTTAGTGTGGAAGTTACTTCTCCAAGAAATCTTTTGGTTCTCTTATTTTACAATTTTAGTGTGTGATTTTCATGTCTGAATGCTTAAAAAAAAAAGCATCACTGAACAGATGCATTCTCCTAAAGCAGAGTGCAATCCCTTTGCTTCTCAGTAGCATCAAGTGATTTGGAAAGGGACAAATGCATCGCTGTGGATTGATAGGAGCTTGGAATACAACAAAAGAGAGTCAAACTACTTCATTGTTGCTTTCTTGTTTGTTTTTTGGAAGAGTTTCAAAATTCTTAATTATGTTAGGTTTTTGCTTGCTGAGAAGTCCCAAGCCCAACATAGTTTATCCGAATCAAAGGTCAGTTTGAAGAAGCTGCCAGTAACTACGTTATCTTTGTAGGCTTTGTCCATAATAGAAATGAAGGTGTAGTAGTAGAGATATTTTCCTTTTTTTCGGGGGTGGGAGAAAATATGGTATATTGCATTATTTCTTAAAGCAGCCACCTTCAATTATAAATACATAAGCAGGTTAGAGGACAGGGGGAAGACCTGTTCCCTGGCATTTTCTGACAATTAAGTATCTAAGTGTGTACCTTTTGATGATGGAATAGGTTAATATCTGTGTGTGAGTTGAAACATCTAAGTAAGTGGCAGCTGCGTCTTCTCCCAGTGAAATTGCAGGCATTCTTCTCATATCATACTATCCTCTTGCATTCCCTTTCATTGGCTTCAGTCCCTCTCTGAAATCTTCTGTTTCAAGGGCAGAGTCTGCCAAGGGTGAGTTGGCAAGAAAAGCAGATTCTCCTTCTCTTTGAAGAGCTGGTGTCACTCATTAGCATGTGAGAAGAGTGGTTGTAAATAAACAATGAGTTATGTGGAGTTCTGTATAGTATTCTAGTAAAGTATACAAGGACATGCAGCTGGCAGGAGAAGGTAGATATACCACTATTATTTAGGAACAACTGATCCCAGCATCTAGTGATATGCTTGCCAGTTTATCCCAGAAGCCTTATCGTAACTAGAACAACTGATACCGTCTTTGTCTTAGCATTACCTCTAGTGTTTTTCTGAGTTAATTGTAACAGGTGAAAGTACCAAGCAAATGCACATATCTTGTGGAGTTGTCCAATATTAAGTGTTATCACCTGTAAGGCATTTTTAGGATCCCTTGCTGTATCTTTAATACAAACAAAGGGAACATACAAGACTGCTCCACCATGCAATGTGAATGGGTTGCCCAGAGCAAGATGGAATTCTGCAAGTTGAAACCTGTTCTTTTAGGGATTGTACCTTTGTTACCTTGAAAGCAACATAATTCATCTTTCCTCACAAACAAATAGTTTTAAACTGGCTTCAAAACCAGACTAGCATGCTTCATGTGGCTATGAAACATTCATCACAGGTTTATCCTAATTTGCAGTTGAAAAAGCTTCAGCTCAGTACTTAAGGATATCCCAGTGATGCAGTTCCTTGTGGTAAGAGCTATACAGGGAAGAGAAACCTATCCTGGTCATATGCCTAGGATAAATCATAAACTGAAGTTGATGTCTTCTCTGAATGCATCTGAGATTCTACTAATACCTTAATTAAAGCGGCAGTTCCATGTCAGCATAACCCGATCTAATTGCTGGCTAGCTAGATAGTGCCTTTGCACATGCTTCTTATGCCAGCCCCAGCACTTGTCCCTTCTTGTACTGATCTGTCTCAGCATGCTAAACTGGCAGAAAGCTATGTAGTATTTGTGCTGGTTGAGTTAGTTTCTGTCAGCAGAGCACACTGAACTGCGCCACTGCAAGGTCACACGCGAGGTGGGCTGCAGAGGGTGGCACCACAGCTGAACTCAAACTAGCACTTTATAAATGCCATAATTCCCATTTGGACAGACCTGGCCCTAAAGTACAGGTCATATTGCTTTGTGTTGACACTTGGCCCAGTCTAATTAGATAATACAATGCAATATGCTAGTATTTTGTTTTAAAACCTCTTTTAGAGAGTAATACACTCGTAGAGTTTATAGCCAGAAAATACCATTAGGCCATGTAGCCTGACCTGTATAGCACATCATTAAACGTCACTTAGTAACACCAGTATCGAGCCAAAACGCTTTTGTGTGACTGAAAAATCATTTGCATATCTTCCAGAAGGGCATTCAGGTTTGATTAAGTCATGTGGTACTGAAGGGGCCGAAGGCCCCTGGGAAAAATAGCAGCAGGAAGCAGTCAGCTGGTGGAGCTGCCAGAGCAATTAGGCTGGCCTGCAGCCCGGTCCCCATGAAGCACCAAGTTTTCATGGGAAGGAGGGCTGCTGGAAATAGCTTGCTCTCAGACACCTCGTGCCCGGTGTGTTCGAACATGCTTTAACACACGGGCAGGAGGCCTGAGTGATGCGCAGCGGTTCTGCACACATGTGGTAGGGTGGCTCCGGGGCACCCTCTGCTCTCTGCTGCTAAGGACATGGCTTTTATGGGCTGATTGTGGTAACAGAAGGTCCAGGTGGGAAACAAACCCTCCCGGTGGAAGAGGAAGGTTGTCAGTGTTGGTTTTTTTTGATAACTTTGGTTTTGTAAGAGGGCTGGATTTACTAAGATTTACTTGACTTTGAACTGAAAAATATCAGGAAATAGTAAAATCAAAATCCTGAGCACTGCAGTACAATCTCAACTTGTGGCAGTCTCTAACAATGTGATTATCTTCACCTTAAATATATATGTATGAGAAGTTTATGAAAATTATGTTCTCTTAAATACTTGAATCACATGTTGAAGTCAATGTCTTAGCCGCCTTTTCAATAAGCCAAGTAAATTATCTATCACCTTGAACCTCTGTGTCTAAGGCATATTTTGAAAGCACATTTATTTTTTTTGCAGCTGTTTTGACACCTTTTCAGTTCTCACCATCATTTTTCAGTTGTGAGTATTTCAGACTGGCCAAACGCTGGTAACTCAGCCTCTCTAATTGACATTACTGTGTTTACTCATCTGAAGACAATTACCCTCTGAGTTGCATTGTTCTGAGCATTCATGTTCACCTTCCTCTCCATTGCCTTTATAGAAGCTTTTTACCTAGGTGGAGCCCTCTGCGTTCTTTGTGTCTAGATATAGTATTTCATACATGATGGTACTCTAAGCTAGGTGTAAGCAAACTCTGTCAATGTTTTTTTTTTCTTTTTTGTTACTACTCTTTCCTCAAATTTTTGATATTTCAACAGTTGCTATATGGCTTGCAAATTAATTTTTGTTCTGTTGTAGGCCATTAATTAAAAAAGTTCTTCAGAGTGTAGAACTGTGGTGGTATTCTTGGGGGTCCCAGGTGAAATGGACCGTCTAAGTGGTGATTCCTCATCCTCATTTTGAGATACAACAGTTATTCTGTTAACGTATCCTTTTATAGCATTCACATTTTCTAATCACAGCACTGCTTAGTATAGTGCAATATCTCTCAAAGCTTGTTATTTGATGCTTTTTTACATCTAGGATTTTATTCCCATTTGAAAAGATAATTCACCAAGATTATTTTTTTCATAGTTGATAGCTATCGCTAGGTTCACTGGAAGTCCAGTGTTTCCTGTTCGAATGTTTTCTTTGAGAGTTCTGTTGAGCTGGCCATGGTACAAATATTTAGGTCATCTTGTGGCAGTACTGTAGACCCTGTTTTGACCCCATCTTTGCACTAGCTCCTGCATGCTCCTGTTGGGTAAGCACTTCAGTAAGAATAAACCACTGATCTTATAATTTTAAGTGCTAATAGAAATTTAGCTGTCTTTTAGTTCTACAAAATTTCCCAGGTGTTGTAGACTTCGAAAATCAATTCTCCACAGTGCTGAGAGCTTCTCAGCCAAATCACTTCAAAATTCTGACAAATTATGAACATCTGTTTTTAATTTCTTAATATGTTAAGTACCACTTCACTACTGACATCTTCCCAAGTCATCACTGAAATGGAAAACGTTTGCATTGCACAGAAAAAGAAGGACGATATGTATTATATTAAATACAGCACACACTTTTTCTGAATACTCCTTTATCCCCCTCCCTCCCTCCCCAGAGCAAAATGTCAAGAGCACTATCATTACCACAGTTTTCTCCTGATATACATATCATTATCTTTTTGTCCCCTTATTTTTTCCCCTCTTTCATTTTGTTTCTCTTTTCAATTATCTCCAAAGTCGTGGCTTCTCACTATTATTCATTGCTGTCAGCAGAGCCTTTTTTTATTTTGTATGATTTATTTTTATACTGCTTGGGAGTCCAAGAAAGACATCTATGCCAAAACTATGTCAGTTTTATTTGAATCATCCAATTGAAATATACCACAAAAGTAGCTAAAATATTATCAGTGTTTTGGCACTTAATCTCTCATATTATCTGAATTTCATTTTCTGTACACTGTGCACCTTTTGGAAAATAAATAAAATGACATTTTATTCAAATAAAATATAACAAAAAAATTAATGTGTTGGCACTACTACATTGGCACAATGAAATTTTTATGAAGTAGGCAAGAACAACAGACTACAAAGAAACTAGGAAAAACTTAATATTACCATGCTTAAGAATAGTGTTTGCATAATGAAGGATGTGGTCATATAACTTATATGGACTTGAAGATAAAGTTTTCTGTTCATTCCTAATTTTAGCATTTTCTGACATTTACAGTGCTTAGCAATACAAATATAGTTCTGTATTGCAGTCATGTTTTTACAAGGTCTTTCCTTGTGTTTTTTTTGTTATTGTTGTTGAGATGAACAAGATCTCACACAACTGAAATAATTGATTAATACTAACTGCCTTCCTATCCCATATACTGAAGAAATTGCCTAATAGGTAATTTTTCTTATGTTCATTCTATTAGATGTGTATGAAATTTGGTAACAGCTGGGACAAAACTTGTTAATTCTTTGCGTGACTTCCGAAACAGGTGAAGATGTAAACAGGGAAAATTTCAGTTTGAACTGGGAAATTGTAACATCAGATTAGAATTTCAGTATGTAGGCAATGTTGTAAAGTTCCTAAAAGGGTTGTTAATCTATAAATTGGTTGATCCCTGCTCATCCTTATTTTACTCTATTGAGTGGAAAAATAGACTTTTAGACTGTGAAGATCCAAAAGCAGTTCTTGCAATTTACACATATTAGAGAAGTTTGTTGTAATGCCATTTTCTGTTCATAAAGTTGAATAGTAATTCTACTAAATAGTGATAGAAACTGACAGTAATGGCAAAATATGCCTTATGTTGACATGTCAATTCAAATGTGGGTGGATTTTCAGAATTTTGAACTCTTCAGCTATTAATAATCTGCTCTCTGCAGAGAAGTCTGATCTGGTAATTCTTTAGAATTAATTATTACGCTTTCAACCACCTGATAATCATGAGTAACTCTAAAAAAAAAAAAAAATAAGGAAAAAAAAACTTCAAAAGGGTAAGTAGTCCCATTACTAGGAAAGAAAATTGACTCAGTTGGAAAACCTTAAGGCAGACATGGCACTTTTGAAGGAGACGCTCCTTTCCAAGTAAAATACAAAAGCATAAGAGAGACAGGGTGGAACTAGCTGCATCTAATGACTTTTTTGCCCAGAGCAAGGGATGTTCCCATCTTGTTTAATAAAACTTGAAAATTCAACCTCTGAATGCTATAAAACAGAGGTTCACAGACCATTGCTGTGTACTAAAGTGTCTGGTTAAGCTTCATTTGTCCTTAATTAAGATGACCCTAAATTTCTTCAGATGGTGGCTACTGGAGGGTATAATTGGAAGCATCTGGCACTTGTTCACTAAATTTAATATGATTTTTTTACTCTTGTAAGAGATTCTTCAGTAGATAAATTCAGAATGATTTATCCCTTTAATTCTCTAGCTTTTAATAACCATAAGCTATTTCCTTAATGATTTAGAATTGCATGATGCAGAAGATAGTTAAATTTACTCTCCAAGAGATTAATTTCCTGCTTTTTCGCCAGTGTTGACATTTATCCTTTTTTTTAAAAAAAAAAAACAGGAACATTATGGATTTCATTTGCATTTTCTAATCATAGTTGCTATCATTTTTAGGGCCATAAAATATTGTCTGTCACTCTGTCCTTTTTTCTGTGGAAGTAGGGATGTTTTATGGATTGCATTCTGAGGAAGATGATGCATTGCTTTTGGACATGGGAGAATTAGGAGGAGACTTTTATGGACAGGCCTGTGCCAAGCCAGACTATTCTACAAGATTGCCTGCAAGGAAACTGCCTCTTTCCAAGGAAGGTAACTGTGGTTAGATAAGCACTTTTAGGTTGGCATTGCTGAGGGAAGGAGTAGTCCTGGCCTCCTCTGCGCTACCAGTTTCTTTCCCTTCCTTTGTGGTGGCAAAGCTGGCTATGTGGTGAAGACAGCACAGAGCTAATCCAAATAAAAAAAAAATAACCTGGAAAAAAAGTTAGTTTAATCAGGTTCTCGACCCGTTCACAATGGAGCTGTATAAGCAGCTGTGGAGAAGATAGGCATGAAGAGCAGGGAGGAGGACTGAGCTGTTCAGCAGATGACCGTCTGAAAGCTGGGTTTGTACTATGGCTTTTCTTGGTAGTGACATAAAGAGCCTAGGAGGCCAAACTTACTCTTAATGCCATAAAGCTTCTGTTCCTCAGAAAACACTTTATATATAAGCTCGGGTCTCTTGTTTACAACTGTGGCATAAGCTACCAACAGCTTGCTAAATTTGTCACGTCTGGATTTAACCGCATGCTGAAGCAAAAAGATGACTAGTATATTGGCTCAAATAATGTTTTACCAAAAATACCCTGGTTGCAGGTATCTAGAGCCTCTCACTGAACTTTTGATACAGAAAGTATTGTAGATGTCTAACCCAAGGGTATTAATGAAATCCTATGAGACATCAGTCCTACCCTTTTCTCAGTTCATGGTTCTTCTGTTCATCCCAAGCTGTCAGAAAACTTCCGCTCTTTCCAAAAGCCCGTTTATGTTACAGACAATGAAGCAGCTTTTTACTTTTTTTTCCTTCTCTAACTTTCCTACGTACATTGTAATTTTCTGTACATAGAAGAGTTTGACTGAAACTATCCATGTTTTACCCAAACCATAGGTGTAGTAAAGCTGCTTGTCTTTAATATCTCTTTGCCCTTCTCAAGCTGTGAAAAAGGCCATAGGGGAAGCAAGAACTTTTGCCAAAACCATTTAGCCAAATGCCTAAACATATCCTCCAACCAAACTGGTAGTGCTCAGGCGCAGCAGACTTGCTCTGAGTCAGACTGACAGTGCTTCTAGAACAATTCCATTTCAGATGCTAAAACCTGGGGATGGATAATGAAAGCACCTCTGCTGACTGCAAGTACATTAGAAAAACAGAGCAAAGCGCACCACTGCAGACAGTCAGGAGACTAACGTTAATCAAGGTGTTCACCTGTATTTTGTATTGAAGCTTCCCAAAATAAACAAAACCGCTGAAAACATTAATCAAACTGCTACCATTGGTTCCTTCATCTTGACAGTACCAGCTCAATTGAGAGCTGGTTAGCCTGAGGATTCTTGCTCTTTACTAAGTAATGCTATCTCCTGCACTCATCTTCTGAGCACATCCACTTGCATTAAAGTGCCTTCGTGTGGCAATACTTGAAAGCCTTCTTCAGAATTCTTTATGCCCCATGTTTTGACTGAGCAATTTATATTAAAACTATTTCTGCTTCCCTTGCCTGTTCTCTCCCTTCCCTCTTTTCCCCCCTCTTTTTTCCTGAGTAACTGTAGGGTGAGAAAAGAAGCCGTTTTGCATTTCAGTACACTTAACGTAGCCAAGAGGTTTGTTCATTGCCGCTTTGTACTTTCAGGCAAACTAGAAAATTTAGATTAATAGGTTGTTTATTCTTTTGCGTGTTCCTCAAATCAAAGGCACTGGATTGCATTATTAAAGAAGTTTTGTGTGGCAGGCTTGGAACTGTCCTTACTGAGCTGTACATGAAGAAAAACGATTGCTTTTCATCCCCTTCTCATTATGCAGACTGGCACAGAAGTGCTGTTAAATGGAGTATCGTGTACTATCACTTAAAGACCTTCCTTCTGTACAGCTGATTTTCAGCTCCAATATCACGAGATGCTTTAATGATCTGTCTTGGAACAGGAAAGGAAAACCCTAGAAATAGAAACACACGTCCTCATATTTTAAAAATTAAGATATTCACCAATTTAATAAAGGGAGGTTTTGTTTAGAACACTAGTGTCTGTCTGCCTCACAGTGCTCTCAGATTTCTTTGGGATTCCATTCATTTATTGTATGGTTTTTCATACAGTCTGTTAGCAAAGATGCACAATTAGGCTTTCAGTTATAATCTACCCAGCCAAATCAATGAGAAAAATATTCAATGTTATTTTGAGATTATTGAAGTATCTAGCTAGCGTTGGGTAGCTGACCGAATGTGTGATAGTGTTCCTGATGTTCTGTACCAAAAGGGCAGCAGTCTATCCCCAGGTCTCTGATTACATTAGGTACTCTAATTCTGTTGGCATACTGTGACAGTTGAGTCTCTCTTGACCCAAAGCTTTGAAAGTGAAAAGTCTGGGGGGATGTAATGTAAGAGAAGAGAACAAGATTGTTCCTCTCTCGTGTAAGTAAACAAGAGGGAAGAAGTTCCTTTGCTTTATGGGTTCTACTTCAGCTATAGCTCATAGTTCTTAGTGGGAAAGTTCATAGTGAGAAAGGCAAAATAGCACATTCAGGACTGCAATTCATCATCTTAAGAAAAGGAAAGACCTCTGTTTGTGTGTTACATCAATATTGCCAGGTGCACAGTGAGAAGTAAGCAGTCACAGTTGTCAGAGTGGATGAATTGTTGAACTTATGTAACTCAATGCATCTTTCTTCCTTAGTCTCCAACCTGATGCAGGGTGGAATAATTATGATTTTCTTGTTGCATGCTTGGTTCCTGATTTTGCTGTACCTTTGCCTAAGCAGAACCCAGTGTTTGGTCTGACTGAAACTTGCTGCCTGTACTTCCATTCTCTCTGAGGTAGTAATGCTAGCAATAGGTGCTTCCAAGCCCTCTAGAGAAAAATGTTTAAAGAAAACTTTAGAGGCTTGTTTATAAGGTATACTGCCATCTTCCACCTGAGGGTCAGGCAGAGTTCATAAGTTCAGAGTGGCTCCAGCCACTTCCACGTTTCACTTTTCATGTTTGTTTGCTTCTGTATCACAGATCACTGGCGGTCTTGGGTTTTCCCTGATAAGGAACCATCTTCTTTCTCCAAGTGATCTTAATCTGCTTTGGGGAAATGGGAATGCTGGTGCTTTGCTTTTTTGTTTTGTTTTATTTGTTTCCAGTCTCTGCAGAGGGAAGTGGTGACCTGCAAATGTACTAGTAACTGCTGTCCCAGGTGTTCAGGGGACGGTATCAACTTTGGTCTTTTCAAAACTGTTCAGTCACCTAGATGGTTCATTCATGCCATATCTTCTATCGTCATTATACTTGCAGACCAAGATAGCCAAGTTCAAAAGGTGATTATAGATCTCTATTTATAATGTTACACATTAACTTTTAACCGGTTATTAAGTGCCCCAAGCATGAATAAGTAGATCACTGTATTCTTTTCTTGTATTCCCAAACAGGGGTGGAATTGTGACTGAATCCCAGACTTCCTATGGCACAGCAAGCGCTGTTTGCACTGTGACAGATCTGTGACTCACCTGAACATTGTCACTTTTTGGAGAAAATCAGGAATATTTTTATCTTTCTGCTTAATATTTCACCTGCATTAAATTCACCCCTACATTCAGTGATTTTTCCTACTCTAGCTTTTGGATGTTTTTGAGTCAGATGTATCCATATGCTGATATGTCATTACTGCAAAGTACCAGTCTTGTTTGTTACTGACCAGCAGTATTCACACTTAAAAAAATTAAAATACTGCATTCTCAAGGAAGTAGTTTTATACTGGAAAGACAAATAATAAATTAGACTTGCTTGTTTTACAGCGAATGAGTCTTATGTAGTCAAAACTCCTATCTCTCTTTAGTATCCGAAGGCAGAAACTGTCTGAGGCCACAGATTCTACTCATGCATCTCCACATATTACTGCTATACCAGAAATTTCTAGTAGTTGTATAGCTTTCTTTGTGTTTATTAGTAGTTATAATAAAAAGCATTTTCATTGCTTCCTTTTAACATCTAGAATAGTTAAAATTTTCACTCAGACATTGAAATTAGAATCTAATCTGTCTAGCACTGAAAAGCTTTCAAATCTACGCTGTATTCATGGGAAGACTTTAGAGTGGCACAGACAGCAGTTCAAAAAGAAAAGGAAATCAGAAGAAAGGCTCATTAAACTTCCAAATAATTCGCTGATTTGTTATTTCAAACCTTAACTGCTAAGGAAGAAATGATAATTTTCCTTGTGCTGTGACAGTGGATGCAGAACTGTGTCCTTCATTCAGCAGAAGTCTGTTCTGGTCACAGCTGTGTATACAGAGCTGGAAGTAAAAATGAGATGTGCACATAAAGGCTTTCAGTCTATTTCCCTTTGCAGCTCTCATCTGTTTGTTCTCTAGCAAACGCCAGAAGACATCCTCCTAAAAGGAAAGAACAAAAGTAAATAGCGAGAAGATTTGCTTCTCTTGATAAACATGTCATGTAAAGTGACTTTCCAAACATATCACATATTAGTGAAGATAATTAGAAACCTTGAACTTCAGCGTTTTGTTTGTTGCCCACCAGCATGGATCCTCCAGGGCCCTGTTCTTTCTGTCAGTTTCTGATTCCAGGAGCTTGTAAGTAAAGCCTTGGTTTGGCACTTGGAACCAGGTTCTCAAGTCCAGAGAGCCACTTCTGTATTTCTGTAATAAATGAGGAGTTGTTTCTTGTAATGTCTATCTGCTGAACATCTTGGAATTTTTTTTGGAGGTGGAATATTTTCAGCTTCCCTTTGGGACCATTAACTATATGTTAATAATTTTATTTAATCCTGAATCTCTTAGAAGCTAGCACTACTAGTTTCAGAGCCCTCAGTACTACATGTGGGTGTGGACCTGGAACAGCAAAGCCTGAAATAGATCCAGACAGGAGATAACTCATGTGAAAGACAACTGGAGGGATGGATGTTACCTTTAAATGTGGCATGAAAGTGAGAGGAATCTGAATCAATATGTGTATATAGCATCTTTGTTACTTATTTTTTTACCATTCACTTCACAGAGTGCTACTAAAATGCAGCTACATCTGATGTAGTGTGTTTAGATACAGTTCTTTTGCCAGAAACACCAGGAAGCAATTTTTTTCCCAACAAGGCAGCATGAAGAAACATTTATAATTGCATGGAGCAAACAGGACCTCAACTTTTAAGCTCTGCTTTGAAAGATCCGGCATATTTCCTTTGAGTCAAGAACATATGCTGAAATACATTACGTTTAAGTACTCCTTAATGCTATATTGCTGTATGATTTGCACCATCTGATTTTCAGACTTGTTCCATAAGTCTCACCATCAAATGGGAAAAGAAGGGCAAATGTTGCAGCAAATAAAGGGAACATGTGTTTTGTAAGTCTTTAATGGCTGGAGATGCTTAAAGAGCAGCTTTCATCTTGACTCCCACTCTGAGGGTTTATCATACTTGCATTTCCATGATGGTTTTTTTGCTGAACAGTCAGGATATTGTTGCACAAGAGACAAAAAAGAATGTAAGAGCAAAACCACAAAGAGTACAGTTGTGTTAGAACAATGTAAGTGAGGATCCAGCTGCTAGTAAAGGTTAATATAGTGTTACTCACTATGGATGGCCTCTCTTACTGTTGTCATTAAGTCAGTTAGTAAGCGGTAACTGTTTTGGGGGTACTAGGACTCCTGCAATTCTTTTTTTTTTTTTTTTTTTTTTCCCAAATAAGGATAGCCCTACATCTCTTAAAAGTTCTGGTTCTGTTTTGTCTTTGATTCTCTTCTCAGTAGCCTGCATTGCAGCAAAAGTCATCCGGGAGTTTACGCAGAGTATTGATCATGCTTCCTTGAGGAGAAATCACTTCTATATCATAACTCGTCAAAATCATTTGCTCACTATGCTAAGCTATCACCATTAATCAGTTGAGTGATACTCCTTTTTATTGCTCCCTCCATAAAGATCTTCATGCTGCCAGCTGAAGAGCCTCACCTTGTTATGAGGTTGAAAAAGATTAAACAACTGAACTTTAGCTATTTTCAGTGTCTTCAAGCAAGAATTACAGTATGTATTTATCTCTACATTTGTTCTCCAGTAGATGGCCTTTGTTTTCTCTAGAAAATCCTGTGCAGCAACAAGAGAGTGTCCTTTTTCTTTTGCCAACAAGAGGCACTCTTTTGTCTAATTTCTTACACTTCCCTGATTACCATAATATATGCATACCATCAGTGTTAGGACATAATGCTGGAGAATTTAGGGCATTTGCTTGAACCTTCCTCCAGCAAAATAATCTTAATTTGTGGTTCATGGTAGATGGTCCATGGAAATGTATTACACTGTAAAATAGATGGCATTTAAGTTAAATTTTGACAGAAATGCATGCTGTCCATATGAAACTTCCTGAATTAATGGACATATGAAGAGTTTAGAACTTGCTGGGCTGAAATTTAAAGAATGCCAAACAATTTCTATTTTTTTTAGTGAATGTTTGTGATAAGTTCTTCTTTTAAAATGTAGGGGAAATACAGATAAAATTAACTTATTCCCTTCTCTCTTCTGTGTGTGTGGTGGGAGCATACTGCTCACTAGAGTATTTAAGAGTTAAAATCAAGATTGAGGTTACAGAACCTTGGCCAAAAGCATACCCTTAAAAGGGGTGGTTGGATGCCTTGTTGTTTCAGGTTTCTCTTAGTGCATTCATTCTGCTCTGCATTCAGACCGGTTGTGTAGTGGTAGTCATTTATAATCATTAATCTAGCCCATTGTTATTGTAATGGGCTGCAAACACTCTGTGGAGCTTACATGCTCCACTGCCTTTCCTTCTAAATAACCAACGGTGACTTCTGCTGTCTTGTCATTAACCGGATAACCTTTCTCCAACCAGTTCTCTTATTGACCCGTTTAGTTTCAGGTTCATTTTCTTCTTAGGTTTTTACACTCATAAAAGAGATTTAGTGTCAGAGTGTTCAAGAGCATTTTATGTGACAGAAAAACCTTGTCAAACTGTGGCTTCGTGTACTCCAATGTTTGTTTCTATGAATAGAGGCTTTAACTGTTGACTCAGAAGCTCCTAAAAAAAGTCTTTTCACACTGTTTTCCTCAGCATTATAATTAGTAAAAGAAAATTGGAGAAAACTAGCTAACAGTCTGGGTGCTTAGGATTGTACAGCACAGTTTGTGGAAAACCTATATATAAATGTACTGTGCAGTGCAGCCAAAGAATGGCCAGGACTATGAATGGCTTTCGGTTCTTGGTAGGTTCATGTTTAAGTCAAGTTGTTGACCCAGGTGAACACAAGTTTACAGAGAAAGATGTGCCGGACCATTCAGTGCTTTGTGGATCACAGCGAGCTTCATCCACAATGAGTTGACTGCTTTGCATAATGGCATACTAAATTATGCTGAAATGTTTTGTCAGTCTTCCATAGGGTGCTTGTAGCAACTGCATTGTTCCCTGAAAGCCTCTTCTGAAACAGTAGATAAAAGTCCAAAACATTCCAGCTTCATTCATTGTTCTGGGGAAATTGTTGACCGTTGCACTTCATGCTTTATATGTGCCATGTGGAAGTCTGAAATGCTTGGGAAATTCGATGTATTTGAAATACTTGATTCTACTGGAACTGGTTCACCAGAACCTTTTGTTGGTGTTTCCTGGAAAGGTCAGGCTAGAAAGAAACTGTAAGTCAAGGAGTTCTTTGACCTGAAATTGCTACAGCACTCTGCAGCATTTCCAGAGTTCATCGTACGTCCTTTCTTTCCTCTTTCTAAGACAATGCCATAGCTTTTCTTCTGCTCCCAGACCCTCTGTGCATGACACAGATGAGCTGTCTGCCAGCCAACTACTTCTTAGGGCTCCCAAAACAGAAAGAAAGTAGCAGGCAGTAACAGAAGACTCTGTGCCTGTCCTTGGCCATGGTCCCATTACTGTCACAAGACCTAGTATGCATCTGAGGGAGGGGGGGGTTGTACCGTAAGGTCCTGTGTTGCATGAGATGCAGCTGCATACCACCTGCCCTTTGCTCTACCCTTCTCGTGATGTGTAGCTATGAATTCTTTAGTTGTTTTGAAGATCTTAAGCTTAATGACAACTTGTTTTCTTGAATAGAGCCTGATCCACATCTTGCCTAAAGATTACTGATGCTGTTTGAGAGCTTGGGGAAATGTTGCTGGTCCCCTCCAGTGAAGTGTTGCCGGCATTCCTGTAGCTCACTATTAAGATTGCTGTGGGTCCCGTTTCAAGTGGTTGAGCAGTCTGCCCCCCAGATGGCCAGAACTCCTACGGGAATGTTTGCTCCTTATTGTTTACACGGCCACTTAGCTCTGGCATTGGATTGATTATTTTCTCAATGAGAGACTGAAATTTCTTCAAAGTGAGGAAAATCAAGTGTTGAACAAGATAGAGGCAGTCTCTCTCTCTTAATTCACCTGTCATTTGGAAGATCTGCTAGCTGCGTCTTCAGTGACATGATGGTGAAAAGAAAAAAATGGTTTCACAGATGACACACACAGAATGCCAAATGTCACAGCATTTTAGTTTTAAATTAATCTCACTCTGTAATTGTACCTTATTTCTGATTTTCCAGTTTGTCTGTATTGAGCCAGTCTTGTTTGTTTTGTTTTTGCTATATGTATATTTGATGGATTAAAGTGCCTGTTATTATCTGATGTTGTTTCCCTTGTCAGGTACCTACAGGCTGAGGATTACCAGGGGTAATTTCTGCTCGGTCACAGGTTTACAGTTACCCAAGAATATACAGCATATTGATTCTCACGCTTAACTTCGGATGTTAGGGTATGCCTAACATTTCTTACTTGGCTTTGTAATGCCTCTAAATATGATGGAAAGCCATAAATTTTTATTATTTAGTCCACCAAACCAGCTTCAGGCCTATGTCCTTTGAAGAAGGCTAAATGTCCTTTTGGATCATACTCAAAGAGCTGAGCATATCTTTAGGATTATACATGCTTCTGAATATACAAAAAATTATCTTTGCAAACGTGAAAGAAGGCTGCATGGAGAAAATTGGAAGTCTATGTAGCAAATAAAGTTTTATCTACTATTTGTTTGCTGTAGTCAGTAATAGATTGAGAAATTTAAACCATCCCTTTTCGTTTGTTGTCTTCCATCTTCTACTTCTGAAAATACTGTCAGAAGTTGTGGTTATGTCTTCTTCCTTATTATTTGCTGTTCTTGCACTTCAAGAACTCTGAATTCTTTAAAATCCAGCTTCAGTCAAAGTCCCCGCCTATAGCTAAAACACAAAATGAAAGAGTTAATGTTGCCTTTAGTGTTTCGTTAGGGTTTTAGAGTTAGGGTTCCCAAAGTAGGTGGAAAGTTCATCCTTGAGTTATGTTTCAGACTGTCTGTGGGTTCAGGGATACCACACTGATGATGGTTAAACTCTTCCACTGTTGGAATGTTTTCTTTACAACCATGAGAGTTGAGAACGTTTTTCGTTTCTAATGAAAGTTTAAATTCTTGAGTTTCTGGATGTGCCATGCTAGCCACATAAGCATGCCACATGATAGCTTTGGACTGTACCTTTGGCACAGCTCATCCTGCCCTGAGTAACATTCGCTCTAAGCCGAAGTAATTCTGCCACATGAAATGTTTTATACTGCAGGATAATTACAGGGAATTTGAAAGGAACTAGAGGATGATTGAAAGTTTGCATAAACAGCAAGATTCTGGATTTTGGAGATAGAATTGGAGCAGTTCTGTATAGATTCATGTTTTATTGTTAATCTGGCAAGTGGCTTATTGATAAAAGGGCTCAAGATCCCTTAAGGGCAGAAAAATAATCACACCATCTAGAGGATTTTATTTAAAAAAAATAAAATCTTTAGCTCACTCAAAATGTGGTGCTACTGGAGCTTTGCCTGTAATAAGCCAGCTGTTCAGTGAATTTACTGTTCATATGAACTATTCAGGTTCCCTTCAGGACTAATACTTTTATTCTTTATTTCAGCTGCAGCTGTATCTTTTCCTTCTTACCTGAGTGCCTTAAAACTAGCTTTCTGCTCAACCACAGTGCTAATCCTCTCAAACTGTTCTCTCTTTCAGCACTCCCCCAACAAATCTTTTTAGGTCAGTCTGCTTTAGCTCTCCACTATATTTGTCCTGATTCTGACACAGGTTGTTCCAGGCAAATCTCTCTAAATCTCTGTCACTCTTTTCTTCTTTTTCACATCCAAAGCTGGGTCTTTCTACCTCTTGTCATCAGGAGTCACCTAAATATACTACTGTTTGCAGCTGTGCTCCAAAACACCTTGTGAAGGCTAGTTGCCTGCAGCAGCTCTCTCACATCTGGTTCCGGCAGGATTTTGCAAATGTTCTCAGGTCAGTAGAGGCAATCCAGCGTGCAGCCAGTGCTTCAAGTACCCTTCAGGAAGAATTCACCCACAGAGCCAAACTTTAGCAACTCTGAATTCTTCAGTTATCCTGCCTGCCTTTGCTGTTGTGTCAGACACAGTCTTCCAGGGTCCTGAGTCTTCCTGAGGATGCCCTGGGATCCTTTCTGGAAGGACCTAAATGGTAGCCATGGAAAGAGCAAATGGGATTTGTAAGTAACCTGCAGTCAGCTGCCTGCTTGGATATAGTAAGGATGCCAGAATTTGAGTCTTAGGAGTGTATCTGATAGCAGAGTGTTAACAAACTGTCTTAGCAGTGTAATGCAAATTCAGCCAGCTGACCTGAACCTACTTTTAATTAGAAGGATCATTAATCCTATGACAATAGGATTGCATATCCCAGACTTATGAATTAAAACACCTTAAGCAGGGAATTACCCGAGCCTGTCTAGGTTTATCTCTGCTGAAAAGGAGAGGCTCTCCCTCTACCTTCTCTCTTCCCTGCACCTCTCCACAGCTTACTTTGCACAAGCTTTCATCACATATATTTGAAAGTCAGTTCAATTCATTAGCCACGGGGAGAAGTTGAATTTTCTCATAAAGGGTCTGCTGAACTCCAGAGCTGGTACCAGGGGTCGTTCAGAACCATGTGGCCAGCTGCAAGAAGGGGAGAGGGGTAGAGGGGACCCTTCCAGTGAGAGGAAGGTTTTAGACTGTCTTAGCTGCGTCTTGACCTGCACCGTTAGGAAGGCAGAGGTAATGCATCCAGTTATTAACACTAGTCCTTTAAAGCTTCATATGTCCAAAATTCCATGTAAAGCACACGATCTTGCGTTGATCCGTGAAACAGATCTGACCATTGCACTCTATAAAATATTTACTAGAAACCTTCCTTAAAGAAGGGAAGCTGGTTTTGAGCTAACCTGGCAGAAATCTTTGGCTACAGTACATTTTCCTGTCACTTAAAAGTAACTGTTAGGTCTCTGACAGCTTTCTTTTGATTTTCCTATGGTCTTAGGACTATTTTCTAACTTGCTTGAAAAATAAAGAAAATAAGTTTTTAAAATAAGACAAATGCACGTTCCGGATCTTGTTTTTGTTTATTTTCTCTCTCCTCTTGTCAGTGAAAAAAATAATAAAGAATTAGTCAAAGGAACAGCACTTGAATGTTTTTATTTTCTTAAAAATTCTTATTAATTCTTCAAGTTACAGGAACAGATCTTTTTCGTGATTGTTCATAAAATCTCCCAATGTAAAATTTTATAAATGATTAACTAAGGAAGATTTTTTTTAATTAAGTTTAAAGTTTTATGAGGAAGAAAGGAAGAAATGGTTTGTTTTTTTTTTTTTTTTTTACACAACTATGTAATGCTGTGTAGTTCTGTGCATGTAT
Source organism: Cygnus atratus (assembly GCF_013377495.2). NCBI lineage: Eukaryota > Metazoa > Chordata > Aves > Anseriformes > Anatidae > Cygnus > Cygnus atratus. The sequence goes on from NC_066366.1 coordinate 33,927,879, forward strand.
TCATTTTCCTAGAGTTCTCATTTTTCTGTTTGTTATTAGAGCTAGATGTATGGGAGGTGAGGAAGTGAGGTTATCAGTATCCTGTGAATGAGACGTGCAGAGTGCAGCCTATTAGTCAAATGAGAGTTGTGAAGTTGCAGTATTATCAGTAGATGTGTTTAAATATGTATATATATATTTTTTTTGTAAGATTGCAGCTCCTATAGGCAGCACAAGAACACCTAGACTTTTATTTTTAGGGGCTTTGTTTTCATTCTTTACAAGATTACAAGACTGTACAGATATGGAGAGAATCCTAAGAATGTGATATATATACCAGAAATCCTAAAAATCTAAAGGCCAAGAAAGACTCTCCCAACATTTAAAATTACATTTGATTATTTATTAGGCTGTTCTCTGTTATATTTCTAGGAGTCTGATTTACAGCTCTCTGACTTTATGACTCTTGAATGACGTCGTGACTGTGGCAGAAAAGCAGTCTGTGGAAATTTTGTGTCCTGCCATAATCCAAAGGGGAAGGCTACATTGCTCAGGGCTCCAGCCTGTTTGGGTAGTTGTATATGAAATATGATGGGAATAAGGAACTTTAATTTATATTCATCAAGGAAATCCTTCGGTTTCTGGGGAGTTACTAATGTGGCTTTTTGGGTCAGATTTCATACACCAACTGCGATAAATATTCTTCTACTGCTTTTGGCATATTTATAGCTGTCATAGTGTTGTGACAGCATTGTAGATAGCTACCCTTTGTGCCGAAAGCAGCCTAGATATAGCAGCAATGACTGCAATTCAAGCTAAGTCCTAAATATTTATTGGCTTCCTGGGCTGATTTTACAGCCTTCACTGAGCTCCAGGCTTCTGTGGCTGGGCTGCTGTCAGTAGGAAAGACAACTGGTTTAAAGATAGCTCAGGTATGTCTGCACTGCACTCCATTCAGGACACTGATAGCAGCATAAACTCATCATTTAGCATTCCTCAAGTTTGCATCATTTTGCGTTAGGTGCTACCTGTCAGCTGCACACAAACACCAAAGGAAGGTGGTAAAAAGAGCCTATGTTTTAAAAGCCAAGGAAATATGAAGTAGCTGCCTCCATACTTCTCAAGTGTGGGACCATTTTTATCCAGAAAGCAGTGTTTGTATTCCAAGACTATTCCACATGGACAAACATCCTTTTCCACTGTATCTCTGAAATGTACAGATGAGTCTGCCCCAGGCACTAAAGGCCAATAAACTAATCATGGACAGTAAGAGGTGGTAGGGAACAGCCTGCGTTTTCCTAGTAGCACAGTAGCAGCAGGCTGGGCAGGTGTTTGACGACCAGTACAGCAAAAATTGAGATTAAACAGTTGAGCTTCTTCTGCAACTTCAGCCATACCCATTTACTTTTTCCTCTACTTTTTCTGTTAAGCCTCCCAGCTCCTCCTTAGTGGACTGCTGTTTTAAAATCACTCTGGAGTTTGTCGATTAGCTGTTCTACAGCAGAAGAGCAAAGCATTATTTTCAGCTGTAAATGGACACGATTAACATGCAGATTGCAATCAGTCTCTCTCCATCCTTAAGCACGTGGTACAATCGAGTTTGTTCCACTGCGAGAGCATGGTAGAGTGCATATAGCTCACTGCCCTATGCTATGGGGTCAGATTTAAACTCTGTGATTTGCTTCATTTGTTACTGGAACTTGAGATGCAGTAATTTGTGGTAGCAACCAAAGTAGCAGTTGTGGATTCCAGTTTTCACTCATTCTGACTGGTACCTTCCTTCTTTTCTTTCTTTCTTCATCATGCAGCATTGAACACTATTTACTCAGCTGTGGCCTGGAGACAGGAAGGAGCAATGTGGTCATGCACCAAAACTGCCCTTGTTTATTCCAGGCAGCTCTTGGCAGACAATATGGTGCATGGGCAAATGTAATTTTCTGCATGGTCTTCACTGACCTTGCCGTAGGGAATAGGAAAACAGTCATCACAGCAAACTGTAGACACCTCCTAAGGTCTGCGGTGATCCCCCTTCCTGTGTAATAGGTACCCATCCATAGTCTGAGAACTGATATGATTTATTGGTCGGATGCCTGGGGTGTCTACGGGCTGAGTTGCGTTCTGGTCTGAGAGAGCCTGCCTGCATACTGCGATGACTCATCTGAGGGTGCCCTCGCTCCAGGCACAAGCAGCGAGAAGGAAAGAGTGAGCTTCTTTCTTTACAGCAGGAACTTCTCTGCACCACTTCAGCTTTGTGTGCAGTTCCTAACTAAAGAGACCACTTGCTCAAAGACCGAAACTGCAATTAATTCTTCACTTGTGCTGAGTATAAACATCACCTTCTGATGTGCTGGCTGGAGAGATCTCTGCCACCCTTTCCCAAAGTCCTTTTGAGCAGACTTGTGCTTTAGCTGTATGTTGCTTTGTGGTTTTGTGATGAAGGAGTGAGGATGATGCTGTGACTCAATACAAAGAGGGAGGAGAAAAATACATCATAAATGATTATTAAGTTTTTAAAATATGTTAATTCCAGCAAGTGAAAGATCTCTATGCCTCAAAACTAATGCTTGCTTAGGGCCCAGTTACCCTGTTAAGCTGCTTTTGTCTAGAAACCTCACAGAGACTGTGAACAAGGATGCATAAACAGGAATTTGAACTTAAGCAAACCAGAAATGTAAACTGAGTATTGGGTAAAGCTTCCAAATGGTGTGACTCCTTGAGGACCAACGTGTAAACTTTTTAGACAAAGATCAAGATTTTAATGCTCAGCATTATTCAAAGCAAGATTTAGAAATCCTTGAAGAGTAGTTGTTAGAGGCCCATACCATACTCTTCAATTATGAGAATGTCTGTTTCAAAAGAGGCTTTTTTATGCCCAGCTTCTCTGGTTTCCCTAACCTGCTCCATGTGCTGAGCTAGCTGAGGATCATTTCATGAAGCCTGCATGTACCTTAGCTGCTCAGATTGCTTCTTTAAGAATTTAGGACCAAAATCTCTATTGCTAGAAATGAATGTTGGACTAACAAAATAACCAAGAAGAATCTTTTTTTCTCCATGTTGTTTCACGAAGCAGAAATAGTCAGTTGGCGTTTGGCTGAAAAATCAGTTCAAAATAGCAACTTCCAAGCTCAGATATATGCTGACATATATGCAAGCATCTGCAATGAAGGGCAGCCTCTGAACTGTGTTTTAGTAAGAAATGACAATAGAAAAAAGTTATAGTGCCCTCCATATTCTGAGACATCTGTCATTTCAGTGCAATCACAGAAATTGAATTCAGCTCAGTGTTCATATTTGGGAAGAAGAGAGATTCTGATGTACTTATCCCTATAGCAGAAAAGGATGCACAGATCCCTGCGGTGGTATTGCAGTTCAGCACAGGCTGGGACCTCCTTCTGTTATGGCAGATTTCTGGCTGCAGAGTTGGCTTTTCCAGACAGAGCACATTTTTTTTCTACTCATTATTCAAAATAATCTCTTCATAGCATGACCCTAAATCTAAGGTGCTTCATGAGATAGAATGTCCTCCTGAGAGCAGTGCAAAATATAGAATTCTAGACAGCATCCATAATGGATGTTGAAGAGCCTGATGACAGTGTTTTTCAGCTCTAGAGTTTCCTGAGCAGAAGAGAGAAGAATTAGTTCTTTCCTTTTTTTCCTCCACTTCCCTTACTAATAATGTAGGCAAAGGAAAAGTCTGTAACTTGATTTTGATGACAGTCATCCTGCAATATTTCAATAGTCAGCATTGAAAACATTACTTTGGCTGGGTTGGATGTCGCAGTGAAATGTCCTTTGCTATTTAATACCTGCCTCTTGAAACGTCAGACAGAGGTGTAGCGTTCTCTCTTAATTTTGTGGAACTATCAAGCTTTGAGATACGAAGAAGTTGTGGCTATCACCTGGGACAAGGTTGATTATTTGGATGGGAGTTTTGGGGCTAAGGAAGGCTAAGATGTGTCCGTGGTAACAGACCTGATGTTCTGTACCTCAGTCCTAGTGCCTGTGCCCTTTGGATTCCCTCCTTGACTACTGCTTGGCTCTACTTCCACCCCTGGCTCTTTCTTCCATACTTGACATTCTTCTGTATATAGAAGTACTGCAAAATTGCTGCTGTTCAGCTAGTCTTCTCCGTAAGTCCAGTCCACAGGCTTTTGGACTGTGAACATACAATCATGTAGGGCTTTTTGACATCAGTATGTTTCCATTCCCTTGGGATCCTATAAAGTTCCCTAAGATTCACCTCTATGACTCCTGCTGTACCACAGAGGGCTTTCTTGACCAGTCTTTCACAAAGCAGCTCCCTAAAACATGAATCATTTGATTGCTTTTCTTGTGTTTTTTGGATCTTTGTTCTGTGCTTCCTATAATAGAGTGACCAGATTTGTACACGTTATTCCAGAAGAGACCGTCCAGCTGCCTTACCGAATGCCAAAGTAATAACGTCTGTGGTTTATACACTGTAGCCTTCCATATACAACCCCAAAACCTTGTTTGCCTTTGTTACTGCTGCCAGATGTTCTGTGGATGGTTTTCAGGCTTATTGTGGTGAATGTCACCATGCCAGTGAATTTCAGCAAATTTAAGCAACTTTGAAATGATTCTTTTTTCCGCATGGTTATCCTCAAGTCAAACCAAACCGTGTTGTCACTTGAAACTGCCCAGTTTTGGTTACCTCCTTTTCACACTGAATCACCGCTACCTGTTACCGGTTTCTCTGAGGGAATCTCTTCAACAGCATTTCCCCTTTATCAGGCCCCTTTCTGATTGCCTGGTTCACTGGCAACTCCTATCTGCAGAGCCCAGCTCTGTGGGTCTGGGGAATAAGGCTAGGAGTTTTGTAGTCAGAAGTATCCAGTCTGCTTGAACTGAGAGTAGAAGAGAGCTTGAGTTTTTTCCTAGAAATGAAGCAAGGGGAGGGAACAACCTGTAAGAGAATTCTGATGTTCTCACCTCTCTTTTTCCTGCAGATTTGCTGACAGCACAGGAATACCACTGCCTGCTGCAGCTGCTCTGCCCTGACTTTCCAATGGAACTCACTCAGAAAGCAGCAAGGTGGGTCCTCATCTACTCTTTTAAAGCAAGATCAGCCCTACACACATGGACTTAGGAACTAGATCTGTGGGTAAAGATATGAACAGGGACCTTCAGCTTTTAAGATTCTGGGGAAAACGATGTTATGATTTGAGATTAAGAACAGAGTGTTTTTTTCTAGCAATGAGAAAGAATGTGTATTTGTGGTATACAAGGACTGAAATATCAGCGCAGAATGCTATTGTCGTCTCTAAATTCAGAAGATGAGTTGCATATAAAAAATGTTAGTCAAAGTGGTTTTAACTGATACCATTTTAAACTCTATTTAAAATAGTTTACCATTTTAAAAACATGTTCCTTCCCCCCCACCCTTCCCAGTTTCCTATGTTTGATCACATGTAAAAGGTACTAAGCTCTGAAGGATTGCCAGTGTTTTAAAGTACTTTAGCTAAGAACATGGTAGCTAATCTGTTTGAAATTTTATTTTAATCTAGACAAGGCCTAAAGCAGATAGATGGCTCAGGGCACTGATAAGGTGATATGGGATTTTTTTGCTGTTAGTGCTTGCTGGTTCCAGTCCAGCCCAGGCAGTTGATTATTAACTATCTGATAGTGAAAATGTAATAAGCTATATGCATCTGTTGGGGTAGGGGGTCAGTTCAGATCTCAGTAGGAGTACACACACATATATATAATCACAGCAAGATTACTGAATAAATACTTTAATTCCTAGCCATCTCAGTAGAAGGGGCATGAAAGTTAAAGGCTTTTCATGGACCTAGATATAACATTGGAAACAGAATCCAGGCATGTGATCAGGATGATAGCTGCTGCCTGTGTTGCTCACGGCCTGCATAACGAAGAGGTCCTCATTTTCTATCTTTCATTCTGTTATCTTTCTTCAGCATCAGAGTCCCTTGAAAAGTATATTAAGAAAGGAGAATGAAAAGGTGTTATCCATCTGCTAGTACTTCCACTTGGCTGATTCTCTGAATTCTTCCCAGGCTTCTCTGTTCTGCTGTCCGAACTGAACCGCAGTTAAAGCTGTGTTGCTTCAATTAATACTAAAAGAGGAGCGCTACCATTCCCTCTAGCTCATCAGCGGGCCTTCTGGGCTCTGCGGAGTACAGTTGCTTGGCCTCCAATGCCGGACTAAGAAAGAATGCCGACCCTGTAGCAGGAATCTAGCTGCTGCTTCCTTTCATGGAGGTACTACAGCACCAGTCCGATGTGCGGGTGTGCATTTCAGAGAGCTCCAGCTGAGCTGAGCAGGAATTTTTGATGGTGCATGAAAAGAGTCTTCAGCATATCTACACATGTTATGATGTTTGTGTCAAGGAATTTAATCCACAAGGCTGTTGTAAACTAGAGGCCCCATTCAGGGGCCTGCTGCGCTGTTGTGCGTGTGCCTTAGAGACAGACAAGCCAGCTTTGGGAGCAGGTGTTAGAGGGAAATGAGATCTCTGTCTGAGGCACCCCAGCTCAGGTGGGGATGACCTCACTCTTGCTGTTGGCTGGCCAGAGATTTACTTAAACATCACTGTTCTTCTGTTACAAGATAATTTGGTTGAGCAATTTTAATAAAACTCGTCATGTTTCTAAAACATCTTTCTCATTGCTTCTAACTGCTGCTCTCTCTCACTCTTTTTCCTTTTTCTTGCCCCATGCTACTGCTTATTCTGGTTCCCACTTCCTATTGTCCTCCTTGGTTTCTCCAGTCAGGAAGGTGAGCCCTGCAGGCTGCCTTCCAGCACTGGTTGCTTACGTCCTCGCAGAGCAGGACTGGCACACGCCAGACCTACTGACATCGCTCCTCCTTCTGTCCGCACACCCCCAGCAATTTTGGTGCTGATTTGCCTTGGGGAAGGAATTAAGCGAAGTGGTGGCAGGAGTAGCCCCAGCATTCGCTGCTACAGCCAGGACCCGTGTAATTGTTGGAGCAGCCACAGTGGCGGTCCCAGCGCTGCCTGGCTGAGACGATCTCACAGCACGGTGCGCTCCACTTGTCCTTGAGCTGTTGCTACGCGCAGATAACAACACTGGAAGGGAACAGGACCTGGAAATGTCAGCGCAGAATAACAGAGGCTACAACAATATAGGTTTATTAGCATTACACCAGAGACCTCCATTTGTCTGTACCTGTTGCCACACAAATGCAGAGGTCATAACCCCCCAAAAAGCCAAGCTGTAAGTGAGATTTCTTGGACTTTTTTTTTTCCTTCAAAGGGCCATAGGCATTAGCAGATTAAAGATCTTAATCTACAGAGATACCTTTGATCTTCAGAGGCACCTTCTGGCTTTCTGAATCTTGAAATTGCAAAAGAGCAGAAAAGGAAGGGATTTTCAGGTTTGGCACTGGGATCTCAGGACCTGTACCTGAGCACTGACTTCTCTCTTGTAACAGAAACCCACAGAGCTCACTGCCTGCATTACAGCAGTGGGAACCAAGTAGGTCACAGGTCCCATGCTGTTTTATGCAATATGGGAGCTCACGCTGCACGGGTCTCTGCTAATGGAAGCGTACTTCTGTTGGTAAAAGATTGCCTGAGAGTGCAGATCTTGCCCTTTTTTCATGTTCCATTTATTTTTGCCTCTGTGTATCAGTAAACTAACCAAGTCCCTGAAGACCCATTTGAGCCAGCCTGGCCTTAAGACACATAGTGTCAGTTAGCCCTTAATGGTAGCAGGGAACAGTAAAAGTCCTTTCAACTTGCCTGGTCTAGAGTTTGTCCTGGGGACATCATGTCTAGTCTGGGTTTCTGAGATTTTCACCACAGTCAGCAGATGATAAAGTTTCCCCACTGGCACAATAGTAAGGCTTTCCTGTCAGCCAAACCCACTTGAACCCTGAAAGACCACTACAGCCTTATCAGAGTCCCTGAAGTGGAGGCATCTTTCTTCCGTCCTTTCCAGAGTTTCTCCTTAATTTTCATTATTCATTAAGTGCTGACTACTAACCTCGTAAATAAGTGTGTGCCCCTAAGGGCTTAAAATCTAATTTGGACAAGAGTGAATAAAGAAACCCTTGAAATATCAGCTACCTGATGAACTCTTTTGAGTTCCAGTTCAGACTTTTCAGATTTCATTCTCAGTTTAGCTCCTGCTGGCTAGGTTACAGACCATCAATGGCTGGGATTCTCTCATTGCCAGATACTTCAGGGAAGATGTACAGATATGTTGCATGTGATGCTTTCTCAGCTTCCCTGGCTGCGCAGTCAGCTGGCTATTTGGGGGAATAGCCAGCTGCAGTCAATCTCCTCATAAATGATTGTATTGGATTTAAAGACTTCTCAACATTTCCGGAGTGCAGGCTCCTGGGCCAAGTGGAGTCAGTAACCCAGCACCAGAGTGCACCTGCTTCTATTTAGACGCTCCTCCGTTACATATGTGCCGTACAGCCCTCCTTAGAGGCTCCTTGCTGTCTCTAACAGCAAGAAATGTTAAATTCTCAGACCTCTGCCCACTTCCCGATGCTCTTCTGTAAGTAGCAGAGCGGGACTTCCTGCTGCAGGGCACACCCATTGACCGTAGCTTTAGATTTAAAACAAGTGAAATTAGTTGATTGTTGTGAGGGTGATGTAATACTGTCTCTACACAAAATGAATATGTAAAAAATCTCTCCACTATTGTTCTCCTGTTTCTCCAGGATGAAGAAATGCACTGGTAAAAGCTTTGGAGCTCGTGCTTTGAGGGTATCTGGGAGACAGACCATTATTTCAAAGGAGGGATTGCAGCTTCTCAGTGATGTGGCCCATAGCATTTCCAGTGCTTAAAGAGTGGTTGGAAATGCCAGTAGCTGAGCAATATTGCCTGAGAGATGAAGATGCTCTGCCTGCCAGCTTCAAAGCTATTTCCTTGATGTGGCCACTGACAATCTTAGTAACATGCTTATTAGTGAGAATTAAGCGCTGAAGCTACTGCTTCTTTAGACAGGAGGAGGAGGCTTCTGGAACATAATAAATAAATCAGAAGCACTTTGACATCTTCAAAGGGTTTTGTTTTAAATACTGGCTTTTTCTCCTGGGGACCCTCTTAGCCCCAGCCTTTCTTCTTTGAAATAATTAATTCAAGCTGCTCTGCATGTTTGATTTTGCCGCAGTGAACAGAACTGGTCTGAGTGGCGGGGAAGTAAGCCTCTTGCAAGATCCTCTAACTCTTCTAGGTCAGCCTCCCACACAGCTCCCTGGAGTATTTTACATGAGACATAACAGTGTTTCCCCAGCAATGTGTTTAGACCATTGATGCTGCAGGAGTTGGTGTGAGGATTGCATTTGGCCGTGCGTTCAAAAGTGTCCTACGAGATGACCCACAATTTGGCTATAGCGAACTGGTAATCCTTCTTGTGTGATATCCCAGATACTGACCATACAGGGTCAGTAGACCTGCTTCTGCTTAAAGTTGCATGGTGGTCCAGAAAATGCACAGCTGAAAGGAAGTGCCAACCACCTTTCTTTAACATCCTCTGAATACTGTTTTTTTTCCTGTCAAAGTGATGTGTTTCCTTCTGCTTTCCAGTCTCAGTTATCGCTCATCAGCCCAAGTTTCCTAATCCCTGGTAGTGGCCAGAGCATTGTTTTCATTTTTATATATATATATTTTTTGCCCTAACTTAGTTCTGAAATCTAGCGTGTTTTCCAAAAGGAGGAGGTGGACTTTGCTATCACTTGTACTTCATCTCTGTGGCCTATTGCTGTTATATTATGTATTCGTAAAGTATGATTCAAAATAAGGATACATGTAACTCCCTAGATGCACCTGGGGCTTAGCAGAGAGAAAGAAGACATTGTCCCTTGTCCAGGAAGTCTTCAGTCTCTATGAAATTTGACCTGATAATATATGAAAAGGGACTGATTCATAAGAAAGGGAGGACAGGATGTTTATGGTGTGTAATTTTAAAGCTGATTGTTGATGCAGAAGAGACATCGTGTTATTTCCTCTGTACTCCGGTGGAGTTTGACCATAGGTTGGAATTTAATAGCTATTGTTATACTTGTGAATCTGAAAATAGCCTAGTTCAATAAAATCTGGTGTACAGAAGAATAGCACAAGTCTCATTCTGCTTACACCAGTATTATAACCATGTAACTGCCTGGCCTGTAGCACAGTTACTCTTTATACAGCCATGCGAACCAGCCTAGAAGTTTTACTGCCAACGTTCATTCCATCACATCCCCCAGGCTTGAATGCTTAACGTTCATCTTGCACTGGTCACACTGAAGCTAGTGTGTGATAGCACTGATATTCAGGGTCTTCTCCTCACCTCAGGTTCTCAGGCTCCTTTCATTTGATGTTAGGGTGTCCACATCCATGCACTGGTGGGTGTTCCCATTGCTCTCTCCTAACCTCTTACACTGGGGCAAGCTACTAGCAGTTCTCAGTTGCACATAGCTGCCTAGCTGCACTTTCTCTGGGTCTGGGGTTCCTGCTTGAAGACTTTAGTCCTTTTGGAGATGCAAAACTGTTTCTCTCATCTTATTCCTAGGATTGTGCTGATGGATGATGCTATGGATTGCCTGATGTCTTTTTCTGATTTCCTCTTTGCTTTCCAGATCCAGTTCTACTACTCAGGTAAATACTGGGAAGCTGCTGATTTCACCCTCTGGCATATCATTACAACCTTACAGCTTTTCTGTCCCCGCAGTTTTTTCAGACTTGTAAGGACACGCATGTTTTTTCACAGAGAATATATAGCTAATGGAACCCATTGATAAAAGCTATCACTGATGCCAATAGATTAGGAGGTCTCATAAGGAGGTTCCAAATTTTTATGAATAACAAGATACCTGTAATAGCTATGGCTTATGCATGTATTTGTCTTAGCCCTGAGACATAAATTTCCAGCTTTATCTAGTGTATGTTAGCACCTAACAGTTAACTTTTACTAATTTTTTTTTTCTGTAATTCTGTAATACACCATTTCTGTTTCTGAAGTACTGGTCCCTGCTGGAGACAGGATCAGAACGGCCCAGAGCAAGCCTAACCCAATGTTCTGGCCCCAACAGGGATCAGGAGTTGGTGCCTCAAAAAAAAAAAAAAAAAAGGAACTTGGCAAATTCATACAATTCTTACCCCTAATACTCATCCAACTGCAAGCTGTTTTCAGCTCGAAATGTTTCTGAAATGCGTATAGTTTCTACAGCTTTAGAAACACCCAGGGGATTCCTCTCCTGAGGACTTTTCCAGTCTCCCCTTGAAATCACATCAACATTTAACCTCCACAACTCTGCTTGGCAAGGAGTTGCATGGGTCTGCCACCTGTTCCATGAAAAACCACCTCTCATTTGATTGAGAGCCCCTAGTTGGAAGGGAAAATGAACAGTTAATCCCTATCTATGTTTTTCATATTATTGGTCATTTATCATATTCTACCCCTCTCCCTCAGTTTGAGTTTTAAGTAGGTGGGGTACTTCTTTTAAGATTATTGACAGGAAAAGTACAAATCAAATACTAATAGTTTGTGTATACATATTTTTATGTACGCTCACACACACATACACATCTGTAAAAATCCTGAGGTATTTTTAAACTAAAGTTCAGGTGGCAAGGAGGAGAAACTTGGATGAACATTCATGTGCTTTTTCTTTACAGGGAGATGTTTTAAAATATGTTGGCCTGTTTGTCTTAGCCCCCTAAAATGTTGTTGAGGAAAGGAACTCATCCAGGAAACTGCTTAAGTGGGGAAAAAGAGGGAAACATTTCCCTTATCAAGGTTAGATATGCTCCCAAGCATGGGGCACTGCTGAGGCAGTCACTCACTCGTCTTGCAGCACAGAGCACTTTCTGAAGGCAACAAAAGCTCATGGGATTCTGTCCACTCACACTGACAGTTCCTGCTGATGGGCACAGCTCTTGGTTGGCCTTGATCAGGCAAAAGGGGCCAGGTCAGGGATACTGGGAGACGCTGGCTAGAAGCTGTGGTGGAGCACAGTTTGTGGTCAGAGTGTAGCCTTGGGTGGCCTGCTGATCTGATCCAACCTGTCAGTTCCCATCTTTCCAGCAGTTATGAGTCAGCTGCTATTCCTAATACAAACATCTCTATTTCTTAGTACTTCTCTGTGTATACTTCCCCCGTAACTCCCCTGTGCATATCACAACATTACCCATGACAAGTCATCAAAGAAAAACAGTTAAAATGGTGATTTTGGGTTGGGCAGAACCAGGCTTGCAGTGCCTTTAGCTGTGGACAGAAAATGTGCTTGGAAAGTTTTTCTCTGATACAACAAATATTTCCACTGAGCTGAAAAACCTCAGCACAGCCCGAGGGCCCGCTGACATCCCGCCTTTCCTTTCCACCCGCCTCACGCACATCATCACACTTCCATTCACTGGGGACATAAATGCCACTGGAGTCCTCACAAACACGCCCTTGTGTACACACACTCAGACATCCCAGCCCTGTCGCGCTCACCCAGGCACAACGCACACACGCAGCCTGTCATACGCTCTCCCACCAACCCACACACATGCAAACCACTCCAAATGGAATCTAGATTTGTAAACTGCTGACCACATCCATAAACAAACTTGTTTAAAATTAGGCTCTTGCAGTAAACAGTGGGTAGTATGAGGAGCCTGGGGAGAGGCTTTCTGCCAACTCTAGCCCTGACCTGCCCTGGCCCTTCCTCTAGATCCCATGTAATATTTACTTTGGAGCCGCACAGAGACAAGCTGGGATACAGCCTGGAGCCCTGACTAACTTGCTCCCTTTGCTTCTGTTGCAGTACCATATATTTTGTTCCCAACTTGGATGAGTTCTCAGTTGGTGGTAACAGATGAAGAAGGAAAACTTTTGAGACTTTGCAAACTAGCTGTGTGTTTGACATTAGCTTTCACACTCCACTGCTTTATTCACGTGCTAGCCTCTGTTCCCTTTAGAAGAGTCTGAACACAGTGGCTGGCCTCTCATAACCATCCTGACAGGGAGAAGCCAGCAACTTACATGGAAATGGCTGTTTGTGCCTGCATAATATCTGACCTGAATATGCAGGATGCCTTAGTATTGTGCTTACATTCATTTCCTGTTGGTGTCATGTGCAGCACAGAGCAGGGAATGACAATTTAATCCTGGGTCTGGTAGGTCAGGAGGATGCTTAGCTGGCTGTAGCCCTGAGTTATAAATCGCTTTCTGTTTTTTCAGAGTTCCTGGAAAGTGTTGCTGCCATTTATCAAGATCTATTGGCTGGTAAGAATCCAAATACTGTGATCGTGCCAACATCATCCTCTGGGCAGCATCGGCAGCGACAACCCCCAAATGACTGCAACCCACTCGATGGGGTAGAGGCTTCTCTCTTCTGCCAGTGCCTAGAGTCCTTGTGTGACAGATCAAAATACAGGTATGAACACAGATGTGAAGTCTCTGTCTCTGGAGACCCTTTGTAATGTTGGATCTGAGAAGAAATACAGGACTTTGAACAAGCTGTAACTTCCACATAGATCTCATTGGAGAAGTAATAAGGGAGAGATCATGGCAGAACTGCTTTAACCAAAAGAAAAAAACCAAATTCCTGGGCCTAACAGACACGGGGGAGTTGAGCAGATTATTGGGCTAATTGGTTGATTTGGGACTCTGCTTTCCTTCTCACTTTTACATTGACACTTTCATCAAGGAGAGGTTCATCTACCATCATGGATTAACTAGAGGAGATCAGTGAATGCAAGTGTGTTCCTGAGTGTTGAAGTACAAGCAGGCCACACTGGGGTGGATGAAGCTTTAGCACCTGGACAAGATCACGCTGCTAGTCTGTACTGGAATATGGGATGGAGCTGGTCTCCAGTTAGAGATCCCAGGCACAAGACTAGCCTTAGTTCATCAGGGGATAGAGAAATACCAGGCCTTACTGTATAGCTTTGATAGACACATTCTTCATAGTTGCAGGTAGCGAGCAGATAGTCACGGTCTAGATCCACAAAAAGACTCATGACGCAGGCCCCACCTGACTCCTGCTTTATGTAAATCGAAATTTGTGACCCACAAAATTAGTTCTGAACTACTGTCCAGTACTATAGGCATCTAAGCACAGATTCCAGGCTGTTTGGATGTTTAAGTAACAAAAGCTCTACATTCCCTGTATGCCCCCAGAGCTTCAGCTGGGGAGGATATTGTGAGCCTATCTGGTAGGTCAGGCTGAGCACAGCACTGTGAGGGGAGACATTCCCAGCCTTTCCTCAAGTAGCTCAATGCTCAGCCAGGCTTTGGTAACCACCTTTGCCTGAGGGATCACCAGCCCACACCCACATCTCCCGGGAGTGCTACTAAGCCCTGATCTGTTCAGCACTTTCATTTTCTCTAAATGCAGCAGTTCCATTTTGCATGAAACTCTTTAAGGAGTATTAAGCAAGAGCAAGAATCATAATGATGGTATTGCCTAAAGGTCAGGGCCAGGATTTAAGGTGAGTGTAGATGAAGGGGACATAGGAATTGTAGTCCCCACTCAAATATGTTTTAGGACATATTTAGTCTGTCATTGGAGAGATTTTCCTGCCCCTTGAATGTCTGTTGCTGGTAAAAGGGTGATAATAACAGTGCCCTCACAGACATGGAAGTTTATTGACCGCTAAAAGAAAGGATTTCCTTTTTTTTTTTTTTTTTTTTCTCATGAAAGAATATGATATGTCAAGAGTGGACATGTGTATATGCTTCTTAGCAGATCTGGGTTTTTCTCCCTGTCCTTGGAAAGGAGGCAGGTAAGACTGCTCCTAGGGATGTACTCCAGCTCAAACATTTTTGCTTAGCAAATTGGGAGCAGATGCAATGCCAAGTAAACAAGCTGTTGGCTATTAGTTTTAAACAGTGGGGGCAACTTGACAATATTTGAACAGGTAAATGGGCTTATTCTTCCAATTTGAGCTCGATCTTGGAAAAAAAAAAAAGATGATATTTAATAGACAAGATGACCTCTTTGTCTCTCTTTTCCTAGCTGTCCACCTTGTGCTCTTGTGAAGGAAATGCTGAGTACTGCACAGAGACTGACCTTCTATGGATTCCTTTTGGCACTTGCAAAGGACCAAGGGATCAACAGAGCCCTAGGTAAGATTTCTGTGACTGGTGCAGCTCTAGATTTTCAGTTATTCTGCATTTCTGTGGAATTTCCACTGTAGTTATGCCCCAGATTTTACTTCATCAGGAAGAAAGTAGGGGAGTTTTGCATCTTTTTTTTAAATGGATTAAACTTTAGAAACATAGCACTGCACCTTACTTGTCTGCTTGAAGCTGTGGAGCTTCTTCAACAATAAAACGAGATGTGAAATGCTGCCCTAAGACAGCAATGTTTTACATCTTTAATAGCTGATCATTTTAGCAGAACTGTCCTTTTAACATATTTGGTTTTAAAGGTTGGATAGAGGTGGTCAGGAGGCATTAAGGTGGCTGACTGCCATAGACAGTACTGAAGTCTGAGTCTATGATTTAGCCCGTCATTCTCCCACAGATTTTAAATGACTGCTCTCATTGTCCACAAGAAAAGAAGGCACACCTCATGGGAAAACCTCTGCTGCCTCCTTGGCTCAAAGACTCAAACTGAGCCCAGTCTTTCCAGCGCATGCCACATCTTCCCCTAGATCAGTGTGATCTTGATACTGTATTTACCTATGGCCTACTGAAAATCTGGTGTTATAAAACACAAAATTCTGGTACAAAATTCTGTACCAGACTGCTGTGGAAAACAGAGGGATTACCAAGCAGTAATCACTGCTCATTTCCATGTTGTGATGATGAATATAGCTATAGAGCAGGGAAGCAACGTATTGCATTGACAAAAGACTGTGTACTCTGTACATAATTCAGACACACAATGCTGTGTTGCCCTCATGTGACTTGGTTGTGCTCCTCTTCCTCCTGCAAAGGGGAACAGAAATGGCATTTTGCATTTGACAAGGAGAAATGTTTAAAAGTGTGGAGGCTCACACACCTTCACTCTACTCAGCAAATCATCAGGTCAGTAAGGATAAGCTTTCTCTTTGGGTATCCTCTCCCTCTACTCCCAGGCCTGAGTATCTGCCAATCCCCATATTTCAAAGACAAGCCTTAGTGAAAGGATGGTGTACCTTGCCTGAGGGCTTGTTCTTTTGCACAGGTGTGTCATAGTAGAAGTGTCCCCTCCCTGGCTGAGCCTCTTCTTCCAGCAAACAATTTAAGCTGCTAATGCCCCTCTGGGGAAGGGCTGCTTACCCAGCAACATGGAGATTATATATCAAAGGTGCATGAATACAGCCCTGCAATCCCCTCTGCAAACAGGTTTAGGAAGCTGTGTACTCACTGGGGCAGGTGATGCCTGGATTGCACCAAACAAATTCTTTTTTCCTTTGCCCTACAAAATCCACTTCCAATCAAGTGCAAAGAAAACAGATGGGCAAAAAAAGATCCTGCCCACAGCTTCCATTGTGCCATCTACAAAGTGTGTGGGTTTTCCTTTCCGTTAATGTGGGCCTGGCCCCTGGCCCTCTGCCAGCCTGCTGCTGAGGCCTCTCACAGAGGAGGGGCAGCAACCACAAGTCTGACAGGTGCTAGCATCTTGGCAAGGAAAAGAGGATTCTTTTCCTGGTGTCTTTTAATCTCTCCTGAAGGGTGATTTCAATAGTTTTTGGTCTGTAGGGGATCACAAGCTCCCCAAAGCCCTTCAGCAAGGGCAGTTTCAGGCAAAGGAGCTTTCAGTCAGGATGCCTGCCTGCTCTCCTGTCTCACAAAGCCAGTGGCCCCCCTAGAGCAGGGGTAGGGATTACAGCAGTTCATTCTGGCTGGGGTAGCACTGATGAATTTGTCAGGCAAATGGGAACCTGCAGCCTAACTCCAGTGTTAACGTAGATTTGTGAAACCTTTAAGTGTCATTTACTGACTCTCCCAAGTAGTTCTTGTGCCCCAGAGACCTCACTGCATTCTGCAAACGCAGAAACAAGTTAAGCTTTAGCTGCTTATTCTTTTAATTTACTGTGTGAAAGCAATCAATGGACCTCCCGCCACTCTGTGTTGCAGTGCCAGGTTTTCCTAGTCATGTGCAAGAGAGGAAGACCAGAACTGGAAGTAGGGGAGTCGGGTCTGGTCTGAACTGCTTCTAATTTGTTAGATGCTCGTTGCTACATTTTTTATGACTGCCATTTGCCTGTGTGCAAGAGGTGGCTCTCCAGCCCCTCCTTCAGGAGGGAGGTGCCAAGGCCAGAAATCCGCTTTGTGTCCCCCTAGGGCAGTAGAAGACCTCTTCTCCAAAGATACTGAGTGTGGCACCCAGGTCTCCTGAAAACCAAGAGTGTTTCTCGCTGCACTGTTGGTACAGATTACCAAATGCATCTTTCCTCGTGTGCAGTGGCGTTGTCCCAGCAATTCCTGTCATCTCTGTGCTGACCGATCAGACCCTCCCATGGCCCCTGTGCAAGGTGGAGCTTGTTACAGGAGGGATTTCCTAAGAGCCCCATCTTCCTGAAGGCTCTGTTGTTCTGATAGGATCTGGGACTGGTAGCTATATAGGGCAATTCACAGGGACATCACCCTGTGACAGTCAGCACTCAGTAGTTCTGTAGAGGGAACAGAACCTGCCCAATCCTTCGGCTCTTCAAGTTCTCTGAGAGGTGAGACTACTGCGTCTCCCATCTAGGCTGAGGCCCAGCTAAAGCCTGTGTGAAGGACACAGCATATGCAACATCATTCCTTGTCCGTGATCCTCAATATTCAGTGTCCATTTCTCTAATGGGTATAAGGGAGGGTCTTCCTTGTCTTGCGGGACAAATTTTGGATGCTGCTATGACTTGAGTGATTTTCTTTAAAAAGGTGACCCCTGAATAGCCTAAATCTACTCTGATATTTTTTTTTCTTCTTTGTCCCAGGGGCTTTGCCAGATAAAGGAGATTTGTTTCTGGACCCTGCCATGGATCAGGAACTTGAGAAATTGTAAGTGGAGTTGCCCAGACTAGGAGGTAAAGCAGTAGATGGAAAGTAGCTTGTTAAGGAAAGCTTCACTAAAGTACCATCCCTAGTCTTTTACTCAACTGTAAGACAATAGAGGAGCTAACAGAACAGCCTGGGCAGAGAGGGTTTCTTGGGGTGCCTTGGTGGTGCTAACAAAATCCTTAGAAAAGGCTTCAGAAACTGGGGGGGCAAATGCACCTTGATAAGGAAAAAAATTTTTGGATGATGAAAACCAGGAGCGTTAGAAGACACAGGCTCAGCCCAGATAATCTATTTTAACAGGAAAAAAAGATTTACACAGCAAGTCTAGCAGATACTAGTGAAAGGTATTCCCCATCTTTGCCATGAACATCTTTCTAGTTGGGAACAAGTCCTTTTCGCAAGTTTACTCCAAAAACGCCATGGTTAAGGCTGGAGATGACAAGCTAGGCTACTCAGCATTTGTCTTTTCTCTTCCAGGATAGCTCAGGTTTCAGGGCTTGCCATCTCTGCTCCTACCAGCTCCAGCGGGGACGCCGCTAATTTGCCTGTCCGTCACTCACCCAGGATTAACTCTCCCTGGAAACCTCTCCACCATCGCCGAAAAATGGATGCTGAGAGTGAAGGCTCCAACGAAGAGACAGACTCCTCTGAAAACTGAAGGTTGTGAGGGTGGGCACTGGTCCCATCTTTGGTTTGTCCAGAACTCACTGGAGGTACAGCACCTCCTCCCAGAGCATCTGCTCTGGCCCTGGGTTATGTCCACATCACCAGTATGTGCATGGCTGTGCCAGTCCCCGTTGCCAAGTCCACCTGTCCTTTCCCAGCAAGAGCGCTGCTTTTTTTCCTAGATCCAAATTTGTGCCGGAGTAGCTGTTTCCAGCTGCAGAGTTCTGCTGCCATCTGCTGGCACGTAAGAAGACAAACCAGCAGCTGCTAGAGCTGCCCGTACTTGGAAATAGCCCGGTGTTCTCTCAACCAGGGCTCTCCCAGTTCAGCAGGTGCTGGAGCAGTGGCAGCGCTAGCGCAGGCTGGGTGCCAGTGTTTTGTTGTGTAGCTGTGTTCAGACTTGGCCTAGACAATAGAGTGGTTAAATCGCCAGCGGCAGCTTTGCATTCATGCTCCATTGTAATTATTCCCAGTAAAGCTGCACCTGCATGTGATCAAAGGTAGAGAAATTCCTCAAGTTCCTCGAATAGAAGGGCTTAGGTATTGCCTTGCCACCTGTCACAGCTTCCTCCTCCATGAGTCTAAGACAAGCCAGAGCAAATAATAAGCTAGATTTCAGTAAGTACTGCACGGTGCTTTGCAGCTCCTCCCTTCTGTGAGGCCTCCCACTGCCTCCAACAGCACGTTAAGCTCATTTGCTGAAAGCAGACTTTGGAGAGGGGGGTGGAACAGAGAGATGAAAAGTCTTCAGATTGTTTGGTCACAGGTGGTGGTATGGCCTGCAAACATGGAGAGTATCTGCTGGGGTTTGGTGGGCAGAAGCACTGGGGGAGAAGGAGGCAGTTTTCAGGTGAGGCCCAGGTACCTTTTGTAAATATTGGCATTGTTGTAGCACCATGGTGTGGCCTGTGCAGCTACAAAACGACGTACAGCCTCAATGGTAACTAACTCCGCAGCTTGGCCTCCACAGCCCTGAAGAGCTGACTAGCCACACGCCTCTGTCACAGCTTGCATGGACTAGTTATTTCCTGAGACACGCCAATTTCTCATGAGCCTTTGGGAGCCTCCTTGCTCTCCCCTTCCCTAAAACACTGCACCATGTGGGCTACTAAGATCTGTTAACCCAAAGCTTAGCGCTGCCCTAAGCTGAGCGGATTCAGCACATGCTGGAACTATTTAAAGAGTAATCCCTTAACTACTGCTGACCTGGCTGTAGAGGTAGGGGGAGGTATTATTTATTGATTGTAAGTTATCAGCATGCTCTTCAACTGCACGTTCTCTCCCACCCAGCAGTGGGTAACGACCGAAGCCAGGGAATAAAGCATGCAGTGCAAGGCCTGGGGCCAAGCCTGAGAAACTCTGGTCTGTGCCCCGCTCCCGGGCCCCAGTGGCCTCTGGTGGGGCCCCACCACACTGACCCCGCCCGGGTGGGGCCCGCTGCCACCCCCAGCACAAATGGCACCGTGCCCGCACCGCCCGCGCAAGCACATTCACCCTCAGCCACTTCCACCCCCGCCACAGCCCTGGGGGCACCACAGCCCCTTTGGCTGCCGCCACGCAGCCCCCGATGGACCAGGGGGGTCCGTGCACGTCTGGCATAAGGTGGGGGCCCAGCCCTGGAGGGGGCGTTTGCTGACAGGAACCCACGGAATTGAATTGTTTTGCTCATCCAGTTATTTTGCAATAGTTGCAAAATAAGCACAGGGGGAAAGAAAAAGAAAGGCCTATCTGATCCTCAACTGCATAAAGAAAATGGAAAACAGCTCTTGTTGAAACCACACTCAGAAGCAAAGAGCCCACCTGAGTAGGACTAAGGTTACAGTCCTCATGGGGACAGCCTCCCTCACCCCCGTCCCACTTAAGCCAGGGTTTCAGGACCTTCCCCTCTATCCAAGTCTGGATGGAAGATAGGGCAGGGCAACACAATAACCAAGGGTCCAGCAAATATCTTTATAGTACTTCATGGCCTGGGCCTTTTTTTGCTCATGATGTGATTCAAAGCTAAAAAAAATAATCTTTGCTTGATTTGTTCTCCCGCATCAATATATGCCGGTTTACAAGACAATAAAAAGGATAATCCCATGGTAAAAGGCAGACCCTGCAAATACAGAGGAATTGTGACACCATGGCTTACCATGCACACTAGAACCTTGCAGCTGAAAATGCCTTACCCATGCTGTTAACTGCTGCAGCAGCCTGCTTGGGATCAGGCAGTAAGAGCACTGAGCAGAACAGAAAGCCACAGTCACATCCGTGGGGACCAGGTAACATCATGTTCAGAAAAACAGCATTCCCATTTCCTCTGTCACGTGGTCAGCTAAGGGATGGGCCAAGAAGGATAGGAGCACTGACGAGGGCAGTCACAGGAATTCCCACATCTTTCACAGCAGTGAGGTTATCCCCATCTCCACTGGCTAGTAGATAGCAGTGGGTCTGAGGGCACATCGAATTTTAATGCAGAGTGGAATCCAGATATTTGGAAAGCATCCTGGGCACAGACATGTCCTGCCCCCTTCTGCTTTCCTTCTCCCTTCCCCACCCACCCCAGACAAACTAAGACAATCCTGCAGAGTTTACTCCAGGCGAAGGTGGCATCAGTGCCTCCTGCTGGCTTCCCTGCGAGTTGCAGTTCCTGGGTCATCAATATGAACCATAACGATCCTGGGGAGGAAACACACCAAGACACCATTCCATAGCACTGTGCAAGCTCCAAAGAAGCAAACAACAAGGTCATGGGTGTTTGGGATTAATGCAATCAAGACATAAGTTGTCAGCAAAAGGTTACCTCAAGAGAGGACACCTTGCAAAGACAGGAGGTAAAATGGGCTCAATTTTTTAAGTTTAAAGATTTGTGGGAAAAGGCATATCTGACATAACACAGTAACCTGTCCAGCAGGAGAATAATGTTGTCCAAGTAGCGTTCACTGGCCACCTGGAATTGCTCAGCTATCGAGTCCTCAGCTACAAAGGGCTCATCTCTACCTGGCACTTTCCATATAATTTGAGAAGACAATGATAATCCCAGTGAAATCACTTGGAATCACCAGGATATGATAAAAGTCCCTGAGCATGACTAGAACCTATTTGAAGGTGCTGTGCTGCAACCTCACCTGGAGGGAGTTCATCACCCCGTTGGCTAGGACAGCCATCTTGCCAGCAACTGACTTCACTCCTTGCTTGAACTGTGCAATATCGGCTGCAGGCAGCACATTTCCAATTGACACGCCACCTACAAGAACCAGGAGGAGTAAGGCTCGAGTTCCCCAGCTCCAGAGAATACCCTGACCCCCTCCTGTTGAGGTCCTCCAAAGCTGCACGCCCTTCCTCAACCCACTGAGCGCTAACAAACCTGAGTGCACATTCTCAGCCTCTCCAAACAGGTCTGCAGAACTGATAGCGCTGCTGCCTGAGAGCTGCTGCAGTCGGGATCTGGCTTCATACTGCAGAAGAAAGGAAAACAAAGAAAATAGGTAAAGGAACGGAACAAAGAACAACCTGAGCAAACAGGAGAAGATGAAGTCAGAGCACTGCAAAGTGCATTTACCTCAGCATCTGCTTCCCGCCCAAAGAACATATCTGAAGAAATAGCTTTAGCCCCTGCAAACTTCTGCCGAGCTTCATTTGATTCCACAACTGATGTCCTGTTCTCTGTATCTCTTCTACTAGTGGGCCTGAGGAAGCAAGAGAGGAGACATCTCAGCTTAAGCTTCACCAACACAGTAGAGAAGACGTGTCTCATATCCCATCTGACTGAAGGAGATCAACAAACTCCAAGGGCTAGCTAATACCAGAGTTCTCTCCTCCCCCCACCCCAGGACAGACCACATTTGATGACCATAAAGGCTGTGACACAACAGGAAAAGAAGTGCCCAAAGGATCTCTCAACGAAGGTCCCTTTTCTCAGGATTATCCATGCAAGTGATCTTCTATAGCCTAAGGCTCGGATCCTGTCACAACGCAGTAGCATCTCTCCCACAACTCCTAGTCCCATCCCTTTGTCCCATACAAGGAAAGTACGGTAGCAGGTGCTTTACCTCTCTGAAATTGGCCGAATACTGGAAACTGTCACCTCCGGTTCCTCCTCTTTGTCAACACCCCACGAAGAGTCTGTTTCCCATCGTGAGCCAAAGGCATCTTCAAATGAGAAGGGACTATATTTGTACCTAGATACCAAAAATAGGTAGTTTAAGCCAGATATTAAATTCAGGAATGAGCTAAACATTACACTGAAGCTTAGTCTTACTTGGGGGGTCCAGATGTGAAGCTTCCAGCATCTTCAAACAGGTCCAGTTGGGAGCGGGAAGATTTCACGGCCAGTGGCGTCTCCTGCTCAATGACTTGCATCTCAGACATCACCGAGTGTGAAACAGAGCTAGCGCAACAAACAGGCGGTCAGGGCTGACAGGTATGACGCCATCCAGCCCCTACAAACAGTCTCCCTCAAAACTGCATCTGGCCTTCGCAGACAGGGCAGGTGCCACAAGTGTGGAGGGAAGTTGTGGGGAGCCAGCCCCCTTTACCACACATCAGGCTTGAATCCCTCAAAGTCTTGAGTCACCTTCTTAAGGGAGGTAGGGTGATGTTTGCCTATGTGCAGACATCTGTGGAGTTGCAGGACTCTAGAGCTAGGCACTGACAGGCCACAAGCAACTTTGGAAAAGCTCAAATGAGAGCTAGAACCTCTGAACAGTGTCCATTCCTTCTGGGGTGTGAAGCATTTTTAGACAGTCCAGCACGCAAGCAGTTTAAATCCCTTCCTTTTGTTACTACAGCAGAAAGCTAAGGCCTTCAGGAAACTATTCTAGAGCAGAGTGGTTCCAAAGCACCTCTACCCCACGCCATCCCCAGCCAAGTACCTTCTTGACACCAAGCCCATGCCTAGCCTCTCAGCTTGTTCACGCTTCTTCCCTTCAAGGTTCTGAAGTTTCTTCTCCTCCTTCTTCCGATCGAGCTGCAGTTCCTGATAAGCCAGTCGCATCGAGGTGACTCTAAAGGAAAGAGCTGCAGTGGGTACCAGCCCATTACCCTTCTGCCCTGGCCCAGCCCACACTGTGGAGGGACAAGGGGAAGAGTAAACCCAACAGCCCCTCAAAACACCAGGTTCCATAACAGCACAGCCAAAAATCCCTTCATAGCAGCTTGTCTCCCCACCTCACCTCCACTGGGATGCAACTCTTTTCTAGCCAAACGTGATCTTCTTGATGTAGGCATTGCCTCTGTACCCCCTGGGACAGCGGCACAAGAATACCCACCCAGTTCAGCCTTTGCTTTTATCAGTCCTGGCCAAAGGCCCACAGAAAAATTAAAAAAAAAAATAAATCCATATCTGCTCCTTGAAATCTTCCAGAGGTGATAATTTGAAGAAAATATAGCAATATAGCTTGTACCCCGCTGTAAGGACTGGTTTGGGATGTTCTGTACTCATATTAGGCAGTCCTGGGATGAACAGCATCAACTACACGTTACTTCTACCTTAAGGTGTACAGCCCAAACAGGGCACTTACATGGACTCCTCAGCTTGTTTCCTGGACTCCGCTGCCTGCTGCTCCTTCAGCTGCTCTGCCACCTGGGCTTGCCGCTCAATCTCACTGAAGCTCTGGCTGCTCACTTTCTGGGCTCCAAGACCTTTTTTTGCACCCAGCTGAAAAAGAAAAAAAAAAAGAAAACATACAAAAAGGACTTCTTCCCCCTAAGTTGTTCATAGTACAAGAAAACCAGCAGTTCAGGCTTTCGGTCTCCCTGTTTAGTCAAAACCTACAGCCCCAGTACAGCCTGCAACAGAGGACGGAAAAAAACATGAGAGTTGACCCACACCAGTGCCCAGTGTGAAGAGATAAGCCACGTGCACTCCAAACTGTAACAAGTAATGATCCAAACCCTATTTGTTTTTGTCCATTAATTTACAAGCTAGTTTTCAAAAGAGGCAACGAGATAAAGCTCTGCCTTCCCCAAATGGATCTCTCAGTAGACAGCTTGGTTAAGGGCAGAAAGCAAGGGACCAGGGAAAGGACAGCAGTAATATGAGACGTGCTCTGCCTCCTCTCCGGAAAAGAAGAGCTCAGACATACCCCTTTCTTGGCAGCTCCTGGCTTCTTCTTTCCAATGAGGGAGGATTTAAGTTCTGCAAGAGGAGGGAAACAGCAAATAAACAGAAATGAATTAATTTAAGAAGCCAAAAGTAATCAGGAACCCACACAAACATCCACCACAGTCCAGCTGCTACAGAATCCAGGGCACACCATGCAGCTTCGCATCAGAAGGCTAGGTGATTTCACCCAGCCAAGAAAGATGCACTGAAAAGCTCCACAATTGCAGGCTGGTGTCCTAGAGAAGCATGCCCATCCCTGGAGAAGCTTGTAAATGAATTAAGACCTTCAAAAAGCTCCTCCAGGTGTCATGCAGTTGGCGACCCTGTCCAGTACAGATCAGGGTTGCTAGAGGCACTAGATTTATTTCACACATAAACCCAAGAAAATGAAGTTTCAGAGCCACATGAAGGTCAGTGTCTCACCAGTGCCTTAGGGACAAAAGCAGGAACCCTAAAGCTATGTTTATATGTACAAACCACCAACAAAATGGACCTAAAGTGCAGTGAGCTGTAGAAGCAACAGGTTCCTCAACACCTTCTACCAGAAACCTGTCACTCTGAGGGCATAAAGCACGCCACACCTGTAAAACAGCCAAGATCCAGCCAAGCAGTAGGTGCCTGTGGAAAATGTGTAAGAACAAAGCAAGCATAAAGAGGGACTGCCCAGGACCAAGGACACTTTTCCAGCTTTTAACATTATGTAGCTCCAGCCTTACTGCCCTTGTGGGATTTTCTTCCATAGAACTGTCTCCTTGCTTTCTACACCCACGTGACTTTTGTCAATCCATACTTGAGATAGTGGGAAGGCTGTCAAGAATGATCTTATCTCGTTTTACCATAAGTTTTTTTTGAAATAAGGGGTTTGGGACATTCATCACTATCAGACTGTTTTCAGCATACTGTTCCTGATTTTTTTTTTTGATTACTGTCAAGAAATGTTTTAATAGAAATAACAGTAAGATCCATTTCCAGAGAAGTAATAGCTGGTTTAGATCCCAATATGATACATCTAAGCTTTGGCTCATTCTCTCCCTCTAAGCACAAGAAGCTAAAGTTATTGAAGGCA
Organism: Cygnus atratus; assembly: GCF_013377495.2. Taxonomy (NCBI): domain Eukaryota; kingdom Metazoa; phylum Chordata; class Aves; order Anseriformes; family Anatidae; genus Cygnus; species Cygnus atratus. The sequence goes on from NC_066366.1 coordinate 33,953,586, forward strand.
GAATTACAAAAGGGGCAGGCAGAGTTGTCACAAGCAGCCAGAGCAGGCCAGCTGTTAGCCAGTTACCTCTGGCAGGAGCAGACTCTTGTGTTGATAGATACATGGACACGTCTGAGAAGAAACAAACATGGGGAATGAACAGACGCTTAAGGACACAGGCTTTCCACCCAGGATGAAGCCCCCTGTGGACTAGGAACACACTCTTGGTAAGGAAAGAAGCTCAGCTATATGTTGTGTGTGGCCAGGACAGTAATGGTGGGGGACAATCAGATATAAACTCCTGTTACCCAGCAAACTAAATCCGTATTTGTTCCAAGCTTCTGGGGGAAAAAGCCAAATGAAACACAAAACAGCCATGTGGCCTTGATCAACCAAGTTCCAGATATGCACATACCAAATTTTGTCCAAAGCCCAGAAATGAAAACAAGCTTTGGAGAATGAGACAGCTTTGGACTCAATCATCCAAAGGAGCAAGAAACCTCCAATAAGCTGTGGATTGGTTTTGGAATTTACGGAGATCCTCAGTATTTGCTCCACAGGAAGATAAACACCTTGAACATTCTGAAAATAGGCTCTTCAGTCCCAGTTCCACTAAGGTTACTACAGAACATTATGTTTAACAGCAAGACTGATCTGGGAGATCCTGAAGAGTGTTACTTACCTAGAGGAGCTTTAGGAGATGTGCTCAACAAGTCAATAGATGGGCCTTGGCTGGCATCTGCGAGCACAAGACCAGAAGAGAACATTTAGAGAAATTCTCCCCCTTTTCCCTCTGTGTGCTCACAGTTCTGCTGTATCTCTTCTACCTCCTCTGCCCCCCATCACCCAGAAAACCCCTCAACAAGCTAATTTCCATTTGAAAGGTACAATTTCCCAAGCACAACTACCTTAAGTCTCCACAAAGCAAGTTATCCATTCTGCAGTGCCCTTAACGCATTAAAAGAAACTAAATACTCCAGCAAGGGAATACACAAAGCTGTTTCAAATTACATCTGTGCTCCCACATTCTTGGTTTCTTTGTAATTCACCCTAGGAACAGTTTTCAGGTCGGAAAATAACATGTGAATATAGAACAATCAAATTCAAGGGGTAGAGAAAAGTGTTTAAATGAAGAATTATGTCTGGAAGTACAGAAACAGGGCAACTAACCCTAACTGAACATGAATTTCATGCATTTCAGGAAATGCAAAGAACTGACTCCCTGAGCCCAAACAGAGCTGTTCTTTTAAGTGTCCACTAATTTAACTTAACATCAGACAGCACACAGAGTTTCTTCAAGCCTGAACCGAGGGAAAAAGCTTAGCCCTTCCAACTGTGGTACAGAACTGTACTCTCCTGGGAATTAAGTCAGGTTCTTGAGAAAATTATAAAGCAGGGAACTCACTTGACACTTCACTGCCTTCCGATGACTTTGGTGCTTTTTCCACCTCCAGGGAAGACTGTGCAAGATTCTGGCTGGCATCTGCTACATCCCAAGTACTGGAAGACTGCAAAGAGATGCTCATTCCAATGATTTGCAGAGAATGAATGAATCTAACCATCCTGAACTTACTTCAAGTTCAGTAACCTGCATGCCGTTTGAGGTCAAGAAAACACATTCCCACGTTCCACACTCCAGACTATGCCTTCACTGAAGATAATGGGATGTGAACCTGTCCACACATTACCAGGGACCAAAAAAAAAAACAAAAAAAAAGAGAGAAGCCAGGAGCTAAGCTGATGAGTGTCCTGGTTTCGACTGGGATAGAGTTTTCTTCCTAGGAGCTGGTATGGTGTTGTGTTTTGGATTTAGGAGGAGGCTGGGGGTGCAAGAAGCTGGGAGAGGACACAACCAGGACAGCTGACCCACACTGGCCAAAGGGATGTCCCACACGGCACAGCGTCATGCTGAACAATGAAACTGGGGGGGTGTTTTGTAGAAAATTAACTCTATCTCAGCCGAAAGCAGGACTATGAGTCTCCCTGGAAAATAACTGTGAATTCCATTGTCCTTACTACCAGATAACTAGTTGTCACATTGTCACATCGCTATATTCAGTTGAGATAGTCCACCTTGCGTTGTAGAAGCACTTGCCTAAATCTAACTTTAGCAAGGTGTATGCACTGGAAAGCTGACTAAACCAGAAGTTTCAAGTAATAGCCACAGCCTCTGCATTAAAGCAGTAGAAAAAGCATTTTCTAGGGAGTAATTGATGACTCTGTGTATCCCTTGAAGATGAAGATACTTTCAAAGAGAAAGGTCATGGATATTACAGGCCCCATGTGGAAATATTTAGATCTGTGGATTATATACCAGGCTGATGACTGAATGTTAGTTGTTCCATGTTCCTGCTGAATGTGTATACAACTTAAAATCCCTCCAATCTAAGCAGGACTGCTCCTACCACCTCTCCGGGCTCCTGGGTGACCGGCCGGCTATGTGTGAGCTGTTAAGGTTGTCTAGTTAGACAGCTTCTCACCTGCGTGTGCTCCATGAAGAAATCAGCATCGCTCTTGTCAGGGGAATGCCCAGGGGCTCCACTCAGTCCATCTATGAGCAGCTGAATAGAAGAGAGGAAAGAAGAAGCTATCGTACAAGCCTCAGCACCCAGTTCTACGCGTCTAACAGCAGAGAGCTGCTTAGACTTACATCAGTGCCATACTTGGCCATGGCAGCACTCGCCAGCTGCCGGATCTTCTCCCTGTACATCTGGGCAGCTCGACTATTGTACTTAGCATTGGCATCTGTTGTCGTGCAGCCATGCTGACGGAAGAAAGCAGTCTGAAAAGAGAACAACACTCAGTCTCCTGGCTGCCAGGTCATACTCAGGCAAGCAATAGACATGACGCAAACACAACAGGAAGAGGAAGCTTCCCAAAGACAGAGGATATAATTCTGAGCACACAGTATGAACCCCACGGCAGTGAGGTTGATACCCAGAAAGCTACAAAGGAAAGGGACAAGGAACGGAGGATGTGGCTTAGCAAAACAGAAAGCATGCAAAACGCCTACAAAGGCTCCTTACCGCGTTGGCATTGCTGCCGACTTGCATGCACCTCAGCTGGAACCAGTTCCAGTTAGAATCCAGCTCTGTGGACCTGAGCGAGAACAAGTTATTCCTATTAATAATAGGCAGTGCCAAATGCAAAAGCATGCTCTGAGCTCCAACTGTCAGATATCCCACTTCTATCCCAGCAGAGTATGGGTGGCAAAGGGGGAAGAACGTCTCGGTAACTTCTTCACTCCCAGAAGGAACCGATTTGAACTTTTAAAGCGAGCAATAAAGTCAGTTTCAGCTTCGCAAGTAACACAGCATTCACATTTAGAAGGCGCCTCACTGGCACGGCTTGTTGAGAGGGTGGGGCGCGAAGCAGGACGGCACGACCCACAGCTTTCTTTCCGCATCTGATCTCACTGCAACACGAAAAGGTCATGTTCAGCCCTCGGGCTGGGGCAGGACACATGACGAAACACACAAGAAAACCACCAAGTGAGGCAAAGCGGCGGGACGCCACTCCTACCGGTTACCCAACTTATCCGAGTGCCCACAGACGGCGGCTCCGTCACCCACAGAGCTTTGCCGAGCACTGACAGTGGGAACCCAGAACCATTCCCCCAGCGGGCTAGCACAGAAAAGCCAAACCTACATTCCTTTTTGCCTTACAAGCAGGACTTGTGCTCGCCTTTACTGCCGGGACCGGCGCCCTCAGCCCCCGCAGGGGTCCGCGCGGTGCCCCCGGGGCTGGGGACGCCCCGGTGCCGGTGCCGGTGCCGCCACGCACCTGATGAAGCTGAGGTGCACGCCCAGGGCGCGGTGCGCGCCGGAGCAGTCGATGCAGAGGAAGACGCCGTAGGTGACGCTGGCCCAGCTCGGGTTCTTGGCGCCGCAGTCGAAGCAGGACTAGAGCGGGGGGGAGGCAGCGGTCGGCGGGGGGCCGGCGGCTCCCTCCCCGTCCCCGTCCCCGTGCCCTCACCGCCGGGGAGCGGCCGCCCGCCGCCGCCCGTTACCTTGTTGGCCGGTACCGCCCGCAGCCGCCTGAAGAAGGCCTGGATCTCCGCACGGCCCGGCTCCGCCGCCATCGTCTCTCCTTCCCACACGCCACCGCAGCCGCGGGCGGCGCTACGGGAGCCGGCCGGGCCCCAACGGGCCGCGGGGAGAGGCCCGGCCTCTGAGGGGGGTGGCCCGGCCTCCGCCCCCCGCCCGCCCTCGGGGGGCTCGGCGGCGGCTCGGGACGGTCACCTGTGAGGGGGGTTGTGCCTCGGGGCTCCTGGGACCGAGCGCCTTAGGGCTACGGCAGGGGAAAAGGCACCGCAGGGCGACAGGGGGTTGAAGTGCGGCGGTGTCGGGGTGTTACTGAGGTGGAAGGCACCGGTGTTTTGTCACCTCCAGGAGGACACTGCTCTGTCACGCCAAGTTATTGCTTAAAAAAAAAAAAAGTAAATGTGCTAGTGTCTGGGTAAGGCGACTTTCAGTTTAAGTTTAAAGGCTTTCCTTTCACTTGTTTCCCGTTTTTCCACAAGCGGACTGTAGAATTAACTGCGATAGGAACCTATGATACATGATCTTAGCAAGATCCATAACATCTCAGGACATACAGATACAATCAAGAACTGAATTGCGGGGCAAAAGACCCTAAAAACCACAGGGTCTAGCAGAGGAATTAGGCCTAGCACTCAGAATCAGCAGAGGCCTCACTGCACACCCAGCCGAGACCCAATCTAGGAGGCAGGTTCCCCCTACAGTAAGAGGAGAAGCTTCTGCTGACACATTTGATCTGAGCTTCCCCAAGATAAGTCCCTGAGGTGGGAGGTGAGGCCTGCCCAGCCCAGCGTGGCACATTCCTGGCTGCGCCCTGCCTCACAGCCTGCCGTGCGGTGCTCTTACGCTGCTACCTCGGTGGTTTCTGCATGCCCATTTCTGGGTTACTCAGGCAGTGCTGGGGAACCAGTTCAGGTAAAAGTAACTGATAGCTTTTTGTCACAGCTATTTTTAAACCAGCTGAGCTCCCCGATCCCATTCACGGTGCAGCTGTCTGAGCACATACCAGGAGAGCCAGAGTGGAGTGCAGCAAGGGCTGGCTGCGCCCTAGCAAAAGGGGAGCTGAGAGGAGCTCCTAGTAGGGCTGCACCTTCAGCAGCCCTGGCACATCCCCACAATACCTGAGCCCAGCAAGCAGGGCAGGCCCATGGTAGTAGCCAAGAGTTGAGATTGCCAGGCAAGCCCCTGGCAATGAGATAGGCCTGTGGTTGGTCAAGCTAGGAAGGCAATTCACAGCTCAGGATGAGGTCTAGCAATTACCAGGCAGGTCCATGGTGGCAAGATGAAGTGAGCTACAGGGCAGGCTCTAGCTCAGCAGGGTCTAGATAGCACAGCCAGACTCCAACATTTCTCCAGCTTAGCTCAAGCAGGAGGCAATAGCCCTGGGCTGAGCTTAAATGGACGCCCACACCCACCCACCTGCCCACCCCTGGGCAGGGGCTGTGGGTAAATGCTCCAGGTGGGGCTGCTCAGGGCAATTAAGACCTGTTAGTGCTGTTAGCATCCTGGCAGCTGAAGGCAGACTGAGGGACAAGAGATGGAGTGTACAGTGGCTCGGTGGAGGCTGCAGAAGCTGCATCTTGCTGTGGAGAGGAACATTTGCTGAAAGCCAGTTCAAGCGATGAGCGTATATTGGGAGTGGCGGTGTTCTGCTGGCCTGAGCAGTGTCAGCCTGAGTTACTTGCTCCTGCCCCATCTGTTGTGTGCTGCTGCTCCCCTCCTCTGCTGGCTTTATTCTGACAGGGTCTGTGCTTGGCCTTGTGGTGGAGATGCTGTGCAGGGGCCAGGAGGGACAGAATCTATTCATGGTGGTGTTAACCCCAGTTGGGGCTTATGAGGGAGAAATGGTACGAGCCCAGGCAGCCTCAGAAGTCTGTAGGTCAGTGTCACGCGATGTCCCTGCCTGTCTGTGCTAGGAGGCACCTGGAGATACAGTGCGGGCTGTTCTGCTCTGTGAAGGGTGCACGGTTTAAGCTCGTTGTGCTGTATCCAAGGAAGACTTGCTACAGCAGGGTTCCTTGAGCTTCCTTGCCTCAGCTGTGTCCCTTGCAAGCCTTCCAGCCCATGCTGTTTGCTCCACGTGCTGGCAAGACTGCTGATCCTGTCCATCAGTTTTACATAAAAACAGCAGGAAGAGCATGCTGCTGGTCTGAAAAACAGTCAGCTTCTTTTTGTTGCCTTTGTCAGTACAGGAAAGACCTGCTGCTGACTGTTCCCTGCGAGCGTGTGCTGTCACTGCAGTTCTTGCTATTTCCTGCATCTGTTTCTCTTGCATCTCATGTGCTTTGCTGTTGAATTTCTGAGCTGCAAGCCGGCAGCCTGCTCTTTGGCACTCAGCTTTCATGTCCGTCTACATCACATCTGACATTTGCCTCTTTCCTCCTGACTGCTGTGACACCAGACCCCGAGCCAGCTGTAGCCCCATAATCAGAGATCTCCTTGCTGCTACTGCTGCTAGGAAGTGACAGTCCCCAGCATCATCCAGGAGAGCAAAGGAGGGTGACCAGGCTTGTTCTTGGAGCCTGCCATACCCCTGGGGATGCTTTTATCAGCACAGAAGTCTTGCTGTTTGAGTGTGAGGTTACCGTGGAAGGATAAATGGCAAAGCAGAAGGATAGTCAGACGAGAGCTGGGGAGGCTCGAGAGCGAAGTGCTGTGCTGGGGTAAAACCCGCCCTGCACTTGCAGGTCTGAGCCAAGGCAAGGAGAAGGTGCCCCTCTGGGGATGTCTGGAAGCAGGGTGGCCGAGGGGAGCAGGGGCTTTGCTGTCTTCCACTGCCCAGCAGGCTGTGGGCGGCAAGGACTGTGTGGGAGAGGGAGGGTGCTGGCTGTGTCTTGCCCTCCCACTTGGGCCTGTTGGCCTCTCGTGCTTTTGCTGAATGAGAAGAATAGGGGAGGGAGCAGGAAATTCAGTAAACTACCCCAAAATAACCGGGAGAGACAGTTTCCCATGGATCACAATGCGAGTTGTGGGGTACCAGCAATCTAGTGATTCCCTGGGGAGAGGAGCAATTCTTAAGGTTGTTTTTTTTGTTTTGTTTTGTTTTTAAACCAGCCAGTTTACAGATACTGGGTACCAGTCTGCCAGTGTGCCAGTGCAATTAGTAACTGCCTCCCTAGGAAAAGCATTGTACAAAGGCAGGCAGGCACGTCACACACTGACTCTGTACAATGCTTCCAGCAAGATTTAAGATAAGGAGCTAATACATTATGTGTAGAGTGAATATTTTGTTAAGGTTTACAACTTACACAATTTTACTGCAGTCTTACAAATGTTGTGGTTTGGAGACAATCCAGCAAAGGTAGAAGGAACATACAAAGGAAGATGGCGGGTGGGTAACTCGGGAGATACCGAGGAGCAGTCATGGCTGGCTTCATCCAGTTTGGGGTTGTGCCGCAGCCGAAAGGCCGGTCCCGCTGCACGTGATGCCCCTTGCACCCGCTCTGGCAGCTGGGTGGCTGAGCTGGTCTCCCTCTTTGCCCCATGACTGCGAAAGTAAGGGAAGGGCTAGGAAGGCTTGACAGGGAGAGGAGAGGACTGTCCCTCTCAGTTGCATCAGCTGATGTTGCTGGGCTGCCAGGCAAAACTGCTGGGGCTTGATGGAAACGGTAACTAGAGCGTGAGTCCTGATTGCTGCCGATAACCTAGTTGTTAAGTGACTCTCTGTGCGTGTGCATGCACGTGTGTCTTCATGCTTTCCTTTCGTAACTCCATTTCCACTCTTGTAAGCAAATATTTATTTTCAAAGGTCTGGTTTGAAACACTCCACCTGGTGTTACAGGTGCTGGGGACATGGGAGGTTTTGGGGATGCCTTTGGGGATGATTTATTCATCACAGACTTAACTGTTCTTGGAATGACCCACTGTTTTCTCCCACACAGAAGCCATCCCAGGAGCAACGCACACCCTGAGGTCCCCCAAAATACAGCAGGAGTTGGCACCAGCAAGACTGATTCACCAGCAGACATCACTCCTGTTCTAGCTTACAAGGTAGGTAAAAAATGGAAATGGCAGCAGCACAGTCTCCTAGCAGAAGTGCAGAGCTTCTGCCTCATTGCAGTCAGATACACCCTGTCTGCCTAAAGCATGGCAGAGCTGGAGCGCTTGGCTGTGCTGTTCCACGGCCGCAGGCTCTTAGCAGTCACAGTGGCTCCCCAGCCATGAGGGGGCACTTCTGGAAAGCCCAGAGGATGGGGAGGGGATGGGAAGCGGGAGGCAAATAGGTTACAAAAAAACGTTTGCTGGCACGTTGGGAAAATTGTGTTGGGTCTGCTATCGGCCTTGAAAGGGATGGAAGCTGTGAGAAAAATGACCCTTAACCAGACCCCACAGCAAGCCAGGGCACAGTTGCTGCATCTGTCTCCCAGAGGGCAGTCGATAAACTTCTTAGCCATTAGTCATAGGCTGATAAAAGACAGATGTTCAGCCCTGGGAAGTGGTTTATAAAGAGGACAGTCAAGGTTTGCTCTGTCCAGTGCCATACTGAGCTGCAGGAAAGGGGGAAGCTTATAAGGAGCAGTGGAGAGCCACAGAGCAGTGCGGGGACTGGAGTGTGCCTTGTGTCACACAGCATTTCATCTGGTAAATGAGGTCGTGTTCAGTGATGAGCCTGAAGCAGAAAGGCTGGGAACCAGAGAAAGCGGGCAGCAGGTTGCATCTGGGTGACTGGCAGACATTCTCATAGGCAAGAAGGAAAGAAGCACAGCTGGGATGATGGGGAATATAACTTCTTTAGGGAACAGAGAACTGCACACCAGCAGATCTCAGTACCTAGTTGTGAAACCTTGGATAGAGCAAAGGCCAAAAAAGACTCCCAGAGGGAGCGAGAGAGGAACATATTCTCTGAACCCAAGACGGGTGGGAATCCGTTAGTCTCTGTGACAGAAAAACAAATCAGCCTGCCACAGGGGAGGAGAGTACTTTGTGAGTCTGTTACCCCTCAGATCACATAGGAGCAGGTGGCCTTTAGGGTTTGTAGCTGCTTCCTCATTGCTCAAGTTCTTCCTAGGTCACGGTTTCATGAAATCTTTCTCCTTCAGCTTCCTCTGTGTTCTCCACTGCAGGTGTCTCCAGCTCCGACACCAGCCCTGAGCTCAGCCTTTGGTGCCTCGGCAGGCAGTCTGTGTGCGGAGGACAGATTTACAATCCTGTTTGCTGCTTTTGGAGCAATGTTGCTGGAGAGGCAGATCCATTACAACGTGTGGCACTCAACGACTGACTTGGGAGCTGGGGTTTACAGTGCAGGCAATGTGTCAGTGGCTGGAGGAGTCTTCCTGCCTGTGGCAGCAGGAACCTAGGGACACCAGACAGTGCCTCTCAGCTGCTTCTTCCATTCTGCCTTCAATGGCAATGTGGGGACTGAGCTGCTGTGCCACTGTGTCCTCAAGCAGAACATCAGGACCCAGGTGCCAACATTTCCATGATGCCAGGTGCCACTGCCCCATCAAAGGCACTGCCACCACGATTGATGGTTGATGTGGAGGTCATGTTGCTGCCCCAGCCACCCCTGTGCTGGAGCTCACATATTTCTTTGACCCCCGCTACCTGCACACCTTTGTCCGCAGCACGCTGTAGGCTCTGGGACCTTCCAGGTGAGCAGCAAGGCCATGCACTAGCACTGTGTGTCTCACCTGGGTGCTCTGCGGGAGGAGAGGGCTCCCCAGGCCGTTTGCAGGCAGGGGGACATCGGCCTGGCCAGACTGGCAGCCCCAGGGGAATGGCGCTCCCCAGCTGTTCAGCAGGAGCGCAGCAGAGACCTTTATTTCACAGCCAGCCTGGCTTTGCCTCAGTTTGCAGGGCGTGAGGCTATTACTTGCTTCCTTGAGCTGCTCACCAGTCTTCAACATCTGCAGCAGCTGAAACTTCAGAAACGCTGGTGGCAGCACAAGGCCTAAAGCCTTGGCTGTCCTCTCAGATAACTCAAGAGGCCCAGGCAGCAGCCATCAAAGGAGCTGGTTTCATTCACAGACCCTGAAGTCACAAGAAGTCCAACTCCTTGAAGAAAAGGTACCATCTTTGAGAATTATAGTTTGTGTTGGTCTTGGGAAGACTAGCTTAGCTGCCAGCCTGCAGGCCTGGGACAGCCCACATGGGAGTTAAGAAACAGTGCTTTCTGTGGTTTTGAGCATCTTTACTGAAGCACTTTAATGCTGGAATTACATAAGCTGAAAAACCAAGTGACCTGGGGGTGGAGGAAGAAGGGAGGCGGAGAAGGGGGAAGATGGTGGTACTACAGTGAGGGAAATGCCTCCTTTTTCACACCAGAACAATGAGCCTCTTCTGGAGTTTCTGAGTTGCCTGGCCACTGCCTCCTTTCAGGGGCAATTCACAGCACAGGCACTGATTTGCTTGAGGACAGAGCTGGAAGGGCTGTCCTATTATACGTGACCTTTCTGACTTTTCCAGTGGGCGTGTAACCTCCATGTTCCCTGCAGATCACCTCACTCACCAGTCCTCTGAACTGAATCCCTCCAGTACGGGGACTAGTTGCTTGCAGGCCCCAGAAGAGTGGGAAGCATGCCTAAAGCAGAAGACAGTGACCCAAAGTAGGCAATGCTAAAAAAAACAGAGTAAGCAAGGTAAAATAAGAAAGCTGTTGCTTTACTATAAAACAGTTTTGAAAATATACGATTCCCACAGAATATAAGCACCACTGTGAAATGGGATTTGGGTGGAGAGTGAGTAGGTAGCAGTGTTTCGGCTCCGCAGGTGGCCACAATGTGTAGGGAGGATGCAGGGCCCTAAGTGCAACAAACACACACTGGGGCGTGGATGCAGCATTCCTCAGGAACTGTGTGGCACCTGTGTGGCCCTGAGGAGGATTTGAGAGAAAGGGCTAGCACGATCACAGCTGGGGACAGGGACTGTTCCAGTATCAGCCTCCTGCTGAAAGCAGGAACAATAGACTCAGGAAGTCAAAGGGGAAGAATACAGGACCTGGAAGATTTCCAGCTGATAGGACAGAAGGGAAACACGGGGAGGAAGGGATCACAGGATCTATAAATAGCCGGACCCAGTGAAAGCGCTGAGACTGAAGAGGAGAGATTATGGGCCTCTGCATCTACTGGAGAAGAGGTGCTGACCCACCACGCTGCTTCTGGAGAAAGGACATCTCAAGCTGCAGCTGTAATTACATCAAACTGCGGGACTGACAGCAAACCATGAACCTGTGCAAGGAGGGTTACTAGACAAGGGAAAGCAGGATGAGACGGCCACTAAAATGGATGTGTTCAAAGCAACTGAGAAGGTGATTGGGCCTAAAATCTGGTTTTGAAAAGTTCACTGCAGCCATGCTATTGAGTCAAGATATCCCTAGAAAAAAAACAGCCAGTCTTTTAGAGTTACCCCGTTCCCTACCCTCACCCCCACTTTCCTTTCAGCAAGAATTTATTCATCTTGTCCAGAAACATCCTCTCATATTCATGTTTGTTCTTCTTAGGTAGGTTGATAAACAGATTCACTCCCTTGTAGTCCCTGAGCTTTCCAGCTCCTTGTAGCCTAGAAGTGGGTGGCAGCGCAACACTTGGTTGCATTTTTTTTATTATTATTATTTTTAAATGGGTATTTTCCAACCTTATTTCCATAGGTGAAGCTGGGGCTCGTGGCCCTGGCCTTGTCTCAGGTTCAGCTCCACGACCAGCACAGAGTGTCCCTGCAGCCAGCCTCTGTGCAGTTACCTAGGAGCAACTACTCAACGGTCTGAGGGGTGTTCAGGCCCATTTTACCTCCACCAGCTTTCCTCACAAGCAGAGGGGAATTTTGCAGACTGTTGCCCATGAGCAAAACCCTAGCAGATCTAGAAATGAGACTGAAGCAGCCCCAGTTGTGCAGTTTGTGCACAGCCTGAACTTCAGTCAAGGAGAACATGCCTGAAATAGCAGAGCTGAGCACCCCACAGCTGCAGCCGTGGGCTAGGTCTGCAAGCAGGGCAGGAGCAAAGGGCATCCAGGAGAATCCAGGGCATCCACAATGGTTTTTAACAGCTCTGGGGGGTCCCGGTGCAGGATTGACATCTACTCACACCTGCTTCAGTGCTTTGTGCCAAGCAAACCAGCCACAATGACAGAGGGAATGGGGAAGTGGAAATGGAAAGTAAACTGAAGCACCAACGGCCCCAGGCTCCACACAGGGCTGTGGGAATGCCACCAAGAGTTAGATGCTAACCACAACTCTCAGCTGCCACCACAGAGCACAGCTGGCTTGGGGCTCTACAGGGTCCAAGACCCAAATTCTGCCTACAGGGCAGAAATGTTATTAATGGGTTGAGCAAGCTCAGCTTCTGCTTTGGGGAAATGGGTGTGATCTGCCATAGGGAATCCTTAACTTCCTCTTCCTAGAAAAATTCATCATCATCATAAAAGCCAAGCTTTGCATGATGCTTTAGAAATACTTTCCCAGGAAGATGTCAGAACTAAATTAATTATCTGCCAACCACAGCTGTACAAGCTTTTCACAAGGAATGGCTTTATTAAAAACAACAACTAGATAATGTTTTCATCGTGTTGTCCATCAGCCACAGAGGCACATCTGTATGTTTTTCCAGAAGCTCTGTGGGAAGCATAGGCTTTGCTGACCTGAAGTTGAGGCACAGCTATTAGGTCATACATGCAACTAACTCTCTGTTCACGCAGAACCTTTGGCATGGTATGGATAACAAGTTTCAACTAGAGCCTCTGCAGTTAAAAAGAAACCTCAGTTTTCCATAGAAGTAAGTCTCCAGGCAAATATTACATTAGTTTAAGACCATTAGATGTTCCCCACCCCTCCAGGAGGTTCTTTATTACACAGGCTCTCTTTTTACTACTCCATTTGGTTTTGGGTATCCATACCAAAATTTATGAGGTACACTCCAGCTGAGCAATTCTTTATTCTCGTTGCATTTTCCCCTGTCTATTACTTCAGCTTTTGGCAGGAATTTCTGATGTGCAAACATTCTTTAGAGGACATGTTCACATAAACTGCGGCGTGTCACTATTTGTGGAAACCTTCAAGCAGCCCCCTATGATCAGGTCACGGTCTTTTCCTAGGACAAACAAGTCTGTTCAGACTTTGTCCCATGGAATTTCAGGTTGTTTGTACTGTAACCAGGGGTCCTGTCCGCTGGCCATTTCTGTCCTCACAGCAGGTTCTGGCCACACCTACCTCTACCCCTAATTATAACCTGATCAGAACTCAGGGGGAGAATAGAAGTCAAGCTTCTTGTCCTTCCTAATTCCCTCTTAGATGTTTGTTTTGACCCTACTTGAAAGGCTAGTATTAGTCCTTGAAAGTAGCCAAGCTAACAAGGTAAATTTCTGTATTTAACACAAAGCAGGTTTTTAATCCTTCACTCTTTTTGTCTCTCATCTCAGGCCTGGCAGGCATGCTTTCATAACATTCATGTATATTAGAACAAAGCAGACAGCAAAAAATTATTCAGCTGAGGGAGGGGGGATGTCAGCAACTGGCCCACATGCTATTATTGTATAACACACCTGATATTTTACCTGGACATGGTACTGAAAGAGGAGACTGCAAATCCGAATGCTTATACAATGACATCTCTTGAGTTGTGGATCTTTGTCCATGACACTATATTTCAGCCCATCCAAGGTGCTGTAGAAAGTTAATTTTTGCTCTTGCTGACAGTCAGGAAACAAGCTTTGTGACACTTTTCAATTTCCCCTAAGTTAATGGTGTTTGAATCTGTCCATCCCCACCTTCTTGAGTCCACACTTGTTAAACATCCTTTTTGGTTCACTATGTGCTAACGTTCTGCAGTCATTTATTCCTAAGTGCTCACCTGACTTCAAACTTCCTTCTTTGTATAATCCCTTTCCCAAACAGCTTTGCAGCAGCTAGCACCAGTATGAGTGAGTGAGTGAGTGGCAGAGGCTTTTTTTTTTTTGAGTCTGAGTGAACCAAGTTCCTCCAGTGCTAACCCAGAACAAGTTCACTGCAGAAAGCTCCTACAAGCTCACAATGTGTCTCAGCAACAGCTTCAAACAGATGCAATAAGTAGCTAGTTTTATACCATAAATGTTCACTTTTCTTTCTGCTTTCCCTCAAGCTTCTGGGCTTTTTCTGTATTGGACCATGTCTATCAGTCATATACCTTTGACAAGTGCTCACGTTTGAATACACAAAGCACTAAGATCTGGACCCTACTTTGTTTCAACGGCCTCAGAGGCTTTGAAGGGCAGAAAGGCAGGACAGAGGTTTGAAAGGTCTTCTCTGCTGAATGGCACTTAACTGGGCATATGTACACCTGAAACGGATTCAGGACCAGAAGAAAGCTAGCCCCACTATTCTACCAGACAGTGCTGTTCAGACCTTTAACATGAACAGCTACACCATGCAAGATAGAAGCCTTTCTTCTGTCCTTAAGTTGTGTTATCATGTATTCCTGGAGTTATCCCAATAAATCGGAGGGCAGTGGGAGGGGAAATCCAGGCTTTTGAAGTTGTATTGCTTTATCAGCTGCCTTACCACAGGAGTCAACACGCCTGCAGGTAAAGGACACTGGAGATTTGTGAAATATTTGGGAGAATAAACAGATTTCTGCCTCAGCTCAGCTAAGCAAAAAAAGAGGAAGCAATACTACAAGTTCCCTATAGCCCTGCACATCCAGAGTTCCTTAAACAGGAAGCCTGGGGGCAGGGCAGACCCCACCACACTATGGATGCATGTGTGTTGAAGCCCAGGAAGTCTTTGTCTGTTGTGAGGAGTTGGACATGTCATGCACCTCCCCTCACCAAGTGCAAGTCAGGAGGATCTGTTCCCTTCTGCACTTTTACATTCCTATAGTGCTCACAGTCAGAGAAGTCTTACTCATCCTTGTTTATTTATTAGAAAATCCCTACAGGTCTAGGCATTTAAAATGAAGCATTAGTTACATGGAATACATGCCCTCAGAGTCCAGAAGGTGTTGGATATACTGCAAAGGCGGATTGGAGCCAGCAGTGACCCAGTGACCTCTGCAAGAGATGCTGGCATGGCTGTGAGACACTAACAGGGCAGTAGCAATCACGATCCAACCTTCTCAACATAGTTAGCAGGATAGAGTCCAACCTGGCCAGTGAGAAGTCGGCCCTTGCACCAGCCCTGCTCATCTTCCTCACTAATTTTCATTAGTTCTTCACCTACAAGCAAAAACAGTCATTAGGAAGCAGCCTTGGGAAAGGTAGCATAGCATTTGTTTTTTTCTGAATTTTAACAAAAAAGACCAATTGGTCTGAATCCCCACACTTTTTCCCCCTTATCACACTCAGTATCATACTGCAGTTTAATCCAATCCAGAGTTATTGACCTCCTCAGTATCTGTGGTCAGTACCATCCCCTACAGCAAGGTACTTCTGCTCTTTAACATCATAAAGTTTCATTCCCAATATTTCTACCCAAATTTCTCCTCAGAGGAAAGTGCTTATAAGCCAAAGGGCTCAGAATGCTCAGGGAGCCTTTTCTAAAAAAATAAAAAAAAGGAAAAGGAAGACAACCCTCCTCTGTAGCAGGTAGGAAGGAAATGTAAAAAGCAGCTAAGCTTTGTCTGGAGAGACCCAGAACAACTATTCCATGATGAACTGTCTGGCTTGGCCAGAAAGGCATGGAATCAACTCCTTTCTCAGACTATGACCAGGAAAGGCTTTTAACCTCCCCATATCTACTACAGGAAAGGGCAGAAAGGTCCCCTTCTGTCAGTAGGGAGTCATACATCTGCCAGAGGGGGAGGTCTACTGCATCAGTAAGCACATCCCACACTGGCAGATGCTGGGAAAGAAAGTCATCTGCTGTTAAGCTTGAGCCCTACTGGTCCTTGCTTGTCAGAGCAGATTCAAAACAGGGATGACTGAATATAACCAGTCATGCCTCTATTTAACCATTAGATCTGCTGGGTAGGAAGTAGCAGCAAAGAGTCAAGATCCAGAGCACTCATTTTAAAGCAACAAGTTAGCATTAAGAAGTTTACTAGAATGGTTACACCACAGCATAGATACTGGCCTCAGGCACAAGTCCTTGCTACTGAAAGACAGCACCTTTTGAAGAGGGGCGTATTTCTATAGCAGACACCACATAAAAAAAGCAAGATTAGAGACACTCAAGATCCAGATGTCCTCTCGGATTTGGAGAAGATGGCACATTCAAACTAATTTTATAAGTTTAAGTGAAGGAAGAAAAAAGGGGAGGGGTTTATTTGCTTGGACATTCTCCCTCACTCAGTCCTCTCTGCTAGGAGCCAGGATATCCATTCTCAAGATAGCCACAGTTTCTGCCAGCTGAACTCTGCCTTCAGTAGTGCACAGCAGTCAAGTGGGCTTTCTCCCCAGAGTATCTACCTTCTGGTTACTTCAAAGGACAATATAGGTGGTCACCTTTCTTGTACTTCAGGAAAGAGTCATTTATATCAATGACAAGGGAAAAAACATTTATTCTTTATTAAATGCCTTAAGAGACAGCAGGCAGGATCCATTTCACCACTTGGGTTTGCTGCTTTCCCTACCCTGTAACCAAGATCCAAGCAGACTGTATGTGGTCTCGCTGTCTTTTGATCTACAACGGGTTGGACTGCCTGGTGTATCATCTGCCTCAGCAGTTGGCAGTGGGTCAAGGCCAGGGAAAGAAGAACAGTTGCCAGTTTTCAAGTGGACATCCAGTTCTTAAAGAGCGTTTCAATCATTCACTTGGCTCAAGTGAAGACAGCAAGAAGTTAGTAAGAGGTTAGTGCTTCTGTACCTGCTTTAAAGCTCAGCTCATCAGCCTCCTGTCCTGTGTAATCATACAGTGCTCGTACCCGTACACCTGGTACCTTTATGTCCTCCTCATGCCCATTGGCATCCAGGCACTTCTTTGGAGTGTCCTCATCTGACCACTCCGAAATGTCTTCCTTTCCCCCACTGTACATGTGGAAGCAGAGAGGAGACAAGATGGTAGTTAGCAGTCATCTCACCCACTTCCTCCTGAATCACGCACCACTCTGACCCCTCAGAGACTCCTATACCATAGAACAACGTGCAGGAGACCCAACAGTCAAGTCAGGGTGAACGGGATAGCAAGACACCGGGAGATACTAGATTTGGTTGAAAGCATCCCAGCATTAGAGCCAGGAGGGCTAGGAGCTTAACTCATTCTCACAGTGTTTCCACACATGCATACTTTTCGTGACCTCATCCTACTCTAGCAGACCATCTCACTCAGGGAAGGTCAGTCAGTCCTAAAATGGAGAGCCCAGCTGTGTCCAGAGTTATTCCAGCCAAGAACAGGACAGACAGGGAAAAAAACAGGTCTCGCATCCCAAACAGATGTGGCTGGAATGCCATTTTCTAAGTGAGAAGCAAGAGCAGACGGGAGGAACATCAGAGGACAGGCACCTGGAACCCAGAAACCCCCGAAGAGGCTACATTCCATACTAACTTCACAGATGTGGGTGCCCTCAGGCTGTCATAGAAGCTGTTCTGCTCCTCTTGATAGGAAGACCTGTGGATTGGCAAATAGGGCCCCTGAATCCAATAGACTGAAATATAGTCATGGCCTCAAGACACCCCTATATTCCCCTTCTTTTCCACCCAGTTCATTTATGCCAGGGTTCACCATTTAAGGCAGGGTGGTGACAGCACTGCAGGACATGAGTCTCTTCAGCCTCTCCCTATTCTCCTGCTTGCTTCCTGGCGAGGGAAGCAGCTATACCCAGACTTGTCAGGCAGTACTCAGCACCATGCCAAGGGAAAAAAACTAATACCTTCATTCAGGAAACAGTACAGTTAACTCCAAAGGCTGCCAGTTCCCAACTCTTCACCTTGTCTGGGTGAAAGGGAAATTGTGGGAACACCTGCCACAATCTTGCACAGCACTAGTCTGAACGAGGCCAGATTTCATCACTAGAAGGACCTTTACAAGGACAGCCCCTAGTGAGATGGTATATGAGACCAAAAAGAGCTCCCCTAACACCCTTATTCTACCTTGTCTTGGGCAAGGCCATGGGGCTACAAATAGAAGAGACAACAAGTTAAGATGGATCAGTCCTGTCAATCCAACTCATTAATTACCCTGGGCAGGACTGTACTTTTCCTAACAGGATGTATCCCAGGTTTCAGTCCTTACCCTCGCCTTGTCTGCAGAGGGGTCTGTGAAAGAACACCATCCCGTGCAGGCAAAATGCTGGTCAGCGTGACATCGTCGGCCATCTTACCGCTCTTCTCCTTCTTGGTGATCGGCCGCTGTGTTTCCAGGGACCATTCCTGTTCAGGGAGAAGTAATAATACCATCAAACCATTAAGATATGAGAGTTCTGTGCACCTTTTCTAATGGACAATACGGAAGGAAGAGTAATAACACAAGTCATGCTTCAGTTGTGGCTGATCAGTCAATCAGCCAAGTGGCCTTGCAGACAGAGCAGGCTCACTCCTCTTGAATCCCGAGGTGCAACAAGAGGGCCTGTGGGAAGAGTTACAATAGGAGCTTATCCCAGGTCCCTAAGCACCAATTCAGCTTCCCTGCTGTTGCAACCGGATGGCTGAGTAGTTGCAGTTCAGCAAGGTTGCACACATTCCTTTAAGGAACTAAAGGGACTGCAACCCCACAAAAGTCTCTGAAGATCCTAATATCACAAGTCTGATGAGCAAAGAGCCTCACTTCAAGACTAGAGACACCAGCATGGTTTAGCCTAAGATGACCAAATGCCAGCTCTCAGACACTCCTGGAAAGGGAAGGAAAGAGCTATGTCTGATACATGTCTTTCCAACACAAGACTAGCAATCCACCAATTTCAGAAAAGCAGATAGTGAGAAATAATAACACTCCAGAATGCTTTGTCACCTCAAACTGAGGCCAATTCATTGCCATGCCTGGCCCATGAGTGTTGCGCCACCACTTCAGGTCTTCCTGGTTGTCTGCAGCCATGATGACTTGGTAGAGATCTCGATACAATGCTTGAAAGCTATGACCAAGAACAAACAGAACCATCAGTAACCAGTCCCTCAGTGGTTCTCCAAGACCCAAGTAGGAAAGAAGAGCATAACCTCATGCACAATTACACAGCATATCAAATCCCACAGAACTAAGGGTGCAACACCTATTCAGCTCAAGGGGAATATGGCCACCTTTGCAGAGGAGGCAGTGCGGCAAGCAGGGCAAGCTGTTTGGTGTGGGAGTAGCTAACATCTGCCAGTTCCCAGCATAGCTCAAATGAGTATCGAAAGAGCCTGGCACATTCTTGCACATAAATAAGGAAGTGGCTCAGATTTGTCACCTCCACCTCAACGCATAGAAGCCCAGAAAAGTCTACGTCCCTGTGTAACCCCTATTTAAGGGCAACTCATGGGCTCATGATCATCTTTCTCTTAAGATGTCTCTGCTCAGGGCAAAACAGGTCTATTTGCTACACGTACAGCAATGTGGTTCCATTGCCTTCCACAGACTGGGATTACAAGTAACACGGAGGCACTTCACAGAACAGAAACACACCCATGGGTCAGTACTGGAAGACAAAGGGTTCAGAGACAGAAAGAATCCTCTGTGGGGAGCCTGCACTGGTCAAAGAAGAGACCAAATGCCAGTTCTCAGTCAGAAGGGGAAGGAGTGAGACCTGCCTGATGCAGCTCCCTTTCACCAACACCAGAATTGGCACCCCTTTTCAGTGCCCACGACACCCCAGGGTAGAGGACCTCCCTTCTGTGTCAGGGCTGGTACCTTTCACTGGTGGAGAGGTTGAGATGCTGGTGCAGATTCAGGAACATCTCCTTAAAGAAGCACAATCGCTTGCGCTCTGCTTCTTGACAGCCCTCAAACACTTGCTCCATGTCCTCCATGTAGCGGGGATTGTAGCGGTTCAGCTCTTCTAGCATCTTCTCGTATTGATCCTTGCACTGTATCAATGCAGGAGGAGAGCAGTGGTGTTGTGTTGCCTTGATGTCAAACCACTGACACTCCCCCTGCTCAGGACTAAAGTTCTTTCCCCCTGCACTGCTGAACACACAGCACAGAAAATAGAAGAAATCACAGCTGCTATCCAAATCTATTGCTCTCCTAGTATCTTAGAAATTCTTCCTTCCTTACCACCCTCCTCCACAGAGGTCCTTCCACACTTACTCCCATCAGCAAGTAAACCACCCACATTTGGTAACCAAGTCTTCAGCTCTGCAGCTCCCTCCCCCTGCAACAAGTCCCCTACTTTTTTTTTAAGTATATTTATAAATGAAATTCTACTCAACACCAAAGATAGACCCCTCACTCAGCCTTAGTTCCTAAAATCTCAGTCTAACTCACTAAAACTTCAAAACAATGCAGTCTCACACCTCCTTACAGCCTTCAGCAGGAGCAATTTCACTGAGTGACAATGCAACCAGTGCTTTCTCCTTGGAAGTCGCATCCTTGTGATGCACGTCCATTTCATGCTCACCTTCTCAGCCTCCTGAGTGCACTTCTCTACACGCTCCTGCAACTTGCGCAGCTGCTCCTGTGAGACCGAGGAGTCTGCCTTGGCATGATTCTCCCTTGTATGGGCCGTTTTCTCCTCCTTCCGGGCTGCATGGTAGTTTTTCTTAGAGGTCTCTACCTGTAGGAGAAGCGATGCAGACAAGGTCATGATTCTGACCAGAGATCCTCTATTCTTCAGAGAGCACATTAACACTTTGTTACAGGCAGCAGCAATTGTCTCAGGACAAACAGAAATGCCAATTTGGTGTTTAGCCAACCATGGGAACAGGTATCTCCAGATGATCTCATAGTGCTAACCTGCCATGCAGGAACACCAAGCCTGTTACTAAACTCTTCTTACACAGGAAGGAAGCTACAAGACCACCGAGACCAAGACACCAGCTAGACATCCCTCCCTCTGTGGTATTCCCTGCTACCTACTTTGCCTAGTGGCACCCACCTTCCAGCAGCCACCTAGACCACCCTCATCCCTCCTTCCCCATTCACACTTCGCTTACGTCTTTCATCTTTTTCACCCAGGGCTTCTGGGCCTTGCGGAACCCATCCTCTGCCTCCTTTGTCTCCTTGAAGCCCCCAATCATCTGCTTGTGGTAGGCCTCCTTCTGCCAGGCCTTGATCTTATCCGAATCTTCACCAGCCAGGTGGTTCCGGACATCTAAGTGGATTTCACTAAGTCTGTCTGCAGCCGTCAGGAAAGCATGCCAGGCCTTCTCCAGAGTACCATACTGTGGACCTGCAGGAACAAGCACCAGAGGGGCTCTTATACCTCCTGCCCACAGGAAAACACACACATTTTCCTCCTCCTACATGCATCTATCACTTCGGAGTCACTTCCATAACTCTGCTCCATCAAGTAAGTCAGCACTGACTGGTCTCCACTCAGTCCCAAAAGGCAGCACCCAGACTGGCTGTCACGACTGGCCAAGGCAGGCATTTCAAGTGGGAGATCTGCAGCTCGATTTAAGGTTTGGACTGGCCAAAGACTTGCAACACTAAAAATATTTTTTTGTAACCAAACACCTGACAATGCAGAGGAAGAGGAAGACTTCTAGAAAAGTAAATCAAAGAACTGCCTACAAAAATACACATGCAAAAAAAAAAAATGCCCAAGAAATTCGCACCCCCTTTTCTGCTGAAGAGGGTCCTGTCCCCCCCAAGGAAACAGCCTCACCTCAGTACGATAGAGCACTCTAGGAATACAGTGCGATTACTGCATCCTGCTTGTAGCCCAGCCTGCCAACTTTACCTTTCTCCACATTGGTCCTCCACTTACGGGACCACTCTGTTAGCTGCTGGGCGTAGTTCTTCTCTATCTTGGCTCGCTCCTGGAAGCAGGAGATCAAGTCATTGCAGAGCCGGTAGCCATCATCCACACGCTTCACTGTCCGCCTGTAGTTTCCAGCCTGAAATTTCACACATTGTCATTTATACTGCACCTTCACATTCCTTCAGAACAGACAGCAGGAGGTCAAGCACTGCACTGGGAGGGAGCGCACACCCTCCTGGAACCTGCAGCTGGGTTCAGACCCGCCTCTGGTGGTCTGTCAGGCAGAGCAATGGAGGGAGGACACCAAGATGCTCTTTGCCTCTCACAGCTCTGATCAGTGTCAGCTGAACAAGGAAGTCTCATTCCACAGCATCAGCAGAGGAAAGGGTTACCTCCTCCTTGCAGTAACAGACGTGTTACTGAACCACCCCACAGCTCCTCCCTTCCACTCCCCAAGAGCAACATGTCACCTGTGAACCTGAAACTCAACCCCTTAATTCCATGGGTGGGAGGTAAGACATTCCTCCCTACCTCCCTCACACCCCAATTATCCTTCCTTACCTCCCAGAAACTGCCCCCAGGAGCCTCCCCACCAGCATCATCTTCTGATGACATCACCCCCGTTTTCTTGCAGCAAGGAATTTTTGCAGATTTCAGTTAAGCTGAGAACAGAGAAAAGTGATTTCTAACACAGCACTGGTCAAACCTTCTTGTAGGAGACAATCTCAAACTTCAGCTGAACAGATCCTAGAGACGGCAGTGAATCCAACACTTCTGAGCAGCACCAGCCACCCCTGCAGAGATTCTTTTTTTAACCAAGGCCCTCAGGAAGGCAGCAAAAGCTACAGAAGCTGAAGTAGCTACAGCTATTTGAAACCGGTCTTGGATCACTTCAAGTCCTCCATCAGCAGAGATGACTCCAGTTTCCCAGTGAGTCAGGATTACAACAACTGACTGGAGAAAACAAGGCTGAGCAGTCAGGCATGCTGTGAATGGGGAGGAGCCCAATAAGCTGCCCACCACCTGAGCTGGGCTTGAGCAGAACTACGGGAACACGCAGAGGCATACGCAGCCACATGGCACTGCAGCATGCATGCTGGTTACCCTGCCACACGGCTTCCCTAAAAACAACCCTGTAGTGCCACTGTTTCCATTACACTCAAGTCTGTCACCTCCCTAGGCTCAAAATCTAGGCTAGAAGGTGAAAGGTGCTCCTCATCCTCTGTCTCAGAACTTTTGTCCATTCCCCATACAAGCCTGGGCTGCTGCTTTGCTCCTGATGTGGTATGACTCTGAAATCCCTGGGGAGAAGTTCAAGGATGCTTTTGTGCAGGAATGAGGAGCAATGGAAAGAGGCCCAAGCCAGTTGCTCACACACAAACCCTCTGGGCAAGCCTGGGTTAATGCAGCATAGATGTCCTTTGCTGCCACTTCTCCTCTTGCACATTCCTAGTTATAAAAAGCTTCCCTCACACCCCAGAGAGGTATCTGCTCGTTCTGCCAGCCCACAGAGCACACAGCAGAAACAAAGATCAGGTCAGGAGTGCCTGTCTCCCACCTCCTGCAAATCCTTCTCAGTGTGTCTGCTGTAGTGCGAGCCACCTCATGAGCACCCCAACACAGACTGCAGGAATTTCCTCCATTTCTTCCAGAAACAATTGGGCTCTGTTTGCCCAGTCTCACATGCCATTGACTGTCAGAAGTACATTAATGCTGTTCCTCTGGGTTTCCCCAGAAGGCTGAAAGTGCTGAACTCCAGTCACACAATCAAGCTGTTAAATGAGATGTGATGCTCAGATGCACGAGCTCTGAAACTTGAAGAACATCTCCACTCACGCCAGCAGCTGTCCCCATCCTCTCTCCCCACCATCCCTAGGCAGGCTGCAAAGCCATCTTGTGTGCTTCCAGGGCACACAACTCAGCATTGCCCCCAGTAACCACGTACCTGAGAGGGAGATGACAGGGGAGCAGCAGGGAGCTGGCAAGTATGTCCTGAGCTCTCCAAACTCCTTACAACAGACTGGAGGAGAGAGAGAGACAGGCAGTTAGACAGTGCTGCTTCTTCGCAGGGATGCTGCCTCTTCTGACACATCCCAACCGCAGAGCAGCGATAGGGGTGTCCCCCGTCTGCCAGCTACTAGGAGGGGCACCCTCTGATATAGCAGCTGCAGCCACTGTGTCTCCGACGATGCCACGTTCCAGCACGTAGGAGAGATGCCAAATCCTTGTGTCACAAGACCTAGCCCCAGAGAAAGTTAAAATAGAAACTATTTGGGGCGGCGTGACAGCACTGTGCAGGAAAGGTAGCAGCATCACAACAGCTGAGCAAAGGGAGCAGCCCAAAGCCAGCAAGGCCTAAAATAAGCACACCCCAGGCACTGGGTGGTGGGGCCTGACCCCCCTCACTGTACAGTGTCTGGTAGGAAAGCCCACTGCCTCCAAGCACTGCTGCCGCACATTTAGACATGGCAGGCTTCAAGAACAGAGGGGAAGGACAGACATGCCCTTCTTCCCATCCCCTTTCCCTAAGGATGAAAAGGAGACAAAGGACTCAGTAACTACATTTAAAACCGAGCACGCTTCTCCTCATGAAGACATAGCTCAATTAGATATCACCCATTAAGATTGTATCACTTTTTCCACCCTTCCCTCCCACTCTGCCCCCATCCCTACTTCTTTATCGGGAAGCAATGAATCACAAACATGCCTTCCCTCTGGGGTTTCCGATTCAGATTGACTACAGCATGCTAGAATTCAGGGGTAAATGTGGAAAGCTTGTGTGTCACAGCATGCTTGTTTGCCTGGTCAGTCAGTAAAGAAAGGAGGAACCCAAATCCATTACTTGTACAGTTTCCACATTAAAATAAGGAGGCACGGCTCAAATTTCTTGGGAGTTACAAACCCAAGTAACTGGATTTTCTATCACTAAGACTAGCAGGCTCTGAAACATAATAGTAGCTGCGCTGGATCAGACTAAGGGTCCTTGTCACCGCATATGCTTCGTAGCCAGTGGCCAAAAGCAGCTGTTTTTTCCTTGCTTGGAGAACAGAGCAAGCATACATGATGCTTCCCTATGTACTTTCCAAGCCTCTAACCATTTGTTGACAGGAACTTCCTGAGCTGAACGTGGCACCTATGAGTTCAGAAACACCCCATGAATCGCTCTTCCATTAACTTCTCCAATCTGCATTTGAACACACGTGAATTTTCAGCATCAATGATATCACATAGCTAAGTATCCCACAGCTTAAAGCTCTACTGAAACCACCACCCCAGTAGCTGGGTGATCAAATAAAATAGTTTAACGTTTCTACAGGTTAATCTCTATGACCCAAGTAGCACCCAGCAGAATAGGTTATTTCAATAGCAGTTGTATAGACTTCATAAGAGTCCAAGAAAAAGGGTCCTGGTAGAAGCAAAAAGGTCAAAGAACAAGGAGGACCCTTTTCTGCCAGGCTTTTTCTGGACTTTACATACTCCATGAGCCCATGTCAGTCAGCAGATCAAATTGGATCTGCGTGCAGACATAGGGATGGTACTTAGTAGTGCACATGGGGGCTGAAGAACAGCTGCTGCTGTCACCCTCAGCCCAAGAAGAGCAAATAGATTGCCACTCCACCCCCTCATGCCTGGTTATTCCCCAAACATCATATGTTTTGGGAGCTGCCAAGAGCTTGAGACCAGGGAAAACACGAGTTTGCCAGGAAAAGCAAGCAGACGAGTGTTACACGTGCCAAAGGCTGTTCTACAGCAAGGTGGGGAGATGACAGTGCTACCCTGTGGACAGCCTGATGGAGCAGGAGCCACCATGTCACTCAGGAAGGTTGGCAGAGCCCATACAGGATGACCTGCAGTCGCATGGATCAACACCAAGACTTTCTGATGCCACTGCCACCTCTGCTAAGAGGGTGCCAACATCAAATTTGCAGAGCAGAGGAATGTTTCTTCCCCCTCCTGCTTCCCTCGTCCATTTCTTACAGTTAAGTGAATGAGACCTCACTGCAGCTCCTGCATGAGGAACTCTCCCAGAAAGCAGAGAGCGCACCTACATCTCTAGTCACTTCCCTTCTGCAGAACTACAGATGAAGGCATCGCAGACACCACAACCAGCGATGGCAAGTAGACAAAAACCATACAAATGAGATTTATGCAGAGATACAAGTCTTGCTGCTAATAGTGTTTTTAAAAAAAGGTATTCCCCTCCATCCCCCAAATATCTGCTCTAATTTTGACCAACACAGCAAGTTATCCAAAAACAGCTCTTGGTCTTCAATTGCAGAAGGGCAGAGTGGCTCATGACTGATTCTCCGGTGAAGAGCTCCACTATAAGGAAAGTCAGAGCACTTGTCACAGCAGAGCTGTTTCCACCTTTAACCACGTCGATCTCACCCCTGCTCCGGTCAGTCACATCTCAGACCACAACTCCCCACCCTCAGACCAAGAGGTCTAAGCTAAAACCTTCGCTTTCAAGTGTGTGCATCTGGCACCACACTACTAAGCAGGCCTTTTTGTTTCGTGTTTACACAACACTAGTGCAACAGGGTTCTGATCCACAATTAAAGCTTCTAGGCCGGATAGTAATAATCACTCTTGACTTCAGAAACTTTTCCCTAAGGCACATAAGCCACAAAAATCCTCTTCCCTCTACACCACGCTCTAGTGCTTCCAGACTCCAAATGCCCAAGGCATCACTTCTGTGCATTGCTTGACCGCCTCCTGAGACTCCTTGTGAGCAATTGTTTTCCTAGGTTTGCCAAGAACCAGCCTCTGAGCTCTACAGACGCTCCAAGGGCTGGTGCATACAGACCTGCAGGAACTCTTCCACAGAAATAGAGCTTGTACACCGTGCCAGGCAAGGCCTGCTGCCCAACAAAGAGTCCCCTTTCCACCTTTCCTGAGTACAACAGCAAGCACTGGATCCAGGCAGATGAAGGAAAACATTCAGTTATATTTATCAAGTAACTGGGCTTTGGTGACAGACATTTTTGTTATGGACCAGTTCCTATAGGGGTGTTCCAGACAAGCTAAGCAAGAGTCTTAATCAGAAGCGGGCTACTAACTCATTTCCACCTCAGGACAACGGTAACACCTCAAAGCTGCAGCGTGACATTTCTGTAACCAATCTGTTTGATTCCCAAAGAGTCACTCTTCCTGTACAGCAGGCAGTGGGAGAGGTTTTGTTTTCACTCCAGGGCGCTTCTGGTGTAGATTGCAGATAAACATTTCAATCTGAACAACCCAAAGACACACAAGGACAACAGTCCATCCTCCCCTTCCAGAGCGGCTGCCATGAAAATACCGTTTTTTGGTAACTTGTTGTCAGAAAGGAGCTAGAGCTGAAGCCAGGAAGGCCCACAGAACTCCGGCAGCATAACAAGTGGGACTGTTACTGGTACAGCAGTGCTAGGAAGGTCCCTGATGGGAAGAGTGAAACAAAGCATGGGACAGGGTTTCCTTTCCAGCCTCATCTCTCCATGTGGGCATCCAATAGCTCTGAACTGTAACAATGCCCAGTAAGGTGCTCTCCACTGCCATTACGTAGGGGCACTGATAGTTACAGGTGGACACAGCTGCCAGAGAGAGGCCAGTTCTCTACAGCTAGAGGAGTACCAAGTGACATCAAGATCCTCCAAGAAGCCTGTATACCTGAAATGACTTCTACCCAGAAAAACATCCCCCTGAGATGCTTACCCTACTCCTGTGGTCACACCCTTGCTAGAGTCACCTGCCTGGGAAAGGGCCTACAAACCGGTGTTTCTCAGCCACTCCCTGAAGCCTGCCAGGGCTGCCTAGTGCACTTTAGAGAAAGATCTCTCCAGCCAGGGAGAGGTCAGAGACATCAGGCAGAGCAGTAACTGCACACAAAGGTCACTTCAGCTATGTGCAAGCCTCTAACAGAAGCTCGTCTCCAAAACAATGATTCTCCAGAGACTGCGTGGCTGTCCACCAGCAAAATTCTCAATGGTTATACCAAAGTACAAAAGTACAGTCAAGATCCTCCTCTGCTTAAGGTGCTGACCTCCTGAGTCTACGTGCTGCTTCAGTGCTCTCTCTAGCTTCAGACCACAGCTTCTTTATATTGGTCTCCTCCAGATTCAGACCAAGCTAATATCCTGCAGACATCTCACTATACCATAACCCCAAGTGGTTTTCTATTTATTTATTTTTTTTTTTTTAAGTGTTCAGACAAAATACTTTCCATATTTTTTAGCTATTCCCTGTCCAGTTCTCAGAGGCCAAGGCTACAGGATAGGCTTCTGCCAACACATCACTGCTGATCTAAAGGTTAAGATTCCTGACCAACATAGCTGTACCAAGCAGAAATTGTTTCACCAAGAAAAATTTTGTTTTCCTTTCCAATAGGATGTAGGAGATCTCCAGTATTAAAGGAGATTGGAGCAGCAGGCTGAGCCAGTGTGCCCACTTCCAGCTAGGCTTTGAGTAAAGAAGTTTTGTTTCGATCTGTATGTGAACAGCAGTGATCCAAAACAGAACGCGCCATCCTCAGCCAGCCCAGAGTAAAGAAAAGAAATAACGGGGTGGTACTGGTGTTTGCTTTTTCCCCAACCTCAGGAAACTGCTGTTAGTTTCTATCAATGGAATATTCTCCTTCTGTGATTGAGTCACCTTGTAACCCCCAGAGCAGGGATCAAGTTTACTTGAATGCATTAAGGAGTCTTAAGGGAGCAGGCTGCAACCCAACAACCTTCAGAAGAGCCCCAGGCCACTTAGCACCATTCTAGCACTGAGCCTCTGGCAGTTCCTTGACTGCTCTGCAGTGTAGTGAAGCACTGTCTCCAACCAGGCTTCTCTGCCCCTTCCATTTGAAGGGTGCACTTTTTTAACCCAGCTGCAGTTCTGCATACCTCTATATACGAGGAAGCTCTTGGCTTCATTTTACCAATACGCAGAGTTTCACTTAACTGTCTTTTAAAGGAAGGGGGGAATGGGAGATGGATTTGGCAAATATTTTTGTCATGTAGACAAAGTACGTGGCAGTCATATGCACAATGAATTCAAAGTAGTATATTTCTTTCTCTCTTTATCTCTCAGACAGACTTCTGGTTTTACTTGGTAAAAGCTGATTTACTAATACTGTTTATTAGACAGAATCATAGAATTATTTAGGTTGGAAAAAACCCTTAATCAAGTCCAACCATTAACCCTAACACTACCAAGTCCACCAATAAACCATGCCCCTATGTACCACATCCACACATCTCAAGTACCTCCAAGGATGGGGGCTCCATCACCTCCCTGGACAGCCTGTTCCAATGTCTAACCACCTCTTCCATGAATCCTTATATCGACTCTAGATCTCCCCAGTGCAACTTGAGGCCATCTCCTCACACCCTACCAACTACCACCCAAGACGAGACTGACACCCATCTCACTATAACCTCCTTTCAGGTACTTACAGACTGATAAGGTCTTCCCTCAGCCTCCTCTTCTCCAGAGAGAACTCCAGTTCCCCCAGCCACTCCTCATGTGTCTTACTTTCTTACTTTCTGGTTCCTTTACCTGCTTGGTTGCTTCCATGAAAGCCTTCCTTCCAGATATTCACATAATGCAGACAAGAACCTGAAAACTCATCAGGGTGTTTCCAAAGTTCATCCCGTTCCCTGCTCAGTCCCCAGACAAGCTGGGGAAGGGGATACAAGCAACTTCTTGGAAGGAAAGCTGAATAAGATAAGACTGAGTGCTAGAACATCCCTTACAGTAAAGAAGAGAGAGGTAAAGCATCACACTCGTTGCTTCTGTTTTATGTTGTGGTCAGTTCCTGCACTTAGGTGATAGCAAAGCTCTTTGGTCACCTTTCATCACCAGAGATAGGTTTCCTCCATTGCTTCCTCACAGGAACACCTAAACAACATAAAGATGCAAGCGTAAGGCAGCCTTCAGTACCACGTGAAGTGGCAGGACTACAGGCAGGAGGTTAAACAAAGTTATTTTACACAACCAAAGCCTTCTTTTCACATGCCTGGTCCCAGAAAAAGTGTTTGCTCTGTGGAGTGTAGAGAACATTCAGTAATTTAGATTCCCTTCACAGTGTCTCCTGGTCCAAGAAGCATTTAGCAGATTCAATTGCTTTGTAGATAGTCTATTGGTAAAGGTACCCTATGTCTTTTTGACATATTTCCTGGAGATTGCACAGATAACAAGGTTGAAGAGGGCAGCCATCAAGAACTATCCTGCACTGTGAATATTCATACCTCACACGTTCATCCTGGAGATCACATACAGTATGTCTTGCAGCAACTTTTGTCTACTTTCAGATTACCTGCACAGAATCTGGTCCTCATTTTCAGTATTGTCTCTTCATCTCTCTTCAAATACGTTTTTGAATATCAAGCTGAAGAACACATCTATTAATATAAATATACTTCATATTCCAGGTGTTATCAACAAAACTCCAAGAGGCTACAAAGGAATGTGTTACTCAGTCCAAAGGGCACATATCACAGAATAAATTTCAACTGCTGAGCATCACTGGAATGTCATTTGCTTCCTCAGCCCATTGGCCAAAGCACAGATCTCAGTTTCTAGTCCTCGGGACCCAAACAGACATGTGAGGAAAGAACACCAGGACCTTTTTTTAAAGTCAATGCACAAACAGAGCAATCCAGTGGGCATTGTTTTCTCCCTCGTGGCTTCTGGAAGCAGCTCCCATCCCACAGCTCAAAAAACTGTTTTTGTTGTTCGTTTTATTGGGGTAGAAGCCTGCTGGTGTCAACACCAGGCTTTCACAGAGGTTTCCAGGCAATGGGGTAAGCAGTGTTGGTACAAGAAAGGGCTGATTAAGGACACCAAGAAGCAAAAACAAGCATCTAGAATGATTCAAGAAGTGAAACATGCTCATTGTCTCCAGGTTCTCCACAAAGGTTTCTTGCCCTTGTCAGGGTCAGGTAACAAGCCTACCTCACACTTCTATAATGCAGTGCTGCAGTCCATACAGGTCATAATGAACAGTCCTACTGTGATCGCCTACTAGGAAAGCACACCCCCCCCCCCCCCCCACACACACACCCCCAAGCTTAATGCCTCTGGATCCAGGCCCCTGGTACCATGGAGATCCCTCACATGCCTCTTGAGCAAACTACAATGCCCGGTGACAACCACCAGATTTAACACACAAATTCCAACTGTCACAAGTCTGAAAGGCTCTTTCCCATTGCGCCATTCACAGACAGGAGAAACCACTGAAGGCAGCAATATGATTAGGATGCCAGTCACACACGTTGCTTCACAGCATTACCCAGCTTCAGACCACATTTCAGCTTGAAGGGACATGAAACTCTTGTACGAGTCACTGAAACAAGGCTGGATGATTACAGCAGAGGGCACACCAGGCTCTTTGCATTAAGATTACACTTTGTGCTGGAAAAAATTGTGCCCAAATGGTCAGAAGGCATTTGGAGGTTAAATTAGTGTTCACTGTGCCACAAGGTAGCGGGCAATAAGCTACCTCTTGAACAGCTTCTGAACTGCTCCAACGATGC
Source organism: Cygnus atratus (assembly GCF_013377495.2). NCBI lineage: Eukaryota > Metazoa > Chordata > Aves > Anseriformes > Anatidae > Cygnus > Cygnus atratus. The sequence continues at coordinate 33,984,779 of NC_066366.1, forward strand.
AAAGCTCTTCTGTTACTCTTCAAAGAACTGAAGCCCAAATTCTCCATGAAACCCCCCAGATACACTAGTCACTGTTTTCTGTCTCATCCACTACGGCCTTTAGATTAAGGCTAAGGCTTTTTTTTAATCTCTCTGACACAGCTCCCTGTCATACAGCACCATCTACACCCATCACACTATGTAAGTACGATAAAATAGCTTGCCCGATCAGAAAGCCTGTTTTAGGAAGATAAGAGCGCCTCAAAGGGCTTAAACAGCTCTCCCATTGTTTAGGAATTTCCCCATGAACTCTCATGAGCAGCCTAACTTCACATATTACTGATCAGCTGATGGAAAAAAATAGGGGCAGTTTATTACTGCTTTCTAATCAAGATCATAGTTTTTTCCACTCAGGCTATAGGCAGATACTTTTGAGGTCTCCAGTTCAATGGCTGGATGCCAGCCATCACATGAACCAAACAGTTTAATCAACAACTACTGAATAATCTCCAGCCCTCAAGATTGCCGGAATAAAGAATATACAGTATTTGCCACTCTGAGATACAGATACAATGACATTTTTAACAAGAGCTGATCTTGCCTCTAGTATAGTGCCTCATCTGTTTCTCAGTTTTACAGTCATCTTCTAAGATTAGCCACATTACAGATATACCTGACTGCACCACTGAATCTTTATATGTGCATATATATATATATATATATATATTTTAGGGGTGGTGATGGCTTGTAAGCTCATGTTCATCCATGGAAAGCCCCAAGAAGTCAGGCTAGTTCCTGTATAATCCATAATGACCTAGCACAATGAAAAGCATCACTGTCCTCTAAAGAACTGACTTTGGATCCACGAGGTTGTCAGGCTTTTATAATTTGGTTACACACAGTGTGCCAAGGACCTGCGACATTTTGGTACAGCCAGCTCATACACAGTCCTTACTGAAGTTTGATAATGGAGTTCCAGGTGAGCACCTACACCTACCAACACGGTGAAGTTACTACTCTTTACAACCCAAGAAGGAAGACAGTCCTTAATAGAACAAGTGCAGGCAAGCCAGAGAAGCGCAAACTCACAGGTCAGAAAAAAAAAACAGATCAAAAAACAAAGCAATACAATACAGTGGGCACAGAATAGGGAAGGCAGCACGCAGCTAACCCAGCTCAGGCGCTCATTCTGTTCCAAGCTGCAACTGGAAGTACGATCTAGTGAATATTTTTGGGAACTTCTTGTGAGGCACTATTAATAACACAAAGCATTGCCAAAGCAGAACACACTCCGACTCACACGGAGTACGCTGTACACTTCACAGAAAGGTGAATCCCTCCCAAAAAGAATGTGCTCAGTTACGCAATGCGCAGGGAGAAGCTCCGTTCTGACTCCACCCAGGGACCAGCTCACACCTGGAGCCGGGACCGTCCAGACCTTGTCATTTTAGCCCACACGCTGCAGCTGTGCATTCTGCACCCATTACGCACTGAACATTGCTTGAATCGTCGCGAGGCTTAGCGACTTCTGGGTGACACCTGAATTCCAGGGTGGAGCAGGAGGCTCTGCTAGGGCTTTGTATTGCCATCAATTACTGCAGTATCAGAAATATCTTTGTGCAAATTAGATCGGCAGTGGACTTGAAGGGGAGAGAGGTTTGTCTCCCACCGCAGGAGGCAGGGAGCACCCGCCGGGTGCAGAGGTTGCAGAGCGGACGAGGAGGCCAGACCACTTCCTAGGGCCAGGAGCACGCCGCCGGAGGTGGTCAGCTAACCTCCTCCTCACCCCTACGCCTAGAGACAACTCAGAGCTTGAAGAACTGAAGCAAGCAAAGCACACATAGTTGGCACAAAAAGCGGCGAAACTGGTTAACGCATTTGGGCCACGCTAACTTCGCTTATTGATAGCCTCGCGGAGATGGCAGATCCCTCCTCCTGCAAGCGGTGACAAATCGCAGACCGAGCGCTGGGTGTTCAGGCCCACTAATACCCTCCATATTTATCAGCTTTCGCCTGCCCCGGGACGGAGAGGACACGGTAACCCCGGCGTCCTGCCCCGGGCCGGGCACAGCCACCACAGCCCCGCGCTCCTCTCATCGACACCGACCCCAGGACGGAGGGGGAGGATAAGAGAGCCAGGGCCGCCCGGCTCGCGGCGGGGGACAGCGACAAGTTCCCCCCAGGAGACAAGGGGCAGCCCCCAGCCCTCGGGGGAGCCGCTTCGCCCCTCAGCACGGCGCTGCCTGAGCCCGCGGCTCCGCTCTCGGAGCGGGCAGGGGCCGGGCGCGGAGCCGCCACAAAGGGGCCCTGTGCCCGCCGCGGGGCGGAGGCGCTGGCCCCGGAGGAGGGGGGGAGCGGGGGCGGCCCGCGGAGCCCCCAGCGCCAGCTGAAGGTCAGGCTGGCGGCCGGGCTGCGAGGGGAACGGTGCGGCGGAGCCCTACCGGGGGGTGCCCCGGCCGCCCGCCAACACCCTCCCGGGGAACAACCCCGCGCCCCCCCGGGGGTCTCGGCGCCGCGCCGCACCCCGCCCGCAGGCAGCGCCCGGCCGGGCAGCGCCTCCCCCAGCCTCCCCCTTTCCGCGAGGAAACTTTTCCCTCACAGCCGCCCAGCCGCGCTGCCCGCCGCGGGGACCCCCAGCTCCTCCCAGAGAATGGGGCCGAAAGCCGCCCCGGCGGACGTAACCCCGCCGCTTACCTCGCAGGCGCCTCCGCTCGGCACGGCTCGGCACGGCTCGGCACGGCTCGGCGGGCAGCGGCCACCTGGGCTGAGGGCAGGCCGGGCCCTCCCCCTATTTCAGCAGCGGGACGCGGGGGCTCCCGCCCCGCCTCCAGCAGCTCCCGGCGGGGCGGGCCCGGCCCGGAGCTCGGGGCAGGCCGGGGGCGGCGGGGCTGCCGCTGGCCCGCCCCTCCTGAGCCAATTAACGGGACCGTGCGGGCAGGTGGGGCCGGGGCGGGGGAGCAGTGCTGGATGTCCCGCTGTCCCGTCACGGGCAGGGGCTCGGGGTAGCCCTGCGTTTTGTGGGGTGTCGCTTAAAACACTTGGGGGTCGCCCAGTGGGGTTGCCCCTCGGCATAGCGGGCGCTTGAGGGGGGAGGCAGCCCTGTGAGGAGCCGCCTGTCCGGCGCTCAGGGAGCTGGGCTCCTGTCCTGTCTGCAGGGCTGTGGTTCAGTTAATTAGTTACTGTGAGCTGCAGCTGGCCTGTGCCCACCTAGAGGCCCTGTTCCCCGGTTCTGAGTGAGACGTAGGTAGCTCTCCTGGGGTTGGGGAGCAGCCTCACCGCAGCTCAGCGCGGTGGCCTTTTGGCTCACTTCCTCAGAGCTGACTCAGTCCGTTTGCTCTCTCCTCTGGAAACCTTTTCCTGAATAACCCAGACCTCATCTTTTCAGAGTCGCTTGGTTGAAGCCAGCTTTTTCGAAGTACCAGGAGGTTTGTGTGCCAGAGTTTCCATTTCTAGCGCCAGGCCTCGGGTGTGGTTTGCCATGACGCTGGGACAGAGCGTGTAGAGGAGCGCCTGGAGGCCTCGCTGGCCCCTCTCCTCTTGACTGCTTCCAAGAGACTTGGGACCCACCTCCAAGGACCAACTGTGAGTTTGCCGTGACGTTTATGCAATCAGTGGAGAGAGGAAAGTTTGAGAGCCTTACAGGAGGGAGAGAGGAAAGAACATGCCGTAAATCTGTGCTCCCGCTTCTCTGGAGCAGTCCAGGGATGCTTTCTCTCTTTACAACTGCCCCAAGTTTTATAGGAGGTAGAAAAGTACCTCTACAGTGGACCTTCAGAGACTATGAATTCCTATTAGAAAGGAGATCTTAGAAACCGTTCCACTTATTTTGCCCTGGGGCCAATCCTCAGTTCACTTTCCCCTGTGTAGATTCCCATGATATGTCACTGGATGTGGTACAACGGTGAGTGTACTTTCAAAAAGTGACTCAAGACATTTATCTTACCCTAGAAGTTAATTATCACTGAGAATATAAGCATTAACTTTTTATCTTACTAAAATAATATTTTTTTCTTTTAAAAATAAGAAACCACCCCTGAAAAAATGAACAAAACCAGTGCCAATTCTTTGGCATAGAGATTCTCTAAATCAAATATGAGATTTTAATGCCATTATCGAATTTACATACATTAATGAGGTAGGGGAAAGCAAAAACCTGTAATTCATTAATATTCTTTATCCAGCATTTGCCTTATGTTATGCAGATTTTGATACTGATACTCCATGCATTGAGCATCTGAGATGCCTTCCATTTCGGATCTGGCTGTCCCCAGTACAGACTAAGTGGTGAGGCTACTACGTAACATGGCTGTTTCACTCCTTTCCTCTAAGACTGGAATTGCTTAGGGAAAATTGAGTGCTCAGGTAAACAAGATCATTAGAATAGCAATACTGCTCTTTTTCCTGATGCAGGGCAGCCTAGTAAAGGTCATGGGATAGAAGGAGGTTAGATAGCATATTTACTCTTATCTCTTGGGGATTGAAAAATTTTTCCTACCTTTTAGCAGAATATAAGTCTTGCTTGCATCTGCAGGCAAAACTCAAGTTGCTGTAATGGTACTCTTTACATCAGTAGTCAGACTAAAGTAGCCAAAAACATTCACGCTTTGGAAAAAGGTCCTGGCAACAAGGAGGCAAAATACCAACTAGTATTACAAATACCATGAAGTTGACGGTCTTAGTCAGAATATAGCTTTACCAGACCCAGCAACAAGACAGCTTCATTCTCTAATAGAGAACTGTGATCTATAACTAAGGTGAAACCTCAACAAGAGCGTACATCAGACAGAAGGCATTGTAAAAACAAGCCTAATATCCAGCCCATGCATATTTATACTCCTTTGACTTTGCTGCATACATTAGTTTGAAGAGTGTGAGCCTGTAAATACATATCAGAATATTATTTTCAAATTACTCTTTCTCTGGCCTGCTTTGTACCACGTCTGCTTAGTACTGGCATACCAGTACTAATCGGCGGCACTCTATGCCAATAGCCTTTCTGCTGTGCATGATTTGTGATCTGCTATTCTTGTCCTTAGTGAATAACAATTACAAAAATAATCTGGTGACTCTTGAGAGAGAAAGCAAACGTGGTGTTAGTAATTGATAGAAAATGCTAACCATGACAGCGCAATGAGGAAACCCGTAGGTTGCTGTGCATGCCCTCTGTGCAGGGAAGCAAACGCTGGAAGATGAAAGGAATGGGGACAGGAAGTACACAACATTGCTGGAGGTAACCTAGATGACACCATTGGAGTTTACTTTGGGATTAAGACATAGATCATTGAAAGCAATACAAGTCTTTCAATCTGCTTGAAGAAAGTTGGTATCGGGGCATTTGTCTTCAGCTACAGACTTAGAAATGTACACCTTTTACTGTATGTGAAAAACAGAGGTTGTTAAGATTTATGTCCTTTAATTGGTGATTTGTTGGTGATTCCTAATGACCTCCACAGCTTCTGCCTCTGATGACGATGACTTGTGCAGACCTGTAGACGAAACCGTTGATCGTTGTCAAGACAAGGAGGCTATTTTTCTATAGTAATTTCCCTTCCCAGAAATCAAGCCTTCAAGGCTTCTGAGGAAAGCAGGTAAATACTACTTTCAGTTATTGCTATTGCTATTTTTTGTTAATGGATACAATTCTCAGAAGAATGCTGTGTATTACAGAAGTGCTTGGTAAGACTATGGTCAGGTTGGCATACATGTTCAAAAATGTCTGACGTCTGTCAACATGTCAAAACTGACATCTGTCAGCGGTTATGATTTTTTTTTCAGGTCATTCTGATACTCAGTTTTAGGATGCTAGCAACTAATACAACATTGTTGCAGTGCAGCAGAAAGGTCTGGAGTTTGGCTTTTTATAGCTTCTCCTAGTAGTTTTTCAGTTCGTTTCCTAATATGTGAGAAAATGTATAGGTAACTTGAGTAGAACCCCCTGTCCCCCCCCCAAAAAAAACAACACACCTACAACTGCAGGAGTGGTTACACAGAGATATTTTAGGACCTGTATTCGCAGCCAGCTGTGTGGATGACAGGACGTTATTACTCTGAATATTAATGGGGACCTGAAGCATGGGATGCCTGCTGCTCTGGAGGCAAGACAGGCAGCAGCCTCCCTCCTGGATGGAGAGGGAGGGAGGTGTGTGTACCTCCAGCTGGGGACTGTCTTTGTTTCTCTCCTTTGCTGCCCAGGGTAAGGTCCGGCAGTCTCTGAGGTGATCCGGACTTGACTTTTTCCCCAGCTTTAAAGCGCATGTTTTTCTGTTGAGCTCTACCACAGCTCGACACCAGGTGCATCTTGCTGTGAAAGTCGTGTTTTTAAATAGTATCTCTTCTTTTTTCGGGCGCTGTTCCGTTGGTCTATTTTGGGCCCTCCCCGCGCAGCTTTAATAACCCCGTTTGGCGCCGCAGAAACTCATCACTTCTCTAGGAGCACAAGTCCCGAAGAAGACGACGTTAACCCCCCCAAGGCCGCCTCGGAGGCTCTCTCCCCGCGCTTGGGGCCGGCCGCGGGCCCGGCGGCGCTGACGGCCGGGGCTGCGAGATGGCGGCGGGGCCCTGCCGAGGCCGCCTCAGGGCTCGGCGCCGCTCCCGGGGCCGGCAGCCGCTGCCCCCCCGCTCCTCCCCGCCCCGGTTATGAAAGCTCCGGGGAGGGGCCGGCTGCCGCCCGCCGTCCTGGGCCGCGCCGGGGCTGCGGAGGCCGGCGGAGCGCAGGTGAGAGCGGGGCGGCACGGCCGGGGCCCGGGGAGGGCGCCGTGTGGGGAGGCTCGGGCCCCGCACCGCCCGCGGCCGTTCACGGCTGGTCCCTAAATAAGCTCGGCGTCAGCGGGGGACCGGCCCGGAGCAGGCTCTTCCCCGGGGAGCCCCCGGGGATGCGGCGCCCGCCGGCCGGCCGGGAGGAGGAGGCGGAGAGCTGGGGCAGCCCCGCGCCGTGCCAGCCCGCGTCGGGGGGGGGCCCAAACACGAGCCGCCGGGGTGAAAAACAGTCGGAGCGTGTTTGCCGCGCAGCGCAGGAGCCCGGCCCAGATATCAGGTGGTGGCCGTTCCGTAGGAAGCGTCCTCTGAACATGCTCGGTGGGAAAGCAGTCAGCCTTGGCCGTCTCCGTAACAGCTCAGACCTTTTCCTTAGCTGAATCTGAAGAGCTCAGTGTGAGCTGCTGCAGGAACAGTTAGGGTATTATGTGGTTGCACAGATGTGCTTTATGCAGATCTGTGGGTTTTAAGCTTAAAATTTCTGTAGAAGCACATCTGTCAAAACATACCCTAGTGCTTCAGGATACACTCATTTTCATATGGGAACAAAGAAGAGTTTATTGAACCTGTTCCCCTCTCCAGCAGAGCACAACAAAAAGCTACTGTCATGCTGATGAAAGAGGCTACAGGTATAATCACTACTTCCAGGCCACTGGGATAAATTTCACTCCAGTTTTCCTCTCTGTCGTCTGGTTAAAAGTCTGTGACAGTCTTACCTTCCGTGCTTTATTTGCTTCCAGTGGTCAGACAGAATGGCTCCAGTAAATCAGCCAAAGGACAAGAAGCATGAGAGGGCACATGAGCATTGGTCAGAAGAGACACAATCGTCTGGGAAAAGGAAACTGGACTACAAGGAACTAGAGAACGAACCACTAGCAAAGAAATTGTTTCTGAGAAAAACATCCAAACCCCTAGAAAAAATCGGTAATGCTTTTTTACTGTTTCTCCCAGCCAGATTTACCCCAAATCACAGGCATCAACTAGTTGAAGAGGGAGAATGCCAAGAGTCATGTTCAGATGACTCTGTTACATATTCAAGTGATACACAGACATGTATCAGGGTAGTGCAGCCTCCAATTATCTGTGTAGTGAAAGTGTGTCTGTGCACGTCTGTCCTTCATTTTTGAGACTCTGTACCCCTTGGTAGAAGCCTGCCCACTGATAATGCCATCACAGCACATTGGAGAGTTCTGTGGAATTCCTGAATTACCAGATATCTGCTTTACTGTAGGACAGACAGCCTTGGTAATGAATCATTTTTTCTTCCATGCAATTCTTAATGCAATTTCATAGCTGTAAGGTTGGTATCCTACAGCATGCAGTCTAAACTGGCATTTCCACCTGATCTGTGCATATTCTAACTTTTCCTAAAGCAAGTAGGAGTTATAAAATTTGGAGCAGTTGGCAGTGTGAACAGTGGTCATGGAGGCAAAATACTCTTGTTGGAAAGGTGTTCTGTACGTAATTGTGGATAGTTAAAGCATCTTCTCTAGTTAACTTATCTATGTGGTTTTCATTGTAACTTCACGGCCTGATTTTCCGATTCGGAGAGCACCTGTAGTTCCCCTAAGTTTCAGAGGGAGTTGGATGTAGTTAGTATTTTGAGGAAAAAGAGACCAATCATATTTTTCCTTAAGACCTTTCTTAAAAAGACCAAGACCTTTGCATTTGAGCTTTTCTGTTCTTTTTACATATTTTGTGAGAAAAACATCCAAACCCCCAGAGAAAATTGTAATACTTTGTTACTGTTTTATATATTGATTTTAATATATTTTGGAAAAAAATATTTTTTCTTCTAAATTATATAGGACAGGTCCAGTTTCTTGCAGTTGAAATCTCTTTTTAAGTGTTTCCTACAGCAAATTCTAACAAGGCCTGAAGTTTTTTCTTAGTAAATTATCCTTTGTAACCAAACTCTATCTGAAAAAATATGCCCACTTCTGAAGAAGGAACTGTGGATGCTAATTCTTCTGTGGAGGGAAAAAAAAAGAAAAAAAGAGGAAAAAAGGAATTAAAATATAAATCCTTGTATGCCCACTTCAACAGGTGTGGCAAGTGTTAGCACTATGTTGGCATGTGAATAAAGAAGTTTAGTCTCTAGGCTTCAGGCTTGCATTAAAGGAAGATTTTGTTTAGGTTCTAATCACACAGAATGATCCTTATGTTTTTGGTCTTCTGTTTTTTCATTAGTATCCTGAAATAAAAATAGCATTTTTGTTTCTTAAGAAAGGCATCTTTCTCATTTGACATCTAGATGTACTGAGGTGTTACAGTCTATTGCCGTGGGGATGATTAGATCATAGACATGGGACTGCGAACAGATCTTGTTTTTATCTAAAGGTCCCTGAAGATAAAACTTGGAACATGAACAAAATGTAGAAGCATGCTGTGCTCTCAGCAAAAATCACCCTGAACAGAAAGGTTTTCAGGCGATGAGGCGTCAGCAAGTCTATTATCAAAAACAAACCTCACAGTGCTGTAGGCAGACTGTATGGGCTACAGCACAAGCAGATAGAATATTCTCATTCACAAGCAGGCATTTCAGGAACTGTGGGGGAACTCCTGTTGCTACACTTGGGGAAATTTCAGGTGTAACATTTCTGCTCTTCACAAGTCTGACCTTCTTTCCCCTGTACACAGGGGCTCGCCCCCGCCCCACTGCATATTGCCAAGTTGTTGGGGCTTTGGATGGCCTCAGTATATTTTGGGTATGAACCATTCAAGCTGTATACTGTCCAAGAGATGCACCACCTGAGAGTTTGCTTTAGTCCTCCCTCTCGTGCTGTCTTTTTGCTAAATCTTTGGCTAGGAGAAGGAAGTTTTATCATGAGGAAGCATACGCAAAAGTTTGGCAGCCTATGGGAAGCACTGGGCTCCACAGTTGCAAAGGCTGCTTGCACCTTAGACGTGTAAGAGTCATTTAGTCTTTTCACTTGTGGCTGAAGCTTTTCGTGGATTTAGCAGCAAATGCAGACGTCTTCCCGTGTTGTTTAGTGAGTGAGCATGACCGGCATTGGCTCCCAGTAAGTTTTACTCTTTTCCTCTCTGGCAGGTCGGAGTGGAGGTGGGTCTGTGACGAGAAACACCGGAGCCCTTTTCCATCAGCTGGAGCGGCGGTGCAGCATTGTTCATTATGTCTACCAGAACATGCTGGGAGGCTCCATCCGGGCACAGCTCAGGCAGGTGAGGAGTTCCTCCTTCATGACCTGTTCGATGTCCTAACTCTTTTTTTCTTTTTGTGCTGTATTGTTAAGCTGCAAGCAATTTGGATGGAGGCCTGTAACATTGTAGCTGTAGGTGAAGTGTAACATTCTGGATGCACAGTAATGACATAGTCATCAAGGTCTTATTTCTGACAGGGAGACGTGTTATCCTCCCTCGTTAATATTAGTTATCCTGCCTTCTTAGCTCAGCCCAAGAGGCTTAGCTCCCTGTACGTCATTTAAAGCATGGTATCTCTCAGTTCTCTGTTGCTTTCTGAGTTCTGTGGTTGATGTGGATTTGCGTGGTCCAGATTGTTTCCCTTGGGCACAGCATGTACTCCTTGCACAGAGGAGCTTAGCCTTTGCTGTGAATGTCCTACAACTGGTGGTGATTAGAAATTGTTAGCACTCCTCATTCAGAGATACTCAGGGATCCCTGCAAAAGTCATAATTATCTTTTATCTTTGTAACAGTGTCTCCAGCTGCCCTTTCTGCGTTCTCTGACCTCCTACCGCCTCTTCCGAACAGCAAGTCCCTTTGACAGGAGAGTGACATGCCTGGAGTGGCATCCAACACACCCAAGTACTGTAGCTGTTGGTTCCAAAGGTGGAGACATCATTCTGTGGGACTACGAAGTACTTACTAAAACCTGCTTTATAAAAGGGGTAAGTCTCTGGAGGGGAAAACTGGAGCACCGCCAAATATTTGCAGGTCAAAACTGAGATCTGTTGTGAGAAACACATGAAGGCCTTGGGCTGCAGAGTAGCCAGCCATGGGGCAGGACTGAGATGCAGCAGCATGTCATTCCTCAGTTCCAGATCGTTCTAGCACTAGGGAGAACAGAGGCTTGTTGAGTAAATTCATAATGAAACTGTACTTGATGTGTGTTCAGTGGGAAAACAAATTCAGCAACTGGCAAAACATTTATTTTAAAGGGATGCCAAAAGCAAATAGGCAGAGAGGGTCTGTCTGGTTTAGGTCTTGATCTTTCTCTGCTCACCTTTTATTCTGTGTCAGATGAAGAAACATCTTTGAGTGGAGAGAAACAAAGTTCCTTCATCTGAAGTAAAAAACTAAGCTAGAATGAGTGGTTTGTATAGCTAGCATGCCCCATAGTATATTCAGCCATTGGCATTCCTACAGGGACTTTAAAAGACTCTTTTGTCCCTTCCTAAATTAACATAGGTGTGCACTGGAAGGAATTCTATCCTCCAAAAATTCCAGGGTTGTATTTCTTTTTTGTTAATAGTGTGATGTCAGCCAAGGAGCACGTTGCTGGGGGACTGGCGGAGTTGCAGTTCTATTCTCTGGGGGGGCAGCTGCCTAGACAACTGTCATGTGGGAAGGCATGGTTGTCTTTGTCTCCTGGAGGGCTGTGGTGTGTTTTGCTGTTGCTGTTAAGAACGTAGCAGAGAATGCAGACTTAGAGAACACGCTTTCCTCCTTCCCCATCACTCAGTGGATTTTTCTTTTGTTCATCCCCTTCCTTGTAGATGGGAGCTGGAGGGGCCATCACAGGAATGAAGTTTAACCCTTTTAACCCTAGCCAGCTGTACACTTCGTCAGTTGCCGGCACTACCACCCTGCAGGATTTTAATGGCAATACTTTCCGGGTCTTCACCATCTCCGAGGACTGGGAGTAAGAAATACAGCAATGTTTTGGGCCTCTGTGTCCTGCTGGCAGGAGCACTACAGAGAGAGAGAGAGATGCTGGTCTCTAATATGTGGGAGCTGGGCTTCTTCTCCACGTAGACCTCCTTTACCCTCTAAATTTCAAAAGTCCTCTCCCTTCTGAGGAGGCTCACTCTCCCTTTTTATTTTTCTCTGAAATGGGGTGGTGGGTAGGAGAGAGCTCTTCCTCATTAAGGGAAAGGACATAGATGCTTGCTTACTACCTGTGACATGTGGGAGTGTGGGGTGGATTTCCTCAGCTCTGTGTTCTGTAGCTCTGCCCTGGGGACCTTCTGACCTCTTGACCTGGTAGCGGTGCTGCTCGCTGCCAGATGGCTTTTACCGAGCAATCTGTAGTCCCCTCAGTCCTTCTCCACAAACATCCCTGGCTTTAAGTGGTACATGTCATACGGATCACACCAGTTCGTCCCACCTAACTTTTGGTGCTTCTTATATAAAATATCGAAATTAAGACTTGGATCCTTCAGAGGAATGAGGAGATGAATCTCTAGAGGCAACTCTATCTGCCTGTGTTTAGAATCACCCTCTCACACTAGTCTGTGGACTCATGAGGAAGCCTGACCTCTTCAGTTAGTTACTTCAGTGCTTGTAGGTAAGTGAGAGAAATGGGGTTAGCCTCCTCTTTGCTTTTCTCCACCTGATTCTTTCTGGTAGCAGGTTTCATGGTTGGTTTCCAAAGCGGCTGTTCCAGCTGCAGGCTTGTCTTAAGGCAGAAGGTGAGCCCTAGTGGTGCTGGGGTGACTGGTCAGATAGGCAAGGTGGGACAGGAAGACCTCGTATCCCAGTGGATCCCTGTCATAGTAATGCCTGGATTTGAAAGGACACGCAGTCTTTCTTCGCTGCTGTGAGGACAGGCAAGCTCTATGGGTGGGCTTTTCGTCTTCATTGGCCTCTTAACAGCTAATGTGTACCGTGTGACTTTATTAAATATTTGCTCTGTGAGCAGCAGAGGAGTGCAGATCAGAGTTTGGGGACTCCCAGTCTGCATCCTTCTTTTCTGTCTTTGTGTATGTTGTCCACGTTTCCTCAGTAGATGGAATGGGGAAGAACATTGAGGTTCTTGTGCCTTGTAGCTAGCAGTAGAAGTTCTCCTGGCACTGCTCTTGTGCTGCCTGCTGATACCTTGAGAAGGACTAGGTAGGGCACTGGAAGTAGGCTGTAGTGAACTGGTGAACGAAGCCTCTGTAAGAAAAGCTTGGTGCAGTGCTGTCATGAGATTTTAGGTAGCTTCTGCATGCAGTGGTGCTGGTTTTTCTTCTGATCTCCCAAGGCTGGTCTGAGCCAGGTGGTTCCCTGTATACCTGTCCTTCCCTCAGCAGCAGAGGGAAGCAGTTCTGCTAATGAGGTTTGCAGCCCAAAGCGTTGGGGTTGAACCTAGGGGCTCAGAATGTACGTGCGCAGATCTGAAACAGATCAGAAAGATCTTATATGCATCCCCTGTCAGAAGGCGGAGCATCGTGCCTTGGGAAACCGGCAGTGCGTTCCAGGAGATGAGTTGTATTAAGATTTTTTTTCCACTCTAACCTTGATGCCTTTTGGCTTTGTGTGTATTCCAGAAAGGGCCGGGAGATTCTCTTGGAGACATCAAGTTCAGTCCTTATGAGGCAGTGAAGCTTTATGTGGCATCAGGGGATGGCACCCTAAGCCTGCAGGACCTTGAGGGCAGAGCGGTGCAGGTGATCTCCCGTGCCCCGGACTGTGGCCATGAGCTCCATAATGTTTGGTGAGGAGGGAGCAGGGCAAGGTTGAATCTCTGCTCCTTAATGCTGTGGTTAATGGTTAACCCTTAGCGCTGGGTTAGTGCTGCTCGCGCTCACTAACATCTGCTTCTTTGCAAGTGTTAGGAGATCCTTGGTGTGAAGTGGTCCTGTGAGGAAGCTCACAGACAGGCTCCTGGCCCCAGCTCCAGCGCTGCAGGGTGGGTGGCAAGCTAGGCAGCCCCAGGGCACCTAGGTTTTTGCAGTAGCTGAGTGCGCTGCATGCATCTTCTGCTGTTATTTCTGGTGACGCCATCTCCTGTCTTGCAGGTACTGACAAAGCTTTGCTGTATAAAGTGTGAGGTGAGAAGAGCAGAATGTGCTTTCTGCTCTTCATTGTGATCTGTGTTCTGGGCGCTTTGTGTGCAGCAGCTCAGGCAGCAGAGGAAGGCCAAAAAACATTCCTGAAGAATCAAAGTTTCAGCTTACTGAGTTTACCTTACTGCCTTCTGGAGTGTTCAGGCTTACCATGTTAATTCCCATTGCCTTGAATTCAAAAATAATTTGCAATAAATTGCAAGTGAAGCTTTCCTTAGAGGTTCCCAAAGGACCCCAGTTTTACTCTCACTGGCCCTACCCTCCCAGCAGAGCTGGGGTTAAGAAATATGTCTTTATCAGATAAGTCTCTACTCGGTTTTGTTTCTTGGAGCATGAAGTTGAGACGGTTTAGAGGTGCAACTTTCCAATCCAAAGCTTTTGTCTTTTCTTTACTGCTGCTTCACTGTGTTGTGGAAAACCTTATTTTAAAGCTGTTTCTGTATGTTTGGCAGTGTTGCATGGGTGTTCTGATCTTTCCCAAGGTGTATCCATGTGCAGGCTCCAAGGGACTTCTCAGCCTTTATTATGTTCTGCTGTCCCCATGTGTCACACTCTATCTAATGAGCACTTCACAAATTACTTGGAAATTGTTTCATATTCAGTCACCAAAAGCAAGCACTGCTGATAAACCGGCCCCCTTCTTGATGTTCAGGGCCACCCCATCAGATCAGGCAGGAGACGGCGATTACAATCTGTTGCAGTCTCCTTTATCAGAAAGGGACAAGATGTGAACCAGAGCTCAGCTGCCTGTGGGAGGCCGCACTGATTTTTGTCTCTTTCCCTCTAGTTGCTGGTACTGCAGCGTTGATGTTTCTGCAAGCTGCCGCACTGTGGTGACAGGCGATAATTTGGGCAACGTGGTTCTGCTCAGCACTTCTGGTGAAGAGGTTTGTATGGCTCCTTACAGCATCTCCTTTACGGTAATCTTCATGGCTCATGTACTTTCCTGCACTACAGGGGCCCAGTGAAGTGGAAAAGTGCCTTGCAGCTGAGGAGATGAGTCTATCCGCTGTTTAGGTGCTGAGACTTCCTCCGCTTCTGCCAAGCACGCTGGTCAGCACAGTAGTAACAATTCTCAAACAGGGACTGTGTGATGTGCTGCCCTTTTCTTAAACGTATTTGTTACTGGGCAGAGTAATTATATGGTAACCTGAAGAACCTAAATACCTTCTGCCAGCAACCTTCATGCTTCCAAAAATTTAGCGCACTGATAGGAGTCATTTGGGAGGTACTGCTTTGATGGACGCCTTTCCATGACTGTGGAGTAAGTACATAACAGTAATTCAACAAACATTGGGATATAAATTGCACTACTGCTTTTAGACATGAGAGAGCAGGCAGAGGCAGACTCTGAAGCAGTACAGAAACCTATTAGAGAATAGGCTTGGAGTGGCCCTGCTTACAAGAGCCTGCTGTACCGCCACACTGGAGTTACCGTTTGTCCTGCCTGCAAGGGTAACATCTGTAAGCGTGCCGCCCGGTGAGCTGTGGCCAGAAGCAGCTGTGTAAATTAGTGAGCAGAGTTACGAGTACATGAGTTTTGTGCATTAAAGGTTAGTTGCTTGCTTTATTTTTTTCTCGTGAAAGAATTTGATGGGCTCTTCTGCACTTAGGAGATACCCATTATTATAGAGGGTGGGCCAACTTTACTCCTTTGATTAGAAATAATCTTCTGGCATCCAATATAAATTTATTGATAGTCAGTTTATATCCATTTGTTCTGCTTAATTGAAATATTTGTCCTTTCCTTATATTTCTTTTCTGATACGTTTCTAGAAGCCAATTGTATCCCATCACCTGTCATTTTTACTAAGATAAAGCAAGCTTTTCTGATCTTCCACAAAGTAGGCCCTTCCTTATTATTATTATGTTGGCGGCTCATTTCTGTACCTGTTCCAGTTTGTTTTAATCTTCCTGCAGCTGCAAGACTGGCACTGCATGAAGTATTCCACATGAGGTCTTACCAGTGACATTAATACTTCCCTCCATGAAACAGGGATTGTATTTTTCTTTCCTATAGCTGTAATAAATTGGTGGATCAGAGATTCTCCCAGGATTAAATAGTTCCAAGGTCATTCTTCTCCTTTCTTGTTTCCAGTAGGTGTATTATAGAAGGTTTTTTATTTTTATTTTTTTTTAAACTCTGTAAATGTATGACCTCTTTACTCTGCACTAGTAGATTCTCATTTCATTTTTTTAATCCAGTCTTTTTTTTTTTGTGTGTGTGATTTTTTTTTGTTTGTTTGTTTCCTCTGCTTCAGATTTGGAAGCTGAAATTGCACAAGAAGAAAGTAACTCACGTGGAGTTTAACTCTCGATGTGAGTGGCTGTTGGCCACAGCATCTGTGGATCAGACAGTCAAAATCTGGGACCTCAGAAACATCAAAGACAAAACTAATTTTCTTCATGTGCTTCCTCATGACAAACCTGTCAATGCAGGTAAGTTCATGAGATAAGAATTTTGTCACACAGATATCCGCTGAATCTCCCATCCACGTGTTTTTCTTCCTTTTTTCATGAGTTTTGGATTCTATGTTGCTTTTCTTCCCAAAAAGCATGAGTTGATTCTCTCTTCCAGTTATATCTTTGTGTTTTTTTAAGAGATTAAAACACTTTGGAGCAAGCCTCAATGCAGCCAGATGCAAATTGTTCAAGTATCATGTAACTTTTAAACACAAAAGTTGAACATGAATTTTACCTGAGTCCTTTAGGAGGAGGTTGATATAACTTGTTAACCTGTATTTTTTTTTAACCTTCGGAGTAAATTATTCAGAATTGCTGTTCATGGTGGAAGCACATGTAAATTCTGTTTTTTGACAGACTTATCCTAGGCAGGTTAGAGCTCATTGTTTTCTGAGGTACTGCCTTACAGGTTTAACAGAGAGGATGCTTGTGCTCTCTTGCTGAAAAGCTTTCCTGCATGCCAGCTGTCTTCCTTTTGCTGGTGCTTATAAGCAAGGAAGGCAGTGGGAATGTGTGGCCAGAGGCAGGGAGGTGAAATAGGGCAGCTACAGATGGCCTCAGACTTGCTGTACAAACTGTGGCACTGTGCTTGTTAGTGTTGAAACATCAGCAGTGGCTGAGATGAGAAAACTGAATTTATTGGGACAGTCCCTTTGGCAAGAGCAGGGCGTGGGACTCAAGGCTGTTTCTTGGCTGCAGTTTTACCGGTTTGTGGAAGTCTGAGCTGCAGGTGTCTGTTTCCATCTTTTCTGGTGACTTCCCGTCTGAATGAACAAGTTCCTTTCTTGGCTATGTCTGTTTCTGACTCTGAAATGAGAATAGTGATTCTTCCTGTGTAACCGAGTGCTGTAGGTTTCAGCTTACTGCAAGAGTTTTGAGTTTGCTTCAGACAGGTGAAGTTTTCTCTGTTGGGGCACATGGCTACATGTACGTTCTTAGTTTAAAACAGAAACAAGTTGACGTTTTTCTAGTCAGAGAAATGTGACTTCTGTGTTTCTTGTCAATCACAGCATTGTGATCTCTTGTTTGCCTCGTTGTCCCCCTCTCCTAGCTTACTTCAGCCCAACAGATGGTGCCAAGCTGCTGAGTACAGACCAGCGCAATGAAATCAGGGTTTACTCGTGTTCAGACTGGACCAAGCCACAGCATCTGATCCCACACCCACATCGGCAGTTCCAGCACCTCACACCTATTAAGGTGAGTTAAGCCAGTGTAGTCCGAGAGGAGCATCACCCTTGGTGCTAGCAGCAGGCTTTAAAAGAAATGGTCTGATTTCTGGGCAGGATACGATGGTGGTGGGTGGATATTCACACTGCTGCAGCTCTTGCAGAGCATTCCGCTGAGGATGCTCGTGTTTCTCAGGCTGTGGGTGGGATGGACAAACTGCTGCTCACGCTGCTGGTTGTCTGGTGTGTGTCAGCATCAGCTCTGCCCCTCTCCAACTCCCCATCGCTCTGCTCTGTGACTAGGCGACATGGCATCCTCGCTACGACCTCATTGTAGCGGGTCGCTACCCAGACCCGAAGTTCCCCGGGTACACAGTGAATGAGCTACGGACTGTTGACATATTTGATGGAAACACCGGGGAGATGGTTTGTCAGCTCCATGACCCAAACGCATCTGGTATCATCTCGGTGAGTTGGGCACTGCAACTAAAACTACCTCTGCGTGTTGAACTGCAGCCAAGAGATGGGCTTTAGGGACGAGAACAATAGGAACGTCCTCTCTACTTGTGACAGACTCACGGTCTCGTGGGGTTGTGGCTGCTGGCTAAAGCTGCTGACTCGAGCAGGGCTGTTCTATGGTCATCTGTGGGTTTCCTGTGATGCTCTTTAGGGAGTATTCTGCTTTCCAGATTGTTTGTTGCCATTATGTAAGCAGTGGTGCTCTTACGCCTCTGTTATGTAAGCAGTGATGTTCTTACAGACTCTTATTGTTTTTCCACTTTCAGCTCAATAAATTTAACCCTATGGGAGACACACTGGCCTCTGGCATGGGTAAGTAAAGAGAACCTGGAACACTAAGCACCCAGGAAAGGGTAAGCTTGTTTCTCAAGACTAAAAGCAAGTCGTGAGTGTGGTTTCCCAGATCCCGTTCACTGCTAGTCCCCTATAATTTTCTACATCTGTAAAGGAAGTCAAGACCTTCTTGTCAGTCTTCCACTTCTGCAGTTACGAAACAGGTTGCTAGTCATCTCTCAAGCATTCCTGAGCATGAGATCTGGAGGGGAAGAAGCCTCCCCTGAGCCCTGCTGCCATCTGCCGGCCATATGACAGTTCCAGAACACAGGATGGGGGAAAAAAGGCCTTTTCTGGCTAGGCCTGTAGCACTTTCCCTTTATTTGACTTACCTTATTTCCCAGGCTTCACAGCCAAGATTACTCAATTTTTCTTAGGCTGTACAGGATTAAGGCAACTGATTATAGGTTTATGTCTTATAATTGTGACAGATGAGATTAGAAATTACTTGATTACATT
Source organism: Cygnus atratus (assembly GCF_013377495.2). Lineage (NCBI taxonomy): Eukaryota > Metazoa > Chordata > Aves > Anseriformes > Anatidae > Cygnus > Cygnus atratus. The sequence continues at coordinate 34,003,421 of NC_066366.1, forward strand.
TCGTACTTAGAGAAAAATTCCATGGGCGTTTGGAGATTGTCTGCAATAAATATCTTTGTATCCTATTTACCTTGGAAATGTCTTAGAACAGACAAAACATTTTGAATTTTTGGCATTTAAGCGGCATAGCCTAAGTTATTGTGCATCAGAAAATCTACATCAAATACAATGTTTAATTTTTCCTCTCAGGCTTTAATATTCTGATCTGGAGCCGGGAGGAGATGGTGGCGAAGAAGCAAGAACATCTTCTGAAAGCCATGACAGAACAGGGGATCGGAAGCCGGAGTTTGTCCAGGCGTGGAGGGCAGAGACAGGCAAACCCAGGGACAAGCAAACTGAAAGCTAAGTTACTGTCTTGGGATGTGGAAGAGATGAGAACAAAGAGCAAAGATTCTAAATCACAGGCGAGGAAGAGAAAAGGGAAGGATCTAGAAAACTGATTTAGTCTTTTGATCCTTTCTGGATCATAGAGGACAAATTCAGTGCTGGCAGTGGGCAGCATGAGTGCTGCAGGGCATTAGCCTTCTTGCTTTGTCCTTCCTCCCTGGATCTGATCTTGCTTCCCTGATTCCCTTTGCTTCCCCTTCTAGAGAGTTGTCAGTTCGTCCTCCAGGTGGAATTACCACCCATTTTCTGAGGCACCAGGGAAACTTCAGAGGTCTTCAGATCCTGCTGCAGTTACTGCGTCCAGCCTGCCACATCTGCTTGTTACCAGTAACAGATTGGTAACAGAGGTTATCACCTCGTGTAGCGCGCTGTGGAGCAGCTCATGATGGGGTCCCCAGAGAGTCCTAGTCACACTGAACTGAGGAAGCTTTTGTTAGCGACACTGATGTCCTGAAAAGGTCGAATATTTGCAGGGGTGAGGTGATGGATAGCTTGGGTGACCTAGGGAACACCAGCCCTTCCCGTATGCAAGCTTCTTGCAGAATGTGCATCTGTCAGAACCTCAGGCTTAGCCTGTTCTGTGCTTGCAGCTATTTAACTAGACCACAAAGAACATGCCAGATCTCTTTATCTGCCTTGTGGGATGCAGGGGCAGTATAGAGCTGGGAACCTACTGATTCTGTAGTTTCTATCTCGAGAACTCCAGGCTTTTTCTTGCTACCAATTAGGTAATTTTTTCACCCATGCCTATGCACGTCACAATATTGGAGAAGAGTGTTGTAAAGCAGAAATGAGGGATTTCTTCCAGACACCCCGTTTCAGAGCCAAATCTTAAAACTGCTGTTAAACTGAAAAGTTTTGCATATTCTAGTTTGTTAATAAAGCTGTCCGGGGCCTTGCTGCTGTTCCAGAGGTTGGTGGATGGGACAGGCTCCAGGCCTGCTCAGATTCTCTGTGTTCACTTTTGTAGTTTTGCAGTATTGATATGAATAAAGTTTTGTACTAAACTGAAGTCCTTCTGTGGTATATAGAGCGGGTGCTTTGCACATTCTGCTGAACTGCTTTTGTTTGGGAGGTTAGAAGATGTTGACCTTTCCCCTGATGAACTAGGAGAACTAGAACAGTACAAGAACTAGAAAAGTCAGTCATAATACTGTGTCTTCGATGGACCCTTCATAGCTGGACAGGCTGCATTATGAGCTGTATCTATGCATGGTTGCTGCCATCAAAACTAGTTTATCTCAATTCTCTGACTGCTACCGGGGCTGTAAATCACAGTTTCCCCTTGGGAGGGGGGTGTACTGCAGTACGTTCTGTCTGTTTTCCAACACTGAGCACACTGGGGTTAGCCCTGTGAACTCAGAGAACAGGAGGAGTGGAGTTCAGTGCGGATTTGATTTTAATGACGAAAAGGAAATGTATTGGAACAGTTACAGAAAGTCATTCACAGTCAAAATGTCTAAATCATCATAGAAACCTTTTTTCTGCATGTGCAAAATTTGCTGCCTTTAAAAATAACAGGTCTGGTCCCCTTCAATGTACTTTCTCTTACCTCTTTCTTGTGCCCGTTCTCGCAGGCAGTGGCTTTTTCTTTATGACTGTCTTGCTATGCAGCAGACCTAGGTGCTATCTTCAGAGGCCAAAAAGGTGAGAAAGATGCTGAGAACAGCAAGTTGCTTCTGCTGATTCAGAGTTCCCATGTTGGTAGATGCCAATACGGTGTAGGGAAAAGCCCCCACGGTACTCCATCGGGGAAGGAAAGGAAATGTCTGTAACCCAAGATCTGGCTTCTGCCGCCAAGAGGAGAAGGGAACTGCACCAGAAAGGGAGTTTAAAGTAGGAAGTGAACGTGCAGCATCACCATGTGAAGTGCCGGTGCTTCTGGTGCCTGCTGCAGTCTCGTATTCTGCCAGAAGCTACGAGGCAGGTGGTAAACACTTGGCATAAAGTTCCCTGCAGCAGCTGCAGGGTGCAGCTCCAGGATGCTCCGCTGTGGGGTGCGAGTGGGTGGGGAAGGCCCTGAGTGCTGTCACGGCGCAGCGTTGAGCTCTGATGGCTCTTTGTGGGGCTGGCATCTCTCCTCAGCCAGGAGCACTGCAGCCTGCAGGTGAGGCATGGCCCTGGTGCAGGGTGAAGGGAGCAATCGGGATGCAAGGCCTGTGGGGTTGAAGGCAAGCAGGTGAAAAGGTGCTGGCAGAGCTGGCTGTCTTGCACGCCCTCGGCATTTCAGGGCTCTCCTCTTGCACTCTTTTTGCTGAGGCTTTAACCTTACAGAGAGAAAAGAAAACTTCCTCACTCACACCCCTTCCTTCCTGTTTCCCTCCTCACAGCTCAAGGAGAACAAACAAGGTCTTTTGGGGAACCTTTTTTTATTCCACTATGAGTGGAGTTGTATAGATGGAGTGACGGATTCCAAAAGTGGTTTCGGGTGCCTGGGGCTTGATCAGCGTCACCTGGAAGGGGAAAAGTTTTAAAAAAAGGAAAAAAAGGGGGTTCATTAAGGGTCCTTCTTGTTGTCCCACACTTCCCCCTGTTCCTAGACAGTCCCTGTATGCCTCTCTCTTACTGCTCCGTGTCAGGATGTCAGTGCAGTGCCGCTTCAGCTTCCTGCTAGAGCAGACTTGTCGCAGTGATGGCAGGCTGCTCTAACAAGGGTGGTTACGGGCACTTGGCATTTCTCATCCACGGCCGTGTGCACTCCTGGGAACCTTTAGCCAACTCTCCCTGTTCTGGTGGCATGCTCTTTCAAAATCTCCTGTGTTAGCCGAGCACTGGAAATGCCCTGATGCTCTTCCTGCTTGCCATTTCTTGCCATTTTGGGCAAGCAGTCGGCACCACAGATATGGGAAAGGTAAAGAACGACCTTCCTGATTTTTGTTTGCTTTTTGTCTCATTCCACTTCAAGAGAAGCTCTTGTTTGCAAAAGGAAACTGGACTGAAACGACAGTTGTTCCATCTGGCATGGCAAGCTCAGCCGGACCTGCGCTGGATCCAGAACTTGCTCCAAGCCCAGAGGACCTGAGGCTCCAGCCAGCCTTTGCTGGACTCCCCTCCCCTCCCCGTGTATCTGCAGGGTTTCCCCAAGCTCCGCTCTCATGTCTGCTTGTCCCTTCTGAGCTCCGTCCCCCGCAAGGGCTTGTGATGGATGAGCAAGTCACGTGTAAGGGCGGAGGGAGTGGAAGGGAAAAGACGTGTCCTCTGCCCTTCCCCTGCTAGGGTCTGGGGCAAGGACAGGGAGCAGGCCTGCTGTCCTGCAGCTGGTGCCTGCAGTGAGAAGCCCGTTTGTTCTCCAAAACCTCAGCAGAAGGGGCAGATGCTTGAAGGCTGCTTGTTGGAAAATGGAGCAGGAGAGGCGAGCAGGCTGCCTTACCTTTCCTGTGCGGTAGTCCGCGGGCCCAGGCTTGACAGTTCTGTCCCCTACAAGTTTGGTTTGGGCTCCCATGGTGTACATGGGTGCCCTTCTTTTGTAGGCATTCACCTCAATGTTTGGGAATGCGGCGGGACCTGGAGTCTGCAAGAGAGCCAGGGACCTTGTTGGGTACAAATTCACAGGTTTCTCCTTCCCGATTCCCCACGAGGGCTGCACGCTAGTGGCGCTAGCTCAACAGAGAAGGGAAGCCTGGGACAATGTCAGCGATGGCACAGCCTGTTCCCCTCCAAAGGGGCATTTTCCAGAGTGGCAGGCAGGTAGCCATTAGTTCTGATGAGCTCTGCATCATCGAAACTGCCAGAGCTGGAAAGTGAGGCACTTGCAGGTGTAGGCAGAGCCTCCCTGCGCTCTCTTCTCTTGCAGGAACAGTGGGAGAGCTCTGTGGCCCTGCGAGCACAGACGTGGATTCTCTGGCTTTGCTCTCGGTGCGCAGAAGCCTGCGCTAAGCAAGGATGCAGCAGGCTTTGGAGCCCTTGTGGCACGAGGAGAGCAGCCGAGGTTCACTAGGCAGTGCAGAAAAGAAGGGAAGCATCGCTCACCTTAGAGAGGTCTGCGTCGAAGCGATCATGTGTGCTCTTCCATTTCATGGAGTAGCACGGGCTGGCAGTTGTGTAGGCTGTGTTGGGTCCCATCAGCCTGGGTAAGGTGTAGGTGCCGGGGCCTGCAAGAGGAGTGGAAAGAAAGGGTGGGCGATCGAGTCCCGAGTGAGAAGCTGCTGCTTCTCGCCCCACAGGTCAGAGGGAGGCTTTGGAAGTGGGCCCATTGCCAAGGCCGATCAGCAGGCTGTCCCTGCAGTGCGCTCAGGCTGCAAGTGTCTGCCTTGCCCAGGGTCGCCTTACCTGGAGGGTGGTCTGCTCGGACAGCCTCGTGCCGGAAGGCCATGGACTGCACAGGCGGGCACTTGAAGACGTGCTTCTTGGACGCCTCGGTGCAGTAATCGCCTAGGGCCGAGGGGGAGAGAAGAAAAGCAGTCAAGTGCTGGTCTTTTTCTCCAGCCACAGAGGCAATATCCCAAGGAGGGGCTCTTCATAAGAGCTGCAAAATTCCCAGCTCTCTGGCAGCCCCTCCTGCCCTGTGCTGGAGGACACAGGCAGCACCAAGGGGGGGGTTTCTGCACCCCGCAGCTTTGTCCTGCCCTGCTGTCCCTCTTGTCAGCGCTCAGCCTGCGCCCCGTTCTTTCTGGATTCTGGGTCCTGCCCCCATGTGCCCATTGCTGGTGGTCCTTGGCAGCTGTCCTTCTCAGAGGGCATCTATGGCTGCTCACACTTGTTCCCCCACTAGGCCAGGGCAAAAGTGAGGTGTTGTGGTCTTGTCGGCATGAAGAGCTAGAGAGACGGTACTCACTCGGTCCAGGTGTGACCGTGGTATTTATTTTGGGAAGTCCCCGGATGTAGGTGCCTGGAGGCACGTACTTCCCCGTCCTGGTGATGGCAGGTTCCACGAGGTATCGGGGACCTGGACCGCAGCCACCTGTCACGGGCGGTTTGGTCCCTCTGCAGGTGTAAGCAGGGGCTCGGCTTTTGGTGGGACTGTGGCCCACGAAACCTAGGAAGCAAAGCACACAAAGGACACCTCCAGGAGGCTGCACGCTTCAAGCTGCGCTGGAAGAGGCGCGGTTGGAGTCGCCAGCCCCCATAAATTCCCCTCCCATGGGCCTTGTTCCTCCAACACTACTACAAATACAAGCCAGTTATGCAGTGCCTTGGGGTGCAGAAGAGTAAGCCAAGGCAGCACAAATGGCTTTGTAGCTGCATTGCAAAGGCAGCTGATGGAGACAGCCGATGCCTGGCCAGCAAGCCTCCTGCACCCAGCGGTTCAAAAAAACTGCTCGGAGCACCAGTGTTGGCACTCCATAACGAGAGTACCCCCGGGATTCAACTGCTATCCAAGATTTTAACCCCACAAACACTTGGAAAGCCGAGTGCAAGCCAGCAGGAAGATGGCTTCTGTGAGGTTTTGACTTTCCTGGAGTTCTGATGGGAACACTACCAGGGAATGGTGCCCAGGCCATTGCTTTTGCTGGTATGAAAGCAGTGTTCTCCTGGGCATGGGCAAGTATCGGCCTTCCTCTGCCAGGCCTGGGGGGCTGTTGGTGCTCGAGGGCACAGAGGCTTTGCCAAAAAGGGGAATGGCTTTTGAGCTGTTTTGAGCAGGGATGTCCTAAATGTGCCGCCCGCCCTGGGTTTGGTTGCGGTACCTGTTGCCCCTGGGATGGAGTACTTGGGCCCAGGGCTGGTGAACTGGGCCATGACTGGGCCGCGTGGGCGGTGAGGTCTCCATGTCCCCACAAAGGCTCCGTCCATGCTGGCAGGCGCCTCCAAAGCCTAAAGGCAGAAGAGCAGAAGAGTTACTGGTGGGCTGCCCTGAAAGAGCTTGGAGTTCAGCTCTGCCCCTCTCTTTCAAGTGCCAGTGCTCCACTTGGTGCGTAGGACTAAAATGCAGCCCCACTTCTCCACCGTCCCCTCTGTGCCTTGGTACTGAGCCTTCAGAGGAAACAAAGCTTCTTTCAAAAAACTGCTGCTTCTTTCAGCAGCAGACCGACATCTGAATCTCCAGTCCCAAAACCCAGGTCTGAAACCTGCCTCCCCCTGCGGGATGAGCTCCGCTTCACCTTTCTTAGCCTAGGAAGGCAAACAGGGTGAGGATGAGCTTTGCTGCTGCTGCTGCGGCTGCTCACAGTCACAGGGCACAGAGAGTTGCTGCAGGCAGGCAGAGCTCACGACGGACACTGCCTCTGGGCGTGTCAGCTTCCAGGGGTCCTTGGGGAGGGCACGGCATCACCATAGAAATGCATTATGACAGCATACAGGCTTCGGGAGCATGGGGGATGGCGTCTGGGCTGTTACCTCCTCAGCTTGGTCTGGACCCCATCTGGTAAAGTGTTTCTGGCCTCAGCCTGGGGAGGTGCCAGCCCTGCGCCCCCCAGACTGGGGTGTGGAGCTGGGCTCTGTCCTTCGGGACAAGTCTTCACCTCCAGAATGCTCTGCTGTGGGGTGTGAGTGGGTAGGGAAGGCCTAGTAGCACTCAGTAGCATGGGTCAGCGGTAAACCTGTCAGGACTAGTTTAAAGGTTGGAGTAAATGGTCTTTTCCTACCCTGAATGATTTTATGATTCTGTGTAATGTAAATTTTTGTTCTGAGAGAATACTGGAGAGACAAGGCCTCCTCTGAAACAGCACAGGAAGATCTTGCAGAGCAATGAATGATCTACGACTTCGGAGCTAGGACAGGTCTGCTCACATCCCTGTATTTCAGTTCATTGAAGATGCACCGTTTCTCCGGAAAACAGGGAAATTGGGCTCTGAGGCAGCAGGTTCTCTCGAGTTTCAGAACAACAGAGTGAATTCATCTCATGTTTTTGCCATGACAGCATATGCACAAGAATAAAAAAAATGGGTAAAAGAAATATAAAATTTGGATGGATGCTTGGCTGTGCGGTGCGAGTGGGTGGGGAAGGCCCTGAGTGCTGTCACGGCGCAGCGTTGAGCTCTGATGGCTCTTTGTGGGGCTGGCATCTCTCCTCAGCCAGGAGCACTGCAGCCTGCAGGTGAGGCATGGCCCTGGTGCAGGGTGAAGGGAGCAGTCGGGATGCAAGGCCTGTGGGGTTGAAGGCAAGCAGGTGTAAAGGTGCTGGTAGAGCTGGCTGTCTTGCACGCCCTCGGCATTTCAGGGCTCTCCTCTCCTCCTACTCTTGCGCTGTTTTTGTTGAGGCTTAAACTTTACATAGACACACAGGTTAAAATCATACTGCTGGCTGTTCATCAATGCCTTTCACAGATTCTTTATAAAGGAGTTAAATAATCTGTCTGCACCTGCAGGTAGAGCTTAGCCGGTGCGTTTTCGTCTTTCTGGCGACAAGCGCTTGTTCTTATTCCATCAGGCCAGGCAGTATGTAGATGGCAGTACTTGCAGCATGCATGGGAAGAGTAGCTCTGCCCGTCTTGGGTGGCATTGAAGATGTGTGTGGTGTCCTTATATTTGGAGAGGGTCTAAAAGGCTGTAGAAGGTTGTGGTACATGTGACACGGACTGAGGGTGGGAAGTCGTTTCTTCCCGACCTCCCGAAATTACCATTTCCTCCTGATGTTCCTAATTTACTCCTCATCTCCAACGCCCCCCTTATCGTCCATGATGCCTCCGAGTCATCCTGTCACCCTGCTGCCCCAGCCCCATCTCCAGCCCTCGTTTCCCCCCCAGTGTGTGCGTCCACATCCCTGATGTCCAGAGTCTTCACCTCCCGGGTCTCTCCCCAATGTTGAAGCCTGAACACAACTGACACCATGTGCTTTATGTGCTTTATTTACTTGATTTGCTTTTTTCACCAGGCCTGGTGAACCAGGCAGAAGGGGGTGATGCAGAGGAGGCTGGTGGACGGGCTGCAGCCCATGCAGTGTCCCCAGCTTCCACCGCTGCCTCCGTGTCCTCCTCGAGCTGCTGCCCACAGCCGGAGCTGAAGCAGGCGCCGCACTGGTGGCCCGAGCAGCGGGCGAGCGGGTGGCTCACTACTTGCAGGCGCTGCAGACCTTCTTCCTGGGGTGCCTGGGTGATGTGCGCCAGGCGCTGGCTGCCCCCCGGCCCCCCAGCAAGGAGGGCCCTGGACTCCCCAACCTCCTGGCCACGCTGGCCTCCTCCATTCTCAGTCAGCTCAAGGCTGTCCTGGCCTACGTGCAGCTCTTCACCGCCAAGGATGTCGCCTTCGCCAGCTTGCCCTACTTCAAGGTGGGCTGAGGGCAGTGGGGGGAGCCTTGGGGGGAGTATGGGGGTCACTGGGGTGATCTGGGGGTCATGGTGAAGATACCGGGCTCCGGGGGCAGTTTTGGGGATACAGAGGAGGTTTTTAGGGGTCCCAGGGTGGTATTTTTTGGACATAACCCTCCAGGTTTGGTCACGGGGGCAGTTCTGCGTGGTGACATGGGTGCGACATTGGTGCCCAGCAGCAGTTCTTTAGGGTGCGGATGAGGCTTTTATGGTGCAGTGGCAGCTTTTAAGCAGGCAGGGGTGGCGTTTTGGTATTTTGGGAGGTGTAACTCTCCGGTTTTGGCCACAGGGGGAGTTCTGTGTCGAGGCGGTGTGTGAAGGGCTGGTGGTGGCCTTCGTCCGCTGGCTCTGCTGCACCGCCCGGGGCTTTGCCGACAGCCCCGCAGAGCGGGGAGCCCCCGCAGCACCCCCGGCACTGCTGCTGCTCCTCGCCCGCCTCTGCCTCGACTACAAGGCCACCACCATCAGCTACATCCTCACTCTTACCGACGAGCAGTTTCCTCCTGAGGTGAGCCCCCCAAACTGCCCTCATTGGCACCAAAATGGCTCTGAGGTGGGCCTGAATGTCCCCAGGATGCCACAGAGTGGCCCCAAGTCTTAGTGTCTGTCCAGAACGTGGGAGCATAGGGATCTTTCTTCTAACTTTGTGTGCCCCCAGATGTCCATGAGGGACCCCTGAAATGTCCCCAAAGGGATCTTGAATGTCCCCAAGCCCCTCCCTGTGTCCCTCTACGGCCCTGTGTCTGTCCAGAATGTGGCCCCAAGAACAGCAGTACGCATGGAGGTGGAAGGGTCCCCACGTGTCCCAGTGTCCCTAAGGGATGGGAGCTCCACAACATGTCCCCAGGAGGCCTTTGCACGTCCCTGAGTCCCTCCAAACGCCACAAGGATGTGAGGACAGCAGTGGTGCAGCACACTGGGACAGCCCAGAGCATCCCACGTGCCCCCCGATGTCCCTGTGTACTCTCACAAAGGATGGTGCTGTGCGTGGGGGCACTGGGGGAGGCCTCTACATGTCCTCACGTCCCTGTGCCACCAAGGAGCCATCTCCCTGTGTCCCCATGTCCCTGAACCCCAAGGACACGGGGCTGAGGCTGCGTGTGGAGCATCCTCACACGTCCCCACGTGTCCCCATGTCCTTTGTACATTGAGGATTTTAGGATGTTGCAGATGGTCCCTGTGGGGCTCCCTAAAGCACCTCCAGGGATCCCAGAGGGTTCCTGGGAGGGTTTTGGAGTCCTAGAGGGTCCCTGGCAGGGGGGCTGAAGTCTCTGAAGGGTCAAGAGGAGATTCCCTGAGGTGTCCATAAGGTCCTTGAGGATTTTAGGGAGAGACAGAGGGGTCTGAGAGGATCCCAAATAGACTGGGAGGTCTCAGAGGGTTTTGAGGGATCCTGGCTTGTTTTGGGAGTCACCAGGGGGTATTTGGGTTTGGGGGGACACTGGCACTGAGCAGTGTGATGCTGCAGGTGGGGCAGCTCTTGGAGGAGGGGGTGCGGCAGGCGCAGAGCAGCGACTCGAGCCGGCACGCCTTCTCCGTTTACAGCAGCTCGCGGGCACCTGGGCGCTACGCCCCCAGCTACACCCCCAGGTCAGCCCTGTCAGTCAGGCCACCTCTTGGTCACCCCCAGGACACCTTTCAGTCACCCACTTGGCCAGCTCTGGCCACCCCTGTGCTCCCTGTGTCACCCCTGTGGTACTCGCTGTACCCCCCCTACGCCCCCAAGTCACTCCTATCACCGGGGTCACCTCCCTGTCAGCCCTGTGTAACCCCTTTGTCCCCACATCCGTGACCAGCCCTGTGTCCTCCTGGCTGTCTTCATGGCTCCAAATGATCCCAATGTTCCCCTACAGTCCCTGTGACCATCTTCATATCACAAATTGTCCCAGTATCCACCCATGGTCTCCACATCCTTTGGCTGTCCCCGTGTCCCCAAAGTGTCCCAGTATCCCCTGATTATTCCCATCTTCCCCTACTGTCCCCGTGTCTCCAGATCCCAGTATCCCTTGATGATCCCCACGTGCCTTAAGTCCCTGTGCTGTGACACTCCCCACATCCCCTGCCCATTTGTGTCCCCATACAGTCCTTACGTCCCATCTGTCACGGTGTCCTCTGACCATCCCCATATCCTCCCTCCGACCACCTCTGCGTCCCTGTCCCCTGACAGTCCCCTGCCTCCCCTGATTGTCCTGGTTTCATCATCCCCAGTGCCCCGATTGACACCCACCTGCTCAGCAACATCCAGAAGCTCTTCTCTGAACGCATCGACATCTTCAGCCCCGTCGAGTTCAACAAGGTGAGGCCATAGGGATGTCCCAGTGTCCCTCAGGTGTCCCCAAGGCCCCTAAGATGTCCATCTTCCCACCTGTCACATGTCCCTGGTGTCCCCGTGTCCCCAGTGCTGGGGTTCTGGGGTTCCTCAGGAGCTGATGACCAAGACAAGGGATTTTGGGGGGGGGGGGTCGGTCCCTGGGGCAGATGGCAAGGGTGAGTGTCAGTGTTCCCGTGTCCCCACACTGATGTGACTCGAGGTCTCTCTGTAACCCCAGCAGCCAGGCCGAGGGCATCCTTGTCCTACTCGCTGTACCGCATGTCCCCTGTGTCCCCCTGCCCTGTGTCCAGGCTCAGGGGGACTCCCTGGGGCTAGCAACCAGGACATGGATGTCCCCCACTGTCCCCACGCTGATGGAATGTGGTGATGCCTTCAGCCCAGCTGAGGTCCCAACACATGCCACATGTCCCCACTGTCCCCAGGCAGTGGTGCTGAGGGTGCTCCGCTGCGGCTGAGGACCAGGCTGAGGGTGTCCCTGTGTCCCTGCAGTGGTGAGACTGGTCTGCACCCAACAGCCACACTGAGGGCATCCCTGACCTCCTGCGTGACACGTCCCCGTGTCCTGACACATGTTAGGATGAGGATGAGGGTGTCCTAGGTGCCGATGACCCCAAGAGGGGTGTCCCTAATTTCTCTGCATCCCTGCGCAGACATGACTCGAGGCCTCCTTGCGCTGGGTGTCCCCGTCCCCACTGTGCCACTTGTCCCTGCTGTCCCTACGTCCCTGGTGTCAGTGCTGACGGGGATCATCAAGATCAGCCTGAAGACACTGCTGGAGTGCATGCGGCTGTGGATGTTGGGGCGCTTCGGGCTGCAGCAGGTGCAGGTGGACGGCCACTACCTGCAGCTTTACCTCTGGCGCTTCGCCGCTGATGAGCGCGTGGTGCAGGGGCTGCTGGACGAGGTGGCCGCCAGCGCTGCCCACCGCTGCCTCGACCCTGTCCCCATGGAGCACAGCATCATTGAGCTCATCTGCGAGCGTGGGTAGGACCTGAAGATGCCAGGGGGACAAATGGGGACATGTATAGGATGGGGGGGGGGGGGCACTGGGACATGGGACGCGTGTTGCTGTGGGGTGCAGCGGAGTTGGGGATATCTCTGGGAGGGCCGTGTGTCATGGGTCCTGCAGCAACACACGAGGACATCCCATGTCACCACACCATCACCCCATGTCCCCACACCAGTCCCGGTGAAACCCCACGTTGTCCCCTCCACGTCCCAGTGATGCCAATCCCATGTTGTACCTGCCACCCCAGTGCCATGCCACGTCATTTCACTACCTTGGTGACTTCTCCCGATGCCTGGGGCATGCCGGGTGCAGCCCCTGTGTCATGGTTGAGGACAATAAATAAAATGCGTGTGAGTTGTGCCTTGTCCCTGTGCCTGGACAGCTGGAGGATGGTGGGGTGGGGACATCTGGGTCCTCAGGGGGATGGGGGCAGGGGTGCCTGGGTCCTCCTGGTGCAGGGCAAATCCTGGACACCTGGGTCTGTGGGAGGGGAGGGCCTCCAGACACCTGGGTCCCTTTGGGGTGGTGGGGATGGGGGCAGACCCCGCTCCTTGTACGAGCACCCTATGTGCATCCAGCCCCTTTCACAAGTGCCCTGGGAGCACCCCACACCTTGCATAAGCACCTCCTGCCCTCCCAGCCCCTCACAAGAGCACCCTGGGAGCACCAAGTGCCTCACGCCCCTTGTACTAAACAAACTGCAGGGTAGTGCTTGAGGTAATTAACCTAGGGGCACTTAAACCTGGGGGACTTGTAACCGTGGGTATGCTTACATTATAGCTCTAAGTACTTGAAAGCTACAGATAGTATCAGAGCATGAAACTTACTGCTATTGCTGCCCCAGCTCTCCTGGGGTGACCTCATAAAAGCCGCTTCATCCGTCTCTGGGGAAACTAAATTGAAAAACTTGGTCACCATAAGCTCCCTAAATAAGTTGGACAGCGATGAATGGACAGATACTCCTGTTGGAAGAGATCGGGAGCCTGAGGGAGTGTTGCAGACACCGTGGTCCCTAATGGAGAGGCCAAAGCAACCGAAATGAGAGGTTTTTGTCTCTCTGCCTCCCTGTAACAGTAAGATCTTGATACTGAGCTTTTGGTAAAGCACCAAAAGATACAAAGCACAACCTGAGACCTCAACGTTATCGACTCTTAAGGAGCAAAAAATCTCCCATTGCTAGTGACTGCAGGCACAGCAACTGGAAGTTACAGATTCACAACGTTTATTCACCTTTAGATGGCGCTGGAAAACCCTGCTTAAAATAACAGCTCACAGCTTCACTCAAAGTCTTGCTTTGTTAGAGCTTCCATCGATGTACCTGCAAGTATTTTGTTGATTCAGCATTGGCTGTGCGTGCACGCTGTTTTCTCTAATTTTTATGTGTCAGCAAAAACTTTGCAGTATTAGGACTACAGGGGAGCACTGAAACCAATATAAACAAATCACTCAAATAACCATATGTTATAATGATGTTGAAGATAATGTTGAAGGCCTGGGCAGCGCGATGCCTTCAAGGGAGTATCTTCATGTCCCAGTGGCAATACTGTTCTAGATTTGAACACGCACCCTATCATAATTTCAACTACTGTGTTGCTGTTGCTGTTATTACCCTGCATACCCGCTTTGAATTCATACTCGTGAATTGTCTCAGGTACGGCACTTTCTCAGACTATTTACTGGTGGGGGGAGGCTATTTTCCAGCATGCGTACACGTTATACATTCTCAGGTTTTCCAAGAACTTCCAAATGGTGCAGTTCTAAGTTTCAGAGGGTTAAGCATGGTTATGTGGTGCTTTCTGATACGAGTGTGCTGCTGCTTCCTGATAAGAGATTCCGTACACAGATAAATCCTCGTGATGGAAATCACTGCCTGGCAGTGCTGACACATGGCAGCTGCTGTTCCAGCCCCACGCTAGCGCCTCACGTCAACACCGACAAGCAGGGCATGGGCACCAGCCAGAAGAAACAGGCCAAAGCGGCCTGAGAGAGGAGCCTGGGGCAAGGCCAGGAGCTGGAGGAGAAATAAAAAAACACAACACATGGGCAAAGAAAAGTAAAACCAGGTCTTTATTTACAACAGCTAAAGCAAACTGAAGTGGCCACCATCATGAAGACCAGGCTGTTCCAGTGGCCTTTCACCAGAAGCCATGCGCTTCTGAAATCAAAGCGGTCTGTCAATTCACCCATCCTTCCTCCAAACAGAGAAATTGCTGGGAGCTGCCACATTTAACAGAGAAGCAGCAATAAGAACCAAAGTCCTTGATGCCTCCATTCCTACTCTTCTTCCCTGCACATTCTTCCTGAAACTTGGAAAAAAAAAACAACACCTAAACTAGTCCCAGTAGTACTTGGTTGGCATTTTGGCACAGCTGAACAAAGGACACCACCATCTGTTTCCAGATCTGGACCCGGATGAGTACAAGGGGAAAGAAATTGCTAAGTGATTCCAGGACAAGGCCAAAGGAAATATCTAGCCAATACGGGCTTGTTGGGGAAGAAGACTGTGAAACCAGAGGGGGAATGCTTTAGCCCTGCAGAGGTCGGAGGAGGACAAGAAAATCAAATAAGCAAAGACTTTGAACAGCAAATCTCAGAACACATAGGCACTTGGTACAGAAAACAGACAAAATGAAACAGTAGCTTTGTATAGCTGCTTTGTAAAGTGAAAAGTTTATAGATCGGGAAGCTTATACAGTGCAGGTTTGTCTGGAGAGAAAGCTTTTTTTATTTTCCTCTCACCCAACAGGCACAGTATTTTTAAAGTTACAGATTTCTTAACTCCAGTTAGAGGCAGACTTAAATAATTCAGCCCTGGAAGAATACACTTGGGGTCGTGATGCCTGTGTGAGATGCTGGTCAGCCCAATGATGGGACAGAAGGGTGAAGGGAACTTGCAGTTCCCAGCTACTGCACTCCCAGAGTGCTCCACAGGACAGGAAATCAAGCATGCACTGCATGTTGATTGGGAACAACTGTTTTGTAAACAAAACTGGTGGGGATGTGCTTTGCCATGTCTGACACAAGCACTGCAGTCAGGAATCTGCAAAGCTCTGTGAAAGGCAAAGCGAGTTAAGAGTTTCTTAGGTTACCTTCCATGTTAATAAATAAATCCATTAACTTTCCAATCAAATCTTTTCTTGACCTACCACCACCGCAACAGCATGGTTTAGGAGTTTAACCTGACCTCAACCTCTGCTTTTATTTGCAATGTCTTTCCAAAGCACTCTAATACCAGGGTACTGGAATACCTGAAATAAAGTGTAATGAGGCCATAATCAGCTTCCTCTTTAATTTTCTTAAGACCTTTTACTATCAGAGGTTTTTTTACACTGCTTTAATGGTCTAAAGGAGTGCGTTTGCAAGTGTATGGGAAGGTAGTGGAGACTTCCTTCCCTACACTATATAGAGACTACACTATATGTGTGCAAATCAAGGCAGCCTATGGACTTTGGTCCTTCTTTCCTGCAGGGTCCATCCAAAGTTTTACCTCATCAACTTTTCACTGCAACAATTAGAGAATATCAGGGTTCGGAGTTAATGCTGATTTCATTTCAAAGCAGTACAGATTTCATTTCATCCCAGCGACACCAAGGATATTAACAGGTCTCTGAAGCAAGGGGAAACTGAGACCAGGTATCAGCTTAGAGGCCAACTGGAGTAAGTCACATTCATATTTCTGAGGTTTATAAATCAGCATCCTAAATTTTGCAGCTTCCAAAACTCTGCTGATTTATTGAACTTCTGAGTATTGACAGGTCTCTGGATTTATCAGACAACTCTTCATGAGCCTAGTATCAAATATCAGTAAGGGAGGTAAGACAAAAGTGGCCCTTAAAAACAGGCTGCCAGCCATGGACAACTAGGCAAGAGATAAAGTCTTAAGCATTAACAACATCAAAATTGTGTTATACATCATAACCCATTTAGAATGAAACATACTCATTTTATAAAGATACGTCGATGACCAGCTGGAACAATGACAAGAAGCTGGTGAAAAGTTGTTTAGAATGTCTGTCTGGAAAGTCTCAGGGATCCCACAACAGGACAAACTTAGAAAGGTGACGAACGAGTCTGTCAATCATCACGTAGGTTTTGTTCTGTAAAACTGCCACACCAGAACCAAGATCAAGTTCCTGCTCTGGACACAAGATAGTAGAGGATGAAGAAAACAACAATCAGTCCTGCAGAAACAGAACAGAGTAACTTGCGATTATCCCTCCCAGACCGCGTCATGGTGGAGAAACGCTTCACGCTGCCAGTCAGCAGGCCAGTCACACTCATAAAATCTGAATCCTAAAGGAGAAAGAAAAAACAAATGGAGACATTTTAAACTGATGAAGCTGTCCCTGAAGAATTCCACTTCCTGGCTAAAAAATATCTGCAGAGGGAGCTGCACAGTAACTGCCCATTTTTCCACACCCATCACATCCCTCTCAGAAGGTCCTTCCCCTCCTGTGCTCAGGCTCCAGGAGCAGCACCATTCCCACTGCGCTCAAAGCACAGAAGAAAGGACAGGGGAAGTTCTGTTCCAAATGTAAAACAATGCGTGTGCCTCCTCTTTTTTCAGTCAGGGCCAAACCACCTGCTACTGGGCTGTTCAGTTGTTCCCATGCAGCTTTTTCTGCCTGGAGCAGCTTGCTAATGGCAACTCTACAAGTCAACGCTTCATCCAAAGGAAATGTCTCTACATGAAGCTAGAACCATTAATGCATACCAGGGCAGGATAAAAAGCATTGAGAAAGTGCAGTTCCTTTCTATTAGTTCTTTTTCTTCAGTATGGGACAGCATGCATATGCAACTCCACCAAGCAGTGGTTAAAAATTCCCTTATTAATGCAGTTCAGGCATTTTCGACTCCTGGTCTGTTTTCCTTACTCATGAACTACTTAAGAATTTCTGCTTATGTTTCTCTTCAAATATCTCAAAACCACCTCTGTTCTGGAAGCATATCATCATGCTGAATAAGGGCTTCTACTTTAAGATCTTTTGCCTTTACACCAATTCTCCATTTCTCTCCAATTCTCCATATTCCAATTCTCCATTCTTCTAATTTCTGGGCTGAGCAAATATCTATTTCAGATACTCCGACACTGTCAGCGTACTCTGCTATTAAGCTTCCAAGCTGAGCTCACACCTTTGACTCGGCTGATTTCAACACTACAATTACCTTTTCTCTGGCTTCCATGTACCAGCTCTCCAACATCCAGCATGTGCAGAAAATGCCCTCCACACAGCAGTGTTATTTCACTAATCTCTTTCTCCAGTCTCTGGGTTGGATTCCCGTCCTCTCACAATTCAGTTTATGAAATACCCTTCTCCTAAAAAACCTCAGCAGGTAATCCCTTTGCTGTAAGGATCTGCCATTCTGGCCTTTCCACAGTACATTGTGATTTTCCATCAGCCGCCAAAGCTTTAGAGACAGATTACTCTGGAAAGTGATTTCAGTTTTACAAGGTGTTGTGTGTCAGAAAAATGACAGAACAAGACACAGAACAACATGAGTAGGCCCAAAGCATCAGCCTTGCCCCTTCCAAAGACATCAGTGAACAGTCCTGACAGGTATTGTGTTACAGAGATTACAGTAAGTAACCCTGGCAGATTTATGCGTTACCCAAAATCACAGGAACAGCTGAGAAATAGACCTACCTCCCAGAATTAGCCACAGGGAGCAGCTCTTTAATTCCAGTAATCAGGTAATCTCCAGCTGTATTTCTGAATTGTGTTGTCCTACATCAGTCTTTCCAGATGCTAGATGCCCTGTTGCCCATTCGGACAATGCGATATTAGCAGTTGCTAAGTATCTAATGTTTAGTTATGAGTAAGCCCAAGTTAAGGTAACTGCTGAAAGCTAGCACAAAAAAAACCATGCTTTTTTAACATTTCATTGGTTCCATACCATGCCATCCAGGTAACGATTCTGTTCTTCAGCGTCTTTGTCAATATCCAGAGCCAGCTGCACAGGATAAGGGAGAAAATGGATATTAACAAACTTTTAACATGAAGATAGCCTGTAATGCATCCAGTGCTTGTAAAACCACTGTGTGCATTAGAATAGCAAGCCACTGCATCCTTGTCTCTTACACAAAAAGAAGAAAGCTTGTTCAGTACAGTGACAACACAAGATCCTCACTTCAGTTTCAGGCTGTTGGAACTCTTCAGCTCTGCAGTGCTGGAAATAAAGTTTGACTACCTGACATAAACATAGGACAGGGGTATTTAAACACTGGGACATGACAGCAGAAGTTCAGTCTTCCCTTCTACAAAAATGAGTCACTGATTTCTACTAAGCTCTAAATCAAAACATTCGATGTTAGTAAGAGCAAATTAGCATCAGTAACACTAAACACAGAGGTGCCTGAATTTTTAGAAGTAATTTACCTATCTTTTTATTATTACTTTTTTCCTGAGACGTGCTTAGCAATACTCCTCTGTGCACCTTTAAGGTTTCTCTCTGTGCCTAAAACTTCCCTAAATGTAACTAAACCCACATAATTCCCAATAGATCATGGAATCACAGAGATGACATAGCTAAACCACAAAAGTGAAGATTCACAAAGTCATCCCTTGCATTTTACTAGTAAGTTAACTATCACATCGCCACAACATTCTCTAAAAGTCATTAGTACATAGGAAGCCCTTCGTGTTAACCACACATTTGCACCTCCCTAGAGACTCTACGAGAAGGAGGAACTACGGAGCTAACAGTCCTTCATTCACTGTACCATCTGATGTGAACTCTACAACTCACCGACTTCAGCCTGGTGACCTTGTTAGCTAGACTGTCTGCCATACGTTTGTTCTCCACATCCAGCATATCCTCCACACCGCTTCCATTCTGACCTGGGGAAAAGAAAAAGAATGAGTTTTATCAGTCTGACACAAGGAACTGCATGTTTACTCAATCAATGTGGTGAGTCTCAGTGCCCAGCTGGTGGCTGGCTGCCCTGACACTCCCAACGGGGCCATCAGAACCTGCCCACATCCACGTCCCACGTCCACCCACCACCCTGAGAGCACTGCACCATGAAACATTCCTAACCTTTTTTGACAAAAACGCACTGAACCGTCGCCACGACGGACCACAGAAGAGAGAAACAAATCCTGAAACGCACCAAAAACTTTAACCACGGCCAACAGCTCTAACAAGTGCAGATTTTGTGCCCCAACACTGTGTGACTCTACAGACACCTCCAGCGTTGTCCCACATATGGAATTTGGGGGGAAATAAATTCAGCACCAGGAACTTCACGGTGTAAATCCTTTCCAGGCATTCCAGACATGCCTCCTGCCAAGGTGTTACGGGAGACGGCCATTTCCCCCCAGCACCGGCCCCAGGAGAGGGAGAAGCTCAGCTCTTCCCGCTGCCATGTCACGCAGGGGAGAGACAAAGGGATGGGTGGTGTCGCCGACAACGCCCCGAGTCGCACCCCCTACCCCAGCCCTGATGCAGCGGGAGCTGTTCCCAAATGGCGGCCAGAAGCGCCCCCTTTCCCCTCACCCCCAATGGCGGCAGGGGCGCTCCCCTCGCCCCCAAATAGCGGCGGGCAGCTCCCCCTCGGCCCGTGGCTACCGCCCCCAACCCCCGCCTTCCCCTCACCTCGGCCCCACTCCGCCATGGCGGCTGCCGGCCCCAGCACCTCGCAGGCGGAGCCCCGCCGGCCCCCGCCTCCAGAAAATGGCCGCCGAGCGCCATCACCGCCCCCTGCCGTGGGGCTCTTTGGTAGTTTTGGGGGCTGTGCGGCCCTTTTGGGGTCCCTTCCTAGCCCCGTGTGGTTAGAAGAAGTTTAGGTTGCGTTTTCTCCCAGGGTTACGAGCTTTTCCCAGGAGGAGCTCGCCTGCGACTGGTAGCCGCAAGGTTTAGCAGCTTCCTTCTCCCTCGCTGCTCCGTGCTTGTGACACCTCCAGACCAGCCCTAAGAGGCGGTGGCGCCGTGTTCCCCCCCCCCCCCCCCCCCAAAAAAAAACCCCAACGCTGTTCGGTGAAGCCTCCACGGCTCCTTCCCCTCCGCCTCCGGTGCACGGAGGAGCTCGGGGGAGGGCCGGGGCCGGAGCCAGGAAACGCGGCAGGAAGCCGGGGCGGCGGGGAGGAAGGTGCCGGGGCTTCCCTCCTCGCCGCTGCCCGTCCCCAGAGGGCCGAGGCGCCCCCCTTCTGCTCGGCTCCGGTGTGGAAAGGAGGTATGAGGAGGGAGCTGAGGGACAAAAATAAAATCAAAAAAATAAATGAGGGGGTTACGGTATGCTGTGAGCTGCTCCTGCCCCTTGAAAATAGAGGGAAGTCACTCCGGGTACCCAAGTCTGGCAGTGCTAGCGATGCCTGTTGTGGATGAGCTGCTTCTCCTGCTCTTGTGGCCCAAGGCTTGGCGTCTTGTTGGGTTTCTAGATGCAGGGCTTGCCCTCAGCCCTGGAAAGTCCCCCCTTTGGCTGTGTTGGGGCAGGGAGGGGGGATAACGTGATGCTGCTCTCAGCACAGAATGATTTTCAGGAGCAGAGTCGTATCTTGTGATTACATGCATCCGCTGCTCAGCCAGGCTGTGGAACGTGGCACATAGCTCCACAGAATCTAAACAGATGTACGAGCTCATGTTTGTACTGAAATTTTGTTCGATATTCCATGATTAGGAGTTACTTTTCAGCACCGTGGACTTGCCTGGCTGTACAAGCTGTTAAACTTTCGCCTATTTTAAAAATAATGATTATCTCTGTCATTATGTGCATCTGCTCATTTACATTATTATCGCGAAGTGCATTATACTCTGTAATGACACACAGATTTGAGCCAGGGAGGCCAGCCATCCGCCATATGTGCATTTTTACCCCCCTGTGCAGTGTATCTGCCATAATGTGGTACGTGGTCTGTCTCAGGCATCGAGTGTCCCAGCACACAGAGCAGTGAATGCAACAAAATCGGAATTTCTTTCTTTTCACCACCTTAAAAGGTAGCTCCACCTTAAAGCAAGCCCGGAGGTGCTTGCTTATCCGTTTGGCTTTCCTCTCCATCTCTTTTTACTCCACAGCAATGTTTCTGGATTTATTTTTTTGTTGTTCTGTGCGGTAACAGAAATCAGGACAGCCAGGGGAGGAGGAGGAGGAGGCAGGGAGCTATTTCAGGGAGCTGCTGTTATCTGTTCTCTGTTAATCCCCTGGCTGGGAGGGGGGAAGGTTTTTCTGAGTGCTTTACTGGAAGGGCATATATTAAACATTGAAAAGCAAAGAGAGGAAGAGGATTAAAGGGAGAGAGAGGAGCTTGGCTGCTGGTTATACTTGGGTTATCCATCTGCTCTGCTTTTATGGATGCAACAGAGTGAGCAATTTCACTGGGAATTTTTTTTCTGGTTTTGTTTTATTTTTTTTTTCCTCCTCCTTCTTTTCCCCACCCCCTTCTCACTCCCTCTCAGATCTCTGTGTGTTGAGGTACCTTTGCATCACTATTATCCAGGAACCCTGGAAGCCCCCTCACTCCCCTTCTTCTCTGTTTCACCTCTGTTGTAGCTGAGCTGTTGAGATAATGGAGCTCAGGAGTGTAGTGGCCACAGTGGAAAACGGGGAGCAAGACACAGTCCTCAAGGTGCTTCAGATCTACAACCAGGAGGTGAGTGGGTATCAAACCTCTGCCTAATGTCAGCTTCTGTTTACAAGGCTGGAAGCAGGTTGGCCATGTTGTGGGATTTCTGTGCTACCCAGCTGTCCACAGTCTGCCTCCTCTGAGCGCATCTGTCCGTGCATTACTGCCATGGAAATGTTACAGGCTGCCTCGTCTTTTACTTGCAGACTGCTTCTTCTTTGATCTTTTGCTATGAAGCATCTAAGTAGCCTTGCTTTATCTTGTGTCCTTGAGATACTGGAAGAAAAGCACATAGAAAGGATTTTCTTTATTATCCAGATTCTAAGTAAAACCTGGCAGGGAAATAATCATGGGTGTGAAGACCAAGTAGGAGGAGCTCTTTATATTAGGCAAGGTTTGGAGGTAATAAAACTCAAATCTAGGGAGGAGCTGCAGGTGAAATTGTGATTTGCAAGTAAAAGATAATTAGGGAATGACATGAATGGAGGCTGAAATTTGATTCAGGCACCTGGTCTGAAAGCTGACTATACAAAATAATTAATATAGAATATGAATAAGAATGGCTGGGAAGCAGAAATGGAAGTGATTCTAGCCTTACAGTGGCAAAAGGTTGTCTGTGGGGGTAATTTACTTTTGAAATAGACTCTGGTTGTCGGGAAAGTCTCTTTCAGAGGGTTTCCGCCAGGGTAGGGCTGCCCCTGCAGATCTATGTGACTCATTCTGCACCATTCTTAAGTAGGTGGGAAGTCAGTGGGGAAAACCTGTGAATGTTTTTGCACGAGCGTGCAATAAGGGGAAATGTACTACTATGTCCAACAGTCAGTTTTGAAATAGGAGAAATCTTAGCTAAGGAGTAGTGAGTCCCTGTTAAAAAGAGGTCAGCAGGATCAACATCACCTGCAGCAGCTGTAATGCTGGAGAAATTAGGAGAGCAAATGGCACTTGATGTGCAACCAGTCTGAGGCATCAAAACACAATATTTTCTGTAGAATTCCTCCAGCTGGATCTTTTGTCAGTGTATCGGGTGTAGGAAACTTGTGAGAATGTCAGTGATTTTGCTAGTCTGTTTGGAAGAAATGGAGCAAACGAAGAGGATATGAAACTGCAGATAAAATAAGCAAATTCCTTATGTAACTTTTTACTGCAAAAGCTGATGGTACTGTACCCTTTTCTGGGGGTATATGCTTTTTAATTCACTATTGAAGATGCAGTCAATTCCTGGTTGCCAGGAATAACTAGCAACATGGTCTAGTGGAAGGTGTCGTTGCCTATGGCAGGGGGGTTGGAATTAGATGATCTTTAAGGTCCCTTTCAACACAAACCATTCTGTGATTCTATGAATAAAATAAATCTAAAGCAAAAGCACAGGTATTGTGAAAATGTACGTAAATGAGATTACGGGAGCCTGCAAAGAGGATGAGATGGGAAGAGAACAAGTGCCATGGATGTCTGCAGAGCACATGGGTTCCAGGACTGAACTGCCAGTTCCTCATAACATGGTACAACAGCCTGTGCACAGATCAGATCACAGTGCTGAAGCACAAGAGGCCAGCCCCTGGCCCAGCACTACAGGAGTACAGCTGTCCTGCTTCTGCACCTGAAGTTTCTCAAGTGATGCATCAGCATCAGCTTGGGGGAAGCAGAACCATAAGGTGGTACGTACCGCAGGAAACAAGCTCCGCTGTTCAGACATGCTGATGGGATATCAGTGAATTGCAGAAGCTCAAGAGAAGGACTAGCCCAGTGCATAACAATAATTGTTTGTGGTGAGACTAATTGTCATTATTGAGCAGCTCTGTAAGTGTGTGTCTGCAGTGTAACTCAGTAAAAGGTGATGGGGAGCACTAAGAAAAAAATAGAGAAATATGATATAATTATACCCCCATGTCTCTATCTGTATCTGATCAGGCTGTATCTATGCATACATAATTAATGTTTTCATAAATTTTAAATATTTTGATTCTCAGAAGCATTCCACATGTTCTCTTAGTATAGATCAGAATTGCATCATTGACTGGGAAGTGCTGCTTTTTACCAGGGACACTGGTGTTTTGTGCTGAGCAGTTCATGGGAAACCAATGTAGCCAGAAAGGAGACTGTCCTCCTAGACACAGCCACGAGACACACAGGAACATTTCATCTGAGCAAAGGACAGGTCTGTTTTATTACGAAAAAGGATGTAATGGAGGTGTAGAGAAATTCAGATTTCTTCCAAAACAGGCTCTGGAACTGATCTGTGCAGGAAATCAGACTTGACTGACAGTCCTTGTCTGTGACTTGAGACAACGTGTGGGATAAAAGGAAAAACTCCCTCGTGCTGTGGTTCACCTTTGGCGATCTCTGCCAGAAGTTAGGAAGCAAAGAAGGTAGAGAGGATGGCTGCTTTTCCTACCTGGTTCCAGCAACTCCTTCTTTGCAGTACTGGCTGTCAACCTATCTTATTGAAGAGGTTGTGAATTATTTGTGCATATTAACCATTCTTCAGTTCAGTTCAAGTGCTCTCTGATGCAAAGTCACACAGGAGTAACTCAGGCTGTGAGGTGCCACGTGGAGTGGGGTGTTTACCTATGTCTATCAGCTGTGTTTAAAGAACACGAGCTGAAAAACACTCTTACTTCCAGACATCGTAGGAACGAAGAACACAAGGATCTGTTTCCAAATAACAAGGAGAGGGTGCTTTCAGTCAGGAAAAGGAACAATAAATAAGAAGGGAAGAGGTGTGTAGGCACAGCTTGGTGGTGTCACTGAGGAGAGGAATTGCCCAGAGAAGCTGTGGATACCCCGTCCCTGGAAGTGTTCAGTGCCAGGCTGGATGGGGCTTTGAGCAGCCTGGGCTGGTGGGAGGTTTCCCTGCCCATGGCAGGGGGGTTGGAACCAGATGGTCTTTAAGGTTCCTTCCAACCCAAACCATTTTATGACTCTTTGTTACAGACTGTTATGGAATATTTATGACGAATACCCACTTCACAGCTGCAGTATTTGAAAATAAGTCCATCCACCAGATGGGCAGAGCTTTGGCCTGTGGCATTGAGCCTCCAACACAGAGCCAACAGAAGAGTGCAGTGGGTATTATTCATCACAGATCTTTTTCAATGACGAAAAAGAAGCAGGGGCCCCTGGAATAGCAGGGATCTTGGTCAAGGAAAGCTATTCTGACCTGGAAGTATGGGTCACAATGTTTGTGCTTTCCAAACCGGCTTCATTCCCTGCTTGTTGTGATGCCAGTAGTTGGAGTTGCTTAAGAAGGAACGATGTTGGAGAGGAAAGGCAGGCAGAAAGCAAAAACCTCAGAGGCAGGAAGCAAAAACTTCAGCACCAGGAAAGTTGTCCTTTTGTCTGGCTCCTCAGGAACTTCCACTGCTTGTTAAAAATGCTGTGAATATTACAGACCTCTCTAAGTGCTGTTGCACTCCTTGCCGTGCTGATTCCCTGCCTCTGTGCTGGTAGGCGACTGTTTCTGAGAAGACTTCTTTGCCTTCGCTTTCTTTTTTAGACCTGTTGCTTTCAAGCTGAATTACTTTTCCCTGGCTGAGGCAAACAGTTTTGTTTTTTAAACTATTACTTCATTTTAATTGTTTCTGTTCTGCCCCCACAGAAATCTCAGTGCTTCACCTTTGATGATGAGGAACGGGAAGAGAGGAAGGTAGGCGTGCTCTTTGCTTTCTTCCTTTTGTTGGAGGGGTAAGTCTGCTGCTCTGCACTTGTGTCCAGCCGGGCTTGGTGGTGTCAGCTCCTTTGGGGAAAGAGATGAGTGGTTTTTTGAAAACTTGATAAAGTACCTGCACAGGGAATGGTGTGCTCAGGGCATCTGGCTCGAGTTTTTCCATCAGTAGATGATGGTTTAGGATAAATGTTAGCATCCTTCCAACATTAGCAAACCCTTCGGGTTTGGAGATGTGTATAGCCTCTGCCACAGGTGTACAAAAGATGTGATCCTTTGTATGGGTCTCAGTGGTACGAGTGTGCTGGACAAAAATCATAGCAACATGCACGCCTCTAGTGGGTGAGTGCTTTCACTGTGAGCCAGCTGCAGGATTTGACCAGGGCTGTATGTTAACAGACACTTTAAGCTGACATAATCGAGTGCTTAATAGACATAAACACCCCTGTCTGTTCACTTCCAGTCTTGCATTTCTCATGCCAGGGCAGACCTTTGCATGGCTGCACACTGAATATGGTGGGCTGATCTGCCAGAAAAAAAAACAACCAAACGAAAACCAAAAACAAACAAAAACTATTTTTCCTGGCTGATTTTACATCTGGATCAGTTTTGTGGTCCAGATCATTGGTTGGTTGCACTGCTGCCCATGTTAGCACAGCAAGCATAGACAGGGCAATCAGGGTGAAAAACGGGACCTCTTTTGTCCTTGCCGTTGCCAGCTAATGCTAGCGTGAAGTTTTTCCAGCTGCAGCCTGACTCATGGTCAGAAGGTCGGAGCTCTTTGCCCTGCACTGACTTGCTCTTTGAGCTGGAGTGGCCGCGCAGGCAGTGAATTCAGGAGCAGAGCTAAGGTGCTCTACTTCTTGGGTGTCTGTCATCAAATATGAATTGGGCATCACCGTGTAATTCTGCGTGTTCGGTTCTTCTGAAGGTTTAGCTGTGGACACACGTGCTTTGAGATCTCTTTAGCCTGACTGAGTCAGAGGCATTGGTCACTTAGGAATACATCTTTAACTCCTGTGTCTGTCTCCTCTTATGGAAGGAGAAGAGGAATGACTGTACTTTCTTGATGCTCAAGGGTGTAATTGTGGGGCATAGTTCATACGTTGAAGCTTTTTCAGTTCTTCCAGCCTCACATTAAGGGCTAAAATGTATGGTTCTTTCATTCCTTCCCTCATTCCTTTTATTACTATGAACTAGCATTGATTAGGTTGCGTTAATCCAGTTCACTGAATGATAGCAAACCTTGTAATCTTAAATTTCTTTGCTCCAATGATAGGCACAGAAAGACCTTTACTCTGATACCGTTATCGTTAGAGAGACCTAGTGAGATCTTCCCTCATCGCGGTATGATTGCTTGAGCAGTGGATTACTAGTGAAACGTGAAGTGTTGCTACATGTAGTTAAAGCCAAGCTTGGTTTTGTGAGGCATTACCTTTGCTCTCATACTCTTCCGCTGCTTGCCATCACATACAGTACTGTTAGCCACCAGGGTTAGCTTTTCAGCTGCTGTAAATTGGTGTTACTGGAGCTCTGCCAGTCTGTACCTGCTGAAGATCTGGGCTAGTAGGTCTCCAGACAGCCTTGAGATTTAGGGAGGTACTTGAATCTTCTGAGGTCTTTTCATTTCCTTTCCTACGATATCACAAACACTTCTGAACTCATTTAGTTCCTCTTCCCCTCCCGCAGCAGTTTTCTGATGCATCTCTCAAGCTCATCAGCCTGTTTCTGGAGCACCCAAGGCAGATGCCTCCCTAATCTTAAGGCTCTGGTGAGAGTGGACGTCTGCTGTTGCCCTGAAGCTATGAAAAGGGGCTTTTTTTGCCCGACTGTCTTTTAACTTAACGGAGCTGTCAAGTAAACTGTGTTAGCCTAAACCATCCTAACTACAGGTGAACCTCAAATAAGCAGTCATTCCTTAGGTCAGTAGCAGTAGCCGGTTGTACTCTCCCCCTTTGATCTGATACCATCTCCCAGCCATTCTTTGTCTCTTGCTGCTTGTCCTTGCTTGAATTGAGCTGGAACTGGATTCCAGAGCCAAATCGTTCCCGAGTGCTGCCAAATGTGCACCTGAATCAGAGCTGGTAGCAGGTCCATGTCTAGATGATGCTCTCATCTTCCAGGGCAGAGTGTAACAGGGTGGTACCCTTGAGGGTGCGCTATGAAGTGTCAGCATGTGAGGCATTCTTTGTTTCCAACTGCACAGAAAATGGCCCAGCTACTTATCAAGTTCCTGGAAAGAGAGCTCCAGCCATCCTGCCAGGTCACCTGTTTGGAAAGCATCCGCATCCTGTCCCGGGACAAATACTGCCTTGACCCTTTCACCACCAAGGAAGGGTTGAAGACCCTCTCTAGGCACGCTGGCATTGATTACTCAGAGGAACTCATCCGGGAGGTCCCAGACTTGGATGTCATCCTGGAATCCCTCAAATGTCTCTGCAACATCGTCTTCAGCAGCCCTCGGGCACAGGAGCTGACAGCTGAGGCTCGGCTGGTGGTGGGCCTGGCCAAGCGCATCAAACTGTACAACGAGAGGAGCCTTCCTCACGAGGTCAAGTTCTTCGACCTGCGCCTCCTGTTCCTGCTGACGGCGCTGCGAGTGGACATCCGACAGCAGCTGGCCCAAGAGCTCAGGGGCATCGGCCTGATGACAGACACCCTGGAGCTGACTCTTGGTGTAAAGTGGATGGACCCCTACGAAGTTGCCACCGAGGAGGGACTTCTCCTACCTTTGCCTCGGCAAGAGACAGAGCGAGCCATGGAGATCCTCAAAGTGCTCTTCAATATCACCTTTGATTCCAGCAAGAGGGAGGTAGATGAGGTAAGCTCCTTGATACTGCACCACACTACATCTGCGTGTTTCCAGGCTATGGCCTGACTACTCTTTTTCTCCTCTGCTTGCGTTTCCTCGTAGTAGATACTAGCCCCCAGGCAGCCCTCAGTTACATGTAAGGGTAGCAAAAGGTGTGTGTGTCTGGACCTTTTTCTGTAGTGCACTGCCTCTATCTGATGCATTAAGGCTTTTTCAGCATTAAAATCTGAAAGTTGGGCATTTTTCCCTCCTAATGACATGATTTGTTGCCCAAGTGGGAGAGCAGAGCCCCCAGATAACTCCTTTCTGGGTGAAAGGATGGCCTGTTGCCTTTTCACCTCTGGACAAGGTCAGAGGAAGGTTAGAATCGTTCTCTGGTTCTAAGGTCTGATGGAGAGCGTCTCTGGTTAATCCATGGGCCTGCTTTTGGGCCTCTTCCAGCCCTTGTACTCAGTGTTGTAGAGTGATGGGAAAGGTATTGGGCAGCAGGAAGACTGTTGACATCAGCAGGGGAATCTGTAGCATATTTCCACTTAAACACCCTGCTGCCAGTTGTTGGAGGGAGGGATGGGAATGCGGGTTGCAGGGGCAGCAGGCTTTGGGTTGTGGAGGATCCCTTTTCCTGATCGAGGTTTTCATTTTCTATTTTGGGGCCAGGAAGATGCTGCTTTGTACCGGCACTTGGGTGCCCTCCTGCGCCACTGCCTCATGATTTCTGCTGACGGAGAGGACCGAACGGAGGAGTTCCACAGGTCTGTTAGATAACTAGATAATGATCCTCACAGAAACAGACCTGAAGCCTCCCCAGGGCAGGCCCTGCCTGACCTTGGCATTACCATCCTTTGCTTGTATGGTGATTGTTAAGGTCACTTCTGACAAACAGGCATCTTTGGTCCAGCCTGCAGGTTCCTCGTGCTGCTAGAATTCCGAAACAGCCCTGCCCTTTGCAGTCAAATTATGTGCACTGATACCACAGCCTCCTGTTTACAGGAGGAAATGTTTTGTCTGAGCCTGCCTGACTGCAAGGGTCATATTCAGTGTCGTGTGCCAGGTCTTTTCAATGGTGCTACCCACTTCAGTGAGCCAGAGCAGATCTATTCTGCCTTAAATAAAGAGTCCCTGGGCTGGCCTTAATTAACTGTCCGTCTCCTGAGCCATGCTGAGAAATTGTCTGTGCCACACTGCTAAGCTTTATTGATCCAGGGGTGTCAGTTTTGAGCAAGTGGCACCATCCTGTCCCCAAGAAGACCATGGTGGGAGGTATTCTGAACATTGTGTTGCAGTGGCCACAAGGATACGAATGAGTGATGGAGGTCCTAGGTACAACCTTTGGCCACCCAGGTTGGTCCTACTTGGCCTCTGTGTCAAGATCCATAGTTTCTCATTTGTCACTGAAGTCTTTTTGGACTTCTAGCAAGTTGTTCAGCTGTACAAAAAAGCAGTTTCATTTATTTTCATTTGCACTTCTCACACTCCTGGAAGTTAGTAATGAACCTTAATTTCTGGATAGCTGAAGAATTTCTATGAACAAAAATCCCCGATTGTGTGTTCACTTTTCTTCTTTCACGTGTTCAGCCATACAGTTAATCTTTTGGGCAACCTGCCCCTGAAATGCCTGGATGTCCTCCTGACCCCAAAAGTCCGGCCAGGCTCGCTTGAGTACATGGGTGTCAACATGGATGCAGTCAACATCCTGTTGGATTTCCTAGAACGCCGCCTCGACAGGGTAAGTTGAGAGGCTGCTGTGCAGGGTTCTTGGCTGCTCGTTTTCACAAGTTCACTGCAGGGCCCCTTCCCTGCATTCAGCCTTGAAAAGCCCAGCGCCAACACGTGTCAAAACCACAGGAGCACCAGCAAGGCACGGTTACTTTGGAGCTAGTGGTTTACAGAAGTGGCTGTTTTTAGCAGAATCAAAACCCTTATAGTTGGTAGGACTGAAGCAGTATCTGCGAACTGGGAGGTTCGCTGTGTCATTGCTGCTGCTGCCGGTAGTGAGATTGGTTGAGCAGCAAATGGTTAGCTGGGTGATTAAAATGTAAGTGCTCGGTTTCACTCGAGTAAATGGTGATTTGCTGGGCAGCTTAATGGTTTGGATGCAGCCAAATTGTTTGATGGGTTTTTCTGACACTCTCCAAGCAGGCTGCTGTCTGAGGACTGGCAGTCATGCTCTTATTTATCAAGACCATTCATCTTTCTTCACTCCTCCCGAGCCCCTTGTGCTCTTTTGTTCCTCTGCTTCTGAAAGCCTGAATTTGCATTATTACTGAGCTGGTGGTGGTTTGCAGTCTCTGGAGTTATTCCAAAGGTCCTCCAAACTTTACCACCGCACTTCTCTATGCTAGAAGCTCTGCACAACTATTTCTAGCACTGCTGTGCTGCAGAGCAGGACTCGGAAAGCCTGAGGAGTTAAGAGGAGTGGTGAAGCACTGAAACTCCTGTTGCAGAGGCTGGAATTGCCTCAGTGTCCATCTGTTTCCTTGCCACTCGGTACTCGTGATGTCTACCGCAAGCCAGAGAAATTGAACTCAGTGTGACTGACATGTTGCTCGTTTTTGTGAACGCTTCTCCAGGGACACAAGCTGAAGGAGAGTTTGACCCCTGTGCTGAACCTGCTGACTGAGAGCGCCCGAGTCCACCGCCAGACAAGGAAGTTCCTGAAGGCAAAGGTACTCCGTGGTTTCAATTAAAAGTCAACTAAAAGTCAAGTGATGCTGAACTGAGAGAGGGGAACAGCAAGCTGCCTAAATATTGCCATCCAAGGAGAGTATTAGGTTCTGACATGCTGGGGGTTGAAGCCCATGATACCTACAGTGTTTTTTCTACTCACTCTGTGGGTTTATTAGATTTAATTGATTTGTAAAGTGCATGTACTTTTTTCCCTGCATGACCAGCTGTTCCAGCTCCACTGATCACCCTTCACTGTGGCCTTGTAGGTGCTGCCTCCGCTCCGGGATGTGAAGAATCGTCCGGAGGTGGGGAACTCGCTGCGGAACAAGCTGGTGCGTTTGATGACCCACATCGACACTGACGTGAAACACTGCGCAGCAGAGTTTCTTTTTGTGCTCTGCAAGGAGAGTGGTGAGTCACAGGGGCTTGTTGCGGGCTTTGGTGAGAGGGAGTCCTGGAGTCTGGCCTCTGGGCAAGTCAGAGTGTGGGATGGGTGGCTCTGCAGACACCAGGAACTTCTGTCTTCCCTTGGACTGGATGCATTAGATAGGGAAAAGAGTGGAATTTCCAAGGGCTTGCTGTCTCTCCTGGCAGTGGTGACAGGAAGGCTCTGCTGGAGGACACCCTGACACCCTGGAGATAGCCTGACCTGCTTTCAGACTCCCCCCACACCTCGTGTGTGTTGTCCCTGCCGTTCGTGGTGCATGGTGTGGGAGCCTTGCTCCCTGTCACTGGCTGCACAGAAACACTGGCATTTCTGCATCTTCATGGCCTTGAACCAATCTTGCTGTCAGAGCATGGAGGAGCAGGCGGGGCTGGAGGGGCAGGAGGGAAAACACAGGGTGGTCTGTCTCTGTCCTCCCTTTAGTGTCGCGGTTTGTGAAGTACACAGGCTATGGGAACGCAGCTGGGCTCCTGGCAGCGCGAGGCCTCATGGCTGGTGGTCGGGAAGAGGGAGAGTACTCAGAAGATGAAGACACCGACACAGAAGAGTACAAAGAGGCAAAACCCAAGTACAGAACTCTGCTCCCCCTCTGTAGCGCCCTTACTCCTACACCTCCTTCCCATTCCTTTGTCCCTTTTTTCATCTGCCTCCGTGCCACCTCCCTTGTGTTTCATGTGCAATGTTCCTTCTTCATTATTTAAGTTTCACCGTTAGATGTGATGTTGTATTCCACTACCTTTACCATTTTTTGGGTGAAATGTCTGTGGCCGAGCTACCCGTGGTGTGTGTGGTCACTGGTAGATAGATCCAGTCCCTACAGCTGGGCACAGCCTCTAGAGCAAAGTAAATCTGCTCAGCCAGAGCCTGTTCTGCACCAGACCTGCTTGTGGTGTGCATGTGGCAGCATATCTCTAATCGGTATCCTATACACCTTTTTGGTATCCCCACATAGTGGCAGGCTTTTACTGTGCACTGGGATATAGGGGATGAGGGCTTTCCCTGCTTGCAGCAGGGTTGAAAGTGCCAATTGCCTCTCTCCAGCTCCAGAGCCCTGTGCTGCTGGAGTGAATTTTGATTTTTTTTAAATTTTTCTCCTTTCCGTGCTATTGGGTGGTGGTAATTCAAGGGTGAAATGTATGAAGGGAGAGCTGCAGAATTGTTCTCAACTGTGAGTCCCGCACTTTCCAGCATCCCGTTAAATGTGGTTTACGCTTTATTTTTTTATTCTTTTTGGTGTTAGTTTTTTGCCTCCTGACTTAAGGAGAGGGAAGATGTGTTGCCTCCCCATGTGCACGTGCTTTAAAACTGCACAGTGGAATTGGCAGGATGGGGATTTCTCACCAGAGAAATGAGAGGGATTTGTAGCAGGGGAGGACTGTGTGTAGGACATACAGGAAGGGATCAGAATCAACATGTTGTTGCACTGCAGTAACACAAGACCTAACCTAGGCAGCGAGACCAGAGGGCACTGGTTTGTGGCAATTACAACCAGCTCTGCCAGTGCATGCCTCTGCTCAGTATAGGTAAAGAGAGTTTTTAAACAGCCTTCTTACCTCTGTGCTTCACCTCCCTCCTTTGCCACCCTGCCACCTCCCTTGTTTCATGTGCAATGTTCCTTCTTCGTTATTTAAGTTTCACCCTTAGCTGTGATGTTGTATTCTTCTACCTTTACCTTTTTTCTCACCATTCTTCTTGTAGCATTAACCCTGTCACGGGACGTGTTGAGGAGAAACTCCCCAACCCCATGGAAGGGATGACTGAAGAGCAGAAGGAATATGAAGCCATGAAGTTAGTCAACATGTTTGACAAATTGTCCAGGTACTAGAAGATCGTGTGTAGGCATGTCTGTAGTAACACCTGGGTGCCTGTAATTTACATTTGTCGCTGGCCTTGGGAATGCATTTGAAGAAAGGCATCTGCAAACTGAAGGGACATAAGGCAGTGGGAGAGATACATGGAGAAATATTTCCAGATTTCCTTAGGCCAGGTGCTGTTACATCTAGGGGAAGGCATTGCAAGCCCTACAGACTTCTTCGGTCCTATGGCTTGCCATGAAATCCCCGTACATGCCTACGGTGGGTTTCCAAGCACTTGCCACCTCCCCGGGGTTGGCTGAGTGCTAAGTAGCAACAGCAGCCATGGTCCTAGCAAGGCCGCTCGGTAGGAGATGGCATTCTGGGGACACATGGCAGCTAGTGCCACCAAGTCCCCTTCCCCGCAGGAATGCTTTCTCCAGTCATCTTCCATCCATCGTTAATTGGCATCGCAGGGAGGAGCCCAGGATCTGCCGAGAGTGTTCTGACCACCCTGCAAGGGTGGGAGGGAGAAGGGCAGCGCGCTTTGTGCACGCAGTTCCATCGTGTGCTAAAGGGAGGGGAACAGAGGCTGATGCCAGCGTTGCTTTTCCTCTGGCCATCCTGTACCACGGAATGGGACCCTAAAACCTGAATCTTTTCCAAGGAAACGGAATTGCAACACCTGAGGGTGTTCCTTCTAGCCATTGCCTCACAGTGCCGGAGGTCTCACAGCTTTAACTGTCCTCGTCTCTACAAAGGGATTCTTGCTCTTCCTGCTGGCTCAGGGTTGTTCTGGGCTGCCTCATGGCAGTTTGCACGGGCCCAACGTTCCTGCTGTAGGATGTGTCTGTCTCTGCAGTAAATTCTGCTGTAAATTTCTGCTGTAAACTTGTGTTACCTTCCCCCCTTTCTCCTCCCTGGCTGCAGAGAGCAAGTCATCCAGCCCATGGGCATCACGCCGAGCGGCAACCTGGCCCCCATGGAGAACGCCATCCGTGATATGGCTGACGAGAGGTCATCATCTGACTCAGACCTGGGGCTGGACTGATCCAGACCTCTTGCCCCAGCCTCAGAGCTGGGGAGCCTCTTTCCGTTCTCCCTTCGGAACTGGTGCTGCACCCAGAGGCTAGTACTGGGCCAGGACTCTCCCTGTGGTGTCTGAATCCAGCCTGGACCCTCACAGTCCACAGGGAAGAACACCTCCTGCCTCCTCCCCAGCTCCATAACCACTTCTCCTTCCAGGGGATCGTCACGGCCTGGCTCTAGCTTGGTCTCTCCCATTGGCAGCTTTGAGGATTTCACACTCCAAATTGCTTCCAGGACTTTTCAGTAGGATTTTTTTTTTTTAAATATGTGACGCTTAGGAAAAAGGGTCGGGGGGGGGGGGGAAATCTTTCTGTCATACCATCAGGGATCAGTAATCCGCAGAGCATCTTGGGTATGTGCTGACACTTGTGTGGCTGCTTGTCAGCAGCGTGTACGTGTCCCTGTGTGTACGGTCAGCCCGACGTGGGGGGAGCTGCTCCCCGGGAACGTGGGGCTGCAGGGGAGGAGTGTGAGGAGTTATTCACCATGGTTTTGGGGAACGGTGTCTGCGGAGTGCCTCAGCATCGTGCGCCCATTTCCTTAGCAGGAAGCTGTACGTGTGTGTGCGCTACGTGTGGCAGTGTGAGTGACTGTGTCTGTGCAAGCAGGGCTGCGTGGACGTACGCGTGTGTCCGAGGGGAGCACTGGTGTGTGTGCTGTGGGGAGCAGGCAGGAGGGGAGGCCTTTGTGACATTTCCAGCATTCCCATTGATCACAGGAAAGAAACTCGCAGGTGGCTGCCAGCAACGCTCTGATATTTAGTCTGTGGCATTGTGCAATGTTCCCAATGCCACAGAGTTTAGGTTTTGGCGTTATCAGCCTTTCCCAATCTCACGCTTTCTGAATGAAAGGCCAAAATATGTGCTTTGTGTGCTGCCTCCTCACCTGCCTTGGCTTTCCCATAGACCCACTGCTGTTTGCACCCAGGGGCTGGTGTTGGTCTTGTCCTTTGCCATGGCTTAGACTTCTTTTTTTCCTTTTTTTTTCCTTTTTAAAGAAAAATGTTTTAAAGAAAATATTCCTGTTTGTCTTATACTAGGAGTTCCAAAACTTATTAGCACAAATAGGAATGCAAACATGATGCTAGAATAAAGGAAACCTTCTGACGAATTTGCACATGGCAGTGATTCATCAAACGTGGTATCTCTGAGCAAGTAAGGAAATATCTTTTTCTAATTAACACATGGTTCTGCTCCAGCCACCCTGAACTTTAGTTTTATTTGGGAGGTAAAATTGCAGCATTAAAATGAAGCTAAGTCAGAACCTCTCACTGTACCGCAGCTGCTAAATATATCTGAATGGGGCAATCTGAATTTAATCCTCAAGCTTCAGTCCTTAGTTTACAAAAACAAACAAACAAAACTTAGCCCCCCCCCTTTTTTTTTAATTAGAATAGTTGAGTTGGAATGGACTTATGAAGATCAAGTCCAACTGCCTGACCATTTCAGGGCTAACCAAAAGTTACAGCGTATTATTAAGGGCATTATCCAAATGCCTCTTGGACACTGACAGGCACGGGGCATCAACCAGCTCACTGGGAAGCCTGTTGCAGTATTTGACCACCCTCACGGTAAACAAATGTTTCCCTACCCAGTAGGAACCTTCTCTGGTGCAGCTTTGCGCCATTCCCACGTGTCCTGTCATTGACTACCAGGGAGAAGAGGCTGGCACCTCCCTCTCCACTTCCCTTCCTTAGCAAGTTGCAGAGAGCACTGGGGTTGCCTCTTGGCCTTCTCCAGAACAGATGAACCCAAGTGTCCTCAGCCTGTCCTCACTGGTTGTGCCTTTCCAACCCTATTACCAGCTTTGTTGCCTTCCTCTAGAGGCTTTCAAGTATGTTAACATCCTTTTTATGTTGTGGAGCCTAGAACTGCACACAATCTTCCAGGTGAGGCTCCGCTGACACTAAATGTAGTGGAGGAATCACCTCTTCTGACTGGCTGGCCATGCTGTGTTTAGTGCATCCCCAAATGCAGTTTGCTCTCTTGGCTGCCAGGGCACGCTGCTGGCTCACGTTGAGCCTGCTCGACCAGCACCCCCAGATCCCTCTTCTGCAGAGCTGCTCACCAGACCAGTTGTCTCCCATTCTGGACTGTGTCAGGCATTACTCCATCCCAGGTGAAGAACCTGGCATTTACCTTTGTTGAATGTCACGCTGTTGCTGATTACCCAGTCCTCTGATGTATCTAGATCCCTCTGCAAGGCCTCTCACTCCTCCAGGGAGTCAACAGTGAACTGGGAGTAAACTCTCGGTTTAGTATCATCAGCAAACTTGCTGAGGATGCATTCCACTCCTGCATCCAGATCCTTGATAAAAATGTTGAGCCCTAGAACTGCGAGCTGGGGAAACACTGCTAGTGACCAGCCCCCAGGCAGATGTAGCTCCATTCACGACAACCTTTGAGCTCTCCCATTGAGCCTGTTCATCGCCCAGCATGGCATGAACCTGTTCATCTCACAGCTGGACAATGTGTCCAGACGGATGCTGTGAGGGACACTATCAAAGGATTTACTAAAGTCCGGGAAGGTTATGTCCACTGCCTTCCCTTCAGCCATCAAGTGGGTGATGCTGTCACAGAAGGAGAACAAATTATCAAGGCAGCACTTTCCCTTGATGAACCTGTGCTGACTATGCCTGACAATGGCTTTGTCCTTTAACTGCCTCTCAGTAGCACTCAGGGCAGTCTTCTCCCTAACTTTTCCAGGTACTGAGGTCAGACTAACAGGTCTGTATTTTCCTGGGTCTTCTCTTGTGCCCTTCTTGTAGATGAGTATAACATCGGCTGGCTTCCAGTCAGCAGGCACCTCCCCAGACTCCCAAAACCTTTGGTAAAATTGTTGAGAAAGGTTCATCTGTTACATTCCCTAACTCCTTCAGTACTCTGGGGTGAATCCCATCAGGCCCATGGACTACTGACCATTCAGCTGATACAACTGGTCCCTTGTAATTTCAGTGGCTGCAGAAGAAATGTCACTACTCCCCCAGTCATGGTCTTCCAGCTCAAAGAATTGGGCAACCCAAGATCTATCATTAATATTGAAAACTAAGGAAAAAAGGCATTAATGCCTCTGCCTTTTCCTCATCCTTGCTTGGAAGGCGACCATCTTTGCCAAGTATCAGTCCAATGTCTTCCTTAGGTCTCCTCTTGCTGTTGACATTCTTATTAAAAAGCCTTTTCTGATGTTGATTTGCCCCTTGTGCCTCGCAGCAAGCAGCTGTTTACAGGACTGTTCTTCATCTCCTTCGCAAGTGCTCTGTATTGGTTGAAAATTGTGCACACCAGCTCTGTTTTCTTTTTGTGCAACAGGGATTTGCTGCTCAGCCTTTGCAGCAGGACGTGAGACGATTTGGGTCCAGGGAGGCTGCAGCTGAGGGCAGCAGGGGGGATCAGAGGGTTTGCAGTTGTTCCTGCCCGTGTGTATTTAGGAATCAGTGCTTGCTTTTGTAAGGCTGTCTATGCATGGAGAAAAGCTGAAAGAATGCTTCGTAACTACGAGGTTAGTTCTTCAGTGTGATTATGATTTTTTTTTTAGCAGTTATGATTAAAGTTACAGATTCTCCCAGGGGTGTACAGTGTTTATGTGAAACTGACCCACTGAAATTCGTGGATAGCTTTGTCATGAGAATAGCTTCAGCAGGTCACAGCTGGAGCCTTCAGGCCAATTGTGTCGCCCTTTTTTTTTGTTTTGAGTAACAGGAAGAAAAAATTACACCACCAAACAAACAGAAAACCACCACCCTAAATTTTCTACATGAAAATGCAGACCTCTGATCTCTTTCTAGCTGGTAAGGCTCTCAAGCTTTACATGCAAAAGAAAAGGGTTTGTTTGTTTGTTTTTTAATGCAACACTTGCGCTATTCTTGTATTCAAATATCCTGCTTAAAGCCATGATGAGCCCTGATTTCAAAAGTGCCAGTGCAGGCGGGGGCTGTGCTCACCACAGGCCGCTTCTGGGTAAGCAGCAGGGTACAGTCTAAAAACAACACGTCTAAAAACAACGCATTCACTTCATTTTCACCGTGAAGCTGTGTGCCACGAGGCTTCTAGTGCTCTGCGAAGTGGGAACAACCCCTCTGCTTTTACTGATGCTGCACATTCAAATGCACCCACTGGGATCCTGGCTGCGAGAAGGACCACGCCGATATATTTGAATCGCACATTTGGATAAACAAGTCTGTTCATCTGGCTGGGAATTTGTTCAAGCCTTTTCTCTAGGAAGCTGTTAGGACACCAAACACACAAATCTGTGGTCGTGTCCTGATTTCAGTAGCATCCCTAGAGCTAGTCTGATTTACAGCACCTGAGTATTAGGTCCAAACACTTCTAATTATATATATAATCAGCCATACAACAGCTTTTTGAGGCTCTAGCTTTGCCTCAGAAACAGCTTTTAGAGCATAGAAGTTAATAAGTGTACCAGTGTTGTATTAGTAAAATGTAGCTGTATGCTTAAATGCTTTTGTTCCCTTCACTATGATTTTCTGCATTTGAGTGTTGACTGTAACAATGCGGTGGTGTAAAATGTTCTGCATTTTATTGTGCTTGTTTAGAGCTCGTTTTAATCTGGGACTGCATGTGGAATGGTTGCTGTGGTAATAGGTGGGTCACCCTGGGCCACCTGGATCTGACTTCAATCCCCACAGCCAAATTTGGAACCAGTGGCAATGAATTTCATGCCCTGTTACTGAGAAGATGCTCTGCAACACCTGTGACATGCAAAGTATGTCTCCTAGGGTATGTTTGGGAAAGAGTGGGAAGTAAGTGCAGGGCCCTGATAACTGCCTCTCCCTGGGACAGCATTTACAGGGAAGAAAGGCACCCCTGTAAAGTTAAAAAGAAAAAAAAGGGGAGCAGGGAAGGATAAAAAGCAGGTGAAAGAGTGGTAGTGGGGGGGACAGAATGTATTCAAAGATTAGGGAATATGTGAATTTTACAGAAAAACCCTCAGCTGGCACAGCAAAAGAATTCGAACTCTTTATTATTAAATAATTAATACTATACTGATTGACAGCTCTTCCAGTGGCTTGATTTGGCCTTCCTGAACAGGACCAGGGGCTAGGCCCCAGTTGCAGGCACATTAACAGCATTCATCTCCTGATTAGCAGAGGTTTCATCCAAAGACTAAATGCTACAAGTCTGCAGCAGCTGACAGATCACGACTAAGACAAAAATATCCGTGGAGGAGCTGTGAAATGAGTTGGTAGATGCTCGGTCCTGTGGGGGCAGTTGGGAAACTCACTCCAGAATTAAGTGATTCTGACCAGCTGCCTTCTGGCCTGCCGTAAGGCCTGACTTTCGTGGCATTTTCAACTCCGGCTCTGGGAAAACCAAGTCCTCTGAGGGTCTCCAAGGTTGGATGGCTCAGAAAGAGGGAGATGCTAACCACAAGCTGCAGCTGCATATCTTGTCTGGCATGCTGGTGTGAGCCCAGGAGCTCCCGGTGACTTACTGGTGAAAGTCTCATGGCTGGACATTGTCAAATAGCGTGCTGACAGGGCGACAGAGCCACAGAAGAGGAAAGCGTCTCCTAGTGGGTGTTGAAATGAGGTAAGGCAAGGAGGGAACAACGTTCACTAGCTACATAAACTGTTCTGAATCTCAGGTAGAAAAGCCTTCACGTGCAGGAACAGTTTGCAGCTTGATATTTGGGCTTTGCTCCCTTCAGCTTCCCTTCCTTCGTGCTGAAGGCCTCGCTGGTCTGCTTGCAGGCGGGCTGGACTGAGCCGCGAGCATCCCCCTCCTCCCGGAGTGCCAGTCCCAGGTAGATTTGCTGCTGCAGAGCTGGACGGCCTCTCCCACAGCTCCCTGCCATCATACTGTTCTCTGCCCATGCTGGGCACGACAATGTCTCCTCTTCACGGTGAGCGTTGCTCTCCAGCAGCAGGGAGCCAGCTGTCCTATTTGTCTTTTGCATCCAGCTAAAAATAGAAAGACCACACAGTGTTTGCTGGGGCCTTTCAAACCTCCCATCCCCTGCTATTTCAGTCAGTGATGCTTGCTAACACCAAAATCCCAGGGCGAGGAGGAGTTTTGTTTTTTTTTTTTCCCATGCTTTACCACATTTGCAGCAGCTTTATCTATCTGAGATGCAGAACAGCACAAGCATTACGTCAAAGACCAGTTGCTCACACAAATGCAACGTCTTACAATGAAAAATCAAAAACCTAACCAATAATTGCTAATTAAACCTAAAAATTCTTATTCATTCCTATCCAACAATCCGATGAAAGTTGTAACAACCTTAACGTTAACTTGGAATGCTGAAGCCAGATTTTCTCTCGGGTCAGGAGAAATTGAGTGCAAATATTAACATACAAACTCTTAAAAATACAACTGGCTTCTTACTGCAGCAAGTTGTCAGAGCCCTACTGCCGAGAACAGAGCTGTGCTCATTGTCACAAGCAGAAGAATGGGCCCAGCCCATACATTAGAATTTTGGCTTAAATTAAAGAGAAAAGAAAAAAAGTTTAGAGCATTTCATGCCACATGTGGAAAAATCTTCCCAGTGGATCTAAAGTAATATAGTAATTAACATTAGCATTAAATTTAAAGCAATTAAGAACTTGCTTGCTGACAGTTTCTCACTTCTGAAGATCTCAGAAGACTACAGATGTAAGAAGAACGGATGGTGAAATAAACAATCAGGTGAAAAAAAGAGATGCCAAGTCTTTCATTAGCAACTCGGCGCTGTTGTTCCTGCCTGCTGCTTGGTGGCTGTAACATACCTGCCACTGCAGCACCTCGCTCGGCATCAGCCGTGGCACAGTGAGAGACGACTTTCATTTCTAGCATTACCTGTTTCTCACAAGTGACCAGTAAAGCCACTAGAAATGAAACCAAAGCAATTTAAGGCAATGTACAGAAAGGGGGAACCTCCACTAAGGCGATGCTTAGCTCCTTGGTTTAGTTCAGCAGTTACTCACATCAACATGTCAAGCGGCACTACCAGCATCACAGGCCCGGGCTCACAGCCAGGGGAAAGCAGCATAAAAACCAAGTCCTCTGCCGACTTACAAGATTGAATTGGATTTATCTGACATAGATGACAGAGGGGATTTTTTTTTGGTCTGTCACTTCCAGGTCCAGAATACTGTCCCCAGAGCTCAATGGTGAGTCCGGTGCATTCCATTTGGGAATAAATAAATAAGTAACAGATGAAAGCCACAGAAAACTTTTCAGTAATCAAGTGGGTCACTTCTTGAAGAAGCCCTAATGTACCTTTGCTCACCCCAGTGCCTGGCCTTTTCCATATTTTTCCTGTTTCAACTGAGGTTGGCAGCTCTCTGTCTTCCCCTTCTTAGCCGCATAGCACTGTCTCTGCTCTGTGGCACTGCGCCTGCCTTTGTTGTGAAATACCACTTGGGTTTGCTATTTTTCTTTTTGCAACCCTTCTGCACGTTTCTGTGGTCCTTCTCTCCGAATGCAGACTGCAAGCGTGGCAATGTCTGGGGTACAAGCCTCTAATCCCAGCAAGTACCATCTGCTCCCCCCCCGAGATAACTCCAGCATGAGGAACAAAGAGGCTAAGGGAGGGAGATGGGGCTCTGAGCCCCTTCCCACCTTTTCTTTTTCCTTCTGAATTAGTGCTTGCATCTCTTCGTTCCAGTCCAGCAGCTCCACCAGCTTCTCGACCCCACCGACCACGTCCCCCAGCTGGGCTATGTCGTTGTAGCGCTGCTGCCAGGCAAACGGTCCTACGAGATCGCGGTTGATGAGGACTCGGGGAACAGAGCTGCGAACAGCTCCTGCCAGGCTGGCAAAGGGCTCCACCTGAAGGAAGGCAACCCAAAGGAGCAGAGAGAGACCGTCACCTGGCTGAGGGGCACTGAAGGCATGAACTCATGCACACCAGGACTTCGTTAGTGCTTAACAGATTCTCCCACTGTGGGCTAAGCTACCCCAGCTTTGAACAGGTCACAGATGTCACCAGTTATCTGGTGGCCTTTCTTCAGGTAGACACAAAAAAATGCTTCTTTCTCGTTAGGTGCCCACCTTTACCAGGAGCACATGAGGTTTTTGGACTTCACAGAGCGCATGCACCCTATTTCTCACCTTGCCACCTCACATTTTACCTTGAAACCCAGTTTCTTGCCTTCTCTAAACCCCCTCTCTCCTCCAAAGGCCCTCAGCCCTGTTGGTGTGCCTTTTCCTTCTTGTGAGACGGGGTGTTCCCTAGTCCCAGACCTCCAGGGACGTTCCGATGACAAAAAGCAGGTCCGCCATGGGGAAGTCTGTCATGTGCAGGAAGAAGCGCTGCGGGAGCTCCTCGCCAAAGAACACGATATCAGGCTTGACAATTCCAGTGCAGACACGGCAGTGAGGGACCTTGTCTGCCATGATGTCCCCCTGAAGTAAAAGCACCCAACACCACTCGTTATGGGGCAGCACATACCTGCACAGGCAGGGTCACAACCACGTCGTGGCCTTGCTGTAACATCCAGCCCCTTCATTTCCTTGCACCAAGTCTAATCCCCTCCAACAAGCCCTGCTGGCCCTGAGGGCAAAGTAACGGGCCTGTGATAGGTTCTTCTCTTTGCATTAGTTTGTGTCAATGCCCAGCTGTAACCACTCACCCTGAAGTCCTCTCCTGGGAATTTCCTTCGACAGACTGTACAAGTGGCAGTGGCGAAGGTGCCGTGGGCTTCCACCATTCTGTCAGGAGGGATCCCAGCAGCTGGAACACAGCACATGGGGACGGATCAGCTCAGCATGAGGTGACTGAACCAGAAACTCCTTGTTCGCTAGGCATTTCCCCAGTCCTGCTCCTCACCCTCTTCCTGGTATTTTGCCGTTGAGAGCTGGGGAAGAGAAAACTCACCTCTCTCCAGCCCGTCAATGTTCTGGGTGTAGAGCCGCAGAAGGAGCCCTTTGTCATGAAGGAGCCTCAGGAAATAGTGGGCATAGTTGGGTCTATAATTGCCAGGGTACAGCTCCTTGGCCAAAGTGAAAAAGGGCTTGGGGTTGACAAAGAAATAGGTCAGTTCGAAGATGGCTTCTGGATAAGGGATGTCATACTGCTCAAGGTTACTGTAGAGGCCACTCCCTGGGGACCTGCAAAGAGAGGAAAGCAGGACCGGTGGTCAGACTGCAGGAAGAGAACCAGATCAAGACACAACAGAGCACACAGACAGGTCCTTGTGGTCTCTCTTGCTGTTCTGCATCATCCATTCAGAGCAGAGCTGCATCAAGAGGGCACCTGAAACCATCGCTGCACAGCAGAACGTGCCTTGTGGGTCTGATCTAATGCCACCCCACCTTCTCCTGGCTGCAGAGGTGTGCTGACAGTCAGAGTTGGAAGGGCCAAGGTGGTGCAATCAATGCAGCCACAGACCCAAGCAGCAAGCACGACTATCATCCTGAAGATCTGGGCCAAAACGTGACCCAGAGTGGTGCCAGCCTGCCGTTAGCGGACAGAGAATAAGCAGGCAAGAAAACTCCCGTGATTAGCCTAGCCTGGCACAGACAAATAAAACGTAGCAGGCACCACCGTTACCTAAGCTGAAGATCCTGGCAGTCCCAGCACTGAAAAAGGATAAATAAAAAAACAAAGGCATTATACCTAAAATCTGGAATACCACTGGGGGTGCTAATCCCAGCACCAGCCATCACCACTATTCGGCGACACTCCTTCTTCCGAATTAGCTTTGCCACGTCCTGCAGGGTGAGCTGCTTCTTCCCACCATCATCTCCCCATCTGCCCAATCCTAAAATGGCTCTGGCGGCAGCAGACAGACAGAAGGGCCTGGTCCCTTGGCTCCTGCTTGGAACAGCGAGAAAGCATAAGAGGTAGCATGCTGTCAGAGACTTCAGCTGAAAGAACTGTTCAGGGGGAGAAAAACACCCCGAGAAATTGCAGAAAGCTCTTCCATCTGCAGGACTGTGTGCTGGTACTTAATCAAGGAGGAGAAAGCTTAAACGTTAGTCTAATTAATACCCTAGGAAAAGGTGCTTTGCATTACACTTTCTTACGAAGACCTAAAAATGCCAAATCAAAACACACCACATTCCCCTGAGAGTTTTTGTTTGTTTCTTTGTTTTGTACGGGGGTGGACACAGGACTGTGAGAACAGTGTTCAGGGAATTGCAAGTCTCATAATCTACTTGCAATGCTTCTGGGATAATGAAGACTCTTCTCTACATCCTTGGTTTCAAGAGGTTTCTAACAAGGTGGTGTGGTCACTCTGGGACAATGCTGCCCAGGTTAGCACAGATATTTCACCAGTTCTCTATTTCCCCCGGGGGCTCTGCCATGGGAGAGCTCCACGTATGAATGGAAAATGACTAAAGGAATTGCAGGTCAGCAGTACATGCAGATGGGGCTAAGAACAGTCATTATCATCTCAAGGAACAGTTTCTCCCTGGACAATTAGCGCTTACTAGTGCAGGACATTAAGAGCAGTCCAGGGAAGGCGTGGGAACATGAAGAGCCAAGAGGGAGCTGCTGGATCTTGGCAATCTGCAGATAACAATTACCGAGTTCTAACATCGTCCTCAGCGTGGCTGACAAGGACGTGGCTCTGCCTTGCCAGGCCAGATTCCCAGAGAGCTAAGTTCATAACCTGGCAAACGCTAACGTTTTTCGGCTAAACCTCTCTACTCCGAGGAGAAGAGCTCCTTGAGCTCCCAGGCTGGAACACACCAGCTCAGGCT
Source organism: Cygnus atratus (assembly GCF_013377495.2). Lineage (NCBI taxonomy): Eukaryota > Metazoa > Chordata > Aves > Anseriformes > Anatidae > Cygnus > Cygnus atratus. The sequence continues at coordinate 34,048,014 of NC_066366.1, forward strand.
CACAGACACGGAGACCGTGTGCCCGTTTAGACAGGAGGAGCGACGTTCTGCACGCTGTACTTTCAGTGTAGGAGCGTGAGCCGCTTCCTGCTGGGGTCCTGCTCCCGTACGGGTGCAGAGGCCCGGCGGGACCAGACAGCAGCCCCAGGTGCGGGGTGACTGCTCTCCCGCAGCCACGCAGCCCACCTCCACGCTCCGCAGCCCATCCCGGAGCAGGAGAAGAGCCGAGCCAGGCCCCGGGGGCCGCCTCCATCCTTTGGGCCGCGCTCCCGGAGGCTCCTCCATGCTGCAAGAAAGCACAGAGCCGCTGAAGGGGCGGCTCGGGGGGGGGGGGGGGGATCCCCTCAGCCTGCCCCAGCGCCCAGCCCTGCCCCTCACCCCCTGCTTCTCCCCCCAGCGCCCCTCACAGCTTCGAGCCCTCACCCACCCCTCGCAGCCCGCTCCCTTCCCCGGAGCCCTCTCCCTTCCCCAAAGCCATCTTCCCCCCCCCTCCCGGCCCCCACCCGCCGCCAGGAGGCCGCCGGCCGCCACGACCCCGCGCCGGGCCCCCCGCTCCATGGCTCCGCGGCCCGCTTTGGGGCCGGGCCGGGCTTTTTTGGGGTTGCTTTTATTTTTTTATTTTTTTTTATTTTGGGCGGGAGGGAGGCGTTGCCATGGCTGCGGGGGGGACCCAGCGTGCCCCGCGCGGGGCCGGAAAGGAGGGCTTTGGGGGGTTCGTGTGTGTGGCTTTTTAGTATTATTATTATTATTTTATTTTGGCGTGTGTTTTTATTTTTTTCTGATTTATTTTTTAGGAGCGGGGAGAAAAAAAATAAATCGTTGCCACGGGTGTCGAGGCCATCCCCAGCGTGCCCCGCGCGGGGCCGGAACTGAGTGCTTTCGTGTGCGTCTTTTTATTTTATTTTATTTTATTTTATTTTATTTTATTTTGGCGTGTGTGTTTTCATATTTTTATTCTGATTTATTTTTTAGGAGCGGGGAAAAAAAAAACAACTAAATGCCAGCTTCGCCATGGTTATCGAGGCGATCCCCAGCGTGCCCCGCGCGGGGCCGGAAATGAGTGTTTTAGTGGTTTTTTTTTTTTTTTTTTAATGGTTTTATTTTTGGGGAGGCGGGAGCAAGGCGTTGCCATGGCTACAGGGGGGACCCAGCGTGCCCCGCGCGGGGCCGGAAGTGAGAGCCTTTCTGCGCGCCCGGTGTTTTGGCCTAGGCCTGAGGCGTTGCCATGGCTACCGGGGCTACCCAGCGTGCCTTGCGCGGGGCCGGAAGTGAGTGCGCACTTCCGGCGGGGTGCTACCCCACCTCAGCGTCGGTGTCGCTGGCCGGGGCCGGGGCCGGGATTCGGATCGGGATCCGGATCGGGATTCGGATCGGGGCCGCCGCCGCCATGAAGGACGTGCCGGGCTTCCTGCAGCAGAGCCAGAGCTCGGGGCCGGGGCAGGCCGCCGTGTGGCACCGCCTGGAGGAGCTCTACAACAAGAAGTGAGGCCCGGGGGGGGGCCGGGGGGTGGGGGAAATGTCGGGCGCGGGGGGCGAGGGACGGCGCGGGGCCGGTGCGAAGCGCGGGGGTGCTGAGCGGCTCTGTGGTTTTTAAAGGCTGTGGCACCAGCTGACGCTGCAGGTCTTGGACTTCGTTCAGGACCCGTGCTTCGCCCAGGGAGATGGGCTCATCAAGGTGAGGCGCGCGGGTGTCCCCGCGGGGGTTATTGCTGTCCGTGACGGATCGGTAGGGGCGTTATTGTGCCCATCACAAGAGCTCTGGGACTTTAGAGCGTTACTGAGCTAGGTGAATTCAGTCGGGGGGGGGGGGGTTATGAGGCATGCAGGCTTTGGTTAACGTATTAAAAACCTGCCGAGACTAAATGTGTTAGTGTGAGGAGCTTCAAAACAACGCTGTCTTAATTCCAGGCGCTTAAATTTTTGTGGGGGTGCAGAGGGAGTCTCTTTGCTTTCATAACAGAAGGGTTACAATCCCAAACACAGGGTGGGTTGTCACACGCTCACAGTTGCTTCAAATCATGCGGTAGTTTGTTTCACCCGTTCTCTGGGAAGTTTTTCTGTTTCTGGAGATAACCGCTTACACGAGTAGTTGCCTTTCCCTCTCCTTTGTGTTTTTCCATTCAAATCCCACTTTGTACTTCTTTCCGTGACAAAGAGCTGTCAGTTTCTAGGTGCAGGCTCCTCAGGATGCGTGCAGAGAGATTGGAAGTGTTCAGGGAGGTGATGGTTGTGCCGCGGTAACTGAAGGCGTGCACCAGGCCCGTCCGTAGCAGGAAGGCACTGTGCTACAGGACCTGCCAGCTCACGAGTTTCTTGAATCATGCCTTGCAGGTGGAAGGAGACAGGACAGATGAAATTATCCAAACTAAGCAACCTGGGGCTCCTGAATTTTGTGTGCCGTAGGCATTCCTCTGCTGGATGCCCGCTGCTTTGTTGAAGGGAGGAATAGGAATGCAATGAAAGCTAAATGTCTTAGGTAAAACGAAATATAACTTCACCCTGACTGCCGATATCTTTGTGCCCACAGCTTTATGAGAACTTCATCAGTGAGTTTGAACACAGGTGAGTTTATTTGCCTGGAAGTTTTCAGGTAATGTGCCCTTGGCTACGACTCCTGTGGCAGTGACTTTTCTGTTGTTCCAGGGTGAATCCCTTGTCCCTCGTAGAGATCATTCTTCATGTAGTGAGGCAGATGACAGGTAGGTGACCTTACCCGCTGCCTACAGTGTTTTTAAGAAGTGATGACTATGAAATGTAACCAGTTAATAGGAATGGCTAAATATCCAACGCTAAGCTGTTGTGTTTCTGTTATGTTGGAAAGGGAAGCCCCAACAGGAAGAGCTGAAATAATTGCTGCTGCATGAGAGCAGCAGTACCGCTGTTTTGTTGGAGAATTAGCTGTCGTGCAGAAAGCCTGGCCTACAGACAGTGGCACCTCTGGGGGGCTGAGCAATACGCTAGGAAAAAATATTCCAGTCTTCTGGAATTCTGTTAAAGGAATTTTTTTTCAAGGTTGAGATCTAGTTCTGCTGAAATTCCTGATATTGCTGCTTTTTTTCCTCCACTGCAGATCCCGCTGTGGCCCTTACTTTTTTGGAGAAGACTCGAGAAAAGGTATTTTAGGGGTTGCCCTTTCTAGCGGTTCGCTTTCAGGAATTGTTTTGCATGTGACCATATCGTACAGCTGAAGAGGCAGATTGTGTGTGTTGAGACCTGCACTGGAGAACACTCATTCTCTACAGCGAATGATCCTGTGTTTTAAGGCAGGAGCCTGTTAACAACTGACATGCAACTGCCCGCAGGTTTCGGGAGCCTGCCTGGCTGGGGTGGTGACGTTCTCTAACTGCGTATCTCCGTGTAACTGCAGGTAAAAAGCAGCGATGAAGCTGTCATTTTGTGTAAAACAGCCATCGGGGCCCTGAAGCTGAACATCGGAGACCTGCAGGTCACAAAGGTGAGAAGAGGAGAGCTCTTCGTGTATTGCGGGTCACAACTCAGAGCCTCATGGAACCGGCAGCATTTAGGGTGCCTGGTGACGTTCAGCTAACAAGGACTGAACTGCAGTACTTCGTGGCCTGCGTTGTTTTCCTTCATCCGCTTGGCTTTGGCAGTGGCCTCGTCTGCTTTACTGCTGAAGGGGTGCTACTCCTGGAACAAAGAGGAGTGCCAAACCCTTAGCAGTAAACTGGCAGGTGGACGTGTGTGAGTTGTACCCTTACCTGTAACAAACAGGCTTCCTGCTCTCCTCCAGGAGACCATCGAGGAGGTTGAGGAGATGCTGAACAATCTCCCCGGGGTGACTTCAGTTCACAGCCGCTTCTACGACCTCTCCAGCAAGTACTACCAGACGATTGGGAACCACGCCTCCTACTACAAGGATGCTCTGCGCTTCCTGGGATGCATCGATGTTAAAGATCTGCCAGGTGACTCCTTTGCCAGGCACAGAAAGCCCCGACTTCCGTTCTGTTTTACCGTTTTAAATTAAATGCACTGGCAGAGAAAAGGTTTTCTCAACATGATTTTGAATCTGTCGTTGTTGGGTCAGGGTCTAGGGGGAACACCAGAAGAACGCCCGAGGAGGATTCGACACAGAAGTGTATTGAAGGGCGGGGGGCAGGGGGTAGTGCTTCTACTGGAAGGGATAGTTTTTTCTACTTCCCCAAAATCTTCAAAATAGGTTTAAAAAATAGCCAGTTTGTGCCACTACTGTGGAAATTCAGAAGCCTGCAGTAACAGTCTTTGGAGTAGATGAGGAGGAGGAAGGCTGGAGGTGATTTAATACGGACACAGAGAGGAGGGTGAGGGAAGGGGTGGTGGGTCTTAGGCTGCTGCTTCATCCTGATTTTTGTTTTTGTTGTTTTGAGGGTGGTTTGTATTTTTTTTTTTCCTGCAGTGTCAGAGCAGCAGGAGAGAGCCTTTACCCTGGGGCTGGCGGGGCTCTTGGGAGAAGGTGTTTATAACTTTGGGGAGCTGGTAAGTTGCAGCTGCTTTGTTTCAGTTCTTAAGTACCACGAGGTGATTTTACCCTGTTAACACTGCCTTGCCTGCGTTCTGCAGCTCATGCACCCTGTTCTGGAGTCCCTGAGAAACACTGACAGGCAGTGGCTGATTGATACGCTTTATGCCTTCAACAGTGGTAATGTAGAGACGTTTCAGGCTTTGAAGTCAGCATGGGGACAGCAGGTGAGTGAACGAGTTACGTCGCGTAAGGCTAGGCTTGGTGTTTACAGAGTTTGCTTAGGAGATCCTATAACTTGAGTTAAATTTCCTGAATCTTTGCATGGGTGTAATTTTAATCATGGCATAGCAATGCTTCTTTCATAGAAGCACAGAATCGTTCAGGTTGGAAAGCCCTCCAAGATCATCTGGTCCAGCCGTCCCCCTACCACCAATTTCCCCGCTAACCCATGTCCGCAAGCACCAGGTCCAACCTTTCCTTAAGCACCCCCAGGGACGGTGACTCCACCACCTCCGTGGGCAACCCGTCCCAGTGCCTGACTGCTCTTTCTGAGAAGAAATGTCTCCTGATTTCCAACCTGAACCTCCCCTGGCACAACTTGAGGCCATTCCCTCTGGTCCTATCACTAGTTATCTGCGAGAAGAGGCCGACCCCCAGCTCCCCACACCTTCGTTTCAGGTCACTGTAGAGAGCAATGAGGTCTCCCCTGAGCCTCCTCTTCTCCAGACTAAACACCCCCAGTTCGCTCAGCCGCTCCTCACAGGACTTGTGTTCAGTTTAGTTTTTAGGAAGCCCTGTGTGGAGCCACGAGTTGGACTTGATGATCCTCGTGGGTCCCTTCCAACTCAGGATTTTCTGATTCCATGATTATCGACATGGCAGTACTTTGCAGGTTGATGTGTCTGCTTCTACAAGGCTGTGGCCGTTTAGTAGCAGGTTGCCCATCTTGTGAAGCCCATTTATGCGTGCAGTTTTCAAGACTGGTTTTATGGAACCGCTGCCAAGCAGCAGGTGGATTGTAAGGGTGTCTTCCCCTTGTAAATGAGGATAATGGGTCGCCAAGTGGCTTCCTTCCGCGTACAGCGTGCTCCCACGGGTGGGGGGAAATAAGTACTAATGAACTTGTTTCATTTTATCCTCTCACAGCCAGATCTGGCCGCAAACGAAGCACTTCTGCTGCAGAAGATTCAGCTTTTATGTCTTATGGAGGTGAGCTGCTGAGCTGAGAGCTGTTACGTGTTAAATGTGGGAAATGGAAAGGCACTGCTCTAACTGCCTTTTGATGGGGGTAGCACTGTTAAGTGGTGTGTTCTTTGCTGGATTTACTTGTTTCACAGATCCTCGGGGTTATAACTAGTTGTTGACTGCAAGTTTTGCCTCTAGGTGGTGCCAAAAAGCAAGTACTGCTAGGAAGAGTCTTCAGCTACTACTTGTTTGCAGTGTGAAGGGTGTGCTCTCTTTCAGGCAGGATGTGGAGGTGGGGAAGTAAGGTGCAGCCTTTGTATCTGAGAATAGCATCTGCAAAAACTGCTCAAGTATAAAAGTTCTAGTATAACAAAGACTTCTGTAAACACAGGTAACACTTTAATTTCAGGAGGCCTGAAAATCCTTTCCCTGAGTGGCAACCCTAAATATTTAAAACAATTTCTTTCCTGGAAGGCTTTGGCTCTATTGTTACCAAATAACACTGATGTATAATCCTCCATGGCTCTGGATCTGTTCTCAAAAACTTAAATATTGAGTATCTGAAGTATAATGTATATTTATATATTTGTGCGCAGGTGGGTGCGCATATGTTCCACTTCGTGTGTTTTACTGTGAACTAGTCTTACGTCCTCTAGGCGTTGTGTTATGCCAGGAATTTGGTGGGCACCGAGACACTTGCGCACAGATTGATCTACTTTATTTGGAGATTTTGTTGTCTAAGAAATGCTTAGAGAATCTAGGTGTGTGGAGGGAGGAGCGAGGGCTGCTGCTCCTTTCTGCTGATGTAAATCTGTTTTTATTTGAAGTATTTTGATTAAATGTAAGGAACGTAGTTGGCGCTGCATGTTGAGCGCCCAGCAGGGTGGTGCAATGAAAGCTGTGCACCCTGTGTGTGGAGGGGAAATAGAACTATGGGGCTTTATTTTTTGTTTTGTTTGCTTGAATTCAGATGACTTTCACCCGACCAGCCAATCACAGGCAACTCACTTTTGAAGAGATTGCTAAGAGTGCCAAAGTCACTGTGAATGAGGTGAGTTCAGGTCTGACACTTTGATATCTGAGTTTTGAAGCTCTAAAAGCTTCTGAATAGGTCTACTCCCATAGCTGAACTCTAAGTATAAAAGTTCTCCCCTGCTCTTGTGCATTTGGAGAGCTCTGTTCTTGCGAGGAATTGTTCCTGTTTCTTGGTGAGTTTGGCAGATTCTTCGTCATCCAGTGAGGGGAGATTCCACCGTGTCACTGATGCTTAATTTTTCTCACAGTGAAGATTTTTTTCTGTAATCCAGGTGGAATTCCTTTGAAGCAACTTCTGCCTGTTGTCCCTTGTCTTTTCATGTGTCCTTGTAAGAACGGTACCTCCATGTTCTGTGTTACTGCCTTTTAAGTTTTGGAAGGCAATGATGAGATTTCCCCAAGCTTTCTCTTATTGAAGCTGGACAAATCCAGTTTCTTCCTATGTCAGGTTCTCCACCTCCTAATCTCGGTGGCTCTTTGCTGTACTCTCCAGTTTTGCATTGCCTGACTTAAACTAAAAAGGGGGTGGTAGAAAGCAGGACCCAGTGTTGCAGGTATGTTCGAGGAAGTGCGAGTTCGCTGTCCCTGCTGCGAGTCTGCTCCTTTTCAGCAGGGTTTCTGCAGCCAGAGCTCAGCCTGTGCTGTTGCTGGGAAACTTTCTGTCTCAGGTGCAGGACCTCGCACTTGTCTTCGTTGTACTCCACGCAGTTCTTGTCAGCTCAATCTGTTGAGGTCTGTCTTTACGGTGACTCTTATTTCTAGCTTATCTACCTCTCCTACCAGTTTGGCTTCATCTGCAGATTTGTAATGCTCCTGATTTCAAATATAATTAACTGGTATCAGACCCAGTATCAATGCGTGAGAAACTCTGCTTGTAACTAGCTGTTTATTCAGCTCTGAATCACTAACCACTACCCTTTGAGCTCGGAGGTTTAGCATTCTTTCACTCATCTTGCGGTCCCTCTGTATGCTCTGACGAGCTTGTCAACAAGAATGTGGTAAAAGGTTTTGTTGAGTGCCTTGCTAAAAGAAAGGTGCAGAGCACCTACAGCTCTTCATCCACTGAATAAGTTATTTCATTTAAAAGATGGGTGTGAGAGACTGTAGGTGGTCTTGATGTTCTTTGAATGTAGAAAGAATTCCGCAGGCTAGATCCACTTAAAAATTTCATCCATCTTTGGAAAAGCGGATGATTCTGTGTTCTTGATGTGTTTTTTCTTTTTAAGGTGGAACTGCTGGTGATGAAGGCTCTCTCAGTAGGCTTGGTAAAGGGCAGTATTGATGAAGTGGATAAGAGGGTGCACATGACGTGGGTACAACCACGTGTGTTGGATTTACAGCAGGTAATGACCAGCTTGAATACTATGGCAGTACTGACTTGTTTTCTTGTGTCTGAGGTGACCAGAAACTAAAGTAACGACTGGGAAGGGTCACTAGCTGAGAATGTCTCCCTAGTGTTTCTTGAAGCTGTTCAAGGAGCTCAGAAGTATATCAGCTTTTCCTCCATCCTTTTTATATTGCCTTCTTTAGCTCTTACCTTAAGTATATAGTGCATCTTGTGTCTGTTTTGCAGCAGCTAGTTACAAATCTGTCAGGCGATAAACTACTAGCAACACTTCTCAAAAACCACACAAACCACCAGGAAACACAGATGCGATGACAGTATGCAGAAGGCTGCAGACATTTACGTGGTTTCTTCAGACCCAAGTGCATGGAACAAAATGCTGTGTTCCTGGGTTGTAGGTGACAGCCTTGTCTTGGGAAGAGACTAGTTCAGGGTGGTAAAGAAGATGAATTTGAGAAACTCAGCACCTTCGTAATAAATGTTTTGGGAGACAGTATAAAGTGCCCTTACCTTTTGAGAAACACACACATACACACAAAATCGCTACATACATGGAATAATAGCTGCAAACAATTCCTGTTGTGCATTTCAGTTTAATTTGAAATACCGTAGTTTTGATGTCAAGAGACGTTAAACAGTGTCTTTTCTAGATGCATGGGGTTATGAGAAGTTGAAATCTCAAAGCATTTGTCCTTAACAGTGAATGTTGGTGTTCTAGTGGGAGGGAGCAGCAAAGTTACTTTGTGGACTTGTCTTCCAGATCAAAGGGATGAAAGATCGCCTGGAGTTCTGGTGCACAGATGTGAGGAGCATGGAGATGCTGGTGGAGCACCAAGCCCACGACATCCTGACATAGAAGCCCTTGCACTACCCTGGGACAGTAACTTCTGCTGCTGCTGCTACTAGCAGCACTCAGACCACTGACTCTGTACTGAATTATATGGAAGGGGGGTGGGCGGGCGGGCGGGCAGAGGGGAGAGCAGCTTTCTGATGCTTGGTCGGAGGAGTAAGTGGCCTTTTGCAGCGTAACCCTTTGGTGCTTGGAGTCAAGATTTCCCTACACGCTACCATTAGTGGCACTGACCGTGAGAGCTCCCATCCTGCTCTCGTAAAAAAGTGGACACAGGCTCCACAGTGGTTTATTTATCAGTTTTGCTATCAAGCTGTTGCGGGAGGATGATGCTGGTTGCATGTTACAGGGGTGGAGGTTATTTGCCTGGTAAAGGGGTAGCAGAAGCTCCTCTATTAAAGCGTGCTAGAGAGGTGCCTGATCATTGTATGTGGTATTACGTAGTGGTATTGGCCTTAGGAGGGCGTGACCTTCCCTGGTATCCTCTCCCTCTGTGCCCCTGCAGCAGCCCCAAGGCAGCATTGCTGAAATCATCTTTCTCTTTTCGTCCTCTTTCTCCACAACCCCTCCTCCTCATTTGCAGTAGAGGGAGTGTTTACTCCATCAAAGGGTTTTTTCCAGGATTACCGTTCAGTGGATTTGGTTTTATATACTTCTGGGGGTTGTTGTCTTTTATGAACACTGTGCTAAAGTGAGTTGCAGCAGTATTGCTGGAATAAACGTCTCTGCCTTCCCTTTTGTTGTAGTTGGTTGTGCCTTCTTTCTGACTTGCATTTGGATCTCTGCTCTGTTTACGAATATGCTTCCTTCTAGGTTTCATGTTACAAATCCCCTTTCTCCAAGAACAATACAGATTAAATCAGTCCGCTAATGACCAGCAGGATTAGTGTATAATTTGCATAGTATGTGGTACTATTTAAATGTGTTCTTTATTGGCAAGTTCTGCTCTTTTGTGGGAAGCTATACTCCTGATATCTTTTGACAAATAAGCATGAGTGACTGAAAAGGTCTGAATAAGGCCTGAGATGAGGTTGTGTTTTTCCGGGTTTGTTTCTTTGCTTTTGCCTCTTAATGACTTTAAAAGCTTTCCATAATGTAACGGTTTTACTCTGCTACTGCTGCTGTCTGTGTAAGGATGGAAGATAACTGTACACATCAAGACTTTGAAACAAATGCAGGTCTGAACTGGGGGCTATGTCCAAGTATCCATTTGGATGCACAATACACATAATTAAACAGTAGTAATAGCAAACTACACTAAAACTTATAACAGTAGCTTTAAATTGAGCAGTCATACGACTTGGATAAATTCCTGAGGGTGTAACTGGATTTTTGTAAGTACTGCTGCCAAAGCATCCATGGATGGTTTTTGCTTCACAGTGCTAGCTTGATGGACTACTGTGATTCAAGAGCTTCGGTTGGCATTTTGATTCTCTGGTTATTGAATATTCTGTGTCACTCAAACTAGCGTAGAAATTCTTACTCTTTGTATGCTTTTTCTGTTTGCTGTCTTGACTTTCAGGGTTTAAGACCAGCGACAAAAAAGAAAGCACATGGCTGATGCTACGCTGCTATGCGAGTGCAAAGATGTCTTGGGCAAGGAAGAATTAAACTTTTTTTAAAACAGCAAAAGTAAAAGTGTCAAACCCTACATCTGGTCACCCTCAACCCTTCTGCCTCTTATTAGTTTTTGTCTAAATTTCTTGGTTCAGTTCTGAATACCCATGTCTTCTCTGCCCATTCCATCAGCTTTAATGTTCTGCTCTGCCCTTAGCTGAGCTGTTGAACTACGTTGCGATGTTTTCTCCTCCTATCTCATGCAATTTGACTTCCCTAGCTCATGCCTTGTTGCGTCTTCCAAAGCTCATTCCTGATCTTGCTCTTACTGGCTTCAGAAGAGAAGGCTGGGGGAATGAGCATTCTGGTCGGGAAAATCTTCCCTTTACCTCATAGCTAAAGACAGGAAGAGGGCTCGAAAATAGAATTTCCTTAGCAGCCTCATGTCACTACATGTTGGGAGTCAAGGCAGTGCCAACAGCGCAGCAAGCTCATAGGACTGCCATCACTTTTGATGCATATCAAAAAGCTGAGGCAGTGCTGTTGAGGCAGTACTCGAGTCTTTTCCCTGAGAATATTTTGACAACCCTCTTGTACTGTGGGGAGTGTTTGTACAGAAATGTTTGAGCAGCTTCTGAAGTGAGTGTAAAGATGTGTAGTCCAAGTGAATTGTGGCAGTTTCAGAAGTTTTTTCAGGATGTCTGGAAATACGGTTTGCTCTCTAGATCTTTCTGAGTGGGAGCAAGTGCTGGCTGTCAGCTTTCCTAGGACTTAGGAAGTTTGGTGTGTGTGTCTTCACACAGGATCAAAAGAAGTCAGGTGTGTAGCAGCCAGCAGACCACTTTTAAAGTGGTATTTTAAAGCGATGTTTAAAGCCTTTGAGCATTTTCTTGTCAGGAGTTCAACTTAATTTTTTTCTTCTGTGTTCATGCCGAGTAGTTCCTCGGTATCTGCCTTCTGCTGCACTGCAACTCTACTAGGTAAAAGCTCAAGTGGGAAACCATGCATCCCTGGGGCCTGCTGCAAACTTATAAAGGAATACTGCCTCCAGGACAGCATGCTGTCCAGCAGCACAGGATTGCTGGTTCATTCCCCTATCAACAAGCACACAGACCAAGCAAAGCCAACAGACCCCGGTGTTTAATGCAAACATGAATTTTAATGAACAAACTCAGGATTCTTTCCCGGATGAAGGTCTGTTCTGTGATCTTGTCTTCGCTCACACTTCTGCTCCCGGGGGTGTAGGTGGTTCTGTCCACTTCTTAATCTCCTCTGCTCTTGTAGTGCTCCACGTGTGCCAAGACCCAGGCTGTTGGTGCCAGGAAGCATGTAAACATCACAGCTAGCGCGATGGCTTGCTCCTGTGGGTGGGAGAAGGACCAGAAGAATCAGTGGGATGGTTGCACAGCAGCTGCAATGCCCGTGGGGTCCCCAGGGCAATTGCATGCTGCTGCATCTAATGCAACAGAGTGCGCTCATCTGCACTCCCTGCCCTTTCCAGGCTGTCAGGTGAACACCTTTTGGGCCTGTGGAAAGGAGATTTGGGTAAGCACAGCAGTTTCTACCAACAGCGGACCAAGTTGGCTGCTCTCTAGGTCTGTTTCTATTGCTCTGTATTTCTTGGTCACGATACTCGCTGGGAAGCGTGACTGTGTCCTTCAGTCGGCTGCGAGACTCAGGCTTGGGCCCACAGTTTCCAGAAGCAGCTGTGCCTGACTTTCAAATGACTTTGAGGTGGGAAGAGCAATGCGCAGCAGCCTCTGCTATTTCTGGCACACAAGCACAGCACTTAACCCGTTGTGCTGTCACTTTTATTTCTTATTTGGCTTGGAGAAGAGTCTTCAGACCTGTGAAACGCTTCATTGGAGACCTTGGAAATGCAGCTTGGGGGTAAACTCCACAAATAAAGGCTGGCAGTGAAACCCACCCAGGATTGTTGGCATAAAGCTCCTTTTTTTTTTTTTTTTTTTTGAACTCCTTTCACCCAGCCCAGGAGGGTCTCTGCAGCTGGAGCAGCTGCTGTTTTGGTGGGCAGTCATCCCCACCGCAAAAGGAAGGAACAGTGGAAGGACCTACACACCTCAGCTCTGCCGGGGCAGCAGACCTTCCCTACCCAGGAGCACACCTGCTTTGGGGGTGAGTGCCCCCCTGGAAATGGCAGTAAAAATGGGGCGGGGGGGGGGGAATGGGGCTGTCCCTGTGTTGGTGAGGTGCCTGGGGCCTTCAAGCAGCCCATGGAGGGCAGTCTGGGCTGTAGGGGACTTAAAAGGGGGGTGGGGTGCTGAATGGACAAAATAAAAGGGAAGCAAGAGCTGGGGGGGTAGGGGGTAGGAGGTGTGTGCACGTGCACCCTTCTTCCTACCTCTCCCCCCACCTTGCTTTAATTCCCAGCAAAAATTTGGGTCTGTATGCCAATGCCCAGGCCCTCCCCAGCTACCTCCCTCCCCCGTTTATTTTTTTTTACCCCCCCCGTAAGCTACTCACAGCAGCAGAAATGGGGTGTTCAGGTGGTTTGGAGGTGACCCCCGCCCGGGGGACCCGTGGTGCCCGCAGCATGGTGGCCAGCAGCCGGGAGCCCCCCTGGAAGCCCCACATGGCGGCGGCAGGCTGAGCGCTGCCCTCCTCGCTGCAGCCACTGCCGGACTGCAGCTGCCCAGCCCGTCACTGCCACCCCCCTGCTGCCACCCCTCGGCACTGGGCCCGCTCTCCTGGGAGCGTGGCAGCAGAAAACCTGCAAGCGTCAAGGTTCTCCTCGAGTGCTCACTGCTTTTTTCCTCCCCCTGAAGTGTTTGACCTTCTGCCTGCACGCCACAAACAGCAGTCCCAACCATTAAGGGAAGGCGTCTCTGCAAAGTCCTGCTGGAGGGCAAACCTTTTATTTTGAACTTTCTTAAATTTGTAAGACCCATAAAAAACATACATTCTTTAAGCCGTTGCAGATGCGATGGCCAACCCTTGCTTGTCCTGAACCAGCAATGGCTGCTTGGCTTCTCCGTCTTCCCTTTGTGGCTCAGTGGATGTACAGGCTCCAAACCAAACACATACAGGCCTTACGTGGTATTATGATCTGTCCTGCAAGCCATGGACTGTTGGAGCCGCTGACGGATTTGTTGGTGGTGTTTGGTCAGGTTGGGCTGATGTTTGCAGAAGCAACTTCCTACTTGCCTCAACCTGATAGCAGAAGTGGCTGAAAGCCTCAAGCCTGGGTCTCATTCCTGCGATGTGCAGGCACTTGTCAGAGAGACAAGTCAGGTCCCCTTGCTTCAACACATGCCAGCTTCGTTGAATAACCCAGCTTTGTTCTTCTCTCCCTTAAAAACAGGTACACAGAAAGATTATCGGGATTTGTACGGAATTGGGAATGCTCTCTTGTTCTCCTGGCAGCTGCTGGGGTTTTGCGGTGTGCAGCAGGCTCCTCTTTGGGGTAAAACTGGGTTTTTATTATCATATTGAGAAGGTCAGAGACTTTCTCCCAGAGCACCAGCTGTCTCAGGAAGGCACAGGCTTTTACCTTACAAGTGGCACAGTGAGCTGCATGGACCAGGACAGGCCAAGCACACTTTTGTTGATGAAAGATGACTGAAGAAATTTAAAAGCAGTAAGAGAATCCTCTTACCTTATATCTGCTGCTTGCAGCTGGCTTTCCAAAAGATTCCTATTTGACGCCTGTCTCATCAGATTTTTTTTTCCAACTCGCTGACAGTGATCTCTCTATGCAGCAGTCACAAAGCTGGGGAGGTGGCGGAGCCTCCAGCAGCAAAGGGTTTTTCTTCTGTGCAATTTCACAAAATACCTTCCATGTTGAGATAAGGAAGGAGACTCTTAGTCCTCTGACCTCCAGGAAATCCCCCTTTATATCTCATGCTTACTCACTTTCCTCCTCAGTCATAATTGTATTAGCAGACATTGCATCACCTGCTTCAATCAGTCCTCACACGCTCAGCTTTTTAGGGGGCAAAGGAGGGGGGAGCATTCCTGTACCTTTCTGTAAACCTTGGTGAGAAACATCTTTTGCTCAACCGTTTTGCTCTTTTGATCAATCTTCTCATGTGAGACAAGTACTCATGTTGAGGAGCATTGCTGGGATGAACATGGATGACAGCAAGAGTGGCCACATTGGTCTGGGGCAGCTGGGAAAGCCTTGGTTGTGTTTTCCTATAAATGGTAAGGGAATAACCTTGTCTGAGCAGTGAAGTCTTGCAAGTTTTGTTTCAAACAGGAGCCAAGGAAAAATACCAATTATGAACCTTTGAGAAGCTGGAGGAACAGCTGGTGACAAAGGATGGCTGTGGTTAACAGATTTCTCTTCAAATTTTTGAAGAAACTTGTCTGTCTTATCTGGGAGAAAATCATATGGTGCTGATGAATAAGGGGTATTATTGTGGTCATCTTGCCAATGAAGAAAGGGTCTTTAGACACACTGCTTTCTGGTCACAGCAAGATCAGCTTTGAAAAAGCTGTGACAGAGTCAGAGTAGGTCTTGCTGAGATAAAGGGATTTTTCTGAGAAGGGTATTTTTATGTTCCTTCAACAAAGCAAAGAAAACAGTGCGTATCTGTTGGGTGGGCTGGAGGAGTGAATGCTCTCCACTTATTCGCTCGCAGCTGCTGAAGGAAATGCTTGTACTGAAAGCCTTGACGGTGTCCGAGCTGCAGAACCTGGGGTGCTCTCTGGTGGATTAGATTCATGTAGCTCTGCCACAGACTCATTCCTTGCCTGAGACCAGCTGTTGGAATTGAAGAGTAAAGAAAAGCCTAAATGAAGCTTCCTGCGGCGAGGTTTGACTTTAGATCCTTAAATACGCAGAGCAGAGCTGGTAGCAAATGTTAATAGTTGGGCTCAGACCTTCGCTGCTCATCAGAATTTCTCCAAGGCATCTCTCAGATATCGATACGACTGATCCAGCAATGCTTTGCTATGCAAATTGTATTACCTAGGGACTATCTACCTTTGTCTCTCACAGGCTGGTGAATTTTCTTGGAAGCAGCAGATGCATGTACCTGGAGCAGTTGACACAGGAGACACTTTGACCCCCTCTATCTTTTCTCTTAAAGAAGTTGTAGAGCAGCCCTTGTTCTTGACTCATGCACCCTTGATATTCCACCTCTCCTTTCCCCTTCCTCCCTGGGTAGTTTCTAGCAGGAAGTCTGCTTCAGGACATGTTACCAAGTGTGCCCATGGAAAACCCCTCAGCCCCATTTAGCATGATTGGACCCAGAGGTGGGACAAGGAGCATTACCTTTATTTTCTTTGCAAGCTCACATGATGCTTTCAGTGTGGTTTCTGGTCATGTTCCTCCTGGCTCAGTCACTATCACTTCTCTCTGGTGCTGCTTGTGGGAGACTTGAGTCACAAATCTGAAGTGACTCACAGTGCCTTGCTCAGGAAGATGTGATGAGGAGTGTTCATCTTCCCCGAGCCACAGCGAGCAAAGAGAAGCAATGTCTTCGCTTGCCTAGGAGAGCTTCTGGATGAAGGATTTGCTTCCTTCACACTGATAACAGCTTTGCTTGAGTCAGACATTGGCTTTTCTGTGGATTTACAGAGAGTAGAACAGATGTGTGGTATTTATCCCATAAATGCTGGATTGTTCAGTAAGATAATCCTTCTCTCTGAGCACCGAGCCAGAGGCAGTAGGTTGCTACAAGAGTCACAGCATCTGGCCATGCTGCTTTCCACGTGTCCACTGATCTACGAGGAATGGACCTTAGATCTTTTGGCTAAAGGAGGTTTTGTCCTTCCAAGGATCGTGCGGGCTAAAGAGGGTAGCTGTGTAGAGGCTAGGATTTGGCCTTAAAGCATTTTGGCATTGATGCTGCCCTACACATTTACCTATATTGCTCATGTTGGTATAGGGTGGATTATTTTTATGTTCTCCCATAATCAGTTCAAAGCTTTCCAGCAGCTGTAGCGTGGCAGGACTGTGTTTCAGGTGCCAGGCAAGCTGCTGATGCAGTGCTCCCCTGCATCAGAGACAGAGGCAGTGCTTGGTTTGGTTGAGCAGGGAGCCTTGATGATATTCTTGCTCGCAGGAAAGTGAAGGCTAACAAAAGCTGGGGTTGCCCCATGCCTGGGCTGACCTTGGAGACAAGGTGAGGGAAAGGGAGCAGGATCAGACTCAGAGAGAAGAGACACCGAATCAAGTAAGAGGTGGATCTGGGACCTCCATCTTCTGGTGGGCATTGACAAATGAACTGGAGGCACGTCTGGGATCCAGGGAGAAATTTGCACTTAGATCTACAGTAAATTCCTGTTTCTTTCTTTCATCCCTCTCCTTAATGCCCCCACTTCCTAAGCCTAGGTCAGCAACACGATGCTTCTGTGCCTTCCTGTGGCTGCCACGTTTGATGGAGAGCACAAGCGTGTCTGCAGAAGAGCAGCCATCTCCCTTTGCTGCAGGACACATGGGATGAATTTGGCCACTGCAGCTGGCAATTGCAAGACCTGTTTTTCTGCTCGTGTATAAAGCCGGACTGTGACATGAGATGGTAAGAACATAGCTCTGGAAAGGTCTGCAGGGAAATGAGTAGTCATGGTCTGGGCCATAGAGGATGTCTGTGCAGTGCTGTGGCTTCTGGCTGTCTCAAAGCAGTCTCTGCTGGAGACAGATGGCTGCTCCGCCAAAGCAGGGGCTTTGGTGCATTGAGGCCATGGCTTATCTGCATCAGCAAGCTGGAATTGGGGTTTGGGTGCTACCCAGGGACGTGGTTTTACAGGTGCTTCCGTGCTCGGGTAGCATCAAGATGATGCAGCCTAGCAGGTAGCGCTCAACACGCGGAAGAAAGCACGTTTGACCTTGTAGCAGAAGGTAAGATGGGCATCTTTGAGGACAGCTCAGTAAACCCTTGTGTTCCATGTGTGACAGGGTTTTAAAAACAATAGGTGTTGGGGTCTGGGAGGAATGGGGATTAATGCTAGAAGTGCCTTCGTGGCACAGAAAATCAGGGTGGGGACTGCTCTGCACCAGAAAAACTGGCTGCAGCACCAGCAGTGGTTCAAAGGACGGAAGCTGGAATGTGTTACAAAGCTAAAGTCTGGATCCCCAAAAGCAGGCAAGTGAAAGGGTCACAATGCAGCTAGGGACAACGGGCAGTTGTCAGCCACAATTCCTTCTGCAGAGGTCTTTGTGCTGCTCTCTCAATGGAGAGCGATGATGGCCGTCTGCCAGGGCTGTGCTCATTGCTAAATTTCTTGGACAACTTTCAGCTTCTTTGTCTCGGTCCCTCTTTCCTGGTTCTCGAGGCAGACCCAGTCCCTGGTGTACCGGATGGTGAGCTTATCTAGGCAAATACCTACGTGTCAACCAGGTTATTTTTAAGGAATGGGAAGGGCGGGGGAAGTTATTTCCTTCCTCCCATCTCAGTTGGGCAATTTCCGTTGTCCTCCCTCCACCAGGGCCCCACGGCAGCAGCCTGCATGGTCAGAGTCCGCGCACAGCCTGACATGAAAGGCAAGCTCAAATCTCCGAACTTCCCACACTTTTTTTTTTTTTTTTTAACTCCCTCCCTGCAGGCAGGAGGAGTGTTTTTTCTTGTGATTTGATCGCGGGCACAGCCTAATGTGAGCCAACTGAGTTGTCCCCAAGCACGGCAGCCCGTGGGGACAGCTTTCGGGTACTGCCCAGAGCTGGTGTCCCCCCTCTGCTCGGAGAGCCTGTCCATGCTCCACTTCTATCATTTTTTATATTAATGCAGTGCCTAATGCTGCGAGGCACCAGGTCCAACTCACTTTTGCAATATTCTCTTTATATGTGCATATGTGTATATATAAAAAAATAAATAAAATGTTCCTCCCCAGCAAGCCAGTAATAGAAGTGAAACTAGAGATGCAAGAGGGAAGTGTGGAGGTACCACAAGGATAAAGAATAAAAGAACATTCAGTAATGTTGCAGAATAATATTGAGAGGATGAGGAAGGACTAAGAAGATAGTTATGTGATGTATTGGGAGAAAGTGGTGAGATACTAGCATAGAAAGGGAAGTGAAAGGGGAAAAATTGGAGAAGTGACAAAAGCAATGAGCACGCAAGATCTGGGTAAGTTAAAGAAACTGCCCTGCCTGGCTGGGAGATGTCTGCCAAAAAGGAAGCTACACAGGAGGAAATGAGCCTGGGTTGAGCTGACTCACCTGAGGTGCTGGGATGGAGGAAAACTGTGGCTTGGAGGTGCTAGCGGTTATCAGAGGGGAAAATACAGGAAATAGAGACCCGAGGAATGTAGCGAGGCTCGAAGCAGATGAGCAGGAAGGTTGTGCAAAGAGGGGCAATTTGCAGCCACTGTTTTCAGCTGACATCCCCCACAACCACACTCAGCCATGCACCAACTTTGTCTGTGTTGGGATTGCACTGTCCAGCCGTTTTCTCTGACTTCTACCTTTTTTATTTTTGTTCCGTAGTTTGGACTGGTAAAAATGACTGATGGCAAGGAGGACCCTGCTGTGTTCACCACCACTTATTTGCCCTCAGACCAGCGTCTTCTTGCTACGGTGACCAATGCGTACCTCGGCACCCGTGTGTACCGTGACATCCTCCATGTCAACGGGGTGTACAACGGAGCGGTGGGCGACACGCACCGTGCTGACGTCCCCAGCCCCCTCAGTGTGAGAATGACTGTGCCTGGTGCGAACAGCCTGGCTGAGACCTTCACCCTGAACACCCAGACGGGTAAAGAGCAAAGCACAGAGAAGGTGTTCCTGTCCTGCAACTTCCTTTCCTACCTGCAGTGTGTGCGCCCTTTGCTCTTTCTCTCTGACTGCTGGCCACCCTCTTCTAGAAGTTAAGCCTCCTTGCCTCTTCCAGGAGGTCACCTCTTTCTTCTCCCCGCTCTCCACTCACCCGTGGGATGACTCAGTGTGTACCAAATAGGTCTGTGAAGGACGTCAGCTCCACCCCAGCAGTGGAATTCATTGCTTTAGGTGCAGCCAGTGCTGGAGTTTTTGTGCAGAACAGATACGTAGTTTTGTTGGTAAAGGAGATTTGATCAATCAATTCAAATGTTATAAAGATATGAGATGAATCGTACCCCAGATTTCACTGACTGTCAGAGGTGTCTAACCATTTGGTTCAGGTGCAGGCATTTATTTTGGAGGCAGCTAATTAAGTGAACCCCACAGTGTGTTTGTAAAGGAGCCAGAAATGGATACGGCATTGTTTGCTCTTGCCTTTGGACAGCAGCCAGCTCTGACCTTGGTGTCATACATTAGAAAGTGTAGCTGGAAGAAAGGTGAGGAGGGTTTTTTTTGCTGATCCCTCTGCGAGTGCTCATTTTGCAGATTTCAGGATTTAGTTGTACAGAGTACTAAATTCATTTATTTTCAGAAGCAGTTCTTCTCTAAGTAGTGGTATCTACTGAATGAAAGGGGCACTTTCATTCAGGCATGGAAGACATGCAGAAGACTTTTCTTTCCCACATTCATAGAATCATAGAATATCCCGAGTTGGAAGGGACCCATAATGATCATCAAGTCCAACTCCTACATTACTCTTATGAAGTTGCTTTGGAATAAGTGGAGAATAAAAGCAGGCGATTTTCAGGTTATATCTCAACCCCTGCTGGAGCCAGGCTCAGTAAAGACTGTTTAATGGTGAAACCTGGTAAAAAAAAAAAAAAATTGTATTACGAATCCATTCCTCACCAGCTTGGTCAGATTTAGTGTTTTAACAGTGTTGTCCAGTCAAAACCTGTGTTCTGGCCTGGATCTGGGAAAGACTGTTCCTTTGCCAATAGGAACCAGTAAATAAGAGAGAAATGTTAGTCTGGGGCAGAACATCAGGACCTGACAGCTAAAAAGGCTGACTCTTTGTGCTTACAGGAACCTTCAGCCATGTGCTTCAGTCAACCAATTATACAGCCACCCATCAAATCTACGCTCACCATTCCCTTGTTCACCTGATGGCCTTCAGCATCACCATCCAGCGGTCAGCTCACACCGGCCAACCCATCACGGTGCAGCTCCGGACTCCTTTTGTGCCAGAGAGCCAGGACTTGGACCTGTACCAAGGACCGGACTTCCAGGGAGCACAGTGAGTCTGCTTCACAGGCAGGAGCCTGGCCTGGAACAAATCCTTCATAGATTGTAGCACGTTGCCTTGTTCCCAGATAGGAAACTGAAAAAGTAAGGCTAGAGCTAGACTGAGATTATAAGTATTGTTGAGGCTTGTGCAAATTTACTTCTTCCTGACAGGAATGAAAAGTGTATATATATATATACATACACACACATACATATATATACACACACACATACATATATCTATTTTTTTATTATATATAAAATATATAGAAAATATATAGAAATACTTTCATTAGTTGCAATGCCAAAATTATCATCTACGCTGACACACAAGAGCATCAGAGGCCACAGGGACTATATGTGATTACAAAGAAATGAGTTTGGGGAAGATGGTGAGCTCGGAGGAGATAACCTGTAAAAATGGTTTGATGGGGCTGGGGATCCTGTGAGAGAGTTGTGATGAATCTCAGTCTTCTACAGTTTGGAACTGGGACTGCAGCTGAGCCGAAGTATGGGGACAAGGGAGCTTCTATCCTAGGTGGGAACAGGGGAAAAATTCAGCTGATGGTTCACCCTGTGTGGGTTGATTTGCACTTCGGCTCTGCTCTTACTTTTCCCTTATTTTTTTCCATCCCCTGCAGCTATGTCTATGGGACAACGCTGGTTCCTGAGGTAGAGGGGGGACCCCGGCCCACTGTTCACATGCTCTGGACTCCTGTGCCACAAGCCCTGACCTTGTGTGGGGAGGAGTGGGAGCAGTCCTGGGAGTTCCTGACAGCTGTGGCTGAAAGCGAAGAGGAGGTGAAGAGGAGCTACAGCGAGGGGCTGGCCCTCATTGCCTCTGGCTCCCTGCATTCCTCCCACACCCGCGCCTGGGACGCGCTGTGGCGAGGGTGCTGCATCGACCTGGATGGCCCTCTGCCTCTAAGACAGGCCCTCTACGGGTGTCTATATTACCTGCTGAGCGCCATCCCTCCCCGGGACAACCCGGGTTTCCTATTCCACGGCATCAGCCCTGGTGGCTTGTCCAACGGCACCCGGCGTGAGGACTACTGGGGGCACGTCTTCTGGGACCAGGTGGGTTGAAGCTGTGCTATCGGTTCACCTTGAGGCTTTGAGCAGCAACTGGGATGGAGAAAACTCGGTGTGAGGTTGCTCTCCTCCTTGCTGGCAGTAGGGGTATCTTGGCACCAGCCTCTTGTAGAAGAGCATCCTGCTTCTCCTTCGCTAACAACTAGTGAGGCTCAGCTCCATCCTAGGCATTACTCATGTTAGTTATCTCCTCTAACTCAAAAGTTAATTGCCTAAAGCCAAGCCAGAAGGCTGGTGTTGGTGTGTGGACAGTGGGGGTGAGAGGCCAAGAGGGATCCCACAGAAGGGCAGCTCTCTTCCCCATGCTAAGATAGGTCGCTCACCCAAGAGAGGCCAAAGCAAAGGGAACTTCAGTGTCTAGTTTAAAGCAAGGCCACTAACATACGGGAAACAAGTTTGAAACAAGTTGAAACCTGCCTGAAATCCTCCCAGCTTTGGTGGCATCAGCAAACCCTATTGTGCTTGAGGTAACTATTGAAAAAGCAAGCGTTTTCTATGTTTTCAGCTTTTCAGTGTAGGTTTGGTGTGTACTCAGCAAACCAGTCCATCCGGGCAGCTTTGTCCTAACCAGAGGCTCAGAGCTGCCCTTGGAGACAGCTGCACTGAATGAGCACGCAGCTCTGCAGTTGAATATTTAATGCATAATGTGAGTGAGAAACACGGCTAGATGGTGCTGAGCCCCCTGTGCTGAACCCAGCCTGGTCTTTCAAACAGGCAAAGGCTTTTTTAGTCCTGTGGGCCTTGTTTTTGACCCACCCCAGAACCTTTGGCTTTTGGAGGACTCCTGCCTCCCCTCTTTTGCATGCTGAGGGTCCCGCTGAGATTATCCTAGCAAGGTACCAGGGGGGTGGCTAGCAGAGGACAGGAGGTATGGGTGCCTAGATGCACTTTTGAGGGCAGAAACAGAGCTTTGTGGATTTATCCCTTTTAGTGAGCCAATATGACAGCACCTTTAAGCAGCAGCAAAGTCATGGTCAGAGCATTCAGGACTGGGGGTGGACTTGAACTGGTGGGAGCAGTTGGGTGTCCAACCAGCTGATTTCACCACCTTGCTTTGCTTGGATGTTTTCAGGACACCTGGGTGTTCCCGAACATCCTGCTGTTTTACCCTGAGGCTGCCCGAGCCATTCTGGAGTACCGAATTCGCATGTTGGAAGGAGCCTTACGCAACGCAGAGGAGCAAGGCTACAAGGTAGGGACAGGGCTGTTGGGCTGGGGACAGCGCAGCCCAGCCAGCGTCACCCAGCAGGACAGTTCGACTTTCTTCTTCCTCTATGGCTCTATCTTTAGCCAGAGGCTGTGAGCTGGGCTTTGCCTGCAGGTTGTAAACAGGGAAGAGTGTCAGGAGAGGTGGTGTTTTGCTGCTCCATGGGTGTCTTCTCCCAGCAGGGTGCTAAGTTCCCATGGGAGAGTGCAGCCACTGGCCAGGAGGTCTGTCCTGAGGACATCTATGGAGCCCAAGAAATTCACATCACTGGGGATGTTTTGATGGCCTTTGAGCAGTATTACTACACCACACAGGTAAAGGGAGCGTGTGCCACGCAGAGGGCCTGGTGGTAAGGCCTGCAGGGCATCTGATGACTGTCGCTGTCCCTTCTCAGAGAAACTCTGCAGTTATCTGCTCCTGTCGGAACTGCCAGTAGCACTTTGGGGTCCTTTCTTCGTCTCCTCCTCCCAATCTTGCTCCTCATGGGTGGCTCAGCATCCTATTGGTTCAATTCAGGCCAGTTTTCTGCCTTTTTCCCCTGCTCTGTGCATTTTCTTATAGCTCCTTTCCTTCTGCTGAGTCTAGGCCTGTCTGAATTTCCTTCATGCTTCCCCGTCCCTGTTTTTCTCTGGCTTTGGCTCCTTCCAGGACCAGAAGTTGTTCAGGGAGGATGGAGGATGGAAGCTGGTGGGGGCCGTGGCTCAGTACTGGTGCAGCAGGATGGTGTGGAGCGAGGAGGAGCAATGCTACCACATCAGAGGTACTTCTGCAACTGCCAGGCCTGTTTGTGGGGAAGGGCTTTGCAAAGAGAGGCTCAGAGCCCCTCCAGCCAGACCTGGGTGGGAGTGCATGGGTTCTGTAGCCTCCTGCCCTGTTATCCGTGTCTGTATCCACGTGACAAGATGCCAAGCTCTTTCAGTGCCACAGGGCCAGTTGTTTTCCTCTTAGCCCCTTGCTGCTCACAGGACACCCCTTAGCGTCTCCTTCCATTGCAATATAAGTTGATGTGACAGGCCTGGGTGCTGTTTGAGGTCTGATGGTGTGACTGGCAACACTTTGGAAAATAGGGTACGAGGGCTTTAGAGAGGAAGGAGAGAGATTCAGCAGGGAACGGGGATGTACCTCTGTGTGATGGAAGTGAACCTGGGAACATTGTCACTTTAGGAAACAGCAGGGAAATGCTTGTGAATTGTCCCAAAGGAATTGGGGAAGGACTCCTCTAAAAAGGTGATGTGGCAGGTGGCCCAGCTGAAGTGCCTCTACACCAATGCACTCAGCGTGGTAAGCAAGCAGGAGGAGTTGGAAACCACAGGGCAATTAGAAAACCATTACTTAATTGCTATCATGGAAATGTGGTGGGATGGATCACATAACAGGAACACTGGAAGAGAGGGTTACAAGAAGGGCTTCAGAAGAGATGGAGGGCAGCACTCCTACCCCTCCTTCCTTGCCTATGTTAAGTATTCAGGTTGGATTTCAGGAAAAGGTTTTTCACTAAGAGGGTGGTCAGGCACTGGGACAGGCTCCCCCAGGGAAGTGGCTCATAGCACTGAGCCTGCCGGAGTTCAAGAAGCGTTTGGAAAATGCTCTCAGACACATCGTCTGATATATATATATATTTTCAGTGGCCCTTTGGGGACGCGGGAGTTGGACTCGATGATCCTGGTGGGTCCCTTCCAACTCAGATATTCTATGGTTCTATAAGAAACGGCTCAACATTGAAAAGCTGCCTCTGAGAAACAGCCACGGACAGGTTGAGAGCTTGTGGGTAAAAGTTAAGGACTGGACCAATAAAGGACACCTCGTGGCTGGGGTTTACTATAGGCTGCCTGATTAAGGGGAGCCTGTGGACGTGCCCTTCAGCTACAAGCAGCATCATGCTCGCAGGCATTCATGGTGGGGGCGGATTTCAACCACCTAGATATCTGCTGGGAAAGCTGCACAGCGGGCTGTAAGCAATCCAGGAGACTCCTGGAGTGCACTGAGGATAACTTCCTGGTCCAGGTGTTAGAAAAACCAACCAGAGGAGAGGCATTACTGGACCTAGTACTCACCAGTGCAGATGAACTCATTAAAGATGTGAAGACTGGAGGCAGTCTGGGCTGCAGCAACCACACCCTGCTTGAGTTCATGATTTTGAGGACTATGGGCCTGGCAGAGAGCAAAGTCAGGACCCTGAACTTTAGAAAAGGGAACTTCCAGCTATTTAAAGGCCTAGTGGATGAGATCCCCTGGAACACTGTCCTTAGGAATAGAGGAGCTCATCGGACCTGGCAGCTCTTTCAGGATGCTTTCCTTTGAGTGAAAGAGCTCTCTACCCCCAGGTGTAAGAAATCAAGCAGGGAAAGCAGGAAACCAGCATGGCTGAGCAAGGGCCTGCTGGTCAAACTGGGGTGTGAGAAGGAAATAACAAGCAGTGGCAGCAGGGACATGTGGCCTGAGGAGAGTACAGGGATGCTGTTTGGATGTGTGGGGATGGGATGCGGAAAGCCAAGGCACAAATGGAACTGAGATTGGCAAGGGATGTAAAAAATAACAAGAAGGGATTCTATAGGTACACTGGCCAGAAAAGAGAGGCCAAGGAGAGTGCCCCCCCTCTGATAAATGAGAAGGGAGAACTGATAACGACAGACATGGAGAAGGCTGAGGGACTCAACTTCTTTGCCTTAGTCTTCACTGCCAGTCAGGCTTCCCACATCTCTTGAGTTGCTGAACGCCTAGGCAGAAGTTGGGGGAGCAAAGTCCCTCCCACTGTAAGTGAAGAACACAGGCTGGAGACCACCTGACGGAACTGAACGGGTACAAGTGAAGGGATGCAAGACATGGACTCCGGATGGCTCTTGAACAGGAGACGTTTATTGCCCTTTTTCACTACTACATATACTTTCCCCATAGCCCCACGCGCTGTCCACGCACCCAAATCTGTCATACAATTGGTTAGAGACCCTCAGACACGCGCCTCGAGCCAGCCAGCAATTGGCCACTGCCCAAAGCTCATCTTTAACACTGTAGCCAATTTACTTTATCTTGACCTTGCTCAAGTTTTTGTTTCTACCGCTTGTTTCCTCATTATCTCTAATTCAGGGAAGTGTGAAACAGCGCGAAGCCACCTGTGAGTTCCTTTCCCACATACAAGTTTATGGGGCCCGGTGCCACGCATCCCAGGGTCATGAAGGAATTGGCTAATGGAGTTGCCAAGCCTCTCTCCATCATATTTGAAAAGCCCTGGCAGTCAGATGAAATCCCTAGTGACTGGAAGAAGGGAAACATCACTCTCATTTTTAAAAGGGTAGAAAGGGGGGCCTGGGGAACTGCAGACCAGTGAGCCTCACCTCTGTGCCTGGGGTGATCATGGAACAGATGCTCCTGGAGGCAATGGTAAGGCACATGCAAGGAGGTGATCCGAGACAGCCAGCATGGCTTCACTAAGGGCAAATTGTGCCTGACCAACCTGGTGGCCTTCTACAATGCAGTGACTGCATCAGTTGATAAGGACAGACCGGCTGATGTCATCTACCTGGACTTCTGTAAGGCCTTTGATACAATCCCACGTGACATCCTGATCTCCAGATTGGAGAGAGATGGAGAGAGATTTGGAGGACGGACCATTCAGTGGATAAGGAATTGACGGGATGGCTGCACCCAGAGAGTGGTGGTCAATGGCTCCATGTCCAGGTACAGGCCAGTGACAAGTGGTGTCCCTCAGGGTTCTGTTTTGGGACCAGTAATGTTTAATATCTTTATCAGTTTGATTGAGTGCACCCTTAGCGAGTTTGTAGATGACACCAAGCTAAGTGGTGCAGTCAACACACCAGAAGGAAGGGATACCATCCAAAGGGACCTGGACAAGCTTGAGAAGAGGGCCCACTTAATGAGGTTCAACAAGTCCAAGTGCAAGGTGCTGCACCTGGGTCGGGGCAATCCCAGGCAGGAGCACAGGCTGGGAGAAGACCTCACTGAGAGCAGCCCTGCAGAGAAGGACCTGGGGGTTCTGGTGGACAAAAAGCTTGGCAGGACCCAGCAGTGTGTGCCTGCAGCCCAGGCAGCCACCTGCATCCTGGGCTGCATCACCAGAGGGGTGGCAGCAGGGCAGGGAGGGGATTGTCCCCCTCTGCTCTGGCCACGAAGATGCTCAGGGGGCTGGAGCACCTCTCCTATGGAGAAAGGCTGAGAGAGCTGGGGATCTTCAGCCTGGAGAAGAGAGGGCTCCAGAGTGACCTCAGTGCAGCTTTTCAATACTTAAAGGGAGCTTATAAAAGAAAAAGATGGAATGCAAAACCTTTCAACCCGAGTCATTCTATGACTTGGCAACCCAGGCCAACATTTTTGTTTTTTTTTTTAAACAAGACCTGAGTTTAAATCTGACAGTAGCCTGTAGGAGTTCATTCCTTGAAGGTCTCCTGGTGTTGGTGCCAACTAAGTACAACCACTGATATGTCTGGCAGGACAAAGTGTGTCTCCACAGGCAGCAATCCTGCTGAAGCACGTTATGTTGAATGAGCACACATCACCAGTGACTTGAAGAAGAGCTAGAAGTGAAGCAGAGCTGTTTGTTGGTGGAGGGTCTGGAGGAGATGGCTGGGTTAGAGTTAAAGGATCTCAATGCAGTTGGGGTGATCAGAGCTAGAAAAGTCCCCGGAGTTGCTGCAGGTTAGCTTGTGATCGATAGATCCTTTGTATTAAACCCCAGTGTCCCAAAGGTTGTCCCAGAAGAAGGCACTTGAAATGCCTATTTTCACTTTTCTTTCGGAAAGTGGACATCAGCAAGGGAAGGAGTTGAGCTTATAACTAGGGAAATATATCCGGTTAAGGACTTGAAGGTCACCTTGCCTACGAGTCTCAGCTCTGAATTAAGGGAAATGCCTTCGGGATGTCTGTTACCTTGAGAGTCTGCACTTTCTCAGCTAAATCACAGAATATTCCAAGTTGGAACGAAGCCACAAGGATCATCAAGGCTAACTCATAAAGCTGTAAGACAGGGTGTTTCTCCTTCACAGCAAATGCAAACACCACTTATGTTCCCCTCTACTGAGCATTGCACTGAGGTAACTTCCAGAAACAGGGAGGCAACACCTACTGTCAGGAAATATCAGGACTCCAAGCATGCAGTAATGCAGGTACAATTCAATAGGTGTTTCTAGTAGTTTTATTAATGATTATCGTAGTGAGAATGCTCAGGCAGCATCTCTTCCTCTATGCTCTCTGCTCAGTCGTTGCAGAGGCCCCACTTATATGCTGTTTCAAGGACATAAGGAAAATCATTTTAATGTTAAAAAGGCAGGAATACATTCTTGGGAAGAATGGATGTTGGACAATCATCTATGTTAATGAAACCAAGTTCCCATTTCTGGGAGGGATGGACTCCTTAGGGCCCATAGGAGCAGCACATCCAGTATTAGCTCAGTAGTGGGAGATAGAAACAGTCAGGACTACTAACTTTTGGTTGAAAAGAGTGCTCCTTTCATTAGGATAAACTTCTTAGACCTCTCAAATCTTAAGGATTAATATTTTTTCCACTGCACTAGTCATGTGAGCAGGCATCAGTGGTTCCCTTTCAGGAAGGAGGGGTTCCCTTTCTTGTGCCAGCTCCCTGAGGAGGGGCACAGAGCCATGGCAAACCTTGAGTGTGCTGCAGTATGAAGTGTACCCTTTCTCTCCCTCCAGGTGTCATGCCCCCAGATGAATATCACTACCAGGTTGATAACTCTGCTTACACCAATGCCTTGGCCCAGCGGAGGTAACATGCATGCTTTGGTTAAGGCACTGGGCCAATTTTCTTCTCTTCTGCCTAGCTGTCTGGCAGGGGTAGGAGACAGCAAGTCTCCCACATGCTGCACACCTTTCCTCTCTTTGCATACCTCTGTCTGAGCTGGTCTCCTTTGCTTTTGTTTGCAGTTGGTGGAAGGAGGTAGATGCTCCTCTGGCAGTTCACCTGACCCTTCAGGTATATGCATTACAGAGGCATTTCACAAGTTTTTCATTTCATCTCCCTGCATTGTGTGGGATGTTTAGACAATTAGCCAGCTGGAAATATATGTAGCTAGACAAGGAGTCCCAGCTCCAGCAATGAAAGCTGTTACCCCGAGCTTAGACTTTGACCCATATTCTTTCTAAGCACCTGCTTCTTTGGCGGTGAGTTATGGCTCAATTAGTTTTTTGTGTTCCCTCCCTTCTTTTTCCCTCTCCAAGGGGTCACAGGCACTTGTGCCTGATATAAAACATTGTTCCTCACTCCTTTTCAGCTTACGTTTTGCAGCTGACATTGCTCAAGACCTCTTGATCCCTGTGCCAGAGGAGTGGGTGGAATGTGCCAACAAAGTCAAAGTGCCTTTTGATATGGAGAAGAACTATCATCCTGAGTACGATGGTTACAGCCCAGGTGAGTGGAGGGGCAGCAGCAGACCTTTGAATTGGCCGGTGCTCTTTCTTTTGAAGCACACAAGTGAGGCAGGGACAGTGCCTGAATGGTTGGCTGAAGCAAAAACCTCTAGCGTTTGCTCTCTCAGTGCAGAATTTGGGTTGCCAGTGTGGGGATCCTGATTTGTAGATGTTTTTTCTGCTTCTTGGTGGATCATTTTTCATTATTGTGGTCATGCAACTAAGGATTTTAGGTACGCAGAGGGTAGGAAGAGGCCTTGAGAGCATGGGATACTGGGCTGCAGATGACATGGTGGCTATGAACCCGTGTGTTGGCAATTAGGTCTGTCCTTCCAAGGTCAAGTGCGATGTATTGCCATTCCAGCAACCTCTAGCAGTGAAAGTTCGTGTGGAAGTGCACATTCAGTTTAATGCCCCCTTTGTACATTTTATTTGCCTTTAGCAAGGCAGCAATGATTTGTCCTCCTTGCAGTTCCACAACATTTCCAACACGATGTGGTTTCTGTTGTTCTAAGTTTAAGATTCTGTATACCAGATTCATTCCCTTTATGAGTAAATAGACAATCAATTACTCCCAGCTGGCATATGTGGTCTGACTGATTCTTGGCTCTTTTCCCCAGGTGAGCGTGTGAAACAAGCTGATGTTGTCTTGCTTGGATTCCCTCTGATGCACCCCATGAGCCCTGAGGTCCGGAGGAATGATCTGGAGATATATGAACCTGTCACTGAGCTGAATGGGCCAGCCATGACCTGGGTAAGGAGAGGGGCAAAGTCTGAGGTGGTTTTCATCCGCAAGGTGGTCATTCCTAGCTGAGTTAGTTAATGCTAGCCCATATCAGTGGACATAAACCTACTTTAAGTGATAAGAGAATGCGGGCAGTTATCTCGGAGCTAGAAAAGTGTGCTAAAGGGATCTACACTGAAGGTTGCTAGTTACGGTCACTCTGGAGGCTTTGCAGCATAGTCACCCCTGGGGGAAACAGCGGCCAGCAAAAGGACAGTTTTCCCTCCTGCAGAGCATGTTTGCGGTGGGCTGGCTGGAGCTGAAGGAGATGCAGAGAGCACAGAGCCAACTGAACAAGTGTTTCAGCAACATCACAGAGCCCTTCAAGGTCAGCTGTGTGGAGTATTGTCGCTGCTTCCATGTGACAAATGTCTCTTGCTTCTATCTTGCGTGTTCCCAAGTAGGTCCCTTCTATGCTGTCTGTGCTTGCAGTCACTAGATGATTATCATATTGAGCTGGGTGGTTGCACATTCAGTCTACTCTCTGCATGTTTCCAAAGAACAGCAAAACTTGCTTCCTACCAAGCAATACAAAGCCAGGGGTCAGTATCCTGCTCATCCCAGGCTTCCTTCTTCCTTTAAGGGGTGGGAAAGGGAATGGAGATGGTGGTATTTTAAAGGCCATCTCATGCTGGGATGGGCAACAGCATATGACTGTTGCAATACCCCTAATATGTGGCTGTGATGGTAAGCATATTCAAACGCACATAACTATATGAAGGGTCCCAGTGAAACCACTGACTTTTTTTCCCCTCCTCCCCCTCATACTGGAGTAGATCTGGGTGGAGAATTCAGATGGATCTGGAGCTGTGAACTTCTTGACAGGAATGGGTGGATTCTTGCAAGCTGTCCTCTTTGGTTACACAGGGTTCAGGTGAGACCTATGTTATGTCTTATCTAATTTCTAACCAACAAGTGACTTGAAGCGTTAGCATTTAGCTGGAGCAACTTGTTGCTTGTGAAAAAGAAAAGAACTTGAAGCATCTAGCAAATTCCAGAACATCTGCCAATGGCTCTTGGCAGGTAGTGGTTAATGATCCTTGATGAACTGTGGACACTGGGGACGGTTGGTCACTGCCGGAGAACAAAGCGGAGTTTCCAGAAATGATGAGCTTTGATCCATTTCTCCTCCAGCTAAATCAGTGTTTAAAGCCATTGGCTTCAAAAGGAGTCAAGACTTAACCTCCTTTTGGTGGAAGAAGGAGATAAAAGTAATCGTGAGCAAAAATGCTATTTCATAAAGCTGTTTTCTCCCTTCCCTGTTTTTCTGCTGAGTAGAAAGGGAGTCTCAAGCAGGCAGTTCTTCTTTCCCTGTTTCTTTTGCACCATTTTTTTTGTTGGTTTGTTTTTGCTTTTTTTTTTTTTTCTTTTTTGCAAAGGCCATGGTGGATATCACTGTAGTGAGAGATGGTGACGCTGCTGAAATGGCAAGGGACTGGGAAATGTATTTGCTGTTCTCATGCCAAAAGACTAAAAATAGTATATGTAAGAGAGGGGAAGTCTCCTGCTGAGTCCCAGAAGTTGTGTGGAAAAGGAAGCTAGTACAGAGGGTCGTAGACGGCCTGGTTAACAGCAGCCTTGCCAGTGAGAGATGCCATACACACAGATGTAAGTCCTTCTGCAACCCCTCTGAAGTAATCTGCCATCCACACACAGGACTGCAACTCTGTGGAGGAAAAGTGGTCAGCTGGAATTGCCACAGTATTAAGATACCTTAGAAAACACACTAAACTCTTCATATAATTTCAAGCCTGCCTCGCATCTGGAGCAGCTTGGTGGTTTCACCTCTGAAGCAGCAGTCTCTGGAGTGTATTCTTAGAGTTTAATTGAGGATGGATCACACTGGCAAGTCTTTTGATTGCCAGTAAGGCCTTCTAGCACTGTGTTTTTACTCTGTGTGTGTGTGGCCAGAATCTGCTGAGAAATCCACCAGACTCTTGGTGGAACTGGGTGTGAGCTACTATATTCCTCGCTGAAAACCTTAATCTCAGCTTTTGCAAAGCTTCAAGGTCTTCAGACGCTGTGTGTGTGTGTCAGATTTGGGCCCCTCTTGCAATAGGCTCAACTCACAGGCTTTGGGGCTCGAGCCAAATTTCCAAAAATGTCACGATGACATTGATGTAGTCCTTGAGACCACACTCCTGCCTTGCCTGTTGTAAGCCATGGCTGGCTGGCACATTGGTCTGCCGCTGAGTACCTCTGTGGAGGCAGCACTGGCCCAGGCCATGAGCCCCATTTAATTTCAGGCTGAGGACTGGTGGCATGTGTGTCTGGTATTCCAGCGTGGGAGAAGTGTGCTGTTTCTGCTCTTTGGCCTCTCTCAAGTCCTCTCAGTAGTCTCAAGACCATGGTAAAGAGCTCTCACAAGTCAATATTTCAGTAAGAGATTTAGTGACTGTTATTTTTTTTTTTTTTTTTTTGGTCCAAAGCCAAAACACAAAAATGGGCTCTGCTTGACTTTGGATAAGGCTTTGGAGAAAGGATTCGCGCTGTTGGCCTGATTTTTATCTTTCTGTGAAAGAGCACATATGAGTTTATTCTGAGTTATTTTGGCAGTTTATTATCTCTATCCAACTCTGCTGCCCACTGCTTGTTGCTGTGCCCAGTTTTCCTCCCCATTCTGGAGCAGGGCATTTCTGAAGTTTTGCCAGCATAGCTGCTGATAAAGTCACACCCTGAGCTGGAGTGGGAAACTGAGAGGGGAAAAAATATAATCCTGCTGTGTTTTTGTTTGTTTGTTTCAAAATCCAACCTACAGACCCTAAGCTGAGGAACTGGAAGAGGGACAGAAACACCAGAGGGTGCTGGGTTGTGAAATCACAGCCCCAGTAGCTTTTCACCAGATGCTTTGTTGTTGTGTTCGGGATTTGCCCAGAGAGCCTTGGGATACACCTAGGAGTCTTTCTGCCCGAAAATGCACGGAGTAAGAGGAGGGGCCCCTGGGATACATGAGGGGGTGCTGTTTTGACTGACTTGCACCTGCCTTTCCAGGATCACAAAGACCAGCCTTCTCTTCAACCCCTCGTGTCCTGATGACGTCCACAAGTTGAAAGTCACCGGTGTCTCCTACTTGGGGAACAAACTGAAGTTCACCATCACCAAGGAAGAGATCAGGATTAAAGTGACTGAATCTCCCCTTGACCCTCCCGCTCTGCCCCTGGAGGCAGTGCTGGAGGAGTCAGGGCAGCGGTTTCCCCTGGGTGAAGGTACGGTCACGACCCTTCACAACCCTGGGTGACTATGCGTGCTGGCCTTGCAGTTGTCCAACAGCACTTCCTGCTCTCTAGCTCTTCAGGAAGTAATTGCTTGGGCAACTTCCCTATAAATGAATAAAATGTGGGGAGAAGCTGTTCCTGTGCCTCATGCATGTTGGTTTTTGTTGCAGGGCAGAGCATCTCGTTCCCCACGGCAGCTGGATGGATTCAGAGGTCACCCACCAAGGCGCATTAAAACCTGGCTGAGCTGGGTTTTGCATGATGGAGACTAAAATCTTGAAGTGCAGATGTCAGAGGAAGAAGCATGGGGCACCCTTGCGGTGTTCTGGCCTGTGCCATAAAACTTTTGCCCCCGTGGGACTGTGTATGCTTTGTTTCTTGGGCCTAGGGAAGGTGTGTGGAGCACTCACCATCACTGGGCTGGCAGCAGCTCTTTGAGTGAAGCTGAGCATCCTTGTCCACAGTGGGGGCGCTGAGCCCTGTGTCCCCACTTCCCAGGCCGTCCCCATCTCTTGCTTAGTAGAGGGGACAACACCAAGCCTAAAAGCCACGTCCTTTGCACGAGGGGAGAACGGTGGAATGTGCGAGCTCAGTTTGAAACACATTCCCTGAGCGGCCTGCGGATGCTAAATCCTGAGAAAGCGGCAGGTGCTCTTCCTGCTGTGCTTCTCAAAGGGTTTTGCAGGCCTAGCCATGGCTGCTTTGCCACGTCAATCCACAGCAGCAGCCAGCAGAAAGAGGAGGCTCCCTTTGCCTCTGGTGTTTGGATGTGCCAAGCACCAGCACCCCAAACCTTGACCCCCCCCCGTACTGAGAAATGCTGCTGAGGCAGCGTGATGAGGTATGGACAAAGGCAAGGCTGAAACTGAGCATTGTTCTGGTGCACAATATTTGTGGTTTTGGTACTGTATTGCCTGCATGCCTTCATTAGAGCTGCCGCGTGTTGAGCATGGGGATTTTGAAGGCGCTCCCTGCCCTGCCCTGCCGAGACTTGTTCTGCTCTGTACGCAAACCCCAGGAATCTCACCTAAATGGCCAGGAGTTTATAAAAAGATTTGTGGCTTCTCGGCACCACGGACAGCATGTGGGAACACTTAGGGAAGGCAGCAACGCAGGTCCTCTGCCTTGTAATTAGGGCTGGCTCCTCACTGGGCCCTGAACCACTAATTAGCAGCAGCCCTCAGCAGCAGGGCAGGACGTATGGACCCCTCTGTCCTCCTGCACCATGATAACGGCTCTGGGGGCCACACCTGGATTATGGTGCTTGGGGAGGAGATAGGAATAAGGCCCCACTTGTGGATGGATGTTTTTGGCTGTGTTGCCAAAATGAGACGGCTTTGGCTGTAGCACAAAGCAGCAGGGAGAGCCAAGTCTGAGGGCTGGGGATGTCTCCAGACCTGCTTAGAGCAACGGGGAAGGTCCCCATGGATCCTGTGTGGGCTGAGCCAGGGCGTGCTGTGGGTCACAGCATCCCGTGTGGCTCATGATCACCGCAGGCAGATCCCCTCTGTCATGGCCCGAGAACCAGCTGGGGCGGGGGGCGGATTCTGCTGTGCTGCCATGAATTTGTAGGTCTCAGCTCTGCCTGGGGGGGGTGGTGGCTGCTCTACCCAGCTGTTGCCATCCCAAGCCAGGAAACATCTGCCTACTTCTTTCCCCTCCTCTGTTATAGATGAGGCCAGTATTCTTCCTCTCACCATGACTATTTTAGGCTGGGACACCCTAGAAGTGATGTGGATTAACGCCCCCATCTGCGAAGTGCACTATCTGAGCACACAAAACACGTTTATATCATCCCTTAGCACAATCCTTGCACCACATACACACATGCATGCCACACATTCGCAATGGGTGAATTGTTTTAATGATTTAAATAGTAATCACTGAGGCTGGAGGGGTGCTGTAGTCCACACAGGAGGCAGGGCTTAAACAAACAAACAAACAAAACCACACAAGGTAAACAGAAATAACGTAGCTGCCCAAAGAAGCGTGGGGTTGGGCACGGCGGGGCTGGGGGGTTTCTGGGCTGGATGAGGATTTTATTCAGGGCTGGCAGTCCTTTTTCGGGAGGCTGCCAGTGCTGCGAAGGAACTTTGTCCAGCCCATCGCCCACCAGTCACTTGTCCTCGTCATCGCTTGTGTTGAACTGGTAGCTGAAAAAGCCCACGGAGTCCTGGGCGAGCTTGGAGAGGTGGAGGACACCGGTGACGACCAGGGCAGCGAGCAGGAGAGGCAGCACCACGCTCCCGGCCGTGGCCAGGGCGTTGTAGCACCGGGCCTTGGAGCTGAAGCGCCGAGCGGCTTCCACATCCCCAGCCACTTTGCGGTCCCGTGCCTGCAAGAGCCGAGACGCAGGGCAGCACTGGCTTCCCTCATGCACCCGTGCCTCCTCCCAGCTTCCTCCAGCCTTCCCCTGGGACATCTGCCCAGCTCCAGCCCAGCTGGAGGTGTTCCTGCTGGAGGGCAGATCCAGGCATGGGGCTGGGGGCATCTCAGCCCCTCCAGTGTCATCTAGGGACAGCGGTAGTTCCTCAGGTGGTGACAAGAAGCTGTGATTATCTGACCGGGGACCTTCTCATAGCCTTATTAATAGGTGGCAGGACAAATGGGAGGTCTTTACCAGGGGATGCTGTCACCTAAAATGGTCTTTCTGAGGGTGTTGGGCCCTCGTGCCCCCCACATCGCAGCCCTCCTAGGCATTTATTTGTGATGCCCTGGAAAATCCTCCCTGCTCCTGCATCAGCATGGGGGGGGGATTCCTAGAAACACCAGGTGACCCCAAACATCCTCTCTCCCACCCCTGCTCATGCCCTGGCTGTGGCACAGCTTACCTTGACAGAAAAGGCGAGAGCCACAAAGCCAAGGCAGCAGAAGTTCATGTAGATGGTGTTGAAGATGGACCAGATGAGGTGGTCGCGGGGTGGCGCAGAGGCCCCGATGGTGACGACGGTGGGAGACAGGTCCCGCTTGTGGGATGTCATGGGCAGGTAGTCCTCCCGTGGGTAGGACGTGTCCATGGCCACGGAGAGAGGCACCCCGCGGCTCTCCTGCTGCACCAGCCTGGCTGGGGGAGCGGGGCCAGGCGGCCCCTTTATATAGTGCTTGCCTCCAGCCCGGCCTTGTCTCCTCTATATATAAAACAGAGAAATTACAGCCCTCCACGAGCTGTGGTTATCAGAAATGCTTGGCTGGGAGCTAGGAGAAACAAAGTTGGTTTTGTGAGCCTGCCTTTCTCTTGCGAGTGGATGGGCTTTCTATATCCAGCTTTTCTCCCACAGTGAGGGGCACAGGCAGCACCAGCCCTGCATGCTGGGGCAGGACCAAGGGGACAGAGCCATGGGACAGGTTGGAAACCAAGCGGCCACCACCCCCCGGACACGACGCAGAGTGCCAGGAGACCTCTCCTCACACTGGTGCCTCTAGCCAAGCCCTGTGGGAGGTGGTGGTCAGGAAAACCCCTCAAACACCAGCAAGGCCTGGTTGCTCTCGGAGGCTGGAGTTTCCTGTGCGCCAGCCAAAGCTGCTGTCATTGGGTGTGTGTGTTTGCCTTGCAACGCGCCTTTCATGTCAATTGTTTCAATAATTGCACTTGCAATAAGTAATCGTCTTGATCTCTGTCACTACAGCGCCCAGGGTAATGGGCTAGCAGCGTGTGGGACTACGTACTGCTAAAAGCTCCACACTTAGGCATCCCGTCCTCACCCTCCCTCCCCCAGGAATGCATTACGTGGGCATTTAATGCTAAAATGTGGAAGGGCTGCTTCTAGCAAAGCCCTCTAGGGTTCCCTGAAAGTAGGAGGAGATGGGGCTTTGCAGCAGGATGTGTGTTTACAGCCAGAAAACACTTCTTTTTTTTCCTGTTTCCTTCTTCTGCTGTGCCTAAATCTTTAGGAAGAAACTCATGTCCTCAGCTAGGGGAAGAGGCAGGGGCTGGCAGTGCCCTGCAAGGCGGTGGGGATGGAGGAGGCGGAGGAGGAGGAGGAGGAGGCCGCCACCAAGATGCTGAAGGACCCTCTCTTCTCCTTCCCTGCTGTGAATAAGGCAACAGGCGAGGGGCTTGACAAGCAGGAGCTTTATTTGTGGCAGCAGCAATCTACATGAGCATTGCAGCTTGGACAAACACCAGAGCGGCCCAGGGAGCCCAGCAGCTCCCTGCTGAGGAGCACAAGTGTAGGAGGAGGAAGGGGGCTGCCCCCTACCCATCCCACCCTGGCCGCCCACCCATCCCCTTCCAACCACCGGCGGTGCTGGCCAAGCCGTGGACAGCAAGAGGACAGGGCTCTGCCTTCCTGGCCGCCCCTTCCCCCTCCACCCAAAGCAGAGACAGAGGGTACACGTGTTTTTTTTTTTTTGGGGGGGGGCAGTGGGAGGGTGGTAGGTAGGTCCATTGGCCGAGGGGCTGTGGCCAGCAGTGGTCAGGTAATGATGGCCACGAAGGCAACGATGACAACGACCACAGTGACGACCATCAGCAGGGAGCAGATGATGTTCAACACCTTGGCCCGGGTGCTGTGCCGCCGGGCACCCTCCACGTCCCCCAGCATCTTGCAGTCGCGGGCCTGTGCGAACAAGTGGAGGTTGGGGGGGGGGGGGAGAAAGGGGGGGGGTCAGGAAAAGCTGGGGACCCCTCCACACTTGGGGAAACTGCCACAGGGAGCTGGGACCTCATGGGTGCCTTCCCTCAGGGGGGCAGGGTGTGAAGTTGCCCATGTACCCCCCCACAGTCCTGGATTTTGGGGTATGGGCAGCAAGGTGGGAAGGCTTGGGGGGGACAAACTGAGGGGGTGTCAGGGAAAAATCGGGCTGGGTTGGGGGGCACTGGATCAGAGGGTTCTGTGCTGGGGGGTGGTCAGGTCGTGGAGGGGAGGTCCTGGGTTGGGGGGGGGTCAGATTGGGCAGCAACAAATTTGGGGGGCACTTGATTGGGTGGTTGGGGCTGGGGGGGGGGATATATTTTGTCAGGCTGGGTCAGGCGGAGACCAGATTGGAGGAGGTCGGGGCGGGGGGGGGGGTGTCCTCAGTCAGGGGTCGGGTTGGAGGAGGTCAAGGTGCGGGGTCCCAGGGCAGGTCAAAGGGGGCGGATCGGGGGTCCTGGGTTGCGGGGGAGGGTCCGGACAGATTGGCTCTGGAGACACCGGGAGGAGGTGCCTTGGAAGGAGGGGGGCATGATGACAACACGATGGGACACGGGGTGGGCAGGGGTCCTGGGTTGGGTGGGCAAAGTGACACGGGGTCGGGGGGGTGGGGGGGATTTGGGGGTCTCACCTTGATGGAGAAGATGAGCGCAGGGAAGCAGAGGCAGCCGAGGTAGGCGAGCCCGTAACCCATCATGACATTGAAGAGGGACCAGAGAAAGAAGTCTCGGGGCTGCTCGTCGGGGTCGGTGGTGGGGGGCTGCCCCCGGCTGGGGGGGTACAGCGGGATGCTCACCTCCGCCCGCTGGGGCTTCATGACGGGGCTGGGGCACCGAGTGAGGACGGGAGGGCTGGGAAGCGTGTAGGGGAACTGAAACGGAACCCAACCCCGCAGCGGCCCCACACCGCCCCTAAATCCGGCCCCGAGGCCCCAGAGCACAGGCGGAGCAGCTGAGCCCCCCTCCCTGCCTCCAGGCTCAGCCCGGTTGGTGTCCGTCCTTCCCCCGCTTTTTCACCCCCCCCCACCCCCGGGTGCGGGGACACTGACCCCTCTCAGGGACTGGCAGCCGTGGACATAGCTGGCAGCCGGCGGGGCTCGGAGTGTGTGGGGAGGCTTTGGGGGGGGGGGGGGGGAGGGGGCTACAAGGGGAGAAAAAGGCAAAGCTACTGCTCGGGGGGGTTGAGGGGGATTAAAAGTTGCCGAGGGACTGACTGGGGGGGGGAGGGAGGACAAGTGGGAGCCCCCCCCCAGCTCCCCCTGGGTTCAGCAGCATGGCTGTAAAGCTTGGTGGTCCCCCTCCCCACCGTGGCCTTCTCCACCTGGGATGGTTTATTGGTCTGGGAGGGGGCTCTGGGGGCTCTAAACACCCCCATAAACCCAGGAAGGGGGAAATATTTAACAGCACCAATGTGCTCTCAGAGACCTTCTTCTGCTGCTTGGCCCTGTTCCCTTCTCGTCCGAGTTATAGGGTAGCCACAGCCCCCTGAGGTGGGGATGCTTAGGGCGGATAATGCCTCCCGAAACCCAAAACTACAACATTTCCAAGGTGAAAGGGAGTGAGGAATGCTTTATTTGTCTTGAGCTCACCCCAGAGGCTCACTCCCAATGGGGTCACCTCGGCGGGTGCACCCCCTCAGCTGGAGGGAGGGGGTCGGAAGGGTGATGGGGTTTGGGGCAGGGGGCGTTAAGGAAGAGCAAAGCCGTGGTGCTGCCTCTCCTCGGTGGGGCAGGTCAGGGGCGTACTGGTCTGTAGAGTATCACCAGGACCAGAAGGATGATGGTGCCCACGATACCCAGGCAGCATGCCGCGATGTTGAGGCTCCTGGCTGTCCTCCCGTAGCTGCTGGCGGCCATGGGGTCCTTTGCCACTGTCCTATCTCGGGCCTGCAGAGGGAGAGGAGCGAGGGAGCAAAACCCTGCAGGCCGCAGATACCCGGCCATCTCCACCACCACAGCACTCTTGCCAAAACCTGGCACCAGCATCCACGGGACATCAGACCCTCAGGAAGCCCCCTCCCCCCAGATTGGAAACGGAGCTCCCGGCAGCCTAAAAGCAATTTCTTAATGGCTTACTAAAAGCCATTACAGTTGGCCACGTGCTGCCCAGTCCTGCGGAGCCCGGTGAGGTGGCGGCATTGGCGGTGGAGGAGAGATGGGAAGAAGGAGCGGGGTCCCTGGTGTGCTTCCCGGGGCGCCGGTGAATGCCGCCCTCCCCTCCCTGGGTGCTCATTACGAACGATTAGCGTTAAAGGCAATAAAGGGAAGGTGCTCGGGGAGCAGCTGCTTCTTATCGCAGGTAGGGTAAAAGAGTTGCGCGAGGCTCTTGGGGGGGGAGCAGGGAGCCAGCTCCCTGGCTTCGTGCTGCTATCGGCTGATTTGGGGCGCTCGGGGGCATGGGAGAAGAGCCGAGAGCAACGTGGCTGCTGGGTCCCCCTCTCCCTGTGGCCCTTGGGGACGGTGAAGCGCTGAAGGGTGACAGGTGGCCCTCCAACGGTGGCTTTCCAGGGGAGGTTGGATGTGGGGCAGGGCTGGATGTGCCAGGATGGGGGGGGGAGACATCAGACAGGCAGGAAAGGGAGAGTGGTGACAATGAGGTTTGTGGCAAGCTGGGGTGGGATGGGACAAGATGGGATGGGAGAAGGTAGGGTGGGATGGGATTAGGGAGCCCCAGCATGGGGGCAGGTGGCATCCAGGGCTCCCAGGCTGGGCGGGGGGTTGCAGGGACTAGGCTGACTTTTCCCTCACCTTGATGGAGAAGACA
Organism: Cygnus atratus; assembly: GCF_013377495.2. Taxonomy (NCBI): domain Eukaryota; kingdom Metazoa; phylum Chordata; class Aves; order Anseriformes; family Anatidae; genus Cygnus; species Cygnus atratus. The sequence goes on from NC_066366.1 coordinate 34,088,526, forward strand.
AGAGCGAGGAAGCCCAGGCAGAACGGGTTGCAGTATATGGCGTTGAAGAAAGACCAGAGCACAAAGTCCTTGGGTGGCGGGGTAGAAACAGGTGTGGGCTCCATCTGGCCGAAAGAGGTGGCCTGGCCGAAAGAGGTGGCCATGGGGTTGGCGGTGGTGGCCCCCCCATTCCTGCCGTAGGGCTGCATGTTGATGCTGAAGGACTGCGGGTAGTTCTCCATGGCAGCCTGGCAGCAGCGGGGAGTTGGAGCACCGGTGCTTGGGCTCACCCAGTTATGGGCGAGTGGAAACGTTTGCTAGGGTGGGGTCACCCCGCCCCACACCAGGGTGGGGGCAACCGGCCCCGTGTCCCAGCCGGACGTTAGCTGGCTGGCTTGGGTTCACTGGGATCGGGACAGGGGAGCAACAAGGAGCCGGAAACGGTCTGGGGGGAGGACAGGGAGCTGGGCCAAAGGGGACGGCCACGGGCTGGGTGATGTGGCAGGGAAGCTGCACCTCCTTGTCCTCTTTGCTTTATGCTTCTTTATACGCACCCTGGGGAGGGCAGGGCAGAGCTGTGCCAGGTGCTGTTCTGTCCCAGCACAGACACGGAGGGCAGCAGGGGCAGGCGGGGGCCACCACAAGCCCCCCAGACAGCCCCTATCGTGAAGCTGGGGGGGGGGGGACAGGCTGCAAAACACCACTCCGGAGCTGCTTCAGCTTTTGTATCTCATCCCCAGCAGTGCCAGCATTTGGGAGCTGTCTCGTGCTGAGGCGTTTGCACAGCGTCAGCAAGGGCACAGTGATTTGGTGAGGCTGGAGTGCAAAGGGTAGCTTTTTGATGGCACAGGGCAAGGTGGCTGGAAGGGGGCATAGGGTGTGCTTGTCCCCAGGAGGATTTGGGGACTCAATCCCCATCTGTGAGGAATAAAGCTACTGGGTTTGCACTTTGGGTTTGAAGGGTTTTCTTGTTGTTGGCTCTTTTTTTTTTTTAATTTCTTTCCTTCCTTTGTAGTGTCTTGCAGCTGCTGAAATGATTAGGGTAATTAAAAAAAAGAAAAAAAAAAAAAAAGGTTCAGAAAAGCAGCAAGGATTTAAAAATGACCTGAATTAAAAAAATTCCGATGCACAGAGCAAACACATTGTGTGTGTTTCAGAAACATCAACAGCCTGTACATTCAACTCACGTTTCCTGGGTAAGTGAGGTAGAGGCAGAGAAAATGAAACTGAAACAATTGTTTTTTTTTGTGAGAAATGGGGTTTTCCTACTCAGAAAAAAGTGAAGATTGGGAGGTTTCATGTTTGGGGCACATCAAGGGCATCAGCCACCTGTGCTTGCTGTTGCATGGCTTTTGAGGCCACCTGAATGCTTTGGATGCAGATCCAAGCCCTGGCCCCCAACATTGCTTATCTCAAAACCTTAGGAACAGAAAGAATTTTTTTAATGTATTTTTTCCCTGTTCCTAAAGCTATTTACCCATTGTCAGGGCGCCACTCTTTGAAGGTAACGAGGTTCAGTTGGGTGTAGTGGCAATTAAGTGGAGAGGCTGGCGGGGAGGGGAAATGTTCTGGCTGGAGGAGGGAGAGGGCTCGGTGGGGATTTGGGGCTGGGTTTGCACTGAAGACAAATACCTGACCTGCAGGTCTGCCAAAAAAGCTGCAGGTGTCATTCCACGGGGCACAATGCACTGCTCTGCCTCACCCAAGCCAAGAGCGAAGGTGTGTATCCATGGTGCTGGTGGCAGAATCAGACAGCACTGGCAGCTGTGAGGGTTGTGAGCATCTGGCTCATCCCAAAAGACCCCACATCTCCGCCGAGGTTTCTAAAAATCCTCCCTGAGAGTGGCTTTACGACTGTGGTCTTATCTAAATGAGCTCAGCGCGAACATCCTGAAATTGCCACCTGCCCGCAGTCGCCTGCATTGCCCTCAGTTTGCTTTTGCACCTGAGCAAATGACAGGGACAAGAAGGCACAAGGAAGATACAAAGTCCGGCCCCTGCTGCTGCTGGGTGGGGGCCGCAGTCCCCGCTAGCCTGGAGGATGCTGGCGTGAGAAGGGGGCTGCGCAGGGTTAGGGGGATGCTACCGGGCACCACGCACCACAGGGACGGGACAAGAAAGCGAAATGCCAGGGTTGGCTTTTTCCATGCAAGGAGGGAAAGTCTCTGCAAAGCAAGAATGGGATTTTTAGTTTTTTTAGGTCTGTCGGAGAGTTTCTCAGCCAGGGTGCTGGGTTTCACCGAGCCCGCTGCTCGCTCTGGGCTCGCTGCTGGGAGCAGGGCAGGGAGTTCAGTGGCCCGGTGGCTGCCTGCCAACAGCCCGCAGCGATTGCCGCAAGAGCACAAACGGGCTGTTCATGTCCCGGGAAAACCCCTGACCCGCCCCTGTGCACCCCAAGAATAAGGGCTTTGCTTCCAAAGACCACCCCTCCCATTGCCTGCAGGGATCTGGCCCCAAGGAGCTGTGCCTCCCAGAGCCGTGCCACGCACGGAAAAGCACGGTCACGCTTAGGGAAGAGGTTTTGGGGCTGGGGATGCGCTCGCTGAGTCTGTCCCGCTCCCCATGGGGATGTCAGACCGGAGAATTGAAGTCCACTTTTGGCTGCAGGACATCCTTAGGAATTGTCCCCAGGTTTTCGCATGTGTCAGCTGCTTGGGAAGACTGTCAGATGGAGAGGTGGCATGCGTAAAAAAAAAACCTGATTTTTGGGGGGGATTTCAGCTGGGTCCCGCTTCTGAGGAGGAGGAGGAACACGCAGCAGAGAGTGGGACTCGGCCCAGCCCACCTGCACCCTGCCAAGACCTTGTATAACGGGACCAGGCTGCTGACAACACTAGAAGGAGGCAGCGATGTTGAGACCTTGAGAGATCAGGACAACGTTTTCGAGCAGGGATTTCATGCCCTTTGCAAAGGCTCCTTGACCCCACCAGCTGGACGGGAACACGGAGTCCCAAATCTTGCTCGTGGACATGCATTGCCTGCTGGCTGCTCAGGAAGGTGGCCGAGAGCACTGCTCCCAGCCGGAGGCACGTGTCTGTTTGCTTTTACGGGAAGGAGAGGAGGAATAAATGATTCACCCGGCCGATGCTGCCAGGGATCCTGCAACAAATAACTGTTGTTTATTGCGGGAAGGATTTCGGATGGCTCGCTCATGAGCAGAGCCTCTTGGCAGGAGTTGTTCTCAGGGAAAAAAAAAAAGCAAAGGCTTTCTCTCAGCCTGGCGGGGCCCCAACCCTGGGGAGCAGAGCGAAGGCTTCCAGCGAGCTGAGGAGCAGGAAAGGCAGGCCAAGCACATACCTGAACCTCTGCCAGATCAGCTTTGTCCGGGACTTTTGTCCGGGTGGTCGGGGCCTTGCCTGGGTCAATTTGGACATGGCTGAAGCCACGAAAGCCACGGACGTGATTTTTTTTTACATCGACCTTCGGCTGGGCTGAGGGAGTGTGGCTGGCGGGATGGGGCGACGATGAGAGGTTTTGGAGAGGAGGGGAGAGGTGTTGCCATCTCACTTGTCCTCCAAAGCATCCCACGCCACTGTCACCCGGTGCTGCTTCCCCAGCGCAGTGATTTGGGATGGGGCCATCCCACCCATGGCTTCCCCTTCCTCCTGGAAGCCTCTCCTGTCCCCCACTGCCCCGAGCTGGGCCAAACCCCTTTTTGCACATCCCTGTCCCCAGATGAAGCCTGCCTGCATCTCTAGGGGTAGGGGTGATGGTGGTGGCACCCCAGGGAAGGGGACACTCTTCCCTCCTGCCCTCATCCTTGCCATGGTCCATCGTATCCCAATGCACTGAGCTGGGTTCGCCAATCTGTGTATTTCGGATCGTCCCTGCAATGCCGCGTGCACCGAGGGTGACAGAGGGGACAGTTGTCCCATGGCAGTGCTTCACCAGGACAGCCACCATTTCCCATCCCAAAAAGCTGGGCTTGGGGACTCCCCCCCCACCCCCCCCAAAAAAAAAAAAAAAAAAAGGATGAGCCATGGGCAAAAGTGAAAGAAACTTTTATTAAAACCACATTTTCTCCTGACAAGAAGGTACTTGGGGCTATATAAAAAAAAAAAGCCAGAGCAAAGCAAGTGGCAAAGCGTGCGCGTCCCCTTCCCAAAGCCAGCTTCTGGGGGCTCGGCTCCCACCGGAGGAGAGGTGTCACGAGGCACTTTGAGCGGTGGTCAGAGGGACTTGGAGCAGCAAGGAAAGCAGGGCAAGACCCCAGCAGGCACCGGAGGGGCTGCGCGGGGATCCCAGCCCTGCTCTGAGGGGCGGCGGGGGCTGCAGCGGGCCGAGTTCTGCCCCCGGTGCCGGGGAAGAGGCTAAGTGGGGCCGAGGAAGGGGTGGTTGCCCTGCTGCTGCTGCTGGTGGTTGAGCGCGTTGACTATGGTGATGGTGCCGCTCGCGATCAGGGCGATGATGAGGATGATGAGGAAGATGTTGAGCAGCAGGGCCGTGATGTTCAGGTACTTGGCGGTGGAGCCGTAGCTGAGCGCCCCGCTGTAGTCGCCGAGGACTTTGCGATCCCTGGACTGGGGAGACCAAAGCCGGAGTCAGTGGGGTCAGGGCTGGCGAGAGGGGGGTGCGGATGGGGGAGAGGAACCTCGCCCCCCGGCGTGGGGGCTCTGGGCAACCTGTGGAGCATCCTGGGCTTGGAGGTCTGCGGAGGGTCTGCAGAGCTCCCTGAGGTGCGGGGTCACTTCCAGGATGGTGGATTTGGGGAGGTCCGCGGGTCACCCCAGGGTCAGGGGCTCTGCGGGGTCCACCCATTAACCCACGGCCGGGGCTTTTGGTGCTCTGTGTGTCCATGGGGCAACCCCAGGCTTGGCAATTTTGGGGGGCTCCAAGGGACTCTGTGGGGTCCACGGCGCATCCCAGAGCTGGGCTTTTGGGGCTCCCCGGCTCCATCCCCCCCACCTTGCGCGGCCGCTACCCCACCACCCCCCGGGTGGCGACACTGACCCCGACCGCCCCCCTCACCCCATCCCCGTCCCCGTTCCCCCTTTCCCCCTTTCCCCAAACCTTGACGGAGAAGACGAGCGCCAGGAAGCCGAGGCAGCAGACGTTGGCGTACAGCGTGGAGCACAGCGACCAAGCCAGGTGGTCGCGGGGGGGGGGCTGCACCGGGGGGGCCTCCACGGGCACCACGACGCTTCGGGACATGCTCTCCATGTCCAAGCCCTCCACCAGAGGCTCGTAGGGCGGCAGCGAAACTCCCGGGGCTCGGGTTCTCTCCATCCCCGCTTGCTCGGGGTTCGGGGGCGGGCGGCGGGGGCGGTGCTGCCGGCGAGGGGGCGCTCAGCAACCGCAGGTTTCGAGGTTTCGTTTCCCAGCCTCTGGGGCTGGGGAGGGGAAAAAGCCCTGCCCGCCCTCTTCCTATGTCCTGGCCCCGGAGCTGGGCCCTGCATCGTCCCCAAGCGTCAGGATTTGGGGTCGTTAAAGTGATTTTTTTTTTTTTTTTTGGGGGGGTGGAGGGGGGAAAGGGGAGAAGATGAGGGTGGTGCCGGCTGCTGGATGGGCTGGGGGGGGGGTTGTTGGGCTGGGAGAAGGCTCAGGGAGGCTTCATTGCGCTAAAAAAAATTAGCTTAAAGGGAGTCGTGGCGGGGGGGGGAGGGCTCTTTTCCCGTCCACCAAATGAAGGGAAACGGCCTCAAGTTGCGCCAGAGGAAGTTTAGGCTAGATATTAGGAGAAATTTCGTTACGGAAAGGGGTGTGAGGCATTGGAACGGGGACGTGGTGGTGTCACCATCCCTGGAGGGCTCCAAGAAACGTGGAGATGCAGCACCCCGTAGCGAGGCTTGGTGGCGGACTTCAGTGCGAGGTTCTGGGTCGGACCAGGTGATTTAGGAGGTCTTTTCCAGCCTGAACGATTGTACGATTCTATGCAGAAACCCTAAATAACATTCCCACCATGTGGTGCTGCGACCCCTGTCCCTGGGGTTGAACCCGGGCACCTGATGACAAAACCCTAAATCATGTCCCCTCCATGTGGCGCTGGAAGCCTTCACCCCGGTGTGGAGTCTGGCTGCTTGGGGAAGAAACCCCAAATAATGTTCCCACCGTGCGACCCCGCTGATGAAACCCCAAAATAATGGCCCCACCGTGTGGCACTGTAAGATTTGTCCCTGGTATTGAGCCTGGATGCTTGAGGGAGAAATCCCAAACCGTGTCCTCACTGTGTGGCGCTGGGACCCCCGTCTCTCCCCACCCTCAGCGGGTGTTTCAGAAAGCAGGCACTGGTTTTTGATCCCCCAAACCTGTCCCTGCCATCACCTTGTGCCATGCAGCCCTTCGGAGGGCCAGGACAGAGCTCTCGGCCGGGGACCCAGGCCCCGCTCTGGCCCGTGGGGAAATGGGGGAGGCCGGAGGGTGCCACTCGTAGGGGACAAAACCCTGAATTTCCTTACTGTCTGGAGGGACACACGTCTGCTGTGGCCATTTGGGACAGTCAGGCGAGCCGAGCTCCCCATGTCACATATTGCATGGTTGCCTAAAAGGTTTAATTATGAGCCAATTAACCTTCCACATCTGCTCGCCAGCTGAGCGGGAAAGCGCAGCCTGGAGTGCGGGTGCCCTCTAGTTTCCCCAGCTGCGGCTGCTGTGATTTTTTTTTATCACCGTGCTTTCTCCCCCGATTTCATTCCCAGCCCCACGCTACATGGAGGGGGAGCTGCTGCTCCAAGCTGCGGAGCAGAAAGGAAGAAAAAAAAAAACAAAACCATCCTGCCCCCCAAATGCTGCCTCTGCAGAGGTGAAGTGAGTTGGGGCCGGCTCCTCCGGTGCCAAATGTGATGGCCGTCATCACCACGGGCATTATTAGCTCCATCGCTAATTATTGGCAGAGTTTGGACTGGGGGAACTACGGTGGGAGAGGTTTTGGTGACACGGGGGGCCCGAGCCTGCAGGAGCTGCCGGTAGGCGGCAGTGGGACCGCGCGGGGCTGGGACTGGGACAAGGATAGGGATGGGGATGGGGATAGGGATGGGGATGGGATGGGATGAGATGGGGACGGGATGGGGATGGAGATGGGGATGGGATGGGGTCAGGGTTGGAATGGGATGGGGACGGGGACGGAGATGGGGATGGAATGAGGATGGGATGGGGATGGGGACGGGATGGAGATGGGATGGGATGGGGTGGGATGGGATGGGGATGGGATGAGATGGGGACGAGATGGGATGGGATGGGATGGGATGGGGACGGGATAGGGACGGGGACAGAGATGGAATGGGACGGGGACGGGGACGGGGATGGGGATGGGGACAGAGGTGGAATGGGATGGGGACGGGCTGGGGCTGGTGCCCATGTCCCGTCCTCCCCCACTATTCCTTCCCCCACCCCCGGGCTCCCCCCGCCCCTCCGCAGCCGCGCAGGCCGTACCACCCCACGGCGGGGGGGGGGATCCGCGACCCCCGGGGGTCTGCCCAGCCGGAGCCCCCATCCCGATCCCCCCCCTCCCCTCGGCTCCTTCCCCCCTCCCCACCATCTCCCCCCCCCCCTCCCCGCGCGGTACCAGGGACAGGCACGGCCAAGCCGCCCCCCGTCCCCCCCGTCCCCCCATGGCCTCTCCCCCGGCCCCCCCACCCCCCGCCCCCTCTGCTCACCCATTGGCCGAGCCGCGGGCCGCGCGGGCTGCGATTGGCCGGCGGCGCCGTCGCTCAGCCGTGGCGCCCCCTCCCAGCGTTCCCACGGCCACCCCATTCATCCCCCGCCCGCCGGTCCCGGCGCCACGGGGCGGCGGCGATGCTCCGGGGGGCCGGGGGCTGCCGAGCCCCGCCGCCGCCGCCGCCCCTGCCCCGCTGCCGGCCCCTAGCGGCGGCCGGGGGCCCGAGGGGCCGGGGCTAGGCGGCGGCGGGGGGCTGGGGGCGGTGGGCGGCTGGCGGGGGGGGCGACACCGGTGGGAGGAGGAGAGGGGGCCGGCGGCGGCGGGCGGTGATGCCGCGGCTCCCGGTGAAGAAGATCCGCAAGCAGCTGAAGCTGCTGCTGCTGCTGGCGCTGCTCACCTTCGCCGTCTGGTTCACCTACCTCCACATCAGCCTGGTGCGCCAGGGGCGCGCCCTCCGCATCCCCTTCGCCTACGGCAGAGGTAATCCCCCCATCCCTCGGGACCCCCGCCTCGAGACCCCCGGGACTCCTCCCTTGGGATCACAGAGACCCCCCGGTGGGCGTTGACCCCCCTCCCCGGTGTCTCCCCTCATGCCCCATCCATCCCATATTTCCCCTACAGGCAGTGTCCGTAGGGGACATATGTCCAGTGTCCTCCATCCGTAGCCCTGCACCCTCAGGAGGAAGCCGAGGAGCCCTCAGGGCTATTATTATTATTATTAATATTATTTATTTTCATTTTTTTATTATTTTCCATTTTTTTATTATTTATTTCATTATTTTTAAAATTTATTACTCTGTTATTTTCTTTTCTTGAGGGTTTCCCACCTCTTTTCCCAGCCATTTGCTTCTTCTCCGTGCTAACAAAAGAAAGCTGTCCATAAACCTGGGGGCACCCAGGCAGTGATGCAGGTCCCCGTCCCCAGAGCATCCCCATTCCCTCAGTGGGGACCCCCCTAGAAACCCCCAAACCCCTCTCCTACCTGGGAAGGGATGTGGAAGGCTGCAGCATGGCTAGCCCTGAGGGCCCGGTGCTGTGCTCCCCCAAAAGCTTAGCCCCAGGGGAGCGGCTGGGCGAGGGGCTTCACGCTGATGGACCCCCAGCTTTCCGCCTTGCAGACCTCGTTGGGCTGTTTGCCTGGTGTGAAACTGCACAAAATATTTGACAGGTGGGCCAAAACTTGAGTTTGAAATGTTTCTGATGGGCTTGCAGGAAGAACCTGTCTCCCATTTTTTTTTTAATTTATTTATTTTTAGTGCTTTGTGCCCTAAAATCATGGGAAAGGAATAAGGAGTTGGTGCTCGTAGAGGGGAGGAATGACTTTTCTGAGCAGATTGAGGCTGGTGAAGTCTCTCAGCTGCTAAACCCAAAGTTTCTGACTGCAGGAGCAGCATGATCCTGCAGATTTTCAAGCCCCACCGGTGCAATCGGGATAACGCCAATAAGAGGAGCAGGAAATGAGATTTGCTTGGGCATCATCTCCGAGGAGCACTTGCAGGGAGCGCTGCTTGTTTTCTTTTTTCTGCTGCAGGATCGTGCTTATCAGGAAACCCCCAAATTACAGAAGTCTAACCCCAAAGAGGCTGCCTGGGAGCCTTTTTAGGGCAGAAAAAGTCCTCTTTCGGGACTGGCAGATGGTGCGGGATGGCAAGCCTGGCTGTCCGTCCATTGTAGCCCCTCTGGGTGAGGTTTTCCTCCTCTCCGAGGAGGATGCTCAGAGCAAAAGCACGTTCCCTGGCTGTGTTTTAGGGGTGCTGAATCCAGTGGGTGCCTGCTCCTGCTCTCCCCCGCCACCTCCTGTATGTGCCCCGCATCCGTGCTGGCCCGTTACGGTGCTCGGGGGGCGAGGGGATGCTGTTTGCTGTAGCAGCGAGATGCATCGCCGTGCTCTGGCTCCCGGCAGAAAGCCCTGAAAAGACGAGCTCCCGGTGGGATCCTCGTTTTGGGGGAGAAAGGTGGGGGAAAAAGAGCCTGGGGATCGCAGCGGGGGGAATGCTCTTAGGGCTGCGTAAGGAGAAATGGGTTTGAAGGTGCTGGGTGAGGACGGTGCTCTGGTGCTTTCTGCTGGGCTCTGGGCTTGTTCCACGCCGTGGTGTACGTGGTGGAGATTCAGACCCAGCATCTGGGGACGTGGCTGCCTAAAAGCTGGGGGAAAAACAGGTTTTGGCACGGCCGGTACCTGATCTTCTGAGCTTAAAGGTGTCCCCAGCCCCAGAGCCTGTGGGGATTTGGGGGACGCTTGTGCCTGGAGTGGGAGAGGTGGCTGGGAAGCTGTGACCAAGAGAACCAGGGGGTGCCCAAGACCTCTCAGCTTGCCTCAGAGGATGCTGCCTGGCTTGCGTCAGCCAGCAGGAGGTGCTTGGAAGGGTTAATTACTCATTAAACCAAGTGGCACTGAGCCCACGGGCTTTCTGGAAGCTGAAGATGCGGGGCGTGAGTCTTCCTGGCAGCTCTGTTGGGGGCAAGGTAGGGGTGGGCCAGGCCAAGAGGTATGCGTGGAGGGGGTCTGAGCATGGGGGGGTGGGATTTTTGGGGGGTTTGTGGGGTCCAGTGGCCTGGCAGGCACTCACACAAGGAGCAGGAGCAGCGTGGTTGGGGACTTAGCTGGGAACCATGCTGCCATCATGTCCCTGATTAAAAAATAAAAAATAAAAAAAAAATACCCCCTTTCTCCTTATCTCCCACAAGTAGATAATTACCCTTCTCTGCCTAATTTAACACACAGATTCCTCATCTGAAATAATGAGACCATTAGAGTGTTATCCCGGCTGGAAACCGCACTGAGTCAATGGGGTGGAAATGCTTGCGTGCCAGGTGGAAAGGAAAAAAAATAAAATGGAAAAAAAGGGGAAGAACAGACAAAAAAAAATATTACAGTAGACATTTAAAATCGCTCTTAGCAGGGGTGCTTGGCTGGTCCTGCTCCCTGGCTGCCACCTTGCTGGAGCAGTGATCGCATGCGCGGGGCTCTTGCTGGTGCCAAAGGAGCAGCAGATGTGCTGGGATCCTGGTTTCGGGAGGGTCCTGCGATGGGTGTGGGATATTTGTTGGAGGAGGGTGATGGCTCTATCCAAAGCCAAAATGGGGAGGAAAATCTAGCAGGGCTTTTTGCGGGGTGAGGTGCTGGCGTGCGGGGTGGCCTAGAGAACTCCCCAAAATGCTGTGAGCAGAGGCAGTGCTGGTTTGGGGGGTGCTGAGATCATAAATCACAATATTTTGGCTTGGAAGGGACCTTAAAGACCTGCTAGTCCAGCCCCCATGCTGTAGGCAGGGACACCTTCCACCGGACCAGGTTTCCCAAAGCCCTGTCCAACCCAACTTTGAGCTCTTCCAATGATGGAGCACCTAAAACTGCTCAGGGCAGCCTGCTCAGTGCCTCACCGCCCTCAGAGTGAAGGATTTCTTTCTTACCTCCAGTCTAAATCTACAATTTAAAACCCTCATCCTATCCATCTTTCTTAAGAGCCCCCTTTAAGTATGGAAAGGCTGCAACGAGTCTCCCCGGAGCCTTCTCTTTACTGGGCTGAGCATGCCCAGCACTCTCAACCCTTTTTCATAGAGGAGGTGTTCCAGCTTGCTCTGAAAACTCCATTCCTCTTGTGCTGGCACGGGCTGGGTGCAGTGCTGCAGGACCTTGCACTTGGCCTTGCTGAACCTCACGAGCTGCCCAGCTGCTGGCTGAGCTGCCCTGGACCTTCTCGGGCCCTGCTGGATGCCGGAGCAATTCCCACCTCCATCCAAAGCGCTGAAGTGGGGAGCACCATGCTTCTCCGGGAGGAGCTGTGAGCATCGCTGCCTGCACACCCCGTCCTCGCCTGTTCCCCTGGGGACAGCAGGAAGGAGTGAATTCGGGCTGACGTGCAGCATCCCGAGCACATCTTGTTGGTTCACATGCTTTTTTTTTTTTTTTTTTTTAATTGGAAGGCTGGCACGCTTGTGAAGCTGGGCGGCTTTATTCCTTTCTTCAGAGGTGCAGGTAGGGGAGAGGATTAGAAAGAGCCCTTTGAAAAGGCTCGGTCGCCCTTGTGGAAGGGCAGCGGTGCTCGCGGGGAGGCTGAGCGCGGCGGATGGCAGCTGCTGTCCCCAGAGCCGCTGTCTTACCCTCCGTGCTATCCCCTGGGCCTCCCCCGGGGAGCCCTTTCCCTCCTCATGGCGGCCCCACTGCCCTGAATCGGCTCTTTGTAACCGCTCCTGCCCTGCCAAGAGCTGCTGGAAGGGGAGGAGGAGGAGGCAGGCAGACAAGTGAGTCCTGTCCTTGGGAGGCCGGGGCTGTCTCGGAGCTTTGGGGCTGGAAAACGAGCTGGCGTGTGGCTCGGAAACGTGGCAGTGCGGCTCTGAGCTGCCCTGGGCACCTCTGCCCTGGCTGAGCACTGAGCTGCTCCTTAAAACGGGGTGGGGACAACTGCAAGGCTTGGTAATTAAGTGAAATGATGGGCTACACCTAACTAATCCAAACAGTCCTCCTGCTTCCCCTTTGTGATGTCTGGGAGGGGGCTAAGAGCTCACGTTTCTGGCTCCTGCCTCAGCAGAAATCCCAGAGCTGTCAGGGACAGGGGGCTCAGCATCCCCTCTGCATCCTGAGCCGTGACAGGTGATGCTCCTTTAGGGTGCCTTTTATCCTCTAAAGGGTCCTTTAAAGGATATATAGATAGATACATAAAGGATATCCTCTACAGGGTCCCCGGTGCGGGTACCCTGAGTAGGTCAGACCCCAAATGAGGGGGGGAGGAACTGGTGCCCAGTGCCCAGCTGGGTTGGGATGTGATGCAGAGGGTGCCGGAGCACTGTCGGAGCGTCCCTGTAGCTCTGCAGGGTCCTGGTCCTCCCCAGCACCGTTTTGCACAGCAGGGGAGGTGCATCACCTCTTCCAGCAGCTTGAGTTCTCTTAAAAAACCGGAAGAAAAAAAAAGACATTAAAGAACCCAACAAAAAATACTCCTCAGTCTCTTTAATGTGGGCTTTTGCTAAAAATGAATTTCTTGCTGTTTTGTTCGTCTCCAGGCTTCGTTTGAAGTCTCTTTTTGCCGTGGGGCTGGTGATGCTGGGGTCACCATCCATCTCCTCTGCGTCTGCCCCTAGCCCCGCTGCGGGATGTGGGGAAGCTGCTGCGTCCCCAGCCTGGCCACCAGCCCGGCAGCCCCCTCTGTGCCCTCTCAAGTTTAATTTAAAAGCCAAGCAAAGGTTCAAAAGCACCCAAGGCTGCTGGAAGTTCCTGGGGGAGGACGGGGAGGACATAACACAGGCGCTGGCCACTGTGAGGTGCTTTGGGGCTGGTGTCAAATGAAATGAAACGGGAGGATGGAGACCGACAGGGGTGCAGGGAGGTGGGAGCTGGGGAGCTCTGGGTGCCCAGAAGGATTTGGGGCCAAGCATGGGGATGTGGGGCTGCCTGTGTGAGGCGTTGATGTTTTGGAGCCTGATGAGCTCCAAGAAACCACCGATCAGCAGAGGAAGGTGCTGCAGGTCCATCCCGCTGCCACCTCCTGTGGCACGAGCGAAGCTGCCGGGAGCAGCGGTGTCAGGGGAAATATCCCTGCCCGGCCACTGGTCTGTGTCCCTCCTTGGGATGCCACGTGTGGTCCTCTGCCTCGTCCCAACCTCCCGGACAGATGCACCGATGGTTTTTGTGGCCTTGAGAGGAGTTTGCAGTATCGACTCTGGCTGCCTGGTTGTAATCGCTCGGCAGCCCGTTGGCGGGGGAAGCTCGCGCTGCTGGCTGCTGACTCAGAGGCTGCATGACGGCGGTGAGCACCGAGCTGTTGGTAATTATCCGCTGGGATGGCACCTCGGGGTGGCCAGGCTCCCTCTGGAGAGGGGTGACGGGGCTGGGAGAGCTTTGTGCCTGTCCCTTCCTGAGCTCGGGGAGCTCAAAAGCACCCTAAAAATTCTGAGGTCAGCACACAGCCTCTGGAGGAGAAAAGGACGTGCGCAGATCTTGCCGAGGCGTTTCAGCCTCACAAGATGGGAGGTCAGGTACCGAGCGTACCCAAAACCTGGCCCTCAGCAGATGCTCCTGCATCTCACCCCATCACCGGTGTGCCGGGAGCAGCTTTGGGATGCCAAGGAGCAGCAAACCCAGGGCTTGGGTTTCTGTAAGCAGTAAAGCTCCGTCTGTAGCCTTGGTTAGACCGCAGGGCCGGGCTTTGATGGGGTTGTTACATCTCCGTCCTGATGTTCCACGCTTTTTTTGTGCGTGAGTTGAGCTGCTGCCTCTCTGCATCTCTTCGCCGGGAGGGTCAGGCTGTAAGGATGCAGCTCTGAAGACACCGAGATGGTTTTGCAACTGGTGCAGCCCAGTCTGCCGATATTTCGGGGGCAGGTGGTGGAGGTGCTGCCGGTGGTTGGCTTGGAGTAAGATCCAGCTTGCTTTAGCATCTCCAGTTCAGCAGAAAGAGGAAGACAAGAGCAGATGCTTGCCTCTGGGGAGATTTCTCGGTCGGGAGCACCGAGCAACATCTCTCCATCCCCATTTGCATCACTCCGCTCGTGGTTTGCTCATTGGGGCAGCTGAAACATCCTGCAGCAGCCTGCACTGCTAGTGCTGCTGGCTTTTTGGGGGGCAACCAAACCCCAAATCCCTCTGTGCCCCCCTGTAGGTGCTGTGGAGCCTGGGAAACCAAACTCTGGAGGCTCTGTGGTGGCATTTACAAATTGAGTTCTGTTTTTAGCACAAGATTTTGGGGGGCTTCAGTGCAAATTCGATATCTTGCTTGACCGTCCTCATTTCCCAGCTCTTCCTGGCCCCAAACACCTCACCTGTATCTTCACCAGCACCTTGCAGGTGGGCTGGTGCAGGGCCCTGCTAGGAGGGGACGAGCAGCGAGAGGAGCAACCGGGCAAAGGCTCAGGGGGAACGTGATGGCAAATAACCCATTTGTGCCCCAAATCCCACCTGGTTGATGTGCTTGGAAATTTGGTGCTGGGCTTTTCGTCTTGCTGGCAGCACCCAGTCGGGGTTTGCTTTGGGGAAGGGAGAGGAGAGGGGATGCTCCTCCCCGTACAGCAGCATCTCCTAGGAGCCTTTTATCCTCGCTGCTGCCTCTGGGCTTTGCTGCGGAGTGGGGCCAGGAGCCGAACAATGAGGCTCGCCAGTGCCTTTGTCCCCTGTTTGGGGCTGGGCTTCCAGCACCCTCTGCTTTGGAGGCGAGGGCTGCTCTTCTGTTCTTTCTTGGCGTTGCCTGGGGATGCTGATAATGACAGCAGGGCGCTGGGAGGAGGGAGACGGCTTGCACGAGCCTGGCTGGGTCTGGAGGAGAGGTGGGGAGGGTTTTACATCCATCCCTGATTTTACATCCAGCGGGGTGGTGCGTGCCTGGTTGTGAACCCTTTGGCAGCATCTCCCATCCGTGCGAGGGACACGGGAAGAGCTGGAGGGGTGGGACGGGGAGCTCGGCTTGCTGGGTTTGGGGACAGGCAGCTCAGCTCGCTGGCTTCACATTTATCCCCAGAGACTCCTCTGGGTGGGCAAGAGCAGAGCGAGCTCTCAGCACCGCCTTGGGAACGATTAGGGAGAAAGCATCACTGAGGGGCATCTCCCCCCGATTTGGCAGGGTTGGCCTCGAATCAAGGCAGCAGGAGAAATCCCAGCTCCAGAGCCTGCCCGAAGAAAGGGGCTGTGTTCGGGGCGAGCCAGCCGCGTGCCGCCGGCGGAGCAGGAGGGGAAGAGGAAGGCAGGAATTCGCAGCTTGAAAGGGCCTCTGTGCGCCGCGGTACTGGCTGGCTGGAGCGGCACGGAGCGGGTTTGTGTGGCTGCGGTTGTGGAAAACCAGAGGTCTGGCTCGTCCCCCGGGGACAGGCCTTCGCTCCCGTGCTGACGGGCTCCATCTCGGGGAGCCTTTTCCTTCCCAACCCATTGCTGGCTGGTATGAGATGCTGGCCTTTCCCTCCCTTTCTCAAGGGGGGTGCTCATTTTCAGTTCCCACATGCTGCAGCCAGGCTGATTAGCACTTATTTTTTGGGCCAAAGCCTGTCCTTGACTTTCCTACCCAATATTTGAATTGCTGAAGAACAAACATTGTCGCAGAAACCTTTTTCCATGGCTTTGCTGGCGCTTTTCCTCCTCCTGGGATGCGGCCACCTCTCTGAGCACACGCTTGCCTCCCTATCCTTGCTAAGAAGAGAGGGTTTTGCTGAAAGCATGCAGGCGCAATTAACCCTGCCCTAATGAATTTGTAGTGGCAGGGCTGGGATATGAGTGAATTCATTGGCAAGAGCATCTCTTGCTGTGGTGTACCTGTAGAGGACTGTAAGGCTGGGGGATGTAGGAGCAGCAGCACCTCCTGCTCCACGGCTGTCTTGCTGGGGGAGGTGATGATGGTGTGCTTGGGGACCGACCTCACCCTGGCTGGTTTTGCATGGCCAAAATTGAATTTTTGCATCTCAGACTCTGCTTTGCGTGGGGTAGAGGCAGGTGCCTGCCTCCGTGTGGTGACTCCTCTTTCACTGCGTGCATTTCTGCTAACCTCGCTCCAATTTCCCCAATACCTCATATACCGGACCCAAAACTGGGGGCAGCATCTGTGCAGTGAATGGAAGGCCACAGCCGCATGCCTCCGTGTCCTGCAGCCTGGGATGCTGCTAGCTCAGGTCTTCCCGGAGAGGATGTATGGGAACGGGGAGGGTCTGCAGAGCTGGAGCCGGTCCCGTTCCCCCCCGCGACGCTCCCCTTCTCAACCTCGATGGGGTCGCAGGAGGAACGATGCATGTCTAAAGACGTGGGAGGGAGGCAGGGAGCTGCCAGGAGAAAGCCGAAGCTGCCAGGGCTGAATAATGGCTGAGAGCAGAATAAGGGGGCTTTAGAGCTTAATTTCCTGTTCCCGCGCTGCGCTAGGGACGGGATTTGTGCCGCCATCTCCAAGGAGACATGGGCTGCGCGGCCGCCTGAATGCTAATGGCATCGGGTAGGGACAAGCCCCCCGGGGCTGCTAGACGAGGGGATGGAGAGTGGGGGGCATCTTGGTGCCCCCCACCCCGCTCCTCCTGCTGTCTGTGGGGACCCGTCACTACTTGTGGTGTTTTAGGCTCCCCAAGGGGGTTTCTCACTGGGGTGCGGGGTTGTTGGTAAGGGGGGACCCCGCTGTGGTCATCGGGGGGCTGCCGTGCTGGTTTTGGGGTCCTCCGTGCTTGTTTAAAAGTTTCGCAGGCATCCGTCTGTTGTGGTGAGCGAAGGGGGTTTGCCGCCCCTCCAAGAGATAGCTAATACCGTTTTCAAGTCTGCTCTGTTATTTTGGGGGAAGCAGATTATTTTCACACTGCAAAGCGAGGGCGTTTTAATATGAACCCTCCCTGGCAGCCAAAGAAGATCAGTGCAAGCTGCAGAGGGGAGCCTGTAGGCTGGCACTAATTATCGCAGCACCCGGTAACGAAGCCATCTGCAGTGGGTCCCTGAGCTCCCTCGGTGGGTGTAGGATCCCTTCTTCCCCTTTAGCGGGCAGGAAGATATATTTGGAGAGATTTTTTGGGGGGAAAAGGTGGTCAGTGTGGTGAGCTCAGAGGTGTGGGATGCCCCAGGAGAGCTGGGGACCAGTGGGAGGAGGGCTGGGACCTGTCCTTGTCCCATGCACAGCCCATGGGGCAGGCTGGGCTGGTTTCTCTCTGGTTACATCAGAGCGCTGGGATGTGGGTTGAGTCCTAAACTAAGTAAATTTGCAGATGATGCTAAATTAAGAAGAGCTGTTGGTTCCTTTGAGGGTAGGGAGGCCCTACAGAGAGAGCTGGATAGATGGGAGCATCCCACCCGGGATGCGTGCATAGGCTGTGTGAAGTTCTAGGCTCCATGATGTGAGAAGGGTATAAAAATATTAGTGTGCCCAAAGGAGGGCAGCAAAGGTGCTGAAAGGCCCAGAGGGCACGGCTTATGAGGAGCAGCTGAGGATGCTTGTTTGGTTCAGCTTGGAGAAGAGGAGACCCCCTGGCTGCCCGCCATGTCCTCATGGTGGGGAGTGCAGAGGGGGTGCTGATCTCTTTTCTCTGGTGGTGGGATGCGAAGGGATTGCTTGAAGCTACATCAGAGGAGGTTTCAACTGGGTATTAGGAAAAGAGTCCTCACTGAGAGAGTGGTCAAGCACCAGAACAGGCTGCCCATAGACATGATCATGGCCCCAGGCATGCTGGTGTTCAAGAAGCATTTGGGCAATGCTCCTAGATGGCTTGACTCTTTGGTTGCCTTGTGTGGAGTCAGGATTTGGCCTTGATGATCCTCGTGGGTACCTCCCACCTCAGGATATTCTGCGATTTTAGTTTCCACGCCATGCTTGGATTGAGTTTAATTCATGGCAGAGCTCAGCGCTGTCCCCAGCGCTGGACAGACAGCCGAGGTCCCGCGGGAGCTTATCCTGTCTCTTACGTCAAAGGGCTGTGAGAGGAGTAATTAAACCTGATGCTGGCGAGCCACCGCAAGCTGCTTAGGACGAATGCAACAAAGGGAATTACAGCCAGAACCCGCCTCACTGTCACCCCGTCCATCCCGGCCCCAGGGTGAGGAGGTGGCTCCAGGAAAGGCCCAGGAGCATCTTGTGGTGATGGGGTCGTAGAATGGCTCTGGTTGGAAGGGACCTCAAAGATCACCCAGTTCCAACCCCCTGCCATGGGCAGGGATGCCACCCACTAGATCAGGTTGCCCAGGGCCTCGTCCAACCTGGCCTTGAACACCTCCAGGGATGGGGCATCCACAGCCTCTCAGGGCGAAGGATGCCAGAGGGATCTGGGATAAGGGGGGGTGGCCGTGGTCCCGCTCACCAGTTCCCTGTTGGTGTTGCAGATGGTGAGCGGCTGGCGGAGGTGACGGACCCTGGCAGGCGGCCGGCGTCGGCCCAGGCATTGGCACGGCGGGGGAAGGCCGAGGACTCCAGCGAGAGCCGTGAGGAGGAGCAGGTGGTAACGGGAGCCGTAACGTGTCTGAGGTGGGGTGGGACCGGCCGAGATCCCTGGCCCGAGTCTGGTGCCTCAACACCTGGCCAAGTAGAGCAGGGGGCTCCGAGTCTGGAGTAGGCCCAAGGATGGAGAGGACACAACCTCTCTGGTTCTGTTGGACACCTCTCATGGTGGAAAATAAATTCCCTAACACGCTCGCGCGAAGCTTTCAGCATTGCAACCTGTGCCTGTTGTCTCTTGCCCTGTCTGAGAAGTCTGGCGTCCTCTACGTACTGTTACATAGGTGTCGAGGGCAATAAGGTCCTGCTTCACTGGGCAAGGCCACCCTCCCCTGTGTCCTGTGTGTCTTGGTAACCTCCTCTTGGCTCAGTCCTGTTTGTCAACGTCTGTCTCGTACTGGGGAGCCCCAGCCTGGACCCAGTAGCCCAGGTGTGGTCTCACCTTGCTAACAGGAGGCACTTGACATCTGTGCCGTGAGGACACCCTGCTGTCCTCTGTTCACCTGGTTGTCACCAGGCCCCTGGGAGCTTTCCAGCCAGCTGGCTGCGGTGGGAGCTGCCTCCATGTGTGGCAGTGGGCCGGCACTGCTGCTCTGGGAGACAGCACTTGGCTGTAGAGCAGGGTGAGCTCGCTCTTCACCCCCTGCCCCGTTGCACATGGTCCTAGAACCACAGAATGGTTTGGGTTGGAAGGCACCTTAAAACCCAGCTGGTTCCAACCCCCTGCCATGGGCAGAGACACCCTCCACCAGACCAGGCTGCCCCTAGCCCCATCCAACCTGGCCTTGAACATCTCCAGGGATGGGGCATCCACAGCTCCTCTGGGCAGATGATGTTGCTCTTACCCTATCCACCGATGCTGTAACCCCATGGTAGGAGGCCACTAGCTTTGCCAGGCATGATCTGCCCTTAGTGAAGCCACGTGGGCTGTCACCTCCTTATTTTCCCTGGTCCTTAGCACAGTTTCCAGGAGGATCTTCTCCATGATCTTGCCAGGTACAGAGGTGAGCCTGACCAGCCTGTAGCTCCCTGGGTCTTCCTTCTTTCCTTTTTTTTAAAAATCAGGGTTATGTTTCCCAAAACTCTTCCAGTCAGTGGGAACTGACAGTGAGAGTGGCGACAGTGAGCCGCGCTCCCCCCAGTGCTTTTCATTCTGCACCTGCCATCGCAAGGGCCCTCGGAGGAGATGCCAGCATCCCTGCCCTCCTCTCATTGCAGGCTCTCCCTGCATTTCTCCCCCCTGGAGGATGCTCTCTGCCTGCTGCTGCCTTCTTGTCACACTGCTCAGCCTCCTGCCTGCTTTCCTCTTGCTCGGGGGCCCCAGGCAGGCAGCCCTGGTCCTGTTGTGGCTCTCGGGAGTGGGACAGCAAGCCCCGTTGCTTACCAAAAGAGCAGCCCTTCGCTGTGTGGCAAAGATGCTTCAGAGCAGGTTGGATGCCTGGAGAGGCATCGAAGAGGCTCCCTGAATCCGGAGCAACAGCTGCAGCTTAAACGCAAAGATGGGAAACTTTACTCCCACTGTGCTCCAAGCGTGTGCCAGGCATTGGTGTGGATCTTGCTGTTGGCAACACCGATCCTTTAGTTTTGCTCTTTTTTTTTTTTTTTTTAATTTTGCTGTTTTCCCTGCCCCCGTGTGCAGGACACCCTGGCCCCGATGCTGGGGTGTTCTGGTGAGGCTGCTCTGTAATTGCATCCTGGCTTTCCCAGGGAGCACGATTACGCCTCCTCCCTAATAATGCCTTCCAAGGTCATCGTTCCCCTCCTCCGGGACGGTAATGAGCTCATTTAGGCAAAGTTTGCTAATTATTTCCTTGGCGCTGCACATCTTAACGGGCTGGGCTTTGCCGGCACTGCGGTTCTGGAGCGGGCTCGCTGCTGCTTTTGGGGACGCTTGGCTCCTCTTTTGGGGGGGGATGACACTGTCTTTCCGTCCCCATCCAAGTCCACGGGGGACTGTGAGTCCTCTGGGGTCAGGCAGCCTCAGAGTGACCACACAGCATGTCCCTGCTCGGAGGGCACTGGGGCTGAAGGGTGAGGTTTTGGCCCCGTGTCGCTCATCCCTTCCCATCCTTCCTTGTCTCGGGCTCACCTGCTTGCTCTGGCCTCTGCCGGTGTTAGTGCAGGGGAAGCTCCAAAAGCACACAGCTCTTCTGTGCCACTTTTTCAGCAAGTGACTGTTCCCCTAATCCCTTCTAAATTATGAGACCCGAGTGATGGGATTAACCTAATCCCCCTTAAAGGAAGAGGGGAGCAGGGAGGCGCAGACACACAGATTGCATTATTGCCCAGGCTTCTGCTCTTTTGGAAACAAAGCCCCAGATGCTCCCTTTCCAGGAGCCTGTAGGACCGGCCAAGTGTTTTGGATGAACAGAAAGCATGCTGTTTAGGAGCAGGAGCACTTTCAACAGAGGATGGGAAATGCGTTTAGCTGGAACATTTTTGAAGCCCTGCTCCCTGGGACACCTCGCCAATATGTTTTTGTGCTGGGGTGCCCTGCTTTCCTTTGCATTTATCCTGGAAAGCTTTCCCCTTGGTTTGGAAATGCTTGACATCCCAAATGAGACATTTATGTGTAGGGGGGCCTCCTCCTGCAGCAGACTGGTCCCGATGCCCTGCGCCTCTCACCTCCCTCTCCTGCTTCCTTGGCAGGACGGACAGGATTTGGATGGCTGGCTTTCCAGGGGCTCGTGGTCCGACCGAGCTGCCAGGCACCCCAAACTCAACCTGACCAAGCAGGCTTTGCCCTGGGATGAACAGGTATGCAGGCAGGAGGTGATGGTGGAGGGGAAGCACAGCCACAACCCTGCTGTCCAGGGATGTGGTAGCATCATGTGGTCCCCTCCACCCGGCCTTCGGGTGCCAGTGGGATGGGTGATGATGGGGATGAGCTTTTGCTGTCATACCCATAAGGGAATCAGCCCTTGTATGAGCTTGCCTGGGAGCCAAAGGATGCCCTTGCAGCAGCAGGAGGAGGATTATCTGCTGGGATTTGGTGCTGTGACCGTGGGGCTGGCACAGGGATGGGGATCAGCCTTTCTCTTGGTTGTTAGCATGGGTGACGGCCCCATCCACATTTCAGCCTTCCCTGATGCTGTCCTGGGGAGGTGCCCCACTTACCTCCCCCCCTCTTCCCCGGCACTCTCATCCCACAGTACAAAGGGAAGGCAAACCTGCACGTCTTCGAAGACTGGTGCGGAGGAGCCGTGAGGCACCTGAGGAAGAACCTCCATTTTCCGCTCTTTCCCCATGTGAGTCCCGGACCCAAAGGTGGTGGGTGGGAGGGGGGGGTTGCTCATCCCCCTCTGGGTGCTTCTTCATCTCCCCTTGCTGTGAGCTTGGCCCTTCCCCGAGACCTTAGCCTTCAGGTTTTGGGTCCTGTTCAGGCAGGTCATTTCCATTGGAGACAGCCGAGCTCCAGAGCCGAGATGGAGGGATCTGGGTGGCGATGGGACCGCCGTGTCCCCTCTGGTTTTAGGGGTACAAGACCCCAGGAGGACAAGGGGCGGGTGGTGTTGGTGCAAGGCATGAACCATGGGTGCTTTTGCATCCCCAGACCCGCACCACAGTGAAGAAGCTGGCCGTGTCGCCCAAGTGGAAGAACTACGGGCTGAGGATTTTTGGCTACATCCACCCCTTCAAGGATGGTGAGTGATGGAGCTCGGCCTCTTCTCCCCCTGCTGTGATGTGGAGAAGCTGCCTCCTTCCCCCCTTCTTGGACCACATAAGGACAGAAGGGGAGGACAGAAGAGAGTCCCAAATCCCCTGGCTTGCCCCTTTGGGGCAAAGATCCTTTTCTGTGGTTGTTTTGAATGGAGACAAAGCCCTGGTCCCACCCAGAAGAGCACAGCGTGGGGTTTGGGGCAGCCTGTTGCCTCTGTCCATCCATCCCTCTGTTTCCCTGGGTCACAAGGAGAAGCTGTCACCTTCAGCCACCCGGCCCAGGCCGCCAGGACTGCTGTATCCCTCCGTGGTGATCTTCTCCTCTGCTCTCCCCAGGGGATTTCCAGTTTTCCGTGGCATCAGATGACAACTCGGAGTTCTGGCTCAGCTCTGACGAGAGCCCGTCCAACTCCCGGCTGGCTGCGTTTGTGGGCAAGGTGCGCACCATTGTCCTCGGGGTTAGCTTGCACCAGGGATGCTCGAGCTCCTGCTGAGGGCATCTCCTCCCTTGGGGTGCTTCTCGTTTCCAGCATGCTAATACCCTGCCTGACTGTGCTGTGGGGATCCCCAGTACTCAGTTACTGGTGTCTTGAACCCATAGGCACCGTCCCCACCACAAAATCTCCCTTTGATGAGTCCCTCTGCTGCAGCAGCTCTTAAAAGAGCAAGCAGAGTTCGTGGGTGACTTTGTCAGAGGCAGCTTCTCCTGCTGCTTCGTCCTCCTGGGAAATGCCAGGCCATCTTAGCCAGGCCAGGCCTCCCATCTCTGCCCCTGGCCAGGCTCAAGTTTGGCTTCTGAAGTATCATCTGCTCCTTGGTCACATCTTAGTTGTAGCTACCAAAGCTCATGTCCCAGGATAGGGGATCGGCTGCTCCTGGATTTTCTTGGTTAACTGGACACCCTGTGGTCTGTCCCCACACCTATGTGCCTTTGGGATCTTGCTGATCATGGCTGATGGCAAGCTCCTGTGCCAGGAGTGCCACATGCTGGGGGGACAGGGGGACCCTGGGGTAGAGTCCTCTGTCCTCCTGCCTGAGGAGCTTTTCTGCAGCGTGGCACAGTGCCTGGTGGAGGCGGAGGATTGCTCCTTGCCGCCTGTCTGAATTTGGGCTTGTGCCTGCTTGGCCCAGCGGTTCTCACACGCTCCTTTTTCCTTCCCCCAGCTGGGCACTGAGTGGACGGCCCCGGGGGAGTTCACCAAGTTCAGCTCGCAGGTCTCCAAGCCTCTGCGGTAAGCTGTGCCCTGACCCTGACCAGCTCTTCCTCCACAGTCCCTTCCCCCAAAAAAACAACACTCGCCCAGGGCTCACATGTGTTGGGCACTACAAGGTGGGGACCAGTTCTTATAAGGCTTCTCCACGGTTGAGTTGGGCAGCAGATATCCTGCTCACTGTGCCTTTCTCCCCACCCCAAGAAGTTTAGCCACACGTGAGCAAGGCAGAGGCAGTTTGCAGAGAGCTCCTCTGGCCCTGAGGGTCCAGGGGCTCCCCATCGTGCTGGAAGCAGTAACAGGCATATTTCCTAAACAGCCTTTTCTCCTCTTATGCAGCCTCATGTCGTCCAGGCGCTACTACTTCGAGCTGCTCCATAAGCAAGACGACCGAGGTTCGGACCACGTAGAGGTTGGGGTGAGTAAATGCTCCCTGTGCTCCTCCTCCCAGGTTTACTTCATCGCGTCGTCAAAGCCATTAACGGGGCTTCTCCTGGTGTGCCTTCAAGTGCTTTATCCCGAAACAAAGCCAGGATTTCTCCTTGGTTTGGAGCAGAGCTGGGACTCGCTCACCCGGGCTGTTCCTACACACCATGCTTTTCTCCCACCTTGTCCGATCCTTGCGTGTCGACGGCTTTTAGGGACCTAAAGACTCCGTCATCCCTCATTTGTGTCCCTGGACCTCCTGTAATGGATGCTAACAGAGTGACTCTGCTCTGGGCTGCAGTGGTGGTCAGACACCAGTGCTGCACAGCCAGTCCCATCCCCTCCCCTTCCCTCTTGCTCTGTGCAGAAGAGAATTGGGCTGGAAAAGGAGGAAAGGTCCCTTTTTGGGGGAGCCCAGACCGTGGGTAAGATCGGGACAGCCACAGGTCCAATCCAGGACTGTCTGTGACTGTCACCTCGAGCTGTCAGCCCACCTTGTTACCTTGGGTCTCTTTTTTTCTTCCCACCCTCTTTTCAGAGATACCAGGAGCTTCAAATCTGAACTTGCCTGCCTTGCCTGCGCTGCCCTGAAGCATACATCTCAGGAGCTCGGGCTTTTGTTTTTTTTTTTGGGAGGGGAAGATGTCAGCTCTTTCGCCAAGGTTTCCTTTCTCCCAAACAGCCATTAATCACTGCAGTCAGACTTGTGCCAGCAAAGCATCGGGGAGAGAGGCTGACAACTCCCCTTCCTCGCCTCTCTCCTCCTCATCTCTCAACCTCACCCTCCGAGGGCTCCGGTCCCAGTGCATCCAGCGCTGATAAGATCTGGATTTCTGATGTGAAAAACAAATGGGGGGTGGGGAAGGCATTTTTTGCTGGAGGGAGGGAAGCCTCGCAGATGGTTGCAAAGAAACAACAACAAAAAAGGACCCTAATGCATCTCTCCCTGGGGGTACTTAAAGGCTTGTCTGGACAAAGGCTCGCATCCATCTGAAGGCATGCTTTTAACATGTAGTCACATCGGTGCAGGCAGCTGGGAAGACCCTCGTAAGTCAATGCAAACTTGACGTACCCTAGATCAGCTTAAGCTGCATTGAAACGAGTCATGAAGAAAGCAGCAGGAATTTGCAGTGGGTTGCTTCGTGACCTGCTTTGGACTGTGCTGGTTTCCTGCAGTGGCTGGTGTGGGTTGTGGTCCTCACCACCGGCGTTTTGCAGCCCTGCGGAGAGACAGAGGAAGGAGAATGTGTTTTGGGGCTCGGTGTATTTTAGGGCTTTGGTCATGGTCTTGATCCTTGACATTGTCCCTGCCCTGCCAAGGCACTGCCCACGTTTGTGCTGCCCCTGTGATGTTGTTGATGCCGGTGAAGAGGCTGCTGCTGAAGCAGGGCTGGATCTGTCCTGCCTGGCCTGGAAGGACCACAAATAACTGGAATATGTGGCAGTCCCAGCCAGCAGGTAGCATGAGCCCCTCTGTCCCACCTCTGGGAGCCTTGTCCTCTCCAGCCACCCATGGAATAAGCCCAGACCACCTTGGGTTAAGGCAGGAGATGGGTCTGGACCTGTGTAGGGTCAGCCCTACCTCTCCTTCCACCCCTGCAGGGTTGGGGCTGGGAACGATGCAGAAGAATTCCTGAGAGCTGAGGGTGGATGAGGGCCCGTCCTCCCACTGATCCTCCCTGTCCTTCTTTTCCTAGTGGCGAGTTTTCCTTCCCAGCTTGAAGTTCGAGGTGATCGACTCCTCCTACATCTCTCTGTACACAGGTAAGGACCACCCGGGACCTCCCTAGGCACCCCATCGCTCTGTGGCCCTCCCAAAAACGGGATGTTGGAGGTGACACGCCATGGAAACGCAGCTCCCGTGGCTGCTGCACTTCAGCCTCCACCCTCCTAAAGAGACCTGGTTCCTCGGCGAACAGCTCAGCTCCTCGGCCCAGCCCTGAGTTATGAGGAGCTGTCATCTAGGTGGGGACGGATGGTGGGGGATTTAATTAAATCTATAGATCTTCTGCTTCCTGCCCCTTCCCCGGCCGGGCAGCAAGAAAGCGCTTGATAGATGGGTCTTGCACTCACCGTGCTTGAGAGCCGGTCATCAAACATGCCCTCGAAGGTTTCTGATGAGGCAACAGGACGGGCAGTGCACGGGGATCAGTGGGGAGAAGAGGGATGGAGGGGGCTGAGCCGCTGATGCCAGTGCCTAGGAGATGGATGAGGCTGAGATAAGTCCCCCCCAGCCACTATCCGTCAGTGTTGGCACGCTCCTGCCTCCGAGCTCCCTTTGGAGCCCAGCAGCATCCCAGGGAAAAGCCAAGCCACGCAGGAGGTGCCTGTCCTTGGGGTTCCTCCAAAAGCTTTTCCCTTTCCCTTGCTCCAGCCTTTTCCAGGGGCTGCAGCCCGACCTCGGTTTGCTGCATGGGGACGTACGGGGAGCCCTGGGTCCGTTGATCCGAGGCGACGTGTCCCACATCTCCCCACACTCCACAGCAAAAAGCAGCGGTTGTGGTGCTGCTGGCTTCGGGACCTGCCCGTTGCCTCGCAGGGCGCCCTTGGGTGCTAGGGACAGGCAGCTCTGCGTGGGACCGAGGTGACCAGAGCACGGTGACCTCCCTTTGGGCACTCTGGGGGCTGCTTAATAGCCAAGGACAACGTGTCGCATGAATCCTTAAATAGAAGAAAGGGCAAAAACAAGCTCGCGTTGTGTTTACCTGCAGCTTGAAGGGGAACGGCGCTCGTGGCTTAATTCCCGTGTCCTTGGGAGCTGAAGCCTCCGCGTGCTGCCATCCCTTGTGTTTGTGGCGAGCGATGCTGTAATCAGAGCTGGGGCTCCCGGCTGAGATCAGCTGTACCCTGTCCCTCCGTGTCATTAGCTGATGTCAGTAATTATCAGGCTGATTAGTCACAGGGTCTGCAAGCCCGTGAGAGGGCTGAAGGAGCTGTGTTTGCACAGGTGCAGGCTCATCGGCTCCGCAGGAGCTGGGAATCTGTGGGGCGTGCTGTTCCCAGTGAGGACCACCATCAGTTTGGGGTCACAGAGCACGTGTGTGTGTGTGCGTGTGTCTCTTTTTGGGGGGCATGTCCCTTGTGTCCCTGCTGGGCAAGGGGGGACACGGGAACCGGTGCTGAGCAGTGGGGCTCAGCCAGGTTCCCCTCACAGTCACAGGGGGGTCCCCAGGGCTCCCCTCTCCCCCCAGACCCGTCTCCCACACTGTGTCCTGGGTGAACAAATGGGGACAGGAGGGGGAATCCCCAATCCCCTGAGCCTTCCAGGTGGGATGGGGACAGAGGCTGGGATGTGCCGCCTTGGAGGGTGCTCCCGGCTCCCTAGGGATGGTGGGACAGTGCTTGGAGGCTGGAGGGCGAGCCCTGAGGTGGGCGCCTGTGGGGTCCAGCCTCTGCCCTTGCTCCCCGCAGATGAGTCGTCCCTGAAGATGAACCACGTGGAGCACATCCCGCAGTCCCTGGCCAGCCACAGCGGGAGCTACCTCTGGGAGGCGCAGCAGGACGAGCATGGGGCTGACATGCTGAAGCCCGACCCGAGGGACACCTTCTTCCTCAGTAAGTGCCTGGGACCGGGTCCGTGCACTGCTCCGTGACTTCTTAGGTCCCTTCCAACCCAAACCATCCTGTGATTCAACGAAAAAGGCAGGACCTGGCTGCCCCAGGTACCTAGAGCATGTTCCCTGCCTTCTGCCCGTCTTGAAGGTGAAGGACAGCTCTACAGGGAGCGATTTGGGATGGTCTGGGCTACAAACTGTAATGTGGGAGGGGGCTGCAGGGGTGGAAGAGCACAGGCTGGGGCTGAGCTGCAGCTGCCTCTCTTCAGCCCCTGCGATAGAGCCATCCCGAGTGGAGAACGTGCTGGTGCCCTGTGCCTACAGCCCCACCTACGTGGTGAAGGACTTCCCCATCGCCCGCTACCAGGGCCTGCAATTCGTAAGTGTCTCCCCACAACGCCTGCGGGAGGAACGGGGTCACGCTCCCATGGGATGCCTGCCAAAGGTCCTGCCCTTGTTTCGGGGTTTGGCTTGGCAGGGCCGTGTCCACCTGGTTAAACGCCAGGAGCTGTCCCCGGCTGGAGGGTCAGGCTGAGCTTCCCCCTCTTGACCTGAGGGGGTCCGAGATGAGCACCCCACGGTGTGTTTGTGGTGCTGGGATGGAGCTGAGGTCTCCTGGCTGTTGGGATGCCCCCCACCCGTCCCCCACATCCTCAGAGTGAGCCCACCCTGCGCAGGGGTGACGGCCGTGTGCTCGGCTCCCCAGGTCTACCTCTCGTTCGTGTACCCCAACGACTTTACACGCCTCACTCACATGGAGACCGAGAACAAGTGCTTCTATCGGGAGTCCCCACTCTACCTGGAGAAGTAAGTGTCGGGGCGTGACCCCAAGCCCTGTCCTCAGCAAAGGGCCACCTCCATCTCGTGGGCTCCTGGGCTGGGTTTGGGGTCCCAGCTCCCATCCCAGAGTCGGGCTGTGGTTGGGGACGTTCCCCCGTGCACTCGTGTGTGTGTGTGCGAGGCAGCACGCGCCCGCCCGCCCGCGAGCACCCCTCCCTTATCTGCAGGACCTCATCTTTCATCTCTGTCTCTCAGGTTTGGTTTTTATAAGTACATGAAGATGGATGAGGAAGAGGAGGACCCACGCCAGCGAGCGTTTCTCTTCCTCAGCCCAGACAGTGAGTCATGCCTGCCCGCTGGCAGCTTTCGGGCATCTATCAGCAGCTTGGCACGGGGCTGAGGACCTGGCATCCTGACCCACCGGCCCACCTGCTGCGAGAGGCAACGTATTGGGATGCCTCCGGTGATGTGCTGCTGCTGGGGGCTCGGGGATTCACCCTCCCTGCTTTTTGAAGCTGCATCTCCCAGGCTGAAAGCAGCTGTGGCTGCAGCATCTGTAAGAGGAGACCAGTGTGGTTTTTCCCTCTCTTGTCCTGCAAGCCCACTATTTAATTGTCTGATTGCTCTGCCTCTCCTCTCCAATCGAGCTGTTATTAGCGTCACCCAGGTTTGATTCAGCATTGGGTTGGTCTCTCCGAGCTGGGCCCGGTGTGGACTTTGGGGATGCCTGTGCAGGCAGGGATTCCTGGGGAGAAGCCAGGCTTTTTCAGAGCCTTCCCTGCTCTTGGTGCAGGGTAGGTTTGCTCCCAGGTGAGATGGGAGTAGTGCCAGGATTTGGAGGGGTTAATTAGCCGAGGTTTGGAGGGGTTAATTAGCAGAATTTCTCACCCCTGTTCTTGGCGTGCATCACTCAGCACCTGCCACCTCAGTCTCCCTCACCTCGGGGCAGTTTTCAGGTTTATCCTCCTTAGGGAGACGAGCTTTGCCTGCTTGTCTTGAGCCATCGTGCTGCAGAATGGCCTGAACCCTCTGGGTATTTACCTCTGGCTTTGCTTCCTAGATTTTCTTGAGGACGATGAGGAGGAGGAGGATGGAGCAGACAGCCCTGAGCCTACCGACCCACCTCCTGAAGCCAAGAAAAACCTCGAGCCCGTAACCAGAGCCAAAAAGAAGGAGATCCTGTCGATCACCAAGGATTATGGGGACGAGCTGGAGTACTACAGCTTTCGCCACAAGCGGGACCAGGTGCAGGATGAGGCAGGCATGGGAAGGTGGAGCATGCCCCTGGCTACCCCCAGCCCTGCAGCCACCCCCGAGGGTCCCCATGGCTATGGGGCTACAGGACCCATGCAGGAGCGAGTCAACGGGAGGATGCTCCAGTGGCTACCCCAGGAGCCCAGCAAGGGCAAGGAAGATGAGCTAGGGCTGCTGGCATCCTCCAAGCATGCTGGGGCCCTGAGCCTCCAACCCCACTTCTCTGTTCCTATCTTTGGTGGAAGAGCCAAAACACCAGGTCCCAACAAGCCCATGGTGTCCAAGAAGGACAAAAAACCCCGGAAAACCCAGGAGAAGGTGTACGTGACCAGGCTGCAGATGGGCAAGCGCAAAACCCCTGCCCAGGAGCCTGTCTTCCCCGGCATCTTCCTTTACCCAAAGCCTCTGAAGAAAGTGCACCTTCACTCCAGGACCCCTCAGAGACATCCCATCACCTCCGGCAAGCTCCGAGCCGTCCCCGGCCACCGGACCCCTTGGCTCTTGAGCAACATCTCCAAAGAAAGAGACGCGGCCAGGAGGAAGAGCACGTGGATGGGAAGCAGGAGGTGGGAGCGGGTGAACAAATGGGAAGAACTGGGGGCCGAGGGGATCTTCAGCCGGGAGACCCGCGAGGACACGACTGCTACCCCGGGCAGGGTGGCTGCCACCACCGATTACAACTCCTCCGAGGTGGGGACGAGGGTGACATCCTTTCTGAAGATGTCGGAGCTGACGGCGTCCCAGCAGGAGGGAAAGGGCCAGGAGGAGGAAGAAGAGGAGGAGGTCTCGGACTACAGCTACGAAACGGCAGAGCTGCCGCAGAGCTGGCTGGAGGACTCCATCAACTGGCAGAGGACGTTCAGCGTCAGCTCGGTGGACTTCGAGCTCCTGCGCTCCGACTGGAACGACCTGCGCTGCAATGTCTCGGGCAACCTGCAGCTGAGCGAGAGCGAGGTGGTCGACGTGGTGGCCCAGTACATGGAGAAGCTCAATGAGAAGAACGGCGGGTAGGGAGGCAGCAGGGTGTGGGCGGGAGGTGGGGGTCCTGCCTTTTTGCCCCCTTTGGCTTTTTGGGACCGAGGGATCCTGACATTGGGTTAGAATCATAGGGGTTGGAAGGGACCTCGGAAGATCATCGGGCCCAACCTCTGGGGAGGGAAAAAGGAGCCTAGACAAGATTACCTGACACCCTTTCCAGTCACATCTTGAAAACCTCCGGTGGTGGGGATGCTACCATGTCCCTGGGCAGGTTGTTCCAGCGAGTGGTTGTTCTCACTGTAAAAAAAAAAATAAATTGGCTTATATCAAGACAGAACCTCTCCTGGTGCAGCTTGTGTCTGCTGTACCTTGTCTTGATGTGGCTCCTAGGGAAGAGAGAGCCTTGGTCCTCCTCGTAGCTGCCCTTTAAGAACTGGAATACTGTGATGAGGTCCCCCCCCGAGCCTTTTCTTCCCCAGGGTGAACAGACCCAACTCCTTCAGACTTTGCTCAGGTTCTTTAGCCTGAGTAAGTCATTGCTCAGCATCCTCTGAGTGCAAACTGCTGGCCCATCTTACAGTCCACCTATCCAGTCTGTGTTTTGGCAGTTTGTCTAGTAGAAGGCTGTGGGAAACAGCATCAAATGCATTGCTGAAGTCCAGGTAAACAATACCCACTGCTTCCCACGTGGACAGACACATTACTGAGTTGTAGAAGGTGGTTAGGTTATACCAGGTTCAGCCCAGCCCCTCAAGCACGGGGAGCAGAGCTCGTGGCAGTGGTGGCTTCAGCTGCTTCTCCTCTCCCTGCAGCATCTACACCCTTCTGAGGATCGTCAACGTGGAGAAGCGCCGGGACACAGCCCGAGGGAACCGCTACCTGCTGGAGCTGGAACTGGCGGAGCGGGGCCAGCGCACGGTGCGGCTCTCTGAGTACGTCTATGTCCTCCTGCACCATGGCAAGCAGGACGACAGTGCCGAGACCAACCCTGAGGGGCCAGCCCTGGGGGTCACCGAGCCCCAGCCCAGCACCTGGAGCATCTTGTATGGCAAACCCATCCTGTGCCAGCCTCTGCAGCTCAGCTGGAAGCAGGACATCATGGTGCACTTCGTGGTACCTGGTAGGTGACGGCAGGACGTGGCTCTTCGGGGTGTCTGTTGTTCCTGCTGCCCACTGCATCCTCCAGGCTGGCCCAAGGCTCTGCTGGCAGCCAAGAGGGTATGAATTGTGGCTTGCAGCACACACTGTGTTGGGCAGAGGGGTGTAGGGACATCCCCATGACCATGGTAGGGCCAAGCATCTTTTCTGGTGTCTTGGGCAACCACTGAGCAGGGCTGTCTCAGGAGGCCAGGTCCACAGTGATGCTGAGGTTATCTGATCTCATGAGATGGGGTGCTGGTGTGGTTGGGCGTGCTCTTGGGACTTTCATTGCTGGGATCCCGAGGTCTGAGAGACTTCTGTGGCTGTGCCTGGCAGTGAAGAACCAAGCGCGCTGGGTCCAGCAGTTCATCTCGGACATGGCCGGTCTGTACGAGGCTACGAAGGACGCCAACTTCAACGTCATCCTGGTGGACTTTGACAGTGATGACATGGACGTTGAGAAAGCCCTGCAGGATGCCAAGCTGCCCCGGTAACCTACCCCAAAGACCCCTGAACCCCATCCACATCCCACTACGGTCCTCACAAGGCTCACAGGGCCAATCCTCTCTGTTATTCTCAGTCCCTCTCGCTTTTGTCCCCTTCCACCACCAATGCTGACTGCCCCGGTCTCTCTCCCCAGCTACCAGTACCTGCGGCGCATGGGCAACTTCGAGCGCTCGGCCGGGCTGCAGGCTGGCGTGGACATGGTTGAGGTGAGCTGTGTGGTAGGAACCACTGCTCCCCTCGCTTGTGGCTTCTGGTGGGGCTTGGGGCTGTTTGTCCGCAAGCCTTGTGGCCGCGTCTTGTCCCCTCCTGCAGGACGGGCACAGCATCGTGTTCCTGTGTGACCTGCACATCCACTTCCCTGCCAACATCCTGGACAGCATCCGGAAGCACTGCGTGGAGGGGAAGCTGGCCTACGCGCCCATCGTCATGAGGCTGAGCTGCGGCAGCTCCCCACGGGAGCCCAACGGTGAGTGGTGTCCTAGGCACTGCCCCCTGCGTGCCCAAGCATCGCTGTGGTGTCGGGCTTGGGTTACAGTCGTGCTCGGTCACGCGAGAGGATGAGTGTGGTCTGCTTTGGTGAGACGGGCTTTGAGCCCAAGGGTGCTCCAAAAACTGTGGTGTCACCCTGTGAACCAACCACAGCAGGAGGTGGCAGTGATGGGGGCAGACCCGTGGTGGAAAGGGATGGCTGAAAGGGGGGTTTGGGATGGGGTGCTCCCATGGCTGGGCCTCAGGGAGTAGGGAGCACCCGAGGGTGATGTTTTGGCGGGGCGGGGGTCCCGCTGCTCTCCCCTGCAGGTTACTGGGAGGTGAATGGCTTTGGCCTCTTCGGCATCTACAAGTCAGACTTTGACCGCGTCGGAGGGATGAACACGGAGGAGTTCAGGGACCGTTGGGGCGGGGAGGACTGGGAGCTCCTGGACAGGTGAGGATGGGGGCACCGGGACCTCTGAACCCTCCCCTGTGGGCATGGCTGGCCTCCGCTCTGCTTTGGGCCCTTCCCATTGTCAGGTTGTGTCACCTGCACCTTCGAGCCACCTCCGAGGGGGTGTTCGGCTTCCCAAGGCCACGACCTGGCTTTGGGGTGCCCCCAGCTGTGTCCGTGCCCTCCTTTTCCCTGAGTGTTTGTCCCTCTGTCTGGCTGTAGGGTCCTTCAGAGCGGGCTGGAGGTGGAGCGCCTACGTCTCAGGAACTTTTACCACTACTACCACTCCAAGCGCGGCATGTGGAACACCCGCAGCAAGAAGCCGCCCAAGGACTAGCGCCCCGAGCCCGTCCTGCAGCTGCCAGGCCCCACCAGAGGTCGGCCACCGCCGCCACCTGGCCGTCCCCAAACCCTGCCCATAGCCACCAGTGCTGGCACGGAGGGCGCTCGCTGCCACCAGGATCTCTAAACGAACCGCAGTTACTTTGGGGGGGTGATATGGGGAAGGGGGGGGTGGGCGAAAGCGGGCTCGTGGTTTTTTTCTTAAGGGTCTAATTTCTTAGTCAGAAATGAATTTATTAACTCATTAGCGCTGGGGCAACGGGC
The DNA here is from genome assembly GCF_013377495.2 of Cygnus atratus. NCBI lineage: Eukaryota > Metazoa > Chordata > Aves > Anseriformes > Anatidae > Cygnus > Cygnus atratus. The sequence continues at coordinate 34,122,011 of NC_066366.1, forward strand.
ATCCTGCTGTCAGGAGGGGCGAAGCCTCTGGGCTGAGCCCTGGGGCTGTGCTGCGCCGGCGATGCTGGAGGTGGGAAAGAGGTACCCAAAAACATGGTACCCAAAAAAAAGGTACCCAAAAAAGGGTACCTGGAAAAACAGTACCCAAAAATGCGGTACCTAAGCTCGCAGGCAGTGCCGACTCTGCATCCCCCACAAAATGTCAGTGCCAAGCTTCTGTGGGGGGCTGCTGGAGCAGATACCTTCAGGGTGGGGGTCCAAGCCCAGCGGGGCTGCCTGTGCCCTCCCTTGGAACCCCAGAGGCAGGCTTGGAGGGGAGAAGGGGGCTCGGCTTTGCCCCCGCTGCTGTGGGCGGATGGGGCAGGGGCAGAGCCCCTTCCTGGACCCCCTCAAGCAGGACGAGCTGGCGATGCTTAGGCCCGGGAGGGGGGGCTGTGGGGGGGGAAAGGGCAGAGCCCGAAGCAGGTATTGGGAGCGGGGGAGAGCAAACAACGTTTCCAAGCTAATTTCTGTGAAATTATGAGGTAGGAAGCTGTTTTCAGGAAGTTCTGTCTGTTGTTTTTTTTTATTTGTTTGTTCGTTGTTTTTTTTTTCTTTTTTTAATTCTTAAAAAATAAAATCAATGTCTTGGCTGGGATTTCCTTCCCCCCAAACCCCATGTCACCCTGCACCTCAAGGCAGAGCCTTGGTGGGGCAGAGCAGGAGGACGGGTACGGGGTGAGGGTTTGCTCTTTTGGGTGGCAACATGCAGAAAAAGGGAGGAGGAGGAGGAGGCAGCCAGGTGCCTTTGATGCACGCCCGGGCTTGCAGGGAGATTGGGGAACCTCCACCCCACACCTGGGCTCCACCCGCCCGTGCCCCACACGGGGAGCTCACCCCGCTGCGGGAGCAGGGGCTAAAAGCAGGCCGTGGGGCATCCTCCTTGCCCGTTGTGTGGGTGATGCAGCGAGGCTAAACACCCCCGGAGAGCTGAAATGTCCCTCAGGTCACCCCAGGATTTGCTGTTGGGGTCGTTCTCTGCTGTGGGATGAGGACGGAGGGCAGGCAGCGGGATTTTATCCCCACGATGCCACTCGCAGGCTGCTCTCCTCGCCCAGCTGCCCTCGTTTTCGAGCCCTTTTTCAACGCTTTGTTGTGGCCAAGGGCTCTGCCTGCTGCACCAGGAGGTGGCCTCGGGGCTGAGAAGTCCCGGGCGGGGCGGGTGGCCACGCCGACCCCAAAATTCGTGGGCAGCATGATCCCCAAAGCCGCTTTTCCTTAGGCACAACTTTTCCAGCCGTCAGAGTGGGCAGCGCTCCCGCTGGAGCTGCTGCTACCAGCGCTGTCACCGCTCACCCTGTTGGGGACACTGAGCCTCTGCGGTGTCAGCTTTGGTAGGGCAGGGGAACCCCAAATGACAGCGGGGCCGGGGCAGTTCCCCTCTTGTTGAGGAGCAAGAGGGAGAGGCGTTTGCTGAGCGGCTCGCCCTGCCCCGGGGGGTGCTGCATTTGGGCTTGTTGGGTCCTGTGGGGTGGGGGGGGACAGAGATGTGTGCCAGCCCCGAGCCTGTGGCCCAGCACCTCTCTGTAGGGCCGGCCATGGAGCTGAGCACAGGGATGGTGGTGGGCAAAGGGGGCTGGCAAGCACTGGGTGCGGTGTGGAGCCGTGGCTCCGGCGCTGGTGGGAGAGATGGCCCTGAAACTGGTTTGGCTCGTTTCAAACGCTCCCTTTCGGCTTATCTGGGCTTCAAAGGGCTCCTGCTCAATCCCACACATGCAAACATGCTCCCCGGGAGCCTCTAGGGCAGGGGGGAGCCCCTTACCCCAAAAGCTGCATCCCCCTCCCCTGCTTCTGCTCCCTCTTGTCTTCTTCGGAAGCCCCTTGTTGCACCCATGGGTGCCCTGTGCTGGGTGGGGGGTTCAATGGCCCACATTGGGAAGGACGCATTAGCCAAAGGGGCACGGTGGTGGGGACCGAAAGGGCTTTTGGGACCATCGTGGAGGTGACTGGGACGGGGGGACCCGTGGAACCCCACTGATGGTGAGTCGCAGAGCCACCGAGAGCCGAAGCCTTGTCACGAGCCCCAAAAGCACAAACTTGGCTGTGAGGCAAGCGGGTTTTTGAGCGCACATGCAAAACAACGGTGAAGAGACTGGTTGGGTAAGCTCCCGGGGCGGGCCCTGCCGCGGCCCCACACCCGCCACGGCACAGACGGCAACACCGACCCCGCACCGGGGTGCTCGGCTCCCCTGAAGCACCCAGAGGGGCGCACGCCTGGCCGGGAGGATGCTGCAGGGCACCGGCCCTCCAGGGCCACCCAACAAGGTACGTGCCGGCCAGTCTTGCACGTGTGTGGCTGTCCCCAGTGTGGGTTGTCATTGTGTTGAGGGGCTGTGGGTCCCACCAGGACGAGCTGGTGGCATCAGCCACTCTTTGGCATCCCCACAGCCAGCTTGTCCAGGTGGCAAGGGGCAGCTCGTGCTGGACGATGTGTCCGTCAGCTGCCAGTTCCTGGCCAGCTTTGGCCGAGCAGCTTTTCTGTCCCTCCCCAAACGTCCTTGTGCCTCTTGTGTCCCTGCTGTCAAAGGGACACTGTGGGCAGGGAGGCCCACGTGCGCTGCGGTGCTGTCAGCCACTCCCTGCCTGAACCGCCGGTGGCACCGGCAGCCACAGGCTCCCCGGGGACCTGCTTTTAGGGACAGGCACCTAGTGGGGCTGAGGGGACAACCTGCATCCGGGCACAGAGGTCTCGTGGGGGACACGGCGTTAGTCGCAGCACAGAGGAGAGGACGCGGGTGCCTCCAGGGTGCAAGCCAGCAGCTGCTTTGGTGCGTCCGCAGAGTTTTTTCATCCCCGCATTGCTCTGGCTGTGGCCACATCTCCTTGGTTCTGCTCCAAATAGGAGCGTTGCGCCGATTTGCTGCTGTTTTTCTTTCTAAGTGCCCGATCCAAATGATTTTGTGGGGCTGCAGAGCCCCGGCTGCCCACTTTGGGGGTGCGGAGGCACACCTGAGGGGTGTCCCTCGGAGCCTGGCATGGGGCCGCGAGCAAGCAGCAACTTGCACGGGGAGCGAACCGCCTGCTCCTGGGGCGGGGGGGATGTGATTCATGCAGGCTGGGAGCGCCCTGCCGAGCTCTGCTCGACTCGGTGTACCCGTGTGGGTGGCACAAGGTGGGCACGGAGCCGGGAGCAGGGTCTCCTTAGGGCTGCAGACCCCAAAAAGGAAGGATCAGGTGTGATTCCGAAACCTACAAAGCCCCCCAGGGAGAGATGGGGAGGTGGGGGGGGGTCCTCAGTCCCAGGGCATGGTGCTGCGGTGGCCCTGGGGTTTTGGGGTTTGCAGCCACCAGCACTGGGGAACACATCAAAGCAGAGGACAGGCTGCCTGGCCGTGAAACGCTCTCCCGCCCAGCATAAGCCGCTGCTCCTGCTGACGGCGGCACATTCCTCCTTGCTCTTTTCCCCCTCCTACCGAAGCACAAAAGCTACCGTCTGGAGCTGTCATCGCTGGGTGTTGCAAGCCCTGGCCAGCTCACCAGCTGCCAAACCCCAAGACACTTCTGCCAGGCGGGGCCAGAGCGGTGACGCTGAACGCCAAAGCCACCGCAGACACCAACGGTCCCGCTCCAACCCCGTCCCGAGGCTGAGAACGTACACAGCTCGGTTCACGAGTGCGCAGCTCAGGAAAAGAACTTGGGCAGAAGGGAAAGCGGTGGTTTACGGCCTGGCACAAAACAAAGCCGTGGGGATTTCGGGAGCGTGCTGGGCTGAGGAAAAGCAGGCGTGCCCCCCCACGCTGGGGTCGGCCAGGGTGGCTGGGTGGGTGGGGCGAGCCTAATTAGTGCCTGTGCGTGGCAGCAGCTGAGTCACCCCACATTCATTGCCTCCATGCTCACAGCCACCAGCCCAGCGGCGTTGAGCCGCCCCCTTTTTTTATTTATTTATTATTATTATTGTTTAATTCCCCAGCTGATTTGAAAAGCAAAGCAGGGAGAGCCTGGCCCCTAATTACTGCCCCAAGCCCCCAGTGGAGCCCCCTGGTGGGCCAGCCCTGCGCCCCACCTGGGGTGGGGAGCACCTGGGGGGCGAGGGTCAGCGTTAAGGGGCTGCCTGGGAGCTGGGGCTCTCCAAGGAGATGGCTTGAGACTGGCTGTGGAGGTCCTGAGCTCGCTGCTGGGGGCTCTGCAGGTCAATGGGGAGGCTGCATGGGGGTCCAGGACTCTCCTGGGAGGCCACCTGGGGGTCTGGGGCTATCTAAGGAGGTTGTCTGTTGGTCTGAGGCTGGCTGGGAGGTGATGGGGGGATATGGGGGAGATCAGTGGTTGTCCATGTGGGGTTTGTGGCTCACTAGAGAGGCCACGTGGAGGTCTGAGGCTCACTGGTGGGCCACAAGGGGGTCAACAAGGAGGCTAGCTGGTGGTCCGGAACCCTTCTGAGCTGTGATGTGGGTGTCTGGGGCTCTCCAGGGGGGTTGCCTTGGGTTCTGGGACTGACTGGAGAGGCCATGGTGTGGTGCAGGTCTCACTAGTGGGTCCATGGTGGGGTCCAGGGCTCACCAGAGAGACCACACAAAGGTCTGCGGGTCAATAGGGAGGCTGCCCAGGGGTCAGGGGCTCTCCAAGGGTCGGCTGGCAGGACCACGTAGGGGTCCACGTCTCACTGGTGGGTCAGTGCAGGGGTCTGGGGATTAATGGGGAGGTCTGGGGCTTACTGGTAGGGCAGCTTCTGAGACTCTGGGGGTTAATGGGGAGCCTGCCAAGGGAGTCATGGTAGCCTCAGGCACGTCCTCCCCCAAACCCCTTCGGGCAGCCTCCACACCCCTCATGCTCTCGTTGTTGTGAGGCCGCCCCTTGGCGCCTCCACCTGTGGGCACCTCTCGGGGGGCCTCGATGGCGGCGGGGGGCCCGCGGCCGCCCTGTCCTACCCGGGTGTGAGCAGCGGCCGCCGAGGCGTGGCAGCGGCGGGGCGGGCCGGGTGCCTCCCTACGGCTCAGGGAAGGCCCCGCCGCCGCCCTGCCGTGCTCACCTGCGTAGTAGGGCGGCCCCGCTCGCCTCGGCCCCGCTCGCCGCCACCACCATGCAGGAGACGAACAACTTCTTGCTCTCGGCCCTGCAGCCCGAGGCCGGCGTCTGCTCGCTGGCGTTGCCCTCTGACCGGCAGCTGGATGGCCGAGGCCGGGAGGCAGCCGAGGCCCAGAGGCTGCGCAGCGCCCGCGTCCAGGAGCAGGTCCGCATCCGTATGCTGCTGCGGGGGCAGGCGGCCGCCGCGCACCCCGAGGCCGCCGTGCTCGACCAGGTCGACGGCAGAGGTGGGAGACCGCGAGGTGGCTTTTTTATTTAGGGGGGGTGGGGGGGTTTCCCTTTTCCCTGCGCTTCAACAGGAGTCCCGTGCCCACACCTGCCCCACGCCCCGGAGCAAACTGGGTCAAGCCTGGGCTGGTTTCCCCCGTGCCTCAGTTTCCCCCCACCCCGAGGGAAGTGGGGTCCCGTGCCCCGCTTTGGGCTCCCCGGGGATTGCGGGCTGCGCCTTCCCCGTCCCTGGGTTCTCAGCGGCGTCTCGCCTTGCTGGCTGGGCTCCAAGCGCCTCCATTTAACGTCTGAGCTCGTGGCCTCCGCCCTGTTGCTTCTCCCCATTGCGCCCTGGGCTGCGCCGCGGCAAGGGGAGAGACCCCGCGGCACCCCTGGGCTCACCAAGGCTGGGTGTGGGTGCGGGTCATGCTCCCGTTGCGGCCACAGCGGTGGCAGGGTCTCCCTATCCTCCCTCGTGCCCCGTCCCTGGAACCAGCTTTTGGGGGACCAGCTTTTGGGGGCTCCCAGCTCTTGCCTTGCTCACCCCCCAAGCCCCAAAGCTGTCCCCATCCTCAGCTGTCCCCGTTCTGACACCTGGTGGCACCCAAGGCACAGCACTGCTGTTGACGGCCACCCGGCGGGCTGTGGTGGCACGTTTGTGCTTTCCGCAGCCTCCCGCAGCAGGAGGCCATGACTAAGCGTCCCGGCTAGGGCACGGCAGGCTCTCTGAGCACAGATCCCAGCCCTGGTAAGGCCAAGGGGAGCCGTGCTGAGCCACCGTGTCCCTGCCAAGGTAGCAATTATTCCTCTCGCCGTCGGGGCACGATGAAAGGCAGGGAGGCTGTGGGAGGCGCGCTGTCTCCACGGCCTCTTCCTGCTCTCCGTGGCTGGAAGGCAGGCACATCCCCAGTCCTCCGACTCGCTCATCCCTCTTGCCACTGCCCTGGCACCAGCGCAGCTCCCAGAGGGGCTCTGCTACCCCTAGGGCAGCAGGGTAGGGGAGCAGCATCCGTCCCACTCTGCCCAAATGTCTCCCCGCTTGCTTGGATGTGGGTGTGCCCCTCACTGCCTCCAACCTCCATCCTGCAGGCGGTCAGTATGGCACGACCCTGCGCCCGTCCTTCAGCTCCCGCTCCCAGAGCAATGGCTTGGACTCCAAAAGCTCGGTATGTACTGGGGGGTTCGCCATCCCCCCCTGCACTGGGACCCATCTCCCAGTCAGCTGGGGATGCCCAGCCTCTAGCTGTAGTTTTCTAGTTGCAACTTAGCACCGAGGGGGCTCTTGGCTCTGTCCTTTCCTCTGCTCATGGTGGGGATGGAGGGGACAGGCTCACAGGCATCCTCCCTTAACCCTGTGCTCCCCACCCTGCAGATGTATCAGTCAATGGCCAAGAAAGACTTTGGCACGCTCAAGGGCAGCAGCTGGTCCTCACGGTCAGCGGTGGACCTCACGCCACACAAACGCATGGCGACCATCAGCAATGGGGGCATAGCGAAGGGCCGGGCCTACGGCACCGGCTACGCCATGTCGCAGGCTGCCAACACCTCCCCGCGCCCCAGCTCCTTCCACGAGCGCAACTACCGGGCTCGGCAGAGTTTCGACACGCTGTCGCTGCGCTCCCTGCGGCTGGCTGACGGGCCGCTGCCACCCACCACTGCGGATGACCGCTACAGCGTCATCTCGGATCAGCTGGACCCCATAGGCCACCGGTCCCTCTACAAAAGCCAAGGCAACGGCGGCTTCACCCGCTCGTACACCTTCGAGAGGCAGATGAGCGCTGGCTCCAATGCAAAGAGCTCCTCCGACTGGTTGGATGGCGGCGAGGTGCCCCAGAGCCGCACCATCCGGGCGCCGGCCATGCGCACGCTCCAGCGCTTCCAGAGCAACAACCGCTCCCGTCTCAGCACCAGCTCGTTTGGCAGCATCCAGCCGTCCTCGCAGGCGGGCATCGGGGGCTCCTACATGGGCATGGTGGAGCACAGCTCCCGTGCGCCCTCTGTGCGCAGCCTGGCTGAGTCCAGCCACCACCTCCAGGACCAACGCGGCATGGAGATGTACAACGGGCACAGCACGCTGCTCACTCAGCAGTCGGGAGGGTGAGTGCCAACCAGCTGTGTCCTTTGTCCTCCTTAGGCATTCGGCTGGTTTAGGGCAAAACCCTCCAGCCCTCCTGGCATTGCCCTGCTGCGAGGGAAGCAGGAGAGGTGAGGTGGTTGGCAGGATTCAGCCCCATAGCAAGGTACCACGGTGCGGGTCGAGCTCTAAGTGCCTTTATCTCCTCTACGTGCCTTTATCTCCTGCCAGGAGCCCATCCTGAGATGTGAGGGTGGGAAGACACTCACTCGGCCACAGGAAGGAGTGTGATGGGTTGGCTGGTCTTGGAGAAGTGGGATGTGGTGGGGAGCAGAGGTAGAAGACCCTCGGGGGATGCCCTGCCTGGGCTCTTCCTTATCTGCCTGTGGCTTCCAGGTTTGACGACATCGACTTGCCCTCCGCGGTGAAATACCTGATAGCCAGTGACCCCAACCTGCAGGTCCTGGGCGCTGCCTACCTCCAGCACAAATGCTACAGTGACAGCAACGCCAAGAAGCAGGTGGGCACCTGCAGAGGACGGGGCTGTCCCTGCTTTCATCAGGTCCCCCGCTCCTTTCTGCTGTGGTGGGGCGCTCCTGGAGGGGTGAAGGAGGTGGAAGGAGCCCCAGACCCCAAGCGAAAGGGAGAGGGGCTTGGCCTCTCAACCCATCCGGCCTCTCCCCTCCCAGGCCCGCAGCCTCCAGGCCATGCCCAAGCTGGTGAAGCTCTTCAACAGCCCCAACCAGGAGGTGCAGCGCCACGCCACCGGCGCCATGCGCAACCTCATCTACGACAACGCCGAGAACAAGCTGGCGCTGGTGGAGGAGAACGGCATCTATGAGCTCATGCGGACGCTGCGGGAGCCTGACGATGAGCTCCGCAAGAACGTCACAGGTCAGAGATGGCCACGGGGGCAGGTTGGGGTCCTCCTCGCGTGGAGGTGGGTCTGGTCCACCCCCCGCTGTGAGTGAGGCCAGGGTGATGCTTGGTGGGGACAACTTCTTTGCATTGTCAGCACCCACCTGGGTGGTGTCCCCAGCTGCGAGCTGTCCCGTTGCTGTGCCTGGCTGTGGGTGGCCAGTGTGAGCCCTGGGGAGGTGGGTCAGGGTGGGCATGTTCTGCAGCCGTCCCCAGGTCTGAGGATCCCTCTCCTCTGCACAGGGATCCTGTGGAATCTCTCCTCCAGCGACAACCTGAAGGATCGCCTGGCTCGGGACACGCTGGAGCAGCTCACAGACCTCGTCCTGGTCCCCCTTTCTGGGCTGGGTGGCTCGGGCGTTATCCAGCAGAACCCCTCCGAGGCAGAGATCTTCTACAACTCCACGGGCTTCCTCAGGTACCTGCTCTGCACCAGCTCCACTCCTGCTTGAGGGTAAAGGTTTGGGTGGGGGAAGAGACACCACTTGCACTGCCAACGTACTGAGCCAGGGCCCTAGGGCTTGTTTCTGGGGTCCCAATCCCTTGCAGCGCTGGTGCATCAAGGCAAAGTGTTGTCAGCCCCGTGGCTTTAGCTGCCTTCCCTGCAGTGGTGGGGCACCAGGAGGTGGTGGTCACGGTAAAACCCCTTCTTGCTGTGATGGATCCCTGTTCCCCATGCAGGAATCTCAGCTCTGCCAGCCAGCAGACCCGGCAGAAGATGCGCGAGTGCCACGGGCTGGTGGATTCCATGATCCACTACGTGAACAGCTCCCTGGAAGTGGGCAAGTCGGAGGACAAGGTGAGCCCCGGGATTTGCTCTGGATATGTCCAAGCTTACTGGGCACAGCAGGGCGCTGCCAGTGTTGGTGTCATTGGTGTGACTCCGGCCATGGATCCCAGTAGGGACCCCCCTATGACTGTGCTCCAGGGGATGTGCCCACGCTCCGTGCTCTCCAGGACTGACCCCTCCATGCCCCGTTTCTCTCCCCAGAGCGTGGAGAATGCAGTCTGCGTCCTGCGAAACCTCTCCTACCGTCTGTATGACGAAATGCCCCCCTCCTCCCTCCAGCGCCTGGAGGGCCACCGCAGGAACAATGGTGGCACCATGACGGGGGAGCTGGTGGGCTGCTTCAGCCCCCAGAGCAAGAAAGCACGTGAGGTCAGTGGCGGGGGGGGGGTGGGTTTGGGGGGGCCCTTTTTGTGCCATGACAGCCGCATCAGCTGGGGCAGGGAAGCAGCTGGTGGATGTGATGACAGCGGGGCGGAGGTGGACGCTGGCTTTGGCTGCTGGGTGGGACACGCGGGTGAACTCAGCAGAGGGTGAATCAGATGGCGCTTGCATGCGGCAATGGGTGCCAACCCCCTCCACGCTGAAGGGTGTGACCTGCCAGCTCCCTGCCAGGTCCTGGGGGTGCCCGTGCACACAGGGGATGCCAGCGGCAAGGGACACTGCGGAGGGGACACCCCTCTAGGTCTAACAATGCACCCCCCCCGTCCCCGCAGCACTACCTGAACGCGGACATCGTCACCTTCACAGAGGTCTCCAAGGACCCCAAAGGCATGGAGTGGCTCTGGAACCCGCAGATCGTGGGCATCTACAACCGGCTGCTGCAGCGCTGCGAGCTCAACAAGCACACGACCGAGGCGGCCTCGGGCGCCCTGCAGAACATCACTGCTGGGGACCGCAGGGTGAGGACGCGGGAGGGGAGCGTCCCCTGGGCTTGTCCCGTCTCGCTGGGCTGTTCCTGCTGGTCACTGCTGTGCCTGGGGCGGGGGGGGGGACGTGGCCGCCACGCTCCTCGCCAGCCAGGTCATCCGGCCACGCTGGGCAAGGCGAGGAGGAGGAGGAACGGGGCAGGAGGAGGCGGGTGCCCAGTGGTCCTAATGGGTGCCTCCACCGCGTGTTTTTGCCCCCGCAGTGGGCGGGTGTGCTGAGCCGGCTGGCCCTGGAGCAGGAGCGCATCCTGAACCCCGTCCTGGATCGCGTGCGCACCGCCGACCACCACCAGCTGCGCTCGCTGACGGGGCTCATCCGCAACCTGTCCCGCCACGCACGCAACAAGGACGAGATGTGTGAGTGCCAGGGAGGGCTGGGCAGGGCCAGGGCTGGACGCTCTCCACCCTTTTTGATCCTCCGTTTGGCCTCTGGTTACCTCCGGGCGTGTCTCAGCACCTTCCTGCCTGCTGAGCTCACAGCTAGAGGCAGGCAGACTGCCTGCATGTGAGGTGTCCTCTCCGTCCCCTGTCCCCAGTGACCAAATGCCTCCTGCGTGCTCTGCTCTGCCTCAACCCCGCCATCTCACTTGATTTGTCCTTGCCCCCCTCGCCCATCCCGTCGGCTGCTCCTCTCCCAGGTGCCAGGGAGCCCCAGCAGGGACCGCAGAGAGCAAAGCTGGGGCTTGAAGATACCCCTGGTCCTGCTCCACGGGGTTTTTGGCTGCAGGGTTCTTCCCTTAGGCCACCGCACCTCCCCTGGGGCTCTGACATGATGCCTTTGCCCACCAGCAACCAAGGTGGTCAGCCACTTGATTGAGAAGCTGCCGGGGAGCGTTGGGGACAAGGCACCTCCTGCTGATGTTATTGTGAACATCATCGCCGTGCTCAACAACCTGGTGGTGGAGAGCCCCATGGCTGCCCGCGACATCGTCTACTTCGATGGCCTCAGGAAGCTCTTCTACATCAAGAAGAGAAGGGACAGGTGGGAGCTCCCTGCCTGCTCCTCTCTCCCAGTGTGGACCTGGGGTCCAGTCCTGCTCTTCCCCTTCTTCCCCCGCTCCAGCGAGGTGGACGAGGCTCACAACCAGCCTCCCTTCCTGAGGCTTGGTGTTGGGAATCCCCAGAGCAGTGCAGAGGGGCCTCAAGGCCGGCCTCCAGCCCTAAAAGGCTGTAAACAGCCTTCTCGGGACACCCCACCATGGGGGTGCCCATTGCTGCAGCCACCCTTCACCACTGCTCACCCAGCCCGTCGTGGTGGGCCCCAGCCTGTAGTCTCCTGCCTCTTTCCCCCAAGCCCTTGGCCCTTCTGGGGTGGTATCCGTGGGCTGGTGGGCGCCATCCCGTGCCTGGTGGTACCCAAAAACTCATTGCAGCCTCTCTCTGCTCCAGCTCGGACAACGAGAAGTCCTCCAGAGCGGCGGCCAGCCTCCTGGGCAACATGTGGCAGTACACCAAGCTCCACCGGGACTTCAAGGTGGTACGTACCTCCCTCCTACGGGATCCTGGAGCGGGGCCCTGGGGTGGAGCCCAAGGGAGCCAGGGTCAGGGGCTTCACCCTGGAAAACCGAGCCACCCAGATGCATCCAGGCACACAGCTCGCTCGGCCTCTATGCCTTTGCCTCCTGAAGAGGTGGGGACGTCTCCACAGCATTGTCCCCTTGGTGGCAGGTGCCTAGAAGAGCGGGGACAGTGGTGTCCCCGCGCCGTTGTGACGGGTGGCCTGTTCTCTTGCAGAAGGGGTACCGGAAGGAGGACTTCCTTGGCCTGTAAGGACAAACCCTGAGAGAAGGGACTGCACAGCCCTCGCTCTCCCTGCTGGGATGCTCCTCGCTGCCTCCTGTGCCCTGGGGAAGCTGCTCGCCACAGGACCCCCTGCTGCGTAGCGTAGTCCCCGGCTGCTCCTTGTACCCCTCGTGCCTGCACCCCTCTGCTGGGCACCCTGTCCCTGGGCTGGAGACGCAGGTGCTGCAAAGCCCCCCCCCCCCTTCTTCCTGCGCCACTTCAAGCTCGTCTCGTGGCTTGGCTGAGGAGCAGAAGCTCTGGGGAGGCTCCTGCAAAGCAGTGCTGGTGGCAAGGGGGGCTTTTGAGGGAGTTCCTCTTCCAGCTCCCCCCCACTAAGAGGGCTGAGCTCCCCAAATCGTGGTGTACCAGGTGCCTGTGCCACCAGTCCTGCCCTGGCTGCATGGGGACGGGGCTTTGCTCAAAGCAGGGAGCCTGGGGGGGGGTGTCCAAGGTGGCTGCTGTTGGCTCCCCAGATTTTCCGAGGGGCAGTTCCTTACGTGGCTGTAAGGAGCCGGGACTGGCATCGGCGATGTGGTTCTCAGTCCTCCCTTTGCTGGGGGCTCTGCGTGGAGCTGTGACTGAGGCTGCCTGTGCCCCCGCTGCGGGAAGGTGGGCTGTCCCCATCCCTGCACCCCACAGGGACCATTTGGGGCACTGCTGCTGCTCTGTTAAGGGCTCGGGGTTGGGGCTGGTGCTGCGTAAGCAGGATCCGGGCAGGGCCAGGCAGCTTGTGTTTGCTGGGCGGCGTCTCCCCATGGGGTGGGGAGATGCCCTTGGTGCCCAGCGCGGGCTGGCGCCAGCGGGGCCAGCATGGGTCCAAAGCTCACTTTGCGGAGGCGGAGGCCGGGTTGGGGTGTGCGGCGGGGCTGGGGGGTCGCTTGGGTCTGCCAGTGGGTTTGGGGCTGGTAGGGGGAGCCCTGCGCTTGGGGTGTGCCGCGCTCCCTGTCTGGGAAACGGGGTAGAGTATAGGTACAGGGGGTGGGGGGCAGGCAGGGTGAGGAGAGCAGGCAGCACTGCCAGGAGGGGCTGCAGCAGCCCTGGACGCGGCTGTCCTGGCATGCCTGGGCCCAGCGTGGTCCGGGCGGTGCGTTTGTCTCCCCAGCTCTCCGTGTACGAGCTCCCCTTGCACTGTGTATCCCCGAAATAAAGGCCTTGAACAACACCCCTGTGCCTGCTGGAGGGGAAGAGAGGACCTGCGGGATGCTGGCGTGGGGGAGCTTGGCCCTGCGGTGCCAGCATGCTCGTCCTCTTTGTTCTGAGTCAACGTGGTGGGAACATGGTGTGGAGACAGGACACCACACAGCACAGGGACAGTGTGTGGAGCTGCCTGCCCCACTGTCCATGGCAGGGAGACCCCCAGTGCCCTGCCACCCACCGGGGGCCCACCACTGTCACCCGTGTCCCTGCAGACAGACCAGAGCTGCTCCAAGCAGCAGCATTTTATTGCCACTGGGATTTGGGTGATGCAGCCGGCGGTGCTCTGGCTGCTCCCATGGGCTTTCCAGCCCAGGCCACTGGGGGCATGAGAGGAAAAGGGACAGAAGAGCACACTGCTTCTTGGAGGGCATTGCCAATCCCAACATTTGTCCGTTAGGTGGAAAAAATGTCCCTTCCACCCGTGGCAAGGGAGGGGGACCCAGCACCCAAGGGTGCCCAGGCCCTGCGGTGGTTTTCAAGCAGAGAACGTGCTGCCAGAAGGAGCCAGCTCCTCTCTTCACAGTGCTGGTCCAGTCACAGCGCTTGGGATCCTCCAGCTGCGACCTGGATCCGTGCAGTCCTGCGGAGCAGGGGGCACCCCCTTTCCCCGTCGTGGCCCTGCTCAGATGTCATCCTCCGTCACCAGGCAGTAGAAGTCTGTGCGGGCGCCGTAGTTGCGCGAGCCCAGGTCCGAGATGTCGATCTCGGCCCTGTGTCCATCCCTCTGCTGCGCGTCCTCCGGCGTGCCGGTGGCCAAAGCCGCAGGCACCCTGAGGCTGCTGACGTGGGGAGGTGGGGGTCCTCTGAAAAGACATCCACGGAGGCCTGGAAGGAGTTGGGGAGATGGGTTAGGTGTTGGGGAAGGGGCTCAAGCCAACCTTACCACTACAGTAGTGTAAATGTAGTCCAAAGGGGCAAGCTGTGAGGCTGGTCCCACTCTGAGCAGCCCCTCTGCCCCCCCCAACCCACTGGCACTGGCTCGAAAGGATCCCTCGTGGCCCTGCCAATAAAATTAACACCTCTGTACCCCAGGACTGGCAAACTTCTGCCCTTGTGCATCGCACAGAGGGACGTCAGGCCGGTGACCTCTAGCGCACGGCTCCCCCTGTCCCCAGCACATCTGTCCCCCATGGGAGAGGGGGTGGAGGACACGAACCTGCACCGAGGTCTCCGTCGGGGTGGGGGTCCCCCCGGCTGTCCAGGTAGCTGCTGTGCAGGATCAGCATGGGGTCCTTGTCCTCCTGCAGCTGGGTCTGTGGGTCCCCCATGGTCCCCTGGAAGGACACCTTGCGGGGCAGGGCCAGGCACAGCTCTTTCCAGAAGTCTGACGACGGGGTCTGTGTGGGTTAAGAAGGGACCAGGTCGAATTAGGGCTGCAGCAAAGCCAAGCCCAGCCTGTGTGGGGCTGTGGCAGGCTCTGTGGGGCTCGGCTCTCTCTTTCTGGAGCTGGGAGCTCAGCCAAGGTCAGAGCTGTGCTCCCGGCATGGCAGCGTGCCCGCGCAGCGGCAGAGAAACCAGCCCAACCTGCTGGAGCGCAGCAGCTCACAGCCCAGCCCTGAGACGTGAGCAGCCACAGCAGCGCGGGGACAAAGCTTCACTGCCCCGGCTCCTTCAGCTGGGGGACGCCCTGGCGCGGCACGGGGCTCCTGATCACTGAGTTTATACAAAATGGGTCACCGGGGATAGAAAGGGGGGTTGCTGGCAATGTGGGACCTTGCTCTTACCATGGAGTCAGCTCGCCACACCAGCAAGGTCACCACATTCCTGTGCTGCTTCAGCAGGCTGATGGCAGGGTGCGTGATCTCCCGGTACTGGCTCTCAAAGACGATGAAGATGGGTTTCTTGGAGAGCTCCAGCAACCTCCAAAGGCCTTCCCTGTGAGTCAGGCATGTGGCAGGAGGGTGAGGGCCCACCGCCTCCTCTCCCCCAGGAGCTGACAGGAGCAGGCTCGTACCTGAAGCTGCTGTTGCACCAGTCTTGCTCCAGATAGGCCACAGAGAGGACTACGATGAGGCGCCGGCACCGGCTTACGTTCATGATCAAGTCAGCTGATGGCTCTGCGTGGGAGAGAGACAAGCAGCTCAGCCCTTTTCCTGTCCTCTCTTGGTTTCCAAGCCCAGGTGCTGGCATTGTCCCTCTGCCCAATCCCACAGAGGTCTGGGTGGGCGGCCAGTGCCTACCAGCATTGGGCAGGATGTTCTGCTCGTCCAGGAAGAGCTTGTAGCCGTAGCGGTTCTCCAGCTGTGGCTTCACGATGAAGTGGACGAACTTTCGGTCATCCGGGGCAGTGGCGTGGGACACGTAGGCATCGTACAGCTTCCCATCTGGGGAGGCAGTGACCATGGGGAAAAGGGAAGCCTATCTGGGGGAGCTTTGCACACTGGTGAGCCCCTGGCCCAGGGGAGGCTTGTCCTAAGGGGGGGCACCCTGTTCTCTACACTCTTCTCACCATTTATCTCCAGCTCGCCATAGTGGTTCCTGTACCAGAGGAGCACGCTCAGGCGGCACCTGATGTAGAGCCCAGCCAGCAGCACCAGGAGGGCCAGGACCAGGAGGGCTGCCAGCACCGCACTCACGTGCCCCGCGGCCTCTGCAAGGATGGGGAAGGGAACAGTGAGCAGTCAGTGGCTCCAGACCCAGGCTTCTGGGTTTAATGTATTGTGGTCTGCATCCCAGTGTGCAGCCATGCCCCCAGTGCCTGCTTTGTGATACCCACGGGGCCACTGCAGACACCCTATGTGACCACCCTCCTCGTAGGTGTCCCTTCTTTGTCCCCCACCCTGTCCCCACCAGAACTTGGTCCCTGTGTGCCCCTACCCTCTCGCCGCAGGGTGAATGTGGCCGTGGTGTTGCTGACCCAGCAGGCAAACACCCCGAAGTCAGCGTCATGCGTGAGGTTGACCTGCAGGATGGTGGCGAGGAGGTGCACCGAGGCATTTTGGCCAAACCTGGGGAGAGAAGGAGCTACTGTGGGTTGGGCAACCCAGACAGACAGACAGACAGACGTACCCCGGGGCAGGCTCCTTACCAAGTGGTGTCTTGGCTGCTCTCACTGCCCAGCCACTGCCCATCTTTGGTCCAGGCGGGGACAGGCTCGCAGTGATCGGTGGCTGCCCAGCGCACGGTGCAGTTCAGCGCTATCCGGCTCCCCAGCGCCAGCGCCAGCGTCTCGTTGGCAGCCGGGACGAGAAGTTCGGGAGGCACGCTGCAAAGGGCTGTGGGCACAGTGGGAAGGGGGTTTCAGAGGGGAAAGCCATCAGGGATACACCTTCTGGCATTGTGGAAAGCATGACAGCCCCGTAGCCATCCCGGCTTCCCCAGAAAAACAAGCTCAGCCGCCGGGGTCTGGCAGAGAGCACTGATTGCAGCTGCACTGCAGCAGGCTGGGCCGGTTTTGGGGGCTTGGACAGCCCCCTCACCCACCCCCGGAGCAACAAGCAGGACCTCCGCCATGCCCAAGAGCATGGGGTCCTTCCCAGCTGAAAATATGTGAAACATTTCATTTTGCAGCCTACCTGCCATGGTCAGGAGCGATCAGCTGCTGGCATTGCTGGCGGGCCACCCACGACAGGAGGGCCCCCACGGCGTGCCGTCTTCCGGGGGGGCAAAGTTCTCCTGCCGCTGCCACCACCACCGCGGGGCGGACTGGGGCTGGAAGAGATGAGAAACTGTTCCGTGAGCACTGGGTGCTCCTTGCTGGGCTGGCACAACGCTGGGCAAGCGCCCTATTGCTCCCCGCAGCAATTTGGGTCACGGGGTGGTGGGAGCCACCATGGGGCGAAGCCAAAGCACAGCCACTAAGTCACCTGCTCTGCCTGCACAGTGCTAACTTACAGCCTGCAAATTCCTGGTCAGGAGGTGATTAATGACCAACTAAGGGCTGTGGGACATTAAAAACATGGCTTCGGGACAATGCTCCGCCAGCTAAAACCAGCCAGAGGCCGGTGAGGGGAAACGAGCCACGATCCGAACACAGCCACTCGTTGGGGTGTGCAAGCGGGGGACCCTCCTCCGTGCTGCGCGGCTTGGCCACGGTGCTGCTTCCAGCCCAAGGTGCCCATAGAAATTGCAAATTAAGCCACGGGGTGGTTTATTTATAGCAGCACAGGCTCCCTATCTCATGAGCTTTCATACTGTTGAACTAATCTAAATGGGTGCAGTGCTCCTGGCCACGTTAGGAGGCTTGGTGCAGTGCTACCCCGTGGCCATGCCCAGGGAGAGGCGCAGCCGCACAACGTGCCCTGCATGTGGGGGTCTCAGGGACCAGCCCCCAGCTGGCATCGCACAAGCAGAGGCTGCAATCAACCCATGGGAAGAAGGGGGACCAGGGAGGACACCCTGCACCCTGCTGATAGATTGCAGAGGCACCAGGAGCAAACGGTGAAGCAGAGCCTGGCGGTGGGGTTGGGCTCCTCTGTCCCCAGACGCCTGCAGAGCCCCCAGCGCGGGTGTTGTGCCTGCTGGGGCTGATGTGGGAATAGCAAGGACGTCACGTTGCAGGTGTTTATGCAAGGCAGCGCGACCGTAAACACACCCAGCATAACTGCTGGGGCCAGCAGGGGTAAAAATCCTTCTTGGCTGCCTCTTTGCCCCTGCCCTTCATCGCTCAAACTGGTTTTGAAATGATGGAACCCAGTTTGTCCCTGGAGAAGCCATGCTGGGACGCTGCTGGGAGTGGGGACGGAGGCACCCTGCTTCCCTTTGGCACAGCGGCCCTGGCACCAGGTGAAGTTGGGGGTCAAGGTACGCAGGAAACGCTTGAGCAGCTGAACGATGATTTATACCTGAAATATTAACTGGGTGTCTCTGTGATTAACTGGGTTTCTTCAAGATAGAAGAACAGGGGCTGGAGATGAGCTCCCCCCCCTACCTGGCTATATTGGGGTGGCGTGGGGCTTTCCCTGCCTGGTGGGATGCTCTGCCTGCACTTCGTCCTGCCCAGATGGGTCGCTCTCACATCATTTCATGGTTGCAAATATTAAGTCCCATCAAAATGTGGGCTGGTCAGAGAGCAGAGGGAAGCCCTCAATGCCTCCATAGTCCCATGGGGAGGCACAGCTGGGGCTCCTTTGTTCTGGGGCACAAAATGAGTGCCCAGAGGGCAGCTCAGTGTAGGGCTGGAGGAGGAGCACGGGGCAACGTGTAGCACGCTCCCATTTCCTATGTCTTGGGATAAGTAACAGGCCGGATTTGTAGCAATCCAAGCACAATGGTTGGGCTGTGGCATCCCCCCCAGAGCAAGGCCATGGAGAGAGCGAGACGGGCAGGGAGGCATGGCAGCAGGGGAGCAAGCAGCAGGGATGGAAGCTGCCTGGGGAGCCAGAGGAGAGCAGTGGGGCTTGCAGGGAGAGGACAAGACCCTACCAACTCTGGCCGAGACGACTTCGACGCGGAAAGGGAAGCAGCGGAGAGCTGCATTTACCTTCAGGAGCTTCCTCTGGCTGCAGGCTCCCTGCCAGCTGCCTCCCTCCCGCGCCGCTTGAGCCGACTGGACCTGCCGGACCAGTGCTTGGTGGAGTTTTTTTTTTTTTTTAATTTATTATTTTTTCCCCCTCCCCAGTTCAGCCCGTGCCCTTTGCTGGGCTCCCCTGCCGCCCCAATCGCTGGGCGCCAGGCCTGCAGGAGGAGTTGGCCGTCCCTCCCTTCCTCCTGCTGCTCCACCTCCACCTGAACCTGCTGGGGAAAAAAAAAAAAAAAAAAAAAAAAAAAACTAAATAACTTTGGCATTATGGGAGGGGAAAAAGACGGAAAAAAAAAAAAAGAGAAAAAAGGAGAAGGAAGGCAAGCCGTGCACCCTGCCAGCCGAGCAGCCCCCGGGGAGTTGGGTGCATGCAGGAGGAAATTCCCCCCAGCTCCCTGTGGCTGGAAAAGCCCGTGGAAGCGTTGGGGCGAGACGAAACCTGCACCCACCGGTAACATCGGCTCCCTAGGCCACAGGGGAGGTCAGAGGCATTGACTTGATGCTCAGGGTGCATTTTGGAGACAGAGTTTGCTGAGTACCCGAAAACTTGGTGCTTTGGGGCTTCGTCAAGGTGAGGTACTGATGGCGGGGCGCAGACAAGACCAGGAGGGTGGCAGCTGTGCCCGAAGGATCTCAGCAGGACCAAGTGGGTAATGTGGGGTCAGCTTGCAGTGGGGGACCGGGGCTGGGTGAGACGTGGCTGCTGATGAGCAGCAGGTGACAGCTGTGATATTTACCAAGGAGGTAAATATTAGAGCTGCAGCACTCCCAGGCATGGGTTATGTTCCTAGCTGTGGTGATGTTTGGAGCAGTGAATGACTAGTATAAGAGCATCCCAGTCCTGACATGCTGCCTGAGAACCTGGCTGTGCCTGAGAGCACCAAAATCAGTGTCTTCAGTGAAGTCATCACACAATTTGGGGCTGAAAAGGGAAGAAAAGTGGCTATTTCCTCCTGAAACGCCCTGCTCCAGTGGAGTACGATGGTGGTGGGAGCGGTAAGAACTGCCGGGTGTCTCTCCCCGCTGGACTTTTCTAAGAATAAATTCATACAGCGACCACCAGGCAGCATTGTGGCACGAGAAGGGCAGAAACTGGGGAGGTTTCTGGCTCCTGGGGGATTTTGGTGGGAGGGCTGTGTGGTACGGATGCACAGAGGCAGGAAGATGTAGGGAGACGGCGTCATGGCCCCAGTGCTTCACCTTCTGGTTGCCCTTTTATTTTTCTATGTTTTAAGGGTGTTTTTTTGTTTGTTTGTTTTGTTTGTTTGTTTTACTTTTCCTTCCAAAATGCATATACAGCTTTTTTTTTTTTTTAATTTAATTTAATTTTTTTTAAAAGGCTTTTCTAGGATCTTCTGTTCAGGTGGCCTGCCGTTGCTCAATGAAGCTGCCCAGCGCAGCTCCTTCTGTCTGCAGCTCATCAGATAGCCGTTGAAAAAAAAAAATCCTGTTAAAAACTATGGGGAAAAAAACAAAAACAAATCCGGCCTGCACAGGTCAGCCTGTGCCCCCCCCCCCCGTTTCCACGGCAACCGCCCGCCGGCGGGTCGGAAGTGGCTGCCGCCCCGCGCGGGGCACGCCGGGAGTTGTAGTCCCGCCGCTCCGCTCCCCGAGCCAGGAAAATCCCGAGGGAAAAGCTTGGATATGTGCGGGGAAAAAAGGGTGTATAGAGGGACTGAGGCTGGGTTTGTGTGCAGCTGGTGCTCCTCTCCATAGGGTTTGTGGTCCCTGTGTGTGGGGGTCAGCCTCTTCTTGCAGATTGCTGGTGATAGGCCTATATAGGACAAATAGGACTGGGGGGAATGGCCTCAAGTTGTGCCAGGGGAGGTTCAGGTTGGAAATGAGGAGACATTTCTTCTCAGAAAGAGTGGTCAGGCACTGGGAGGTGTTTCCCAGGGAGGTGGTGGAGTCACCGTCCCTGGGGGTGCTCAAGGAGAGGTTGGACGTGGTGCTTAGGGACATGTTTTAGAGGTGACATTGGTGGCAGGGCGATGGTTGGACCGGATGATCCCGGAGGGCCTTCCAACCCTAATGACTCTGTGATAAAGGATCCCAAGGAACAAACCCCAGCGCATGTGAATGGCAAGGGCACGAGGAGGCAGAGTAGGGACCTGAGGGCTGATAAAACCTTTCTTGTCCGTCAGAGTTATTCCTGCAGGTAAGTTAAAGCAAGAAGAAATGGAGCGGATCTTGGTCACAGTGGCAAAAGGACAGAACAAGCCAGAGGGCTGAGAGCATTGCATGGTTTGTTTCGTTTCCCTGCTTGGTGGTTTGTGGCTTTCCACATTCTTGGGAGTGAAGTTTTCAGTTTGAGTTAACTTTGGTGCCTTTCGCTGCAGTTCTGGGTAGGTATTCACAGGCATGTCACCCCTGGGAGAGTCACCTGCTGGCCTTGGTAGCAAGGCAGAGCCCTTGCAAGCCCCACTACTGCTGGAAGTGTGTGGTGGAACCCTCAGGAGACCGTGAGTATTTGGGGTTCAGCAATAAAATAGCTCTACCCCTGTTCTGTGCCTTGACAGGGCTGCGTTGTGCCAGGCAGGCAGTGGCTGGGGTCATCACACGTGGGGCAGCCGTAGGGAAGGAGCTGGCTCTGCATCCCAAGCTGCAGCCAAAATGCTCTTGATTTGAGGTTGTTGCTTTGGTGTGCTGTGCTGCTGTGGGGTTTGTGACCCTGTCCCCCTGCTGCTGCACCCTGGCCCAAGGTGAGCGCGTGCTGCTGAGGTAGGAAGAGCTCCCTGCCAGCTAGGAGGCAGATGAAAATAACTTTATCGATGTGAGATTGCTAATAGCCAGTTCTTGATGCATTTAACAGCTTGAAGCTAATTAAGGTTGAGCTACTTAATGCTGCCAGGCGGCTGCGTACCAGAGTTCACCTCCACGTCCCATAAATGAGAACACTGCTACAGGATGAGGTGCCGCCTCGTAGCAGACATTTAATCACTGTCACTGTTCTTCTCCTTTTCCCAGGAAACACAGCAGGTGGTGGCTTTTCGTTGTTAAATCAGGACAGGGACTCTCCAGGTGCGTGGCTACTCTGACCCTTCAAGCGAGCTGCAAGCAGTGTGGCCTCTTGTGATGCGCAGTGCCCATGGTGCTTTATAACAGCGAGGACAGGTTGCGTTACAGGAAGAAGCATCACTGTGTACATTTCTTTACAGGGCCTTGGATTATTCTGACTTTTAATTACAGAACGTATGAGCCCTAATGAAATACTTGTTCCTGACCTGTGTTTCTCTGGTTTCATTATCTGCATCTTTCCGAGTTTGTGTTGTAGCTACATGTTTATTACACGTGCTCACACACGTGCTTACCCATGTAGCTCCCACGTTTTATTCAGCTTATTCCCACAATTCACCTTGAGGTTCCTATTTGCCATTTTACAGAGGAGATGATGAAAGTGTGGAGCTCAAGGTTAAACTTCAAAACTGGTTAAAAGTTTTCAGTTCTCATAAAGAAAAAGACCCTAAAACTCAGAGGTCAGCTTTAAAACTCCCCGGTGGATTTGCCCAGAGCTTACAGGGACCATAACAAAACTGGAAACTGAGCGGTAATGCCCCAGCCTGTGCTCCTGTCTTCCTCATTGACTGAAGGTAGGAAAAAAAAAAAAAAGAGGAAATTTGTTTCCGTGTTTGCCAACCCAACTCAGCAAGGCTGCCACATACAGGTCTAACATGGCATGGGGCATCAAAGGGCTGTTTCTGCACCTGACGTTGAGTGAAGGATCCCACGTTTGAGGGCACATTCTCATTTCTGTGTAGTGCTGAACAAACACATCGTTCCTTTTGTGGAAATAATTCTGCCTTGAGTTGGTAAATCTGCAGGTAGGCCTGGCAGGAAGCAAAACAAAGAGGCTGGAAATAAATATTTGAAAAGTCACAATGATGGCTGTGACACCAGACCAGCTGTGGCACGTAGCCCCTGCTCTGCTACAGACAAAACCCCCTTGTGTTTGTAGGGAGAAGGGAGAGCTGTAAGGGAAGAGGGGAAGAAATATCAGGCTGGCAGGGCTTGGGTTTAGGCTAGTGACTTGTTTTGCAGCAAGAAATAACCCTTTCTAGCCCTGTGACTCAGGATTTTCTGTGTAGCTTAAGGCATTTTTGTTACCCTAGCAAATTAAAATGTTTTTTCCTCACTACGCATGGTCAAAGCGCCAACTTCTTCTAATCCTGTCACTAGCCAGCACCTCTCCCTCAGCCCTAGTGCTGTGCTAGGTACAAGTGGTCCAGCTCCAGCCCTTTTTTGATTATCCACATCAAGAAAAGAGAGGTTGGAGTAGGCGATTTCTTTGGGTGATGTGGATGGCAAAGGAGGGGAGGTGGGAACGGTTCCTGTGTGACTACAGTGACTCACGGCAGCTGAAGATGAGGCTGCTTGCACCTGTGCAGTTAGTGTGTTTATTTACTGTTCTCTCATTCTAGTTGAGGTGGGAATGTAATGAAGTCAGAGCAGATGCAGTGACTTGGCAGGGCCCAGTGCAAAAGCCACTCAGGCCCATGAGTTCGCTTTTCCAGCCTGTGAAAACGATGGGTTGGAGTTGCAGCCACACGGTAGTTGTGCCGAGAGGATTGTGCTGGCCGGTGTGAAAGAGGAAGGACTGAATTTTCTTGATGGTACAGGAGCAGGGAGGTCACTAAAGGCAGAGGAAGAAGGGGCCAAGGAACAAGAAGGAGCTGGAGAGGGAATCTGGACTGAAGTAGCTGCCTTTTCCTGTGAGGCTGCACAGCATGTGGAGGCGATGACTGACGCGGAAGCTCGATCACCTCCTGCAGACCAGCAGCGCGCTCGCCCAGCCTGTGCCCCAGGTAGCATTCCTGTCTCTGCTGCGACTTTCTTCCTCCTCGTGGCTGTGCAAGTCATAAAGCATCCTGCTCTGTGAAGCTGCCGTCAGCTCCCCAGCTCAAGTCCAAGCTCGGGGGCACATGGCCTGTCTCTGCCGGCGGTGCCGCGGCGGTTCCTCCGGTGCCTGTGGCACTGCCGGGCTGGGGAGAGGGGCTCAGGTCTGTGCTTCTCACTCTTTGCAGTGTGAGGAGGCTACACCTCAGTGGAGTACTCCATCGTGCTGGGGGAGAAGGGAGAGGGAGGTTATGGATGGGATATCCACATCAGGAAGGAAGGGGGGAGTGGGAAAATGTTCCGAGTGGGAACAGGGCCGTTTGCCAGATATAAGCGAAGAACGACCCCCTGTTTGTGAAAAGTCCCCATGTGTGCAAAATCTCTCTGCTGGTGGGAAGCCGCAGCCTGGGAGCTGGATGGTGGTGGTGTGATGCTTCCTGAACCCCACACAGCTCTGCTCTCACCTGGATTTCAGGGGAGGCTTGTGGGGAGGGGCAGGCTGAGCCCTCCTCCAAAGCAGGGTTCAGTCCTAGAGGATAGCAGCACCTACAGCTTTCTGCTAAGTTGATTCTGCCTCCAGCTGAAATTGTTTTGTGGGTTCCCCCACCCCCCAGCAAAGTTTTAAATGGAAAATTTGGACAAAATTGCTCCTTGTTTTTTTTTGGAGCTCGTCTTTCCTAAAGGAAAAGTCGAAGGCAAGCAGACCCGCCCTCTGGTGAGCTTTAGTATTGAATCACCTCAGGTGGAACTCTTCTCACTGGCCTTGAGACACTTGAAAGCCAGGCACCGGGGTTGCTCAGTGATGCTGCAGGCATGGAGGGAGGTGGCTCCTCCTCTCCAGGTAAGGCAGCCCACCTTAAAATGAACATTTAGTGCTGTAGGCCCTAAGCAACAGGGGCTGGACTGAAAGCTGGGGAGAAGCTACCTCCAGAAGTGTGATGGAGGAGCTTACCAGAAGGCAGGGGCTGATAGCCCCATGCTCCTCTGTGCCCATGAAGGCAGGCAGCCCAACCATGGGGCTCTGGAGTGGGCTTATCTTGCAACCAGCTGGGTGTCCAGCTGGACACTATGTTGTCTCTGAGCACAGCAACCCGTAGCACCTTCTGGGGCATCACCCACCTCAGTTCTTTCCGAAGGTTGCTGTGTTTCTCATCCAGAACATGATTCTTAACTGATTGGGGGACATCGGGGACGTACCAGGCTGCGATCAGCTTGACGCACAGAGCCACGTGCTGCAGAAAACAAACAGAGCCACCGCGGGCAGTGAGCAGCTCCCCAGGTCTATGCCACCACCCCCGTGTTTGCCCCAGCCTCTTTGTGCCTCCCCGGGCAGCTTGCCCTAAGTGCTCACCTCAAAGAGGATGAGGAAGGCAAGCCGGGCTGCAAAGACGTGCCAGAACTGGACGGTGTAGCTGTAGTCGTCAGCGTTCCTGTAATCCCGGTACCTGCAGCAGAGCCCCGTCAGCGCCAGCCCAGGCTCCCCCCTCGCCAGGCATCACGTCCCACCTCAGCTCCCTCCACGGCAGTCCCAGGGGAGCTCTGGTGGCTTCCTCCAGGGGCTAGGTGCCGTGGCGAGGGGCTGGCAGGGGTGCCGGTACCTGCACTCCGTGATCTTGCCCCTGACAAAGTCTGTCTGATTTTCGGCCAGCTTTGTGTGGGGCTCGAAGTCCTGGACATGGAAGACGGAGAGGCTGTGGTTGATGTAGCCGGTCAGGCAGCTGTGGGGGAGGAAAGGGCACATCTGGGCACAGAAACCCTGCGGCGAGGGGAAACTCCTGCTTTGTGGCCACACTCGGAGAAGTTATGGCATGCCCTAAAGGAAATTGCAGCTCTTGTGTCCTTTTTTGGGGGGGACTTAAAGGCCCCAGATTGCAGGCAGACAGTCTTTATAGCAATCAGTTTTTGTGTCTAAGGGTTCCCTGGTATGTGGACTCTCAGGTGATTAGTAGTGTGGTTGAGCACAGACTGTAGCCTCCCATTTGGGGGGAAGCCAGCTTCTGTCTGGGGCTCTCCCTCCACTCCCCAGCCACTCGTTTTCACAGAGCTGAGGGGATGAAAGTCTCTGAGACTATCCACCTCTATCCAATTTAACTGAGTTTGGCCGGTGAATCAAGGTGGGAAAAGAGGGAGGGGAGGAGAGGGCATGGGCAGGCACCCAGCTGAAAGTCCTCCCTGCAGCTCTCGGGTGCTACACAGTGCTCTTTCCATTCAGAGGCACCAGTTT
Source organism: Cygnus atratus (assembly GCF_013377495.2). Taxonomy (NCBI): domain Eukaryota; kingdom Metazoa; phylum Chordata; class Aves; order Anseriformes; family Anatidae; genus Cygnus; species Cygnus atratus. Next base: position 34,147,484 of record NC_066366.1, read on the forward strand.
ACCCACTGATGTGAGTGGGAGGCTGGCTGCGATGCTGAAGTTGGTGCCATCTGGAAAACTCTCTTTCTGAAGACTTTTGAAAACTCTTTTTGACCCACCCCACTCTGGGGGACGCCTCACGCTCTTGCACTGAGGCAGGACAGGACACTGCAGGCAGGGCTGCAGGGGTGGGGGCGCCTGACCAGCAACACTCACTCCACAGCAGTGCTGTTTTCCGTCATGCAGGGGCTGTACGTGTACTTGTAGACCTGCACAGGGATGAAGTCAGATGTGATGGCGATCACCAGTCCATTCCCGATGACAGCCAGGATGCCAATGGCCTCCAGGACCTGCAGCCAGATTCCTGCGGGAGAGGAGCAGACACTGTGACCCCCCCCCGCCAGCTTTCTCCCACTCTTCAGGGGTTGCAAACCCAGCCCCAGCTGGTTTGGCGTAGCCAGAAGAGGCCTGGCTCAACGAAGGAGAGATCCAAGATGCCCTTCAACCTCTGCAGGATCTGAAATTGCTTCTCCTTCCCCAATACACAGCTCTCCCTGTGCTCCACAGCCAAGTGGTACCAGCCCCTGGCAAAGGGATGCTCCAGACCTCCCCACATTAGAAGGGGCTCACCACCTGCACTGTTTTCCCAAGCAGCAGCTACAGAGGGCCCCATCTCACCGATGTCATTGGCCTTCCTGGGCACCATGCGCCGGCGCAGCCGCATCATCTTGATGGCATCCAGACGGATCTCGAAGAGGTTGTTGCAGAAAGCCAGCAGAGGGGCGAGGGGAAAGGCAGCCACAAAAATGGTGGTGAAGCTGTACTGGATCACTGCAGATGGGGGAAATGCTGGGTGATGGCACAGAGCTGCCTTGGAGGGGTCATCCCACAGGGACCCAGCTGCAGTGTGGGCTTGTCCTGCTTTATGGCTTGTGTCAGAGGGGCCTCGCAGGACTGAAAGGGGGAGATAGACCTGTCTTGGAGACCCCCCACCCCCAAAGGGGACACCCACCTCTCCCAGAGCTATCAGAGAGGGAGCTCCATGGGGGCCCCACTGGGCACTGGTTGAGCCAGCCAAGCAGAGGGAGCACCTAAGGGTTACAGCCATCACCTTGATGCTCCTAGGAGGAGAGGAAGATGCTAGGCAGGGACCCAAGGCCAACACAGTTGCCTGTCCTCCCTGACTTTGCGAATGATCTTGGTGTGCCAGGGCTCTTGGAGTGGGGCTGGGCATGGAGCTGGGTCTCAGAGCTCTCCCTTGCCTATACAAGGGCTCCCCAACGTCAGGCTCTCCCCACCCAAGGAGGACATATGGCACTGCACACAGCACCCCTCCTTGCTCACCCTCCCCTTCCCTACGTACCCATCTCCAAGAACTCATCAAACAAGCTGAAGGTGTTGACCTCGTTGAGTTGATAGTTGCTCAGCCACTGTTTTTTGCAGGGGTCCTCAGGCTCTTCCTCCTCCCCCAACACCATGTTTCTCTTCTTGGGGCGCTTCTGCCTAGTGCGTATTTTGTGGCCTATCCAGCTGCAAGGGGAGGAAGCAATTTGTACCGCTGCCTGCAGAGGACAGTGGGGCTGAACTGCTGGCAGTGACAGCCCTGGAGACCTGATATGGGGAAAAGGAGGAAATCTTGGCCCAAAGGCCAGGGTTATTCTCTGTAAGAGCTGGGAAGCTGTCCTGCATATACAGGAACACTGGGAAGTGCTCTGCAGGCTGGAGGAAGACTTACGGGATGAGGTACTCCATCAGATTGCTGATGGTCTGCTTGAGCATCATGATGATGGCCATCTGGATGAAGAGGTCGGTGATGCAGCCGCTGGGGTGGCACTGCAAAGGGATAAGAGGAGAGGAGTTGTGCACCGCAAGCAGTGTGACCTGCCCTGAGGGGCTACTTGGCCAAGCTGAGGCTCAGCAGAGCCTTGCTGGGTAGCGGGGAAATGCAGTGTAGGAGTTGTGGTGCGGGGTCAGAGGGTTTCACAGCAAGTCCCTCACCTCCTCCAGCCTCCACTTGCCAGCGATGCGCACGTAGTTCCCTGGACGGCCGTTGATCCTGAGCAGAGAAGCAAGAAGAATGACATCTGTTGAGCCCCACCGTTGACCCCTCTTTGGGTGAACATCCAGTGGCAGGATGGAGAGCACCGACCTCCAGGCATCAGCAGAGAGGCAAGGGGCTCCCCCCACCCACCGCACCCTCAGGGAAAAGCCCTGCTGAGGTCCCAGGTGGTTTGTGGCCCTCTCCCGTCTACCAGCTGCCCTGGGCGCTGTGCTCTGGTGAGGAGGGTGGATGGGCTGGGCTCCTCCTGGGCCTCCGGCCACCACTCACCGCCCCAGGAAGAAAGCGATGTAGATGAGCGAGGAGAAGTTCGTGAAGAACTGGAAGATGAAGATCTTTATGGTGAAGTTGTTCTCACGCTGGGAGAAGGTCCGTGGTTTCTCTGTAGACAGAAACAGGGCTTTGGTCACACGGTGGTGGGACCTTGCCCCGCTCCCCCTGGATCCCATGGTAGCCTTGGAGGTTGTAAAGGGGTCCCTGCGCCCTGTGGAGCTCTCCCTGCCCCTTCACCTGAGCCCTCTGAGGGTGGTAAGCCCAGGTTAGAAGAAAGATCCCTCAGAGCCACAAGCTGGGGCAGAAGGGGGCCTCTGGTTGGGAGGAAAACCATGTTATAAGCTCTTTGGTGGTTGTTATGGCTTCCTGCTCATCCCAGCTCTCAGCCCCACTGCCCCTCCAAAGCATAACGTGGCTGGGGACAGCCAGCTTGCAGCATGGGGGCCACTGATGGGCTGCTGGTCTTCCTTGGGGACCTGCATGGTGAGAGCTGCCTGGGAGATGCTTTGTAGTGGTGGAGGAAGGGAAGGGGCCATGAGCCTGGCTGCGTTTGGGGACCATGGGGTGGGGGTACCGCTGTGGGGTGCAGGTGCAGGCAGGGGGCAGCCCCCAGTTTCCCTTACCCAGGTCACAGAGAAAGAGGGCCACACGCCTGTTGACCTGCAGGAGAGAGGTGTAAAACAAGAGGGGAGCGTCGATGATGGGAAAAAAAGGGCAAGCCCCACCACCACCCACCCTGTGCCACACTCTGCACCTTGGTCATGATGACGATGGTGAGGTAGTGCAGCACAGCCCCTGTCATCACGGCCACTGTGTTGGCCTGCTCGCGGAAGAATTCAAAGTCGCTCTGGGTGAAGAGAGCCGTCACAACCACCCGATAAATGACGAGCGCGTGGGCAATGCCGATCAGCACAGCAATCTGTGGAGGAGGGCGGTGGGGTGAGGAGAAGCCATTCCAGCTGAGGACCACCAGGCCTTCAGACACTGGTTCTCTTCACCATGTGGAACTGGCCTCAAAAGCAAGCCAGTCCTCTTAAGTGGAGGATTAGAGGTTCATAACATGGACATTTCCACCCCTCCTCATCTAGACTTTCCTTAGGCCCATCACACTCACAGGGAGAAATGAGAGTGTCAAGGGTTTGCCTCTTCTACCCTATGTTTATCCTGGCACATACCATGACCAGAACCAAGATGAGTACGATGGTGCTGCGCAAGTAGGAGTGCTGGTACCGCCGAGGTTCGTGCTGCAAATTATTGATCAGCTCCAAAGCCAGCTCCTCCTAAAAATATATATATATATATATCTATATTTGTAAATAAAACAAATACACACACACATGCACATATATATATGGAAAATGGAGGATCCAACAGAGCCGTTCCCAGGTGGTGGAAAGCCCAGGGTGGTTGTGTAAATGGAGGTGTGGGATGAGCAGAACCAGAGGACAGGACTGAGCACCCAACCCAACCTACAACAGCATGGCCAGTCCTGACTGAGTTCAAGCACTCCTGCAGGTGAAGAGGGGGCTAGCAATGCAGAGTGGAGATCAGCATCTGCTCAGCTCTCTGGAGGGGTCTGCCTCTACTGGGACTGTCAAAGGAGCCAGGCGTTGACTTTGCCCCTTGCTTAAGTGCCTCTATTACATGTCCAGATCCACAGAGAGGTACCTCTGCCATGTCTCTTCTGCAAGCCCAGCTATTTCCTGCCCTGAAAAGAAAAGCACCAAGCAGGAAAGATGACATCCTTACCTCATCCTCATCCCACCTGTACAGGTCCCAGTTGGTGACCACGGTGGCTCTCTGCCTCTTCCACAGCTCCAGGAACACGGTGGCTGTGGGGGGAAGGTGGGAACATGGTGACCCTCAGGGATGGCCCTGCAGAAGTCACCCCTCTGTTCCACAGCACAGGCTGGACAGTCGTGTTACCATCCAACCTGATGGCAAAGCTGCTTGGACTGCTCTTGGCCCACGAAGGACAAGTAGCCACCTCTGCACCTCAGCGACCAGAAAGGACCCGGGATGAGCAGCAGTGAAGAAGAGGTTGGAGGTATGGGGGTGAGTTTTTACTGGGGGTCAGGCCAGCTCTAGGGACTGTAAAGGATTTGATCTAAACCGGAATAAACACCAGGGTTAGTCTGCTGTGGTGGGTGTGGTTACATGGGGCCAGCCAAACACATTATTCTGGACCGATGAAAAATATGCTTTAAAACAGAGTAGGCATCCCACGTTGCACCTCAGCACAGCTATACCTCTGCAAATCCATTTACAGCCACCCACTCTGTTAATTCACCTTCCTAAGATTGTTCTGTGGAAGCTGACCCATAGGGACATGCAAGACCACGTCTGTAACCTGCTCAGCGGTGAAACACCCAGCCCAGCTGCTGGCTGGTTACAGCCATGGTGGTGCTTGTAACTGAAAGGGCTGTGGTGAAACCAGACTAAATGTGTAGCTAATATGGTGATGGGATCACATCGACTCAGAGCCTAGTGGTCTTCCACAGAAGCTATAAGATTGTGTGGCAATCTGAGAAGGATTAATGAGGGATGTGGTGGTCCCTCCTTCCTGCAGCTGTGACCACTTACAGGCAGCTGCTAGAAAAGGACCAGAGTTGGGTGGAGGCTGTGGTGGATGAAGGAGTAAAAGCTCTCAGGCAGGACAGCTGAGGAGTATTTGAGAAGTAAAAGGGAATTTGGGGGATGATTTTATCCCTTGTGCTGTCTGGAGGGGGAACTGATGGCTATGGAAGTAGAGGAGCTAAGGACTAAAAAGCCCCTGAATGCTGGAGCTGTGTTGGTGTCCCATTTTCTTTCACCTCCTCTCCCCCTAAGCTATAGCGGGCTGCTCCTCTTTGCAAGCTCCATGTGTGTGGTGCTGAGACATTGACACCTACCCCAGATGGCCATGAACATGGCAAATAAAACTGTCCCCTCGTTGTCAATCATGTGAGTGACCTGGAGAAGATCAAGGAAGAATGTGATGGGGGCACCAAGGAGCACCTTGGGGCTGGGGAGAAGCCTCTGCACTCAGTAGTCCTCTTGCTGCCCTGATCTCCCAAGAGACACGTAAAGATGGTGCAGGAGGGCAAAATGCAGGAAGGGGATAGACAGCAGGGATTTGTTAGATTGTGGCAAATGCTTTTTCCATGGTCTTTTCCTTTTTTTTGGTGGTGATGGAGACGGTGATCTGGCTAAAGCTCTTCCTCCTTATCAGTGGAGGTCTCCTGCATGTTGTAGCCAACTTGCAGGCTTTTATTTTTGGTGGCATGGGCATAGCATAAGCTGGGAGTTTCCCCATCCTTCACCTTGAGCCTGTCTTGGAAAGTGAGCTACTTACCCTGGCATAGGTGCAGGTGTCAGAGAGCAACCAGAACGGGCACTTCTGGTCGCAGAGTGGGCACATGATGGTGTTATTGGCTTTGCAGATCTCCTTGCTGGAGAGAAAGGAGTAGAGAGAAGCAAAGGGGAGTGACAGTGGTCAAAGCAATATGCACAGCAAAGGGTTGTGAAGGGCATGTGCATTTGGTGTTCTCAGCTGCCTTACCTCACCTGGCTGGAGTTGAAAACAGTAATCCCAGCCACGAAGACCACCAGGCCGATCATCGCAGCGAACCCCAGCAGGTAGGTGTACCAGCCAAGCCAGGCAAAGTACAGGGCCACCTTCTCACCAAAATAGCACCTGGAAGGAAAGGTGAGATGTGCTTTGGAGCCAGTGAGGAGACAATGCTGCCTGGGGTCACTAGGAAATGCTCTTCCACCCCCAAAGGGATAGCCATGTCCAGGAGGGGCAGTGTTGCATATCTGGGGATTTGGTTGGGACCGGGATGGGAGAGTCAGCCCAAGCAACCTGGAAGAAGCAGGAGTGGGCAGCAGTTTCCAGGGGATTTCATCAGCAAAGGGAGATTCTGGGACTCCCTGTGTGTGGGCTCTAATTGAGGATGCAGCAAAGAGCACTATGGACGTTGCTGTAGGGCTGCACAGCAAAGACCTGCTCAGAGCACGTCTCCATCTGAGAGGTGAATGTGGGATGGAGAGAAATGCAGAGCTCTCCTGGGGGCCGTGTGGTGCTGGGCATGCTGTCCTGCAGGGCTTGGAGAAGGCAATGAGGTGGTTTCTCCTGTTCTCAGTCAGCCTGGTGACTGAAGCAAACTAAAGAGTGAGATTTTGTTCCTCATTCCCCCCGTCTTGGTTAATATGCCACAGAGAGGGCCACTGTTGCGTGATGCCTGCCTCTGTAATGACTGTGGGCATGGTCCCACAAATGCTGCTTCTGCCCTCCCATGAGGCAATCCCAGAGGGGCTGACTTAAGGGTAGACGTGGTCAGATGAATTGTATTCTAGGTAAAAGTGGTGGGAGTGATTGAGAGACCAAGTTGCAATCAGTGTCTACAGAACAGAAAGGCTTCAAAAAGATGAGAGGGCCACAAGGTGCAGCGTTTCTCCAACCAGAGCAATATCCCCTCCCGAGCTCATCTATCTCCCTGCAATATTTTCACGTCTCATTCTTCTGACAGCAGCATCTCACTTTTTCTTGTCTGGGTAAGAGGGTTGGAGGCATGGGTAAGAAATGCTGGTAACTAGTGACTGAGGGACCTGCCTCCCCTCCGATATTCCAGAGGGGTTCACTCCCTGCCAGCACTCAGAGGTGGTGATGTGCTCCCTGGCCTGTGTTAAGAAAATGATTTCATACTTGGCCCCTTAATCCTTTTGTGATAACAACAGGTCAGGATGCATTGACCTTAGAAATGGTGTTTTGTCTGACCTTGAGCACCATGAAGGGATTGAGGCTCCCTGGTACCCCTGCTAGACTTGTAAACTGTAAGACACATTTAAGGAAAGAGAATGCGATTTTAGCATTTCATCTCCCTCCCACACTGAAAACCTTATGAAGCAGCATGTTATTTTTGCCTTCCTTCTCCTGGCCATGGAGACTTAGTTTTCTTCCCTTTTTTAAAATAGCCATGCTCTTCCCTGAGTTTTAATGTGGCTATAGGAGCCCCTTGTTGCCTTTAATGTCCCAAGTTCGGCCTCAGGCTGGATGTGTTCACTGACGCTCTGTTCTCATCTCGTACATGGGAGAGGGTGGTGGAAAATGAAAGAGGCTAATTAAAAACTGCTCAGATGCGGGGTTTTTTTCATGCTGTAAAATTAGCAGATGGAGCTTGGTGCCATGGGATACCCTTTAGGCTAAGAACTTCACAAGCTGCAGAAAAGGCCCGATACATGTGAGAAGAGCCAGGTACAAACTAGTGATTTAAAAAACAAACAAAAAAAACAACGCATGAGCTTGGGAAAGGGTTTCAGGTGGGGCCTCTTGGCTAGATGGATCCCCTGTGCCTCTTCTGCCTACGTTACCTGATCTTCTCAATCGGCTGTTGGCAAAATATATCTCTCCAGCGAGCCCACTTCTCCTTTAGGAATTCTCTTACCTCTTCTTTCTGGAGAGCAGAGAAGTTGGTTGGACCCAGGAACATCAGGGAAACCTTAATCCCCAGCCCAGCTCCCATCTGGAGCCCGGTTGTGCCCTACATCCAGGAGTGTCCCGATATAGCCCTTTACCCAAAGCTCTCTCCCACCCGGTCTGGTTCCTCCACCTCTTGTGGCTTTTCCTCCCAGGCATCTGCGTACTTGGCCTCACCTCGTGCAGTGGAAACATTGCCTCAAAGACCTTCTTCTTCATCAGGTCATTCAGCTTCTCTGGTAGCAGAGCGGAACGGGAAGGATTAGTGACACAAAGCTTTGCTTTTCCCCCGCATGCTTCCTGCCAGGCAGCATCACCCAAAACCTTTTCTGAAGCCTTAAGGGCGGGGGACAGAAAAAAAAAATGCCTGGGAGAGGCTGAGCTGTCCAGAAGGGATCAGCGCTAATCCTTGTGGTTGTGCTGCTCAGCTGGGATGCCGCAGGCTGTGTTGGGGCTGGTGCTGGGAGCGAGCCAGGTAGGCAGGTCCTTAAAGACAGCTGGAGAGTCAGCACATTTGCTACCTCTCCTGCTGATCCCAGGGTGCCAGAGAGGGACGAGCCTTTTTGGGGACACAGAAAAGGTGGCAGTGGATTTGGGGAAAGGGAGTAGAGGGCTGTTGATGGTTCCTGCAGTCCAAGTCTCCCAGCCTCTGGATATGGCAGCAAATTGACCTCCCAGAGCCGCACCTCTTTTTTGTCACATCCCCACCCAAGGGTGCTGAGACAGCTGGGGTGCCTGTGCCTGGCAGAGGGCAGGAGCTGTCCTGCTGGTCCTGGCTGTGCATCACCCCGGGGATAAAGGGGGTGTAAGGGCTCACTGGCCCCGCTCCCTTACCGAGGTCAGGCGTGACCGTGTTCAGCAAGATGAAGTTCACGATCCGTATCCTGAGCAAGGAAAAACTGGGATTACAGGCTAGCCTGAGGATACAGACTGGTGTTGTTGCCCTGGAGAGCAGGGAAGGGAAAGGAGGTGTGCACCAAACCCCAGGGAAGGAAGTGGGGAAGAAACAGGGATCTGGTTGTGGACAGTGAGGAGCTGGCTACTTTGTACCAATGGTGGTAATTTGCTTTCTGTGGAGAATGAAAAGCCGGGCACAGTTGTGAGCTGAGATGAAAAGTGAATGCTGGTGTGGTGGTAAGGAGCTGCAAGGTGCTGGAAGCCAGCAGCCCAGCTCAGGACCCACCTGGCGGTTACTGGTATGTCATGACAGGCATCAAAGTCTTGCAGCCGGCTGTCCTGAGGGTTCCTCAGGAGCCACTGGTATTTCCGGAAGATATGTTTCGGGGCACGGACCCCATAAAATAGCTTCTTGTCCTCAATTTTCTAGTGGGTAGAAGAGAGAGGCTGTTAGAGCAATGCAGGCAGAGAAAAAGGCAGAGCTGCAAGATCTAGGGGCTGTGTGAGTCCTGGGGCTGGGGTCTCCCCTGGGTGAGTGTGCCATGTGTTTTACACATGGTGGGGTGATTGGCTTGAGGGCTTGGGTCTCTTCCTGAGGCCTGAACTAGGCTGGGATCCTGGGTACCACAAGATATCCCCAGCCTTTTGTTCTTGAAAGAGAAATAACCTCTGTCTCACCTTACTCTTCTTTTTAAAAATATGATCTGCTGAAAACAGATAAACTGATAATTGGGGTGATTAAAATGAACTGTTGGTTTGGAAATGCTTTAGTGTAGCGTGAAAGATATAGGTGATCTAAAGAGCATGTGATAGTTGTGCTAAGTAATTATAGAGATTTTGTGAGTGTGAATTCCAGTTCAAAACTTAGTTTTCACATAGAGATATAAAGGTCAATAAACTTACCTAAATTCTTATGTCACTAATGAGTATTTTGTTTGTTTATATATACACACATATTAGTACAGGGATAGACTTTTTTTTTGGCTTTAATTATCTTTCTTTAACCTTCCCTTCGAAGCCAGTTGTTTATAGACGTTCCATTACGTAGCAGATACCCATATCTGCTGCCCCTCACCTTGATGGTGAACCCCTTCTTGCTCAGCTCATCCAGGAACTTCTTCCTCTTGATCTCCTTCACACTGCCCACTTCGTGGATGTCACTCACGAGGATGAAATCCCACTTCTCTTCATCCTGCCCACAGAAAATACGAGGGAATTAATGGGAATGGCAAGCTCTCCCATTTGGCTCCAGTCCCTTGGAGGTTTGGACCTTTCTCATGCTCTATAGAGGGGCCCTGGGGACTGGCATTGAGCAAAATCCAAATCCCCCCCCAAATCTCCTCAAACCCTCATTTTTGAGCTCTGAACTCACTGTGAGTGTAGAGGGACCCGAGCTTACCGCAGAGGCAAATGGATCTGAGTCTTCAAAGGGAAAATTTCTCCAGGGAGTCAACAGAATTTCATCCTGTGGAAGAGAAAAACAGCAAAGGCTTCAGTGGGGTCTCTGGGAGATCCTGCATTTGAACACAGAGCAAACCTCTCTCTGCAAACACCTGGATGGCTTTGCGATGCCCTGGGTCAGGTCTTGCCCATGCTGCTGGAAGCAATGGGGTCAAGCTGCCCTGCTCCAGCTGGTGAGAGCAGGTAAGCAGCACTCTGCTGTGGTATGGAGAAACCCATCTTTAATAGTGCAGGCAAAGGATTTGCAGTGTTGTCTGCCAGCCCAGCACTGTATGTGGTCTGCACAGGCTCTGTCAGGCTGTCCAAGCTAGGGACGTTTGGTAATAGCAGATGAAAGGTATCCTGAAAGAGAGTATGGGCTGGAGGATCTTGGGCATGCCCCAGATGGGCTGGTGGAGGCGTGTAGTTGGCCTGGAGGAGCAAAGCAAAGAGTGGTTCCTGCCCATCAGCAGCGATTATGAGATAAATAACCTGCTGGGGTTAAGCAGAGTGCATCTCAGTGTTGCCCGTTCGACTTGTGGTTTATCTGAAGAATAGGGACCAAATGAGTCCAAAATAAAGGCAGGTGGGACAGCAGGTTGCCCAGGATGACAGAAGGGTCTTCCTGCGAGGTGCAGCTGCTGGGATCAGCCAGGCTCCCTGCGCTCAGTTGTGCTAGTCTCATGTTCGCGCCTCCCTGCAGGGTGCTGCATCTGACTTCACTCTGCATCTCTTGGGGTGCCGTGCCTGTTTTCAGGAGATGAATGAGTGAGGATTGCAAATGTTTCAGGCTGCAGAAGCACAAAGCCCTTGCTGACTGTACCAGCCTGGGGTTGCTGCCTGCAGCAGCAGGCATCCCTCATCCCTCCAGGCCCAGCCTCGGTGTGTGTTTGTGGCACAGGGACAGACTGTGAGGAGATTGATGGGAGATGAAACTCCTGGTATTTGGGTGCTCTAGGGTGTACCATTGGCATGGCAGCTTGCAGTACATCAAAAGAGGCAGCCCATGTAGGTAAAAATGCATTACAATGTAAGATCAAGGCCTGCCCAGCCCAGTTTTCCTCTCCCAGTGGCCGTGAAGGGGGTACCTGGGGAGGGGGGTTAGAGCAGGCATGTCCAAAACCTCCTCCCATGCACTCTTGGTCTCCAGCTCAGGCTCTTCCTGAGTCAAAAAATGTGTCTTTGTGTTTGGGGATCCTTAAGGGATTGCTGCTCCATGAGCAAGGGCAGCCTTGTTTTGCTCTCTTGTAATGCCTAACATCTACAGAGTCCTGGGGCCCCGAGGGAGCCAGCCAGCAGAACAAAACCTCCCTCTGTTCTGGACTTCACTCCTCCGTGTTTCACCTGGTGCACTGACATCTGCACCAGAAGAGTGTGGATGCTTTACTCACTCCCTCTCCATGCATCAATGGTTTTTACAAGACTCTCATCTGCCTTTTCTGCTTTTTACTATTCCCTTTCAGGTAGGGAGCTCTTAGCTTTTGGGCCAGGATGGGGATGGCAGTTTTGAAGTCCCTGGAACAGAGAGTGGGGTGCAGGCAATGGGAGGCTTGCGCAGCAGACAGGGTGGAAAATAATTCCTTGGAAAGCACCACAAATGGCTCAGTCTGTGGCCCAGGGGCAGCTGACCCTTGGTTTCTTCTTGCTCACCTCCTGTGCACTGGCAGCTCCAAAGAGAGGCTGTGCAGGAGCGAACGCACAATTATGCTCAGGCACCCAAGTTAGTCTGAGCCTAATTATGCTCAGACACCCAAGCGGTGTGGTTTTGGGGCTGCATGAAGCAAGTAAGATGATGATGTGGCAGCAGGTGCCCTCTGCCCAGCCTAGGGTGCCCCTCCTCTGAGGGATGCTGCAGAGAGCACCCTTGGGTGGCCTGGACCTGGTGGTGGGTGCCGGTACAAGGGCATGTCAGCTTCAAAACACTTTGTCCCCATCCTCTGTGCCTGGCCTCCCCAGCGTGATCTCATCCCGGTCCCGCAGCCATAGTTGCTCTTAGGCAAGAGAGGATTAGTCCAACCAGCCCTTCAGGGGGTTGGAGAGAACGTGCTGGGCTTCAGATCCCAGTGAGCGCAATGAGTTTAATAAAGACCTGTTCTGAAGGCCGTGCTATACAAGGGCAGGGAATGGATCTTGTCTTAAAAGTGGCACTTTTAAAAATTATATTTTTTTTTTTTTTTTTGCAGTTCTTTGGCGTGATTCATGGTGCAGCCCCGCAAACAGTTACGCTGCTGTTTCTAAGGGCACGGTGATGCAGCACAGAAGTAAGAAGAAGCTGCTGGGGAAGGGGATATCATCAGTCAGGATTGCCACTGAAGACTTTGTGTCCCAAAAAACAGCTGCCAGACAGACGAGTTCATCCAGCTGTAATCTCGGGAGTGGAGCAGTGGTGGTGCAACCAAGTCCTGATGTAAGATCTGGATCCCAAGCTTCCACTGAAGAATGAGGCCATGGGAGCCAGTGAGACTGAGATGAGGAAAGGGCTGAAATGCTCTGCCACATACTTTCTAATGTGGAGCCACGGCCCTGGCTTCACCCAGAGCAGAAGAGCAGTGGGGAGACTGAGAAAGTCAAAGCAAGAAAACTTGAGAAGATGGATCCCCCCCATAGAGGCGCTGTTACGGTAAGAACCAGTGCTTCCCACTGCTGAAAGGTTCCTCAGTTAAAGCCACGACACAAAGGGCATTTGTGGTGCTATCATCTGCTCCATCCAAGCCCTGAGCAGGCTTTGGGGTTGGGAGAAGTGAGTTTTCACTCTGGTCGGTCTCCCCAGGTGGGTATAACCGAGTTGGTGCAGCGGATCTACCTGTCCCTGTCTGAGAGCCCCTCTCTGGGCACGGGGAGGGAGCAGGAGTCCCGTCAGGGCTCTGCCCCAGCTCCTGATGCTCTGATGCTGGCACAGATCTGGGCTGGCACCACCTCTCTGCAGGTTGCGTTGTCTCATTCCTGCCTGGCTGGTTTCTCCCAGCCTGTGCGTGCACCTCATCCTGCAAAGGCTGCCAGCCCTTCGGCTCTAGCAGTGATCCCTGCAATGCTGAGGGTACCCTTTTGTACCCTAGGTGTTCCCAGACGCACCCCTACGCTGCTGTCCAACTGGTGTCAGCCCCAGCAGAGCTCAGGAGAAGGTGAACGGATCTGCTAGCGTTGCGGCTTCTGTTTCCAGGTGGCTCCCACGCATGTCATCTGCACGCACGGTCCCCTACTGGGAGGCAAAGCATCCTGACCAGCACTACCTACCCCAGAGAAAAGCTTGCTGAAGGGATTACCGAGGTAGGTTCGTGCACGGGCAGCATCCAGTCACGGGACTCAGTTCTTGAGGCCAGACCAAGGGGCTGTGGAGTATCGGGAGCTTCACCTGCAGACCCCGCGGTGCCACCAGCCCCTGAGTCCTGCTCTGTCCCTGCAGAGCTTCGGCAGAGCATCCTCCCTCTGCCAGCACTCCCAGTCATAACGTGGCCAGTCTCCTGGACCTAACGCTGCCAGATCCTGCCCTTGCTTCTGCTTGTTCCTGAAACAGCAAGCGCTGATTTTAATCCCAAGAGGGACCTGTTACTTTTTAATTTTCCCCAGAATCAGTGGGGATGCTTCTCAGGCCACCTGCGTACAGCTGTCTAGGCAATAAGGAGGTTGTGGAAGCAGGGTCTGCAGCAGCTCGGCAGGCTTGTCTCTGTGTTCCCATAGCAATAGGATTTACCACCTGGTCCCCCCTCTGCAGGCACTGTGAGTGCCTCTCTGTAGGACTGAAAAACGGGGAGGTGGGGGAAGGATTTGCAAATTATTTGCAGATCAGTGCAGATAATTACCAGTGCCCACCTCTGGAGCAGTAACAGGCAAAATTGCATTCAGCTGCAGAGGGGGGGGTTGCAGACCTGGGATGACAGAAGGGTGGTGTTTCAGCAGGCTTAATTCTCGGTGGCTGCTGACATCCATGCAAGCAGGGCTGAACGTGAGGCAAAGGCTGGGTTAAGCTTCCTCTGCTGGGGCCGTTGTGCAGGAGCCCTGCCTGCTTCTGAGGCAAGATGTGTCTCGTGTGAAGGGACAGCTGCAGAAGGCAGGGACTTTGGATCATTAGGACTCCCACACCTATTTCTCTGGCCCTGGGGACTGGCAGCACTAATCTGGTGACAGCTGTTTTGCTCTGGAAGCACGAGGCAGCCAGGTCAGCCTCGTGTGTGGGCAAGGCTGCCTCAGCTCCGAAGCGGTTGTATAAACCATGGACTCTACTCCTTGCTATCAAGAAGGACGGTTCCCATTTAGCCCTTTTCCTGCGCTGTGCTTGGAGCAGGGTTGGACGCACGCTGTGCCAAGCTGTGGGAGAAGCAACCTGCACAAAGAGCAGTATTTGCACTGTCAAGGAGGGTTTGCGTGCCCTGAAGTGTGCCAGTTTTCTCTCCAGCTGTACCAGTGGGTCCTTGGCTCCTTGTAGGCAGCCAGGTGTCCTGCTCCCCGTGCAAAGAGGTTACCAGATCCTTTTGAGGTACCCTTGAGCTGGAAGTGTAGTCACCTACGTGAGTAACCGAGGCGAACCACCTGGGCAGGATCCGGCATCCTTGTTTTCCTTTCCAGCTGTAGGCTGGTGAAAGTTTGGGTGGTTCCTATCACCTACACAAAGATGACCGAACTGCTATCTTGTCTTGGGGATGATTCCTACAAATGTTTCCTGTGCTCTCCTCCCTTCCCCTGGAGCACTTCCACCTTACCTCATAGTTTCCTAAGAAATGTGACAATCTTTAATTGAACAGGCAGACGGTATACCTGTGCTTTTTCTAGCTGTCCCAGTCATAGAGAGTTTGCCTTTTGAATAAAAGAAACTTTGCCTTTTCCTTTCACGCTAAAGAAACAAATCTTTGCAGCTCCCCTTCTCCTCTGGCATAGGCGCCCCTCTAATATGGGAAGCTGTCACCTCCGCTGGAATAAGCAGTGCCTTTTCCTGGGCATGTAGAAACTAAAGATCTGGTCTCAGCCTTCTTAAAACCAAACCACGCTTCTGTGATCTGCTCTCTGAAAACTCTGAACTGTGGCATCAAGGTGTGGGGCCATGCGTGACCCCACTGGCCTGACCCCCCTTCATCTTTGGGGTGGTGTGTGGAGCTCAGCTCTGCCTCGCTCCCACGCTGCAGGTACTGTGGGGAAACTGCAGAGCAAGCACAGTGCACTGCTTTCCCCTTTACATGGTCATGATAAGATGAGATTGCTCACTGGAAAGAGGAACTGAGGTTTTATGGTACTTTTTTGAGTACCCTAGGGGCTGAAAGCATGTGAGTGGCAGAGATCAGCGCTTACAGTGTAGGAATTTCCAAGCTACAGATGGTTCTGAGATGCTGGAAAAAAAACCCACCTCTTGGAAGTAGCTGAGCAATTTCTATTTCCTACCTGCATGGTGAAGTGAAGAGTCTTTCTCTTCCCCCCCCTGCTCTCCTTTGGCTCCTCCTGGCAGGTCCCTTGGGAGCTGTCTGTCAGGCAGGTGGTGTGGCAGAGGCTGCAGGTGGAGCAGGCTGAGAGGCTCCTGGGGTTTTTTGGCAGGAGGTGGTCGGCTTCCCCAGCACCTCTGCCTGAGGTCTCATGTGAACGGGAGCGGTGGCTCGACTTCCGTGTGGGACTCCCTCCTGCCTTGGGAGGGAGCTGCTTCTGCTCGGCAGTGGGCAGATAGGAAGGAGGAGGTGAGAAATCTGCCCTTCACCCTTGTTCAAAGGAGTGGCAAGCCCAGTACCGCCCAGCGGCGTAGGCTGATAACCCCGTGGAGTTGGCCTTTGTGGCTCCTCTTGTTAGCTCGCTGAGAGCACCTTGGCCACCTGTCTTCCTTCTCTGTTATAAAGCCACTCGCTGTGTCCTGCGAACACCCCCAAGGAGGTTTCACAAACAGGGGCCAAAAGGAGGAAGGAAGTTAGCAGAAATTAGAAGAAGGAAATTAGCAGAAGCTCTAGCAAGCATTAAACTCTTCGTTTCAAGCTGAGAAATAAAGAGTTGGGGCGAAGCATTAAACCTTAAAAAAAAAAAAAATCTGGGCTGTGCACGATCTGTCTCATTGTTGGGGGGAGCTCTGGGCTACATGGAAAAGATGGTGAGAGCAGCACAGGCTTTGAGAGCGAACAGGATGGGGTCATGGGTGAGATTTTTTAACTGTCAGGACAAGGAAAAGAGGCCAAGTATGAGCTTTCAGGTAAGTGAGGATGGTCTCCACGGTTTCTCAGTGGCCCAGTGTTTTCTGCTCCTCTTATATTTCCCAGTCTGGTCTTTCCAAACCACAAAGAAAATCTGGCTTCCTGGAAGGGCTGAACAGAGACCAATAAATCCTTTCTTCATACCTCGCTGGCTGCTGAAAGCAGCACTGGAAGTTTTGCCCTTCGTTCTCCCATATGTGATAGTGCTGCTGCATGCGGGGCCTCAGCGTCCAGTGCCAACAATTATGGGAACGTCTCCTGGTGTTTTACAGTCCCTAAGAACAAGTATTCCCTCCCTTATGGCTGAAGAGGGAAGCATCAAAGTGTGCCCTGAATATTCCCCCAAACCACATAGGCCTCTTGCCTCCCCCTGCTCCTTAAAATCTTGTCACTTCTAAGCAGATGTGATTTACTAGAGTGTGACTGCTTCAGTCCCTGCCTTCCTGACGGCATTTGTGGCAAGGTGCTTGGCAGTGAGCCACTGGAAATCATAAACAAAACACAAATGTTTTTGTTTGCTTGCTTATATGATCACAAAGGCTCAGTTCATCCAGACCTACAGCTTGGAGCAGGGTATAGCTCTCTTTTTGCAAAAAGAGACAGTGAAAACATTATGTGTGAGCCATGTCTGACAACTCTCCCTATATCTATTTTACGGTGGTTTCTTGTTTTAGTTTCCAAGATAAGAAGAGCTGTCTCTTCCCAGAAGAGTTAGTCATCCCCTGGTTCGGATTCTCCTGTGCTCTCCAAGGGCATTGTATTGGGTAGCTCTTATATAATATGACTCCTGGGGGGTAACCCAGGTGTATCTTGGCAGGAAAGGCGGCTGGCATCTCCACGCTGTTTTTTCCAGTCATTCTGTGGCTTTGCCAAGTGCCTTGAACAGACGATGAATCAGCCCTGCGATTACCATTTTTTAAAAAGAGCCGTCTTCTGAGTTTCCTGCTGTGTTTGAAATCAAGGGTAGAGCAGGGCAAGGAGCAACCTTTAGCCTCCCAGAAGTGATCTGCAGGGCTGGCCAGGAGGGGAAAACTGTCTTGATCGCCAGTAGCTCTCTACGGGTGTGGGAGAACATGTGCGTGTTTACATGGGAAAGGAGTGAAGTCTTTTAAGACAGGATCTATGGTGCTTTCCATGTCTCCCGACAGAATACTAAGGCCCTTTGCAATTTGAGCACTGCTGGGTTAAACGGAAAGGTGGGACAGCCACGTGGCTCTGCCTGCACATCTGTGTCTTTGTCCTGCAAACTTTGCCAAGGAGGACTGGGAGGACTTTGCTCTGCAGATAGGGTAGCTCACTGAACACGGGCAGCAGCTGCTTCCAGCACCAGTCCCCAGAGCTCATGGGCTTTGCTAGCCAGCAGAGAAGGTGAGTCTGTGCCTGCAGACTGGCTTTTTGTCCTAGGTGTTTGACCCCTGTGGTGTTTCTCACAGCACTCGGAGGAAACAATGAACTTTTTCTTCTTCAGTTCAGGAGGAGTTTGGCTCTGCCCTGGCAAGATTCAGCTCCTTTTGCAGCAAGGCCGGCAGCCAAATTGATGGTGTTCTTATTTCAGTGCTTTCCTCCTCACGTAACTCTCCTGCAACACGCTGCCTTGGCATTTAGTGCTCTTGGGGGAATGGTGCTGAGGATGGCAGCATGGGAAACTAAAAGCAGGGAGGGAAATTATGAACTCTCCAGCCTGTCACTGGAATATCTGGTTAAGGCGTGAGGTGGTGTGAAACTCCAATTTGTGTGTTTGCTGAGGCATTGCAACAGCACAAACGCTTTGTAAGCAGACAGAATTATTTAAGATGTTATCGTTCTTAACGGTTTATTGCTGCTGGGGTCAGTCACGTGAGTACATCCTAATCTGCTGTGGTATCGCATCAGCCTGACACATTTCAACCACTTTGGGCAGTGGTTTGACCTGCACTGAGCGAGTCAGTACTGAGGCTCTCTAGGAGCACTCCCTTGTCCTGTCAGTCCCAGCCAGACGTGCAGACGTAATTTCCATCTGAGAAGTAGTAACAAACAGCTGAAAGCTTCATGTATTAAACCCCTTCTACTAGAAAGAGGGTGCCTGTCTACATCTTGCCTCGCAGTGATGCTTTCTGACAGAGCAGTCCTCTTCTGAATGCTCCAAAGTGATCCTGCATGCATGCATCCCTAATTTAGGATGGTGCTAAAGTATTTATTTGGTCTTTTCAGTCCCCAGGGCCTCTGATTTCCCTCCTTCCCTCCTTCCCTCCTTCCCTCCTTCCCTCCTTCCCTCCTTCCCTCCTTCCCTCCTTCCCTCCTTCCCTCCTTCCCTCCTTCCCTCCTTCCCTCCTTCCCTCCTTCCCTCCTTCCCTCCTTCCCTCCTTCCCTCCTTCTTTGATTTTGAAGGGTATTGCCTTCCTGCGCATCTGGCTGGAAGGACATGAAAGAAGAAAGATCCTTCAGAAGAGGTTGTTTAGTTGTTTTTTGTGTCAAACTGCAACTTCTTTCTTTTTTGTCAGAAGGGCTGTGTTTCCCTGAGGCACCTCTGTGCCACTTATGAACTGATTGGAGGCAGAGATCCTTCATCCTGCTCAGATATGCAGAGATGAGAACTGGCTGCTCAGCCTCATGTGACAGCCCAGCACCAGAGAGATCCTTAGCAATTAAATTAGCCATTCTGTTTGTGCAGTCTGAGTGGCATAAAATGGGTAGAGAAGAAAAAAATGAAAACGTTTGTAGGACTTTGGGTTAATTTCGAAGACATCAGTCAAAAGCCAGATAGAAGTTTCCAAGAAAATCTGCTAAGTGAAATGGGCAGAAAATAATTCACATTGGGCTTGAATCCTACCTGCTATTGGAAAAGGAGGGAAGACAAGAATCAGACAGAAGCCAGTGATGTCGAATCACTGTATAAAGCCTAATACTTGCTGAACATCTTAAGCTTCAGGTTTGATTGCAGTGCATATGTTTCTCAGCAGCTATAAAAAATCTTATTAGACAACAGCGCTAATAAGCAAGCCAGCCAGATACTGAGAGCCTGGCAAGAATATATTGGGTCTGAATGCTCGAGCTGCTGTCATCTAGCACCACCAACTGTGCTTTGGAGATAGTTCAAGGGAAGTGGTTCTGGATGGGAAAAGTTCCACTTTTGGGGCCAAAATTTGTTTTGAAATTTGAGGCTAAGGCAGAGGAAGAGCCAGTGTGCTGGAGAGGGCCAGCTGTGGCTCTGGAGGTGGCAGAAAGTAGCACGTTGTAGCCTTCCAGCTGTGTGAGGTGGTGCTGCTCCAGGTGAAAGTACTGGGTGGCTTCACCCTGTAAGGCATGGAAACATGGAAGTGCTGTTGGAAGGGGCCTCTGGAGGTCTCCAGTCTAACCTCCTGCTCCAAGTGGGTGAATTGTTGGCATTAGATCCTCGGGGCTCTGTCTGGCTGAGTCTTGAAAGCCTCAATTGACAGAGATTCATTCCTCCACCTCTTCAGGTGACCTGGCACTGCACAACCCTCCTCATGAAAAAGCTTCTTCCAAAGTCCTGACTGCACTTCCCAACCTGCATTTTATGCCATCAGCTCTAACTTCTGCTCTGGCTGTACAGTTTTAGCCTCTTGTGCATTTCTTCCAGCTGTACCAGGCCAATGAGCTGTAGCTCCTTGAAAAAAAGACCCTCCGAAAAGCTGGGTCCTGGAGAATTTCTGCCTGTCCTGAAGGCCCAAAGCAGTGGTGATAGGCCCATGTCAACAGACACAGGGAGGTAGGAGTCCATAAGTGCCCAGAAGGCTTGGACTTGACTCAGTGCTTGCAATGACTACAGAAAGCTGCGTCAGCTGCTGCTTGGTGAGTACTGTGTGTATTTAATTTGTTTTGCGCGTCAGGGCTTTAGGCTGGGCAGAAAGGGACACTAATGTAGAGCTTGTTTAGGTTTCCTTTGTGAGATGTGGTGGATGTTCCCAATGTGACACAAAACTGTGTGACCGCAGCCTTTGCTTTTGCAGTGGGAGCTGGTGGCATCTCTTGGAACAGGCTAAGGGCCCCCAGGTCTCAAATAACATAGTGGGGCTGCCAGGAGAGAGAGGGCATTTCAGGTCAGTAGGAGACTGCAGTAGCCAGAAGTGTACCTGCAGAATTGTTTTCTTCTCAAAGGGCAGGAGTATTCAACCTTCTTGGAGAATCTTTGGTTGAATCCTTCTTGCTCAGGTGTGGCAGCTACACAGACTTGCTCTGTCTTTAACAATAGAGAAAATAAGCAGAATGGTAGCGTTGCCAACCCAGCAAAGCTCCTTTCATACGCAAATGGCTCTAATAGCTCCTAGCTGGTGGTTACAAGCAATTTCTGCTGCCCATTACCCCGCGCACTCCTTGCTCTTTGCCTAGCTAGCTGCTGCCATCATGCGGCTAGCTCATTCCTTCACAGTCACATAAATATTTTCCCTCATTTCTTCCTTGGCTTCCCTTCTTTGCTCCTGCAGGGTTTTCTTCTCCCATGTGGTGTCTGCTAACACAGAAAGCACCAGGATGGCTCTAGCATCTTGCTGGAAAGAAAGGTCTCCCTACCCACAGGCCAGGAGCAGTATCTCATGTTTGGGTTTGTTTTGGTTGAAGAGCCTGATCCTCATGATGAGTTTGGAAAGCTCAGGATGTTCTGCTGCAGGTAAGAGACCCCATGAGGGGGTCAAGGAGGAATAAGAATACAGCAAGCTTGAGGGTGTGGGAGCACCCAAATCATGCATCTGGACTTGCCTGTCTAGAAATGTCTCCGTGTGTGTCTGAACAAGCGAGCAGGTGGCTCCCGTACGACCACTAGCCCTGGTCAGGCTGCCCATTTGGAAACGGAAAGCTTTGCCAGCAAAATGCTGCCACTTTTGCAAATGCAAAACCGATTATAAATAGTTAATGTTTCAATCTGCAAGGAGCTGGGACAACCAGGATGCCAGGGGTGGAAGGAACTGGAGTGCACACTCTGGGCTCCTTGAAAGCTGCAGAACAGTCTGGCAAGGATCACTTGTCCCCAGATAATTCACGCGAGTAGGTATAAACATAAGCCATTTTCTTTAATTATCATTCTTTCATTACTTTTGTCAAAAAATACAGAAATTGAGCATTAAGTACTGCTACAATACTGCTTCTGTCTACAGAAGCTGAGATGTACTCGTGTACTCTTAGCATAATGCTGTCCTGTCACAGCTGAAAGGGCTGTTTTCCCAATTGTTTTTGTTTTGTTTTTCCTGCAGACAAAGCAAATGCCTGCCACAGTGAGCTGTAACAACACCCCCAACAAAGAATATTTTCAGGTTTCACAAGCTCAAGGCGCATTCACCAAGGATCAGGCAGGAATTCCTGATGGCGTTGGGGATGCTCGCGGTGAAACTGCCACCTGAACAGAGTCAACAGCCTGAAACCCTGCTGAGCCTTCACCTGGCCACAGTTCCCTTCTCCCACCCTGTTTTCAACAAACTTTGTGAACTTCTTGCTCCAGGGGTGCTGCGCTTTGTGTTCGGCAGCGAGGATAACAGAGTGACTTTTGAAGTGACACCTGTGAAGTGACCTGTGTGGGGTGTGATCATACAATGGAATGGCTGGGGTTGGAAGGGACCTCAGTGACCATCCAGTTCCACGGGCAGGGACAAGATGCCCGGGGGCCTCTTCCTCCACCTTCCTCCGTTGCCCCCACAGGGATTGCCCCCAGAGGACAGCTTCCTGAGGTGCCTGCGGGGACGGAGGAAGCCATGACAGACACAGAAGGGCCCCAGGGAGGAGTGCGACGTGTTGGGCGACACAACGCCTTCACGGGGGCAGCCCCGGGGGTGGCAGGACGCTGCCCGTGAGGGAACCACCCCGAGGGCCACCGCGGCGCCATGCTTCCCTCAGGCCGCACGGTCGCCGTGGCAACGGGAGCCTCCTCCCTCCCTCCCTCCCCGCTGTGCGCTTGCGCGCGGCCCCGCGCACCTCGCCGGGGGCGTGCCCCGCCCTCTCCCCTCCCCTTCCCTCTCCCGAGCGCGGCCTTTGCGCGCACCCGCGGCGGGCGGGCACGCGCGGCCGTGGCCGCCATGAGGCGCGGCGAGCGCCGAGGCCCCGGCGGGGCGCTGGGCAAAGCCGCCCTGGAGGAGCAGCCCGACGGCCCCGGCCCGCGCCGCAGCACCGAGTCCGAGGTGTACGACGACGGCACCAACACTTTCTTCTGGTGAGGAGACGGGGGTGGGGCTCCCGGTGGGTGTCGCGATATGGGGGTGTCGCGATGCGGGGGGGTCTAGAGGTGTCTGCTGGTACTCCAGGAGCTCGTAGTGTGTGGGCACCTCTGTGCCCGTACCCGTTTTGTCAGGATTTTAACCTGTTTTTCCCTCTCCGTGGCTCCCCGTGTCGGTGCTCGCTGTGGCCCCGCAGGGGAGCAGCCCTCGGTACCCTTGGGTGTTCCGCACAGCTCCGTGGCGTGCTCCGTTCGGAAGATAAGTACGGGGATGTTTTTGGCCAGAAACGTGGTGATTCCCCGCCGTGGGTTTTGGTACAAGCGGTCCTTGCGGGACGAGATGCGCTCGTGCCCGTGGCAGCGCTTTTAAATCCCTCCTCTGCTGGAGGGGCTCCAGGAACCCGCTCCGGCCAGCACCTGCGTGCGTCCTCTTTCAGTAAGGAAACCCAACAGCAAACACCGCTTTCCTTCATCCCTGAGCGGAGAAGAAGCCCGCTGACGCTACAGCCGCTCGCCTGGAATCCGAGCTGAGGGCCGGCACGGTTTGGCTCGGGTCTGACATTTGGGAGCAGCAGGAGGAGGACGCTTGGCTCTGACCCTGCCAATCTGGGCAGCAGCAGAGCCGGGGGGTGTGGATCTCGATGAAGCCGCTGATACCGGGTGGTATTTCTGCTAGCACGAGCCGCTGAGAAGCGCTTAGATCCTGCAGGACCTCTAGGAGGTCTCTTTAGGAGCTGACGTGTGAGTATAGCGGAGGGACATCCTCATCTCAAGGACAGGAGGAACTTTCTTGCAGAGCACATGAGCGTTGCCTCATGTAGGCTGAGTGAATGAGTGAGCAACTGGATCCTGCCGAGGTCTGCTGAGGAGTGCCTTCTTATAAATGGAAAATGGGTAAAACACTGTCACTTTCGTGTTGTCTTCTTAATGGAGTTCTTTTCTGGGGTCTTGTGATGCCTACAAAACACCTGATGCTGTTGTTGTGTAATTTCGCCTTCCTGCACCTTTTTGTTGTGTGTGGGGGCAGCACATAGTCTGCTGCTTGTACGGGTTCGTTATCCTAAAATACTGTAACTGCAGTTCATTTGTCCAGGTGAACTTTCTCCTTGAATGTACAGATGTGCTACCCTTCTTTAAGGCTTCTGCTTTATCAGCTAGTTCTTTCCAGGAGGAAAGTAGGGACAAGTGTACAAGTGTGTTATAGAAAGGTTTAACTTACCTATTTTCAGGTGACTTTCTTTTTTTATTACTCAATTCTGCATGTTGCTTGTGCTGGCATCCAGGAGTGTAAATGCTTGTAAAAGTTTATAGGTTTTCCGTTCTGTTACTTTTGACCCATGCATGATGGCATTGCGTGTCTGAGCGTCATTTACCAAAAGACAAGCTAAATTTTCTGTTGTGTGCAAGAAGAAAAATTATTCAGAGGAGCTGTTTTCTTCCCGTGGCCCTTAACAGTGCTCTTGTGCTGGTTCCAGAAAATAGAAACCTAAAAGGGTAGGTGCCCGCTGTCTTTGCCCACATGAGCTACGTGGAAAGTACCTTTTCTCCTTGAAGTTCAGAAGCTGTTGGATAAGGTTACTGACATGGCCTGCTCGGTTTGGAAATGTTAAGTAATGTGGGACTTGTGGACACAGGCAGAAATCAGTTTAAAGTAGTTCAGTTTGCAAAGGTAACTTTACTGCTATAAACGTAATGCTTTGGAAAGGTGGTAGTTCTTAGCTGTCTTCTCTTTTTAAATCTTTTAAAAACGTTGAAAAACAGGTTAGGTGCTGTATAATTGCATGTATTCTTATTCAGTCCTAATGACTTTAACCTGGAAAATACTGTATTTTAATTACATTCTGGGAACTTGCTTGGTCAGTACCTCGACAGCTCTTTTTGCCATTGGGAAATGTCAAGGAAAGGAAATGGGAAGGAGCTTTATGAAGCAGATTGGCTGGATCTCTTATCCCTGAACTAATTTCAGAACACCTACTGCTACCGAGTGCTGGAAATATTCAGGCCTGCCTGGCAAGCTGCTGTCCTAGGAAATGTGTTTGCTCTTCTTTCCAGTACCTGTGACTGTTTCTTGCCCGTCTGCTTACAGAATTAGCTCTCTGAATACAAACAAAGGACCCCTTTGTGGCTGAGGTTTTGACTTTTTTTTTTCTGTACAGTTTGAAGCATAGTAGATCTTACATTTGTACTGAGCTAGCATGAAAAAAAACACTTTGTTTTTTCTTAATGTCCCCATGTGTATTCTGTGGCATCACTGTGGCTTCACTTCTGTGACCTGCAGAAGAGCAAATGCTGATGTGTCTTACAGTTTTTGGTAGCAGGGACTTTGTTGTTGTTTGGTTGTGTTTTTTTTGTTACCTGTGAGCAGGCAACAAAATCCAATGGAAGTTGGCTTTCTGTTACCTGTGGCAGATGCCTACTGATCCTTGAAACTGAAAAAGAGGAGCAGCGTCTTTTTTGTTGGGGAGCAGGGAAGCTCAGTAAAATAGTGTAATTTATCTCCACTGCGTGATCAATGTAGAGGTTTGCAGAAGCTCTTTTGAAGAGGAAACCTTCCTCCCCTTCTGGTAGCCAGTGTGGGGGGCAGAAGGGCGGTGGTCACTCTTTTCGTGCCAGTCCTTGCGTCTTGGATGCTCTTTGATTGCCAGTTTGGGATCCTCTGGTTACATCTTACATATAATTTTATCCTAAAAGTTCTGCGTGGTGTAAAAAGCATAGAAATCGTAGCTAAGAAAAGAAAGCCTGTCTGCTTCTTATTTTATTCTGAGGAAAATATTAAGAGAAATCTTTCCTGATGGCTGGCGCACCAATATTTCTTTGGAAAGGTAGATTTGTGTGCAAAGCAGCCATTTGTGGAAATACAGCATTGTTATTCAAGCTAAAATATTACTTAGCCACTTCTTGTGTATAGTTCTTATCTCTTAAAAACTAAATTTACAGCAGCATGAGATTTTCTAACAGGCCGTTTGGAGGAAGAGGTGAGTGATTTATCTTGGGAATCTCTCAGATAGAAGAGCTGCAAATTGGGTTGAACCTTCCTGTCCCCTCTTGTGAGGGCTGACTGCAGCGCTTTCAAGGGAACATTCTTCAGGCTTGTTGGAAACTTGACATTTGCTGGGCTTTTTTTCATGTTCTTAAAATCTGGACGCTTTAAAGTGGGCCCTGGTGAGGTTCTCTATTTGCTGATCGGTGCTTCCGATTCTCTACCTGCCCAGAAGTTACTAAGTTTAATCCGATTGCATACGGTACTGGTACGTAGCTCAGCCTGTCTTTTTTTAATATTTAGGTATGCCCTGGCAGTGTCTGGCTGCTAGAACATCCAGGAGGTCATTGTGCAATCTGACCAAGTCCTGCTGACTGTATTAACTCTTCTTGCAGCTGAGGGTACGTGTTGACGGAGTGTTGCATTGTTATGGCACTGCCCCTTCCCGAAAGGAAAGAGTCGCCTAGTTCCTGCAGGCAAGCTGGAGGAGCAGAAGAAAAATCTTTGTGCGGAGACCGTGTGAGAGTTTAATGCCCCATGGGGGCTTTAGGTCTAGTATTAATTGCCTGTATCAATTTCTTTTTTTGTAGATGTGCTCCAGCATTATTTAAGGAAGATGGGAAAAACTTGGGAGCCAACACAGGGTCCCGAGGGGTACTTTCCAGGGGAGAGAGTGCAAGGACACGCCACCGTGCCACAAGCAATACTGCATGCCAGGAGTGCACAGGATTAGCCTCATCCTGGGAAAACTGCTTTGCTTATGATGGTGTGTCCTGTGCACAGCAAGAGTTTGTGGTCGGAGCTCTCTGCGCAGAGCTTCCTCAATGCCCTTGTTTGAACTCATCAAAGTGCCATCATATGACTTGATTTCTAGAGCAGTTTACAAAACAAATTATCAGCCCAAAGAACTAGCTCCGTGCTTTTATGCAGTTTAATCTGGCAGAAGGGCACCTCCCTCTCATTCCCTTCTATCGTCCTTTTTTAAAATATGCTTCTTAAAAGTGTGTCTTGGGCTCTTACTTGAGTATTGCACCTTATCTGTCATGCAAAATGACACTGTCTCAGTGGCATTGCTTTAAACTGAAACCTGAAATAGAGATTTCAGGTTTTATTTATTTATCCTTAGACAGGTTTAAGGATAAAAATGTTCAGTATTTGAAAATGAACGTTTTGGGAACCTTGATTAACTTGCTAACTGTAGAACCGATGAATGGAGATGTTTTTTCTTCTTTCTCATTCAGAGGCAAATGACTAATTTGCTGAAGTGTGGTTTGCTTTTTAATCCATTGTTCTGGTTTCTCTATGGGAGTACGTGCTATTGTGCTGCTCTTATCAGGTGATTGTTTTACGAGAGGCACTGACTTGTAAAAGCAGAAAGACTTATGGAAGGAAAAGGGACGTTCCTGTTTCGGAAAGTCACACGTATGTACAGAAGTTTAATCGGCATCGTTTACCTTTACAGATGTGCTGAAGATATGTTACTGGTCTAAGAACAGGTACTTCTTGATTATCTCTGAGCTTAAATACTTTAAAACACAGGCTGCAGCTTAAAAGCCCCAGCTGTGTCCCTGTTACGTTGAAGATGTGGGTGCTTGGAGCTTTCAGGCAGTGTCACAGGACAAAGTACATCCTCTGGTTGCTGCCGATTATTTTTTGTGATCTGGGTGGATGAGAGAGGTCTCATGTCACAAACTTTTTTAACATTTTTTTTATAAATGCTGAGGCCTGACCACTTCCTTTGGCCCCGTGCACCGTGAACATCTGAGTTTCATGTCACCCATTTCGGATGTCTTACCAAGTTATGACCAAAGGTTAAATTGTTGTTGAAGGTTTCAAAAGCCTCTCTCTTTATCCAGATGGTATTTTTTCCCTCCTAGTTACAGTTTTGGTTTTGAATGTCAAAATGTTGGTCAATGTTACATTGTGATTAATTTTTTCTTGTATTTTTCCATAACGTATTCCTCATGGGAACTTACTGAAACGCTATACTGTTGCTGAAATACTGGATTTGTCCTACTCTCCATTTGTCATGTTTCCTTGAAATTCACAGGTGTCAAATGAGGTGTAGCTATACAGAAGGCGGAGAGCTTGGACATTGGTTCATCTTTTAAAATCACTTTCAGAAATGCTTTTAAGACTTCACCGTTAGTTGGAATTAAGGAAAAAAAAATTGTGAAAAAGTTGATAGCAGCCTGAGTTGGGAATAGTTTTTGTTGGCATTCTTTGCCAGCAGTAACTATGAAGGTAACTTTTTACATCGGGGACAAACCACGCAGCCTGTTCTTTGGAATTTCGTTCCAACAGAGAGCTGACAAAAAGATTAACACATCGATCCTTGGCATGTTCTCAGCAGTTGATTTTAAGGCAGTTATTGCATCACTTTTGACAAACAAGAACATTAATGCAGAGAAATGGGTGATAAGGGTGTGGTCGCGTACACTTAAGCCCCTTTTAGTTTGTGCTGGAGTTTGAAGGAGGTGATGCTGGGGTATTACTGCCTCCTTTCAGTCCTGGGAGCTGATCTGTCTCAACCTGCTAAAAGGAAGAGATTCGTACGGTTTTGTCTTACCTCATGTTTGTCATATACTTTATTTGGGAAAATAAAAGCTCTGATAGTCGTTTTGTTGAAAAAACTAGTGTCTAAATGTGACAGAAAACAAATTACTATGAAAAAAGAAGTTCGGGTTGAATTTATTTGCTGGCAAAGCTCCTACTTTATAAGATTCAGTGAAGGAGTGATGTAGTTACTGATGCTGTCTGTTGGACTGACTTAATTGCTCTCGATTGGCATTTAGCTAAATTACAATGGCAAGTATTTTAATTAAAATAAAACTGGAAATATTTCACTTAAATGTTCCCTTAAACTTAAATGGGGAAAGAGCTAGATGTAAGGTACAGAAAGGCAGAAAAATGCTAGTGCAGAAAAATAAGCTCTGACTTCTTGGTAGTTTAGGATTTATTGTGAATTTTCTTTGACCATCCTGACCTTGTATGTTTTTGTGTGTCTGTCTTCTTAGATACTGTTATCTGAGATTTTTGGCATAAAACCTGGCACTGAAAGTAGTCTGTACCCCTGCTTCTTACGTAGAGCCCAAACTCTTGTATAATGCTAAGGGGAAGACTTGCGGTCTGCTTAGCTTAGCTCTTTTCCTTCTCCAGAGGCTCTAGGCTAACCAGGAGAACATAAGCCTTTCTGCATAATTCCCGTAATGCTTACCTTGCTCTGGATGTTATTAGCTGGGCTGTCTTCCTCTTGAAGCATTATTTCGGAGCGTACGTGGAGACTTAATCCCTCTTTATGCCGGTTAAGTCATCTTGACTGATTCTTCACAAGCACTCCTGCGTGCTCTCCCTTTTACTGGCTGCTGTAGATGCTTAACACTTCGTCTTGTTCCATGTGACTGGATTTCTTTCTTTCTTTCTTTTTAACTTCCGGACTGTGGGAAGTTAAGGAAGCAAGCATAAATACATACCTGAACTTGTTTGATCAGGCAGGTAGGTTTGCAAGATGCCCTGCTACCTCTGGCAGCTGCTGTTGCTTTGTCACTACTGGTGATTTTTTGCTTGGAGCTGTCAACTTGCTCTTTCCAGAAGACAAACCAAGCCAGAAAGCCTTTCATCCCGGTCTTTGGATTTCCTACTAGACTGAAAATATGTTTACGTGCTTATCCATCTCTAAGACCTGCTACGAGACCATCTCGCTTCAGCTGGAAGTGAAGGCACAGCTAAAAGGGGAGATGAGATAATACGAGGGATAGAGCTTCTCATTCCATGTTAAACATGGGGGCTTGTTGAATTTCAAGTTGGTGATAGACCAAAATAAACCAAAGGCAGAGGGACACGGAGCTCTCAGACACTGACCATTTGCTTTGCTACAGACTCCCCGCAGGGCTGAATGAAACTAGATCTTCCTTCTTCTACTTGACGAGTTTCTAGGTGCATTTATCTAAATGAGGACATGCTCACAGCTGATTTTTTTTTCATTTTTTGTGACACAGCACATTGGAAAAGTAACCGACTTCATATTCGTATTCAGACTGGGACGTGGTGAGATGATGGAAGACAGCATTTATAGATTCTTGTATCCTCTTAGATACTCGTTTCAAAAATAAGGAATAAAACCAGGCACAAAATATAATGCACAGCCTTGCAATTAAAACAACTCTGTTGTGATCAAAATATAGGTTGTTTTTGTATCAATTACATGCATGAGTACGTGCAGTGACTGAGACCGTGCTCCGATGTGAATGAATTGGGGTGTTTCCTTCAGCCCCGCGCTGTCCTGTAGCCTTTGAGAGGGCTGTGTCTGGTTTTTTAAACTCGTGGAGGTTACAAAATAGGCCCCGAGTCACATGGCTGGTAAATGAATATTAATCTGTGGTGTCTGAATCACCTGTTAGGTGGCATCCTGCAAGACAACTTGCCGGGAAAATGCATCGGTTGTGCTGCTGTGGAGCCTTTGCGTGTTTATTTTGACATCTTGATGCCTTGCTAATTTTGAAAATACTCCTACATCCTTCTCGTTTTTTCTGGAACTGGTTAATTTGTGTCCTCTGGACTGCAAGGAGGGATAGCGTTAAATACTGAACACTTTTCTAACAGTGGCAGAAGAGGATTTCATCTGCTTATGAGGTATTGCATGTGTTTTCCGGTGGGATTAAAAGGATGTTGTGAGAAGTGGGCGTGTTTTGGACTAGGCTGAACTTCAGATTGTGGTTCAAAATAATGCTTGCCTTAACTTTTAGAGCACTTTTAGCTAGGTTACTGGGTTTGGTGTTTAAAGGTGATTCAGTAGAGTTCTTGGAAATCTGTGATGATCTCCATTTTCTCGTGCCCTGTACAACGTAAACATATGTTTAACTTTGGTGTTTTGTAATATAAAATGGAAATGTAATACTACAACAAGAAAATGTAACATCCGAAGGTATATATATATATGTGTCAGATACATCTCATTCGCTGTTTCTCTGTTCTCTAAGCTTGATGTTTTATGCTGGTATTGTTTTAATGGTTTGTACTAGAAGACGTTTTAGAGGACTGTACAACTTGTGTCTTTATGATTTGGTCTTAAATGGCTTGACTTCCCGTGCTTCTGCTTCCAAGCGGAGGTCAGATAAGTTTGCCACTGAAAGTAACGAATGGCTTTTCATTAGGAAATGAATTTTTGACTTTAAAAAAAAAAAAAAAAAGCACCATGCACTACATAAGAATATTATGTGTATTATACTCGGTAGGTATGTGGGTTTACATGTCAACCAGCTCCACGCAGTTCTCTCAGCTGCTGGGTCTGCCTGTGCTTACTTAGCTCTTCTTTCTTTCACATATGAATTCCTTAATAAAATTTGTGTAGGAGGATGGACTCTTATGGAAGGGGAAGTGAACAGCGCATGAGCGTGATCTGCCTTTGCCGGTAGGTTACACCAGCCAGGCTGCACCTTTAGCAGTGCAGAAGAAGAGCCACCCAGCTTTGCCAGGCACCTTTGCTGATGCAGTTGTTCCAGCAGAAACTCCTCGCGGAGAGATGGCTGCGTGGGGTTCTGCGGGCACGAACCTCTGCTCCTCCTGTTTGCTGCTAAGATGAAATGAAACTGTGAGCATCAGTAGAAATAAGGCAGCCAGAGGGAGCATCGGAACTTTTACAGTTGCAGCTGTTCTCATCCAGAGATGATGTTTTATAATTTTTTTTTAATGCGAGTTACTTGTGTCTGGCTTGAGCATCCTTTGGTTTTGTCTTGAGTCTGTTTGATTAGCTGCTGTTTTTATTGCTGTTTTACTGACAGTGGTACAGTAGCACCAAGTGTGTACCTGACTAAGCAGGAGAGAAGTCTTTTTTTTTTTTCCAGTAATCTCAGTATTAGCACAGTTGGTGCCATTTTTGTTCAAGCTGCCATTGTTCACGTAGCACACGTTAGTCCAAACCTTCCTTAACTTGATACGCCGAGGGAAAATGAGCAAGACCTGTTCTGGTGATAGGCTTCTCTTGCGTGCTAGTGCATGACAGCCTGGTGACTAAATTCCGTGCAAATGCTAAATTCCTTTTCCTGTGCAGTACAATACAAAAAAAATCCTTTAGTAGAATTGACTGCTGTCGACACATGAGCCTTACTGAGGGCTCACTCAAAGGCAGCAACTTGGGGTTTTCTGCTTTCTGATGTCAGTTTTTTCTCTTCTCAATTTTAGGAGAGCTCACACCCTGACAGTCTTGTTCATCCTCACGTGTGCACTGGGATACGTAACCTTGCTTGAAGAAACACCGCAAGATACAGCTTACAATACAAAGAGGTAAATGTCTGAGAAAGTGTTTCTATGTGGCATGTAGTACTAGAGGGTAGCTGTGTGAACAAGTTGCCTTCCATGCTTTAATCTTATGGATAAGATACCTCAAATGCTCTTTTGTATTAACTTGTTTGCATGGCCCAAATGCCCAAACCCTTAGCAAGTGACAAGAGCAAACATAACTGTCTAAGTTCTGTTGGTGCCGGTCATTGAATTTAATTGCTAATCAGTTCGGTGTTGCTCACTGTCATACCTGGTGGCTGCCCTGTGTGTATGATTTGAAACAAATCACAAAACTCTTCTAAAGCCTCAAAGTATTCACTGTGTTTCTTTGGCAAGGATTTTGCTTTTTTCTTAAAATAACCTAACTTTCTGAACATGTGAACTGTGACTAAATTTCTCTCACTTAAGTATAATTTTATTAAAAAAAATACTTCAGATTTTAATAGGTGCTTATTTGTTATTGAAAATAAACATGAGAACTTCTAGCCCAAAGGGAGACTCATGGAAATTAAGGATGAGATTAAACCACAATTTAAACCGATTACGTGTAGCTGAATTTCTCATCTTTAAAAAAAGAAATACAGTAGGGAACAAAAAAGGGTAAGTAAAGTGGTCTTTTAAAATCTGACTATATTTTAAGAATTAAAGTGGTGCTTACAAATTGCAAAGCATCCTTGTTATAAGCATGAAAATCATCATTTCCTGCCTGTCTGGCTTCTTAAATATAACACTTCTTTTCTCCCCTTTGCTATGAAAGGATTTCTTCCTACTTTTTTTTCCATTTTCTACAGTGAATATGGATATGGCATTTGTTGTCATGGAGATGCAGGAATCGGGGTATTTCCTGAGACAGTTGTTATTCTATCAGTTACACAATAGTTGTAGTTAATGTAATTCACACTCGCATGTGTGCGGAGCTGAGGGTTTGTATTCTTATGCGTGGGGTTGAAATGGAACAAGTTGGAACAGAGTGGCCTGTCTGGGTCTGGGAAAATTTCTGCAAGGCTCTGATGTGAACAAATGCCACTTTACTTCCCGTTACAACAGTGTGCGAGTTCAGCGAACGGATGGAGGTAGGACATCCTCTGGAACGGTAGTTCAGAATAAAGAAGTGGAAAAGCTGAAAGAGAAGTGATGACACATCGTTAGGGGATAAGACAGATAGAAGGTGACTCAGTGGAATATCTTATTATTGAGATTAGAGCCCTTACTGCTTTAACAAAAACAAAACCAAAGCAGATTAATCATCAGATTAACCTTTCTTTCATGAAATAGATGTTGCTTTCTTCAAATTCGGCGCAGGGAGTAATGTTTGCGATTGTTAAAAATCAACATAATAGTGCCAGACCAAGCAATGAGCAGGGGATGTTCTTTGATCACTTTCACATCTCCGCTTGTGGAGTACTGCCTGCAACGTCTAGCTGTAAAAATACTTGAAAACCAGCATCTGAGAATCGCATAAGGTCTTTCAAATATTGTTTTTGAAGTATACCTCTCTGTTTCCATTCAGGCTTCATCCTTATGCTCTTACCATAGCCATGCCAGCTACATGCTGAATTCTGAGATTGCAATTAACTCAAAGCATTACTTTATCCGAAGCTAAAATTCAGCGCAGAAATAACATCGGTCTTATTGGGCCTTTCCAAAGCTTTGCTTCTGTTGCCATGGGACCTGATTTAACGGATGGAAGTGAGTGTCTGTTGCATTGTGTCAGTTTTCTGTGAACTCCTATCTGGTCTTACTTAAATCTCTTTTCTGAAGTCTTTGAGGCAAGTGCTTTCCCAAATCTAGCGCTGCTAAACACAGAGGGTTCAAGCTCAAATCATGTTCCAGCCAGTGCTCTTAACCTTCTTTTTAGCCTCTGTGCACTTGCTTGTGTTGTATCGTTCCTGACCAGTTTTGTGTGGCTCTCCAGGGGCATACTTGAACAAAGAGAGGCAGGAGCAAGGTGGTCACAACATACTTAGGTATATCCGCATCCCCAGTTCTCACAGGTTCGTTTTACCTTCATAACTTAAAATATTTCATCCTACCCTGAGAACTTTTTCAGTCTCCTTAAAGAGCTGCTATGTGTTTTGATCAAAAATTTTGGCCTGGTGTGGGACTGTCACTTGGCAAATGTCTCGTAGGAACACTTGCCTGCTTAATGAACAGCGGCGATTTTATTACCAACGAGCAGTGGCTCTGGCTGTCATGCTTTTTTATTTCCAACTGCTGCACAATGACAGTGGAGCAGTGTTTTTGTCCGGAGGTGCAAAGTCTAAATACGTGCTTGCAGACACTTAAATCTCTCTTGTTTTCAAGCTCATGCTAAGAGATGCCAGACTGCTTGCGAACTGCATTAGGGGCTGCGAGCAAACCATGAAATTGAAGCAAAGTACACAAATTGCTGTGCTGTCTGCTGTTGCTGTTTCCTGGACTGAGTAAAGCAGCAGGAAGTCATGCAAAGCTCCCATTTTCTCCCTAGTATCAGTGCTTCACCCAGGCGCTTGCAGCAGCAGGTGAGGGCAGGGTGAGAGGTAGTAAGTCACCGGGAGAACATGGGGTGTGGTATCTGGAGCTGGGATTCGTACTTGCGTCTGTTTGTGTGCTAGTATTTGAGTGCCATTTGCCTTCCTGCTATGTGTTAGAGCAATTAAAGGAGGATTTTATCTTTTTATTTGTACTATAAGTTATATAGGAATGTTTTATATGTAAATCTAGTCAAAGTTCATTAGGATCATACACAAAGATGTTGATGTGATCATGCAATATATATGATCAGATTGTCTCTGTTGTAAAGAGTTGAAATTTTACTTAGCCAAAGAGATATTGCATTGCAAAACCTGTCTGATCGATAAGGCTTTTTATTCACAGAGGTCTTACAGCATTCAGAGTTGCCTTGACATAGTCCGTCCCGTCTGGCAGCTGGCAGCTTCTCCTCTCCCGTTAAGCAGGAGCCGACAGGATCGCACTCGAGCTCTGAGGACAGCTAAATAAATCCTCAGCGGCCTCCTTTGTGTACCGTGGCTGTGGAAGAAATCCACTAATGCTTTGAGTGCTGAGCAAGGGATCTTTAGGGGAAAAAAAAAACACATGTAAATGCATTCAGGTTTTAAAAAATCCTGCAGGCATCAGGGCTTTATATTGAATTTCAAGCTGTAAATCAGTCTCTCTTCTAAGATGCCTGTCTATGCTGGCTTCTGGCATAATTGATCATTGCTCAGCCATGGTAATGAGACTGGGGGTGTGTGTGTTTGCAAGCTGCTGCTGAACACCTACCAAGGAAACAAGGTAAGAGAGAGGCTAGGCCTCTGTCTGCCACTTCTTCGTCTGGTCAGAGCCCTGAGGGGACTGTACTAACATAGTGCTAACATAGGTACAGCCAGAGAAAGGACGGGGAGCAGGAGCTGTCTGCTTAAATGCCTGGAACAGAGAGTGGTACACAGCAACTCATAGGCTTCATTGTCTTGTGTTTCTGAATCGACTCTTTTAAAACAACAGAAACAATAGCCTGTTTGTACTAACGAAGCTGTTGCTTTGTTTTCCCTTTTTTTTTGGTTAAGCACTAAAATTATTCTTGTAGGCACTGCCTTCCTGATCTGCTGCTCAGGGAAACTTATAAACCTTGTCCCTCTAGGCTACCTTCATGGATGTAGTTTGAGGCAAGCACTGTACCCTTCTCAAATCCTAGAGAAGTTCTTACTTGGAGCTGTGCTGAGCCAGGAGGACAAGCTGCTGCTTAGGCTTTGAAAGCTTTGTAAGGAGGCAGTGTGTTGATACGAATTTGGTCACTGAGGAAAAAAAGGTAATGGAGCTGGCATGGCTATTACACAGATTTGTGATTTTCTTCAAAGCTTCCCATGGTGAACTTGAAGTAAAAAAAAAAAAAAAAAAAAAAAATTGAAACCACAGCTTATTTTGGCACTGCTGCTGCATCTGCTGTTTGGCTGAGGTTGGATTTTAGAAAGAAACATAACTAAGTTCCTGTGGTGATTTAGATTCAGGTCGTCTCTAGCTTTGGGAAAAATACCCTACAAGGCCTAAAAATCTTGAACATGTTGGTTCATGACTGAGCATGATGATAGTGAGCAAAGCAACGTGTATTGTTATGTGCTACAAAATGCAAAAATACAAATCTCTTCTTGGAGCCATGTGGCTGCCTTTAAAGCTTTGCATCTGCAATGGCTTAAGCTAACAGTTCAGCCTCAAATGGGGGCTGCTGTGTTCCTTCCTTGTGTGAGTGGTGTGTTGACTCAGCTTAAAACAAATTGTTGTGTTCCTAGGTTAGTTTTCAGCTGAACCAGTCTCATCCCTCTCATTCTGCTGCCTCCTGGAAGGAGAAGGATGGCAGGACCATGGCAGTCCTCCCGTAGGTCTTATGTTGCTGAGGATGAGAGAAAACCTTGTGCACTGCGGCTTAGGGGTTTGGGATAAGGTGGTGGATCCTTGGTATACCTGGTCTTATGGTCTGGTAGAGTAATGTCTCTATTACGTTATGTAGGATCTATATTATGGTTCCTGCTCTTGGAATAGCAACAGTGCTGGTTTAATTTTAAAAGCTTCTCCTTGTCTTCAGTTGATGGAGAAAATGTTTTTGGAGTAGAGACAACCCAGGAAATGGCTTTTCAATGGTTCCTCATGATCTTTCATTGGAATTTTACTGGAGCGAGGAGATGATGCTCCTCAAAATTTAACAGGAAGAAATCTCTCCAGTTAGTGTCTTGCTGACGTAGCGTGCATGAAAGTCAGAGACGTAGGGAAGTGTTTGACTGACTGTACATGTCATGATCATTTAAAGCCTTAGACTCATCGTGTGGATCAAGAAATTGCTCTTTTTTGGTTTGTTGTTGATCTCACTGAAAACTCATCCAGCAGACTCCTGGACTGCCTGAGGAATGGAAGCATGCAGTTAGTGGGGAGGAAGGAAGAAGGATAGGAGGGTGGGCTTGGGGATTTGAGACAGTCTTTTGTGAAACCGCAAGTAAAGTGTAGGAATTTATACCTATTTCCTATACCTGTTGCCTAGAGGCAGTCGGACTTGATGATCTTTGTAAGTCCTTTCCAACTGAAACATTCTATGCTATTTCCCTGAAACATATTCTCCAAAAGGGATCTATTTAATGGCTGACATGTTTAGAGGTTAAGAAATAAAGACCAGATATTTTTGATACCTAAGAATACAATTTACAACTTCATTGGGAAGATGCAGCAATATAAATAGTCTGTTCTGTTTTTTACTTTCAGAGGCATTGTTGCCAGTATTTTGGTTTTTCTATGTTTTGGAGTTACACAAGCTAAAGATGGACCATTCTCAAGACCTCATCCAGGTAATTTAAGTCACTTAAATTACGCAAATATTTCTGATAAGTTGCATTTTATGCTGAATGTAAGTACTTGTGTTACTTGCAGAGGAGGTAAGTCATAATTTAACTCATAATATAGGCACACTAACGCTGCACAGTTCGTATATAGCCTCCCAGCTTCCAGCCAGCCTCCTCAAGTACCAAGGTATTCCAAACAGCACAGTGAGCCTTCAGTGTAAGACTGTAAGTCCTGAGAGTGTTTGAGACCATAACATAAAACCTCTTCTTTGTACTGCTATATCAAGTGAAGAATTTTAACATCTTTGATCTTTTTGCCTATGTTTAGATGTTGTGAATCACTGAGAAAGAGCTAAGGGAATTTATATAGGCTTACATAATATTCTTGAAATATTTCTTATGCCAAAAAATTAACTTTTCAGTTTAGGAATCCTCTTTTATATGAGAAACAGCAGACAGGTTAAAAACATTGATGAAAGCGGATATTGTTCTAGAGCAATGCACACAGCACATCTCTGTAAACTTAAGGTTTTAATCAGAAGTTCTTGTTTTTCGAGGTCTTTTTAATCAAAGTTGCAATTAATTCTGGTACCTTATGTAAGAGAAATTACTCCCTTTAAGTGATATTTGGCTTCTTTCCTGTCATAGCTTTCAGTTTGAGAACATCCAGTGGTTTTGTCTGTGAAAGAAGTCATTTTTATTCCCTAGAATGAAGTAGGACAAACAGGATGGAGAAAGTCTGAAGGTCGTAGATGTGTACAGCAAACTGCTAGTGTAGACTGATCTGGTGTTTCCAAGACGGTAACATACACAGGTGGTAGACAGCACTTAGGGGACTGACGCTGATTATCTTTTGACAGTCAAATTTGTCATATATTCAGTCACTTTATATACTGAGTTTAGTAATGTGGTTTGTTTTTTTTGGTATTAATTCACCTTTCTTGTAGCTTGTTAGATGAGATGATCTTCTGAAGAGTGGTTTTCAAGGGCTACAACAGTTCACCAGGACAGCAGATACTTCCATGGTCGCAGCCAGACACCTGGGTGCCAGTTTAAATGAGAACAGCAGTCTTGCAGGCAGCAGAGGCTTGGTGCTGCAGCCCCCCGAGATGCCATGTCAGCTCTTCAGTTACGGAGGGCTGTGGAGGGTGTACTGGGAAGTGTCCATCAGGCAGCTGAGTCTCTGACCTTAGCTTCACGGTGCTGTTCCAAGAGAAAGATCTCATCTCAAAGGAACTGGAAGTACAGGCTGCTGGTGTGCGCAGCTTCCATTTATAGGACAGAAGAAAGCCTGTGGGTCAGATTCAGGTCGCTATGATCACATACAGCCCCATCAGATCTGTTACACCAACTCTCTGAGCTGTGTATGAGAAGTGGCTAGATGTTATGGTAGCTGGGTGATTTTGGAGGACTATTATTCAGTATGTCTGTACCTATTTACGATCAGCTCGGAGGTGTTTTATATTTTGGTTTGGGTTTTGTGCCTGTGTTGCTTTTCTGTTTAAATAGCTCTTCTTACTCTGTTTATCCACCTGATTTATATATACACAATTCATGCTATCTCACCATTGGTTTTGCTAAAGCAAACAAGTTTTGCCTTTAGTCTCCCCCTCAACATAAGCTTGTTTACCCCATAACATTTTAGTAGCCCTCTGTGTGTGTTTTGGGTTTTCCTCTTGGAAAATGGCTATCCAGACCTGGTAGTGCTCATGTTTTTCGTGACAGCATTAAAACTTCACAATATCTCTTTGGGAGCACCCTGATGGCAGACTTCATGTTACTTGTGCTTTTTTCATGGCTGTATTACAGTGGCAGCTCAGAGTCTGACAGGTGACA
This sequence comes from Cygnus atratus, assembly GCF_013377495.2. Taxonomy (NCBI): domain Eukaryota; kingdom Metazoa; phylum Chordata; class Aves; order Anseriformes; family Anatidae; genus Cygnus; species Cygnus atratus. The sequence continues at coordinate 34,186,285 of NC_066366.1, forward strand.
CTAATCCTTCAGTTACTCTGCTGATGAGCTAACATCGTGTATGAAAACTTACTGGTTCCTAAGTGTGAAACTGTATTCTGAGTTCTTCTATTACTCCTTTTTTTTGAGGTCATCTCCTCTGAGGTCATCTGATTTTTCTCCTTGCTGTCCCTGCCTTCCCCGCTGCTGCTGTTTGTATATTTTGTGTTGTTAATCTACTTTCCACTAAGGTTATTAACGAAATTGATCTTAGCCACTATGTGAGCGTTTAAGATTTCCAGACTTGGCCATTTCTACACTTAGCCTTCCAGACTGACTTTTTTCCCCTTTCAGCATTACTGGCTATGTCAGTTTTAGTTGATTGCCCATTCAGCTTTACCATTTTTCTACTGATTTTGACCCATTTTCTCTAGGTAATAATTTGCCACATGGACCCATACCAATTGTTTTACCATAATTCAGAAATGCAGGGCTATTACGCAAAGAAATATGTATGGTTATTTAGGGAAGACTGATGTTTTTAACACTCTTTCCCTACTTTTTATCTAATTTTCCATTATTTTTTTTTCCTGTAAACCATTAGCTTCAAAGCCTCCATTTGGTTTGTAGTGCCTCTAGCATGCTCAACAAAATGCGAACAGCTTCCAAGCCGTGTAGCAAAAGAGAATATGCCCTTATCCCCAAGGAACAATATTTCACAGGGGTGAAATCTTAAACTCTGCCTGCAGGTCCATTTATTGGTGGGTGAACACCTAAATGCGGAGAGTCTACTGCATTTCATGCGAAAATGATATGGATATGGGTCATGGATATAGGTCATCAGTATGCCGACTTAGTATTTGCAGCTAAAAGATTTTCTCGATTCTTATTCTCAACTCCCCTTATGGAGCCTTGAGCATACAAATGATGTAATGTTGCAAGGGTCCAGTGATGCTTTATCGTCTTTGTCAAGACAACCGTGCCCAGATTGTAATTTTAATGTAACTTTCTGAGATGATTATTACTGCCCCAAGAACACATCTAATATTCCCAACTCTTGTCAACAGTTATTTGATGTAATGCATCATTCCTGGTGGCATAAGCAGTTTGGAGAGTAAACCATGATATTCCTAACTAACCCATAGGCTGAAGTAGCTAGAAAAATGAGCAGGCAAAAACTGGATCTCTTCTGTACCTGTCCTAGGTGAGAAAGCACTGACAGAACAGGCTGCTGGTAAAACCAGGTGCAGCGGCTGGTTGCCTTGTAATTCTGCAGTGAAGAAATCCTTCTGTTAGAGAATAGTTCATGATCTGCCCTTTTCTGACAGCTCCTTTACCAATTCAGGAATCTGGATGCTCACTACTGTCTGTACATAAATTCATTGGACTGTTGGGATAGCGATAGTTTCACTGACTGGGTGAAATAAATTACCCTGTATCTAGGGGGTTGGACAAGCCGAGCTTTTAACTCTTATTTTCATATCTTAACTTAGCCACTTAATATTTTTGAAGCCTTACATTTAGCAATGAAATACTGTGTAGACTGAGCTAGGACTGCTCTGAAGGTTTGTGTTCTCTCTGCTGCTCCCTCGGTCGCTCCATCACATCGCTGCTCTCAGGTCACGGGATGGTGCTTCCGAACCCGAGCTCGCTATGAAAAACCTTGTGCTAAGTAATTCGAGCAGGCATGTGGCTGCCCAGAGCAGACACTTCTCCCTGTTTGTGTCCTGTGCAACTTCTGATTAGCGCTTACGAAGTGCCACCCACTTAACAGCTCTAAGATAAGTGCCTTGTTCAGGCACGTACCTTTTATTATTATTATCATTATTATTATTATTAAACTCAGCCTTTCAGGTTGCATAGGTTAAACTCAAACCTGTGATGATAACTAGGGGTAAGTGGCCGGTTGTGCACTCGGCCAGGCAGCACTCTTGTTAAATATTCTTAAGTCTCCCAAGGATGACAGCAGTTTAGTGTTTGAGCATAGTAATCACTAAACTCTCAGGTATGTAAATGATTAGTTGAGGCCCGTTTAATCAGGCAGATAATCCTAATTTGAGGGAGGTTCACGGTGACAGTGCATTTAAGGAAAACAAATAATAGGAGTATGCCAAAAATAACTTTATAGCTGAGGCTGGTCCAGGAAGAGAGAGAACACAATGTTTTTGTACAGCTTGGAAAACATCTTGTTTCTGCTGTGCTTGTACGGATAGAAAGTAGTCTTCAAAACCTCCTGGGTGCTTATGTCTGCTGGGGAGAAAGCACACTAAATTGCAACGAGATCTTAATCTTTTATTAATTATTTTGCTTTATTGAGCATTGCTGAGTGTATTCAGCAGCTGCAGATCACCTGTTGCCAGAACTTTATGTACGTAGGAGAAGAAAAGCTCAGCTGCAGGTTTAGATTTTTCTGCTATCTGAACGGTGTGTACATTGATTTCAGAGTTAGTCTGCCACATTTATGGCTGCGAGGAACATAAAATCTGTCAGACAAGGCTCCGTAGGTCAGAAAAAAGCAGCATTGCCAAGGCTGCTAGTCTGAAGGTGATGTATAAAGGAAATAATTTTTGTAGAAATGTAAATGAAAAGTTAATTCTTACTTCTGGTGTGAACACGCTGCTTACTCTTGCATTCATAGGAAGGGGTAGAAAATGTTATCAAACACAAAACACATTTTAAATAGAAATATGGTGGTGTGTTTTTTTTTTTTTTTCCCCTCAAGATATCCTGAAGATTTGCTTGCAAAGCCTGAAGTATTTTTCAGCAGTACAGTGGTGCCAGTGTAGGGAGAAGTTTGTCTCTCCCAAATACATCTTTGACCAGTGGATGTTTTTGTTTGTTTTTCCTAAGCAGCATTCTAGAAAAGACAAGAGGGTGCACACTCTCAGTCAGTCCTTCCAAGAGAAATTTGCCAATGGATTTTCAAGTTAATCTAGTCTTGAAGGAGGGACAGAAGTATTAAATAACCATTTCCACAACGTCTAGGCAAAGACAGCTGGGCAGGAGGCACTGGTTGCTGCCTTTCTGAGGAGAAGGCAGGCTGAACTCTGCTTTTCCTTCTCTTAAGGTGACCAAGGGACAAAAAAAAGTTGTAAAACACCTCATAGCATATGTTAGAGTTGTTTTTGTGTTTGTTATTTTTTAACTGACACCTAAGAAAAGGCTTCACCTTATTGCATAATTAAACAATTACAATTATGTTTGTGAATTTCAAGTAAAAATCTTAAAACTTCGGGATTTCCAGTGGTATCTGTTGCAGAGCCCTAAACTTTCTGTTATCCAGGCCACACCTGCTTTTATTTTTTTTTCCCCTCTGGAAGTGTAAAGTAAGCCATTTTGATTAAGTTAAATTCAGCAGTTTTGGTGAAAAAAGGTCACGCCTTCTCACATTTCAATCTATTTTAATGATTGTGTCTTTAGCAGGCTGTCAGATAAGAGGCTTCTTTTTAAAATGTGTTTTTTTTTCTTCATTTTTTGCTACTTATGATTCAACAGGGCAACCATGACATTTATTTTTGTTTCGGGGCAAACAAGCCTATAAAAAGTCCTGCAACACCACAGCTAGATGATTTCAGGTTCTGAGCTGATAAACAAGTTTGCAAGCCTATACTTGATGTTGAGTTCTTGCATTATTTATGTCATGGTCCTGACTATGAAGCATTAACATATCTTAAGTTCCATTGGAGTTAATAGAGAGAAATGCCCAAATTGTGCCTGAAGATGCTTGTGTGTTTTTTTTTATTTCATGGCAAACCATGAACATGGAGGTGGAATTGCTTGCTGTCTCTGCTCAGCCTTACAGATGACTGTTTTGATTCCTCTTTGCCCCAGCCCAATTGTAACCATCACCTCCATGTAGCCATGGAAGGAGAGCTTGGTTTTGTGAGTGTAAACAGGAAACACCTGAAGGAAAGTCTATTAAAATCATTCCTAAGTGATTAGTACATAATGTTACTGCAAGATTTAAATATCCACTTAGAATGAGTCAAGTTTTGCTGAACTACCTCGGATAAATTTTTGTATGTGATTAGGAAAAAATGCTGGAGTGCTCTGTCTGCACACATGCTGGCTCTGCATTAACCTGCTTCCTCCCTTGTAGGAGTTAACCAAAAGCTGGATGAGATTCCAGAGCCCAGAAATGACTGTACGGAATGGAGGCCAAAGCAGTCTGTGGTTGGAGTAGGATGAATTAGGGGCATGAATGCAGCCCGTGGACCACAAAGCTGGTATCCAAGACAGTCAGAGAGCCTATTGCTTGGGGACTGAGTCTTACGGAAGAACAGAGGTGACAATGACAGAGCAGAAAGTGCACAAATACTTTAATTTGTGTACCCTTTTGCTTCAGGTGTTGCTTCAGTCTGAGAAGAGCTGAAATCACACATCTCGTGAGGGTGAAAAATGACGGTAGGCTCTGAAACAGATGAGTTTTGCCTGATGTTTCTTATGGAGAGCATCAGATGGTTTTATCGGTCTTGCATCTAGCACCTGCTAAGCCTTTCATACTTTTTTTTTTTGGTATTGAGTTCCTAGTAAAAGTGAAAACGTCTTTGGTATTTTTGAAATGCTTCCTGCCCTTCAAGGAAAAAACCTTGTCTTCAGGGAAGAAGATGGGCTTACAAACAAAAGCAGAGGTGTCCCCCCTGCTGGTGTTAGTTTTGTCCATTTTAGCAATAAACAGGTAGAAGTTGGCCAAGCTACTTAGCCATGACAGGGCTGGGAAAACCAAAGCTGGGCAGATCAGGTTATGTGACGGTGGAGGAAGAAATAAGGTCAGTCCAGGAAGGATACAGCTCCATTCCAAGGACTGCTAGAAAGCATTGTAAGTCGCAAATATTCCTTCTAATTCTTAAATATTTAGTTCATCAAGTTGAAGCATTTTTGTTGATCCTGGTCATTGCCAGAGTAATTCTGGCATATTTGCATAGCAGCCTTTCTAGTAGTTGAACAAGCCTTTCTGGCTGTACCCTCAGGAAGGACAGCAAATACTTTGAATACTGAGCTTTATAATATCTTGGTGAGAGCATCTCTTCTTGAAACGTTTAGTTAAGTCGCAACAGATGCATAACTGACAACTATTCTTCTTGAAGCTTTTGCTGACATCCTGTTTGTCTGTTTCTGTAGCTTACTGGAGGTTCTGGCTGTGTGTCAGTGTTGTGTATGAACTCTTCCTCATCTTCATACTGTTCCAGGTAAGTACCTTAAACTGCTGTTTAGTAGCTAGATGTCTAACATGAGTATAAAATCATTTGTGTTGTTTTTTTTGGGATCCTCACTGACTGCAGAAGATGCTCTACTTCATTCTTGTGTACATTGTTTTATTTAATGTGACTTCTAGGTTGAAGAAAAATTATATTCTCAAAATATTTCACCCTGTTGTCTCTCCTGATCTCCAGTTAATCTCAGCCCACGTTAGACACCAGAGCGAAGTGATCTTAAATGAGTTAATAAAAAAGTCAGTATTCTTGGTTACATCAAATGACCAGGAGTTAGTTCTTCTGACATCTAGTCTCTGCTTTGCTGGATTTGATTTCACTGCTGAAGTTGCATATCAGCTGTTAGTTTCTTAGACCCTGCAGATTGTGGAGTGAATTCATCTTATTTAATACCTTGGAATACTTTTTTTTTTTTTTTTTTTTTTTAAAAAAAAAGAGCTCTAGGCTTTGAAGGAGACTTACTCTCTCCTCAGTTACACAATCCAGTTGTTGTAGTCATCTCCTCAGGCGACAGTATAACTTGAAGCCAAAGCAAATGTAGAGATATTGGACAGTGGCAGTTAAACATTCTGCTCTGTCAGACCTTGGCTACTTTTTGGTGTTAGGTTTTGGAGTTGCCAGTGGATCTTTTTCAACCAGTACCTTCCTGCTGACATCCCAGTAGCATTTGGTGCTCTGCATCTTAAAAGGGTTGTGAAGTACCATTGTGTACTCATCAAGTAGCATTAAACTGATCATTTTAGATAAGAAGATGATGAGGAACATATTTAAAAATACAATGTTTTGCCTCTAGAGGCCAAAGAGCTTTAAGAAGTGGGACTAGAATTCAGAAGGGTCACAACCTGTCAGCTCTCTTTGCGTTGGAGTAGGACATTTGCTTTGCAAACAAGTTCTTAACATTGATCAAACCCTTTCCGGTTAATCAAAGATTTCCTTTGGCTCCAGCATTTCTTGTTCTTTTCGACCTTCCTGGAGTCTTCTCAAAAGTCAATGCCAAGTTCTCTTTAAGAGTGAAGAAGTCTGGTGTGGATTTTTTAGTTTGGTTTGGTTTTTGGCTGGCTTGTTGTGTCAGTGGGCAGCTGGAATGTGTCCGCAGTAGGTCAGTAAAGAACAAGATGTTTTTTCTGTCCTGTTGGCATAACTTGGGGGTTCAGTGTAAACCCTTACGCAGGGCCCTAATGTCTCATTAGGGTTTCTTTCAGGCTGCCTGTCCTGCTTGGAGGGAGTGGAGTTGTGACCCTTTCACAAGCATGAACAGGTCTGTCTTGCCTTTTTTGTTGTTATTCCTCACCACTGAGGAATATTTATTCACTTCCAATTTATTCTTACGTTCTTACTGTTTGTTTCATGTCACCCTCTGTTTTTTCCAGGCATCCTTGTAAATGATACTCATGACTAGCTGCAACCAAACTGAATAATGTGTTTCATTTTTATTTGATAGCACTGTGGTAGTTCTGAATTCTCATACGAAAGCCTGGAACTGCTTTGCTTTCCTCTGGCAGTATGTTGTGTTACCAGCCATTTAGTCGTTAAGGACTCTCACTAGCTGGTGCCCAGCTCCTTACTAAAAATACATTATGACTTTTGCACAAGTTTAAGTAAGGTTAAAATTCTGCTGAGTCAGTTAGTGACTAAACTACTTAAAAAGTAAATACAAGTTCGCTCATAGTTGAAACTTGTCTTATAGTTAATCTGACTTTATTGGTTTCATTCTGTAACTTTATTATTGCTATTAACTAATTTTGTCGTTCCTCAGTTTTTAATATCTGCTAGCTTATTCATCTGTCTGTCATTGATGTTTCTGCTGTAAAACATTGACCACAGCAGTGATCGATTTCATTGGGAAATGCCCATTCAGTAAACGTTTGTGTGAGTGACCAGTAAATTAGTTCAGGTCTTGGTCACCTTCTATAACAAATAGTTGGGTAATTTTTCTCATTGCAGTTTGCTTCGGGGTTTATTACGTGTGCTGCTAGTGGGACGTTATTGGAAATGGCTGTTTATTCAACAGGCAGTGCTCATTCTTTTCAGCCATGAAACTCGGTGCAGATCTCAACTTTCTGTAGCTGAAGTGAGCTGAGCACACGTGCAAGACAAATCCTGCTAACAGAGCACTTGATCTGCATGTTCCATCTACTGGTGCTCGTATGTGCTGTATTTTGTTTGAGCTGCATTTCCTGCAGCTGTGTCTTTCCCATTCTAGGAAACCAGGAGGCCGCTAGTGTAGGAGATGCAGACATTAAATTAACCTTTCCTTGTTTGCTGACTGCTTTTTGTTTACCCTCAGGAAGAGAGGAAGGGCAAAAGGGTCAGAAAAAAGGAGGATGAATTGTGTGTCAGTTCAAGTACTAAGCTTTTAGGGGAGAGGGGGCATAGAGGAGTAGCTTAGGAAACTGAGTTAAAGATCTGGTTTTTGTGTTTTTCATCTTTAAGAAATCTCAAGTTCATTTTTTAGTTGTTTCTGTCTTCTGTATTTGGCATTAGAGGTCTGGAAACTCAGGTGTATGTGCTGTGTGATGCTCTGAGGTCTAGATGAATTTTAAGAATTGTTTTGCGACTCGTTAAAAAACACCCGTTTGAAGATAGGCTGTTGATATAAGTTATCTTTGTATTTCTCTGTCCATTAGCACTTACTAAGAGGAAAACCTGGGTTTTGTGTTCCTTTTGCAGACTGTACAAGATGGGAGACAGTTTATGAAGTACATCGATCCAAATTTAGGTGTTCCTTTGCCAGAAAGAGACTACGGTGGCAACTGCCTTATTTATGATCCTGGCAATGAAACAGATCCATTTCACAACATCTGGGTAAGAAACAAATAAAGTTATTTGCTAGTGAGTCTGACTTTTTTTTTTTTTTGTAACGGTTGCTTAATTAAAAACTTGAAAGCGCAGTCATCAGTGTTTCTGAGTGCTGAATCAGAAAGCAGGTCATGACTGATTCTAGCTTCTTTGTTTCTCTTCCTTGCACTTCCCGGGCAGATGGAGATGTGCTTCTTTGTATCCTAATTACACTGCCCAAGAAAGGGGGTAAACTTGAACAATCCTTGTTTCTCAGATTATTGATGTAAACCTGTTTCCCCTAAGAGTCTGGATTTATTAGCGTGCCTAAAGAATCTTCTAATCCCAGTCACCTTGAGGCACGAAGTTCAAAAGTTGCATGTTGCAAGCAACCCATAAGTTGGACCTTTCTGTATACCACAAACTGTCAGGTTATTGTTTCTTGCTGGCTACCAGAGGACTTGAAATTCAAGGGCAGTGGAATTGTGATTGCTTTAAACTCCACAATTGCGGAGCACTAAATTCTTTGGGTCTACCATGTAAGTCTTCAGTGCATCAGGAAGCATAGTAACTGAGAGCAATAATAACTTTTCTCTCCTACTGCTCCATTGGTAGTAGGTGGAGGAGAGCCACTCTTTGCCCGTGTTTTTTTGTTGTCAGGAATGGTGAGATGTAAGAAGCTTTCCTAGATACAAGATTGGGGTATGGTGAAGAATAGCATTTTCTTTATTATGTCTGATTTGAATGCATCCTCCTGTCCCCTTGTAAGGCAAAGAACGTGACATTTTGCATTAAGAAGGTAGTCTCCACTTTATCAGTAGTCCTGATCCCAGTTTCTGCCCTTTAAGCTCCCTGACTTTGCTTTAAAGGTTTCTTGTATGTTCGCTGTACTTGAGAACAAAGAATCTCTTAAAATGCATCTAGAATGTGGAACAACTGATATTTATTGCTGCGTCTTTTCCTGGAAAAAAGTAAGCTTCAAAGTTGAGTAATTGTTTATAGTACAAAGTGACCTACACTCTCTTCTTGGTTTGTAGGACAAGCTGGATGGATTTGTTCCTGCTCACTTTTTTGGCTGGTACCTGAAAGTAAGAATGAGCCTTCTGTTACATTTCTCTTGCAGTACTATTCTTCTTTCATAGCTTGACTGCTTCTGTTTTAGTGATGCCAGTCTTAATGATCAATTATATTAGGCAGTCATCTGTGAACTAGACTGTGTTTGTAAAACGTGAAAGGCTTTTTTTCCTTGTTCAGTCATCTCATTTCTTTCCAAAGTAACATTACATTGACAAGCTCCTTCCTTCACTATAATTCATTCTTAGGTGAGATAAATAAAAGTAAAATCATTTACTTCTGTAGCAAGATAAATCTTTGAATGACCTTTGAATGTAGAGTGTGGGGAACAAGACAGTATTCAGAAAAGGCAGCAAAAGTTTATTGTTATCCAAAATAGATGCATGGTGATACGCTAGGATTATTCCAAGACAGGCTTTTCCCAGTGGCTTCCAAATCAGGAATTTCAATCATAAGTGGGAAGGTGCTGTTTTAGTTCTTGTTGACATTTACTGTAAAGTAACCAACTGTTGAAGAAATTCAGGTTGTGCTTGTCCCTGGCAGAACACATTCAGTCCATTTTTTACTGAACACTTTGGTCTAAATATTACTTTAAAAAAAAAAAAGTGCAAGCTCACTTGCTAACCTTACTTTGTCCTGCAGACCTTCTCTTTTTTTTGTCTGTTTTTGTAAGGTTTTTTTTTCCAATCTACCAGACCACCAGGAATAATAAGCTGAAAAAGCTCAGTCTGCTTTAAAAATAAGTTACAAGTGCTGTGCTGTTTTTCATCTTCAGAAGTGCAGATGTATTGCTCTGTGTGGGTTTTTTTTGTTTTTGTTTTTTTCCCCCCATAATCAAAAGATGAGTATGGTATGCACGGGGAGACTGACTTCAGATCAACGTGTCTATGGCTTGTTCTGTTAGTATTACAAAACTGTAAATTTGGAGAAACTTGGATCTTCTTCGTCCAAGAGAATTCCATTAAAAGCTTAAATATCAAAATAACATTTCAATTACTATCTGTATTTGTACAAATAATGTCATTCTGAGAACAAATGCCTAAATAGGCAGAGCATGATTAAAAGACATAAGGGAGTAGTAACACATTCCTGAAGAACTTGTCTGGGACATAATTCAAGATGCCTGTCTGCTCATTCAAGCTATTATCTGTCTTGGTCTGGAAGAAGCCTAGTTTTGATTAAAAGGACTTGGGAGAATGTTTCTGCAGAAATGCTTGAGATGATATGTCAACTTGTCAGCCTGCAGGCTGATCTGAAGAGCTCAGCATGCCCCACGAGGTGTTCATTTCTCTGCTGCTAAGCCAGAAGGAAGCTGGCAGCTATATTTCTTATTTGTCAGTTAACATATTTTTCTATAAAAAGCTGGAAGTTGGGTGTGTTGTCTTCATAAACAGCGAGGAGCATGTGGTGTGTGTTTGTTGTTGTTTTCCTGTTCCCTGTTTTGAGTAACAGATTCTTAAGTTACCTCTCAAAGCACCAGAACAGCAATACTGGAAATGAATGTGCCTCATTCATCAGAAATTATTGTGGGCCTCATATACTCTGGAGTCATTTAGATCATCTTTTCAGACTAATGCTTGATAAGACATGTCTAAATCCTCATATTCCTTAAGTGATGAGTTTTGAAATTAGAAAATAACATAATTTGTCCATACACCGTGGCAAAACTGTAAATCTAAGCAGTCTCTACGGTATTTCTGGAGTTCTTCCTTTAGATTTCTGAAGGACATCAGTGTAAGTGATGTCTGGTACTGCTCAGTACAGTGTGCAAATATTTGTTTTTGTAATGACTTTAGTATGTTGTACAACTACTGTTGTGGATATTTGAAAGATTTTTCTCCCTTGTTACAGACGCTGATGATTCGAGACTGGTGGATGTGTATGATCATCAGTGTGATGTTTGAATTTCTGGAGTACAGTCTGGAACACCAGCTTCCAAACTTCAGCGAATGTTGGTGGGATCACGTATGTACTGCATAAATCATTATATTTGTGTATAAACTGAGGTATATATTTTAAAGGGAGGGGGCAGGAAATGGTGAAAACTACGTTGCATGATGTGCATGACCAAAAATGTATGTATGGCTACTGCAGCTCAGGAGCTTTGGCACTTCTCCATATTGAGCTTGTTATATGTTAGTCACAGTTTGTATAATTTTGCAGGTTTGCAGACTTCTCTGTGGCATGGTAACTTTATTTCATGTGGTTAAATATTTGTTTTGGTTCATTCCACACCAGAGAAAGACTAAGGCGTTAGCTGAACATTTTGAAATATTTGATGGTACAAACCATCGAGTCTGAAATTAAGAGAGAGGCAAAACTTTGTGTGTAGAGTTTCACGTGGTGATTTTTCTTGTCTGTTAAGAAAACAGGCTCAGTGCAATTTATGTCCAGCTCTTCCTTCAGCGTAGACCTATCTTTACTGTTTTCTGAAAACAGTCAATATTGCTGTGTTTAGAAGTCCTGCTATGGTGTATAAAAAGCTGCTTGGAAAGATAAAGGTTTGGCCTTACTGAAAAGCTTTATGGTTTTTATACGTTATAGTGTATAACCATTCTTGTCCTAAAAACACTGCTTGTGTGTGTTTTTTAAAGCCAGAGGGGCTAACTGCTATTATCTAGTTTCTCTACGGAAAAAGTAAGCTCTGTAGCTTAAAGTGTCATACTTCATTTTCTTTTTCTTTTATGTGTTTTTCATATTCCTGTGAAATGTAAACTGGCTACAGGAGCAATCAAAATTATCTACGTTCAGGGCACATAGCTCTGGTTCTTATGTTATTTCAGCTTGTACAGTCCAGGTTCTTTCCCAAGCTTGTGATGATTTGCTGTGTGGTTCTGTTTATGAAAATAAATGCAGTTTGCATAAAGACATCAAGCAAAGGCATTTTGCCTTCAGAAAACTTCTAATGAAATGAACACTGCACTCTCTCCTTCTTCAAATGAAGAGGGCAGCCAGTTTTTTGTCAGCTCAAGAGCTCTGTCTCCAGAATGAGAGAGTAAGGCAGAGCATGAGGAGAAATCACGAGTTTAATTTCACATCCTGGAGATAAGTAATTTCTTTAGGAGGCAGTCTGAAGTTTAGGCAGCATGTTAGGAACACGTTCAGACTTATTTTGCTGTGTTTCAAGTTACCGCTTAACAGAGTGGAGGTGAATAGTAAATAGGAAGAGGTCTATTCTGCAGCAGAAGGAATACAGCAAAAGAGGAGTTAAAGCACAAGTATTTTACAGATGTTGGCTGTAGCAGACTTGGGCAGTTCAGATTCTCTCTCCTGATGGTTCATACACCACTCTTCTGGGAATGTCCAGTCCTTGTGACTGTGTCTGCACATAAATATATTTACAGTATTTTCCTTTTTTCACAAGCTTTACGGTTTCTTTACCAGCATCACTGTTCTTTCTCCTTTCAGTGGATAATGGATGTTATCTTATGTAATGGATTAGGAATTTACTGTGGGATGAAGACTCTCTCTTGGCTTTCTTTGAAAACATACAAATGGCAAGGACTTTGGAACATTCCTACATACAAGTAAGTTGGCGTAGAAAGTTAACTCTGCAAGCAGTAGCACTGCACAAAGTTTGGGACCCTGTTTAAGACCTTGCTTGCTGATTGGATTATCCTGTTAATGTGATCTAAAGAATCCACATGTGTTTAAATGACTCAGTTATTAGATAACTTGACACAACTTGGAAGCTTGTATATGATAATTTTATTTCACTTGCACACAGAATTGTTAAAAAACATACCTGTCTGTCATGAGCATTGCCTGATGTCTAGGAACTGAGGGTGTCTTGTGGAAATTAGGCTGTATAATGAAATTGTAACTGAAGATTCAGGAAACCCAAGTCCAGGATCAGGCTCTTTCATTCACAGCAAGGATCTGTTTGCAAATAATGTGTTCCCCAGTAGTCAAAACTTTGTAGTAATTGGGATGCTGAAACTTTTAATTGAATAAATCCCTGGTAGTGTTCTACTGGTAGGAAACTATTCTTGTCTGTAGCGTTTCCTTGCTTAGCAAAGCAGAACTGAGGAACTGCTTATTACAGTGGATATAATCTACTAAAAGTTAAAATGATAGTCCAGTAACGGGCTTCTCTTTAAGAGAAAGCTTGAAATGTTAAATCTCAGTAAGTAGTATTTTTAATGCAGTAAATGGAGGCATTTCACATACATGGATTGATGTCTGAAATGGAAATGTAGATAGATGTCTCTTATCTGCCATTTCTTAAATCATAACAATGTGTTCTGTTTTCCTTTCAGAGGCAAAATGAAGAGAATTGTCTTCCAGTTCACCCCCTATAGCTGGGTTAAATTTGAGTGGAAGCCAGCATCCAGCTTACGCAGATGGCTAGCAGTTTGTGGCATTATCTTTGTAGTAAGGAAACGTCTTGTCTTTTCTCTATCATCTGATTTGGTGTTTTGTAATGCTTGACTATGCAGAAGGTAACTTAGGCTGAAACACTGGCGTGGTGATGTTTCTTTAGTTGAGGCCAGAAGAGATCGCTCCTGAATTCTGCAGAAAAGATTTCCTTGTCTCTGGTGCAGTCTACAGATTCATTACATAAATACTTTTTTCTCGCTGAACATCACTGATTGGCAATGTGAATGATTTAAACCGTGATCTGCACACAATTCAGTGAGTAACTGCTGCTACCAAAAACATTGGCCTTGGATGGAAGGGGCTTGTTTCTCTGTGCCTCAAGCAGGTACGTAACACATTCCAGCTGGAGAGGACTGTGGTCAAAGCCTCAGGCTGCCGTATGTTAGCTCTGGGCAGCATGGCTCCTGACGCCTGCAGTTTTGCCTTGGATAATGTTTTTATACAGACTTAAATAATTCTGCTATCCTAATTTTTTGGATGTTTCACTGAACATTTAGTACTTAACAGTGCTAATGGTATCCAGCTTGACCAGTACAGGTAAACTCACCCCATTTAGACAAAATTAAATGTTTGTTTCTCCAGCAGTTGCAATACATTGGAAGTCTGCCTCCTTGATTTAGCCATCTGAGTGGCTACGTTGTGGGAATGCATCATCTTGAATTCATAACTTCCATCTCACATAGCACATGGCGTTGACATGGAGGAAAAATGTGGCATTTTTAAATGCTTCTTCCCCACTCCTGCCTCTTCTCAGTTAGGAGACTTTGGCCTTTGTGGTATCCATGGGATGTCACTCAGCTCAGTTTTGAGCAACTCAGGTTTATTTCAATTCAGTAACTGTCAAATTTAACTTAAAAACAGTAACAAAAAACCCTTTGTGGTACTTACAGTGATGCCAAAGACAATGGGCGTTAACTGGCTTCTGCTATGGTACAGGATATATCTGGTCTGTGTATTTTGTAACAGTTGCTAGAACAGCATACTTAATCATCTTGAAATATGTGGAATATGAAATTGAGTGGTGCCTGATTTTGAAGTTCCCTATCCCAGCTTGCTGAGTGGGACACAGTCAGCTCATAAGCCACCACCTCCGTCTTGCTTTACATTAACGTCACGTTGCAGATTGAGTGTGCTGCAGGAGCAATATGCTGTCTGTAACGAAGCAAGCAACATAAAGCAGTGCCAGCAGGGATGCATCAGGCAGTTTGCAAACCCAGTTGAAAAGAACTTCAAATCACCTTATTTCTGCTACATAAAACATTTGCCCAGTTCGCATAGCATAACAGACTTGCTGAGGTTCCCATAGTTGATGGGAGAATTAACATAAATGTGCCTGTATAAATAAAATTTGTTTGCTTTAATGGTTACTGTGTGCATACTCCAATTTTTCTGCACTCTGAAGAAATCATTTTTAGGTGCAGGAATAGATTCTGCAGCTGAGAAGTTCCATTGAGTTTATACTATATTTTGTTATAATAATGTTTCTTGTAGCAAAACATAGCTGCAGCTGATTTCCAGTTTATAAACAGCTTCATGTATTAGCATATACTTCTGTATTAAGCAACACTTAATGCCTTTTAATATCATTTCTTCTGAAGTGAGAAACTTGTGTCTACTTGCTCACTTAATCGCTTTCTTAGGACAGCTCACTTGAGAACATTTGCTATAAATGTGTAACCAGTGCTCCTAAGTTGGCTTTGGCAGTGGTGGTTGCACAACTGTTTAAAAAAAGGTGTGGGGGGGGAAAGGCACGTAAAAACACTGACCAGGATTCATTGCTACTGCCTCTTGTCATTTTGGGTTCCCTCGATGGAATAATACTTGGAAGGAGAAGTTGGAAGGAGAAGCTTTTTGCATTTAGGATTTATTAGTAGTTCTGAAGGTACTTCAAACTCCCGATAAACTTGTTTGACACCAGGGGCGATGCTTGACCAGGTTTCTTTTGTGTCCTGTGCTATGCACAAACGTGTATGTGTTTTTTTTAACCTCTTCCAACACACTCGGCGACTGGGGGGGATGTTAAAAAAACAAAAACAAAACAACCCACCACCTGTTCTTGGTCATTATTGCAGAGGATGATGGTGGATTTAGTGATACCATAGGGCATTGCGGAGTCGGTGAATAATTGGGTGGGGGTAGGGGGGGGTGTCATGCATGGGTGCAGGGAGATTCCAGGCTTCATTCAGTGAAGTCTTCTGAATGTAATTAAAATGTCCTTTTTCTCAGTTTTTATTGGCAGAGCTGAACACATTTTACTTGAAGTTTGTCCTTTGGATGCCACCAGAACACTACTTGGTCCTGTTACGACTTGTCTTTTTTGTTAATGTGGGAGGTGTGGCTATGAGGGAGATCTACGACTTCATGGATGACCCGTAAGCCAGTCCTCTTGTGTATATTACCATGTCAAGCTTCACTTGCTTTATTCTGTGTTTGCTCCAGTTTGCTCCAGCTTGTTGGCATCCATCTCAGCTTGTTGGGGACAAAATGATCTAACCCCAGAGCATCTGCTTTGTTTTCTTTTGGTTTGGAGGTAAAATTCTGACTGCATCTGGATGGAGAACAGCTGTTAAGGGCATTCCATATGCACTGTTTTTAACCTCAGATTTAATAAATGATCACTCTTTTGAGCATGTAACGTATAAATTAGCTGGAGTGCCACTGGCTTGTGGGCAGGGGAGTACTTAACTCCATTTTCAGATCGATAGCCAGGAACTATAGTCCTTAGTAGTACCTTCTAAGGACAACAGGGCCCAAACTAAAAAATCTGTTTCTTAAAGGTGCTTCTTTTCTTGATCTGTCTTCCAACTGGTTCCTGGTCCCCTGAAGCTCTCATGGCACCCTCTTGCACATCAGCAGACCCTACAGTAAAGTATACTGAAGGCAAAGTGCACCTATACACAACAGTGCATGTACTTTCAGACTGTTCCTACTTAAGCATCATATTTGTCCTTGCTGCTTTTGTTTCTGCAGACCATGTAAGATCAGAGAATGCTTTGTTCTCAAAATCGCGTTTTCTTTTAAGTTTTAGTAGTAATGTCACAAATTGCCTGAGCCCACATCTTAAGTCTAAGACAACGCCTGGCTTCAAGGGGTGCTCATTGTCTGTCACTGACCAACACAAAAAGTGTCTGTGTTCAGAATTTAGGGTTCCACCATTCTCTGAAGATCAGTTTCCATTGCAAGGCTTTGACTCCTAGAGCTGGGAAGAAGGGCCAACCCACATTGCTTAGTGGATTGCAGGACATTCAGCAGTGGCAGGCTGCCCCTGCCTTTGGTGTCGGACCTACTGGTTTGGGACGTGCCTCCAACTCAAAGGTAAGAAGAGGTCTCTACCTCTCACTGGTGAGCTCCTCTCCTTAGCACCACTCCCCCATCTTCTGGTCCTTTCGTTTGGGTTAGAAAAAACCAATTCCTTTGCCCTCTGTTCAACCACATGGCATGACATTGAAATTTACAAGAATCATCAGTCACCAGTGCCTCACTGCTAATTCTTTCCATTCTTTCAATGAGCTGGAGAAATTCATCAAGCAAGCAGAGACTCTCATCCTGAACTGCATGTCTTCATGACTGCCACCACCACCTACTGGCCTGTTTCTCTTGGTGGGTAAGGTGATTAACTCCCTTTCTTCTGAGGTTCATGGCTCTGCTTGATGCACCACAGACCTGACCTCACCAGATTGTTCATGAAAAATGGTGGAACCTAGCATCTGGTCTTCCCTGATACCTGCTCTGTAAAGATTCTTGCAACTGGATTTTGATTCCTTCAGGCATTTTGTGTCATCCAAGCAGAGATCATCTGCCCCCATTTTACCAGTGTATCTGGGTGTATTTTCAGTTGCACATCATTTTGAGCCAAGGAACTTAGTGGAGTTCCTTGATGGGTTCTTCCTGTTGTGTTGTAGGGAGAAGCTGCTGAGGAAGAGCAGGCTGTATGGGAGGCTCCCAGCTAACACCACACAAGAAACCTTCCTGACCTTTTCCTTTTGGAAACTCATTCATCAACTTTATGGACAAAGGTTGGAGTATTCCACTGACCTTCCTTGTCAGAATCATGGCACAATGTCTTGTCTGTTATTGATGGGATTGTCTGAGATAAACCGATTAGGTCTCTTCAGCTAACATTTCTACTTTCTGGACTAAATGTTGCAAATTTCAAATACAAAAACTCTTTTTTTCTCATTCATGATTCTTAGTATGTGCAGAGAGTCATAGGACTACTTGCAGGAACTTGATCTGAGCATGGTGACAAAAAAGTATCTAGAAGGGAATAGTCCAAGAGAGAGGTGGTTCTTGAAGTTGTTCTCCAACTCTAAGATATTCTGTGCTCCTATTCCAGTTGATATGCTCTGCCTCTGGAGTTCTTGAGGACTGGCTAATGAAATGTTCCTGACCAGAAATGCCACAATGTAAGAGGACCTGTAGCAGCTGACCTTGCCATACCTTCCTGGTTTCTAGTCTTCATGTCTCCTCCAAGGGGTCTGCATTAAGGCCCTGAATTTTAAACTCATTCATCAAATTAAAAAAAAATATATAGGTTTTTCTTTAAAACCTTTCATGAGAGAAGAACCAACTCTCTTCTTTGTCAGCCTTAGGGTCTGCGCAGCTCTCTGTTGGAGTTACCTTGATTCTTCTGTCAGTGTGCTCTCATAAGCTAGTGAAAGAAAACAATGGCAAATCAGGACGCAGATCAGCAAAGCAGAAAGCTGATCCAGTCATCTGAACAGCTTGAGTTCACAGTGAGAGATGTTTCTTTTTTCTCTGTCCGTGTGTTATGGCTAGTTTCTGCCTGGTTAATCTCAGGTAAATCACCTGGAGCAGTTTCTGAAGTCCTTTCACCTTGAGTTGATCTAGGCAGGATATTTTTTTAAAGTGGAATGCACTCATCCCATCTGCATCAGCAATAATCCACACTCGGTTTACTGTATCATATTTTTTTCCAGTGTATTTGGTCAATGTTGTGTAGTTTGAACTTACGCATTGGTGTCAAATATGGCTGTCGGGCCTCTTGTTAAAGAAAATGTGTGTTTTGTGTGCTTGACTTGCTATGACTCCCCTAGATTCAGGAAAGCATCACAGGAGAGTGAAGAGAAATTGTTTGCTTCCCATGCTTAGTTCTTTTTCCAGATACAGAGACTCCAAGGGGATTCAATGGAGCAGATGTGTCTGAGCAGCAGCAAAATGCCTGCTAAAGGAAGGCTGCTCTCAATGCAACTGCTGGCAACAGATGAAAAGAAGGGAAGAGAAGTTGGGAGCAAATGTGCAGTCGCAGCTCCCTCTCCCCAGCACTACTGGGGATGCCTGGGGGTCTGTTCTGACCTGAGCAAGCTGGGCATTATACCAGCTGGAGGTGGCAGGCTTGTTTCTCTGCCTCGCAGAGAGAAGCATTAGCTGAGCAGCCCCTCTCCAAGGGCAATCCTAATCAGGGGTTTGTTAGGTGGTTTCTCTTTTGTCCGTTTTGTGGCAAAACTGGGAAGGAAATACAGCCCCAAGGTTTTACGTGGCCACTGAATATTGCAGCATTTACTAAGCCAGTGTCTAAGCCATAGTTACAGGCCCAACTAGAATTTCCTGTTGCTGCAGTGCCTTAGAAGCACTGCAGATGTCATCTTAACATGTCCGTTTCTCTCTCCCCAGCCCACTGAAGGTTGTTAAAACACTTGCTCCCCATCTCCTTTGTCCTGCCCTGGTAATTCTGTCACTTTACACTGAGGTCCTCCTGGATGCGTTTCATTCTGCATCTTACGCTGCGGTAGGAGCGGAGTAACACAGTAAGCTGGACAAAAGAGAAATGGCCTGGTAGGAAAATGTACATCAGAACACGTTGTGATAAGTGAGAGGGCAAGGCCCCTCTGCATCCAAGTTTCAGAAGGTGGGTGATAGAAGAACAAAGCTTTATTCTACCAAGTGTGAAGTCACCTACTTGGCTATGCTGTTGGGCAGCAAATCCATGTGTACCGGTGGTGCTGTGGTGGGCAGGATGCCAGTGCAACCCAAGGCAGAGAAAAGGTCTTGTGCTGCCTAAACAGAGCTACATCTGCTATACGAATCATCTAGTCTGACAGGTTAGTAAAAGGGAAAAATGTCAAGTCTAGAAACGACGTTAGCAGACAGGGTCAAGAAATGCAGGATCTAGCTTGCTTAGATCAAGCAACTTACCCAGGTTTCTAGTAATAGCCTGACTGTGAGGGTACTGACATTTCTTGAAGGACAGTCAGTAGGTATTTTATTTTTATGTATTTCCCGTGCAGGAGTACGTGGCCCAAAAGATAGCATATCTCCAATCTCTCGTTCTGCCAGTAGAGCCTCTAAATAGATGTCTTGGTTGTACTGCAGTTTAATTCCTAGCAGTAGTGATTGATTAGTACACTCCTTCGCTAGGCTTGTACAGAACAGTGCAGTTTCTAATTTGCTTGTCTGCTCCTGCTTAAAAACAAACCCTGGGGATTAAATATTAAGCATGTTTTTGTTTCAAGGTTGTGTTGTCCTAGAAGTGGAACACCTTCCTTGTGTCTCCCAGTGACTTACCCTGTTGTTATTAAGCTTTCTTCTGTTAAAATCGCTTTAGAGGTCATTAGTGACAGCTCACTGAACACCTACTTGGGAAGAGTAAATTTCAGAATGCAATTAATTATCTAGGGGTTAAATACAGGTATGGCAGTGTGACTTGGTATTTGCAGGAGTAATCTAGGAGTAGCGCTCCTACTTCATACCTTACCCCGAACCTCAGCTAATCTCAAGGTGGTTGGATAATTTTTTTTTACTTGGATTTACCAATACTCTGAAAGTAGGGGTACTTCCCTGCATCATGTAATGTTGGAGTTTAACTTCTGAAGTGTTTTCAGGGCCTCTGAGAGGAAATTAATACCAGCGTGGAAGCTGTCAGCCTGCATGTGTGTGTGTAATCCAGACCAGACTTACAGAATTGTGCAAAGCTAAATGAAATTATTACCCCAGCTGTCTTTTTATGAATGAATATTTCTCCAAATGCTTAGTTTGATAGTAATGGCTTTCCTTTATCTCTGTGTTTGTTTTGCAGGAAGTTCCATAAGAAGTTGGGTCAGCAGGCCTGGCTGGTTGCTGCTATTACTGCCACAGAGTTCCTGATTGTAGTGAAGTATGATCCCTACACGCTCACACTGTCGCTTCCTTTCTACATTACCCAGTGCTGGATCTTGGGGATTATACTTGTGCTCACCTGGACAGCCTGGCGTTTCTTCATTCGGTGAGAAGTGGTTGTGCTATGTCCAGGTCTGGCCTGGATCTTAGGTGTGGACTGTTCTAGGCTTCTGTTCAACAGCGTGTGGAATGTCAAGTGTATGCTGTCGTCAGCCTTCAGTGCCTCCTGAAGAGGGACTACAGCTCTTTTGGATGGGTAGAGCTACAGTGTTTCTCTGTTAAGAATTATTAAGTAAGCAGGGAGTTTTCCATGCATGATCCTGGCAGTTTTCTTTATGGATCAAGCCTCTGGTAGCTGTGGTCTTTGTGGGACTGCTTGTGTTATGGTTGCTGTAGAAGCAGGTGAACAGTTAAGTGCCTGACTTCATGCGGCTTTCCTGGCTGAATGTAGAAGGCAACCAAGGTTAGTGTTCTGGTTTTTGTGTGCTGTGATTTAGACAAGACAAAGATGTTTACGGCTTCACTGCAAGAACAGTACTGCACTGCAATTGTCCAAGCTGTCCTAGTGTTAGCAACAAGTGAGCCAACTTAAACCCCTTGGGTTTGGATGCTGCTCTGCGCAGGTTTAAAAAAAAAATAGCAGCAGTACAAGGCTGAAAGAATTACAGTGTGATCTCTGGAGCAGGCCCTGTGCAACAGGTTGTTGTTGAACTTGCTGTTGTGTTATGCTTCTGAAAGAAGTGAAAATAGCCAGACTACTAGCAAGAAACAGATCTCAAATGAATTAATGCCATCAGCAATTTCAGAAATTTCCAGCCAAAATACTCAGATGGGTTAAGTTATCCCAAGGGTGCTTGCATCCAGAACAGAACTGGTTTATTATTTTTATTGTATATTGAAACTGTTTATTTGCATCACTGGTATACATGTCTGTTTGTTTTTCTTTTTAGTGACATCACCTTGAGGTATAAGGAAATAAGAAGACAGAAGCAAGAACACAAATATGAAAAGGACAAGTGCTTGAGCAATGGTGATGGACATTCTTCAATACTGGATGAACAAAATGGGAACAAACTAAGGGAAAGGAAACTTTGAGCAACAGACAAAGGGCTAAAAAGAACTCGTTGTGCTCAAGTTGGCCTGGTGGACAGTTTCAACCTTATCCTACCTAACTTGTTTCATTGTTAGTTTTCCAACGTGTGAAAGTCCTCTTGGGGGAAAAGATATCGCATTGACATGCGTACCCTTTCTCCTCTTGTACACCTAGTCAGAGTCAGAGAAAGTCTGTGTAGAGGGAAGTCAGAACCAACACCATTGCAACGAGATGGGATCTTCGTCCAGGCGTGTTGTATGTCTTCCTAGCAAACAAGGTTTGGAGACAAGAGGCTTTAAAACAAAGCCCAAAGGGAATCTAGCCGACCTATTTCCAGTGAACTGTGAGATCTCGATTTTGACATTTGGGCATTAAGAGCACTTGTTTTGGAGTGTGCAGATACCGGCACAGGAAATGAATTTTGTTTCTTCTGCTTGAAAATACCTTGAGATGTGGAGTCAGATTGTGTAACGTGTTCAGCCACCAATTAACAGAAGTGCAGCGAGATAAAACATAGATAAGCTGAAGCTTGTGAACAAGTTGCGTAACTTGCACAGAATGTGATACAGTACACTACTGTTACAGCCCCTGTAATGCAGGGGTTACTGCCTTTCTCTAAACTGACTTTCAATATCCTGGAATAGCTTACAATAATTTTATGTTATGTCACAGCTCTAGGGAGACAGAAGGACTTCTTTTTTTTTTTTAATCTTGGTCATCTCTTAAATGGAAGGGAGGGTTAAATAAGAAAGGTCAGCCCGCCTTTCATTTGCTTCATGGAGTGAAATCTATTACAAACAGAAAACTGGGAGTTACTCCATCCTTCTTAAGTTATTTGCCTTATTCTCAGCTCTTTGCTTGCCGAGAGGATTTAATTCTTGGTGTCTGCTGTACAAGGCATGTCCTGTTCTGCCACCTTCAGAGCTGCCCCCTTCTCCTCTTGAGGTAGCTCCAGGCTGAGCAATCTCCTGAGTCCAACTGGAAAAGGTGTTCTCTGCAATCACGCACAAAATAGCCGTTACCATGCTGCCATCCCTGCCAAAAAGAACAAGCGGGAAGAACGCGCATCGTTCCTCACTGAGCAGTGCGTAGTGGAGGTTTGCAGGCCAAACTAAACAGCTTTTTTTTTTTTTTTTTTGCTCATGACTCAGCATCTAGGAAAATAAATTAGAAACCTGGGCTGCATTTTTTCAGGTCGTTATTCCAAAATGTAAGTGCTGCAACTAAGCATCAATTTGGTAAACCCTGCTCTAAGCCTTTGCATTGGCCCCTGAGGCACTGATGTAACCGTATCACTTCTTAGATACAATGATCTAATCTGGCTCTTAAAGGATATTTTTCAGGGAAGTGTTTATCCAGAAGAAAATTACATAAACAACACCAGTAACATTTAAAGAGCACAGCCCCAAACTTTTGAAGTGGCAGGAGACTTGCAGAGCTGCTTGCTAGCAAACATCCTCATTTCTGAGCGGTTTTGGTCCTGTACATGAACAACAACCAAAATCTGCATTTCTCTAGGTTTACAGAGTGACCCAAATATTTTCCACCTCTAAAGAACGGACAGTTAGCAGTAGGGCGCTCTTCAAGTAATGGAGCATTAGTTAATGAATGGGTTGCATCAGAAGAGCTCAACAAATGAAGCAGTGTTCGTGGGCCCTGGGGCCTGCCCCAGTCGCTTAGCATACAGAGAGGAGGATGACCAGTGTGAGAGGTAGCATCCATCTTCTTCCTCGAGTACGTACAACGTCCTGTGGATAGTCACCCGATGGCTGCTCTTAAATCCTAGTCTTTTGCTGCTCTGAGGTAGTGGAGAATAAATGGCTGTGCAACTCGATGCTGGCAAGTTTGTAAATGGGCAGACGGTGCTGAGTTGAGCGAGTATTTATTTCTATGCCTTTCCACCCCGAGTCGTTCTAATTTCCAGCTTTCTACCAGTCCTGTGAACTGTTAACTGATTGTTTGGTAGCTTGTACCAGTGTGTTGTGCTTGTGTAGTCCCAGCTGAGCGAGGCTCAGGTCAGTGTATCTCCATTCCGTCTGTGCTGGTTATCGCTGTGGTGCCCCGCTGATCTCTGCCCTACGACCACCTCGAGGCTGTCTCAGGAGCTGGGTGGTAGCAGGCACACCTGGGGGTGGATCTGTCACTGCACCTCCCTCCTCCCTGCCCCGCCAAAGGGCCACACGTGTACATCTGAAACAACTGGTGAAGCGTGCCCCTTCCCAGTAACAGTTCTGGAGCTTTGACCTAATACGTAAGACACTGACTTGTGTTCGTCTACATCCATCTACATGGCTCTTATGGTTAGTCTGGATAACTGAACCGGTGTAATAAAGTGATGTTTGCTGGTGTGTTCTTTGGTACAACGTGCCTGTGCTCCTCTTTTGTCTTGCTCGTCACCTCAAAAGTGGGGCTGAGGGGGCTTGGCTTGAATTTCCCTTGCTACGAAAACTACCAAATGCATCGGTGCTGTCTGTGATGGGTCCTGGGCCTTAAGATAACCACCGTGTCCAGATTTTCAGAGAAATGGATGGTACAAGTCCTTGGTCAGCTGTTGCAATTCAGAAACTTCTTGCAGGTCATTTGCACTGGTGATCTTTGCACAGTAAAGCGGACGTGAGCTGTGCACACAACACGTTGAGTAACGTTGCAGTCTCGGTTCTTCCTTTCCAGATTTCATGTCCAGCATTGCAGGTGGGCTCTAATCATTGAAATCTTGCCTGGTTTTAGAAATCCTTTTGTGATCATCTCTCTGAGAAGCAGGCAAAAGCAACTTCATACAGAGATGATGAAAGGACAGCTGAGAAGTTTTACTTAAATGATATTTGCAGTGGCATAAGATGAGACCACCCCCCATGGAGATGAAAGAGGTGACTGTCTCCCATGACCACGCGCATCCTTATCTTACTGCAGGCTTTCTTCGCTCACCTTCCTTCTCGGAAAACTGGAACGAGGTAGCTTCCTCGTGTGGGTATGCCATAATGTTTGTAGTGAAGTTTACCAGTGGTAAGTTGTTGGGTTTAAAAAGGGAAAATGCAGGGGAATTGGCCAGGTGAGTGAAAACATACTCAGCTAATGCTGAATCACCTCCTGCACGGGCTCTGGTCGATGAGAATGGATCCTCCGAAGTCCGATACCCCAAAACACCAGCGCTGCCTTGCGATGAGCGCACGCACCTCGTTCTATGCCTGGTGACAGTGGCATTGACTCCTCGCTGCCAGTCTGTGCTGTGAGTCACGGGGCAGGAGACCACCAAACAGCCACCAGGCTCTGTGGCTGTGAAGGCAGGAAAGTCCCAGAGGGTTTCTCTTGGTGTGTTCAATGCAGTACATACGTGTGGGATGGGATTTTTTTTTTCCAGATGGGAAAGCAATAGGGATATCCTCGCTTTTGAAGCGCTGAGTCTTGTCTGCCTCTTTGTCGTCGCCAACAGCTTCTGACACAGCTACTGCCTTATTTTATATATTTTTTTAAGCTGGATTTTAAAGGAGCAGGCAATGGCCCTTGCCCCCCTGCATGGATCTGCCAGGCGAAGGAGCAGCAGCCATCTAGTTCCTGCAAGGAGGCAAGCCTGGGGAGGGCACATGCCTGTTGGTGCTTTTCTGCACTGCTCCATCCTCTGAGGTACCTCCGTGTGCTGGTGGGAGCCTTCAGTGGGCAGAGATTTTGGGTGCTGGGCTTCCAGAACACTTCTTGCCTTCTGTTCGTCCGTCCCTGGCTGTTTGTTCTTTAGGCTCAAGCATGTTCATTGTGTGTGGTGGTGGTTTGTGTTTTTTGTGTGTGTGTATGTAGGTATTTATTTCTTAAAAGGCTCAGTGGTCTGTTATTACTATTATTAGACTTAAAAGTCTGCAGAGTACTGCTCCGGGTGGTATTTCGGATGGGAATTCAGATGGGGCAGGGGTAAGTGAATAAGGTAAATCAGCAGAGGCTGAAGAAGCACATAAAAGGTGAGGCCCTCCAGAGGTGAAGGTGTAAGAACAGCAGCACGGGGCGGGGGTGATGGTTTAACCACCTGGAAAATGCCCGACGCACAGCTGGCTGCTGCTGGGGGGCTTTTCCAGGAGTGTTTTGACCAGAAATAAAGAGCTCTTTACTTCCTAGCGAGCTGGCTGAGCGTGCCGCTGCAAGCAGAAGCTGCTTGAGGTACCTCCACCATGTCCCCGTGGTATTAACAAAATATTTTCATAGGGCCACTTGGGTGCCTTACGTTGCTCTCAGATGGCCGAGAGATACCGGCCAAACCGAATTTGGCTAAACCCAGCTTTCTGGAGGTCAGCCGTGGACGGGGCTGAGCCCAAGGAGGCCCCACAAGAGGGTGCTGGTGTCCGGGGCTGCGGAGACGGACGGCTGCTGGCCCCTGGGAACGCTTCTCCTCTCTTAGGTTTGGGATCTGAGGAAGGAAGAAACCCTCGCCAGCTCAATTTCCAGCTGCCTTTTGTACGTCTGGAGGAAGGGCTGCTTTGGGGGGAACCCGTGCTCCTGGAGAGGGCTCTCAGCTGGGGGACGAGGTTCAGCTCCCACCCAAAATGGGGCTGCAGTTGAAATTCAGTCCATTGTTGGTTTTTGTTTCTTTTTTATCTATGAGAAAATTAAAAACCATCTCTCCCTAAAGATGAATTCTCCGCCAGGAAGGATTTGGTGGGTTTTCCTGGGAGGTAAAGCTCCTGGAGCATCACGCTGCTGTGCACCAGGTGAGCTGGCCTTTTCCTTGGGGCGAATGGTTTTCTTTCCTCCCCAAATTGCGATTATTATTTTTTCACTAAT
Organism: Cygnus atratus; assembly: GCF_013377495.2. Taxonomy (NCBI): domain Eukaryota; kingdom Metazoa; phylum Chordata; class Aves; order Anseriformes; family Anatidae; genus Cygnus; species Cygnus atratus. The sequence goes on from NC_066366.1 coordinate 34,212,661, forward strand.
TTGAGCAAATTGAATCTTTCTGTTTGGAATTACCACTCGCTCCTACGGAGCGGTGGCCCGGCATTTGGAGTAGGAAAGAGGCTGAACACAGGGCTCCGAGGCTAGGAGAGGAGAAGGCAGGCTCTCCATCCCCACCCCATAGGAGCACCTCGGGGAGGTTTGGCTGCTGACCAGTTCCTTTGCCACAGCAGACGGCGCCTGCCAGGGGGTGCTGAGCTTTTGGTCTCCGATCAAAGGGCTTTTTGGGGACAAATCCCATGGAATTGGCGTTTTCGGGATGAGCCTTTGACTTGTGCTGCGCTGAGGGAGAGGAGAACCTGTGGGTTTTGTGGCTGAAGGGGCAGAGCCGGGACCTTGCCCAGTTCCCCCCCCGGGGTCCAGGGGTGGAAGGGGGGGCGAGGAGCGCGGTGGTTTCTGTCCTGCAGCGGTGGGAAGGGACCTGAAGCCCCGGAGCCCGCATTAAGGACAGGCGAGGAGCCAAACCTTTGGCTCTGGGGTAACGATTTCAAGCCGTAGCCCGTAAAAAGCCTTATAGAGGAGAGCATCACCCCTGCAGGAGGGAAGAGGAGGGGATGCGGGTCCTGAAGCAGCTGAAGGATGAGCTGAAGGATGCTACAAGAGGGGAGCAAAGGGCTCTGGATGGAGCTGGGGGTCCCTGGGGGGCAGGAGGGGGGGGGGGATTTGGGTTTTCACTGCATCTGTCTCATCCCATGCCTTATCTGATGCAGGACCCCGGGGCTGAAGGATGCTGGTGGCTGGGGGAAACCCAAACCCGAGGAAGGGGCGGGATGGGGGGGGGGAGCAGCAGCCGATCCCAAACCCGCCCGGCGGGGTCGGGGGCTGCAGGGGGCGGGCGGCGGCTGGGGCCGCACCTGGGGGGCGGGAGGGGGCGGCCCCTCCCGCAGTCCCCGCTCCAGCCGCCCGCTGCCAGCACCCCCCGGCCGCAAAATGAGCTTTTTCTCCCTTTTCTCCCCAAAGGAGCGGTGAGTCCGAGACGCGGGGTTGGCGGTGGTGATGGGGGGGAGAGGGGGAGGCAGGGGAGGAAACCCCCGTCGGGTCCACGCCACCCCCCAGGCAGGGGATGCGACCCCTGCAGAGCATCTTCTCGCCCCCTTGCAGTGTTTTGGGGTCGCGGTTTTATTTTTTATTTATTTTTTTTACTTGTTTATTTATTTTGGGGGGTTCGCCGGTGCAGCTTTCTGAGCTTATTGCAATGCGCGTCGCCTCCTGCACACGGGTCCTGAAGCAGAAAAATACCCTGGGGGGAGCAAGGGAAGAGCCCGAAGGTGCTACGAAGGGGGAGCAGAGGGTGCTGGGTGGACCTGGGGGTCCCTGGGAGGCAGGAGAGGGGGATTTGGGGTACCCCGGGTGGGTGCGGATGCAAGACCCCGGGGCTGAGCGATGCCCTGGCTGTGGTGCCACGAGGATGAACCGGGAGGGAAATGCTTTTCCAGAGCAACCCTACAGAAATGTGGCGTGACTGGGGCCCCTGCTCCCCCCAGCCTGCTCGGCCGGGGGTTTGGGCTGCTTTAGGGCAAAACCTTTAGGGCAAAAACCTCCTCGCTCTGGGTGATGCGGGGCAGAGGCTGCCCAGCTCGTTGCACTTGTGAGCAGGCGCTGCACCCTGCAGCCGGTGCGAGGAGCCCAGCCTGGCATCGCGCTGGAAATTCCTGGTGTGGAAGGAGCTCAACCTGGCACCCCTTGGAGGAGCTGGGGGCTGCTTCAACCCTGGAGCCACCCCCTGGGCTCAGCATTGGCTTCCCCGGCTCACTGGGCCGGGCTCTGCTGCATTCCCAGGCACTGCCGGGGATGCAAATGCTGCCTGGCTAAGGATGGAGGTGAGGAGGGTCCCGAGGATTTCCTTCTTCCCTGCTTTTAACCAGCACAGGTTAAAAATAAAATTAAAAAAAAAAAGCCAGCAATTGGTGTTGAGACAGATCCAGGCCTGTGCCCGCTGTGGCTCCGTAGACCCTTGGAGCACCGGTGCCACCGAGCGCTGCCTTGTGGCTGCGGGAGGCGTGGGGTGGTGCGGGGTCCTCTTTGGGTGAAAAACTGGGAAGATTGGGGCACTGCTTGGTGCCTGGAGTGGGGGGGTCTGCTGGGGAGGTGGCTGCTGCCCTCACCTCCTGCAGCAGTAACCGTGGGAGGGGGAGCACGGTGGGATTGCGTTCAGGGCTCAGCACGGTGAGGGGCAGAGCCCAACCCCTCGGGTCAGGTCTGGGATTTATTGTTGTTAACAAACTCACCATCAGCAAACCCCATCCTACTTTTCTGCCTTGCAGATCGAGGCTTTCACCCTCTGGCAGGAGGCTGGGGATGGACTGGGGGGGATGGAGAAGCCCCGCTCCCAGCCCAGGACGTGGGGACGGTGCTGGAGGGTGGAGGGGACGGAGCTTGCCCGTGCTGGGCGACCAGGGGCAGCAAGCAAGGTTTGCACAGAGATCACTGCTGCCATTTATAACTTGGATTATGACTTTTGGGGGCTGCAGCTTGCTCTGCGGCGTGTCCTGGATTTACCCGCGGTGCTTGAGGCGTGCTGGGACCATGCAGACCCCTTGTGCGAGCGTCTTCTAGCCTCGAGTGGTCACAGCAGTGAGGGCAAGCGGGGGTGTCAGCCCTCTTAATTTTGAGGGAATTGCCCCCCCTCTCTCAGCAGACAGGTGGCTTCACTGGCGGGTCTCCCCCTTTGAGCTGTTTTATCCCCCCGAGCAGGAGATGCCCCACGTCCCATCGCAGCAGCTCTCAAGGAGAGCAGAGCTGCCCTGACCCCATTGTGATACCCGGATCCCGACGTCCCACCAAGAAAAAAACTAAAAACAAACAAACAAAAACAGGTGGGGAAAGCCTGGCTTGACACAAAAAGCTGTAAATCTCCTCCCGAGCTCTGGTTGCACCTTCGTTTGCGTGCCCAGGAAAGGCTGTCGTCGTCTTGCTGCTGTGCTGGGGGAAATACCAGCTCATTTAATTCCTTCGATGAATGCTGCAGTCAGTCGGCGGCTCTCATGGGGATGCCTCGGAAATCTGCTGGAGCTGCTGCTTGTCCTCACAGCTGCTCAGAAAACGCTGTCACGGGGGGAACGGCTTTGAAGGAAACGGAGCGTTTTGACAAGGGATATTTGCACTTTTGCAGAGAAACTCGTTCCTCTAAACTACTTTTATTTTCACAGTTTCAAAAAGCCAGAAAATGAAGCCTCTTAGGTGAGGTGGTTTTCCAGCAGATAAAAGGGTCTGTTTTGGGTGAGCCCCCGTGGCGATGTGCTTGTCACCACCCGGTTTCACAGTGTTGGACGTCCCTCGTGGCGCTCAGCCCGGGGGTGACACGAGGTGCCCGTTCTCAGCCGAGTGTTGATGCACAGCGCGACCAAGGCGCGAGGCTGGGGCGAGGTGGGCATCTCCGAGCCTTGCTGCTGTTTCGGGATGCTTCGTGGCTCTGTTACATTCAGAAAACCCTTCTCCTGCTGGACCCTGTTGCCCTTAGTGGAGGTCTGCCAGCCACATCAGGCTACCGGGGCTCATATTTTACGCTATGAAACACTGCAATTTCCAATTCTCCTGTTAAACTCCAAACCTGGATGGGCTGGGGGATCGGCTGCCCCCTGGGTGCCCAAATTCATCGATAGCCCGGCTGAGCTGGAAGATGGTACCCAAATCTTCAGCCACCAGGCAAATCCAGCTCTTCCTCCCTGGCCACGAGCGTGGTTCGGGTCTAGTTTGGAGAATTGCTCGTGTTTAAGATTGGGTCTCACGTAGCATTCACCTGGGAAAACCCCTCCGGGTGAGGAAGGTAATAGAGAAAAGTCATTGAGCAGCTATTTAGCATCCCTACTTAGAAAGACAAAAAAAAAAAAAAGACAATTTAATTATTTTTTTCCTCTTACCCTAACTGCTTTTCCCTGTGCACTGCAGGCTGTCCCGCTAGCGGGGAGTGCTTGCCATGGACAGCGACCACGCGGGCAGGTACCGCCTGAGCGGTGAGTGGTTTAATGAGCTCCGGGAAGGGTTTTTGGGGGCGGGCTGAGCCCTCGGTGCTGGCATACACAGCCCTGCAGGAGAGCTGCTGGTCCCCGCTGCTTTCATCAGGAGCCCCTCTCCATCACACGTGAGCATGGAGTTTCATCTCCTGACTTTTTTTAATTGAAAAAGGAAAATTCCTAAACTTCCCAGTATTAGGCACTCTGCCCTAAAAAATGGGCAGGTTACTCGTAGGAAGCGGGTTTAGAGCACAGCTGGGTTTTGTGCCTGGAGTTACTCAGAAGCAGGAGTCAGAAGGGGTTGGGTTTTGCCCCGGTTTTGCCCCCGTGCTATAACAGGATTTTGTGAATTTGGCGAAGCTGGCTGCCGCCGAGCACCTCTGTGCGTGGGAGTGCGCTAGGAAGAGGGGAGCCACAGCGCCTCCCCCAGCACCATCACCCCCCAGGGATGCAGGGGGATGCACCACAGCCCTGCACAAACCTAAACTGTGCTTGGACAGGGATGGAGGAAGCCAGACCTGGCTTCTGCCCCAAGCTTTTATCCCACAAAATCCCTCTGGGCTGCTCGTGGTCCTTTCGAGGGACCAGAATTCGCTGCTTGGGGTACAAACAGCTGTTGTCTCCTGACACAGCCCTCCTGCCAGAGCAGGTCGGGGGCATAAAGCTGTGATGGGACCAGCCTGGCTTCGGCTCCTTCTGCCTCTGAAGCCGCCGCTGAAGGCAGGAGCATGGTGGTGTGACACAGGAGGCAGCGCTGGGGGGCCCCCAGCAGCGCTCAATAATCACAAATCTCCCCCCCCCCCCCCCGACTCCCCTCCTTTTCTTCTTGTTAGGCTGAGCCACCAGCGTTGCTCGAATCGCTCGGGCGATGGAGGCTGCTGCAATGCAGCACCGACGGCTCGCTGTGCCATCACAGCCGACCCAGTTCGCAGCCTCCAGCCAGGCTTTTTCCTCTGCACCTCCCATCACTTACCCTTAGGGTTCTTTTTCCCATACTTCCAATTTTTTTTCCCATTCCAATTTTTTTTCCTTCTTTTTTTTTTTTTTTTTTGGCATCCCGAGCAGTTCCCTTCAGCATGAAGGCGATGCGGGATTGCTGTGAGCGGGACGGGGCTGCTCCCGCTGCTGAGAGCTCCCTGCGTCCCGGGGGCGCTGCAGCCATTCACCGATGTTGCTTGCTGGGGAGCGGGGCAGAAACATGTGTGCGCCTCACCTCCCAGGGGCTGCTTGGCCAAAAATCTGTGACTCTAGGCTTGCAAAGCACTGCCCACCGCCCTTTTTCAACCTGTGGGCAGCTGCGATTAATTCCCAGCCTCTGCAGCTGATCCCATGTGAAGGGGATGAAGAGCTCCTGGCCGGGATGTGGCCGAAGCCCCCTCCGTGGGGTGGCTCACGGTGCCTCTGTCCCCTTGCAGTGGCCACCAGCCCGCCGCGCTGGGAGGTCGGCATCTATGCCGCGGGCGCACTGGCGCTGCTGGGGATCGCGGCCATCAACCTGTGGAAGCTCTGGCGCTCCGGCAGCTACCCGGCGCCGTCCCCCTTCCCCAACTATGACTACCGCTACCTGGAGCAGAAATACGGGGCGGCGTGCTCGGATGTCAAGCACAAGGTAAAAAAGATAAATCAGGCGTGGGGAGCTGGGCTCAGTGCTGCTCCTGGTGCAAACGCGGAGTTGCTGGAGGTGCAGAAGTGCTTCTTCCAAGGAGGGGACCAAGTGGCAGTGACTGCTTCTCCTTCGCAGCGTGGGGCCGCCGTGGGCTCGCAGCGGGGGCTGGGGAAGACGTCGCCCATCCGCCAAGCCAGCCTGCAGGCGGCTGACACCTTCGAGAGCATCAACGAGCTGGGGAGCCTGGAGCTGATGAGCAAAGACCTGGGGCTGGCCCCCTACGGCCCCTTGAAGAAATCCATCTCGGCCGACTCGCTCAGCTCCATCTCCTCCATCGGGAACAACTTTGGGCAGGACATCACCGTGGGGCAGGTGGAGGTGTCCATGGAGTACGACGGGAAGGCGGCCACCTTGCACGTGACGCTGCTGCAGGGCAAGGACCTGCTGGAGAAGGAGGACACGCGTTTCGAGTCCTGCTTCATGCGCATCAGCCTGCTGCCGGCCGAGCAGATCGTCGGCATCTCCCGGGTGAGCGGCTCCTTCCCCGAAAACCCCGCGCGGGCATGGTGCTGCTCGCAACGCGGGCGTGTAGGGTGGTGACGTGTCCTGGGGTGGAAAGGGGTCCGGGCTCACCTGTGCTGAGCCACCGCTGAGGTTGGGGCTGGTTGCGGGGTTTTTGGGTAGCAGGGGTCCCAGATGGGAACTGGAGGGGGATGTGTCCTGGAGTCCCTCTCTGCATGTGATGGGGCGGTCAAAAATTTTGTGCAGTCAGATAAAAAGGCAACAGGACTACCTCGGCATTCCTCCCTCCTTGCAGGCATGATCAGAGCTGGTTTTGGGGAAAAAAAAAAATCCCTTTTTTTTTTTTTTTTTTTAACACCCCAAAAAATGCTCTGGGAAAGCAGGAGCCTCCAATTGCCTCTTGGCATCTTGGCTTTTTGCAGAGGGATTTTGGAAAGCCTCTGGGTCTGCCAGCTTGATTTTATCAGGCTGTTCCAGAATGGAGCAGAAAGCCCCATCCCACCAAAGAAACCACTTCCCTGGGGGTGGAGGCACACAAAAAGACAGCAAAATATTTTCCCAGCACTCTTTCAAGACCATTTTTCCATCCCAAGATCAGGTTCTGTATTTACGCTCTGGAGATATTTATTATTTAGCATCATTATTCATAATTTACCAGCCCTATTTACCCTCTTTTGCAATCCTGAGACAAGTCATAAAGTCTTTTTTTTTCCTTTAATGCTCTGCAGTACCTGTTTTTTTATTGTTGTTTCTGTTTTATTTTCAAATGATGGCTAAAACTTCTTATAGTAGCTTTCATCCAGACATCCCCAAAATACAACAGGCTGTAAACTGAGAGCGATCAGTGCTATAAAGCAAATTTTCTGCAGATCTGCCTTTCCCACAGAGGCACTTTAATCCCCTGGGGACTGCGGAGGTTGGGCAGAGCTGGCGGGGGAGCGTGGGGAAGTCGCCTTAGGAGGTCTCGGGGGGGTGAGGTGGGCAGAGGGGGGACGGTGGTGGCGGCGGCGCGGGGGGCTCCTCTTCAACCAGCCCCTCGGCTCTCCCCGTGGCAGATCCAGCGGAGCGCCTACGCTGTGGCCTTCGACGAGCGCTTCTCCATCCCGCTGGACCCGGCGGCGCTGGAGGAGAACAGCCTGCGCTTCTCCGTCTTCGGCATCGACGAGGACGAGAGGAACGTCAGCACCGGCGTGGCCGAGCTCAAGCTGTCCGACCTGGACCTGGCCCTGCGCCCCTTCAACGCCTGGCTCTACCTGCAGGACATGAACAAGGTGAGCGGGGTGGCGGCGAGGCTCTGCGTGCCCGGGTTTGGCTTGGTTTTTTTTTTTTTTTTTTTTTTTTGTCCCTCTCCTGGATGGCTGGTGTGTCCCGCAGGCGGTGGACACGGTGGGGGAGATCCTGCTGTCTCTGAGCTACCTGCCCACAGCCGAGCGCCTGACGGTGGTGGTGGTCAAAGCCAAAAACCTCGTGTGGACCAACGGCAAAGTGACCGCAGGTGAGCAGGGGGCCAGCGCGGGTCTGCGTCTCCTCTGAGCTGGAGGTGGGTGCTCATCCCGGTGTGTCCCCGTGCTTGCTGGAGATGTCCCTCGGGGTGGCTCCTGTGGAGGGCAGAGCCACCCGGGGAGGTCACTGGCTCAACGTTCAGGCTGTTCTCTCCTGAGCAGATCCCTTCGTCAAAGTCTACCTGCTGCAGGACGGGAGGAAGATCAGCAAGAAGAAGACGGCGGTGAAGAGGGACGACAACAACCCCTTGTTCAACGAGGCCATGATCTTCTCAGTGCCAGCCATTGTGCTCCAGGTCTGTCCCAGCCTGGGGGTCTTGCTCCACAGGGTCCCAAATCCCTGTGCTAGGGGTGGAGAGGGAATCTTAGGGGATGCGGGGTGCATGTATGATGCAGCAGGGTGTGTATGGATGGGGTGGTGGTACAGGAGACGTGCAGGTATCAGGTATGGTTACGTGTACAGGGATGGGCATTTATGATTTTGGGCTGTAGGGGGATGTGTCTGTATGGGGTATGGCTATAGGAGGGCACGTGTATGTGCAGGGTATGGCTGCTGGTGGGATGTGTTGTGTGGGGCGTATGGTATAGGGAATTCATATAGTGTGTGGTTGTGTTTGTAGGTGGGTGCATACACGGGTTCAGGGGGTGTGGGGGGAAGTCAGGTGATGAGTACATGTGGGATGGGAGGTTAGGGGGATGTATACGTACAGGGTAAGGCTGTGTGTGGGGATGGGCACACGTGGTTTTCCAGTATGTGGGGGGGGGAGGACATAGGGATGTGTGTACGAGCCGGGCAGGGGTGTAGGGGAATATCCGGGGTTTGGGTGGATGTGCATTTATGGGGTGGGAAGTACAGGGGATGTGTATGGGATGGTATTGGGGGGGGGCACATTTATATGTGCACATGTGGCTGGTGGTATGGGGATACGTACATACGGGGGGGGTGCCGCCCCACCCCGACGTCCCCACGCCTCCCCCAGGACCTGTCCCTGCGGGTGACGGTGGCGGAGAGCGGCGAGGACGGCCGCGCCGACAACACGGGCCACGTCCTCATCGGCCCGGCGGCCAGCGGCATGGGCATCACCCACTGGAACCAGATGCTGGCCACGCTGAGGAAGCCCGTGTCCATGTGGCACCCGCTGCGGAGGAACTAAGGGTGCTGGCGGGGGGAGCCCCGCGCGCCCCGGGACGCTGCACCCCGACGCCAGCTCTGCCCCGTGGACGGCGGCCGAGCGCTGTGTCCAGAGGTCTGGGGCTGGCCAAAAAGGCAGAGCTGCCGGCACGCCTCGGCCCAAGCATCCCGCTGCCGAAAGCCTTGACGGGGAGGATGGAGAAACTCCTGTCCGCGTCTCTCTCCATCCGCATGCGCTGGAAGCTACCAAGGGACCCGCCGAGGAAGGACCAAAACCAGCAAAATCCTCCCCAAACTGCTGCCCGGCTGCCTGCCCGGCTCCTGAGCATCCTGCACGCCCCCCGCCGGGCTCCTCAAACCAGTGGTGACCCCAAACGTGGCCTCTGGGGACCGCTGGGGGGAACGCGACGGGCTGCTTCGGAAGGCGCTTTTGGGGCAAGCGAGGGGAAAATGCCGAGGGGGGCGATAAATGCTGGCACTGTGCGGTTTCTCTCGGCACGTGGGGACTTTCTGTTGGGTTTCAGAGGGATTTTGGTGCACTGCACCCGGGCTGAACCACTTCAAATTGCAAGGAAAAAGGGAGAAATAACAGCAGAAAAAAACCAAACCGTTGTTATATATCTCTTCTTTCCTTCCACCGCCTTTCCAGCAGCATAAATCAAGGCAGATGCTGCTGGCTGCTGAGGGGCGTCAGGACTTGAAGAGTGGTCTTTAAACCCCTTGGGTTTGAGGTCAAGTCCAGCCTGAGTCATCCCCTAAAGGTTAAATGTGAGCAGGGGCACCTGTCCCCACCCCAGCCCTTTTCCCAGCTGAAATAAGTCCTGGGCTCCCCCCACAGCAGGGCCAAGTCCAACAGGCACCAGAGACCTGCCCAGGTTCCTAATTTTTAAGCCCATCTCCTGTTTCAGGGGGAAAGGAGGGGAAAAAAATCCTCTGTGGACACTGTCTGCTTGTGGGCTCCTGTCCCAAGCAAGGTCCCCTGCATAAAGGTAGCTTTTTTGGGGAGCCGATTCCCCCAGTTTTCTGGAGGCTGACAGATGGAGGGAGCTGGCAGGCAAAGGATGCTCTGGGGACGCGTCCCGTGCTCGCAGCAGAGCCTCGGCTTGTCTCTGCCTGCAGGATGCCTGCAGAAAGCCAGGCAGGGAAACCTGGGGCGGGGGCGTGGGGGCTGTTTGCCAGGGAGCTGGCTCCACGGGGTGGGCTAGGTGAGGCATTGGGTTGCTTGAATGATTTGAGCTGGAAAAAAAAAATATAAAAGTGTGAATGAGCCATTTAGCCCTGATTAAAGATAATACCACGGTGGTACCCTGAGCTGGCAGTGATTTTCTTCTCTGCTCCTCTGTCTTCCGTCTGACCATTGTTTTGGCACGAGGCTGTGATTGCTCCCCCCCCACACAACCCCTTGCATGTGCTGCGCTGGCTCCTTCCCCCGTGCGCACCCAGTGCTGCTCGCAGAGGCACAGATTTTATTTCTCCCACGCTCTTCCTCCTCCCCACCTCTCCCTCCAGGAGCCCCCATGTCCCATCTGCTGCCACCACGCAGCTGCCGCGTGAGCCGGCGCCATCCCTCCGTGAGCTGACGCATGGCTGGCTCTGGGGACCGGGGCACGAGCCAAGTGATGCTCAGCATCACTTTTGTTTGTTTGTTTGTTTATTTTTGCACAGCCGGTACTGACAGGCACCAAGATTTGAGGGGAAAAATGTGCTTATTAGCTACTTCACCTAGCGTTTGGGAAGAAAGAAAGAAATAGGAAGGTTTGCCTAATGTGCAGCCCCTGCAAATTGCTGAGCTTTTTTTTTTTTTTTTAGTCAGGATGAGATGAGTGCCTTCCCCTGGTGTTCAGTGAGGCTGAAATCGCTGGTGGGCAAGTGCTGCAAAGCTCTGAAATGCCAAGGCACGTATGGTTTGGTGGTTTCGCTGCTCCTCTTCCAGTCCCTCCTCTGTGCAGGCTTCTCAGCAGCTTTCCCTTCCTCCTAGAATGACACTCGTGTGCTGCCCTGGGGACAGTAAGTGGCTTTCTGAGCCACTTCTCGGGGGTGGTTCAAGACGTGTGGGTCATCAGGACCTCCTTGAGCCATCGAGGAGAGGGGACAATGGCGCTGGGGGCTGTGGAGGAGATGCTACAGAGCTGAGGCTCAGCAGGCAGCAAAGCAGGGTGGGGGATGGATTATTTCGGGGGGTACAGGGCCAGGTAATGGGTCCGGGAGGGACAGGAGCTGGGAGGACAGAGCTGGAGGCATCCATTTCCTTAGTCATCCTCCCGAGAGGAGAGGGTCACCTGGGGCTTTTCAGTTCCTCCCCACCCTACTGCCCACAGGCATTTATCTTTTTGCTGGAGCAGAAATGTCCCAGTGACAGCTGATTGCTTTAGGTGTTTTAACATCCGTCTTTATTGGCACGCTGCAGCCTCTCTGTGTACATCCATTACTTTGTCAATAAGGGTAACTGGGACAAAGGAAAGTGCTCTCCTTCCTCCGTTGCAGCTCTGGGGTTTCGAGAGGCCCGGTGACTATTTATTCAGCAGTCTATGGCACGCTGGCTCCAAGCTGTCTGCCACCCAGAACGAGCTCCCCTTTTCCTGTGGGGCTCAGCACCACCCTTTGGTGCATCTTTGGTGTTCGTAGCCTGACCCGTTAACCTAAGAAAAGGTCTCGGTTGTCAGAGAGAAGTAACCAGCACCTTCATTTCTCCTTGTCTCTCTTTTTGCTCTTTCTCTGGCTGGTCAGCTCGCTGAGCTTCTTGTCCAGGCGGCGCTGGAGATGGGCTCTCTTGGCAGGGTCCAGGGACTTGTCTTTGGAGCCGCTCCCAGGGTAGAGAACCCCTTCCCTGCTGATCCTCTGCCGCGCGTGCGCCTTGGCCTTCTCCCCGCAGCCGTGAACCTGGGGGGAGAGAGAGGAGGGACACAGGTGGGAAACAGGGCACACGGTGGGAAACAGGGAGCCTGGCGTTTGTGTGGCTGGAGCCTGGAGGTCCTCTTCCACCTGCTTCGTACTCCCTAAGACCACCTCCCATTTATTTACAGCTCCTCTAACAAGAAACAAAAATAGAAAGGTAATTTCTTTGAAAGGTAATTTCTTTCCTTGCAGGATCTGCACAGTGGGTAAATCAGCCTTTTGGACAGCTGAAGTGTCGCCTTCAAGAAACTTCCAATGTTTGGGGGAAACTTCCACTCCTCACGTGAGGAGCTGGATCTTTTATGGTTCCTACGTGTGAGTTGGAAACAAAACTGAGCTCCCATTCGCTGATGTTGTCAGTATGGAAAAAGGAGTGAAACAGGACAGGTGACTTGGGAAATGAGAAGAGCTCTTTTCAGCCACGTTATCTGCCTTGCTAGGGTAGTTTGGTCTGTACGATAATAGCAAAGGTATCACAAGGCTCATTCTGTGCAGGTGAACCTTTTACAAAACCAGCCTGCACTGAAGCGCAGGTTGTGTTTAAGGTGACCCAACTGCATGTTAAGATCAACACCGGCTTGAATCACCTTCACTGGGTCTAAATTGGCTCTTAAAAGTTCATCCCTTCTGCTCAGTCTACCCCCAAATCATTTGATGTTTTCAGGAACACACACAGCCTGGAAGACAGCAGCTGGTTCTCTCCGTGCCCTGATAAAGATTTCTGTCTCTGCTGCTGGGGCATGTCAGTGGCAGAGAAGAACTGTGAGCAATGCCTGGCAAGCTGCTCCTGGCCCTGCTAATCCCCCCCTGAGGGTCAGGCATGGGTAGAAGGTCCCAGGCTATTTGCCAGACGACCTCTAGAAAAAGGGCTGAGCTTTGAAAGGGAAGAAAAACTCACTGAAGTGGATTTTATCCTTCCAATTGTTTCTCATTGGAGTTCTCATTACAATTCAACAGGGAGAGGCGATTCTGCAAGAAATAAATTCACATCCCACCCGGATTGTGAATGACCATAAATACAACTATTCTTTGCCATGGAAACAGATAGCATTTGACAAGGGGAAAATCTCTGCTGATGATTTATAGGTCGGCTTGCTAAACGTTGCTAAGCCCTGGGAGGCTCCACGTGGCCAAGCGCTACGCTTGGGTGATGCAGGAGGGGAGCACAAGGCTGTGGATGAATGGAAAATCATCATCTCTCAGCCCCAGTACTCTTCACAGCCTCATCAGCTCTGCCTGAGGGGCTCAAAGCCCAGGGCTGGCTGACCATGAAGCATCACGCTGCCAGCCCTGGAGGTTTAAACCTACCCGTCTGCCTTGGCACCAAAACTAAAAGATAAAGCCTGACAACAGTTCAAGCTTTGTTTTCTTCCTTTCTTTCTTCCCAGATCTGAGGAGCGAGGGGCTTTCGAGCAGCTGTGGAAGAACAGCAAGGAAGAAGACTAAAGAAGATCAGAGGTTAGGAGGAAATTCTTCACTCAGAGGGGGGTGAGGCACGGGCACAGGCTGCCCAGAGAGGTTGTGGATGTCCCATCCCTGGAGGTGTTCAAGGCCAGGCTGAACCTGGGCAACCTGGTCCGGTGCGTGGCATCCCTGCCATGGCAGGGGGTTGGAGTTAGATGATCTTTGAGGTCCCTTCCAACCCGAGCCGTTCTATGAAGACAGTGATTCAGTGGCCATCACAAGCCTACTCTTGAGCTGGTTCTACTTTAACCCCCCTGCAAGGAAATCTTTTCTGGGGAGCCTGACAGGGACGATTCTCAGGTTAACGCCGTGCTGCTGGGCACGTCCTACTCCTCTCCAGCCCCCACGGTGCTCGAGTCCCTGGGCAGCTGCCCGGCCCCACGCGTACCTCGGGGACGTGATGGCTGAGGCAGTAGCGTCTGTTGCAGTGGGGGCAGAGCTGGCCCAGGGTTGTAACACTGGCTTTGCAGCGGGGGAAGCCACAGGTGTTGTCAGCTTTAATGGCAGCAGAAATCAGAGCATCAATATCTTCTTCCGTTGTGCCGGCCACCCCGGTTTTGACTGCTGGCTTTCCTACAGAGAGGGCAGAAGAGACATGGGGGTTTAAGCACCCGCTTGGAAGTGGCGAACAAACCCCCCAAAAAAGCCTCGTGACCCAGCCGCTGCAAAGCAGCACAGCTCCAGGGAGCCCCTTTTGCAGATTTCCAGGAGCCACATCCCAAGCCCCTCACGCACATGAGGTCTGGAGGCAAAACCAAGGGGATTAAGCAGCAAGACCCATTCAAGCAGGATCGTTAACGGTGCTGGTTGTGAAGCAATGACCTACCTTTGGCTTCGCTCTTGTCTTTCTTCTTGCTGCCGCCTTGAAGGCCAGCACTGGGCTCCTGAAGCTTCCTTGCCATCTCCTCTCGTCTTGCTTTCTCCCTTTGAACTCTCTCCAGGTGCAAGCTTCTCAGGTCCACTTTTCCCGAGCCCTCACTGCTTCCTCCTGTCTCGACAGGGGCAGGAGCTTCCCCAGGAGGTTCCTGCGGCTGAGGAAGGGGATGCTGAAGGCTGGAGGTGGCAGCTGAGGGTGCCGGAGGCTGCCCAGGCTCTTTCTTGCGGACGCTGACGTACCGCTCCTTGCCTTCCCTGGTGCTCCCGTGCTGCAGCCCGTACTCCTCTGCCAGGACATGCACCAGCATCCGATCGTGCGAACTGAGGGACGGGGGGAAATCCAGCTGGGCCTCGCTGCTCTCCAGGAAGGCCAGCAGCATGGTTTTAAACGTGTTCGTATCATCTTTTGTCCCTGGGCTCTCTCTCCCAGGCCCGCTGGTGCTCGGGGAGAAAGGCGTTTCTCGCTTCTGCGGAGCTGCTTTGGCTGCTGCTGCTTTGGGCTTCCTCCCTGCGGGCGGCCGCGGCTCAGGGCCGGGTGCCGCGGGGGGCTTCGTGCCCTGCCGCCGCTCACCGTGGCTCTCGTGGGAGTAGTTCTCGGGCACGAGGCCGTCGAGGTACTCGAAGGCCGTGCGCACCTCCCCGTGCTGGCTGAAGTAGGCCACGAGGCGCTGCAGGAAGCCCTGGCTGCTGACGGTGCGCGTGTCGCAGATGATGGCCACGTGGCGCCGGGCGCGGGTCACCGCCACGTTTATCCGCCGGTCCTCCGCGAGGAAGCCCACCTCACCTGGCAGGAAGAAAGCAAGAGGCCCCCCCAGGTCACTCACCGGGTGTCTGCTCAGCACCGTCTGTGGGTGCAGGGCCCCTGACTCACGCTGGCACACCGTGATCCTTCTGCCTCTGGTTCACTGCCTGAAAGCCAGAGCCAGGGGTCCCTGCTCCTCCCCTGGGTTGGGGAGAGGGCTGGGTGACACCCAGAGCACACAGGGAGGAGAAATATTTCCCGGGTAGCCCAGGACATGAGAGCAGGCTGGGACCGGGAAGCAAATGCCTAGGGAGCGGTGTGGAAGAGGCTCCCCTTGCACCAGAAGGGGAGCTGCAGGTGAAGAAATGAGAAATCCACCGCCCCAGACGAGCTCCCCCTGCCTGCCCCCAGGCTCCCGGTGCACGCAGGGCTGACAGCACCAGGCATTTAGGCAGCTCTGCAAGGTTTGCTTCTGCCGTCTGGCTACTTCGTCAGAGAAAAGCAGTGAGAGCTGGCAAACGCCAGGATGACTCAGTGAGGATCTGCTAGTGAGAAGGGCAGCGTGGGCGGCTCTCGAGTTTCCAGCTCCTGAGGATAAAGAGGAGGCCGGCAGGGAAGAAGTTAACGTCTCCTCTGCTGCAGGGACCAGCCTGGCTCCGTGTCTGCCTGGCCTTGCCGTGGCCGAGCAGTCCACGTTGCGTTGCCTTCGAGGAGCAGGGTGTGGGCGATTCCCTCTCCGTGCTCTGCAGCTTAGGGAATGGTTTGTGGGTTCTTTGATGCGTTTTCCCCTGACTGCAGGGGCAAGGTCAGCTCCTCTGATCCAGCACGAGGGCTTCCTGCTGGCTCTTGGATGGCCACACAGGGCCAGCACCGTGCCCAGCTTCCCCTGAGCTGAGAAATGTGGTCACAAAATAGGTGAGCTTTTCTCCCCCGGGTCTCACAGGGTGCTAACAGCATCTCTCACGTCCCGTGCAGACCAGAGCTGTGCCCAGACATCACGAAAAGCTGCTTGTGCCCCAGGAAAGGGACTGGGCTGAGCTTTGTCTGCTCGCTGTGCACCGGAATGGGGCTGGGGGCCACATCCTTCGGAGAGGACAACCAGCTCCCGCTGAGCCACTAAGCACAGGCGAGGTGAGTCACTCATGAATAAAGACTATTCTTAGTCCTGCACCCCACCTCCATCCTCCCCCCGGTGCTGCTTTTCTTGCTCCAGGCTTTCTTTAAAAACACCAAACCACCTCCCCCTTCCATGCATCCTTTCCCCTTTTTTTCTTCCAGACATCAGCCCCCCCAGCACACACTGGGTGTCTCGGC
Source organism: Cygnus atratus (assembly GCF_013377495.2). Taxonomy (NCBI): domain Eukaryota; kingdom Metazoa; phylum Chordata; class Aves; order Anseriformes; family Anatidae; genus Cygnus; species Cygnus atratus. The sequence continues at coordinate 34,228,685 of NC_066366.1, forward strand.
TTCAGCAGCATTAGCGGCCGAGTCAGTGCAGCGAGGGATGTGTCTTGTTTTGGGTTTGAAAAGGGCAGCGAACCCCTCGGGGGAGAGAGGTGGTTCAGGGGGGCGATCCCACACGTGCCCTCTGCTTGAGCTGGCTGCCACAAAACCCTGCGGCACGGGCTGATGGCTCTGCACAGGAGCCTGGTGGCTCCGGGGCTGCAGCTTTTTTCCAGCTATTAACTTCCACTGCAGTCACCGATAAGGAAGAACTCGATTTTCCGCTCCAGATTTCACTTCCAAAAGGAGCATTTTCTGTGCGTGACTTGCAATGCCAGCTCCTACTTTCTTCGAGTGAGCGACCCGAAATAGTCTCCAAGCCCCACGGATTTCCACCTTCTGCATGAAGCCCTCAGCACTCCAGCAAGCGTGGTGCTAACCTGATACATGCCACACCTGGGACTCCAGTTCAATCATTTCTGAGGCCTCAATTCTGGAAACCTTCAAACTAAGCAGTCCTGGCTGCCTTTTTACCTGCTGCCTGGCATGGGAGCCTTCCTCTACAACTGTGACAGCAAATGTGTTCATTTAAAAAAAAAAAAAAAAAAGCTGAAATGGAAGCTTCTTGCCAGTAAACTGGTGCAGAGCGAAGTGCTAGAGACAGTCAGAACTGAAACTAAACCACAGCACTTGGCAACGAGACCAGTGACCTTTCAGCAATCACAGCTCCCATTTCTTCCCCATTCCCCATGGAGTTACTCCTCAGCAGCAAACTCTTACCTTTCCTGTTGGATCTCACAAACGACAGGACCACTGCCTCCTTCTCTCTCCCTTGGAAACCATCAACTGATTTAATTTCCAGCTCTGGGTACCTGTGGCAAAGGTGTTCTCTTAGCATGTCCACCTGGAAAAGATGAGATACATCACGTTTAAAGAAAAGCCTCGGGTGAAAAGCATTAAAATGACATTGCTCTGGAGAAGTGCCTTCCTCTCAAATCCACAAGGACGAGTGCTTGCATCTCCCAAGTGCTGGCTCCTGATGCTGGGAGTGGAAAATAACCCAGCTCTCTGACACCACCTCCGTGGCCTTGAGTTGCTTAAATTTTGAGAAGTTGGCCATATAAGCTTATTATGTAATTTGGCTTCTGCTTCTGACTTCCACCTTCCTCCCTCTGAGGATATTTTGGGATCCTGCCTCAAAGTGTCAAGGTTTGAATCCGCTACGGTGCACGTGGGGAAAGAGAGGGGATGCTGCAAGAGGGTCATCTCACCTGGAGGTTGTAGGGGGCTACAACAGCAATGTCCTGTGCCTTCACACCAGCTTCCACCAGAGCCTGGATGTGCAAACCGGCCAGCTGCACCTCTCCTAGGGCACAAAACAGAAGGGACAGTGATGGGAATGGTTTCAGGCTGCTGAAACCAACAGCTTGGGAGTGCTGTGGCTTGGAGAAGCTTGCCCACCTCCTCTTAAACAGGGAGGAAAGACCAAGGCAAGAACTGCCTGTGGTCCAGCACTGCATGGGAGCAACAACTCCCAGCCTGGCCTGCTTGGACAGATGGTGATGTGCTACGCAGCCCCACTCCTGGTGCTGCACCCTGCCAGCTTCTTGCCTTGCCAAGTCACCAGCTGTCTACGTTTACGCTTAGGAAGAGAGTTTCTGAACAGCCCCAGCTTTCCCTGGCCCTTCTGCCTTAATCCAAGAGATAACAATAATCCAGGCAAGAGATCAGTCTCCCTCTGAAGTGAGACCCTGGACCTCACTGCAAATATACTTCTCTAGGCTGCAGCTGAAAGAAGTCCAGCTTTTTGTCTTATTTTACTTTTCAGCCCACCCCCGTGGTCACAGAAACAACCTTCATGCTCAGACCTGTGGGCTCTGAGCTTCCAGACTCTGCAGACAGCCTGCCACAAACAGCTCGCTATTCAGGCCGGTGGCTGCCTCAGAGAGATCTAACAAGGCCAAGCTAAATATGAGTGTAAACTACCTCACTGGTTTATCTGCCAGACTGCCTTTACCATCTTTTGCAGCAAAACACGTGTATAAAAATCCAGAACCTGCAGCCTGCCAAATTTTGGGAGACTTGCATTTAATCCCCTGCTTAGAATCCCTGAACAAGTTTTTCTACATCTCCATCTGGGGGCAAGAGCCTTTCTCTGTCTCAGTGGGGCCATGGGAATTGGTGCACGGGAAAATGAGAGGCACTAAAACACCAGTGGATTTTCACGAATAAGATAATCAAATTGGTAATAAACTGCCTTTGTTTTTTACAGTCTGTTTTCCCTGTCTTGTCAGAGAGGGACATGGAACCTCAGAAACCTGTCGCTGGTGTTAGGTCTGCACCGGCAGGGAAACCAAATGAATCCCTGAAGCAGGCAGCAGCGTTGCCAAATGCCCTCTTTGGCCACGTGAGAGGGACTGGCTAGAGAAGCCTGTGGCTCAGCCACTGGGGAAAGCGTGTCGTGTGGTGGGCAGGGGTGGCCAAGGCCCTCCACGAGCCTCTTAAGCACTATCCAGCCAGACTAAGTGTAGAGGAGCACGAGCAGCATCCCCGAATAGCAAATCACATCCATTCAGCCTGCTGTGAATGCAGGGACGCAAAGGAGGTAGCATCTTCATTTTCATATTTTCTCCTGCTTTATGAGAATGGCTATGGAGCCTGACTTCACACTCAATCTTTATAATGAAACCTATTTTTTAAGCCAGAAAAACACAGGAAGCTCAGTGTCTCGGGAAGATTCATGGAGAACAGCCACGTGGGACTTTATGAAAGCAGCAGATGAATGGGAGGCAATTCTGAGCCACATCTACAGCCTCTCTGCAACAGCCTCGTGCCGTGCTCAGTATTATTTACCTTGTGTGAGGTATCTGCTGCAGGGATTCCCCACCCTGCCCTAGCCCTCAGCTCTGCCTCTGCTCGGAGAAAGGTCTCTGCGAGGGACCAAGGCAGCCAGCGCGGCCACCCACTGCCACCACTGCCTGGCTCCCTGGGGACCCTACCTGCATCTCAGGGGGAGCATCTCAGGACTGTGACTAAGCTGTGAGGCTGAGGACCTCGATGAATTCCTGCAAGGCCAGTTTTCCCAAAACCGCGGTACCTGGATTGCCCTTGGACTGTTCGTCTTCCACTTCCAGCTCAAGCAGGCCACAGCCAGCGGTGTCGATGAGCAGTAAGGGGATTGTGGTTTCTTCCGTGGAGGTGACCCCCGGCAGGTCCCTGCAAAAGGTGTTGGGAAAGGGCCAGCTGACAGCACTGGAATTAGGCCAAAAGGGCCATCGTTTGTCTGGCTGCTTACTCCTCCCAGCAACACAGCAAGGGCAAGGGGGAAAACACAGCTGGGTATTGCTTCCCAGGGACAAGGCTGTGGATCAACCACAGCCATCTGAGAACTGAGATCCCCCCCACTTTGTGTCTCTCCAAGCTGTGGTCCCCTTTGCGCTGGCAGTGATGCTACCGAAGAGCCTGCCACGTACAGCGATAACTGGGCAGGGCCCTTTAGCTCTTGGGGGGGTCTCAGGCTTTTATCTCCAGACTTCCTGGGTTCAGTGCCAGGACTGCAACCACAGCCACCAGTAGAGGAAGTCCCAAAGCCCCAGGGAAGTCTGGCAATGCCAGGAAGCCACAGCTGAAAAGCCTTTATCGCTCTGCGCTGCGGGATCGTCCTTTAAATTACTCCCCAAACGCCGATGAGGGGCTGTGGGGTGGCTGGCGTGGGTCAGCCAGCAGCGCCATGAGCTTTCTCTCTGCTGCACAGCCCAGCTGCTGTAGGCAGGGGCACGGTGTGTGGGTGGCAGCATCTCGCTCAAATGACCTCAAACAGGAAAGATACGCAGGCCTAGGGAGACGTGGCAGCTGCTCTCAGAGGGGAAAGAAGCATTACCAGAGATTTGACAGCAGTGCTGTTGGGCAAGGCAAGAAAGTGCAGCACAGGGAACCACAGAGGAATTGGATTTTCACATCCTTTCTACATCTAAAGCTTCTGCATTCAAAAGAAAATAACAAAATTTAATAAACCGTATTTTATTATTCAAGAAAGCTGCTTGCTGAATTTACAGCCTAGGAAGAGGACTGGTGATGGAGGGCAGGAAGAGAAAGCCCAGAGATGGCAGGAGAGCTCTGAAACAAGGTGTTACAGTGCTTCATGTGCTAGTGAAGGAGAGCTGTGACTCTGGAGAGCCTTGCAAATAAAAATGGCAGACGGCAAGCCATCGAAGAGGAGGATTACCACCAAATGACAGGCAGGGAAGTGAGGGCAAAGCCAATTTCCAGTTCCACCTGCAGCCTCTCCTCCTCAGGACTCCCAGCACTGTGTGTCTGCTCCTCTGCATTTGTATGCCTCTGACTGCCCCGTTTCCCACACACTTCGGACATTACTCACTTCAGTGACAACAAGAGTCTCCTCTCCTGACTGAAACTCATTTTTCTGCCGTCTCAAAGCTAGTGCTGTTGTAATGCATGGCTGTGAAGTACAGAGACCAGCACAGCTATGATGGGGAGCCAAAGCCCTGCAAAAGTGCCCAGGGTGCACGTTCCCCACTCCTACAGTGAGCAGAAGCCCAAAGAAAGAGCTCATCCCCAGCTTTGGGGACTGGCTGCCTCTGCCTGGTGACTGGATTTAAAGAGAGGCACGAGATACCTTCCCCATTTCCAAGAACCACAGGGATCAGCATCCAACTTCCCTCTCCATGATCTCCTCTGGAGTAGGGCCACCTTCAGTCCCACATTAGAGGGCTTCCTTCCCTGTGCAGCACGCTACAGTTTGTCTTCCTCTCTTTGTAACATCAAATCTAGCAGGTTTCCCATCTCCTTTGTACCTGCCCACTTGCTGTCCTGCCACAGTCCAGGTCTGTGCAGATTCGCTTTGAGCAAAAGTTGAGGTCTCCACGTAGAAAATCCTGATTCTTTATCTGCTTGTAGTGGCCACAGGAAGACCTCGTAGCATCTCTCGGTGCCAGGAACAACCTCAACCCTGGGAATGTTGCTTCAGAGGAGTAACTACCTACATAAATCTTGCAGGGGAGAGAAGAATTCACTCTTTTTTAAGATATTGCAACAGAGCCAGCTGTTACCTTGGAGAAAAGATCTCTGGTGCTGTTGTGGTTTAATGTTGTGGTTTAATCCGGGGATGGATTTTTGCTCCTGGAGAGACTCTTGCCCTTCAAGGATAAACTCAGTCATCCATGCAGCCAGACACTTGATCCAGGCTCAGTGTGCTGCCCTGGGGCATCCAGGGACCCTGTGCTTTGTCCGGGAGGATCTGATTCCAGCTGGGTGAGTTGGGGCATTCTGGCTTCTGAGGGTCCTACTAGAAGGGGTTCCCCCATTTTCCCCATCAGTGAGAGGGTGCTGGCCCCCAGAAATGTGCTAAGAGAAAGGACACCCAGCGCAGATAAAAACTGACAGCAGAAGCTGCTGGTGATTTTCAAACCTGTTTCTCACAGATTGAGTCACAAATGTTTTGCATGTTGGAAAATACTGCTTGCAGCCTCTTGGACTTTATTCCGGAGATGTGTGGGGGTTTCTGATGTGCTTCGTCACCCATTTTAGAAGGAAGGGGGATGTGGGAAGAAGGTTTTGCTCCCTTGGAAATTCTTCCTCCCCGCCCCCCCCCAAAAAAGACACTGCAGGAAAACAAAGTTCCCTTCTGTGAGAAAAGATGGTGCTGGAGAAATCCCTAGCAGATCACAGACCAAGTGCCTCTGAAGTCAGAGCAGAAGTTGGTAAGGAAATAGGAAGTCATTCAGAGCAGAGCTGCAGTTCTTTCAAAGCCTCGTGTTTGTGCTTCAGGTAAGGGAGACGAGATTTGCATCAACGATGCTCTTCAGAGAAAGGCTACGGTGATTATGGGATCACCTCAGATTTTTCTTCAAAGGAATACCTCAAAATGTGTTCAGCAGAGATGGAAACCCTGCTCTTTGCACAGTGTTTCAGGACTGCTCAGATTCCTCGAGCATCGGCCACCAGCCCTTAGGAAGGAGGTAACAAAAAGCTACAAAGCCAGAGTTTGGGTAAATGCTATTGCAGCTGCAGCCCAGGGTTTGACTGCTCTTCAGTAGGAGCAGGTAACTCCTGTGGGCACTCCTGAGCCTTCCCTAGGATATTTCTGCTTGTAAGAGAGGTTTTCTTTGAACTATCAGAGAGAAAAAACTTGCTTATTTCTCGCTCAGGCACTGCATTAAGCAAATCATTTGGCCTAAGTCAACAGAAGAGAGAAGGTGGTCACAAATACCATGAAAGAATTTGTACTAGCAACCTAAATATAAGAGGACTGTGGTCCAGTATCAAGGCCCTGCATTATCTGTCTTATACAAAAGCACAGAAATTTTATGTGGTCTAGTGCCTGAACTGAAGACTGCTGTATTCATGCGATATGTCAGCAGGGCTGTGGGCTGGCAGATTTGATTACAGGTTTAGACATCGATATCTGCAGGAAAGGGCCCTGAGCAGGGACAAAGCTGTCCTGTGGGCTGGGAAGAAAGATATTCACTCCTTTATCAACCATAAAAATTAGCCAGCTCATCAGAATAACAGTATGCTAACTTCAACTTTTCAATTAGCTCCTATTTTAATGGTTTCAAACCATTTTGCCTGGGGTTTCTCATTAGCTGCTATTTTTAATTTGTGAAGCTAAATGGGAAAATAAGCATGTCAAGGAACAAGAACAACCGAGAAGTGCATTTTGTATGGCACCAGTCCTGGAATTAGATCCTCGTGGCTAAAACATCGCTGAATGAGTCCTGTCCATCTCAGCTGAGCTCCGGGCAGAGATGAACCATCAGAAAGAAGCCTTTTTACTTAAAGAACTCATTGCACACACCTATATAATTACATATATATTTATATATATATGTACATACAAAATATATATAAACCATGACATTATTCTGCATAGGCTCTCTGATGTAAGTTGAGCTGAAGCCCTGATACAGAGCATGCTGACACCTGCAGAAATCCCCACGCTGGCTGCAGCAGATGAGGATGAGGGTGTCGGGGCTGTCTCAAACACAAAGCTTGTTCTTCTTGTCTGGGCACAGGTTCCTATCTCACGTTATTGTTCGCATTGTTCACAAGTAAGATAATTATGAAACGAGCAGAACAAGATGGCCACTCCAGCTGTCTCTGTCCAAAACAACTCCTGCTATCTCTTTCCATTTCCACTGTGAAATGGAGAGATTCTAGGGGAATTTCAATTTTTCCAACTCCTACATATCTGCATTAAAAAAAAAAAAAGCATTGCTAAAAATACAAAAGCACTACGCAGACAGGCACTGTGGTATTTTGTGCTTCTCCAAGTCCAACAGAGAGAATTAATGTTTTCCCATTCACCTCCCAAGAATTCTGTTGAGTGCAGTTTTAAAAAGCACCAATTATTGACAGTCACAGCATGTGTTGGCAAACAATTGCTGGTCCCAGGATGCAATGGAAAAGAAACGCTAGTCATTTCCTCTGAATTACCAAAGGAATGGTAAAGTGTTGCAGACAAGGATCTGATGCTGTCAGACCTGCCTCAGGTAAACTATCCAAGTTTACCTCAGTAAAACTATCCAAGCCAGAAAAGGAATCTTGCTTTCTCATCTTTCTGATGTCAATTCTGGGACCACAGATGGGGGACACGGTGGTCCATGTAATTGCTTGGACATGTGGAAAAACAGTAAAAGTCAGCGTCTGGCCCTACCCTAAGTGAAAGCCCGAGACAGGGAAACGCTGCTTGGGGTCATCCCACCGCAGGTCAGGTCTTTGTATTTTGTCAGCAGGTGCAAGAGGATTTTATTTAATCACTTATCATACCAATGATAATAATCATTTATCCTACCAACGGAGGAAATGGAAGATAACTGCATGGCTTCTTGTTACAAAGCAAAAAGGACAGCTCCCCCCCCAGTCAATGTTTCCTCAATGAAATAAAGGACGAAAGAGAAATGCCATCGCAGGGAAGAATGGAAAGCTCCATCATGGGGAAAGGGACAAACCCCACATGCACCTGGATAAAAAAGACATCTCTGCTCAGCTATATCACCAAGGAATAAGTCACTTACTTGAGCAAATGCTGGGCTACTGACGGGTGAGCAGTGAGCCGGCCGCTGTACATCTCCGAGGAAGCCCACTGCATGATGGCCTCGTGCATCCGGTACTGCACAGTCAGCATCTTCACGATCTTCTCCCCGTACCTCTCGATAAGACGCTCCATCAAACTGAGTGAAAGGCCGCTGGCAGCAGCCCTGCATGGGAAAAGCAAGTCAGAAGTGGAGTCTAGATGTCTGTATGAATCTAACCCTGTTTGCACTTAAGAATCAATAAGCATCTTCTTGGTACGGACACAGCCATGACAGTGATGCAGCTGGAACTGAACACAGTGCCCATCAGTGCTGAAAGTGTGAGGCAGCAATGCTATCAGAGTACCTTGTATACATGTTCTGGACCCTGCTGAGCACCCTTGTGTGTCTCTGCCCCTTGCTGGGATGGTTTTACCTCCCTGGCTTTCCTCGTGTGTTCCACTTGGGTCCCAGTGGGGAGTGGAGAGGGAGCAGGAGAAGGCTGCAGCATCCCCAGCGTGGGGTCCCCAGCAGGGTGAAGCCCTCAGGGACAGAATTTCACAGATACCAGATCGGTCTGAACGTGTCGGGATGGAGAGATGCCTGCTTCCCTTTCCCACAGGGCAAAGTCTGCTGGCATTGCCACCATAATGTGAGAGACACAAATGGTTTAGGAGCCATCCCCGCCTGGAGCGGCCAGTTCTCACACCCAGATTCGCTCTGTGTGGTTGGAGTAAGAGGAGTCAGGATGCCCAGCGTGGGTAAACAACTCCAGAACAAAATACTCTTAACCTGTAAGCTCATCTCGTCAACATCCTCGCGCTCCTCATACAAGCTCTGGGTACCACGTCGGTCAGCCTAACGCTGTACTCACATTACCCCTAGCTCAGCAGTGGCACCAGGATCACCTAATGCATTATTACTACAGCTTGACCCTACAAGCATCTTAAAACATTTGGTGTCAGCACAGCCAGATCTTACTGGTGTTTTATCGAGACACTTGACATGCAAGCGTTCTCATTACCCCTCGGCTGCTCACCCCAGACCAAGGTTTTTAACATTTGCTTTACAGCCCATCAAGAAAACCAACACTCCCTCACTTATGGCAAAGTTCCCGGTGACACAAATTAATAAACCTGCTAATGAAGTAAGCCTTTCAGGAGCCTAATTGCTTTCTCTTCGACGTACAGAAAGGGTTTGTCAGTGCTGTCTGTCTGAAGAAGGAGGAGAGGAATCGCGGTGCGAGAATTGCATGTTTTGAGCATTTTGAGTCTCGTCTGAGACTCATGGTTCACGGCGAGGGTTTCTGCTTGCTCCCAGAACACACAGAACAAGCACAGCAATGATGAAATGATGACAGGGAACAGCTCGGGAAAATTGTTTCTGTTGAGGCCGGCGGGCACAGCACGCATCCAATTACTGCTGCGGGGAAGCGCGGCATCAATACACAGCCCCACGGCGAGCGCCTTGTTTGCTGCGCCAGCCAGCTCTGTCACGTTAACGGTGAGCTTGGTAAATATATCAAGAGACTGCAAATTCATTAAAACTGCAGAAGGGAAAATTGAGGGTAGATTTTTCCAAGGAGAGAAGTCGAGTCTCGTTAGCCCTCCTCCTTGCCAGATTGCAGAATGCAGCACACAGGGAAAAAAAATAATAAAAAAAGGATCATAAGCTGTGAACGGTCACGGCTGCAGGATTTCGGAGACAGCGCTGCTTTTTCAAAGACTGTTTTAACATAATGACCATTGAACAGCGTACACAGCCACGGAGGCTAGGAGAAGAGCTGGCAGGGGTGCAGTAAGGATATTCTGGGTTATGTGACAGCGGCTTCCAGCTGTGTTGTGTTCTGCTGATGACCATGGCCCCTGCTGAGGGTGGCCATGAAGCCTTTACAACTTCCCAGCCCCTGTGCTGCTTCTGAAACACGGCAATTTAGGAAGCAGCGTGGCTCTCCTGCTGTCCCCCGGCCCTGCCAGCAAGGAAAGGCACCGGCACAGAGCTGCGAGCTGCCTTCCCTTCCTACTGAGTTATGTCCTGTCTCTGCCTGCTGGACGTACCTCGTAGGTCATTTGGATCCCATGTTTTTTGCTGGATGGATGCTGGACCTGTGTTGTGGCCTTGTGTCCAGCCTACATGCTGATGGGACTCCCTGCAGAGACCCCAGACTTTGTTCATCCCATGCTGGTATCTCCCCAGGAATCTCCCCTTTGCTTTTGTCCTTTACTCTCCTCCCCTGGCTCACAAGTTCTTGCAGGTCTAAAGCTGACTCTTCTGCAGAACCAGCAGGAAAAAAAAAAGCAGTGGTTTTTAACAACAAACATTCTGAAGGGTTTCTTCTAATGATATACAATAATGCATGGGGGAGGCATTAAAATCTCACAGCAAGCCCTGGAAATAGCACTCTTCTATACACTAACAGCACAGGTTTCACCGCAGGGATCTACATGAGGTTATATGTTGAATTAATAATGAGGATATTAAACTGCTCACAAATATTTCACCTGTTAATAAGTTTCCTATTATTTACAGCTCAGTTAATTCCTGCAACGGTTGATCCCTATGCCAACAAAATAACGCAGCACAGAGCAAAAGCTTTTAAGTGTTGGTTGTTTAAGGTATGAAACTGGGATAGGAGGTTGGAGAGACAGAACCACATTCCTGATGCTCAGAAAACATCTGCTTTAAAATACATAAAGTAAAGATAGAAACACCAAGATTACCCAAACAAGCCCACAGAAGCCAGTGTTTGCTGTTAACCTGTTTTTGCCTTGGTTCACATGCAGGAAAAGGCTGCACTTGGCTTGAATACACCTTCCTGTGGCTACCAGGATGGATCCCAAAGAGGGAGGATGAGGCCCTGGCGCTGTGTGCTGCTCTTTACAGGTAAGGCCAACAGTGACAGCTGCAGCCAAGTGGAACCAAGTAGTTCAAAGGCTCTTGTGCCCACTGTGGTGTGAAATATCCTTTATGGGCTGGGCGTGAGGAGCCTGCCACGTCGATGTAACGGATGATCTTTATTGGGGGAGTAAATGGGAAGTGTTTCCCATGGGGGGATGGAGCTGTACCTTCAGTCACATTACATCATTCCTTATTCACTCTCTGGATAGCTGGTCTCCTCTGTAAGACACTCTGATTCCCATTGTGTATCACCAAGTTCAGACAGAAAAGTCTGAAGAAGGATAAATAACAGGATTTTATTGTGTTTGCCTACCTCAAGAGCTCTTGGATGTCAAAAACAGGCCGAGGCTGCTGTGGACATTCAGAGTATTAGCTGTCCTCTGGTTTGTGCCCTGAGATTTTCCATCCTGGTATAGATTTAAGAGGTTTCACAAACAGAAGTAAAGTAGTAGTAGTAAGTGAGGCTGTCCAGAACTCCCCTTTTCTCTGGATATTGTGGATTTATTTATTTTTTTTTAATCCTTACAAATATGAGGGAGGAGGGTAGCTTGTTATTTCCAGCTGCAGAGGCTAGCAAAGAAAACCTAGGCCTGACATTTTCTCTTCTGTGAGAAATTGAAAGCAAACCCATTTTGACCTTGATGTGCAATTCAGCAAAGTTATTCTGGAGGTCTAGCACAGGGGTTTTGGATGGTGGAGGCATCCAGGCTGACTGCTAACAAACAAGAAAGCAAAATATTCCTCGGCTTGTCTAAGACACTAGCTGAGAACAAGAGGTCTGATAACTATCTGCAGGTATCTGAAGAGAGTAAAAACAAATAAATAAGTCAAAGCCCTGACATGGAAACAAATTAACTAGGATGTCAGAAAAGGAAGGAATGAGGACTAAAATGAAAACAAGGAAAACAAATGTTCCTGCCAGACTGCAGAAAGTGTCTGGAAATTGAGATGCGCCCTGGGACCAGGCCAAAAACCAGTGTGAGGCCTGAAGCTGATGTCAGTGAGCTTTGAGGAAGGCTGCTGAGAGGGGACAGGCAGGGACGGGTATTTGCCATTGCTGGGAGCCCTTTCAGAGGAAACACATCCAACATGGACAAGATCTAGGTATAAGGTTTGTAAGGTGTGAGTGAGGGAGACAAGACAACCCAACAGCAGCAAAATGTCTTCTGCTCTGCATCCTGAGCTACCTCAAAAAGCACGAAAGAAGTGCATCCCACAGACCCCCCCACCGAAAATCCCTTTTCCTCAAATGGAAAAAAAAAATAATAGTTGAAATGCTGAACGTGTGGGAGAAAAAGCAGGTAACAAAAAAGTAGTTACACCAGACAGGGCCCAGCTCCCTGCGCTGAGCACAAGCTGAGGGGCAGCCTGCTCATCTGCTCGTGCTTGCAGTATGGCATGTAGAAAGTATAAAAGCCCTCCTGTTTCACAGAGGCTTCCCACTTGGGCAGGACTGACTTCACACCCGGTAGTAACAGATGATCCTTCTGTCAGCCCAGATTCATCCCGGCTAACTTTAGACCCTGCACTGAGGCCCCGAAAATAGGAGTCCACCCACTGCAGGTCTGCTGTCATCAATGGAGGAGAAGAGGAAGGTAGGTGGAAGGATTTGAGTCCTCGGCATGAATCATCCCTGGAAATAGCTTATCTATTTCCATTAACCAAAGAGGGAGCTGGCGGATGATTGGGCTCCTTAATTAATCCTTGGAAATACCCAACAGCATGGAGGTAGAACGGAGCCGCCTTCGTGCTGCGTCTCGCAGCCTGCAGGGGCCACAGCTGGGAAAAGCACAAAGCAATGCTCTCCAGCCTCTGCTTTATTCGAGTGGGGAAGGGGCTGTGCTGCAAAGAGGAGAGCTGTGATCCTCACCCTGGTCAATAAAGCAAATGCTTTCACTCAGGCAGCAATTAAAAACAAGGCTGGAGTTCAGATGTATAAAGGAAAAGAGCTACTCATTTTTAAAGGTGTTTATTTGAAAAGTAATTTGATTTCTCAAAGTAAGTTGTTCTAATTGATCAAGATTTGTTAGCTTTTGCATTTCATGAGGAGGGCTATTGAGCCAAATTCTGTCAGCTGCTCCAGCTGGACCTCGCTGTACATCCTCTCCATCACAGGCTTGTTGGGTGTTTTCAGGACACAACAGAGCCTGAACGAAAAACTCCTTTCGTTGAGCATTACACAGCTTTGCTTTCCACCAGCATGACATGTGCCATCCCAGGTTTTTTTTTTTTTTTCCCCACAGGACAAATACTCTATACCACACTATTTAAACCCTCTGCAGATTCAGTCTGTCTAAGAACCCTCTGCTCTACAGAGACTGCAGAGATGAAGGATGGTACCCTGGGTAGAAAAGAGGCAAACTTTGCTGTTTCCAAGCAGTGGCAAAGTCTAGAAGGAAGACTGCAGATCAGTGCCTGCCTGAGGAGCACCCACTCTGATTTCTGTATGGAAGCCGATACCTACGAGTGTACCCATCTGCAATTAAGATCTATGGAACTGCTACCAGGGGCTCCCACTGAGATGAAAGGTAAAGCCATAAATAGCTCAGAAAGCTTTATTTTCCAGTTGAAATTCATTTTCCACTTGTTTTTCTACATTCTCAGTCTTTCCAGTCGATCATCTGATCAACGATCAAAGCTTTAAAATGCCCAATTTTAAATCATTTTATTTAACAAGATTCCAGCTTTTAGCAGTGAGGGGAAGGACAGGAAAGATGGGCACACAGACAAATGCCAGGCTGGGGCTCAAGAGATCTTGCTCAGGCCTTGAAGCCATCACAGATTTCCTGTATGAATTGGGGAAAATAATTCTTCTTGTCCCTTTAAACTATTTCTTCATATCATAACACGGACTGTCTTTCATTATATACCATGCCTAATACAGTGGAATATTAGCTGGAGTCCTCCAACACTTAAACTAACATACTAAAAAGTAATTAATACAGAAAGCTGTACAAGCATCTTAATTCAGAAAGATGTGTTTCCTCTGGCTCCCTCCTGTGCAGCTTCTCTTGTGGCCACTATTCTGGTTGAATTCATATGATGGCTTTCCCCAGAGCGTAGGCATAAACTCAGGTTTCAGCTTTGTTACCTACTTTTATGGAGCTGAAGATCTCCAGGCCCTCCACACCTTGATGGATTTCCTTCACGTTAGCTAAAGGATTTCAGGAGTTATTCGGGAAACTGAGAGAAGACTGGCTTGCACTGCCAGCAGCGTTGCAGCAGCTTTGCCTTTTAACCTAAGAACAGAGAGGCTTGCCTGGAGAGCAGAAGCATTTACAAGCCCAGCCTGTATTTCTTCCATGTAAGCTTAAGTCAGCTTGGCTTTTTGCACTTTATCTTCCAAAACTCAGCTGTTTACGAGGCTGAGCAGGGGATCGGTGTCGTGTCTGAGCAGCACTTGGGTCATGGACGTGCTGATGCTCTGCGCAATAATGTTTTCTGCATAGCAAGTTTTTCAGATCATAATTCATGGGTAAGTAAGGCTGAAATACAGAACTGCTAACGCTATTGATTCAGACACACGGTCTCTCTGTCCTATTTTATTTTAAATCTATTTAACTTAGGAAGAGCACAGAGCGACACAGTGTCTAAACATCGTTAAGCTCCAAAAGGGATTACTCCACGAGATGGGAGCTGACCTAACAATTGGCTTCCCTGCATTGTTGTTAACCCTGCCAAGGTTGAAAAGCCAGAAGATCTGACTTCTGCCAGCACCCTCTCTTAATTTTACAAATACCAGTTCTTTGTGCAGCTGGGATTTAAAAATACAGAAGGAAAACAAAACCATTACGCTCTTTTTAAAGAACAACAATGGGAACAGCAAGGTTAAACAGCTTGGTCCAAGTCGCAACCGTAGGACCTAAGGGGCACAACAGTTTCTGATGGAGAAAGAGGACATTAAGCTCACTTGTGAATGCAGGAGAGATGCAAACTAGTGGCAGCTTTCCACTGCACTGTCAAATGAACTCAAAATTGAGTTAGAGAAAAGTGCAGCAGATCTGCAGCAGATGGGTCCTACCAAACACAAGAGCTCCCTGCTGTCAGCTCCATGAAGCAGCACCAGCAAAGGCTCCTGACATCAGCCATCGTGAGCGAGAGGGCAGAAGAAAGCAGCTGGGCAGGTGGTATAATGTTTTCTGAGCTCTTCTGAAAAAAATCTGCTTCGTTTCAAAGAGCAGGCAAAACTGACATCAGCTGAGTGTTAGAGACACTCAGCCATAGTAGAAGGATTGAAGTAGAAGTACATAGAAGTAGAAGTAGATAGAAGAAGAAGAATCTACATAGAAGTAGATTTCTACTACATTTTGCCTTACTCTTGGGGAAGTAAGTCTCTAGGCTCTGTTCCTGGGGCTGGGCAACCCTGTCTTCTTCACTAGCACATGGCAATTCCAATAGCTGTTGCTTTGGGACCGCAGCAAGTATTTGGTGAGTGTTTTCATCCAACTGAAGCTTCTGATCTTATAAATAAGCATTACTGTGGCAGGAGCGCTGGGCCCAGAACAAGTGAACACAGCATTTAAAAACAACAACCAAAAAAACCAACACCCAGCCCTCCAAGAAAAACAACAAAAAGCCAACAACAAAAAAAACTCTGAAATTAGAAGGACCAAATTGTAAATTTCTTCTTCTTAGTAAATAGAAACTTACTCCAAGCAGTACCTTGTGCATTATACAGGAAGCTCTTCTCTACTGGGCATGGTTTTGTTATCTGATTCCAAAAGAAACCAAATCCATCCTACAGCAAGTAAGCAAGGATCTACCAGGAGCTAAGCTTGCTCTAGCCTTCATCTAGAGCCCCTGACTATTAACCTCTTTTCAAGACGAGGTTAAGAACAACTCAGTTCACTCAGCACAGATTGCAGCCTCCCTCCAGCTCCCCGGCCTTGGCCAGCCATTTGGCTGCTGCATGGAGGGAAGGCTGCTTGTTCCCATCTTACAGATGGGGAAAACCTGGGCGCAGGGAGACAGCCTGCAAAGCCACAGTAAATAAACACCAAACCAAGAAGGTGAGGGGGTTCCAGACAGGCATTTTTGTGCAGTTCACCAACCTAGACAACTCTGCTAGACGGTGTAGGAGTGTGCTTATCACCTGCAAAGATATGCAAAACAATGAGCATTTGTGCATCAGGTAAAAACCAGGCCTTTGTCTCCAGGTTGATGCAGCTCCTTATCATTATTTGCACCATCTCTCAGGCACCTGCTGAGCTGCTGCTTCCCTCGGATGTTTCATTTCTCTTGTTCAAAATTCAAGTGAGGTTATAGATATGTATCTGGCTAATTATTTTTTGGAAGCAGGAGAAAGTTTATGAAGTCAGACCTATTTCTCTGCTTGTGCACAAAGCCAGTTCAGTAATTCCAGATCTAGAGCTAGATAAACATGCCTGCATTTATATTTTAAACTACCAGAAAGCTCCCAAGTACTGTTCAGAGTATCCCCCTCAAAGCACAGGCAATTTGCAGTAGCCATGGATCTTTTCCACAAACTACTTGTTCTTAATGTGCATGTTGTACATATTGCAGTTTTATAATCACTGTGGTGCATGTGATAATGCGTTGCAGCATCTCAGTGGGCCAACTCCCACATTAATATGTTAAATGAATAAATGCAGAACCATAGAGGCAGAATTTAATAAAGGAAAGAGAAGACTTGGATTAATCTGAGCAGGAGCCTACATTCACTCTACGGAGCCTGTAGTCAGCAAAGAGAAGGTAAACTAGGCCACCCTTCTTGCCAGGTGGAAGAAAACCTCACACAGAAAAACAGATTATTTTTCTTAAAAACAAACGTTTTAAAAATCTATGAATTTCTGGCTTTTATTCAACTTCTGTTTGCTGACCATTTTACTAACTTCAACGGCTGACATGCAGTATTTTAAACTCTTTTTTGAACAACTTTTCCAACCAGTCTGAAAGTTTCAGTGCAAAACAGAGAAAACCACGAATTCAAACACAGTGCTCATAAACAAGCAGAATCAAAAAAAAATATCTCTGCTAATGACACATCTCTCAGGAAAAACATCTATTAAAGTATACACAATTTTGAGCTATCCAGCATTAGCGCGTAGCACAGTACTCCTTCTCACTAAAGGAAAAAACAAGCAAATAATGCAGGCTCAACACATTTAATTCTTTGGAGCTGGGGAACATTTCAGATGGCTGATGGAAGGATGCAGATAAGCATGCTGAAAGCACCATCGGTTCCCTAGCAGTACCAGTCAGGACAGTATCCTCTCATCTCATGCTCTTTATCTCAAAAGTACCTGCCCCTTGTGCAAATGCCCTCATTGCATTCATCCTCCCTGTCTGCCTTGCTTTTTGCATGGAGGATCCTCTCTGTTGTGGACACACAAGCCTCAATTGCATGCAGAACATGGGCAAACAGCAATCTCAGACAAGGCAGGCAATCCAGCTGCTGGATCACGCCCCTGATGCAGCTTAGAAGCCCTATGCAGAACGGGCACAGCAGTGTTTCAAAGGCTCGCATGTCCCTGTCACTGTGTGACAACTACATTCCCACTACAAACAGCTGGATCTGGCACAGAATTGCCTTCAGTTTCTGAGGTTTCCTTTAGCACCTCTACCAGGGCAACTCACCTATGCTCATGCCTACAAAACTTCATCTGACGTGCAGGCTCCCGTAAGCCACATCTCTGCTCCTGCACATCCGAGAGCCTCGTGGGCAAGGTGCACGCGCCTTGGAGAACTCGCAAAAGCTCCTGAGTGAGGCCAAAGGCTGCCTGTCAAATTGCTCTCCCTGTCTGCAACCTCAAAACCTTTACAAGCCCTTGAGCAGTTGCCCAGCAGGCAGTTATCAGCACAAAAGGAGGCTCTCCAGCGCCATGCTGACTACAAATGCTGTGCTATTATGTGAGTCAGCAGCAGGTAACACAACTGTCACGTCCTTGTGCCGTAAGAAAGCCTGCTCAGATGGAGGTGCATTAAACTTTAAGCAGTGGCTCTGGGTAAAACAGGTCTGATGTAATTCTGGCTGTGTGACCAAGCCCAGCCCATGGAGGACACTACTAAATAATCACACTAATGAAATGTTTTGAAACTCGAGGTGTCCAGAAGCACAAACAGGAGAACCTGTGGCCGCAAACTGCTCCTTACTTGTGAGAGATGATGGTGGGGGGAAGCTGCTTGTGATCCCCAGCCAGGATGCACTTGGGAGCTTTCAGCAGAGGTATCCAGCAGCTGGCTTCCACGGCTTGTGCACACTCATCTATCACCACAAGATCAAAGTGATCTTCAGGAAGCAGCTTCAGTGGACCATCCGAGGAAGCACCTAATGAAAGGACAAGGTGCACAGCTTAGCAGGGAAGCACAGAAGAGCAAGCAACACATTTTTAAAACAAAGCCTACATGCTTTGTGATTGAGGGAGGGAGGTAGAATGATGTTTCTCTGCAGAGATTTAGAGATTCAGCTCTGCAGTCGATGACAAATAAATATACATTTACATGTATGTGTCAGAGTTGTTTTTGCCAATTTCTGTTTGTCCTTTTTTGCCCTGGCATCTGGGGCCAGAAGCTTCCAAAGCATCTTTGAAAACAGCAGTGAAACACAGCTGACAAACAGAACAATATGCTCGAATACTTCACCAGAGCAAAAGTAAAGCAAAAGCACTAATGAACACCCACTTTCCTTCTGCCCTCAAATGCAACTCACCAACCAAAACTGGAAGGATGACAGACTTGAGATTGCTTAATATACTGAGGGATACCCCAAGGGGGAAAGATCAGTTGAGACCCAGATTCCTCAACCCTGCTGACCCTGGCTATGCTCCCCTGTCCTTCCCCATTAGAGCAGGAGAAGGGAAACACAAGAGACTGTAGTCAGACAGCCAGGGCAAGAGCTGTTTTTTACGTCAAACATTCATTTGTATTGTCAAACAAATAACCCTCACCCGGGTCCTGCTATAATCCAGACATGAAACAACATTGATCCGTGCAACAATCAGAACAGTGAATTTCCCAGGCATCAAAATACCACTGCAATTCATAAGAAAAAGAAGACGCAAAAGGAGGAAAGAATGATGAAGAAGCCAGGGTGCCAGACAAGGAGATTTTAGTCACAGCATTCACAGAAATGTTTTTCAAAAGCTCCTGTGCTATTGCAATGTAACACTGAAAGCAACTGATTAGGAATGATTTTGCTTTGACACTGCAAACCCTGCTGCCTCTACAGCTCTGCATCAAATCTGATGTTATAGTTCGTCAACTGAGATGCTGTGTTTTCCTTAAAAAAATAAAATAAAATCCAGCCTATGTAAGTCCACTCTGATAACAAGGGGCATACAGTTGGAACTTGACGTTTGCAGTTTTACCACGCTGCAGGTGGAAGGAAAAGAAAAATAACCAGAAAGGTTCTGTCTAAAACTGTCCCTATGTGGCATGCAGCTGTGCAGATGGTTTCCGTCCCCTCCAGTGTTGCAGCTCAACTTATCGAACTCCCATTAACTAAAGGTCACTGCTGTCCCTCTGTGTTGCCATGATTAAATTCCCCCTCCGCTGAACCTAGCAACAGAGCAGTTTGGCTTGCATAAATAATTCCCACCAAACTAGATGGTTTGAGACAAATACCAAGATTACTTAACTGAGGAAACGAAAGTTCAAACCCTTTGTTTTTCCATTGCCTTTCACTGAAACAGAATTGCATAGACCTCCAAACAGGTTAGCAAGCCCCAGGAGATAATCAAATCTGATCATCACAATGCCTAGCACAAAATACCAGTTTTATTGAAAAAAAAGAAAGCTTCCCCCATTTTTTCATACAAAGCTACAAGAAGTGAGAGACCAATTCCCAGCAAATAATTACTGGAAGGAATTTTATTCCATTTTACCTTCATGTTAGTAACTTGCGAATGCCCCATGAGGTTCTTTTTTTTGACCTAAAATTACTGATGTTTTCCTTCAGCAAGTAATCTCTGAGCAACCAAATCTGAAGATTATAAGTGGGCTCTGGAGTATTACACATCTGATCTAGAAAAGCACTTTAGCATGTGTTAAATTTAAACACTGCTGTTTCCCTTTGATTGCAAGGGATTTTGTAGATGTGCCTACATGTGCTGCCTGACCAACACCTGGAACAATTCCCTAAATCCCATGTGGTTTATTCCACTCGGGTGATTTACAAAGCTAACCAAACACACAGACTGAGACCAGGCTACGGAAACATGTGTTGTATTTCATCAGCCGTGGAAATTATCCAAGCAGGAAAGCAACTCCATGTGACTTATGAAATCAATTAGCAGACTGCACACTTCCAATAGCGCTTGTTTACTCACTAGAAGCTGTGCTCCTACTCAGAACTGAAAAAGATGGGCCGCGCTGGCTCCCACCAAAGGCTCTTCTAAGTTACATACTCTAGATCCACAAGCTGGTCTACACCTTCTCTTCACTGCAGAGTGGAACAACGTGCCAGGGTGTAAGCAGTGAGGATCCCACTGGGGAGCGGTTTGACAGCATGCAGAAAACTTGACAGAACTCCCAGGAGCAGGAAATCTAAGCCTCCCTCCTATCCTGGCAGGATGCAGCACTGCATGGCACGTGGTTTACATCAGTCTTGCCAAGTGAGGCAAAATATTGCAAAGAAAGAGGATCTTGCACCTGTGTTTGTAGCAAGGACAACACTGGCATGAGTAAGGGCTGCAGTCATGGCAGTTTCTTCTCGTTGCTTCAGCTCCTTTTTCAGTGCCTTAATCTCACTGAGAAAATGGCTCCGTTCTCCCTTGTCTTGGGCCTTTCTGCTTTTTGCCTGTAAAATAAAAAACGCAGATAGACCAAACAGGGTTATGTCCAGCTTCTCAGATAACCAAAGCAGTCAAATTCAACACAGCTCCTCTTTGTACACCATGGTCCACTGGCTTATCAGAATCAGCTCCATAAAACTTTGGTTTCTCTTCCCTCTCCCTGCCAGCAAGCCCGTTCTGCAATCAGCACTGCCTGAAACATAACGAGGATGTCTGTCTGTGCAAAAGATGAACTGTATCAATACAACCCCAGGCTCGGTGCGTGGAGCAGCAAAATGAGAATATCACTCACTGCCTATCGGACCATCTGGGAGCATCAGCACTAGCACCATCACTCATGGTCCAGACAGCGATTTCCCAAACTTAGCTGGTCCATACTTAAAAACCTCTTAAAACCATCCTTAATTACGAGCATAAAGGATTGTTAAAGAGTAACTCCCTGACCTTAAATCCTCTGTTCAGCCCTCCTGCTCTGCCCTGTACTTTCCCTGTGCCCCAAAGATTAGCAGGGAGAAGGTCAGATGCTTTGGTCCGGCCAACAGCCAACTCCGTGCATAAGCAGAAGCACCTTAGCACATGGAGGGGTGTAATATGTAGTGGTGTTTAAGCTTACAGGGAAGAGTTCTGTGCCTTTACTGGGTGAGGAACATCACAAACACTCTCCCAGTCTCAGTCTGCTCCTTTGCTCAGGGGAAGCAGGGACCCTTGGGCTCCAAGCGGCCTCGAAGCAGAAGGGCTCCCCGAGTTGGCTGCGCCATGGCCAGCCACAGCAGCAGCTCTGCATTTTTAAAGAGGCGTCTCTGAGTTGTTGTAAATGATTCACAGCAATATCTACACAGGCTCGTGGCTTTTTTTAGCAATGCCTATTACATATATCTAAAACATCAAATCATCACCACTGGTTGCTGGCACTTCCTGGCTGCAGGCCGGCAGCTACAAGACAACGGACAAGCTATCGCTCGCTGCAGGTCACCTTGAGAAGGCTGCCCGTGCTCTCAAGCTGAAATTTGGACTGTTTCCTTGGAGGGAAGGCTGATGACATGAGAAACCTGAAAAGGCTACAAACATGGGCTTTCAAAAGCAGCCAAGCCAATAAGAGTTGATGGTTCCTATAACCATCTTCTGCATGGATGGATTGTCTGGGGTGTAAGACCCTACCACAGCTCATACCACAGCATTTCCCCTAGGAAAGACGTTCACTTGTGTCTCTCTCATCTCCCCAGCCACCTGTTTTTGTTAAGCTTCTAGGTATTTAATATCTGCAAGGCCTCCATATGTCTGTCAAACGTAGTCAAATAGGTGGACGGGTTCACAAGTTACAGGGGAGGTATCACACAGGAGGGATCATCCTTTCCTGAGCTAAAAGGAAAGATGATCTTTTCCTTGGCCTAAAAGGAGAGAGTGGGTGCCGTTACTGGTACTCGTTTAGTTGAAGGAACAAAACAGACTAGTGTCAAGTTCCTCTCCGCCTGAAACACAGGAAAATTAGAGAGCAAAATTGCTGGTGCCAGTACTCCAAGTTTCATGTCTGTTTTGCAAAAAAGATCTAGTTAGTGAATTAACAATAGCGACTGGCTGATGAAATTAAGACCCAAACATCTGGCTGAATGTCAAATCTGAAAGCAGCTGAGGGAGCAGGGAGCCCAGCCCAGCAGTAACAGCGCAGTCAGTCAGCCCCAAGGATATTGCTTGGTACATTGAGCCCACTCACTCCTCGTTAGGGCTTCATGGGTGCCAGCAGGCTCTAGTTACTCTAATCTGCCTTGTTTGGGCCCCCACCCATGTGTCCTTCACCCCTGGGTCTGGGAACTGCATTTAAGGCCAGACCTTGCTCCCTTATCCTTGTATGAACCTTGTAGGGGGGGTTGCACTGAACTCAGTTGGGTTCTGCTTTCTTTCTGGGCTAGCTACAGACTTGTTTCACTGTTTGTCTGGTGATATGGATAGATGGCTAACCTTTTTTTTTTTTTTTTTTTTTGATATTCCTGGACCCGTCTGACTTTCTTGCTCGGTTGCTGTGGGACTGCACCTTTGCTGGTGCAAACAAGATCCAGAAGATGACGTCCTGGAAAGCTCCCAGCCTAAACAGGTGCATGTGTGTGGGGGGAACAAAATTGGGTAGAAAAATGTGTGCAAAGAACATGGATTTTTCATTTACTAGTCCCTCCACGGTTGAAGGCAGTGGTAAAGAAAAGGGGAGAGAGGAGTCAAAATAGAAGTGAAAAAAGGAAGGAAATAATTAAATAGTCAATTAGGGGACACTGAGAGGGAGAAACTGAGGCAGGATTAGGGAGAGAGAGGCCAGGACCTCAGAGGTGGTCTCTGCAGTCCAGAGAGAGAAAGGGAGGTAATAGGAGTTGGACTCGATGATCCTTATGGGTCCCTCCCAACATGGGATATTCTGTAGTAATAAGTCAGGTGTTTATTTTGTGAAAGACCTTATCATAGGCATCTCAAAGCGCTGCCATGCAAGCTGAATTGCAGCAGTATGTTAGATATTGTTTTTTTCTCTGGTGTTATGAAGTGGAACAAGCTTTAGTGGCCAGTCCTTGTCTCCCATCCCTATGTATCCTTTCCTCTAGGGAGGAAGCAGATGGAGATCTTAGTATTAAAGACTCTGCTTTCTTCCATTTTCTCCCACCTTTCCCAGGTGAAATCTCCTCACGCCTTTCAAAGTCCTTCCCAAGGAGAGGACAGGGCAAAAAAGTCAGCCACTAGTGAGAAAGATGCAAAATAAATTAAGTAAAAAATACTTGGTGTGTAGCTGTGATTACAACTGGGTCCTACATCTGGGGAAATAAATGAAGCTGCTGCCACAGCAGTAGCTGCAGACTGATGTTCATGGAGCTGAACGCCATGTTCAGCCTGCATCATTCAAAAAAGTAAATGTGTGGTGCCCTACCAAATGGCATGGCAGTATACTTGAGCAAGTATGATGCAACGTGCAGGGGTATGAAGATGCTTTCCTTTGTCTTCTACTGAGACACAGGAAATTTTGCCTAGGCTGGACACATTTGCAGAATGGCTTTTGGACAATGCAGTCACCAGAAGAGGGAGAAAAAAGTTCTAATTATCATCAAAATCTATTATCTCAAGTAGAAGAGCTACTCAGTAAATTAAGTTTAAAAAATTAAGTTGTGAAAGAAGAAATTAAGGATGCATTTTTATGGCGTACTCCTCTTTCCACTTGAGGTGGCTGAGAGTGGGAGGGAGTGTTAGGACAGCCAGATATCTCATTAGGAAGTGAATTAGTGATGTGAATGTTTCCCTTCCCCTCTGATGAAGAGGACTGCATGAACAATGCCAGACAAAAAATGTGGAGAGCAGGGCCACTGCAGCATCTCCCCCCTGCACAGTAGTAATGACTATGATTTTGCCTGTTCAGAGAGGAATTTGTCTAGGAGGGGTTTTGCCCTCAACTGCCTCTACAGCAGATGGAGATGAGCACTGCTGGCAAGTGAACTTGGCTCAGGCATACCCTGGTAGAGAGGCTGTCTCTGTAAGATGCTGCTTCAGGCTGGAAGCTTCCCCCACTTCCGATGACCAGGCTTGCACCCCAATTCCTTTCCTCCAAGGCCAAGTTAAATGATGCCCAGTCAGAAGAATGAATGCAGGCTATGTACACCTCCAGCTGTCATTGTGAGACCTCTCCGCTATGCTTTTTTTAACCTTTTCCCTCCCCTAAAGTGACCTTCTGTTGATTCCTCCATGTGATTCAGAGCTAGTCACTGAGACTTGCTTCCAGTCACTCTTCATGGGGCAACCCAGAGCACCTGCCTAAAGTCACTGTTTTCCTTGGAAGATGATGGATACCCTTAAGTATCCAAGAAGTGGTGGAGTTACTCACTCCTCACTTACAAAGTAATTTGGCTAACAGATTGGGTGCCGCTAATATAGAGAGCTGCCGTTCAGGTTACCCACGTGGGGCCTGTTGCAGGGACACGTACGAAGGCCTGGTCGATGTCCTTCCTGATATCTGCCACAATCTGAGCGCTGTCGCTGCGAGCCAAGACCGCGTCCAAGGAATGCCGCTGGATGGGCTCCAGCAGGCGAGCAGGGTGCCCAAGCCGTAGGATGTGGGCTTTGTAGCCAGCCAGCCTTTCCACCAGGTTATCCACTGCAATGTTGGAAGGGGCACAGCACAGGACCTGTGAGGGGAGAAAGCCAGTGCTTGTTATTGCTGAATGTGAGACTGCCAAGGCCAGCAAAGCACTGGAGCAACAGGAGGGTGCTCAGCAGAGCAGAGAAGAGGATAGCTATTAGGAATAAACCACTGACATCTCCATAGCCTCCAGACACCAAAGGAAACTCAAATTCTCTTCTTGCTTTCAAGCACCAGGGCAGGGTTTTCTATAATTAGCAAACCTGAGCGCTGAAGCTTCTATTTGCACCTCATTTCAGCTGGTAGGGTAAACTGCCCAGCCTGTGCAAGTCAAGCCAGGCTCTACAGTGTAACACAGCTGCTACTGGATCTGCTCCAGCTGCCATGAACCCCAGTGACTTTGCAAAATAAATCAGCATGCTTGCTGCCACTACAGTTCTGTCACTGATTACTCACTTTCAGGCCTTGCTGTACAGCTTGCAAGATGATCTCTACTATTGTCGTGGTCTTCCCTGTGCCAGGTGGTCCATGGACGATGGCAAGCTCTCTCTGTGCCAGGGAGAAGGACACAGCCTCCCTCTGTGATGTGTCCAGCAAGTCATTGTAAAACTTTAAAGGCTCTGGGGAGACAGCAAGAGATTCTCAGCCTTAACTTGGGTGCTTTCTGAGAAACAAATACATGAATATAAACCAGATGCTCTCAGTGGCTGGGCTAAATCTATTAGATAATGAGAATAACTTGATTGGGGAGTGAGGTATGCTGTTTCCCACCTAGGTGGCTGAAAGACCACAAACTGGTAAAAGTAAGGATTTTTGTACTTCTAGAACAAACAGGTTACCTGTGCTGCATCAGTCTCTTCCCCCCACCTGGTAATGTTTCCAAAGGAGCAAGCTTTCAGGCGTGAATACAGCTAGTCTATACGTGGATCCTTTACAGTGTTTAAAGAGGCATCTGCTTGCCATAATACAAAATGTTTAGGACAGGGAGGGTGCGTTGGGGATATTTTGGAGGTGAGCCAGCATATTTAATAAGCATTCAGTGAAAAGAGGGAAGAAAATCATAGAATGGCTCAGGTTCGAAGGGACCTTAAAGATCATCCAGTTCCAATCCCCCTGCCATGGGCAGGGATGCCACCCACCAGATCAGGTTGTCCAGGGCCTCATCCAACCTGGTTCTGAACACCTCCAGGGATGGGGCATCCACAGCTTCCCTGGGCAGCCTGTGCCAGTGCCTCACCACCCTCTGAGTGAAGAACTTCCTCCTAACCTCTAATACAAATCTCCCCTCTTTTAGTTTAAGACCATTCCCCTTTGTCCTATCATTATTTGTATGAGCAAAATATTGCTCTCCATCTTTTCTATAAGCTCCCTTTAAGTATTGAAAAGCTGCAATGAGGTCACTCTGGAGCCCTCTCTTCTCCAGGCTGAACAGCCCCAGCTCTCTCAGCCTTTCTCCATAGGAGAGGTGCTCCAGCCCCCTGGGCATCTTCGTGGCCAGAGCAGAGGGGGACAATCCCCTCCCTGCCCTGCTGCCACCCCTCTGGTGATGCAGCCCAGGATGCAGGTGGCTGCCTGGGCTGCAGGCACACACTGCTGGGTCCTGCCGAGCTTTTTGTCCACCAGAACCCCCAGGTCCTTCTCTGCAGGGCTGCTCTCAGTGAGGTCTTCTCCCAGCCTGTGCTCCTGCCTGGGATTGCCCCGACCCAGGTGCAGCACCTTGCACTTGGACTTGTTGAACCTTGTTAGGCTCACAGGGGCCTGCTTCTCAAGCTGACCTTGCAAGGGAATTTCTCTTCGTCTGGTTAACAAACCCAACAAACAGCTAGTGAAAAAGCAGCAGAAAAGAAGTACGTGGTCTGTGGGGAAGCCAAGACACAAAGACGCTTTTTCCTAGGCACGAAAAAGATACAAGCAGCCCATATAAACGATGAAAACTGTTAGTTTGGATTTTAATGATCAGAAAGGAGAAAAGAGTGTTTAAATTGCGTTATAAGAGGATTGGTTTCACTGCAGAAGATAGAATTCTCTCACAAGCCATTCTTTACCTCCCAGATTTATCTAATTTAAACCCATTATTTATTCTCATCCCACTTAATCCTGCTGCTAATCTCCTTGTTCATTATGGAAATTAATTACAGCAGAGATGATGACTCATCTGAGGTTTACTGAAAATAATGTTCCCACGAAAGCTTATATAAGACAAATCTCTGGGCATCATTCCCTGCAGGGCATCATCTGTTTTATCTCTACCTCTGCATTAAGGTAGGGATGCATCAAAAGCATAAAAGTTTCCTCTGGCTTCAGACAAGTGAACTTAGGTGCAACTCCCAGGCAACCTCTGGCACTGACTTTTGAAGCAGCACAAGCAAGTGAGGCACCCAGGTTAAACAAAGAGCACAGTTAGGTTAAAAAGGCTCGGTGGGGAAGTATTGGTGACTTTTCCTACTAGCCTGCCTCTTGCTTTGTTTATTTTTGAGTTAGTATGGCAGTGACTAAGAACAGCAAGCTTCCATGGGCCAGGGAAAAAGAAAGAATAGCTTAAAAACTGAAAGCTACTTCCCACAACAAGGAACAAGTGAGGATGGAAGAGTCATTGATATTTCTTTGCTGAAAGAATGAGATCAGAAACAGTCTTCCCCACACATGCACACCCTCTTCCCTTTTAATCACACACTGCCAAGAGTTGCTGTGGGGGCAGGCTGGGAAATGTGCCTCTTTTCTGGGCTGGACACATTAGCAAGGTTTGAGGAGGAGGACAGAGCTTCTTAAGAGGCTCCTCTGATTTTTCCATCTATAAGCTGGGTTCTGAGAAGGCTCACCTCAAGAAATGCTGTTTATCTACTCCAGCAGGATTGGCCCGAGTACTCTCAAAAGCAATCAGTTTAGGATTTGCACAGATGGTCCCAGAAGAGGGCCATTAACCCAGATGTAGTGCTGTGGCATCAAGTCTGTGTTGATGTCTCCTGCTCTGCCCAAGGCTGTCCATCTCAGCCTCCCCACGTAGTCCCTGGAGAGGATGAAGGGCAATCTGCATCCCTGGCTGGGCTGGGTCTCACTGGGGGCCAAGTAACTCAGCCCCTGATGCAGAACTTGGTTTAGCTTTACATTGAAAAAATCAACCCTGGCCAGCAAGGTTGGTCCTCCAAAAACTTTTGCAGGAACCAAGACCCTCTTCTGCATGGTACCAGCAGTTCAGGGGGCAGGAGTGGGCTGGAAGGTGATGTTCAAGTCCAGGAAAGGGGTCTTTGTTCCCATCTGTGTTGGGTGCATAACTATGAAGGAACAATCTCTCCAGGGAGGAAGAAATCCAGTTTTCCAGAGCTGGAGGGTTCTTGCACTTCAATGTACCTTCCAAGGTATGCTCCTCGCCTCCTGTGTGTATGGGTACCAAGAACAAGCCAGATCCCACAATCAGCACCTCTGCAGCCAAACACTGCTAGACAAAACCCAGGTGGGTAATTCAGCCTGAAACAGGGAACTTCCCCTTCTCTCTTCCTTAGGTATTTGGCAGCTGAGTTGTCCACACTGCTTAGTTTTCCTCATAGATTTCAGGGCCCTCTTCCTGGCCCCTGTGTTGACAGAAGGTTCACAGTAGAGGGACAAGGAGCATTTAAGGTTTTGCAAGTGACACAGCACAAGCTCAATGCATGGGACAAGGAGCAGAGGAAACTTTGGTATAAATCCCTGGTGCTTCCCCAGACCTTTGTCAGCTGGGTCAACTTTTTTTTTTTTTTTACTGCTTGCACCCCTACCTTTAAAATAGGCTTTTTTCTTCTTTCTTTCTCAAGTGTCTTTTTAGTGCAATAAGCAGAATTAGATATAAGCAATGCCTTTTGCACTCCACGTGGCCTGGGAAGCCAGCACTGGCTGACTGTATCTAGACCCAGATTAATATCCCCTCACTTTTTCTTGACCTGCTCCAGGATTAACAGCTACCAGCTCTCTCCTATCACGATCTGCACTGGGTTAGGCCTGCAACAGGGAATTCTCTGTAAGAAAAGAGACTGCACGCACCTAGCCTGGCTGGCCCTGTGGCGCACAGCAAGCAGAGAAATGCTGGCCTCTGCTGGCTAGCAAAGCCTCTCTGTACATCCACCACAACGTATGGGTGCAGGAATCCCTGCGTATATGCTGTGAGACAGCAGCTGTGAGCAGGGAAGGCTTTCTTATAGGAGGCTTCCAGTGGGAAAGCCCTAAATGCTCTGGGCCACAGGTGCAGGTTAAAGTGGAGGAGAGCCAAGCAAAGTATTTCTCATGGATGGGCTTCTGGATTTTGTTTTATTCACCAAGCCTGGTGAACAGAAATCCTGTTCTGTTCAAAGTTTGCCTTTTGGAAAGCCTGTTTTTCCACTTGGTACGTTTCTGGAGGTAACAAGATAAGGGTTGGAAATGCTTTGTGGTGGGGAGCAGTCCCATTCTTAGCTGCAGATCGTGTCTACCCATTGGTTTTATCTTCATATGCTCCTTTGGATGATCCATAGGTAATTCTTCCTGAAGCCTGTCTAGTGTTTTTGTGTTACGCCAAGGATATTTATTCCGAGTTGCAGTTTTTAATGTTTTGCAAGGACTTGGACTTCATCATGCAGGGCTCAATCCATGCACAATCACAGCAGCTCATGAGGACAGATAACAGCAGAGATTGAGGGCCTAACTTCAGCAAATACAATCCTTCTGATTGCACTAGCCATGCACTCTCATGTAAGGGGCTTGTGAGAGTGCCCTGGCATTCTGTGTTATCTCCAAGAGCGCTGCAGCTTTGCTCTTCGTGCAGAAGAGACAGCTTCTGACATCCCCACCACTTAGCATCAGACAGGGAGCTACCAGCTCTCTGAATTGAACCTGAAGCCCCTAGATGTCCCTCACAGTTCAGATCTCCGAACATACTCCTGGCTAGATGCTGAAGGGCAACCCAAGCATCTCACAGTAGCAGTGGTGTGAGAGCCACAAGCTGTGAGACTGTCTGTTGCCTGTAAAGATCATGGGGTGAGAAGGCTGGTACGAACTAATTTTAGGCTTCTCAGGGTCAAAAGCCTGGCTTTTTTTTTTCCTGAGTTACTGACAACCATCTTATACAAGCCCGATCCCAAAACAAACATGCTCCAGAGCCATTTTCCCAGTGGGAGTCATGCCTACACCCATTACTACTGGAAGGACTCATCCCCCAGGTAGTGAGCAGGATTTTTCCACGTATGGTGGGAAATAGCTGCATGCAATTAGCAACTCTGGAAGTCATCAGCAGTTAGGTATAAAGGCATTAATTTGTTTTTTGTCATTATTACCCTTCTGTGCATACCGGTGCTTTTTTAGCAAGCATATATCATGCACTGGTCAGACGCCAGCAGCCACTAACTACTTTAAAAACATGTTTCAATTGGCTTTATCTGACTCCTTGTCCATCTAATCAGTCAGTGCCTGGATTTAGACACCCTCCTGGGATGACACAGGCTTTAATATAGATCCTCCAGGCACAGCATTTGGCAGCACACTCTGTCATAATAAGGCAGCTGTGATCCACTCATGAGTAAATCACAACACAGGAGAGTAAAACAAAAACAACAAACAAGCATCTCGAAGTTATTTACCAGATAGGCCACAAAATGCCACCAGGCTACTGCAACTCTATTTGAGTATGCCCTAAAGAAACCCTGTATAACCAACCTTTTTGAAAAAAGTTTGCTTTTCCCCTGCTTTTCCCTCCAGGTTGAGAGGCTCCATGTCACTAAACAGCAGAAAGCACCAACAAAGCAGAGGATGGCATTAGGACTCTGCCAAGCTTTGCAGCAGGAATGAAGAACTACAAAGCTGCTGACAAATTTCAAACCAAGCTGGCATGAAGTCCCTATGTGTTTTATGAAAATGGACAGTGGTGTCAGACCTCTGAGAACCCAGCTAAGAGACCCAAGACTCCTATGCTTGAGAAATTAGTTTTCTAATCTACTCCCCCCCCCACTATCACACACATCTTAGATATTCGAGGGTGTCCTAATTTTTTATCTGGGCATGGAGCTGGGTGCTTATGCTCTCCAGTGACCCTTCTACTTCTCAATCTCCTTGTAATTTGGTTTACACGTCGTCAGAGAAGACAGTGACTGTCCCTCTGGGCACAGACCTTATCTACTCTTCTTTGCCTAGACTAGTGTCAGTTCTAGCTTTTCCTCGGGATGGGTGTTTATATGGTCTTATTCCTACTGCTGGCTTTCTGAGCTTCTGATGGAAGTGGAGTTTAAGTTGCATCCCAGAGTGGTGTTAACATAGATCATAGAAGGCTTGGATTGGAAGGGATCTTAAAGATCACCTAACTCCAACCCCCCTGCCAGGGGCACCCACTAGATCAGGTTCCTCAGGGCCCCATCCAACCTGGCGTGTACAGACATCCAGTTTTATGAGCTGTAGAGAACTTATTAACTCTGGGACTCCTGATGGGTTTGTTTGAAATCAGATAATGGATGGGATGAGACAGATGCAGTGAAACATTCCTTTAAGAAACCAGACTAAAAGATGTTTGATCATGAAAGGAGGTGCCATGCCATGCCATGGAAGAGAAACAGCCTGAAATGCTGGGAGGTTTTTCTATCCTTCCATGTCAGACCACACACCTGGGAAATACTTCTTGCCTTTTGCAGATAATCCACACGTTGCACATTTCTATACTATTTGCAGAAACACATCTATATATGAGCTATATGGGACACCCGGGGAACCGCGTGTGCCATCTTATAGGTGTAAGAGAGAGGATTTATCCAGCCAGCTGCTGAGTGCCCTCCCATTGAACTCATTAGAGGCTGGGAGTTGAAGGCACCTTGCAGGACCTATTTGAACTTAAAAGTTATTATTATTTAATGCCTGGCTAATATCACATCTTCCTAGCTGGCATGAAAGGAGCTATACAGTGAAAATGTAAATAGAAGGCCATTCCACCCTGCCAGAGTGTTTTGCTGTTCTCAGGTGATATGCTGACTTCTCGTATTGCATCTCCTGTCTGATGTGACTGAATGTTTCCATCAATCCATATTCTCGGTGCTGGGGAGATGTAAAATTCATCTCTGTGCTTAGTTTGGCACATCTGAGCAATTCAGTGGAAAGGAATTTTTCTTTATTAGCGAGGCAGTTCTGCCACCATGGGGAAAAGGCACAGTTGAAGCTGCTAAGAAAGTTAGTTCATTAAAATTTAATTCTTTTATCTAATATTAAAAACCTGAGTACACCAAAGTCCCCGGGTAGCCAAAAGGCTAAGAGGTTTGACTCAGACTAAGCTCAGTGCTTAGAACTACAGAGGTATGACTCACACTAGCATTAACTCTTCATCTCTGATATATCAGAAACCTAGCCTGAAGGTAATAGAAGTGTGCATGTGAAAAAAGGGAACCACTGTGGACAACTAAATGCAGTAATCAAGGTAACAGGAAAAAAACTGCAACAGCAAGCACAGAGCACGAGGAGCTGCAGCGGGGAGGAAACCGAGCACAGCCCTGGTCAGCAAGGAGACCAGGGATGGATGGCATAATGCGTGATATGCTGCTGAGAGGTGAGCCTGGGCCTCAGGAGAGAGCTGAGATACAGGCTGGTTGACAATCCTCTTAGGCAACTCAATCTACCTTCTGCCTTTCTTCCCTGATTTTTGCAGCCCAGATGATATTTCCCTTCTGTCAAGGGATAATACTCATTAACAGATGCCCAGCCTTCATATTCTGCTCATCAGGGGCTTTGGTTTCCTCACAGTTCCTCTTAAAGGGTAATTTCATCTTTAGTTTCCCAAAAACTCAAATCAAGAAAGATCAGAGTAAAAGGGGATTCTACTTGCATGCATTTTTTTGGACAGCTGTTGGTAAAACCAAGTTGTGATGTTTTAAGTATTTGATGATGAGACTAAAGCAGTCTCTGCATATCTTCAGCTTGACTAAACATAATCAGAAGGCTGTAAAAATAAAAATACAAGCCAATAGAATACACCCCATGCTGTTTCAAACTGCAGTAGTTCCACAGTCGCTTAATTCCCATGAAGGCTGAGTTACTGGATTTTAAGTACAGAAGCAGACCTGGTAGTTTCTTATCTCTGAAGTTTATGGATAGGATTGGGGCAGAAAGCAAATAAGAAATGCCTCATAAACTAAACTGAATTTCAGACTTGTGAACGTGTGCAAAGAAATTCCCCCATCACAGATCCTGTTTGTTTTATGCCACAATTCAGCTTTTCTTGGTACACCCTGAGGGAAGTGGGCACTAGCTATCTGAACAGTCTGGGTAATTCTGTCTCTTTTCCAGCGATGATCCAGAGATGACAAGGGTCTTTACACCAGGTTAGCACGTCCGGTGACCCATTAACCAGTATGAAAAGTAGGTGTTTAATGCTGCCAGCTGCAACACCACTTACTACTCACGTTCAGCTCAGGTCTTTCCTAGAGCAAAGTGAGCTGCACTTTTGGCGTGGACCAGAACTGCACAAAGATCTGAATAATTTGTTCCTATGGGCAGTTTCAAAGAACAGGTCATGAACTGAGAGACCACAAGCACTCCTCTCAGAGGGTCAGCCCCAGAGATGCATCTTCGTGGACTAGAAGAGGAGTAATGGCAGCATAGTGGGTGGAAAAACCTGTACAACCCTCACTTAGTACTCTGGATCTGTCAGATTTAATGGGGCATCTGAAGATGTGAACATCCTCAAAAGTGGTGCAGAGCCTGTGGGTAGGAAACTTCAGGCTTCACTGACTGCTCTGGAGACTGAAGATTTTACCTCCTTCCCCACAACAACTTACCATGATCTTTGCTTAAAACCTGTGTGAGTAGCAACATGTGCTTTTACTGATACATCCAAAAGAGCTCTCCACCTGCCTAGCTCTCAGTCCTGCATACCAAGGCAGATCAAACACAGTGGCAGTCTCAGTGCACACACTGGGCTGTAAACTGCTAGGGGCTCTCACCCTGAGGGTCCAGAAAATTCCTTTAGAGAGACTAACCCAGCACTTGCCATCAGGATGATATAAAGTCTTAGAAAGGAACATCCTTACTTGTTTCACTGAATGAGGTTGGATCAGACGAAAAGAAGAGGACATCGATCAGACCAGACGCTGGACCACCACGATATTGCTTTAGTGTGTTTAAAGCTCTGCCAAAGAAGAAAACACCCAGGTTATATGCACAGCATAAATTCCTTCAGAGATTCCCAGTGCACATTAGGGGCTAGGGCAATGTACCCCAGTGAAAGACGTCTGTGCGCACAACGACTAAGTCTAATTGCTCCATCTCCCACCCCTCACATGCTCATATCCCCTGTACCTGCCGTACATTTCCCCTTTCTACTAGTGCTTTGGTTTGATACAGTCAGACCCTGTGCTGAGCCTTTTCAGTGCATTAATTCATCAAAGTGCTACTCAGTTCTACTGCCTGGATGGAAAAGTTGCTACACAGAATCCAGTGGGCACCAGAGCTGGCACAATGCGGGACCAAAACGGGTAACTGTGGGATGCGGGGCAGGGGAGGAACAGAGAAGAGCAGGACTGCACCAGCCAGCTGGTAAATAAATTTAGGCTGTTGTGACTCTTCAGCATAAGATAGCCAGTTGAATTATCTCATTAAGGAGTACAGGTTCCCTCAGTAGTCACCAGAAAGAAAGGCACGTCCTGAAGGTGGATACCTCTCTTAAGTGGAGCTGCCACAGGAGTAAGAGGAATAAGATGGGAAAGAAGAGAAGCTGAGACTAGTGAAGCAGACTGAGATCAGTCGCAGAAGAGCTCTCCCAAAATAAGCCTGGCAATTTTCAATTGGCCTTTGCACTCCTGAGCAGTGATCCCAGGCAAACTACACCCTCTCAGCCCTTACTTTTTCAGCCTGTTGTAGGTGACATCATTGGCTAATTTCAGCAGGCGGTAAGAGCTCTCACGGTCCAAGCTCAGCATGCCATCTCGAGATTCCTCAAAGGCAACGGTGACTGCTTTGGAGGTGACACGTGTTACAATGCCGGTGGAGAGTGGATCGCCCTGGCCGACTGAATCATAAAGCCCCAAAATGTCACCTGCAAAGACAAGTTAGAAGACAGAGAGTGAAGTGGAGTAAGTATTTTGAAAAGAAGTTCTTTGGAGGAAACCAGCATGGTCCACTGGAGACAGTGGGCTCACCTACACCAGCCACAGGACTAGTTCCATGTTTTCTGCCAAGATCAGAATTTGTATCAAGCCCAAAAAGGAGAAAAATATCCTTCTCTTTCATGATAGTGCATGCAGCAAGAGGCAAGTGAAAAAACTATTAGCAGTGAGAAGACACCAGGTAACAACTAACCAGCTGCCTTATGTTCTCCATGCACCACAGGGCTTGGAGAGGACACCAACAGTGCTCTCCACAGAGCTGCACATAAAGCTAAGATGCTTTCACACAGATCTTGGAAAGACCTAACTTCTCCAAACTCTCAAACTGTTTTACATTCATTTTATCATTCAGTAATAGCCAAGGAGGCTGTACAACAATGTGTGCCTCCCAGATGACTGCTCTACACCAGTCAGTAGAACTAAGAAAGACAAGATTTGTAAGGACTCACTGTGGCCTTTCTGTTCTTCACAGTCACGTTGAGATGGGACCAGTCAAATTATGCAGTGCAGTGGTGAAATGGAGATTTTAAGCAGGATGTCTGACAAGTGGATACCTTAGCTGAGGCACACACTCATTGAGGACTAAATCTCAGATTTGCAAAGTAAGGGAAGCTTGCCTCAATAGTCTCCATCAGCTCTTACATTAAAACGTTTGTCTCTGAGGAACAATTTAGTGCTACAGTAACGTTACTTCTCTTTGAAGAGCCCTGACGGATGCTGTTTCTTAGACCTCAAGGCTGAGACCCTGATCTGCAATGAGTCATTTTAATTTCACGTCAGCAGCTTGGAGGCCTGGCTGGCAAGGAATGCATCAACAAATTGAACTGTGACACTTCATAACAGTACCACAGATGAGAAACAGTCCAGTTTCCACTTCCAATGCATCTGCTTAGCAAACTAATTGATTGAGCAAACAAAACCAAGTAAAGGACTAAGCTAAACCAGCAAACTATCTGGTGCAGCCAGCTTCACTCCTGTAGACCAGTTTTGGAGAGTGCAAGGCAATATCATTATTGCCTAAGGAAAAGAGAAAAAAGGTCTCTGCAGGAAAAAAAACACAGAGGGCTTTCCTTGCAGAGTCACTTGGAACTATTTCATGGTCAAACCCAACTTTTTTCAAGGGATAATTCTGTGTAGCTGGCCACAGCATGGCAGACTGGGTCCTTACCTTCCTCAGATACTGGCAGCAGCTCAGCTCTTTTCAAGAAAGTGATGGCAGAAGGTGAGACAAGTCAAAAGGGCACTGGCTGATGTGCTGGTGAGTCTGTATTTCTCTATTGTTTTTATTCCCGACAGAAATCCAGGCATGTCAACTAATACACATGGCACGCTCTTCACCTCTTTTTCACCAAAAATAACAGTACAGGGAAGGGAGGAAATATGGCAGCTCAGGAAGGAAAAGGAAAATCCACTTTTCATTTTGAAATTAAAGTGTAAATAACAAAAGCTCCTTACCTACCCCAAGATGTAAGCACATACAAAGAGTGCCACGAAATCTTTAATGACAAGAGACCAGGGCTTTGTTTTTAAGGATTCAGAATAGGGAAAGCCAACTCTTTAATCACTGTCACTCTTCCCTGTTGCAACATACATGCTTATAAAAAGCTGAGGGAGAAAGAGGACATTTTTCTCTAGATTCATCTTCTAGCCATAACCTTTTTCTCCCTTTTTGTATCAATTGCTCAGTCTTTACAAGTGTCACATTAGAAAGATGTTAGGAAGAATACATTGGCCGTCTCTCACCTTACCTACTTCCCATGAACAGGAATAGCACTTACCAGGCCCGAAACTGTTATAGGGCAGCTCAGCGTCTGAGTCATATTTTCTAGGCTGAAACGTCACAAGTAGCCGCCCGTAGAGGCCAGTCCTCTGGTTGGTAGCTTGGAGCTTTAGCAAGCAGACACCCCTGCGCTGCAGTTCCTTCAGGGAGACGTTTTCCTGCCAGGCCCTGGAAACCACACACAGGCATGAACACCATTTGCCAGACTGAGACAAATTCAAAGCTTCAGAAGACAAAAGAGAAAAAGACAAAGGGATGGAAAAAGAGGATGACAGCAAAAAGAGACATTAGCTTCCTGTAGTACCGAAGTACTGACTTACATGACTGCTTGGTAGCAATTTAACTGGATTGGCTTCTGCAGAATTATTTTGGGCAATGGGGCGATGCTCACTGATCCTGAAGAAGAGGTTTATATGATTTTCCTCTCTCCTGTCTGAGTGTGAAAAGGAAGTTGCTGCCCAGTTAACCCAGTCCCATGAGCCATGAGAGAATAATCCAAGTTTTCTCCTATCACATATAAGCTCTAAAATGGAAGATTTGCTGTTTTTCACATGAAGTTCTGCTAATCCCCAACAAATACTCCACACATGCAGCTGCACAGGGAAAAGGAGCAGATATCTTGCGCTGACATGCAGGCTACAAGCGACTAAGGCACAAAATACGGGCAGCAGCTTTGCAGCTTGCTGTCCTTTGGGCCCAACGCCTGCCACAGCAGCAGGGTTCACCCCACAGTCTTACTTGGGGGCCTTGGTGGGTTCTTTACTTTTGTATGGATTGACACAAAAAATAAAAACCCCCAAGTTTATCCTCTTTAGTCTCCCAATTTGTTTCATTGTTTGTAGGGAATTTTAAGCATCTGGGCAGGGCAGTGTGGGGGCCACGGGACCGCAGGATGCCAGCTAGGGTCTGGGGAAGAGAAGAGCAGCCCCAAAATGTTGCTGGAGTGAGCTTTGATCCTATAGATGACAGCAAGCCCTAAAGGGTGAGTCTAACAGGGATCTATAGGAGCGAGCTGGCAGTATGGGTGAATCCTATATGTGAGATCAGGTGCTACAGGATGACTGTGGCAGGGTTTCCCATTGAGTGGACTGTACATAGTGAGTACAGCAGCATTTCCTATAAGTGTCTGTAAGGCCCAGGCCAGCCAGGCTTCCCATAGGAGAGGGGATCCTATAGGAGTCAGCAGGGTTTCCTGCATGTGGCAGCAAGTCCTACAGAGGTAAGTCTGGCAGGGATCCCCATGGGTGTGAGCAGACCCTATAGGGGTAACTCCAGCTCATTTTCCTATGGGGCGAGTCTTTCCTAGGGGTGCCAGCAGACCCTATAGGAGTGACTCCAGCTCGGTTTCATATATGGACGAGTCAAGAGATTCTCCTAGGGGTGCCAGCAGACCCTATAGGGGCGAGCCCAGCAGGGTTTCCTATCGAGACGAGTCTTTCCTAGGGGTGCCAGCAGACCTTACAGGGGTGACTCCAGCTCGGTTTCCTATGGGGGTGAGTCTTTCCTAGGGGTGCCAGCAGATCCTATAGGGGCGATCCCAGCAGAGCTTCCCCACAAGCGACGGCAGGTCTCGGGGACCACCTATGGGGCCGATGCTACCTGCTCTCGGCGAGCTCTGCCTCCCGCTCCTCCCGGAGCAGCTCCAGCTGCCGCTCCGCCGCCGCCTCCACCGTGGCCGCCGCCATCATGGCTCCGTGGCCGCCCCTTCCGCTACCGGGGCAGGGGCCGGGGGGCAGCGAGATGGCGGCGGTGGCCGCAGCCCGGCGGCGGGCGGCAGGTGAGGGGCAACGGGGACGGGGTCGGTCGAAGGGGGATCCCGCCTTCTCGGTCCTTCGCAGGGCGGCTGCTGCCCCCCGGGGGTGCTCGGCTGAGGGCCGGAAAGGAGGAGCCGGGGCGGGTTTGTAGGCAGGTGTGGGGTTTTGGTATGGGGGTTGTGCTGTGAGCTGCTGGTGCCCTCGTCCTGTGAAGGTTTGTTGTCTAGGATTATTCGTGTGCTTGCGAATATAACCTCATTAAATGCTGTCTTTGCTCGTGGGACCATGTGCGTTTGGATTTAGGAGGTCTTCCCAAGCCCCTCTGCCATTCGTGTGGTGGCTGGGGGGTGAGAAGGCGGATGTTCCCGCACAGTGTTCATGGGCTGGCATTTAATTAAACAAATTGTTCCAGAAAGGATGTTGTTACCCCCGAGATGACATGGGGACGAGTCCCTGAGTGTGTGTTTCTAGGCCTCCATCTCTTTCTGTGAATTAACAAGGTATAGACATGTCCAGCTCCTTTCCAAGAATGCTGAAGCTGCACTTAAAACGCAATTTAAGTTGTGGTAATGCACCAACTCTTTCAATATTCGTGTTTTAATGGCAGTACCAACTTCAGTGTTCAGGTGAATGCTATTAACTCATATATACATAGCTCTGAAAAGCATGAATACATCTTCCTAAATTCTTCTCCTGTTGTTCTTACTTCCATAGCTCTTTCATTCCTTTCTGGAATAAAAAGCCTGTCTGGGACAGTGAAAATCCAGATGTAGGAGCAGAAAACCCAAACCTGTTGCACCTTCCAGGTTTCCCTTGGTGTTGTGGCATCTGCATGGAGGCCACATGGCTAGTGAGTTCCTGGAAGAACACCTCCAGCGTGTTTTTGGATGGAAACTCTCTAAGGCTTAGTAAGAGTTGCTGAGAATCGCCTGATAAATGCCATGCAAGAGTTTCTCTCCCCGTTTTGGGGGCTGAGGCATCCAGGAGGGATCCTTTTAGCACCATCAGTTAGCACTCAGAATCAAGGGAGTGCAGTACAGAGTTCAGATCACCTGTCCCCTATGCCTTTCGGTCACACTGTCCTTTAAAAGAGGTGGAGTGCTCGGAGCGTGTCCCTGTGAAATTGTTGTGTCCAGCTGGATGTGTCACTTGCAGGAGGAGGCCTTTCCCTTGCTCTCATACAATGCTGCACGCAACTAGCAAGTCCTTTGTGTATTTTCTTTTTCCTTCCATTTATGTTTGCTTATTGTGATAAAACTGAACAAAGCTTTCACAGGCAGAAAATGGTACCAGGACTGTGATGTTTCTTTTGACATTGCTCTACTGTTCCTCACTAAGGCCTAAGAATCCAACAGTTGCTGCTTGTTTTTAATTCTTTTTCTCTCTCTCCTTTTTAGCTTTCTTGTTTTCATCTGCAGTTCGGCACCAGAGTTCCCAGAGCACTGCAGTGCGGGAAGGGTAATGTCAAATGACTCTGCTTTGATTTTTGCCCCCTGAAATGCTGACCTTCTGTGGGAGAGTGGGAAGATGGGGCAGGAAGGGCTGGGGGGCAGCTTATTTTTCCTTTGAAAGAGAGACTATTCAGATCCCATTGTCTGTCACTTCCTGAAAAATTTTAGACACTCTGCCTACCCTCAGTCATCTTTGCTAAAAGGCCAATTCTATTGATTTGTGAAATTAAGCAGCTGAGTAGAGAGACAGGTAACTAAATCCTCCATTTAGCAAAGGGCTGCAATGTGGCTTAGTCCATAGTAAACAGCAGAGAAGCCACTCAAGTCAGGGCATTGCAGACTCTGAGGAAGGGGCCTCAGCTGACACTCATCTTTTTTGGTACAGGTGGTCTATTATTCAGGCAAGGTTTATCTCCTGGCCAGTCTTTTCAGTATCTGATAAATATTGAACTTGCACTGCACTCTTTATGAATTGTAATTAAGAGAAGCTGCTCTAAGACACCAAGCCAGAAAACTTCAGGCTTCATTAATTTCAGCGCTTTTAGAACTGCTTGTTTGTATCTTTATTTTATTTCTTCTGCTGGGATCTAGCACCAAAATACCTGGATAGAGCTGCAGGCTGTGCTGCTTCTTGCTTTAACCAGAAGGGGACACTGCAGAAATAAAGAAATCCTGTAAGCAGCATCTGGGAGAAATGACAAGGTTCATTTCCATTCACTCTGTCCTGATGAAGAGTGCAGGGGGTGGTCTCTTCCCGCTGGTCCTCAGTGTGTGGGAACACAGTTTGGATCTCTGCCTCTGTGACACAGCATACAATGTTATTACTAAACTCTGCAACAAACCCACAAAGCCTTAGGACTAGCAATTTTTTATATAGAAAGTGTGGATCTCAGCCCACAGGAAATTCCCAGCTTTCCATTTGTGTTGGAGGTGATATTTACTGAGCAACACCTTTCTCTTCAAATTAGAGAAACCAGGAGCTCTCTGATCATCTCAATGAAATCCAGGGTGAATCTTCCTGCCACTGACTAAATCTGAGATTGGCTCTATGGTATCATAGGTCCTTGCCTAAAAAAGAACTATAATCTGATGCCTTTCAGCCGTGTGTCGTGTTCTAAGTAAAGGCATTTGGCACCTCTCAGGATAATGTCTAAATGTAGCTGTATTGGCATCATGCCTCCTTTCCCTGCCCAGTGAGGTGTGTGCCACAGTTCTGATGAAAGCACTGCGTGTGCAAAGTGCTGTCCCTGGTTAGGGCGATGCTTTTCTCTCCAGTGTTTCTTTGGGAACAAATCAATAGTTTTTGGAACTGACTCTAAT
Organism: Cygnus atratus; assembly: GCF_013377495.2. Classification (NCBI taxonomy): domain Eukaryota; kingdom Metazoa; phylum Chordata; class Aves; order Anseriformes; family Anatidae; genus Cygnus; species Cygnus atratus. The sequence goes on from NC_066366.1 coordinate 34,269,830, forward strand.
GCAGAGAAGTAAACAGTTGCCTCTGGTGCTCCTCCTTGCTGCTCCTTGTCCTAGAGATCTTGAAAAACAACTAATTGCAAGCAAGGGCTATTCGCATTTTTTTCTGCTCTCACTCACGCTGTGAATTTCACGTAGCATTTTATTTTTCAGTTAACACCCTGTGGCACATTTGAGCAGAGTTGATTGTTGTTCAGCTCTGACGTTTTAAACAGGGTTCTCATGATTTAGTGCTATCTGCGCTGCTGTCGAGAAAGGCAGCATATGCACGTGAATACCTGCAGTACCGATGGTACTGATGTCTTGAGCCAAGTACCGATGGCTTGAGGCAGTAAAGAATTAGTTCAGTTTTCAGACAGGGGATCCCTCCCAGTGATAGTCTTGAGAAAAGCAGAAAGAATGCAGAATGACAGCTAGTGGGAACATGTAGCTGGCTGCTAGCTGAAATACCCCTGGCTGTTTTCAGTCTTCCATTCTGTGTCAATGCCATGGCCTGCTTGCTTTCAAGCTCCCAGTTTATTCTCTAAACTGGAGGTGTCTCATGCTGTGACAGCCATAAACCATTTTCAGTAAGTAAGACAGCAACAGCCAGGTGTAGAAAGTAGAGCAGGCTCTAAGTAAGATCTCTTGCTGGGGTGGTTTGAGCTGTGATTGATCCCTTAATTGCAGCAGTGCTGAAAGATCCTGAAAGGGTCATGTTTGTGATGCTCAGGACTCCGCTGGATGATCCCCAGGAAGGCTTTCAGGGGCAAAAGTGAAGTCTTGAAATTGTGAGGCTCTTGTCTTAGCAGTATGGTTGCAGAGTGTTTTGAAAAAAGACATTATTAAAGCAATTTTTTAGTAACAACAGTGGAAGCTACTGTTTCAAAAAAAAAAAAAAAAAAAGGATTTAATTTGCATCTTTTAGCAAAATATGTTGAGAAATTATGTTTGTGCTTGGCTGGCTGGATTTGAGACAGCGCATGCTCCCACTCACTTCCGTGGTCCACCTGAACCAAGTTGGGCATGGGTCTAAGAAGTCTTGTTAGAGCCCTCTGCTAGTCCCTCCCCAGAGTGGTATAGGTTGATGACAGACATCATGATAGCACAGAAGAGGCTTTTGGGCTAAATATTTGTTGTATTGAATGCTGAATTGCACCTGGATGGGAGAAGCCATTCAGGGTACACAGCTGAAAGTGACAAAGGAAGAGCAGCCTTATAACTCTCCTGTAAAGAACCCAGCTGTGGTCTTAAGACCCTCTCAAAACTATCTGTTTAACAGAAGAGCATTACAAATAGAGGAAAAAAGGATGCATGAGTCATTCATGTGTAGCGCTCGAGGCTGATTTAAGGATGCTCATTAGCCCTTTCTCCCTGTCAAAGGCACATTGCCTCCTCCCGGATGCTCTCTGCTACTGGATAACTGCAGGGCTTTGTACTTGGTACTGAAGTGGGATGAGGAGCATTTACATGTTCAGCCTGTCAGCTGTGGTGGAGGTAATTTGTATATACATACCTAGAAAAGCTTACGAGCCTTTTGTCTAAAACTCAAGTGCAAGCAAGGCTTTGGGTAGGTCTGATCGCGCTGGAGTTTGTGATAAAATCCCAGTCTGTAGAAACGAGGCAGTGGGAAGTAACTGGTGGTTGCTGAGCTCGATCGTCACTAGCACGTCTACCTGTAGATGTCTGAACATAAGGGACAAGCAATAACAAGCAATAAATAGGTGAATTTTGAGTTTATTTTCAGTTGGTTGCTTTCTGAACTCTTTGTTTGTTTCACACTATTTCAAATAACATTCTGAAATGGAAAGTAAAACTAAAATCCATTTCCCCCATACTGAATTTAATGATAGATGGGTGTAAAACAAACCAGCAACTGAGGCATTTATTGCTTTTACTTAAAGCTTGCTGCCATTCATGGTGGACCTGAACGATGTTAAGCCCTGGGTGCAGTGACTGTGTGTGGCAGAGAGTTTGCAGGCTGAACTCAGAAATGAGGCCAAGTGTTTTCTGCATGTGTGTGAACAGTCTTCTGAGCTGGGCTGCAGCTTCAGCACCTTCGTAGCATTTCTTGTGGAAGGTCTGGGGACTTTGCCATATCCAGTGTCCTCCATTGGATTAAGTCTTAGGGAAGTAACATTGCTTTTGTGTTGCCTGACACCCTCTACCCATAAGACTTAAGACCTGAATACAAACCCTCACCTTGTTCATGAGCTGCTACAAAGTGAAATGTGGTCTGTGGGATATTGCCTTCTGGTGTGAGTGTGTTTTGGGGTGAGTCTTTCATACTGACAAATCGTCAACTCTCCTGTACAACTTCTGCTCCCCTAGTGGAAAACCACTTTCTGCTCTATCTCCAGTTTCCTTTACCTTCTCTCCTCTTTGTGGTTTGCATTCCTTGGCAATATCTGTTTGCTACAGGTGAATCTTACCTTATCGTTCACAGACTTGTTGCCAGAACATCTCTAACTTCACCGCCATGGCCTGAAGTGAAACTGCCAGATCCAACAGAAGAAGCAAAGTATCATGCAGGTAAAGGTCTCAAGGCTCCAAGTGAAGACTAATGATTTGTTACTGCCATTCGTGGCCTGACTGAGCATAAATCACTGTCTTCAATGATTCAAGCTACTTCTTGTTCTTTTACTTTTTGTCTTCTTTCTGGCATATTTTAGTGTCACTGGCCTCGTGCTCTAACTGCTGGTATTAGAGAGTTGGGTAGATCATGAAGCCTCTTTAGTGTGTGACAGCTTGACAGGTCATAAAGCTGCCAAAGGAATCTTACCTGATGTAATGTGTTGCCACCTAAAGTGTGAAACATGCATTTTGGACAGGAGGAAACACCTATTTTTCTTTCAGCGGATAAAGCAAAATGCTAAAGCCAGCACAAGCAGTTGGATAGTGGGCACATCAGAGAGCTGGTATTTTGTAGCAAATAAAACAGAATGCTAGAGCCAGCATAAGCAGTTGGGTAGTGGGCACACGACAGAGCTGCAGAGGTGTGACATAAGGCAACGAGCAGGTGGTAAGTGACACTGTTTAGTGAATGTATTCTTGTCCTTGCATCTAGTCAGGACTGTTGAACGCAGCCAGTGGTCCTCCCGAACGAAGCCTCTGGGCTCCTTTTCGGGAGGCTGACTCCTGAGCAGTCAGCCTCCCAAATCAGCAAGTGAAGTGCACGTAGCTGTTTAGCAACCATTCTCATCACTTGGTCTTACTACAGCATGTCAGGCTTCCACTTGTTGCCACGCACACAGGTTCCCCATGGCAGGTGGGAATGTGAAAATCGAATACAGAGATGTGCCTAGCCTTATATTGCCCAGGTGGGGCTGTTGTCATCCAGACTGTGGTAGAGGTGGTAGCAGGGAAGCCAGCACGGGCACAGGATGTTTCTCAGAACTGGGGAGTAATGAGCCCCAGTGGGTGAATTTCCCTTACCATGGTGGTGGTGGGCAATTAGCAGTTGCCTGCTTTATGCAGGAAATGAGCTCCTGTGTTTATTAACAGGCTGTCCTACTGTATTGTTCTGTTAGCCTCTGGGACATCTATGAAAGGCACCTGAAAGGACATCTCTAAAGGCTCTAGACTGGAGAGACCCAAGAAGTGAAGGAGAGTAGTTCTTGTACAAGGAGACAATGACAGGAGAGAAGCAGAGCTGTGTCTGTATTTTTGCAGATAGTCTCCCATAGCATAGCTAAAATGTGTTAATAGTTGTGCAAGTGATGTGCTTTGGAGACAGTCTCTTGCTCCAGGTCCCCTCTCTGGCTTCTTTTTTATCCCGCTTTTCATTTCCTCTGTGCTCCTGGGATTGCTTAAGTGACGGATGAGTGTTCTGTCCCAGAGCATGATTTGACCCAGCAGTGAACCATAAACTGCTCGGTTTGATTTGCTGACGCCCTGTGGTGAGCAGGGTCCCACGTTCCTCTGACTGCTTCACACGGGATCCTTGGGGCCATTGTGATTTCCGTGCCTCGTAACCTCCTACTGTTTATGAGCTTGCATCATTATCTCCTGGCTGTGCTTATCCAAAGCATACAACAGCCAGAGCATTCGAATTCTGCCTTATATTCTCCTGCTGTCTGTGGAAACAGCCATGGATATTTTAGGAAGGGTCGCTCCGCATGGTGCTAAGATACAAGCCGTACTAACAATCAAATGTACAAGCGTACAATGTTTCCTGTCTAGAGATATTTGGAAGAGTTATCAACAGCTTCAGAGCCCAAGTACGTTGAAGAACACGTACCTTTTTCTGTTACAAAAAGATGAGAAAGCCCTGTGGGTAGAAAGTTGAAATTTGACAAGGAAATAACCCTTGTTAGAGCATGACTACATGTGTTTTTCTGGCTAGGGGAAAACTGTAGGTCAGCACTTTGAAATTTTGGTTTTGAAATGCTGGCCACAGGACTGCTCATAGACCTGGATCAGCAATTTGGAGCCGGAAGAAACTTATCATATCCCATTGTGCATTGGGGATGTAACAAAGAGAAGGGGATCGTGCTTTTCTATGCACTTCTGGTAGTGGACCACTCTGAGTCAGAGAAGAGCACACAGTGGTCTTTTCTTCTGGAATGGCAGTTGCAGAAACACAGAAGCTAAGCTCCTCATCTTAGTGAGGACTGCAGTAACTACTGTCTCACACAATCATTTCTATTTTCACCTCTGCCTATAATAGTTTGCTTCTGCTGAGTTGAAACTTGGACACTTTTAGAGTGTTCCTGTAAGGGCTGGGTTTGGTTTGGTTGCTAAATTCTTGTCTGTCCCAAACGGTCATTATATTGTGTTTACATTCCAAGAAAAAAAACGATTCAGCCACTTTTGAGGACAACGAAGAAAACCTACTTTTCCAGTTATAGCAAAGTTACTCTTTTTGTGAACAGCTCGAGAGGGTGGAAGGCTGCTATTTGGTAGGGGAATGGCACTCATTAAGAAGTACCTTTTGATGTTCCCATAAAACTTGGTTTTGGCTTCACTGCACAGGAAGCTGATCACAGAAAACTGAGTTATGTGCATGTGCTGTGCAGGACCTCGTCCCTGGAATTTGTGCTGCTCCTGGCACCACCTCTGGATGTGTGTGCATGTATAGGAAGAGCTTTTCTGGCAGTCTCTCCTGATTTTGCTGTAGGTACAAGTTCTCAGGCCAGGCTTTGTTAATATGCCTGGAGCACTTTTTCCTGCGTACTTTGCAGAACTCTTCCTGATGCTCCGGGGCACCTTACAAAGTATTTAGGGTCCTAGTCCTAGTATTACTTGGGAATTGAGGATAGCTCCCTTCCAGATGTAGGTTGCGTGTTGACAAGCTCTCTCTTCTGGAACGCTTTGTGTTTGAACACAGTGCCTTTTAGGATGCCTAAGATACAAGCCGAGAAATGAACACCCTTGGATTGACTGCACAATATATACATAGGTGTTTACTTCTGCATGATTTTTTTCCAGCAACTAAAAGGCAAATACCTTTGTGAAAGGATGGCTCACACCCTGTAGAAAACAACATCGCTGTTGAGCCTTGCTTAGAGATTCCCAGAAGATAACAGTTTTAGGGGGAGAGCAGTGTGGCTGAATTAATTTTGATCAGCTCTTCACACCTTGTTGGGTTTTCTACTCTGATTTTTTCCCTGATGTTTGCCAACAGAAGTGGTACAAAAGGTGAACAATATGATCGCAGCAGGGCAGTACGGAAGGCTCTTTGCCGTGGTCCACTTTGCCAGCAAGCAGTGGAAAATAACCAGTGAAGACTTGATTATGATGGACAACGTGCTGGAGGCTGAATGTGGAGACCGAATCCGGATGGAAAAGGTAACGTGCCTTGTCCACAGTGCCTGTGATTGCCATGCTATGCATGGGGCTGGAGCAAATGGCACGCGAACGTTCCGTGAGACAAAACCGAAAACCAGTTTTAGAAAAGTCTTGAAGAGTTCCTGTTGGATCTCCTGTTCTTACTCCAACTGTTTGCCTTAGTTTTGTTCCAGTCTCAGTTAAGCTGTTAGTGATAATGTGATTTCTGTCGAATGTGGTTGGAATGAGTTGTGCCAGACTCTGTTAGGAGACGGATTTCTGTTGTACTAACTTCATCCAAAAAAAAGAGAAAATTACAGTTGTTTTTAGAGATGGCAGCTGAAGATTGTGTTTACCTTGAGACTGCAACACCCAAAACACTGACAGTGCTCCCAGAGGAACTGTCACCGCTCCGTGCTTTGTGAGATCCTTATCGTGCTGAGTGTCTTGGGTGGAGGGAGGGATGGTGCATGCAGGGGAGAATTGCCAATGTGCAATTCAATATATTTATCCTTAGCCATGCTTAACTAGCAGGAACTTGTAGAGGCTCGTTAATCCAAATCTTAAATGAAAGACCGAAGTGGGATTCGCTTGGCTTAATATCTAGTTGGTAGAGCCAAGTAAGCGGTTAAGGAGAGATGGGCAGTTTTTCTACTTCATCCACTGCTTTGAAAGTCCAGTTTAGAGGCAACTTTTTCAGTCATGTCTTTGGCAGGTGATTGAAATGTCCTGAAACAAAATGGTTAGTCCCTTGGTGGCGAATTCACGCCAGATGTTCATTTCGTTATTGTCCATCTTGGGGCCTCATGGAGGAGAATGATGAAAGGGTTTCTGTAGAGATGTGTTGCAATTGGTATAAAAAAAAATGATTTTAGTAGCTGCCATTCATTCAGATCCCACGCAAAGGCATATTATTCTTCCCTGTATTGCTTTTCATATCTTTTACAACTGTTGGTGAGCCAGAACAGAAAAGTTCAGTGTGTTCTGATGACTGTGAAAGATACTTGTAAAGTATGTTTTAGTAGATTTAAGTTCTCCTGGAAGACTGTCTGTTTTATGAATCTGTTTCTAGCCTGTTAGCTGCCTTTTCCCACTGTTCCTCTCTAGTAACAGTGTCAGGTTTGAAACATGCATTTTTAAGCTTTTTGGCTCCGTTATGGTGACTGCAGAATTTGGAAAATGTTGTTTGCATTTCTGCCGGGGTAATGAACCACTGATATGTCTGATTAAGTTATTTTCCATAGGTTTTGCTGGTTGGTGCAGATGATTTCACGCTTATTGGAAGGCCGCTCCTTGGGTAAGAGGTTTCACACAAGAATTATCCTCTAAACTGAAGAGAAACATGAACTTATCAGCACTAGTTCTTTTCCCAGCCCCATGGGTTTTGAAAGAATCACCCATAAAATAAGCTCATCAGCCTCTGCTGACTTCAACCATTACCTCAATGCCAGGATAGAGCAGCAGTACCTGTTCCTAAGGTAACTGTAGGATATTCACCTCTCTTGGGTTGGTTCTTTTTCCTCATTGTAAAAGCCTTGCACAAACTAGCAGTAAATCTTGCTCTTCAGCATCTTTACTCCCTAACCATAATTGCAGCGATAGCCATCTTAGAATAACCCAGAAATCCTTGCCCATCCCTTAATCTCGTAATTTGAGTTGTTGTGTTTTTTTTTTTTTAAACCCACTTCCATTTACCCATGTCTTAACTCAGCAGGTCTTAATCTTAATTTAAGAGTTCCCAGTTTTCCCTTCCTCCTAGTTACATGACTCCAGCAATCACAGCCCCAGCTCCGTCTTAATGCTGTCGGACTCACTGTACAAACTGTCAGAACATCTGGTTCTTCAGCCTCTGCTTTACCAGAAGGAAGTGGTATGTGGACTAGGTGTTGCTGTTTCAGCTCTTAGCACTGGCTGGAAGCAAAGTCATCAATGGTATGTGGTTTTCCCCAGAACAGGAGGTTTTAGTGGTAAAGTACAGGTCAAGATAATGTGGCTTACAAGTGCTTTAAGCATCTGGAAGCCCTGGCTGTGGTCTGGTTTCAGGCTAACCCACGTGTTTGTGTTAGCTTGAACTGAAGCAACTTTGGCAGAGGATGGCCAGATGAGGAGGAGCTTGCAGATCTGAGAAATATTTCCTGGTGGCTTGTAGATTCGAGTTAGAAATACCACGCGTTTTCAGGTGGGTTTGGCTTCTGAGTGTTTTCTGTGTTACCAGGAGGTTGTCCATATTTAAGAGGTATTGATAACATGTTTGCATATTTGATAATGCGACTTCAGCTGCGCTGGTGGTACCTGCCTCAGGTTCCCTTTGTTAGGCAGGATTACGAGAGCTGACAGCTCTTTGAGCAGTGCTGCAAAGAGATCTGGAATAGCAGATCCTCAGGAGCCTTTGAATTACTGCCAGACACTGTTAGACTTGTGGAAGATTTTTAGGAAGGGGAAATACCATTTTTAGGACTAGAAATGTCATCTTCCAGATGCTCAAATAAGAGCCTACGTTCTGCAGACAGGGATATGGCACCTCAGGCAGGATAGGAGCACTGTCCTTCACCTGGTTCTCTTAACTGGTGGCACTGGAGTGGTTCTTTACAGTTCCCCGAGTGCTGCACTTGGTATGTGCCCCAAGAGCCAGGAGCTCCAGGACAGGAAGAAAACCATCTGTTTGGTTCCTGCAAGTGCTCTGAGCGTGCGGAAAGCCTTGTCAGTTGCTCGAGGCAGACCAAACTGCACATCTGCCGGCACTGGACTGAACTGTAGTAACTTTGGCAGAGGGTGATCAGTGCGTGGAGGAGGCTGCCCAGGCAGAGCGAAGGGCTGCTGGGGAGGTGCTGTCCTCCCCGTGAGCTGTGGGTTCCCCAGCTCTCCGCTACGGGCTGAGGAAAGCAGAACCCCATGTGTTGCAGGCAGTTCTTTCACATAGCTCCCGGTTGTGCCTAAACCACAAACATTTTGGAGGGGAGATAAGAGCTTGGATGCGAACAAAGGCATTTTTGTTTTTCTGTTGTTTTAAAAATAAACACATCAGTGGGTGCTTGCACCAGTGTCTGCGTAAGACAGTTCGTTACAGCTGCACTCCCTGTTCTGACTTGGAGACGGGTAGGAACTTGTCCTGTTTTGGGCAGATGGTCATGTTTTAATTTTATGTAGCAGATACCTCCCAAGATGACGCTTCTCTAAAGCCTTAAAAAAAAAAACAAAAAAAAAAACAGTGCAACAAAACATATCTGCGTGGCAGAGGCTATTTTGGGAACTCTTAGCTGGCTTCTACTCTGGAATCTTGGGTTTTGGTTCTGTTCAAGTAACTTGCTGTCTGGTCAGTTGGCACAGGGTATCAAGTGGTATGTGGTTGTACTTCGTTTAGCTGTATAATGCAAAAATTGTTGTGCGTTTTTAAATCCGTGATTGGAAGCGAACATAACTTTGGGCAGGTTTGTATTTCAAACCATCAGCTGAGTCCTCTCATCTGTTTTAGGCCTGAGTGAAATGAGTGGTGCCTCTGAGCCAAAAAGTTGTGTTTGTTTCTATACAAAGTACAGCTGATGAGATTTTTTTTTTCCTTTTAATGATCCCTACTTTTTCTCCTGCCACCAGACCACTTTTGCAATGGCTTCAGCAGCAATGAGAAAGTGCCTTAGGCTCTTCCAGACAGCCAGGCTAGGATTCAGTTACCTTCTGCAAGGACAGAGAGGGCTCGTTGACTTGGCTTAAGTTGTTAACCTCTAAGAGTTATGATCCTTTTTGTAGGGATCAGGGCTGTAGTTGACCTGGATCACTTGCACTGCCCACTGGCAATACCTTTCATTGGACTGATCTCTGATCTCTGATGTTTCAGTATGAATTTTTCTGGCCTCCTGCTAAAATCTGGTAGATGTCCTTTTTCATGAAATGTTTTCCTTCTGAGAGCAGCAGGCCCGACTATCTCAGACTCTGGGAAATGTGTGACCCCCCTTCTTATTTTTATGGGCATTCCAGTCATACCTAAAACATTCAATAAAGATATTTTTTTTTTCTTGGGCTCTATTTTGCTGAGAACTTTTATGTTTGTATGCACTTCACCAGCGAGCTGGCTTCTGCCCTGCTTCAGCCTTTCAGCCAGCAGGTCTTGGTGTTTGGTCCAGCAGAGAGGGGGATTCACCAGGGCCCGTTGCCCTTGAACCTTGACTTGCAGAGTGAAGCTACTGCCTTAATACTCAGCTGTGCTCAACAACACCATTAAAGATTTGCTGGAAAGCAAGTCAACGTCCATAAGCAGCATCAGGTAGATGGTTATCTGCAGATGTTTCAGTGTTTCTCCCCTCAGCTGAATGCTACTCGAGGCTTAGGGCAGCTAGTGTGGTCCAGCAGCAAGAGCTGTACCGGGGTAGCTTGGCTGTGCTGCTGCAAACCCTGATTCTCCTGAGAGCAGCATGGAGATTTCAGTGACTGGCTCCTTTTATCTGGCCTGGCTGCTGTCCAGTTTGCCCATGTGATCATCATTAGTGAGTTTCTTACATGCCTTTACCGTCCAAGCCTGTGAGAAGTCAGTGGGAGTTTAGATTTCCCTTTGCTTTCAGTGGACAGAAGTTAGGCCCAGAAAGTAAAGCTCCCTAATTAGAGTGGCAAAACACAGCCAGCCCCTGGAGTGCAGTCTATGTTTTTGGTTTCTTTCCTAGTCTTGCAGTGCTTGTTGTGTATTTCAGTAGTGCTGTTGGTCCTATTGTTGAATCTGGATAACACCCTTTAGCTGGGATGTCAGGGTCACCCAGCGGTCTCTTTAAAATCTAGATATTCTTATGTCTGTTTTCCTCTGGGCTAGTCAGTAAATGTAAATTTATCAGTTTTTTCCTCTGGCTGTCTTTCTCTCCTCCCTTAAGGATTTAACCTCTGATATATATTACACCCCAGAGGGTAAATGTTAAGAGAGATGCTAAATGTCTCAAAGCCTTTGGCCTCTTAGTGACCTTGTTGGAACAGTGAGGCTAGATGGGCTTCCCTCCTCTGCCCCTGAAGTGCAGAGTCGTTTGTCAAGAAAATGTTCTTTAACTGTTTCTGGCAGCCAAGTGAGCATGCTAATCAGTTTTTAATGGTATTTTGCAGTGATGCTGCATGAAAGAGTGTCTCTTCCTTCTCCACTGTGGCTGTTGATTAAAACTAAACTTCCCAAAGCTCTTGTCTGGAGGCTCTTACCTTCTCAGAGAGGAGGCGTTGTGCAGACAGGTTGCTGGACCTCCAGCACATACCTCAGATCCCCTTGTTTTCCACCTCCGGTGTTCTTCAAGTGGCAGCTAGAATTCCCAGTGCTCTTTTTTTCTAACTTCAGCAGGACTTCTCCTGATGCTCTGCAGATTCCCTGGCTGGGCAGAAAGTGTTTATTTGTGTGTGTCAGTAAGCTAATGCAGAGGGACAAATTACTCTGATTTTAGTCAAGTGTGAAAGAAGTACGGGCTGCATTCTTCTCTTCTTCTCCATCCTAGGGGAGGAAGGATGTTTACTTGCTGAGAATTCTCATGTGTAGTAGTGAGATTTAGAAACAATTTGAGTCTTTGAGTGGTCTCACCACTCAACCTGAACTCCCCTGGTTGCAGTGAAAGCTGTACATGAAATCCTCAGTGAATCCCTGTCCTCTCCTCCAATCTGGGGTAAACAAGCAGGACCGACCAAGAGTGGGAGGCAGAAGAGAACCATGTGGGAGAAGAAGTGACTTGCTCCAGCAGCCAATTAGCTGTGCTTCCTGCTAGAAACAGTGGGCCAAATGTTTTTGCTCAGCCTTTGCCAGAACTTAATCAGGTGAGAAAGGTGTGAAGATTTTATTCCAGCTGCCTGGGATGCTGTACAGAAGGAAGGAATTCTGTGTTGACCAGCCGAGCACAGGAGAAGGGACTGTGTTTGTTTAATCTGTACAGTAAGCAAAGTAGAAAGATCATGTGAACATGCCAGGAGAATTTACCCTACTGTAATCCTACAAGTTCCTGCAGGATTCTCTTACTACTGCATTCTTGGCTGTTTCTGGTCTCAGCTCTCACGTGACAGAGAGGTACTGCCCTGCAGAATAGCACATCACTCGCCTGATTCATGGACAGCACCTCGAGGCTTTTGTCTTTGCACCATGAAGGCAGCAACCTGACAGATTTCCCTCCTCCTTCCCTGGTGACTTTGTAGTTCCTCCATATCTGGGCTTTGTAAGGCAGGGTGTGTTACCTGGGTGTCATTTTTCTCCCCAGAAACCTGCTCACTGACAGGCAGAGGATGTAAATAATTGAAAGGTGGTATCTTTTTTTTGGTTTATTTTCAAGGAAAGAACTCGTCCGTGTGGAGGCTACTGTGATTGAAAAGACGGAGTCGTGGCCAAAAATTAACGTGCGCTTCTGGAAAAGGCACAATTATCAAAAGAAGAAAAGTAAGATGTAAAGAGTACAGAGCTTCCTTCCCTGCTGTTCTGTGGCTGGGTCTGGGAGAGGAACATACTGCGACGTAGGAGCAATACCTGGGGAGGGAGACTTGTTCAACATACCCTAGGACTCCTCATGGCACAGCACCTCTTTCCCAGCCTGCTGCCTGAGGTGTGCACACTGCATTCAGAGCACAGTGACTTTATCCCTTCTCTCTAGCACCCTTTGGTGAATAGCTTTGGAAAAGGCCTTTCGGGGGGGGGGGGGGGGGGGGGGGAAGTTCCAGGGCAGAAAAGCAATTTTGTTCTCCTTCCAAAGCCGTGAATACTGGATATTTAATCACAGATACTAACAAGCTTTAACAGTATCACGTGGCAGGCTTTTTGATTGCCAGACGACGGCCCCTTCTCAGATATGACTGAGAGGGAGAGAAGTTATGACTGCTCTTTGCAGAACAGACACTAAAACGTCGAGCAGTCTGACATGGTCCCATAGGAGCTCTGCCTTGTGCCATACCAATGGTATGTAGCTGTCCTGTCAACATGACACTACCTGCCAGCATGCCCCCTCCTAGGCATTGTCATGCCTTGGCATGCCTTAGACTGATGTAGCTAAGCCTTCTGAAAGGTATGTAACAGTTTTTTGTGCTATCATCTGATCTTTTTTTTTTTTCTCTTTTCATTCTTTTTCAGTCATCACAAACCCGCAGACCGTCCTCCGGATAAACACCATAGAAATTTTCCCCTGTTTGTCATGATTGATTGATTGATCGGGTGTTGTATGGCTTAGGCTTATTGTTGCTTTAGGCAATTTTGGAAATAAAACTGCTTCGTCATTGGAAACTTCTGGACTTCTTGCTATTGTCTACAATGGAAATCTATATGTAATTTCTTTTTTAAAAAGCAAAATGAAATGGTTTTGTTAACTATTATTTCAACTTCGGTGTTTGTTTGTTCAGCGTCCTAAACAACCCAGGATCCCTTGCTAGCTGCCAAGCTGTTTCATGCCGATAGGGTCTCCCTTTTCCTGCACACCTCTCTGACTTTAGTTTATCAGTGTCTCAGCTAAGTCTTAAAAATATCTGGGGCTTCACTGGCTGCAGAAGAATAGGGCCATTGTCCTCTGTAGTCCCCGAGATGAGGCTCTGATTCTGGAAGGCAGGACCTAAGTCTGTGATCAGTCAATTTAAAGAGCCTGCTGCTGTGCTTAGTTGCTCATGTCCTTGCAAGTTTCCCTATCCTGGGACTGTGAGTGCACTTAAGGCTAGCAGAGAGGAAGGCATGTTTAGGTGAGCCGATTTGTCCTCTGGAAACACTTGGTGCTCTCCACAGACGGCAGTTACATAGCTATAGAAAGGCGAGATGTTTTTAAGAGTGTTAAGTGACTTTTTTTTTTTGCCTGCTTTCCTCTCCTGACAAAATTCTGGCTGCTCTGTTAATATAATGTTGGCATTGGATGACTTCAGGGAATACCGCATGGTACATTGTGGCCCACAGCAAGCATGGGGCTGAAGAGAGCAGTGAAACAAGATGACTGCAGGATCCCAGCTAAGCAGTGGAAATCCTTAAGCGTTAACAACAGGAGATGCAGCTGGGAAATTCACCTCCTAAAGGTGAGCCAAGCTGTTGCATAGCAATAAATAGTCGGCGTGTGTATCTCACCATCAAAATAACAGATACCAGCGGCTCAGGAGTGATTTCGTGTCTGTTCAACAGACTTGATGCCTGACCTCCAGAGTACTTTTCTGATCTCTGGGTCTCGGTATTTTCCTTCCTCTCTTCACTTTGCCTGCAAACTGGGCAGTGTCACTGAGCAGCATATGCCGGGCCAGGTTCAGCAGGTGTATTCAGCCGGGGTCCCCATGTGTTTGTTGGACAGTAATGGAACCAGGAAGAGTTTCCTTGAGCTTTCAGCAGGCTCTCCAGGGAGCTTTCAGATTCCCTACAGCAATGGTGGGAAGTGGCAGGCGGGCTCTGACCTTACCATGTCTGTAGGGAATATCTTACTCCAACCAGGTCAGGAGGGAAGTCCCCATATGGGGTGTCCTTACGCACCCTCTCTGTGACTCCTTCACAGGACCAAGGGTGCCCACAGCCCTGTACTGAAGGAAATGCTGGTTTTGAACATAACTATGTTGGGGTGTGGTCCTGGCTTTCAAGTCTTGCAAGTCATTATAAGCCTTCAGGAGATCCCTCGAGGTGCCGTAAGCAGCAAGCTTAGTGCTTTGGGCTGCTTTTCATCTCGCCTGACTTCCATCAGAGAAAGATCCAGGTGCGGTTGGGTTAAGCTAGTTCTCTAGTCATGGAAGAGAGATGGTCAACTCATCTCCCCCTTTTGGATAGCCTGGCATGGACAGCACTGGGGAGATGCTGTTGGTTCTCCAACTGCACAGGGAGGTTGGGCACCTAGGTTTTAATATGAAGGCCGGGCCCTTTCTGCAGCCTGCTTCAACCATTCCATCTTCTTCCTTTCCAATCCCTTACAAACGGAAGGCGGGGAGAAACCTCTTCTCTAAAAAAAAAAAACACCTCCTGCTGGTGCCACCACCTTTTCCCCCTTTGCCAAAGGTGCCTCTGTTCCTTCGCTGGGACCACAGATCCCAGCAGGAGCAGTTAATTGCAATCTGTAGTGGCAGCGGGCTGGCACAAAGAGCACGCTGCCGCAGGCTCTGCGGTGCCTCTCTTCCAGTTACAGGCTGTTCGCGGTCCACGGCGGAAGCAGCCCTGCCAGCTGAAGCAGTTTGAGTGGGGACGTCACGATTCCTGCGCGTTTCTTAAGGTCTGTGAGCGCTGGGGCTAAGGAACAGCATGCGTGTCTTGGCTCCAGCAGGAATTTTCTAGCCTTCCTGGGGAAACGGTTGAAAATAATGAGAGATTTCAAGGCTCAGAAACTGGAAGAAAGAGCCCGGTGTTTATCCAAAAGAAAAATCAAATGTTTTCAGTCCATCTATAAAATTGGTCCCACCCAAAAAAATGCCCTTGGGAAAAGCAATTCTAATCCAGATGAGATACTATATGAAACTAGAGTGGCTTCTGCTTACTGCCTTTATTTATTAATTTATTTTTTTTTGAGAAAAATGCAGGAAGGGAAAATTCAACCAATATCAGGAAGTCCTGGTTTTTGATTCGAAAATGTAATTACATAAAGTCAGAGCAAAATATTGAGGTTTTATTGAAATTATGCATTCAGTTCGAGGCATAACGGGGCTACTTCTGGCATCTGCTTTGGGGGAAGTGAAAGCTCTTTGCTCTTCCAAATGGAAGCAGAAATCCCTGGTTCTCCAGAGTGAAGCTGCAGGTCTCTTTGGCTTTACATGTTAGGGGTGGCCGCTTGAGATTTTCTTTTTTTGCTGCTAGATGTGATTTGTCACACTTAAATAGTTTAAGCAAGAGCAGGAATTCCTCTACAAAACAGATTTCTTTTTTCTTTTTTTTTTGTTAGCACTGATTCATAGCAGAAATTTATCCGTTAGGACAAAACATCTTTTTGGACAGCACTTCGGATCAGGGTGGAATTTGAGAGATGCTTTGCCCGGTCTCTAATGATCAGGCATCCACATGGGTTAGACGAGATCCAGACCTGAGCTCCTGCCATCCAGCTTCTCTAAAGCAAGACTGCCGAGTTTGTCCACCCCCCCCAATCTCCCTTAGAGCTGTTTGACTTTGTGTAAATAAGTATTCACTGCCCGGAGCGTGGAGGGCATCTGTCTGCTCTGAGTCAGACACAAATTCCAGTGCCTGCTCCCTGCTCGCTGGCCACAAAGCCGCTGGCTGTTCTGCTTTCCCTCTCGTGCTTTCGAAGAATGCCGACGGGACTCTGCTTCATTCCCCAGCAGAAGGACAACGGGCTTTGCAACGCTGACATTTTCCCACTACAAGGAAGCCTTGTTTTCTCACCAGCCAGACTGCTGAGAGGTTTGCTCAGAAAGTTGCCATTGCGTCTCTGCCAGCTCTGCTCTGGCCTCACGCTGCTCTCGTCTTCTCCGGTTTGGGGTATGAATGCCTGCGTGTAGCAGACGCGATTCCCGGCTGTGCTGCTTTCTGGATCCCCGATGAATCATACAGCCCCCTCAGGGCACCCCTTGCTCCCCTGTTCCCTCTCCGAAGGAGGAAAAGGAAGCATTTAGCAAAGTGCTAATTAAGCGTGAGCCCAGCAGCTGGCAGGACATGGTGGCGCACAAGAGATCGATGAACTGCTGGCCTGGCTGAATGTCAGCACCAGCCCCGACCTCATCCCGTGTCCTTTTAAGAGCAATGGAGCGTGGCACCTTAATTCATTTGTGGCTTCGTTTTCTCTTCTTCCCTTCAGATGGATGCTTTCAAGAGTTCGATTTTGAAATGAGGTTTCAATAATTTAAAAGGCTAATGCTGTTCTCTTCCTCCTCCGGCAGGACGTTATGGTCACGGCTGCTCGGATGCACAGTCTGCAACATCAAGGTGCTGGTATTTGGGTTTTGCATTCTGACAAAGCTGAGGTTATCATCGCGATTGAAGTGGAAACAGCCCACGCTGGTCATCCGGCGGGATAGCTTTCTGTGGCGTGTCTCCAGAGCTCTGTCTGGGCAAGTTTTAAATTACCTGCCTTATGGGGTTCCTCTTCCATCCCTTGGCAAGTTGTTCTGTGCTCTAAAATGAGCTCCACAAACGAAGCTGTTTCTCGCAGCATGAAGCCTTCCTGTTGTGAGGATGCGTTATCCGTGCAGCATAACCAAGTGTCATGTAAGTGGTGAGCATCCACGGCCTTTCCTTCCGATGGCCAGCCTCTGCAGAGGAACGGAAGTGCCTTAAACTCTAACTTTGGGACCCAAGGGCCAGCAGAAGGACTTAGCATCTTGGTTAAGATGTGCGGACCTGCTCAACATTCACACTCTGTATCACTCCACAAGCTGCAAGTCTTCATCCTGGTGAAGTGGCAAAGCGGCTTGGAAAGTTCTTAGGGCACCTCGTTCAGGCCTCTGGGGTGGAAGGCAAATACTGTTAATACGCCCCTTTGGTGGTGTTTTCTTCTTTTTTCTTTATTTCCCCTGCCAGCTTTGCAAAGCCGTCTTTGAACTCTTACGTGCAGGCAGATTTATTTTCTCAGCATGATCCAGACACATTTTGGCTGCGCGTCACAGTACGCCTCAGCGGTTAGAAATCAGCAACAGACAGAATGTAACACCAGGAAACCGTGTTGGTTTGATTTCTCTTGCACTAGAGGTTTTCTTTCTTCTTTTGTGACCCCAAAAATACAGCCTCTATATTAAGAAAAGGGATGCTTCACCGCCAGGTCCATACAAAGCCATTACGGAGAAATCCGACAGCGGCCAGCAACCTCAATGTGAGCGAGCAGGGGGACTAGGTGCCTTTCATCTATTTTCTCTCTCCCTATTTATAGAAGCTGGGAGAAGCGATAGGGATCCGTGTCCTTGTTCTGCAGTGTCTCTGCCTGGCTGCTAATGTGATGTTTGCACTGCCGAAGCAAAGTCAGGTTTCAATTCCGGTAGGAGGCTGCAACAGCACTGAGAAAGGAGCGGGCTCCGTGTGCTCCCTGAAGTCTGAGAGCACTTTTTAATTGTATGCTGTCTTTGCTATAGCAACTAAAAATATGTTTATTGACAGCGTGGCTTCAGATATATTCTTGGAGAGGAGTCCCTGATGGCCCTGTCCAACATTAACTCTCAAGAGGCGTGTGAGTAGCAAAGCTTGCTGCATACTTGTTGTCTCAACAGGAACAATGTTTGTGCAGTCATTAATGAGAGACAATTAAGGGTAATACTTGAGCTGGAAGCCTGGGATTTGGGCCCTTCGAGTGGGTGCTCAGGAGACGAGCTAACCACTGTTGGGACCAAAGCTTTGAAACACCTTGGTCATTATTAAAAACAGGGTGCAGGCTCTGAAGTCAGCTTGGTATTGAGTTGTTTTCTGCATGTATCCTGCATCTCCAGGTCTTTTAATGGAGTGAAAAAGGACTGGCTTGTATTTTGCCTTCCTTTTCTAAATCAAAACAAACACACCACTTCTTTCAGGTCCAGCAAAGTTCTTTTTTTGTTTGTTTGTTTCTTCTCAAAATAGCCAGTGATAGCCAGGGATTTAGTTTGGACCGTGTTATGGGAATCCCATGCTCTGGGGCTTGAGGTGATTTCGTTCGGTCTGCTTTAGGATAACTTTTTACTTCTGGATTTTTGTTTGCAGGGACATGATTCATGAGTGAATTTGGCCTCTTTCCCAGTGCAAACTCC
Source organism: Cygnus atratus (assembly GCF_013377495.2). Taxonomy (NCBI): domain Eukaryota; kingdom Metazoa; phylum Chordata; class Aves; order Anseriformes; family Anatidae; genus Cygnus; species Cygnus atratus. The sequence goes on from NC_066366.1 coordinate 34,288,163, forward strand.
CTGTCTTTAAAAACAACAACAACAACAACAACAAAACTGCAAATGTGGACTAGCCTGGTCCCAAATATTTCAACAGAAAGCAATATCCACCCCGCCTACCTTCACCTGGCTCTGCTGCAGGTGCTTTGTTACGCTGGAGGTGATTTATTCAGCGATCAGGTGATAAAGCTGTGTTTCCATCATCGTCCATCTGAAAAGTCTCCAGCAAACACAGGACTGTGGGGCTGTTTTCTCCCCAAGAGGTGCTTTCTGCTTCTCGTCTCTCCAGGAAGGTCTGGAGCTGGATGTGGCTATTGACCGATCCTCCAGGCCAGCACTTCCCAAAATGCAGTGCTTAGGTTTGTTGACTTGAATCAAGGAGAAAAGAAGGAACAAATTTACCCAAGCTCTAGGCTGGGTCAGTCTGCTCCTGTCCCTGTTCTTGAGAGAAGTGAAAACAGGGGTTTGGAGGGAGGGGAGGAAATTGGATGCGAGCTAGCCAGAAACATTTTTCCTTCAGAACTCTGCTGTGGGCTGGCTGGGTGTAGCATCACCCTACCCTTGGCTGGATTTAAACACACCAAATAGTTTTGGGTGGACTCTGACAAGTTCTTTCCTGAAGGCTACAGAAGTAGGGGAGATGCTCATAGCTGAGGCAGCACCTCACCCCTATTCCTCCATGGGCTCTGCTGCAAAAGCAGGATTTTGATAACACCTCCACACTGCGGAGCTGGTTCGGAGATGGTTGCCCTTGCGTGCACGCATGGGTGTCTAGGTATGCTGTTGTGTTTACTGGCTCGAGTTAAATATATGTTAGAGATTTAGAAAATGAGGTTGGTGAGGGTCCAACTTCTTGGGACAGAAGTTTGGTCATTGCCTAGGGCTCCGTTTCATGAGCTTGATGGACTTTGCATCTGGCCACCCCAGAGCTGAAAGATGCCTTCTCAAAGCTGAGACTATCTACCATGATCTCCTGTGTGGTTTCTTCTGTGTAGGGCAGGGCTGAGCTCACCCTGCAGCCTTCCCTGCCTTCAGTCTGCTTCTGAGAAACCTTTTCAGTGTTTACAAAGTCTTTTAAGTTAAGTGTGTCTTGGCTGATCCAACCTATGCAAAGAGAGGACCTGGATGGGCACCAGAAGAAACCAGCCTGAAAGGTGTGTTGAAGAAGAAACCTTAAGTCCAACCTAGGATCTCATCGCTTGCTGGACATCATAGTAGAGCCATTTAGATTTTCCTTGAGGGTAGGTCTTGGAGTAAAAAGATGTGACAGCATCATTTGCTCTGCCATTGCTGGGCATACGTCAGGTCTTTCAGTGGAACAGCTCTGCAAGTGGGAAGGTTTTTTTAACATTATTATTATTTTTCCATTTGATCTTCCAAATATGTGCACCTAGAAACATCTCTGACAGTTTTTTTGAGGGAGGAGGAGAGGAGCTCCAGTGTCTCAGCTAGACTCTGTTCCCCCTGATGCTCTCTGGCCATTGCAGCTGAGCACAGCGCTATGGTTCACTTTTGGTCCTACCCAGGGCTATGAATCTGTCACCGGGCAGGGAGCTGAAGCTGTGACAAACCCAGGACTGGCTCTACAAAACGCTGCAGCAATATGATGCAACGCAGCTGGTGAAAGCTCATCAATTCCAATTTGTTGGAAAAAAAAACAATTGGAAGGCGTAACCTCTTGCAGACTTCGTGCTTGGATATTGGTATCTGTCATCAGGGCCGTTACATCATTCTCCTGCTGTTACACCCCGAGGAAGGATGGGCACAGAGGTGGTTGACTAGCACCTTCCACCAGGGGAGCTCGCCAGACACCAGCCTGCAAGGAAATTGCCTAGGCCTGGTTTAGCAGCAGAGCTGATGGAGGAGCAGAGACCCAGCCTTGACACACCTGGCTGTTACTGGCACTTTATCTGAGCTTCACCTTAGCAGAGCTGACAGTGGGCATACTGCGAGAAGCAAGGGGGAGTTTTAAGCACCTGCCGAGGGAGATGTGGCTTCTGGATGCATTTGCCACAAGTTGGGATAAATGCACGTAAAAATATAGCTGGGATTTACCCAGAGCACACAGCGCTGTCAGATTTGGCTGAAATCAGCCAATCTACTCAACAACTGCACTGAACGGGGACAAGCGAGAGAGGGTTTGATTGCAGACATCTCATTTCCTTAGGAAATGGGACTAAAAATAGGAGAAGGACATAAGGAAGACTTCTTTTTCTTGACGCCCCCCTCTCCAGCTGGGTAGTGGCTTTTGTCCTGAAATCTGAGGTTTGGAGCTCTTGCCGTTGTCTTCTGGGCTCCAGATGTAGTCGGGCTGCAGATGTGTTTCTTGGCAGCCTTGGGGAAGTGGTGCACGAGCATGGGCATCGTAAGGGGCTGGTGCCACAGGAGGAATTGTGAAGTCAATGTTCTGCATCTCCTCTTGCTCCTTCCCTGGGCTCACCCCGAAGATGCTCTTTGTTTTATCCAGCGCCCTCTTCCCAGGGAGGGCTTCAGTGGTTCCACTGGTGGCAGGAATGCTTCGGCTGACCCTTCTCCCCATCTGAGGTCACATCCTGTGCAGGCATCAGCGATGTTTAGCTTCGACACGTGGTACGGGCTATAAATACTGGGTGAGGTGACTGTCACCTTTAGCACCGGCCGAGGTGATCTGTGTGCTGCTGCAAGTGAAGTCACCAGAGCTTGTCGGGCAAAATGCTTCATCACCAAGGAATGACTGAAGCCTTCCAAAAGGAGGCTGGAGCCCTAGCAGGGCCGTTCAGCTGCTTTGTAGCCTTGATTGTGTCTCTTCTGTGGGATTTTGGGGTGCTGGTGTCAGCCGTGCATCTGCACCGTGTGTGCAAGCGTCATCCTAGAGCCTGCTGAAGGTGGTCAAGATGCTGCAGGTCTTTTCCCTTCATCCCAGCACTCTGCTGCCTTTGGGGCTGGGTGTACACCCACCATGTACATCCTCACCTGCTCCAGCTGCTGCTCTGCGTGGCTGCACATCGCCTGTGCCCACAATTATCCGTGCACGCACGCCCCTTGCTCGCAGATATGCCCGTGCCCTGTTACTGAACGCCCTCGCAATGCTGCCACACCAAAGCACAGGCAAGATGTGGTTCCAGACCTGGCGGAAGGTCTTCTCCCCTTGAAACCAACAACTCAGACACCTCTTCCTGCAGAGCTCCCTGTCCCTGTCCCTGTCCCTTCCCCTAGGACCGCTCGAGGCTACGGGCGCCCACTGCCCGCTCCCCCCCTGCAAAACGGGGCGCGGGGCAAAGCCGAGCTGATGGAGAGGTGCCAGGGGGCGAGGAGGGGAGGAAGAGGAGGAGGAGGAGGAGGAGGTGAGCATCCCCTCGCCAGCCTCCCAGCCCTGCCCGGCCCCCGGGGCGGAGCCGCCGGTGCGCGGCCGGCAGAGCGGGGAGCCCTGGAGCTTGGGATCCTCGGAGCTTGGGAGCCCCGGAGCCCCGGCATGAGCTTCCCGAGGCCCCTGCGGCGCTCGGTGAGCCTGAGCCCTGCCCGCACCCTGCGGCTGGTTGTGCTGGGGCAGAGCGCGGTGGGCAAGACAGGTAGGAGAGGGGGGGTCCCGGCCGGGGCGGTGGGATGGGGAACGTGTCCCCAGGGGAACCCCTCGTTCCTCGTCTCCCTTCTTTGATTTTTCGGAAGAGGATCGCCGCTCGGCTTTGGGGTTTGCAGCTGGGCAGCTCTACAAGCGGGGCGCTGGGTCGGGGTGTCCTGCTGGAGCTGCGGGGGCCGCTCGCCCAGCTGAGGTCTGGGGGGTCGCTGGGATGTCTGTGGGGAAATAGTGGGGTCTGCAGGGCCCCTCGCAGCAGAGAGCTTTTCCTCCCGGCGAGCTCTCCCTCCCTGCACTCTCCACCTGTAGCTGACAGGTGGGGAATTTTGGGGTGCGGAGCTAGGGGCACCCAACTCTCCCCTTCACCCTCCTGCAGGGCTGGCAGCTGCCCCCGAGCCCTTCCTGCAGCACCCAAGGGTGCCAGTCGCCGGCTGGGGAAGGCAGGGGAAGTCCTGGCAGCGCCGGGGCTGGGGACAGGGCTGCCACGTCCTTGGGGACAGGGCGACGCTCGCCACCCCACCAGAGGCACAACCTTGAACAGGGGCTGTGGCGGTGGCACCTCCGCCAGGCTCGCTGCCAGCAGCTTTAGCTGTCGGTGCCGTCCAAGTCGCGTTTCCATATACAGTAACCGTCCAGCCTCTTGCCTTCCTCTTTCCCGGGGTTAGGGAAAAAAATAAATTTGCTGTTTCCCTGCTTGCTAGAAAGGAGGTGCCGCTGAGGTCCCGGTTAGAGAGCAGGAACTCACGCTCCAGAAATCAAAGTGAATATTGAGGCTAAATGCCTAAATAAGGACTCCCTAGGCCCGGTGCTCTTGGCGGAGAATTAAAAGCAGAAGTCTACTGTGATAAAAACTGAGCAAAACTCAGCAGCAGCACACCTGCCTTTCTCCAGGCAGGTAAATTCGAGCTGCGGAAATATTTTCTGCCGAATTCACCTGCAGGAGCAGCCGTGTAGCCCAGCTGGGAGCAGGAACAGGGGGGTTGTTCGGCCTTGGCCGAAATCCTTGCCAGCAGGAGGAGTAGAGGGTGCCCTGGGTGCTGGTTGCAGGGACCAGGGCGGAGGGAGGTGATCGATGCCTGGCTTGTTCCAGGCAGGGAGGGACCGGGAGCATCTGCGGGGACGTGATGGCAGCATCCTGCCCTCGCTGCCGCATTTCCGAAGGGGGGATGTCACGGCACCCCAACGCAGGGATCTCCCCACCTCTGTCCCCACGGGTGCTGTGCTGCATGTTGGGGACAGCGTGGCACCGTCACATTGATGCCCTGGTAATGGGCCGTGAGCCTGAAAAGACCCTCTGTCGGGATGGAGCCGGGAGAGGGAGGAGTGAGAAGGGCAGGGGTGCCCCGTTTTGGGAAAGGGGATGAGGGGAATCAAAGTGGACTTTCAGCTGGCATTTTGTCCCACTTGCAGCCCAGGCGTTTGCTCTGGACTGACTTCAAGGCCGGATCTGCTTGCGGAAGGTTTGGTCCGGGCAAGAGGGATTTGTTGCTCGCGTGGGGTTGAAGGCCAGGTCTCGGGAGCCCGTCCTGCAGCCATGAAGCTGCCGGTGCTGGACAGACAGGAGGCCCTGGGCTGCAGCACCACGCGGGTGAGCTGCTTGCATCCCCCCTGGCAGCGGGACAGGGGGCACCAAGGACTGCCAGGGCTTTGAAGAAGGAGCCTCGTGTTTGGATACAGAAACCAGGTTTGGGGGCTGAAGGGGCCATGGCCTGTGACTTGTTTCTAATCTAAAGGGCAATTAAAATCTGGACAGCTACAAAAGGGGAGGAAAAAGCTCGCTTTGACTCTCTGGGCAGTTTGGAAAACTTCAAATCCAGCTTCCCAGGGAGATATCTGAGCAGCCCCACGTAAGCGGGACAAAGCGACCCGAGGTCCCGAATCCTCTGAGCGGGGATGAGCTTGGGGACAGGCCTGTGGCTGATCCCCATCAGTAGCCGTGAGATCCAGGCTGTGTAAATCACCTGCAGGGGGCTGTAAATCCAGCTCTTCTCCGGCGTTATCTCCTGCCTTCTGCTGCTGATCCTAGCCAGTGTAAACTTTGCTGCACTTCAGAGGGAAGCTCTGCTTACGAAATACGGCCCAAAGATGAATTGATGTTGTAAGCTGCTCCGCTCGCAAGAGGGATGTGCTATGCAGCAGCATAAACAGCTCAGCACGTGGGCGCACAGGGCACTGGGCAGCCGCCGAGGTGACCAGCCGGTCCCTGCAACGTGGCTTAGCCACGCATCACAACATCCCCTTAACCATGTATAGAGACCTAATTAACCTTATCTGCACCAGGGTTCTCCAAAGAGAGCCCTCTCCGAGGTTATTTATGTTCAAGATTGGGGGAAAAAAAAACTCCATATATGGCTGCTTGGACGTGCTCGCGCCTTGCTGCCTTCATCCCCTTCTCCTGACTGGCAGCTTCGCCTGAATGCTTGCACCCGAGCCAATTTTTAATCAATTTAATTGGCTCCTCTTCTCATACAACACCATGCACACCAGCTTCGGATGGCTGCTGAACATACGACATAGGATTAGGTGCTTTCTAGAAATCAGAACTGACTTGCCTCCCTCTCCCCCTGACAATTTGGGTCCCTCTTTAAGGATGCTGCTGCATGCCTCCTGCGGGGTCCTTGGTTATCTCTGCAGAGCAGTTTTGCTAAATGACATGTTTATGTCATCAAATCCCTTCTCTGACAGGCAGGGTTTGAAACTCAGAGGCTGCTTGAAAGATGGAAGGACGTTGAATCCCCAAAACAGGAGCCAGGCACGTGCATAAGATGTGGGGCAACATTCAACACGACAAACAGCTGGGCCAAACTCTCCCTGGGCTTGTGTGCAGAAAGCAAATGTCTCCTTGGCGTAGGAGCACACCAGTCCTGCTGGCTAGGAGCTTTTTTTCAGCTTCTTGTAACCAGGAGGGTTTGGTGCCATGTCCTGGGTTCGGAGTGTTTTGTTCTCCCTTTGCGCTCACGGCTCTGTTTCCTCCTCCTGCTGTGCTGGCACCCTGTGCACAGCCTCCTCATTCTGCCTTTCCTGGGGCTCCAAGCTCCTGCCTTGTTCTGTTTTCCTTTTTTTTTTTTCTTTGCCCTGCCCTCTATTCCTACTCATTTTCCACCAATTTCACTTTCCGCTCCTATTGCCTCTCTTTCCAAGCCATCTCTCAGCCTCTCCGCTGCCTTTTGCTCCCGTCTGTAACCATTACCATCACAACCACCTCGAAAGGGCTTAAGCGTCACTTACATTAGCCGTGCTCCATCCAGCCTCCAGACCCTTTCTCCGTCTGCACCAAAAATCACACTGAGGCACCAACAGTGCATTTTCACAGCAGCTGCACTGAAAAGATTTTGCCTACAAGATGCTGCGCGGACCTTTTTTCTTTGAACATCTGTGGCCGTGGGCACATGGATCGGCTCCTAAGGACTGAAAAGATGTCCAGAGAGCGAGCGTGGAAAGGAAGCCAAGTGCAAAAATAACACTTTGGGTTTTTTTGTTTGTTTGTTTGTTTGTTTTGCCAGCCAAAGGGCTCTCAGGAGATGCAGGAGCTCACCCATGGCTGGCTCTGTTTGAGACTGTCCGATGCTCCTGCTGATGGGAAGGCACCTCCAGCGTTTCCCCTGGTCAGAGCTGGAGCTGGAATCAGCCCTGCAGGCTGCAAAGCCTCTTGTGCCCATCCCAGCTCCATGATGATTTCTGAGCAGGGCACTGAAACATTGGGAACTCCCCTTGCTGGTTCAGCCCCATAGCCTTGTCGTATTGCTGTTAAAGACGATGCTCCCTAATTGCCCCCATCAGCCTGTGGGGTTTCTCATCAGTCCTGGCACACACACAAGTCCCCGGCCACCACCTTTGCATCGGTCTCCACCAAACCACCTACAGCCCTTGACCCTGGGGCCCTGGCACTTATCCCATCCTGGATTAGAGGGGCCAGTTTAATGAGTTAATGCCCCCTGGTGACGCTTGCTCTCTGCACTCACAGGCTCTGTGCAAGGGCTTTCCCCTGCTGGAGGAAGAAACTTTCTAGCCCTAGGGGCAAGTTCTCAGCTCCTGCTAAATGGACGCCAGCTGAGCATTGGGGCTTGCATGTCCTGCTTGTCCTTGGGTCTCTAGTGTCTCCCTGAGCATCACGACCTCCTCACAGCTTTTTGTGGGGTGGTGGAGGCTGTGGGTAAGAAGTGAGCATGGAAAATCCCCCCCAGAAGCCAGAGGTTGTCCCTTCCATTGGAGCTCTGTTAGCAGCGACAAGTTCTGGCTGCCTACCTGCCCCTTGCAGGCCAGTGGGGTGTTTGGCACCTCCAGCTTGTGCATGTGCTCAAAGAGCTGTTGCTTTTTTCCTGTTTCCCATTCCTGGCTGTTCACCAGTACTATCTGCTGTCCCCGCTGCTGGAAACATCCCAGCTAGAGGCTCTGCATGAAGGGAAAGCTTTTGCCATACCTTATTTCCCTTTCAGGAGTCTCTTCATTGAGGTGTTTTTTTTTGTTTGTTTGTTTTGTTTGTTTTTTTGTTTTTTTTTCAGAGCTCACCCTGAACAAGCACTTGCTTGGGCTTGAGCACCTGTGGGTGCTCTGGAGCTGAGCTCTGTCTCACCCAACCTGGCTAGATGGAGAGAGGTGCCAAGAGGCACGACTTTTGCCTGAATTTTCCATCCCTTGCCGTGTTTGGATGGTCAAGCCTGTAGCACCAGCAGACCTCCACCCTGGCCAGCCACTAGAGGATAATTTGGGCTTTGCATCTCCCCGTCTGTGTTGCAGGGAGGTCTGGTAATTGGATAAGAGCAGTTTAATTGCACGCACTGCCTTTCCAGGGCTTGTTTTGCTGCAGCACGTTGGTGCCGTAAGGAAGACCCCGCTCAGAGTTGCTCCACACATCCCTCCCGTCTTGCCATGCCCTGCAATGCCCCGTTTGAGATGAATTTCATGAGATTTGGTGCCAATGGCTTTAATTCCTCCCTGCAACATGCCTGGGTCAGGTTAAACAAACAGGGCTGAGATTCATGAGACCCAACCAGGCAGTCAGACCGCCAACGGTGGTGATGTAGAGGAGGAGCCTGGCCCTGCGGTGGCTCGCCAACGCGCTGAGCTCACATTTGGAAAGCACTTGGCTGGAGGCCACCGAGGGCATCACTCACCTGGCATAAAACTCAGCACATGCATAAATCTCTGCGGGATTCGGGGCCAGAAGGAGCAGTTTATCAAACCTGACTGTAAGCTGCACGCACGAGGCAGGGGTTGTGGGGTTGGGTTTCCCTGGCTTGCGCTTTGCTCCCGGCCACCAGGCAGGAGCCACTTTTCGTCCACGTGCCCCGGGGGGACATTTCTGACACCAGCAGTGTGGGAGAGGCTGCTGAGCTCTGGCCAGGCAAGAGATTGGATTAGCAGAGTCCCAGGGGGCTGCTGCTGCTTTCCAAGGCTGTGATGCTGAGTTGCATTGACGTGGAGGGCATTTTCACTGCTGATGTCTGATCTGGGCACAGACCTCGTCCTCTGCCTGGAGCATCTCAGCAGTATCCCCTCTGCTGGGGAGGGCACCAAATGTCCTGGGTCACCCCCACCTGCTCTGCGTTGGCCCTTGTATAAGGCAGATCCCATCGGCATGGTGCTGGGTCCTCTGGAAGTATTTTAGCTGGGATATCGCCTCCTGGTCCCCACCAGGGCAGGTCTTTGCTCCATCCCTTCTGCCTCCATCAGCCAATATTTCTCCACAGTTTGCTCTGACAATCATAACTAGATTTGTTGGTTTTTTTATTAACAGCACTGACTGTAAGATTCATCACCAGGAGGTTCATTGGAGACTATGACCCAACGCTAGGTAGGTGAAGTCCTTTTCCTCACTGCTGGTGCTGCTGCTACCCACTCAGCAGCACCACCCTCAAACCCACCACCTTTGCTTGCTGCTCCTCAACCTGACCAGCAGTGGCGAGAACCACTGGCCCTAGTGGCACCTCTTGTGTCCCTCCTCTTTTTTTGGTGTTTTCTTAAGGCAAAACCTGCTGGGGCAGGATGTCATCATCGCACAAGCATGCAGTTTGCTGGGAGGAGGCATCTCCTGGATCAGTGGCTGGTGCTTTCCTGTCCTCTAGTTGTGTTTTGTTTTGTTTTGTTTTGTTTTGCATTGGATTTGAGTTTTGGGGGATACTTAAGTCAGATCCCAGCAGAAATGTTCCAGAAAGAGTGGATATGTGTTATCGTGAACAATATTTTTCTCCAAAAAAGGTGAAATTTGTTTTTCCTCTCCGGAACTCCTCTCTGCCTGCTGCTCAGTCCCACCGTGGGGCTCAATGCACTCAGCCATGCACTGAAATAAAATTGGCACCAATCTGGGCTTTGCCAGGCTCAAACGGCAGCAGTTCGAGGGGAACAACACGATGAGGAATGTGAAGCTTGGGGTGTTTCACGGCATGTTTTGTGCTGGAAGAGACGGGGCCAGGGCAATAGCTGTGTTAGAGCTGGAGGCCATGTAGTCTGTGGGTTACAGTGGGTTAAAATGGACTTCTCCAGCAGAGTTTGCATTGAGGCTACCTTGGTTGTCATTTACCACCTGAAGGCTTCTCACACCTGTGCTTTCCTATCTGTCCTCCTCCAGAAATGATTTACAGGCACATGGCTGTCATCGATGGGGAGATGGTGCACTTCGAGATCCTCGACACGGCGGGGCAGGTGAGCTTACACGGCTAGCTGACCCTGGCAAACATTAACGGGGCAACCTCACTTGCCATCGGAGGACATCCTGCTCTTCCGCTAGCTTTAATCTGTCGTGTCTGAAATATCAATTGAGTTGTTCGTCTCAGAAAAATGACATTTTGGAGAGTTTACCTCCAAAATGATTGCAGGGAATGGAGAGTCCTGTGCTGACTTCCCATCTAGCCCTGCAACCGTGGTGGCCCTCATCCTCCCCTTGTCCACATCAGATGTGTTTGGTCGCAGCCTCCACCCATCGCTTCGCCCAGTCCAACAAATTCCTCTTCTGGTCTTGCTTGCAAGTCCCCGCCATGTGCAAGCCCAGCTCCAAAAACCCTTCAGGAATAACGGTGGTGGGCCCTAATGGGAGGTTTTAGTGGTTGCAGTTGGTGATGCATGTATTTAGAAGATGTTGGGGTCTTCTCGTGCTAATGGGAGCTTGTTTGCCACACCAGGAGGAAGACTCCCTGCAGATAGAGGAGAAGATCAAGTGGGGAGATGGCTTTGCAGTGGTCTACTCGGTGACAGACCGGTGCAGCTTCGACGAGGTCGTGCGGCTCTGCTTCCTCATCAACCACATCCACGCCAGCCCCAAGCGGAGCGGCGGGAGTGAGCAGCCCCCCGTGGTCATCGTGGGCAACAAGAAGGACTTGCAGTTCGACCGGATGGTGTCCACAGAGGATGGCGAAAACCTCTCCAAAACCTTGAAGCTTCCTTTCTATGAGATCTCCACCCGGGACAGCTATGAAGAGACCGTGGTGGTGTTCAACACCCTCTACCAGGAGCTCATGAGGCAGGGGCACTTCTCCCCGGGCTCCCTTAAGAGGAGGACAGTGTCAAAGGTGATGGAGAAGATCCCCAAGATGCAAGCCAGCTCCACCTTGAACACGGCGGGCCGGAGCCTCAGCTTTAACTCCTTCAGGGATTACATCCCCGAGTGAGCACCCCCAGGGCAGAGGCAGGAGCGATGGACAAGCCGGGACCGGGGGACGGGTCCTCCTGCTGCTGGGGCACCTGCTGGGGAGTGAGGAGCCACCTTCTCCAGGGGCTGGAGGGCAGCTTGTGGGCCAGGGCTGAGCTCCCGGGAGGGGAAAGTTAAGAGGTGGGGAGGGTGGGATTGGTGCTGAGCAGCCTCTGAAAGCCCGTAGGTTTCCACAAACAGGCTTTGCATCGGCAGGGAGGATGCTCTTCCTCTGTCCCACCCCTTCGCTCCTCCTCCTCCTCCTCTTCCTTCTCCTCTTCCTCCTCCACAGCTGAAGTCAGCAACGAAGGTCATCCCTGTTGGCTTCAGCGGTGCTGGGTCAACACTCGCAGGCTCCGATTTGCTTTGTTGGGTACCAGACCCATCTCCGACACCTCCCTGTGGATTCCCTGCTCCCCACCCGAGGCTCGCTGGGTTTGTTTGTATCCCTGCTGCACGGCCCTGGGCTCTGCTGGAGCCCTTCTCCTCGCTCATGGGCTGGCAGCACAGGCATGTTCCAAAGGAAAGCAGAGATCTGTTTACAGCAGGGGGAAAAAAGCCTGCTAACCCCTGGCTTTTCTCAAAACCCGTGTTTTTCAACATCTGAAGCTCCTTATCACTCTCTCCTTTAACACCACTGTAAATAAAAGCCTGGGCAATGGGCTTCTGGCTGAGGCTGCCCCTTGCTCTATGTCTCCGTCTCACTCGGGGCTGCCGGCCTCCGAGGGGAGGCACAGCAGGCTGCACTGCTGATGTACGCTGCAACCTCGGGCTGAGATCATGCTTCTCCATCCCAGGGGGATATTATTCCTGACGCAACTTCTAGTGATGCCCTCACCCTGCGGCTCAGCTCGGCATTTGCAGTGTGTCTCAGAGGGTCCCCCGGGTGCAAGCCATGGGACGTGGGTGCAGCGGAGCAGAGAGCGGGAGGTGCAAATGGTTCTCGGTCCCTCACCTGCTTATTAGTTGCCCCATCCCAAACGGGAAATTGCTGTGGCCAGAGAATTTGGGTGTGCTGCTGCATCGTCAGCACCAGGGCACATCCTCCCGCTGAGCTGCTCCTGCCCAATTTCTCTCCCTCCTACCCTCCCAGTGCAGAGTGCTGCTTTGCCATCCGAAAAGTGCATTTTTTGGGAGACCTGCGGCATGCCGTGTGTGTGTCCTCCAAGAAGTAACTGTGTGCTGCTGCGTCCTGTGACAATAAAAGCCCATACAGTGATTTTGTGCGGTGCTCTCTCACTCGGATGTGCCAGACATTTCCCTGCCAGGGAGAAAACAGCCTTAAGGGTGGGCAACAAAGCCTTTAAATTCGGGTCTCCAGGCTCCCTCCAGCTCTGCCAGGGTGCTGCAAGAGGGAAGGAGCAGGTGGAGATGCTTGCCAGGGGCCCTGCAGGGCATCACACACTGCACAGACACCCCTCACCCCCTTAAAGCTCCCCGAGGTGCTTCCTCGGGCTGCTTGCGTTCAACCAAGAGCTTACTCACCCAGAATTTAACTAAATCCCACTAAATCAGCACTTCTGGTATACACCTGCGTCCCTCCTGTGGGGTGAGGATGAACCCCGTCGAGGGTCTGGGACAATTTGGGACTGTTTGTTCCCAGCATTTTAAGTAATCTCTGAAGTGGCAGCAGTGGGAAATGTCACTGGGAGCTGCTGGTTTGCTCACAGCCAGGCCTCTGTGTTCGGCGAGAGCAAAATCTGGGGCTTAAAACCCTGGGGAGCTGGCTAAGGGGAAGCAAATGTTGGGATTTTTTTATTTTTTGTTTAAATTTTAGAGTTTGTTTTTTATTTATTTTTTATGGCATTCCCAAGTGAGCTGGGCTTGAGGCTTTGCGGTCTGGCAGCCCGAGAGGTTGTTTGCTGTTTGGGGCTGGCTGGTTTTCGGGAGATATCCGTGTCAGCTGAAAGCCGCCCGACCATGAAGCTGCCAGGATGGGGAGGGGAGAAGGAACCCGGGGCTGTGAGGATGCAGCCTTTGGCCTCGCTCACCGACGCCAAGCACCGGGGGCTGCAAACCCAGGCTGCCCCGAAACCCCTTTGTGATGTGGGCACACACCTGACCCTCACCCCATGCCCCTGAGGGCACGGCCCTTTTCTTCGCCAGCTTGTGCTCCAGGTCTGTGCGGATCCGGGTGGAGCAGAAATCCACATTTTTCAGCATGAATTATCCAAAGCGAGGGAAGGGAGAGGGGCAGGCATCTGGTGGAAAGCAGGGGCCGGCACACGCTTCTGCTCCCCGGGGGTGGAGAGCAGTGGGGATCGCTGTCCCGAGCCAACCCCAGTGATTTTCTACACCATCAGGAATTCAGAAAGGGTTTTTTAGCCAAAACCCTGGTGCATTTGCTGCCTGTGTTTCAGCCCCCTCTCACTTGGCCCTGCTCGCCTGCTATAATTAGCAAGAAACCTCATTTGTTCAGCTGCTCTCTGGGAGGCCAGGGGGAGCTCATCAGGGCTGCTAATTGCTGGAAGCCTTTAGTGGCTCTCCACGAGCTTGAGGCATCCTTGTGTGCTCCTGACTGCTGTTGGAGGAGTTTCCTTTCTTGGGTACAGCATCCTGAGGGTGCCACGCCAAGCAGGAGTGGGAAAAGCATTGGTGCGGAGGGTTTGAAGATGCTCTTGGGGGTAATGCAATGGGGTAGCCCCCAAAATCCTAAATCCCTCTGCAGGGGCTCAGGCAAGGGGAGGGAGAGGAAGGTCTCTGCCTTCCTTGGAGCAGGTTCTGCAGCTCGGGGGGGCTCAGGGAGGAGGATTAAACCCATGAACCCAGACAGGAGGTGCCCAGACCTCCATGTTGCAGCCCCTTGGAGGTCCCTGGCTGTGTAGGGATGCCCAGCCTACAGCCCCCTCCTTGCAGTAATGGGCAGTGCCATTGCAATAACATATAAGGCAATTTTGGGGGTGTAATCCTGCAGTGTGGGGTGTGAAGATTGCTATTGGGTTTGCTTTGGAGTCCCCCCCAAAAAGGGGTGGGGGCAGGCTTCAGGGCTGCTTGATAACATGAGGGGCAACACAGCTTAATGGAGCAGGCGCGTCCCGTGCTGATGCTCTGGACAAATGTTCCCGTGCTTTGCTGCTCTGCTGGAAAATGCTAGCCCTCAGGAGACATGTGGGGGCCTGGAGGGCTGTCCTGCACCTGGGGGCTGTCAGTCCTTCCAGCCTGATGGCAGGGCTGTGATGGGAAGCCGATGGCTGGGCCCCGTAGAGAAGAGCTGGAGAGTTTTGGCCTAATCATCGAAAAGGCATCTCCAGGGCAGTGATTCAATTTTGCAAGCGTGTAGGCTGCAAATCTGCTTACCAGATTTCTGGGAAGCTTGGAAGAGGCGAATAACACAGAAACATCCTTCCCAAAAGCTCCTCGCGTGCTGGTAACTGAAAGCACCTCCCAGGCATGCTGAGCCCCTTCAACATCCCCTTAGCACCCTTTGCAAATCCTTCCACTGAAAAAATAATGTGTGTGTGTGTACCACCTGGGCAGAGACCCTAAAGTATATTTTTTCTCCCTATGTTGTGCTTGGGTTGAGCAAGATGAGTTTTTTTTGCATCGATGCTCCCAATCTTGTGGTACCTGCTCCTCCACCCTCACACCCCGCATGGTTTGGGGGAGCTTTCTGAAACACTAAGGAAACCGAAGGCTCCGAGGCTCAGCTCCAGCAGCCAAAGCCTATAAAAGTAGCTCAGAAGGGTAAAACCATGCTTACATGGGGATATGAAGTCTGATTTCAGCAGGAGGTATGATCACCCTTTAGCAAGAGGCACGGAGTAAGCCCATGGAGGGGGGAGCTCCTTTCAGTTCATTGCACACTCTTCAACATCATCAACCTTGTGCTTTAAAAGAAAAGTTGGGAATTATTTTTTGAAGTCTTTGAGAAATTATGTGTTTGGCCACGTGGCTTTGCCTGGAGAAGAGCTGTGTGCATCTGGCCTCACGGCATCCCCAAACTGCACATAATGATGAAAGGGGGGTGTGAAGCTGCTGGTGGCATCTTCTGAGCAGGTGCTGGCTTTAGGCACCTGAAATAAATGCAGACTCTCTAATTGGTCACTTTGATTTAAGCTCAGAGCAAAACGCAGGAGGCTGGGTCTTACAAAGTTCCCTGGCTTTAAGAGGTTCAGTCTGGTTGCTTGGGGGCTGTTGGGTGCTGGAGCCTGGGGAGCAGGAAGATGAGCCCCCATAAGGGTGGTTTCTCTCCCAGTTCAGGCAGACAGGATGGAAAGGGGTAAGTAAAGAAATAAAACTGAAACAATAGTCCAGAGCCGTTGTTTCCAAACTCTGCTGCTATTTATATGCCCGCATACTCACTGTGGGTTCTGCTGCTTGTTTTATTGCCATTACGAGCTGCTGCCAAGTTGCCTGGGAGTTCGGGGAAATTCAGGACTGGTCTCCAGGGGGGAAATCAGGGGTCAAAACTTAGGGTTTCCAGTCATCAGAGGAGCTATATTAGCCTTTATTTCTTTTGTTTCCTTTACTCCTTTTAAATTGTTTGATAGTTCCAAGTACTTTCTCCAGCCGAGCACAAGCCTCTGCAAGATGTGGAGACGCTCAGCACAGCCGAAAGCTTTTGCTGGCACTGAAAGGAAGTGCTGGGAACTGCAAGGGGGAAGAAAAGCCAAAGGAAAACACCCAGCACAGAGCATCGGCTCACGTGTACCTGCCTGTGGTTTTACAGCATTTCTCCCAGGTTAGGAAGAGCAGATAAACCAGGGAGAGGTAGTGAGGGGAGGGCAAGAGGATAGCTACAGACATACTGTCCAGGTTTGCCTCCTTGTGCTCATCCCTATGCCTCCTGGCTTATGTATAACTTTGGGGGAAAACAGGTGGGTTTTGGGATGTAGGATTTCAGTAGGATACATCCCTACGATGAGAGCAAGGTTGGAGCCTGGGGTATGCAGCTGCTCTCGCCTCGGGAAAATCACAGAGACACACCGAGTCCTGGAGGTGCTCCGCTGCTCCCACCCCTCTTTTGTCCTAGGTAAACCCACACATCTACTTTTATAGTTTTTCTTTTTAAAAAAAAAATAAATAAAAATCTCCGGTATAGACTGGGCGTGCTCCTGGGAAGCTTTGGCTGTGATCACTGGCGCTCTAAAGCTGCAGGAAAATATTGATAGTAAGGGCTGGTCCTCACAAAGGACAAGCCTGTGCTCCTTACCCCATGAGCAAAGTCCCCACAGCTCCTCACACTCTGTTTTCTGAGCCTGAAACATAACCATAGGACTTTAGATTGCATACAGCACCCTTTTCTATGGGACACACTGCAAGAAAGCACTCTCTTAAGGGCCACTAATACAAAATTTGTTCAGTAGGAATAAATCTTATTCCCTGTTTGTTTTTTTTGTTGTTGTTGTGTTTTTTTTTCCCCATTTGTTTTCACCAGAAAGCATTGATTTTTTTTTTTTTTTTGAGCTGTCCTTATTGGTGCTGCTGCTGGGTTAAATATATTTCCTACCCCAACCCTTTCCTGGGCATCAGCAGCTGGAGGAGCCATGTTCCCACCCTAAAGGGGTTGTCAGTCAAAGCTCTCGAGGTGGCATGTATTAATTGGAGCCTTTGGGAAGCCCTCCATTAAAATAGCAAATTGGTGGTTTCCCAATATTTAAGTATCTTTTTTTTTTTTTTAACCACCATACACCTCCAGGCCTGTGCAAATTTGGTTGAGAGCAATAAGCAGCAACATGATGAACTGGGCATGGCCTCAGGTGTTCAGTCTCCTTGCCAGCCCCTGTGGATGCAAAATGGGAAACGTAAAACCTTTTTAAAATCTACAAAGTTGGGAAAGGTGGGGAAAAATACCTCATTCTACAGAGGAGACATAAAGCTTTGTAAAACCATACATCCCCCTAACAGCATCCCACAGGCTCGCTGTGCCTGAGTTTCTCTAATCCTCTCTTAGAGTGATTTGCCGTCCTGCAGCTACCAGGATTTAATCGTGTGCCATGTGAGAGAGCTTTTCCTGGAGCTCGTCTCACTGCCAACAGCATCATGGGTCGCCCCCAGCCCTTCGAGCACTGGGAAGCTGGAAATGGCTGATACCTGCCACGATTTTCTGAAATTTTGGGGTTCCTACTGTGTCCCCATCCTATAGGCTGGGGGATTCAGAGGCAAGAGCATCAGGGTTCGTGGCCCCTTCCTAAAGATAATTTTTATCTTCTCTGTCCTGTTTCTGTAATTTTTTTTTAGCCAAACAGCGCTTTCATTAGGGCAGATGGATTTATAAAGACCAATTAAAAAAAAAAGTGACAAGTCCCATCCTAATAATTCAGCCAGCCCTGGTTTAGATTGTGACTGAACAGCTCTGAATTGCCATCAGATTTTATTGACTTCCATTTGTTGCCTTTTTTCCAGCTTGTGGGGCAGCATGAGCAGTATAAGTCCAGTGATAATGTCTTAATGTCTTTGGTGGAAAAAAGAACCACTTCATCCTTTTTTTTTTTAATGCTTTTCCCTTTATTTAAACTAGCTTGGTCCATAACCTTGATTTATTTTATTTTATTTTTATTTTTATAAATAAAGTCCTAATTCTCCCCATCTCCTTCCAGAAATCCCAACAAACTCGAGCTGGGAGAGCTGTGCCCTCTTCCCATAGTGCTTGATACCCAGCCCCACATCCATCACCCATCGCTTTGTTCCCACCCTCCTAATCTCAGGACCAGAGAGAGCAGATCCAGACTCCTGTCGGGATGGATGCTGCTGCCTCGGATCTTCAGGTGAGCCCCGCTCCACCCTTCCTCCTCATCCTGGATCTGAACCTCCTTCCACCCTCAGGAGCCCAAGCCAGCAGCAGGGAGATGCTCATCCTGGTGTCATCGACCCATTTTTCCCCACCTCCCACAGTGGCATTGCCCAAAAATAATTTTGGAGTCTGCGTGTTGGGAGATGCACCTCCAAAGGCTTTTTCTGGGTCACAATGAAGGATTTTCCCAGGGGATTTGGCCACCTTGAGACCCTCCGTAAGAGCAACATTTCCTGGGGTAAGTAGTGCTGTTGTCTTTGGACCCAGTGCTTGGTGCTGGGTTTTTGGTGGTTTTTCTTTTTTTCCTGGGAGACCTGAGAGGACCTAAAGGGACGCGAAGCACCTCATTTAGCACAAGAAATGGGGAGGAAACCCCAATAATAATAATAATAATAACAGTAAAACCTGAATCAGCAGAATGAGCAGCCTTAGCACTGGCATAGTTCATGTACGCATGGATTCGCAGGTGTGTACTAAGGGCTCATCCAGAGCCACCTCAATAACTGCTAAAAAGGAAAAAGAGGGGGAAAAAAGTTATTGCTGTATAAGTAAATGCTTGTTGAAAATACTTGTAAAACTTTCCCAGCTCCGTTTCTAATGTAAAAAACCTGCAGGGGCCCGGGGTGGGAAGCAGAGCGACATCTCGTCTTAGATAACATGCTGGCTTTGCTTGGATCAAGTTGCCGGGGCTATAAAGGTCTCTGACGTGGCTGCAGGGCTGGGAGGAAAATACCCCCTCGGGAAAGAGGAGCAAACCCTACAGAACCACAGAGAAATATCCAGGTGAAGCACTCGGTCAGAGGCGGTTGCCTCTGGGTACCGCCGGAGCATCCTTTAACCTGCCATTAGGTAAAATAAAAACCCGTGCTTTTCCGTGGGGGGGTTGGCAGGGGGATGCAGAGGGTGGGTGTGCAGAGCCAGGGGAGGCAGCATGTGGTCCCCTGATGGGGGCAGCAGCACCAAAATCTGCATTATTGGCCCTAAAACAGAGTGTAACAGACGGGAGAGGCAGACAATGGGGACAAGCTGGTGCCACCCCACCAGGTTGTCACTGCTGGTGTCCCCATGCCCGCTTTGAGCATCGGGTGCCAGGTCCCTGAGCAAGGGCTCAGCCAGCGCACCCAGACCGTGCCCCTTTAGGCTGTGCATTAACCAAATACTTTTCTAGAGGAGGGTGAAGGAGAATGGAAAACCGGTGTCCTGTTACGGGGTCACTTTTCCAGTCCTCCCCCCCGGCTCCAAGCACCCCTGCAATATTTTTTCAGCACCCCCTGGATATTTACAGCAGCTTTGTGAGACAAGGGGAGCTGCGTGGCAAGGCAGAACCCCGAGCCCTGCGGAGCCCCGTCCCCCTCCCCTCCGGCTGCTGAATTTCGGCGCTGCAGAGCACTGGAAGGCTGCAGGAGGGATTTCTCTTACCTTCGGGGTCACTGCAAAGCCTTGCAGCTTAATTTTAACTCTTCGCATTCGTTCGGAGCCATCCGAGAGGATTTTTCTTCTTACAAGGGAGAGGAAGAGGAGCAGCAGCATCCCTCGCACCATGCCCATCGCTCGCTCCACCGGCCGAATCCCCGACGCCGCCTGGACCTCGGGCTTGAGGGAGATGACGGAGCCCTGGAAAGGTGCCTTGGGCTGCCTTGGCGTGGCCGTCTTCTTCACCATGACCATCGGCATCATCTCCTGGCAGGCGCTGGAGCAGTCACCAGAGGAGTGGGTGCTGCGGGGCCAGGCGGGAGGGGTGCTGTGGGAGCGCCGTCGGGGTGCCCTGCTCCTACGGGCACTGCCCGAGGGGCAGCCGGTGGCCGTGATCACTGTGGGTGGCGTGCCCGCAGCTGAGCCACCCCCGCCACGGGACCGGTGCTGGCAGGACAGAGGCCAGTTCTGCTACGCATGGGAGGAGGCAGCTGAGCTCCGGCTCTCCCTCGAGCCCCCGCCGGCCCCCGGCACCGAGTGCTACGGCGTCCGCTGGACCCCGCTGCGCCCCGACGTGATGCTGAAGGTACTGGGGATCCCCTGCTCCGTGCCCTCTTTCTTCACTAAACTAGCCCAAACATCAAGGATTTGGCCCAAATGTAATATTTCCCCAGCGTGGTTTATTAGGGGGTCACCCCCGATCTTGCAAAGCATCCCATGGCTGGAGAGTGCCGGGTGGGAAAAAATCCCCCTCCAGAAACCTCGTGCCCCGATGCCGAGCACCCAAAATATCAAAGAGGCTGCCACCACCTCCTCTCAGTGCTGTGTTTGTATGGAGACCAGATAAATAACTGCTGGAGTGAGAAGTGGCGAGGGGACATGGGGAAAGCTCGGGAAGGTCCCTGCCAACCCCAGGAACAATGCGGCATCTCGCGACGCCCGTGCTCCTGCTGGAATGACAATTTATGGAGAGTTTTCATTCACATATTTTTTCCTCTTCGGCGCTAAATGGCCTTATTTCATGCTGGCAGAGGGTGCCTGAGCACAACCAATTGTCCTGTGCTAACATCAGCTTGTGTTCGTTTGGGAGGTCTCGAGGGGATGAGCAAGAATAGATTTTCTTCCCCCATTAAAAAATAAAAAAATAATAACAAACAACTATTGGAAAATATGATGTGGGGAAAGTTAAGTGTTAAGAACAGCTTTTTTTTTTTTTTTTTTTTTTTTTCCCCTCTCCCAGCTGGCGTAACTGGTTCAGCTGACACCCGTGCAGCTATTCTGGGCCTCCAGGTTTCCACTTTAATAATTTACATCTCCCCTACCTGCCCCTTGTCGAGACTTTAACCTCTCTCTGCCCCCGCAGCAGGAGCAAGCTCTGGGATCATCCTCGGTGGTGGGGTGGGAAGCGGCACCAGGGCCAGGTCGGGCATGGGGGCCATCTCTGCTCAGCCCAAACCCCTCCGGGTTTCGGGGGGGCCCATCCCCGCATGCGGAGTCACACGGGAAGCTAAGTCCTGCTGATCCCCTGCTCTGGCGGAGAAGGGAAACCCTCAGGGGCTTAGGAGCATTGGGCAGCACACAACAGCAAATGTGGGGGAAGTTTTCCTTCCCTCCCTCCACAAGCTTGAGAATCGGGCCCCTGTGAGCCTAACGAGGTTCAACAAGTCCAAGTGCAAGGTGCTGCACCTGGGTCGGGGCAATCCCAGGCAGGAGCACAGGCTGGGAGAAGACCTCACTGAGAGCAGCCCTGCAGAGAAGGACCTGGGGGTTCTGGTGGACAAAAAGCTCGGCAGGACCCAGCAGTGTGTGCCTGCAGCCCAGGCAGCCACCTGCATCCTGGGCTGCATCACCAGAGGGGTGGCAGCAGGGCAGGGAGGGGATTGTCCCCCTCTGCTCTGGCCACAAAGATGCTCAGGGGGCTGGAGCACCTCTCCTATGGAGAAAGGCTGAGAGAGCTGGGGATCTTCAGCCTGGAGAAGAGAGGGCTCCAGAGTGACCTCATTGCAGCTTTTCAATACTTAAAGGGAGCTTATAGAAAAGATGGAGAGCAATATTTTGCTCATACAAATAATGATAGGACAAAGGGGAATGGTCTTAAACTAAAAGAGGGGAGATTTATATTAGAGGTTAGGAGGAAGTTCTTCACTCAGAGGGTGGTGAGGCACTGGCACAGGCTGCCCAGAGAAGCTGTGGATGCCCCGTCCCTGGAGGTGTTAAAGGCAGGTTGGACGGGGCCCTGGGCAACCAGGGAAAGGAGGAAAACCCCACTACCTTTGGCTTTAAATGAGCAAGTTAAAACTTTTGTCGTCTACAAAGTAAATGAAATGCGTAACTTGTACTCTTGATTTTTGTTTTGTAATTTCTTTTCTCTTCCTGCTCTCACACTATTCAATAACTAATCAACCTGCAGGTTGCAAAAAAGTATTCATACAGAATTTCAGCATTTTTTTTTCATACCTAAAAGCCCAGCTCTTTTTCTTGTGGAGGAAAAGCTTAAAGCCAAATATCTTCTAGCAGGTCAGATGCAGAAAGCAAAAAAAAAAAACAAGCACCCACCGCTTTGTGCAGAAAACCCCTAAATCTCAGGGTTCGGGGATTTTTCTTCCTGGAAGAAGACACTGTGCCAATGCTGCAATAGCAGGCAGGGGTTTGCATCTTACAATGAAACATGGTCGTGTATTTGTCCCCAGCCTGAGACATCTCTCTCTCCCTGCTGCAGGATTGCTTCTCCATGGCCAATATCTCCTGGTACGGAGGGGCGAGCATCCGTGCCCAGCGCTGGCCATTCAACAGTGCTGACAGCCCAGCACAGCCCTTCGTCAGCGGAGATTTTGGCAAAAACCCCACTGGATACGGACCTGTGCTAGAAAGATACTTCTTAGGATCAACAGGTATCCGCCTCCTTTCCCATTTTTCCCAATCTCCTATGGCTTTAATCACTGCCTCTCCCTATCCCTCCCCTCATTTACAAGGCAATTAAAGAGCAGGGTAGATAGCTTGGAGATTAAAATATTTTATAAATGGGATAACAACTGGCATGAGTAGATGAGGGATGGATCCCAAACCACCCTATCTCTGTGGGAAAAGCCAGGGTGTTGAACCTAGGCTGCCTTTACAACTCAGTGCCTTCCTCTCTGGAAAATGGGGTTTTACCCAGGTTACCTCAGGGAAATCCTTTGCTCTTGGCATGCATTTTCTGGGCAAATTCATCTCCTCCTTCTAGCCAGGTGAGACAGAGCAGGATGGGCGCAGCTCCCTCACTGCCTGTTCCCCTGGCGGGCACCGTATAAAGCACGCAAAATCTTTGGCATCCAAATTTCCAGCCTAGAAGTAGGAAGCTGAGGGGTGGTGTAGTTCAGAATAATTTTGTCAATCACATCCCAAACTCAAGCAGGATTTTACACACCTGTCTGTCATGGATGTAAATTCCTCTTGGGTGGCTTCACACTGAGCTCACAGGTCCCCAGTACTGCTGTGGGATGCTGGAATGAATCAAGCTGCCATTGATTGCCACTCTTGGGTGGATATTTGGATTATTTTCCAGCATGCCAAACTCCGGATATTCCCCCCCAAATCATCAATCGTCCTGAAAATCCCCTGAGGCTATGTTTTTGGAAAGAAGCTGAAGCTGCTGCCTGAGCTGAATACAGAGCAAAAGGCAAGAAATGGTGCAAATCAGAAGGGCTTTTAAGGGCTGGAGGCTAAAAAGGAGTAGTGGAAGTGAAGAGTTGGATATTCTTGCATGGCCAGGGGCAATCCAGGGGGATTTTTCTTTCCAGGGAGTGGAAAAAAATCCAGGGAGTGGCTGGACTCTGCCTGCACGTCCTCGTGGCCACTAGCACGAGGACATGGAGGCATCAGGAGCCGGCCATTTGCTTTTTCCCTTCTTTTCACCGCAAAGGAGTGACAGTAACGGTGGCACCCGACGTGCCCTTCGTCCTCTCACTGGAGAGCAACCGGCATTTCTGCCTGGGTGGTGCCGGGGGCCCCCTGCACTACCTCCTCTGCATCAGCTCCGACGTGGCCACCGCACACCGGCACGTGGGCACCCAGCTGGTGGGGCCAGCACGGGTGCTGCCGGACACGGCCCTCCTGGGGTAAGCTGCTCCCTCCATTCCTGGTGCCAGATTGCTTTCCAAGCCCTAATTAGAAAAAAAAAAAATCTATCTTGCTGCTATATCTCACCTGCTGCCATAGGTAGGGCAGCAATGCTTTTTGCTTGTCCATCTCCATCCTCTTGTGCTGAGTATCTTGTGTCAGAGCGAGGTGCAACCCCATTCCCCATTTTCTCCATCACACAGGTCTCCCATCTGGCAGTATTATGGCCCGGTGGGCTCAGCTGCCAAAATTAAGCGAGGTTTGAGATCGTTCGCCAGGAGACTGAAGCGGCACCGGCTTCAGGAGGGGGTCCTGGCCCTGGGGGAGCACAGCACTGCCACTCTTGCTGCCGCGGTACGTCCCCTCTTGCCAGCCCCTGTGCTCAAAATGCAATCCAAGAGCACCCTTAAACCCCTCTAAAAGGGGGGTTAATTAGATCTCTCGAAAGTGCAAATGCACCTGTTTTGTGGGGTGGGGAGTTTATTGGTGCGCCGCGAGCATCCCTTCCCTGGGACAGGATGCTTGGTTTGGGGTTTTACCTGTGGATCTGGTGACACTGAGCTCAGAGGCTTTGCCACTCCCATTAAACACATTTTTCCACCTTCCTTCCTCGCAGGAATACATGTCCATGGAGCAGAGGAGGAGGCGCAGTTCGGCCCGTGCCTGGGACCCCGCGCTGATCAACCCCCTGCGGCTCTCCATCACGCTGTCCCCCTACACCAGCATCGCCTCCCCACTCTTCCTGCGCTCGCTGAGGGACAACGAGGCCGGCTACTGGCTGAGCCTGCAGCCCCGCTTCGGGGGCTGCTTGGTATGGGACATGGCCCCCCATCTGCATGTTAACCCTGTTTGTGAAATTAAGGCTGAATAAATACTCCCCACCCTCAGCTCGGGACAGTCCCATCCCATGCTTGGGGCAAACCCCGCGGCTGCAGGGCAAAGTGTAGGGGAGCAGCTTTCCTCCTGCTTCGCAAAGAAGCAGCTTTTGAATTTCCACTGCTGAAAGACATTTCAAAAAGTCACCAGCATACAGAAAGTAGCTCAATGTTTTATGTTTCCCTCCCCCTTTTTTTTTTTTTATAGTCATTTGATGATCCACCAGTTTGCCACCCACTGGGGGTATTGGGGAGCAGAGTGTTTTCGCCTTTACGCATTGCAAACTGCGGCGCCATCCACCCCCCAGCCTAGGGGGTCAGCAGGATATTTTAAGGGTCTGACCCATGTTTTCCACCCTTTGCTGCAGGTCCCGCTGCTGACCACGTGGAAGGGACGGCTCTGCGCCCGCCTGAATGTCACCAGCGAGGCAGCGCTGAGCTGGTACCTGGCCCGCGCCCGGGCTCTGCGGCGGGCACTGGGGGCTGCGTACGTGGTCTTTGAGGGTGCAGAGGGCAATGCCTTCCTGGAGCAAGCCATGTCCCCTCCTGCTGAGCTGGCCGGTGACCAATATGCTGGGGCACTGGCAGCAGCGCTGGCCACACTGGGGAACGCCACGGTCATCAGCGCCGGTGCCAGGTGGGTCACGGTGAGAAGATGCTCGGGATGATGCTTTAAATGTGCCCTCGGGATGCTGCATGCGTGTGGAGAGGCTGCTCTCGTGTCTCCTCTTCTGGCATGTTATTTTTTTTTAATGTTCTAGAGCATAAAAATGCTGAAATGAAATAATGTTTAACTGTATTAATGCCAGATGCAATAAAAATGCATCTCGTGGTTTGTGGGCATTCAAGCTTCAGGTTGCTACCTCTCCTGCAGGATGGAAGTGAGCCCTGCAGTTATGACCAAATCCCCATGTTGGCAGTGGCTTATGGTGCCAAATGGCTGCAAAATTTCTGACTTTTCATGCTTGCATAGCCCATAGCAGGGTTAACTTATTAATAGTTGAAATTATGCCTTGAGACTTTTTTTTTCCCCCCACTATTGTGATGGTTATCAGATGGGAAGGCTAATTTTGCAAAAGACTTTTTGCAAAATGGAAAGGAAGGCTAATAGGAAATGGCTAATTCCATGTTTTGTGCAAGGAATTGATGGTGAACTGCATGAGAAAGCAACTTCAAGCTAGTTAATTTCAAAGAGAAAGAGGGGTTTCACCTGCCCAGGCGCTGACAGGCCAGCAGCTGCTGGGGATGTGGATGGCTCCTGCTCAACCATCTGTGACTCAGTGGTGCAAAGAGCCACTTCTCTAAGCATTTTTAGCCCATCTGGGAACCGTACCTTTCCTGGTGGGCAGTTTTCATACCAGAAGTGTTTCATAAACCCTCGTGTCAGCCTTACTGTCTCCTAAGATGAAAGCGGAGACTTTTGGGGAGTCAGCAAATGGGCGTGAGGTCAATGAAGAATCCAAGCTGTGGGAGTGGATGGACTCAGGGCTAAACTCTTCCTGGCTAGACGAGCTCCAGACCATTTTTAAGCCAAGGCGTGTCATGAAAGTTTGGACGTGACCCTTTTTGGCTGCCAGAAATGCAGTGGTGGGGGGTTGCTTCCAATACTGGGCTGCTCAGGGGCATGACCCACCGCACCTCCAAGGAAACCCTAGGCATAGAAATGCTATTGGGAAAAAAAATAATAAAATAATAATAAAAAAAATTGAGGGAAAAAAAATGAGGAAAATAATGTTTTCCTATGGCAGATGGACAAAAGCGGTCAGAAATGACAGCCGCTCAATGCAAAACAGATGAGCACGAGTGAAAGCCAAGAGGAGAAATCCTCCCTGCAGGATGCATCTCAGTGGGGTTCATGCCTTGGATTTGGGGCCCCACATGGGCCAAGGCTGAGGGTGCTGTTGGGATACCTTGGTTGATGTCTCAGGTATGTTTTTGGGGAGTGTTTTCCCATCACGATTGGCATAGCCACATGTAGAGTAGGAAGAGAAAGCTTACAGCCCATGGCTGCGAGGTGGGCCACCAAAAATGGACTGCATGGGTCAAGCCAGGAGAAGGAAATCTTTGAATCTGGGGATCTGGGGAAAGGTTCCAGAGGAAGGAGGTGGACTGGGGTGGCCAAATGAGACAGGGCAGGCTCAGTGGGTGGGAGTCTCAGTGGGGAGCACTGACCTCCCTTCCACGGAGGTCCCCAGTGGCCGAGGAACCCACATCTGACCACAGCAACTGCCAAGACAGCCAGAAATCTTAACATTTCCACTCCGATCCTTCTATAAACACCAGTTTTGTGCTTGTTTCCCTGCAGATCTAGTCATCTACCGCTCTTTGTCCAGATGAGCCCACGGCACTCAGACTGGAGCCACGCGGGCCTGAAGGGGGTTATCCCCTCTGCGCTGCACTACAGCCTGCTGGGCTACAACTTCTTCATCCCCGACGCAGTGGGTGAGGACTTCTTTCCTTCTTTGCTACCTGTTGCTGTCTTTTCTGTTTTTTTTTGTTTGTTTTGTTTTGTTTTTTTTGTTTTGTTTTTGTTTTGTTTTGTTTTGTTTTCCAGCACTTTTTCAGGCAAGAGGAGCACAGGCCTTAGGGTGCTATAGGGAGGCTTCAAGCGTTTTGTTCCCAGGACCCGGTTTTGATTGGATTGAGGGTTACTAGGGGAATCGACCGAGGAACTGAAAACAAAAAACCACGTTGTAAATCTTAACAGGCAGCCAGCTCTCTGGGGATCCCCTTCGTGGAGCTCCTTGACCACGTGCAGAGGGCAGCCCGCTGCCTCTTGCAGCTTTTCTTGGACTAAAAGTGTGACAAAAGCAAGGAGGGAGCCAACCACTGGCAAACAGCTTGCCTGGGCTCTCAGATGGGGACATAAATATTCCTAAAATGCCAGCAGCCACGGTCAAAGTTTGTATTTCTGCTCCAGAGTATGATGGCATGAGACATCCTTCAACAACAACAACAGGAAAAATAATTATAAAAATTGAGAAACACTCATGTAATGAGGGCTGATGAGCGGCTCGTTTCACCTCTCTTCTTGGAGGTGGCCATGTTATTTGTTTGAACCTTGCCACAAGCACACGAGTCATCGCGGAGGCTGCACATGGAGATGATCAGAGCCAGCAGAGCTGCAAACAGCCCTGAAAAAAAAAAAAAAGTGGTGTTGAGCAATTATCAATTTGTCTGCTATTTTTAGCTGGTTTTCCTTAGAAAACAAGGCTTGGGCAATCACGGCATGTCACTGCTGCTCTGAGGAGATGTTGAGTCTGTTGGCTTTTGTCAATGGGACAAAGGATGAGAGAGCAGGGCTCCATCCCTGCAAGGGATGTCTTTGGGCCTTGTTTCATGGGGTACGAACAGCATCGTCTCTTTCTTCCCATTTGGGGACAAATCCACTTTGTGCCTTTCTGAGGACTGTTGGATTTTTCAAACATGCCCTTCCCTGTTGGTACTGGCTGTGTTCTGGTGAAGCAAATTTTTAGGGTTTCTTACTGTCTCCCCTCTACCTGTCTCGTTCATTTAGGTGATCCTATCAAGTCTTACCTGACTAGCATCCTTTGCTTGGATATAATGGCATCACCTATGCTTTAGTGATCCCAATTTAATCCTAGCACAGGATCTGGGTGCAATATTGTACCGTCTGCTTTTCCCCTTGAATATCATATTGTGACAGCCTTGAGAGACTGGAGTATTTTTCCATGATGCTTCCACTCTGCACATCAAAGTGGCAGGAAAATCCATTATTTTCCCAACACTTTCCTTTGCAGGAGGAGAAATCCCTTTTTATGATGTTCTGCTAAAATTTAGAAACTGTCTCCTGGCAGCTCATTCCCAGCATGAGCCTCATCAGACATCCATCTCTAGCTATTTTAGGATGTTTGATGGGGGACAAAGGAAGAAAAAACACGTGGGTGGGGATCCAGCTTCTCTTGCAGTGGGGTTGTGTGTCCTGCTTGCATCAAGAGCAGATGGCTTTGAGCCATCCTGTGATGGGATGTCCCCAAGAGGCTTTTCTCTGCTCCTTGTCCCTGGCAGGAGGCAGCCTGGCTGGTGATGCCCCGGGGGACCAGGAGCTGTATGTGAGGTGGCTGCAGATCGTGACCTTCCTCCCCGTGATGGCCTTCAGCACCCCGCCCTGGCTCTGCTGCGACACCTGGGTACGTAAACCTCTGTCCTGCGGAGGAGGGCACATCCATTCTTTAAGGGATAACCACCCTCCCAAAGCCATTAAAAGTTTCCAGCGACCTGATTGCTGCCCACTCTCGACATTATTTTTGCTACAAAATTCTTGTGAGTTGACGCAGCTTTGTGCTTGGGCTATGTACAATGGCATGGGTGGTACCTACAGCGCCTCTGGGTATGACAGTGATCGTCACGTGCCCCTCCTTCCCTTTTGCTGATGGAATTGCTTAATTATAGTTTGATCAAATAGTTTATATTATACAAGAATGAAGCCTGTAGATTTGCCATAAAGACCTATTTCAATGGTTGAAAGCATTTTCCTGGGGATGTCTCCTTTAGGGCATTAAAGCAAGAAGGCAATTCCTTAAAAAATCACGAGGGAGGATGTGGGGAATGCCATCATATCTCTTTACTAGCAGCAAAAGAGTTGTTTGCTTTGGTTAAGGACATCAGCACCCTGGAGGATATTGCCCACCAGCCGATGTCCTCAGCTTTTATATCGAACTGAGTAAAAATCCATCATATCAACCATCATATCAACCATCTTTGGCTGCCGTCAGGATCTTGCAGTTCAGCAATTTCTCTGCCTAAGGAAATGCATGTATTGTTTTTCCTTATTTTTTGGGTGAAGGGCTTGCCACGTGTCTCTCATGCAGGTCCTGAACCTTACCCGGCAGTGCATACAGAGGCACCGGGACTTGGTGGTGCCACTCATCATAAAATACAGCGAGGAGTGGCTGCGTTTGGGGTACCCCATCTTCCGCCCGGCGTGGTGGCTCAGCCCAACGGACCCAACCGCTTTCACCATCGAGGATGAATTTCTCATTGGAGATGAGGTGGGGAATGTGGAAACAATTCCCTCAAAGGAATGCTCCTAAGGGTGGCATAATCCTCTGTGAATTGCAGCAACACTTTGTGCTGCCTTTGTATAGGGATGCGGCCAAGGAGGGGACACAGTCTCCCTAAAAAATATCCAAGACTCAAAAGCAAAGTTCATCAGCAGTGAGTTTGTAGTTTTAACATCAGGGCAGCTTGTGTTGCAGAGTTATCTTCTCAGGTCCTGCTTGCAACCTCTGGCAGATACTGTGATATAGGATTTCCAAGCTTGAGTTTCTTACCACAGATTCTTCAGGTTCATTGTATAGGTTGTTTTGTGGATTGTTTTTTTTTAAGGAAACTTTCCCTCACTGCAGGAAATTGCTAAAATATCTTCCTGCTTCTCTT
Organism: Cygnus atratus; assembly: GCF_013377495.2. Taxonomy (NCBI): domain Eukaryota; kingdom Metazoa; phylum Chordata; class Aves; order Anseriformes; family Anatidae; genus Cygnus; species Cygnus atratus. Next base: position 34,317,838 of record NC_066366.1, read on the forward strand.
TAAAGTAAAAATCAAAAAATCAGGTAGGATGTTTTAAAACATATAAATCCTTAGCACAAATGAATTTGAGTGGCATTGTGCAGGAGAAGAGACACTTCTGTCCTGATGCCCTGTAGGGTGCATATCCAGGTTATAACTGCAAGCAAGCTAAAGCTTAGCTCCTTCCCCCGAAATCACTCAAACTGAAGAATCCCTGATGTAATCAAAATGGCCTGGTCTGTGTTAGCAGGGTGAGATTTCCAGTAAAATACTGCAAAATCATCTCTCCCTGGAGATGTGAAACTATGGTTTGGCTGAGAGCTCCCGAAATACGGTAAAACATCAGGTCTGCTCCATCAGTATTGCAGGGCCAAGCACTTCTGATAAAGTGTCGTGTGAGGCCAGCAAAATCTTGTCTGATTTCACTTCAAAAGGAGCCTGAGCTGGCAGGGGAAGAATCCAGATGGGGATGTTTTGACTTTCAGGATGACTTGGGAAGCTGGAAGAATAGAAATGTGCTCAAAAACCCGCCTGGTGCCATTTGGAGTGCCACTAATAACTAATTACTGGAAGATACATAAAGTGGTTCTCTCCTGGCGTGGTTTGAGGCAAGGCTAAGCATTAGGATGCTGGAATAAACATTTTGAGCATTGCTCTGGATGTAAGCATCCACTGCAGGGTGCTCATGAACATGACTTTGTGCTACCACCACCATCTTCTGGTGTCTGAGCTGTCTCCCACGCCTTTTTGGGGAGTAACTCTGGGCTGTGAGGATAGCCCTGCTTTGAAATCCACTTGTGTTGTTTTTTTCAGGTGGATTTGTACATTTATTATGGCCAGATCGCTGTAGTCCACATGTCTTGGCAGCACACTTACAACCTGTTGAATGCTTCCAGCACAGCATGTTGAAATGTAATGGCAAAGAGACAAGTGGCACTTGGTCAGCAAAAAATTATCAGCACATGCAGCATCACTTCCCATCAGTGCTGTCTGCCTGGCAAAATTGGATGCTGCAAGAGGCTGGGAAGCCAGGTCATGCTCCAAACACATCTATAAATGCCACCAGGGTCCAAAAGTGTCCCCCAAAGGGAGCCAAACACCACATTGCCTCCTTTTGGATAATGCTGCCCAAGGAGCATTGATGTAGAGTGCGGGGATTGACCAAGACCTCAAAAAGTGGATTTAAGAATGAATGATGCATAAATTTCCTACACTATTTCTGCTTTTTATCCTTTATTTTTTCCTTTACTGGCTTTCTTGGAGTTTTATTTTTATCCTTTCATCCTCTCTTTCTTCACCATGTGCATTCAGTACGGCACCAATGCAAATCAAAGCCTCCATGTTTAAACAGCTTTAAATTTAAGCCAAAGTGGTTGATTTTTTTCCTTTTTTTTTTTTTGTTCATTTTTCCTTTTCAGAAAGCCTGTGCTTTCCTTGAAAAAGGCTTAATTTAGGGCTCTGAAACCTCTTTCGGTTTCTGAAGTGAAATAATTTGTCAAGTATAAATATCCTCAGAATACTGAGAACTGTTTTGTTTTGTTTTGTTTTTTCTCTTTCAATAAAGGGTGAAAAAGCCCTCAGGAACCCCTTCCTCCTATATAGAGAACTCCAGCAATGGAACAGTCTTTCCCATAATTCGAAGAAAAAAAAATAACCTGTAAAGTTCATTGGGGACTGTATTACCCTGACTAAGCCACTGGAGAGGAGCAAGCAGAACACATTTCTCCTTATGCCACATCTCCAAATGGGACTCACTGATTTGTGACACAAAAGGACATTTTAAATGCTTTTACTTTTTTTTAAAATGCTTTTTATGCAATTACCCATGTACCAAGGCCACCAGCCAGGATTTTCATGAGCATTTGAGGGCACTGAGCAGCTACATCTCTTGCATCTCCAAAGGAGCCTCGAGTCCACAGAATGATGACTCAAAAGTGAACATGTTGCTTGAGAATCAATAACTTGTGTTATGTATATTGAGCACAAGTTGTTCCTAGAGTTTATCTAACCTGGATCCAGACCAGGTCTCCTGGAGAGGAGCCCTGGGCAGAGGGCTTTTGAAGCCCACCTTTATGGCAGCCCACATCTAAAGCTCCCGTAGTGTGATCATTTCTAATTAAAATACAAGTTTCTGCTTGGCTCGCTGCCAGGTAATGTTTGACTTCATTGATTAACTCACAATGAAGGGTTTCTTCAAACCAGATTCCTCCAAGCAAAGGGTGACAGGAGAAAAGAGAAATTCATGCCTCGGTCACAAATCTATGTGGCATGGGGATGTCTCTCCCCTGACTCTGTGCCACCAATTCCCACCACAGCTCCATAAAACCTCTTCAAAAGCTGCTTCATGTGAGCCTGAGCCCACACGCAGCCTCCCTGCATCCATCCTGTCCTGCTCAACCTGGAAGCAGGAGCTTTGTTTTAAGCAAACACCCTATTTCTGATGTGTTTGGGTTTTTTTTGTTCGTTTGTTTGTTTTTTTCAGTTCGGGTCTTTTAAAAAATATGAGCTGGGTGGATCCTGGAGGTTTTTCTTGCAAAATATGCATTAGATGGACTCCAGAGGTGCTTTTTCTCACAAAATACAGGTTGGACGGACTCTCAAGGACAGTCCAATGAAGGCCATTGCAATGACCCAGCTAACCCTCCATCTGCAAAATTATTTTTTCTTTTTCTCTTTTTCACCACAGGTCTTGGTGGCCCCAATAACAGAAAAAGGGCAAACGTGGCGAGATATCTACCTGCCCGGAGAAGGGCACCAGTGGATGGATACCAACACTGCCCGTGTGTTTGATGGAGGCACCATCCTCAGGAATTACTCTGCCAGCCTTGAAGAGGTGCCAGTTTTTGTAAAGACTTCCTAAATATGGATTGTTGTGGCTTTTAGGCAGTTGCCCTCCTTCAGAGCAGCATTGGCCAAATGTGGTCACTTTTCCTTAAGATAATTTCTTGCACTTTTCTAAGAATATGTTTTTTTATTATTATTATTTCAGCAGAAATTGTTTAAATCTTCTATTATTTGCTGCTATTCTAAAATAGCGACAGTACAGCTTGGGCACAAACACATATCCACACCACGTTGACCTCCATCTTTTTGGGGTTTCTCGGGGAGGTGTTTGCGTGCCCATGTTGGGTTTTGGTGGGCACATCCGACACTCCCAGGTCCCTGCCACCCTGGTCAAAGATGCTGCCTTGGCCGGAGAGTGGATTTTCCAGAATCTGATATAAACAAACATCACCTGTCAGGATTGGATTTATGCATTTAAAGAATAAGATGAATATACAGGGAAATGTAAATACAATAGCTCTATACATGTGCCTGGACATCACGTGCTAAATGCTACATGCTTCTCTCATCTGATGCTGCGTCTGGTCCACCAGGAGAGAGGACTCGGGGAAAATGAAGCACAGGTCTCTGTACAGAGATTAAATCACTGCATAGCCCAGATGGTGCCAGCATCTTCCTCCAGATCTTGCCCAAAGTCAAACTGAAGATAGTATCAGTTTTTGCTATTCTTCACCTATCGGAAAGTCACCAACTTTTTAGTTAGGTTTAGTGCCTGGCTGAAGAAAAAAGTAATAATAACCACCATGTTCATGCATGGTGCATCTCTAAAAAAATAAAATAACACCATGTGCTGTAAAAGTTCTCAAGCAGCCAATTTCTTTGTGTCTGTTAATAGGATATGCCTCATTTCTACAGTGAATTTGCTTTAAATTGAGTTTCCTGCTCTTTGTTGCTGCTGTGTCAGGGTTTGTGCTGGTGTCACTGGGCAGTTTCTGGATTATAAAGGGTAACGTCGCATCACTGCCAGTTAAAAGAATATTGCTAATGCAGTTTCTATCTTGTGAGCATTTGGATATTAAAGACTGCATTTGGAGTCACCGTAATGTTAATGAAGTGTTTGTTAATGTAAACTGGATTTAAAGAATTGGCCGTCCTTGTCATTTGTGTCTCTGGGTGCTGGCTGATCCGTTCTCTGCCTTGTGTCTTCCTCTTGGCAATCCATGTGGAAGAGGCACAAATGTTTCCCTTATTCTTTTTCTATCTTAAAATCTTTCTATATTTCTATCTATCTTATTCTTTTCACTATCTTAAGCTAATGCTCATGTTTTTCTGAAAGGAAGACTTAGGCATGTTTGAGATGTATGGACGTGGACTGGACTTCAATGGATGCTTAAGAGATTTCCTGAAATGGGGGCTCTGTGACTATAAACTGGTAAATGCTTGCAATTTTAACTAATTGCAATAACGTAGTAAAAACAAAAATACAATAAGCACAAGCTCTTCTTTTAACATTTTTTTTTTGCTTTAAGCACTTTATTTTACTCCACTCTGTGTTTTTTTTCTTTTACCTATGTAGCAGATGTGCATGCCTGCCTATTTTCTGGATGTATTTCTAAATCTTCCTGATTGGTAGGGCAGGAACGAGTGGTTTGGGTAGATTTTCTTATAAGGAAGTGATTTTGACAATGTTTATGGATGATGCACTCTTATCAACACTTGGATTAACAGTTCTTTTTTTTCCTCTGCCAGAGACTTTTAAAACCTTTTGCATACCTGAGAGCTGGGCTCATCAACCTTTTGGCTTTTTCACTATATTTTTGCTGCTGCGTTGTTCTGTGCGAAAACTTTGTCCTTTGTTAACAGTTTTGAGGGTTAACATCCAAGATGTGGTGCTGAATTAGTTAAAGCACTGCTGAGGTGGTGTTACAGGCAGCATATCTGCATAGGGATCACCAAAATGCCCAACAAGTACAGAGAGGATAGTTGAGGAAAGACATCAGGCCACAGGCTGTCCTGGAAAGGCAGAGACTTCTTTGTACATTTTGTGTGTTACCTATAAATATGTATAACTGTGTATAAATGTATAGTGTTCTTAAAGTTGACTTTAAGACTACCTTTGGAGTCTCATGCAGACCTTCCTAACTCATATTCAAGACTTTCCTAAAGCCAACTTGATGCATTCCTTGAAGTCTCTAGCAGACTTAAGGATTTTCCTAAAGTCAACTTTAAGACTTAGTCCCCAGCAGACATAGGCACATCTCTGGAGATACTCAAAACCAGCCTGGATGTAGGTGACCCTGCTTGAACAGGGGGCTTGGACTAGATGATCTCCAGAGGTCCCTTCCAACTTCAACCATTCTGTGATTCTGGGATTTCTGAAAGCCATCTTTCTTAGTCTCCAGCCTACTTCCGCATTTCCAAAAGTAATCTTTCCAAATATAGTAGTCTCCAGCAGACTTCAAGAGTTTCTTAAAGTTATCTTTAAAACTTTAAACTCTTAAAAGTCACTCAGAGATTCTCTTTCACTACAACAGTGCACAATGGGCAATCCCAAACCAACCATGCCCCTTGGCCTGAGTTGTGTGGGGACAGAAATGCCCTGCAGCATTTCTACCCCATCCAGTGGTTTGAGCTGAAACAACTGCTGGCAGCAAAAGCTCAGGCATCAACCTGCAACTCTGCAGACCCTGAAACCCAAATCCCCCCAGAGGGACAGTGCAGCTTTAACTGCTGGGCAAGGACATGGTGAAACCTGGGACTAAATTAAGGAGCAAGTTTCAGCCCACCACCAGTGTCGATGGGCTTGGGTGCACCTGGCATCCAGAGACCAAAGTCAGCAGCCAGCACCTTGTTTGTGCTGAGAAGTGGGGTTCAGTGGGGTACCTGCTTCTCCAAGCAAATTCTCCCTGAAAATAACTGCAGAGAAAGCAAAGCAAAGGGAATAACATGGTTTGGGCTGAGGAGTACTGAGAGGTCAAGAGCTGAGGTCGGGATCTGAGAAGCACTTCCAGTCCTTGCCTGGTCCAGAGGTGCACAATGGGATCTGAGGGCACTCAGAGGAACACCCAGGGTTCTAATACAAACCACCAATGAAGGTTTCTGAGACACCTCCAAACGCATGCGGAGAGGCCTGGGGCAGCACCAAGGGCTCCCCAAGGGACCTGTACAGCATGTGATGATTCACAGATGAACTCAGGGAGCAGAAGAAGGGACATGGAGCTGAGGAACACAGAAGGCTCTGCAGAGGCTCCTGGGGACCTCTGAAAGGCTCATGGAGGACTCTGGGATGCTCATGGAGGACTCTGGGACGACCGTTTGCAGGTAGTTTTCCTTGTAGGTCAACTCTGGTGAGGGTAATTTCTGCAGCCCCAAAAGGGGCTGTTTTTAGTTTGTTGCTTTAATGTTTTTGGCCTTGTCAAATCCAGCTTCACAGTAAATCAATAAATACAGAGTGGAAAAACTCATACTTGAAAGAACAGCCTAGAAAAAACATGTGTTTTTGTTGATTATTGGACTTTCATTAGGAACAAGGGGAGGTTGTATGACATCTATCAATTATGGTTCACTTGACTTTTATGGGTTTTCGTGTCTTTCAGCTCCATCAATATCTTGTTCTCTTACTTCAGAAGAGATGGTATCACATCTCATCAGGTGTGTTTCATTTCTCTGTTTACAAAAGGGAAATGCTACACGTAGTATCCTCAGAAAGATTTCTCTTTCTCTTGCAGATCAGCACTCTGCCCTCCTTTCCTGAGATGGTGAGTAACCACCCTTTTTTCATTTTTTTTCCCTTCCAATATCAGTATTTCACATGTACATGCTCTTCCAGCAGTTGCTTCTTTCCTAAATGTGTCCACATTAATGTTACCATTCCCCCTTTCTGTCTCACATTCAAGATCCGCTTCAAATGTCTATCTTCATTCTGTTCTCTTCCATCTGTAACAAGGACACTTTTTGGTCATTACAAGGCAGGGCTCAATTTGCCCAGCTTCAGGTTTTTCCATTAGTTGCAACAAGTGATTTCTGAGGGTGGATTGCTCTCACTTGAATTCAGGGGGCTATGGTTTGGTATCCTGGCTGCCTTTTAAGTCAGTAAGCAGAAACGAGTACCTTTCAAAATCAGAAACAAGCATCTTCGGAGAGCCTTCTCCCACGTGGACAGAATAAATATCCCACTAATCATGCCCCATGGACTACAGAAAGTGTGTAAACAGCTACATAAGACTTAGACAAGTGACTTGGACGTGGATGAATAGTATCTCTGGTTTAATAGTATAGTATCTCAGGTTTAATAGTATCTCTGGTTAATTCTACCCTGGTGACAATTTCAGTTGTGTCATTAAAGTTATAACATGACAAAACCCCTTCAAACCTAGGAATTCATGGGGGAAAACCTTAATATAGATCATCTGTGGCTCACAAATGAGGAGACAATTAAAATTCCTCCTAAAAACAAACCCAAACCATTCAAAACTCAGTTTCAAGCAGCTGGACTTCCACATTATGACTGTCACCCTTTTCACCAAAATCAGGAACAGCTGTGCAGTAAATTGCACTGTACAGATGTCAGTTCAGTGCCCAAGAAAGGAGAAAATAGCAGGAGCTTAGCTGTCCTTTCTCCATGAGGTAATCCAGCTGAAGATGCAACAGGGACCATGTCCCTGGTGCCTCACTGGTGCTGTGATAAATCCTTCCCATCGCCTACAAAACCAGCTTTTGTGTGAGGAGGTCCTCATACCATCCACAGGTAGGTCTGATTTGGGGCTGGTGTTAAACGGGGAAGAACGAATATCAGTGTTTGACTGGTACATCACTTCAGCCTTCTGTGGCTGGTTCCTTCAGCTACTGGCAAAAATAGCAATTATTGCCAATTCTGAATACCATTAAGGTCCCTTTCCATGAAAAAGCTTAATATATTTTGCAGAGTGTAGATGAAGTTTCCATTATATTTCTGTTCAAATGATTAACCAAGATGATGCTACAGGTGGTGGAAAAGGGGATGGAGAAGAGGACCACACACTTCTCCTGACTCGTGACCTCCTTTTTTCCTCTTCTTCCCCCAGCCAAAACTGGAACTGAGAGAGTATTTCCTTCGCTAAGAACTGCTAATTATTATTTCTGATATGGTGGTGGTTGTTCTTATTATTGCTCCTAAGAAACCTCACCAAAGACTCAGGAAAACATGGGGTTAGAGACTTGTAGGTGTACACTCTTTGCTGAGTGTTTAACGTGATGGAAGTGACAATATTAACAGCCAGGAAACAGAGTGCTTTTCAATAGCATATCTCAAATCCCTGTACAGAGCTGGCGTATCACTCTCTGTATCTGAATGGTTGGACAAAAGAAGAATGAATTTTCCTGTGCTGAAAGTGAAAGAAGCAGACAACTGTCTGAGGTAGGCTGGATGAACTGGTGTCTAGGAATGCCTCTTTTCCCTGACTTTGGGTGACGAGGTGGACCCAGGGTTGTAGCATGGCCAGCATGTTACTCACCAGTGGCAGGTGCTTGGAAGAGAACCTCCTGCAGAAATGACTGGTACCACAGGCATGCTGGTAGAAGACTTCCAAAGAAAGTGACTATTTCCTGTATATTTTAAAAGGTTTGTTTTGAGGTGAAGCAGTATGAAAAGATTCAGCCCATCAAGGGCTGTGAATAAAAACCCCACATTCTCACATATCCAGTGTAGCTGAATGAACCGTATTTCACGCATAGACAGCCTCAAGGGAGGTAAGATGTGAACAACACGTGTATAAATTGTCACATTTGGAAAAAAAAAAAATGGGACTATTGCTGTGGTCCCCTCAACATCCTTGTTTTGTACCATCCATCCAGCAAGGCTGGCAACTAAGTCTGTTTCATTTTAAGGCGAAGGCTGCCTGGCTCGTGAAAGGGATTACACACACACTGTGGTTAGCCATAAGGCATGGGGATAGTGCTTATTTGTTCCTTGCTATCTAGGTTTCTGCTTTGGGGAAATAATCTCTGCTTTCTTTCAGCATTTTTAACTTCTTCTAAAACTCCAGGGATGGCTGTGTGTCACCCCTCATCAGGACCAGAAATCAGGAGTATAAATGACAACCTTAGACGCTCTAGATCCTTACAAAATGAAGGGAGGCACAAGTGCAGAAGGTGATTCAGATGCTAGATAAGATGATTCAGAGGTAACTTTTAATTTGTCCTCTTTCCCCTGACAGTAGAAGAGTCTTGGAAGAGGAGATCCCACCGACAAGCTCAGGGTGAGATTCAGCTTACTCTGGTTTGCTTATCAAAAAGCCTGGCAATGAATTTGTGCTGGTCACCCAGGCTTCCTTCCTTGGCAGTAAACCAAGGAAAAAAAAGTGATTATAAATGATCTCGTGATTACACACAGACTTGAGATGACTCAAGCTGACATTTAGGCAGCTAAATGGGTGTGCAAATTCTTCCATCTGCAGGATCTGGAAACACAACTGGGAAGAGAATCCGCTTTTCTGTATGCCCACATTAAGCCTAACTTATTGCCTAATTTATTTACTATATATAGTAAAAGATTTATTTTTGAAGTGCATTTGGTTGCTTATCCTGAAGGGTTCATAGATTTTCCTTGTTGTTGTTTTGGTTTTGGGGTTTTTGGAGGGATGTTGACATTTCTGTTTTCATGGTATTTTTTTTGTCTGCACAGCATTGAAATCTGCAGTTATTTCAGTGACTTATGCCAGCATGTCTTTTATTACATCTCCTTTTGTAAGTAAAAATGTGAACAAAAAAAATCTATCCTTAAGTTTATGATGATAGAAGCAGAAATCAGTCTTCACGTTTGCACGGTAAAGTTAAACTCATCATTTCTATTCCAAAGGTGAAACTGGCACCCAAACCTGATTATTTGGAGAATGTATTTGGAAGAATGTGTTCTGAGGGATGCCTTTGACAGAATAATTTAAATTCAGTTCATAGCTTCAACAACAACATTAACAACAACATCAAAGTATGTGAGATTTTTTTTTAAAAAAAAAAAAGGTTCCATATTTAAAATATATATATCTTTTTCTGATGACTTAATGTAGTTCTAAACTTGACCTCTGTCAAAGAAGAGGCTCTGTCCCCCAAATCCCTTATTTATGTTAAGCATTTAAGAAGAAAGAAAAGATGAGGAACAACATGCATCAGGAAAGCAAAAATGACCATTACTAACCCGAAATTGTGCCTGAACCCTATGCTTCACTCACCTGAATATCTAATACTTATTTCATGGGAAGTAATGTGTGTTTTTTTCAGCAATGCAACAAATAAAACACTCATTGATATACTACTTTGGCTTTAAATATTTCAAAATATCTGTCTAAGAACCTATGTCATGCACATGTCATTAAATCTATCTGCTATATGAGGAAGAACTCATGGAATTAATGTTTCCTAATTTCTCTTTCAGTGTCCTCCTCAGTTTTTATATCTGAGTATGCTTTACATTACCACTTTCTCCTTTTGATATTGTGTGTAAAATAATTGTGTTACCTTTAAGTCTCTTGAGAAGACAGGGACGAACCCTGCTTGATTGTGGCTCAACCATTAGGACCAACCAATGGTCCCTCGGACAACGCTTACCGAAAACGCAAATATGAAGAAAGGAAATGCCTGAAAAAAACCACACTGCAGTGACCGAGTTCATTCTCTTGGGTTTCACTGACCGTCTGGAGGTGGAGTTACCTTTGTTTGGGCTCTTCCTGCTCATCTATATCACCACGCTGGTGGGCAACGCTGGCATCATTGTGCTTGTCTGGCTCAACACCTGCCTTCATAGCCCCATGTACTATTTCCTAAGCAATTTATCTTTCTTAGACCTCAGCTATTCATCTGCCATTGCTCCCAAGATGCTGCTGAATCTGTTAGCACAGCGGAAGACCATTTCTGTCTTCGGTTGTGCAACACAGATGTTTCTCTTCGCTGCCCTCGCTGATGCCGAGTGCCTCATTTTGGCTGTGATGGCCTATGACCGCTACGTGGCCATATGTCGTCCTCTTCTCTACACCGTCACCATGTCCCGCCGGGTCTGTGCCTTCATGGTAGCCGGGGCTTATCTCAGTGGGGTTCTGACCTCACTGCTCCACACGAGTTTCGTGTTCACCCTGTCGTTCTGTGGCTCCAACACCATCAACCACTTTTTCTGTGACATTCCCCCGCTGCTGGAGCTCTCCTGCTCCAAAACACAGGTCAACGAGGTCCTCCTCTTCACCTTGTGTGGCTTTATACAAACCAGCACCTTCCTGATCATCGTCGTCTCCTATGCCTGCATCCTTGGCACCATCCTTCAGTTTCATGCTGCAGAGAGCAGGCACAAGGCCTTCTCCACCTGCACCTCTCACCTGATGGCTGTTGGCTTATTCTACGGCTCCCTCCTCTTCACCTATTTACGGCCTAGCTCTAGCTACTCACCAGACACAGACAAAATAATTGCTGTATTTTACACTGTGGTCTTTCCCATGCTGAACCCCATGATCTACAGCCTGAGGAACAAGGAGGTTATGGAAGCCCTAAGAAGATCAATAGAGAGGAAAGTGTTTTCTCAGACACTTACTTAGCAGGAGAAAAGGCAATGAATAGGCTGTAGGGTAGGACTGGTGCAGTACAGCACAAAAACATTCAACCTGTCTTTCTAAATGCAGATATCCGTGTTTACTAACATCTCCATCTAAACTAGTTTCCCCAGTTTCACTTTGTTGTTAATGAAGAAAAACAGGTTTTGGTGCTTGCATTTAGTGAGCTTACCCTCAAGCAGCAAATTTTATGGAAGAGACCACTTCATACACCTAAGAGAGATTTGCTGGTTTTTAAAAACTGAGTATTGGTATCCTGGAGAAACCTTCCATTCATGTAGTAAGCAGCTTTCCTGTACGTTTTGCGGGATTGTTTTGTGGCACTGCGTCAGAAGCATGAGTGACATGTCTCATCTCTTTCTCTTTCATTAGGCTGTGTTACTGATTATACACTGTAATAGATGTGTGCACAAGTTAGCCCTTCAACAAGTGCTGATGAGGGCCAATGGAACATGTCCTGTTAGGGACTAGCCCACAGGGAAGACCTTCTGGAATATGAATGATGTATATTTTTGACTGCACATGTCTAACGTAAATAAAATTAATGAAAACTTGCAGGTTATGGTTTTCGTTCTCTGATTGAGTGAGTGCCTTCTGTTTGTTTGTTTGTTTGTTTCACAGTCTGGAGAGTGAAGCCTGGTTTTTTTTGTAGCTTGTGATGGAGCATGTGGTAAAACACCTGTGGGGGTCTCTCTTGTGCTAACACTAAATGAAAAGGCTTTGTTTTGAGATGATTGCTCCTTATCACTGCTTACAGGTTTCCAATGTGAATCAGCACAAATGTTTGGGATTGTATCAAGATTCAGTGATGATATTATTGTGTGGTTATTTGAGACAATGCATCTTGCACTGTTCTACAAATGGAAGTGGCATGGAACTCCAAAACAAGGAGGTGAAGTATATGCAAGGCAGGTGAAAGACACGTACATTAAAGTCCATAATCATGACAGAAGCATTGCCTAACTGTATTTAGCAGTCTGTGATTTGTCTTGCTTAAACCTAGCAAAGTTTTCACTGACAAATGGGAAATCTAAACAGCAGACATCTACATGTGAAATGATTTTCCAAGGGTACCTTTAAAGACAGTGGAGAAAAATCTTTTTTTTTTTTTTTAGGGTTGCGACACACCTTTACCTGGTATGGGCACGTAGTACCTACATATATTACCCTTTAAAGTGCTTATTTTTCTCCATCACCTCAAAAGATCGTGTAGGCAGATAGCAATATCATAGACCTATAAAGAGACATTTAAAATTAGGTAATGACTCTGAAAGAGCCTCATAGTCTCTCTGTGTCTATACAGAGTGTCTATACAGATCTATAGGTATCTGAGAAGCTTTTGCTGAATCATCTCTGAAAATGGTCATCATCAATTAGGCAGTTGGAATAACGAATCTATGCCATTTGAGTAGTGATAGGCAAGGTGGGACCTTAGACTGCTATACACCAATGAAGAATCCTAGTAGAAGAATCCTAGTAGAATTTAGGCAGTGAGATTTAGGTGCTAATTACACATTAAACCCTCTTAGAGTAAGAGGCTTTAAAAGAATACTTCTTGTTTCTTTTTCTCTCCAGATATATCTGCCTGTCCTGGCTTTATATGGTAGAGATAAGGGGATGGTTAACGCTATCCTTTATTTCAGTGGGACCAGGATTTTCCCTTTGAATCTCCATAAAAAGCCTTTATGCTTTTTATTGTTTTCATGCAAAGACCTCCGTAAATGTCTGAAAAGAACATGTTCTTTGATGGTGACATGTCCCAGGCAAAGGACAGTGACCTCAGGCAGACTCATGTGGACTAAAGGAGAAAGGAGACATGATGCTTGCATACACTGCTTGTCTCAATTATTTAAAGGCACCAAGTTCTCCGTTCATGGTAGAAAAGTGAGACTAGTAGTTTAAAGTGTCCCTGACTTTTATGATTTGGGCATGGCAGTGGTACTACCTCTCCTTTATAAATAGAGAGTTGAGGGAGAATAAAGCTAACTTTGACCTCTACAGAATACTTATGTAAATTATTTCTACAGAGCTCTCAGAATCCTGTTGAAGTTACTGAGTTTTGCAAGCAATAATCATTGCACTGAGCATAGTGTCCAGCACTCACTTAACTCAAACACAGACAACAAACTTTGATCGCACCTAACAAGTTGTTGCAAAGACCACTTCAAAATAGAAACCCAAGAGAGATTTGAGTCAATGGACCTCTGCCATTATGCTTTTCTCTTCCAAATATTGATATTATCTAAACTAGCATCCATTACTAAGACTAAAGAACAATATCACAGATGATCTTCATTTAATCAAATCTGCTTTCCACAGATAGCAATCATTTATGGCACCAACTCCATCAGGTAGATGTACAGAACAGGGAAAATCTTAAAACATCTGAGATATTGCTCATCTTCTCAAGATGATGTTGTGATGTGATTATCTCCTGTCCCTCAGGAGACATAAAGTATGGTATAATTGCCATGCTAGTGCGGTCTGGCTTGTCAAAGATATAATTGCTTCAATTTTTTTCTGAGTGTATGAAAACACAACTTCATATAAAAAGCCTGCCTCCTGGAAGTATGAAGTAAAAATGAGGTGAAGTTGGCAAGCCATAAAGAAGCTGGATAATGCTTGTCAGTTCTTGTAAAAATTAGTTCTTATTCTTGAATGTTCACTTTGAAAAGTAAGTGTATGCTGCAAGTTGCATGTTGATTGTTCGATTCTGCAAAGCTATCATATCTGTGCCTGAATTAAGTCTTAGTTACAAAGGTATGCCTCTGCACTAAGTGGGCAAAGACAGTGTAGAAGAGAATAAAGGGGATTTGTCTGATTTTATTTTTTACATATTTTTTGTCTGTAACCGTGGACCTTCTGTTTTGTATTTTTTTCATTTCCAGCTTGGATTTTGTGAATGCTTCTCATGTGCAGCTATGAGGAATAAGCAAAGCACAGCTACTGGAAAGCATGTTTGCACTAAGATTTAGGATTTATCTCTCCTGTCTTAGGTTGGGGTTCATAGCCAACTATTTTAGGTTTAAGGCCTTTATGTTCTCATCCTCAGGTATATATCTTAGGAGTGCATGGAATAGATCTAATGCATGCCACCCTACCAGTGCCTTATTTCTCCCTGATAAATATAGACTCTAAAAGTCTCTGTAGATATTTAAAATTCAGTTGCCGTTTACAGAGAGGGGTTTATATTGACTTGATTGCATTTAAGATTATACCTGGTCCACTCACAGCAGGTAAAGAGAGCCTATGCAACTACCTCCTAGTGGACATCTAGCTTTTTTTTTTTGATGGAAAAATGAATGGATAATTAGATTTTAGTATCTAGGCAGTACTATTTCACATAGCTACAGGCATCTTAGGAACTCGGGGTTTTCTGAAGTCTCTGTTACGTGATCATGGATAACAGATGTGAGCAATACATGTTTTCTTATCCCATTAATTTCTAAGCACTAACAAACCCTTTGTCACCCTTCCTCCTGATGGCAGATAACATACCAGTCAAGCCCGATGGCTTCAGGAAACTGCACAACACCAACCACATTCATTCTGTCTGGATTGACAGATGATCCAAGGCTGCAAGTGCCTCTCTTCGTGGTGTTTTTAGCCATCTACTTCACCACTGTGCTAATGAATCTGGGTATGATTGCATTAATCAGGATAGATCTCCGGCTTCACACCCCTATGTATTTTTTTCTCCGAAATCTGTCTTTCATGGATGCCACTTATTGCACAGTTATCACTCCTAGAATGTTGATGACCTTTTCAGTAGGAATGAAAACAATTTCATACATAGGTTGCATTATGCAGTATTTCAGCTTTGTTTTGTTGATAATCTCAGAGTGCTTGCTGCTAGCTGTGATGGCATACGACCGGTATGTGGCCATTTGTAAACCTCTGCTCTATACCATCATCATGTCCAATACAGTCTGCTGGAATCTGGTGAAAGCTTCATACTTCTGGGGGTTCCTGAACTCTGTGATACACACCAGTGGCTTGCTAAGACTAAACTTTTGTTCTTCAAATGTGGTAAACCATTTTTTTTGTGATAACAGCCCGCTCTTCCAGATTTCTTCCTCCAGTACTGCTGTCAATGAGCTGCTGGTTTTTGCTTTTGGCAGCTTGGTTGAGATAAGCAGCATCACCACCACCTTCATCTCATATATTTTAATTATTCAGGCTGTGCTGAGGAGCCGTTCTAAGGAAAGAAAGTACAAAGCCTACTCCACTTGTGCCTCTCACCTGATGACTGTCATCTTGTTCCATGGAACAATAATCTTCATGTATTTCCGACCAGCCACCAGCTACTCACTCAACACAGACAAAATCGCATCTTTGTTCTACACCGTGGTGATCCCTATGCTGAACCCCATCATTTACAGCTGGAGGAACACGGAGGTAAAGGATGCCCTACGGAGAACTATAGCCACCAAAGTTTTGCTTCGCTGACCCTTTGGCTGTACAGAGAGATCCCAAACTGAATTTTAAGGGATGACCCACAAATAAGTCCAAAAAAGAAAACACTTAAGCACATGTTTAGTCTTAAATTTCCATTGCTTTTGCATATTAAATATTTTTCCTGTGTATTTAAGCACTATTTTGAACAGAACCTGACATGAAATTTATTGCAGATGGAGCAGCATTCATCTTCCTGAACCTGTGCCACAGTATGAAGGCAATTTCAGCGTGCATTGGAAGAGGGTCTGTAAAATGTTACCAATGTTTAAATGATGCCTAAAAGTTCTGAGAAGAATGCAGGAAAGTCATGCTGCAATCAGGTATAAGCATCAGAAAGAAACAACTGATTATGTCAAAAGGAAATATAGGTTTTCTGTTCTTCGTTTTTAGTAAGATGCCTGGTCATTTATTTCAAAGATGAAAATATGATGGGTTGATAAATTTTGAGTCATGCTGGTAGAAAGGTAAATGCAAAGAGTGAAGGAGCTGGGATTTCAGTTCTGTTGCTGTACTTGCTGTACTTCTAGCATTAGCAGAGATGGTTTTTTTTTGTTGTTTTTTTTTTTTTTAATCTTTGCATTTTTTCCCATGTAGTAAATGCAGTAATTATAAATAAATGAATTAAGAAAGCAACAACACAGTTTAGCTATTTATTTAATGTAGAGTTGGGAAACAGTGCTTGCCAGTTTGCCCACGTAGATCTTAGACTTGCAATGACTTTTAATTCTGAAACCGCATCCTCAGAACAAATAGCTATTGGAACAAAAGCTTTTGCAGACTTTTACATATATCTCCAAAGATATGGACTAATAGGGATGGTGAAAGATACCTCAGATGCCAACTTTTACCAAATCAAGTGATTCAATTGGCAGGAATAAAAGCAGACAGTTGAAGAATGAACATCTGCCTGACTTAAGGGGAAAAAAAACAAACAGCTCAGGACCACACGAACAATCCTGCAAGCAGTCTCATTTGGGCTGGTTCCATCACATGGGATTTCAGAGGCATTGCAAATACTTTCCTTTTGCAGAAGCATGAAATAATAGGAAAATAATAAAAGTCTGTTTTGAAAAGAAGTAAGGATGTTCTAAGCCATGTATAAGCCAGGGATTTCCAGCCAGAATAACTAAATTATAAACGCTTTAGAGTTTTGAAATCTTAAGGTATTTCTTACCAGAGCTTTTCCACACCTCTGTGTTTGCTTTTGTCCATGCAGTTACCCTCAAACTAGATTAATATCACAGCCCTACATAAGGTTGCCTTGAAGATCAGCCAGGAGCATTATCTATCATGAAATGAATATTCCTCACCATCATACCATGCTTGCCTTCAGACACAACTTGAGGCATTCTTTTTATTTTAAAGCTTCAGGTTGACTGTTATCTTAAGCAGGTAGAAGAGCATGTGCCCACCTCTCTGCTGGAGTACCAGGTAACAATTTTCTGCTACCAGTTCCCTACTTTGTCCAAAGTAAGTAAGTGTTGGTGGAGATACTCTTATTGGTGAGTCCACTTTCCTGCTTAATGCAACACAAATAAAAACAGACTCTACCCTTTGTACATCCCTAGTGCGAAGACAATTAGGGGCAGTCAGATCTGAAACAAATATCTCAGCACTGCATTGCAGAAGAGAGGTGAGTATATTCACAAAACCAAAACAAAAAATAGCTTGTCTATAATTAGAGATGAGAAGCGGAGATGTCATGCTTGAGATACAGAGCAAAGCAAGAAAAGAAGGGGAATAGACTTGCATAGATGTCATATTAATGTATTTCTGCTAAAATGGTGTTGCACTTGCAATGCCAGAATATCAGACTAGATGCCTGTTCAGGATACAGTCATGCCTTTTGTTATGACTCAGCTCACAGAATAAAGAGGGATTTAGAGAGGGATATATAGAGATATATAGGGATATATCATTTAGAGAGGGATATATAGGTGTCTATAGGTGACCAGGATGTATAGGATCTCAGTGTACTCACCAGACACCTAGCCAACATAATGATGGTAGCTCATATATGAGTGGTATCAATCTCTGAGTGGCTTTGGCTGCATTGATTAGTTCCAGCCTGTAGAAAGAGACTCTTAAGTCACTTGATAATAATGGAAGCAGTTGTAAACATAATTTGCTTTTCTCATGGGACAATTCAACCGAGAGCAATTACTCTACACTGAAAGCTTGTTTTAAAATAGTAGTATTCATTTGTACTGGCCAGTTGTTCCAGGTATCTGGATGGAAAAATATAAATGCAGGTATGAGTTCATTTCCATCTCAACAATTTTTTCATCTGAGGGATTCTCTACATGCACAATGGGGCTGGTTCCTTTCTCACAGCAGGAAGGTATTATAACAGTAAGTATAAATTGCAGATGACCATGGAATTAAATAATTTGGAGTTTACTGATACTTCTTAGCCTGAACTAGAGTGAAGAGAAGCAAGAGGTATTATCTTTGCAAAATCAAAATAAGCATCAAACTTCAACTCTATCAGTCATGTCTCTCTCCCTGTCTCTCAAAATTGTTTTCTTCCTATTCGTGCTGTCTCCACAGAAAAATTACACCAAACTCTTCTAATACACGTAGTTTTTCCACAGAACTTTTCTCTAACACAGATATAGAACCAGTCCTAGAATGAAATGAAACAGGTATAAGAAAATACAATTATTTTCTGTGTTGTTTTTTTTTCTGCAACAATATGCCAATGTTGGTTTCTAACATGAAATACGTTTACCTTACAGGATATTTTGATTTAAGAAAAGCATTTGGAAGATCAATCTTCTCTTGAACCTTTAACGAGAGGAACGGAGTGGTAAGCCTTCCTTAGGAAATTATAAAATATTTTGTGGTCTTCTTTCTGTTTTCCATCATGTAAGACTGGTAACATGGCAGATAATGACGTAATGAATCAAAGGCAGGAAGTGAATGGTTCTCAGGACTGAATTTGTCAATATCCAAATGATGAAAATGCACCACATGGTAAATGCATCTCAATGGTAAATCACACCATGATTCTTTCAACATAAACACTGGTACTTTTCAGATATGCAAATAAAACATTTAAGATCTGCTCTTTATTAATAATGCTAATTAAGGATGTCTAGATGGTGTCAAACTCCCGATGTAAGATTATTTTTCCTACGCATTAATCTAGCTCAATGGTTGGAAGAACATCTTAGTCTTCCAGGTGCATAAAGTGAGGTCTGTATCTCCTAACATTTAATGATCTAAGCTAATCTGGCTGGGCACTCTCCCTTTGCCTTGGTCTCCTCTACTCTGCTACAGTGGTACTCCATGAGAAGAAATTATCATCTTCAAGTTTGTTTCATGTCACCTGTCCTAGGCAACTATCTTACAACAGAAGTGACCATTGTATCCTAACCCAGAAAAGAGCTGACACTAGAAGCTTTCCTTTGAGATAGCTGCAGTCAGGAGAGAGGCATCTCACCCACATGTAAGTATCTTCCCAAACTGGAATCTCTCAGAACAGCATTACCAATTTGGAAATGACTGCTTAAGGAGTAAAGCACATGTAAACAACATGGATGAGGTTTCTTCATCTGTTGCTTTGTAAATAAGAAAAAATATGACTCTATAGCTTTTAAGAACATTTTTAAAAGATATTATGATTTATTAAGATTTTTAAAAGATGTTTTGACTTAGATAATGATGTCTCAAAAGTACTGAGCAAACACGAAAGAGACTTAATGGATTTAAAGCTGTGGATTTTGCCCTGCAAAGTTTTGGATGTCCCATCCCTGGAGGTGTTCGAGACCAGGTTGGATGAGGCCGTGGGCAACCTGATCTAGTGGGTGGCATCCCTGCCCATGGCAGGGGGTTGGAACTAGGTGGTCTTTAAGGCTCTTTCCAAACCAAGCTATTCTATGATTGTATGAAAGCTATGTTGCCAGCTTACAGCCTTATTTATTGATGAATGCTTGGTTTTGGCTCTTTATGAGGACAATATTCTCCACCCTGAGCCTTATAAGAAGTACCTAGGAGTTTTCACCGTCTCTCAGAGTTTTTTCTGCTTTGCTAGTGAAAATGGTTTAGGTCTTACTGCTTGTTTTAATCTTCTTTTCCCATACGTTTGCTCCTGGGTGTACGCTACTGCAGCTTATACAAATGAGATAGAGGCACATGCGTCAAATGTTTGTGATGAAAACAGTGTGCTTGCAAGCCCCTAATTTGGAACCATTTATTCAAAGTTATTCCAAGAAATGGGCAACAGTGAGTGCTTGATGCTTTCTAAAATTTAGTCCTCCAATAGACTGTTAGTTATTTCACATACCGGTAAAATCACCTCAAAATATCAACCACTTTAGAAAATGTTAGTCATTATATTTTGAAATACTCATTCAAAAGTGCATTACGGGAAAAGGCATGAAAGAAGCTGTGAATTCTCCATTGGTATGGGGCATCAAGGACTGCTTCAAATTCAGGAACACCACTGGCATAGTGGAACTCTGCCATGGAGTGTGGAGGTAGGCTAGATAATTTCTTGAGCTCCCTTCACTTCCTCCAAAATTCAGCTCCATGGATTTTGATGGGTCTGCTCTCTATGTCTTCTTGAATAGCAGGGATTGTTCCATCTTATATCAGAGAAAGGTAATTATGGAAAATAAAAGAGAAGAAAGCGGACCAATGGAACCTGGAAAGAAATTAAATAACTGGTTATCATTTTAGGTGTAAAAGCCAAAACTGGAGGGGATGAGTGGCATAGGGACTGTGGTGAGGGACACTGACAATCCATCCCATGCTCTGATATGTGGCTTTCCTTCTCTACTCCA
Source organism: Cygnus atratus (assembly GCF_013377495.2). Lineage (NCBI taxonomy): Eukaryota > Metazoa > Chordata > Aves > Anseriformes > Anatidae > Cygnus > Cygnus atratus. Next base: position 34,338,416 of record NC_066366.1, read on the forward strand.
GCAGGCAACAATTAAATGAAAATGATGGTGCAAGAGAATCATACCACTGTGGCTAGCTTCATATTCACAGGATTAACTGACAGACCAGACCTGCAGCTTCCACTGTTTGCTGTCTTTTCTTTGATTTATGGGATGACCTTGCTGGGCAATCTAGGAATGATACTGATCATTAGGTTTGACCCATACCTGCATACCCCTATGTACTTTTTCCTCAGCAACTTGTCCTTCTTAGATGTCTGTTATTCTTCCACTATTACTCCCAATATGCTGCTCAACTTTTTAACAATGTCAAGGGGAGTGTCATATAGCGGATGCCTTATACAGTATGGCTTCTTTGCACTTTTTGCCACCACAGAAATGTTTCTCTTGGCTGCAATGGCATATGACCGCTATGTGGCCATTTGTAACCCACTGCTCTACACTGTCATTGTGACCAAAAAGGTTTGTTTACTGTTAATAGCTGGATCCTATTTTGGGGGTATTGTAAATTCACTGATACACACCCATGGCTTGCTAAAATTGTCCTTTTGCGGCTCAAATGTCATTGATCACTTTTTCTGTGACCTCCTCCCTCTCCTAAAACTCTCCTGCAGTGACACCCATCTCAACAAGGTCCTTGTTACTATATTTGGCTCCTTGTTTGAGGCAACCACTTTTACAATCACCATCATTTCTTACTTTTTCATCGTTGTCACAGTGCTGAAGATCTGTTCTGCCAAGGGCAGGCAAAAAACTTTCTCCACATGTGCCTCCCACCTTACAGCTGTTTTCACATTTCATGGCACAATCCTGTTCATGTATTTCTTCCCCAGCTCCAGCCACTTGCTGAGCACTGATAAAACTGTTTCTGTGTTCTACACGGTAGTTATTCCTCTGCTCAACCCCTTAATATACAGCTTGAGAAATAATGATGTGAAATGTGCTGCAAGGAAACTGCTGAAGAGGAAAGTCTTTATGTGCTGAAAGCCTTCCACAGTGGCATCTAGGGTGAATCTGTACAAAACCCCGTTGTTTTGGATGTGGATTATGAGGTCACAGTTGACTGGAGGCTAGCAAATGTGACACTCATCTGCAAGAAGGGCCAGAAGGAGGACCCAAGGAACTACAGGCCTGTCGGTCTGACTTTGGTGCCAGGGAAGGTTATGGAGCATAGTGACATCTTCTTAAGTGCCACCATGCAACATATACAGGACACCCAGGTGATCAGGCCCACTTAGCATGGGTTTATGAAAGGTAGGTCCTGCCTGACTAACCTGATCACCTTCTATGTCAAGGTGATGCACTTAGTGTATGAAGCAAAGGCTGTTGATGTTGTCTGCCTAGACTTTGGTAAAGCTTTTGACACTGTTTCCCACAGCCCTCTCCTGGAGAAACTGGCTGCTCGTGGTTTAGACAGGTGTACGCTTTGCTGGGTAAAAAACTGGCTGAGTGGCCAGGCCCAAAGAGTTGTGGTGTTAAATCCAGATTTAACGGAGCTAAATCCAGCTGGAGGCCAGTCACATCAAGGTGCTAGAGTGTGTCCGAAGAAAGACAACAAGGCTGGTGAAGGGTCTAGAGAACAAGTCCTATGAGGAGCGGCTGAGGGGGGTGGGGTAATTTAACCCAGAGAAAAGGAGGCTCAGGGGAGACCTTATTGCTCTCTACAACTACCTCAGAGGAGATTGTAGTGAGGTGGGGGTTGGTCTCCTCTCCCAAACAAGAAGTGATAGAACAAGAGAAAATGGCCTCAAGTTGTGCCAAGGGAGGGTTAGGTTGGATGTTAGGAAAATTTTCTTTACTGAAAGTATTGTAAAGCACTGGAAAAAGCTGCCCAGGAAAGTGGTTGAGTCACCCATGGAGAGGAGCCCGCGCAGGAGCAGGAGGCCAGGGGGGAGCTGCTGCCCATAGGAGACCTGTGTTGGTGCAGTTTGCTCCTGACGGATGGACCCCGTGGTACGGAGCCATGTGGGAGCAGTTCCTGAAGAGCTGCTGCCTGTGGGCAGCCCCCACAGGCTCAGTTCGGGAAGGACGGCATCCCGTGGGAGGGACCCCACGTGGAGCAGGGTCAGAGAGTGACTGTGAAGGAGCAGCGGAGACGAAGTGTTAGGACTGACCACAGTCCCCATTCCCCTGCTCTACTCAGGGGGAGGATGTAGAAGAGGGTGGATGGGGGGAAAGTGTTTTCAGGGTTTTTCTTTTTTTTTTTTTTTTTTGTTCTCACGGCTCTAGCTTGTTAGTAATAGGTAATAAATTTCATTAATTTCCCTATGCTGAGTCTGTTTTGCCCATGAATATAATTGTTGAGTGATCTCCCTGTCCTTACCTCAACACTTGAGCCCTTTCCATCATATTTTCTCACTCTTTCCCTTTGAGGAGGGGAAGTGAGAGAGAGCGGTTGTAGTGGAGTTCAGCTGCCCAGCTGGGTAAAACCACCAAAGTTGCCTGTTTTCTCTGTGGACTATGGAAAGATCTAACATGACCAGCCAAGGTCAAAATTTTGAATTTTCATCTGCCCAAATTTAGGTACCTAAATCTCACCTCAAGGCTTTAACTATTCCTTGTGATTACTGTTATTATCACCTGTCGCCCCTAGGATTAATGCAAAGGAAGAGTTAATAGTGGCACTGTAAGACTCAAAATATTTGTGCATGTTCTGAAAAACATAGCAACTAGGCAATCTGAAAGGTGACTTTGAAGTTGTCTAGGAAGAAAATAAAGAAGGAGTGGAAACTTGTCTTGTAAGCATGTGGCATTGGTAATAATATCAATAGAAATCCTCCAGGAAGTGGCTTGTACAATTGTGTGTCATTTTGCTCCAAGTGTGCATGCTTTGAGAACCACTGTTATCATTTCTTTCTCAAATACACGTCAGATCTTCAGTGAGGAAAATAAACAGCCTTGGACTGGTGAAAGTCTCAAAGACTGGATCTTAACCAGCTCAGTTCACAGAAGCAGGACTAAAGCTGTTGCAGGAGTTGCTCTAGGTCAGATGGCATCTACACATAAGAGCGGTAAACTGTTTGAGAAATGTATCTGCCTTTTGCCTGCAGTGTCTTCCAACACAACAGGGTTTGTATAAAAGTTTAATCCTTGGTGTACTTTCTAGGTACAGAATAAACCAAGCTTTCCAGCACATATCCATGAGGTCTCACAGACACCTGACAGTGAGAGCCCTCGTGACTACCCTGCCACTGGAACCCTACAAATTAAAAGACATTTCCATAAGACATTCCCTCCTCCTTCTCAAACACTGCATGTAGCAATTTCATGCACAACCAAGCAGAACAAAATTTTTGTGATCATTCATAAGTGATTAAGAAAAAACAGAAAGATAATTACTGAAATATTTTATAAATCCTTTTTCTTGGTCTTTCACACAATCCCTTTCTTTTCAACTAGATAAAGAGCCATCATTACAATATTCTTAGTCTCCTATTTGTTATTTTCCAAAAGAGGACACCTTTTCTGTTATGTGGTCAGCCAGGAAAACAGGGACTACTAAAATTTTACTTTGTTTTATTTTGTTTCATCAGCATGTGTAAACAACCAAATATAATCTTCTGCTTCAATTCTGATAGATTCTCCATCAGTTGAAGACTTTAAGATGGGTGGAGTTTCATGACTGGGTATTAAAAAGTCGTGCATTCTCTTTCAGCCACCCAACCATGAAACAACTTCTGAAAAACAACTAACCAGAGCAATGAGCCCCTGCATTTCAGGGTATCTAACATGGGTTGCTGGTATCAGTGAACTTTGTGTCCACCCAATGGACGTCAGCCAGAAAGACCAGGACTTTGTCTGCCCTGCCCATGCCCTACAAGATATACAACTGCATGAATGATGGGATGAGAGAGGAGACTGACTCAAAAATGACCGCAAGCAGTTTAATGTCTGTGTTCCTTTTAGATTGAAGTTCAACAATGATTTTTCCAGTGTCCTACAGATACAGAATATCCCCAAGTCTCCTTTCTCTTTTCCTTTGTCTTAATAAAGCAGACAGGCTTTGCCATAAATGGGGCCATAAAGGACTGTAAGCATACTCATTTCATGCATGTTGCTGTGGGAGACCAGACCTCTGTTTGCCTATTTAAAGCCTCCCACGAGGACACTTTAATTATGTCCTTTGTGTTCAATCTGAAAAATATTAGCTGAAGACTCAGCTGTTTGTTCAGTTCCTAATAGTCAAAGTAGCAAATGTTTGCAGTAGCAGGTCCTGACATGACCTCTCAGGTCTGTGGGATGAGTGGCTTTTCTGTGCCACATGCAATTATGGAACGATATTTTTTCTTTTCTGTGGAGGGATGAGGGTTATTTTTTCTCTTCCCAGATGTCTGCAGACACCTCTCACTGTCATGTCAATGCGGTGAGCTGGTCACATACATTTCCTTTGGTTACATATCTTCTCTAAGGAGAAATTATATATTGCAGGCGTCACTTAGAGAAGATCATGAAAGAACTGAAAGCTAGACATGAAGATATCTTTATATGGACAAACCTAGGTTGTGATGGCATCCTTGAGAGTGAAATCCAGACTTCTGCAGTGCTAGACTGTTTGGAAGTTCAGGATTTGAGAAGTGTGTCTGAGCCTCAAAATCCAGGTATGTCCTTGACAGTTTTAGCACTGACCTGCCAGATGGACCTTGACAGGTCCCATTCTCTGAGTATTTGACAAACACATGGCAAGAGACTCCTTTAAAAATTCAGCATCTGGATGCACAAGAAAGACTGGGAAAAGCAATATTGCTTTCTTTATTTCACATCCAGAGAACTCAAAAAAACTTTTCTTGTTTGTTTGCATCGTGTAAATTGTGAATTATAATGTCAGCAGGATGGTCAGGTAGTTTCAACTGTAAGACCAAATGTTGCACAAAAAATGGTACAGTCTCTGTGGGATAGATTTCACTGAGCTTTAGATTTCTCCACTAATCACTTACATCACTTACATTCAGAGTTAAACACCTCAGCTGCTTTTTTGATTAATGGAAAAAGACAGGATACCCCAGAGGGCAATTCACCCTGTTGATAGGCTTTCAGGCTGCTCACTCCCTTCAGAGAAGGAGGTGAAATAAGTAGGATGAGTAGCTGACTACACCATAGTTTGATCATACACTGATCACAGCGGTAGCCTAGTTGACTTAGAAGTCTAGATTAAATTTAGACATGTAAATGGTAATTGCATGATTGCCTGAAAAGTCTCCTCTGGATCTCAAGTCAAAATCTAACGAGACCCAGATACCTAAAAATTAGGCTACGATCCCCCCTCATGTATTTTATGTGGTTTGCTTGTGGATAAAATATGGGATTGGTCATGAGAGGAGGGACCAGATCTCGTCTCCCACCCTATCATGGACTCTCTTTTACAAAGTAGGTTTGGATCTCATTAATTTAGTCATAAAATAGACCCAATGTGTAACTCTCTCTCTTCCAATGTTGGTGTTTTAAAAAGTTGACTACTGTTACATGTCATCTCATCTTCCATTGACATAAGGAAGGAAAGAAGCTGCTGAGAGTGTCTACTGAAGAAAGTCTCGTGCTGCCCAAGGCACAACGCTGAGCAAGTCATGCAGGCTCCCTCTACTAGTGACTGAGGAGGAAAAGGCACATTCATAGAGCAAAGAGAGAACTAAGGATTTAGGTGAGATGCCTTCTCTCTGGACAATACAAACTCTGGTGAGTTTCAATCTTTCCTGGTGAGTAAATAATGTGAAATACCTAGCTGAAAAGATGAAGAAAGTTGCAGAATTCATTCAGTGTTTATCATACATGTTTCAAAAGCCATGAGTTATACCTGCATGTCAAACTTTACATCACCTAAAAATATGAATCAGTAGCTGTGTTGTTGCAGATGTGCACTGCTGTCCACAAGCAAGACCACTAGGCAGCTTGCTACTATTAGCTTGTGCACGATGGGCACAGAGGATCCCCCTGTGAGGCTGGTCTGATTGATGAAAATCGGCATTTTTGAGCATGCTCAAAAATTGCTGCTGCACAAAAGGGAATCAAGATCCAGGTATTTAATCTCAGCCCTTGTTCTTCTTTACAGGAGGTTACTCCTCAACCTTTCTTTCTCTTTTAACTGTATAGTCAACACATACCTTATCTCAGCAGGTAAACTGTTACAGAGGTAAGGATGGCAGGAAGCAATCACACCACAGTAACTTACTTCATCCTCTTGGGACTGACAGATCGCCCAGAACTACAGTCCCTGCTCTTTGTGATGATCCTACTAATCTATGTTGTCACCCTTGCGAGTAATCTTGGTATGATTGGCTTGATCACAACTGACTTCCAGCTGCAAACACCCATGTATTTCTTCCTCATTAACTTGTCAATTGTGGATCTCTGTTATTCTTCAGTTTTTGTTCCAAGGATGTTGGTAAACTTCTTAGTGGAGAATAAGACTATTTCTTACTCAGCGTGTGTCACCCAGCACTTCTTATTTGTTGTGTTTGTGACCACAGAGGGATTTCTGCTGGCTGTAATGGCTTATGACCGCTACATAGCTATTTGCAGCCCACTACTTTACACCACTCTTATGCCCAGGAAAGTCTGTATTTGCCTCGTGGTTGGATCGTATTTAGGGGGACTCTTTAACTCATTGGTACATACCTGTGGCTTACTGAAATTGTCATTCTGTGGCCCTAATACCATCAACCATTATTTCTGTGACACAAACCCACTGCTACAACTCACTTGCTCTGACAACCGTGTGAACGAACTAATGCTTGTAACCCTCTCAGGGATCATAGCTATGTCAACTCTCCTTATTGTCATCGTCTCCTACATCTACATCCTCTTCTCCGTTCTGAGCATGGGCTCTGCAACCAGGTACAAAGCCTTTTCCACCTGCGCCTCCCATCTGACAGCCGTAACCTTATTCTACGGGCCTGTGAGTTTGAGCCACGTGCAGCCCAGTTCAAGATACTCGCTGGATCGTGAGAAAATCTCTGCAGTATTTTACACGCTGGCAGTTCCTATGCTGAATCCCCTGATTTACAGCCTCAGGAACAAGGAGGTGAAAAATGCTCTAAGAAGGGTGATGGAAAGGAAAAAATGCTGCTCATCAACTTGCTTGTCAGAATAATAGCCAATTCCCTAGGAAAGCTGAAAAGAGAATGATGTATCAGTTTGGTAGCAATGTTTGTATTTATACCAATTATAAACATGTATGAATCAAACGTAACTGAAAAGTTAGAGAAACTTTGGCAGAAACTTTTTAGTACCTCAGAGAACCAATGAGATCTAGAGTGATCTTTTTTTTCTAGTCTGTCTGCTATAATTTAAACATTGAACTTAGATTTGGATGTTAGAGCTAAAGGTACAGTAGGAGAAACAAACAAACAAACTTTTTTTCTTTTTTTTTTCTTTTTTGTCTTTTTTGTCTTTTTTTTCTTTTTTTTTTCTTTTTTTTTCCTGCAATTGTATTTCTTCATGTTCGTAACACATTACTAACTTCCTGGACGAGAAGGTAAAAATTGCCTCCTTCTACTGTTTGGTTCTCATAACATATATCATGTTTTTGGTGGGAGCTTCTAGGAAAATGTTTTAACTCTCAAAAGACAAGAGACTCAAAAAGACCTCAAAAAGACAGAGACTCACAAATGCATGCTCACAGTGTTAGTTTCCAGAGTTGAATCCTGCCTAACTTGTTTTTATTGCTTCTGTGGTATTTTGTTTTTGTGTGTGTTTGTTTGTTTTTGTTTTGTTTCATTGATTGTTTGTTTTTGTTTGTTTTCAATGGCATAGCTGTATCTGATGAGGCCCAGCCCACAGAAAGGAGCCCAGGATGACTTTGGGCTAGCATTATCTATATTAAAAGTCCTGTAAGGTCTCAGCTGTATAAATCACTATTTCTTGGTAAATTAAGAAAAAAGTTAATTGCCAAAATGCCCAATCCAGTTTGGGAAACAACTCACTTTTCTACCACTCCACATCATTCCATTGCCACCATGAATTGTCAGCTGAGCAGGCTGTCTGTCCTCTTCACTTCTATGGAGTTTTGTAAATCAAGTGTCTTCCAGAGAAGAGGTACCCAAAATTACTGGACCTGTATATAAATTATAAGGAGATGCTCTTCAGTAGCAACTATCATGATGAGAAACGTGCAAGAGAGGTTATCCAGTGTCCTATGGTTTTACCTGGGTAAAACTAGAGTGCAAAACCTGATATTCAGCAATGTCAAGTTACATTCAGACCCACCTGGATTTGGTGGGTATGAAATTGGGGTTTTGTGAGTACTTTCACACATTACTTGTCCCAGTCAAACTTGTAAAAGGAAAGAAACACAGAACTGAAAAATGCTACTTTTAAGTCCTTCCATCCACTGCCTATGAGAAACAGATTCATAAGTGTTTGCTTGGCTGATTTTTGCATGAAAACACTTGACCAAGAGCTAATAAAAATACCCAGCTTTCATGCAGTGCATTAACTGTGCTTTTAGATGGTGCTAGTATTAAAGTCTTAGGTAAAGAAGGATCAACTCTCAATCTCACTTGTTCATGTGCAAATTAGGCAGATGGACATTGTTAGTTTAGATTTCACAGTACATTAGCTTGGTAATCAATTCTATCTGCTCCTGTCCCCTCTTCTGCAACAACAGGAGAGAGAAGAAGCTGCCACTAGCCCTCCACTTGCTCTGGAGCTCAGAACTGTGTTAATTACCCTCTAAAGAAGTTGCCTGCAAAAAGTGCATACAGTGTCTGCTAAAGCACTTTCACATCACTTCATTTTCTAGCTTCATTTTCACTGCTTGGTCACAGTCATCTAACTGGTTTTAGACACCCACTCACGTCAGCAGGGGAAGAACAAGCCCCAAAAATGCATTTTTGTTTGCTTTGTTTGATTTTTCTCTTGACTGAATATGAAGTCCAAGACAAGAACTTGTGTAGATATCTCTATTGGACAAAGAAGTTTAAGTTTTGGAAGAGAAGGTTACATTTTCGTGTTTGTGGTAGCCACTGTAGATGTCTATATCTAAAAAGGTGAGCTCCCCTCACTGTTTCTAAGCATAATGAAATACTCTGTTTATATTTAATACTTCTACACATGAAAAAGATAAAACTAAAAAATCAGCAAAATATCCCAGAAAAGAGACAAATAAACAACACCAGAAAGGTTTGCCAGCAGCTTGTTGGTTATATGTTGATAACACCTGGTCTAAATAGAAATAGTGCTTTCCAAATCCTTCAATTAATAAAGAAAGAAGCATGACACAAAACTTACTAGAAGGCTGATCATGCTTTGTGCATCTGCACCTGGACTTTAAATTGGGAAAAACTGGAGCCTGGGATACTGAAGAAGAAGAGCTGGTGCCTGAAAGAAGACTTTCTGAATAACAAGCAGTCTTGGAAAGAAGCAGCCGAAGTTCTTGGCTGGAGGAAAGACCCTGGAAGTGAGAGAAGAGAAGATCTTGGAGAGCAAAAAGTGGCATGGAAATGATTGATGGGGATGTTGGTCAGTAATGTCCCAACCAGCAGGATTTTCTGCCTGGCCTTCACAGACCAGCAGCCACCTCCCTGCTGGGAAGACAAGTATTGTAAATACAATGCTGGAGGGCGGAGGGGACGAGTGAGTCAGTGTATGAAATAGTCAAGTAAGGTAAAAGCTCAGATCCTGGGGTTTCTTTAAACTCCAGTATCCAGATCCAACACCAGTTGTCATTTTTTCTCTCGTGTGACAGTGGGATAAGTAGGATTTATTTCTCTTTAAAACAACAGTACAAGAACGTTCATGTCAAAGCAAGGAACTTTATCTTTTAGAGCAGTTAATGGAAGATGTCTATAGAAAAAAATAAGATCACATCTTACACACAGTTATGTCCCCAGAATACTTGCCCGTTTTGCAGAGATGAGGTCAGTCAGAACATTTGTGGCTCCAACCCTATGCCACTAACAGGCAGATTCAGTTCACCTCACTTGAACAGTCGTCGTGGTTGTTTAAGCTCCCACTACAGCCAAAGGACAGCTGGGTAATAAACCAATGGCATTAGAATAATTAATGTTTTGTATCAGTGATGGGTTATAGGCACCACAAGAACAATCATCCTATCCAAAAATACTTCATTAAGAAGTATGATTCCATAAAGGTTTACTTCTCTCCATAGGCTTAGAAAGAGTTTGGTGTAGTTGTTTCTTCTCAGATTAATACTTCCAAGACTTAAGCAATGAATCTGACTTAATTAGTCTCTGGATCTTGATATGTCTGAGTTCTGGTTTCCTATCCATAATGTCACACATTAGCCACATTAAAGGCAGCAGCTGGCAGAATATTTGATAGAGTGAGGCAGCCAGAGACTATATCTATAGACACACTGTTTTGAGCATATTTGTGAAGTATGGCAATCACAAAATATTTCTCTGGAAGGTTTTTCTCTACTATTTGCTCACAGAGCCCTCGGATACCATTCTTTCTGTTTCCTCATTTTACCCATCAGGAAGTGGACAGTCTTGTCTAGAGTTCCCTCCAATGTGTTGCTTCAACCAAAGACCAAGGGTGAGGGGTCTGGAGGACTGCCATTGCTATCCTGGCAGTCGAAGTAAGTAGAAAAGTTTTTATATATAACATCTGAATGATTTAAGTCAGGGTTAGCATTCTCCGAAGAATTCTGTTCTGTATTTAAACTGTTTATAAGGAGAACTTCCAATTGTTGGTTTACATTTCATTTATCAGTCAGGTTGAAATAGAACCACTGATACGGAAGTTAACTCCTTGTGCTTTTCTTCTGCTCAAGTTTCGGGCCATTAGACTCAGGAGAGCATTCTGTAAACACTGAAAGAACAGCATCAAGGGAAATCACTGGGCCCTTTGAGCCTGATGTAAAAAACATAAAGCTCCAGCTCCCAGAGCACACAGCGGGTCTCTCCTTTAAAAGGAAAACTCTTCCTAGAACACTGACTTTACTGAATTCCTAAAAGCAATGGAAGAATCACATGTTCTGAAGACAGTTTAAGGCTGAGCAACCATTACTCACCTGAAGCAATTATACCCCACGTTTCTGGTACATCGACAGCTAGACTTTTGAATTGCAAAACCTGACACAGATTTCAATGCCCAACAACTTGCTATGCTTTCTTAGAGTAACGAGCCTAGAAAAATGCACCAGATCACTCTAGCTTGTCATTAAGAAGAAAAGCAGGAAGAAAAAGAAAATACTTCCAGACTACAGGCTCAAATTGTTTGAGGTCTAACCTCGGACTAAAAGATATGCTTCAGGTCTATGGCTACCTAATTCTACCAGTCTGAATTTGGGCTGTATAGAAGTCAATCCAAGGTAAGAAACTGCAATGTGCATTAAAACAGCACATTGTTCAATAAAACAGCACGTTGCTGTGTGCATTGGCTGCAAAGTTCTTGATGCACTGGTAAGAAGATGATTCCCTCCTAAATTGCTACACTGTGCAAAGCTCTCTCTACTTTTCCCTTTCTTTCTCTCTACTTCTTTGCTTCATTGTGGCTCCCTCTTCACTACACAGATACTTCCTATTTCCTTCAGTTTCCTGGGTTATGTCAGCCCCGAGCTGTGGTTCTCCCTTAGTGTGTACGATGCTCTTTGGTCACAAAGAAGTATAAAGGTAGCTATACACAAGCATAGGCAGACAGAATTATTTTTTCTGATTTTAAGAATATGAGAAATCACCTTTGGATATATAGCTAACCCTTCAGTAGTTAAATAATGATAGGAAATGACCGTTAACTTCTCATCGTTTTCTGTGAAAATCGTGTTCTAAAACCCTGTTTCTCCAAATCTTCCCCTAAGCTATACCTGTGCAGGCTTCCGTTTGGATTGTATGTCAGGATTCAAACATCTGGCATCTGATATCGAGGAGTTTCATCAACTGTATTGATAAGGATGAGGAAGAAGTAACTAGCTAAAATTAGTAATCCTAGCTGTGATAGAAACAGTTGTAGAGCTGAAGAAGATCCCTATAAGAGCTTTCTGATGTTCTAGTGTATCCTCTCCTCTCCTCTCCTCTCCTCTTCAGAAGAAATCTAGACAATCAATATATGGACAACATAACATTTTAGTAAGTGAGGCAAAGGGACAAGAATCACAGATTAAAGTCATCTAGGTGGAAAAGAAGCCATGCACTCACTTTTAGAGTTCACCCCATTATGCATAAGCTTGTAGAGATTCAAGCTCAGGAATATGTTGCTTGCTGCTGTATTTTGTTAGATACACACACACCACCTGGCCTGGAATTAAACAAAATTTTAAGGACAAATGTTTCTGTACCTCATCTTGATTCAGCATTGAAGGCATAACCAGACTACAATTTCAGAATAAACCTCAAATTGCCAGTTTGTGTTACTCCGTGTAATGAATACCGCTTCCTTCATCCTGACCATTCTTTGTAATTCAGCAGATCTCCTGTTGTATCCCTTAAGTCAAATGGACGGGAGGAATGACAGCACGATAACCCATTTCATCCTCCTAGGATTGACAGATCATCTGGAGTTGCAGGTCCCTCTCTTCTTCATATTCTTAGGGATCTACATCATCACTCTGTTGGGGAACCTTGGGATGATCGTTTTGATTTGGACTCGTCTCCAACTTCACACTCCTATGTATTTCTTCCTCAGTAACTTGTCTCTAATCGACCTCTGCTATTCTACTGTCTTTGCTCCAAGGTTGCTGGTGAGCTTCTTAGTGCAGAGCACAACCATTTCCTATTCCGCATGCCTTTCCCAGATTTTCTTTTTTGCTGTTTTCCTCACTACAGAGGGGTTCTTGCTGGCTGCCATGGCATATGACCGTTATGTAGCCATCTGTAGACCACTGCTCTATACGACTGTGATGACCAAGAGAGTCTGTAGGCAATTAGTGGTGGGATCATACATGGGGGGACTCCTGAATTCATTGACACACACTTGTGGCTTGCTGGGGCTGCCATTCTGCGGACCCAACCTCATCAATCATTACTGTTGTGACATACCTGCCTTGCTGCAACTTGCATGTGCGGATACCCGTCGTAACGAGACTTTGCTAATAGCTTTTTCTGTAGTTATTGCCCTGTTCACCCTCTTTGTCATCACAGTTTCCTATGTGCTCATTCTCTCTGCCATCCTGAGGATCCAGTCAGATGATGGCAGGAAGAAAACCTTCCACACCTGTGCCTCTCACCTGACAGCTGTCACCATTTTCTATGGATCTGTTACTTTTAGCTATATCCAACCCAGCTCCAGCTACTCCATGGAGCAGGAGAAAGTCTCGGCAGTCTTCTATACCCTGGTGGTCCCCATGCTGAACCCCCTGATCTACAGCCTGAGAAACAAGGAGGTGAGGAACAGCTTCAGAAAGTGCATCATGACTTTCCCATAAGCTATCAAGTTTGGAAACCATCTCTAATGCACACAGCTCACCATATGATGCATTCTGACATCTCAGCCACAGAAGAGAATGGGTTTGGGGAAGGAAGGGGTATCAGCATCGAGGATGAACCTTGCTAGATAAGCAAACACTTGAGACACAGAAAAAAACAAATTTCTGAGTCGCTTGTATTTTGTTTTGGATAAAGAAAAGAAATGTGTCACTGCCAGTCATTTGTTTCCTTTCCATTTTAATATCATATAATCATAGAATCATTCAGGTTGGAAAAGACCTCTAAGATCATCTAGTCCAACCTTTAACCTAGTACTGCCAACTCCACCACTAAACCATGCTAATAAGTTGTAAATCTACACGTTTCTTGAAGACCTAAGAAATATTTTCTCACCCACTCTATTCCCACCTCTCCAAAGGCAGAAGTTAGAGCATACACTGATGAGCATCTCTCACAACCACAGCTCTCCCAAACAGACTCTGTCTAAATGTCACCCGACACTAATGTGACATCTCAGACAACTCCAGTGTGTTTGTATTAGGCATGACAAAGAGAAGCCACATAAGAATCTCTGGCAAATCAATTTTGTATCCATGGGAATTAACTTCACAAACCAGAGGTACACTTTTTTTTTTTTTTAATTTTAATTTTTTTATTCCAGAAATCAAGTTTCAGGTGTTTAAGAAGTATGACTGTAGCCACTGCAAGCCTTGACTGATGGGACAAGGCTCTTCTGTATGCATTTCAACAACCACATATCTTTATATGGTTTAAGACTGCGGGATCTTGTCCTCAGAAAAGCTCAAGGAATTTATACAAGTTGGTCTTCCCTCATGTGAGAATCCAGCCTGCAATGTCCAAACCTGAGAATCCAAACCTAGCAATGTCACTAGGAAACCACAGGATTTGCTGAGCAATGGTTTCATTCCTCCCATCCCACATAACACAATGGCACATTGTCTGGAACAGAGAAGGTTTGGTGTGCCCAAATATGCACTGGGGCAGCTCAGAAACATTTACTTCAGACATTTCTGCCTAGTTCTAGCTCAGTCCCTGAAACCTGGGAAATCTACTGTCTGCTTATTCTTGGTTCCTCGGTCTTCCCTCCTGCTGTTTGTTCTGCACAAAGTGAGGAACACAAGGATCCCCTGTGGTGATCATGTGCTTTCATGATTCATGTCTCTCGTTTCTGGATTCACACATCAGATTAAGAGGGGTTGTAAGAGGTGCCCAAAGCAACACAATAAAGGCCCCTGTCAGGGCCCTCAAAGCACTAAGTCTTAATTGCCCTGATCAATTTCACCTGGACCCTCCATCCCTACACACATTGGCCCAGGAGCTCTATTTAAGCTCAGGCCTAGGCTGCTCTTTTTCTTTTGATGTGTCAGATGAGTATTGGTCCCTACCTGGTAATGGAGCTTCTTGATCCAGACCTCAGCCTGTGCGCTAACTTCATCGCTTGGCCTCAGCCCTGCCTTGTCATTTTGAATGTGTCTGGCACTCACCTGACCTGTGAATTGGCTTCTTGGTTTGGACTTGGACCTGACTTATCACCATGACACTGCCTGTGTCTGAGGGTAGGTTGCATGGTTGTGTGTCTATATTGTTGAAGAGAATGCCTTTAACATGTTCACGGAGCTATGTTGTCTGGAAGGTAAGCAGCTATCCATGCTTGTTCAATGTCTTCAGTGGTATTCACCAAGCTGCCTGACCTACGATAAAGGCTACAGACACAATCTCCTTGTGGCAGACAGTACAGCAATGTCTAGTGATACACAATCCCCGCTGTAAAGGGAAGCGGTCCAGATAGTTTTACTGCATGGGTTTCTGCCTGAAAGGAAAGCAGTGGCTAAAGAGGAGAATATCACTTTCTTTCTCCCCTTCTCTCTCCCCCCCGCCCCAAATATGAAAAGGGAAGCTGAGGAATAAAGGAGCTAGTTTGCCAAAGGCATGAAGATTGGCTTAGACCTGAGGTTAGACTGTAGAAGACCTTCCAAAAATCATGGTCTCTATCTACCTATAAGGCCATCCACAGTTTCTTCCTGCTGTATAGTCCCTTTAGAGAAAGAGAACAGCAGTATGTACTGGATAACTATGCAAGAAGAGCCTCAAAAAAAGGCAGTCTCCTAACACAACCGCTATTAGATGTGCTAGCACTCACATCAAGGATGAAAATGCAAGGGGCATACCTACAAAGTGGCTCCGATAATGCTTCCAATTAAGTATTTTAATCTACTGGAGACATGCCCGTTTGCTAGCTATCACAGGTCCACTTATTTCACATCATATGCACTACAGAAAGTGTGAACTCTTCCCTAATAAGGCCATATTTAGCATGTTTTGGGGGACGGCCTGTAGCGTGGTTCACGCTTTCTAAACTGCTTTCCCAAATACAGGCCCCCGCGGCTTGGCTCCGAGGCCGGTACATAATTATATTTTGTTTTGGTGCTTTTTTCGCGTAGCGCTGACACAATTCTCCACAAGGAGGAGTTTAGGGTTGCGGGGAACGAAAACCGTCCCTCCCCTGCAAGGCCCGACGGGAGTTGTAGTCCCTCGGCCGCTCCGCTATGCCGGCCACAGCCACAAGCAAACTACATCACCCAGCAATCCTCGCGCCTCGCTGTGCCCTCTGGGAGCGGCAGCGCGGTCTGTAGGCGCGGGACATCCTGGTACATGTAGGCAGGCTCTTGGGCTCCTCCCAGCACTGAGAGCGGGGAGGCGGCGAGGGGAAGACTACATTTCCCGGCAGGCTGCGCGGGCCCGGCGGCGGCGCGGAGAGAAGCCGGTCGCTAGAAGATGGCGGTCGATAAGGACCTGCTGCAGCTGGACCTGTACGGCCTGCTGGGGGTCGGCGAGAAGGCGTCGGAGAAGGAGGTCAGGGCCGTGGGAGGCTCGGGGCGAGGCCGCCCCCTTCCCTCAGCCGTCCTGGGCGCCCCCGGCCCTGCTCTGCCGCTCCCCGGCTGGCCCTCGGCGGCCAGGAGGGGGCTCGGGGCTGGGTCAGGGGCTGCTCTCCTCCTCTCCTCCCCTCACGGTTGCCTTAGCGGTTGCTCCAAGTGCCGGCTTGGCACCAGCCTGCTCCTGCCCCGCTGCTGCCTTGTCCGGCAGCTGCTGTCGGCCTTGGCCGTAAATAATTCGGAAAGCCCACTTCTCCTCCTGTTGCCCCCCGCCCAACTTACCCTTCCCTTCTCACATCTTAGATCGTATTTCTGAGGGTGAGATCTTCCCGAAGCGAGCTGCAGAGCGCGCCCCCGACAGTTAGTTCCTTTTGCCTTGTTTGTGCACCCTCACGAGCAAAGTTCCTCCGGTGTTTGCCAGAAATCCGGTTGCTAGAGGGCGTTCTAGGTATTGTAGGTTCCTAAAAGTAATCTTTAATTTTGCGGGTTTGGAATTACATGGTTATATTGTTTTGTTAATTTAATAGTTAAGTCAGTGCTAAACATCCAAAAGACTTACACGACTAAACTGGGAAGGTGACCTATTCCAGGGAAGTAACTCTCTGGGTAAAGCTATTAACTGCACAAAGTTAAAAGGAAAACTCTTTTCTTACCTTAAGTTTTCTTTTTTTTTTTTATGGTGATAAAGAGCAGTAAAAGTACAATAAGGTAAAACTCAGAAGCTAAAGGCTGCCTAACCAGAAAATGTGCCAGAGGTTAGCTGGAAATTCCATTGTAAACACAAAACAGGTGAACAAGCCAAATACAACTAATTCATAGGGTTGAATGAGGTTAAGGGCTTCAGGTGGCATCAACTTCACTGCTGAGCTAGTTACTGGGGCTGAAAAAGGAGGAGGAGATTACAAATGGGAAGTTATGATGTGACTTAAATTGACAAATGTAATTTAGAGTGCTGATCCTTGATATAAAATACTTGAAGCAACCAACACAAAGACCATTTGTATTCAGAGAAACTTTGCTGAAAGACGTGAACAAAGGGGAGCAAAACTGTTAAATAACTTCATTGCTTAGAGAAGCCTTATCTGAACTTGCTATGTAAATAGTTTCTGGTGTAGTTGTGACTGCATGGTGAGGAGACTTGCTGTTTACTAGGGTCTTGCTTATGGAAGAGACAGGATTAGGCCCGTAAGGCTTGAGCTCCACGTTTTCCTTCCATCAGCTTTGTCCACCAGGTGGTGCCGGGCCACCACTTATTCCACACAATCTAACAAAAAAACTGGCAGTTGAGCAGAGCAGCATTTGTTCCTTTCCTTTCTTGCATGCAGATGTTTCCTTGAGAAAGGGAACTCAGATTATTAAAAACTTTAATAGTGACTTAGCTCATAAAGTTGTCAATTTTTCTGTGAAGTGTAGAAGAGATTAAGCAGTCTTCAGTCAAAATTTCTTCACCTTGCCAAGCTCAATTGTTGCTCAGTAAATGTCCCAAAGAGCTATAGCTGCAAGGGACACTGTATTCCTCCGGCTGGAAAACTGCCTCTGTGAACCAGACTTGGCCTTGATGATCAGGAGGATCGACTGCTGTAATACAGCGTACCTAGAGGTAAAACTTCCAGCTTTGAAAAGCTCAAACTCATTCAAAATGTGGCTGCCAGCCTACCAAGTACCCTGGGCTCAAATGCTTATCTTTGCAGAACAGTGTGATCTAAACGGGCAGGTCGCTGCACTGAAGTAGAAAACTGAGCTTTTCAGGAGTCTCGCCTTATTACAGTAGACTGGTGAAAAGAGGGAAAGGTATTTCAATATGATGGACTAATGGTGTGCTCAACATCAGAACTGGACTTTATTTTTCTGTCAGGCCTGAGGGGCCCACCCTGAGTTGTTTTTTTGATTCTGTAGTGTGTTTTTTTTTTTTAAGTTCGCATCTCAACATGGACTAAATGATATAACTGGCAGATCTCTGTTCCTTTCTTGCAGGTTAAGAAAGCGTACCGTCAGAAGGCCCTGACATGTCACCCAGATAAGAACCCAGACAATCCCAGAGCAGGTAAGATGAAACTATATGGCTGCAAACCACTCGTGTTTATTTTCACGTGTGGAGAGACTCCTGGAAGTGTTTAACGGCTTAGCTTCAGGTCTGTCTTTGTATGTAATTAAGGGAATGCCTGACTTTGTGTCATGTAATGTGTACGTATGCAGGATTAAGAGTTATTTTCAGCACTATCAGGTAGCTCAGGATTTTAAAGTTGAATGCATACATGCTGGTTTTAAAAATACAAGTGTTAAGTCAATGCTGAATTTTTATTTGTACCACTCAAAATCTTCCCATACGATACTTGAATCATGGATCTGTGACTGTCTTAAATGTTTACTGGCTGGTCACTATTTTAATTTATGCCTCTCGCAGTCAGAACTTCAATAACAAGCTTTTAAATCAGTATTTTACATTTATATCAGTAACTGGAAGGACACTGTTCATCAAGACACCTCAAAAGAAACATTGTTCTCTATCTTGTGTTTTCCAAATTGATAGACTACAGTCTTACATACTGAAGATTTAAAGCTGTAGTGTGGGGATTGCCACCAGGAAAAAATATTTTTAGTGGTGATAAGAGTAGAGCAGGAGGTTTTGATACATGCAGAAGTTTGGGAGGTTGTTTAAGTGTATGGGGAGACCCCCAGCTTATGTGTATATTCCTCCAGGAAGAGGGTCAGCAACGTCGCTGTGAGATGGAGAGTTTGGATCTCAGGCTGAAAAGCTACTTTTGAGACAGAATTTGTTTGTAATGTTCAGTCTGGCTGCAAATTGAAGAATTGTGTCTATAGATGGGTTCTATTGAATTCATGTTTGCAAGGTTTCTTTTAAAAAGAAGTGGTTGCAGTTTTTGTTTCTTAATTTGCACAGGTTTAATAACCAGATAGCCAACCTATAACTAGAATCCGGTTTACAAAATGCTTTGGAAAGATTTTTTTTTTTCTTTCTGATGTTCTGCAGGTCTCTTCCATAAGGGATTGTATTTTTTGGTTCATCTCCAAGCCACTGCCGTGGTTTTCTGCATCTTACCCTTTTTTCTTCTAATTCCCAGCGGAAGTCTTCCACCAACTGTCTCAGGCCTTAGCTGTGCTAACAGATGCAGCAGCAAGGGTAAGGATGCCTATCCCTCTGTAATGTTGGGATTGTGTGGCGTTACTCTGTGCGTGCATGCTGGAGAAGTAGTGAAAAATCTCATCCTGTCTGCCTTGCTCTGTGCTCTCTTCTCCAACTGAGCTTTCATGAATGCAAGTCTTGTCTGTTCCCTGTTGTTGTCCAGGATATCTAATAGTAGGCACCAGATAAGGACTTCAACAAATGTTTTTTTCCTGATCTGATGTGCAGGGAGTAGCTTTGTTTTGCGGCATATGTGAGATACCGTTTTAATAATGTACTCAACTGGGATATATCTATCTTAAAAAAAATAACCACCACTTTCAGGGGTGCTTTAAATTTGTGTGACAACAGCGTATTTGCAGTTTGCTTAAAATCAAGGTCTGACATAAATAGTATCTAGACATGTGATCACTAGGACTCAAAGCACTTCTTTCAGTGGGGCATGAGAGACTTGTAAACTGAAAAGCTCATAGTCGTGATCTCTCTCCTTTTGCTACATGAGCTTTGCAGGCTGCCAGATGTAGCTTGGACTCTGTTCTTGCTGCGAGGAAGTGTTTGAGTGCCTACTGCTCAAGGCCTGAAAGTAATCCGAACATGTGAAAGGAAAGAATAAAAACAAAATGAAAGCAGGCCAGCGTGAGCAAGTAACCCTATCCAGATCAACTTGAGAGAATTCATAAAATTTTTAGCTCATAAGACCTAAAAGCATGAAATAGCTCTTCTCTTTTCAAATACTGGCAAAGATTGTAATGTTTGATCCAGGGGGCAATGATGCTTTTGGTATCCAAGAAGTTTTTGGCTTGTATACCTAAAAAGGAAAAAAGTGTTTAGGAAATGGTTCCCTTGCATAAAGGGAAAATACCAATTTTTTCTTATTTATAAAGCAAGACCAGAGCTCTCATGAACAATTATTCAAACAAGGAAGATGCTCAAGTGATGTTTGAGCTTCTGTGTGGGGCCATGCTTTACCTACTACAGAAAGATTCTGAAGGTTGATTAACAAATTATTCACTGGATTGCGCAGATGTCAGTAAAGCTGCCAGTTTACCCTGTTTCTTAAGTCTCTCTACGTGAATGTTGATGTGCTATTGCACTGAAGAATTCTGATGTTCTTTGCTCTTGATACATTCGTGTCAGTCAAGCATCTGTCCTGCGAGTAAATTCTTCATATAAAATAAAACCTTTTTAATCATAAAACTATGCCCTAAGCCAAATCTGAATTGTTTCCAGTGTCCCTAAAGCTACTTTTGGCCTGTTCCTGAAAAATACATATTTTTCCCACCTCTGAAGATGGGTGAGATTTTTTTCTACAGTCCACTTTGCATTTACTCCTAGACTTCCTCATCCTTTCAGGCTGTGTTTGGAAATCCTGGGGCCTCTTATCTTTCAGGATATGTGTTAACGTCCAACATTTTTAGAAGTGCTAGCAGGAAGCAGAAAATGCTTCACCTCTTGTTAAGCAGTGTTTTGGTATCTGACCTCTCCTTTATTCACAGCTTTCATTTTTTTTCCCTATTGCTTTATATGTACTTACACCGTTCTGTTGGCTCTTTGACAGGCGGCATACGACAAAGTGAGAAAAGCCAAAAAGCAAGCAGCAGAAAGGACACAGAAACTTGATGAGAAGAGAAAGAAAGTAAAGCTTGGTAATAAAACTTAATTTTCTCTGGGCTTGGAGTCTTCATTAGCTGGGTGCTTGCATTTCTTCTGCTGCTGGAATTCACCACTAATTGTTAAACTGCTCTTCATCTGTGATGGCTGTTTTTTAAGCCCAGTATAGTATAGTAGCCATCTGAAATATCTAATAGTCATACCTAGGGATGGCAAGTGTGGCTTTTGATGACCATTAGGACTGCTGATATATGGCTGCGCCTGGGCTGAGGAGAGATAGCAGAGCATCAGGTCTCTACTTTGAATCTGTTGTAGACAAAGCAAAGTTTGGGATCGTTCCATCCACCTCTGGACAGCAGTGTCATCAGTGAAAATTCTCTTTGCATTGTTTTAATTTTGTTTTTTTTTTCTCTGCAGATCTTGAAGCCAGGGAACGAGAAGCTCAGGCCCGTGACAGTGAAGAGGAGGAGATCCGGATAACGAGGACATTAGAACAAGAGGTAATGATCATTTTAAAATTCTTAAACTGTGTTTGAGAAGAATAACTGAAAGACTTTACATTCATAATGCAAACCACATGAAGAGGTATAACAACTCTGTGTAGCAGTCATTCAGCCTTTTGGATTAATGGGCTCTATGAGAGGCATGTGGAGCAGTCTGGCTCCACATGTCTCCATGTCTCTGTCCCAGGGTTTGGGGTTTTGTCTACTCTTTTGTGTAGCAGAAAGTAACAGCTAACTGGGTATGTGCTGGCTGATAGGGACTGTGTCAGTAGGATCACAAGGGATGCAATTATTATATGAGCACTGGAGATGGCATGGGGGAACAAGGGGGAGGTTTGCCCCCAGGAGATGGGGGAAAGGCAAAAGTGATCCTTGGCAGTCTTCAGCTGGCATGAGCCAAGTGTGGAACTGTGCACTGAGATATCCATGCTGTCTTAACTCTGCTCCAGATAATACGACTGCGTGAAGAAGGCTCTCGTCAGCTTGAAGAGCAGCAGAGACTCATTCGAGAACAGATCCGGCTTGAAAGAGAGCAGCGCATCCAAGGTGAGAATAGGTGAGACTGGAGTCCTTAGCCGAACTAAGTTGCCCCTAGGACTCTTACTTCTCTGCAGATGGAGCAGGGCTTGCATGCAAATGCAGCTTTCTGACTTGGTCACATTGCCATGTATAGGATCGGATCCTACTTAGCACCTTTTTCAGGGGTAAGTCAAAAGAGGAGCGTTTCTGTGAGGCTTTTTTCTTATGTGGCATATTTCTGCTCCTCTACAATAAATATTCTAAAGAATTGGGTGGCCTGATGTGGATCCCCACAGGTGTGCTGGAAGAAAACGTAAAGTCCAACTCATCTGTCACAATTAAAGCAGTCAGTGTTGCGCACACAGAATAAGGACTGATTCAAGGTTGCCAAAAAATAAACCCACCACATGTCGTTGGGGCTACTACCTCTGTATCCCTGTGAAAATTCTTAGTACCCAAAAGAGACGCAGTGAGGAGAATGAAGTTTTGCATAGTCTGTGGTTGCTGAGGTTTTACTTCCTGGAATTTAATTTTCTCCCTCTAATTCTTATGGGCTGCTTAGTAGCTGTGGTTAGCTTCCCTTGTAAAAGGAGGGGATGAGGTGTTTCTAGAATCCCAGTTTGGCTCTGGGATTCTTGAAACTCATTCCCATCCCCACATCTCCCTAGTGATTTGCCTTTTTTTAAATATTCTGTATTTCTGTGGGCTTAAAATGCAGTTTTATATTTCAGGAAGTTCTGTTCTGCTTTTCAAAACATGTTAGTGCTGCTCAGGGCTTCAGCTCAATAGAAAAACTTACTGTCCCTTGCTTCCTACCCCTTTCGTGTTCTGGCTGTTGCCATAGTATAAGATATTTTGCTTTCTCGCAGGAAAAACGTTGATCTAAGGAATAAAAAAAAACACCAGAGGTCCAGATGCAGAAACTCTGTTTTGGGGTTCCCATGGGTTTCCTGTATGACAGTCTATAAGCTGTTCAGCCCACCCTAACCTCTCTTACTTAATTTCACATATTGGAAATTGGGAAGGATGATGAGCATTTACTTACCATAAATCACTTTTTGATCCTCGGAGCAGGAGCAGATCACTATGACGTATTTTGCTATTAAATATTTAGTTGCAGGGCCAGATTAAATTCTTAAGCTATGTCTTAGCATTTTTTTTTGTCCTCCCTTATTTTTCCTCATTTGTTCCTACCAGCACAGTCCCTTTGCAGGGAGAAATGTCGCAGAATATAGCATGTCTCACACTTGTGTTTTTAACTTAGCTGTTTTCTGACCTTGATCATGGGCAGCCTGGGCATCACGGAAGGAAAAAATGCAGACATCCAGTATTGAGTTTACACTACAGCTCGTACTGATACTGTTGTGTAAGACTTTCGGGGTGCTGAACTGATCTAGTGCAAAAGAAATCCAGAAGTGTGCTTGCTGTATTCTCAGAGCAAATTTTGTGCTAAAGCTGTTTAGCTGATGAATTTTTAACCGTGTCCTTTTCATCTTTATTTTCTTTCTCCCCTTTAGGCAGGCAAGAAGGAACTGGAGCAGAAGGCAGAATAACTCCCAAACTCAAAGTAAGACATCCCTAGAAAGATGGGTTTTGGTAAAAACTGGTAGAACTTCTGCAGTTTTGGAAAACAGAAGGGACTCCTCTGCTGAACTGGCGTGCCCCTTTGTACAGAGGTGGTGAATCTCCTCTACTTAATGCACATCATGCATGCCGACAGCTCCCCCATGCATGTGTTGCTGTGTTTAAAGCACCCTTCCTTCCCTATCCTTTTCTCCTCTACTTTCTGACCTGAACATTTCAGCCATCTCTGCTTTAGGCACTGAGAAACGTCTGTTTTTTACCCTGATATAGCCATTAATATGCCTTCAAGTTTAATTTTAATTCTAGTTAGGCTTTTCTCACTGTTCCACAAATAATTTGTTCCTTTTTTGTGCTGATGTCGAAGTCATTGTCTTGGTATTCTGGGACTGTAGCTGTAAATAGCAAACTTGATTATTGTGCAGGTGGTATGGGCTGTATTCAGCATGGCAACGTGTGTTCAGCTGGACAAAATTAACTTGTTGCATTTGTTTCCTAGCTAAAATGGAAATGCAGGAAAGAAGATGAGTCAGGAGGGGGATACTCGAAAGATGTTCTGTTGCGGATTCTCCAAAAGGTCCTATGTGATGTTTCTCTATTCTGTGATCTTTCCCTGCTTTCAATGCTCTAAGAATGGATAGTGAATTTTGGGAAGCTCCATATAAACCAGAGTAGCTCATTTTCTTCTTTGCTGAGCCCTCTTGATCATGCCATTTCCAGAGATCACTGGCACAATCCATTAGCTGTAACTGCTCCTGAGGTGCACCTCTGTCTTGTTCCCAGCAGGGACTCCTAGTGAAACAGCAAACGCAAACTCTTCCCCTTCAGTGGTTCGGTTCATGTCCTTTATAAGGTTTAGACAGGCTGTGTGGTTATGGTGCACTTTTACCTTCACTTTAAGCACTATGCATTAACTTCTCTGGGGAGTTGGGAGGCAGGAATAGACAAACCTTTGATCTGATTAACCCCAGCATGTGGTCTGTATTTTTCCTTCATATGAGTATCTCCCGTAGCTCTGACTAAGCTGAACAATCCTTTTGCATTAGGGCTCACTGGAAGCAAAGTGTGTAGCTACATGTCTACCCAGCACTGTTCCCTGGAGGGACAGGAATTACGACAGGTTGGGATGAATGGGAGACTGTGCGAGACAGAAAGGGTGACAGCTCAAGCCACCTGTCTGTGAAGATACCTCTTCTCTTTGCAGGTACTCCATATGTAAACTTCTTTGTTATTGACTTTTCTTTTTCTCTCTCTCTCTCCTAACAGTATGGTGATGTTCTAAATTTGTTGATCTCCAGCAGGAAGACTGGGAGTGCAGTTGTGGAATTTGCTACGGTTAAGGCTGCTGTAAGTCTGGTGGAGACCACAGATGTGTGCAGTGGAAAGTGGGCAAGAAGGTGCTTCAGAAGGGAAGGGTTTGCTGTCTGACAGCCTGGAAACGCTGCCTTGTCATTAAGGCAGTGGAGAAGGGTAATGAGAGTCTAAAGGTATAGATGCATGAAGGGAGTGGCAAACCTTGAGGCGTAAACCCAGAGCAGATCATGCACACAAACAAGCAGGCTGTGCATGTAAGCAGCTGAGGGAAGAGACACTGCTTTAAACAGCAGACATTAAGCTATTTAACCAGCCCTCACTGAGGGTGAATTACCAATTGTGGAGATGGGCTTAATGAGTCTTAGAGGTTATATCAGGCATTTGCAGTTTAAAAGAAATCTAAATGTCTTGACTCACAATGAGTTATAATAATTCATGTTACTGTGGAAGCAGAATGCATCAGTTACCCATGTTTTAGTAGTTCCATCAACTTAAATTTACACTACAAGAGTCTCTTTATTCCTTGTCACTGTTCTTTCACTCGATATATTCAAACAGTCAAAAAAAAAAAAAAAAACGACAAGAAAAACTGTCTGTGCCCTGTTTATCAGAAGTACTGTCAGTGATATGTTCTATCTGTGCTGGATGTGGGTATGGGACTTGAAGGGTGCTTCTCATGTAGGGCAGCTGTGAAATCTTCGTTGGCATTGGTAACAGGCTGAGATAGAAAAATCTTGTAAAACTGTTAGTGAAATGTGAGGGAGTGGGACCCAAAATTCAGATGGTGATAGAATATTTTCATTGATAGGAGATGGCTGTGAAGAACGAAGTTGGCCTGACAAATAATCCTCTAAAGATTTCGTGGCTGGAAGGCCAGCCCCAGAACAATCCCAGCACTGTCCTTTCTGACAGCAGTAGTCAGCCTAGGACTTCACAGGTAAGGAGAACATAGGCTGCTGTTACCTAAGTCTGTTTCTATAGCAACCCAAATTTAAAAGGATGCTTTGCATTTATGGTAAGATGCATTGATTCCTAGCAGAGCTGGAAAAGAAGCTCTTAGTGAAAGGTTTGGCTTTCTGATGATCCTTTTTATGCTGAAGCGGTGGCTTTTTTAAAGGCCCTTTTGCCTGAGTAGCAGCACACTGAGGCACAGGCTACTTGAGTGACTGGATCTTTGCACAATGTGTCTGTCTCTCTCTGAAAAGTGAAAAACAAGGATGCTTCTTGTTCAACACAAAGCTTCTAATGCCATTCTTCTGTGAATTTAGTAGACTTTGTGGGAAACCTCTGGCTGATAGCTCACTAAAAAAGAAAACAGCTCTCCTAGAAGGCAGCTTTAGGGAGCTCTGGTTACTGCATTCAGAAGAGGATGGAATTTCAGTGCTGAAACCAAACCTATGTTCTTAGGGTTTGCAGGAGGGAAAGAAAGTAATATCAAATTGAATATCCTTGTAAAGAGGCCTTATTGTCTGGTTTGGGTTGCCTTCACCAGTGCTGTTAAAGCTTGGTAGATGCTTCAAGTACAAGGTATTTGCTAACTCTTAGCTGCTTCCTGTTTGTTCCACCAGATGTTGAATCTGAAGTTGTTGCTTCAGTCACAAAATGCGTAAAAGGCAACAACAACTAGTGGTTTAAACATAGAAACCAAATCACTCCTTGAGCAGGCAATGCTGCAGCAAATTGTTGGCTGTCAGTTACCCCCTGCTCCTGTTGCTTCTTGCAAGTAGGAACTATATCCACTTCTTTTACAGCATGTTAAATTCTGTGCTGTAGAGCTAAGTGTAGTCTAAGTGTAGTATATCATGTTCTGCCTGTTTTCTGGTCTAGTTGGTAATTCCTTCCCTGAGACAAAGTGCAAAGGGGCCTAAGATTCTCTGGTTATTTGAGTTCAGGTTCAAACTTCATGTGACACTTCCTTCCCTCTCCTTTTCCCCTGCCTTATGTGCTACAGGTGTCCTTAGTCCACATGTCTGTGTCTCAGTCAGCCTTGTATGTGTTCATGGCCTAAATATTGTAGTGGCTTGTGAGACTGTTCAATGCATTCTCTCCTGACTTTTCAGGTATTTTATTTACAGAATTTACATATCAAAATGCCTTGCTGCTATCCTAGTTTTGTTTAGGGTTTTATGTTCTGTCTGAACAGCCTGGGCTGAGCCAGCATCATTTCCCAGAGATCTCAGGCAAAGGCAGTTAGAGCATCTTAATTCAGTAGCCAAGCAGATCTTCGTGCGTGATGTAGAACCAGTGAGCCCTGCAGACACAGCAGATTCACAGAGTTGGGTCAGAGTGTTAGAAGACAATTTGGGAAAAAGCAGAATCAAGTCTGACTATCCCTCACTGGTGGAGAACAAGAACTGTCTCAGAGTTCATTCATACCTGAGGGGGTCACTAGTGCAAAAATTGTTAATGGATTCTTGCCTCTGTGGGTTCAACTGTGAAAGACTTAGCATTTGACTAACTTTGTCTTGGCTTCTTTCCATGACCAAAGCTTTGTTAGTTTGAAACTGCAGCGTCTGCCTGCTGCAAAGGATTAGCCTGGTGGAGCCAGCAGCAAGGCAGGGCAGGCTGAAGCAGCTGGTGGTGTTCGTGCTGTGTGGAGGTGGTGACTCACTTCTGTCCAGCACACCTTCATCAGTCCCGTGCTAGCTCTCAAAATGGTGAGGAGTTATGGCCAGTGGCTTGTATCCTTTCCCAGGAGTTGCACTTGTGGTGCTTTTCCTTTCTACTGCTTTTGTGTAAGCAGCTGCAACTCTGCTTGCAGTGTAGTCTTGCTGTCTAGGCGAAGATCTCTGAGCTGCTCTGGTTCCTTTTCCTACTCCCTACACCATGCCTTCCCCAAGGCCTGCTGCTGCTTCCACTAAGATGTTTCCAAAACATGTAACTTGGTCATCACTTCTCTTGGCTGTATTGCTTCTAGGTGTCTTATCCTCTTTGTTCTCAGCTCTTAAATTCTAGACTATCCAAAATGAGGTCTTTTGGGTATCAGTTGCCACTGCCCTGATCTACTCCCTACCTTATCCCTTCATACCCAGTCTGGCTTTCCATCCATCACAGACTACATTCTCATTTTCAAGCTGCACTAGTTTCATTCTGATTGAAGCTGCCCTCATTTCCTCTTTGCTCTCTCTGGGTAGCTCCTATTTTTGTCTGATTCCACCCCCTGTTTGCTCCCACTCTGTGCAAATGAAGCTCCTTCCCTGCTCTGCTTCAGAAAACAGCTGAAGAGCTGCACTGTTCTCATGGCAACACACTCACTACTCATCCACTTGTGCTCTATGCGTGGGGTACTCAGCCAGGAGCTGTGCACCAAAGTCATCAAATAACAGAGCTGCAGACAGGCTTGACCAGGGCAGCTTTGGAAGCAGTTCCTAGGTGAAAGCAAGACTGCCTGCTGAAAGGTCGTGTTGTGAGGAGGCAGCAAGTTGCAAGTTATTTGCCTCCACGGCTTTTACTGTGTTTGTTTTTTGTTTTTTTTTTTTACTGGCTTGTTTCATCCCACAGCAGGGGATGAGTGTTGTCCAGCAGTTTCTGGAGAACTGCTGGAGCTGAATAGGAGTGTTAAGCTTGAATTATAAAAGCTGTGGTTTAACTGCTATTACTCTAGGCAATTTGAGAGCAATGATTGTTTGATTGCTGCAGCTCTGAGTGGCTCAAAGCATACAAGGACTATATAGTGCTGTGAGGAGCACCTTTTGCCTCTACAACAGCATGAAGTACTTGCTCATGGGAAGGTCAGCCTTGCATCTGTACTAGTGGTATCTCCCTACCAGTGCACCACATTTGTTTTGGGCCATCCATTCAGCCACAGTAATGTGCTGACAAAAGCCTCTGTCTGGCATTCTCTTGCATCTTTTCTAAGCTCCTTTGAGGCTTCAGCAAATTCACGTTATCTGACTTCACTAGATTCCTATCAGGCTGTAGGTTGAGCTGTCTGTGCCTTCTCTGGAATCTGAGCACTTTGCTGTAGCCTGCTTCCAAAGCTTATGGTTGTTAAGGTCTGTTGTGGTGTTTGTCTTTTTTAAAAGGGACCTGCTATCTAACCTAGCTATGAAAAAAGTTAAGACATTGGTGACCCAGCAGCTTCTGCAGTGTCTTTTTAATAGTTCACCCCTGATCCTGCCTAAAAAGTATTCAGCCAGGCAGAGCACTTCCAGCCTACAGGGTGAAGAACTGTGTTCATTTCAACGCTAAATCTTGGTCCTGATCTGTGTGCACTTTCCCTCCCCCCTCCCAGGGGAAGACAGAATACCAGCAGCTCTAGCCGTTTCCCAGCCCAGAAAAGAAGAGCGATGCTGCTTTCCCCACCCTTATAAAAACCTGAAGTGCCAGAGGATAAATCTTGGTCACTGCAGATAAGGGACCTGTGCTCTTGATGCCTGGCCTTTGTTGGTTTGGCTTGCTACCAATGAAATGAGGCAACAAGACATTTCCAGTCACAGATGCATTTATTCTTCCATGTCTGTACAGCTGATAGATCAATGCATGCTTCAAGCAGCAGTATCTAGAGAAATTTCTTCTGTTAGTAGACTAAATGAACTGCTCTTGCCGCGTTATGAGCCTATATAGATGCTTACCTGTTTCCAGGCTGGGAGTGCCAACTGCACTTGAGTTAGGGGAAAAGAAACTGACATTTAAAAAAAAAAAAAAAGAGGAACAGCTTTGATTTTTCACACTCAAACGTGGTGGGAGAAGAAACATCAGTTTCTGTCTCTTGACCATTGCCGTAGCTATGGCTTTGAGATAACAAATGCTCCTGTCTCCTTACAAGCTGCCTGCTTATCCACAAATGATGTATGCCATACCCCTTTCTGTCCATGCTCCGCAGTGTCACATCCACATCCCCCAAATACCAAGTCTTTTGCCAAACAATGCCATTCTTCTGTGAGTTGGAGATACACAGTCAAGAGTGGGAAATTCCCAGCGTGGAGAACGGAAACATGCCCACAAGGTTCCAGCAGACAGTGCTCTCATCTAGGCATGGAACCTGTCAGCTCCCTTCTGAAGGACTTCTTGGCAAGGACAAGAGCAGTCTGTCATGGATAAGGCAAGAACAACAGAACAGACCACACACAACAGGGGTGATGCAGTATCCTTCCTCCTGTTAGGACTAGAGAAACTGGCACCAGCAGTAGGTAAATGTGATACATTAAATCATAAATACCTTCAAATGGCGTAATCTCTTGGATTCTGTTTCCTGAGGGTCTGCAGAACATCCTCAAGAAGCGATAGCCCCAAATCCACTTTGAAGGACAGGAAAGGATCAGACAGATCAGAAAGAGTGGTGCCATTCTGGGAACTAGTCTCTGAGGTCCCACAGTCTGTAGCCTGCTCCTTGTGGAACTGAGTTTGAGTGGCTTTGTGGTATTGATGAGCAGCACCAGAAAAGGAGACGTCAGAGTGAGAATCTGTATGATCAATGATGTTCGGGCAGCTAGAACTGTCCAGGTACAGCCGGGGAGGCTTAGGAGGTGCTTGTGCCTTGGCTAGGTTTTGCTCACTCTGACATGACAGGTAATCAGACTTGTCCTTCAGTTCCCTCAAGCATTCCCTCTTCTGGCACTGTCCATCACTGTCCAGTGTGTGGCTGTTTTGATTCAAGATAATGACTTGGTTGCCCAGCTTTTTGTGTCTCCTGAGTGAGAAACGTCTGAAGAACGTTGTGGACTTAATGGATCCTCTCCGCCAAGTATCCATGCTGATGAAAGGCAAAGAGAAGAAAGAAACTGCTGACTCTTCACAGTCAGGTGTTGAACTTCAGTCACAGGCTCAGCAGCAAGCCACACAACAGGAACAACTTCTTCCTTCCCTGTTCCTGTAGCTGGAAGGAAAACAGAGAAGCTCGTATTGCAGGAAATGCAAACTTCACACTACATCCCTGCGTTCAGGAGCAGTTGCCCCATCTTACATATTAGGGAGCCTCCTTCGGTGGAGAAGGAATGGTGATGTCTGAGCTTATTAAATCTGTGCTGCAGAAACAAGCTGATGAAGAATAGCAAAGGCACACAGTCACCATGAGAACAGATTTAATCTAGCATCTAGAACAGAAGGGCACTCTGGTACCATGGTAACCAGCCACCTTCATGGTGAAGGACACGGTATAAAAATCTCAGTGGGTGGTTAGGAAGGGATCTGGTGACTCAGTCACACTGAAGGAAACCAAAGAAATAGTGGAATGGAAATTTAAAAAGCAGCAAAATGAAGATGTAAAAGATAAGCGTTAGGAAAATTGAATGCAAAATAGACTTACGTTGTGTCGGAGAAGCACCTGAGTCCAACAGGCAGATGAGAGAGACAGCTGAAGTTCTCGGAGAACGGTGACCACCACGCTCACCAGTATGCTGGGATGCTGGAAGAAGAAGCAAATCCAGGGATGATTCAGCCAGGTTGGACCCAGAGCGGTAGAAATCCACGCCGCCTTCTCTTCATGTGCCTCTTGTCACTGCTTCCCTGGCTGCAGTTCCCTGTGCGTATGTATTTGTTTTGAGCCAAGCCCTTGCTGAGTCAGCCACGTCAGAAACTGGGTTTTACACTATTGGTAATTGTCAGGATTGCAGGAAGTAGGTGTGTAAAGTGGCAAAGCATCAGCCCACACTCTGCCTGGGGAGAAAGCAAGCTCCCTCAGAGGCACCCAGATTGCTTGAGAACCGTCAGTGTGAACGTCAACTTGTAGCCCATCTTGAATCAGACTGCTTCTTCCCTTTGTGCTCTCCGTACTGTCACTTCTGATGGCTTGTTGTATCAGCAGGGCTCCCAAATGAGGCCGGAAATAATCTCTTCTCTGTTTTACATTTAAATCCAGAGTGTGAGGTAGTGATTCAGGTTTGTATGGGTGACTCATTTACATGAGTCTCATGTAGGCTATTTCATTCAGCCAAGCAGATGTCAGTGAATATCTGTGGTTAGTGGACAGAAGCTTTGAAGAAACCTCGTTCTGCCACTGAGGTCTGATACAATCTGTTGCTTTCTCAAACGCTATGAAAGTCTGCGCTGCGCAGTACCGAAAGGTTATTTCATTCATGCAGTTCCAAAGACACCAATTACAGCATCCCAGTCTCTTAATTCCCCCATTTTTTCATCTATTGTGGGCTTCTATTTTGTCCTCACAGCTAGGCACTCTGCAGCTGGAGTAACCACTTTGCTGGCACATAGTAGCAAATTTACCCTTGCACTGTTTTCCCGCAGAAGCTTTTGCTATTCGATTGTCTTTTCAGCCCTTCTATTTTCTGTTCAAGATGTCCTTAAATCACCACTAAATCTAGTTCCTAGAAAAATTAGCGTGAGATTTTTTATGTTCACCTTTTGTCAAGATGCTTTTATTTCTGCCTGAACTGTCAAGCAAATGAGATGAATGTTTCCAAGCATTGCGGCACGTTGAATACATCTGAAATCAGTAAGGCCACCTACTAATGCTAAAAGGCTTTTGAAAGCAGAGTGCCAAAACCGCCACTTTGCTCTGAGATAGCAGCCGTCATTTGCTGCCTACATTTATTAGGTAGTCTGCAGTCACCACTTAACTGACGTGACAGTTGCTACCACACACAGCAGAAAGGCTCCAAGAGCTTTTGAGAACAAACTCCTGTGCCAAGTTTGGGAACATACCTGGTTTTCTTCTGTGCAGCTACTTTCATGCCTAAACCACAAGAGTTTGGTTTTATGGCATTAGCCTTTGTAACGGATGAAGTGTGTGCTGGACTTGCAGAGCAAGCTTGTCATCCAAAATAACCAGCTGTGTTTCCCAATCCAACCTCTGTGAGCTGGTGAGAGTAGTTCCAGGATCAAGAGGGTATTTCAGCCACCCTGCCTGTCCTATTCTTTCTTTCCACTGACACTGTCAAGGGTCAGTAGCACTGTTTGCTACAAAGCCAACCACTTTCTGTAGGCCAGGCAGCTTTCACACCTTACGTGATTTCTCTAGTGTCATACTGCTACAAATGGTCTGCCTGACTCAAATGTGGGTGTTCTGAGTGTGGCTTTTGGAGGGGGGACCTGTGGGAGCTTTGCAGTGTGTGCTGTCCTTTACAGGTTGCATTTGTTTTCTGCTTCCAGGCGTCTGTAGTCTCAGAGCGGGATTACGAGAGCCTGGTGATGATGCGGATGCGCCAAGCTGCAGAGAGGCAGCAGCTGATTGAACAGCTCAAGCGCGAAGATGAGGAAGAGTCTCACACCTAGCAGGAGAGAGTATGGATTCTCCCCACCCCATCATTCCATTTCCAAAGCTGTTTCTTAAATTAAGCCAATAAACATCCTTTTTTAAAACTGTTGTAGGAATACAGACTGCATGTGACTGCAGTGCTTTCCAGAGAACAGGGAAAGATGGCTGCATAAGCTTCAGAGTAAGTGTTACCCTGTCAGTCTGCGTACTCAGAGTAGCTGCTCAGTCAGAGGACAGGATTTTGAGAGGTGCTATCTGAACAAACACCAAACCGTTCAAAGCCTGGAGCTCTGTTAATTCCTGAAAGCGCTTGCTTGGGAGCTGTGAATCCAGCAGGCTTTGGGCACTTCAGAACAACCCACACAAAGACGTAGGTCTCTTCAGATAAATATTTTATTGGGGTTACCTTTACAGCAGAATTGATGTACAGTCCCAGACAATCCAGCATTGCAACTGTTGCTGCTACGTTTACAGAGCCGATACCTGAAATGTTCACAAAACCTTTCTGTACTGATCTAAGGTATTTCAGGAACCACCGTGTTATGCTTGAATGGCACTCTTGGGACCAAAAGTCTGATGCTGCTAACCATGATTCAGTATGGGAGGGAAATTGGCCTTGCTGCTGAGTGGAGGGATTCTCAAAGAGCACTGTGTGAGATTAGCAGTTCCTGCTTTCACTTTCATTTTGGGGATGAGACAGTATGCCATCTGTGCTTGACCTCTCATCCCTGCCCCCCTAGGTCTGGGAGGAGGCATGTTCTGAACTCCCATTTAACATGTACCCCCAGGACAGCCCTGAGGAACAGACAGGCAAGTCTGTTATTTGAGCTCCTTCCAATGCATGCTAAATAGATTATTAAAATGTAAAAAGATGGTATTTGCCAGACTGCCATTTGGATGAATGTGGAGTTAAAGCCATCTGTTGTGTGTGCCTGATACAGTCTGGGCTGGGATAGCTTCCTCCACCCAGGCCTTATGAAATGGCAGGGATGGTGAGTTTCCATTAGGTGAAGTCTTGCTCCCACAACACTCCTCCCCCCACACCTGAGCATCTGGAATCTGGAACAGAAACAAATTACTCAAGGAAAAAAGCTTGCATTAAGTCCTGTGTGAGGTGATTGCCAGCAGGGTCCTTCCCCAGATGGAGTGCAGAAGTCTCGCTATTCCTTGTGGAGGCACCACACCAATGTCTGGCCCACGCCCGTCATGCTGACCACACGGTAACCGCAGCTCTCCAGCTTGTTCAGGACTATCCGTGGTGCATCGTCCACGTAGTATTCCCAGCTGCAAGCAGGAAAAAGAAGAAAGATGAGGTGGAGAAGGAAGAGACGAGAATTTCCTTGTCGAAGTGAGTCTGCATTGCTAATAAACTGGTATAAAACACTGCAGTGACCACAACTGGCATACTGCCTGTGTGTTGCAACATCTTGGTTAACCAGATGGGGAAGGACAAAACCCACAGCTTCTAAACCAAAGAAAAAGCCTACCCAGAATGGAATTCAGCTTTAAATTGAAGTGTGGTTTGGGGATCAGTTGTCCAAAGCCACGTGTTTCACGGTTAACTGGGCTGAAACTGCAGCGGCGGGAGTTTGCAAGTATGCATAGCTCAGAATTCATGGAAAAATAGGGTAGTCTCTGCAAAGCAGGTGAAAATGTAGGACAGCAGCTTCAAACAGTGTCTTAACAGCACACAACAGCTAGTGCTTTTTCTTTGCTATGAGAACATAGCTGTTCCCATGTTCCTGCAAGTAGCAGACCTAACTAACAACTTGCTGGGCCTAATACCTTCCTGTTACTGGGCCCTGTTTGCTGTTGCTGGCACCCAGGCTTCTGTTTACGTGGCTGGGCTGTTCTGGAAGCTTTTTACAGACTGATTCAGGTGTTTCAAAGGAATGGGAAGCCAATATTTTATGTATGTCAAAGCATGTCTGTGAGTCAGGGGCTTTTGTGAGCCCGTGCTTGAAATTTGGGGGTTGGGAGACAAAAATGCTGCCTTCAGCAAGCATTAGGCATTTGGAGAAATAGAAGTCCTCTGTCCTCAACACAGCTGCCAAATAAGGTGGAGCACAGGATCCTCTACCCTGGCAATTCCCAGCGGTTGTATGCCTGTGGATGTCTGAGAACCGATACTTGGGATCTTTGTCTAGCTTTTGCTCCTTTACAGTTTCTGCCAGCTCTGTGCACTTGGAGCAGGAACTACCCTTGCCTCCACCTGGTCCTTCAGGCTCAGCAGAAGACCTGAGGGCAGACATGAGGGCTGTGAGAATGCTCCCACCAGAAAGGAAATAGGTGGTGGCCGTGGAGTGGAAGAACAGCACAATACGGACACAAAACGTGCTGAATGAGCTTGGGAAGCAGCAGAGCCAAAATGGCAAGTGTCACCTTCAGTGCTGGCTTTGGCAGCCTTTCTGTTCCTCTAACACAGCCATTTTGGCTGCAATATTTATTCAAGCAGATGGGATGAGCTTCGTAATTGTTCATTTCTTAGATGACTCACTGTGCCAGATAAGCTGATAATGATGGGCTACGGGGATCTTCGGTGATCTTGTTTGGGCATCTTAACAAAGCCTGTCCTGACTTTCATACCAGTAACAATAAAAAAGACCGAAAAGCATTTGCAAAGTTTCTAAGGTTGCAAAACATTAATAGTGGTGAATACTTTTTAAAGCCTGAAATAACACCAAGATGTGAAAGTTTTTTTCAGTTTCTCAAGACAGACTATACTTTGCTATAATTATAGATGGGGTGTAAAGATAATATGTATTATTATAAGTGTCTTTGAACTTGATGCTTTCTCTAAGAGGCTTGCTACATACCCTTTGGATTCACATGTTCAAGTTGGTAAATATTATTGCCATTATGCAGAAGGAGCTGAGGCAGGGATTGTTTGCTATTTGTAGGAGCCTAAAAAACTGACTGGCTGAGCTAAAAGCAGAAGACAAGCTGAGTTGCCTAGGGCCTTAAACACAACTCTGCGTTGAATGAAACAAAAGATCACACACAACGTGTATCGAGCACACCGCCCTCTCCGTCTCAATCAGGATGGAGTGGCTGGGAACATTTGTAAAGCCTTTCTTCCCAGCCAAGAGCCACCAGGGAACAGGGAAGTTGCCCCAGATGGGAGAGGACTTCTGCACATGCACATTGTAAGTACACGACCCTAGCTGCCTTGCCTCCCAGATGTGCCAGAACTAGACGAGTGAGTGGTGCGTGGGGATGGGATTGAGATGGAGCAGGAGTATCCTCAAAACGTGGGGATTTCTAGCCTGTTTTGGAATGACTTTCTATTTAAAAGTAGTGATGGAGCAATCTCCTGGTGATATGCACAGCAGTCCTTTTGGCTTCCTTGGGGATGGGTTTTGACTGTGCCCCTGGGAAACAGGTACGTTAGGGTGCTAGTGGCTGCCTTGGACCTCAGCTCCCACAATCTGACAAGCAGGCGTCAGCTTTCATTTCAGACCCAGCAGTACTGATTAAGAACCCTTATAATTACAGGAGGTGCTTATAATTACAGGAGGACATCGCCGACTGATCATCCACACATGCACGTCCACCTGGGCATGCAGGTTGCCCAAGAAGCCCCTGTTCTGCAGCAGCCAAAGGTCAGCTTTCGGATTCTTGACCCCACATGGGCTGGGTCAGAACCTGGCTCTTCCCTGAC
Source organism: Cygnus atratus (assembly GCF_013377495.2). Taxonomy (NCBI): domain Eukaryota; kingdom Metazoa; phylum Chordata; class Aves; order Anseriformes; family Anatidae; genus Cygnus; species Cygnus atratus. The sequence goes on from NC_066366.1 coordinate 34,375,094, forward strand.
CCAGATTCCTGTGGGGTTTTGCCCCTGCACGTTAGATAAGGGACTGACAATGCATGCTGGCAGCTGATGCAGCTTAATGATGTGCCATTTGCAGGAGCTAGTGCACAACTGCATAACAGGATCTGTGCTCCCCTTTATTAGAGGCAATTAAGCACTACCTCTGTGTATTATAGTGCTCCAGCTGGTCCGTGCTGCTTAGACCTTTTCTTTCAGGCTCCCTCTGAGCTCCTTAGGTCATGCTTAAGGTTTTGGGGCCCACAGTGCTGCAGAAAGGGCAGGATTTGTGGCATCCTACTGCCAGGCTTACTGCTAGTGCAGCCCTGCAGCCAGGCAGAGGGAGAATCCTGCTTGGCTGCGGTGCTTTCCTTCCTTCCTGGACATTTGTTGTTTTTTTTTTTTGGCAGAAGGGCGGATGGGGCTCACCCTGCTGGCATGTCGCTGCGCCTCTCGGGGTGTCAGCAGCCACATTCCTGCAGGGTTGTTTTCTCCACCCCCTGTTGCTCAAGCGCACCCCGGGGAAGATGTGCTGCAGGGAAGCAGTGGGGTGACCCTGGGTATGACACAAGCTGTGACAAGAAGCAGGTGGGGCAAGACAGAGCCCAAAATGCCTACCAGGCCACGGACACAGGCTGCAGCAGGAGATGCAATAAAAAATTCCCCAAAAGAAGCAAAGTCTGGCACTCCTGTTCCTTCCAACTCTGCATCTCCTCCCTGGCTGCTGGGGCAGGCAGCGTGGGGGCATTTTGCCTTTCTTTGCTGTTCCTTTACTCAAATCCTAGAGTCGCCTCCATCTCAGGAGCCAGGAGCGCTTTGTCCTCCTTGAAGCCTCTTCTGTTTTTCCCCTCGGGTCTCCTTTCTCCTATTGCATAACTCCCTGCCTGCTTCTGGGCTCGGCTTCACAGGCAACAGCATGAAGCTGACACTGCTGCCAATCTCCTCGCCACCCACGGGGTTGGGAATAGCAGCACGGAGACGGCTCAGCCCTGCAAACCCACCCCAGAGCTGCAAGCGATGGAAAGGAGAGATTGAAGAGGTTAGGATGAGCCCTCCTGCAGAGGCAGATGGCCCGAGCTTGTATTTGGGAGGGTTTCTCTTCATCAGACAACCTTTGATTTTTATTTTTTTTTCCCCTCTCTTTCTTTAATTTTTTAGGTTTTTGGTGCTGTGACAGTGGAGGAGCTGGACCTCGATGCTTGCCAGCCTGGTGCTGAGGAGGTGGGTCTTCCCAGCCCCGCCGGCGGCAGTCTGAGAACATTCTGGGACCAAGAAGCCCCTTCTGCTTCACGCCTGGTTTTCCTCCTACTCCTCCTCTGTGCTGCGGCGCGAGTGGGCAAGCTTGAGCAGAAATCTGACTGTTCCCCTCTGTTTTAATTTGCATTTGGGGGGGGTTGTTTTGCTTTGTCTTGGAGAAAAACAAGAAGTTGAGATACCAAATAGGGGGAAAAAAAAAAGTGGGCCAAGATGTAACGAACAGGATGGCAGCATTTCCAAGTTGCACCCTGCTGAAAGCTGTTGTCAAACTTGGTGTGGGCAGAGAGAGACACAGGGACACAGGGAAGTGTCAGATATGTATGGCTTAGGAACGCGCAGGCTGGGGACATGGAGCAGCTCTAACCCTGGGGCTCAGCTGCCCAAGGAAAGGCTTCAGGAGCTGTCAAGAGGGGCTAGCTCAGGTGCGCATTAACAGGGAGAAAACTCAAGCTAGGGTGGGGAGTGGGCAGGACAGGCTGTGGATGAGCATCTGGGGTCATTTGGCACCAAAACAGGCCAGAGCAAGGCTGTACAGGAGGAGGGATGGACTCAATTTGCTTTTGAGCATCTCGGGGCTGGAAATGGTAACAAGACAGAGGAGGTTTGTCTTTGAGAGCTAGGGATGGGATAAAGGCAGATAGTTATGCAGAAAGATTAAAGTGCTCACTGTGCCTGTTTTATTTCAGCCAGGGCATGCGTCAGGTAGCAACCAGAAGCATCCCAAGCAAGTAAGGATGGGGAGAAGGTGGGTCAGGAGCTAAAATGGGGTCACAGTGAGGAAAAAAAAAAAAGAAAGCATCACCTCCTGATGTATCAGGAAGCATTTCCTTGGGTGAGCACTAACAGGCAGGGACAAGGACACGTGTGCGCCCCTCCAGCATTGAATTAGTGCTGGGATTAAAAGTGGGTGTGCAGCCGGAAGGTGCTGCGGTGAATACGAGGAGTGATGCTCTTGGGTAAATCTGGAGAGGAGAGAGCCTGAAACATCACGGAAATGCACTTACAAGTGGTTCCCCAGCATGTTCCTCTTGGTGGCCCCCAGGTAGCGCATCAGGCTGGGATCCGAATGCTCGTCTCCCACCATGGTGGGGCCAACCTCCTGCAGGGAAAGGCAGCAGGTGAGCGATGTGCAGCCGCGTGGTCAACCCTCCCCGCTCCTTGGGACGGTGAGTTGTAACAGGAAGGGAATTGTGCCCTCGAGAAAACAGGGTTTCCAGTGCCACCCTTAAGAGCACTGACGTGGGTTCCTCCGCCTGTAGGAGCAGAGGCGACGTGTCCCAGCTCAGGACAGAGCCACCCGTGCATCCCAGGAGGGGACCTTGGTGGCTTTGCTCCTGGAGAGCCACCTGCTGGCTGAGCTCACAGTGTCTCTGGTCCCTGGGATCCAGCTCTGGGAAGTCTGTAGGGCAGCAGCAGGGTGGTACTCGTGGCCTCATCACACAAAACCAGCAAATCTGTTTTGAAATGAGTCCCCAGGCCAGTTAGAGGCTATCTGCCTGTCCTGGCAGAGGATGGCTTTGGAACAGCTCCGCTAGCAAGGAAGGGTGAGAAGATGGGGCCAAGGAGGTGCTGTGGGGTGGTTTGGGCAGAGGAGCACCCATGGGATGAGGAAGAGCAGCCACGCTCTGTTGGAGCAGCGGGCTGCAGCCGTGAGTCATGGCGCCACCAAAGCCACCAGGTGGCCTTCCCACACGTCATATGAAGGGGACAGGGATGTTTTCACTCAGCACTCCAGAAGTGTTATTTTATGAGGTATTTCTGGTCTGGACAATTTCCAGAACCAAGTAACAGGCCGTAGCAGAGAAGTATAGCTCCAGAGTGACATCCATAATAACTGCCTGCCTCTGGACCGTCCCTGCACCGATGGGGAGCACCCAGCCCCCCCACAACACCAAAGCCAGAAAAAACAAAGACCACAGCCTTAAACAACAACAAAAAAATTAAAAAAAAAAAACCTTAGGGTTTTTAATTAATTCTAATAGGAGGAGCTATCACTCCTTTTTAACTCTCTCTTTTAACACTACACGTGTAAGTTTGCAAGTGAAAACTTTCTGAAGAATGTCCCCACCTGCTGGCACTGCCATCATCAACCTACATTAATTATCGATAATTTATAATGTGCAGAGGGCTGCTCAACCCTGAGTAGCACCCAAAATAAGTTAAGCATCACCCAGATCCTTTCTGACCCCTCTCCATCACCCCTTGGAGGAAGCTCAGCCCTGGGACAGGACAGGGTCTGTGAGACCCCAATAGATGGTGCCTGCAGGGGCTCCTGGGCCGCATGCTCCGCTGTTACACCATGGTGTAAATGGGAAGCCGTGCACCTTGGCCCTGAGTTTAGCAATGAAACAGCCAGGCACTCGGACAGCAAAGGCAGCAGGGAATTGGTATTTGGTGTGGAAAGCTCAGGTGGATGTGGTCTGGGAAGGCTGAAGAGCAGAGAGGGTGAAACCCTGACAGCACCTGTCTACAAACCAGCAAACTGTGCATTAACCGCAAGCCTCTGTCGGACCCCAATTAGAAAGCGCTCGCACAGCGCTGCTAACCAAACATCCCCTTGTGCTGTGCAAACACGCAGGCACGCTCGGCTGCACGGAGAGATGGAGGAGACACAAACCAAGGAGGAGGAAGAGCCGCTGGTCCCTGTGCATCTGATCCTGGCTGCCTGCATCCCATGGGGGATGTGCCACGGGGGAGCGAGCGACCTGTCCCTGTCCCCACCCCAGCTGCTGCCAGCAAAAGGCAGCAACGTCTGTGTCCCCCCCTGCTCTGCCAGCACAGACCCTTTCCAGTTGTGGCTGGATGCCAGGTTTCAGGCTGTGAATGTTTGCTTTGCGCTGCTAAAGAGCAGAGTTTCCAAAGTCTGCAGGGCAAAGTGCGTTAACCTGTAGGTATTTCAGTCCACCCTGCTGCATGCGTTTCCCTGAAGTGCTACAAAACGCATCTGTGCCATGGTTTGTGCCCATCAGTCCATAATCATTCAATCAACTGGTGTGACACCAAATATCGCTGCAAACAGAGATGTTTTGGTGCGATGGCATCCTCCTCGGACAGACTGCATCTCTCACCAGACACCTGCCAGCTCGTTGGTTTGTTCATTTCCCCATCGCACCCTTCCCGTTGCAAAACCGCGACATCGCACTTTGGCCTTCAGACAGTATTTGATATAGTTCCCCTTGGGAAAACAAAAACCAAACCCTCTAGACGTCTGCCTGCTCCTGTGGGCCCGGCAGGACGTGCTGGCTGCCAGTGGGACAGCAATCGCTAGGAAGCAAGGTTTCCTCTGCGCCTTTTTAGGGGAACAATGGGTCTCAGCCGCAGTTCCTGCCACGGCTTTGGGTGCTGCGCAGCCACCCTGGTGCCAGTAATGCCCTGCCCTTTGGCTGTGGCCGTGTTTTCCACCGTGACACAGCCAGCAGGGCTTTTCAGGAAAGAGAAAAAACCTACGGTGAGCACACATGGATTACTTTCTTTGACTTTCATGGGCTCCTGCAACAAGTTTCCCAAGCAAACTTGCTCGCTGTTTGAGGGGAGCGGAGCAGCACTAGGGGCACCTGGGTGCTCTCCTGCTCCCCACCTCACCCAGGCGAAGGGTCGGGACGAAGGGAAGAGAGCGAGGGTGGCTGCCCACATCCCTGTTCACCCAGCGGCTCCCCCAACCCCTTGGGGCAGCCCCCCAGCAGCAGGTGCAGGGCGATGCTGCGGGCAGCAGCGCGGTGCCCAGGAGGAGCCCCCCCCATCTCCATCACCCCCATCTCCATCACCCCGATCTCAATCGCCCCCATTTCCATTGCCCCCATCTCCATCACCCCCATCTCCCCCATTTCCATCACCCCCATCTTCATCGCCCCCCTCTCCGTCGCCCCCCTCTCCGTCTCCCCTCTCCCCACGCGCTCCCCCCGAGCCCCGCAGCCCCCGGGGGAGCTGGGCAGCGGCGGGGCGGACTCACCATGCGGATCTGCGTGCTGACCAGCAGGTACGGCATGCTCCCGACCCCGCCGCCGCCACCCCGGGGGCTGTGGCCGGGGGCGGCCCCTCCCGGCCCGCCCCGCCGCCGCCCCCGCTCCGCCCGCGGGGAAGGATGCGGCCGCCGCGCTGATCCCTCCCCGAAGAGGAGCCCCCGGGGGGCTCCCGAGGTGGCCCGGGTGGTTCAAGAAACCGCCGACGGCTCGGGGGCTCCGCAAGGGTCCTGGATCTGCTCTCCGTCCCCCCAAAAAGGTCGAGGAGACAGAAGGAGATGGGTGATGGAGAGGAAGGTGATGGGCAGGGAGAAAAAGGACAGGGAGGTGGTGGATGGGGAGGTGGTGGATGGGGAGATGAAGGAGAGGAGGTGATGGCTCTGGGGGTGATGGAGCAGGAGACGATGGACAGGGAGATGAAGGACAGGGAGATGAATGATGAGAGATGGTAGCCCAGGAGGCAGTGGACCAGGAGACATGGGACACTGAGAGAATGAACTGGGAGATGATGGACAGGGAGATGGTGGATAAGAAGTTGATGGACAGGGAGATGAAGGACAGGAGATGAAGGACAGGAGGTGATGGAGCAGGAGACAATGGACAGGGAGACAAAGGACAGGGAGATGTAGGATGGGAGATGACAGCCCAGGAGGCAGTGGACCAGGAGATATGGGACACTCAGACAATGAACAGGGAGATGATGGACAGGGAGATGATGGAGAAGAAGATGATGGACAGGGAGATGAAGGACAGGAGTAGAAGGACAGGAGAAGATGGCTCAGGGAATGATGAAGCCAGAGACAATGGACAGGGAGACAAAGGATGGGGATATGGTGGACAGGGAGATGAAGGACTGGGAGACAATGGACCAGGAACGAGGCAGGGGTGAGCCTGGGACCCTGCAGCTTTTATCTGGAAATGTGGTGGTTTAAATCCCTTCAAAATTTGAGGGGCAGCTCATATCTCAAGTCCAGAGCACCGGTGCTTCCGATGTGGGGGCTGATGGAGTAATTCCTTCCTCAACACCTGCTCTAGCTATAAATAAAACAAATAACATTTCCACAAATAACAAATAATATTTCTATAACCTCAAAACTTGCACAAAAATCTTTCCATGCAGCTCGTCACCAGCTATAATCAGTTCCTACTTTTCTTACTGATGTTCAGAAATAAGGCTTCAGGAGAAAGCAGAAGGATGTTCCCATGTGGCCGAGCCCGGGCTGTGGCACGTCGTGTCCTTCCTGCCTGACCTGCGGCCAGTTTATCTGCACTGCCACGGGTTACCGATTAACTCCAGCAGGGATCGAGAGAGAAAAATACACATTTCTGCTCACTAGTCTAAAGGGAATACTCCGACAGAGCCAATTTTTGCTGTTCCTATCATGTCTGTTGGTTTGGGCCTGACAAAAAAAAAAAAAAACAAACAAAACTAACAGATGTTGATGTTGTCGTATTCCTAAAGTGTGCCCCAAATATCCTGATGTATTCATTTTGAGCTGTACATGGATACCTCACCCCGTGGGTTAAACCCCTGCTCCTTCAGATCACCTGCATGCCCAGGACGGTCTTCCCAAATTCCCTGGTGTCAGAACAGGCCAAATGTTTATTCCTAACACTTATTTTCTAGTATAAACATGCGCTTGGCTTCTAACATGGGAAACTGAGGCATAATTTTGCCTCCATTACCCAGTGAATGAAAAGGAAGTGCTTTCTCCTGCTAAATTCACCTCGGTTGTGATTGCTTCCTACAAGAGCACCCAAATCCACCACCCCAGTGACCCGGACCAGGCGGTCTCTGCTGTGAGCGCATTCCCATCTCACCAGCCATGGGAAGGAGCCCAGAGATGAAATCCAGACCCTTGGATCTCTCTGCAAATTAAAGAGAAAAAAAAAGAAAAAAAAAAAAACATCCAGGGCTCTTGCAGCGTGGCGGGCTGCCAGGCGCTTGCTCTCGCTGCCTGCTTTGGCTCTCGCAAGGCTCTTTCTTGGGGGAGCAGGGAATAAAAGAGAGGAAAAAGAAAAACAGAGCCTGCACACAATATTTTGGTATTGAATTTCCTGTTGAGATACCGAAATCTGGGAGGCAGCCCAAGCGCTCTGCGTGGTGGTGGCGTGAGAGCAAGCCATAAAATGTGATGCAGTACATCCCAGCGGTACCATTCATCATCGGAAAGCAATTATCGCCCCTTGGTGCTGGCTCCGACCTGTCTACTTAAAGTCGTGGTCGGACATGGGCAGCAATAATTTGTGGAAAAGAAAGCAAAAGGTCACTTGGCTCTGCCATAGATCATCGCACCGTTACAAGAGTGGCACACGAAGAGCTCTGTTTTTCCCCATCTGACGTCAGTGGCTTTTTCTCATAACACTCCCTTCTTTCTGCAGCTCCCAAGACTAAAAGAGGGGAGCTTTAGCTGAGACATTAGGAAGAAATTCTTCACTCAGAGGGTGGTGAGGCACTGGCACAGGCTGCCCAGAGGAGCTGTGGATGCCCCATCCCTGGAGGTGTTTAAGGCCAGGCTGGATGGGGCTTTGGGCAACCTGGTTTGGTGGGAGGTGTCCCTGCCTGTGGCAGGGGGTTGGAACCAGCTGGTCTTGAAGGTACTTTCCAGCCCAAACTACTCGATAATTCTATGAAACGTAACCAGCCCACAGGTTCATTGCATTTACTGTGGGATGGAGAAATTAAAACGCAAAAGCCTGGAGCTCATGATTTTGCCGTGAATTTTATCATTAATATCTTCCTTGCCTTAGACAGAGTCCATCTCCAACTAAAATACTGCGATCTCAACCAAAAGCCAGTGGTTCTTTACACCCCCTGTATCGTGGCAAGTCCTATGAATGGTTTGCTCTCTAAAATAACCATTTCAGACTGTGCTACTTGGTGGCTTTCCTCAATTACTTTTTTTTTTTTTTTTTTTGTATGCTTGTCCCTTGCTCCTGGAAGCTGCCCAGCCTTCAGCCAGCGAAGAGTGAGGTTTTAAGAGATTTCACACTACAGAGTGCTCCCAGAGCCCTGCACCATCCTTCAGGGCACAATTCCAGACCCAGAGCTGATGGTCCAAGTCATCTGCAAGCCCCTCTGCTCAGGGGATGAGGAGAACTCATTGCATCAAAAGATTTGATATTCCAGGAACATTGTGCTTAATGAAAACTTGAGGCATATGAAAGTAACTGCATTGCCTCTTAATAATGAAGAATTGCTTCCTAATTACCAAACAAGTTGTTCATCCACAGCATTGGGTCCTTGCAACCTGTTGGCTTTGATCCTGCTCCAAGTGATGAAGCTGTGTGTTTTTATGAGGAGGTAGTGATTTTCACTCCACATTTTGATGTCACGTGGGAGAAATAGACTTCCCCCCCACAGAGCTAAGGATAAAATGCCTCTGAAAGTCACCTGTGCTTCTTGCTAAGCTCTGGTTTGTGTGTCAGATGTGAGGCCATTTGTCACTGGTCACAGCATCAGCATCCTGTCTGCCACATCTGCTGGAAATCTGTTAGCAAACAGACCCAAAGTGTCTCTGTAAAACCAAATTACAAGGTTATTTTAGGAAAAGTAAAGCATTTAGAAAAGAAAAAGATCTTAAATCAGTCTACATGCATGTTCATTTTACCCAGAGCCCCACTGTATTCCAGTAACCTCCCTCTGGCCACAGCAAAGGGATTCGTGGGGAAATGGGAAAGGACATTATTACCGCTTTACCTTCAGCAGCAATCTCTTTGTTTCAGAAGATTTTCATGACAATAACAAAAACACCTGTGCAATCTAGGGGGTTGTTTGCAGGGCTGGCACGTTTCAGGGCAAAAAGGTAGTAACTGGGAAGGCAGACTGTAGGATATTATGTGAGCAGCTGACGCTCTTATGGTGATAAACCCAAAGGAGCTTATGAAAACCAAAAGAAAAAGAAAGAAAATGAAATCCAGCGGGAATTTCAGGTCTTTACAACACTCCACTTGACCACCCCAGTTTTTTTCTGCTGAATCATGAGGAGTTAAAGGGAAAGAGTAACGGGGCTCAAGCAGGAGCTATTATTTCCGGAAATTATTTCTTTCAAAAAAACTTGTTTTTATTACTTTCATTAAAGTGCAACGTGAGATGAACAGGAACAGCAGGCTGCAGCATGGTGTTATTCTGATAACATCTTTAATATCCGCGGGACCATGAATTTGTGCTGCCCTGGGTTATACGTAATAACCACACGAAGAAATTCAGCCTTCCATCTCCGTGCCTGCTGGAAGGTGCTCCTGTAGTTGTCACCTGAATTATCTGCATCAGTAAGAAAGGGACGGGGCAGGTCCTTGGCACAAGGGTTTCGCTGGGTGCTGGTGACACCGCGGTCGTTGGCGGGGCTGTGCTGTGGCTGCAGGGATTGTGGTGGTGTTGCTGTGATTGTGGTGTTGTAGGGATTGTGGTGTTGTAGTTGTAGGAACCAGAGCAGTGTGGTGCAGGTGTAGGTGCAGGTGTAGGTGCAGATGTAGGTTTAGGTGTAGGTGCAGGTGCAGATACACGTGCAGGTTTAGGTATAGGTACAAGTGTACGTACAGGTGTATGGGGTAGGTGTAGGTATCAGCACAGTCACAGATACAAGTGTTGGTGTAGGTACAGGTACAGGTGTCTCTGTAGGTGCAAGTACAGGTTCAGGTACAAGTGTAAGTGTAGGTACAAGTGTATGTGCATGTACTGGTACATGTATACACACACACATGTACAGGTGCAGGTACAAATACAAGTGTAGGTATGTGTACAGTTACTGTTACAATCACACGCACTTGCACAGGTGCAGGTATAAGTACAAGTGTAGGTACACATACAGGTACTGTAACACACACACACAACTGTAGGTACACGTACAGGTACTGGGGCACATACACACACACCTACAGGTACAAGTGTAGGTACATGTACACATACAGGTACATGTACACACACCCCTACAGGTACAGGTACATGTACAGGTGTAGGTACATGTACATGCACAGCTACAGGTGTAGGTACATGCACATGGACATGCACACGCACGTGTAGGTCCATGTTCATGTACCCCGTACATGTACAGGTATAGGTGTAGGTACAGCTACAGGTGTAGGTACACGCACACACACCCCTATGGGTACAAGTTTAGGTACAGGTATTGGTACAGGTACAGGTACATGTGCACATATGCAGACATGCATTTACACACACACGTACATGTGCATGTACACATACACAGATGCATGCATGTACACACACACATGTACATGTGCATGTACACATACAGACACATGCATGTACACACACGTACATGTACACACACACACACACACACACTCACACTCACACACACACACACACCCTCGCACATGCCCAGCCCCAGCCGGGCCCCTCCCTCCGGCCGAGGCGCGGGGCTCTGACGTCTCCTGACGCCACAGCGCGGCCCGGCCCCGTTCCTCCCGGTCCCCCCGGTTCCTCCCGTCCCGTCCCGTCCCGTCCCGTCCCGTCCCCGCGCAGCCATGGCGCGGCCCGGGCCCGGCCGCCCGTCGCTGGGGCTGGGGCTGGCGCTGGGCGCCGCGGGGCTGGGGCTGGGGCTGGGCCTCGGCCTCGGCCTGCTCCGGCGGCGCCGCACAGGAGACGGCCGGGATCCGGAGCGGGATCGGGATCGGGATCGGGATCGGGATCGGGATCACGATCGGGATCAAGACCGGGATCGGGCTCGGCCCGGCGGGCTCAGCCCGGGCTGCGCGGAGGCCGTGGGGCGGCGGAGCCTGGGTAGGGGCTGGCGAGGGCCGGCCTGGGCGCGGGGAGCGGGGTTAGCGCACGTGGGGTTTGTTTTTTCTTTTTTTTTTTTTTAATTCCTTTTTTTTTTTTCCCTTTTTTTCCAAGCTTGGGCAAAGCTGGAGGGGTAGAAAATGAGGCTGCGTCTGTTTGTGGCATTGCTCGGGTTTTAAAATGAGCACGGCAGTGGTGGTGGGGACTGGGCACGGACAGATGCTCCCGTAGCTCAGCAGCCCGTATCAAAAAAAAAACAAAAACAAAACAAAAATACAAACAAACAAACCAAAAGAAAAAAAAGAAAAAAAGAAAAAGAGTGCTCTCACCTGAATACCTTGGCTGGGTTATCTAAAGACCTGTCACTGCTTCTGTGTTGGTGGGGGGGTAACTGAGTAACTTGTAAACAGAGCTTTAACCTCTTTCTGTTACAAAAACATCTTTTAGATGTTTCTAACTAAATGTTTTCCTGCTGCGCTGCACGTGGCATAAACTGCAGGAGAACTGCAGCATCCAGCAGGAGCAGGAGAGTTAATATACCTGCACGATTTTGACAGGTGGCTTTGGCAGACTGCTGCAATAGATGTTCCTCTGCTGCTGGTTAATAACTGCATAACTTGGAAGGAATCCTTTTACCCAGTTCTGTGCAGTTCCACCCCAGAATTGGCACCAGGGTGGGTGCTGAGGAGTCATACGTTGAGATTCCCTGCGGACCCTTCTGCAGAAAACAGCAAAGCAAGCATCATTTTTGAGAAGCAAAAGGACAGAATGGCAGTGCTCTGTTAGCTCTGAGTTCAGGTGTTTTAGCACAGGGTGCCCAGAAAGATAGGCCCTTCGCTTCTGCAAATCTGGCTGCCTTTTGAGAGTTTTTTTTTTTTAAATATATATATTAAAAGAGTGTTCCTAAATAATTGACTTAAATGGTGATGTGTTGCTCTAAGTTATAATATTTAGTGTGAGCTTTCAAGAGGAAAGCAAGTAAAATTCACAAATATACATCTGTCCTTATGTGCTGGTTGATCTCACTGTATGTGCAAGAAGACTTAAAATATCAGGCAAACTGGTAAATGTTGTAGATTGGCCCAAGCCAATGACGTATGTTGATGACAGCTGCAATTTGAAACCCGTTGTCTCCTCTTTGGGTTTCTGTTTCGTTTTCTTTTCCTGAATAAGAATAGAGTTGTGGGTTGGCTGTTGTTTTTTTTGATTGGTTGGTTACGTTTGGTTTATCTGTTTTGTTGTTTGTTTTTATTTTTATTTAACATATTTAACAGAATTTTTATTTAACATTTATTTAACATTGTGGACAGAAAAGTCTGTCCACAGTTAGCTGTATTGCCCTTGTTCATTGCCACGTGTTACCTTGTAGGCTGGTTGTTCTCCTGGCTGGTGGTCTCCAGAGCTGATTGTAATTCAGAAGAAAAGCAGGCTAGTTTTCAAGTGTAATATTGATACAGAAGTATGCAGAACAGAAATTGAATTAATTTGCAGTCAGGACTTCTTAAAAAACAGCAGTTTGCTTTTCTGCAGTGGTCTTAGTGATGTTCGGTATGGATTTTGCTCTTTTTCTAAATTTTTCACCACGGGATGTCTATGGAAGTGTAGTTAAAAGAGCTTTATTCACCTCGATTAGCGTTGCACAAGTGTTAGGTGTGGCTATGTGCAGGTGTCAGAGAAGGGAGTGGTAAACCAGTGGAAGAACCCAAAACCCTAGGCCAGGTCAGGAGGCAGTACTCAAGATTAAGCCTTATATCCTCCATTTTCTGAAAACAAAGCAGAACTGAGATTTCCTATGAGAAATCCTTTTCCATTTGCACCTAATGAACTTTTTCTCTCATTTTTTTAAGCCCTGCACAAAACGCCAGTTCCTGCAGAGGCAGGAGATGGTGCTGTGTACACACCTCTGCTGACACAGGACGAACAGGTGGATGTTCTGGACCGCCTGGACTTCATGTTGAGAAACATTGCAGAGCTAAGGAAAGAAGTGGAGGAGCTACGAAACAGCCTACAGCACTTAGCTGGAGAAATCATTGGTGAAGTCAGGTGAGTATCGACCCTTCCCCTTCCTCATCTTTTCCTGTAGTACGTTTGTACTCTATAGCACAGGAAAACAGCCATGATTAATTAAGTGTATATTAAGTGCAGAATGAAAAAGTGGAAAAAAAGTCTCTAGTTTCCACTGGCATTGCGTGTTGGCCTCCAGTGAGATTAGTATAAAAATATATAAAAATGTATATTTAGCCAAGTTTGCGTTTTTTCTTCTGGAATAGTAAGTATTGACACTTGCTTAGGACATATTCTAGACTAGGAAGGTTATTTGTTTTGTAAATCTTTGTCTCTTGTTACTGCTGTTTTGTCATTAAGTGCTGCCAACTGTAGGTAACTTCTGATACGCAATAAAAGATCTTAGGTTCTGCAAGGGGCTTCAGGATTCCTCTGCCTTTACTCACTGAGGAAATCAGAGGAAGGCGTGTGATATGATTATCCTTTTGTATATGTATTGCTGTGGTCAGACTTGCTTTAAGAGTATAATACCATGGTTACTGATGGTAGCAAGATGTTTGTGTAAGCAAGAGCAAGTCGCCTTGTGAATTTTTTGGGTATAGAGCACATTGGATAGAATCTGCTAGAGAGAGGTACGAAAGCAGAATCTCCCCATCAAGTGGGTTTTGTTACAGGTGCCATCTGGAAGAAACGCAGAGAGTGACACGCCGAAGGCGTTTCCCGTTCCATAGGGAAAGAAGTGATTCCACGGGGTCCAGTTCAATTTATTTCACAGCCAACTCGGGAACAGCTACCACAGATGATGGAGAAAGTGAAGGCGGGTAAGCAGAACGCCATGTCTGAGGCAGCTTTTATAGACTTTGATGCCCAATTACTTACTTATGAGCAGTGTCATGCAAAGAAAAGGTTTGTTTTCTTTTCCCTGCTGGCTGTTTGTCATCCTGGTTTTATTTGCTTTTATTACAATAAATCCACCTGATGTATTATGTAAGGGAAAGTTATTTCCCTCTGAGGCCCCGATGATAAAGACTGCTCCTTAAAAAGAAAACCGAAGCCTTCCAGTGGTGGTGATCAGCACGGGACATGTCTCTGCTACTATATGCATCTTGGTAGGAAAGTTAACAGCGTACTGTAGGGAAATCAGCAATACTCTAGTTGGGCTGGATCATAACTTTGGAATATAGATTTTTTTTCTGATTACATTTTGATAGTGCTTGCTGAAGGCAGATACAGCTCCCTGAGAATCTGAACGACAGGGCACAATTTGAAGCAAACACACACACATGATAAAACCTCTGAAGGTGTTTGTTAATGGGAGTTGGGAGCATTAGGAATTCATTCTTAATGTATGATGGGTGATCAGGAACTTTTGCCAGAGATAAGTGCTGTGATTCCAAGCATGACTTTTGGGGAGGTGGTAGGAGAGACTTTTTAAAAAAACAAAAACAAAAACAAAAAGCAAAAACATTTTATTAGGGAACCTTGCAGGAAGGGTATTAGGACCCCAGCCTGAACCTCAAGTGAGAGACTTATCAGGTTAGAAATAAAATTTCCATACGTAATACATTTTAGAGTGTCTGTAAAGCTTGAGAAATCTAAACATATTCCCGTTAAATAAGGTGTTGTTGGTTAGGGTATTTCTTGTGAATTTTTCTCAGTGTGTAACAGTGATCACTTCTGTTGCTTAGGTTCTTATAATCTAAAACCAGGTGAAAACTACAGTGTAATTGAAGAACACAGACAAAGAATCCAGTATAAATGCAAGTACTGTGATATTAAAGCAAGAGGTCTGCTGCATACATGTGCCAGACTTCTGCCTTTCTGATGAAAGGCTTCTGTGTCTTAATCAGATGAATTTTACAGCTTTTGAAGTATGTAGACATTTTCTAAAACACGCAGTGCTGGTACCAAACATTTTCCCAAAGAAGTTGACGTGAAATACAATTTAAAGAGAGAAGTTAATTAAGGCACAAAGAGAAAGAGAGGCAGAATTTGGACGTAAGGTGCTGTTTGGTAGTGGCCTAATGACCAGTCAGCTGGTGCACACTGACACTTCGCAACATGGGTTTGTAATCAGGACACAAACCTGCAATTACTGGAGCAGCCTCCTAGAACAAAGGACAGATCTGTGGGAAAGCAGGCTTTGTTACTTCCATAAAAATAGGTCATTTTAGTGTTCAGTCTCAGTAACTGGAATTGGTGAGGCAGGAGAGAGCTGATACGGTGTCATTCAGGTGATAGAACTGCTTCATTCATCTGAAGCACGTGTTCATATGAAAGCAAAATTTGGGAGTGAGTGAGTCACGGTGGTGTAATGTGTCAGAAGGCTACATAATAACTTATAGATATATATGTGTGTGTGTGTATATATATAGTTGAAGGCAGGACCTGTGCCATCCAGATAACAACAGATGCGTTTAATCATCAGGTTGCCAACAGATATTTTATAAAGCATATTGAAAAGGGTGATATTTTTCAACAGATACCAGCCCTGAGTGCCATCTGATCATTAGAAATTTTGAAGTCATGATAGAGGCCAGGAAGGATCCTAAGGTTTGCTCAGACTCTCCTTGGAGGACCTCAAGTGAAGTGTGGAGTGGGGGCGTATTTTACTGTAAAACCTTGTTACTTTATCAGGAACCTTGTGATGGTTGGGGGATTTTTTGCTTTTTATTTAAAATCTATAAAAAGGTTTAATGACTGGAGTGAAGAACTAGTGGATAAGCAGCTCTCGTTTGATGTAAATATGTATATGTATAGGATATTTGAATGGTGTATCATGTCACCCTGGTATTTGTCCTACATAAATAAGTGTAATGTTAGTCTGTTCAGGACCTTTGGCATGCAGTGTTTTCTTCTAGAGATGTAAATACTAAACTTGTATTGTAGAAAATCAGGGTAGAAAATGCAGTTTTTGGAAAAAGAATATTTGAGCTTTTTAGCAGCCGCTGGGAGGAAGAATAAGACTATCCTTAGATACACTTCAGCCCTGTATTCATTTCTGGCAATTGCATTCTTTTAATGAAATACAAGGGGGGGAGAACAAGTCACGTTTCAGCTTTATTTTATAAACCACATGAACATAAGCATCTTCTCTGATTTCATGTACAATTGACAAAAATCTTCACAAACTTTCAGGAGCCTGGGGGTCTTGGGCTTTTACAGAACTTAATTTCTGCATATTGCTTTGGCACTGCTTTGGTCTTTCGGGCTTCTTCGCCTCCTTCCATGTGCTTTGCAGTTCCAGATAGTGTGTTTTCATTTTCTGTCAGGATGTGTGCTAGCCAGAGGCCTCAACATACCAAAGCATTTAAGGACTTTCCATCATCATAAACTTGGGAAAATAGGCCAATAATATCTAAATCCCTTAATCTTTCTAAAAACTCTTGAGTTTATGAAATTAGATACAGCAATGCATCTCTTTTTAAGCTGGCAGCATCTTGTATGTGCTGTCTTGGAGAAAACACATTTTTGTGGTGAAGAAAGGGGTGTATAGGAGCCACCTGTTGCTGCTTGTTTTTAAAGGCCCTATTGTGTTTCAGGATCCTTCAGCGTGGAAAGTGGTTTAAGTAGGGAAAGCTTTGCAGCCACCAGTGAAATGTTGCAGTGAAACAGTATCACCCTTGCGGAGCCCACAGCCACACTGCTTAGTGGGTTAGGATGGGAAATAATGAATTGGGCTAAATCTCAGCCACAGAGGAAATTTGAGGAGTTTTTGTTTAAGTGCTGAAAATGAAATAGTCTAGGGAACTAATAATATCATTAACCGTGAGAAAATACCATGAAATTAAGCTTTTAGCTCGATCTGAATGAGAGCCATGCCAGTGTCACCTACCACCATGTTGTAAGTAGGCAGTGTGGAATTTAATGGATAACCTTCAGCACATCACCTTGTGTTTGGTTTCCAGGTTTTGCAGGGATAACAGATGACTGTTACTTTACTTCTTGTCTTATTTATATATTTTTTAAACTACAAAATGGTACTTTTTAAAATTTATGGTTGTAGGCTGTGGTGAATGAGGTTATTTACCTCAGAAAGGGAAATGCTTGAGTATAATTGATGGTTCTTAGAAAACTGAAGTTTTGATAGCCAAATGTACTTTGTTATCTGTCTGTGGCCAATTTAGTGTAACTGCTTTCTTTAGATATGCGCACCAGTCACATATCTGTATCGCCAGACAAAGGCAGCTTGTGCAGAGTGATAGATTCTGCCTTGGAGAACGGTGCAGCCAGGACAAAAGGGAGTACAGCTGTAGTTACCAAATACACCCAGGCTGTGACAGCTTTTAATTCTAACAGAACTTTTTAAGTTCAGCATTTAGCTTGGGCACAGGTTAATTAGGAAACAGCAACAAATATCCTCTAGAATTAAGCACTTATGGGCTTTGAAGTATACTGCTTCAGAAAGATTGCCTTCTACTCAGATAAACCAATGAAATCTGAATATAGAAGTGCAACTTCTTAAATTCCTGGCTAACCTGGGCTGCTCCTTCTGGTTAAGCGCTCACAGAAGAATGTGAGGGGGTCAAATAGATCAAGAATCTTTTTCAAGTTGTTTGAAGCTATGCCCTCACACCCAGGTCTCGTTCTGTAAGTAGATACCGTACCACAATTCTATCAGTTGATATATAATGCTGCTTTAAATTTCCAGCTTAGGTGCCTGTGTATGATGTGAGGGAGCTGAATTTTAGCCATTTTCATCAATTTTGATCTAAGCTTTATCCTGTTTCTTTTGACTAATTTAGCAGCTAATCACTGCCTGGGTTTTTGTTCACGGGGTGCCTTTCTGTGGCTCATATGCCATCTCCTTGCTTGACTCTTGCTCAAGCCAAATAGTTTGGATTGCTCCCCTCCTGTTTTGTACCTTTTCAGCGGGAACAAGCTGTTTCGTGTTTAGTGCTCAGACAATGTGATGGAGGTAATAGGTATTGCCAAAACAGCTGTTATGTCTGAATTTCCTGGAACAGGTTAAAAATCTCAAATTATATTTTCTACATGGATGAGCGTGTTGGATCTTTTGTTGAAATTTTCTTTTACAATTCATGCATTTAACTAAATTGTTCTAGCTCTGTTCTTAGTGTTTAATTCTTATAGTTAAAAGGCCTAAGGGAAGCTTTTAAAGTATGTGAACAAGACATGGACCCTTGTGACTGAGCTCTACTTAACTTTTTGGGGGCTTCCTTTCTTTCTTCAACCTTTTGTGGTTGTGTCTGTTACATGAGAAATAATGAACGGTGTGTCATTTGAGAGGCTTGGATCGCACAGTGTTCCCTGGGATAAACTTGAGATACATTACTCTGTTAGGAAGAGTTGGTTTTTGTGTACCATATGTGTCATAGCACAGCATCTCCTCAGACTAATTTTCCATTGTGTTTTTTTCTTTCTTTTTTTTTTTTTTTCTGAAAGGTACACCACAGCCAATGCGGAGTCTGACTATGACCGGGAGTCTGAGAGAGAGAGTGAAGAAGGGGAGGACGAAGTGAGCTGTGAAACAGTGAGAACAGTGCGCCGGGATTCCCTGGATCTTGTCAACGAGGATGAAACACCTTTAATCTTAGATTCCTTGCTGGAAGAAGGACTGGGTCAGCTACTGCAGCAAGCTGACCGCTTGCATAATGGGCATGAGCAAGAGAAGAGAGAGGGATTCCAGCTGCTTCTGAATAATAAACTGGCGGTAAAGGTTGCCTTCTTATATCTTCCAGCAGTGATTTGTGTTTTTAGCTAAATAGCTGGGAAAGAGGAAATTGCATTTCTTAGTGGGATCCAGGTTCTATACAACAACTGGGCCAGTTTCCAGCTGCCCTCTTTCTCAGGAGCAGCCTGGGAGCTGGCTGAAGACCAAAACAGTTCAGGCTACAGCAGCAGCCAGTTCCCTGTCCCTATCTGTCCTGGAGCTCCACTACGTGGTGTCATCACTTTCCCTGAGTGAGCACCGCACAAATGCAAAGTAACAGCGGGATGTTTATACAATAAACTCAGATAGTGTTTTGATAACCTGGATGTGTCACTATATCATACACGTGATGCAAAACTATCCCAATTTAGTTTGTGTTGGTGCTGCAGCTGAGGTGAGAGAACGTAGCAAGGGTCGGTTCTACTCCAGCTGTCGCAGGGAGCTAGCTTATATCTCTGGCCATGCACAGTGGTGCATCCAGCCTTGAAATGTGCCTTGCTGAACGCAGCATTGCTGATGTTGTGATCTACAGCAGCTAATTCAGGACTGCCTTTGCTGCAGTTGCACCGTCACCCTCTGTTAGTGTTTATCTGAGAACTGCGTAGCCATTAAAGACAACTTTTTAGGTTTTAAAAAGCAAAGCCTGTACTACTCCTGTGTTTCCATGAGTTATAGAGGGAAAAATATAAAAGATGACCTGATCATTTCTAATTCCAAGGGAGTTTTTTCCTTCCAATCAGGAAGAAATGGCGGAGTTGTCAGCTTCTGAAATTCTTTTGTATGCTACTTTCTTGTGATCTCCCACTTTTTTATGTTTTCAGCACTATTGCAAAATAAACCAGATTGTTAGATGGTTGTGTTTTTAAGTTTACTTTTTTTTTTTATTAAAGTAAACTTGCATTTGTCAGAACATAACTGCTCCAGCATTACCAATGCACCTCTGGTTCCAGAATGACCCAGAAATTGAAACTGAGTGCTGACTGAAACGTGAAAAAGAACATTCAATTTTTGATTTTAATGAAGTAGTGACGTTTGGGGTTGTTTTTTTTTTTGTTGTTGTTGTTGTTTTTTCCTCCAGTGTTTTCAGGTTAGTGGAGACTGCCAAAAAAATGACCCCAGTATAACCTCTGAAGTGAAGGGAAGTGTTGTTAGAGGGCAGCAATCATTAGATTAGTACCAGAAGTGTAGCATTGTAAGCTTATAAATTCAGCCACTCTATTTGCTCTTTTGAGGTTCTGCTTCAGTTCTCATAGATTTGGACCTTTTAAGGTTTCAGAAATGTCTGTGCAACTTCTAGTATGTGCCCTCGCTTGATTTTTCCTTCTTGTTCTATCAGAACAAGCAGAACGGATGTTTTACGTGGTTGATGCATCTCGTTTATGTTTTCACTGCAGTATGCAGATCAGAGAGACTTTCTTTGGCGCCTAGCCCGAGCACATAGCGATATGTACGAAATCACAGAAGACACAGATGAGAAGAAAACATATGCATCTGATGGTAAGGAATTGTGTGTTCGTGGCAAGGAGAGGGGGGTGTTCAAACCTGGTGCTACACTTCAGAGTTATAAACCCTGCACTGCAGACTATGTGGAGGCATTATGTAGTTGTACTGTGGTGGTTGGTGGTGTGTGTTCTGAAGGGCGGTGTAAGTGGACCAAGAGCTACTTAAAAATGTACAAGTTTTTTTTCTCAAACCTATCTTATATATATCCTGTGTGATAGTAAGAGAAGTTTTTGCTTCATCCCATTTAATTTTTTGTGTTGCTGACATGTGCAGGTACTTAAAAAAACCAAATGTGTCTGTTTAGTTAGTGAAATCAGTTTAGTTTCATTTCATTCTCCTTCACTATCTTGAATTTGATTTGTTGGCAAGTTTGTAGGTGGGTCAGAACAAAACAAATTATCATCTTCATTTTATTAAAGATGTGTGACAAAAGATTCTATTCTAAAACATCTCTATCCTGTTTATTATCCAAATAACAGAATGTACTTTTTAATGTTATAAGTAATATAATTATTTTCTGGAAACCATTGTAGCCATTTAAAATGTGAAATTTACCTTCTATTTGGATAGTTCTTTTTGCCTTTAATAGGTGCTTAATTCTCAGTTTTTTGAGGCTGCAGGTTCTTAGAGGAAAGAAGGGAAGCGAGGCAAATTCTAGCTGTAAGGCTGTGGAATGAATCAGAACGAAACCATTGCAAACTTTTGCTAACTTTTCTTGACACGTTGGGGAAGATACTTTTCGTTACAGATGAATGTACTTCCAAATAGGGCAAAACCATGTTGACAGGTCAAGAAAATTTGCTACTGTGCTAAAATTCGCATGATCTCTTTGAGTTATCTTGGATGCTCCATATCACTGCAAGGGTGTGAAATTATATATGGCTGTGGTGGTTTCACACCAGTAGCAAGCTAAGCTCTGCCATGTTGTTCTCTCACTCCCCCTCCTCAACAGAACAGGGGGAGAAAATGTGATGACAAAAAAGCTTGCGGGTTGAAATAAGGACAGGGAGATCACTTACCAGTTACCAAAATGGGCAAACCAGACTCATCATGAGGAAGAATAATTTATTGCCTATCACTAACAGTCTAGAGCAGTAAGAGTTAAAAGCAAACTAAAAACACTTTGCCCCCATCCTTTTCTACCTGGTCCCCACAGGCGGTGCAGGGGAAGGGGGTTGTGGTTGGTCCATGCCACTTTGTCACTTGACTGTCCTTCACGGTCACTCTCTGCCCCTGCTCCACGTGGGGTCCCTCCCTCCTTAGGGGAGGCTAGGACTGAAAGTGGCTGAATTTCTTACCTCTGACCACTTGCAGGGAAAGAAGAGCTGGAGATTGCCTTTCAGAAATGGGATGAAAGTGCTGAGTGTCATCAGTGGTATGTAACTCTCCACCCTGTTTTTGAGAAGGATAGGAAAACTGGAGATTGCTGTGAGTTGAGCTGCATTTAAAAACTGTTTAAGAAAAAAAAGCCTATATGCTGATAACTGATGTACACTTCATTAATTCTATTTTCCTTAAAAAGACATTTCTTAATAGCTTTGGTTAATTGGCGTAAGTAATAGTTTTACAGACAATAGATTTCATTGCAGTTATAGAAATAAACTATTTTGTTTTGCGTATGCCAATTTAATTATGAATTTCTCTGTGACAAAATGGCCAGAAGAGTTCTTGAACAAAAGCAACCAGCTGGAGTAATGAAATTCTTTGGATACCAACAATGGGTTGTATAAGGCTCTTGTGTATCTGCACCTAACAAGTCAAACTGTGCTGATGGCAGTGAAGGATGCACTTCTAGATGAGTCTTGGAGAAATAAGCTATTGGCAAAATGGGTTTGAGATGAATGAGTACAATGAGCCCCATTAAATTTAGCATCAGTGTGAATTTAGCAGACTAAACTGCATTTTCTTTGGGCTTCTTATAGCTTAGGTGCATATATTGTGAAAAGGTGAAATGAAGGAAAGTTTGCTTTAGAAGCCTTTCTGGGAACTGTGAAATTCCCCTTGTAGAAAGTGGAAGACAACAATTTGCTCAGCAGATGACTTTTGGGCCCGTGTACGTGTCTGGGCAGGATGCTGCAAGCCTCTTGCCACAGAAACGAGCTGAACTCCAGCGGTATCCAAGTGTGATTGTGCATACCCTGGGAAAATGTGTCTGTGCTGGTGCAGATGGGCTGCCAGAGAACGTCTCTCACAGATAAGCTGCAGAAAGCTAGCTTGAGCGCTCAGTATGGTGAGGCTCGCTTTATTTTCCTTCACAAGTCCTCTATTTCCTTTGGCCCCTTTTCAGCCGCCTGTAGAGTAAGATGTATATCCATCAAAGCCCAGCTCACAGCCAGCTGCACAGTTGTTGGGGGCAAAGTCTCGGGAGTTACACATTAAATATGTACGAAGTTTTTCCTTTGTGTTCCTCCAACATTCTTGGGTTAATTGCTGGTTTTTCCTCTGTTACTGACATTTCAATAACGCTCTGCTGCACGGTGATGCTTGCTTTATGTCAGGAGCGTGATGTATTTGCCTCAGTCGGCTAGGCCTGCTAGCGTGGGCTTAGTGCTGCGCCAGTGTTCCTACATTTATCTTAATTCTGGAAGAAGGAGAAACATCGTTCTTATCAGAAAGCCTTTTTTTAGTTGTCTGGAGAGTGTCTTCTGTCCGGGACTGCTGTAGTCTGATCGTGTATGCTGCTTGTCACTCTGCAAAGCACTCTGGCTTTGAAATGAGTTGAGACAATAGCAGTAGAGGCATATGACTTTCTTTGTCCAAAGATACCTTTTTTTATTTTCATGATAGAAGATGAAATGATCTGCAATTTAACCAAGCAGTATTTGTGTAAATGCTGCAGCTGACAGGATTTTGGTTCTAATTCGGGGTATAATATGCTTCTATATATACTTATAAAGCTTAGCTTTATAATACAGAATTTGATTGTGTGCAGAGTAGTGGCTGTAATGGGACGTTCAGTCATGTGTTTCCAACACAAAATGTCAAGCCTTTTCAGCTGAGCACACTGCCATGTTAAAACCCATGCCGAACTCACTCCAGAACAGCTTTGGTGAAAGAGTGCACAATTCTCATCCTGTTAGACCTGTCCTTTTTCCAAACAGGAGTAAGGCTTCTGCACATCAACATCTTGCTTCTAATTATAAAGAACAGCTGCAGAAAGGGCTGCTAGAAAAAGGAAATAGCAAAACAGTATGTGGGAGGCATGGGATTTGTTGAAAATGAATATCTAACTACCTTTATCAGTTGCAGAAATTATTTGCTGTCATGAATGTAACAGGAAATTAATTCCCATTCCAGCTCTGTCGGGGTCATGGGATGGTCGCAAGCTGTTTTAATTACAGTCTCTTCTTATGCTAATTAATTTTACCATGAGAAAAAAATTATTGCTAATGAAATACTGCTTAGTACATTGAAAGATATTGAAATACATTGTTCATATATTTGAAAAACATGCGATAAAGTATAATCCTAAAAGACTAGTATTATAGTTTGTTTTCCCTTTATTTGAGTAATGAGTATATTGCTCAGAATTACTTTTAGTTCGCCATGCTGTCTGCTTAGGAAAATATGTTCAGGAAAATATAAGGGGAGGGAAAAAAGGAAAGTATACAGTGATCAGTTCCTCCGGTTTGCCATCCTTAACGGCAGCAGGCAGGAGTGCAGAGGTGCATTCGCTGTCAGCTGATGGCCCTTGATGGACCTGTGCTCTGCAAGTCTGTGCAATCCTGTTTTACCTCCACAGTGCTTCTGTTGTCCATGCCATCCTCCAGTACAGGTGCTGGAACATGCTCCATGTAGAAAAAAAAATACTTATTCTGTTTGAATTTGTCAGTAGAGGTTTTAAAGCTTTCTTTGGTTTTGATTTGATGCCATTGCTCTTGGTTTATGGAGAAGTGAACAGGGCCTGATTATTCATATTTCCTTAATTTACAGTTTTATTCTCTCAGTTGTTTCTCTTTCGTATTGGTCCCCTTGCTGAAGAATCCTAATCTTTTATTAGATCATTTTGAGGAATCATTTTATTGTCCTCATCACCCCTTGTCTCTCTGTATTCTGTTTTGACCGTATCTTTTTTTTTTTTTTTTGAAGACAGGAGTTATAGGAGCAGCATGGATTTCTGTAATACTAATGTGATGATCCTTTTTGTTCTTACTTCCATATACAGTAATCAATGCTGTCTTTCTCTTTTTCCACCACGTATTAAATTGATGTTTTAATAGAAATATTCCCAGCAATTTTAGTAGCTCTTCACTTGAAGCCTGTGACTGTGTATGTATCTTTGGGTGCATTTTTCTTGTGTGTATTATGTCATGTTGGCTGTTATTTTCTGTTTTCTCAATTGCAACCTAACGTTTATGGCTTAAGGTAGTTTTGCTGCTTTTTGGTGCTTATTCCGTGCTCTCTCTGTTATATTCTTTGCTCCTGTTGCACAAATCATTCCCTGTTTAATTGGCTTTACATTGTGATGCATGTTAAGCAGGACAGGAGATACTTTGATCATCATTGCAAGCAAAGCTTCTGTTTCCTCTCAGTGTCTCATAGTTATTGCAGCAATGAGTGATATTTTAAAGCAACAGACAAAGTAACAGTGAACAAAAAGGGATTGCTGAGTGCTGGCTAAGGCAACAGCGCGTGGAGTGACTGGCTGCAGCTTGGGAGAGTTTTGTGGCTGGATCGTTTGAAGGCTTTGGCAGCGTGATAGTGAATGGTTTCTCAAGAACGACAGGGAAGGCAGTAAGTGTCTGGGACTCTGTCTGGACCAGCCTTGGGATCTGCCCAAATATGAAGGAGAGTCCTTTCATGGATCTCCTGGGTCTTCTTGACATTAAGTTTGGTACAAAGCTGCTATTGTAGCCATTTGCTCTTGGAACTCAGCTGGTCCCAAAAGAGCCATCTCCACAGAATGGTTGAAGCAGAGCTGAGATTTCATCAGTGCCGCACGGACAAGTCAGCCTTTGTATAGTGGGACTGATCTCTGGCTGTGCTTCACTTGTAGACACTGTTCCAGAACACAGAAACGTGTAAGGGTTGTCTTGGGCATCTGACGTATTTAGTGCCTTCAGAATAGATCCGTATAGTGTGCTACACCAAGTGTTCTTTATGCATACGTACTCCTGTCTAATAACTACCCGATTCTTACTTTTGATGCAGACATAAATGTAATTCTTTTGCTTTAACTGGGCAGATATTTCCAAGTAAATCATTTGATTTGTTAACAGATTTCAGCTCATGAATAGGGGGGCAGCACAAGCTTGTAGGCTTGTTCTTGTTTGCTTTCAGGAATGGATGTAGGAGTCATGATTTTACAAACCTGTGCAGTTTGCTGCTTAGACGTATGTGGCATCGTCACGAATGAAGCGAGAGAAACAGTTTCACCCTTGTTAGAATCCCCTGCCCATTTTGATGTGTGTGTTTTCAGTGCGACAGCAAGCATGTAACAGCAGCTTTAAGGATCAAGAAAGCAGAGAGCAGTGTGTTAGCCTTGGCTTCAGCTCCTGTTGTTAAAAAGAAATATTGGAAGTACAACCAGAGCAGTAAGGGATTTCAGAGGCTCATCTGGGAAAAATTTTGCAGGTGCTGTATTCCCAGTTTTTGTTTGAATTGAATATTTCATTTTGAAAATGAAATGCTGACTGCTGAAAGCTGTCATTGCAGAAGTCATGAGCTTTGGCCCATCTTGGAGGTATTATATATGTTGATGAGAAGCAGGAGAGGATGTGTTCTTGGGTTGGATGAGCCTCTGAAGTGTGCCCGCTCTTCTAAAAGTCTGTTGCTTTGGAAGATCATCTTGCACACTCGATAGTCACTGAATGGTGTACCAGCCCTTTTAAATTCAGTTGGTACATCTGGCTGTCCTGTGGGTGGATATCTTTTTTTTTGAGAAGTGACAGCACTCCGGATATTACTTGAAGATAGCTTTAATTTTAACAATTGGCAGTACTTCAGGATTTAACTCTTCATGGATTACTGCCCAGAATTGGCCAATTTTGAGTTATGCCTGGATTTCTGAGCTGAGCTTTTTGTGTTCCCTAGGTGGATTAAACAGGGGAATTACTGACAATAAATTAGGGGCAGAAGCAACTATAGCAAATAGGAATATTCATTGCATGATATTTCAGCACTTACAGGAGGAACAATAGCATTCAGCTCAAGCCACCTGATTGCATTCCCCAGGCTCAGGAAGGTCCTGCCCTTCTCCAGGGCTGGCAGCATCCTGAAGCACCTCTGTGTCCTGAGCCATGGAGGCTCTGGGAGTGGGGATGCTGGAGGAGAGCCAGGGAAGACGAAAGTTATGAAAACTGTGAGCAGGGACAGAAGAAGTCTCAGCAGGCACCACTTATCCTTCCTTCTTTCCGTCCTTCTCTTGGAAACAGCAAAGTAACTTGATGTTCACAGACCGTGGGTTGTGTTTTGTTTGTTAGACATGAAGAAATGAGCTGTCTTGTTTAAACTGTAATCTCTGAATCAAGGACTATTAACTACTAATTGGCCCCAACATATTCCCTTTAAAAAAAAAATACTGAGGGATGATTATAATAAAAGTGGTGTGAAGGGAAGCAAGCTGTAAGAAAATGATTTTTTTGAGATTTTGTACCCTGTTCCCATGAAAAATTTAGCCACCAGTAGTTCTTCAGAATATGATAATTTGATCTGGGCTTGCTGTTGGAGAGGAGCAGGTGAAGTTGATGAAATCTTCAGGTATTAGTTATGGTTCTGATGAATACTGAACTTGCAGAAATACAGAGATTGTTTTGGAATAATAATAGTGTTCCAACTTGATTGTTTGTATACTGTTACATTTGCATCTCAGTCTTTTAGATGGGAGCTGTTTAACCACACAAATCTCAGTAGATGTACAGCTTTGTATGTGTCAGTAACAATATTTTCTTTAAAATGTTTAAATGTGTGATTCCAAAGATAAAAGCTGTAATTTCTACTTCAGCTTAGTACTCACTTTTAACTTCATTGTGGTAGAAGGGAGAAGGTCTATTAACAGATATCAGCCTTTAGTAAAGAATGAAGATGAAGGAATTCAGATACTGTAGGCTATTCCAAAAAACGTTATTTTACCAGCATTATTGCTACCTTTCCAGCAGGAATTTTGGAAAGAAGGAACCTGGATGGTTTTGATTCCTTCATGGGAAGATTTCTGTGTTGCCCTTTTTTGATGGGGGCTTGCATCCAACCTGTCAGAACAGAGCAGTTAAAGAGCTGGGACTATAGTCATGAAGGTTATAGAATCAAAGAATCATTAAGGCTGGAAAAGCCCTTCAAAATCATCTGGCCCAACCATCCCCGTAACACCAATGTCACCACTAACCCATGTCCCTAAGCACCACATCCAACCTTTCATTGAACACCCCCAGGGACGGTGACTCCACCACCTCCCTGGGCAACCTGTTCCAGTGCCTAACTGCTCTTTCTGAGAAGAAATGTCTCCTAATTTCCAACCTGAACCTCCCCTGGCACAACTTGGGGCCATTCCCTCTAGTCCTATCACTACTTACCTGTGAGAAGAGGCCAACCCCCAGCTCCCCACGACTTCTTTTTAGGTAGCTGTAGAGAGCAGTAAGGTCTCCCTGAGGGTCCTCTTCTCCAGACTAAACACCCCCAGTTCCATCAGCTGCTCCTCATAGAACTTGTGCTCCAGGCCCTTCACCAGCTTCGTAGACCTTCTCTGGACACACTCCAGGGCCTCGATGTCCTTCTTGTAGTGAGGGGCCCAAAACAGAACATGGTACTCGAGGTGCGGCCTCACCAGAGCAGAGCACATGGGGACGATCACCTCCCTGGCCCTGCTGGCTGCACTATTCCTGATACAAGCCAGGATGCCATTGGCCTTCTTGGCCACCTGGGCACACTGCCAGCTTGTGTTCAGGCGAGCATCAATCAACACCCCCAGATCCTTTTCCTCTACACAGCTTTCCAGCCACTCTGCCCCAAGCCTGTAGCACTGCATGGGGTTGTTGTGGCCAAAGTGCAGGACCCAGCACTTAGCCATGGTAAACCTCATCCCATTGGACTCTGCCCATTGACCTGTCCTGTCCAGGTCCCTCTACAGAGCCTTCCTACCCTCTGGCAGATTGACACTGCCCCCCAACTTGGTGTTGCCTACAAACTTACTGATGGTGCACTCAATTCCCTCGTCCAAATCATCCATAAAGATATTAAAAAGGATGGACTCAACCCCAACCCCTGGGGAACACCACTGGTGACCAGTCGCCAGCTGGATTTCACTCCGTTCACCACCATTCTCTGGGCCTGACCATCCAGCTGGTTTTTAACCCAGCAAAACATGTACTTGTCCAAGCCATGGGCTCACAGCTTCTCCAGGAGAATTCTATGGGAGACCGTGTCAAAGGCCTTGCTGAAGTATAGGTAGACTACGTCAACAGCTTTAAGTAAGCATGAAGCTGCTCTGTAAAAATTGTACATTCCACAGAATAAATACTATTTGTATCTTCAGGCTTCATTGGGGATGAATACATTTTGTTATGTGAACACATATGGTCCATCCTGCCACCTCCTAAGGCAAACTAGAGATATTCACTGGATAAAACCAACATGGAAATTGAATAAAATTGAAGGCGCATCTTTTGTCCTAGCTTTAGTAGCTAATACAGATTTTTAACTTCAACTTTTTTAGGATTAAGGAAAGCTGGATTGAGGTATGGGTAAAGAAAGGTGTATTTCAGCCTTTCTCTTCTGAGGCAGTGATCAGAATTTTTACTTAGATTACAAATGAACTTCTGCTTTAGCCAGGTGCCTGTGTAGACTCCTTACTAGCTGATGTGCAAATTAACATAACGTGCAGGATTCCTGGAACCTGAATCACGAGTGTGAGGGAGGGCACTGATCCAGATTCGTGTTCCATTTTCATTTGAACGTTTTAGTGTAGCATAAACCTTCATTTAAAAAAAAATGCAGGGGGGAGGGAGGGGAACCATTTGGTTTCTCTTGTTCAAGGAATCAAGAACATAGAGTTGGGAGGGACTTCCCAAAAGTCATCTTGCTCATCTTCTTGTCTGTGATGCACACCAGGTATATGTAGACCGTCCCTGATCTCTAAAAAATCTTCTAGTGATGAGGGTTGTACTGTCCTCTCGCCTTTCTCCTGTTTCATCAAGCAGTGCATTTAGTTACATGGACAATCGAGTATTTTTTTTTTTTCCTGCTATCAGCCAAAGCTTTGTTCTGTCCTCTCTAGACATGGAAAAAAATTTAACATGAGGAACTGTTTGTAAGAGAATACAATAGTTACTCCAATCTTCTTATCCAGTCTTTTTTGAAAGAAAGCAGACCCGCTTGTCATAACCTTTTAGTGTGGTGGTGTTCTGCAAGTGTTCTGTTCTTATTGTTGTTTCATGGACTCTATCCAGCTATACTTTTTTTCTTTCTAATTTATTAGTCAAAACTTGTATATACTCCTTGAGCTCAATCTTGCTAGTACAGCATTGGGCTGCTTCTGATCTATAATTCTCTGCTGCCACCTGCCATTAATAGATGAACTTTCTAGCACAGGTTAATCCACCATCTATTTAAATTTAATCTGTGTTATATTACCCAGTTTAATGAAGTTATTTGATAACAACAGTGTTGATGTTGGAGGAATTTCTTGCCACTCCGTTCAATATCCATTAGTTCATAGTCAATCTCAAAGATCAATTAATCATGTAAAACTGTGGTAAAGGAGATTCAGGTAACTTAGTCAAAAAAAAAAAAAGTCATGTTCTTCCTGATGCATATTTTCAAAACAGATTAGGCAGACCTCCAGTGATGAAGCTCCTGACCTCACCCTTCAATGAATTGCACATCAATTTTATACGAGTTGCAGCTATACCATGTTTCTTTTGTTTACCCATGAGAATTTCACAAAAAGAATGCTAGAGATGCTAAAATTGAATATATCTGTATTTTTTCCCCCCTCAACCAATTCTCTCAAAACAGGAAATTTAGATTAGTTTGGTATTTTGTTTTTGTGTCTCTTACTGGCAGGACTTGGAAATCAAGCCACTAGACACTTCTGTATCCCAAATGTAGTAAGGCTGTTCTGTTGGGGGTGCGGGTGTTCGTGTGCTATTTTTTCCCTGAGAGCTTGTTGCTAAGACATTGAGATTATATGAACTGTGAAGAACTCATTGATAGTCATTGGTGTGAAGCACCAAAATTAAAGACAGCCCCGAGCTTCTGAGCAGATTTTCTGTCTGTAAACTGGAAGTGGTTTTGAGTGATCTGAATTCATCCTCAGATTCGTAGGGTTGCACCTTTTTGTCTTCCAAGTTGAGAGTGGTATTATTTTAAGTGATATTCTCTGTCAAGCCTTTAATGTGATGTAGGAATTATTCATTTGTATGTGTCAGGTTGTTGCTTTCATCCAAATATATCTTGGTCACAAAGACTTGGGTTTGCAGTTACTTTTTCCACCAAGTTGCACAAGTGTGTGACGTAAGAAAGCTGCTTGAAAAGATTTGGAGCTAGTCTAATTTAAGAAATTAGTGTGTTTTGTTTTTTCCACTTTCTCACCATACCCATGTAGTACAGATATACTTGTTAACAAAATACTGCTGGAGGACCTGCTAAATTGCTTATTGCTCTTACTTGTATGCCATAGAATAGCTTGTTTTGCTTTCTGCTGAGTCATTTATGTTTTAAATAAATGTTTAGTTACAATCCATAATTTATTTAACTAAAATAAATACTTATTTACTTAGTACACACACCAAAGTTATACGTAGGTATACTTGGGTGTCGTGCTTGGCATGGAGTTAAAGTCAATAGGCCAGTTTGTAGATTAGGAGATAGCAGTTTAGTTGTGGTGGATTGAGAAAAAAAGTTCATACATCCAAGTAAAATAATCATAGAGTGGTTTGGGTTGGAAGGGACCTTAAAGATATTTAATTCCAACCCCCTGCCGTAGCCAGGGATGCCACCCACTAGATCAGGTTGCCCAGGGCCTCATCCAGCCTGGCCTTGAACACCTCCAGGAATGGGGCATCCACAGCTTCCCTGGGCAGCCTGTTCCAGTGCCTGACCACCCTCTGAGTGAAGAATTTTCTCCTAACCTCTAACCTAAATCTCCCCTCTTTTAATTTAAGACCATTCCCCCTTATCCCATCATTATCTACCCGAGTAAAGAGTCCCTCTCCATCCTTTTTATAAGCCCCCTTTAAGTATTGAAAGGCTGCAAGGAGGTCTCCCTGGAGCCTTCTCTTCTCCAGGCTGAACAGCCCCAGCTCTCTCAGCCTACTAGTTAAAACAAAACAAAACAAAACCTGCAGAAACAAATCTGTGGCTTAGGAAAAAGCATTTCTCTCTTAAATGCTTTAACACATTTGTTAATTTACGTAACTTTAAGCAGTTTTAAACCTTGGTTAGAGGAATTTACATGCACAAAGCTGCCAGATTAGTTGTTACACCGGAGCTGATGGTCTACGACTGCATCATTAAGTGCTGAAGTAGTCTCAGAATCCTGTCCAAGTAATTAAAAAGTCGTTTAGATGAACATCTGTGAGCTATTTAGTCCTACAAAGTCCTTGCACCTAAAGCTTAGGGTGGGAAGTGATGAACGTTTTTTTTTTACCTGAACACAAGTGGAATTAGTGGATAGGTTTAAGGCTTGTGAGGCTGGAGGAAAGATAACTGAGAGGAATATAACATATCCATACACTGAGTGACAAGGAGTTGGTGGAGTGGAAACACTTTCTTCCAGAGAAAGAACTAGATCAAATAAAGTTGTTAAGCATCAGACTCGAACAAAAGGAAATAGTTTACATCAGGCTCAAACAAAAGAAGTTCTTTACATCATGCATACAGTTAAGCTGCAAAAAAACCTTCCCCAAGCCATGGTGGCTACTAAAAGCTTGTGTGTTTTCAAAAAGTAAGTGTCTGAGTATTCTTCAAAGAGCACGTCCAATGCCTGATCCAAAGAATATTCAGAGGAAGTGTTGTTATGTGCCTGCCTTCTTACTTTATTATCTATGTGTCTGCCATTTTCACTTCCAGGAAAAAACAACTTGAGATAGTGTGGTCATTCTTGTATTATTTGTTTGCCGGTGTTAATACCTTTATTTTTGCAGAAATACAACATTATAATGACCACAAGTATCAGAGTATGGGATATCTTGTTCAAAATCTGTCATCTTTTAACACCATTATCCTCAGTTAACCCTGCAGCATTTATTATTCTCATAATAAATCTCATGTCTTCAGAGCTTATTTTAACTTTATAAGCTATTCCATGCAGGTGGCATCTTTAGAGCTGGTAGCCCTTTGTGCCTCCTTTTTTTCCTGGAACAGGAAATCTGCATCTGTCAAACGTTTGGGCTCAGTAAGAAGCCCAGTATAAGGAGTGAAGTTCAGCATGTTGTTTCTGGGTGAACATTTTTACAAACAGGCAAGAGACCTGAGATTCATAAATACCTTCCCAGTTACAGAGTGAGTGTAAGCCTTTCCTTCAAACCAGCACCCTTGCTGCAGGATTTGAGGTGCCATTCCTATAGCCTTCGTCTTCTATAACTGTGCAGTCTTTCTCTGACAGCAGGAGGCAGACACAGCAAATTGATACATCCCTTAAAACCTCTGTTTTATGAGAAGGAAGAGTTGTGGACCTTAGGGGTAAGTTTTTCTGGATTGTATTTCTCACCCTATACTTAGCTGATTCATTTCCCTGCCTTTAGCAAGCCCCCCAGCTGCTTGGAGGAGCATGTGAATTCCCACTAAATTAGCATTGTTCCTATTCTAAGCCTTGTTTTACCTGGCCAGAACAACATCTAGAGAAGGAACGAAAGAATATTCTCGTGCAAAAGTCACCATGAGTTACTAGCTGTTTAATTCTTTTGTAACTGGTCCTAGAATTGAAGGTGCGGTCTCAAGTGTTTTAGGATTTACAGTTGGTCACGCTGAGTAACAAAGCATCTCTGTAGGTTTGCTTTCCTTGCTTAGGCTTGCCTTCAGGATAAATGTGAGCAGCTGAAAGCCCATTTATTTAAATGTCTGTTGGTTTCCAGAGGGGGTTTGTAAAGTAGACCCTACAATTGTCAAATATTTCCATACCTTATGATAATTTTTGGTTTTAGTATGATTAGTCTTGACAGTGTTGTCATTTGGAACATTCATTCTCAAAGACCTGTGTTGATGGGTGTTGTTCAAAGTGTATTCTCTTTACTTTTTCTTCTGTAAAGCTAGAAGTCTTGCCTCCACAGTATTCTCAAATCAATCTGTCTAGGAAATGTCAAGGTTGAAAAGAGGAATATTAATCTAAAAAAAAAAATTAAAATTGGACTTCCAAATAGTTGTGTATGCTAATTAATTCTGAGAAGTCCTGCTCCCTTGAGTTAGATAAAAGACATGCAGGTTTCTTTGAACCAGTCTGACATGAAACAGTCAGAATTTATAGCAGCATTATTTGTGGTTTTACAGCAGAAAGTGAAAACAAATATATTTATCTGGCTTAAAGAAGTTCATAGTAGTTGTGGATTGGGATGATTCCCCTCCACCCAAGAGCAGATTGTGTAACGAAAGTCTGTGGGATTTTGGATTTTTTGATGTATCTGAAATTATAACCTTTTCTAAAAACTACAGACAGAACTAGAGAAGTTCAGATAGTAAATAGTGAGGAACAGAGTTAAGAAATAATCTCATTTAGGTGGTAAAACCCAGATACCCGCTGTGTTTTAATACTGGAATGCGAATTCTGTTACAGAATTGTGCCAGGGGATGAGCGTTGTATGTTAAAGAGAGCATGGAATAAAGAATTTAACTGTATCAACAAATGCCTGAGTATTCCTCTGAGTTAAATTCCGTGCTGAAATAGAAAATACATGACACTAGTTGTCTTAGATAGTGACACACAAGCTATAGAAAATCATGGCGCTCACGTTACTGTAGTTTCTGCCCTAAAAGATAATGTGGGAAGACCACTTCTCATTTTGCTCTCTGCCAAAACGCAGTGTCATGTTGGAACATAATGTAGCATTTTTTTCTTTTTAATCGTAAATTGCATGATAAGAATATGATGGTGTCCCAGAGCGTTAAAAGCAGAGAAACAAGTCTTGATTTTGCATTAAGTGATTAGTAGGGTAGGGTTCAAGGTGTTAAAACATTGCAAAACTATTTTATGGTCATTACCATAAAGGACTGAGATTGAACATCCTTGTAGGAGCATGGGAAAGATATCAGTAATTAATGATAACTTCAAAAGAAACAGAATGACTACAAGGAAGTTTGAGTACAGGAAGAAGCATGGGAGTAAAGTGCTTGCATATAATTCAAAGCTCGTTTAAATGCAGTGTTTTAGAGGTTCAGAATAAATACTGGTTACTCATTAATAAAAATGAAAGAAGCCTTTAATCATGGTACTTTAAAAATGCCATTTAAACATCAGAGGAGACTACAGGAACTACAAGATGTCTTTCAATGTCCTGTACAGTGGAGCAGGGAAGAAACTCTTTCAAGTTACATGTGAAAATGTGACAGGGAACCCTGTAAAGAAATTAAACACACTACTAAGATCTTTCAAAGACATTGAGATACTGACAAATATCGCCTGTGGTACACAACGAATTAAATTTGTATTAGTGTGTGAAGAGTGAAAGGTGGCAAATGCAATGCAGATTTTGGAGGGTAACAAGAGGATCCAGGAAACTACCAACTAATTCCAATTTCCTTGCCCACCCTATCACTGACAGCTGTGATAAATAAAAGTTGGAGGCTAATAACACATGCCATCTTCTTGAGAAAATGCCATTTTTGTGCAGAAATGTTTCACAGATCTGAAGAAAGCTGCATGGGCGAGGGTGCTGCCCATTGACATTGTGTACTTGGAGTTTGGAAAGTCTGAGAAATTCTCTCCTGCACATCTGTGAATGATACTAAGCTACCACGTATAAACCTCTTTGGCTTAATAATAGGCTAAAAATGGGAAGCAGGCTCCTTTCCTTTGGTAAGAAAATGTTACTGAGCTTCTGAAACACAGAACTAAAGGACACAGCGCAAAACCTGTGTGGATAAAGCAAAAAGCTTTAACGCAGACAGAAATCCTTGTGCAGTAAACCTTATATCTGCGTATGCATGAAAAGACTTCTTACCTACTGACTATTCACAGAGCTGAAGGATGCCATGCATGGTGATCTGTGTGGATCATTTGAAGGCTAAAATGTTATGATGTCTCAAAGCCTGGTATGACTCCCAAGGTAAAACTGATCCTTTCATCTGAACTGGCTCGTTTTGGTACTGGAAGATAAGGGGTGGATATCATGGGCTTAGGTTCATTTCATTTACCTCATGCATTGTCTGGATGGAGTAGTTACAAGCTTTTGTTTTATTAGCTTGTGGAGATGATAATCAAGTCCATCTTTCACATAAGATATCCTTTAAGTTGTGAGATTAAGGCAGGCTGTAACCTTTAAATACATATTTCCTGTAGAAATGAGTTCATGTCTGGCCAGCAGTCAGTTTTCAGAATTTATTAAATGAAATGTTTTCAAAGGAGTTGTGGTAAGCATCCTGAAAAGTGTTCCTATATACAAACTTGGTTTTATATATCAAGATTTTATTTTTATATGTATATAATCATTTTATATATATTTACAGTTAAGAGTAGCTATAAGTATTTTTGCAAGTCAGAACAGGGACGAAGCTATTGTTCATCACTGCGGTTTTTGATGTGATCAAATACTTAAAATTTTTAATCTCCATGGGAAATTGAGACAGTAGGAAATTAGTGTTGCTCTAATCCAGAACAACTCATTGTGCTTAAATTTCTAGCATGTATGCCACCATCTTAAGTTCCTTTTTTAAGCCATCCACATGTATAAATTCACTATATCAGCATAAATGTTGACTCTTTCTGAAACTGGAATTTTATTTTCCTTGCTGAACCAACAAGGCACTCGATGAATTCTTACCCCTGTCTAGGAAGACGTACGGCACAGACATATGACACAGTGAGCACAGCAGTGACATGGCTTTATATAAAGTAAACCAACATTTATTATGCAACTCGGCACACAGCCCATTGACTTCTGCTACTGGTAGGGCAAAGCCAAACTTTGACTTGGGGCTCGCAGATGCTGCAAAGCTGGTGGAGAAACTAGGTTGTATGTATAGAATACAGAAACTCTGCCATATGCATGGTTTGAGCTTTAATAAAGGGGCATCTTCTGGTTGTGCAATTCCACTTCCAATCAGAGTGTGGTGCTCCGAGTAAATCAGAATGGGGAATTAATGCGGCGTCACTGGTTCCATGTGCATCTACACCCCAACCTGCTCGCCATGTTCTCTGGACAAGCCTGGAGGAGTACTTATGCCTTCCTGATTTTTAGCTTTGATCTTGTCTCCGCTTGTTTTGAGTTCAGGAAAGCCTAAGCTTGACCCCTTTGTTCCAAGCTCTTTATGACCAGATGGTCATTAATTTCAGGTTAAGTCACTGGGACTCCTGCTGTCTCTCCCAAGGTACTAATTCCTAAATAAATGATCACTTCAATTTCTGGTGTGTTTCACTGCAGTCTGAATACCTACATGCTAATTATCTGTCTCCTTCCCTTACAAGTGAGGAGACTCAGTGCACAGGAAGGTGAAAAACTGTTAATATTCATAAAATATTGTGCAAACTTCTAAATTCTTTATAAAGACATATACTTTAAAAGCTATGCTTCTTTGAATTATTTACTTGATTTAAAAATGTTTTATTCTTCCCAGCCTTTAATCTGACTCTAGTAACTGGAAGTTGAGCTCCAACTATGGATTTTTATCTCCGTGTCTGTGTGTGATGAAAGCTCTCTTGATTTACTAGCAATGCTCTTTGAATAGCACTGAATGGTTTTATAGGCAAGCCTTGATATTTTCAATTCCCAGCTAGCGTTGATTGAATAGGAATACGATCTAGCTCGTTAATTTTTTGGGTATTGCAACGTAAAATTACTTGAATAGATACGAAGCAAAATTTGAATTCAATAAAATGAAAGGATTTTCACGTCTTCATGCTATTGTCAGCAGTCCGACTTACAGATTTACTCATCTTTGGCAATATAAACCAAACTACATTTCACTTTTATCAGCTTTCTGCAAAAGAGCTGCTTCTCACCACTTCTTTCCCTTTCTCCTTTTATTCCCTCTTGCCTCACCATTTCTTTTTAATTTACTGTCTGTCTTAGGCAGCAAGGAGCACCAGCAGACTTAGCCAGTGTCTCTTTGAAACAGCTAAAAAAGATAAGAGATGTATTTGGGTTGGCAGGCCACCCTGACCACAAAGCTGGAGGTACTGGGCTGTGGAGAGCTGTGTATTTTGTGTGAAGAGGCCAAAAGCTCTGCTTGTAAATGGGAGTCAGCCAGAGTGCAGCATTGAAAATGAAGTTTCAACAAACTTGTGCATTCTGAACTTGGGGATTTGGGCAGGAAGAGCAGCAGTCTCTCATCTGGTAGTATCTGCTCTCCCGTTGCACGGAGTTTAATTTTCTAATGAACGGGGAAATCTTTCCTGAGCTGAGCTTTCTGTGGGAACTTGTGGTTTGACCAGTGTCAGCTTCAGGAGTAGTTTTGGTTAATAATTTGCCCAGCAAATCTCGTAACGTCAGGTTTCGGTAACTGCTGAGACATCAGTCTGAACAGTGTTTCAGAAGTTACAAAATGTTTACAAAAGATGAAAATCCCCTTCCCAAACTCATTATTTTTAATCTATCCTGTTACTGTTAGTCTTCCTGCAACTGAGTAGTGCCTCTCGTGACATTCATCCCAAAGCATTTCACAAAAAGAATTAAAACAAATCACTTCAATATTGAAGGACAAACCAAGCTAAACAAGCAGAAGAAAAATAGAAAACCACACTGGGTTGCAGACAGGGAGAGGAAAGGAAGCTGGGATCTGAAGACCACAGAAGTCTCAGTACCGCAGAGTCTCGTGTTAAAAGCACCACCAGGACCTGGACCTTGAAGCATAGATACGAAAGGAAAGTTCATGCAAAGCTGGGTTCAGTAGGGTCTTCTCTTTCTGGGACTGGTGAAAAAACAGTTGAGGAATCTCTTGCTGTGTTTTTTTAGTTTGTTTAATGACAAAAAGATAGGACTGTTATTTACTGCTTATTTTACTGTTTCACTAGGCTGTTAACAAATGTAATATTTATCTTCTTCTGACAGCTGAATATGGCACCACTTGACATTGGTGTGGTGGCTGGTGGAGGGATCGGGCTGGGCTTACTTCATGGCCCATTGGATGTATTGCTCCTTTGAAGATGTGTTAGACTTCCCCTGTAGAAGGAGGGAGTGGAATAAAGGAAGATTATGTGGGTAGCTTCCATTTTAAAAAGAAAGGGTGTTTCTAGGACTTAATGTTTTGTTGTGGGACCTTAAACCTGACCTAATTGTATGTAATGCCTACCCACATATTCAGGAACCTAAATAATGTGTTTGGAGGAGCCACATGTGTGCATCCAACAGTGCTATAGACTACAAGATTAAGTGTATGAGAATAATTTATCTTGTGGTCTAAAAAAAAAATAAGCTTTTTATTGGTGTGTATTTCTAAACCCTAGTTGTGTTCTGGTTAGGAATACTTTACACAGGCTGTGTTTGTTGTGAGACAAGCTCCAGAAGATCGTAAAAACATTTCATCGTCTGCAAGTGTCAGATTATGGCAATGCAGCTGTGAACTTTTTTGGTTGGGTGAAAGGGATTTGCTCAATTAAGATCATTTTTCCATTGTCGTGAAAAACAAGAATTTTAGAATCGAACCAGAGTTTTCCAAAAGAAAATTAACATCTTAAAAGAATGAGATAAACATTCAGGAGACAAAACTTCTTTGCATTGTAACTTACACACTGAAAATAGTTCTGGCAAGAGTAATAAGGTATGAAATGTTTTGTGGGTGTTCTTCGTGACATTGAAGAAAGTGTGCTTGGGGATTTGAGTCTTCTGACAGACTCCTGCACGAACATCTGCTGTGGTTAACCATCACTGGGGACTCTCTGGGACATCGTATGATGAGACGAGACAGAGTATCCAGCCACAGAACCATGTGTTAGAACTGTGGATGTGGTAAAAGAAAGTTCAAGAGAGGTGTACTTGCATCTTTCTTTTTTGCTTTATGTTTTTAAAGAATGAGACCTGTGTTGTTCGTTTGTCCCTCTGTTTTACCCAGGGGGTCTTAAGCCAGTAAGCCTATTTCAGAGAAGAGCAGCATGGGGAGGTGAGATGGGAGGGTGTAAATCCATGGGTAACCAAGCTTCCTTGCTTTCACTGCTCGTGAATTACCTAATTTTGCTGGGTACTGTGCTTCTCAGGCTTAAATTTTGCAGTCTTCTACTAGACAAAACTGAATTGGTGTGAGTTTGCAGCACTCAAAACATATTATTTTGTTTTCCAAGTTCGGTGGCCATGTGGGGCTGCAGGATATAGGTAGGTTTTCACAATATTTTCCCTCGAAGTAGACATCCAGTGTGCTGTAGATTTGCGTGGGAGATGGCTGTGCATCCTTCTAGTTAATTAGAGCTTTTAGCAGTTCTGGCTCTCACTGCTATAGGATTTGCTCTTCAGCACTCTGTGTTTTGACGCAATTTCATTGCTGAATGGAGGAATTTAGGGTGTAGAAGTGTGCTGCTCTGGTCTTATGTAGAAGGAAGACTTCAGCGATCAGTGCAGCAAACTTACGTCACGTCAAGCCACTGCTGTTGACTCATTGACATCCTTTGAGCTATTTCCGTGCAATAAATACTTGCTGTGTATGTGAGCAAGTATGCCCTGCTTTCCCCAGTATGATGTGCAACTTAAACACACTTATATCTTCAGAGGGAAGATGCATGCAGAATGTAAACGTGTATTTAAAACTGACAATCTGATTTGCCACAAATGTCTCCTCCGTGCAGGTATGCTATTCTTTGCGGGCAGTTAGCGGAACACGAGAGCATTCAGAAGCGCATTCAAACTGGGTATGTTTTTAAGGTGAGTAGAAAGGACGTGCTGGTTTTTCTGTGAGTATTGTTCAATGCTTACTTCTGTAGTGGTAAGTTAAGACTGGCTCCAGCTTTTATTAGAGAAGTGATAGGTACCAAAGGGATGCTTTCAGTGGGTGGTTTGGGCTGAGGAAGGCGATTCCTGCGACACGTGATGGGGGTGACTAGTTTTGCTTTGCAATTGTGCACGCTATAATGGCAGAAAAAAAAAAGAAGAATAAAAGTTTTGCAAATAAAATACATGTATACAATGAGACTGAGAACTTTAAGCGTGAAATTACCATGTGTTAATAAGATACCAACTTTTCTTCACTAACTGCCTGTGAGCCTCTTTGTGCCCTAAGTAAGTGCAAAATAGTTATTTTTCACAGGCAATTGATCTGCCTCAGATTCCTTAATTTGCCTTTCAACCAGAACAGGAATATTATATTGCAGGGTAAGAGGATGCACCAGTTGCTACAGAACTGGCCACATAAAATTATCTTGTCGATTATTCACATGACCAGTAATTTGGTTATGTGAAAATTACGAAAAGCTGGTAGAATAAAGTGAAGGGCAGCTTCATTTTTTTAACATGTAGTTGTTTTTTTATTATTATTTTTATTTTTTTCCTGAGACTGATAAAATGCTGATGTTCTGTGCTCAGCTGGAACAGTTTTAAGGAAATTTGGAATATCTTTGTAGCCATAATTTCACTGATTGCTGAGAAATTGTGGACTTATTCCTTCCCTCTTTCTACATAAGTTCATCTGCTCTTGTGGTTGTTGTATTTGCTTGTAACAAGAATATAATGTGTGTTGGTGATGATTTTCCATAGGAACACATCGATAAAGCGATTGCACTGAAACCAGAGGATCCAAAGTCGTACTATCTTTTGGGCAGGT
This sequence comes from Cygnus atratus, assembly GCF_013377495.2. Taxonomy (NCBI): domain Eukaryota; kingdom Metazoa; phylum Chordata; class Aves; order Anseriformes; family Anatidae; genus Cygnus; species Cygnus atratus. Next base: position 34,416,057 of record NC_066366.1, read on the forward strand.
GGTGTTACCAGGTAAAATAGTTTATTAATATTTATTACTGTTCTTTCCTCCTTGTAATTAAATTCCTTGTTTGGATGAAAGACAGGTGGATTGAAACCACCAGCCATAACCAGTGAGCACATTCTATTTAGTTGCTGAACTGGATATTGTATCAGAAAGTACCAGTACGGAAATATCTTAGTTGCTAGAAGAAATTGTTTAAAAGTTGCACTTACATGGGGTCTGGAAATTCTTCACTTCAATCCTGAAACAGTGCCAAGAAGAGCACATCACTGACAAATACTGTCAGAAACCTCTTGTAACAAAATGAACGTGTTGTACGTTCATGTTCTTGTACGTGTAGCACCTCAGTGCTTTTATAAAAGCACTATTGAAATGTCTGCCAGGACGTAGTGTCTCATTCAGATTTTCTGAGCTTTCCATCCAAATTGTTTTCTTAACTGTAATTGTAAAGTCTTAGGCAGTCCTTCTCCCTCATCAACCTCCTGTTAAACCTAAAATGTATACCTTCATACTGTAATTACTACTTAAAGCCTTAGATTTTAAATGGTAGAGGTTTTTCTTGAGAGTTTATATAAATTCCGCTCCCCCAGTAGTGAGAGAAATAGTACAGAAAGGCTGAGTTGGTGATCAGGACAAGAACTGGCTGAGCACATTTGCAGTGTGTTGCTCAGTGCTCACGATCAAAGGCCAGAAGGAGGCAGAGAAAGGTTCGTGGTATGGAAGACACACTGACTTTAAAAACATGAAGGAGTTTTTAAAAGCATGAAGAATGCAGTTTCAAACTGGCAATGTCATTTACTCTTGCTGTTGTAATACTTCTGTCCTGCAATCAAAAAAGGCTTTAAAAGTGCTTGTACCTCTGTGCAACGGAATGAAAGCTACTGGTTTTTTGCTGTTTCACTTATTTACCGCCTCTATTCTGCTCTTCATTTTTTCCCTGGTGTTCTTTTTTTTTTTTTTTTTTTTTGGTCTCTTTCCAAATGGAAGCAGTTTGATAAAAGTATTCTCTCCGAACTACTAAAAATTGGAGCTCTGAAGGGTTTGGGGCTCCAATCTTTGCTTTTTAGTCACTGCAGGTGGCATGGGAGGTGAAATGGCAACGAATGGACTAGGAACAGCACTAGCTGCAAACTAGCTTACTGTTTCCCTTGCTTTATTCATTAAAAACAAACTACCTTCAAACCTTTAAGCACATGTGGATGTAATCAAGGACATTTCAGGGCTGGCAAGAGCTTCTGCACACAGTATATCTGTATAATCCTTTGCATGTGTTTCCTCTGCTACAGAAAGTATTGGAGGTATTAGAAGAAGTGTGCCGGCTGCTTTATATTTCTTGACAAGGAAAAGCTTAGAATCAAATGCCATAAATCACATTTAGTGCCTATAAAAAGAAATAAGAGTTTGCAGTAACTATCTACTTTTCAGTTTAGGCAACTTGAAAGTGCTTTGCTGCTGTCAGAAATGAAGTCACATTGCAGAGATTGTAGCTGAGATAATTGCCTTAGGTAATTACAGGGGAGCAGCAAGCTAAATCAGTGGCAGCTCCTAGCTCTATATTCTGTTCTGGACTTCCTAGTCAGCCATGCTGCTATGAGAGTTAGCGCTTCTGCTAATTATTACAAGAATTACATGATGTTAAACAAAGATGGTCTTACCAGAAGTTAGAATCGTATGCATCTTTCCCCCAGTAAAATCTCAGGGAGTTTCATATTAGAGGAGCTAGGAGCAGTAAAGTAAGATTTCAAGAAATGATTATAATAGCTACCTGCATCTCAAAATGTGGATGTGTGTTGGTGGGAAGGCTTTAGCTGGCCTCTCTCAAGGGATCTATGATCTTTATGTATGATGAGAACATATTCTTGTACAAGATTTAATTTAGGAGACAGGAGGGCTACATCTGTGCCTTAGCTCCAGTGCATAGGTGAGAACTGCCAGGAACTGGTGTGGTTGCAAGAAGGAGGTTTGGGATTATAGACCACCCACACTGTTACCCTGCTGTGATATTCAGTTGTAGAGACAAATCCTGTATTGAAGGTTATGCATGTGGCAGCTGATGGATGAAACCGCAGGTGACTAGTAGTATAAGGCAGGGACAAAGGAAAGCAAAATCAGATTCAATTCTGTAGCTGGATTTGCATTCTTGACCAGAATCTGCAGATACACCCAATATTATTGGCTGTCTCCTATGTGCATGAGCCAGCTACAAGAAACTGGATAACTCATTGTCTATGTATACCTTTGCACATGCTGTGTCTTCACCGGGTTTGATAGTTTCATCTTACTGTCTCTGCAGGTTTCCCATCTGGGATGGCTTGAAAAAAAGACTGCTTCTGCTTTGTTTGAAACTCCTCCTACAGCCACCGTACAGGATGCACTGCAAAACTTCTTAAGGGTATGGAAATGTGATATGCAAGGGAGTCACTAACCTGACATGCAACCATGAGCGTAGAATTTGAGTATTTGTATTCTGCTTAAGCTCATCACTCTCCGAGTGCTCTGTGATATATTTCCACTGACTGGAGCCTGTGGAAGAAAAGCTGATGAAAGCGAAAAGTTTTGAGCCTGTATTATGGAATAGCCCAACAGAAAAATCGGATTTTGAAGACCTCAGAACTAGATCCAGGGTGTTCAGAATTTTTTCCAAGGGTTTTGTTTTTCCATTTAATAGCTGCAAAAATGAGTGAATTCATAGCTTGATACTAAATGTGTTTGTACTGTATTCTTTTCATGGTATGTAATACCTGTTTGAGCTTCTCCCTGGGAACACTTGCATAGACATTCACAATGTTCTGTCATTTTAGTTTCTGTCAATATTTTATTAAAAGACTCTCAGGTTCTCCAGGCTTTTGAGGACAACTCTTAAGCTTTCAGAGACAGGTTGCGTATGTATTTCTAGAAAGAAACTCTTAGGAGTTCTGGATGTCTTTTTTTTTTTGTCCTCCTGTTGATGAAAAATTAATTTAAGACATGGCCTGAGTCACATCTTAGAGTTCATAGCTCTTATTGCAAGGGTCTGCACGATCTGAATGAGTTAAACAGACTGTCTTTGGCTGTGCTTGTGAGAACTACTCTTAAGCACCCGTGATGAAGCATTACAGAAACAAATTGCCCTACCAATTTATAACTCATAGATTCCACCAGCAGTTCTGTGAAGTGTCAGGGAATATCATACTTATATCAATTTATTGTAATTTTGCCAAAAGGTAATTATGTGAGAGGTAAGTTTGTGATAGGTGTCTGCCCTAGGCAGTGTACTTTTCAGCCAAATTTCAGCTAAAATGAACATATAATTTCAGAGAGAGGTTTGAAGCAAAATGTTTTGCTTTTTTTTTCATTAGAGGAAAAAAATAGCTGGTTGTTTTTATTGGTAAGTTAGAGTGGCACTGTGGTTTGAAACGGGAACTCGGATTTTTCTGAGCTTTTGCTTTGGTCAACTATGAAGAGAGGATACAAAACCATCGCTCTGGAAGCTAATTATACCCTGAACAAATTCACTTCCCATATGCTCAGCAGTGTCCACTTTAGCTTTCAGCGGCAGTTGGCATGATTCAGGGGAATGGAAATCACCCTGAAATTTGCAGCTCTGGGTTAGTCACAAGCTGAACTAGGTCTAAGACCAGACAACAGGATTAACAAGAGGAACGTTGTCTGTCTTGTGCTCTCAGAGCTTCCTCTGATACCGGGGCTCTGCTGCCTTGACTGAGTGCATTTAAATTTGAGTGCAGATGGGATGCAGGGTGAATCCAGGCGTTTGTTGTAGGAGCATCCTGGAACAAGGATGCTTGGAGAATGATGACTGGCACTGAGCTGGAGGGAAGAAAGCAGAAGGAAGTTAGTAATAAGGAAATTGGGAATTAGCAGCCAGTAAGGAGGAAACAGAAAATTGAGGGAAGATTCCTGAGGTTTGGCACCAGCACATTCAGGAGAAGCCCAAATGGATGAGACTGGTCAGGCAAGGAGGTGAAAAAGAGTGTGTGCACATGCAGGAGGAGGTAGTCAGGCTATTTCTGGGCTTCCCTTAGCTTCTGAGTGCTCGGCTTTGCAACCTCACCGTTCTTCCTTGGCACTCACAGCAGCCAAGTGTATGGATGTTGCTCACTGAGTCACAGGCATTTTATGAGAGAACGAGGACATTTAGTAACACAGCCAGGCTAGCCTGTCAAAGTTCTTACGCTATATTTTGAAAAGTAGGATTTATTCATCTATTTTTTTAAGAGATGTAAAAAACTTGATACAGGTTTTACCTGTGTCCTTTACATATCCTAATGTCTGCTTTTCTCTGTCTGTTCCATCCTCCTCTCTGCTCTTCTAGGTTGAGGAGCTGAGCCCAGGATTTTCCAAAGCAGTAAGAGTATACATTGCCAAGGTAACCAGTCACTTTTTGCTTTATTTAGTAAAGTCATATGCTCTAGGATAAGAAATATTTGTGTTAAGAAATACGTATACCTCTTTGGATGGAAAGTACTAAACACATGTAAATTACTCCATGCAGAAACAAGATTTTAGAAGTTAATAACATTTTTTAAGCTAAATCATCTAGTGCAGAGGCATTAAAATTCAGGAAGGATTTTGTCTTTGAGTCATCTGGTGTAGCATCCTGCTTGGCTCTTAACAGATAAAACTCTATACTATAAATACAATAGAGGCAATTCTGTTCTGTAAAATCCTATTCTAAGGCAGCAATGGTAACCTGTAAGCCACAGTTTGGAGGTTCAACCACCACCTTGGATTTCTTTGGTGTATACAGGAAGATGATCATGGGGGAAAAGGTGACATATAAAGTGTTTCTATTTTACTAATACAGGTGCAAGTCTTAAGGTAATGATTAAATAAGCCATGAATGCCTGAAGCTCCTAAAATCTTTTGTTTATCATAGAATCATAGAATGGCTAGGGCTGGGAGGGACCTCAGAGATCATCTAACTCCAACCCTCTGCCATGGGCAGGGATGCCAACCACTAGATAGGTTGCCCAGGGCCTCATCCAGCCTGGCCTTGAACACCTCTAGGGATGGGGCATCCACAGCCTCTCTGGGCAGCCTGTTCCAGTGCCTGACCACCCTCTGAGTGAAGAATTTTCTCCTAACCTCTAACCTAAATCTCCCCTCTTTTAATTTAAGACCATTCCCCCTTGTCCTGTCATTATCTGACTGAGCAAAGAGTTTACATTGAGTTTACCTTGAGGGAATAATTGGTTTTGAACTCTTAAATCTTAAAACTGTTGCTTAGTTCCTAGGACCTCTAGCTGGAGTCTAGAAATGTTTAAAACCCAAATAGCTTTGGAAGTATCAGCCAGAGTGGGCATAGCAAAGAGTAGCTGTAGTCATTCTCTGTGAAATTACTGAATTTGCAACGTCCCAAAGATTGTGAGCTTTATCAGAGTAGCACACAAGTCGTAGTGTCTGTTTGGTCTGAAATATATTATTACTGGAATCGAGGTGCAGAATTTATTTCACAGTAAGTGTCTCGTTAAAGGAAAATGAAGGAGAGGTGGAAAACTCAGCAAGAGATGTGGTAGCCTTCACACCAGCTGGATTTTGTCCGTGATGCATTGTAGCTCATTACATCTACTTAGTGAAGAGTCTATTAAGTAAATTAAACTATGTATTTGTGCATCAGCTAGTCTTTTGTTTTGACTGCTTATGTACCATAACGAATGTGCTCTCGATTGCTTCTGTCTCTGCTTGTAAATATAGCCAGCGTTCATGCAAATTCAATATCTTTACCTAAATGTCTTGTTTTCCATTCTTTACTCCATACTTGGAACTCATTTTCTGTGAAGTTACAGCAGCAGCAAATTATTGCAAGTCATAACCTGAGTAAATTCTCAGAGTTGATGTAAAAAATTCGGGTTTTACTGTGGCTAAATTGTAATCTACATGGGCCAATATTTTTTTTATCGGGCTAGTATTTCAGCACGTTTGGCAGATGTGATGTGACTGAGCTTCAGAAACACTCTGCGAACACAAAGTGACTTGGAAGTTAATAGGAGTACTTGTATCTATTTTTTTGTTTTGTTTTTCCCAATCCCAGCCTCTATCATTTTGGATTATATCCTTTGTGATAACATTTTAAAAGTTCGGTTCGATACAAATTGTTTCTAAGGAACTAGTGCTCTAATGAGTCACACCTCAAAAAAAAAAAAAGGAGTTTTATAGTCATCTACTGATATTTTTGACTGATATACAGAGACACAGGATTTGTGAAGGCTTCAAGGATGTCCATGACTCCATCTGTTTCAAATTCACCAGACGCAGAAATTTGACAGCGCTCACAGTAGAACAGAGAGTTCTCTTTCAGAACTATCCCATGATACAGGAAAATCACCAAAATACACACATGCACATACTCTGTAGTAACATTTAAGAGTCTGAAGTAATAGCCCTGCAGGAATTTTAACTCTTGTCATGATCCTAAATGAATGTATTTGTGGTTTTTTTTGGTGGCAGTTGCAACAATGATTAACTGATGGTTTTTTTTTTAGCAACCACTTCCTTTTAGCATGCTTATTTTGTAGTCCCCAAATGCCTACATGACTCTGTAGGCACCAAAAACCTTCGTGTTGCTTAAAGAGATAACTGTTTCTGTGCTGTTGAAGAGGAGTTCGTGCTGACGAATGGTTCACACTTACTGTAAAACCTCAGAGACCTGCAAATATGATATGTTACAGTACTTGCAGTTGGACCTAATTTTCAAAGGCCTGGGGAACCAAAGCTACATAAAATGATATGCCGTCACTACAGAGGTTTTATGATGAAAGCTGCGTGAGTAATAGTGGTTGTGTAAGTGGAAATAAATTAGACCATGGAAAATGGTGAAAATCACCTTAAAATCTTCTAACAAAAAATCTCCTTGTCCAAAATAACGAAAAAGAGAATCTAGTATTCCATAACCTGATGGTGATTATAATCCTTTGTGAATGAAGGACACTGCAGGAAATGTTGGAAGCCTGAAAGTACACAGTGCAAATGCTTAAGACAGAGAAATAGTCCTTTTTATCTGTTGCCAGGTTGCAGAATTGCTGTTACTTACAGCTGCTTGTTTTTCTGTTTTGTTTTGTTTTTCCTGTTTGTCTCTTCTCACATTGTCATTTTTTCTTCACAGTGTTACAAGGACCTGGGGAACAATTCTGCAGCTCTTCTCTGGACAAATCTTGCTTCAGAACTGCCAGTTAATACAAAAGAGGTAGCAGTCTCTGCTGTTTTTCTTACTGACACTGGAATAGGATTATTTTCCAAGAAAGGAAAGAAACCAAAATTAATCTTACGTTGTATGCGTTTGACCCATCAAATCAAATGAGATTATGTAAAATCCTCTACATATTTGTTACGTGGCAAAAGTAACCATTGGGAAATTTTTGAAAATCCCAGTCATGTAATTTAAGGTTGAGGGTTTCTCTGGAAATTGGATTTTGCATGTCTTCACTAGGCCATTCAACATCATATAAGATGAAATTACATTAATGTGTTAAATACTAAAGGTTAACTGAATTATTTCAGTTTAAGATTTCGTGATTTTAAGTTTAAGATCTTATCAGAATATTTTAGACTATCTCTGAATTAGATTTAAAGAACTGAAGGTTGTAAACATTTTTATACCCCAGTTGTTTAGTAGTTCCTATCTGTTGCTTTAAACGAAAGCTAAAATTTCTCCTCCACATGCTTCCTGTCTGCTCTTAGAAAATGGTTAATTTTCTTGCATGCTTAAAAGAGTTTGCCACATTGTATTCATGGGTGTTAGGAGTCTGCTTCACTAAAAACGAGACTTATAGCCCGAATTTAAGGTATTTGTTTTGGGGGGGAAAAATCAATAATCACATATTGATGGTGAGCTACTTCTGTTTGCAGAGATAAAATTGTTTTATAAAAGATGTTCTAGCTTGCAAGCACAGGCTTTATAGTAGTTTGCTCGTTGGCGTAGATTCCTTTCTTTCCTTGGGACCTGCTATGAAAATGCCTAAAGCAATTCAGCAACATAATGAAAAATAGTAAGAAGCTGAGAGTGTGTCCAATAGGGACTTAGAATTCCAGCACAACACCATACAAATACTCTGCTACTTCCAGGATTAGGCTGCAGACGCATTTGAATGCCCTGCACGTATTTAGCAGGTCTGTGTAACTGCAGCTTGTCAACTGGAATATCTGCAAAACCGCAGAGCAACTGCAGTACACTTCTCAGTGCACCAGGGCTGGGGAAGGTTTATTGGTTTGGGCACTGTCACTCCTAGCCAGCTCGGTTCAGATGGGGGCACTTAAGCTGAGTGGTTGTCCTGGGTCTGGAGCTCTGTATTGTTTCTACTTACCTCTGTGGCTTTGGGAGCAGCCTAGATTGAACTCTTGGTGCCAAGTTAGCTCCTAAGCTCTTCCAAACTGGATCTCGTTGTGCAGAGTCATTCAGGAGTTTGTGTGTGCTGCCCAGCACTTTTTTTTTTTTTAATATCTAGGATATTGTGTCACTTAATTTTACAGAGTTCTGAGAGCAGACCCGTACTGTTTTTGAAACTGCCATGTGGCAGTGTCTCCCATCTGGGAGCTCTTTTCCACTTTACTTTTCTTTTGCACTATTTCTGTTAAGCAGAAGCTGTATAGAAGGTGCCATCAAATTACTGCCAGTTAGAAATTAAATAAAGGCACAGCAGCTTTTAATATCAACCTGATGTTCTTTGCATTGTCATGAAAAATGCAGTGAACAAGGTCTCCCAGATCTTACACCTTCAAACTTTGTCTGATGAAATAATCATTCTGGATGTAAAGCAGAATTATACAGGTTGGCAGGATTTTCAGGGCACTCTGTTTTTAAGGCCATCATTATTCTTTGGTTTGCTGTAGCAAAAGTATTCTGCTGAGTTTCAAACTCAAGTGCAAGAAGTCTTGGCCCACCATCCAGCAATGCTGACTTGCCTGTGCTACCACCTGCAGGGCACCATCCAGTACTGCATAAGCCACTTGGCTTCTGTATGGATCTGGGGAAACCAGGGCATCAAGCAGAAAAATCCCCTTCTTGCAGAAGGAAATATCCTAGCTATGCCAGATGAGGAGCTTCCTCACCATTCACTGCTTGAAAAATCTCTCTAGACAGAGTTAGAATGGTACATCTGCTAGAGCGTTTTTTTTTCTCTCTTTATGTATTGGAGACATAAGAATTTAACCAGAAAAGCACTGCGATTTTCAGGATTGACCAGCCAAGATCCGTGGGCAGAAAAGTCAGGAATAGTTAACTGTCTTTTCTGATCTGAAAGTAAAAGTGGGAGTCTAGTAAGGAAGTGGCTTTGGCTGGTCAAGTCTTTGCAAATGTTAGCTCTTTTCATCCCAAAGAGGCAATCAAATAACTTCCATCACATTGAGAAGGAAAAACAAAGGCATTGGTCCAGAGCAGGAAAGTCAGTGAGGGAGCAAAGGTCTGATTTCTGCTGTTCTGGTTTCCAGTTCTCTTCTCTCAAAAGGAAACATAAGAGAAACTCTGAGACTTGGGGAATAAGAGAGAAATATGAAAAGAAAAGCAGTAGGAGGAAAAATGTGAGGCTGGTGTAGGATTAATACTTAAAACTTGGTGTGGGGTTGGAGAAGAAAAGGGAGGTTTTCTTTTTTAACCGTATCAATTAGCCTGTGTATCAACCCTTCTTTTGCTGCATTTCCAGGATGCAGAAAGTGAGAGAGAACTTGAGGAGATGCGGTCAATCTGGGAAGAATAAGAACAGAAGAGCTTGTTCCACTTGATACTGCACAGACAATAAATTTCAAGTTAAAGGGATTTCATGATCCTGACAAGTTTGATTGCACTTCATGGATAAGCCGCAGGAGTTTACAGGAATAAACACTCAACAGTCTCATCAGCGTTTCCAGGAAAAGATCTTGGTGGGATTTAATGAGAAAATTTTGAATGATTTTCCTACTTACAGCACTGCGTATGTTTGATTTTAAAATTCCTGAAAAAAAAGTCAAATTCCTAAAAATAGATATATACATGTGTGAGTATATATACACACACACACACACGTGTATATATATGTGTGTGTGTGTGTGATACCTGAATTTCAGGTCTGCTTGCTGATAAACTCTCTCTACCAATTCCTGGGGAAGTCTTCAGCAGATTTTTTTTTTTCTCATTAACTATTTTCTCATTTGCTTTGTAAAATGTTTTAATTTAATCAGTTTAAATAACTGGTTACGTCTTTGTATCACTGTGCTGTGTGTATAAATTTGAGAGCCCTTGTGCTCAGTGGGCAGTGTAGCACTGATTTTTATCAACTTGATGCACTGGAGGCTGTGGGGTGTTCTCATGTTCCGCAGCCTGTTGGTTCAAGCGGGTACTGATGCTATGACTTAAGAAAAGGCCACTACAAAAAAAAGGACTTAAGTGAATTGTCTGTCCTTTTGTCCTTGCTTTGAAAAAACTGACCATGTCCAAAACACATTCCTGTTGGTCCTTTCCAACTATGCCTAAACTACCTTTACTGGATTTCTGCTGAGAAGAAATCAGCACTGCTCATTGCAGTGAGTAAATGCCAAGGGACCAAGATGATGTCCTTCACAAGAAGAACTTACTTTTAACAGGTGCATTGCTTTCATCAGAGGAGTGAGTAATAAGATTTTAAACTGCCGGACTTTCTCCCAGTGACATCACTCACATGAGAGTGAAAACTTTGTGTGTCCCTCTAAACTACGCTGCTGTTGTTTAGATGTAACAACTGCACTGCTATTTAAAAGCAGTTATTTAACGATGAAACACTCGTTATCGGAACAGGAATATTCTGTGGCAGAGATGACACTTTGTTGTCATGTACCTCCACCAGTTCTTGTTGACTATTGCACTGGCACTGAGAAAATGAAGCTGACAGCTGACGTTGTCTCTGACAGTTGCTGAGTACCAAACTGAGAAGGTAAACTGTGCTGTATGCTGACAGAAATGCTGAAGCAAAACCAATTTCAAAAACTGCCCAAAGAATTTAGAAAGGCTTTCTTTGTCCCTTTAAATTTCAGCTGGCAGCTAACTGCACACTTCTGTTTTTTTTTTTTAATGTTTGTTACACACTGTCGTGTTGTACAATGTTTGTGAAGTGCAGAGTAAAAAAAGTGTGAGTAAAACACTTCTTCATCACCTTTTTAGTCCCTTGCACATGTGTATTAAACAGATGGTTCTTTTATTTTGTGAAAATAATGTTGAGAGGGAAACGCATAGTAGACACGAGCTCACAAACTTCCCAAGTTTATAGACTTTACACTTCTTAGCTATTTCGATTTTTGGTCCAAATTTAACTCTCTAAAATTTTGAGGATGAGCTCATCTTAAAAGATCCAGGCAAGGGTGCAATTAGCTTTATTTGCTTGGAGCTGTATGAACTGATACTTACAAATGGAGAACTGAACTCTTAACAGGCCAAATTTAAGCCCTGTATCTTTGTGCAGAGCTCCCCTTGCAATGGATGGCTACTTGAGCCTTAATTACAGGACTTTGATTTGCTTAATGTATGTTCTTTTCATTAATGTACGTTCTTCTTTTCAGTTCTTCAGTGGCATGATCAGGCTGCCTTTTTTATTTTATGGGAATCTGTCTCGTTTTGAGTATTTATTTCCCAGTGCACGACCTTATTTTTTTCCCCTCTAAACACCCTGTCTTAAATATTTGCATGAGCTTGTAAGCTGTTTTCATTTTGGTTGCTTAAACCAAGCTGGGAAATACTCAGCAGTGTTGTCTGAAAGATGCTGATCAGCAACTTGCTTCTTTCATGTAGTTTTTTTTGCTGGGGAGAAGTAACAACAGCTCTGAAAACAGCCATGCCATTAGGTGTGCTCGTATTGCCTTTCCCTGCCAGCAAGTTCTGGAGTGATGTTAATCAGACATGTTTATTAATTGGCGTGTTGCTTGAACATTGCTGCCTTCTAAAAGTAAATGGTTTTGGTGTGTGTAGTAGGAAGAGTGTGAAAAGGAAATATTTACAATGCCAAAAGTCCATAGCTTTCCTTATTTGCAAACACTTTCAAGCTTTCACCTGCTTGTGTTTTGATGAGTTAAACTGTTGGCGGCATCTTTTAAATTATGTATTTTCTGGAGATAGCTTTCACTTTGTTTCCAAAGATTTAAATCCTCCCTTTAAAAAATATATATATATGTATTTATTTATTTATTTTTAATATCTGTTTCCAAACAACAAGAAATTGTAGGCTTGGGGAAGAAATGCTGACTTGTTTTTTCTTTTCACACTTCGGATCCTGCGCTGGGTTAGATTTGAGTGTTTGATGTGGATGGATCCCATTTATGTAGGTGATGACATTAGTCCCCTTGGCTTTAAAAAGGGCATGGATGAGGAGAGGTACTAGTTCGTTTTCAGGGTGCCTTAGTGGGTGGAAGCACACCTTCAGCCAAGCAGCCTCTGTTAAAGGCCTGCAAGAGAGAGTGCTGTAAAAACAGGGCTTTGGGTTACAGTCAAAACAAAGCACGTTCAGAAACTAATACCAAAGGCTTGTTTTTCTTACTGATAGAAGCTGAAATAATTTTCTTCTCGGGGAGAGAAAATATTTGGTGTAATTGAGTAGGGCTTATTGGGCTGTGACCAGAACTTTTTCTGTCTTTGAGTAAAAATAACCTGCTTCCTCAGAGGAAAAGGTGGTAATTAAATTATGTTAATTCTTCTCAGTTGGTGTTAATTTTTGGATGATTTTACATGAGTACAACCTTTCAGATCTCATTTATTCTTCTATTTTGGACATTCTGTTTAAGCTTTCCATGCATTTGATTGCCTGCTTCTGGCTTGAAAAGTTTTGGCTTAAAAAACAGGCTCTGGCATTTTGCTTCCATCTATCTTTTGTGTGTGGTCTTGTCCCTTTCTCGGGGGTTCTGAAGTTTAAAGGTCTGTTGTTCTGGTTTTCATACAGGAAAGATTTCCTCTGGAGGCTTGACTCCTGCCTAAATAGCTGGGGTGGAGTTTAGTGTGTACCATTATATGTTTTTTTAGTCTGCTGCGTCAGCTGGAACCTAATTTATGCATCCAAGGCCATGATGAAAGACAACGACAGAGCTCACAGATCCTTTCAAGTGCAGATAAAAGCTGCCTTTTGCTGTTTTCAGTCTGATCTGCAGGAAGTTATGACATAGTCAAATGAACCTTTTTCTTTTTGGTTTTCCCTTTTCCTGGCTTGTTATGAACGAGAAGAATGTGACTAATTAACGTAATTTAATTCTAGTAGCATAACATGGTTGATGTGGGGATAAGACAAGGTCGTGTAACTAAAATGCTTCCCACTCAGCAATGCTTGGGGTTTCTAAAATTCTTTTAGCAATAGAATTTGCGGTCTTCTGTTAGACTCTTGCTATGTTGTATATTGGCGAGGATGGCAGTGAGGGAAGCTGTTCTCCTGTTCGCAAGGGGAAGGCACTTCAGTAGCTTTCAGACAACACAGAAATCGCCACTTTTTCAATTTTGCACATACTTCGCAGACTAATCCCAGAGCACAATGTGAATTTCTTGAAGATGCCTGCACTGAATACATTCTGGGACCACCAATTAGGTTTGCCTAGTGCAAATTGGGTAGAGTGACTCTAGATGTTATTCTAGACTTATCACAGGGCAAGTTTCTTGGAGCTAGTCTTGCCTTACCTTCAAAATATACCTACCTGTGGTTCAATTACAATACTAAAGAATAACTGAAGCTATTTAACTAATTTATCCTCACTGTGCTGCTCTGTTGGAAATAAAGTATTTATAAATCAGGAGGAAACAATCCCGTGTAAAGTTACCTGTGTTGCTGTCTTGCTTTTTATGTTGTTACTTACAGAGGTGACGAAACCCAACACCCATGAGCAAGTCTTCTATATAACATCATGGTATCTGTATGCATGGTGGGTGTGCCAAATACAGCAGGAAATTATGGGAGAGTAACATGCAACGTTATTGTTTATATATTGCTGTTTATATATATATATATATATAAAATAATGTGGGTTACACCTGTAGCACATTTTGTACATACATACAGTGACTACTGCTTACGTTTTTAAAATGCACCAAAGTAATACAGCCACACGTTGTGGTAAATGATGTACTCCAGGTGAAGTTGTTCTTAAATAAACGTACGTTATCGGTTGTGACAGGGTATAAGGATTCTGTGCTCAGCCTTCATGACCCGAAAGGCCATCTTCTGTCTTCTCCAGACAGGAGACATAAACAAGGGGCTTGCAAGATGTGCTTAGCGTTCGTTTTGGGTGTTTCAGACCGCCTGACAATTTTTGCCTCGTTGTGCTCCAATTTACTTTGCGGAATGGAGTAAATAACAACACCAACTTGTGCTTCAGCAGTCCTTAAGATGTGCTTAGTTGAGGAGTTAAGATATGGTGGTTGTGGAAAGGAGTAAGTATGGTGGGAAACAAAGTTTAGGTTGTCTAGGGGAATACATAAAAGTGGTTTTGGTTGTGTTAAATTCCTTGCACATTAGCCACAGCCCATCCCTTGGGGAAGGAGCTGCCCGCAATCACAAGCATGGAAGAAGTCCTTCCCAGAAGATGCCCTTCTGAGCACCAGCAAGCACCATGTTGACAGCTTTGTCTCTCCGAGGTGCAGAATCGGGGCTGTAGTCAGTGCGCAACTTCTCTGTGATCTCTTCCCTTTTATTTCCTCCTCAAGGTGAAATTGTGGCATTTTCTCTGGTGTGCTAGGCCACCTTACAGAGAACTTTGGCTTGCCTAAGAAAATGATCTGGAGCTGATAAACAGAGGGCAATCTGCCAACATCTGCTGCTTTGGAGAGAAGAAACCCCCCCGAAGCAGAGAACAGGGCTGGGCAGGATGAGACCTGTGCCACAGGCAAGTCTTTGGCTTAGCCCCAAGGAAGGTGTGGTACTGCGGACACCAGGTCAGGGAAGGACTTGTAGGTACCCTGTTGGTCACCATAAATCTCTTTGACTCTTGGACCAGCAGAAGTTTCTGAATGACTTTTAAAGTAACAGTTTGCAGTACTTGGATGTTACCTTAATGATCAAGGGAGTGGATGGACATGGGCAGGAGGGTGCAGTTGGGAAAATGTTTTTAAGCAACTTAAACATCAGAGAGAGGAGGTCAGCATTGGCCTTGGCTTGGGGCAGGGTAGCCTGTTCAGAAAGGGATTTAAAAGTAGAAGAGTTCAGTTTTGAAGCTGGTTTCCAATGAAAAGAGCATACCAGAGCTGTGACCACCACTCCAATGTGCTGGGAATCTTCTGACTCAGTACTGAAGTAGAAATGTCGGCATTGCTTCCTAGTAGGAATGGGATGGTCTTTCTAACCCCCACCCTGGCTTTGAGATTTCTGCTAAATCCAGATTTCTTTGGTTCAGTGACATCCGTAGTTCCTTGGAAATACCCTGGCAAAACCTGACCTGCTGAGATTCTGCTTGGTTTGAAAGAGAACCCGAAGTGGGAGGACTGCAATAGGCTTGCCATCTTGTTTTTACAGCAATTCTTAGTGCCACATGGCAAACCACAGGGTTGATATAAATAAGCTGTCACTATTTTACTCCAAGTCATTTAGCATAAGCTCATTCCAGAGTCTCCTGGGCATTATAATGAATAAGCTGTAGGGGAGTGTTTTCACTGTGAAGGGAAATTGAGGTTAAAATTGGGGTGGAGGAGGAGGAGGTCTGAACACAATTACTGCTTGGTATAGACCTGTGATGCTTATGAGATATCATTTCAGGCTTTGCACATGCAGATGTGTTGCAGTCTCAGTTAAGCATGCAGGCATGATCTCAACAGCGTCAATAGCTAGAGATTTAGTTCTCTTAATGTATTTATTTTTTGCTTTTCCAAGAAAATTTTTGCTTTTCCCAAATAAAAATGCGAGAAGGGCTCAAGACCACGAAGGAAGAGAAGATAGCTAACACAGGATTGTTCTCCGTCTATGGAGAGTCCCTGCCGTTATAAATGGATCCCATAACAAAGGTCATCTTCTTATTTACTGGTCTGATGTCAGCTTGACTGATGAAGAAGTTAAAGGCCTTTTGGATAAGGTTTTAATAATCAAATTGTTTATGAAAAGCAGAAGAGGCTCTGGGTTGCTTACATACCTGCAGTGAATTGTTTTGAAGGAAAGATTAATAATGCACTGATTGCATTTCTTCTTAGTAAAAGGCTTAGTTCTGCAATGGGGGTCTCTTGTGTGTCTTTTGCTAAATAATAGAGATCATATTCCAGCATTTCAGTGGCTCAGAAGCTCCAGTGGAAGCTGTGCAGCACCTGCCTGCGTGCAAAGACGGCTGTAATCTCGGATGGGGAGCGGGAATGGATTTGGACGCAGGGGACTCTAAATACACAATGCATTTCCCAGCATCCTGCTCCCATTAAAAAAAATAATATTTCCTGGCAAAATCTCTCCCTAAGCTTGAGAAATGAGGTGGTCAAAGCATTGCAAAATCCTTTGAGTAAGTGTCGTAAGCAGATTCCTCCCCCCGCGGAAAGAAGAGCTCCAGCCGCACGCTTCGCACGGCGCTGCCGCGAGCCAGCGGTCCGAGAGGATTTCTGTGCCGTGTCAAACCTGGACACCTCGATCTCCACAATTTGGGTTTGAAGAGCTCCAATTTTAAACGATTTAGGGATAGGATAGGGACTGGAGCTAGGAGAAAGGCTTGACATGGCTCTGCCTTTGCTGCATTGATGGGCTCTGTGAAACATGGAGGTGAGAAATGATACTGTTGGCTTCAGCTGGGAGCGTTTTCCTCCTCCTCAGCCATCGTTGGGTAAAGAGTACAGGGATGTTCAGTTTTAATGATAGAGGGGATGGGGATGTAAGAGCCATGTTCCTGTGTTGGGCTCTGGGTTGGCTACAGACATAGGGAATAATGCAGGGACAAGGAAAAAGATAGCAATGTTACCAGCACCTTCTCCCCACCTTCTCCATCTTACAGCTTTAGGCTTTCCAATGAGTAACAACATCCTCACCTTCTTTGCATCGGGGCCAAGAAGGGGAAGCAAGACACAGCCAACATGCCAATGGGTTTATGCAGAGCCATAGGGCTGCAAACCTCATCTCATGGCTGTGACACGAACTGATGCCTTCACTTCACGCTGGTCCCCACTAGGTTATAGCAGGCAGGTTGGTTCGGCTGACCGTTGTGGCACCTGTGGTAGGAAGAGACAGACTTGGAAGTGCTCTCATGCTCTGAGATGCCATAGAGGAGGGCTGAGCCCTGGGGCCGTTCCCATATTCATTCATCTCTTTTAATTTTTCCATAAAATGAATAAATATCCAGCCTGTGGTCCCAGGAGGGAAGGCTGAGCATTGCTAAAGGAGGTGCAGGCGCCAGCATCTCCAGAGGATGCTGCTCCTGGGCAAAGGGTCCCCATCTGGACCATAAAAGCTGGAGATGACCACCTGTGATAAAACTGGCAACAAGTGATGCTGAGATGACCATTGTGGGTTTTTTAATCTTACAATGTCTCAGAAGATGTTTTCACAAATGTATTAACAGAAGAGAAAACCTGATCTTGCTTTTAAAACTTGGTGTTATGAAGCTGCTGCTGGCCACCGTCTCGTTTCATGCTCACCAAAATTAGTATCTCATGGCGGCAGCACTGGGAACCCCTCCAGCCCCCATCAGCTGATGAGCAGCAGGGCACGGCCAGGACTTAATTTCTGTGTTACGCATTGGAGGAGCTTCAAATCTTACATATGCTCTTGTGGAGGGTGGGATTATTTGTGGGGGGCATCTGCTCCTTGAGGAATACGTGACGAGCTGGCGAGGATGTATTAAAATATGCTGTAGTGCAGGAAGCTGCTGTGTTGGTATCCCAAATGGAAATGAATTAGAGGTGAAAGGCAGCTGGGACCACAACAACTGGCTCTTGGGTTTTATGGGAAATCCCAACGTGGTTTTGGGAATAGCATTTTCATGGGGACCGCAAATGCCAGCACGGTCTGCCCAGAGGGGTTGTAGAGTCTCCATCCTTGGAGATGCTCAAACCTGGGCTGGACACAGCTTCAATCATCTGGGCAGGAGGACCCTCCCCATCTCCATCTTGCTGCAATTTTGGCAAGTGGAAAATTAATTAATTATGCCCCAGATAATTAAATCACATCTTTGCTAAAGTCTCTGAAGGAGGATGAATTCCCTATTGGTAAATTATTGTCATTACGAGATGAGCTGTCCCACCCTCTGAAGCTTCCTGGTTTGGCCACAGTCTGGTGGAACTGAGATAAGCATGGTGTTGGCTTGTGTGGAGTTTCTGCCCTCCCTTTTGAGGGTCATACACATCCCTATTATAAACCCAGCTCTGCTAACTTAGGTTGGACCTGTTCATCTGCTTCAAACCACTAGTGGAATTCAGGATGAGGGGTGAGATAGCCCCCCCCCCCCCCCAAAACCTGTCAGAACCTCTTTGCACACCCAAATCGGGGCAGGATGTGCTCTTGAGGTCCAACTGATGGGGCCATGCACCAGGACGAGTTCTGTCCAGGTGACTGGTCCTTTAACTCTTCTCAAGCCCTAGAGACAAGACCCACCCCTGCCTCCCTTAGCTCCCATCTGGCTTTCCCCGAGTTATGAAGTGCATCTACTCCAAATGTCCCACTCCTGCCATAGGCAGAGCAAATCACTTCTTGCTGTACCCTGGGGCAACTGGGAGGGAGGCAGTCCCTGCAGTTTTGACCTATTTTAGGGTTGGATAGCTCAGGGGGATGCTGGACAGGGGCTTGGGTACAAGCGGTGCTTCCAGCCACCCCCACAAAGAAAATGAGCAGAGACAGGTCCCATGTTGAAGGCATTTATTGATGTGGTGACTCGCTGCCGTTGATCCTCTGCAGCGGCAAGAGCCACTGGCGTGCAAGGCAGGGTGTCCCCTGCCACCCTGGTGCTGCCCATCCCTGTCCCCAAGCCAGGCGGGTGCAGTGCTCAGGGCTGGATGAGCACAGGGAGCCTCGGCCGCACGGTGATGGTGAAGGGCCGTGGCTTCAGCGCCAGCCCATGGATGCAGTCCATGGTGAGATTCTCCGCTGGGTTGGCGTGGAAGGAGCACTGGTGGAGGAGGATGGCGGTGAAGAGGAAGAGCTGGAGCTTGGAGAGCTGGTCGCCGATGCAGCGCCGCTGGCCGGTTGAGAAGATCATCACGCTGCTGGCCCGGTCGCGGTCTAGGTGCTGCTGCTCGTCCAGGAATCGCGCGGGGTCGAAGCGCTGGGGCTCAGGCCACTTGCCACAGTCGTGGTTGACTGACCATTGGTTGACGAAGACCACAGTGTCCTTGGGGATATGGTAGCCCTCCAGCTCCACATCAGCTGTGGTGGCGTGCGGGATGGTGATGGGCACAAAGCTGCTGTAGCGCAGTGTCTCGTAGATGAAGGCCTCCAGGAAGGGCAGGTGGGGCCGGTCCTCGGCTGTGGGCAGCCGGGCACGTCCCACCACCCGGTCCAGCTCGGCCTGAAGGTCCTGCTGGAGCTGCGGGTGCTTCAGCAGCAGCAGGAGGACCCACGAGAGCGCAGTGGACGTGGTGTCCTGTCCCGCGCCAAAGATGTCAGTCATGGCACCCTCCACGTCCTCGGGCCCCAGCCCATGGGAGGACACGCTGCTGCGCTCCACGGTAGCGATCATGACATCGCTCACGTCACGCATGGCCCGCGGGTCGAAGGTCTGGCGGTGCTGTGCCACCTTGGCCCGCACGAAGCCATGCAGCTCCTGGTTGAGGGCCTGGAAGTCGCGGTAGACGCGGCGAACGGGGTTGGGGAAGTGCAGGAGCCAGGGCAGCACGTCCACCAGGCTGCCCGCCCCCACTGTCTGCCCAAAGCGGTCGTTGTGGCCCAGCAACGCGGCAAACTCGTCATCGGCATGGCCATAGCGGCGGCCGAAGCAGAGGGCACAGAGGACGTTGGCATTGGCCACCACCAAGAGTGGGCAGGGCTGGAAGTAGGCTCCACCCTGGCTGCGCCTCAGGAAGAGCTGCACCAGGTCCCCTGCCTCGGCCGCCACGTGCCGCTCCACCTCTGCTGCTGTCGAGCGGGCACGGAGGGCCGCGTGGGCCAGCCGCCGGCGTGCCCTCCACTGGGGCGAGCACGCCCCGAAGGCCACGCTGCGCCCTCCTGACACCAGCCCGAAGGAAGGGAAGTCAGGCCGGCCGGCGAAGTGAGCCCCCATCCCCACCAGCGCCCGCCGGATGGCCGCCTCGCCGTTGAGCACCACCACCCGCCGCCCGCCCAGCCGCAGCTGGAAGATGGCCCCGTAGCGGCGTGCCAGGCGGGCGAAGGCCAAGTGGGGCAAGCGGCCAAGCTGCAGGACGTTGCCCACCAGTGGCCACGCAAAGGGTCCTGGTGGGCTCCTGCTCCCCGCAGCCCCCCGAGCTGCCCGGCGGCGGGTCCCGGCCAGCAGCAGGAAGGCACCGAGCAGGACCACCAGCAGCAGCAGCGACCCTGCGGCCGCCCCGTCGGGGCCCCCCATCATCGCTCTCATGGCTGCAGCTGCTCTGCAGCGGGGTCGGGGCTCGGCGCCGCTTTATGGCCGCCTCCGAGGGGGCCGAGCCTCTTCCCTCCCCCGGGGAGGCCGCTGCCGAGCATTGGGGGGGGGGGGGGGGGAACGGGCGGAGCCGCCCCGATGGGTCGCACACAGACGGGGTTTTGGGGAGCTGCGTGGCGGGGGGGGCGAGGAGGGAGAGTGGAGACACCCCCCCCCCCCCCCCCCCCCCCAGGGGGGCAGTGGGGTTGGGGAGGTGAGAGGGGAGGAGGGATTTGGGGATCCACAGGAGGTGAGATTTAACATGGGGGGTTGCTATAATCACCTAACCATCAACCCTCTCCTCCCCCCCAGAAAAAAAGAAAACAAAAACCTGGGTTTTTGGAGTGGGTGATGCTGCATATCCCTGGCCCCCCCGTGGAGCTCTTTCCACTCTATGTCCCCACTCAGGACTGCCGAGGGCGCTTTGGGTTTTTGTGGCTGGCTTCCGTCACCGGGCGGGTTTGGGTGATTCTGGCCCGGCTGGCACCGGGTCCCGAATTTCACCACGTCCCCAGTGGCACCTGGATAGCAGAGGTGAGGTTGGGCCAGGACACGGGGTGCACGGCCGTGTTTCGGGTGTGCTGTGCTGCCTCAAATCCTCTGTGCCCTTCTCCGCTGGCACCCTGAAAGTCACAGCCAAACAGTTCAATGGGAACGCCTCTGAAATGCCCGAAATGATTACTTTCATATCAGGATACGGCATTTTTCTCGCACATCCCGGTTTGTATGTGCTGCTAAGTGATTCCGCCCAGAGTGCTGAAGAGGGAAGAGCGGACAAGCAGGGAGGGAGCAGGGAGCTGCAGCGAGTGCATCCTGCCAGGCATCTGCAGCTCGGCGTCCCGCAGGGTGGATTTTGTCTGCGGGGTGGTGGGGAAGGAGACAGCGATGGTGACAGTGGGGGCAGGCACTGGGGCCACCAAGTGGGCTTGCCCACAGTGAGGGGCAAGCCCCCTGCTCGGCTTCGGCACCATTCCTGCAGCCGTGGGGTTTTCGGCTCTGCCTTGGAGCTCGGCGGTTTTACAGTGCTGAGGTTTCAGCTGTTGGCAATCCGTGTTTGTCAGGAATCAAACTCTGTGTCAGCTTTCTGCTGGACTCACAGAGCCCAGCACCAGCTGCTGGGAAAAGAAAAACCTTTGCGGGGGGGGAAACGTAATTTGTTTCCATGTCAGTACGGGCATGCAAAACAATAGCGCTTGATTAGGTTAAGATGCTGTTTTGGGCTCCCAAAACACCAAACCAACATTGATTTGCAGCAGTTTGCCTGAGGCTCAGCCCGCAGTCCCTGTCACCACTTCTGGTAATTAAAACACTACAAACATTTCAGAAGTGCCTGCTGCCCCTGCGGGGTGGCTCTGGGGACATTGGAACCTGCAGCTGGATGCATTGGTTGCCTTCTTACATCCCGAGCGAGGTTGATAGGGCTTGGTGCTGCAAAGGCTTTGACGTAAAGTCTGCTGGTCCCAGCAGAGCAGCACATGCTATTTTCTCAAGCAAAGGAAAATGAATTCTGCACGAATATCGCAAAGTGGGGCGTGGGGGACTTTTGAGTCCCTCCTTGGCTGTTTCCCATGCTGGGCACTCCAAAAACCAGCATCGTTTCAGGAACAATCCCATGTGGCAAGGTGTGCAGGTGAATAGTGCTAAACCATCTTGGTCTCTGTTATCTTTTTCCTTTTTTTTTTTTTTTTTAGGGTTTATGGTGTTTTTTTTCCTTTGTTTTTTTTTTCTAAAAGCTTCACCATCCAGGTGAAAAAAAGCTCAGTGAGAAGCAGGGAGAAGCATAAAGGGGGGATGCAGAAGAGAAAATTAAGAGTGAAAATACAACACCAGCAAGGTTTACGTAGCTATACATGCCATGGAAATGGTGAATTGCTCCTTGATGCAAGTGGAGAGGGTTTGGCTCCTTTTTCCTCTTTTTCTTTTTTCCTCTTTTATTTATTTATTTATTTATTTATTGGGGGGGGGGGGGCAGGGAGGAGTGGTTGAGGGGTGCAAGGAAAGGCACAGAAGGAGAGGGGAATTTCCAGCTTGGAGCCGGTTAGAGCCAGCAGTATGTCCAGGCTGTTTTAAAACAGTCTGAAATGTCAGATAAATCGGTCAAGGTTGAAAACTTTGGCTTGTGGTCTCATCTTTACAGCTGCAGAAATAAGTAATGAAGCTGTTATGAAAAGAGGGAAAAAAAAAATCTGGATGGGTTTTTACTAAATTCACTCATCTCTGGGAGGGCACAGAGAGCCACGCTGCCAAAACAAGAGTTTGAGTTGCTAAAAAAGAAAATCTTGATTCATTCCTTTTTTTTTTTTTTCTAGATAGAGTTTAACACAGCAAATGCTGCAGCTGCTCATATATTATCTTACGTATATAACATATCTTTTCTTCTTGTATACAAAATAAGCACAAGATCTTCTTGTAGGGATGCTCATGGAGCATTCTTTTTTTAATTTTTAATTATTTTTTTTTTGAGGTGACCGGGGCATTTAAGGTTTAAAAAGAGCATGCTGGGGCTGTTTGGTGCACTGTTGATGTGTGCTGCTGTTCCAGCAGAAAAAGCAGCCTGTTGTGCTCTTTGCTGGAAAAGATTTATTTTTTTGTGTCCTATCTGGGTGAGCTGAGTCAATATTCAGCAGCCAAAAGCCTCAACTTTGGGTCTGGCACAATTAAAAGCAGGGCGTAAGCAAACTGGTACAATCCCTTGTTAAAATGCAGCGCTGGGGAATTCAACCCAAAATGCTCCAAATGGCTTTGTTTTCACTCTCAGCACATCCCGACCCAGAGGGGATGTACTCGGTCTGCAGGGAGGATGGAAAGAAAATCTGAGCAAAGTTGAACCTAAGAAGGAAAAATTGATGGAAAAAAAAGACAGAAATTGAATTAAAAAAATATATTTTTTTTTCACTTGGAATGGGACATGGGGTTATAAGCAAGAGGATAGTGATTGGTTCAGCTTCTCTCCCTTCTTAATAATCTTGATAATAAGTAGCAGTAATTTTGCAATTACAATTGAAGTTACAACTGTCAATGGACACGAGAGATATTTTTTTGCAAAGTGACTCCAAGAGATAAATTCAGCTCAGTTAACAAAAGCTCCCGTATCATTCTCAATACATTTGAAATTTTTATTCCAGCATATTCAGGGAAGTCTTCTTGAGAAAAACAAAATGAAAGTGGAAGCATTAAATCAGCAGCCTTTTCTTGCAAAGATGGGAAGAAAACTATTGTGCGTATTGAATGTAAAGGCTGCGAGGCATGTGCCATGGGATGAGGGTATGGGACAGGTTGTGAGGCTGTCCTGGTATCATCCATGGCTGAAAATGAAAATTTTGGGCTGGATGGGTTGTGTTCAGCTGGTGCTATGAAAGACGCCTCTTTTCCTGTCTGCTCCTGCACCCTAGGCACGTGTTCAACCAAACCTTGGGGCAGCATCGATGGGAAGGAGGTGTAGTGCTGAGACTTCCTCCAGTGCCTGGGGTGTATGGATCAGATTCATAAATATATAAATATATATAATTGTTATTGCAGTTAATTGCAGCTGAAGCTCTGCACACAACAGAAGAGCACAGCCCTTGGTGGTGTTTAAATGCCTGACATTGCTCCAGTTTCTGCTTGATCACATTAAGTTGTCCTGGAGACTTTTCTCTGAAGCAAGGTTAATTTTATTTTATTTTTTTTCCCCTCTAAATTTCCATGGAAAGTTCCTTGGAAAGCAATCAGTCCAGAAACACCCAGCTCCCAAATACATCACGCCCTCCTCTGCCTGGTGGGGGCCAGAAGAAATCAGGAGCAAAGTTTGGCCATGGCCCCAGCCCTGGCTGAGAGCAGCCCCCGGGGCCTGCCCTGGAGCTCAGCGGTGGACAAACCTCTTACTTTGAACATGGACATCCCCATCTCCTCAGGTAAAACCAGAGCTCTGCCCTAGCGAGGTGTCCCTTGAGGGCTTAGAGGTGCTGGTGCAATTAAATTATCGCTCTTTAAATAAATCAGGTGGGCATGCCTTACATTTCCAAGCGCATTATATCTCCCCAGGACATGCCACGTGGGTGCGTGGTGCTGTTTTCTCCCTTAAAGAGAAATAAGAAGAAAGGTGTTTGAGATATTAATCCCATGCTTTCATACCCACTGCCTATCGATGCAGTTTAGATGCTTAACCTGCCCCAGACACCCCCTCTTCAACACCTGGTGCTGGTGAGAAGAATCCCACCACCGACCTCGGTATTTAGGAGCCTTAAATTCACTCGTATGGTTCGCCCATCCATTTAACAGCTTGGTCATGGCCTTTTTGGTGCCACCCCCTTGGATATTAATGCAAACAGAGACCCTGAGCTACATGCAGCCGCCTTCTGAGATGAGCACGTGCCCTTTAATGTTGTTTCGTGAGATGTTTTTCAGCACGAATTTGAGCCGGTTCAAAATAAATGCAGGGGCTGGGCGATGCCTGCTGTGGGATGAGCTGGGGCTGGGGCTGGCTCAGGACAGGCTCTGCGGATCCCCACTGCCAGCAGCGAGCTTTGGATCGAGCACAAGCTAAACAGAAAAACGCACGTAGAAGAGGGGCAGGCAACTGAGCCGACAAACAAAAAATAACCCCGACATCCCCAACCAAACCGGGCCCCTTAGGCTGATGGCCGCTTACAAACCACCACCAGAAAAGCGAATGCACGTGAATTAAATGCCTGAAAAAAACAAAAACCCACGGCACTGGGTGGGAGGAGAGGGTTTCTTTCTAAAATTGAAACAACATTTGGAAAAATAAATCTGTTGTAACATCCCATTTCCTCTCTTGATTGGCTTACATCTTGTCTAGTCTGATGCTGGACTGCTCTGGAGGGTACATCTCATCCTCTCTCTTTATAGAGCATGCACAGCAGAATTGGCTTTAACCACGTTTCTGGGGCTCTTTGGGGGTCTCCTCTCCTCCCTCCTGAAACTAAAGGCCAAAGCGATCTGGAAGGGAACCAGCAGATCGTGCCTGGTCTTTGTAGTTGCACCAGGAGCCTACAATTTGTCCTACGAAACCACCACCACCAGGACTGATCTGTGCCTCCGGCCCGGGTCAGTAGCTTAACCATACACCGGAGTAGAAGTCTGAAGAGTTCAAATTCAGTTGAGTTATGCAGTGAAAAGCATTACCTTGGACTTGGGCAGTTTTACCTCTGGTTGTTTTCCTCCTCCCCAGCAGTGTGGGTTGCACGAGGTCGCCCTTTCCTCCACTGCGACCTCGGGTCTCAGCGGGGAAACCTCGGTCCCGGGAGCGTTGCACTACGACAACCCAAACCACGTGCAGAGATCCGATGGTTTGCAGTCCAGGTTGTGACCTTTAGCAAAGATTCCTCAACGTAATTAAAATCACATCCCGGAGAAAGCTGGCACGCAGCAGGTTTGTGTTTGCAGAGCTAAAAGGGAGCCCTGGAGCCACCTGGCAGTGCTTTCGCTGCACTTGCACCGCTGCAGCCACATCTGGAAAAATTTAGCATTTGCTCCTAAAGCTGGGTACTGGGAAAACTTCCTTCCCCGGCCACACACAGTGCTGTAAAGTCAGCCAGCTCTCTGCCCGCTGAGCGAGATGCACGGAGCTGCGAGCTGGGGCTGTTCTGCTGAAGGAAAGGCAGATCGTTTCTCAGCGTGACACTGCGAGGCTCGCCTCGCTCCCCAGGCCTCGTGTTTTCTGCATTTCACATTCGCATTACGAGGGGTTTTAATTTGTGTACAAAACTTAAATTGCATAGCTAACAGCGCTGCTGGCTTTCTGGGAACTCAAAACAGATGCAGCTGCCTTTGGAGGACGGGCAGAGCGCTCGCGGTGGCACCCAACCCGCACTGGAGGGGCACGGGTTGGTCCGGTGGCAAAACACTGCTCCGGAGACTGATGCCAAGCCTCCAGGGGAAGAAAGCACTGCAGGCTCCATCTGTGCAGTTTTAATCAAACCTCTCTCCATCACGCTCTAAGAGCATCAGTAGCTCAGCGCAACGCACGTATTTCTGCACGCACTTCAGCCCTTTCATCTCAACAATAAATTCCTCTTCACCTCTGGACACGGGTTCATATGTAGCAGAAGTTGGCCGGATGAACGTGGGCCAGACAATTGCGCAAATGCATGCACACATAAAAACACTCCTAAGAATTTTTCAGTTCATATGATTTCTAATCATATTCCACTGCTTTGAGAGGAACTTTAGAGTTTTTGGGAAACATTGAGATAAGTGTTTTAAGGAGATGACAGGAGAAATATTTACTGAAGGAATATTAATTATACCTCCTTGAGAGTAAAGCGTTGTTGACAATAAGCTTATTTTAATTAATGTTTCACAGCCTTGTGTCATAAGCAACTTCAACCCTTTATGGAAATACTTGCCTGTGCAGCTGCTACAGGGATGTCATCAGATAACTTGAGGAAGATCTTACTAAAAAGGTTCTTGTGCTTAAAAGAAACAAACCCCCCCAAATCCCATTGAGTTCAGATTCTAGGCTGTATAGGAGCCTAGAGAATAAAATATTTCCCATTTCCTTTGCCTTTGCTACCCCAATCACCAAGTTACAAACCTTTCAGCTAGACAAGAGAAGTACTTTAGGCTGTTAGGGAAAGCAGTCTGCATGCTGAGCATTACACGAACAGAGAGCTTCAGACGTTATTTTAGTTGGTCAAGGCTCTAAGCAGACTTTGAGAAGGAGAAAAAAAGGAGTTAGATTGAAAAAAAGGAGTTAGATTGAACTGTACTGCAGTGACATACAAAGAGATGAACGCTGTAGGATTATGATCTAGACACGTCAAACTCCCCCTCCACAAAGTACCCTGAAGGGAAGCAACAGAGGAGAAACCAAATGCGACTTTCTAACCTTCAGCGTAGCAGGTAGCAATAAGCCACTGTCTCCCACATCCCCTAAAATTGCCATCTATATGTAAATGGTACGACTTGTATGTTTACAATGTGGGGTCTCAAAAATGAAATAACCCCCTCCTACGCACCAGTGTGTGCTGTCAGAAATCGTACCGAAGCAGCAAGCTGTGCCCTTTCAGACCTCCACGTTGAATAGCTGATCAGTTACAAAACTTAAGAGAAATGCACAGTCAGAAGGGCAATTCAATAAAAGCAGCGTGGTTGCTGTCCAGGCTGGAACTAACCGTACTGCCCAACGTTGTTCAGTACCACTGTGTGCTAAGCCGATAACCTCTCAAGAAACAAGACAGCCCAAAACAGTTCTTTCGATGTTTGTGTAACGCTTCTCTCAACCTTTGGGTCCTTGTGGTATTTTTAAGCATATCATAAATTCAAACCCAGCTCATTTAAACCCCATGTGCAATTTGAAGATTTTAGCGTTCTACTTTAACTTAGGTGCAACTGGAAACGTATCACACACAGATACGTGAAGGAAAGCACCGCAAAGGGCACACACCAGCGTTGGTATCTCACTGGATACAAGCCGTGCAAGTCTCAGTTGCCTTTCCCTGGCTCTCCAGCTGAGCTGTTTCTCTGCCAGTTCCCTCAGCCCATTCCCAGCATCACCTCACCTTTTTGCAGCCCCTTTGCCCAGCGAGTCCCTCATCCCCCTCCTCACGTTTGTTTGGCCTGTTTTTCCTCTCTTCAGTTGTTTGCTCCTACTGCTCATCTGGGTTTCTCAGCCAGTCTTAGTTTTCTCTTGATCAAGAATTGTGGAAAAAATCAGGTCCAGGAACACTGCAGTCCCTGAATTTTACCTGTACAAAACCAGGACTGACATTATAGCCCGATTCTCAGATCAGGTCCTGAGTAGAGCGCACCCAACGTGTAAAAAGGAAAAGCTGCGAAGGTCTGACAAGCCTCCAGGCGGATCGGATCAGAGCAGAGCGTAAGGTTTGTGACTTGGTCACCTGTAAGCAAGTATCTGCAGGGTCAGCAAGAGACATTTCATCAGCATCAGACCAGGTTCTGCCAAACTTGAGGTCTGGACTCCACACACAAGAAATTCTCTCTTTTTTTGCCATTTCCTTTTGCTCCAGCCGCAGTACCACAGGCAGCTGAAAGTCTTTGCCAGATTTCCCCACCCCTCTGGAAGTATCAGCCTATGACAGACTCTTACTGATGAATTCACCCAATTGAATCCCCTACTTAACATTTTAACATGAGTTTTGATTCCCGAAACTCAGCTGCAGGCAATGATGACAGCAGTGGCCTTTTGTGCACATCTGAACAGAAAGAGCAGATGCTCCATGGCTATGCAGAATTTACGAATAACTGCATTTAGCTAAAAATAAGGCAGCAAGCATCGCAACTTCTTGTGAAATTTAGTAGCCACCATTGCACAAGTATTTAGGTACCTGATTAAATTTATCTTATGAGTACAGACAGTTGGATTCCCCTGTATGTTTTCCTTCATGATTTGACACAGAATAATCATCCTGGAGTAAAAGAGCACTGAAAATATTTTTTGCTACCAACCACCACTATAACACGATTCTCTTTAATCAAGTTAAGAGTTGTTCACAATAGCATAGATTAAAATACTAGGTAATATAAAATAAGCTTTTTAATCTGAAAAAACTCTTAAAAGATATCTACAGGGCACTTAAGCACAGTTGTACTACACATCTCAAACAGAGAAGGAGATGATGCGTTTTGTTACCACTAGTAGAAAAAATATTCCAGACTGAGATTCGTTGAAGACCTATGCATCTCTCTCCTACCTGCAGGTAAAGAATGCCTCAGTCTGAATTAGCACCTGGCTAAATCCCAGAGACCTGTAATGTCATCAGTACTTTCATGGTCCTTTTATTAAAAGCAGATTTCCACAGAGAATTAATAAAATACAAAAAAAAGGCACTGAGATGTAAATTAACAGTTCCCAAAAAGTGGCATGTTGCAGCATGCAAAACAAAATTAACATAAAGAATATGGATTGATGATAATCTCATCAATCATGGCAATATTCCCAAATTCTTATTGTGGAACACCATTCTGCTTTATTTTGCAGTTAATTATTAAAGCAATCCACCAAGTATTTAAGTTACTACTTTTCTTATTTGACAAACCCATCAGTATGACTTTAAAGTCACCAAGTTATGAACTATTGCCACATACTCTCACGTTGCTGTGCCTACGCCCACCAGCAGAATCCAACTGGAGCAACAGCTGTGAGGAAAATACAAAGCCTATGGTCTTCTGAAAATATTCTCAAGAAACCACTTTAACCTAACACGTGACTAAAGCCCAGGAGGGACGATCTCTTCCAAGCAACACCTGCAGATGTGTCTCAAAATGTATTCACCTGACGGACACATATGTTGAAATACAACAGAGTTCTCTGCCAGCATCTGAACAGCAGCTGCACCAGAAAAGCGTCCGTAACGTGTCACAAAGAAAGGAGCCTTTTTACAGCCACCTAGTCTCAGGTTACGTGGGAAATGAAGCGAAGTCTTCAGTCTTTTGCATCTCCCACTCCATCAGCATTAATAGCAAACATCGCTTCAGCCTCAGGAAGGCAAGGAGAATCATAAATTTTGCATATTCTGGTTTCGCCTCGGCCTTTTCGCAGATACAGTCTGATAGGGAGAAGAAAAGGAAACAGGTAAGAAACTGTAGCCTCATTTCAGAGAACCTCTATCATAGTCATTAAAATGTTCTGTTGGCATGTAAACACATCTGACTTAAAGCTGTAAGGACTTCTGAAAATGTTGTGTTTGTTTTACTGCTGGGTCAGTTACCTGCTCAGAGTAGCACTTATGTTCTGAAAAGCAGACTGGAAGTGCCATTCACAGACTACACAGAGACCCGGAATTAAAAGGCACTTAGTTAAGTACACAAAATCTTCCAAAATAAGGCTAATGGAAGATGATCATCTATTCTCTCACCTCGTGGTGGAAGCATGTGCTATGATATTTCCTCCAATAGGCTTCTTGGGATCTGCTGCGAACATGGCTGCTCCGTCTACTTGTGCTACCACTTGGTTAGTGATCACAACTGCCACACCAAACTACAAGGAGAAAAGCAACAAATCAAAATTCATATATCTTCCACAACCTGAATAAATGGAAAAAAAAGAACCTTCTGCTATCCCCTCAGCTGTTCATAACCACTCTACCATGCATCTCAACACAAAATGGAAGCAGACAGTGAGCAGGCAGAAAGCCATCCACAGAAGATTGTTAAGGTGTACAAGAGAAAGAAAACCAATCATCCCTTTAGGGAGCAAAGCAACGTTCATCATTTACCTCATCTGCAAGTCGAAGCAGCATACGCAGAAATCTGGCGAGATGCATCTGTCTGGCTGATAGCTCACCTCTTCCGGAGTAATCTGTCCGGTAAAGGGCTGTGGCACTGTCCACAATCAGCAGTGCATACCTGGAGAAGTTAAATACAACGTTCTCAGAAACTGTTCCAGGAGTGAAAAACATGTCTGGTTGACTCTGATAACATCCAGGAAATTTTTAAAGCTACATACAGGTGTGGATACTTGCCCTTCTCACCTGCCAGTTAGCAGAATGATTATATTTACCACCACAGACTCGACCTGTTCAGATTATGAACAACACAATAAAACCCATCCTTGTGGGACCATTCCAACTCAGGATATTCTATTCAAAGGAAGTTGCTGTGTGATTAAAAACTTAGATTTATGCTACGAGCCCAGAACTTAATATTTTGAACTATGGGTATTCTGTGCACAGGTACCTCTATACCTCGTATCACCACCTCCTTCCCTCTAAAGGGGCCTCAACATCCTAGTTTCAAACAAAAGCGATCTGCACATGTTCCAGTGTCCTGGTTTCAGCTGGGATAATTTTCTTCATAGCAGCTGGTATGGTGCTGTGGTTTTGGATTTAGGATGAAATAATGTTGATAACACACTGATGCTTTAGGTGTTACTGAGCAGGGCTTGCACAGAGCCAAGGACTTCTTTACTTCTGGTGCTGCCCAGCCAGCGAGGGGCTGGGAGGGGACACAGCCAGGACAGCTGGCCCAGACTGACCAAAGGGACATCCCACACCACATGGTGTCATGCTGAACGATAAAACTGGGTGAGCTGGCTGGGGCAGGATGAGGACTACCATTGCTCAGGGACTGGCAGGGCACTGGTAAGCTGGTGGTGAGCAACTGCACCGAGCGTCACTTGTTTTCTCAGCCCAGGAATTCTCACACTATCAGCTTCTTCAGTTCCCTCCCTGGTTTCCACTGCAGGGAAAAGTTAACAGCTGTGTGGCGCTTAGCTGCCTGCTGGGTTAAACCACAACAGTCCTTTTGACGCCCAACATGGGGCTCAAAGGGTTAAGATAACAACAGATCTGGCCAGATCGTGTCAAGAGTGTTCAATTTATTTATAATTGGTCATAATTATTATATTAATTTCATAGTTGCTGCTTACAATTTACTTGCTCTCAAAGGTGTGTTATTTACTCTCAGAGTTGTTTTATGTAACCCCTTTCTTTATCACCTCTGAGGTCTAGTTTAAGGTTGCTTTTGTTTTTACCACCTTGATGTATTGTGCTTATGACATGATAAAAGCACCAATCACGAGTCTTATCTAGTGTTTGCCCTCACCACCGTCACCGTCCTTGTACGCTGGTAACCACCTCTTTGAAACTATTAACAACTACACTTTTTAGCTTTTCTCCTCTGAGCACCAATCTGCGGAGGAGACAAGGAATGACACCTTCCCCTTTTCCTCCAGGCCTGTTACAAAAGCTCTTGAGAATTTTGAATGTCCTTGGGATGTTCAAACAAGTGTATTTCTATTGCTATGTCTCCAGAACGTGATGCTGGTTTTGTTTAGAGTTAAACAGCTATTTAAGAATATCACCAAGAGATCTGCCCCGAGGCAGGAGAGTTACGAGTGACAAGGACACGGGCAGGTATCTATCATGGTTGTCACCTCCCATGGTTCTGGGCTTCACCCCTTAACAAGCGTGAATCTTAAGAAACTGACAGAATGTTTAAAAAAAGGTGTGCCTTGACCCTGCAGCTGAACCAGAGAACCCATCTGTGCTGGTATCAGTCGCCCCTATAATGTAGAAGAGACAACGGAAGTAGACCTCAGCTCATTTAGTAAGGGAAGAAGCAGCTTCTAGGAGGGAGCAGGAGGAAAAATTAGAAGAGACAGGCTAATCTGCAGAACAGGAAGGGAAGTGATCCATGCTGAAGAGGCCCACTGTATAATAAACTGAAATTTATTTCAGTTGAAAGTAGAAACAAAGAGCAATGGAAAATGAGAAATGTCATGCTGAAGGATAAAACTGGGGGGAGTTGGCTGGGGGTGAGACACTACCATTGCTCAGGGACAGGCAAGGGCTGATGGTAAGCAGTCGCACTGTGCATCACTTGTTTTTTTTGCCTTTTTTTTTTTCCCCTCCTTTCTTTCTTATTAAACTGTCTTTATCCCACCCCAGCCTGTAAGTTCTCACACTTCCACTTTTTCCAGCTCTCTCCCCCACCCCTCTTGGGGGAATCAGGGACAGCTATGGGTGCTTAGCTGTCTGCCACGTTAAACCACAACAGTTGAACATGCCTTCAGAACGAAGGAGAGTTGATTTACAGCAATTTTAAAAAGATCTTTACAACTGTTTCTCAGGCTGGCACTTGTTCTCTGTGAAGTAAGATCAGTTGTCACAGCTCAAGTCAGTTACTGTCATCAAAAATTTCAACAGCAACAGGTATTAACTCACAACTGACTGCTGATACACAAAGCTTATTACATGGATATGCCAAAGCAGAAACTAGTTTGAGAACAACAAAATCTGATCTAACGGAGCTAAGCACCGAAGAGAACAAGTAGATTTAAAAAATGTTAACTTTAAAAGTACACCATTACTTTGACATTTCACAATTATGTCATCTATAGATCTCTCGCACTTGTTTATCACCTACAAGCAGGTTTATAATATGATTATGTACCACTACAAAAATCACCCCGTCTAAATCAAGTCTCATTACCGTGATTCAGCCATCATAGCCGACGCCTGATACAGGAGCTGGGTCTGATGATCCGTGTTAAAACCTCGAGCGTATGCCACGTTATCTAGGACATCGCTGCCAGACAAGCCGTACCTAGAGAAAGCAGTGAAAAAATTTTAAAGTCTAAACTTCACAAACAGGAATTACTTAGCAGGTTTACCTAAAAACTAGATTAAAAACACATTCCAAATAGAAATACTAATTAATACAAGTAACTTTACTATTTACAAGGAAGACACCTTACTAACACTATTTTGATTTTCACATCTAATTTCCCTCTCCCTGTTCCTGTAGGAATTAAACTTGCCTATGTACAGCTTTGAAAAGTACACTTTTAGAATCATAATATCAATTCATTTTACTACCTGCACATGATAGCTATTTATAAATCAAATAACTCGGCCTTTCTAGGTTAATACCTCATTATGCCTGCAGGTGAGTAATAGCCAATCAAGCCTAGGGCTTTGAAACAAGACCACACTGCAATACTAGATGTTCAAGATTAACCTCAAAGGTGCTAGTCAAGCACCTGGCAAATCATTAGACTGTAAAAAGAAATGAGTTGAAAGGCTGTTAGCATCCATCCTAGCTGAGCTTGATGAAAAAGACTGAGAGCTGAGGGGGATGGAACTGACTACAAGTAACACCCTCCATGTGCAGCCATGCAGCCTCCTGCAGGTGTAGCTAGGGGCACTGCAAACATCATCATTTCACTGCCTCATCAGTGCCCAAGAGGTGTTTGTTGCCATATCCATTGGTGAAAGTGAATACTGGAGCACTCTTGTACTTGCTGCATGAAATGCCAGCAGTGTTAGATCAAACCGCCTTAATTAAGAGTTAGAAGGATTGAGCTGGTACTGTCCCCAGCTGACTAGAACTGCACATTCCCTTCCAGAAGCAAAAAAATGTGAGGGAAACGACTGCCTGCAGAGGGACGGCTACAAAACAGCTGGGTGAGGGAGAAGCAGCAGAGGGGCAAGGAGCAGTAATTCCAGATGTTTTGCAACGTGAACATCTGTCACACAAACCTCTAAGCACTGTGTAAAACATATTCCAGGGATCTGTTTGCCTTTCAGTAAGAAACCATCAAAATCCAGTCGTGACCCAAGTCTTTGGATTACTACTTTTCAATAACTTGACTTTACTCCATGCATTTAGGAGGGTATGTTCATTGGATCATTTTCCTCTATAAAGAAAAGGAAGCAACTTTGTGGGCCAGCACATCATATTGGCTTGGTGTTAAATCTTGATTTTCCTACCTACACTCTTGAAAGGCCTATAAATACCGGCCATACCTCCTAAGTCTGTGGTGCTGCTAAAAAGCAGCAGTCCTACCCTTTCAATTCCTGTGCTTCCATCTGCTCATTCTTGTCCCCACATCTCCTCCAGCACCAGCAATTTGTGCTGCTCTGCACAGAGCCACATTAACATTACTTCATGAAGGAATATATGGTGAGGAATGAAGTGTTAAAAAGAACCCAAACACCTACAATGACAGCCCAGTCCTTGAAGTATACTGTAAGGCTGCTTGAAGGAAACACAGTCACTTGACAACTAAATATTGCTTCTGTTTTTCTTTCTTTTTTTTTTTTTTTTAAACCATGCATTTAGAGGAGAAGAGATGGTTTTTAAGCTAGAAAATGTGTGCAGTAGTTTTTAATTTTTTTAAAAACCCCATCCACAGCCAGAAAAAAAAAAAAACCTATGAACCTAAATCAGACTAGCAAAAACATAGTAGAAAACAGGCCAATTTATTTTTAATTATCTTTGCAGAATATCTGAGCCTCTGTATTCAAAACAGTCCAGCCTTGCTACATGATTTTGGCTTGCAACTTAGATGCAATTAATGTTAACCACCACACTACCAGAAAAAACTGCACAGCTTACTGACATGAAAATTTCAATCAGTATCTAAGTGGAAATAATTTTTAAAACTACAATATCACTGTTCACGTTGACGCATTTCAGCCACTAATGAACACTGCGAGAGAAAGGAATACTTTAACCTAAGCTCACCGAGGTTGCAATATGCACCTTGGTATATAATTGAAACAACCATTACAGAGAATTAAACCCTACAGAAGCAGTAATATGGAAACACTTCTGTTTTTGAGAAACTCTGAAGAATCACAAGACCAGAAGTAGCTACTTTTTCTAACAAATGGAACCCATACTTCCTTTAAGTCTAACCAGAACCTCTACACAGACAGCAGCTTTTACTGCCTTCAAGAAATTCACATAATTATGTTATACTTTCAAATTTGTATAAAAGACACTTCAGAACGTTCTGAGACAGAGGCAGGAGATGAGAAAACAGCTTTTCAACTGGTCATTGGATGCTCTCTTTCCTAACAAAGAAAAAAAAAATCCAGCTGCTGTTGAGATACTTTTTACAAAAGAATCTTTGCTCCAAGGTAGTGCTATTGGCAGAATTTAAGAAAATAATATCTTTGAATGTATTTCACTAACAGTAAAACTAAGTTTGAGAGAGATATTCTTAAATGAAGCTATCATATTCCAGAGGACAATGATGTTAGGTACTGTCACATCCACGTAAAAATAAAAATATTTATAAAATACAGCTAATGAAGTGGTCTAAAGTGCATCTAGGTAGGCAGACTGAACGAACACATGAAAATGTTTTGTTTTTCCTTTTTTTTTCCACATTTGTTTTTAAGGACGGTTCTAACTGCAACAGTCCAATGAATTGAAAGAGCCAGGCTGATTTTAAGTTGTCCCACCATGAGTAAATGCCTTCCTTTCTTCACCTAGTGTTAGTTTGCTTCTAACGAATCAGTACAGACCTTTCAGCCACAGCAAGAAGACGTTCTGGACGGAAGGTCCCTTCTGTGTCAATGTACATAGCTTTTCCTTCACCACCACCTCGGTCAATGGGAAGCTAGAAGAGCACGTGTGAATGAACATGAAAAGTAACAATTAATATCGTTACTGCCTTATGCCCTCAACTGACATTCATACAGTAAATAAAATACCAAGCT
Source organism: Cygnus atratus (assembly GCF_013377495.2). Lineage (NCBI taxonomy): Eukaryota > Metazoa > Chordata > Aves > Anseriformes > Anatidae > Cygnus > Cygnus atratus. The sequence continues at coordinate 34,452,413 of NC_066366.1, forward strand.
ATGGTGATTAAAGTCACACTTGTCTGGGAAGAGTGAGAGGAATGATTCCTGTTTTCATTCTCTGACACCTACAGAAGAAAACAGGTGCTCAGCTTCAGGCTGGTAAGTTTGGGTGCACAAGGGTGTTACCTAAATGATCAAACTGAGCCCTAAGCCTCTAATATTTTATGAAACAGCAACCTCTAGAAAGTAGCAAAAAAAAAAAGTGAAAAAATTTGTCTAAATTAAGATTAGAAAAAAAGCTTCCTATAAACTGATCTATTGCTTGATAGCAATAGTTGACTGAAGGCTGTTACAAAGGTAAAGTGAAATAAACCTAATATGTGTTAGAAACAAAGCAGCTAGTCAGAAACCCATTGAACCCAACCCAGTTTCATCCCTCTTTTCAAAGGCTCTCTGCAGTCCAGAACACCCAAAGCGATACCAAACACTTCTCTTTTCTTAAGAGCTATGATCACACAACACGGCTAATGTCTGTTGTCAGACTACTAAGGAGGAAAAAAAGCTACCAAACATAAGTCAAATATAAGTAAAAACCACGACAAACTTAATTGATGCTGAAGTAATCCTAGCAGGCAGGTTAAGGATGAAACAAAATATCCTAGCAAGCTGCAAGCTCGGCCAAGGATGCTGCAAAGGTTTTTGAGGACTCTTTGTGAACAGACAAAATTCATTTGTTGTAGCTCTTCATGTGCATCACTTTGTTTTGCTACGAGAAGTGCATAAATTAGCAAATATCCAAAAGCTGTGCTGTCTGAATACTTGATTTTAATAAAGTGGACAACTCACTTGACAGGTTACTGCTAGGGTATGGCACAACTGTGTTTTTCCAGTACGAAATTCTCCAAATAACTCTGTTATGGACCCTGTTTCTATTCCTCCTATGGGGAAAAAAAGGAGAGGAAAAAAATGTTGTTATATTTCAAACAAAGACATGTATAGAGTTTTTAAATTTATAGAGACTCAGTTTACCTTCAATACTTTGGCTGAAAGTATTAAAACTCTAATTGGAAAAACTGGTTTCCATACTGCGGTTTCTTCGTGTTGGAACCAAGAAGTTTAGGTAAGTATATGCTTGGAGATACTGAAAAGCTGAAATGTTTTGGTTTTTGCTTACAAGTAGGAAAACGAAAATGTTGATATCTTTTTTTTTTCTTGAAGGAAACTCTAGGCTAAAATAAACTAGAAACATGCAAAGCAAACAGCTCTGGGTACTGCATCATGACTAAAAGCTTTAAAACTACTTCTACAGCTTTTAAAGAGAATCAGTAAAATCAGAGCAGTACTTGATGAGATTTTAGTGCAACCAGAACTCACGCGTTTGATGTGTTTTTGTGCAATGATCATCTCCATTGGGAAAAAAAATAATGAAAAGTTAATCAATAGAGGACTAAAATCACTACCTTGAAGCAGTTTATCAAGTTCTTTGGACCCGGTGGTGATCTGGATGATTTCTGACCTTCGCTGATGGAATTCCGTTGCTGTGGTAAAACCCATCGGGACCAGTTTAGCTGCTTCAGCCTAAAGAAAACCAAATTAAGCAGTCCGAGGAGTGTTCACCCCATTCATTTACCCCCCTCCAGTAATTAGCATTAGTGTTGTATTCCTGTTTTGTGACATGGAGAAGCAGCTGTATAATGTGATGCAGACACTTCATTTTATAGACCACATATGAATAGTTGGTACCTCTGAACAAAAATTTAATTCTGCTCAGAGAAAAAGCTTTGACATCCATTTTGCCTATTTAACAAAAATCTTTCCTCCCCTGTATTCACCACTTTTTTAGTTCAGTTCCGTCCATGTGAAACTAAAACACTTAGGATGGCCGTGGCATTCCTAACAGGCTGCATCTTCATAATGCTGAATAAATACACAAAGTTGGAAAAAAAAAAAAAACATACAAAAAACCTGGAGTTCAATATTCTCTGAGGTCAGATTTCGATAAATGAGAACTAGTTTTGCAGAAGCTCCACATTCCGAATTAGAAGATGCTGTGAGATTGCAGCTCAGGCTCTCTCAGTTCCCAAAAGTAAAGCCAGGATGTGTACCTGCCTGAGGTGCTGAGTTAACATGCTTAAGAAGGTTGTAACAGAGGAGCAGATGTTCTGGGTCAGTCCAGTGGTTCACAACCACGCGTCCTACGCTTTGACAACTGCCATGAGGGGATGCTTAGGGAACGTGTGTAACAAAGCAGGAATCAAGGAACTGACCCTCCATCTGGTAGCTGCTCTGAGTTCAGCCAGTGAGCTTCTTGATCTGAACGCTACCCTATTAACATTGCTCTAAGCTCTGTATTTATACATTTTTAACCAGTTTATGCTACAGAAGGCTGCAGTGTCTTGGGACAATGAGTTCCATAACTTAATTATACCCCGCATGGAAAAGAATAAATGTTTTCGTTGCTTCAGGACTATCATAAGCCTTCTTATCATAAGAAATACTAAGCTAAAAATAATAGTAATCTTGGACATACTCTCCATACCTTCCACAAATTTTATAGAGCTACCTCCCCCTTCATTTCTTCTTGAAGCTAGTCCTAGTCTTGTCTTTTATAAAAAGTCATGTCATCCCTCTAATCATCTTTACTGCCCTTCTCAGTACATCAGTCATGGAGACCTTGCAAAAATCACCAAAATACTTTAAACCAGCAGAAACAAAACCTCTCGAACTTCTCGGCTTAACGTTTTTATACAACATCCTTACCAAGATTTTGTCAGCTTTGGCTTCGCTGATGCCTTTAATATTTAGTAGCTCCTTCTTGGGCGCGTGAGCAACAGACTCAACTGTGTGATACCCAGCTTCTTCCAATTTCTTCACATCATTTGCATTTATACCACATTGCTGAAAGGGAGGGGGGAAAAAAAGACGGGCTATGTCATAAACACCATCTAATCACTGAACTGTTACTGAATACCTGAACCGTCTTTGGATTTGGATCAAACTCTGTTATTACAAGCAAACGCATTAAATGTTATGTCCCTGTCACTTAAACACAAAGAATGTTAAAAAATATCCTTTTACTAGTGTAACATTTAACTTTTTCACGGTGAGGGTGACGGAGCACTGGAACAGGCTGCCCAGGGGGGCTGTGGAGTCTCCTTCTCTGGAGACATTCAAAACCCACCTGGACGTGGTCCTGTATGAGCCAATTTAGGTGTTCCTGCTCTGGCAGGGGGATCGGACTGGGTGATCTTTCAAGGTCCCTCCCAACCCCTAATGTTCTGTGATTCTGTGAAAACCTGTTGTCAACCTCGGTAGCAGAGAACAAGGTGAAGATACCCTCTGGTTGGTTTGATGTTGAAGGTAACTAACAAATATTCAGGAAAGGATACGCAGCAAGGCAAGAGAATACAGAACGTTCTTTTTGGGGGGAGCCAAAACGCAGGTTAAGAACCTGAAAGCCCAATTTTCGGGTCCGACTTGCGTTTGAGGGTACAGACCAGCAAGTTCCTGGCGAAGCCGGCCCCGAGCCAGCTCTGCGCGTACCTCTAACCTGGAGATGGGCTCTGGGCCGAAGCTCTCCTCCTCCGCAGACACGTCTGCGTTCGCTTCGAACTGCATCTGCACGGCCATCGCGGCTCGCCTGGGGGGGGACCGGGACGGCTGCGTGAAGCGAGAAGCTCAAGCGAGACGTCAGGGCGCTGACGGGGAGCCCAGAGCAGCCCGCGGCGGTCCCTTCCCTCCCCAGTCCCGTTAGTTTTCACGGTTTTTCCCCTCACGAACCCGCCGGGGGCGGCTGAGGAGGACGAGGAGGAGGAGGAGGAGGATGGCGGCGGTGAGGAGGCTGAAGGCCAACGGACCAGGCCCCGCCGCGAGCCCCTCCCGTCACCGCCCGCGGCCGCCGCCGCTTTGGAAGAGCCCGCCACCGCGTCACGTGACGAGGTCACGGCAACCGCCCTCCCCTCCGCGTCACATGACCTCCCCACCCCGCTTCATCCCAGCGCCTCGGCGGCGGGATTTGGCGGGAGCTTCCCTTAAAGGGGCCGCGCGTGCTTGTTGCTGGGGGGGGGGGTCCTAAAATGCAAAGTTTTTTTTTTTTTTTTAAATTATTATTTTTTTTTAATTTTATTTTAAAGTAAGCGTAAAGAGGGGAGCCTGCTCGGTGACCTCGAGCTGTTGTAACTGAGAAGGTGCCCCTCTGAGGAGCTTCCTGCTGGGCTGGGGCCTGCGCCAGCCCTGAGAGGAGGAGTACTTGGAGATGGAGAGGTGCTTGGAGCGGGGAGGGGGAAGGCAGAGCCCCTGCTCTGGGGGCGTTTGGCTGGAGGAAGGCCAACAGTAATCAGCCTCGTACCTAAACTAATCGAAGCCAGGGGTTGGAGGAAGGCCATGGGCCTCGAAGCCTTGCTGGGCAGGGAGAACCTTCTGGTGCGCAGCACGTGGGGGTTTTCCATTAGGGTGTGGGAAGCGAGGAAGGTACCGGGATGGCAGCGGGGGGCAACAGCTGGGGCCACCTGCCTGAGCTCCAGGAGCACCAGCACTCAAAGTGCAGAGTGGTGGGAGAAGGAGCTTTGGGGCTCGCACGCCCTTTTCATCGGTAAGCAGCAACACCTGCGTCATCTCCCCTCTAGGCATGAACACATCTCCGTCAAAACAAATCAGCCAAAGCAACCATCGCCAATAAAAAAACAGCTGAACAGTGAAAGCTCACCCCGCATACAGAAGCGCCTGCAAAAATACCAAAGGCAGCAGAAGTTTCACTGACGAGTTAATCCTTGCTACGAGCCTCTCCCTGCTGGACTTCGATACCACAAGCAAGGGTAACGCTGACCGGGAAAACCCGAATTTCACTGCTGCTTTTCATTCCTTCAGCTGACCAAGGTCTGTAGGAATTCCTTCAGCTCCTACCTTCGCGTATTAGTACCAAACATGAGGACAAAATGTAGCAGTGCCACGTTATTACAGACACCGGCAAGAATTCGTTCTGACAACAGGCAAAGCAGCACGATCAAAATAGCTTCAGGCCAGGCTTGTTAGAAATATCTGCAGAGTTTTTGTGCTTTTCATTAAAATGTTTATTAAATCCATTCTAGTGCTGGCAAGCTAGCTGGTGCGTCATGCAGATAAAGTCATGCAAAGATAAAGAACATGAGATATTAAAGAGGTATCAAGCCAGTACTAAATATTTGAGACTATCTACGCAGCTAGCTTTAAAAAGGCCCCTTAACCCCAATGGGAATCTTACAGCACAAAGCTGGGAAGAAAGGACACTGGCCAGAGGTTTCCCTTTGTACATGCTGCTATCCTTTTACGTGCCCCCTATCCTGTCTACTTAAAGAAAATTAAGGTAAAAAAGCTCTTGTCACCGTGTAAAGTACCCGTGAGGTTGTATGGCAATGCACGTCATAGGGCACAGCTAAACTGTATTAATTGTCCTCCAGCACGTGGGCAAGACCAAGAAGATTCAAGGAAGAGCGAATCTTGTGCCCAAGGAAATTCTTCTTATGGTCCCTCCACTGACTGGAACCCAGTGGTGGTGTCTTTTAAAACTTCACCAATACAAGCCCCCCGAATTAAAGCAGATGAGCTTTTGTTCAAACTTCTAAGCTGTTAAATTTAACTTAATATTCCATATCCAATGGTTGATTTGAATTTACCTGCCGTACCTTTAGGGTGGTATATCTGGTATAAATAGCCTATTTAGAAATCCTTTTTCCACTCATAAGTCTTTTTCCCATAGTTTGCAGAAATAAGGTGATATCAAGGAGAGAACACCATGAAGCTGTGTCTGGAGGGGAAACGGTTCTTCAACAAGAGGGTGGTCAGGCACTGGGACAGGCTCCCCAGGGCAGTTGTCACAGCACTGAGCCTGCCGTTGTTCAAGAATTGGACAACGCTCTCAGACACGTGGTCTGATTTTGGAGTGGTCCTGTACAGGCCCAGAAGCTGGACTCGATGATTTTCGTGGGTCCCTTTCCAACTTCGGATATCCTATGATTCTATGATTCAAATGTTGGTGTCAGTAGCTTCCACTGCTGCAACTGAAGTAGCACTAGAATTGCACGGAGAAATTAGACAGTGTGCAGAGTTCAGTTTTACAAACATTAAACAATTTCAACAGTGTGAAACAATGATGCCCCTTAGAGAACCTGGTTTGCAACTCACAGATGCCCTGGACTCAGAGAGAGAGAACTACGACAAGAGTTGATTCAATACCAAGATTTCCCTTCTGCTTCTGAGCTAGGCAAACACTTGCTTTAGCACTAGATTACCCTTTCATATTATTCTAAATTGCCAAACTGATCAATCACTCATTTTGCTTTCGGACTCTTCTCAAAGCATTGATGTATGCTTAAATAAATGTGTTTTCCACTAGTGTTTCTATCCTCTGTCCAGATTTTGGAATGTTTCCCATGAAAACTAAGGTTGGGAACATGAAAGCAGAGTATTACTAATAATGCACAGTAACTTGCGTTTGCCTTTTTTAACCTTTTACTAGACTACTAAAAAATTTAATGTGCATGTAAGATGACAAAACAGATCATAAGAGAAGAAAGGCTTTTCAATTTACATAAGGGTACCGGCCCTAAGTCAGCAATATTGAAGGACCATAAATGATTCTTTTCCTGTAACATACTAGACCTTGAAAATAGTTGAAATTCGCTTGGCATTCACACATATGCCTGGGTAATTTTAGATGCTCATGGATGATGTCTAAATTTATAAGAACAGGTGCTTTAAATTAAATGAAGTAAAACAATGGCTACTATTGATATCCATACATTAATCATTAAAGAAAGCCAAGGTCAAAACATCATTCCAATGGTATTAGTATGAAAACATGATAGCGCTCATTCTTTCACAGCTAGTATTTTATTACCAAATATGAAGTCATCATCTGTAGACGGATTTTTTTTCCTACAGAAAATATAATTAATTATTGAAAAGTAATTAATTTCTTCTCCCTTTCCTCTTCCCCCCTTCCTTAAAAGCAGATTTCAAATTATGTCTGTACTAATCTCAACTTTGCACTGCGAATAAAAGTGGATTGCTGAAGGAAATAAGAGTTTGCTAATATCATATATCCCACTTCATGATTGAGCAATGGCTACAATAAGCATTGTGTTTGAAGGCTATATAACTAAATTCTCATCAAAATTTGGCTGGCAAAATTTTTTTTTTTTGGTAAGCATTATATCTGTGAGGGTTTTGACAGTAATACATCAAGTCCTATAGATGACACACTATGAACTTTAACTCCAAAAATCAAGTACAAACATAAATTAAATACAAAACTGGAACTGCTTAATTTCTTCTTAATCCCCTTTTTCTACTGCAAATGCGTGGCTTTGTTTCATCTGGTATTTCATTCAATATTCAGACCAATATAAACTCTACCAAGAATTTATTCCAGTCTTCATTATCTTTTTTTTTTTTTTTGGCTTGGAAACATGCTGGAAAAAAAATAAAAGGCACAAAAAAACCAAGTTAGATAATGATCATAAAGTACTACTGCAGCACCCTCTACTGGTTATTACTGCTGATAAAATGACCTCAGAAAATTTAAAAGTAATTCCAGGTATAGTATCCAAGTCGTTTGCAACTTAGTCACTCTTTTCCAAATAAAATTTAAATGGATTGTCCTGAAAAGCCAGCCATAGTAGTCTAGCACTGGGAAACACAAGAAAAAATTCTCTCAAATAGCTAACAGCTTTTACAAGAGTAATATGTAATTTTCCAGTCAAAAGTTTAAACGGAGCAGCCAATAATCACACCTTGAAGAAGGAAGAACAATAATTCAAATGTTTAATGAATTTCCACCTTGCAAACAGAATGAAAAAAACATAAAAGGACAAAAATACATCAACACTTTAAACACATGAAAACATCTTCAAATTCAATGTATTTTACAGAGTTACAAAAAACGGTGTGAGCCTACAGAATGGATTGCTTAGAAATGGTAGGCACTTCAACACCATAAATTCAATCAGGGTTATATCAGTTCCAACAGCTCAACCTATATAATATATAAACTATATACAAAATCAATCTGGACTGCACCAATGACATTATGGACGCCTCCTAAATTTAAATAGCTCAGTCTCCTCACTAAAATTCTAACTCATTACAACCTCAGACAATGTACCAAAATAAAGAGACTGTACTGGACGAAGACCTGCGCACAGAACATCAGAACAAACTTTGTGTTGTAAGGGCTCACGCAGATTGAACCTGGTGGCTCCGAGTCTGTTGCATCCTGAAGTCCACGGTCAAGCACAGAGATCTGTAGTCTTCATGACAGAAGTCTTTCCAGCTTTGGCCAACTGTCTAATTATTACCGGTTATTTCGTTAATCGGAAGCAAGACTATAATTCTGTGTTTTGGGAAGGGTTCCAGGAAACTGATAAAGATCAAAATTGATGTGATATGTTAGAGTGTTATGCAGTAGAGAAGTAATGCTAATGAAAGGAAATTCCAGTCACGTTAATTTAGAAAATAATCATCATTGTTTTACACAAGAGCTCTGTAAATCAATCCAGAATAAAATTAACAAACTGTGTCAGAAGAATACTCATACCAGGAAAAGACTATAAAAGGAGGCCAAGACCAGTGGTGATTAGAAGAAAAGGCGGACTGGATTAATAGAAGAGTTAAGAAACTTTTCCTCATCCTCTTCAGAGACTTCTTCATTTATAGTTTGGTACAAAAGAAAAGCCTGAGGTCTGTACTGATCATCCTCGATATCAACCAGTTACTAAACAAGATTCCCAGAGAGCTGAGAAGCCAACAACATTCCCATTCTGGTGAGAGAGACCTTGAATTCCTTTGAGGCTAAAGTCAAAGAATATCCAGTTTGACTTCTTCAGTCCTGCACTTGGATCTAGCGAATCATCTGGGATCCTGGAGCAGATTTTGATGGATCAAGCTCACCATTCTCCGCAGATAGTGGTAACCAACTGGTACCTTGGACAGAACAGCAGAAATTTCCTCGTGTCTGGAAAAGAGAAGATTACCACATGTTTGAGGTGATACAGACCATTTAATATCCCACCCCTACCTTTAAATTTCAGTTACGTGGATGGTTCTTTCTGTTCAACTCACCCAATATTTCCTATTTGTTTTTGGACAGTAAAAGGCAGTGAAGTAGCTGGGTAGTTGGAAGATAAAGACAGAGTCACCTCAAACTTTGCAAAAGCTGTGGAACTGGAGAACAGAAGCTTCATGCTGTGTGAGAAATAAAAACAAACATAAAATATCAACACAAAACGCACAAATATACTGTCATCTCCTTTGAATTCAGTTGCAGAAAGGATAACAAATTGCAACAAGCTCAATAATTCCTAAAGAATTCTAAAATAGATGAGCAGTGGCTTCATAAATAAGGTTAAAAGAACATTTCCATTCTAACACTATCAGCGTTCTGCCACTGAATTAGAAAAAAAAAAACCCACAGAAGTTATACACACGTAATTCACAGATCCTTTCAAAATTACAGGAGAATACAGAGCAATAGTCAAAAATCTGTCTTCTAATTAACATAAAACATCTCTAGCTAGCTAAAGTTTTCTGAGCCTTTAAGCAGGACCATAATTCTAAGTTTGTTTCAGGAATCCAACCCTGTTTAAATCAGGTCAAATTTCTGTCTAGAACAGTACTCTGTCTATGACAATATCCAGGAAGGCCAGAACTGAATCTTTTTGCAAATAAGGGTAAGACCATCACCCAGTACACAAGGCCCAGGAAACAGACGCTTTGCGATAGCATTAAACAGGATAAGCATTAAAAAAGGTCTTTTCAAGGCAAATCTACCACAGTAAATCTGAGCATAGGTAACATTTGCATCTGTTCAACTTGACCTAAATAAATTGTAGCTTTTAAGTGACTTTTGGCACGTAATAGAACACTTTTTTTGCAAAGGGTACTACAAAATTACAGTAATGTATGTAAACAGCTTAAAGGTAGGCAGGCAAAAATTAATTGGGCGGGAAGTAGCGTGAGAAAATGAAAGCTAAAGAAAATAAACTTTAGTTTAAGTGCATTCATCTTTCAAGGGCTGTTTCTGCTTGGCTGAAGTGAATCAAAGACTAAGCCTATTATAAAAGAAACGAAGCACTAAGCTACACAGGTAAACTCTTGGCTCTGTCTCCTTTGCATCGCTACGCTCCGGTCTAAAGGTTTAAGTGAGAGAGTCAAGTCAAAAAGGAAATCAGCAAGTAAGGAGAGAGTAGAGGATAGTAAGGAAGTTAGCTGAATCCCAGAGGAGCTTCGTTTCCAGCCTTTTGGATGTTATAGTTCAATTATACTAAAAGAAGTTAGATTGTTAATAAGGAGTTGCATAGAATAACATTTTCAAGAAAACCAAATTATCTTGATGCCTTGTTTCTGATTGTCTAGAGGCCCTCTGTAAGACTTGTGTAAGCTCCACTTGAGGTTACTCACTTTGTGTCATTGATATCTGTCTTCAGAAGATTAAATTTTCCACCCCATCTCTCCAGAAATTCGATCTCCTCTCCTAAGATCCTGCAGCGACTCACCACCAAAGAGACATCATGAAGCACCTACACATGAGAACAGAAGAGAAATTACATTGGAACTGAGACTGGTAAGTTATGTGACACTTGAAAATGCAGTTTTGTGCTAGAAAATTAAAAAATGCAGCTTAACTGCTATCTCAGTTTGGATGTAAAAATGAAACTGTACACACACAAAAACAAACATATGTTCTTTGCCCTAAGTTTCTCCCCTTAGCTTTGTCAACAGGATTACACAGATATGTGGGAACACCAAGCTGGGCTTGGCAATTTGAACTGTTAATTCTTTTAGAAGCAGAATGGCATTCAGCTCAATTCTCTGATTTCTACTAGCAGGAGAAAAGGATTTTAAGAAATCACTAAGGCAGCCAGACATCAAGGCAGCAAACTAGGAAGAAACCACAGCTTTTACGTCTCTTGCCTTCCGAGACAGGCACTTCCCGTCTCATCCCAGAATATTTATTCATGAAGCTGATTTTGATTTGCATTAATGAAGTATTCATCAGTATCAGCCCTATTCTCTGTGAGAAAAAAAGGTTTAATATTTTTCAAGAGTCATATAGGCTTTCCTGGCACATTACCTGAGGCAAATATTGCAGTGTGGGACACTTTTCTTGCCAGCAGCCCTCACTTTCAATAAACTGGAAGATGAGTCTATGGACTAAACATGAGAAGAGTGGAGCTTTTTCCTCTGTTAAAAACAAAAAATAAACAAAAAAACACGTTGCAAGAAATCTACTCAAAACCATGTAGTAGGGCATTAGCAGCTAAAACGCAAATTTATAATGTGTCCTCCCAGTAAGAGATAATGAGGGCAGCTACTTTCAAGCTACTCAAAATCTTACCATCCAAGAGAGATTCAAAGCTCAGGCTAACTATCTTTCTGGAAGGATTTTCACCAAAAACATCACCATCTGAGAAGAAAAAAAAAACAAACCACAAAACACACACACAAGAAAACAGAAAACAAACACAAACAACAAAAAAGTATCAGTTATTTCCATACTTAGTTCTGCAGTTACAGCTCGTCCTCTTCAGAAACAGCCATTCATTACACACATTTACAATTTTTTAATAGAAAGCACTGATAAACATATTCAAAGCCATCATTTATCGCCTCTCTCTGCTTACTAGCAGCCTACTAGCACTATGTTTTTTTTTTCTATTTTTTTTAGTAGATATTCACTAATGTAGAACCTTTGGGTTTCTATCATGCAACTATTTAATCTTTCAAGTTCATAAGCCATAAACCTACCCATTTTGCAACTTACCTATTGGGGGTCCAAATATGACTGTAAGTTCAATCGAATCATAAAGAAAATTAAAGACTGCCTGTTTTTCACTCCATTCACTAATCTCCCACTCAGGGAAGCTAAAAGAAATAGAAAAAACACCTAAGTTTCAACCAACCAACCAGTCTGAAGGACAAAGATCAGAGCATTAATGCAGCATTAATCAGAGCATTGATCAGAGCATTAGTGCATAAGAGCAGCTATGTTATAAGAGACCAAATAAATTTTCATTTGTCAACAGCGTGTAAGAATCTTTTGGGAACCCAAGCATACTACTATTCATTTCACATAAATGTTAATTCTGGGATGGGAGGAGAGTTGGATACAGAAAGACTGGATGCAAAGTATCACTACAAAGTTGTTAATAGAACAGTCCCTCACATACTGAAGTTCACCAATGCTTTTTTGCTTATCCTAGATTGTGAAGAAAGGGGCATCCAAAGATCTTCCAAATAAAATAAAAAGGAAAAACAACAAACCCCAAAACATTTATATAGAAATTTGAGTCCCCAGAATGAACCGATAAAAAAAGATAAAACCTGAAATTCCCTTCCTTACTTGTATCTCTCCAGGAGTTCCTCGCAGCTTTTTTCTTTTTCCTGTAGATGTTTCAACTGAACAAACATTTGCTCATTCTCAGTCTCCAGATCCAACAGTTCTCTGCAATGATAAAGCAAAATATCTGATGTAGCACACTGGTGAAAAATAATAAAAATCTCTAGAACCTGAGTGTGTACATTTTTAAGCTCCTTTAAGCTTTTTGATATCTTACCTTTGAAGTTCCTCTTCCTGAGCTTTGAGGCTTTCCAATTCTAAGAGAAAGGAGGAAAAAAAGCTATAAGAGAAAAGAGCAACAAAGACAGCCCTAACTCACTGCGCAGTCATCTTCCTTAACAACATGAGAGATCTCAACAGCTCTTACTTCCACCTAGATACAGACATGGTCTACAAAAGTTAGTAGTTATAGAACAGTTGAAGTGCTGGGTATGATAGCCAGCACACACCCTTCCAGTCACATTTTTCCAAGTTCTAAATCCCATTTACCCATGAGAAGAACAAATCCTTTTCATTCTTTAACACCTATGTTATTAGCTGTATTCAATGTGGAAAAGAAAGCAGTAATTTTTGCGTTGATATCAACTAATACAGCAAGGATGGGGGCAGTTTCACCCTCTCCAGAAGTAAAAAAGAAAACAACAAAACACAAAAAAACACAAACAAAACAAAACCAACATCAATGAACAAAAAAACACCACAAAAAAGAAACCTGCAGTTAGTTCAGCTGGTACCATTACCTTCCTCTAGTTTTTTTGATTCAGAGTCCTCTTCTGCCATTTCCTCACTGCAGTCTGTCTCACATTCTTCCCATTCAGAATCTGTTGGAAACAAGTATCAGAAGGTCTCTACAGAATTCCCAGATGCAGTATTTAGAATTCATTTTATTTATCTCTGAGTTTTAGACATTTTAGTATTTAAAAGCTAGCTAATAATGTACAAGAAGCTGGTGGGCTATCTACCAAAAACCTCAAGTAGTAACAGATAAAGAATAAAGCTCCTTTTATTGCACTGTTTCAAAGCTATTACCGTGCACTTTAATTTCTACTGAAGGCATTGAGAAGTAGGAAGAAAAATAAATGAAAAACAAAAAAGAAATATCCTTGTCTCTAAATCGGAGAGACATGGATTTGACAGATAGACTACACAGTGTGTAAGGAGTTGGCTGGATGGTTGCACTCGGAGAGTTGAGGTCAACGGCTCAACGTCCAGGTGGAGATCAGTGCCAAGTGGTGTTCCTCAGGGGTCCGGATTGGGACTGGCATTATTTAACATCTTTGTCAGTGACACATACAGTGGGATGGAGCGCACCCTCAGCAAGTTTGCCGATGATACCAAGCTGTGTGGTGCAGTTGACACACTGGAAGGAAGGGATGCCATCCTGAGGGACCTGGACAGGCCTGAGATGTGGGGCTGTGCGATCCTCACGAGGTTCAACAAGGCCAAGTGCGACGTCCTGCAGCTGGGCCAGGGCAATCCCAAGCCCAAACACAGGCTGGGTGGAGAATGGATTGAGAGCAGCCCTGAGGACCTGGGGGTGATGGTTGACGAGCTCAACACAAGCAATCAAAGTGTGTCCGCAGCCCTGAAAGCCAACCGTATCCTGGGCTACACCAAAAGAAGCATGGCCAGCAGGGCGAGGGAGGGGATTGTCCCCTTCTGCTCTGCTCTCGTGAGACCCCACCTGCCGGACTGTGTTCAGCTCTGGGGCCCCCAGCACAAGGACATGAAAGTATTAGAATGATTCCAGAGGAGGGCCACAGAGATGATCAAGGAGGCGGACCACCTCTCTGACAGATGGTTTGGGAGTGTTAGGGTTGTTCAGCTTGGAGAAGAGAAGCCTCTGAGAAGACCTCTTAACAAACTTACAGGACCTAAGGGGCTACAGGAAAACTGGAAAGGGACCCTCTGTCAGGGAGTGTAGTGTAGGACAAGGAGTAATGGCTTTAAACTAAAAAATGGTAGATTTAGACTAAATATAAGGAAGAAATTCTTCACTCTGAGGGTGGTGAGGCACTGGAAGAGGCTGCCCAGAGAAGCTGTGGATGCCTCATCCCTGGAGGTGTTCAAGGCCAGGCTGGATGGGGCTTTGAGCAACCTGGTCTGGCGGGAGGTGCCCCTGCCCATGGCAGGGGGTTGGAACTGATGATCTTTAAGGCCCTTTCCAACACAAACTATCCTATGGTTCTATGAAGAGACACAGTTATCGTAACATGGCAATCCCAAGTACTGACTGCAGCTTGTTTGAACACAGCTGAACAAGTTTTAAACCATCCAGGAATGACACTGAAAATGGTACAGTCCTGGAGTACAAAGCTTAGTCCTGCCTATCTGTGGGATCACTAGCAGGTTCTGCAGCCATTTTGAACTGTGTGCTGCCAGCAGCTGTACTGTCATCACTTTCAGATTTAGCTAGCTTGGTTATACGTTCGTAGGCTACAATTATAATTTTGTATTTCAGTGCAGAAATGCTCCCAGTCTTCATTTGTTGGGCAAGTTATTCCCACAAAACAAGTTTGCAGACACAAATAAAGGTGTGCAGACCTAATAGATACTTGTAACATGGGACTTTTAAAATTCCAAGCAACCACCAGACACAGAATCTTGAAGTGACCATTTACATAAAAGCTCTACAGAAAAACAGAGTGACTGGGCAAGAAATCAGCAAATCAGTCACTGGTTTGCAAACACATACCTGCTTCCAGATCAGCAAGACAGCTTTCTGCCTCCTTGAGCAATTCATCCACATTTGCTATTCTTGACTGTAGCTTTTCATATTGTTCCTAAGATGGGAAAATTGTACTCTGTTGCAATGTGTTCTTACACAAGTCAATGAATTTTTTAAAGAAGCTGAATGCCTTCTGGGACCACCATGTGGATCTTTGCTTGCTAATAAAGTAATTAAAGTAGCTGACACAATCTGTCATTAGAATGAAGAGGCAGACTAACAGACAACATTAAGGCAGTTGTCATAGGTAAGAAAGTACCAGATACTTAACAATGTTCCTAATGACTTTCTTTTTTTGAAGGGATGAGATTTAACTAAATACATTTCTAGAGCTTTTAACTTATACTTAGGTAGAAGGTTCCTGTAATGTAACTAGAAGAAAAAGTCACTGTCCCAATGTATTTTATATTTTCTTATAAATAAAAGGAAAACAAGTTCAATACCAAAGAGTCTTATACAAGATAGTTAGGGTCCTACATCTGATGGTCCCAGCTTATGCTAGTCTAAGCACAGATAAAATACAGTAGAAGTTCCTCTGTTAAACCTAAACCTCTGCAGCCTTGCGGCACATTACCTGCGCACTCTGCAGTAATTTGCTGTATAATGCCTCTTTCTCATTGTGACCCAAGATTTTACTTTCTTTGATGAAATAGGATTTCATTTTGTTCAGTTCTGCTCCAAAGCTCTTCAGCTGCAATGAATAGAAAATACAGAAGGGAAAGTGAATAGAAATGTGAAACAAAAGATCGTTCAATCAACTCTTTCTCTCTTCTCTGCTCTCCCTGCAATATCCCATTTCTCTAGCAGCAGTATTACATGGTAGTTTCAAAGGAAATTGAATTTAAGACTGGACAATCCAAGTTAATTCAAGACTACTACTAAAGTAATGGTTTTCTTAGCAAAGATCCAACACAATCTATATTCCAAGAGTGAACAGCATAGAAAACAGTATCATCAGATTTTAACAGCTCCAATAACTTAAGAAGGAGATGCTTTCACTAAAAAACAGAGCAGCTTCGTTAACCATGTCAGATGCCTCATTCTAATTGTTCAAGACTCATTTAGAACGCTTGCCCCCTTACTAAGGGGCTAATTTAAAGAGGCTAACCAAAATGTCAACAAGTCCACGCAGTGCCCAAATTGCAAGAAATAAACAAAAAAGCCACCTGTTTTAATAGAACATAGCTACAGATTATAGAACCACAGAATCGTTTAGGTGGGAAAAGACATCTAAGATCAAGTCCAACTGTTAACCTAGCACTGCCAAGTCTACCACTAAACCATGTCCCCAGTCTTCAAATAGCTCCAGGAATGGTGACAACTACTTCAGAAATGACTATAAGAATTGTGTAGTTCGAGGTTTTCTCTGACAGTTGTCAATCCAGAAGATGCAGAGGAACATACAAAAAACTTTTTTTGTAGTGTTTTCGATCCATTTCCACTAGGTGGTATCATTGTAATGCCAGTATGTAGAGGTTTGCTTAATAACCTTTCAAATCTGTTATTTTTCACTAAGGGTTCTGGTGCTTTTATTGTTTCTAAGTATATTTTTCCTGAATCCAGTTATCCTAGCCTCAGTGATAAACTCTAACACAAATCTAATTATGAACTATGAACAACACTGTCTTTTAAATTTGTTACTTTTAATTTTTGCTGACTAGTCCTTTATTCTTGGTATTGAAAGCGAGGAAAACAATCCCTTGATCTACCTTCTTAATTCTGTCTGGGACACTCTTATAATGCTTCTGTTTTTTAAAATGCAAATGTCTTCGGGGTGCTTTTTGTGCCCATTATCATTAGCATCCTCCTTGAAATACCCTCTGGCCTCATCATCTTTCTTTTGGCACATGATACCACTGTTGTACTCCAAATTCTGTATGCAGTTTTATTTTTGTGTAACAACAATTTCTGCTTATTATGTCTCATACTATTGTTTAGTTTGGAAAAGTATGGGTAAACATTTAAGTTAATGGACAATTCTGCACCACCAGTGATGCTATAAGAGCTTCAACAGTAAAACTTCATTTTTTCGCTTCCAAAATTGCACTGTTTGCTGAGGCTTCTCTAAAGTTTCTCTTCTCTAACTAACCTGAATTATCAACATCAAGTTTTTCTGTTTCACAGTAACTTGTTCCTCTACAGTATTATAAACCAGGTTTGCATTCAACCCTTCTGCCATATAAGAAATTCTTTATTCTAGTTCTCATAGTAGACTTTCATTCAGAAAATATTTTACCTTGTATCTTCTACCTACCTACTGTTATTCAGTGACCATAATGGTTCTTATTTTATTTGAATGCGTAAATTCTTCATAAATTTGAATGCATACATTTCTTCTTCATTACATTATTTTGTTATGCAATATTACCTCTTCATCAGAACAGGTTCTCATTACTTCCCACAAACTCTTATTCACATTCACCAGTGGTTGGTCCTGGACGCTTACATACTGTTTTAATCTGAAATACAGGAAAAAAAAAAGAAAGAATTGAAAGAAAGGCTCGTTGTAACTGCAACAAGCATACAAAGAAGCACATTGGTATTTATACACTACATTCACCTTTTCTAATTAAGATATGGAAATGTAAACATTTTCATTTATTTGGGTCTTACATCTTGGAGAGGTCTCCTCTAAAGCCTTCATTACATAGAGGCTATGTTTTTTACACTCTGGAACATAATGCAAAGTTCACTTTCTATAGTCTTTTTGTAGAGAGTAGGTCTGAACAGGAGATAGAGAGCTACAGAGCTAAAGAAATGGAAAATGGTGCTAACGAGGCTGGGAAAAATCTTACTACTGATTTTAAATCAAGTTTTATAGTAAAATTTAACACAAATTGTAAATGGCATCATGTATCAGACCAGAAGTGACCTTCAGGTTAAGGAAATAAGTCATGGTAATTGTATTTCAATTAACAGTAAACACTGCAAAATTGGAACAAACAACAGATCATAACCTATTATGATTTTGCTTCCTATGTTTGATTATTTTCAGTACAACTCAAAATCTTTAACTCTTCTGATTTGCAACTAAAACACTCTATTAGTACCAGAGGAAAAAGAAGCTTTATCTCCATAACCACAGCTCCTCCCTAAGAGTTTGCCCTATACTGTATAAACCTGTAATAAACTGGCTACCAACATTAGGTAGGTTTACTCCCATTTTTTTCTGTTTTTCCCATATGTAATTAATAACTTTCTTAAGGACATTCTGCATGCAAATGGAGCTGAAAAATAGAATTACTAATATAACCTATGACTGAAAAAAAAAAAAAAAAAAAGACAGACTTACTCATCTATCATCTGAGAAAGGACCTGGCAATCTTCTTCATAAATACGCAGCTTGGGGCGATAAACGTATTGGCTGAGAATCAGGTCTTCTGGAGTTGGTGGTGCACTGACAGCACACTGGGAAAGAACAGGGGGAAAAGTTACGAGGAAAAAGAAAAAAAGATGCATGCTTTTTAAAAACAGCAACTTTCTATCAATTCATATACAGAAACCACCAAAAAGGCCTGAATCTTTATTTTTGCAGAACAGAAAAAAAATAACGGAGGTAGCTTGACATACTTCAATGATTTTTCCTCCCCGTTCTGGACCTGTCCTATTTAATTCTGGGAAAAGTTAATCCTATAACCTTAGATAGCTCATTTCACTTTTATGCTCCATGTTTCCTCACCTTCAAGAACAGACTTCCTTTCGGGAAAAAAAGGAGCTGTCATCACTAGAGCTCAAAAACCTAAACTGGAAGAGGTTAAACTACTTTTATACGGAAACCTGAAAAAATATGTGCACGTTATCCAGATAATGATAGTGCTCTAGAGTAAAACAAGATTCTGAATCAAGTGTAGTTATCTTAAGATCACAATTTTCAGTAAGTCTTTAGTCACATCCAATAAATAAGATGGGGATATTCCCAAAAAATTACTTATATATTGAAGCACATAAATAACAGATTAATTCAATCCCTTCAGAGAAAGCTTTCAGTCTTTTTGTGATTGTTTTATTTTGTATGTTTGTTTTTATCAGAGGTCAGATGCTAATGAGTCGTACCAGAGTTTTGTAAGCCACATGAATATTTAGAGACAGCTCAGTACAAATAAATTTGCAAATTGGAAGTGTAAACTAAACTGTAGCTAAGAACAGCAGCTTAAATAAAACTTCAAGAGATTTAAAACTCATAAAGGAAACAATTCAATCAATACAAATTATGCTAATATAGCTTTCATTCTTTTTATCAGCTTTCATTCTTTTACCACATCAGAATTATAAAGAACTTTAAAATGGACACTTTTTTTTTTTTTTACTTCCTCTTGCATAGAGGACTCAGAAATCTCAGTCAGTCAGCAAAGAAGGAATGAATAAAGGCAGAACACCACAAGAGAGTTCCTTATTTCCGAGAAGGTATCCAAATTTCTAATGTGAATGTTCTGCTGACTTACGTACCCTTACAATGTAACATCTTACAACTGTAAGGCTTCGTTATACAGGAGCCAGCTTTCTAAGAACTAGATCTGAAGTACTAGAATGAATTTCATGAGTGAAGAATTTTCACAAATATACCACTTACCATGCAAAGAGTATGTTCTTGAATACACCTTTTCATACACAACAACTGTCAGGAATTTTTAATATGTCATTGTGATAGAAACTATTTCACTCTACCAAAACAGGTGTCACATAACCCATTCAGAAGAAGGAAGAATGAACGTCATTAGAACTTATTTAACATCGAACAGACTACTGAAAAGTTCTCCAGCATGCTAGAAGAAGTACTGGCATAGAAGAACCTGCCAAACCCACTTCTACATTATCCAGACACTGCTAAGGTTTTCCACTTTGCAGGACGGCTTTTCCATTGCCCTGGCACATCATTTGCCATGCCAGCAGAAACTGCCGTAAGCAGCAAGAAATGGAACTGTTTGAGCTAATTCCCCATATCCTCTATTAAATAGACACAAAAAATAAAAAAAAGCTTTCTCTACTCATAAAACTCGAAAGCTTTCCATGTCAGTAGAGAAAACTAAGCAGCTCATTCACACTACTTTATTAGACAATCTTTTTAAGAAATGGCAGTTATTCATGAAATCCAGATAGGTGACAGACTATTTCCAGCATCTAGTTGGAAAATCAGTTGGCTACACAAAGGTGTACAAACAAGCAAGCCTGAAACACCAGTCTTAAGAGAGCTTATATGAAAAGAAGGTACCTTTACTGAAACCCAAAACTGACATAACAACAGTAAAATGTAAAAATCAAGTTGATAGGAAATGTGTAAGCTATTAAAATATTGTACTGGGACAAGTTTCCTAGTTTACTTTTAAGTTAGGGGAAATAAAGGGAACCTCTTCCAGTTATTTCTGAAAGTAAAGAGTTAAAAGTCAGATATTCAAACTTCAAACACTTTAAGATTGACAGTACACACTTACATTTTGCAGTGCTTATCCAAAACTAAGGAGAGAACATAAGAAACTCACTTCAGTGTCTTGCTTACCAATTTGCACATCAAAGCTGACAGTCTCTGTAAATTTCTCTACCATATTGCTGGAAGTGGCTATATACAAGGAAAGCAACAACTAGACTACGTAAGAAGGAATCTACCTTTTCATTGGAGCCGCTGGAAGAAATACTGTAAAGCAGATACACTGACATTCAGCACAGTTTTTTCAGTTTGGACAGTTTTTCCCAGTGCTTTTCTTCCCCCCGCCCCCACCAGATGTACACAGTAGAACTAAATTCCAGGCATAGAGTAAACCTAGGTTGAATAAATGGCTTGGTGCAATTGTGATTGACTGAAGCAATCCACATGCTAAACGAACAAAACCATAGTATAGCTAAACACAAATCAGGTCTCTCAGAATATAATAGTTAAAAGGTAAAATATTTTTTTTTCAAGACTTCTCAATGTTCCTTCAAACATTATGGGACAGAACCACTCGGGAAAAAACAAACAAAAAAGCCCACACCCCAAAACACCTCAACTCCTCCCCACCAAACCCAAACAAATTTTATTTTGCTTTTACTAGTCATGTGCCGTTATACTAGCTTTGAGATTTTCTCTTCACAGGGTTTTAAGAAGAACAACCTGAAGATCAACTTCATATATCAAAATTCCATTTGCAGAACATGAATTGGAGAAGTGTGGTGGGTTAAAGACAGATTCAAGATGAGCTTACAGAAATAAATTCTACTTTAATAATTATGTTGCCAGAGGTGGATTAATAAAGGCATTCCCTGTCCTAAAACTGCCTCATGAAAAATCTCAGTCTTCTCTTAATTGTGACACCTTGCCTTGTTTTCAGGGAGACTGCACAGTACGATTACTTCCTTGTTTGGTATCAGGTTACTACTAATACATGGTGCTTGTCTGTATGCATGCATGCAAAATATTTGTTCCCATATCAGCAAGAATTCAAAAGAAGTTTTTCCTCCATCCAGGATGAGGATAATGAAAAACGGTTCAGGCAGAACAGACTTAAGGGCGAGAAATAAGGAGAACAGGTATGTCATGGTGCAGCAACTTAAAAGAAAATAGAAGACGCAGCAGGAGGGCAGAGCAGCATTTCAGGATTCTGACCTCAGTGGATGATGGATGTAGTAAGACGATAATGTGAAGTTAGATACAGCTTCTAATTCTTACTTTCAAACATTTTGCTCTTTAAGCAAGCTCAAAAACCACGGATCAGCATATTTATCCAAGAACAGATGATCCTCGATACACAGTATTTTGTCAAGAGATAGAAATCTATTCTATTTTTCATTACTGAGGGAAAAAAAAAACAAAACATCCGTTATCAGAGGTAAACAAGCAAAGACAGAATTGGAAGCATGTAGTGTCTCACTTGCCAAGGTGGAACTGACTTCTGCCTTGACTCATTTAAAGACCTTTAGTACAGACTACTTAGCTGTTAAAAGACAACGACAAACCATGAGTACAATCCAAAGCCTTATGCATATCAGAGGACAGATACTCACACTGGCTGGAAGATGGCTCTGTCGGGGCTTCTGAATTGGAATATGGACTTGAAGAAGTGTAAAAAACTCTCCAACTGTGATAACACCACTCTGAAATTTCTGCAAAGTTAGGAAAAACATACACGTAAGTACATTCTTCAAGTGAGAATGCTTACTGGTATATATGCACACAAGTATTTTTCCTGTTCGGAAAATAAGTTAACATCTCTCAGCTACATACATACCTCCCATAAATTATCTTCACAAATGCTGTCTGTGAGAAGCTGAGACTCCATCTGACTGCATCGCTGAACTATATA
Source organism: Cygnus atratus (assembly GCF_013377495.2). Classification (NCBI taxonomy): domain Eukaryota; kingdom Metazoa; phylum Chordata; class Aves; order Anseriformes; family Anatidae; genus Cygnus; species Cygnus atratus. The sequence continues at coordinate 34,474,731 of NC_066366.1, forward strand.
AAAATAAGAAAAGGGCATTGCTGGGGTTAAAAATATTATTACAGAAATATGAATCTTAGTTGATTAGCTCCAGAAGTAAGACATCTTAATGTAGAGTTTGACCTTTATGCGTGTTTCTGGTGCTGAATGAAGTTAATGAGGAAAGAACTACTTTAGGCAAATCCTGAGGAATAGATTAGAAATTTAATGTAAAATGAAATTCATGTCAGAGTGGTAATGAAACTACAGAATTCACTTTTCTATAGGAGGAAAGCCACATGTATCATACTAAAAAGTAATAAATCTGAGAAACAGACTCCAACCAGTTCAGAGGGCACCGTTGGTAGGCGGAGACCAAACAGCATCTGAGCTGCCAGCAAATTTCTAGGTAAAACCATAGCTTTCAAGTGCCAAGCTAAGAAGGTCTAGTTTCTCACTCAAAGGACAGTCCAACTTCCACTGGACAAAACATATATATTCATAGTTGCCAGCGGCAAAGTTGGAATTGGTTTTGTAAATATAGGCAAAATATCACTTACCAGATGACTGGCGGATTTCTGCCTCATCGTTAGGTACCAGCTAATCATCGAGAGCTAATAAACTAAGATTTACTCTGTGCTAGGGAAACTAAACTGCCTCTTCAGCCCAACCTGCCCACTAAAACAAAAGTGTACTTAAATTCTACTGCTTTTCCTCCTCATCTCAGTATTCCTTGAATGGCTGGGCCTCATAGCCAGAACGTAAAAGCATGTCAGCTGGCTGGGTAGGAAGCTGTAGCACAGGCATTCAAGGTATTATAGGTAGGGCTCATCCTTGATTAAGCCAAAAGAATAGAAAAGTTTGAGACAATTGCTACAAAGGAAGTCTTACTTGTTAATTCTGTGTCGGCCTTAACAGAATCTAGAGAGCTGCTGCTGTTGGCATGAGTACAGTCCAGGTTTTTAGCTGATAGATTTGGAGGATCTTCACCTTCACGAACATCTACTTGGCTTTGAGATAGAGCACCAGAAGTAACCTAGCATCAGCAAGTTAAAAAAAAAAAAAAAAGAAAAGAAGAGCTATATGAAACAATGTAAGAATAACTCAATCAGTTGCTTACGTAGCTGTTTCTTGACATTCGAAATTTATTTTTGGTATCTGCACATTTTATAGTTAATCAGCATAAAAAAACAGCATATACGTAAGCCATTTCCTACCATGGCATATAGGAAGTGATGTTACAAAATCCCTCATTCATTTCTCAAAGCAGTAGCCACCACAGCACACTCTTGCAGCTTTAGGAATTAGAAAGTTTGTAATGATAACGTACAAACTAATTTTTAAGGTCAGATTAGCGCTCCATATTTGCACAGATTTTCTTGAGCCCATGGCAATTTGTGCTATCCATAAGACAGCTAATATAAAATAAACATACATATCCTATTTTAAGTAATTGCTTTCAGCCTTAATCTATCACTATACCTAAGCAAAAACCAGCACATGGTTTAGTACAGACAACTAAGAATACGTATTTGAGAAAGGCTCAATAGGATACTATGGAGGGAACTGACATATTCCTTACTCTGTCATGGATCTGGGAAGTTGCACACATCAATTGTTTTAGTTTGAGAAAACAGTGAGAGAAATTCTGAGGAAAACATAGCAAAATGACTACAAACTGGTGGTAAAGAAAACCAAAAAAAAAAACTAGCAACAGATCTATTTGCATCTCAATATCTAAAATGCACTGTCAGTGTTCCTATATGCTGACAATGAGTGATCAGGCTCACCTGCAAGTCAAGGGAGGCCCCACCAACCAAGCTTTCATCTGCCTTGAGCTTCTTTAGACTTTGAAGATCCTCCTCATCTTGTTCCAAAGCTCTTTTTATGCTGTTGCAAGTTTTTGTCTCTTCACATTTAATCTTTTCATTGTGGGAGATGTCTCTTTTGTTTATCTCATTGCAACCGTCTTCCACAGATCCAAAGCTTACAGAATCATTCGAATCCATTGCTTCTTGGCATACAGGAAGAAATTCTTCTGCTATAAACTGAGAAGGGCTGAAGTTCTGCCTACTAGATTTGGTGTAATCTGGTGCTTCACCAGTGTTTAGGTTTACTTCTGAAACCAGTGCTTCTACTTTGTCTGAAGATTTTGCATTTATGTCTTGCACATTAGAAACAGAAGGATTTCTTCTGCTTGGTAGTTTAGGCTGGAAGATACCTAGAGGGACATTTATTCCTTGATATTTGTCCTTAAGTGCCATACCTAAATTCGTACCTATAGGAGCTGCTCCAGATTCAAGACATGCATTCTCCTGCTCTTTAGGATAAAATACATTATCTTGTTCCTTTATGGTATTTTTTCCTAACCTCAAGGGATCCTCTGGTTGAGTTGGTAACTTATGCAGCTGGTCAGAAACAGCGGTTTCAGGAACAGAGACAACTGCAGATTTCCTTCTAATATTTTCCAGTTTTGAACAAACATTTAAAATACCTGATAATTTAGGTGCAAGAGCAGGATCTACTGGATCTCTTGGACTGTCACTGACCAAAAGTTGCTTAGTTTCTTCAGATTTTATTTGGAAGTCTGTTGGAAGTACTTCCCCTTCAGCTGACAGCCTCTCGTTTTCCTTTGATTCGCTGTCAGAAACTGGAACTGCTCCATCCTTGGCTAAAACTGTATCTAGATCTTCATGCCTAGATGAATTATCTTTCAATACTTGGTTTGTCTGAGTACTAAGTCCATCTGGAGGACTCTTCAAAGAATCCGATTGCTGAATAGGAAGAGAAACATGGGATACCACAGCTCCAGTTTCTTCACTGCATTCCAAGGGGGCATTACCTGGAAATTTGAAAGACACTCTCTTTGATTTCAGTTTTCCTGGATGTACAAGATCCTGCTGACTGTTTACAGGAACTGAATTATCCATGGCAAGGTCAAGATCCCGTGGTGCCTGGATGTCCAGAGTGTCTTCTGGAAGTGAGGTAGAATAAATGGAATCTGGTATTGCACCACTGTGAACTTTGGCAGCTCCTTTCTCAGTAGGAAATGCTGAGGCTGATGAAGCAGGTGAAGAAATGGTAGGCTTATCATTAGATTTTTTAAGATACTCACCATTCAGGTCTTCTACATGCAGAGAATCTACTTCATCTCTGCAAGCAGACAATGATGCACTATGCAAGCCTGGTTGTCGAGTGCTTTTATGTGACACTTGCTGGTTCTCAAATCCTTCCATATTGTTATTAACAGCAACAGTATGAGATACGGTTATTTCCATATCATCTTGTTTGTGTGGAAACACAATGGTCTGATCAGCAGGAACTGCAGAAACGGCTGGAATGAACCTTCTGTCCCACACATCACCACTTAACACAGCTGTATGAGTTTTAGTGATTTCCATATCCTCAGCCAAAGTGAAAATGACTGTTTTGCTACCTGAAAGAGCCTCCTGTCCAACCTGCTTAGGAGGGTTTACTCTGTGCTCACACAGGACTCTTTCAGTACTTTCATCATCAGGGAGATACTTGGTCATTTCCATATCAGCCTTGTCATTTGTAAAAATAATTGTGGAACATAGAGGAACAGACTGATTGGGTAGCCTACCCTGCAGAGAATTTTCTTCCAAAGCTACGTTATGGGTTTTAGTGATTTCCATATCATCCATAGCAAGCACAGTAGCTTCACTGTTTGAAGGAGCTTCCTGTCCAACCTCTTTATTCAAGTTCAAGTTATCATCACGTAAAAGTTTAACTGTAATTTTATCAGCAGGGCAAGACATAATGTCCATGTCATTCTGGTTACTTGTGAACTTAACAGCTTTAACAGGCTGAGCTGAAGACAGAGAATGAAGCCTGACCTCTTTTTGGGAGAGGATTTCATGGCCTATTGCAGCCGTATGGCTCTCTGTGATCTCCATGTCGTTATTCTCATTACTCAGTGAAAATAAAACAGTCTTTTCCCCTGTTGTTTCCTTGGAGCTTTTCCTTTCAGTCCTATTAGCTCTGCTAAGCATCCCTCCAGGTTCAGCCTTTTCCACAGATTTATCAATTGCAACAGTATCAAATCTACTTATTTCCATGTCATTATTGTGTGTAAAAACACAAGTTTTATCTCCAGAAACAAAGGATATGTCATTGCTTGAACTTTTAGGCAGCAAAATTATTTTGTTTTCTCCTGAAACCGTATGACTTCTCGTGATGTCCATATCAGCATCTTCTGAAAATATGGTAGTTTTCTCATCTACAAAATGCAAATGCTTTAAACCAGTCACAGTTAACATTTTCTTACCAGATACCAAGGAGTACGTATCGCACCCAGGCTGCTCCTGACTGTTTATTGTCATCATGACCCCTCTTTTTAAAGATAATGTTTTATTTTCATCTTCAGCAATATGTACTGGTGCTGCTTTTCTTCCTGGTAAAATCATATGGATGTTTTGATCAGGAGCCGTTGCTGCACAGCTTTCAGTCAAGTCCATGTTTTCACCAGAGGGAAACAAAACAGACTTTTCTGAAAAGAAAGGCAACTGGGAACTTCTCTTCAGTTGTTCAGATGTATTAGTTAGTAATGTCTCTTCAATACCCAAGTGCAGGCCATCAACTGACTGAGGATTTTTAAAATCCTCTTCTGAAGAAACTGTTTTACTGACCAGGAAATCTCTCTCAGATTCTTCTTGAGTTGGCAACGCATTATTTACTACCTTCATAGTATGGGTTTTCACTTGCCTGTCAGAGTTTTGGCAATCTGCATTTATACCCAGTATTTTTGCAGGTTGTACATTTCTTGTATTTCTGGAGGGAGTGGGTTCATTACTAGACACGAACATACCATTTGCAGATAAAGGAGTAACAGTTTGTTTATCTGAGCTCCTTTTGAAATCCCTATATTCTATCGCTGCAGTCTGACTTGCAGTGGTATCTACACCAGAATTATTGGAAAATCGGGAGACCTGTTTTTGCAGCTGCTTGGATATCACATTATTTTGAGTATTCTCATATTCTTGTACTGTATTAGTAGGAGCAACTTCAAAGGCAACAGAATGAGTTTTGGTTACGTCCATGTTTTGATCATCTGAAAACACGTCTGTTTTGTCATTTGTGCAGGAAACTGAAGCATTCTGAAGGGTTTTTTTCAAAGGCTGAGTTATATTGACTTCTTGACTTTGCAAAGACATGAACGCACTGTTGTTGGTGGCAGTATTTTCTGCGATTTCTCTTTTTTGCTCTTGTAATGAACGCACGCTCTTCACACAGGAAATCAGACCACTTGCCTGAAAGTTTGTTTTTCCAAGCTTCTTATTGACTATTATCACCTCAACATCTTCAGTATTCATTTCTGTAGTCTGGCTTCTTTTCATATTCACATCAAAACCAATTGCCTCAAGATTTTCCTTGTCCCTGTCCAAAGAACTTGCCACAGCACTGACATTTTTGTTGTGGTTCTCACTTGGAATTATTTTACCATGCATTTGTTTTGCTTCTGCAGTTATCCCAATGCTTTGATCATCAATGACAACAGTCTGGCATTTAGTTATTTCCATTTTTTCCTGCTCACTTAAATTGGGAGATGTAGAGATTCTGTTACCAAGAAAATGTGGTTTGCAGGTGACAGAGGTGGACACTCCAGGAGGAAAATCATTTTCAACATTCTTTCCATCAGCCTTATCAATACAAGTTTTAGTCAAGGCCATATCTTTTCCTGAAAATATTGCAGTTTTCTCACCTGGCAGTGAAACAAGTAGAGAGCTTGATAGTCTGTGCTGAAGTCTACCCTTAGAGGTACCAGTGGACACTGAATTTCTACACAAATCAAAACCAACATCCACTGAAGCAGTCCCATGATCTTGGGTCACTCTTTCAGTTCTCCCATCTGAGCCTGAAAATTGTTCAAGCGCATTAGTTTTGTGTGACACAGAAGCTCGATTATCTAAAGATGTTAGACTTTCTGTAACATCATCAAGTGCTGGATGTCTGCTTCCTACTGGCAAAGAGTTTGTATTAACTGTTTTCTCAAAAGTTTTATGACATGAACTGCTCATTCCTTTGGTACTTTCATTATAGATTACATCTGTGTAATTCCCAGTAATTTCCATGTCATCACATTTAGAAAAAACAGTTTTATCACCTCGGAAGACAGTCTCAGAAGAAACAGACCCCGGGATAGCAGACAAAGTTCTGGTGTCTTGCTTAAAAGTTTGAAGCACTGTAGTATCTACAGTGTCTTCAACATTTACTGGTTTTTTGTTTGTACAAAGTTGAGGGTCCTGCTTTACAATTAATTGCTGATGAGATGCTCTCTTTACTACAGAATAATTATCTATCTCCATGGATGGGAAATCCTTTTTGAAGTTTAGACTTTGATTTCCAACACTGGCAAAAGGAAAAGACATTTTTGCAGTGTGACTAGTTGTCATATCCATTCCATCATCTGCAAATGCCTCAGTAACATCTGCACACAGTAATTGCTCTGGTGGAGCCCCACAAATACCAGAACGCATATTTTTAACATCAGGTGCTTGGCATTTTGTCATTTCCATTCCATCATCTTGCTCTCTAAAGATTTTTGTTACATTGAAGGTGGCCGGTGGGTCATGGGAATAAGCAGATTCCACCGATGATCGTGCCATGTCTTCTGAGACTTGTGAAGGGATAAAAAAAAGGTTTTCTTTTTCAGGTCCTTCAATAGGATTGAGTGCTTTTTCATTTGACTTCAAGCGCATCAAAAATTCATTGAAATTTATTTTTTTTACCGTAGTAGCATCTTCCTTCTGTTCAAAAGACGGGCACAGACAGTTTGTAGGATCAAAGGAAAAATGAAATTCTTTACTCATTTCTGCCTTTCCACTGTTAGAGTTTAACCCAGCCAGAAATGATGTGATATCTATTTTCTCAGTTTTGTCAGTTTCATTGTTTTTCAGGTTACGTGTAATCACTGCCGTGTGACTAGCTGTCATTTCCATTTCATTTTCATCTGAAAAGGTGAGTGTTGTGTCATGCCTATTTGTTCGTTGAATGGCGTTGTCCACATCATGGCACTGAAAAAAGACAAGAAATGACAGTTACTGACACTTGTAACAAATGACACAGTGGTTAACTCTATTCAAAACAAAAGTCGGCTAATGCAGTCTAAAGGTTAGAGCTCTATCTTTACAGCTTTTTGGGGAGGAAAAAAAACATTTCAGTCCTTCTCAACAAGTAATAACATATTAAAGGAAAGGACAACTTAACTGTTACAAATTCTTAGAGCCTATATTTTATATGTTTGTAATATCTTTATGTATTTAAATAGAATTTTGAAAGAATGTTGCTCAGATTTCTGTTGGACAAAACCTTCACATCTTCACATGTGAAATCCTTGTAAACACGGAACAATCACTGAGACTTCTGAATCAGTATTTTCTATGTGGCGTTTCTATCTTTCCCCACTCACCCACTGCAAGCAAAATCCCTGCCCAGCTTATCATGTACGTTCCCCAAAGCAGCAGTGCCAAATTGGAATTTTTTAAAGACTCTTCCACCCTGAATAAGAAGATTTCAGTTTCTTTAATAGAAAGGATTTAGAGTTTTAAAGCTGTGGATAAAAACTGGCCAGTAGCAAGATATAATACTGTAGTTTATCAAACATAATGAATACACTGATTAAGAACAACTTTATGTTTACTTTAAGTATATTGTTATATATGCATTATTATTTTATAAATGCAAGAAATAAAATACACCAGAAAAAGCATAAATCATATACATTACTTAAACCAAGGAGAGAGAGGGTTTCAATATGACCTTTATAGGCTCATGGCATACATCTTTTAATCCACACTAGATTTTAACCTTTATTTTTTTCTATAAGCATTTTTTCACAAGAGCTAGGACATTTTTAAAACCATATTTTTAAATTCATCATAAAAGTCAGAAGCCATTGGATCAAGGGATACTGTTCAATTGCTTTGTTTGATAAAATAGACCCATGACATCATAACTGAAGTATAGCACAGTTCAGGATTTCTGTGCCTGTTAAGGTCTTAACTAAAAACGTTGTGTTTTATCACTTGAGTCAACCGAAGCATTTCAGTTACCTTTTCATGCTAGTCACTGCAATTTTCTAAACCTTTTTAACAGTAGGAAGAGACAGTGTATATCCATTCCACCCGCGGAAAAAAAAAGAGTAGACAGTAATCCACGAGGAAAAAAATTAAACTGACCTATCTGAAACATAAGCTCCTTTACGTATTCTTAGATAAGCATTGAAAAAAAATGTAAGAACTAGCTCAGATACTGAAAAGCAATTTTAGAAACAAAAATTATCAATAGTATAGTATAAGGACTATCAGATTAGGAAACTACTTCAAAATATAGAAGATTATGCTTCAGACAAATTTCTTGTGAATACAAGGATTTACTTTTTAGGCAGCTGAGGTACATGTTTCACCTTTACTACACAAATTACTGCAATATATTTTGGACAGTAATATTCTCAGCACTGAAAAAATGAGCACCTTCACATACCTCAGTCTGCTGCACCAATGCCTGGATAGGGGCATGAAGCAAAGTGTTCATCCCTGTCAAAAGAAAAGGAACAGTGCATTTGCTGAGCTATTTTATTATTTTAATCAACTAACTGAAAATCAATGCACTCATTACATAAGTATCACATTCTGAGTAAGCACATTTAAAACCAAATATATCCTGAGAAATATTTTCAGTACTCCTTTGAACACGTAGTAGGGTTGCCCATGCTTCTACAATACAGTGCTTGTAAACAGCATTATGAGACAGAGTCTGTTCATGCAATAGTGATCTCCATCCGTGAGACTGTTCTAGACATGTTAAAAATGTTCTATCAACTATTATCAATAGTTTGGAATAAAAATAGTCATTCTGTTGTTAAATCGATTTTCAAACTCACCAGTGATCTCACATGGAACAGCTTCAGGTTCTTCATTTCTACAAAAGATGGTTTAGGTAAACAGTTTGTTAAAAGATTGCAAACCAGAGGGCTTCAGCAATATACTTAAAAGGCAGAGAATTCTGTTGCAGAGCTCATACATGACTGGGCAGCAGATACCAGACATTACAAATATGTCTTCAATATATCCTAATTGGAACTAAAGTGGTATTTTCCCATGAAACTCTTTTTTCACAGGAAAAGAGGTTAATACTTTATTTTTAACTCAGACCTTCTACTTTCAGTCGTCCCTTTCTTTTTTGGAAAACTGAAGACGTGTTCCTAAAGCCTGCAGTCATTTCTCTGTAAAAATCAAAAGCCAGGTACACTGACCAACTTGTGTGGCTTTTCATCTAACATTTAATGACTTCTGCTCTTCAGTGTTTTCTTGAATGTTCTTTCAAGCCCAAACTGCCTTGTCTAGTATACTGATTTTTATTTATACACACACGTTACTATATTGCTTTGATAACTTTATAAGTGTTTGTTAACTATAGCTGTAGGTAAATGTTCCCCTGCTGTATGTTTTAAATATAAAAAATTGCTTTCATGCACAGAAACAGTCTAAATCTTTTAAAATTAAATTGAGTTGGTGAGTAACAATATCATAATTTTATTTTATCTAGACAAGAACTTTGAGATCAGACTAATATTCTATCCAACTCTGAGTGAAAAAGTGATTGTAATAAACATACAAGACCATCTCTATCAAATACGGAATCTGGTAAGTGTCTCCTGGAAGACATTCCCAAACAATCAACTTTGGATGAAGCAGTTTCAAGACATAATTGTTCAATTTTTCAGAAACATCTACTGTTTTGTGAATGGCCAAAACAGCTATATCCTTTTTCTGCTGTATTCCTGTAACCAGTCAAACGTTTCAAAACCAGTCAAAAGAGCAATTTTATATCTAAATAAATAAGCATGTTACATTTGTTGGTTTCTTTGAGGAGTAACATTCTTATGGTCGCATGCCATGTGAAGAAATGTATTTGCAGTGTGGGAATAATTTTTCCCCAGACTTACTGATTAAGCAGGACATGATTCCCTGTATCTGCTGCACACTCTAAAAATAAGAAAAACAGACATTACAATGAGAGAAACAGGATCAAAACATTCAGAGACAAGAGTAAAGTGTACAGAAAAGAATGTTCTGCAGTTCTCACTCTTCGTGTTCCTTTTTATGATGGCAAAAACCCAGAGAACCAAAGTACTTGAAAATGCATTAGCTTTTCAGATTCTTCCTAGGTCATCTTTGACAGAGTGAATGAGACATTCTTCTCGGTCTTCTTTTGATCTAAATCCCTGTCCTGGTTTCAGCTAGGATAGAGTTAATTTTCCTCCTAGTAGCTGGTAGGGTGCTATGTTTTGGATTTAGGATGAGAAGAACGTTGATAACACATTGATGTTGATAACACTGATATTGACAACACATTGATGTTTTAATTGTTGCAGAGCAGTGCTTACACCAAGCCAAGAACTTTTCAGCTTCTCGCTCTGTCCTGCCAGCGGGCAGGCTAGGGGTGTGTGGTGCTTAGCTGCCGGCGGCATTAAAGCACAACAATCCCCAAAACTAGGTGCATTTTGTCTAAAAGAAATAATTCCTTCTCTGAGCTACAAGGTCCACTTGTACTAGTAACTAATGGGCAACTAAGTACTAATAGTAAGTACTAATTAGTCAAGTAACTAATAGTAACTAAGTAGTAGTAACTAATGGGTTTTCATCCAGTCCATCACAAACAGCTGACCATGTTGTTCCCTATCTGTGACCGACAAGCTTGACTTCTTAAATTCTGGCTGAAGTCTTGTTGCTAACAGTCTGTGAAACCTGTCAGAAAAGAAAGGACTTTTTACCTTCATTTTCTCTCTCTGCTGCATTATTCTTAAGATCTCGCTGGAAGACTCTGCAGCTAAGAACAAAGGAAAACAGTTTTTGAAAACACAAGATGATCTTTTTTAAAGCAAATTAAGAAATAAAAAAAAGCCTTAATCTCAATCTTTTCCCACATGATATGTTCTGAAATGATACCAAAAGACAGCAGCTTACTGAACCCAACCATACTTTCCAGCAGGAAGATGCCATTATCATACTTATGTGAAAATCACTAGAAAAGTTAATGAAAACCAAAGTTTCCTAATTATATGAAATTTACTCCATCATTTTTTATAGCTAGAATGAGAAAGTGAATAATGTTTCTATTAGGGCTCAAAATCAACTTAGTATAAAAAGTCACCAATTTTCTTCACTGAATGCCCATAAATGTATGCAAACAGCAATTTTAGGTGATAGCAGATTATTACCTACAACTTTATGCTTAAAAAAATAGATGTAGATCTGCATCCTTCAGATCAAACTTACTTTATGGTGTTCGCAAAGCTGACGCGTCGGGAGTTTTTCCTACGTTTATCTATATTGATATCCTGACAAAAAAAAAGAGTTTGATGTACAGAGAACAGTTCGTATGCCATAATCCACAATAATTATAGCTTGTCACACACAAAAAAAGAAAAAATGCAAGCGTAATAGTTCAACAAGTACAACATGTATTTGCCAACATCTTTAAACTACTTATAGTTCTCCAGCTTCTCTCCTCTTCGCAGAGAGACAACTATCTTACAAGAAGCAGGTTTTAAAGATTATTTTGTACTAACTGCTTGGTTTCAGACAGAAGAAGCAGAATACCACTTATAAGGATTTTTGTCTGGCATAATGTTTGGCATACTAGGGAAAAAATACTTAGCTGCTTAGCACAAGTGAGTTGCAAGATTTTTTTTTTTAAATTTAGCTTTCTGTGACAACTGAAAAAAACACTTGTCTTTATGGAAGAAAGGGAAGGATGCATGGAAGAATCAAAATCACCACTGATATTTTCCCAAAGAAATGTTTAAATGGTATCACTGGCTACACGATTATACTAATGCAATGTTACAAGGCGTGTAACAATGCAACACTGCATACACTGGAAAGCTAATTCACCATACCACTGCGGTGCAGGTGTCTGCAGTAAGGTTCCCTAACTAAATAGCTCTGCCCAGGACAGCAGAATACTCATTGTTTAAGAAAGTAGACAACGTGTTGATGTACTGACACTATCCATTATATGCACAGAGGAACTATGTCAGCATCACAAGCAGTTATGAACAAAGTCACACTACTGCATACGATGGTTCTATATTGCTCAGTAGCAGTACTACGCATCATTGTTAAAAGGTATTAAAGTTTAAACGAAGATTGAGCTGCTCTTCATACTCAAACCAGTTTTGAAATATATTATGTACGAGTATTTCAGGCTCACATTTCATATTTGAAAGAAGTTATTAGAGAGGTGCTCCAGCCTCTGGACCCGCTCTGAGAGGTCTTTTCTTTCTTACACTGTGGGCCCCAGAGCTGCACACAGTACTCCAGGTGGCAAACTTCAAGTCACGTGTACTACACCAGAAGCAAGATATATCTATTAATTTCTGGTTATTCCTCCATGCTTGACAGAAGACATATTCTGATGTAAAATAAAAGTTCAATGGATTTCATGTAATATTTATTACTCCAAACGTTATCCTCCAAAGCAGTTATTACAAGAGTTTTTACACCTACATTATTCTAGTGACCCTGTTTAATCAGGGACAAGTTGAGGAGTAAACCAAAGATATTAAGGGAGTCAGCAAAAGAGGACTTAACAGACCTACCTGAGTGAGTTCATTCCCATTTCCCAAATCATCAAGAGGATTTCGTGGAGCCTTTAAAATCTAAAAGAAAGTGTAAGTTGAGAAAATCAGCCCCAGCACCCACAAAAGAAAGGATCAAGCAACAAGTAAATGACTGATTCAGTCACAGCTGGTGTACAAACAGTTCAAGACATCATTTATGCACAAGTTACCATGGATTTCATAACCTACAATTCACTCTTGCATTGGGCATCTGTCCCAGTCTCTGACCCTGCTTCTCACCAATGCACCATACACTGGAGTTCAGTTGAAGGTATACTTATTATTGACCAAAGAATTCATAAAATTCTGAATCCGTAACCATGAAGGCATAACTTTAATTTTTGAATATCTTATTCATGTATTTACTTATTTTGAGAAAAGAGTGGGTAAACTGTCCTTCTGAATACCAAATTCATTCGCTTCAATCAGAAAATTACCAGGTATATCCCTGTACACTCGCTTCACCTGCGAATCCTTCTGTGGAAATTGTATCATCTTCTGCCACATTGCTAATGTGAACAGCAATGCTTTCAGACTTGAATACATCAGCCAGCCATACAATCAGTGAACTGGTATTTCACAAGAATACGTGAACTGATTACTTGGCAGTAGAGAATCTGTAAGAGCCAGAAGTGTCACATTCAATCACAAACTTAATAGGGTCTTTCTTTGCTCTTGGTATGTTTTTCTTCAGGCTGTGATGAGAAAACTAATTCTTCTTTATGGCTCCCCTTTCCTTCCCTCACTCACTCACTCAGTTTTATTTTAGAAATGCCTTAAGTTACTCACAGAGGACAGTCGCTTTCCTCTCATGTGTTCTGTATTATCACTGGAGGGAAAAAAGAGAAATAGATATTAGTGCATAAACTGGAACCAAGATATATTTCTTGAACAGTGCTGCCACATTTTTATGGTTAATAATTCAATTTCTCCATTATTTTTACAAGTGTGAAATTACTTGAACAAACTTGCTTGGAATAGATCATACCAATGCTAGGTCCCATATATAACCCTTGGAAAATTCAACATATTGTGCTCTGACCCCTGTGGTCAGTCTCTAGACGATCCACTGCTATGAGATTTCCTCGAGCTTTCCTACACCATAATCAAAAAACCTCCCTGTTTTTCTTCTTGATGGACAGCATATTTCATTCAAGAGATCCTAAAGTGCACACAGGGATTAAGAAACATTTTGCATCTAAAAGACAACAGTCGAATCACAGTGAGGTCCTTATGAGGTTTCAACTTACTTTTCCACATTAGGGTCTGCATAAATCTTGTCCATTTCTGTGGGAAATGCAGTACTGAAATCAAAAAAATATTAATGAATCTCACTAACAATATTGTATAGAACGACAACTAGATACTAGACTCAGTCAGTTGCTAAAATTTTCTTCTCTATCCTTCTTTACTCAGAGGAATTCTCTGATGTCTAACAGGCCTCCCAATTCAATGGTTTCTACTGCATATCGTGTTATAAATCAAATGTGCTAGCAGTTTGAGTCTTACTGGTTCGGCAGCCTTCTACTTAAAATTAAGATTTTGGTAACTGCTGGAGATAAATATGATCAAGTTTTCTACAATACAAAGTGCACTAGTTCGCTCTGACACACAAGACAATTTTTCATTCACTACTACTCCCTGCCACCCCAAGAATATCTTCTCTTTTATGAACTAGTATGCCTATTAAAAGTCACAGCAGGGGATAATGAGCTAACCCACACCGTGAAGATGCCTTAGGATATTACCTCAGGTTTCCTGTAGAGCACAACAAAATGTAAAGCTTTGAATACCAGGTTAATATTCCTCATAACCTCATTCTCCCATGGACCTGACAAAGAACACAATATATTGTAGCATTGAATCAACACCATAATATCAACAAACACATTTTTCTGTGCTCTTTCCTAGATTTCAGTGATATTTATCTACATGCATATCTCCATCACTACTACTATCGCAAAATATTCTTATGTGACAGCTATAAGCAATCTGACAATACCACCACATTTCATTTTCCCCTTGCTAAACCTCAGCAAACAATGCCTTAAGAGAAACTCTTGCCTAGGCAAGGGTTAAGCAAATTGTAAAACACTTTTTTTTTTTTAAGAGACAATTAGAAATAGAGAGGAACTGCTCAGCTTTTGCATTTCACAAAATCACAGACTCTTGGAGGTGGGAAGGGACCTCTGGAGATCGTACAGTCCAACCCCCTGCCCAAAGCTATGGCCAGTTGCTCTGGGACAATCTGTTCCACCTTCTCTGCATTTTTTTTTCTAACATTTGAGTGAAATTTCTTGTAGTCCAGTTTGTGCTCATTGCGTCTCATCCCTTCTGGCTCCATCTTCTTGAAACTTTCCCAAAGGTATTCATACACATTCATAAGTTCCCCCCAATAAGCAACATCTCCCCTTCTTCTCCACCAAGCCAGTCTCCTCACCATAGACCACAGCATTTAAACCACGAGATGACCAAGGAAAAGCTAAGCCTTACAGAGTTGTTTTTTTTTTTTTTTAAAAAAAAAAAAAAGCTCTACGGTTAGTGAAACACTAAATCAATCACTTACTAGTGGGATATTGCTATACACCCCTCAGAAAGGGAACTGCAGAGGCCTTGGCTTTGAGGGCCTGCAGCTCTGAGGCAACAAAACCAAGACAGCCTGGGAGCACTACCTGGAGCAATACCCAAAGGCTAGCATACACCTGTAGCTATCACTTACAGAGGTGTTTTCCCAAAAGTACTGCTTGGTGTTGACCAACCTAAGCCTATCATGCATTTTATCGAGGTTCCCCTCACATTTCTGGACTGCCCCAGCACACTGAAATCCCCTCAGGCCCGAACTTGGCACCATTCAGTCTATTAACAGCACCAGGTTATATTTTGTTTCTAAATATAAAACATTTTAGTTCCTTGAGATGGAGCATTATATAATCAAAAATAAGGCTATAGTAGGCCTGTGGAAGAGTAGCATCTCTTGAACAGCTTCCATCCGGTAACTTTCACGTTTCACAAATAACGCTAGCAAGTCTTGCAGGGAAATTTAACGACTTAAATGACAAGATCATGATGTAATTAAAACGCTCGGTATTTTTGCTATAATGCATCCGGGTACTGGGAAAGTCAGTAACGGGATAGGGTTTCTTTGTTTGCAACACCACAGTACGTGGAGGAAGCTTTTAAAGACTTGAGGTATAAAAGCGTCTTCCATCTTAGGTGAAACTGCTCTGTGTGCAGGGCTCCCGGTTCCTTTTTGCAATTTTCCTCAAAATTCACAGCCACGGACTGCCTTGGCTGCGAGTTGCAGGGAAAGACAACCGCACCTCGCGACGGGGCTGAAGGCAGCTGTGAGATCTATTAACAACATAAATATTAATGGCAGGAGACCCTGGAGAAACTCGAAATGCAACAAGCCCGCTTTGAAAACGATAATTGTATGAAGAATAAGGGAAAGAAACAATTTGAACGTCGATGAAGGGTTTGCCCCCAAGTTGGCGACACCCACAGGAACACTTCGCTGGTCGCTTGCCGCGCTTATCAAAACTTACAAATATAAAAAAAAAATTCAAACTGGCCGTACGGTACCAGAACTACGTTCCCTACAACCCCCTGCGCTGCTCCCAGCCCCCCAAAGCCCCTCCATGGCTCTGAAACCCCCTCAGCCCCGCCAGCCCCCTCCCGGACCCTCACTCACTGCCCTCACGGCGCCGCCGCCGCCGCCTCACCGTTCAAACCCAACCGCCGCGCGCCAAACCGCCCGCCCGACGGCAGGACGTACAACATGGCGCTCCCCTAGCGCTCCGTACGACATGGCGGCCCCCGGCGTTCCGTACAATATGGCGGCATCCATGATGCCAGCCTGTTGTCTGCCTTGTCGGGATTACTTCTCGCCGGCACCGCGCCACAGCCGGAGGGACGAGTGTGAAGCAGCGGAGGACGCTCGGGGTAGGGTGGCTCGGTCCCTGTCCGGTCGCGTCGTCCTGTGTTCTTGCCGCCAAAGGGCGGCAGACAGGCGCCATCTCGCAGAACGGGCCGTGGGCGGGAGGCGAGGCCGGGAGCAGGTGGTGCGGATTCTTATGGGCTGTGCGGGAAACAGGGTTCTCGTGACGAGGTGGCCGAGTGGTTAAGGCGATGGACTGCTAATCCATTGTGCTCTGCACGCGTGGGTTCGAATCCCATCCTCGTCGGCAACTAACTTTTCCTTTTTTTCTCCCTCCCACACCTCCCGTTTTTTTTTTCCTTACCTTATTTATTTAATTTTTATTTTTGGCGCCTCGAGGGCTGCCAAGGCATATACCGCCACCCCGCGCATCCCTCCCGCCGCCTGGGGCCGCGCAAGGAGGCCTGAGGGGAGGCAGCCGCATCCCCCGGAGCCCTGCGACCTCTGTGCCCAAACACCACCAAACTGCTTCTTTCGACCCAAATTGTCTCATTCAGGTTTGCCAAATCCCTGGTGGGAGCTTCGGGTAAATAAATTTTTGCAAAATCAGGGGCTGAGGGAGCTCCAGCCAGGCTGATCACTGTGCCTCACTGAAACTACATCCACGCTCACTGACTGTTTTAATGGGCTTTTCCTGTAGTTATTGAGATTTTAGAAGTGTAACTGATTACTAAGAGCTACTCTGCATGAAGAGTTAACTTAAAAATCTGGAAGGAGAAGTTAATGAAACAAAATGCTCCCCTGAGACTTTGCTGCATGTTGAAGCCATAATTACTGTAATTAGCATGAGCGGAAGGGGCCTCTCACATGTAATTTACTGGAACAGCTCCCAGAGCCCTCCAGGCTACACTGCCCAGATTGAACTACGCTTAAATCCTGGTGGAAATCAGATTATACCAGATCCTATGCAGAGCGTGGCCATACGGTAGCTCTTTATATGCACAAGTGGCACCTGTAATGGACTGGTTAAAACACAGCTGGAAAAAATGGGAGATGAGCTCCCTGGTCACATTTGGGCTAATTCTCAGGCCTAGGTGGGGATTTATCACATGCCATCACTGGCAGAAATACTTTCCTCGGTAGCAAACCAGCAGATGTTTTATCTTGTGCATGTTTTTAGCAGGTACCAGCAGCAGACACCCAGTGGCTGCGCAGTGTGAAACCACCAGCTCGGACTCAAACTGAAATGTGATGCCGTCGCTGGTAAGCTCCTTGTGAAACCAACCTTGAAGGGTCATTGCCCAAAGTGTCTTGAAAAGACAAGTCGCGGCATTTCTTGACCAGCAAGGTGTGATAATGAAAATATATTAACTACAGCCATTAGGGATAGCCAGAAAAAGTGAAACACGACAGTGAACAGCAGTTCCACATTTGGCCATCCAGTCTCCATCTATCGACACAAGCCAGTATAATTTCTTTCAGGTGCTTTTTTCTTGCAGAGGAAAAAACAAACAAAAAAAACAACAACAGACAGTATAACTTGGGTCATGTCAGTCTCAATTAAAGCTCAGCTGCCCCTAAATCCACCATTTTTCCGGTGTCTAAAGCTAGTAACAGTTGCACATATTCTTATTTTGAAGGCACCAAATTTTCATTTACATAGTTAGATGAAATATATATATTTCAGTGTATGAAAAAACTAGATGATACAGGGGAGTTTTTATCTCCTTTGTTTAACAAGCTGCCTGCAGCTAAGTACTAGACCAGGCCTTATTACATGATAGCAGGAAAAAAAATATAAAAATCTGTGGTTACATTAGAATCATGAGAGACCCTTAGCAGGATGTGGAAGAGCAAAGCTCAAGTCTGAATGAACTCTTACAGAAACATTCAACAACAGCTGGATGTACAGGAGAGGAAAAAAAAAAATCACTTGGCTACTTTGGGCTATTGGATCCTAGTCACACTTGTGGGTATCAACAGGTGATTTTAGGAGCCTTGCCAAGGAGGTGGGTAGTTGTTCCTGGCCTGGCAAACCTTAGTCGTGGAGCACATGTTGTCCCCAGCACCTCACCCAAGCATACCTCGTGAAGCAGGGGTTTCTCCCGTAACCTTTGTGTCTTGGTGGGCTGAGAGAGTGTAAAGCTCAGCATGACAAGGAAAGAGCACCCAGTACTGGACCACACTCCAGCAAGGCTGGTGACATGCTTACTGAATAGCATCAGGTCTCCTGGATTCCTTTTCTCACCTTTAAAAAAGGTTTCTATAACATTTTAGAAGTGTTGAACCCTATGCATGCATCCTATGTAGGTGGGTGCAGAGGATCCTGAAATAACGTGGCTCTTTCCAGGAAAGGTTTTGATTGCGTGCAGCTGGTCATTACCACTAAGGTTGCCTAAGATGGACAAGAAGAAGAACCTAATACAATGATTGTGATAAACCTCTCAGAGGCCATATAAACATCGATGAAAATAAGAACTATAGTGATATTTATCATCCTGGAAACATTACTATAAACTGTATTAAGAAAAGCTTCTCGTTTGCTTATAAAACAGTCTTTTTTTCTTTAAGGCCAATTGTCACCTTGAAGCACACGTGAAGCAACATTAAAAACAAATACACACCATTCAGAAACAACTTGACCATGGTATGGTAAAAACAAAGTGAAAGTTGGTAGACTGGTCTCTACCTTGGGTTTTTGTTCAAGTATGGAGATGTTTTTATTTGAGGCGTAAGGATTAGAAATCAATAGGTTCTCAGAGAAGATGACGTGTTTTTGAGAAGGTAGAAGACGTGTCACAGGGCACATAGCAAGACACTCTGCTAAATCAAGTCTCCTTATAAATCTTATATGGATAAAATCTTGGGACTAGTACCTCCAGAAATAGGCTCAACACACAGATCCATTCCTAGAGTTACTAATCCCAAATCAAGTAATTATGTGAAGGAATTCTAAAAGAGCAATTTCAAAGCAACGTCCACCTTGCTGACAAACAGTAAAGAAATCAGCTTCACAGTGCTCTGGTTTTACCTTATGGCATTCTCAGTGTTAACAATTTGGTTTTAAAATCAGTCTGACAATAAAATCAAAGTACAAATAGTTTTCCTGTATGATGTGACACCCAGTATGTTGAACAATATTCCAGCAGCTCTCACCGTACAGTACAAGAACATTATATAGCAGGCCAAAAGAAAAATCGGTTTCTTAAATAAAGCGTATGCACTAAATTTTCTCTGCAGGTAATTGACAGCAGACCTGTAACACATTGAGGTGGTTGTTGCCCAGGTGTTCACTAAATGACAATGTAATTCTAGCACTGAAACCCCATGTTCTTGCCCACCTTTTACAGTGCCTGTCAGCAGCCACAGCAATTTGCCGGCCCCAACAATATGGGGGCCTTCCCACCCCATTTCAAGTCACCAGCAGTTTCTTCACCTCAAGCACACTGAAACCTTAGGTCTTTACAAGACACTTCTCTGGCCACACTAGAACAATGCCCTTAGATGTCATGCCCTCTGTCATTCCTCCCAGTCCTCCATGGCCCATTCAGGCATCTTGGAGCAATAGTCAAACTCTGCTCCCTTATAGCGCAAGGCATGTAGGTACATCACCAGCTCCTTTGGAGATGGGTCCCGCCTTGTAATTTTACACTCCATGCATAAAGGGTCCTTCTCTTCTGAACAATTTCCTCCTGTTTGCCCACCCTTGTTCTCACATGAACCTAGTTCTGTAGTTTTTTCAAGTGTTTCCAGATTGGTATCAGGGTCCAGTGTACAAGCTGGTGTTTCATTTCTCTCAGGATCCTTAGTGCCCTCAGCAGGGCAGGAGTTCTCATTTACAGGATCAGCCTGCACAGATTCTGTGCACTCGCTTGAATTACCAGAGTCTTGGTTTTCTGCATTGGTGTTCAAGTCCTCTTCTGAAATCCCCAAGACATCCAGGCTCTGTTTGGAACGATGCTCCTCCACGAGTGCCTTAAGGAGTTCTTCATCTGTTTTACCAATCTTGCCACCTTTGCCCTTTTCAGGGCCCCAGGCTTCCATGTTATAGATGGGGTCATTGATAATGGGATATCCCAGGTACTGCAAGTGGACCCGGATCTGGTGTGTGCGGCCAGTACGTGGAAGACACTTGACGACGCTGGTCTTGCCATTGTAACTGAGCCTCTGGAAGATGGTTTTGCAGGATTTCCCTTTGGGGTCCACACGGCACACCCCCACCTTGTATGAAACAACCAGTATGGGCTCTTCGCAGACCACTTCGTGTTCTGGGAACTCCCCCACCACACGACACACATACTCTTTTTCCAGCTATGGGGAGAAAGAACAACAACTCTCAGAAGAGAAAACTGTCTCGGGTCTGATTATGATTCAGTCTCATCCTAGTTACTCCTCTCTCCCTCATCAATGAAATACATATTTTTCGTTTTAGTTAATCTACTCTTGAAGTTTTATTACAACTGAACAGGAAAAGAAAAAAAAGCAGCTTTTTAACCAAATTTCTCTCATTCTAGCTTCCAACTAGTTGAGAATTCAAGAACATAAGGGCCTGAACTGTCTTCCCCATATCAAGTTCAAGAGTTGCCTCTCAGTGGTTTTTGCTGTGACCCTCATTGTCTTGAAGTAAATCCTGGAAGCTAGCACCCTACAGCTATAGTTCTGTTTGGGCTGAAAACCAGTGGAAAAAAATGAGAGAAACTTCTAAAGCTTAAAATAGAAAAAGTATTAGATGACTGACACGCTTCTTCTGATAAATAAAACTGCTCTCTAACTGACGGACCAGCTGATCTTTAGAGGTCCCTTCCAACCCAAACCTTTCTAAGACTCCATGCACAATACCAGCCAGTTTGCACAATCCCACAGGGATGGAAACCCCTTTCAATATGATACTACCAAAATTGCTTACGGTTTTGCTCCATCCTTCTCTCTTGATGCCTTCCACACTTTGCACAATTAGGACAGGAAAAAGACCACCAGCTGTCCTTGGAATTGGGTTTGTTTAGACCAAAAGTTTGACTGACTTTTTGCCATAGCGTGTTTCAAGAAAATACCGCACAAGAAACCCCCAAAACTACTGCAGCCCTTATCTCTCACCTGTCTCTCCCGAACCTGCTCGTCGATCCTCTTGGACACCTCCACCGTCTTGGCAAACATAAGCACTCCTGAGGTCATGCGATCGAGTCGATGAATTGTATGCAATTCCTTAAGGTTGTGCTCTTTGCCAAGGATGAAGATGACGGTGTTGTGCCGAAACCTCCCGCAGGGATGCACTGGCAAGGAGGACGGTTTGTCTACGACCACCACCTCATTGTCCTCCGCCAGAATTTGGATAGGCTGGGCAGTGACCGGCGGCTCGTGGCGATGCACCGTGTTTCGGAGAAAATCATTATTCTGCGAGAAAAGCTGACAATTAGCGTGCATTCTGCATAGGCACACCATCAGGCCAGGCACCCGGGTGGCCTGGGAGGGATGAAAGGAGGGAAGAAGGGATTAAGGGACGAAGGGAAAGGGAGAGGCGCCCACCTTAAGCACGACGTCCAGGTCCCGCACGGGCTCCTCGTTGAGGCGCAGGCGGCCGGCGCGGGCGGCGGCGCGGTAGAAGGCGAGGGGCTGGGCGCGGAACTCGGTGCTGAAGACGTGCAGGAGGCTGCGGCCGACCCAGCGCCCCTTGCAGTAGGTGCGGAAGTCGAAGTAGTAGGGCCGCACCTTGCGCAGCCCCCCCTCGAAGTAGTACGAGGTCTCGGCGAAATGCGCCGCGCTGAAGCTCACCCCCGCCTTCAGCTTCCGCGGCGGCGGCACGTAGCGCTCCCCGGCGGCCACGCGGCGCTTCTTCGGGGCCGGGGCAGCCTCCTCCTCCTCCCCCTCCTCCCCCCCCCCAGCGCCGCTCTTGGGCCCCGGCTCCGCCATGCCGCGCCGGGGGAGGAGAAGCGGCCGCTGCCCCCGGCCCCGGCCCCAGCCCCGCGGCACCACGCGCAGCCACGCCGCACACAGCGCGCCGGCGCGGGGAGTGACGCCACGCCGCGCAGCCAATCGCCGAAGGCGGCCGCCGCCGCAGGCCACGCCCCCTCAGCCCTTCACCGCGCCTCCGCCCCCCTTAACCACACCCCTTTCCACTTAGCCACGCCCACGTCTCCGCAGACCGCGCCCCCATCCATTCGCGCCCCACCACCACCAACCACGCCCTCTGTCCTAGGCCACGCCCCCTCCCCCGGCCACGCCCCCGGCCACGCCCCCTGTTCCCCAGGCCACCCGCCCCCCCCCCCCCCCCCCCCGGTTTTCTCGCTCCCCGATTCCCGGCGTTTTTACCCAAAAAACTCGGGGTTGCTGACGCAGGAAAGAAGCGAAGGCGCTCGCGTAAATGAGCTCGGTCAGGGCACCGTGCCCCGAGCCGGTAAGGGCGCCTTGTTTATTCTCCAAGCGTTAGAGGGTCGCTGTTAGGGGGTGGCTGCGGGGAGGTGTGAGCCCGCCTGCCCCTGCAGCTCTCTGCAGGAGTCACCTGGGGCTGGGCTCGGCCGGATCAAAGCCCCGCGGCCAGACCCGGCTCTGCCCGAGGCGCAGCCTTTTTCTCCGTCCCGAGCTCTGTTGAAGCAGCGCTCGCCTTCGCGAGCACAGCCACTGCCAGAGCTCCCGCTCAAAAAGCAAAGCCATGCAGGCCGTCCGAGTCCCGTCCGTGAGCTTTCTGAGGTGACCTTAGAGATATCCATCCCACTGTCAGAATTCGTCCCTGAGGCAAAGAAAAACCAGCAGTTACTGTCACGCATTTGCCTTCGGCTCAGCGACAGAATCGACACAGCTGCAGCGTTTATGAACGTGCAGAGGCTCCAAAAAACAACAACAAAAAAAAGGCTCGAGTCCTCAGTCTGCGATCCCTGGCTAACAGAAAACGCATCCTGCTCCCCTGATGTGCCTACTAGTTAGCCTCTTCCTTCGGTCCTTTACAAACAGCAGCTGCTAGGAATCCAGGGATCTGTCAGCAAAGCCAGCACTCAAGGAGAGCAAGCCCACGGGGTGGAGAGGAGAAACGCTGCGAGTGTTTACCGAGGCCACTGCTTTTCCTTATCCGTCAGAGGAACGTAGATCACACCCATCAGCTGGGTTTCGACGATCTCCCCATCGCTGGTTTTGTCGTATTGCATCAGGACTTGGTTCGCACCCTCAGGGCCCACGGGCAGTATCAGCCGACCTCCCGGCTTCAGTTCATTCAGCAGCTGGCAATCGGAGAGACCGGAATCAGCAGAGCCAAGAAGAGACAACAGAAGTCAGCCAAGCTGTGAAGGTCACGACATCTTGAAAAACACAAGCTTGCCAGCTCCATGCAAACAGACAAAAAAACCAGATGGTTCCCGTGGTTCCCTAACTATTAGTTTTGTCACAGCTACTGATAAAGGCAGCCAACAGCAACTGACATCCCGCACGACCACTCTTACCTCCTTTGGTACTGTTGGTGCTGCTGCCCCGACGTGAATAGCATCGTAAGGAGCCTCCTCGGGGTATCCCTGCCTGCCATCTCCAACTGCAGGAGGGAAAAGCAAGCAGAAAAGACTTGTTCAGACAACAGTTCCATGCAAAAATCATTCTCCAAATATTCTTTCAATTGAAATTTAGAGGAGGAGAACTTTGTAGCAAGACTGTGATAGCAACATGAATTCCCACGTCAGAGCACTGACCTGTCTGCTAGAAATGTAGCATTTGTTTACATTTTAAGAATGGGGAGATATTTCTGGAATTGAACCATGCTGGAAAATGGAACAGCCAAAGCCAGGAGGGCTTTTATGTAATACAGTAGCTTTGTGCAGTCTTGAGATTCTGGATACAGAATGAGCTGATACAAGTTAACAAAAAAAAAAAAAGGAAAAACAAAATAAAATAATACAAAAAGCGTGTGCAGACCCATTCAAATAAACTGAAACTCAGATGTGGCACAACCACTCTCCTCTGAAGAACACCTCTTACTGAATTAAGGTAGGGACTACACGTTCAGAAGTGAGGTGTGTGCTCGACTGCCTGCAGCATTAAAAGCTGCTTACGTACACCATAGCGTTCAAGTCAGTGTTACACTGTGCTTAGCTAGCCAGTGATTTCTAGCAACAGCGTGGAAAGCATCAACACAGCTTGGAACCACTGTTTTGAGAAGCAGAGCTCTGCAGACAGCCAGAGCTAATGCGTGCTCACGGAAGGGGTCAAGCATCAGGGTCCCACAGAGCTCACCCACAAGTTTTACACGGCCAGAGCTGAGCAAAGTCGGATCGTCTTCTTGGACATTTCTGATGGATTCGTTCACCAGCTCTTTAATGTGTTCCACACCCACGGCTTTCCCTGTTGGGCCCATCTACGAAGGAAAGAGCAGACAAACACCTATCTACCTCCTGCATGCACAGAGATGCAGAAAGACTCTGTACACCCTGTAGGTACAGAGGTGCATTTTATAGGACAAGGTACTATGGGGGCTGGAGAATTTCTAGGAAGAAACTTCAGAGCAGAGTGTCTGAACAAGGAGGTGCAAATACTGTGCCACTTTGGGTTTAAGGCTGAGCAGTTCCAGTTAGGTTAGCTACTCAAGGGATACACAGACATGGCCTATGGTGATTCCCAGCAACCCTTCATTTCCAAATAAATAATTACTTGGTACAATTAGCAGCTTCCTTGGCAGGGCCAGTTCCTTACTAACCAACTTCCTGAGAAGAGTAACTTGACAAGCTTTCTAGCACTTCCCAAAAAATGCCTTCAGGAATTTCACAGAATCATCTAGGTTGGGAGAGACCTTCAAGATCACCTAGTCCAACCTCTGACCTAACATTAACAAGTCCTCCACTAAACCATATCACTGAGCTCTACATCTAAACGTCTTTTAAAGACCTCCAGGGATGGTGACTCAACCACTTCCCTGGGCAGCCCCTTCCAATGCCTCACAACCCTTTCAGTAAAGAAGTTCTTCCTAATATCCAACCTAAACCTCCCCTGGCACAACTTAAGCCCATTCCCCCTTGTCCTGTCACAGACTGTGACTACTTAAGAAGAAACTAAAAACCTACAATGGACTTGCACAGCAGATTAACACACCCCACTCAATCTGACCTGGGTTAAGGTACGAAGTGATCTGACAGCAGATACAACATCCACTTCAAAAATCACTGCGTTTGTTTTTACTACAAGATGGTCTAGGAACAGTTCACCGCTTCCCTCGGTCCTCTTCCCTCCTCCCAAAAAGCACATGCCAGCTATGGCAGGCTACCTGCTCTGGTGCCTCTTGCTCACTAGGGCTGGAATCCCGTGAGCTTACCATCCTGGCAAAGCAAGCTGTAAGGTATCCGCTCCCGGATCCGACGTCCAGTGCTTTTGCACCTTCCACAAGCTGATCCTTCAACAACTCCAGTGCATGGGCATGCTGTGCGGGTACAAGTACAAGAGAGTGTGAAACATCCCATTTTACTTTCCTCCTCCTACAACTTTTTCTTGTTCCAAGCACTTTGTGCTCCGATTTAAACACAGCACACTGGGTGTTTTGTCTGACATGTTCAGAGCGAGTAGTGTTTGATCTGGAACGTCTTTTTGCAGAACAGCAGTTACAAAGAGGTCCAGTCAACATGCGAAGGAGCAGGAAGTATCATGCAAAAATGATTATTATTATGACAATATTAATGGTTCTCCCCAGCTACACAGAATTTCTACCTGAGCATGCTTTTAAATGAACTCAAAAAAAAAAAAAGTTTCAGCATCTAAAGAAACAAGCACGGCAATCATATCCGCGGGACCTGTTTCACCTTTCTACTTTAGTATTTAAGTAAAATTTATTATTTAAGTAAAATTTAAAAAGGCAAGGGATGGGGGAGACAAACAATTTCCTGCGTTTCTGTTAAAAAAGAAAGTTTCATCTCACCATATGTGGTGCACTGATTGTAGCCTTGTATCCTAAAAGGAAGCCAGTGACAAGAGTTATGTGATAAAGAAATTATGGTGATAAAATCCAATTAATTATCAAAATCTCCACCGTGAACAGTTATTTAATCTCCCTCCCCGTTCCCTAAAAATACAAAAAGAATCTTCTTTTGCCTCACTAAAGCACTTCACTAACTTATAATCAACTCGTGGAGGATTAATAATGAGACCAAGGTAGCTTTAGTGCTTCAGTTCCCAACTGCTCCAACCTCCATCCCCCAGCTCATTCATCAAAATGCTCTGCAGCTATCACAGGCTGTGTTTGTTTCCCTTCCACAAGCTGAACTCAGAACGATCAATGCATGTTTTGACTGTGGAAAATCTATATTGTTCTATTGTTCTATATTTCCTCTGGATCCCCCAAGCTGAAATACGGATGAGGATTGCTCTACCTGACCTGTCTAAAAACTCAGCCACTGTTTTGGTGATAGCGCGTCCAGCATTAAGAACTCCAACCTGCTGAGGCACCTCATGCCCCTCTGTCACTGTGGCTAGCATAGTCAACACAAACACCATAAAAATGGTGATTCTTTGAGTTACTCACCGATAGATTGAGGAGAATCCATGTATGGGAAATATTTGATGTAGTGGCCTCTGTCAGTAGCCAGTAACACATCGAAGACCCGCTGGGATTTAATTATTCCTTTTTCTGGGAGATGGAGGAAAACAGACAGAGAAAGGACTTAAATCCTCAGTATGGAAGCAAGAAGATATTTGGAAGGAGGCAATACAGCTCTAGGAGTTAGTAGCAGAACTGGGAGAGTCCTTACTAAGCTATCTGAGAATTGACACAAAAAAAAAAAAAAAAAAAGAGAAACACACAGAGAAAACCCTGCAGATGAAAGTACATCTTTTTCAGGTTTTGCTGCACTGGATGAAATCACAATATGGTCACACCATCAGCCCAGAGGATTGTTAGCTATAACTACAGCATGCCTAGGAGTGTTAAATATAGTAAACAAGTCACACTTTCACTCCTGAAGGTGGAGACTCTGGTTCAGATTTAATGACTATAGAAACATTCACCGTTCCTTTGCACCGCAGGGAAAATCAGCGTGGCTTTAACAGCTGAGGAAATTCAAAGCTATTTTTACTTGTGTTCCAGATGCTGCCCGGAGCAGGGCAGCACCACCACACGTGACTCCAATCCCAGGGCACATCCGTGGAGGTGAAACACTGCCAAGAAACTGAGCATCTGCCGGCTCAGAGCAACGCCACTCCATGCAGCGTTTTAAAAGGCGTCACGCGTTTACCCCGTGAGAGGAATGGCAGGCGGGCTGCGGGGATAGCCTTTCCTGCTACTTCTGGCATAACCTCTCGTTTCCAATTATAACTAGGGCAAGTTCAGATTGCGACGCTGTGAAATTTCGGCCTTCTAACTCTGCCGCTTTGGAACGACCGGCATCGCAACGGGTTGCTGCAGGACACCAAATACCTTAACCCTGAAGCACCAGAGGCTCCTAGGGGCAGCTCGAAGCACCCGCAGGGTCCAGACACAGCCCCGTTACTCACTGTAGAGGTTGTTGACCAGCTCGGGGTGCGTCTTTCCGCTGGAAGTCCAGGCCATCGTCCTGGCGAGGAGCAGTCCCATGAGTGTCAGCGTGGCGCAGGGCAGCAGGTGGCTCATCCCACGGACACCTGCCAGGGGAAAGGGGATGGGATCTCCGATGGGCACGCCCAAACCCGAGCCTTTTTTGGGTTAAAACCAAAATAATCGATACCAGGTGCTGCTCGAAGACAGCAGAGCACGCTACGCAGGGTGCCGTCAGCACTGGTGCATTGACACCTTGGTTATAGGTAAGAGCCGTGCCACAATTACCAGCTTTTTATGTTTAAAGGGAAGAGCCGTGACATAATTAACAGCTTTTTGCGCTTCAAATTGCAAATTACCCTGCGCAGCCCTCCGAAACCCAACGACAAGGCGTCATCCGCGCCTCACGGGGACATCGGTTATCGGACCCAGGTCCCCAGCCTCGGCCCCGTCCCCATACCTGTCCCGGTCCCGGTCTCCGTCCCCCAGCCGCCCGTTGCCAGGTGTCGCGCCTCGCCCGCCTACGCCGCTCAGGAAACCTTCCGCCCTTTACCAAGATGGCACCGCAGCAGCGTCGCTCTCCCACCCACCCCCTGCCCATCTTCCCGCCTCCTCTGAGGGCTGGGCTAATAGGCTCCCTCCCTCCACCCGAAGGAGCGAGGTGATTGGTCAAATGTGCATGTCAATCAATGCTCGGTCTGAAGCCGCCGCGGCTTGCCGTGTCGACGGTACGAGCGGCGGTGGCCGAGCCAGGTTTGGGGGCGTCGGGGCGGTGCGGCCCCGCTGTGCCCGGCGGAGGAGGGCTGCCGAGCTGCGGGGGGCCGTCGTGACAGGGGCCGGGGGTTGCGGGGCCTGCAGGGGCCGGGCCGGCGAGCAGCCGGGGCCCCGCGGCCTGCTGCTGCGAGGGGTCCCTCAGGGCCCGGCTGTAACCGTGAGCCCCGGAGCGTGTCACCCCCGTGCTGCGAAAAGTCCCCTAATGGTGCCCTAAAGGTGCCCTAAGAGCACCTAGAGACTCCCCTGAGGTGGCTCGAGCAGAGGGCGCAGAAGTCCCATGTCACGCTCACCGCGCGTCCTTTCTCCCCCTTTTCTCAGCTCCTCGCCATGAGGATGATCGAAAGCGTCGACGCCGCCGTCGCCAGGTCCAGCGAAGACCTCTGGGCTGAAATCTGCTCGTGTCTGCCCCGTCCAGAGCTTCAGGATGACAGCGATGCTTTCACAGACTCCTTCACGGATGCGTATGCCAACGGCGCAAGCCAGAGCAACGCATCCGGAGGCTCTTCCCAAACAAACCTGAAGCCCTGGGCTCCCCTGAATGATTCAGAGGTATATTTGGCATCCCTCGGTGAGTGTCTGGTAAGGTGTTGATTGTGCTTAGATGCCTGATGATAACTATGGCACTGTTTATGAGGCCAGAGCGATGGTGCTCGCACCTCTGTTTGGAAAAATGTCTTGCACATACTCAGTAGATTGTCTGACTCAGTTAATGCAAGTGGAAATGAGAAGCACAACTGTAGCTTCTTCAACTATTCCCTTGGAAGAAACTCTCTATCAAGTATAAATCTAAGAATTTATGCTTTTCCTGCAAAATAAATAGAATAGGGATACTGCTGTTTCTTTCTCTGGGCAGCACGTAATTCTGCTGTAGTTGGCTGAGGGGAAATGTGTTTTGAACTCACTATAGTGCCTTTGAGTTTCTGTGTCACCATCATTTGTTTCATTATTTCACAGAGTCTCAGGAGACACAACTGAATGGAAAGAAAAAAAGTGACATTTATTTCTATGTTTTCTGGCTGGGGAGATAGGGGGGCAGGTACAGGAAAGAAAGCTCTGATGCTTTCCCAAATAAAGCCTGCCAGAATCTCTATTTTAAAGTGACAGATTATGCAGTTAGCCTCAATGTGATTAGTTAATTCCTGCATAATCTATAACACCATATAGTGATTGTTAACAGTATAAAATCTGATAGAAACACTTGATATGGGGAAAGATAAAGTTACCATTATTGGAGCCAACATCCTAGCACTGCTAAGAGCAGTCTTTAGTTCTAAGGCCAGGGAATTAGCCATCTAGTTTTAAGTATTCCCTGCTCCCTTCAGAGGTCACATTATACAATAGTATTCAGCTGCAGGAAGGGTGCTCTTGGTGCCTTTTAGGAGGAGCCTTTGAGGTTCCCCTGCACTCCAACAGTTGGACTGCTTTCTCCAGTTGTGTTAAAATATTTTTTATGGCTCTTCTTCCCCCCTTCCTTGCTTTCTATGGAGTTATTTTTATTTGGGTCAGTTTGTAATCTGGTTTGCAGTGCAGCCACACAGTCATGTTGGCTTGCGCAGGAACAGACCAGGAAAAAGGGGGGTCAGGGTTGCAGAAGTGTTTTTTGTAAGCTTATATTTTTGCCAGAGCCTTCATTTTGAGTTTGTTACTGTTTCAGACTGTTGTTTCACAGTACACTAAGTAGAGCTCTTGGTATCTGATCAAAGGTGCCATAGCAACAAGCCACAAATTGCTCTTCTGGTATTAATTGCTGCTGCAGTTCCAATTTGCTCAGAAAATGCTAATGGATTAATTTTCACAAGCAGGCTTCATATTGGATCTGGATCTGTTTTCTCAGAGTCAGGATGAAAGCGTAAAGCTAGCACAAAGTTTGTCTTGTGTATTCTAGCTAAGTCAACAGAAGTATAAACTTGTCCTGGGTTTGTACATGGCCAGGATTAATATTTGAGTCATCATAGGATCAGCCTGTCAGTACGTTTGGGGAGATATGGTATTTCAAGTCTTAAGAATTGTTCAGGCCAGACACTGTCAGTGACAACCCAGTTCTGTGACATAAGACAAACTTCAAAAAGAGTAACAAGTGGGCTGCCATGTTTTGAACTAGTGCAGTTCAACTAACAAACACACACTTTTCAATTAAAAAAAAAAAAGTGTGAGCACAAGTTGATTCCTGACCCAATTTAAGAAGGAATCCATTATAAAGGGATTTTGTGACTGGAGCAACTCCATGAAATTTGCTTTCTTGCAGCTTTGTGTAGTGTAGTTGGATTACCCTGCGTCTGGTAAAAACATGGTTTTCGTTGCAGCCTGTGACGGAAAAAACTCACATTACATTCTGTTCTGAGATATCCAACTGATAATACTGCTGCACTCTCTGCATTCCGCCCTCCCCGGTCTCAGTTTGAGCATTATTTGAATTTCACACTACAATTAGTGTGATTTTATGTTCCATGCCAATTTGTATGGAAATTGTGGGGACTTAATGCCTCCAAGATCTGTGCCTTCCGTGTGAATTTCATTGAAATTGAACAGTAAGTGCAAAAGTTATTAAAACACAAAAACGGACAGAGTTGACTGATTGCATACACACCTTATGTCCTTCTGAAATGTCACTCCAAATTACAAACATACATAAATGAAATACTGTCACGCAGACTTCAAATACAAGAAAAAGTTACTTTTTAAAA
Source organism: Cygnus atratus (assembly GCF_013377495.2). Classification (NCBI taxonomy): domain Eukaryota; kingdom Metazoa; phylum Chordata; class Aves; order Anseriformes; family Anatidae; genus Cygnus; species Cygnus atratus. Next base: position 34,506,137 of record NC_066366.1, read on the forward strand.
TATTAAGTCTTGAAATGTTAATTTAAGCTTTTTAATATCAAACGTGTAGCCACTTCTTTTTTCCTTCCCTTGAGAAAATTATAATAAAGACCCCTCTTTTGTCTCTTCAGAGAGAAGGCTAATGAGAATAAAAGGTTTGTCTCAAGAGGTGACTTCCAAGGACATGCTGCGTACTCTTTCCCAAGCTAAGAAAGAATGCTGGGACAGGTTCCTACAGGAGAAGTTTGAGTCTGAATTTTATGTAGAGGGACACGAATCTGATGAGAGGTAATAAGCAGGTCAAAGAGATGGATTACCACTTAAGGCATAATCATCTATGTTGGCAAATAGACTAGATTTTATTTCTTAAAATGTAAAATAAGGGTTTGTCAGGACTTGTGAGAGGGCATTATGACAGAAAAGGTCTCACTGCAGCTTGTCAAGACTCACAAGCTTTCTAAACAACTTTGATAGTGACCAGTTCACAGAATCACAGAATGATAGAGGTTGGAGGGGACCTCTGGAAATCATCTGGTCCAGCCCCCCCACCAAGCAGATTTGTATCATGCTAGAGGGAAACACAAAGGGCATGGGTGGGTTGAACTTTCAAAGCTGTTCACTGATTTTGCATCCCTTGGACTGGGGTGATCTAGAGTGGAAAGAACAGGAACCTATTTGACAACTACCCTTGTCACATTTCGGGTAGGCAGGGAATGTCTAATACATCTCAAATTACTTTAAGGCTTGACTTTTAACAGCCAAGTACAGACCATTCCCTGTGTCTTTGTCAGGGCCCAGTTAAGTACTGCTTCAGAGACACGTGGGATTTGAAGTTCTTTCTGGGGTTGGTACCAGTCCTGAGATTAGATTTCCCAAGTGGCTCTCAGTTCAGTGCCTCCCTTACAATGCTTCTGCTCTCTCACCCATTACCCTTTTACAGATGATATATGAATTAAGATAAGAGTCTTTTTCTTTAGTAATCTCACATTCCCAATCACTTATAATGCTCTCCATATTTCTATTTTGTGAGCTGACATTTTTCGCAATTGCTTCTAACTGAAAAGAAGATTATCTTTCTCCCTTGAAGAAAATCTACTTTAGCTAGTTTTGGAGTTCAAGTATGACAAATAATCCACGCTTATATGTAGGTTTTAGATTCTTTGATCAGTTAACTTGAATGTGATATATTTAAAAAACAAGTTGCTGTAGGCATAGATGTTCTTCTGACTTTGCTTTTGAAGGCTGAGGATGTTATCCATGAAAATATTTTCCTCACCGGAATTTGACTGAATGAAGTTAGAGGTCACCCCTGAATGGTACCAGACTACTTGATTCTCACCCAGCAATGTAATTAAACAAGCCTTAACTTTTAAGCATGCAAATCATCTCACAGACACTACCAAGCAAAGCTTTGCTCTTGTAAAAGAGCAAGAACATGTTAATTTTCCAGTCCAAGGACTGAATGGCATGTATCATTCTTCCTGGAGGATGAACATATAGATACACATTTCAGAATTAAAAATAAACTTTAGTCAGTATTTAAACAAGATGGGGTAGAACTTATCCAGTCAGACCAGCTATTTTGAGATAGGCTATGAGAGAGTGTGTGTGTGTTTATGTACATCTATAGTATCCATATCATTAGCATTCTAGGATGTAGACATACTTTTTGCAACCTCTCCTCCCCTTTCTGGTGTTAGTGTGGCTAACAGATCTTTTCATACCTTCCTGTGAAACTGCTATCTTATGTTTCACCCTGTCTTTGCTTTCCCTCAGCACGCTAGAGTATCTAAAGCGCTGGCTACAACCTGATAAAGTGGCAATCAATACTGAAGAAGTACAGTACCTCATCCCTCCAGAATCGCAGCCAGAGAAGCAGGAGACTGAAGAACCTCCAGCTGCTGAGCAGTGAGATACACGCCATGCCTCTCGTCCAAACCCCAAGGAAGCTGTGTGCAGCAACAGTAATAACCCAAATGGGGGAGGGAGGCATAAGCGCCAATTGTCAATCATTTAAAAAACAAAAGAAAGAAAAAAAACAACAAAACTGCTCTGGACCTCCAGAGATATTGACTGGCATTTGTTGTGGGTAAGAGTGAAACAGCATACGTTGAACTGAAATCCTACTTCGATCTAGTTCCAACCTGTAGCAACCTAATCATTCCAGTATGAATGTGAATTGTCTGTAACTCGTCAGGAGGCACTCTGAACAAAAGAAAGAGCAGTTGTTCAGAAGCATCTGAAGGCGTAATGGTCTAGAATAGAACAGATAAACCACTGCATCAGTTTTTCTTCCTGTCTCGTACCTCTTTTATCACTAAATTGGGTATTCTTTTCCTGCAAAGTCCACTGTGTTTTCTATCGAACTTCACTGTTTATGTTTGGGCTGGCCCTGAGCTGTGCCTGGAGGAGGACAGATACTGTTCGCCTACTCAAACTTGGAGTCCTAAAGGAAACTGTCACTGCAATCGATAAATTGATGATAATATTGAGATTGTAGCAACAAGAGACTACTTAATGTTCCTGTCCTTGTAGTGTCCCCTCCTAGAATATCCCACTTTATTGGCCGTCCAAACTCTCTGATACAGAATGGGCTGGAGAAGGAGTATTTTTATTATTGGTCATGTTGTATCTGTTTCTCTCATCTCATTCAGTCCCTCCAGGAGAGGGTCAGATGAGATCCTGCATCAGGAAAACAAGTGTGATGACCAAGGAGGCTACAAATAGCTTGTTTTCATCACAGACTAGCACAGAATTATTTGACTTTAAATATATTCCAGTATATATTTTTTTTCTTCATCCTGTTTCAGTCTACAGAGGGTTGTTCCCCATTATTAATCAAAGAATCAGCAATTGTGTACTTGTATAAGACTAATGCTTCTGTGAGCTGTGCTTTCTGTCTTAGCATTGACACTAAAGGTCGATAGAGGGAAGCAGTGTACATCTTCTGTCAGATAAAGCTCTTTAGACAGAAATTGCAGGGGTAGTTCTAGCAGCTTATGCACACTAGACTGTTCATTATGTATCTCTATGAAAATACATTTTTAAAAAGAGCTCCTTGATACCACCTTCATTGTTTCCTGTCTCTGTACAATTATAAATGGTGCTATTGTTTCATCCCCTGACAGCTGTTATTCTGTTGCTGCTTCTTCAGTGTGGTGACTTGGTGTTTGCCCACACAATCAGCCTTACCTGTGTAACCACCCGCCCCAGCCTCGCCATTTACTAAAGAAGTCACACTCAGAGCTCTCCATTAGAGCAAACACAGGTTTGAGAAATATGGTGAATCACCTGAATGTCAATGATACAGGGCCTACAAAGCTTTGGCAGTGTTGAAGAGGGTCTCTTTGTCATCTTTTAAATGTCCCTATTAATTTATCTCTAAAAATAAGTCTGCTATGCTGTACAGTCAGATAATGTGCTGTAAATACTCTCTCTCACCTGTGCTGTCAAACTGTAATGAAGATGCTTTTGAGTATTTATCAGAAATGGTATGTACAAAGAGAGAAAAATACAGTTTCTTTTTCTGTTCCCAGGCTATTTTACAGTCAATACCCTTCCTTCTTGTGATTAACAGTGACTGTGAAGATGCTTTATATCATCTTGTCTATTCCCATTAAAGCTATCTGAGCAAGAAATGTATTCAAAATAACTATACCGAAACATTTAAAGTCTCAGGTCCCCATAATCTAGCTCTTCATTTAGAGGAGCTAAGAGAAAGCAGTACTCAACGTTTTATTTAAAAGTAGCTCAGAAGCTCACGGAAAGGGCTTGGGGAAGAATTGTCCAAACACAGAATTAGCTGAGCCGAGCACTTCAGATTTGCATTGATACTCCAGCAAGACATACATAGGTCCTTTGCTGCTTAGTTACATTTATCTGTTCTTCACATACAGAAGAATGAGGAATGGAAAGGCCATCTGCCTCAATTTGTCCAAAATACCAGCTACTCTGAGTGGCATTTTGCACAGCAGAATCTGCTTGAATGTAGAAGGGAAGAGCAGCTATTTCCAACCCTTTGTATTTGTAAAGCGTGCTCTTCCAGGATGACCTGGAGTAAGGCTTGTTGCCCCCAAACTGAGAACAGGTCCTGAAAACTTTAATCAGATCTAGGGACTTAAGTAAAACAAACAAAACAAACTCAGAATAAATCAGCATCAAGCAGAATGGATGCCAGAAAGTCAAACAAACGCCTTGTGATGGAGGAGGAGACGAGAACTAGTGCTGGTTGTTTCAGTGATAACTGAAGAGACCTTTGTCCGTGAGGCATGCGCCTCTGTCAGCTCCCTCCCTGAGCAGCACCAACTGTGTTGTCAAAGGGTTTGTTGGCTTCCAGCGGTGTAATACCAGCTCCACCTACCGGCTTTGGCACAGTCAAGAAAGCCAAATGAGCACAGGACTCTGTGGTACGTTTTTGCTGCGTTGTGATGCTGGACATGGGTCAGGAAGAAACACTGGTTTTCCATTTGTGGCTCTTGATTGGTAATGTCAGCACAAGACAGTAAATTAGGTCCTGAAGCGCTGCAGCATCACCTTTTCAGGAGAGAATTAGACCTGCCAAAACCTAACTGTTTAGAGATTGGCATTTAATTGGAGACTGCATCCCGATCAAGCGATAGGTCCAGCCCCAGCAACTGGCAGCTGGCTCCAAAGGCTGTCTGACTCAGTCTAACTCAATTGGTGTGTAAACAGCAGGACTAAAAGAACCCATCTATCAGCTTAAGAGCAAAAAGGCTTTAAAAATTCTCCAAGTACACAAAGTGTCTAGTTTTAAACTACCTATACTTTTACATAGAAATACTACACTTGAGTAGCATAATCCTGTGTTGCTCAAGGGGAGAGAAGACAGCCACTGAAGGCACCATGTTACAGGTATATGGACGAACACACTGGGAGCTTTCATGTGGTCCACCCTTTGGACACACCGAGCTACAGGAAATCAGACTTGGGCTTCGTCTATGCTTAAAACCATCATAAGAGTAACAGGAACTCATATTTTAAGACTTTTTTTTTTTAAATAAAGGAGCTTAAACTGAGAGTAAGTGGCAGAGTCATGATGTGTGCAGGTAGTGTTGCACTTGGGTGATGCTACACGTGGTTTAACTAGAAAGGGTGTTACGTTAAGCTGTTATGGGTTATTGTAGCAAAAGAAAGCTGTTTAGCTCTCAATCAAATAAACCCTTGCTGATATAAACAACATTTCCACTAGGATTTTTTTTTATTTTTGGCTTATACAGCAACACCAGCCTTCCTACCAGTGGCAATAATTTACATGCTGGGAGATGTGCCAATCTAAATAACAACAACAAAAGACGAGCTGCTGATAACAGCACAGCAACGGAGAAAAACAAACCATCAGTAGGCATGGGCAGGTCCACAGTAGCACTGTCTGAAAGCACACGTGTGTTCAGGCTGTGACTTACCAGCAGAGAGGTACTATCAAACAAGGAGGGTGATTTTTTAGGATGTGAGAAACCAGTAATCACAAGTGAAGTGTTAGCTCCCTGGCTCTGTGCCTTTTGACAATTCTCCCTTATCTCAGCATGAAACAGGCTCTCCCTACCCCCTTAAGCCTCCCAGGGGTATGGATCACACCAGCATTGTAACACATCATCATCATCATCCGGCTGCCAGTAATTTGTTCTCAAGATGGGGCAGAATAAAGTTAAAAAAGGGGAATCTAAGACAATATGACTGCAGCTTTGTCAGAGCAGGGAGAGAGCCATTTCTGTTTAATATCAGTGACCAAAACAACAGACAGGCTAAAGGAGCACATTGGGCAGCATGCAGGAAGAAGGAACGAGGCTGAAAACCAAGTTTCTTAAAGCATCTTTTTGTCAAAAGCAGCACCTAATACAGTGAGTGACAAAAAAATAATAAAACGAAATAAACAGGCGATGGCTGAGGCTGATTAGCATCTCTGCGGAATATAATCTGCTGTAAACATTTGTTACACACACACCTATCGAGCACAAGCCCACGCACAAATTCAGCATATCACTAAGGCCAGGGTTTGCCAGCATCCTCAAGAAAACGGGGATGGGAAGCTGGTGGCAACCTGATCCTCCTGTGGCTGCTCTTCCCTAGAACTCCCACCCACCAATACGGGGAAAAGAAGTAGCTCACAGTGTACTTAAACAGAGGAAATCAATCCAGAGCATGAGCTGGCAGTGCTGTGTAATGATGCTAAGAATATGCTGCTCCTCTGTAATTGACAGGCTGTCTAGGATTTTGAGCTGAGAGAGCTTGCAGCCTGCCACGGGAGGAAGGACCACGCTGTGACTGCCGCTTTGTAGACAGGTGGCCGAGGTGGATGTTCCCCAAAGTGGCTTTGTGTGGTCCCTCCGGGGAGATGCTGAGCACCACCAGCTCCTGCAACCCACAGCTATTCGTAAAAGATGACCCCAGCATTTAAAATTGGGTTGAAAACCACAAACTCAGGTTCCTGATCATCACCCATGCGGGGTAGGATGGGCACCGGGATGTCATTGCAGGTGCCTCAAGCACTGGTGCTTCAAGAACCATTGCCAGACAGCAGGGTAGGACAGAGCTTTTGAAATAGTCTTTGAGTCCACCCGTCTGGCCTGTACCCACTCAGAGCCAAAAAACTCCTGGTGTGGGGCAATACAAACTCTAGGATAAACGATCCCTCCTCTAGCTCCTTAGAAATGAGGAGGATTCAGTCAGAAAAAGACTTTTCCAGGACGAGGCCGTGCAGGGGGAAATGCTTTGCTGCCCAGACTGGGGTGAAGCCTCCGCTGGCCCGAGGTGGGCAAGCTCCAGCCCAGCCAGCAACAATTTATTGTTTTGCTGTCATTTTCAAGCCACATCTCTCATCTAAAATGATCTTTTAAGAGCCTTCTGCTTTCCTTATCAGATTGTTCTGCTGTTTAAAATTAACAGCAGCTCTTGGCCAGACTGCGATATGGAAGTGAAGATTATTTTCTTCCTGCTGGTTATTTGGTGGAGATGAGTGCTCTCCTTTAAAGTCAGCTCTCAGCCAGTTTTAATAACACCGACCCACATTCATCAGATCGAGACAAATTAACAGCCTTCTCCTGCCAGAAGTCATCATTCTGCTGAGCGTCTTCTACGACCACTCTGAGAATTTCCATTCATGTTACCAACCAGACATTTCCATCCGATAAGGATTATTATTTTTAATTTTTCCTCACTTCAGTAAGCCACTGAGATGAAGAGATATTTCATAGGGAATCAGAGACTTCTGAAGACGAGGGAGCTGCTGGGAAGCGACCTGCTTTGGGGCTGGCACCCAGATCCCCAGCGGGTTAAATAACAAACAACCCTGCTACGCTATGCTCCCTTACCGTGGGGTGTGCAGGGATTGGCACTTCTGACTTCGAAGAGAAACAAAGATTTGGTTTTCCTTCCTTTTTTTTCCCCCTTCCAGAACAAAACCTGCAAAGCCAGGATGATTTCTGGGTGCTCATTGCCCTTGCTCAGGGTCAGTAGAGCAAAGAGGTGGCACAGCCCGTGTTTGCTCCTTCTCCTGAGCCTTTGCGTGCTCACCCAGCCAGGGGCAGGGCTGCAGGGATGTGCAGAGCAAATATAAAAGCCCACATCAGCTCCTTATGGAGGTTCATGCTTTTCACAATCCCCTGTCCTGCAGTAAGTGATTGGAAGTGCCGGACACCCGCTGTGAACTCAGCTGCGTGGTTTTTTTTTGCAGCTTTTTTCCCCTGAACTTCCCTGAAAAAACATTTTCAGCTTTTTTTTTGTCCAATTTGGGATGCTCTGAGATGAAGCCCTTCACTGTCCAGCTGAAAATAGAGTTTAACTCCTGCCCTCCCCCAAAGCACAAACACAAATCCCCTTGGCCATCTCCTCCTGCCGTTCCCAAGGTAAATCACCAAGCCACTCAGATTTGCCAAGTCCTCCAAGTGGAGGACTAACCCAAATTCGCTCCTGAAGCCAGCCGGCAGCAGAAGGGCCATTGCCAGAGTAACAAGCAGCCCCTCGAGTGATTTGGGGGCACTTTTGGGCCAGGAAGGAGAAGTTTTTCGGCAGCTGCCTCACCGTGGGCTCCCCTTGCATGGCAAGGAACAAAAGCATGTGGCCACCACCAGCCCCACCCGAGCACCAGCCAGCCCTCCGGGTCAGCAGCCCTGCTCTCCCCAGGCTTAATTTCAGCTTGTTACCGCTGAGCTTGTCATAACACTATTGCATAAGGTGAGGGATACACAGTAATCACTGCAGTCAGAGGACATCAACACTGTTGTTTGCCTCTCAGCAGCTATCAAATCTTTTTAGACGTCTTTCGTTGTGAACTCAATCCCACAACTGAAATCGATACTGAAGCAATACCCGGTCCCTCTCCTTTTAATTGCGTGATGTAACTACGGTGTGGTAATAAATACCCATTAAAACTAGTTGCTCCCCAGCCCCTGTTTCTAAGATCTTTACCCACACATCAATTCACCAAGATGAAATTATCTGGGAATTGCTTCCAAAATGAAAATCCAAGTGCAAAAACCCTCTCTGGCAGGGAAATAAACAGATTTCAAAGGCATTGCCAACATAAAGCCAGGAAGAAAGGAGAAAGAAGGGGCAGCAGAAGTTTAAGCCTTGCTCTTTGATCCTCTACTTCTTCAACAACCTAAATCTGTTAGGCACCTCCCTTGCCAACCTTAAACAAGGCAGCTAGGCTTCGTGAAGGCTAGGAGCTCGGAGCTCGATTCCTGCCATATATTTTTCCCTCCTATTTTAAGCTTATTTCTCCTTTTATTTTAGGCTTTCCTTACAGCAGAACATCCCCATCCCCACACCCACCCCCTGAACCTCCTCCAGCACTGCAGGTGAGGTTTGACAAGCAGGGGGAGAGCTACAAAGTGCATGGCTGCAGATAGCTCCCAGCAAGAATAAAATGTGTGTTTTTGTGAGTTTTGGGGTTTTTGTGAGTACTCACATTTTTGTGTGATCTCTCCTCGCTTCTGTGCTCTGTAGGACCAGCTTCATTGACCTCTTCCATCAGCACAAAAACCCCTTTGCACCATAATGCCAGGGCTATGAAAACCCTCTCATCACCAGTCACAGCCCTTCCATCACCCCCCCCCCAAAACAAAACAAAAACAGAACATCCCCATTTTTAATTTTGGTCTTACTCTAATTTTCATTTTTAAAGCCCGTTAATTGCTAATTTCTAAGTTTAGCAAATCACTTCAGCTCCACCAAGCCCTGCCACAATAGAACAACAAAAGGAATGCATTTAACTTGGCTAATTCCCTCAAAAAAAAATCAACCCAAACCAGCTCTGCTGTGACCTTTCATATCTATCCGGGGAATTGAATCCATCTGCCCCAGCACCTTTGCCTGATTTTGGCACAGCTGAAGCCTCAGCCCTGGCCCCCCTTCAGCTCCCCTGGGTTTAATCTCAATATCTGAGCACAGTGCTCACCTGTGCTGCCTCAAACCTGCCAAAAGAAGGTAAAATCAGTGACAAAAAGGGAAATCTCACTAAAATAGTTTCAACCCTGCTTCAAAGCTGTGTCCACACCTCCAACCTGAGCTGTGCTCTGTATAGCAAATTGCTTAGGCATAGACTGGATTTAGGAGAGGAATAATGATTGTGATTTCAGCCACGTGGATCATGCTTGCCTTTAATCCTGAATTTTTATTTTTTAAATACCAACTGATTGTGGCTGGATGATGTCTCCTGAGACCATGCACCCGTCTCTCTTCAAATCCAAAACACAAAACCCAAAGTGAATGGATGTGGGTGGAAATCAATACGACACAGAAATGCCCTCCTGCCATTCCATACCCTCACAGAGTGTGTCTAACATAAAATCAGCTTTTTTCCCCCCACCGAAGAAAGCAGAGAGGCCAAAACAGGAGATGAAGAAGATTGTTTACAGTGGCTCGTGGCTTAAAAAAGCTGCAACCACTTCCATCACTTTAATAAAAACCTTAGCTTGTCTGTAGTAGTGTTTTAGTGGCTACTTATCCCCCAATTCCAGAATAGCAGGAGACGGAGGAAGGGGCTGCTCTCTCAATACCCCAAGGTATTAATGCAAAGCTAAGGAATAAGAAGGGAAAGAAAAGCCCAAATTTCCCTGAAGCATACCTGTTTAAAACTAGCCTAATTCATTCTAAGGATGAAGAGATTCAGGCTTATTTTTTTTTTAAAGGTATTTGTGTTGTTTGTAAACACAGAGAGGAGGGAAGAGTCAAGCAATCTAAATCAAGTCCTGCTTCTTGCATGACTCAAAGCACATTGCAGAAGCTTTTTTTTTTCAAGTGTTTGTGCAAAGGGCATTTTAGTGATGAAACTTTTTCTCTGTGTTCTTAAAAATGTCGATATTGAAGTTACCTTGAAGGTAAAAGGCCCGTGGATCGTGCAGGTCATCTATTTCTGGTGTGTGCAGCCATGTCTCTGTGATGAGAGGTGACCCAAAGTGTGCCTGGTGAAAGTTGGTGCTTCAGTGGGAAGAAAAATCGTCACATGCTGACAGTCTTCGACTCCCATTTGTACTAATATGACCCAAACTTGCAGCAATTCTACTTTATGTTATTGTAGCCACACCCTTTGCTGGCATATGTGCCACAGTTGCTCATCTCTTGACCCATGGCTGGGCTGCTGTCACACCACAGCTGCCCTTGGCCCATGGTTGGGCTGTCCTTGCCCCCACTGCTGGGTGTCCATCATCCCACAGTTATCCTTGCCCTGTGGCTGGGCATCCATTGCCCCATGGCTGCCATCATCCCATAGCCACCCTCACCCCATGGCTGCCCTCACCCCAGGGCTGGGACATCCTTACTCCATGGTTGGGTGCCCATTACCCCAACCATGATTACTCCACAGCTGTCCTTGCCCCACAGCTGGGCCATATTCACCCCTTGGCTCCTCCTGTCCCATGACTGGGACATCTTTACCCCATGGCTGGGTGTCCATCACACCATGGTTGGGTGTCCACTGACCAACGGCTGGGCCACCCTCACTCCATAGCTGCCGTCATTCCGCATCACCCCATGGCTGCTCTCGCCCTATGACTGGGTCATTTTTACCCCATGATTTGGTGTCCATCATCCCACAGCTGTCCTTGCCCCATGGCTGGGCCATACTCATCCCACAGTTGGGTGTCCATAAACCCACGGTTAGGTGTCCATAACCCCATGACTGGGTGCCCATAACCCCACATTTAGGTGCCCACCACCCCATAGCAGGACCGCCGCCACCTCACTCTGCCCTCACCCCACAGCTTGGTGCCCAACACCTCACGCCAGGACCACCCTCACCCCACACCAAGACCACCCTCACCCCACAGCTGGGTGTCCATCACCCCACAGCAGGCCCACCCCTGCCCCACAGCCACCCTTGCCCCCTCCCTCCCTCCCTCTCCCCCAGCCGGGGGTCCCGTCGGGGAGCTCCGCATGGTCCCTGTGCCCACCCACCCCATTTCCCCCTTCCCATGGGACCGACCCCCCTCTCCCCACAGCCCAGGGGGGGTGAGCAGGCTGTCCCCACGCGTACCAGGAATACCCACCCCGCGGGTGGGAACGCCGCGCTCCTCCCCGGCTTTTAATCCCGCTGCTCCGGCACCGCATCGCCGCAAAAATAAGGGGCGAGATCGGGGATGGCAGCGGAGGGAGGGCTTGCGGTGGACATCAGCCCCTGAACGAAACCCCATGCCCAATCCTGGCTGGGACAACAGGGGAATGGTGGGATCCTGGAGGAGCTCCCCATGCCTGCCCAGGTGGATCGCGGATGGTGAGTGCGCACCGCAGCGGGGATCGAGAGCGGACTCGACTCCCACCTCCTTAAGGGAACAAAAAGAATATTTTATTCTTTCAATTGATCATCAGATTTGCTTCTACTTTCCATCCAGATTTTGTTTTCCAGGGCAGGGCATGCAGACCCAGCCCTACATCACTTGCAGCGTGAAGTAGCAAACTATAATATCTCTCAGTAAGCTCTGATTGGTTATTTAATTTATACAATTTTGACCATCCACAAGGGGTAAGGAGATTTTTCCAGGTCCCGGTGAGGGGGACAGAAAGGTAAATTTGACAGCGTGGGGCCCTGGGGGTTAATTCTGCATTTTCCTGCACTTTCTGCTATAATAGATTTGCCTCCCCCCCCTCGTGCTGCCGTCAGGAGTTTTTTGGAGCTGCCGGGGCAGCAGCCACGCGCTCCATCCCGCCGCCGTCGCTGCAAGGAGAAAGCAATCCAGGGAAGGAGAAGACGAAGTGCCACAGGTAATTAACCAAAGTGATGGGGAAAGGGCGAGAGGGAGGATTGAGCACGGGGTCAGAGAGAGCGGGATGTTGCGACGTCTCAGCCAGAGCAGCAGTGGGAAGGCAACAGGGAAATACCCAGTTTTCCTGGGGGAAATACCCAAGGGAATGAGATAAGGGGAAGGGGGAGAGGCGGTGAGGAGATAAGGGGATGGGGGAGAGGTGGGCGACATCCCTCCTGCTGAGCGGGGTGGCTGGAGGCAGGGGCTGGGGCTGGCAGGTGAAACACCAAGAACAAGAAGAAATGTGGGAGCGCCCCTTTCCCCTCCCCTCCCCCCCCCCCCCCCCCCCACCATGTCAGCACAGCTCCAGGCTACTTTCCATGCAGCATCCCAAGCTGCTGCCCCTAGGCTGGCAGCTCCCTGCAGAAGCACAGCCGCCTGGTTAACCTCTTCCTAGCCAAGTTCCCATTTTCCCCACACCAAAGCTCGGACGTGTCTGCCCCTGTTCAGTCTTTAAAAAAAAAAATCACTGCTGGTGGGGGCTGGAAAAGAGGACCTAGACCTCGGGGACAGACCTTGGTTCTTCTGGGTAGAAGAACCCCAGCACTTTTTTTTCCTGTTCAGGGCTAATTGTCTGGTCTCTGCCCGACTCCAAGGCAGGGAGGAGAAGCAGAGCTGGTCCCACCTCGGCATGGCTCACAGCCAGCTCCCGAATGACTCCTGGCAGAACGGCTCAGCCCCTCTCTTCACTGGCCTTGACCTCCTCCTGGAGCTCAAACCGCTCTTCATCCCACTCTACGCCACCCTGGTGGCCGTGGCGTGCACAGGGAACCTCTTTCTCATCCTCCTCATCGCTCTCACCAAGAAGCTGCACTGCACCACCAATTTCCTGATAGGGAACCTGGCTGCAGCCGACTTCATCATGTGCCTGGCCTGCGTCCCGCTGACCGTCTCCTACGCCTTCGAGGTGCGAGGCTGGCTCTTTGGGATGTTCATGTGCTACTTCATCACCTTGATGCAGGCCGCCACCGTCTTCGTCTCGGTGCTGTCCCTCACCGCCATTGCTGTTGACCGGTACGTTGTCGTGGCGTACCCCATCCGCCGGAGGATCAGCCGCAAGTCCTGCGTCTGCATAGTGGCCTGCATCTGGTTGCTCTCCATCATGGCCTCTGTCCCGACATCCCTGCACACCCAGTACTTGGATCTCAACACCATTGGCCATGACATGATCATCTGCGAAGAGTTTTGGAAGCATGAGGAGAGGGAGCGGCTACTGTACTCGTGCTTGATGCTCCTCCTGTCCTACATGCTCCCACTGTTGGCCGTGTCAGTCTCCTTCTGTGCCATTACCTACCACCTGCGGCGAAGGAATGTCCCGGGTGCTGCCTACCCCTGCCAAGACAAATGGACCAAAACAAAGCAGAAAACCTTCCGCGTGCTCACCGTCTCGGTGGTGTGCTTCGCAATCTGCTGGCTGCCCCTCCAGGTGGTGAACTTCATCAGAGACATCGACGAGGAGTTCACCATCTTGGACAAGAGGTACGTGAATGTCATCCAGGTCTCATGCCACTTGATCGCCATGAGCTCTGCCTGCTATAACCCCTTCATCTATGCCTCCCTCCATGACAAGTTCCGCTTCCACCTCAGCAGCTACTTCTACCGCAAGAAGAAGAGCTCCAGCATCGTGTCCTGCAAGGCCTCGCGATTCAACACCTGCTCCACGTTGGCAGATGCTCCAGCTGGGGTCTCGGATAAGATAGCTTTGCAAACCAGGTTCTCTTAGCTGAAGTTCCCCAAAAGACTTACTTGGTCTCAGACCTGGCATGCACTTTGCTTTAGGCTGGACGTAGGAGCTGGTTGTGGTGGTTTGTTGCTGTTCCCAGAAGATTTCTTGTGCCTGGCAAGCGGCAAGCACAAGGCAAGCAGCAGATGGGATGGGTGTCTTTGAGGAGCAGCTCCTCTGAGCATCTCAAGGATGTTTTCTTCTTGGCAGCAAAGCAAAATGGTGCAACAACAACCACCACAGCCATGCAAAGGTGGAGCAGTCCTGAGCAGGACTTGCCTGCTAGCCCTTGTGCAGACACACAGGACCTCGGGTAGGTGTTTCCATCGGGCACAGCTAGAGAGAAGCAAGTGTCAATGAAATAGTTGTTGCTTGCCTGTTGGAACAGAACAACGTATGTATATCCAGATGAATGACTGGACACATAACCAGTCTGATATAGTGCTCTAAGCCTCGGTTTTCAGGAATGCCTACACATCAACACGTCCAGAGTCTGCCTCGACATTCGCCCTTGCTCCATGTGCCAAGGAGAAGTGCTGGGTCGTGCAGTGCGGCTGGATATGGGGTCTATACCCTGTATCTCCAGCCACAGCTGGCTATAGTAGGTGGCTGGTCTTGTATCCAGCACGAAAGACCTCTCCTCGTGGTGTATTCAGGGGTGGGTCAGCTTCTCAGCAAGGTGTTCGGTGCATTTAACGCACATTGGGTGCATTTAAAAAAGTCTTTGGGCTGCACATCTTCATTTTGCGGGATAAAGATTGTTCCTAAGCAACAGATAGCATTTTCTGCCTCTGGAGGAACACTAGCTCTCACAGGTAGCAGTTAAATAGCTGTGCATTTTTTTGTTTGTTTAAATTGCAGTCCATTGGTGAAAGCACAATATACAGCCAGAAGCATGCATTTTTCTGACAGCAAGCGTGTGGGTGCATGCGGCTGCCTGTAGCAGATGGCTTGTTTTGAATGGGGGGAAGACTTCCATAATCTACTTGTCCTTCTGAAGGAGTCATCTGTGTAATCTCACTTGGAGGTCCCCATTTCTCAAGTCATCAGCATGCAGCCAAACAAGGCAGACATAGCCGGGGCACATCAGTAAGCTTCGGGCAGTTCTTCATAGACAGGTAGGGCTCAAGGGAATGGGGTGGTTGGTGAGTACAATGTCAGTTTGTGTGCTTGCTGGGGAAGAAGTTTTAATCCCTGCTCAGAGTAGTTTAAGACCATGTACATCCATGTTCATGCTCCTTGGGTGGCAGTGGGAATCCTGGTGATGGACTGCTGTAACCCAGAAACTGCTGGATAAAGGGTGGGTTGGACTCTTCTTGGTGTCTCCAGATGCTTGGCACATCTGAGGTCCATTAGCCAGGGCTGTGCAAGCAGCACAGCAAGAAGGCATCATCTCTTTGTTGGCCAGCTCAGCTTTAACCTCTTGATTTCCCATGAGGAATCGTTTGGAGACATCAGCCCAAGGGCACCAGCACAGAATCACAGAATTGCGCTGGTTGGAAGGGACCTCAATGCCTGTCCAGTTCCAACCCCCTGCCATGGCAGGGATGCCACCCACTAGATCAGGTTGCATAGGGTCTTGTCCAACCTGGCCTTGCACACTTCCACGGATGCTCACTATGAGCGCTGAGTTTCAGGGTCACAACTGCTGCAGGCTACCTAAGGCAACGCCTTTGTGCCACCATCCACTGCTGTGCTCCATGGGGCCAAACAACAGATCTCCCACTGCTCTTCACAGCCAGGGATAGGACTTCAAAGCCCCCAGCTGGCAGGTCCTCACCTCTGGATGAAAGCTCTCCATGGCCTTGGCTGTCACTCCTCCAGTGCAAATGAAGCTGGCGGACCCTAACAATTTTGGGGAACTACGTGCTGTTGGCTCACCTTCCTGCTGCAACATTTATGGTCCTAATGGCCATCCTGGCACATTATCGTGTGTTCAGCTGGCTGAGATGGGGACCCACCAAACACAATGCCACTCACCCCATTTGCTTCTTGCAGCTTTCCCATGGCTATGTGCTCAGGAGCAGAGGCCAGAACTGCTCGTGCTGGAGGAGCAAACCAGAGCAAGCCAGGAGCACTGCTTGTCCCTTCCTCTAATAAAGGCTTAAAAAGCTCAGGCTGTGTGTTTGTATTGATTCAAATCCCCAAAAAATAAGGCCTGCAGTTGCTCTCCTTGAGCGCAACTTGATCACATCGCAAGAAACCAATCAATCTGGAGATGTTTTTCTCTGCCACCATTGCTGGCTGCTGCTCGGGGGCCAGCCGGTGATCAGGGCTGGAGCACTGGGGCTGCCTGAGGTTTTGTGAGAGCTCTGCCAAGAAATAGCTCTGTATTTTATTTTATTTTATTTTATTTTTTTCATTTACAAGGTAATGACTCATGATGTGTTTTTGCTCACTTTGATTTCTCACCACAGCACCACAAATATCCCGTACCTGCATGAAATTTTGCAGTAGAAAATAATTGGTCTTGCAGGCAAGGGCAGCCTCTGAGCCACTTCTCTTCATGCTGGGAGAAGTCCCAGCATTACAAGAAAAGGCACAAACCTCCCAAATCTCCAGGCGTATTCTTATGTAATAAACCTGCCCATCAGGGACTTAAAAACCAAATCGGTACCGGGATGAGAATGTCAGCAGGCAGCACAAAATCTAGCAAAGAAAAGGGTAATGAAGTTTAAAAGCTAGCTTTTATGCTGATACATGTAAGGTGAATGTTTTCAGGGCTGAACTATGGGGGTTTCCTATTCAACAGGTCCAATTCCAGACAGCTTCCCTGGAGCCAGCATTGCTTTAAAGCCTCCTGTGCTCTGCAGCAGCAAGAGGGGCTCTGAGCTTCTGAGGGCAGTGAGATGGGTACAGAGCTATTTTGCCATTTGGCTTTTTGGTGGAGGCCTTGGGAAGGCACTAAAACGGCCTGGAGTTACTAAAAGCATTTAAGAATCTTGCAGTTTTGGTGGAAAAATGGATGTCGCTGGTAACTCTGCACTAAATTGGGCCACTACACTAAGTCCTGCTTGTCTGCATGTTGCTGAAGAGCACATGGTGCTCACAGAAGCACTGTGCTTGATATGAGCACTTCTACTTTTAATTAACTCAGGAAAAAAAATGGTATGGAAAAGTCATTAAGTCACCCCTTCCATCACACAGTGGTCATGTTTCCCAGCTGGGTGCGAATCGTGCTGCTGAGCACAGGATCAGAGGAAGTCCTGGACAGGGGTGAATCAGGTGGGACTCAGCCAAGTGCTCGCGATCATCTTTAGTTAATGTTTTTCACAATAATCACATTTCCTCCCTGGCCTTTCAGCTTAGTCAAGCTTCTTGGCTGCTCTGATTTCAGCCGTGTGGGTTGTGTTTCCTTGGGAGAGGAGAAGCACAGAGCCAGGAGGAGGATGGACAGACGGACAGATTATCTGCTGGGCTCATGTTCTCCAGGCAGTTAGAGCTGCTTTGCTCACCTGAGCTCTTAGTGATGCTGCCATCACGGTTTCTCTACCAAGCACAGAGCTGCCTATGAATCAACAGAAAAAAAAAAAAAAAAAACAAAAAACAAAAACAAAGGCCAACTCCACGAGCGCTCAGGATGCTAGGTAGTTTTTTCTAGATTATTTAAAGTGCTGCTTGTTCCAGTTGTACTCGGTAGCCAACATCAAACGCCACAAATAGAAATGCAAATGGGCCTTTTCATCTTGGATTTTCTGACTCCTTTGCAGCAAAGCCCATTGCAAGCAGGCACGCGCTGCTCCGTGCGGCTGTGCTCCTCCATGGCGAGGATTGCTTTGTTCTGCCATGCAGCTTGAAAATAAAGGACTCAGAGCCTGGGAGGAGAAAAAAAACAACACGTAAATCCTTAAAAAATGTGAAAAAGTAAATAATTTAAAAAAACACACCATAGTGCTGCTGCAAAGGGGAGCTAAAACAGACAGGGATGTGTCACTCCCGCCTTGTAACTGATGCTAACACCAGGGTATCGTGGGGTTTGCATGTGGTTTGGGTTTGAAATAGCCAAAGTATCCAATACAATAGAGACCTGTCTTAATTAGGAGGATTTTTTTGGTGTGCCAGCTGGATGTCCCCAGGAGGGAGGGAAGGGAAAATGGACTCCACCTGGCCTGGCTGCAGCCGCTGTCCCCACTCTGTGCTTTGGCTTGCAGAGCTGCCACAAGGAGGAGGTTTTCCCTGTGCTAAATACTGCACGGAAATCCCCAAATCCCCGTTTCACTTACGAGTTGAGCTAAACCTTTCGGTGACCTTTCCGCCTCATTACGTGCCGTGAGAACCAGCAGGGAGGATTTTCTCCCCCATGCCCAGCCCGGGCTCTGCGCATCCCTGCTGCCCAGTTCTCCGGATGCCAAGCTCCTGCTAGCAAAGCCCAGGCATGCCTGTTGCCAGCGGAATTTTATTTTTCTCCTCTGAAGACAAACAGATCAAGAAGAGGCTGTTTTAATCAAGCTGGGGGCAAGTTTTGGGTCCCACTGGGGCTGTAGGACCTGCCCCCAAAGTCACTACATGGTCCCCAAGTCAAAGCCACCTTGGGGTGGATAAGGCTGGACCATCTGTTCCTTGATGGATGCCTGCCTGGTCTTGCTGCTGCACATGTTTCGAGGCAGGAAGAAGCTTTTCCGGACTTTATACAGATTTTTTCCCCCCATGGGATGAAGCGGTCTGGAGAACATTATCAGTGCATGGTATTGAACAGCGTTCAGGGCTTTATGAGCAAGGCTCTCCTCTTGCTTAGTCTCACAGCAAACACGAGCCACAAAAGCAAAATCTTTTTGACCTTTGGCTAAAGATGCAGAGAACACAAATTAAAGAGTCTGAGCATATGCAATGTAAAGTCTTAAATAAGCAATTCACTCCAGTGTCAGCCCTTATTTCCTGATCCTATTGCTCTGGAAAGCTGTAGGGATTTCTCCCTCTTAACTCTTAGCCAGCTGGACAGAAATGGAGCTGGTCTTGCAGTGGGAGAAGACCTGCAAAATCCCAGGAGGAGGGTGTTAAGGGAACAGAGGGATTTCCTACAGCGATGGGTTTGTGTGAGTGGGGAAAAACGTTTTGGGGCCATGTGTGGGTCTATGGCACAGGCTTGCTCTGCCCAAGGTCTCACTGAAGATCTAGGGGTTAAAAAACCTCTTGTAGTCCATGGGTACCTGCTGTGATGTGAAGCTCACCTCCACACCCATGGTGTCCCCTGAAGGGGTGCCAGTCCATCCCCACATGCTCAAGAGTACTGAAGAATCAATTTTTTTTTTGTGTCTTTGGGAGACCATACAAGGTTTGCTGTTCTATGCACCATCATACTCAGGGGATGAGGATGTGACCTGAGATGCAAGCCCATTTCTTCCCAAAGGATGCTGAGAAATGAAGGTCAATTCCTTTCAGATTCTTTACGTGAAGAAAGACAGACAGACAGACAGACAGAAGGAAAGAAAGAACATTCCACTTTTTACCCAAGAGAAGACAAATAAAACAAAGAGGTCCTTCGTCCGCAGGACCCTGGTCCTTTTTGCTTATTTTCACCAACTGATGAAAATCCCTGCAGATTCCAAGCCAAATCAAGCCTCTTCCAAAATCAAGGTTGCATTAGAAGCATTTACTAAATGGGCAGAGTTGGCAGATTCTCTGTTTTATATCTGTCAACAGACAAAATTTAGGTCTGTACCTATCTCCAAGTCTCAAAAATTGAGCGAATGGGGGCAGGATCCTAACCCTTCTCCCCGCACCCCCCCGCCCCGAATTCATCTGCATTTCCTACTATTTTGTCCAACTTAGCTTTAATTGACCTAAAAGGATGGCATTTTTACTACTTGCTTTAGGCTGTTAGTCCTCCCTCAAACCAATAGCACCATAGGAAATCAGAAGCTGTTATCCACTGTCGATTTTTTCTTTCTTAATTTCCTCTCATCACAAGCTCTATTACCTCACCCTTAATTAAAACCCCTTGAATTCCCCTAATTAACTCCTCTTGTCTCTTTTTTTTCTCCTTTTTTTTTTTTCCCCAGCTGGGTCTCAGAGGCACTAACGGGCAGCTTTGAAAGAGGATCCCACCATCCATCGTGGTGGCCCAAAGCAGGGTTGCCTCTGTGATTTCTTCCTCTCTCTCCTTCTCAGCCTCTTTTATATATTCATATAATCTGAAATAACTCATGTCTCCAAGACCATTAAAAAAAATCAGTTCTGGGGAACTGATCTACAAAGAATACAAGGTTTCCTTGTCCATATTTTCATGCTTGACTAGAATTTGTCATTCTCAAATGCCAGGAGAACAAATCCCCACCCCCGTGTTTCCCCCCTTGAGTTGTTTTGCTCATCTCCCCAAATTACGTGCAGGAAATGGGAAAATACTGTTTTGCAAGTGTGAGCTAAAACCCGAGTGTCTTCTGAGAATAAATTCATAACCACTCCACAAATTCAGGAACCACAGTCTCTGATTCAAAGAAACTGGATATATAAAGAAGAACACAATTTGCTCACTTAATGAAAGTAAATTAGACAAATCAGTGATAAAATATGTTTGAAGGCTGACTCTGTGGAGCTTTCCTCAACAGGATCCGCTTAGCTTGTTCTACCAGGAACTGGCAGCTATAAAAGGGGCAACTTTGTTGAACCATCTTCCATTATTAAGTCTTTTGTTGAATATTTTGCTTAAGCATATTTTCTCCTCACAAACTCTCTTGTCACCTAAAATATGGTTGATAACCCAGTGATCTTGCCAGCTTAGCATTGCTCTTGGTCTCAACTGCAACCCACAAATAGCCTTGTGACAGCCTGTTGCCATAAGCTAAAGAGATACTAAACTACCCAAAATCTAGACAGCTAACATTTTTATTTTCATTTTATTTTTATTTTTTATTTTTTATTTTTTATTTTTATTAGTATGAAAGTCTTGAATGTAGGATATGACCTCCAGGATGAAGATTCATCATCAGCCATCTGCAATCATTCTCATGTTGCTTAAATGTTTTATCAGATGATTTATTAAAACTGATAACGACGCCTGGGTTGGGTCTTTGCACATTTCAGTTGTCCAATCAGTTTTTGGCTGCACATATCTGAGCTACAATTAATTTCCAGCTCTGAGATTAATCCTTGTTTAACTGTCAAGATGAGATACAAGATGATCCGCTTTTCAGCCGAGGAAAATTTTTTTTTTTATTTATGAAATTGTTCTCTGTTAACCCCAAGACATTTCAATGCTGGCAGCATGGGACCTCTAACAAATGCTCCTTGGACTGCAACCCTCACAGTCCTTCCTGTCATATTACAGACAGGTATTTAGAGAACTGATTATTCTCTTCTCTGGTGAGAGTTGGCAGTTTACAGCTCTCCCATCTGCTGGAATATGTCTCAGGAACATCTGAGACCACTTGCTTTGAGTTGTCGGTGACTTGGAAACTGGCAATACCGTGTTTACATGGATTGCCATGTGCCTTTGCTCATATGATCCTCCTTAAATTGATTATAATCAGTGATTTTGATACTCCAGACATGTGGCTTTAGCCTGCCTATTTTGAGCTGGCCTGTTCTTGTCCCCCGTGCCTGTCCCCCAACATCCCTCCATCCCTGGTGGCATGGTGGCTCCTTCCACCACCATCAGGATGCTGATGCTTCCCAGACTGAGTGGTTTGAGGGCACCTCCAAGGACCACCATCACAAAACACAAGTCTTTTCCTTCAGCGCAGCCCCCAGCATCACCTTTGGGCAGGGCTGTCTCCATGTCCAGCAGGGAAAACAACCACGCATCCTCTGCAGCCTCCCCAAGCCCACCCATTTCTCAGCTGTCTCAGCTTTGGGCTGTTAGGAAAGGTGCAGAACTTTCTTAAATCGAAGGGTACCACCACCAAGTTCTTATCAGAGATCTCCAAAGGGGAAAATATTAGGGACAAATCTACAGAGGGATTTAACAACAAGGGCCCAGGTCATTCAGCCTCAGTCTGTTTAGATATCTGTAGCTCTAAGAGAAAGATAATATTTATTTGTTCTTTACAAAGCACTTGAAAGATTATCATTTGAAAGAGCTTACATACATGCAAGGTACTACTGCCATTATTTGATTACCATTCAGTTTTCTCCCACAGCAGCAAATGATGACATCCTTCATCCTTCCTTTCAGAATAAATTGAGACGTAGCATTAGTTATAAATGTACATGAAGGATTGCTGATATTTTTTTACATGTGTACTGAATCGCCTCTTGGAAATTTCCTCCTTTGTCTTCCAATCAGGCACAGCAAACAAAATTAGCCTGGTAATTTTCCACTAGTTTTACCTTGCTGTGTTTGTTCTGCCTTGATGTCATCAGTGATGAATGCAATTGCAGCTGACAGCCACTAAAAGAGAACCCCCTCTGCTGAACTGGGGTCGTGGAAGAACTTGTCTGGAAAATGCTTAGGAAATGTTCATTTGTTTTCTTATTATTGTTTCCTGGTTAGTTAGGAATAAAATTACAAATCTAGCCTGGGATCCCTTCATTTCTGACTTCCTTGGCAGGTCTTGCAAAACAGCTCTCACGTTTCAAACCACTTGGTTGTACATGGAAATTTCATCGTCTGTACAAACTGTGCCCATCTTTCTTTTTAAGTCTCGGTCTCAGCTAACAAGGTAGCTTTGCAACACATACATACAGGCTTATTTTCATGTCTTCTGGGTAAAACAAACAAAAAAACAAACAACAGTTACTGCAGCTCAGTAATGATTTTTTTTCCCTTGTAGATAAGCCGTTCTTGTCCCATTCACCTTCCATAGGGGTCTCTTTATTCACAAACCCACTCAAATATTTTGAAATCCAAAAGCATTTTTAAACAGCAGCAGAAGGGAAATTCATGTAGACCTATCAGGAGGGAATGAGAGAGCTCTTGTCCACAGGAGGTTATAGATAACATAGAAATTAAGAAACGAGGGAGCAGGTCTGGAGAGCAGAGGGGGGAATTTGGACATTTTGGAGCCCAGGTTTAAATATCACCCCTCTTCTTCCCATGGAGTTTGGTTCAAAACCAGTGTCTGCAGGAGGGTGTTCGCAACCAGACTGAGATAAAGACATGCTTATCCCGCCCCTTCCTGCCCAAGCTTTCTTCTCTGATGTCTGTTTGTTTAGCTGTTGTCTTATATTAAAGAATTATTGTAGTTATGAGCTCCAGCTTGGCTTTCTTATTAGACATGAGCAACGAGTGGTGCAGAAATAGCTCCTGTGCAAAGGTTCCCCCGAGGAGGCCCAGAGATTGTGGCAAGACTTCCCCGGCTATGTGCCAGGCAGCAAATTTACACACTTCTTAATGTCATGCTCTTTGGAAATGCTCTTCTCGGTGGCCGCTATTTACCTTTGGCCGTTTTCTGTTACTGCAGCGGGGGAATGGCACGGTGGCCAGGTGGGAAAAGGTCAGAAGACACGGAGTAGGGCTTTAACATTCCCCTGGACACCAAAACAGCGAGGTTATGGGGCAGCCGAAGCAGGGTATGCGTGTTTTGGGGTGATGGAGGTGCCCTAGTGGTGTTCCTTGGTGGCTGGTGCTTTCCCAGGGCTCAGCAGAAGTAAATGGAGAATTCTGATGGCTGAAATGACCAAACGGTTCAGCCTGAAGGAGAAGCAGTTTGTGATGGAGGAGTCGGAGGGGAAGTGGGAGGGCTGATGAGATGCCCCCTTGCTTTTGCCTCTCTTACACCAATTTCAGAAAATAAAAATAAACCCATCCCTGCTACATTAAGCTATTACAGAGACGGGAATTGCTGCAGGATGATCAGATGATAGAGGTGAAGAGGTTCCACAAGAGCCTTGTCCCAGACATGAGCAGACCAGGCTTTGTTCTGGCTCAAACCATCATCCAGGTTAGCATGGTGCTGTTAGACCCCTTTTTGTAGCCCCTGGAAATAACTGAGGTGAGCAATTACTGCAGAAATAAATATTAATGGCTTCTTTCTAAAAATGGATCACCTGTGCATGTTGTTTATGCGAGGATGCATGTGGTTGGCCTTAATTAGCAGTGGTCTGGTCCCAGCCACTTGCTGGTGTCCCCCAGGACAGTCAGCAGGTTCAAAAAATGGGTCTTCCTCCTACATTTCTGGGAGGCACGTATGGTTTTGGCAGGCCTCACTGGTCACTATGCCTTGACTGGGACAGCAGCAGGGCCATGGAGAGCCCCAAGGAGCCCACAGATGGCAGAGGTCCAGGAAAGGGTCCGTCTTGGCAATGAGGACTTCTTGCTGGGGCTCCACCAACAAGGAGGGCTGTTCCCTCATCATTTGGGATTGAAAGAATCATTTTGCTCTGCCAGAAAGAAACATTCGTGGCCTTGCATGTCTTCATCCTGACCAAGGGAGGTCACAGCCCCAGGTCCTGCCTTCACACCACGGGCAGAAACAGCCAGGATGCTCGCTCCTCAGCCACGGGCTTGTGCTTCTTGGAGTCCTTTTTCCCTGTCTAGCAGAGGTAAAGAGGGAAGAGCCATATATAAATGATAACAGTTTGTTTCCCTTTACAGTCTTTGGTTGAGAGGATCCTAAGCAAGAGGCTCAGGCAGTGAAAGTGCCAGAGTTTCCAGCAGATCACCCCTAAAGGAGCCAGCTGGCCCCATTTCTGCTTAGCTGACATCATCAGCCAAATTGGTGTTGAGCTCTTTCAGGCTGTCAAGCTCCTCTTCCAGCAATTTGCTCCCTGCTGGAGCCTGTGGGACTTGGCAGACCTGAGTGCTCCCGCTTCTAAAGAAATAAGAAGTCATTTAGCCCGAGGGAGAAAAAAAAATAAATAAATAAAATAAATGAGTCATTCATTTTGGTGCAGGATGCTGGCTGGGTCAGGCTGCACGCAGGCTGCCTTCTGCACCAGCAGCCTGGGGAATGCTGCTGGGCAGGAGGCTGGGCCTCGAAACGCACACAGCTGGGCTGGCATCTCCCACCCACCTGGGCTGTCCCCTCCAGGCAGCTCTCTTGGGTTATTAAGAAGCATTTAAGCAGATGTTGTTGAGCTGCAGAACAGGGATGCAGAGGGATGAGCCCTCTTGACCAGCACTACAACAGCAATTTTCCTCCTTTTCGCTGCCACTGCTTGGGGTCACTTTTCCTTTGGGGACCACCGAGCTAGGCATTCCTGAAATGCATGTTAAATAGCAAGCACAGTCCTGCTCCCCATCCCCTAGGTCACTGCCGTACTACAAGAACCAACTTTTGCAGACCAAGTGATGCG
The DNA here is from genome assembly GCF_013377495.2 of Cygnus atratus. Taxonomy (NCBI): domain Eukaryota; kingdom Metazoa; phylum Chordata; class Aves; order Anseriformes; family Anatidae; genus Cygnus; species Cygnus atratus. The sequence continues at coordinate 34,531,268 of NC_066366.1, forward strand.
CTTAGCAAATTGCTGCTAACACATCTCCTTTCCCTATCTCAAACTTTATCTTTTCCCATCAATTATTATCAGTGATGTATTTTCAGCATCTTGCATTGACAGGGTGAGCTACGGGAAGGCAAAGCTGCTTCTGAAGTCCTGATGAATGAAACCATCACAGCAGCTCCCACCAGTACCCAATGTCCCAGAAAAGCTGCAGAAGAAATTGGGAGCTTGAGGCTAGGGAGGAAAGGGGACCTAGACAAACTGGTACAGGCAACACACAGTGTAGTTCATCAATGACCAACTACAAGCACATACAAACCTCAACAACCAGTTCTTCCTGCTTTTCTAGCCCAGGGAGACCTCCAAGCGATGGTAAGAAATCAGGTGCACCAAAACCAGCATCACCCAGGGTGGTCAATGAGCCCAGTCTTCATCAAGAAGTAAGAACTGGATTTATTAATCTTCTGTCAAAAACTGCAGAAAGAAACATGGCTATCAGCTTTTGCATTTCCACGTGATTTGTACTGTTCGACAGACAAAAAGGCTTCACGCTGAAGCCTTAACATTTTCAGGAGCTGGAATAAGTGTTTTATCCCTCACTGGTGTAATAGCAGGCTAATGGCTCTGCTGCAGAGAGAAGAGAGCTGCCAGGGCTCAGCTGAAGGGATCTGAGCATTTCTAGGAGCTCAGGAGGAGCTCAGGAAGAGAAGGCCCAGCCACCTCCAGAACAAGTTGGACAGACCCTAGAGAGGGGAGATTTGACAAAATCACAGCTCAGCTCCAAAAAGCAGAGGTCTGAACAAAGGCTTGCTCCAGGACAGCCAAATGGTGACGGGCTATAGCAAAAAGGCCCAGTCTAAAAACTTGCACTACAAGACCATCCCACATGGCCTTGGGGTGTGAAAATAAGAGCTTAAAATATGGCTATGGCTTTGTAAAGCATCTTTTTGTGAGCAAGGAGAGCTGTGTGTGTCTCTTGTGCTCCAGATGACGGACGGAAGGACCAGAGGATGGAGTTGGCTGGTGACTGGTAGTGCTTGGGTGAAGCCCGGTAGGAGATGGGGAAGCCCAGGAAGGAGGAGTTTTGGCTGAGGGGATGCTGTAGGAAGCAGGCAGAGTGCGATTGCCCTAATGAGGAACCAGAAAGATGGACTTTAAATACTTCGGAGAAGCAGTTATTTCCTCAGATTTCTTCCTGGAAGACTCAGCTGCATGGCCAGGGCTGGGAAGATGGTGTGTGGGGCTCTGGGGCGTGAAGCCACTGGAGAAAGAAGAGTGTGGCCAAAGCATCCACCAGAGAAAGGGGATGGAGGAGGGCTTTTTTCCCTCCTGGCTCACCCCATGGGTCTGAAACCAATCTGACGCAGGCAAAAAATCTCCCATTTCTCCTCATTTGGAAGTCGAACAGATAATGGGGGAGAGCAGCAGGGAGAGGTTTTCACCACATCACCTTCTGCTGTCTTCTGCCCAGAGGACCTAATGCAAACCATTGGCAAGTCTATTTTTGGCAGGAGGTAACAACCCTGAAGGCATGGGCTGCAACAACTGCTCGCGGCTGGGTGGCCGAGAGGTAAGAATGCAGAGCCCTGCTCATTAAGCACTGCTATTTACATGTATCACTAAGAGTTTTGCATTGTGCTCTGAGGACCGAGCAAAACAAGCAGTTATTATGTGCTCCTTATTTCATTATTTGTTAACTATCGTGGCTGAGTCACTCTCGCTGTGGTGTTTGCCATGGCCCCTGCGGAGCCAGTGGCCAGGTAAAAACTGCTGGGGCATCCTCAGACCCGTGCTAGCACTGTGGTTTCACTGCTCGTGCTGCCATCAGAAGGATTTTTAGCATCGCGAGGGTATTCCTCACTGCATGAGCATCAGTGCTTCCAGCTCGTTGGGTGGCCTGATCCGTCTCCAGTCCCGCTGGGTATTTTGGAAAGCTCCCAGTCGGAGCTGCTCTTACCCACACTTTCTTTCAAAACCATCCTTTCAAGCAGCAGGTCCCTTTTAAAGCTGTTCCTCCAGTACTATTCTGACTACATTAGGAGGTTTGATTGCTACAAAGGCATTTTTAGGAATGAAAGGTGGTGGTACACGGGTAGCTAATGTGGAAAAAAAAAAAAACTAACTAATTTGAGCTCTGGTAACACTTAGCTTTGTGAAGACCTATTTAAAAAAAAGCATTTCACAGTTAAAAATAAATAAATAAAAGGATAAAAGGCTTTTTGATAAACAGCATATGCACACAATGCACATTGAGCCCACCAGGAGCAGCCTGGCTTTCTTGAGTAGGGGAGCCCTCAACATTTAGCTCAGCCCCTGAAAGTTACTGCTCCAAGCGCACCAAGTTTGCTTTAACTGCACGCTGTCCTGCCGACCTTCTGGTGCAATACTACCCAGTAGTTCAGTGGCAGCTAGCTAGAAATGATGAACTTGGCATTTCTGCAAGAAGGGAATTACAGCAAAAAAGTGCTTTGTGGCACTCACGGTGTGCAAAGTGCTCCTCTTGTCTCCCAATGTTCCTGGGCACCCCTGGGCTCCAGAAAGCACCAGGGTTTCTCCTGGCAAGCCCCTGTCTGAGGAAAGGAGTGTCGCCCGCAGAGCTAGCCAGAACATTTTCATTAAAAGTTGTTTTCTACCAAAAATTCCTGTTGTTTATGCAGAGCTTGAGCTCGGCATCCCACCGTTTTTGGAAGCACCTTGGGTCCTGTTACAGCTCTGGGACCCCAGCCCGTTTTTACCCATCTGTAAAGCTCAACCTATCATTTTCAGGCAAAACACTTACCTGGTGTCACAGCATCCAAACACTCACCTTTGTTTTATAGCATATAAAGTGATATATAAAATAGTCCATTTCTGTTCCTTGAACTTTTTCTGCTGCCTTTCCGTGTGGACTTCCTCCAGCCTGCTCCTGCCCACCCCTGCTGCTTCTGCCGGAGATTAGAAGCCTGATTTCCAAAGAGCTGGGATAATTATTTTGCTTAACTGAAATTTAAATGTGTTTAACTCAAAGCTATGAGCCTGTGATGATAAGCCCTCCGAGGGCTGAAGCTGAAAACACTGCTGGTGGCTCGGCAGGTGGCAGTTTCCAGTGGGCACCTGGTCCATGCACGCTGCCAAACATCACCATTTGTTTTATTGCTCAGCTTAGGCTATCTGAATCCCATTTGCCCTCCACAACACCGAAAGGGAGGCAGGGAAATATCCTAGATCCATTTGGATCAGGCAACCGTAATGTCTCCACGTGGATGTTACCACTCCATGACCTGCCAAATCCTTCAGCAGCAGCAAATTATTTAACGTGATTTACGAACGGACTTGTTTCCATCCCATTATGTGTTCCCCCGATATCTCCTCTTCCTTAGCTCATTGCAGGATGATTCTGAGAGCTCACATTTTAATTCCTTTAAGCATAGCAAGGTCTTGCTGTGGCAAATTAATGAAGATTTCTTAAACCCTGGTTTACCTTTCATTCAGCCAGCTTACCCTTCATTCAGCTCCCCTAGCAGATGGTGAGAAGCTCCTTATTTTTTTTCCACAGTTACCAAATCCTCTCTCAGAGTAAAGGCTGGCATTTACCATACTTAGTTCTTCGTTTTTTCCTGAGCTGGTGGTGAGAGCCTTGTACCATTCCTCAAACCACCCAGCCTCATCACCCAAAGCACTCCCATCTGGGTACCACCACCCAGGGCTCAGCCACAAGCCAAGGATGGAGCAGGGCTGGGAGCATTCCCCTAAAGAAACCCACAACTCAAGCATCACTTGCATTGCATTTCAAAAATGAACTTTTTTTTGGGGGGGTGATACAGAAGCCCTGGGCATTTATCGCAGCAGAGATGGGGTCATCCTTCATGCCCTGGTTTGCTACACCTGGCAGTAACGTTTTGGGGACAGATCCTGCTCCACGCAACCTACAGCTGTGGCCCTAGACAGGGGGTAATCGTTTCAGCCTCTGGTTTACTTCAGCCGATGTACTGGCTGCTGATTAGTATAACCATGTTGACAACATGCAAGCGGCACCACAATGTGCAGGGTGACTGGCACTAATTTCAGAAAATGAGCGTGAGCGCTCTTTTATTGTCAGAAAGGGAAGAGCTGCCACGAGCGGCGCTCTGTTGCTATAGGAACCCCTAAACCCCGGGGAAACGCCAAATTGCCGGACTGACGTGGCTCCTTCCGAGGTGGAAATGGGAATTTGCGGTCCCTTTCTGATGCCACCCTTCCTTGTCCACCAAGGGCATTGGGGTAACCTCAGCATGCAAAACACAGACAGGTGCGGGGGGTTGCCAGAGCCCCGAGCGCTCTGCTGTGGCTACGCCATGATAAATGCACTATCCTGCAATTCCCCTCTCCAAAATTTGGCCTTTCTGGCATAGGTGCTTGGCTCTGAGCTTTCATATACGCAGCTGGAAGTGGCCTCAGCTCAGCTCTGTGTGTCCAAACCTGTCCAGATATGCTCTGGAGTCCCTATTTCTTCTGTTGTTGAAGTCTTCGGAGAGCCCTTTCAGGTGTCCCTGTCTCTTGTAACCACCCAGAATTCGGTAACATCCATCCCTGTTTGGTAAGGAATAGTTCCCCTTCCCCTGCAGACCTCCAGAGCCAGCAGCGAGGAGGAACGATGCCGGAGCAAGGATGTCCCCATGGTGGAGACGCACGGGCACAGCTGTCTTGCTGGATAGGGCAAGCTCATGGGAAAAGAGGTCAAGTTTGATGAAAGCACCCTCCAGAGTTACCTTAGGGGATGGAGATCCCCCTGGGATGCACAAGCTGCTGGTTAAAGGATGGTAACACAAGCAGTGATCCTGGTACAAACTAGGGGCAATAGTCACGGTCCCATCCTGACACATACAGACAAGGAAAAAGAACTGAGCCCCAGAGCTTGTCAAAGTCCAGCTTGCTTCCTTGCAGCCAGCCCAAACAGGTCAGATTTAAGAGTAACTAAAAGATGGATGAGATCAATGCAAGAGCAGCGTGGACGTGACAAGTGGTGGTGTCAGCTCACCAGCCACCCAGCACCGGTAATGCTTTCTTAAGTGTCCTGAAAAAGGAGAAAAAAGGCAGCTGTATTTGTTGGCAGTGTGCACATGATGCTTACAAATGTCCAAAGTTTGGGGCTGAGATACATTTATCCCGATAAATACGAAAAAAAGGGTATTGCGATAATCCTGACGGGATGTAACAAGAGCCTGGAAAAAGCATGATCTGGCCACGGGTGGAAAAGGATGAATTTTGAAGATTTATTCCCACAAATGCATCCATGGGCACTACCTCACCCTTCTCACCCCAGCAGGGACCATTAGTCTACAAAAGCGACACCAACAGATACCCGGGCAGGCTTCCTGATGCTCGTTGCTCACATGTTAACAAGAAATCTTCATTCATCTACTTGCCGCGGGGAGTTTTCAGGCTTCCAGCTCCTTCCATTCAGAGAAGACGACAGAGTTTTCCGGGTCTCCGTAATTATTTACATGTGGGCTGTATTTATTGGCAATTAAATGGTTCAGCGGCTCCGAGACATCAGTCTCCTCTAAACATGTTGTTTGCCAGATTGCTTCCTGCCAGCAATCCCTGTGGGCTGGGAAATGTTGTCGAGCCCTCCGGGGCTGCATGTTCAGGAGGGAGCAGCTGGCAGAGCCCCCCCTCCGGGGCCACGGCGCTCCGCGAACGCTGGGAAAAAATAATGTAATAGCACAGCCTCACGTTCAGCAATTCAGAGGCTGCGGGGGGGATTCGGGTTTGTTTTAAACACATTTGCAGATCGGGGCACCGGGGGGTCAGGGAGGAGGCTGGGATGGTGTGCGCAGCATCCGCGGGAAATGGCTTGGGAAAAGCACAGCGATTTGGCAAAACGTGCAGTGGCGTGGTAAAAAATCCAGTAGCTATGGAAATACCTGCAGCTAAAACACTCAGCAAACCTGGCAGGGCATGCAGCGGGCTGGTGAAGTATGGAGCAAGCCCAGTAAAACGTTCAGTGATTCTAAAAAAATGTGCAAAAATCCTGATGAAGTAAGCAATGACTCTGGCAAAGCATGCCGTGATCCTGCTAAGCAAGCTGGTAAAAGATACAAAATGTGCAGCAGTCCCAGTAAAACATGCAACTACTCCAGCAAAATATGCAGTGATCCCAGCGAAACAGGCAGTGGCCTGGTAAAATGTGCAGTGGCTTTGGCAAAATACGCAATAATTCTGATAAGACATGCAAGCACCCCATCAAAACACGCAGCGATTGCAGTAAAACCCAAGGCAGCCCCGATAAAATGAGCAGTGACTTGACAAAACTGAAAGCAATCCCAGGAAGGCATGTAGGAGACCTGGTAAGAAGTAACCCTCGTGAAACATGCGGCAAATTTTTTGGAAACAGCAGCGGGGGCTGGATGCAGAATGTTTTTGGTACCTGGATCCATTGCACGTGAAATATATTTGTGACCAGTAGCGAGGTGCTTTAAGCATTCACCTACAGCCTCAAGACGGCTCAAAATTACCCAAGCTAATAACCAGAACACAAGGAGGCACTAATTACACACAATCTCATGTGGTCCAAATCCTCCAGGCCCGCAGGGGATGGCAGCAGGGTGTTTCCGAGCAGACAACAGCCTTAAAATATCCCCGGTTTCCTCTCTCACTTCCCCTGCAAGTTTTATTTCAGGGGATGATCCCACTGCTGCTCTCCGTCTCGTGTTCCCACCAGCAGCCCCATCTCCTTCCTTTATTCACATCCCAACGCCTTTAACCATCATCACCGGCAAAGGGGAAAGGAGGAGGGATAGGAGAGAAAGGATTTGCAGCAGGGAAAGCCTCTGGAATAGGAAACTCCACCAGGCAGCTCCAATATTGCAGAGCCAGGGGGAGGCCACATTAATGCTGAGAAATTGGAGCTTTAAGAGGGGGAAAAAGCAACCCCTGGGCTGTGCAGCTCCCCAGCTCACGCTGAGCATGGTGCAAAATGGTTTTAGGGCAAAGGACTTCATATCCCGATGCAGGAGTGTTTGTCTCCAATTTGATTTCTGTTGGTAAAAAATGAAAAGTTTAGTTGCAATTTAAAAGTCTGGGAGGTCGCTCTGCTGTGTGAGAGCTGCTGCAGCGACAGCAGGAGGAACTGCAGTGGCACAAAGGGCAGCAGAAAGCTGTTGGGTGACGAATTTCAAGACCAAGAGGACGTGGGAACTGTTACGCCCTGCCACCACGGCGTCACAGCCCCACACGGGGCCGGGGGGGGGGCACGCTGCATCTCCCCAGCAGCAGCAAAAACACCCCAAAAGATTCATTAAAATAAGAGGCAGGGATACCTCTTGCTACTGCTTTATTATTATTATTATTTTTAGTGCTGCTCACTATGGCAGGAGGCTTGCTGGAAGCCCCGCAAGTGCCTCCCTGCAACCTCTGCTAAGGCAGAAAAACTTTATTTTCTCCCAGGCCAGGCTTGCTCCTGGCGGGGCTCTCATTAGCTTAGGACCCACTTGGACTTGCCAGTGAGCACCTGGAAGCTTGCTGAGTGAGAAGCATGAGGGTCCAGATGTTTAAGTGCATTTACTGTATTTTCATGTTTTATATTTCAAACTTCCGTTCAACATTTTTCACCCACCCAGCCCTTTCCATGGGCTGAGCTGCTGTTTTGCAAATGGGCTTGGATTACCTCAGTTCTGCTCCTTTGCTGTCAGAAAAGCAGGGCCCATGCCCGCCATACTATTTAGCCATTTATGCTTTACTTTTTAATTTATAATTCTGACATCCTAAAAAAAAAACAACAACTATTAAGCATCAGTCACAGTTTCAGAAAAGTTGTTTGTGAACAAAAAAGGGGTGTTTTCTGTGAACAGAAAAGGGGTGTTTGTGTTGCTGCTCTTTTTAGCATATTCCTATTTTCCAAATTTTCCTCCTTACCTGATCGTACCCAACAGAGAAATAGCAATAAATATGATCCTGCAAGTACATTTCCAAGCCTCCAGCCCCCATGTGTTTGACTGGGGGGAAACACAGCCCTGGCACTTCCAGAGGAGGAGAAGGAGGTAATTAAGCCCCAAAGCACCCCGTTATTTCCCATTTCAAAGAATTTTTGCACTGAGAAGGAGGGTGAATCAGCATGGTGCTGCTGTTTTGCTTTGGTTTGCTCCTGCTGCACAGTGAGGTTTCACGGCCCGGGCTGGCACTTTGGGGAGGTACAAAGCAAATTCCCCCGGCTTCTTGGCTCAGGCTCCGCAAGCGAAATCACACCAAGCTGTGCTAAAAGTGAAGGGAAAATACAATCTCTAATCTCTAATTCTGTGTTTTGGACTGGCAGGAAAAGGCTCTTTGGAAGTTATAAAAAACAAAGGTGCTTTTTTTTTTTTGGCCTTTTTTTTTTTTTTTTTCACCCAGGAGAAAAGGAAGCCAACTCACACAGCTTTACAGGCAAATGCAGAAGATTTCCTTTTTTTTTTCTTTTTGCAGAAGAGACAGAGAGGAGGTCGGGTACAACAAAGCTGCATATGCGATGACATGGGATTTCAGTTTTGGTTACCAATCCCACTAACAACTTCCTTCGAGTCCCAGACATCCCATCCACCACGGACCCTTTCGGCTGCTACAAGAAGAGCAGGACTTGTTTGCATGAGAGATTAAAATGCCACAGGAACAACACAAAAATTTCTTCAAACTGAGCTTCCAACTGCAAAAATGCCATTTTTTTTGCCCTGTTTCTCTGGATAAACCCCTCCAGGGATCACCATCTCAGGGGTGAGGGTCTGGTCTCTGCATGGGTGAAAGGACCCAGAAACCACTTGCTAATAGCATTTACTGTGATGCTACTCTGATATATGCCATCTACAAACATTAACTGATTTTTTTTTTTCCTTAAAAGAGTCTGGCCTGGAGAGCCTGGGCTCTCTGGGTTATGGCTGAGGTACAGAAAATGATTTTGAAGGTATGCATACCCGAAGAAGGAAGCAACTCTGGTCCATCGACGTGCTTTGTATCTCGCAGTCCGGGACCTTTGCTGTAAGGCATGGAGAAGGCATGGCATGGAGAAGGTGGATGGGCAGCTCGGCTCTTACTGTCTTAGGCTTAAAATGAGAAGAAATAAAAAGAAATCCCACTCTTGACAAACAACAACAACAACAAACTATTAACCAAATACCCATGGCTTTCTGGGTTTTCCCAGACAGGCACTGCTAAGGACAGGAACTGCCTGTTTTTTCCCCAAAGCCCCTCACCAACTCGCAGCTCTTGAGCCTGATGGTTGGCTTTGACTCCAGCCAGTGGAGAGGCAAAGGATAATTTTGCAAGAGATAAAGCAGGAAAAGAGAAGCAAAAAAGAAGAGGGATCCCAATATATGCCTGTTCTGGGGGGCTCTGGAAACTTGCCATCCAGTACGCACTGTACTTAACCAGCTACAGCCATTTGCACCCACTACAAGCCAAAAATGCCACCTGGGGGACCCTTAGCATGCTTTTAACCAGGGCTTTTTGCACAGATGACATACAATAGCATGACATAGGCAGGCTGATCTTTTTTTTCCATTTCTCACACCCTGGAATCTCTACCAGGACAAACAGCTGCCTCTAGTGCATGGGCAGATATCACCCTTCTGTGCACAAATCTCTTTTTTTTTTTTTTTTTTTTCCTAAAAGCTGCCAAGCTTTACGAGCACTGGGTCTGCTTGTGTGTGTTTGAAACCCATGCTTAGTCAGATGCAAATACCTCCAAGCAGTGTTTTGCTTTAGTTGCCAAATACTTTTCCTGGTATACGCATTGATTCTTTTTTTATTATTATTATTTATTTTTCTCATCAGGCTGCAGTCAAAACACACGCACAAACGCTGGGTGTCATCATCCCGTGCCTTTCCGCAGCCTCACTGGCACAGACCTGATTTATAGCTGAAATAACACGGGCTGCCTTAAATTTCTGCTCAAGCTCTAGGAAAACTCTTTGTGAAAACTTTGGGTGCTGCTCCAGCTTTCCAGATCTGTCGGGTCCAGCTGCCCTGTAAGCTCTGCAGACCCAGTGTGTAGCTTAAGGGCAAATGGAAATTTTTGGCTGAGACTTCAGCAAAGTGACCGTGCAGGAGGTGCTTGCCAGCAGCCGATGATGAAACACAGAAATCCAACAGCAGCGGACAGACATGCTGGGATCGAGCTGCAGTGATTTATGGGCTTGATTTTGGGGAGAAATGCAGTGTCTGGGAGCTGTGGATTGGAGTTACCCTGTGCTGAGCAGCTGTTCACACCCGTGATGGTGATCTCAGGGTTGCCACACATCCACATTGCAATGAGAAAGGAGAAAAGAGCTGTTTGGTGCTGCAGAACACCACGGGATTAAACCATTAAAAAACCTGCCTACAGGCAGGGATGTGCCTATACAATGAGAAAAAGAATGAGGGCACTGCTCATGGCTCACTACTGCCTGGTTCATCACTCATCCGAGTTGTGATCTCACCAGGAGAGTCGAAAATATTACAGCCCTTTTCCCACGGTTGCTTCTCTATTATTCTTTTTAATAGCCTGTGACGCCATGGTTGCATACGGAAGTGATTTGCTGAATGGTGCTCTAACATAAAGCACGCGCTGTCAGCGCCAGGGAAGTTTGGAGGGATGGAAAAAATCCCCATCCTGTCTATTTTTCTAACAGGTAGTAAGGAGATGAGAAAACCCAGGGGTTAAGGAGGTTGGCAGAGCCTGTCTCACCCCTCACATGGGGTTGCCCTACAAAATGCTTCCCAGGGAAAACCTACAAAACCCCTGGGCAGTAACTCTGGGCACCCTGGGAGCATGACGGCAGCATCCCTAAGAAACCCACCTACTTTTTTTCACACCCAACTGGCAGAAAACCTGGGGGCTGGCCAGCGGCAGGATGCCAATGAGCAGGGAAGTGGATTTTTAGCACGATGCTGTCCTCCCTCTCCTCCGGTTCTAGATGTGTATTTTCTTTTACCACTTTTTCAGTCTGCCTTCGAGAGGAGGCTGCATCAACATGTCCTCCTTCACTGCACTGCTGGCGGTGACTCCTGCTAGGAAGTGGAAGGTGATGGGTAAATCCCGCTGAGAGAGAGCAGATCTGTGCTAACTTGCAGCTTTGGGCTGGAGCCGTGCCTGGGGACCACGCCACGGCGCTTATTTTGTCTGCAAAGCCAGGACTGCATTCAGGAAAGCGGGGTCACAAAAATGACATCTTTCCTCCCAAATCCATTCCATGTGTGCATGCCAGAGGCGTATCTGCAGAAGCGAGCAGCTGCTAAAGTCTGTCTTGTTTTCTAACAAACCAGCCTGATCATGATGCTCATCCATCAGTGGAGCTCTTAGCCAAAATCTGCCCTGAGGCCATGTGGACAAGCTCTTTGAGGGAGCGGGTCCCCAGCGAGGACAAGCTGCAGACGGTGCCAGCAAAGCAACCACGTGGTGGACAGCCACAGAGGTGTCCGTCCTGCAGAAGTCCCTTCAGTCCAGCTTCATTTCAAGAGGATCAGTGGAAGTTTGGTTGTTTAAATACGTTTCTATTTCTTTCTTGTCTGAAGAACTGGAAAGAAATCACTGTGTTTTCTGAAGAGCTGCATCAGACCTGTCCCTGGGACCCCTCAAGCCTGACCTCCACAATGCCGGATTTCCAAAGTCCCCTTCCAGCCTTGATTAAAACCCCTTCACTAAGGGTTTTGCAGGAGTCGATGCGATTCTTCCTAAACGAGCATTGCACATGGGGCTGCACTGATCTCTCCCGCTGGGAGCAAGAAGATAATTAAGAGCAACCTCTTCGGACCTCGCTCGCTGGGAAGCAAGACCCTTCTCCATCAGCTGCCTGCTACTATTCATGGCCGGGAGAAAGCTGCGGCTTTTACACTCCTGCTCTTTCCTAATTGCCTCGTTTGGCCGCTGATACCCAAATGTTGATCAATGATGGCCAGCAGGTCATCAAAATGAGCTGCAAGGAACAGCGGGCATGATTTTAACTGTGGGAATTTAAAAAAAAACAGCAAACAAACAAACAAAAAAACCTACCACCCTCCCTTTCTTGCTGTGAGCTTGCTATTCCATTCGCAGATGGCTAAAAAAGCAGTTTAATGCTTCCTATATACCTATACAGTTTCCTATACTCCCATATACCGGGAGTATATAGGAAGTCTGCACACAGTGTGAATCCCCACTTCTCTCCATGGCACTACCAGGGCACATTTCTCTCTCCCAGACCTCAGCACCTCTCCTTTCCTTTTTCTCCATGGGGACGTTGTTAATGTCTTCCTTCTGGCATCAAGGAGAGGCATGGCTTCATGCCTCTCTGCATTTTCCATTATGACCAGAGCCCCGATTCCTGTTCCCTCTCCACCTTCAGGAACACCACAGGGGATGAAAGAGCTTTTTTTTTTTTTTCTGTTCTTCGCATTCACAAGGCCATGAGAAGGTGCAACCCTTCCAACAACTAAACATTGCAGGTAGAGGCATGCTGCTCGAAGCCTGACCACAGCCTGCAGCAAAGCCAAACCCTCTAATTCCTTGTGCATGAAGTTACAATGGAGCAGCAGCACCATGTATTATCTTTTTCCCCCCAAAGTCACATTTCTGAGAGCTGATATAGTAAAATGATCTGTAAGCATGTTACTTACCCAACTCTTCTCTGTGTGCTTGGCAATGGCACATTCCCAGTTTTCCTGGATGCCGTAACCTGATGCTTGCAGTCCAAGCCAGCACTGATGTAAGTATGTTGCTTTTGAATGACGGAAGCCTTCAGATTAAAATGCAGTTCTCTGAGCTCTGGTCTGAGAGCTACATCCCTGTTGCATCCCAAATTCACACCTCGACCGAAACAAGAATGAAATTCTTTGCTGCTGCCAACCTGCAGAAGACCAAGCTCCCTCTAAGGCACAAATCCTGAGCATCCCGTCGCTGCTCTTGGAAATCCTTGCACTCACAATGATTTCAGCATGCATGATTTGCATGGATAGTCAATCCCAGAAACAAGATAAACATTTTGGTATCCTCTTTGCTAATTTTTAGCATTGCTCTGACTCAATGAGAAAGCAAGGGCAACACCTCATTGTTTAGTGTACCACCAAACTCTATGGATGGGCACTGAGCAGCAGCAAGCAAGAGTTTTAGCCACGAAACTGTCCTTTCCAGCTGCTTCAAATAACTTCTCAAAGAATGAAAGTGTTATTGGACAGATTTTTCATTAACGTGATCAGGGCGGCTTTTGAATGAATGAACTGATTCAAGCCTTTTAAATCTGGAATAAATCAGGAATAAATCTGCACCTTAGGGTGATTCTGCTGAAGTCAGTAGAGCTAAAGACAGAGGGAGATCAGATGAGGCTTGTTCAACGCCCTTCCACACAGTTCTGATGTTTCAGATATCTCCATTTGTGGTGGCTTTTGGCCAAAGGGCAAATTGCCAAGATTAAACATATCAGAGCTCTCTGAGCCCATTGCTGTTCCAGCTCTGAGCCAGTTTTTCCTCACCTGGGGACCCATGGGCTCCCATGGAAATTGTGTGGTCAACAAGGTGTGAAGATGATGCAACTTCCATTATTTCCATGGAAACCAGCTTTAGTCAGGGCTCGGACTGGAGATTTTTTTTTTTATTATTTTTTAACAACTGCTTCTGCCTAGCACGAGCTTTTTACTGCTGATAAATTACAAATATTTTGTGCAGATTTGCCGTCCTGCCTTCCCTAGCTCCTTGCTGGAATATGGGGACACCAGCCCATACCTGGCTCCTTTGCTAACTGGAGTCCTGTAAACCCCCTGCAAATCTAAAGGATCCCGTTGGCCTCATCACTGTCCCCAAAGGTCTCACTCAATGCAGCTTTGCCCTGCTTCCTACAGTAAGATGTGTATTTCTTCCAAAAGATGATAACATCAAAGCCAACCTTCTGTCAAAATAAAATGGTTGTTCATTAGGAAAAGTAGCAAACTAAACAAGAAGCATTTTGTGCTTGTGCATTCACTTTTTTTCATTGCCACTTACTTTTGCAGCAGCCTAGAGCCAGCAGCAGCCCGTTGTGCCCACCTCCTTTAGTGGAAGCTGCTTTCTCGTTGTCTCCCAACAAAACCTAGGACAGAGCTGGGACTGGAGGCAGCCTCCTCACTGGTGAGGAGGGGGCAAGCAAGCGGGGCTGGCAGCTGAAAAAAAAAGGACAGCTTTGAATATCCCACCTTTACTCACAACCTTTCATAATGCTTTCAACAATCGCTTCGCTGTCCTTTTCTGGGAGCTTTGTGGGGCTGGCAGAGCCCCGCTGCCTTGGCAAACCTTTGCTGCTATCGTTACCCACAAAAGGGCTGTAAAAGCCTCTGTGATGTTTTCACTGGATGAAGTGCTTTTTTTTTCCTTTGCTGAATAAACCCTTCCATGGCTCAGGCGGCTGCTGGGGCGTGTGTGTGTGTACACCACGCTGCAAGGAAACCCCTGTATCACAGGGCACTCATTTTGGAAAAATCCAGCTGAGTTTTCAAACCCACATCCATTTTTTATTTTTATTTTTTATTTTTTCCCTAAGCACCTGGATCTTAGCAAAGGCAAAACAGGAAAGACGCATGGCTTTCAAGACAGTATGAAGTCCACGTCAGCACCTTGTGAATTCATTGCTGTTATCTGTAGCTGCTTTGCTACCATCTGGCCTCGTGTTGCAAGAGGGCAAGGTAGGGCATGCTCTGTGTGGGTTAAGCAAAAAAAACAGGCAGGGGTGTTTACCTCTTTTCGAGAGCCCCTGGACAGGGGCTTTTCAAGATCCCCTGGACACAGGACCAGCCATTTTGGGTGCATTCTCACAGACAGCATGGAAGCATCACTATTGAAGTTATTCCTGAGATGCAGAAAAGAAAAATGAATCAACCAACAAAAAACCCACTGTGGTTTTCTACAGATTTTCAGCTTGCTGTTGCACACAGACACTACGCCTTGCACCTAAAAGCAGACCTGCAAAAAAATTCTAGCATCCACCTGCAGAAAGAAAAGAGAAGAAAGGGCAGTTACGCTCCGGACAATGCAATGCTGGTATTCACACTGAAATTGGCATGAACCAGAAAAAGGTAAGGCTACAGTTTTGTTTTAATAGCTTGCTGTATTTTTGTAGTGCCTTAAAGTCAACGTTTGCAAAAGATTTTACCAGCTCTGTTTACCTCCCAGTTACTGGCTATGAGGTTTGGGCTAGATTTTGATCCAAGGAGCTTTTCCCTGCCCTGTTCAGCAGCATCCCAAAGGCAAAAATCTCATCAGAAGAACCCTTCTCATGAAGCTGGAACCAAAAACGTCAGAAAATGACCCCGCTCTGTTTGACCTGAGCTCTGCTCTCTACTACCAAACTGTGTGCAACTGAACAAGCTCCTCTAAAACCACAGGCAAAAATTCCCTCACGAGGGTATAGGTGGGAGTCCTCGATATTCATGTAGGGAATCAGATTATAGGGGCTCTTTCAATATAGCTTGGACCCTCAGAAGTAAGACACGTGACTGTAAGCACTATGGATGAACCCCGAGGGGTACGTGCAGAGTACTGCCTCCACCAGTAAATCTTGGCCTCATTATACACAACGGCCCATTACATACATTTTCTTTCAGAATTTTCAGAATGAAAGAAACCTCCTGAGGATGATCACACTCCCGCAAGAAAAAAAGAAATCCCACCTAAAAGCAAGAGGAACTGTCTGCAGAGATTCTCCCCCATAGTAAAATAATAATATAAAAGGTTTGAAACAAAGAGGAGGAGAAGCAAAGCTGATTTTATGCCTTGTGCAGACATCGAAACAAGTGTCCGCAGCGCTGCTTGCTCCCGCCGTGCTCCGGAGAGCTTTATTCCCGTTAGATACAGGGTTATGGCTAGCAGCCAGCGAGGCGACTGGCAGCGTTAATGCACTTACTTCAGCACCAGTGCCTGGCAAGGAAGTTATTTATTTCTGCAAAAGCAGTAGGAAAAAGCCCACAGGAAAGAGGAAAAAATCTGACGCACGCACCAGAGCTCAGCTGTGGAGCCCAGAGGGACCATGTTTAAAACCCTGTTCTTTCCACGAGTGGCTGGCTGCAATGAACCTGCTTTAGAAATTCAGAGAGCCCAGGCTGCAGATGCCAAATGCCAGCTCAGGGAGTGCTCCTTGTCACCAGCACTGGCTCTGCGATGCTGATGCTCCCTCCCGAGTTGGCAGGGTCCAAGCGGTTTCTTCTGCCTGGTGTGAAATCCCCAAGCTTCGACGAACGCTCCTCGCATCGCACTGCCAACAGCCAGCGCCTTGGATGTTAGGTACGCTGAGATGAGGCTTTCCAGAACTCCTAACATTGGAATTGGTAAATGAGGCAATACGTAAAATGATTTTTTGAAACAATAAGGGATCGTGACCTGTCCTGCTCCCTTCTCCAAAGGGGAAAACAAACCAGCAGCCCTGCATACTAAACTCAAATGGCTCGCTTATTCCCATTCCTGTAGTCCCGGTGCAATATGGAAATTGTTTAAGATGTTGGCTCACTGACACACTGTTATGATTTAAACAAGACAACACAGAGCAGGGATGGATTTTCCACACCTCTCAGCTGGTTAACCCCTGGCAAGCAGGGACCTTCTCACCATGTGCCCATGGTCGTTCCTCCTGTGAGCACTCAGAGCTGCCATGCTCACACCGCTGCAGAAGCCAAGGTCTTCTTCCACGAAGCAAGTGGATGCACGAGTCTCATTTCACAGGAGCATCACCTAAATCAGACCTGGTCCACGAGCGAGTGAATCTGTCTCAAGTGTAGCACGAGCTATGAGAAATAACCCAGCAAACTGATACAACAAAATCATAATGGCAGGTTGCAGTTACCTATTTTTAGTTCTTTGTGCAGGAAACATGATGCTGGTTTAGGCATGTACATAGACACACCATCTTGACCATAATGAATTCCTAACGTGGAGAGAGAGACCGTAGAAATTAGCACAGCACAAACACTTGCCTGTGTGAACAGGGAATTCTTTGTGATTTCATGCTTTCGGCAAAAAGAGATGCCAGCGAACTGGAAAGACACGAGCACGCAGGACTGTGTGGAAGATGACACACTGAGCACTGATGGACATTTAGCTTCTGATACTGGATCACTAAATCCCTGAGGAAAAAGAGAAGAGAAGAGAAGAGAAGAGAAGAGAAGAGAAGAGAAGAGAAGAGAAGAGAAGAGAAGAGAAGAGAAGAGAAGAGAAGAGAAGAGAAGAGAAGAGAAGAGAAGAGAAGAGAAGAGGAGAAGAGAAGAGAAGAGAAGAGAAGAGAAGAGAAGAGAAGAGAAGAGAAGAGAAGAGAAGAGAAGAGAAGAGAAGAGAAGAGAAGAGAAGAGAAGAGAAGAGAAGAGAAGAGAAGAGAAGAGAAGAGGAGAGAAGAGAAGAGGAGAGAAGAGAGAAGAGAAGAGAAGAGAAGAGAAGAGATTTTATGCCCTTGCCCTCTCTCCAGCACAAAATCCCACATCATTATATATATATATATAATGAGGGATATATAGATTTAATAAAATATATAAATGTATCCCAGGCAGGAATCAGACACAACTGTTGCTAGCAAGCAGTCCAGGACCAAACATGCACCAAGCATAACTATGTCTGCTAACAAACCATGGCATGAGGTAGGTATCTGTCAGCACAAACCACAGGAACTTGACCTTAAAAAAGGGAGTTTTCCCTGCTCTTCATCAGACTCTTCATCTGTTGCCTTCTCTGATCATTGCATTTCTTACATGATCAATTAAATCCTCATAAAATACTCTGGAAGTATTCCTCTGTGCAAAAAGCATCACTCCACGTCACAGGGAGCTCTGGATGTCGTACAGGCATTGATTTGGGGGAAGAGAAGCGTTAGGGCTGGGTCATGACCAGCACTCACATGGGGGTAAAGCACTCGACTCCTTTCTGTAGCCCCCCCCCAACTACAGCCACGGGAGCTGCAAGCGATGAAAGGATCAGTAAAACATATTCTTTTCTTAGATTTGGTAGAAATGGATTGGTAGGTCCAAGAGTCACCAGGGAAGGAAGAATAAAGCAGCATGCACAAATGGAAAAAACTGAGAACATAAAATGCTTCTTTTTTAAGGTAACCTTCTTTTAACGTAAGAAGGGATTAATGGCAAATTAAAATAAAATCTCGTTGTGATAATCTAGAGGGACATTGTCAGAAGGTCTCCATATAATGAGATGGAATTAAACTACCGGAGTGTCTCCAGGTATCCTTGCATGTTTCTGTAGAGAAAACATGAGAGTGGCATGGTCCGGGCGATGATTTTGATATGAAGTTAGGAAAAGCAACAGAGAAAAATGCAGTGCCAACACCCCAGTGCTAAAACCTTCAGCTGTTCAGCTGGAGAAGCTTGTGGCATCCCATCTAGTGTCGAGGCTTCATAAATAATAAATCAAAAGAGAACAGATCATCTTTTTATTCTGCTTGGTGACTGCAAGAATGGAGATGGAAAACTGGAAAAGGAGCTGCCAAACTGGAATAGATCAGAAAGGAGAAGCGTTAAATACGGTTTGATCAAACCAAGACAGCTTCTAACTTCATGATTACCTCCTCCCAGTGCGTACCTGAGCTGCTCTGAAGTCCTTCTCCTCTCTGCTTTCAGTTTCCCCAGGCCCCCAGGAGGAGGGCTGGATCCTGCTCCATGTCTCTTACCTCCAGTAGACAATGTCAGCTCTGGAATTTGCTCAGGATTTATTCCATGCCAGAGAAACACTTGACTAAAAGAAATAATAGAGCTGGTAAGAGATGAGTTTCTTTTCCTTTTTCCTCCCTTCCTACTCAGCTGAAAGGTTTCTCAGGAAATTGTATTTTTAGCCATGGATAAAATGAAGTATCACTAATGGGAACCCAATTGATTTTTCATACTTGCATTCACCAGCTTACAAGTGGCCGACTTGCCACAACGAGGTAAGAAAATCAAAGACAGATAAGAAAAGCAAAGACGTGACCCTGACCGAGGAAGAAGAATGGGTTGTAGAGACAGATGACAAAATCCCCCCCCTGCCATGGCTTTTGGGAAGACTTTTCCACACTTTGCCAGGTATAGGACAAATTTTTGCTCAAGCTATGAGGTTTTGTGGGTTTTGCTCACATTCAAGCCTTCCTTAAAGAAGGGTACAAGGAACTGGGAAAAGGCTTTTAGTTATAGAGAGAAAAAGGCAATCAGTGACATCCAGTGAGCACGTAAGCGCAGAATCCATGAAAAGCAAAATCCGTCTGTGTGCAATAAATGAGATTAAGGGGACGAGAGACTAAAAAATTAATGTGGAGAACAGAAGGTGCAGCAGATAAACAAACAGGCAGCACAAACTTTTCAAATTTCTGAGAAATAAGCATTTAATAAAAACCCAGTTGCTGAACAAGTAGAAAACATTCCCTCAGCCTCATTGACACAAAGACAGTAAAGTCTAACCAGCTTATTCCCAGTTAGAAAGACCTGAAGGTTTAGATTAAGATTAATTAAGAAGATTTAAATAAACACAGACCATCCCATCACTGGCATCTATTTCACAAAATAAGATCTTATTCCCAGCTGATGTCTGGTGTGTTTGGCTGGAGAACAAGGCAGATCCAGATGAATTAGCTGTTTCCAGTGCTGGGCCCCAAATATTCCTGCACCATCACCAAAATCACCAGGGGCAGACAAGAGTTTTAGCCACACAGGCCTGCCACAAAGAGAGCAAAGCCCGTTTCTAACCCATTTTTTGAAAGGCACAGGTGGATGCAGAAGTAAGGATGCAGCCAGGATCTGAAGCCCATGAGCGTAGCACTCATTGCTCTCATACACAACCCTGATCCCATCAGAAGTAAAAATCATTGAGCTCAATAAACTCAAACTGCCCTGCTATTGACTTGAGCAGAAGGAGGTGGCAATTTCACTGTGTGCGTTCATAGATGCAGTGAATCTATTGTCATTTAAGGCTATGCCCTAGGCAGGATTTTCCATCCCTCCACCTTGAGTTCAGTTGAATGGGGCTCCATGCCCTTCTTCCAGACAATTTTGGAAATCTTATCAAAAAAAAAACAGAAAAAAAAAAAAGAAAAAAAAAAAGAGAGAGAGAAAAAATTATTTTTTTTCTGTCACTTTCTTGAGATTAATCCCAGGAAGCCACCAAGTCCCTGCTGTATCTGTAATCCATCTGCGCTGCTTTGTATCAACACCACTGCAATTAGGTGCCTATTTTGCTGCTGACTGCTGCTTTTTATCCAATTGCCTGCGTCGTCCAATTGTTTTGCTGTTCGGCTTGGATGCATTTCTTTCTCCACTGGTTACCACTGCTCTGACACAGAAATTATTCAAGGCAGGAATTGCCTATTTGTCATACTTTTAACGCTTAGCATAAAGGGAAGAAGGCCTCTCACAAGAATTCAAATAAACATTAACATCGAAGAAAAGCACAAAGCAATAGAGTCGTTCATATAAAAATTTTATTAAAAAGGAGGACACAGCCCCCAAAACAGCACTGTACATTATGTCCCAAACTTTTACAATTTAACGGTCATAATTAAATACAAAAAGCTACAAAAATGGTGTGCACATCAGAAAAGAAGAACTAATCCCCCAATTGTTCGAAATGTGGCTGCAGAAAGTGTTTGTCCATGGTGGTTTGCAATGCATGTGGGCACACAGGTACCCCCTGAGGCTGTGAGCAGGCACATTTTGGATTTTTTTTTTTTTCTGTCATAAGAGCCATGATGGCTTTTGATCTTATCAGACCTTTAGCTTAAAGAGAAAGAGAAGAGCAAATTGTTAGGGCTTGATGCTGCATCTGATAATGTTATGCTGGGTAAATAACTTGCATTTTCATAGCATAAGTCACACTCTTTTTGTTATCACTAGTTTTGTTTCAATGACTAGTAATTAAAAGAAAAAATGCGGATACTACTGCTGTAACAGGGAAAAAAAAAACACAACAAAACAGCCTCGCTTAACCACCATCTATAGATGAGAAAATAAAGGAGAAATAAAGCCATATTTTAAAGGACTTTTTTTCTATTCATACTTGAAGAACTACCTCTAGTCTAACCTGGGACCAGTTTTAACAGCGCTAACTTTCAGCGCATCAACCACTATTTTAAATTATGATTGTGAGTCAGCTGCACACTATGTAGTAGTAAACACAAAAAAAGGAGGAAGAATATTTAAAATATATCAATTTTCTTGACTTCCCTACAAAAGATTTCCATGCCGTGCCATAAAAAGAATTTGAAGCAAAATAGATTTACAAAAGCTATTGTGCTCGAGTCAGCGGCATATGTACACATTAAAATTGGAACAATACAAAAAGTATTCTTAGTAGAAAAGGCAATATATAAAATTATATAAAGAGTGTTTTAAAAGTATAAAATTAGGAAATTATGCATAGAAGAGTGTTTCACAGGCCCTGCAGCAACACATTATTTGTAGCAATGGCCGTCTTAGCAAATCCTTGCCAGCGTAGGCAGAATTTCTGCCAGATCCTGAAACAAAAAACTCATTGCCTACAGAATTCGCTGGTTATGTTTGGAAGGGGATAGGCAAAGAGGGAGAAATCCAGGATATATTTTGGTAGCAGCTCTTTTATCAGCTTTTGTTGGGTGTTGCATAGGTAGTAATGGAGTGTTTCTGCTGTCACGGGCTTGTACCACGACTGCCTTTCTGGGAAGCGGATAAAGGAAGGTGCCTGAACTTTCTCAAGGACATGGTTTGCGTCCTCGTTCAGCCGCTCATAGGAGCCGATGAAGTCGTACCTGACGGCGCAGGGCTGGCACAGGTTGTAGATGGGCATCCAGTGCTCGTTCATCTTTTCCACATCCTCATCCAGCAGGTAGCGGAGAAACTCGGAGAAGGTCACGTCGTCGCCTGCCGACTTGCCCCCGTTTTTCCGGTACCTCCTGACAATCTCCACCCCGTACTTCAGCTGGTACTCCTTGATCTCCCCAAACTTATTCCTGTAGGCCGACAGCAGCCTCTCCGCAGGGTTTCGCACAAAGATGAACTTGTAATAGTTCTTCAGGCGGTAGTTGATCTCGTCCGGCTTCATGTCCCCCAGGAACACCAGGTCGCTCCTGTGGTCCATCTTGAGCTTGACATCGACGCTCTCCAGCGCTCCATCCAGCACCTTCAGGATGCGCTTCCAGTTGGAGCAGGCCACCTTGGGGACGTAGCAGTACAGAAAGCGGTACTTGTCGCTGACCAGGAGGTGACGGAGCACCGTCCGCCGCTGGCTGGCCGGCAGCTCCCAGACACTGTGCGGCATGGCCCGCTGCCCGCAGACCGAGCGGATGGTGCGGTTGCGGATGTCCCGCAGCACCTCACGGTCAAGGTCGCCAGGGACCTCCCTGCCACCCACCCTCCGGGCGAGCTCCCCTGCCGGAGGGTGCAGCGGGGGTGGCTTCACCTCGGCCAGGATGCCCTTCTCGATCATCAGCAGCAGCCCGCTGGAGGCCAGGATCACGCCGAACATCAACATGGAGGGCAGCAACACCGTGCCGCCAGCCCGCAAACGGGACCGGCTGCAGGCCGAGGCGGGCGCCCGCCTCAACTCCCCGGAGAAGGGGGACCGGGGGAACATGGCCTCGGAAGAGCCGGGCCAACGCCGCCTCAGCCTCCGAGCCTCATGCCCGGTGAAGGGGGGAGTTGGATGCCGGCTCCCGGCCGCCGGCTCCCGGCCGCCGGCACCGCGGAAGGGGGCTAAGGCGGGGCAGCCGCCGGCAGTGACGGCCGCGCGGGGCGGGCAAGGGGCCGGCGGAGGCGGCGGCCATTTCGCGGCGTCCCCGCCCCGCGCCCATCATTCCCCCTTCTCTCCGTCACTGCCTCCTTCTCTCCGTCACGGGGGAGTGGGCAGGAAGCCTCGGAGGGTGTCCCTCGGCCCCTTCAGGCGTCTCCGTGAGGGAGGGGAACGCGGAGCCGCCTGCCGCCGCGTTTCCAGTCAGGGCTGCAGCTCCCGCCGCGTTCCTCAGTCACTCAGGGCAGGCGCAGTTATTAGGGTGAACGAACATCCCACGTTCTCCTCTCCCCACAATAAGTATTACATTTAAGAAAATAAACCATCCCCGGCCTTGGTTCCGAATTACAGGACAGATTTGAAGGGTGCTCGCAGCCCAGAGGAGGTCAAGACCCTTCAGCGCTGCGTTTTCTGCACCCAGACCCCACCTGCACACACACTTTTTGCTCCTGTAACAAATACTGAGTTGCAAAGGGTGGGTTTTAAACCCACCGAGTGTGAAGCTGCACCTTTTGACTCCCAGTGCTTCCCCGCTTGTATTTAGTCATTCTGCAGCATGATACAGGCTTTAATTAGACGGCTGTAATCTGGATTTTCCCCAATACTTCATTAAGACAGACTACTATTAATTAGTTATGACATGCTTTGTTTAATCCTTTAACATTTTATTGCACAGTTTCAGCATTGGAAGTGGAAGAGAAAGTGATTTAAATTACCTTGCGAGCTCTCTGCAGCTTCTTGGGCGCTGTGCACAGAGGGAAGTCTAAGCCAAGGACAGCTGTGCCACCACCTGGAAGGCAAAGAAAAATATTTCTAAATATATAGGTATTTCCCCCAAGCCTTGCTCTTCAGATTGTCTGAATGACTCGAGCTGAAGTTCTCCTCACACCGCCTCCGCCTAAAGCAAACCCTAAGAGCAGCAACAAGCTGTAACCAGAGGCTTCTAATTGGAGCCAGGTAGGCAGCCTGAACAGCAGGTAAATGCTAAACTAGACATAAGGGTGCAATTTCTAAATAGAGCTCTTTCTGGAGCAGAAATCATGCCATACTTGTATTGTTCAGCATATTTTTCTTCATTGCACTTTAAGAGCATACCACGGGGTTTGTGCTTCTTAACTAGTCTTCCAGGGACTCTGTCAAAAGCTTTCTTAACATCAAAAGAAAACAGCTTAGTTTTCTTTGATCAAAAGCCGAGAGTGTTTTGTCAGCCAAGACAGACAAAGTATTTGCAGCGAAGTGCAAGAGCCTGAAGCTAGATTATTTTACATTTTACAGTTTTATTTTGATGTAAATACAGCATTAGTTTTAGAAAGATACTGAATATTCTACACTGTGATCAGCAGCACAGCTGAAAATCTGCACAATCTGTAGCATTACCAGATTTCTGATACGATTTCAGAGGGCAGGTCTGAGGATCTGATCTTGATCTCAATACCAGAGTAAACTGAAGGTGTGCCAACGTATGAGATGAGAATCAGACCTACTTGGAAAGTCTGCATCTTAGAGAAGAAGATTGATTACAGTAAACACTGGTAAAGGCACTAATACTATTTCCAAAACAAACAAGGGAAATTTTTATTTCTTAGAAGGCATGCTAGCCTAGCACCGCTTGCCCTCCTTTGTTTCTATTCACTTGTGATATCTATAGGCCTAGAGTAGTTACATATGGTAACCAATGAGTTCTGAATTTATATTCCAGACTGCTAGAAATCGAAGACTGCCCAAGATGTCAGTCAGTTCATTTTTTCTCCTAGGTATGCAAGGAAACTTTGATTTAAGGATTGGTCTTAATAGCACAGGTCTTTGGTAGGATGCAAAGTCTCTATAGAAACAACATAGCTAAGAAAATACAGGATTTGTGGTGCTGTGTTGTTCGTTTGCAAGACTAAAGCCCTTGTCACTGAAAAAAAATATTAACTAGTTATACTGAATGTGCCTAATGCTCACTCTGCATGGTGATAAACTTGATCTTCAAAACAGTTAAAAGAAGCACCATGTTCAGAGTGTGCAGAACTACTGGAATATATTTCAGAGATCCATTTCTTCAGAGAAGATACATTTTGAACATAAAATGTCACTAAGAAACCCTAAGTTTAGGCTGCTGTGAGTTGCCTATAAAGCTTGTACTGCAAAGCACAAGAGATGGAATTGTTTAGTTCTTTCTTACAGATATATCAAGGAGGATTTTGTAATAATTGACAGCCCTTTTCAGGATGCTTTCAAACCATACCTGTTTACCTTTGTCACTTTATTCCAAATAACTAAAGGCAAATGACCCTCATTTTGGCCAACTAAATATGTATTCTGGCTCTGCTACAATTACAGGAACCACGCATAAGATGCACATGGGAACAGAAGGCCTGCTGATGACTGCATCTGTGAGCTTCTCGCTGATCCTAATTGTAAACTGTGAGTTTGGGAAGGAAGAGGCTTGCAGACATGCTGTTTCATCTAGTTGATCTGCTGACTTCATGGTGCACTCTAGACAAACTTTGATGCTTGTTTCTCCACTTCAGGTAAGTATTTCTGCAGTAGTTGTCATCCTAGCCCAGACTAGTGCATAATGACTAGCCAGTGATGTTATCACTGGATCTTGCCAGAGCATGTAGAGCATTGTGTTAAGAAACTACCTTCAGCACTGCCTGAAATAAATTGTACTCACTCAAATGTAAAATTTAAGAGTCTGTTCCTTTGCTTTTTCACATTTAAAAAGCGACATCTCACAGACACCATAAAAATCCGTGTCTCCTGTAACTCAGACAGCACATGCAGCCCACAGCATTGTTTGTCCCCCATACCAGCAGCGCTTACAACTCTGCACAGAGCAACCTTCTCAATCCACCCCCACTGTGAGCGCCTGGGAAAACAGGCAGGCTTTACAGCATGCCCAATGGATTAACCAAATCCAGCTGTCGTTACTATATATGGGTAAAGTATGGCTGCACTTAAACTGCACCTTTCATCTGTAGGAATCTTAAAATCCCTGTGCAGAAGAGAGACACATTCATCCACACCAAGTCACAGTAAATTGTTTTCATCCCATGGCTATATGCAGCACCATGGAACAAGGAAAACCCTCATAGCCATACTCACAGAGATGCTTTGCCAGATCTCAGAGTGATCCTCATCTACCTAGGGGTGTAATGGCAGCCTCTTCCCCACAATTACTCATTTCTGAAGGATATAAAAATAGAATTTTTATAATTCACAGCACTCTTCAAGCTGCTTTCAAACCCCACCATTTACTTTTGCCTTAAGATCACAGGGTTGGCATTGCAATCCGTAGCAGGACAGCTCTTGCCAGCCCAGCAAAGACCATTCTTTAGAGCAGGAACAGAAAACTTCAGTCCGTTGCCTGTCCAGACCAAGGGGTTAGGAGCATGTTCCTTCCATCCCCATGTAACAACCAACTGGTGTTGAATAATTCTCTAGTTTTTTTTCTTTCTTTCTTTTTTTTTTTCCTCAATGCGAACTCACGTGAGCAGAGAAGCAACGTTATAATGCATTGTTTTATACATTTAACTGCATTACACTGAGCTGGTCTCCCAGTATCGTTTATGAGGGTGACACTCAGGTTTAAAGCAGACTGTAGAATTCATCCCTGTCTAACAGAAATGGTCATAATAAAAAGTGTCAATTCCTATAGGGGATGGAGAGAAAGACTGAAGGACATACGTGTCCTTCCAGCCCAGTGTGAGGTCAGACACTGATGGTCATCACAAGCACTGCCACATGCCCTACCAAGGCCCTGCTGGTCTTTCGGGTAGGATCCAATATTTACTTTGGGCTGAGAAACTGCAAAAAGTAAGAACACATGAGGCCCCAACAAAAAGCTTAGAAAAAAAGAAAAAATATTTGAAGAACAACCATTTGAGCTGATGCCAACTTTCCAAACAAGCACAGTACAGCATGACAGGACAGTGACAAGTAAGTGTGGGCAAAATAAGGCCTCTTGGACCAATATGAACAGCTCCAAATCAAAAAGCAAAACAAGCAAAGCTTGAAGAGATCCGATGTTGTGGCTGTGTGTCCATAGATCATCCAGTAATTTAGTATAATAAAGCCTCTTAAGGAAGTGGATAAGTGTAGTGAGCTGATTGTGAAATGGCTTCTACGTAAAGCAGAGTTTCTTATCTCTAGGAAAAAAGTCTTTTTAAAACAAGTCAAACATGCTGGGTGAATATGCTAAATAATTCAGAGAAGATTATTATGATAGGCTAGGTCTATCTTGCTCGTAATAGAAATCACTATTTTCAAGGAAAATGTAGCGCTGAAGGATCTGCTTATCTTGCAACTGCAAATTAATTGATATGCAGCTGGCTGAACTTGCAAAGACCTTATGCTGAGTTTAATGCCGTTTTTCCCCGCTCTGTTGTGCATAACTGTGCAATTGCCTCGGAACTGAGCCTTTTCAGGAGTTTTGGTTCCTTTTTTTCAAGGAAACCACCACCACACATGGTCATTAGAAGCCACAGCAGCTTGTCCCACCTTGGCTTTGCCAATTTCCCAGTGTGCTGATGCCTGGAGGGAGGAAGAGAACACACTCAGGTGCCCGGGATTGTAAGGACAGTAAATTCGTGGGGCAGGCTGCAAGGCTGTACGTTCCCCACTGGGGCTATACGCACCATATAGGTGCCAGTGCTCGGATCTGCTCCAGCTGGGCAAGAGGTGAGGGGAAGTTCAGAAATAGCGCAGGGGCCGGCGTTTCGGTAACAGCAGCTCTGAGTCAGAGCTTTCCTGGCGCTGGCTGTGGGCAGCAACTCCCAGGTCGTCTGAAGAAGAGCAGATCAACGTGCAGGAGCCCTTCCCAGGCAGAGAACATACAATTTTAAGCAGTAGAAACCAAAACTCCCTTTTTCTGCTCTTCATCCTCCACTGGCCAATCTCAAATCTCTCCCAGCCCTTCCATACCAGGGCCGTGTATCCCTACCAGCTGCGTACACATCGGACATCACTAACATCAGCAGCCAGCTGTGGCTTTATCATCAAATTTTCAGTATGAACACACATTAAATGTGTGCAGCTATGAAACTCACGTTGCCAGAGGGTCTCAAAGTCTCCAAACTCATTCTAGGTATATCTGCTCCTCTTTACAACAAGCGGTTCCCCGAGGCTCCCAAACAACTCTTGTGGGGCTGTAATGAAGTTATGAGTCCTGCAGGTCCTCTCCAGTGATTGCCACCGGCCTCATTACCTGCTTCAGCCAGCCTTGCACACTTAAATAATGGGGAAAGTTCGGAGTCAGCGCAGCGATCTGCTTGAGCAGCAGCTCTGAGCAACTTGCCATACAAGGCAGGGATGCTGCAGCAGCAGGACTGATCCTTAGAAATGAAAATTGCTGCAGGGCTTATGCTTTGCCACATCCTCAGTAGATGACTTTTTTTGGGGGGGTTTAAAGATCTCCTACAAACGTGCTAGACAGGATGTTATTTCCAGTGGGGGGAAAAGTGTCAGAAGGGTTGGCTGTCTTGTGAAAATGCATTGTTCTCACTGATGCAGGGCTGATAGATGGTTGGAAATATTCCTTCTTCATTATATATTTTCCTCCCAAGTCTTGGTTGAAAGGCAGAAATATCTGTTAAGGAAAGGCAATGCTACATGGCACCTAATAACACTTTTCTGGGTCTGAAAGGAAAGAAATTGCTTACATTCCTTCATAAAACAAATCAAAACCAAATGTCAGGGTAAGAAATAGCAATTTCTTTCCTGGATAAATGAGCAAAATGGATGTAGTGAAAGCCCAGGACACTTCACCATGCCCAGGGGGGCTTGCCAGCATGCAAGTTTTTGGTACTTGCTGCTTGAATATGACTAATGTTTTTGTGAGCCAACTAATTTCACAGGCAGGAAAGCAAGGACTGAATCTGCTCTGACGCCTCCCAAATCTGCAGCATCTCATCTCTGATGCCAGAAATTACTACCACAAGGCAAGAAAGTAGGGCTGAGGTCAAACGAGTAGCTGTTTTCATTTGCAATGTCCTTTCGTGCATTGGGAGCAAGGAACAGCCTGCAAACTGGATGCTTTGCCCCAGGAAATTTATTCGAGAGGGAGGTTGGACAGTGATAGTGATGGGTACTGGGAGATGAGAAATGTTAGGTGTAAGTTAAAAGAAAGAGAGGCTCAAGCTGGAATTAAGAAGGAGCTTGTCCTCGAGAGGACAGTCAAGCACTGGAGAAGGTTGGCCGGAGGAGTTGTGCCAACTGCATGGAGCCCGGGCTGAAAGACTCCAAAATAACGAGCGCTGCCTCGGCAGGGCGCCTGGGTGCAAGAGTCACTCAGCCATTCCCTTGCAACCACCCATCATCCCAACCAAGCCTTCAGAGAGCAGCAGCAGTTACCTGATGGAGAACAGCATGGTCTTCTGGACAGCTGCATCAAAAGAAAAGGCAAAACAACTGAGCCCCCAAAAGCCCACCTATTTCGCCAAGACAATTCCATTAAACAGGTTATTCCTCAATGCGATTAACATCCCCTGACCATTGGGATGGGCAAGAAATGGTGCGAGCTGGGCTGAACTTGATGAATACATCGCAAGAGGGCACAAAACAGCTGGGTGGTCCTCATTGGAGCGATTGAGAGCATCGTGCATGTCTCGAGGTGCTTGGCAGACACGGGTTTTCTCCTTGCAAATGTATCAACATAAAGGTGGGTTTGGATATGAGCATTCAAGAGTAGAAAATTAAGGAGGCAGCTCAGGATCTGGGTAGCAGGAAACAGAAGAGAGAAAGCTTCATCTCCTGAAAAATGAATTGTTAGAGAACATGTGCTGTTTTAATTAGGCAAAGCACCAGAAGTGACTCGAGCAAGAACTCCAGGACTCCATCCATCCCATCTGGATAATTTTAAAAGAAATGTCAAGAGCAATAAACTAAATAAGTAAATCTGCTTCCCCTTGCTTCCTTACCATGGAGAAATTGGTCTTTCTGCAGAAAAGCACTGGAGACTGTCTTCCCCCATCTATAAATAACAAAAATGGCACATTTTTTTCCCCAGATTTTAGAAAAAAATGATTAGGAATCTAACACAGGCATTGCAATTCTTACACTAGAAGATGGAGGACTGGGGGTCTGACCCTTTAACAAAGAAATCCTTTTCCACATGGGTTTACTACAAGATTATAACAGCACCTTCCCTCTGCAATGGTCCATCCCAGGGGCTGTGCCCACTGGGGACATTTTGCATAGGACAGAGGAGGCTTTCAGCGCTGCAGCCCCACTCTGCCCCACATCTTGCTTCGGGATGCCCTAATCCTCCACACCATGCTCACCGTGACCTTCAGGCCATGCAAAAGTTGTTTGTTCTCCTGCAGGCCCACAGTCATCCTCCTTAGATCACAATTTCTCATGGAAGCCTTTGCAAAGGAGGAAATTTAAATTGCAAGCCAACTTTCTCAAATATCAGAAAAAAAAATCAAAGTCAGGAGCATCTCTTCTTGTTGCTGGATGAAGACTCTGGAAATGGGGTTGGCTTTGCAGGCAAGCCCTGCTGCTTTTTCAGATCCGTGTTTACAGCCCCACATGCCTGCGGGGTTGCTGGCACCGGGCATTCGAGCAGCTCCCGGCATCCCTGCTCCCTTTAGGAAATCCATTCACAGCGGGCGTTTCGGCTTTCATCTCGCAGGGAGGCGAGAACAAAACCCAACCGTGCTCATTTGTGTGCACGACAGCAGCTAATACGGTAAAATAAATGGCACTAACATGCCATATAATTCCCTCTTTATAGACTGTAATTATACAGTGTGGTATTAACTCAACCCTACTTATTTGCTGCACTCCAGCTCCAATACAAAAGGGAAGGATTTGGGAGCTGTGCTTGGAAAAGAAGAAACATCCCCACCGCCCCATCCCAGCCTGGGATGGAGGCAAAGCATTTAGTTGCAAGGTCACCCTCAATTTTGAGCAATTTAGAGCTTCATCCCTTCGAGAATTTCATATTCTTGGCCCCAGGCGTAGCAGGGGACAGCTGGTGCACGCACGTGGTCCTTCCTGCACCCAGAACCCTGCATTTTAAACGCCGGGCTCAGGCACTGCCAAAAGGACGCTCGGTGCTTCGAAAACATGTGCTGCTATATACAGGTTTTTACATATTAATCTATCTACATATCTACATATTAAAAAAAATAATTAAAAAAAATTAGCATGTCTGTGTCACAGGAGAAAACGCAGGGAGCCTGAATCATGGCACGAAGGAATATGGAGAGTTCACCTTTTGGAGAGGAAAGGAGAAAAGTTTTCTTACCCGCTCTTCCCAGCACACTCGATGTTTTCCAAACCACGACATCCCCGCTGTGGAAAGCAGAAATGCCTCGGGAACAGTCCCAAACCGCTTCCCAAGGGGAAACCCCGCCAGGTTTTCCACAACCATCTCATTCATCAAGCACTCAGCAGGCCTGGCACTGCCATTGCTGCCTAGCACACCGCCTTGCGAACCTTGTCATTTATGGGAGCAGAGAAAACTCGGAGCAACGAAGAAAACTGCTTCTAGCAACCCAGCCGGTGTTTAAGAGACGCTCGCACAGGGGCTGCTTTCTTTTCCCCTTTCTGTGAAGTCAGACAAGCACAGCACTGTCTGCAGCGAGGTGTGTGACACGCATCTCTAAAAACAGAATTAGTTTTGGGCAAGGGTCAGTTGGTGCCCAGATAACACCTACAGGCGTCACCCTGCCCCTCCTGGCTGATTATCACACACTGCGTGCTTCCCCTGTAGGGTAAACACAAACCAACAGGCTACAGACGAAAATCTCCCTCCTCGCTTCCCCTGCACGAACAGAGGAAGTTTGCTGATGCAGGCGCTGGCTGCTGCTGAAACTGGGTTCTCCTGACCCTGCTTTGCCAAGCTTTTGCTCAATATCCTTTCAAAAACACCTTTTCTCATTAGAACAGTTCGCCTGTTTTCTAATGCCCGTATTCCGGTGCCCTGACCGCCACGGAGAACAGAAAATCTTCATCGAGCTGCTGGCGTGGTTCAGCATTGCTGAATAGGTTCTCCTGTAAGAATTATTGGGCAGCCGAACCCACTCCAAGCGCCGCTTGTTTCTACAGAGCGCTCTGAAGAGGTTTACGGAGATACAAAAATTAAATACAAAGCTGCAGAATAAATGGTGCTTCCATGCGGTGTATTGTGTAAATCCAGTTTAAATTGTTTCCTTTATTAAATATCCTTTCCACTTAAAAATGGATTAGCTGCTCTCACTAGAGGCTCCGGCGGAAAAGCCATCCCATCCCTATAGCAACAAGTGACAGGAATGCCACGCTCGCTCCCACAACAGCTCCTCGGCCTCATGTTATCCAGAACCACCATTGCAGCACTTCCAATAAATTACCGATTAATTCTGATAATTTCAATAAATTCTGATTAATTACCTCCATCAGCACGGAGCGGCGCTGCGGATTTGTGCCGTGCTGGGGGCTCCTTTGCAGAGGCTGGGGGCCACGCACATGGCCCCGTCCCGTGTTGAATGCGGCGATAGCACACGTAGGAGTTTTCCAGGAAGGAAGGAAAGATGACTTACAGGTGAGTTGGTGGGGGATGCCTGCCCCAAAATCTCCTCCAGGAGCACGCAGAGCTCTTAACCTACATTTTAGACCAGTGTTTGGAAGAACAAGAGTAATTGAAACAGCGCGTGCGCCCTCAACCCATTGTTTGAACACCCTGCTGCCATTACAGGGAGAATTAACTTAAAAAGGGCAGATTTAGCTGAATTTCTGGGGTTTGCAGGAGACTGGAGCAGCGTGATTCAGCTGGTCCCCACCATGCAGCCTCCTTTCCCCGGGGCTGAACAGGATGTGTTCCCTTCCTGCTGCTGTCTTCCCACAGGAGATGCCCTCCAGCACCACCCACCTCGGTATTTCTGGAAAAACAGCTTCGCGGGGTGAGGAAAGGCTTCAGCCTCCGCTCCCGACACGGGGCTGCAGCGGGGACAAACGATACAGGCTGAGCTTGGTTTTTATGCAGCGCTGGGTGCTGCTCGTTGCTCGGCAGCCGCTTGCACAGGACCTAGCCGAGCGCTCCATCGCACGAACACCACGGCCGAAATCGCTCCCGTCTCTTGGCTGGGGTGAGCTTTGGCACCGTTACAGCCGGTGACAATTAGCACCGTTAAGGCAGTGGTTAAACGCAGCCGTGGCTTTTGCTCCAGGTGGGAAGACGCTTTGGTAACTGGAGCAGGCACCGAGAGCTGCTCCGCTTCTGCTCCATGGAGAGGAAGGTGGCGATGAAACCCGTGGGGAAACAACCGCAGAAACGCATGCCAGGATCCCAGCCGGTGCCTCCCCGGGCAAGGAGCTGCCCTGAAACACAGCCCCGAGGTGCGGGGCGAGCAGGCACACCAACACCCCGAGGCTGTGATGAGCCATGGGCGAGCAGTCCCCTTCCTCTGCACGGATTTTAATTCCCCAGCCTCCGGATGGGCGTTTTAATGCCTCCCGCCCCTACAGCACGCTTGTCCCACTGCCAAGCCTCACCCTGCAGGTGGCTGCAGCCCCGAGCACCAACATCGCCCCAGCAGCCCACCTCCGGACACCGCATGTGCAAGCCAGGGCAGATGAAACCTGCAAGGAGCCCCTGCCTGTTACCTTCATCACTGTCGTAAGGGCACAAGAGCCCAAATTCATTCAATGCTAGCTCCAGAAGGGCTGGATGCCCTCGGCGCAGCTCCTTGGGTAGCCAATTTCAACAATAAACCCATTTTTCTTCGATGTTAATCACAGCTTTTCAGCTCACTGTGCATGAAGAGCTGGGACAGAAAATTTTTCTCAATTTTTGTTTTCTTTTAAATCGACCCCTGGGAGACATGGTCACTGCCTGGCAAAGCGCAGGAGCTGTCCAGAGGTATGGGGTGTGCACAGAGCACGTTTTGGCCACCACACCACTGATGTCTCTGGGTTTCAGCCCTGGCACTCTACTTGCATTAAGCACAACTTCAAAGTTTCAAGTGGGTCTTTAGCAAAAATCCAGGGTCAGGCATATCACGCCCGCTCACCCCACATTGGCTTGCAAATTTAAATGTCACAGGATGAGCTCCTCTCTCCCCATGGGAGATAAATCACAGCTTACTGCGCTTCACTATCAAGAAGGTTTTCCTTTTTCAGCCCAAATTCTCTCATTTTTGTCTACTCCTCCAGGTTTGTGCCTAACCTGTCCACAGCTCCCCACGAGGAGCATGGTAAGAGGGCTCCTCATTAACGATGACGGGCAGGGAAATCAAAAAAGCAAAGATCCTCTGGCAAAAAAAAACAAAAAAATACCTAATCCCACGAAGATGTCAGACCAGGAACTTAATGAGAACGGGCTAATGAGGCTGGCGGGGCTGCAAGGCACACTGCTTAAGGTGGTGGGAGCAGTGGTCCCACCTCGGTGCATCCATACGCTGCTCCCACCAACAGGGCAATCTCAAAATTTCCCTTTCGAGGCAACCTTGGAGCAAGAGACGGTGCAAAACCCCGTTGTGCTGCTGCCCTGTGTTTTAAGGCTGCTGTTACCATGCCCAGCCCATCTGCATTCATGCCACAAACCACGCTCGCCACTCACTCCCCTCTCTATAATTAGGAGCCAATTCAGCATCGGTAACAGCCGTCACTTTTTCATCCTGCTCATTTTGTTCCCAGAACTCATTCTCCCCCTTCCCAGGCATGCAAGGGTCCAGCTCTAATTAAAACACAGTATTATTTATAGAAATAACCCATTCCAAGGGCCAGCCACCCAGCCAAGAGCTAAATCATGGCTCCTCCCCACTGCTCCGCGCCTGGAGCTCCATGGATGCTCAGCCTGGCTTCGTTGCAGAGGGCACCAAAACCTGACACCGAACATCACAGTTTTGGGGTGAGCAGCTTTGGCAGCGGCTTTTTGCCAGCATTTTGCTTGCAGAGCTGCTTCTCATCGCTGCCTGGGCAGAACCATTTCAGCCCTACTCCCAGGACCTGCTGCTTACTGCAAGCACCCGAGCTCAGCACCTTCAGCCTGCACTCACCTGCGTTCGGATGCACGGAGGTTTTCCGGCAGATCCTGCTCCTCACAGAAGTGCTGACCCCGCTGTGTGATTTCAGGTGGGTTACCTTATTCCCCTCAGCACTTGCACCCACTTGGGATCCCTCTCGTGCCTTTTGGAGATGTCCATGGAGGCGATACGGTTTGTCGGACCTGTCCTCAGCATTCACACGTTTGGTGCCGTGGGGCTGGGACGCTGCTGGGCTGGCAGAAATGCTGCCAAGTGGACTGTTGGCTTGTAGAGGTGACGCTCCATGTGGAATGCTTTTCTCAAAGCAACATCTCAAAATGCTCCTAAAGCACGGGCTGACACACCAAGCCTACGGAGACGCCCTTTGCTGCTAACACCTTCCCCTTCTGAAAGGCAGACTTAACTATTCCTATGACAGCAGCTGTTGAGAGCAGACTGGAAATGAAATAAAAATTCATCCCCCAAGACAATCCTCCATGCTCTCACTCCGTTTTCACCTGATGCCTCACCAGTCATTCATTTTGGGGCTGTGTCCCAGCAAGGATGGGGACGCCTTCCTCCAGGGACAGCCCCAAGGACCCAAGCACCAAAACTCGCTCTCCCATCGGCCCCCTCCAGGCACTTCAAGTCCTGCACCCTGCAGGTACCCATCCTGAAAAGCTCGGGCAAGAAAGAGAAGAACAGCGTTGCACCGATTTTGTTTTCTAAATCAATACGATTTTTCAAATTTATTTTTTAAGAATTACTTCTAATATATCTTTCTCACAGAAGGAGGGTATAGGGAATGTTCTCATTCCATCTGTAAACACTGAAATACAGATCTGGGAAACCAGGGAAGAGACACAAAAAAAGTGCATTTTACAAAATTATCAACTAAAATATATTTTACATGTATTACGTTTCAATTTAAATTCTACCGGCTGCATTTTCAGTTTCAAAAAATATTTCCATATCTAATAGATTAAAAAAGCATGAAATATTTTCATTATGGATAAGACATTTCGATTCATTTACATGCTGTTTGCACAACAGCATAAGCAACCACGTGAATCTCAAACAATGTTCTTGGCCTGAAGCAGGTTCTAACATGAGAAGAGTCAGGATTTGTCCTCTCCGGACACGGAGCAGAGCCCCTTCCAAACCCAGGGCAAGCGCAACTTCTCTTCTGCCTGGAGAGGAGCCAGGACAAAGGTGGGAGCAGGGGGGGAGAGGGGTCAGAAGAAGGAATTTCATCGAGTTACTGTGGTTTCCAAGGCTGGGTTTCAAACCCTTCCCTGACTGTGCAGCAATGCTCAGGGTTGGCCTGGCAGTGGGTCTTGGAGCATCCTGTGTCCAATGGCACTTGTGCTAGAGGGAGGCGGCCGCAGGCAGCTTGCCTGCTCCGGGCCGGGTGGCAGCAGCGTCCCTGCCAAGGCCAGCACGTGCGTTTAGGGCTCCCCGTGTCCTCCCCCCGCTGGCACCGTGCGACCACGGCCCCAGGGCACAGCTGCTCTGTTCCCCGTGTGCTGGGTGGCCACGATCCCCTCTGTCGTGATGGGCAGGAGCAGCTCTGCTTCTCCAGCACCCTCCCGCCCAGCAGCAGCAGGGAACACTTTCTCTGACACCTCCTCGACCCCTCCCTGTGGCATTTTCAGTCACCCGAGAGCCCCAGAAGCGCTCCCAAGTCCTATCCCAGCAGCGCACCGCTGCATGGGCAGCCCAGCTGCGTCCTTCCAAGAGACCACCAGTGCCCAAGCTAATTGTTAAGGAGAAATCTGAGCAATTACTTTGACACTAACAGTATCTTGAGGTATCAATGAGATGCTTCTCCCGTGAATTCTTGCCTATGCACCTAGGGTCAGATGTCCTAGAGCAGGATGTTTGCCCCATGGCAAGAACAACAAGGCTTTTCCAGCACCTTCTGCAACACTGAGCAGGAATCGTCCACCAACAGCAGGGAGACGCGTGCCTTGCTGTCCCCCCGTGGTGGGTGCCAGTTCTTGTCATCTCCTCTTCTAGACACATTCCCCTCTTTGGTATGTACAGCAAATCTCTGGAGACCTCCTGGTTAACAAGCTATTTCCACGTCATGGATTCAATGCCATGGGGTTTTCCTTCCGGGCACGCAGCCGTCGGAGCGAGCCAATGCCGTTCCCACCAGGGCAGCAGGCAGTGCAGGTAGCGCCACTTCCACCAACAGGATGACATTAAAGCAGTTTCAGTACTTCCACCATTTAACGTGAGTTCAGAAGCCCCCCAAAAAAGCAGAAAGATGCAGATCCCTAGCTCACGTGAGCGGCTCCAGCCAGCAGGCACGTGGCCGATGCAGCGTTGCTCCTCGTCATTTACATTAGTGCAATCTCGACATGGATTCCCAGCTTGGCGAGGCTGACTCAGCGGACTCTGTTTCACCGTCCTTTGGTTTGCTTTAGGATCAACTCCGACAGCTTGCGTTGAAGATAAACTAAAGTCTATCTAGGATCTATACACATAAGGCAAGAGGCAAAAAATATTTGCGGGGCGCGGGCTGCATCTGTCAATGCAAGCCCTTCCCAGTACTCAGTTCCTTTCAGGAGCCACAAAGCCACTTTGGTGAGCTTGCTCGGATGACAGGAGGACTTTGGAAATGAGGGGAAGCTGCAAGGCAGCGCTGAGACAGCTCTGCTGGTGGCTTCAGTGGGACACCCAGGGTTACGACAGTGACGTAAAGGGGGGCTAAGAAAAAAAAAGCCAAAAACCACTCAGAGTGTGTTTGCCATTTCTCCCCCCAGGTGTCTAGCTTCACACTGAAGACATGGGGTTAAAAGACATTACAGAAAAACAAACTGGGAAGAAAGAGTAAACCCACTTCCATCGCTACAGCCCTCTGCACCATCAGAGCAAGAGCAGTACTCAGAAGAGAGGAGAAAACGTGGTTTTCACCAACGGAGCCCACTTTGTGTGCTCCCAGCTCCAGAGCAATGCATGCCTGCTGGCAGCGTGCCTTATGGGATGCGTGATCCTTCAGGGAAGGGCACCTAGGACAGAGACGGCTCTCTGCAACGCCACGCTGGGAGGTAAATCCCGCCGGCTCCCTCTCTGCCTCTGAGCTGGAGCAGATTTCCTAGCCTGGCTGCCAAGCCTCAGTCTGGGTGGTGAATCGCAGAACGACTCTTAAAAAGGTGAGGGGAAGAGAGAGATTAGGAGGGGGAAAAAAAAGGGGGGGGGGGGGGGGAGGCTACCTCTTCCCCCCGATGGAGCAAAACCAATTCAAGCATGACACAACGCCACTCTGCGTCCAGGTAGCTTCAAAAGCAACTGTTGTATTTCGGAGGAGCTCTCGCTCACCAGGAATCTTCCCTCTTCCCTGTGGGACAGAGGAGACTCCTGCGCTCTGCCAAGGAACCGGTCTCAGTCCTCCCACTTCACATCAGGGCACGAAAACCACAGAACTGTCACAGCTTGATTCATCCAACGCACCACAGCATCCCTCCTGCACCTTCCCACCGTCCCCACCAACGATGGCTCTGGATTCAGCTTACTGGCTTTTATCCCCTACAACCCCCTCCCAATATATGCATCTCTAGATACATATATAGATATAGATTTACATATGCAAGTACCTATATCTATATACATATATTTATTTTATACGTATATATTTTCATTTATGCTTTTAATGAAGTGCTGTGCTTTCAACTGCTGCCTTCCTCCGCAGGGATCTGCTCCTGCGCGTGCTGTTCAGTCCGAGGAAAGAGCGCTGGGCGCTCTCGTCTGCAAGCAGCACGAGGTGAGTCGCCACGAGCGCACGCATGTCCCAGGCTGCCAGCCCGCCGTCGGCTCTCCGGTGCCGCTTGCCCCTCACCGTGGTCCCGCTGCAGGGCGGCACTACTGCGGGTTCTTCAGGATGCGCCCGTGTCTGAAGTCGTAGACGTGACGACAGAGGAAAACCAGCTCGGGGTCAGTGTCCTCGGGCACCTTGCGGTGCAGAGGCGTGGAGTACTCTTCTGAGGGAGGAACCATAATGGTTTTCCTGCCAGGGATCCCTTCGACTCGACGCTTTGCCAAGGCACAAAATCTGCAAAGCAATGATATTGGAAGAGTTAGTGTGGACTCCTTTCATCTCTCACCGCACAATTTTCACTGCTTGTGTCAGTCTTTCTAACCAGAAGCCACGAGTGTGGTTGCCCAAGGATAAGGAGCATGGGGAGCACGTAGGAGAATTCACCTTTGCTTAATAGGGTGACACAGCTCTTGCTTCTGATCCTACACGGAACCGTACAAAGTGACACGTTGGTTTTGCTCTCTATACTGGCAGGTTCCATACAGTATGAAAGATGATTGCAATTAATCCACCTTGTCGTTACTATTTCGGCCTTGTTTTTGTTAATTAGCCCTGGAAAAGTCTTATACATCAGCATTGCTTGGATGGACACAAAGGGGCTGGGTACAATGAGGGCTGGGTACGATGAGGGCAGGGTCAGACACTGCATTTCAAGCTAACTGTGCCTGTTACAGGCAAATACACAGTACCTTCTACAGCATTTTAGAGCCACCCACAGCTCCCTGAATAAGTGACAAAAGGCTTTCTCTCTAGAAGAAAACTTTTGTCTAGCTGAGCTGTACTCCAACATTTTGCCTAACAGCCATCCACGCAAAGTCAGGTACTGACCCAAAACAGCAAAGAGCAAGGAGCACATACTGGCTTCAGGTCACAGAATCATTAAGGTTGGAAAAGGGCTCCAAGATCATCTCTCCAACCGTCCCCCTACCATCACCATCACCCACTAAACCAGGTCCCCATGACTAAATCCCCCGTGTACCTATGGGGGTGATCCTGGAGGAGTGGAGTCAAAGCTCATACAAGCTCCTGAGACAACCTCTAACAAAAAAGAACATCATTTTGTAAGCACTCAAGCCAGTTCAGCTTCACGCCAAACACTGGATACATGCATGTTCCTTACACATGCATGTTTCAAACACCAACCATGCTACCTGCACCTAGGCTAAAGAAGCTGCCTGCAGCATGGCAAATCACACGGCCTGGCTCCGGTCAGGGATAAACCTGCTGAGTCTTTCATACCAGGTAAGAGCAACAGGAAAGCAACAGCTTCATGCCATCAACTGCACTAGCACTTCTAGGATTCATAAACCAGAGCAAGAAAATCCCCTGTTCTAGGTGCTCATCTGTTCCCATCCAGGATACATTAACAACCCTTTTGCAGGAGCCTGTGGTACAGACTAGATTTTGCAGCCTGCATTAGTAAATCCTTTGGGTAAAACTGACCAAGGACAAAAGCCATCTCAGAGCTGATCAGAACTAGCTGGAGCAGTCCACAACTCCTAAATCACTTAAAAGCTACTTCTCGGCTTCTGAAAACCTTTATTTCTTTGTCAGACTTCCACACAGGCAAAGGATGAATTCAGGATGCCTTCAGGGAACTTCGCTCAAAGGTAACCTTACCCACAGCAGCACAAAAAAACCCACCTGCCAACAGCTGTTCCAGAAGAGCAGACTCTTAGAAGCAAAATGAGCTGTTTGAGTCCAAAGTCCTAGGTTGGTTTTTAGTTTTCAGAAGAAGGAACAAAATTTAGTTTAAAATGAGTTTGGAAAAGTTTGGTTTTAGAATTTCAAACAGTGTAGCCTTAGGCTAGGAGCAGGACAAAGAAGAGAGCTGCAGGACTTAAACATCCCCTCTGTGGTAAGACTCCAAAGTCAACAAGATACAGCCAGCAAAACTGAAGACATTTCAAGCACTATTTTGCGTTATGGACTTGTGTGCCCATTCAATCCCTGTTTTCATTCTGCTCTGCACATCCATACAACCAAGGATGGCAGCCTGGAATATGGATGCTCTGAAATTCTTACTGACCGAGTTTCAATTCAACCAGCACAAGTTTAACTGTAAGTGCTTTAGTCACTACTCTGAGTGATCCTGTCGCCAGAACACCCAAATCTGTGAGCACGCCTACTAGGATCCAGTAGCAACACTGACACAAGCTGATCAGCAGGCATTTGAGCTAGTTAGGGCATCCACGTACCAGAGGGGACCAACATATAAGATGATTTCCAGCCTTGCTCGGTTTTAATTTACCACTGAATTAGGTCCATCATTATGGGTTTTCCTGCACTGTCCTCCACGGATGTCCACATGCTGTGGTATCAAGATCATACAAGTACAAACATTTGCAAGCCCCTTAAAGAATATCTCATACACAAAACAACGAGATACGTAGCGAGTCTAGCGTGGAAGAAGCGCTCCCAGATCCCAGTACCAAACTTGTATGGAGAGTGAGTGCAATTCATCCAGCTCCACCTGGACCAAAGCTTGTAGGGCAAGGGAGGTTCTGCTGGGTCATGGCAGGAAATGGAAAGAGTGACAAGAGACAGACACAGGTCTCAGGAACAGCAGCAAGTTAAGAGCACCACCTACCTGCAGTACTCTGCAAAGGTCAGCACGTAGCACTTCTCCTCTATGCAGGCAACACTGTTTTCGTCCTGATGCCGGGATGCAAAGATCTCATTCTGCGAGAAAAGAAAGGAGGTGGTCACCCAGCTGGCCAGGAGCTGTAGGGAGGCAGGGCCAGCCCCACTCCTTCACCCATCACCTCAAAGAGAAGGCTATCACAGCATGCTCATAGCAGATGCTCTTTAGAGCCAATATTTCAAATAAGTCAGACACTTTCCAGGTGTCTTGTGACCCTGCAAGAGGTTGCTTTTGCTCCAGCTTATCCTAAACCTGACTTTGTACAGGGTCCACAAGAAAGGAGCCTTCAGGCCACATGCAGAAAACACAGTGAGCAATGCTTCTGCAGGCAGGAGGTCGAAGTGCTCCCCACCCACGCATTCCTCTGAGCTCCTAGGGATGAGGGATGTTCCTCATTCATTTCCCTTTCCTGTGCTGGAAACCCTTCCAGTTCATTTGTACAGCTAAGAGTAGAAACAGAGTTTGAATAGCACTTTGCTGTCTTACCTAATGGTCTGTGACACACTATCAGAGTCTTTCTAATCCATTTCTATATCAAAGATAAAGCAACCCATTCCTTTGCTACCGTTTCTTCATCCTAATCCAATTTAAAAGGCTGTTTTAGTGAGGGAAGTAGCAATAGCCTCTTCTCCCAGGGTAATTTAGGAAACTTGGCTCAGTAGCAGGCAGGATTGGTTAGACACGGGGCAACCCAGACGGAGCCGTTTTAAAGAATTTCAGATGTGGTTAGATCAGCAGAGATGATCTGCAGCAATAAAGATGCTCTGCACAAGGCTGGAAGCGTTACCTGCAGGCTCTGCTTCTGCTCACAGCCCCAGGGAAGCAGGCTGGAAGGGAAGACTCAAACCAGGGTCACCATTTGGGGCCAGGCTTAATCAGAGAAACTGAAAATGCCACACCTCACTTCTGCACGTTGAGGTTTTGGTCTACTCCTCACATCAAAATGATCTGAGTCATCTCTGGCAAGCCCATCGCAGTTACTCAGCCCACATGGCAATCTCTCATTTCAAGGCTTGTATAATTAAGCAGGTGTGCAGAAAAGTGGCTCAGTTCCTCCTAACCAGACTACTGGCTCTCTCCCTACACTAAAATGCAACTGGATGCATTCTTGCTTCATTTACAGACCAGAAAACTATGAGGTAGCATATTTTGGTTTAGAAACTCCTCTGTGCCCTGCAAGTCAGGCAGGTACAATTCCCTGGCTGTTCTCCAATCCTGCTCTCCCACACCATTACAATTTTATTTAAATGAAAAAAGGCATCAAGGATTTTGGTGGGTTGAAAACAGCAGTAAATTCTCCATTCCTGGTTTAAAAACAGCTTGTTCTGCCACCCGACACTAGTCCAAGCAAAGCAGAACAAGGCATGAAGTCATAGTGATTCACACATTTTTCTTCTTAGAAGTGAACTCTATTACTCTGGCACAACATCCTCAAATCAGTCCAGTTCTTGTCATAAATTTAAACAGGGGTGGATGATGCATCCGCATTTCTGCGCAAAACAAACACATTTCCAGAGCTGAAGAAGCAGATTCAGGGATTTTTATGATAAAAAGGCAGCACATGACATATCTACTCAGACATCCTTTATAATCAAAATTGCAGAATTTCGGTGGGAGTTTCTGCATCAAGCTCCACGTTTCGGTGTGAATCAGAAAACCCTTTTCAGAGAGGCTCCTAATCCTGATTCAATATAAACTCACTCCTCCTTACTCCTAAGGCAGAAGTAAAAACAAGTTTTCACTTAACGCTCAGGATTTTCTCCTATTAAACGGAGAAACATTAAAATTTACCAGAGGCAGCCACGAGAAAAATGCAGCAGCTTCTGTCACAGCCCAGAGCTTCCACACCGACAGCAGACCGGGGGAAAACCCGCGTGTAGGGCAGCGCTGCTCCGCACATCTGGCAACAGCTGCGCCGCCGCCAAGAGACTGCTCCATTTTCCTCCAAATGGCAGCTCGGCCCCCTAAGTTTGAGGCCACCCAGGAATGCAGGAAGATACTCAGGCTAATCCCCTCTTCTCGCAAAAATATAGACGTGCCCCGGCCTCCAGTTTCGCGTCCGGGTGGCTCACCTGGTGCATACTGGGGTTACGGCCTCCCTGAGTGTGCTCCGGTCTGTAATACCACAGGAGGCTCATCATCAGCTCCCCTGCAAGAAGATTTATTGCAGAATGTCAA
The DNA here is from genome assembly GCF_013377495.2 of Cygnus atratus. Lineage (NCBI taxonomy): Eukaryota > Metazoa > Chordata > Aves > Anseriformes > Anatidae > Cygnus > Cygnus atratus. Next base: position 34,574,458 of record NC_066366.1, read on the forward strand.
GGCTCAGTGCTGTCACAGTGTTTTCCCACTAATATCCAGCTTCCTCCCTTTCATTTCCATGGCGCTCGTGTAGAGGCAGCTGTGCTGTGATAAATATTTCATGCTGAACTAGGTGTCCTTTTGTTACAGCAAGGAGCTGCACCGAGTCAGTCACGTTGCTTTCTCATTACACCTTCACCCCCTTCTACTTGCATTACATCGTCACAAAGAGGTGGGCTATGCACAAAAATCAAGCGTTTCCCTAGAAAAAAAAAGTAGTTTCCATTGCAGCTCGGGGTCGGAGGAGATCCTCATCCAAAGCTTGCAGTGTGACCTCCCACATAACCACCGGCACTGCTGCTGCTGGATGGCACGACCACCACACACTATTACTCTACAAAATACATTCTTTTTTGCCCTTTTTCCTTTTAAGCAAGAGCTGCACTTTGCAACACTTGACACGGCTTCCTATGCTCAGCCCTCAGCAGGCAGATTCAGGACACCAAAAGCACACCGCTCCCATCCCCGCCCCTACTTGGGTGCTATCAGAGCCTCTGCAGATAAGCCGTGCTCCGCACCAACTCCCAGCCCACGTGTCTGCTGGCGTTTGAGTAAACAGCAGCTCCCCAGATGTCTGCTGCAATGGAATAATAAAGGAGATCATTGCTAAGATGTGCACTTGGCTGATATTATGTGCTTTCACGACCAGGAAGATTTTGACTACCAGTCCCAGGCTAGTGATTAAAGAGCATTTCAGCTCCTGGAACAGTCTGAACAAAACCCACGGAGCTAATCTCCTCCCCTGTCACCCAACCTGGCAGCAGCAGAGTAGCCTAACGAGCCTGCAGCTCTCCCGAGATCCGTCACTTCCCCAGTTCCTCATCTGTCAAGCAGGGAGGAAAAACGTACTCTTTTGGCACAGTACCTGTTTTGGGGTCTTCCCACAGAGCTGATATCTTCGCAACGTACGGCATAGATTTCTTCCTGGGTCCTGATTTCAAGAGGACGGTGTCTCGTACCCGGATAATCTCCCCGTCTCTCTCCACAGCCTGATAGCTCTTGCGAACAGCTGGCTCAGGTTCATTCTACAGCATTGGCACAGAAGAAAAAGCAGCCCAGGCATACAGGCAAAAAGTTACTTTATTGTTTGCTGGCTCGATCCAAGAATCCTTTGGTCCTGCTGTGAACTAAAAGCTCTCAGTAGGCTTAGACAAGTCAAGTGCTTCCACTCCAAGAGTGCTTCCATCACCATAAGACCACCCCTGGCATCCCTTTTCCCACTGTGTTGGTTTACGAAAGCAAAGATCAGGTCAAAATAACTACTCAGGGCATTCATAGGTAAAGAAAGTTCAGTAGGGAATAGCATCTAAGTGCTTGCAGGTCGTATGTGGCCACCTTTTTCAAACAGAATACGAGATAAAACACAACTATTTCTCTTGTGTTGTACTGGCAGGAAGGAACAGCTCACCAACCGGACAGCAAGTCTCACAAAAGCACGCATCTGTGAAATTAATACCCTTATTTCAAATTAAACCAAGAACAATTGCTCCTTCAATTATGCAAAAAGACCCTCCTTCAGAGAAATCACCATTTTATCTGCCTACTTGTGCGTTTTCTTCATATCCGAAGGCACTGGAAGCTAGGCGTATTTTGAATGCTCTGTGTTTCTTTGATATAAACATCGAAAGAAAGCAAATAAAAAATGAAATGTTTCATACGAACAAGGCAGGCAGCAGCAGTGAGGCAGTGGTGTAAAGCTTTTTGTAACAAGGCTGCTGGCATTTCCTTAGTACCTGCTCATGTTACAAAAGGATTGCTTTTAGGACCGTGAGCTTTATTTTTTTCATTTTTGCTCTGAAAACTGAGTTCAGAATGCCCGAGCAGGATGGGTTTAGCCTTCTGCCAGATCATCCAAGCAAAATGGGAAGCGTTCCGTGCCAGGACTTCAGGAGATTAATGGTGTGCTGCCCCTCTCAGGGCATCACAGCCTGAGTGCAGGGTGAAAGAGGCCCATCTCCAGCTTCCACAGGCTTCGTTCTCCTACAGCCCTTGCTACCCGTGCGCAGCCCTGAGAGCTGAAGCTACAAACCTGGGTGATGCTCGCAGCAGCTCAAGGTCGTGCCATCACACCAAGCGGCAGCACAGATGTGTCTGCCCAGGCCACGGCTCCCCTTACTGCTGACGTTTACTGAACAAGCTTACAGGAGCTACCTTTGGACAACTGATCCTTAGAGCAAGGCTAAACGATCCCTTGTTTTCTCAGTTTTGACCTAACCCAGGAGGAAGAAGCTGGAGATGATCTCTGTAAGACGGACTCACAGGTGCCACCCTCATAAATGCCAGAGTGTTCATCACCACAGCATTTCAGCTGATGCTAGCACAGGAACAGCAGGTTTTCCTTCCTTTTCAAACCTCCCGTCACACAAGGCAATGTAGGGTGTGTGAGAAAAACAGAGCCAACAGCTTGGCCTCAAAGCCCAGCCAAAGGGCTGCTGACTCACAACGTGTCCAGGTTTTAGAAGACATCAAGTGACCACCTCTACCTTGGAGCAAGACCCCAAACCTTCCCAAACCTCCAGGACCTCGGTAATATGAAGATACTCAAATGGATTTGGAGAAAAATAAATAAGGAAAACAACAAAACGAACAAAAAACCAGTGCTCCACAGACACCTACCACGACGTAGACGGCCTTCTCGCAGGCTGTGCCGACGGGTATCCAGCCGTTGGTGGCCCGTCGCCGGCTGATGCGCTGCTGCTTTGGGTGGCCGTGGCCGCCCGCCGCCTTGCTGTCGGAGGCGTGGAGGCAGCCCGTGGTGTTTCGGAGGCCGGATTTGGAGCCGCTGGGGGGCTTCGAGCTCTGCGGACATTCCCGGGCCATGGTCTGAGGGTCGGAGTTGGGGGTCTGCAGGTGAGGAACGGGTTCTGCAGCTGGCGGCACGCTGGGTACAGGGCATCCTGAGAGTGGGTGGGCAGGTGACGCAGGGTGCCCTGCCACGGGGATTGTGAGGTTCAGCTGGTCCAGAGACTTGCAGCCTTCTAAGAGAAGGGAAGAAAAAGAGGCACGGATGCCATTTGAAATATAAGAGGACTACACAACCAAGGCTGTCCCAAAGCACCACCACCGTCCCCTGAAATTCTCTTTATTGCATTACAGCAGCAAAGCCCCTTCACGTCGTAATTTCATTTTGCACCGTCACAGGATTCTAAAAGCGAAGATGTTTCTAAGCCTGTGATCCTCCAATATGTTGTTGCTGATGACACTGCACTACAACAAACCCCTCTGAAATCCCCCCAAGTCCTGCCAGCCAGTAATACACATCCGACTGGCCAGTGTCCAAAGCGCTCCAGCCTGTCAATATGTATAAAGGAAATAAAAGGCTTATCAGAGTGATGGGAGGGATTAAACCACACTAGTGGCAGAAGCCAGCTTCCTTCCAGAAGCTGAATTCAAGTAATCAGGGGAAAAATGAGAAGATTCTCCAAATTAACTCCAGAAACATGAAAAAACGTGGATCAAGACTACGTGAAATGATGCACTTCAGCAAAACCGCACCCCCAGGGCAGAAGCAGTGACCACGACAGGTAACTCGGCTGCTGCTGCCTCTCAGAAGCAGCCTGGAACACCTCACACTGCTCCAGGAGTCCTAAAACAAGCCCCCAAATCGGGCTGAGGCCAAGAAAAGAGCAAGTGTGATCTGTGTTACCTTGTGTCAGCAGGAAGACAATCCCCAGACCGAGACATAACACGTCCCTATCCCCTGCATCCAAAGGCATGCTTTTAGTGCTGACTGAAAGAGCAGCTGAGGGCAACCTCGAGGAGATGCCTCCAGACTAGAACGTGACCTAGCAGGTCTGTGGGAGCACGCTGCTGCACAACAGAGAGCTGCTAAAGAACATAAAAAGGTAATAAAACCCATGAAGTTACCGAGCTCCAGCTGAATAATGGACGAGATCCCCCTGCAATAAGGGGAAATCAGCCTCCCTCTCTACGAGGGCTGCATCGAAGCCAGTGCTGAACCACAGACCCGAGGGCTGCTGCGGGCATCACTGGGGTTTGCTGACCCCAAGCAGCAGATGCCAAAGCAACGTTGCTGGTGAGACATCAGGGTGTGAGTTCAGGAATCCTGCCTGGCCTCGGCGGGCACAGGACCCGCGGAGCAGTGAACCACCTCTTCCCTGAATCCCCTCTTCCCTGTTTTGCTCACAAAAGGCTGCAACTCGAACACGCCACCTGAGACAGATACGCCCCGTGTCACGTACCGTGTTGGATCCCCTCGTACCGACACTCTCAGATGGGAGCCTGGCGCTTCCAACCGAGTAATCCTGTAATTCCCTAAACTAACCCACTTGAGGGAAGGCTGAGATTTCAGGGGCAGACCTATAAAAACCAACTCCTAAGCACAAACTCCTGTTAATATTCTGGGAGACCTCCTTCAGCCTGCAGAACAAAGTCTAAATTATTCTGATGCAGAGACTTTTAAACCCAAGTTGCTCACAGGAAGGAACTGAGAGCCCGCGAAGCATTTACACGTACAGGCAGCTTTAACCCAGAACGCGCTGCATCCAAAAATGTGCTACAGCAGGAAATGATCCTGCCGCTTGCTAATCCACGTTGGGAAAAGATCAGAGCAGCGGGGTGACACATCGCTGGTAAATACACACCCTGGAACTGCTGCTGCCAGCTCCGCGAGAAGCCACCGGGTTTGCAGGGAGGGCTGAACTCAGAAAAAAGCCCGTCTGCTTACTCGGAATCGGAGGCAGCAGCATGCAGACTTTCAGGAACGAAGCAGGCTGGCATGACCTCGGGGCACCAGGCAGGGAGGTGTCAGACAAGAACACGCTGCCGAGCTGGTTGTCTTGCGATCGAAAAGGCATCGAAGCCGCGAGGGAACGCTGCCTAGCCCCTGCCGTAGGAAGCGGCACTACGACAGCGGAGATATTTAGGGAAAACGGAAATTATACTTCGACCAAACGCTCCCGACTTTCAGCAGCTTCCTACAAGGGAAGACGACAAAGCCTCGCTCAAACCCAAACTTCATCCGCCTACCTGGAAATCTGTTTGGGGTGGCTAAGTCGTGCCTCTTCTGACTCGAACGCGTGCCCGTGGTTAGGTGAAACGCTAATGCTTACACCCCCAGCAGCCGAGCAGCAGCTCTGCCTGCACAGCACACCATTTGGAAGCGGCAGCGGTGCCTTGCTTGGTGACTTGGTGACTTTTACACCAAGTCCTGGTGTCTGGTGACCACAGCGCAGCGATCCAGTTTTAAGTATTTCAAAAAGATGTTTTCCAATAGCAAAGGCAAAGCTCCGAGATAAAGCCCGCTGGAGGACAAAGCCTGAACAAACAAACTGGACAGAAAAGAGCCAGGCAAACAACTACCCCACCTTTACACTGCCATTCACCCCATTTTGGGGCCTGATTTTTCCAGTTTAATAGCAAACACAGCACCGCTATCCGCCGAAGCAACGATCTACCAGCACTTACATCACTGCAAAGAAATTCAAGCATCAGTCCAACCAGTAGACTCAAACTGAATCACAGCTCAGCCCTGCCAGATCAGATCGAATGAAACCTTAAAAGACTGCATCCCCTGCACAGCTTTCACTGGGAAGAGTCTGACAACCGAGGCAGCGCTTGCTTCTTCGCGCTGCTCTGCCAGGATGCTTCGGTCGTGAGAGCAGGCTTTTGGGACGGCAACGCAGCCTGATGTGTTTCAGACCCTCTGCTCAGCAGCAGACAGCGAGAAGCCTTGCAAAGCATCTAGGAACCGAAACCATGCATTTTACACAGGGCAAAGCAGTCAACTCCAGCACGACAAGCCCTCGGTCACCTCCTTGCTGCCTCGATTCTTTCAGCGCTTCCACGCTTTCCACACCAGTCAGACTTTTCAGGGGGCTTTTTAGCCTTTCTGGGCTAAAACTGGGGGAAAGGGAGGTGAAACACGGATTCTTTCTGATGCCAACCTTTGATGAACCGTGAGACACCTCCAGTAGCCACTGTGCCCAAGCAGCCCTCTTCTCCTAGGAATGCCAACCGACATTTTGCTCGCGCTTTGCGCCTTACCTGCTGCAAAAGGCATTTTGTAGGGGTAGCTGTTCCGTCCCGCGTGCACGCTGCTGATCCTGCCCTCCGGCACGTGCACGACGCCGCAGACGCTGTAGCTGTTAATAGCCGTCCCTTCTCCACAGCAGTACGGGGAGTTGCACCAGTGGAGGGGCTGGAAATGAGCACCCGATGGCAAGGAGCCCGGTGATACCAAGAGCCCCTCACAGGTCGCAGACTGCGAAAGCTCATCCTTGGGGTAAACCGAGCAGTGAGAGTAGCCACTGTATCCACTTTGGCCATAACAAACGTAAAACCCGTTCAGCGGAGTCAGATCCGAGGACTCATAGAGACATCCACAATCCGTGTGATTCCCGGGAACGGGCAAGGGAGGGAACTGCTGCACGGGAAAGGAAGGCTGATGAAATTCCTGCTTGGGAGTTGGGGATTTCTCTCCGGGTCTTCCATACTCAGGCTTCATGGAAGCTTGTCCACCCATGAGCAAAGGCAGTCTGTGGTAGAAACTCTCTGTGCTAGCATAGGAGCTAGACAGTGACTCGTAAGGGACAGGTTCAGCCGTCCTGTAGAGCCTAGAGGAGTCCCGCTGCTCCGCTTTCCCGAAAGCGCCCAGGGTAAGCCCCCGCCAGCCGTGCTGGCCTTCCATTTTTAAGCTCGCTGCTTCCTTTTTAGACTTGACGCAATTCTTCCGACTGGCTTTGGCCCACTTGAGCGTAGATTTCGAACAGTGGTTCTCGGACTTGCCCTCCCCGTCTGATTTACTCCTCTGCTTCAGGGGCTGGTCCTTCTCATGGGTCAGCTTCAGAAAGGCCACAGCGTTCAGGCTGGCCAGTCTCTTTGGGGTGGGATGATAGGGGATGGTACCATCCTCCCTCTTTGTCCCATCATCAAAGACCTCATCCAGTGAATGCTCACAGCTACTGCATTTCTGACTGGGCTCGTGTCGGTTTTTGCCTTTACCTGTTTTCACAGCTGTTTTCTCCAAGGCAGACCAGTTGTCACCAGCTTTGCAATGCAAGCTCTTGACCGTACAGTCTCCAGCGGCTTTGGTGGAATCCCTCCGAAAGCGCCTGCCAGACAACAAGCCATCGTCCCGCTCAAAAAGCAGATTGTTCACAGCCTCCGCGTTCAGCGAGGCCAGCCTACGCTTCCTGGGCTCCGAAGGAGCGCTGTCAAGGTCTTCGTCTGTCCCCGGATAAGTTACTGTGCACTTTTCCCCAGATGAATCGCTCTTCCCCGCTCCCACAGGCTTAACTTGTTCAGCAAAAAAGGTAGGTCCCAAGCCCTCCAGCCAACTGGGAAGGTCCTTTTTTTTGCAGCTCTGGGTCTCCTTCGACAGAGATCCGGCCACATCCTCCAGCCTGGTGAGGAGCACTTTGCAGGTCTTTTTGTTCACCGAAGGGAGCAGGCGTCTCCGCAGCGGGTACGTCTTGCGGACTTCCTGCAAATTCTTGCTTTTGTTCGTCCCCGCAAACCCACTCGGGCCGTTGGTGCTTTCGGTGGCACCCCCGTCCCTCTGCTCGCCGCACTCTGCCCGTGTCCTGTCCATCCTCCCGCTGCCTGGGGGGGACGAAGCCTGGCCAGCAGAACCAGCTGGATGCTTCAGAAGGAAAAGTTGTTTCTTCCGGGCATGCGTCATAGGATCAATGTCCAATCCTGAGAACGAAGAGAGAAAAAAACACATCCGTTAATACCGCTGAGAGGGACCCACCTCCTCACGAAGCACCGGCTGCCGATTAGGAAACACTTGGGCCAGCTTGTTTCTGCACAGAGCCGAGTCTTTTTGGGTGACGGCCAGTTAAGCCAATTAGGAGACAGGATGCAATGAGCTGTGGTTTAATATTAAGCCATAGAACATGGCAGTAATTAAAGGTGAGGTGGTGACGGCAAGTGTCACAGGAGCCAGAAAAACCAGGATTTATCCAGAAAGCCATTTCACCAGCTCCCAGCCCAAACGCATTCCCCACTAAGCCGATGCTGTCTCTGCCACGTTACAAACTCTCATCAAATCTGCCAAAGCTCATCTGAATCCCGATCCAGGGTAGGCACAGAAATAAATCCCAGGTATGTGATTGCTTGCGTGTTGGTACAGGCAGGCTGTTTCATTGTCATTTTCTGAAACAATTAGACAGAAGAAAAACAAAAAAGTCCACCTACTCACATAAAAAGTAAACTTGGGTCTATTAGGTGGAGATCTGCCAACATTAATAAAATAAATACATGCAAATCCCTATACAGGTTAGGACCTGGCTACCTGTTGCTGCTGTCGTTCCCCACAATCGCGTTTTGTAAAAGCTGCGGACTCCCAACAACCAAATCACCACGTTTGGCAGAGGCTTGAGCAGATATCCCAGGCTCTCAAAAGAGGAAAGGAATTACTTAGCCGTGTCATTCCTGACTTGCCATCTAGATGGTACGCCAAGACACCGTTAAAACAGACGCAAATGTCCAAAATACAAGAAGGAAGAGATAAGCATCTGCCTGCAGGGCTGAGCAAACCACCTCCCAGTGCCCCGACAAGCTGCTGCCCGGCCGGCCCCACCGCCTCCGGACTTTCCCAGCCAGGTAAAAAGTTAAAGAAACGGTCCGGCTCCGATTTACTATAAGTGGGAACTTTTCCTGCCAGTGCAGGAAGGCCTTGGAGGAGAATGGCTTGCCCTGAGCTCTATGCTGAAAGCCATGAAAGGGTGCGAGTTTGCAGTAACCACAAGCATTGAAAAAAAAAAGTCTAATTGAGTTATGTTGGAACAGATTTGACATAGCCTGTATCTGAGCACAGGAAACAGCAGCAAAGGGCGATCGCTTGCATTTACTCGTATTTATGAAGCAGTCAGATTCCCTTTATTGGGACCAAAGTGCCAGCCTTCCCACCAGCATCCGCTCAGGAGCCGTTCGATGCCCCCTGTACCAGGTATTTACTTGGCTGCAGCACCCCACGATTGACACAATCGACGCTGGCCTGCTACTTGGAGGCTGGCTAATTAAAGCTACTGCATCTGTAGCGATGAGAACAAAGCTACCAAATTACAAGAACTGTTCATTTGATATGGCTTAATCAAGCTGATAATTAGATTATCTATTTGAAATAAGCCCAGTGTGCTTTAATTGACTTGCTTATGTATGCACTAACTAAAAGAAAACCAGGAATTGAAAGCCACTGTGGTTTGCACGTTGCTTTTGCAGATGTCAAAGCCTTCCTGAGATGTCTTGGAGTGCCTGAACCCTTTACACCCCGTTATGCACAGGATAACTCCTCTGGCTAGTGCCCAAACTGGAGTGCTCCATGGGGAGCAAACATTTATGTACATCTGTGGTTTTTTCTTCTGATAAGCAACACAGGTTCTGGAATTTAGGAAGATGGTTCATCAGTTCAGACAGACAATTTCTCCCCAAATCCGAATAATTCTTGCACAAGCAGCTATATTAACCACAGCCAACCTTGGGAGTTAGCAAGAGGACTTCCATTTAAAAAATAAAATGCGCAAACGAGGTTTGTCTCCCAGCCCATACAGACCAGTGGTTTCTTTGCAACTCCAAACCTATTTTCTGCTGTCCCCAACAAAAGACTGGACCTCTGGTGGAAACGCTCAGCAGAGAGGGAAAAAAAAGTGAACCAACTGTGGCTTGCCTTAAAAACCAGCATCAGATGCCCCGTCTCCTCGAGCTCTCATTGCTCTACTGAGAGCAGCGGTCATCTTCTGGCCACCACTCCACATCCTTCACTTGCTGAGGCTTTATAGCACATCAGTGTTTGAAAAAGAAAGGGTATCTCTTAAAAACAGAGTACTTTAGACGTGACTTTGTTCAAACCAGACCTGCCCGAAAGATAAAAAGAAGTTTGGTACAGGTTGAAGGAAGGGAATTTCTCCACCGATGAAGTGGAGAATCGTTAACATCACGGCGGCTGCCTTCCCTGTTGGACTCCATGGGGAATACCAAGACAAACAAGAGCTTAAATAAAATATCTTTTCCGGAACCTAAGCACAGGAATGCTTGAAGTTATGATACTCCAGATGAAAATGGCATTTTAATACGCACATTTCCTCCAACTGCAACAAAAGCACCTCCCTCTCCAAAGCCCAGATGCGAAATCTGCATTCTGGTGCAGAACAGGTATCGCTGTCCTGCGTGTTGTAGCGTATTTCCAACTGCTACTCTACACCAGCTTTCATCACTGACAACTGCAACCGGAACGTCAAGAGAAACACTCGAGTTGAACACAGAGATGACATTAGAGATATCGAGTCAAAAATGCATTAAAGTGTGAAGAACACAGAGATTCGACGCGATCCTTTTTAAGAGTTGTGGTCGCGTAAGCTCTTTGACACAATGAGTTCTTAGGCACAACAGTAATCAAGCCATCACAGGCTTTTTATTTATTACTTCTTAGTAGAAGGAGGCTATGTCTGCAGAGATCTCCTCCTTTTCATCTGGTCTCCAAGTTTTCTCTCCCCCACTCCGAGCTCAGCTGCTCGCCTCCTACAAAGCACTTATCTGCAGATGAAGAACTAAATATCTGGAAATTTGTGCAAAGACAAAATAAGCAAACCCCACACGTTTTGGTATCACGGCCATACAAATCCTTTAAGCAACAGCAAAGAAAACATCAGCTCCATCCAGCAACACTTCCACATGACTGTAAACCCTCCGAAATCCACCTTTATTGAAGAAACACCAGGCTACCCGCAGAAATACAATCAAAGCTAAGTACTGCTAACTTCTGTATTTGCTCCCTCACAAATTTCTGCAAGTTCCTTGGATAAACAAACCTAATCAGCCAGGTTTCTCCCCAACCCGCTCAAGCATTCAGTCTGGAGACCAAGAGAAAGTCATTTTTCCAGATCACACCCCGCTAAAAACCTCAAGTCAAAAATTAGGTGAACTGTGTTTGTTTTCAAAAGCATGACTGCATCCCGTTTGCTCTGCAGTAGCTCAACGTTATCAGTAAAAATAAACTGATTTTAAGCCTGTAAGTGGTCACTTACAAAGCGTGGTTCAGAAGGTTCAGTTTCTACAAAGGGAACTTCCCCAGGACATCACCACGATAAAACAACTGCCACGACCCGCAGGGCAGCTTGTCGAAGCTGGAGTGTTGTTTTTTTATTCCCTTTTTCTGACATAATTCTTTAATAGAGGTGAGAACAACCAGGTTGAGCAACTGGAATGAATTTTGTTATTCTAGAACAATGTGCAGCGTGAATTTATTGTGACTGACGGCAGGGGGTGGACAATACCAACACCTGGCTCCGTATTCCACAGAACCCACCTGCAACATTTTCAGTCTGGTTCTCGAGATCACTTTTGGAGAAACTCTCTCACCGTCCCACTGAAGGCACTCTCAGCCCAGAGAATTGGCTGCGTTTTCCAGTTGTCTGTGATCTGTCGGACACGGGTGCAGAAAGGGCCAGGAGGATCTGCTACAAGACCACCGCAGCGATGCCGCTGCCAGTTTTGGAGAGGTACCACGACAGGAATGAAGAAAACGAGCCCGCTAAATCAGCGATTCATCCACGTTATGGGCACGCATCCAGAAACAAGCAGTCTTACTAGATTGCTCCATTGAACAAAAGTCATCTTTCACACACAGGACCAGCAAGAACTCATTCCCAGCCTACCAAATTGCTTGTATTACAATTGCTGTGGGGCTAGTCCCGCTCATTCACTTCTCAGCAAAAGTCCTGAGTATTGACTTACCTGGGATCCAGTAATCCCTTCTCTCTGCCCAGCATACGGCACGAGCAGAGCTTCTGAACGCTGCTTGAAACTGAAATATCCGACAGTATATATCATGCCTTAAAAATCAGAGTCACGCAGAGCTTACCGAGAGCTCTTATCTACAGCCAGCACTCAATTCAGCTGCTAATGGGGAGCGTCAGGGCTGCTTGTCCCCTTTCCACCTCTGTATGGCTTCATGAAACAAAGAGGAAAACCCAACTGTGCCCAGAAGTCTCCAGGAAATCCCGATACAAGCTGAAGAACTGAAAGTGAAGATACTTACGGCAGAACCACCCCTCTCCTGCTTGCAGCTGAGGAACTGGATTAGCAGCAAGGAGACGGTGATTTATAACTGCTAGAAGTGAAACAAGTTTGGCGGAGCAGCTTGGTGTAGCCAGCTGCATCCAGAGCCCATCAGGCATTTTAAAGCTAGCTGCAGCCGCTCTCTCCTTCCTCAAACTGGACCAGTTCGGAGAAATTACATCGGCAGCTGCAGAACCCTGATCTGACTGCAGAAATTCAAAACTAAATGCAGCGGTCTCGTTTTCTGCCAGAATAAAAGCACGACCCAAACAGCAAAATCAGAAGAGAGTTGATGCCTCATTAGCAGGAAAATAAGCAAGCGTGTTAACAGCTGCATTTTCTGTAATCATGCAGCTGTAGCATCTGTCTCTTCCTCTCCATCACTTGATTGCAAGTGAAATTAGAAGAAACCAGTCTGGGACTACCCATTTAAGCACCATTTCCCTTCCAAAGCTTCACTACAGAGACGCGCTCGTTCCAAGGAGACGATGCCAAAAGCACAGAAATCTAAACCTTTCAGGCCTTCTAATCCATTTGGCACTTCAATAACATACAAAGAGTTACGACAACAGGAATCTTCCTCTCTGTGCACGGCATTGTGCTGTTGACTTTCAGCCCTTGTCTACTGGAAGAAGTTATATTCTTTTAAATTGGTGCAGCTTACGCTGTGACAACAACCCCATAACTGCAAGTGTCTGGAGGATTGGCTCCTTTCTCCCTGCTGCTTTTAAAGTCGAATCACTTTCGGTGCTATAAAAGACGCGTTGCATGAAGGAAGCCTCCCAGGAGCTCTTGGAAATCCGGGTAAAGCACAGAAGCGTCAGGTATCCTAGGCTGAATCGCCTAAATGCTGTGCGAGTCCCACGAGCAGGAGCATCCTTTCAACCTCAAACATTTAGAAAAATTACAATCGTTACGGGCTGCAATTTGTCTTCGTGGGGTCCAGCCCTGATCTGTCTCTGGAGGCTCATCGAAAGCTCGATCATCCACATGCTCCAGAGAAAACTGTTTATACAGAGCTCATTATCCTGCAGAAAAGGCTTGTTTTTCTCTCTCATCAACACAACCCTCACCATTTGCCAGCACCTCTCAAAAACGAGGTGAAGACCGCACCAGCTGATGCAGTCGGTGCCTCTTTAGCTTCAGAAAGGCAAGCAAGGAGGGATCCAGGGTTTCCTTTACTTCCTGCACTGTCCAGAGAGGATCTCCAAGCTGCATGGGCTGCTCACTCCCCTCACTGGTCCGACAGAAGTAATTATGCCTTGGTTGTGAAAGCCGGTGCTCCAGGCACATCGCTGTGTGGCCCGTGATGAATTACAGTGCTGAAACAACTGCAATTATCGGTGGATGCTTTAAACCAGGGGTGCCCTACCTGTCTGAAAGCGATGGCAAGCTGCGAAGGAAACATGCCGGGGTGCAGTCCCTGCTTGCACAGCTGACCACTTGCATAAACATGAGCCAGACCTGTTAACACCCCAGCAGAGAAGTTGCACGGCTGATTCCTTGGGAGGGCCTGTCCTATTCTTGATTATCTGGTTTCAGATCTTGCCTAGTGGCAGTGCTCTGGAGCACTTTGCAGGGAAGCCAAAATGAAATTTCTCCGGTTGTTCTCACACTCTCCGCAGCCACAGCAAGGACTGCTTGCAAAAGAGGAAAAAAAAAAAAAAAAGGGCAGGAAAAAAAAATGGAAAAAGGAAAAAAGCTGAAACCCGACAGCAGCACACAAGAGCCCAACACACTGGAGCCTTCCCAGCATCCAGAGCAGGAGCAGAGCCCTGGACAGACACCCTGCATTACCAACACCACCACATGGCTTGCCCTGGGCAAAATGGCCCTTTTCAAGTCTCCAAGGCAAAAGTGGACTTCAAAATTCCCTGGCCAAAGCAATTTGGGAAGCCCAAGCACTGGCAGGGAAGGCATCTCACGCCTGCTTCATCTCCCCTGCTCCTGCTAACAGGCTCAGCACGGCTGGCAGCAGCATGGAAGCTCGTGCTCCCAGAGCTGTGTTTCACTGCACAGGTATGGCCACAGCTCTGGGGAGGTTGGGACTCAGATTTGTACCTCTTTTGGCAAAGAAAGGCACCTGCTTTTCGAGAGGAGATTGTATCAATCTGCTCGGTTAACTACCTTCATTCGCAGAATAGGTTTTTCCATTTGCAAGTTGAACTAAGCAGTTTATCTCTATATACCTGGGCAAGGTCAATTCTTTCAATACCAGTGGAAAAGAAATATGTTCGAGTATGGGGGAAGATTGGAAAGATGGCTCCTTGACCTCAGTGACAAAGTGCATTATTTGTGGAACTATCACGGTGTCTGGGAAAAGCACACTCCTTTTCAGAAAGGCCTCGTCTTTCCTTTCCCTGTTCCTGATGCTACGATACCATATTTTGTATCACATTTGCAGCAAAAAGGTACCACTCGGGCTGAATATCCAGTATATGCTGTAGTAAAGGAGAAGCGCAGGAAGTAATGCATGACCCAAGCAACCCAAACATCAGTCAGCAAAACCAGAGCCCCACAGCCGTGGTCTGTCCACAGGCTTGAATTGAAGACTGATGTTTCCGAACGTGAAGCCTTCACTCATCACCTCATAGCACGAGCACGACCAACACTTGCAAAAACCACTTCCTATGGCCTGTAAGAACTAAAGATTTCCACCGCCAACAGTTGCCACAATCCTGATTGTGACCTGACCATAAAGCACTATTCTTCTGCACATCCGCAGAAAGTTTCAGTGTTTTTGCTGTTGTTTACAGCCTCCCCAAGCAGCGGACAGAAATCAGCTCGGGGCGATTTAGAGCAAGGGCAGCCACAGTTTCATGCCTGCTCTCTCAAGAACAGATGCAGAGCTGTGCTAACCTACAAGCAAACCTACCCTAAAATTCCACGGGGACTTCAAAAAATAATCAAAAATCAGAAGTAATCAGAGATCGGGATGTCGCTCTGTCCCCTTCGATTCCTCAGAGAGGTACAAAACAACATCCTTCCTCACTCAGAGGCATTTCTTCTGCCGTCCAAAAGGTTAGAGAGGAACGTACAAGGATGCCAATGAAGCTTTGAGCTATCAGACATCTTAAGGGTGATACAGCATCCAGCTGCTCCTGCTCAGCATCTCCATCCCGCAGTCATCCCCTCCTACAAGGGAGCCTCTCAGCTGCACCAGCAAGAACCGGTGGCCACTCTAAAACTCAGGGCCGGTAGCCACCAGCTTTGGATATTTTCTCCGAACTGTCTGCTCGTGCACAGAGCAGTTCAGGGACCCTGGGGAAAAATAACACGCAGCCATGTCATTAAAGATACAAGCAAACAAACACGCACATAAAGCCAGCCCCTGCCCAAACAGAAACCATTTCTTTGCCAATGCAAACGCTGTAATTATTCCCGCAGTGCAAAGCCTACCATCGGCTTCTCACCTCTCAAAACCAATCTTTTTTTTTAAAAAAAAAAACAAAAAACAAAAAAAAAACACAAGGACTGTGAATAACCAGCCCTGAGCATGCCGCCGCAATGAAGCCCAGGGATAGCAGAGGAAATCCCTGGCGTCTGCAAGCGCAGGAGATGCACTTGTGCAGGTGGGGTGGAGATCAGGCTCAGCTCGTCTCAAGGCTGAAAGCTTCGTACCAAGCACTCGAGCCTAAGAGACGTTTTGACACTCCGCCTTCGCTGCATCATTCCCCAGCGCGGTGCTTGTTAGGGTTTCCTTTTAACGAAGGCAAGCAAGCTACAGGGATCGAGCAAGGGGAGCACCAGGAAAGCCGTGAGGGGCGCCACGTGAGAAACAGATGAGACAAAAGTTTCCAGATTATTAAAGCAAAGTTTTCAGTAGCAAGCCCAGCCTGAGAGACATCTGCATTTGAGAAATCATCACTCGATCTCTCCCTTTACACTGCTTTGGCACCGTGAGTCAGAAATATCGGATTCTCATCCACACCCTCCCATCCACCGGCAGCCTTACAGATCCTGCAGTTCTCATGAAATACCCCAGAGATCGTCAACAGCAACCACTACTACATATAAAACACTAGACGCGCTGAATATCCCTTGTTTACAAAGACTTGCCTACTAGAACTTTAAATAGGTTCGGCGTGAAGCTGCCTACATGACAGCTACGCTAACAGCACCCAGTATGATGCCTATAAGTAGCTTGAAAAACCAAGCAAAAAATATTTCAAGAGCTTTGACAGTTGTGTTTTTAGAAGGAGCACAAGCTTTGCCAATCAAGTTAATCAAGGTTTAAAAAAAAAAAAAAAAACAAGCCCTGCTCATCTGATTTTCCATATATGCAAAACGCAAACTAAATTCCTACACAGCAGAAGGCTGAGTCTGGTGAAATATCAATCATGTGTCACTTTGCTCAGATCACTCTGGCACCGTTCCTGCTCACACAGACAAAATGGAACAACAACTTATTTCCAAGATGCCATATTTTGAAGAACAAGGTGCGAGATTTTTCTAAAGTAAATATTAAAGCTCTTCTATATATCAGCATCACCCTTCTCCCACAAACACTTTAGCAACTTCCTCCGAGCTGCTGAGCTTAAATAATTCGAGGTGTGCCGCGATTTCACGTATTATAGGCGCATCTGCAAAACCGTGCCGCCTTTGGGGACTTCGAGAGCAGGTTCATCCCTGCCAGCTCCTCTCCGTTTTGCCTGGCTGTCACTGCCATCCTGTCTCTGGACCTGGACTTGTCCCCTCCCGGGTAAGTCTGCCTCCACAGAGGTCTCTATTTGCTCTCGTAACAGCTTCTGGAAACTGTCGGCAGGACACCCTTGAGATCTAAAGGCAGCAAGTTTCTACTCAGCATGCTCAGAAATTGCTTTAGGGGAGGGAAAAAAGCAACACAGGAAATTCAGGGAAAAGCAGGGCATTCCTTCAGCATAACGTTTAGTTAGCCATCAGACCCAAAATGCACCTAACAAGTACATTTTTATTTCCCCCTAAATAATTTCACCGTATTTTTGTAACTTCCGAACATCCCTCGAAACGCAGAGCCCCACCTCAGCACCTGAATCCTTGGTGTTGAGGCTCCTGGTACTGACCCTATCAGTTATAATGCCTAATGGGGGTTCAGAAGAGAAACTGGATTTTTAAGTTTACAACATGCATGTTTATAACCTTGACTTAAACTTACAGAAGCCTTAAGGTCAGGCAGGCAAAAAAAGCCGACCTTAAATACCAAGTTCGTGTAAGGTTTTAGAGGATTCCTGTGTTCTGACTCATCCCTAGCTGAAGCACACTGACCATAACTACCTCTTCAGACTAAAACTGCAATCTGAGTGTATTTTCAGTTCTAGGGAAGTCCTTAAGACAGCATTGTCCTTCATTTGGAAGCACCTATTGTTTCTACACAATTTGTTCAGAAGCATTGTACGACTTCAGCCCTGGATCGCTCTGTACGAAGCAAGCTGTCCGTAAAGCTGATGCTTTCCTGCCATTTCAGATGTCGCCACTGTAAATTTTGATCCCTCTTTATACTCAGAGTGCAACAGACAACTCCCACTGGCATCCACATAACCCAACGCTCTCCTCACCGCGTCCTATGCGCCGCAGCGCTGCGCACAACGCTAAGCGGAGCTTACACCTGGAGCTGAACTTTCTGCCTTTGAACTTCCTCCTGGAAAAGTAGGTTGGATGGAGCTGAAATTTAGGCTATTCTCATCACATCGGACAGAACTCGTGTGGATCATGAAACCTGAAGCTACAAGAAAGGAAGAGCAGAATGTTAAGACACCGTTCCTAATCGTTTCCACCCCAGTACCTAAAAATGGTAAGGTGCCTATGCTTCACTGAGAAGCAACCCCAGCTAAAAATATCTCTACAGAAATATTTGTACGCATTTAAAAAGGTACATTGGTTTTTGTTTTTCCATAAAATATTGTCTCAATTAATACACAGAGGTGTATATCCATGCATATTCCAGCTTCGCAGTCCAACCACCAAATGTACCCCAACTTACTGCAATTCCGCCCCCCTCCCCTCTTTGCAATGCAAGCGCACAGCATTTAAGGGTGAATACAAGGCAGGTGAGAAAGTTCCTCTTAAAATTTCACAGCTCATCTGCTTTAATGAGCTAGGTCAGTCAAAAACACTAGCCCAACCAACGGGTGCTGCAACACCTCCTGATTTCTCAACAGAGAACAAGCTTCGTAATTCCTGCGTTGGTGTCAGGATGCCCACCTGTACAGACAAGGGATTTTCTGCCGTCAGGTGTGTGAGGTTTTTTCTTTTTTGTTTTAAAGAGCAAATTGGCTCTCCAGGAAGGTAATTAGACACTGAAATACGCGCTCTGCTAAGGCAGCAGGTAGACAGGTAGGTGATGGTTACGGACTCAAGGGCTCAACCTGCACGTGGAGCACACTGGAAATCTGGATTCGTACAAGAAACAGATTTTAGGTTTGAACCTAATGTTACTGGTGTCTTCATCAGACCAGCCCCAACCTCCACCAGCCGCTAAGCGATTAAAGTTAATTGCTCGGTCATTACACTTTTCATTACTAAACAATTAGCCCTTCAGGGTTTTAAGTGCCCAGCGTTGGCTCTTTGCCGGGTTATTAGGGGGTCTGGGGTAGGCTGGGGAAACTGGAGCACCGCACTCAGACCAAGCGCCACGATGCCACGGCAGCTCCCGGCTGAGGCAGAGGGACCTCCATCCCCTGCACAAACCTAACGGGGATCATCAGAGCCCAGGAAAGCAGGGGGATGTGATGCCACAGGTCCTGAGCAGGGCTGGCGGAGCTTTCCTAACCACCAGCAGCCTGCACTTCCAGGGAAGCCCTTTTAAGTCCCGTTAGGAGCTGGCCCCACTCCTCCATCCTTTACCCACGTCGTTAGAGGTATGTATTTAAGTACGCGCGCATGCTCGCACCCAGGTTTGATCAGTCATGGCAACAAATATCCCCCTTAAATGGACCGGACAGCATTCGCAGACCCGTGCTGGGAGAGATTTGTTTTATATCCCCTCATTAACTTGCATTTATCTACCTACACAGGCGTGACACTATTTGGCCATTTAAAGAGGGAGTGATTAAACGAGCTCGGCTTTCGGTGCAAGAGGTACGAGGAGGCGTTCTCAACACGGCGAGCCATGTAACCACACCGAAGCACTTTTCAGGTTGTGTTGGATCTTGCACAGCTGGAAGGAAAGTCAGACTTTTAAAAAGAACCAGGAAGAATTAAGAACAATGAATAAATTAAACGCTCCGTCCAGAGAGTTCTGGATTGAATTATCTGGAGCTCCGGTCAATGAGGGTGCCCCCTGTCCCACAGGGACTCTGTGAGGTTGTGCTAAGCGACCTGACCCAGAAAGCATGCCCTAAGAGCTACACGTGCACAGGCCCCGCTAACGGCAGTTGTCTGCAAGGAGAAGTATTTGGGAATCATCTGTTTAATCTGTCTGGTTGCTGCCACTTAATCTGGTTAGCGCTCCACGGGAGGAGCAGAGCGCTGGGTTTTGCTCCTCAATTACTCTCCGGCTGCTCCCTGGGATATCCCCAGGAGCCAACAAGGGATACGCGACCTGAAGAAAACTGCTGTCAGGTAGCCTCAAACATGGCTTTTTCCCCCCAAACTTAACAATTCAGTGCCAAAACACAAGACATAGCAGGCTCCCTGAGGGCAGGCCTGAGACCATTCAATATTTTATTAGCAAGTCAGAGGCTCACCTGCAGGCAACGCTTGGAGGGGGAGCAAGCAAGTCTTAGACAAGCAACGGGTCCACAGTATTATCTTGATGGGCCAGAAAAACATTTTAAAATATTTTTTAAATGCCTATCAATAGGGACAAATCCACAATTCACAGCCCAGACAGGCAGGAGCGAAATCATGATGAAAGCGGCCAGCAAGGTGGCACTTAGCAGCTGAAGTTTATTGAGGAGCACAAGCTGAGTGAGTCAACAACATCGTGCTGTTGTGAAAGAAAAGCAAACATCATCCTGGGGTACGTGCCCAGGAATGCGGGATGGGAGCAGGCTCCGGCTCACGGCTCTGCGCCGCATCCAACACAGGATAAGCGAGGCAGCACCAAGGGACGCAAAGCGACTGGCAAGGGGAGGGTGTAAGGGCTGAAGTCATGCAATTAAAAGGGTGGAGGAAAAAAAAAATCTGTAACACAGAACGGCAGCATGGCATTCTCCCGGGGATAAGGAAAGGACTTATACTGTGCCAAGGGAGATTTAAGAAGCTTTTTCCTACATCTTTCCTTCCTGCTGGGCTAGAAAAAGCATCAGACTGTCTGAAGAAGTTCAGGTTAAAGAGAGGGTTAAAAGAATATCCGTCAGCAACCTTTTGGTACAACTCATTCCCTGCCCCACAGCAGGGCTACGACCACCCGAAGGTCCTTTTCTGCACCTGACGCTGCCACGGGTACACAGCAGCAGGGGCCGTGCAGTCAGGACAGGTGCCCAAAAGCTTGACTGTGATTTTCACTGTCTCGTTTTAAGAGCGCACACGGTCGGCAATGCAAACCAACCTCAGATGAGTGGCGAAGGAACGTAACTGAGACGTCCTCTTTGGAAGCACAAAGCTTTTAAGCAGTTCAGCCTAGTCTTATGGAAACATCCCAGGTGCCTCCGACTGGATTTTCAGGAAGGCCCCCTGAAGTCAGGCTCTGGCTTCAAAACATCTAAGTGTGTTAGGTAGGGACAAAAACCCCACACGTGCTACACAAGCTGCTCTTCTCAAATGAGCACCCCGATACTTCAAAGTCACCCTGAATTTTCTCCACTTCTGGTTTCAAGGATGACATGGTGAAGAGAAGAGCAAAACTTCTGAGGAACTCTGAGCAAGGGGAGAAGCTAAAATAACGAGTATTACCCCTGGCTCATCAGCTGTGGGATTTGAGAATATCGACTGAGCTACGAGAATGAACGCACACCGAGATGCTCAGCACATGGGGCAGAGGGATGGGGAAAAGCCAAATGCCCTTCTACACCCAAGCCACCCACACAAGAGGGTGGAAGAGACGAGCAGCTCGGAGCTACAGGCTCCACTACTGGCAGACAAAATCCTACGCTGGACCATCGCAGACCTGACCCGCGAGGGATGCCTGCAGCTGCAGGAGCTGCCAGCTGACGCCGAGCCAAAGCGGGAGACGCTCGCCGCTGCCGGTCAACCGGCAGAAAGTTTCCAGGAGCTGCTGGAAGAGGGCAGGGAGCTGCAGCGAACGTTGCTTACCCCAGCTGCATGCAGACGTGGACAGGAAAACAGCTGATAAGGGGGAAAAAAAAAAAAAGAAAAAAAGCACGTGCTGCAAAGCCCCCCCCCCGTGCACCACCGCATCGTCCTAGCACCCGAGCTGACCGCCCCGGAGCCACTTTTGCTGCTGGCAGCCCAAATATCCAGAGATTTGATCCAAAGAGGATCTGATGCTGGACGACAGCTGCAAAGAGCTTTGAGCTGAGGAGTTTCAGCCCCCGACTACAGTTGCGATACACAAGGATCCAATATACCCACGCAGGATATCCCCAGATACCAGGATTTCAGCTATTTGTCACAGTAAAATATTTTAAACCTGAGCAAGCCAGCAGCATTCTTTAAAGCAAAATGACAGATAATATCCCATTTTAGAGCTCCGAAGTGAGAACCTTGCTCCTCATTTCAATAACCAAGATAAACATTTTATTTAATGGCTGTATTAGCAGGCAGAAATACACCTCGCTTTGGAAAGCAAGGCAGGCTCACAATTCTGCCTGCTACAGAATTCAAGCTCTCAATTAAAGGAAAATTCCTCCTAATGGGGAAGAAAAAAAAACCCCACGCTCGTTTCTTCTGAGCTGAAACCAAGTGTAAATCCTGTCTTTGAATCTCCAGACCACTCCGGTGCTTCCTACCCTGGGGGAGTGCTAGCAAGGCACGGAGATGCTTTTTAGAGCCCCATGGATGTAAAAGATGCCCAAGGAACCCACACAGCTCTCTGCTCAGGCTAACCTTACAGGTTTCCTTTCGCCTCGGGTAAAAGATGAGCCCCGAGGCCACCGCAGCACCTTCAGCCCGCTGGAGCGATCAGAAGCCAATAGCCAAATATTCGCCCTTTTTTTCCTCGCTCCTCGGGCAAGGAATATCCAAACCAGCCCAAAAATGCTCCTTGTGTAGCACTGAGATGCCTCGATGCTCTTTGAGCATGCTCGGGACACTGAGCTTTGATTTGCCTCAACACTTTCAACTTTTTTTTTTTTAATTTTTTTTCATAGAGACTCCTTTGGGCAGGAGGGAGAGGAAGCATTTACAGCTCGCTCTGTTCAAGCGAGGGGATGGACAGGGTTTTATACAGCTGCATGAGTTTTCCAGCCAGCTAGAGGGGAAGGAAAATGGGACTGCACTCTGTAAAGCCATAATCTACACAGGAAAGACCTCGGGGGCAGCACCTTAAGCCACTTTCCTTTTTATTTTAGTAGTCCAACCACCGCTCTATACAGGGTTATTACAGCTAACTAGGTTTTAATCGTGTTTGAGTACTGGAAAGTGGAAATGCTGCTGGTGCGCTCGCTTTCCTGCCCCTCCGTGGTCCATTTCTCACCGTCGCCTCCAATGGTTTCCTTGGAAACATATGCAAGCCTAAATTGGATTGACATTCACTTAGCGGGCAGATGGAGTTTCGAACAGCCCAGTGCCTGAAATTCAAGGCCGGGTCTCGGGGTAAGTCGTGTCATTGGTGCAGGAAACACCTTCCCCAAGTCCCCCAAACCCCAAAACTCGGTGGCAAAGTCAAGAACCAGCTAATTATTCCGTAATGAGCTTCGAGGTGGAATCTCGGGCAAAGCCAGCGAGATTCCCCATTGTCCTTGCATGAAAGCACCGGGCTGAGCACTCTGCAACATTTTTGTTTGTAGGGAAGGATTTAATTTTTGTTAAGCACCGAGAAAACAGAAGAGTTGTTAAGCTCATTAGCGGTTTCAGGCAGGACAAGCGATGCGAATCACACATAGGCTGAGCACAGACAAGAGCCCTTCGCAGGTAGCAAGGCACTCTGCACTGTATTTACGCTGCTCGCACCAAAAACTCCGGCGCCAGGCTGAAATTATCCCTAATGACTGCCAGGGAGCATATCTAATACGCAGATGCTGACCCACAGTTCCTTAGCGAAGCTGCATCCTCCTTATTCCCCAGCATCAAGAGGAGCAGGGCGTTTTAAATCACACCTTGATAGCCCTGGGGGCCTCAGAACAGCGATTTCAGAGAAACTGGTAATGTATTCTGAAGAGGAAATCAGCCTCTGGCTCTTCTTCCACTATATGAAAAGAATGGATATTGGAACAAATGGAAGTGATTTGTATTATTGTTATTATTTTTAGGCTGGCTAAACAGTGCTTTCCCAGTCGTGCTGGCTGTCCTCTCCAGAGCCCAAAAGGGTTCACCTCTTTGCAACCAGAAAGCAAGAAAGATGGTAGAAATCCCAAATAATTACATTCCTAGATATCTTTCATTAATTCTCGCATCTAAGAATGGGAGAGATGACGATAGGGCTCTCGGGAGGGAGAAGGGGGGCAGATATCATCGTTGCATATTCTGCCTCCACCAGTACGTGCTGGGATAACAAATGTACCATCGTTAAATAATTAAGGATGCGTGGGAGAATGGGGGTTACTAAGTGAGGGTTTAGGGCACAAATCCCCCCAAAAGCCAGGTTCGCTTCCACTGCTCCAGCAATTTGCTCAAGTCTAAAGAAATCCCAGTTCGGGATTTGCCTGTCCAAGACGTCAGGATTCTTGTACCTGTCCTGCCACCTGGCGTTTAGCCAGTTATTTTAAGAAAAAGAAACCTTTTCTTCTCGGTCTGCACATGATAGCAGAGGAAAAGGATTTGGCAGCTGCAATCTTCCTCGCTCTGGAGAGATCTGCTCCGTCTCCTTACTCCGAGCCACCTCCAGCCCTGTTTTCCTGCACTGCCCCTGAGCTAGACAAACAAAGAAACAAAACCAAACGTGCTTCTCGTGCGTTTCTTTTTAAATAAACAACAACAACAACAACAAAACTTGCGCTGCCCGCTAGTTTCCTTCACAAGCCTGCGCTTCCAAACCTCCCCTGCTTATCGATGCGATCCTCGCTGGTTACTTCCCCCTGCCCGAACCCCCCCGGTGCCTCTCCAGCCTCCCTCCGCAGAGGCAGATGTCAGTGCCCCCCTCCTCTCCGCCCCCCGCGGACCCTTCTCCTTTTCACGCTCTTCCCAAGAACGCGCTCCATCCGCCCGTGCCTCCGGCGTGCTCACATTAACGCCGTGTCTCCCGCGAGGCGCCGAGCCCCCCTCCATTTTAGGGTCCGCTCCCAACGCTCCTTTACTTGGCACAACTTCCCCGGCGGAGGGCTCGGTGCGAGCGGGCGCTCGCCGGCTCGGGCGGCATCGGCGATGCTGCGGCTGCTCGGCCACGCTCCCCGCCGCGGTGCTGCCCTGCAAAAAAAAGTCAGCTCCGGCCTCGCCTCCCGCCGCCGCTTTCGGCCCCTTCCAGGTACCCGGCGGGCGCCGGGAGACACAAAGACGGCACGGCACGACGGCGGGCGAGAGCGTGCTATTTTCAGCGCTCTGCGCAGGCCACAGCCGGGAACAATAGAAGGCCGTGCGCGGTGCGCGGCTCCAGCGCTGCCCCTGGCTCTCGGGGCTGCTCCGGCGCTGCGCTTTTATTTCCAGGACGAGAATTCGGGCGCCGAAAAGCAGCCGCCGGCCAAGCGGTTTGGGTCGAGGCAACCGAAGGGAAGGACCTCGTTTTCGGTTCTGAGAGCATCGTAAATAATTTGAGGCGTCGATACGCAGGCAGACGCTCAAAGCCGAGATCTTTTATACGAATCAAGCCTGCCGAGCCAGGCAGGCTGCACACTTTCAAAGCCGAGCGTAAGAAAGCCCTTCAAAAAAAAAAAAAAAAAAACCGCTCGAAGAACAATGGGTGCCAGAAAGCATTCCCGCGATGCGGCTTACAAAGCCGGGGAGAAAATCATAATTTCCTTGTTCAGTCACACCTTTGTTCCAGAAAATTGGGACACGAGAAACACGGCAACCTGCAGCTCTGAACCGAAACATCTCACCGCCGAACGCGAGGCGCTTGGCATCAATCCCACGCTCTTCCATGCCGAAAGCAGCCCGGCGCCGCTGCACCGCGGCCCACCTGCTCGCGGCGTGCATCCGTCCGCCGCACGCGGGACGGCGTCAGCTGCACGACGGAGCTTTGGTACGGGACGGAGGGGGACCCGCGGTGTCTTTTGTAGGGGACGGAGGGGGATCCAACGCCTGCGCATCCCAAACACCCCCG
Source organism: Cygnus atratus (assembly GCF_013377495.2). NCBI lineage: Eukaryota > Metazoa > Chordata > Aves > Anseriformes > Anatidae > Cygnus > Cygnus atratus. The sequence goes on from NC_066366.1 coordinate 34,599,755, forward strand.
CAGTGCCCCACCGAGGAGCTCGGTCACGGTGCTGTGCAGAGAACGAAGGGATGAGCGGCCGGACGTGGCCCTCAGCAATAATTAAAGCAACCGTCTTTGACGAAGATGACGCTAGAAGTCAGAACGTTTAAAAGGTGATAAACGCACTCCCCGCGTGAAAAGCTTTTAAAAGCAAAACCACGAACGCGCTGCGCCCTCGGTGAGCTCGCGCGAGCCAATGCACATCCCTTTCCCGTCCCAATAGGTGTTTATTTGCTATACTCCACGGCTCACGGCGCACTTAGAGGCGGCCAGAAGGCTTGCCCGGTGCCACCAGCCTCGCAGCGCCTGGCACGAGGCATTTTCCCTCGTTTTTAACCAGCCGAGGAAGGGCACCGCAGTCCCCACCGCCGCCTAACGCTTGCCTCATGGCGAGCCTGCTCATCGCTCGAGCGCGCCCAGGCAAAACTCAGAAGCATCCCACCTCTTAGTTTTAATTTGTAATAAACCACACACCCCCTGCAGAAATACTCGTGAAATTCCGTGTCTATCGATGATTAGATGAACGTGGGAAAGGGAACTGCTTTGCCAGACAAGGTATCCTCATTTCAGCTACTCCCACTTGGCCAGAGCCTGGCCGTGGATGCCCTCAGCCGAGCGACCCCTACCACGAATTAACCTGAAATGTTCTCTAGGACTTGTATTAACGCAACATCGATAGCTCAGAGATTTCAAAATAAATACATTAAAAAAAAAAGAGGTTCAGGCTGCTTGCTTCTCTCAGCTGAGCACACCTTGCACGTCCTGCCAGCTTCTCCGTGCTCTCATATTCTCCTGTTTTGTACAGGGTTTTGCCTCCATTGCAAGAGAAGAAATACCATTTAACAGATTCATCAGATTCCAATTCCACAAATATCGACAGGGTGAGAGAACAGGTGCAATGGGGTTTGTCTTAAGCCAGATTTACATCTATTCTTCTTAATGATACCCTACAGTTTAACTTTAATGATAACATCGCTCCCTTGCTTCATTTTGCATCAAGGCAAGATTTCCTTCCACCCATTCTTCCAACGGAAGAATTTTTATTTTTTACCGTCATGTGAAATATTGCTGAGTTCTTACTTTACTTTTAATAATAAAGCTGCATGCCAGGACATCAGGTTTGGACAGTAAGTGGGTAAAGGCCTGTTGCACTGTACCAAACAATCACGTTTCTTTTTGTCTTCAGAAAGAAGCCCCATACTAGATTTAAGTGTGTTTTCCCTATTTCAAGAACATCAGTTGCTGATATAGGGGTTGCAAGTGCAAAAACTTGAGAGGGTTAAATCAGAATGGTCTGGTTACAGATAATTCCTTCACTTAAGACAGCACCTGGCCACGAAGGTTATTTATTTATTATATTTTTGTCCTTAAAGGCATGCCCTTGGTGCAAATGAGAACGGAGACTGCTGCGCAGGATGGCTACGAACGTTTCCAAAGAAATGCCCTCTGCCCCGAAGGCTCCCAGGATTAATCAGAAAGCGAGGGGCACAGCTCCTTGTGAGCACCACCTAGAGCTTCTCCCTTTTTATCTTCTCTCCCTTTAAAAGCGCTTTGCATCCAGAAGTTACCAACGGTCCGTAGCTGTCACACTTAGAGGAAATACACCGAAGACTGACACAAATCTGCAGTGGCAAAACCAACCGGTTTTCTCGCAGCTCGCCAATAACCTGCCTTCAGACGGACGCAAATACATTGGGAAGCAAAACAAAACAAAAAAGAAAACACAAACCAACAAGCCAGACCATCAGAAAAGCCTCTGGATGGGGAGGAAAGCCCCTGGAAAGCATCACCCATCTCTTCCCATCGCACACACAGCCATCCTGGCCGGTGCCAGCCCGTGGCACAAACCGCACAGCTTGTGCTTGAAGCTCTTTTTAATTTTACGGCTTCTTTGGGGTGTTTATTTTCCAGTTTTTGTCTTTCCCAGTTATCCAAACTGCTGTTTCATATATTATTAACGATATGATGGTTGTAACTTAATTAGCTCGGCTGCTCGGGCAGAAAGCAGGGGTTTTGTTGCTTCCGCGGGGTGCGATGCCACGGTTAACCCAGTGTGAGGTGGGGCACAAAAATCCACCCACCGCTGCTGCTGGGACCCAAAATTTGGGCATACCTTCGTGTTTTTGCGGCACCAGATACAACCCTTCATTTCCCAGGGGTCTGAGCTTAATGCCAAACTGTGAGCAGGCATTTACCTACCATTCCTAATTATTTTTCAGCCGTTTGCTTTGGATGGCCAGATTTACTTTTCAAGGCTTAGTTATGGTGCTGTGACAGTATGAGATCTGCGTTTGCTGAAGGGTTTATTTCCCCAAAATAATGGCCAAGCACTAGCTCAACAGGATATCCACAGGCTGTTCCAGCATGTGTCCCCCAGTCCATAGAGTGCCTCGATCACACAATACCAATTAACATCACCAAAGCAAACAATATTCATTTAAATCTTCTGCCCAGAGAGGGGAAAAAAAAAACAACAACAAAAAAAAAACAACACAAAGAAATAATAAGGCTGTCAGACTGGAGACAGACAAAAAGGTGATGCAGATGACGGTAAGAAAGACAGTGCGCCAGCCCCGAACTAACTGATCTGGTTAAAAAGAACTCAGCAGCTCCCAAAACAACAACATTTCGGCTACAGAAGTGAGGTTGCGACTGGTTTTGCCCCCCAAGTGCCACGCTTCTCAGCAGCATTACATCGCTCTGTGCAACTGTCACCATCAGCCCGCACCAAACAGAACATCCAGGAAGGATTTTCCCCTCCCACAAAGTTGTTTTCATCCGCAGGTTTGGGGTTTTCCAACTGATTTTACACCTCTAAGCAAAGCTACGTCTCACTGCGGTAGCATTTCTGCTCAAGAGGAGCAGATAGAAACCTACGCTGCTGCCACGTTGAGAAAGCTACGCTGAATTCATTAGGCAAACAAATAGAAATCAGTGCTTAAATCATAAAAAACTCCAGTTAAATCAGAGCAGCGCACGCGGTTTGACCACAAGGAAATATTTAAGACAGTCGCAGCTGAAGCTGGGGAACGACTCAGGTAGCCAGGACATGACAAACGTGAAGGATGGCTCGGGATGAATATGTTAGCAGGATGTTCCTGTTAAAGCGCTCGGCGGCGTGCTGATATTTAAATCCCATTAAGATTTCAGGAGCACCGGTCCATCATGCGGCCGGCGTCGCCGCCATACGGGTGGGGAACCTTTGCCTGAAAAACCGAGACCCCAGAAGCGGGACCTGCGAGCCCAGCACCCGCGATCGCACCGAGCGCTTCCTAATTGCGGCCAGCGGATCAATTAAGCAAGGGCCTGGCCTCTCGCTCCCGACAATTAGGGCTTGAGCCGAGGGGCGGCCGCGTCCCTTGGAACACCACCGAACCAGAACCTCCTTCAGCCAAGCACTGGGGGGAAGAGAAGGAGAACGGGAGGGAAGGAAGGGAAGGGAAGGCAATGAGCGCAGACCCCGAAGGTCTGGTTTTGACGGGTTTTTCCCCCACCCCTTTGAGTTCTCGAGGATGCTCTGGTGGAAGACACGGGGTCCCCGTGCCTTCCCGGCATCCCCGTGTCGAGCTGTCGCCGCCGGCCTGCCGCGGTCCTGCCGGTCACATGCGCTGGCTCCTGCGTCTCGTGGAAGCAGCTGGAAAAGAGGGAGCCAGCGAAGAAGCCGCCTCCATTAGGAGCCACCGCTACACAAAAGGAGAAGAGGAAACCGACCCGCGGCCACCGGGGCCACTGTGGGGAGAGGAGGGCCGGGAGGGGAAAGGATAAAAAAAAAAAAAAAAGAAAAAAAGAAAAAAAGAAAAAAAAAGGTGGGGGGAGATGGGAGCCCAGAAGTCCTGCACCGTGCCCCGGGCGGGCTCGGAGCCACCTGCGCCCCACGCGTGGGGCCAGCGGGGAGAAAGTGCCCCGAGTGGGCGGGTTTGGGGGCACCGGGAGCAGGACCGGGGCCAAGCACCATCACCCGGGGCCAACTCGTGTGCCCGGGCTGCTGCCCCGAATGGGGCCGGAGCAGCCCCACGGGGGCCGGTTTTCCTGGGGGGTTGCCCCCCGGCTTTGTGCAGACCGGGACCGGGAACCGGGACCGGGACCGGGACCCGGGGGGGAGGTAACCGGGACTGGGGGGGGGGGGGGGGGGGTGTTTAGGGCCCGGCCCCTCTCCCCCCACACCCCGGCCCCCCGCCGGTGAAGGAAAGTTCCCGGTATCCCCGGGCGGCCTCGGCACCTGCTACCGGGAGGGGACACGAAGGCGGGGGGGGGGGGGGGCGGGGGGGGGTGTGCGCGTTCCCGCGGGGACTCACCGGGGCGCGCTCCCGCGGGGCTGGATCCGGCGGCGGCGGGAGCCCGAGGCCGGGGCTCGGCGGTGCTGCGTCAGCGGCGGGACCGGCACCGGGATGGGGACGGGCACGGGGATGAGGCTTCCCCCGCCGCCGCCGCCCGCCCGCCCTCGCCGCAGGGCGTCGCGATCCGGCGCGGCCCGGGCGGGCGGCGCGCAGAGGCCGGGAGCGGGGCGGGGGGGGGCGGGGGGAGGAGGAGGAGGAGGAGGAGGAGGAAGGGCGGGGAGGGGGGGTGGGGGGGGGGGGGGGGGAGGCGCCGCCGCCGCCGCCGCTGGCTCCCCGCAAGCCGCTCGCCCCTCCGGCCTCCTTCCTGCTTCCTCGTCCGCCGCCAATCGCCGCCCGCTCGCTCCGCCGCGCCGCCCAATGGCGGCCGCCCCTGACCGCCGGAGGTGGCCAATGGGAGCGCTTGGACCCGCCCCCCTCAGCCCCCCCCCGCTCCCCCCCTCCCAACACCCGCCCCCCCCTCACGCCCCCCCCTTTTCCCCCCCCTTCTCCCCCCCCCCCCCAATTCCCCTCAGGCTCCCGAGGCAAATCCCGCTCCCCCCCAGCCGCCCTCAACCCCCCAAACCAGTGCCGACCCCTCCCCGCCGGCTGTCAGCCCCCCCCCGCGCCTTTATTTTCCGTTCCCCCCCCCCAAATAAAACAGCGAAACTGTGGAAAAGTTTCACGTCGGGGGTGGGGGGTGGGGTGGGGGGGGAGGAAAGCTACCCCGAGGGGGTGCGCGGCGCTGAGGAGAGTGATGCCGGGGGGTGGCGGGGAGGTGTTGGCGATTTTGGGGCGTTTTGGGGTGGTTTGGGGCGTTTCCACGCGCCTTAGCCTGGGAGACCCAAGCGTGGGCATCAGCGGGGGGGGGGGGGGGGGGGAAGCGCAAGGAGCTCTCCTCCATCGGTCGGCAGCCCCCTAACCCGGCATCAGGGAAACCACCGAGTGCTTCGAGACAGGAAAAAGCCAGCGGGGAAATATCGGGCGCCCCAAAGCCCCTCCACAAGTATCGGGCACCCCAAAGCTCCTCCACAAGTATCCAGTTCCCCAAAGCCCCTCCACAGCCATCAGGTGCCCCAAAACTCCTCCACAAGTATCCAGTGCCCCAAAGCCCCTCCACAAGTATCAGGTGCCCCAAAACCTCTCCACAGCCATTGGGTGTCCCAAAACCTCTCCACAGCCATCGGGTGTCCCAAAACCTCTCCACAGCCATCGGGTGCCCTAAAGCCCCTCCACAAGTATCAGGCACCCCAAAGCCCCTCCACAGCCATTGGGTGCCCCAAAACCCCTCCACAGCCCTCACAGGATTGCGTGTCCAGCCCAGAGCAGGACACACTCGGGTCTACACGGCCCCCACCACAGGCCTGGCACACGGCGGCAATTTCTTCTTCTTAGCGACCAGGAGGGTGGCCATCAGCCTCAGTATTTCTCAAAAAAAAAAAAAAAAAAAAAAGTATTTAAAGACAAAAGAGATGCAGCAAGTCTTGGCAGCTCAGTGATGAGGTGTCTTCAGCTGAGCTTAAGGCACAGCCACAGTTTCCCTAACACTGAAGTCTCCTTTATCAGTTTCACGTTTTTTTGTTTGTTTGTTTGTTCTCAGTGTTTCTTTTAAACCTAGGAAACTCCTGAGAAGCAAGCAACTAGCACATGGGACAAGCAACCCAAAGCGTACCGGGAAGGCAAAACGCATACAAAAAATTAAACCCCTCAAGCCCTGAGGGTCTGCTTGACAGGCAGCAAAGCTGAAGGAGACCCAGGAGGCTACGGTGCTTTCTCTGCCTTGTTTCTGGAGATGGACCTCACAAGCAAGAGCAAGATAATAGAATCTTCACGGGACCCAAGGGCTATGCAAACAAAAAAAAAAAAAATTGAGGGAGAATTCAGCTATTTGGAGACACTGACTCTAAAAACGCGTGGTTTCCTTTTTACCTGAAGTTTCAAGCTGAAGTTTGATGAAGCTGGATAAACCCAGCCTTTTCCTCCTGGTGGAATTTGAGGACCCCGTGGACAACATCGGGTCGGCAGCCCTGATTTCACGCGTAGGAAGAAGGACCACCCTTCCCCCCACACCCACCTCCCAGTCAGAACGTACCTGACAATGTATCAGCAAATACAACCAGGGCAGATAAATCTTGTTGACCGCCGTGTTTCTGGAGCGCCCCATGAGAGGAGGAAACCCATCCAGAGGGTTGGAGCTCTGTCTGGGAGCAAGCGCTCCATCTGAGTGCCATGTCCAAATAAACCAGAAGCCTGCCTGAAACAAATACCAAATGTTTGTGATGCAGCAGAAGAAAACCAAGCTAAAATAACCCTAACAGCTACAGACAGCCCTGGAAGCCAGCAAGGGGCGGGTGTGCATACCTTTAAGTGCATCTGCAGCTTCCCATGTCTGCAGATCCCTGTCGGAAGGTACTGCACGCTTGTATAGGACTGAACAATAAGCTTTCCTGGCTGTTTAGGCAGCATTCAAATGGGAAACCACTCATGCAAGGAAATGTTTATGAGACCACCGTCACATCAGTATCTAACGAGAAGTAAGCAGAAATATTACGTAGCAAACAGAATATAATAGGTGGAAAGACAGGTATGTGTCAGGAGACCATCCCAGGGGATACAAGTGTGTTTTACAATGCAGGCACAGCCACCATTTAGTCACTCACTAAAACCTGCAGTTAAGGATGCAGCCCCATGCAGGACTGTACTCTTTGCTGATTATTAAATAAATGGGTTTCTGGCAAAAAGCACGTAACAGCCTGCTCCATCAGTGCAGCATTGCAGAGTCATTCCTGATCTCCACCAACTGCCTTAGAGGTTAGAAACTGTCCTTAAATGTAGGAACCACCAAGACAATCGTATTTAACCCGTTTTTGCTGTAGACATATCTGTTTTGGTTGGGATCTCCCCAGACTCCATTTAACGCAGCTGAGCATCATCCAGAGCAAAGGACTGCCTCTCTCCTCAGAGCAGATAGTTGCACTGCACTGCTCCTCCTCTGAAGCTGATGTGGCTGCCAAACTGCCCTGTAAAAATTACATTTTTAATAGAGTCCTTCTTCCCTTTGCTGTGAGCCCTGACCAACAGGAGGGTAACTAAAGCACTGCTGAGCACCTAAGTGAGTGAAATTTTAATATAATAGCAAGCATGCTCACACCAGTCGTTAGATGTGTTTGAGCAACTTCAGAAATCGACTTCTTGTACTTTATTAGCTAAACACAACCAATATTTGGAGCAGAAAAGTGAAATTGCACGGTCTTGGGAACTGTATGTTGCTATTATGACATTTGCTATATGGCTACAGTAATTTAGCAGGGAATTTGGAGGCTGGTTTTGCATGGAGACAGGGCCAGAGCCCCTTGAAACACAGTTGCAAACGGGCTGCCAGACACCTGCTCCTGCACAGAGTGACCCACAGTGAGGCTGCAAGAAAAAAACAGGCAGCCTGTTTCAATCACACTTAGAGATAAAGCTCTAACCCAAGGGTTCAGACAACACCGCCAGAAAAGACTTGCCCATACCAGGGATCAAATGACTACAGCAGGGAAGAGGTTCTCTCTCCCAAAAAAGAGGAGAGGATGCCCAGGGCATTGAGCTGGGGGCATGGAGACCCTGATCTTGGCCAGCAGCTTGCTGCTGAAGCCATTTCTAAAATCTTCCCTCCTCACTGGTTCTTCTTGGGGAGTAGCAGTGTCCAGGTAAATACCTCCCTCACATACACAATGAACTGTTGCGCTTCACGAAGGAAAAACACACACACACACCCTAAAAAAAGCCACACGGCACATGTACGAACCATACATTTTAGTTAGTGGTTCCTTATTCGCCCCTAACCCATCCCCACCACTATGCCTCATCCATTTTAGATGTAGCTTAGGTTGTACTGGAATTCCTGCAAATCAGCAACAAACCTAAAGCTTCCCAGCAATCGGATGCTGTACAGAACTGATGCTGAAGTTCAACGATAAGCAGAGGGAATTCAGACATTTGACAGCTCCTTTTGGTGAAGGCAGAGGTGGGGCCACCTCCCCTCTTCCAGGTGCTCGGAGTAGGAGAACACCTTCAGCACCGACAGGTCGAGGATGGAGGACTATGTGCTCCAGAGCTGTGCAAGAGCAGGAAGCATGACACAAAGCCATCTGCAGAGCTCCCTCCCATTTCAAAAAAAACAAAACAAAACAACTAATTTAGTCTGAAGTGGGGCCTTCCCTCATCCCATTCTCAAAGGTTTGGGGGAGGAAAAAATATAAAGCTAATTGCTGATTACAGAACAACATTGCCACGGGTCTGCTGTTCTTCAATCCATCAGCACACAGATGCAGACGAAGCCTGGGTTGTTTTACTTCCCCCTCACTCATTACCAAGGAAGAACAAACCACCAAATCCCCAAAAGGAGATATTTCCACCCCAGCTTCTGGCCTGCTTTTTGGGAAAGAAACAAGATTCAGGACTCCTCTGCTACCTACTGCCTGAGGGGATCTGCTGCTGCTGCATTCCCCAGCTCACATTTTGGGCTAAGAGGCTGACTAGGAGCAGAAGAGGCTGCGAAGCCCTACAGCTCCAGCATGATCCATGTGGCAGTGGGGATTAAGGGCCAGATTTTCTCCCATTGTACCCCTCACTCGTCCCAACAGGTATCAGGGTGGGAGAGGCATGGCTGGCTGTAGCAGAACAATTAGGCACGAGAGCCTCACACGAACCCACAACAGCACCTGCAAACCACACCGCCACTGATGGAAAGCGTCATTACTCGTGCAGGGAAGCTTAAGCAACAGGCTTAAAACGAGTAAGTTCACACACTAAAAGCAGCAACTTGCAGCAGCCTGGAGGATCCTGCACTGACTGGTTCCTCAGTCGGGCCTCGGGGAACGGCACAGAGCAGGAGAATTGCCAGCTCCCACCTTTCCAGGCAGCCTCTGCATGTGGGGCTTGAGCCCATCCATCTGCTCAGGATCCCTGAGGTCACATCTTCATGTGGCTCTCGGCATGGCTGCGGTGATGGGGCTGGGTTAAAAAGTCCTCTTTACTTCAGCTGGATTCCCTGCGGTTCAGGAGAAGGGACACCAACATACAGCAGAGTTAGATGCCGCCAAGTACAGCTCCACTTCCCGGGATGGTCTCTTTGAACCTATAAAGAGAGAAAACAACACACCTGTGAGCCTGCAGATGGACACAAAGTCACGCTTTCCATGCACCAAGATGAATTTGGTCTTTAACAAAGGTGCCCTGATATTAACAATCAGGGGAAAAAAAAAAAAAAGATACAGGCTATCCTGAGAGAAGACTTTTAGTTTCATTTAATAATAATAATAAAAAAATCAACCTCTGCTCCCTCAGCAAACTATAACATGACACGCAGGTTTTCCAACCTCAGGTACTTGCTTAATCAGCTCTACCCTCCCTGAAAGGAAACAGCCCAGGCTTACTCACATGCAGCTGCCCTTTCTGTTGCAAACCTCCCTGCCCTGAAAAAAAAAATCATCCAGCTCCTCAGGCTGCTTTTTGTACCGAACCCATTTAACCCCCACTTCTCCCTCTCAGTGCTCTTCCCAGCTTGTCCAGGTGTCTCCTCAAATAGGCAACCTCAGACCAGAATCAGCTGAGATATCTCAGCCTGCCTGATGCCTTGACATAAAAAAAACTGCTTGTGCTACACTGGCTTTAGCTGCAAGAGGTGGATTTTAGTGATCCCCCTCCTTTTCCCCCCAGCCCTGACTCTGGGGCTAACCCAGTAAATACTAAAGGCCAAATTAATCCCTGGTGGGGCTCTATTGACTGACTTGGAATTATATTACACCAAAAAGTAAATTGGCTGTCAGTATTTAGGTACGCAACATACCAGCTGTGGTTACATAGGCAGTTTCCGTTGAGATTTCTGTTCAAACATCAGCTTTTGCTCATTCTTAGCTGGGTGAAATATTTCCCCTTTTCCATTGAAAGCAGTCAGGAGGGATTCGGGCTAAATGAGAGGGGTCTGACTGCGCAGAGGTGCCCTAGATGATCTCATTACCTACAAAAACAGCAAATAAAAAGCACCGGATTTGAGTCTCAAGGAAGCATCTGCAAGGTTTTAGCTTCTTTGCTGAAGGTTTCCCTTTTTTTTTATGTTTTTTTTTTTTTTTTATGTTTTAAAAAAGTTGATGCTGCTTGTATCAGATGCAGTCTTCTACCAATCAGCAGTGCCAGGGAAGCCCAGCACATGTGCACTGCAAAAGAAAGGGGATTGCTATGTAATGTTTCTTATTTCGCCTTTCATCTTAAGACTTCAATGTGCTGTGGTGAGGAATGTGTAAGCACCATGAGCCAAATGTATCGATGGGGAGAAAAAGCTGAGGGACGATGAATTTTGCCTTTGAGATGAGCTCGGTGGGGACCAGCACAGCCAAGAAATGAGGTTGGGTTAAACTAAAATGGAAAATGACAGGAGTAAGAGTTAAAAACATACCTCAGTGTTATCGTGGGCTGAGGTGAACGTAGGTGTGTGCTTCAAAATATTGCAAAATAAGGATTAAAACCGAGGGCTCTGCTTTATGAGCTGGATCGTGGCAGTGCTAGTGAAAAATTCATATGCACGGGAAGAATCAAATGTTATGCCTTGCGTTCCCTGGGTAGCCATTATTTTATGAAGTGTGATTCACAAGAACAGCGAGACTGGAGAAATCTGAACGCAAAACACATGTCCCAAAAAGACACGATGGGAACGCAAACAGTAATTATATGACCATCTGCAAACGGCAAGGCTCGAGGATGGGGTTTTAGTGGGCTCCGAGCGCGAGCGCAGCTGCGTGCGATGGCTGCGCTCAGCGGGGATGCGGCGAGCAGAGGCGCTTCCTCACCCCACAGCTCCTCGCTGTAGCCCCGGTCAGCGCGGAGAAGCCAGCGGGAACAAAACCATCACTATGTTTACAGCTCAAAACATTTACTTTTTTCCCCGTGCAGGACTAATGCAGGAAACCTAATAAGAAATCCCAGCGGCGTGAGCTGAGGCCAGCCCGCATTTCCATAGGAAACAGCTGCATCACCACTAAAACTTCAGCCCTTCTCTCCATGTCCCTCAGGTGCACCAAGCTGGTGCCAGCACATGGACGTGACAGGGACATTCCTCGGCACTGCTGCCCCTGGCAGAGGGACGGGACGTGTCTGCTCCTCCAGGGTCCCAGGCGCTTGCTTTCAGCCAACCAGTTTTGCTGGCTGGGCCTCTGGGGAAGCGATGTCTTGGGGGGTAAAAGCAGCGGTGGATGGGGGGAGGCAGCTTTGTCAGTCCCCACAGCTGGCTCCTCTGCACCCTGCTGCTACTGAAGTCCCCTGGGCTTCAAACAGAGCTGGTCCTACTTACCCGATGTGTTGCATGAGTGGGTAAGTAGCCATGAACTGTGCTAATGCCTCAGGGCAGGTGAGAGAGCCCCGGGGCAAGTGAAGAGGAGGAGGAAGAGGAGAATGGGGAATGGGCCCCTGGTGTTCCTCCACACCACCTCCTGCATCCGCATCCACAGCACACCAGCATCCCGGGCAAAGGGTTTATCAACAGTTTAGGAGTCAAAAGAAAACGGTGTGGTCTTCAGAAGCATCCCTGCTCTCTGCATGGAGGTTTTATCCTGAGCACCGTGGCACCGAGGCACAATCTGCCTTCCCCTCTGCTGCCCCAGATTTGACAACCTAGGGATCTGAGCTGCTAAGGCGAGCCATCCCTCTTCCATCCTCCTGCTCTGCCTGGGCTACGTTCTCCAACCTGACGCAAGCATCACCACCGTCAAGGCTCGCGTGTACAAAAGCTGTCTCAAATATTATGAGACTTCCGTGAATTTTGTGACCTTCTGCTCTCCTAATTTTCAGACCCATTGAAAGATGCTGTTGTGCAGAACCTCATCGGTTTGTGGTGAATCCAGCTGCAAATGACTGGGGTTGTGAATTAGCACCGAAGAGGACACAGCGCACACAACAAGGAAGATAACGTTTCTCAAAATTGACTTTGCTCATTTATTTTATCATTTGTATCTTCATTTGAATTATTTATGATAATACTTTGTAGCAGCATCTGTAGTGGATGTTGTGAAAATAATGAAATCCAATTCACATGAGAGCTGACTCTTATTAAATTTTTGCAGAAAGGTGAGGTGAGCCTGCCCCTTTTTACAGGTTTTACAGGACGTTTAGTAAAGAGTGGATTTAGAAGGTTCCCTGGTAGTGAGAAGCAGTTTCCAGGGCTCATTCCACTCTGCATCTATTTGCATGCATTGCTTGATAGCCATCTAAAATAAAAATGCTCTGGAATTGAATATTCCTTGGCTGGTGCCAGCATGAAAGCGGATTTTTCCCCAAAGTCCAAGCTGATGCGGCACAGCTCCTTTAGACTGCACTCACATAACAAAAATGCAGCCACGTTAAAAAACTGAAGCTGGGAGCGTTTAGATCAGCTCAAGGAAAGCACATCCAGGAGTTTTGCAGGTTGTGGCATTCACATGAGGAATCCTGGTGCCTCCATTTGATCTGGGGAGGATATTTTCCCAGCTTTCTTATTCTGCTGAGTTTCAGACTGCCGAGCATGCAGGGAATGCATTTATCTCTGGATCGCTCTTACTCGTGGATTAATTTGTCAGGCTTTCAGACTAAAGGTGGCTCAGGCTTTGTGAAGCAACGCAGCTCTGAGGGTGTTTGTTGTAAAACCAGGGCTTTCGTACTCGACAAATTCTCCTCCACCACTCTTTGCACCACACCATGCTCCAGGCGTGTGCAAGGAAGATCTAAAACACAGCCACCCCCAACCTTTGCTCACACTGATTCAGAGGTTTAATTTGAGCAGGTGTATCACAGGCTGGTTGTAAATTGAGCAGATTTGCCCTGTGGTCACTGAGACTTCCTTAGCACAGGACGCTCTGAACCAGGCTTTTTGGAGCACAGCCCCCCGTGGTGCCTTAAGCACTTTAATGATGCTCTTAAGCACCACAGGGCACCCTCAGCACTCAAGTTTTTGAGGTAAAGGTGCATTTGAGAGCATCTGAAGGTACACTGGCAGGAGAAAAATACCCCCACCCCATTACTTCTTCCCAATTCCCCCCAAATGCTGGGCTGCCATCACTTGGTCACCGTTTTCCTGCATCCTTGATAGCAGGTTGTGCCCTGCGAGGTGTCTGCTGGGGCAGGCGGAGGCAGCGCCGCGCACAGAGCCCCTTCCCTCTGGACCTTGCCCCGTACCACGCCGGCATCCCGGGACAAAAGGTGACGGCGGCTCTTTGCTCAGCAATAAAATAGGGTGGGAAACGGCAGCCTCCGAATCGATAGCGGGTGCTGCCGAGAATGAGGCTGCACATCTGAAGTGCCTGAAGTGGCTGAAACCCTGCTGTCACCGCTGGAAAACTGTCACTCCACGCCAGGTCCTGCTGTGCTGCAGGTTTTTAGAGCATTCGGGGCTGCGTGCACGGGCAAAGCACCCGCTGCTGCCTACGGGGCCGATGGCAGGGCAAACACCCTTAGCTGGGCAAGTGAAGCTACAGGGAATGCTGTCGCAGGAAGGAATAACAAAAAGTGTCATAAGAAGGCACCATTATTTCTCCTTTCTAGCTGGAAAGCTGTGCCAGCTTCCAAGTTACGGCATCTCCTGCAGGTCAGGATTGTGGGACTGTTTCTAGAGTTTCTCCCCATTTCCCACTGGGTTTTTGGTGCTGTGGCACCCAGAAAAAAATAAATAAAGAATATCAGATGATTGTTTTCAATGTGAAAGCGGGTTGCCAAATGTTGGTGTTTCCCTAGGAAATGACACCTTTGGGCACGCCGTACTTCGCTGCAAGTGGTGTCTGTGCTCTTTTGTTTCAAAACTCTCCCAGGTGCATAAACCAACGCACCCAAAACTTGATTCCCCCTGCCGGGCTGCAAAAGAGAGTCTTCCCTGCACCTCATCCCAGATGAAGGCACTCATGGGGTGTCCTTAGGAAAGTCCAGGGCATGCTAGGAAACTCGCTTGCCTCACTTTTAAACAGCTGGAAAGCCTGGAACAAAGAGGCTGGCATGGTTTTGAAATGATTTTCTACATAACAAATAAGGAACATGGTAAGTAGAGGTTTTGCAGGCAACCTCAAAAGCTTTTTTTTTTTTCTTAAAAAAAAATCCCATTATAAAATGAAACAACATGGACAACGTATGTGCAGTTTAAATACGAAGGGATACAAAGCTCTGAAGTGATATTTGCCTTTGAAAACATGATCAGTCTCCGCACCTCGAGTACTGTGTTCAGTTTTGGGCCCCTCGCTACAAGAGGGACATGGAGGTGCTCGAGAGAGTCCAGAGAAGGGCAACGAAGCTGGTGAGGGGTCTGGAGAACAAGTCTTACAAGGAGCGGCTGAGGAAACTGGGGTTGTTTAGCCTGGAGAAGAGGAGGCTCAGGGGAGACCTCATCGCTCTCTATAGGTACCTTAAAGGAGGCTGTAGAGAGGTGGGGGTTGGTCTATCCTCCCACGTGCCTGGTGGCAGGACGAGGGGGAATGGGCTAAAGTTGCGCCAGGGGAGGTTTAGGTTGGATGTTAGGAAGGAATTCTTTACTGAAAGGGTTGTTAGGCATTGGAATGGGCTGCCCAGGGAAGTGCTTGAGTCACCATCCCTCGAGGTCTTTAAAAGACGTTTAGATGTAGCCCTTAGTGATATGGTTTAGTGGAGGTCTTGTTGGTGTTAGGACAGAGGTTGGACTAGATGATCTTGGAGGTCTCTTCCAACCTAGATCACGATTCTGTGATTCTGTGATTCTGTGATTCTATTCATCATGCACATTCATAGTCGTGGGTACAGATTGCCCTGAAAAATCATATAATGGGAATATCTTTGCCCCTACACATGAGCTGCTCTCATCAGGAAGCTAATGCAGTTCTGGGACAGCGCTGGATACTGCTCCAGCTTCATCTGCTGAATTGCTAGAATTAAATTTTAGGTGTAAAAGATCTGTCGTTGTAGAAGGATGTTTCACTTCGGGTCACAGAACTGGCAAGTCCGGCATGCAAAATTGTGTTTTTATAGATGTAATTCAATAATAATAACATATATAACTTCTTTTTTGGGAGTATATGTATCTCAGATTCTGACCTAGGAGCTGAAATAATGGAGCTTAGCAAAGCCCCCCCAGTCCCCCTCTTGCTGCCAAAGGCATTGCTGCAGAGATGCTCGGGATCCTGGCTGGCATCGTCTCTGTCCTGACAGCTTCCTGCACACTGTGTCCAAGTCTCTTCATGTCCAGAAAAGATCTGAAACCCAAACACCCAAAAAAAACAGCACCCAAAGGGGCTGCTCAGACTTGGAGTGAAGCAGAACACCTGACACACACCCAAAGACCCCCAAATGTGCTTTGTTAACCCGGCTTACATTCGGGTCTCCAAAATGGAAAGGCTTGATTCAGAGGTTGTTGGTTTTTTTCTTTTTTCCTTTTACTTTAATGTAAAAAAATGCCCTTCCTGGATGCTTTGTCTTGTCCCCGCAAAGGTGCCCAGCACCACGATGACCACTCAGCACCCCTGTGGGGCTGTTGTTTTTCACTGCGTCTTCCCAGTAGCTCAAGACCAGCAGCAACACCTCCGTGAGCTTTGGCTGGAAAAAGCTCCAAAAGCCTCATTAAAATAATAACAGCTCGATGGCAGGGGGAAAACACGCACATCGTCTATCAACCTCTGCTCAATCCCGTGGGCTGCGGGGATTAATTTGGGTTCAGCACCCACATTTTGAAGCTGATGCGGATGCTGGGGAGCATCTGCATCCCCACCCCGTGGCGTGGGGTACGTGGAGGGCAGCAAAGGAGTAAAGATAACAAGGGGCAGGAAGTTTTATGGTGAGGCTTGGAGTTTAGCTGTACAAATCCTATTAGCATTAACATCAGCTGTGCGGCTAAATCCTTGCGTTCTGCACAGAAATTGAATCCCTAAGGGTCCGGCTTAAAGCAACAAATACTACGAAGGGAGAGCAGGAACCGACATCCTTGTGCGTAGGAAGTTTTGTCCGAGGATGGTGGGAAGAAAATCAGGCAGAGTTTGGGGATTTGGAGGGTGAGCAATTATCTGGGGCAGGTGATGTTCCCTGAGTGGCAGCAGCCAGGGGATGGGCAGAGCCTGAAACAGCGAGAGAAAAGAGGGAGGGAAGCTAAAAGTGAGGGGAAGTGGGAAAAAGCAACAAGGGAGTAAGGGTTTGAGCAGAAAGAGCAGAAGGAAGAGGGATTGTGGAGTGGCAAACACGGACAAGAAGGGGAAAATGGGGAGAAAAGCAGTGAGATTGGGTGTTTTTTCCGGCCAGGATCCTTTAGAGAGGCACTGAGCTTCTCTTTAATTTTCTTTCCCCTGCTTTTCCTTCTTACTGTTTTGTTACAGTGAGAGAGAGAAAGAAAGGGGAGAAAAAAAAAAAAAAATGAAGGGGCAATCCACTGTTTCCTCCAAGGCTTTGAAACACGTCAGCATCCATAGCAGTTTTGATAGCTCAGCTTCCACGAGAAAAGAAAAGCCACTGCAGCTTCTCTGCCTGGGAATTAGGCACCCGGAGCAGGAGGAGGAGAGCCCTAAACCCGGGTCCCATTTCCCTACCAGCCACAAGCAGCTTTGAGCTGGGGCTTTGCTCCCCATCCCCTTTCACCTGTTTCTTTCTTTCTTTCTTTGTTTTTGATTGTTTGGTTGGTTGGTTTGGGCTTTTTTTTTTTTTCTTTTTTCAGCCCTGAGCAGAAAACGTTGCTGAATAACTTGGCGAGGTCAGCGAGTTGTAAAGAGCGGGGCCGGGGAGCCTGCCGGCTCGCTCACCGGCATCCTTTTGATCGGGAAATGTGCTGGGCTTTCAAGAAACCCCAGGCAGTGCTCAGCTCGGTGCAAGCAACCCGCGGAAAGGCAGTGGCAACCCCGATAAGTGCTGGAGGAGCCGTCACGAGGCCGCACGAGACGCCGGAGCGGCACGGCCGCACAAAAAGGGCTTTTCTTTGGGGATGACGGATCGGTGTGTGAACGCTGGGGGAAAAGGGGAGATGTGTCATGCCACGAGTCAGCGGAGGGATGAGCTGAGCCCGTTTTCTCAGCTCGTTACAAGGGTGTGATGTTTTCCAGGGATGCGCTGCCACGGAGGCGGCACCAAGCAGCAGCCGACGGTCTCGCAGTTCCTGTAAGGTCCTTTCCTGGTGCCAGCGTCTCCCCGTGGGGTGCTGCAGGTGAGGGGACGTCTCAGCAGCTCCTTCTGTGGGTGCTGCCCCATGGGTGCAGACAGCCACGGCCCTGGGCTTAAGAAGTGACTTAACCAAGGGGCCTGGCTGCTGTTGCTTTTGCAAAAGAAATGATTAACCTCGGTATCCTCGACAGGTTTTCACTGAGAACTTCAGCTCCGCTAGTTGAAAGTATTCCCACAGTTTGAATATTCATCTTTTCTGATCACCCGAGTGTGCCTGAAGTAAAGCGAGCTGCCAGGGCTGCAGGAACCTCCCGGTGCCCAGCACAGAGAAAGGCAGAGCCCCAGCACCATTACCTGCTGCGAGCAAAAGTCTCTGCTCAGGGAGATCATTGGGCAATAATGATGATTCTTGGCCTCAGACTTAATAATCTGTTGTTTATTCCTCTGAAGCATCTCTGACTGCTTTGTGGGGTAGCCTTGCTTCTGCCCCAGCCATCTGAAGCTGGGGTTGGGGCCATCGGGAAGGGATCAGCCAGGCAATCGGACGTGCTGGTGGACGCGGCTCCTCTGAGGCTCTGCGCTGTGCATGGATGGAGTTATCCCCTCGGAGAAGACCCATGTTGCAACCTAATCACAAATTCTGCATTTTGGGCAAAACAGTCCTTGCGTCAGAGCACTCGCGATGAGCAAAGCATTTTTGGGGTGGGTTGTCTTGGTGCAGGTTAGTGCAATTTTTCTTGACCAGCACGATCAGGATTCACTTGCAGAAAGCTGTGCCAAATGAGGTTTTGGATGGACATTTTGACAAGCTCAAAAAAACAATGCATTCATACTCATCGTGGAAACCATGCCAGCCTCTCCCAAGTTTAAGCAAGGTGGGTCATTAGCTCTGTTTGGACAGAGCCTTATATCAAAGGCCATTTATTCTGCTATTACCATTCATTATTCCCTCCAGTGTTCCCCTGGATGTTTGAGCTGGGATCTGCCTAATCCCATAAAGCCCGGCTCCTCCTCGTGCCAGAACGTGGAACAAAGTCATAATTCTCATTTTGCAGCCTGGCTGGCTGTTGCTATGGGAATGCTGGCCGTACCACGGACCCAGCCGTGCCGCTCTCCTGGGCGCGCAGGTAGAAGGCGCTTTCGAACGGCGAGCATGTCCCAGTGTGACCGCTGGGCGCTGACAATTAGCCAGGGAAGTCACAAATCAATCAAAGTGACAGCGCCAGGCTTGCAGGGGACCCGCTTTCGGAATTGTAAATGCCGACCCGAGCGAGCCTGGCTCGGCTGGAGGGATCTGAAGGCGCTGGTATTTTGACATCGGGGTCCTCAGATGCCTGAAATACTCCTGCTGGATTTGCTTGGGAAGACAGCAGAGCTGAGCGATGCCGGGGGACCTTGGCCCCATCCCACATTTCCTCCCTCAGCTGTACTCAACCAGGATCCAGTGGAGACTTCTGAAGTACAAAAACCCCCTTGGAAACAACCCCTGGGGATGCTGAGGGTGTATTTGGGTGCGAATGACTGGCGGGGCAACTCCTCTCCAGGCTGGAGGCTGTTGCAGGATGCACAGAGTCCACCTGAGAGCAGCAGTGCTGATAGATCCTCTTTCATCCCATTTTCATGGCTGGCAATTGCTGCCAGACCCGCTGCGTCCCCCAAAAAGGGGGAACTGGGGCACTGACCTGCTGGGAGGCTGCCGTGGGTCTCAGCCAGCATCACGGTGTGCAGCTCCAGGGATCTTCCCGAGCTCAGTGGCAGAAAAGCTGCTGACAGGTGTCACTAATGGTGTAAAATTCAGATTTGCATGGGGAAATTCAGAGCCAGGTGAATTTTTAAAGCTCAAATGCACAACAAAGCTGCTCCTGACCATGGACTTTGACTCCTTCAAAGCTCGGGGAATGAAAGTGCTTAAAAGTAATGAAGTTACAAGCAAAGAAATTCACTTGGGCATCACCTCTATAAACCGCATTGTGCCATGAGTTATTTCTCCCTGGAGCACACGGAGGTTGCAGGCCATTTCTCCAGGACTTTCTGCTGTTCACGGGGCGATTCAGCTGCCTCTGTTCTCTCCTGGACCCGCTTCCCAGGAGGGTGAACAAAACTTTTCAGACCAGGAAGATAATAAAAGGTGAATGACAGACAATAGCAGGCATTTTAAGAAATACTCATTTTTGCTGAAGAGTTGCTGCTGGCAGGGTTTCTGCACGGACCAGCAGCAGGGCAAAGCCACCGCAGCAGCCATCAGGGCATCATCAGATCTTCCTGCAAATTTCTGCTGTGGTTTTGTTGTTGTTGGAGAGCTCTGAGGTGCTGTGGGAGCACCCTGAAACACAGCAGGCATCAGCACTTCTCCCTTTCCCTGCTCTTTTTTTTTTGTTGTTCTCTGGAAAACCCCAGTAAAACGGAGCCTTGGCAATGCCAGACTTGGCAGAGCAGCACGGGCATGCTCTCGGCCCCGGCCGCCTGCTGCTGCATGCAGACGGGGGGCAGAAATAAAAGAAAAGAAGCCTTTTTTTTCCCTGTCATTCACTGAAAAGATTAAAAAAGAATAAAAATCCATCCCAACTGCTGCTCTGTCACTAATGGTGGGGGAATTTTGCTTTCTCAAACGCATCTTTTCTGCAGAGTCCTGGACCCGTAGGTGGGGGGGCCTCATGGAATCATATGGTCCTACATTTCACCCAAAATTTGGCTCAGCGCACACCATCATCTCTGCACCAAGCCTTTTCTTGTTGTTCTCCATCAAATAAAGCTCTTGGACAGCCCGTGAGCCTCATCCCCAGCAAGAAGTTTTGCTGGTGCCCAGGCAAATCCCTTCTGCAGGGGCTGGGTCTTGGAAACCGAGCGGTCCTTTCCTTAAAACACCATCCCCTGGTTTAGGAGATGGAGGCTGCCAAAATGGGCAGCGTGTAACGAGGGCTTTGGAGAGTTGCATGTTAATAGCGCTGCTGGAGGCCTCCCAGGCCAGCCCATGCCATTTTGCAGCAACTTCTTATCGTGGGTACTCAAAAGGCAGTCGCTCGCTAGTGTCTGATATGGGGATGGTTTTAATGCCTGCTGATGCAGGACTATAAAACCCTGAGAAACCCATGCTGACTGGTTGCTTGAATAGGTTTTTAATAAAACCCCTTACTGTAGAAGCTTTCCAGGGATGAAAGAAATGCTGAGTGCTTTATCATCCCCCTGGTCTTTTTACATTTGGGAAGAGCTGTAGGACTTGATCTGCCTTTCTCCTCTCCTCCACCACCACCGGGTCAGAAATCACTGGATCCTTAAGCTCTTCAGCATCGATGTCAGCAGACCCAGGGGCATTGCATAAAAATACCAAAATCCCCTTTAATCTGCTGCTCCCCTCCTTGGCGAGCCCCCTGCCCTCCCTCCTGCTCCTCTGTCCCTCAACCCCGCTGGATCGTGACTTTAATAGCTTCAAGAGGAATTTCTAAAGCAAATATTTTCTTTTCAAAGCTCTGTTCATTAGCTATAAACACACGGAAACTTAACGTATCACAGCCACATTTTAAAGAGAGTTGTAGCTCTGTGGTTGAAGCAGGAATTGGGGATGGGGAGGGTCACAGATTGAGCTCCTACTTTGTGTTATTTTAGCGAAAATCATTAGCCGTGCACCTTGTCAGGTCTCCTTACCTTTTTGGCTGAGCTAGATCCTCCCAGATCTACAATTCACAAATTTACCCTCCCAGTGCACAGCATCTCCCCAGATTTTTACCAGCAGCATCCCATAAGCATTCCAGTAAAAAAACAAACAAACAAACAAAAAAAAAAAACCTCACAATTTGCAGTCACCTGGGGAAAAAAAGAAAGAAAATAAAGGAAAAAAAAGTCCTGCAGAGTTCAGAAACGTTTTTTCTGCTTGTTTAGTATGGTTTTTAACAGCCTGGGTGATGGACTTGATGAGCGTAGCCTTATTTAAGCCAGGAGCTCCTCGATCCCCCTCATCTCAAGGGGGACGCCCAGGATGCCTGCCTTGCAGCGGTCCCCTCGGCAGCCACTGCACTCTTTCCTCCTGGAAACCCAGTTAGATTTCCCACCTGAGGAGGTGGCTTCAAAAGGACATCATCTCTCCCAGCACAGCCTCTGATGTGGTTACAGCGCATGAGAGGTGAGGGGGAGTGGGTGTCGCTCACTGCCTTGAACTAAAGCCTCTCCTCTATCTTCTTTAAGCATCCAACTCCATGCAGCGAGGACATAAAGGTCCCACCAATCTGTCATCCAACTCTGTTCAGAAATGGAGAAACAGGGAAAATAAATGATTTGCACACCTGAAAGTCATTAAATCCCCAGAATTTTCCCTTGTGCCCCTTGTCTTTAGCTAAAGGGAACTCCAAAAGAGCACAGCCCATTGACCATGGCCAAGATCTGCTCAGCAGCCTTTCCGTGCTGTGATTACAATCCTTAATTTCTGATTTTGCCACCTGCACTACATTTCATAAAATTTTAAAGCTAATGCTCTGCCAACCTCAAGTGGCACCAGAGCAGATGCTTAAGTGCAGCCCAGGATGAATAAATTATGGGGTGCGTGGAAGGAGCAGTGAAGGAAGGATGGGTCTGAATGGAGAGATAATTGATTTAAATGACATTGTCCATTGTATTCACCTGGGATTTGCTCTTTGGGCACGGGCAGAATAAGAGATGCAGCAATTAAAGCTACTGGTCTAATGACTGCATGCAATTCCTGCTCAGCCTTTTGGGGCAGCTCCGCAGTTTCATGTCTCTTTATCCCATCTCAAGCATCAGGTGGGGAGAGGAAACTGCAGTCTGTAGCCGCATGCTGCCACTCAGACCGTGTATTAATGAAGGGAGAATTTCTCCTCTTTCCTGTGGCAGGTACCATAGATCAAGAAACTGTGAAGGAAAGCAGAGGGGCAGCAGCCCTGAAGCAGATAAGCCATGCCAGTCTTGCTCTGCCTGTTTTGGCCCAGGCCTGACCTTGTTGTCTGGGGAGCCTGAGGTTAGGGATGGACATTAGGGAAGGGGAGAGCTGCAGAGAAAAAGCCCAGGGATGATTTATTTGGTGCTGGAGGAAAAACTTCACTGTGAAATGCTTACAGAGATCAACCCAGCCACATTATCTGCCAGAGCATTGATGCATAAGCACCTGCAGAGGAGAAAATATTGGGTGTTAAAGAGCTTTTTAATTTCACGGAGAAAGGCATGAGAAGAGCTGGCTGAGCACCAATTCCAGGTCCAGCAGCACCAAGCTGCTTTTTGGATTGTGGAAATGTTAAAAAATGACCACGAGTGCTATAAACTTTTGTGACAAGGTACTTAACCTTTCAGCCACCCCTTGTGATGGGTAAGATGCTCACCTGGCAGGGACAAAGGTGTTCACTCAGCAAAGCCATGCCTGCCCTGGAGTTATTTATTCCTTTGTATTCCATGAGCTCGCTGCTCCGTGCCACCCTTGCTACCTGATGGATGCTGCTGTGACATGCCAATAGCCAGGGTTATCCCTGTGACCCTCCAAGAAATGGCATTTTGGGGCCAGCAGTAGCTTGATGCCACCCATACCCATGCAAATCTTGGCCCCAAGAGGGCAAAAAGATGACAAGAGGAACAGATCTGTGCAGTACCAAAGCCTCCCCCCCATCACTCACATAAATAAAAGTGCAGGAGGTGAACGATTCCTGCACCCCAGATCAACAGGGATCACCTCTCCGGATGCTCAAACACCCATGCTGTCCTCCGAGGATGCTCATCTCTGTCCTAAAGCTCCATCCTAAAGGAGGAGGCGGTGACCGGAGGCGCTGCTGATGGCAGCTCCGGGGCGTTCATGGGCACTGTGGTTTTGGAGCACGCACGAAGGGCGCCTGGTGAAAATGCCTTGATCCTGTTTGCGGCTGCTGGGCAATGCTGCAATGAAGATAATAGGTGTCGTGGAGATGAAAGACCTTTTCTAATAACAAAAGCAGCTGGGTGGAAAGCTGCAGGGAGACGTCGCTGCTACCGGAGAGAGCTGGTTTCTTCCGAATTGTGCTGAGTCAGCAGAAAGGAGGACGCGTGTGGCTGCATGCTGTGATGGCAGCCGCCTCCTCGGGAAAAAAAAGTCCCTTGTGTTGGGATGCTTGGGGTTTTAAGGGAATAAAAGTGGCTGCATGAGGCCAGGGTGAATGTATATCTGTGCCGATGCCCTGTTCCCAACAGTGGATACACTTGAGGACAGGGATTAGGGATGTTTCCCAAGGGTGATGGTAAAATTCTGCCAGTAACAGGGTCCTGAACAGCAGCAGGAAGGGAAGGAACTGCAAAATCAAGCAGGGCAAGCACCGCTGCCATGCTTCCTCAGTAATTGCACTCCCAGCTCCTCCGCAAGGCGCTGTTGCTTTGCACCGGAGCTTGCCCTTCCCTCCCTGGGGCTGGCAGCAGGATCAGGAGGAAGAGGAAGGAGCGAGCACCCATTTCCCCCCCTCCTGCTGGGTACCACCAGCAGCCTTCCCTCCAAGCCTCTTGGAGGCTGTTTGACCAGAGGGCAGAACATCAGGGGCTGTATTTGTATTTGTATTTTGAAACACAACCGGGCTGGCCGGCCGGACAGCTCGCACCAAGAACTGCTGAGCTCTGCATGCCGAGGAAGGGCATAGCCATGTCTGCCCCATCAGGTTTGCCGCAGCTGCATTTTTTTGTTTGTTTTTAAACCTCCCCCAGGTGATGCTCGGGGCCGGTGGAGAAGCTGTGAGCTTTGGCTGTACCCAAGCAAGGTTTGCAGCAAGAGAAATCATTCCAGTGGCAAGGCTGCCAGGGGATTTTGAGTGGGTCCCGGCAGCTGCCCCAGTGCAAGCACCTGGGTGCTGAATCCCACCAGGCTGGAAAAATAACCTTTCCCTTTGTTTTTCAGGGTCGGACTGATGGCCAGCTGCCTTTTTGTTTCTTGGGGGTCTCCAGTGAGTTGAAATATCATCAGACCGATGACAGGCTTGTCCTGGCTCTGGAGAAGCTCCTTGCTCTGCAGTGAGGCACAGGGTGACCACAGGCTCTGTGCTTAGCACCCAGCACAGCTGTCAGAGGGCATGGCTGGCTCTATGGGGAAAGCATCACGCCACTAAAATCCCCTTCGCCCTGGAAAAGCCTGGGGCACGCGAGCTATGCCCAGGAACAGCTGCGGGAAGGGAAGGCACCCTGCTCCCACCACTGTGCCTGGAGGCAGCTGCAGCGAGCTCTGCAGGGCGCTGGGAACCTTGTACCGAGGCACCCCTGGATGATGATGTCAAGCGATGCAAGAGCTGCTCCCTGGTCCTGGTGCTGCAGGGTACATCTGTCCTACTGTCACCAGCCCCACGCACACTGTATGCGACTGGCCCTGCCTCAAATCCTTGTTTTTTTGGGGTACACAGTACCCTCGACCTCCTCATGCCCAAGGGGTGCTGGTTCCGATCCCCATGCGCCAGCCTGGGCTGGAAGGACAGACAGACACTCCTCCTCCAGCCACACGGATGGGATGCCTGCCATTTCCTTTGGCGAGAGCACTGATCAGAGGCTTTTTATTTTTTTTCCCCCCACATTCAGGCTGACAACTGGGCCTCAGCATCAGCTGCTTGCTGCTCAGCATCAGCCTTTCAGCAAACAGCAGGTGCAAGTGGTGCAACCCCGGGCTCCGCTGCAGTAATCCCCGCTCTGCCCCCCCAGGGCCTCCCTCGCACAATATTGTCCCCTCGGCTCAAGAATGTTTTTGTCTCCCCTTCACAGTTGCAAATTCTTTTATAAGGAGAAGAAATCTCTTTCTAATCTCCCTACCCGGCCGCTGCTCGGGAAGAGCGGCTGTGTGGCTGCGAGGGGCAGCGTGGCTCAGCACAGCTGTGCAGGGCTGCAGCCACCACTGGGGTCTGCTCCCCCCGCAGCAGCTGCTTTCCACCACCCCTGGCTGAGCCCCTTCCCCTATTTCCAGAAGGGGATTTTGCCATCTCCCTGCCTGCATCTGGGGCAGCAAAAGTGTGCGGCCGCATGGGCACCCCCAGCAAGCAGGCAGCTCAGCCGCATGCACGCAGGATGGAGGTGACACAGCAGCAGGGCTGTGCTCCAGCACCAACCGTAAACCACAGCGGGGGAAGGCCAGAAGCAAAGCGAAAGCCCAGACGAGCAGAGATTTTTAACATCGCTCCAAACAGGGCCACACAATTGAAGTACTGATGCATGGGGAAGGAGCGAGGTGCAGCACCGCAGGGCTGCTTCACCTCAACGTGTCTCCTCCGCCCGGTGGAAGTGAGACTCTTTGCCACTTTCATTATGTGTCAACTCATACCACAAAGCCTCCCTTCCCCTCGTGGATCAGCCTGACGGGCAAAAAACCGCATCCTCTGCCACACACATGCACAAACAGGGGTGCACGCACGCTGCCCCCACCGCAAAAGCAGCTGCGAGGCCTCCTGCTTCCCCCCGGGGCCTGCGGTGGAATGGGAGCCGGCGGGTGGTCCTGCAGCAAGGC
The DNA here is from genome assembly GCF_013377495.2 of Cygnus atratus. Taxonomy (NCBI): domain Eukaryota; kingdom Metazoa; phylum Chordata; class Aves; order Anseriformes; family Anatidae; genus Cygnus; species Cygnus atratus. The sequence continues at coordinate 34,625,627 of NC_066366.1, forward strand.
AGTGGCCTGGAAAACCCAGCTAGCAGCCCCAGCATGGCTCTGGAAGAGCTTGAAGGGGGAAGCAACAGGCACAGACCCCCTTGAGAAGCAGGGATGACCCTGGGCAAACGTGGGGGCCTGCATCCTGCTGGGTGCGGCGGGGCCTGGCCCTGCTTTACCCTCACACCGTGCCAGGGCTCTGAGGTATAAGCAGGGCTGGTCTTGTAGGAACCAGACCTTTCCATAGCAGTTTTTTGTTCTAAAACCGCCGTCCTGATGGTGTTTATAAAGGAAACACCTGTGGGCACCCCCTCCAACAGATGCCAGGTTTGGACGTGGTGTGAAGGAGCTGTGGCCCCACCTGCCCGGGAAGCACGAGGCAGGACAGAGGTGGGGTCACAGCCTGTCTTCTCCTTGACATCTTCCACCCAGAGGTAATAACAGTCGTTCACATTCTTCCACCTTTCTTTCAGCATGGGTTTCTGCAGCAGATCCATTTCAGTACCTGTTCTGGCCAGGCCCTAGCTCAGCCCCAGCCCAGCTTTTACACAAGCTCACAGCTCCAGCGAGGGCTCGCAGAGCAAAGGGGCATCAATTAAGGACACAGAACAAGTTTCCTCTTGCAAATTCGGTGTTTATCGCAACTCGGCTGTACAGCGAAAGAGCTAGAAGGGAGCAGAGCAGCAGCATGCAGCAGGAAAACTGGGCAGGAGGGCTCACCCCAGACTTCCTGCGCGTCCCTTGCACAAAACAATTTGAGAACCTGCTTTGTTTTGAACGCCTCGGTCTCACACACCCACCCACTGCAGCAGTTGCAGCTGAGATCCTGAGATTAACGCATCCTCAGGTCCACATGAGCTGAGGGCAAGCGTAGCTGTTGCTCAGCAGAATGACTTGAGCTGCAAAATTCACCTCTAAAAGATCAAACCAAGCCAGAGCTTTGCTACCTTCAGGTCATTATGCTAGGACTGCTCTTTCATCAAGTTTGCAACCTCAGGGAATGAGTTGCAGAGCAATCCTGAACGCACACAACAAAAAAATAAATCACCTGAGCTGGATTCCCCAGGAGCAAGCAGCTTCAGCAAGCGAACCGAGTGTGGTTTTTCTTCTTTCAAGAAATCAATAAACTCTTAACCTGTGAAACCTACCCAGCTGCTACAGGATGGATGCTTTACACATTCAAAACAATGATGGGAGTACCTCAAAGCTCATTCCATGGGCAGGTGCTGCTGAGTGTGTGTTCTCACCCCTGCCTTTCCCAGGACAGGAAGCATTTCTGAATCCCTAATAAACTACGAGAAGCTTCCCTACAAATCTGCCTCTTTCAAAATCTCTCCATTTTAAACACGCTGCTAAAATAAACTATTTTTTACCTTGTGAATAATTTCCTATGCTCTCCGTGTTTTCTCTCTCCCCATTGCTGAGCAGCCAGCTGCAAACAGGGCAAGCATCTTCAAAACCAGGAAGGGTGCAGCACATCAACCCTGCTCTGCCATCAGCCACACGTTTATCAGGCTAGGAAAACCTCCACTGCAAATTCAGAGCTGTGCCTCTAACATGATCCCTCAGGATCCCTCAGGATCGTGTTAGAGGCACAGTGCTCTTGCACATTTTCCCTGTTAGCCCTGCTGCTCTCCAGAGGGGGCCCGAGGCACAGCCTCAGTGCATCACTATCTCTCTCTATAGACATACATATTTATTTTTAAACAGTTCATGGGGAAAAAAAGCTGTAGTAGGTAAAAAAGAGTAAGGATGGACAAGAAAAGGCACCGCTGGTCCCTCAGCTACTGCCAGCCTGGAGACACTGCAGCGGGTACCAGACGAGGTCTGCACCTGCCCTCTGCTGGGAAACACCACAGGGACATGGGCTGTCCAGCAAAAGCTTATTTCATTATATTGCATAAAGATTAAAAACCCCTTAACCTTAAACACTGGAGCACTCCCCGGTGCGCTGGGAGCTTTGTTTTTACACCACAGTGAAAACTACTTTGTGCAAGGAAAGGCAGCCCGTGCCATGCTGTGGTGGAAGCAGACGAGGTTTGATTAACATAACCCTGCTTGAGATTTATTAATCCCTCTCTCCACCCTGTCCCATGATGCGTTAAGACTTTGATTCATTACACCTTTAACTCAAAGGTGCTGATCAGCCTAGAAAGCAAAGGCATTATTTATTATTTGTATTAAAAAAAATAGAGCTCTCTGGTGTTAGAGACAGGTTTAAAAAGCTGCGGATCCCTTCCAGCCTAGAATATACATTTTTAAACAATCTGAATCTAGCCACATCCTGATGTTGCTCTGACATTCATTTCAGAAAAGCTCCTCTGGCTGGAGACAGATCATAACACAATGATTCAGCTCCAATGTTCTTTTGAGAGTTTTCACAGAAAATTGCAGTGATTCATTCCCATATTAAAGAGCTGCAGAACATGCAGGCAAGATACGAGTTTCCGATGCGCATTAGAGACACCGTACTCACACTCCTCACCTCCCTGGCAAGCGCTCCCACCACCTCTCGGATGAGGTTTGCCTATTTACTGAGACGTGGAGCTGCACTTACCCTGGAGAGCAGACAGCTCTGCACCATACCCTGCAGCACCGGTTCCTGCATACTTGCTTCGGCCGCAGCTTGCTGGAAAAAATGCAAGCAGACCACAGTGCTCGGAGGTACAAGGGCTGCACAACTGCCACTACTTGTCACAGCAGGATCTGCTACCAAATCATTCAGGCAGATCAGAAAACTTCTGCCCCAAGGCTCTCACAGGGACACCAGGCTGGGGTGCAGCATCTGCAGTTTTGTCACTTGCAGGTACAGATGACGACATCTGTAATCACGTTGTGGTAAAATATAAAATGTCTGCTCCAGACAAAGCTTATTTCCAAAACATTTCTAGGTGCAGCTCAGTGAGATATTCTTGACAGGCAATGTCACCTCTGTCCCCTCTCCACTAGCTCTACCCAGAAATGAAGATTGAAAATTAAACCCTGGGACACTTCCAGAATGATCCCACTGTAGCTGAATAAAAATGAAGTTTAGGAAGAAAGTACTGCCCCCACTAAGAAGCTGTTTCTAACTCCAGAAGAACTGAAGCTCTGCTTTTATTTTTTTAAAATAAATACTTGGGTGACCTACCTGGCAATTCAGGAAGGTGAGCTTTTCTTCAATTTGTCGTATTTTAAAATTCAGCATTAGGCTACTGTCACCTAGTACAGATAGATGTCAATTGCAACCAAATAATACAAAAAGTTTTAAGTTCTTTATGTTAAGCTTCTGGGAGTTTGCCTATATGGCAACTGTTTAATTCATTCTCCTGTCATATTTACACCATCCAATTTTTCCATGTGATTCACTCTTCAAAGCTGGCAGCATACTGTGCCATTTTCTTTATTAAGGCTAGATAAACTTCAGCTTACTGTATATAATGTGCTCTGAAGACACCCACAAATACTGCTGTGCTCATTGACTTCTCTAGCCAACCAACAGTGGAGTGTGAACGCACGCTTTTGCCAAAAAAACAATCTTCAGAGAAAAAAAAAAAAGAAAAAACAAACAAAAACAAATAACCCCAACCTAAAAAGTCAGCCTCCTCCTGCCTGCTTCATTCATGGATGTCACAATACAGGTCTGACATTTTAACTGTTCCCAGAATGATGGATAGTGACACATCGGAATGAATAACTCAGCAGGAGGCAGTCAATCAGAGAAGCAAAGACTTTGGGCTGCATTGAAATATCTTGAGAAGCAGCAGGAATAGGAAAGGCAGTATGCAAAGAAACAGATGTGGTATTTTAACATGATTTTAAGAATCATCACCTAACACACCAGTTGTGCAGCTATGATGCTCAAGCATTCACGATAACGCCAACCACATCACGGAGGTGGCTGAGTTCCCCAGAACAGAAGTTATCAATCCCACTGCAAGGTCACAATGGGAAATTTCCCTTTCCAGCGGTAGCATGCTAAATGCTAGCTATTTAATGGCACTCAATTTTAAAAAGAGAACTAAATTGTTCCCTCATCCCTTTTTTGGATTGAGTTTGTGCTCAGCAGTGGCCGCCTCTTGTTCCAGATGTACTGCTCAACAGCCTGCTTTGATAGCAACACGTCTCCTTGATGAACCTCAGCTTGATGAACCTCAGCTCTGCAACACTGAGAATCAGGCTGACGAGAAGAAAAAAGTATGTATTTTTCTCCTTCCCTTCTACAGACTGATTCATTCTGCCCAAGCCCAGTCTAGCAGCATCTGTTCACAAAGCAGGTCGGAAAGAGTCCACGAGTGACGATCCCAGAATCACAGGAAGAAAAGAGTTGTGCGTTGCTGTATCTACTGTCAAAGGCCTCACGGTGGTCAGGGTGCTGCCTTTTTCCCTGGCAGACATTACTTGAAAGCTGCATTGAATGCCCTGCCGATGATAAGTCTGCGCACTTCACTGGTGCCTGCCCCTATCTCGTAGAGCTTGGCGTCACGCAGGAAGCGTCCCATCGGGTAGTCATTGATGTAACCATTCCCACCTATGAGCAAAAAGATGTCACGAGTTGCTTCTTCTCTCTCGTTTCAGGGGATGAAGGTGGGATAGGAGAGAGCACACTCAAAGCCACCAGCCCTGCCAGAGACTGCACCTTACCGAGGCACTGAATCCCATCCAGAGCCACCTGGGTAGCGCACTCTGCTGAGTAGAGGATCACTCCGGCACAGTCCTGCAAGGAGAGACAGAAACCATGACAGAGTCAGGAAAGATGCCACCTGCCCTTCTCCAACCTTTTCATTACTTCACATACATCTGCTAACAAGCCCGAACCACCTCACAAAGGCACGGGATTCATTCCCCAGCAAGCAAGAAGCTGGGGCAGTCTTTGTCACTGCAGAGCATTTGTGTCGGGCCACGTGAAGACAGGAAAACAAGTGCAGCAGGGGAGCTGGTCCTTCTCACATCATGCCCACAGGAGACCAATGTGATTTGATTTGGGATGCAGGGCTTTGCTCTGTCACTCAGTCCTCTCCTTCAATAGGCATGTGGTGACAGTGCTGGTGTGCAGAGGCAATAACACCTCAGAACGACTGCTGAAGCCCTGTACAACAGGCAGGATATTGTGTTTGGGCTTCCAATAAACACCTACTGATCCTGCTAAATCTGTTCCCTTGTAGGACTGCGGTTTCTTTTTCTCTAGTGGGGAAAAACAGCACCTGGGGAACTGTGAGCACGTCATTTTAACCCCCATACAGAACATTCACCCTCTCACAATGTGGGATGGAAGGAAAGGGAATTCCCCCAGCAGACACAGCCCACCTGGGAGCAAGCTCACCTTTGCGTTGAAGTGGCCCCGGTCACAGGCCTTGGCCACGTTGTAGACGTACTGCCGGCATGCCATCAGCCGCGTGTACATATCAGCCATTTTGCCTTGCATGAGCTGCACGTCACAGAAGATGAGATCCATTTTACAGCTGTTAAAACTTCACGTTTTAATACCACAGGGAGTAAGGGTGGGGAGTGGCCTCAGGTAAACAGGCTCAGAGATCCTTTCACCTCCAAACCACATTGTTACTTCCCAGCCCTAGTACAAACTCTGAACTACCTCCCCACAAAAAGCCCTTCCATAAAAGAGCTCCCCATCTTCTCTCTAAGAAAAAAAAGAAAGACAAAAACTTCTAACTCCTTTTCTGTCTCACCTGGAACTGGCCAATTTTCTGTCCAAATGCTTCTCTTACATGTAGGTATGGAATTGCATGGTCAAGAACAGCTTGCATGATCCTAAGAAAAAGCACAGATAGGAGAAGGAAGACAACAGAACAATCAACAGAAAAAAATGATGAAATCTTGCAAGCTCAGTCTAAGGCAAAAAGGTTCTTCTACCTAAAAAAAATAAAATAATTGCTGCTGTCTCTCTTATAGCTCCACTCAAACAATGCTATAAAATCCAAGAGGCCATATTTTCTCCTCAGCGTTCTCCACGTTGCTCATTTGGGACATCCGGTGGCAAGGCCTTACCTTCTTAATTCAGGGAAATGAGATGGGGAGTTGAAGAGCTTTCTTACAGCTGTAGCTGGGACAGCTTGTGCTGCCTTATGTCTCCAGAGAAGACCAACAGAAGGAGCATTAACTGATGACAAAAAAAAGCGTAGAGAAGAATGGTGAAAAACCCTCTTCCTGCTTTGTGGAAGATAATCTGTCCACATGAGGGTTAGCACAGAGAGACCACTTGGGAGGAGACAAAGGGGCTGTGCAGTGAAAAATAAGTTGTTAGGAACCTTAAGGACTGAGTAAGCAAATAACAAACCTTTTATCCAGTCTGACGATCCTTCTGTGTGGCAGTCTGGATAGTGTTTTTAAGTTTTAAAGAATCAGTAACACAAATGCAGAGCTGGCTATTCCCAGCTCTCAGGGACTGAAGCAGACTTACCACTCCTGGTAACATTTATGTCAAGACCAACATTTTCAAAACCATGTTCTGGATGATCAATCCAGAGAACCATCTTGCCTGCGCAACACCAGAGGGCAGGGATTCCCAAAGTTTCCTTCTTGCATTGCTTCTTTTATCCCTTAGCCCTCAGCATGTTTCACCTAGATGCTTTCAAATGGAGGAAAGGCTCCATGAAGAACGGAGAGGTGAGGAGAGCTAACAGAAAAGACGGAGCACACGCAGAGCAAAAGAAGAGCGCCCTGCAGCTGCCTAGGAGTGCCGAGCTGAGCACTCTCCAGCAGGAGCCCATTAGAGCAGTTATAACACAGCTAATGAGTTCCCAGAAGCTACAGATCTCCCTGATCCTGCTTCCTTCATACAGCTCCAACCCAGACACCTCCTCCAGCCACACTTTCCTCTTCTCTCCAAAGCTGCCCCAGCATCCCAGTATCCTACGGAGAGGTGTGATCCCACCTTGAGACCCCACTGGTCTAGGTGGTTGTGAACCATCTTTCCAGCCTTATAATCTATGAAAGACGACAAACCCTTACCCAAGTGGCCCACCAGACAGCACGAGTCTCTCCAGGTCCAGCCCACTCATCAAAACGTAGACTCCCTTGCTCAGTGTCCCCAAGATATTTTCAGCTGCAATCAAAAGAAAATAATTTACCAAGCTTTTACTCATGCACAACTTTCTTTCTGGCTTGAGATGTAAACATTCAGGGCAAACTAGACAGGCTGAGATTCGATGCATACACTCCCTGCCACTGAAATATCTTTTCAATCCATACAAAGCCAAAAAGGAAAAGCAGTAAATGGTTATAAAGTGTATCTGAGCTGAGACCTTCCAGCTTAGCATTTGTATCAATGTGAATAGGAGACTTAATCGCCTGGAGGACAAACTGGGAGCCCTCTTCACCATCCCATTAGTTTGTATCTAACCCAAACTGACAGTGACCAAAAGGTGTTACCACACTCAGCAGACATCGGATGGTATTTGAAATGAATGCAAATTCTCATTTGATATACTCAGGTCACTTCACTGGGCATTCCTAATACAGGAATCAAAACTTGCATGGGCAACCAACCAAAGCTCACCACTCAGCACGTGTTGGGGTTATACATTGGCCTTCTGAGACTGGAAAATGCAAACTTATCACCCTTTCTGTGAGGGGAACTGAGCAGAACATTGCATTTGTTACAAATACACATTTTCAAAGATGAGTACATGATGAAAATGGAACAGAAAAAAAAAACACATTTGATAATGGGCTGAGAAAAAGACTGAAAGCCATGTCATTGTGGGACAACCTAAAGCATGCACTGATGTTAACAATATAAACAGAAGCAGGAACAAAAGGCTCATCTCAGTAAGGCTGTATTCCTACTGTCAGGAGAGAACTTACAGCCTACCAACTCTGCTTTGCAGATGGACAGAGATTATTCATTTAGCATGCCCCGTAGAAGAACTGACATATGCTTCAGGCTTTGATCACAAGAGATCCAAGAGGTTCAATATGCAATGAGAAAATGTGGCAGGACTTGTGGACACGTGCAGCTAATCTCCTGAAGTAAATAATCTCTTTCAGTGGCAGAAGCTCAAGGACTGCATTGTCTTCTGCTGCTTGTTGAAGAGCGTGCTGGTGTACTGTATGGAAAAGTGCAGTTTCTACAGGACCAGGATCATGAGTTTAAAAGAGGAAGAATGATGCTTGGCTCTCGGAGAAAAAACTCAGCATCTGTTCCCCCCCACACATCCAGAAACAAAGAAAAACACTAATAGCAAACATCACTTTGAAGAACAGAACACAAATGCCAGAATCAGTAATAATAAAGTGATGTAACTGTTCATAAGTAATGACATCTTATAGCTTGAAAACAAACAAAAAGGACCAAATAGCCTGAATGTTTTCCTGTACGTCCTGGGAAAAGGGATGGATAGGTACACAGGTTGCTGAAGGATGTGTGTTGACTGCACAAGGAGGGGGTGGGCTTGCTGGCTGCATGTCGCAGCAATGAAAATTGACACTCTGAACCAACTTTTATGAAAGCAACATGACCAAATGAATCCACTAAGTATGAGAAAAAACACTCGGTGGAGCATGGCTGACAACAAACCCCCTGTATTTTAAAGCTGATGGAATTGCAGTGCTAGAGGAAGACATTTTGATGTGAGAGAAAGATCCTGCAGACATATGAAACAGCAAAACGCTTCAGCTCCCAATGCAGAAAATCAGAAGCAGCATTAATGGCCATAGTGCAAAGTGTGTTAACTTCCAACATGCAGCGATGTACTTCTCCGAGCTATCAGAAAATGGAATCTTGTTACCATGAGAACATGCTGTTCTGTGCAGATGATTACCCAGAAGATGATCTGAAGACTCGGGTACTGGCCTTTCTGATGTCAGAGTGGAGGGATTCAGTCAAGTCAGAAATGTCAGATTTCAACTGAAACCCTTCCACAGGCTGCAAAGCAGCTGTTCTGTGTATGGGGAGCAGTGGAGTTGCTTGCTCTGCAGACATGCCATTGGGAGTTTCTGGAGTTCAGATAAGGGATCTCCTCTCCCTGCTGTAGAGTGGCTGTGAACTTTCTATCAACAAAAATAGCCACTACAGTTGCCCCTGCTGTATTAACAGCGGAAAGGACATTTATTTTCAGGCCCTGACACCACAAGAATTCAAAAATGTTATAAACAAACCAGAAGGCTGGCAGGTAGCCTTCAACCATTTTTGGAGAAAAGAAATTTCAAGGCAAATAAGTTCTCCTATGTACTATTTGGGGAGCTCTAATGGAAACAATCAGAAGTTTCTCTGAAAGCCTCATCTAGGCTTTGTAAAAGCAGTGGTTGAGTTAGGTCCCTGAGGGAGAAACAAGAGTGATCTAACATGGGACGTGCTCGTTCATTGGAATCCATCAGACTGCACCTTCCCAATTTCACCAGCTCTTAGGAGATTGCCAAAGAGCAGATAACCATCTACAAAGCCCTCTAGGTCACAGTCTGAACATGCATGTAATTGGTGATCCGATTTATCTAAGCAAGAAGAGAGGGAACCACCCCACATGCATACTGCCATGATTTGAAGCCAGCTTACCAGGGATCTTACAGTCCTCAAAGATCAATTCACAGGTGTTAGACCCTCTCATTCCCAGCTTGTCAAGCTTCTGTGCTGTGCTGAAACCTGGGGTTCCCTGCAAAGAAGCCAAGACATTAAAACTGAGTCTCAAATCTCTCAGTTCTGAAAGAAAAAAAATCACTACAGATGTGTGAAATTTCCCTGACCACATGAGTACATGTGGAGCACCAAAAGGGAGTCAAAGAAGTGCCCACTGTGGGAACAAAACCAGGAACAAGTACAAGCAGGAAGCAAATAATCAGAGAAACGTGGACACGTGGCAAACTGAGTGGATCCACTGTTCAAATGGAGTGGATTAATTTTCTGTTGCACATAAATATTAAGCAAATAGAGATTTGGCCAGCTGCCAACATGAGCACTTTTCTACAGCAAGGACTGCAAGCACTGACAGTGCCTGAACTATTCTAGTCTCTCAGTCAGGTAAGGCCATCAGAAGGTTTAGTGATCTGAGATCTTCTATTTCCAGTACCATTTATTTTATTACAGCTTCCTGTCTTCCTTGTGGGGATGAAAATGTGTCTAGCATAGCCCCAATTAACTAAAAGGGAAGAAAGACCCCAAAAGATCCCTGTTTCCCAAGAGGTCCCTATCAAAAGTCCTGTTTCTGATCACTTTTACTTGCATGTTTGGGTCATTGCAGGAATCCAAAAGGGCAGTGAAAGCAGGGGGTGGGGGGGGGGCAACGAAAAAAGTTATTTCAGTGTATTGACATAAAAAAAATGCAGGGATAGGTCACAGGACAGTAGGACAGATTTACAGGGTCTCCATAACTCCTGACAACAATTTTGGCAATTTTGGGCAACAAACAAAGTCCATTTTTATTAGGATCTTGTCCGTTCTCTCCACATTTCTAGCCCAAAAGGCTGGCTATGTGCTTGGATGCCAAAATCCAGGAGCTCCCAGCTGGCAGTGCAACATGCCATATCACTGGGGCAGAGGCCTAACCGCATAAATTTATAAAATTCAGGCAGGAAATAGTGTGTCTTTGAGAAAGGGGGTGACAGTTGTGGAAATAAAACTAGTTGGTTTCTAAACAAGCCTGTTAGGCTGAAGGAGGTAGCTTTAAAAAAAAAAACAAACAAAAACTAGAATTAAATTGTGAGAGTTACTAAACAGTAATGTAAACCTACCTTCTCCACGATGAATGCAGTTATACCTTGGGAGGCTGGTACAGCATTAAGGTCTGTTTTAGCATAAACGATGAGAACATCTGCGTCGGGCCCGTTGGTAATCCAAAATTTGTTCCCATTCAAAACAAAGTAGTCCCCTGGAAGCACAGAATTGTAGTGTGTTAGCTCACAACAGACAGAGCAACACCGACATCCTCACCCCATTTGTTTCAAAACAGGCTTTCAAGGATGCTCTAAGATCCCCACAAACAGCACGAACGAATCTTTCTCAAGCTCAAGAAAACTCATTTCCTTCATTTCTGGAGTCCAAAGTCAGTTTAATGAATCCCTGACAAACGAAGGCTCCTAGCACTAGGTCCATCATACCACCTTATTCCACCACCACAATCAGAAGTCCACTTTTGGACATGAAACCACCCATCCTGTGTCTTCACTACCTTGCTTTATCACTTTCACTACGCGTGCTTTACCCCAGATTATTCTGGGAGGTAGTACAAGGCCACTAACATTGCTTGGTAAATCCAAGGCTAAGCACCATTTCTGAACGGTGTTTAGGGAGGTTAATTTAAGTTTACAGGAGGCATTTATGCTGGCTACCCACCCAGGAAGCACCTGACAGGTTTTACCTTTCTTATCTGCTTTCAGCTTCATGGACACAACATCAGATCCAGCATTAGGCTCGCTCATCGCTAGGGCTCCAACGTGCTCCCCACTGATTAGCTGGAAGAGACAAATAAAAGAAAAAGAGGTGGAATAGTAGCATTGTTTCTGCTCCTTCCTTAGGGTGCCTTCCACTTCTTTTTCTGTGCTGTATCTCCATACTAGCTATTCCATGCAAGAGCTGCCAAAAAGAGACTTTGCTCCTGGTGGAGTCCTCACAGGGAGCTCCCCTGTGCTGCTGTGCTGAGGGAGCAGAACCAAATCACAGTGGGAGTAGGAGGATGGCTCAACTCACATCCAAGTGAGTGTTTTATAAACAGAGCTGCACGCAGCTACCTCCAGGAAGGTGCCAAAAGAACCATGCAGGCAGCCATATGCCTTTCACAAGCTCCTTGCTCCACACTTCACAACTGCCCTTTTAGATAAACAAGAGTTGTTGAACACAAAAGGCCAATAAGACGGGTGAAAAGAGATTGGGAAGTTGTTAGCAGTGTTCCCATAGCCCTGTCTCCCCACACTCCTACTAAAATAGCAGGTGGACACAGGTCTTCTTGTTTTTTTTGTTACAAAGTTTTTTTGGGCTTTATTCTATTGCTGCGTACGTGAAACAAGTAGACACTGAGCAAGAAAGGTATGCTTTTTCATTAAAAAAGTATTCATTCCATAAGCATATGGATACAGTGGTAACTCTGACTCTTCACCCCTGTAACTACAAACAGAAGCCTGATAGAAGAAGCCAGGCACAAAAACATGCTTTCAGAAAACATGGGTAGTGACAGACCAGATCAGCAACAGCAAAAACATTAAATCTAGTGAACTGTTGTATTTTAGTGTCCCAAATTTTGTAATGCAGCAAATTCTATTGTATTCCCTAACACTTCCTTAAAGCATGCAACCCCCTTCCCCCTACTCGTCCCCAAAACCACCACCCAAACCAGGATGCTTTCCAGTCCCCATCCTGCCTTATACCTTGGGCAAGTACTTCTCCTTCTGGGCTTCGTTGCCGTTCCGCACCAGCTGGTTGATACAAAGGTTGGAGTGGGCTCCATAACTAAGCCCAACAGCTGCTGACGCACGAGAAATTTCCTCCATCACCAGCACGTGGTCCAGATACCCCAAAGCAGACCCACCATACTTCACTGAGAAGAAAAAACCTCACGTTAACCACCACGGGACACAGCACACATGCACAAGACCCCAGGGCTGGGCTCAGTCTTGAGTGAGATCTGAGACAGTTACAAGAGAGCTGCTGGTTTTGGCTGCTGGTTTTTGCTGTTGTTTTTTTTTGTTTGTTTGTTTTTGTTTTTTCTCTGAGCTGGGCACCTCTGGCTTTCCCCATCCTCTCAGAATTTGAGCTTTATCTTAAAAGTACAGCAACATTACTTCTTCAGCACAATAGATAACGATTTGTTCTTGTAAAGCACATTTCATAAATATATAATATATATATTTCATAAATATATAATATTATTTTCATAAATATAAACAAGTAAGGATATACCTAAGACATGCTACCAACACTTGCACAGCAAGAAATCTTTCTTGGCAACTATCCTTAAGTGCAACGTTAATACCATCATGAGAATTAAATCATAAAATGCCAACCTGTATTAGGAGAGGGGAAAAGGAGCAAAGTTTGCAAAGTCCAACTACGTTTGTCTTAACCAGGACCTTTAAATAAAAAAAGGAACCCTCAAACTGGTCTAAGATCTGGGGTATTAGGGACTTCTAATGCCCACAAACATGCAGGAGATCAGCACTTTGAGGGTCGACTGGTCTGGAATGAGAATGATCCTAAAATTTAACTGCTGTAATTCAACAGCAGCAAGAATGTGGATTTCAGAGATTAAGCGAGACAGCAACACAACCGTTGTAACAGCGAGTCCAGATGGGCACCCTGAGCTGAGTCCAAAACCAGTGGCTGATAAGATTAAATACACAGGGTGAGACGAGGAGGGAGAAGGCAACAAAACAAAACAGAACAAAAAAAAGGTGGCTGAGAAATGCATGATGGCCTTGAGCAGCTGACAGCCTGCATAAATACATCTACTTACACAGACATTTGTATACACACAAACACAGTTTCATCCAAAAGTAACAGCTTAGCATGCAAGAAGCAAGTGATTGTATTGATAAGAACTAAAACAGGAGGACATAAGCCACCACAAACCAGCCAGGGAAATAATCTGCGAGCACCAACTAGTCATCAACAAGAGTGCTGTAAGCAAGCAGCAGCAACAGTAAGAGCAACTATGTTTGCACGTGCAGCGACCACAGAGATGAGTGAGTGCATAACCTGGGCTGAAAGAGAGCCACTGCCCCTAACCTGAATTAATACAGCAGCCACTACCATTAGATGTAGCTTTTCTCCCACGTCACTCATTCTGACTGCTGTCTTTATCTGCAGGGCTCTTTATCCTCTGAAATCACCTCTCCACCCTGAATCAGGGTTTGGGTTTTTACTCTCAATATCCTGAAAGATGGGTTTAACCCCTTCTCACGTGTGCCAAAACAAAAGATTTTCTATACTGCCTGCTGGGTTGGACGCTATCGCCTCAATGCAGGAAAGGCAACTGCCTGCTGTAAGCAGTACAAGTACATAACTACTTTGTACTGCAAGAGGTACAAGAAAATATTCCTACCAGACAACTATTTATATAATACAAGCTACAGTGATCTAGGCTGACGGTGCCCTTTCAAAATTACTCTTTATATATGATGTGCCTGTATGATTATTCCAAAGTATTTGCATTTCTTTTTTTTTTTCTAAAAAATAAATACAAAATTACCCAAAAGCAACACAGTTTACTAAGTTTTAAAAATAAAGTAAAAAGCACTTATTTAAAATGTTTCCTTAATAGACTTGACCCACTGGTGCTGAAGCACACCATTTAATTGACCACACACTCCCATAAGACTTCACATTATCTTCACATCCTCAGGTCCAGCCTCCACCTCCTACAGCAAAACCAATGCCAATAAAGAAACTGCACATCGCAATACAATCAAAAATTGCACATTTGGGCATAGCAAGGTTTTAGAGGTAAATCTTTCAGGAAATCAAAAAAGACAGGACTCATGAGGGGATAGCTTATTTATAGTGTGGGAAACTGCTGTAAGCCTCAGGCACAACATCAAAGAAGAAAGAAGGTAAGAGTGAGAAAAAACAGGAGCAGCAGTAAATTGGGAAGAGTAAAGAGAAAGAAAGCAGAAATAGAGACTCTTTCAAGCAGACTTGGTGCCACGGAAAGAAATGCAGAGGCATTATTTCAACGCATTGCTATTCAGCTTGCTTCTGCAGAAGCCTTTGCACACACACATCTAGAAACACAGACTTTACGATGGGGAAATAAAGGCCCCATTGGCTGCTTTTCTCCACTAAGGGCTTCTCCTCATTACACTGCGTTAGTGCATTCAGCATGACCACGGCAGGCTCAGTAATCTGTAACATTAATCAAAACACTTTTCAACTAACCTGGACAAGGCTGAATAAGATTTACCCGATTTTTTTTTCTGATGGGTTGGATGCTGTCAGCCCTCCATTAGCTATCACAGCTTTTCACAGCATTGTTTTATACCCTGTAACTTCTTCTATTAGAGATGGATGCTTGCTCTAGGATACTTTTATCTGTAGCTCTCAGGCTTCAAAACTTGAAGCAAACACTTCATATGGGAGAAGCACAAACACATTCAAGTTGTATGTGTTTATTTTATTTGTATATCTGGAGAAAACAGTTCTGAACAGTACTTGTAAGTTGCAAAAGCCATTTCATAATTGTCCAGAAGTCTACTGAATCAAGCTCCTTTTTCCTTGTCAAACAACAACAGAAGTGTGCAAAGAGTTTTAAAAAACATGAAAACAGGAACTTCTGGACAAAAACAGATGTCACATCACAGACGAGGAGTGAGTTTCAGTCATCTCTCTTTTGTGTGAGGAATCACCCAGCAGATGGTAGGAGTAAGGAAAACACTTACCAGGAGCTGTGATCCCCAGAACTCCCAGTTCCCCAAGTTTCTTCCAAAACTCCTACAAATACACAACAAAAGAAATCAGTCCAGATGTGTGGTCAGGGCAGCAGGGTGCGAAGTCTTCCCAGGTAGCTCACTGGACACACTGATTTACCTTGTTTGTGTGAAACCTCAGAGATAATCACATCAGTACCATTCCTCCTGCAGCAGCAGCTCCATGCTGCGAACCAAGAACCCACACAGGCTTAAGGACTCCAGTTATGCAGGGAGGCAACTCACAAGCCTACATTTAATTTGGGAAGGACAGGTCCTAAGATTTTAACACATTACCCAGTTTAAGAATTTAGATGAACTAAAACCTCCAATTACCTTCAAATATTCTAGGCTTTCATGTGCTGTCTCTGGCTAAAGGTAATTTAGGATGCCATGTCTTAAATTTATGCTTGCTTTTTACCTCACACAACCTTGTCATGCTGCTTTGGCAGCACTGTGTAGGTCTATTAGCCTGTGATTGCCATGGCTAGAATAAGTTATCCGTGACTGAAGGCCTGAAAAGTACTGAGAAGAGCTGCAATCACTGAACAATTTAAGACTAGGGTAAAACCAGAAACTGGTGAGTAAAGCCAAGGAAACCTCCTTGTGAGAGATTATGTAAAAAAAAAAAAAAAAAAAGGAAATGCTACAGCTGGGTCAGGAAAAGCAACTGCTGAGGCAGGCAAAAGTATTAGAAAAGTTATAAAAAATGATGATTTCTGGTGAACACTCTGGACTTGTGAAGCCAAGAGAGCTGAATCCACAATGGCCGCTCCATACACGAGCCTCTAGGCTTTTGAGCCTCCTGGGAGACCTGAGGCACGCGGGGACTGGATAAGGCTGCTTAGTTGTGTGCAGCTGGACACACACCCTACAAAGTCCATCTGCTAGAGGGCAGCCTGTCCTTGACTGCCAGCTCCTCCCTTCGCCCAGACTTACTGCCCTGCAACAGCAGCACGCAATTAACCGCTGCTCTGCAGCCACGCAGCTCGAGGCATGGAGCCGCTGCCTGACTTGAGACACAGACATCAGCTGTGCGGGGCACACGGCATCACAGAGCAAGAGAGAAGCTGTGGCACAGCGCAGTAGCAAGGGACACCACCATCGAAGGTCACACGTGCTAGGTGAGCCATCTCTGGTGTTGCTTCAGGCTGCAGGCTCTCCTCCGTTAGGGGATGGACACGCAGGTGAATGCTTCCCACATGGACTCAGTGGCCAGTGATTACAGTTATCTGTGAATAGCCTCCAGAGACTTTAAAAAGTATTATTCAATAGCACTGGATGACATCTGGTACGCCAGACTAAATCTATATAGCTAACTTCAAAGCCGCTCACACAGCCCTGAAAATATCAGCATCAGAGCTGTAGGAAATCCTAGCAGATGTTCTGAACGTTTTAAATCTTGTGGAGCTTATGAAAACCAACAGTGAGGTCTCTCATTTTTATCAATCAAACCTTTTTTTATCAATCAAATTTTTATCAATCAAACCTTTTCTTTTGCGCAGAATTTGTTGGTTTTGTTAGGAAGAAAATTTTCAGCTCAACAGTCATATCATTCTACATTTCTGCATTTGCACACAGTATTTCCAAAGCAAATTTGAGAGGAAGCTCAGATATCCGGGCTGTCCACAACAAGAGTCCTAGCTAGGAGAGTACAACACACATATTAGAGAAGGAGTCTTTGAACAGGGCCAAGCAGAAATACCACGAAGAGAATCCAAACAAGACCATTACCAATCCATCTCTTTTTTTTTTTTTTTTTTAATTTGACACTAGCTCGGTCTTTCCCCAAGTTGTTAAAAACTAACAAAAGAAGAAACAGGAAACTAAAGTTGTTTTATTTATTTTTTTTTTCCTCTGTAGCTTACAAGTTTGAAGAGTTGACATTTATCTTCCTGTGGTGCGGGCTGGAATTCCTGGTCTGAGCCTACATACAGATCAAAGTACAGACTACCACCTATTTCACAGGCACGCATGAAATACTTACCCGCATGCCTTTGAATTCATTCTCCTGGTCAATTTGTTGGGCCTTCGGAGCCAAATGCTCTTGACAGAACTTTGTCATGGTCTGTCTAAGCTGGGAAAAGAGGTGAGGAGAAACGCATACATTACACCCCATTAATATATTGTCGTCATCTTCTCTAGGATCCTTCCAGTGCTCCCCTGACAGGCAATCCCATGATCTCAAACCCAGAAGCACAAGATCATAAGGAAATCAGTATTTCAGGTTATTATCTGAAAGAAAATACAAAACGCCCTTTAGCCATTTTGCGAGAGGACTTAAGAGAAGTCCTCAAGAGAGAACTTAAGTTCCTCTTGACAGTTATCTTAATCTTACCCCAGCATGAGAGTGTGCTGGGGAACTATGTCCTGCCTGCACTGGGGTTTCAGGGGATGTTTGGGTCAGGAAACTTTGAAAACTGGAGAACAGAGCTCATGATTCATTGTCCCCATAGAGTACCTGCCGATGGTTTCATTTAATTAAATGTAGATGAACTCAAAGTTCTTCTAAATGTTAAGATCCAATTACTTACACGCATTCTGCAGAAGTCTATATGCACTCTAAAGAAGCTTATACAATACCTTAAGTGTTTTTAATGTGAACATTTAAAAACTTTGTATAGATATTACAGTAGAGCTTAAAAATCCAATTTTTCCCTCTTGGTTCTTTATTCCCACACATTAATGCTGGTGAAGGAACATTCAGAGACTGAAACCCTCTGCTCTTCAACCAAAACCTGTAGAAGCAGCAAATGCAGCAAAGCAAAATATGCCTGAGCTGCTCTGTCTTTCTCTCGTTTCAGATTAAAAAGATATGTTAGTTTCCATGGCTACCCAGACATTGGATTCCAGTACCACCAAACAAGTTTATTGCTCTGTCGATGGGCTTTTCTCTTTTCTTTTTTCCCTCCTTTTTTAAATATTAAAGTTTCCATTGTAACAAAATTGACAGCAGTAAACTTGAGCATAAAGCTTGAAAAAAATAGCTTAAAATTGTTAATCATTAGACTGTGGGAGGATGGGGGTAGACTCTGACAGGCATCCCATACACACTAAACCAGCTTATAACAGTTACAAGTGCTCTTAATTTACAGATTAACATTACTGAAAATCTGTTTCTGATCTTCTCTTAACTTTTCCACAAGAGACGCACAAGTTACAAGATTATTTTCTCCCTTTTATACTTGTTAAATTTAGAAGCACACAGAAACATCAAGCTGGTGAGCCTATAAATCACAAACACAAGCCAGGTAAAGAAAACAGTAGTAAGTACTACAGTACTCCACTTCTCAAGTAAGAAAATAAGTAGTATGAACGAGTTTTTTGTACACCTGTACACTTGCACTGTCATAATTACATAGCAAGTGTGGCAATAGCTGCAGATCCGAGAAGCACCAACGCAAAGTTTCATTGGCAGAAGCATGTGAAGACGCTGCCTATCATTCCGTTCCCTGGGGCAATCAATAAATACTATGACGGCTGGCAGCAGGCAAGGCGTCGAACACGAGCAAACCGTAAAGCTCAGAACTAACACCCTAAAGCTTCAGGTCCTTGGGTGACCAAGAGAACAACGCCGCAGAGCCTCAACACTCAGCAGCCCCCCCCCCCTCCCCGAGCTGCGCACAGGGGCCCGACCACCCGCTGGGCCTCGCGGGCAGGGCGCACACGTGGCGGAGGCGAGCCATGGGAGCGCCCCGGGGATAGGTCAGCTCCCCGCGGCCGCAGCCAATCAGCGGCCGCCGAGGCCGACACACCCCCGCGGGAAGGCGCGCCCCGGGGCCGGGGCCGGGGCCGGGGCCGGGGCCGGGGCCGGGGCCGGGGCCGGGGCCGGGGCCGGGGCCGGGGCCGGGGCCGGGGCCGGGGCCGGGGCCGGGGCCGGGGCCGGGGCCGGGGCCCGCCCGTACCTGCCGCTGCTCGTCGCTCAGCCCGTTGACGGCGTCGTCCACCGCCAGCCCGGCGCAGCCCCGCCGCGGCCACCCCAGCGCTCGGCGCCGCCCCGCCCCGCCCGCTGTCACCGCCGCTCTCCGCAGCGCCGCCGCCGCCATCGCTGCCCCCCCAGCCGGCCCCGGTGCGCAAGCGCGGCCCGGCCCCGGGGAGAGGCCCGGCCCGCCCAGCAGCCGGCCCGGCCACTCGTACAGGGGCGAAGGGTGGCGGAGGTCACAGGGAGCCGCGGTGCAGCGTTGCCTCGGAATTAAGAAGAAAAAACTCGGAAACCGTGCACCCGTACGTCTTTCCGAAAGCTTTAATCGAAAACACTTTATTAACACTTAAAAAATTACTACGAAAGAGTCCAGGATAAGCCCCAGGAAAAAAACAGGAGCTCTGAGCGCTTCGCCAATGCTGCTGCTACTTTGTTCCCACACCGCAGGTGCTATTCCGCCAGGGATTGCTCTGGAGCCTGCCCAGCTCACTGTTTTGGACCTGACAGAGGGACCAGGTTTTAAAGTAGAGACCGCTGAACTAGGAGTAAAACGAGAAACAGCAGCGCAGTCCATCCTTGTGCCTCACATAGCCAGGAGCTGCTCCAACTCATCGAGTATTGCTGAACATTCCTTTATTTCTGCTTGGAAGGAAGAATGCTTCTCCAGGGACTGCTGCCTCTCTTCTTCTGCCAGTTTCCACTTAGCCATTGCCGTCTGTATGGAAAAGTCAGCGTACACAACATCTCACTAACGTGACAGTGCAAGAATAGCAGAACTAAACTTCCAAAGCAGCTGCAACTAAAACAGGGAAAAAAAAAAACTCCAGACATTTTTGAACTCTTCAGTCTCACCTGCTAAGCTAAGGTTAGCCTAACTTGACTGGGACATCTTTCACCACGGTTCCTTGAGAAAAATGCTAACTTAACCACAACCAAAAGTTTAGCCTTATGTAATAGCAATTTCATTAAGTAGCTCAAGCTTCTTACCAAGAATTGCAGAGCTGTAATTTAATGACTATTTTGGTCAGTACATAGACAAGTTTATTATTGAAGCTGCTTGTGCTTGCATACTGCTTAGCTCCCTGAGGTCACCGGCCTGCATGACTTCAGGTTAGGTCAAGTCTTCTCAGTGTTCTTCCAGTGGTGCTTGCAACCACCTGCAACAGTCTTGAAAAACCTTTCTTTCTCGAGAAGAGCTGCTCTAAGCAGAGACAGCTCCATTTCCAGCATTGGCAACCATCTTTACACAGGAACTGATCGAGCCTAATTTGAAAGCTATCAGTCTTTAGCATCGCTTCCATCTTCTATCTTGTTCCAAGTTGAATTGTGTATCATTAAACTTTAAATGACTTCGATAAGAACTACCATTGCCCCTCCCAAACGTTGCTGTAAGCCCTCTATTTATAAGAGGAGTAACACATACCGTTCCCTTACTGCACTTCGGGAAGATTAGTAAGGCTGCAGGCATCTCCTATCTAGAGACCAGAGCAGCACGAGGTGGAAAACAAGCTTTAAAATTTCTCTCAGCACCAGATGCTCACTACCTGTCTGACTCTGAAACAAAAGTCAGCCTTACCTGAAGTGCTTCCTTTTCTTTTTCAGCCGTTTGATTAAATACCCTCAGTTCTGCTATGAGCTTCTCAGTCAACAGCTGAAGAGCCAAAAGAAATGGTTTAATATAATGCAAATAAACACCTCTCAGCAGCTGTTTTTACACACAAACTTCTCACCAAAGCCTATTTAACTCACTGTCATTTCAAAATTCTCTTACCATTGTCTGCTTCTGGCATTCCTTTGTCTTTTCTTCCTCCTCCACAATGTTGCTGCCTGTAACTGATTTATGAGATACGTCTGTATATTAGATGTTCATTGATAACTTTGCTGGTAGGAACTAACAACTTCTCAAAATTACTTTCTACAGCAAGAGAAAGTAAATCGCTTTCAAAATTTATCCAGGACAGGACTGCCTGAAGGAAGTGTCTATTTCTCTTACACTAGAAAAAAAAATCCCCCACCACTATTTCCTTGACAAAGGAGAAGCCAAATATTTTACAAATACTAACAATACAAAGAAAAAAAAGAGGAAAAGTGTTCTGAAGAACTACCAGAACAGTATGTAAAATGCATAGCCCTTACCAGGATCAATGTTTCTGCTTTCTAAAATGACCATGCACGTCTCCTGAAATTTCTTGAGCTTCTCGACTTCTTGCACCAGGCCTTCATTCTCCTCCTTTAATTCCTTTATAGTGCTCTGTCATTAACACAGATTTTAAGCGAATCAAGTTTCCAGGGGGAATTTCTTCCCATTAATCGGTAATGCTCAGTGCAAGGCTAATGGCTTAACAGGTGCTCCTCTAGTACCAAGAATTACACATCTTACGCTGCCGTCTCTACCACTGCAGAGAAACAGACCGTTACTCCTGCTACTTGACAGGATTTATCACTTGCAAATGTCATAGCAATGGCTCAAAAATTAATCCTAGAGATAAATTCCTTTTAGGCAGTTCTAGCACGTCTTTTCTTGTGCTCTATATAAATATTTCAAGAGTTTTATGTATAGAAGAGCAGCTAACTCCAGGAAGAAAGGGGCATCTTAGAATCTGTAGGCCACAGCATTATTCCCTGCATAATTCAGATATTACCAGGCAATCAGATAAGCTGATCAACCTCACGAGTTAAATGCAATTCTCCAGGAGAATCAATAAGCATGCGGATTAGGGTGATCCTGCTGATAGTGCCAGAAGCTTTTTTGAACATCCCATAGGAGGTCTCAAAGGCTCTTAAAGAAATTAAGCTGTGAGATAAAAGGAAAGATCATCTCACAGATTAGTAACCAGTCGAGAACTAGGAAATAAAGTGAGCTTGTACAACTGAAGGCTACAAGTAGGGCCTCTTGCACACGAGAGAAGCTGTGCTGTGTTCTGAAGTGATCAGCGAGAGGTGATGAGTAACGGGGTACCAATTCTGAATCTAAACTTGAATTAAGAAAGTAAAATCTTTGGTGATTTTCACAGAATTACTGGGGTGGGAATAGACCTCTGGAAACCATCTGGTCCAACCCCTGCTCAAGCAGGGAGTTCAGATGGATGTTTGAGTTTCTGCCCCATTGCCTCTTGTCCTGTCACTGGGCACCACTGAAAAGAGCCTGGCACTGTCTTCTTTACAGCCTCCCTTCACATATTAATATACATTGATAAGATTCCCCCAAGCCTTCTCTTATCCACACTGAGCTGTCCCAGCTCTCAGTATTTCCTCACAGGAGAGATGCTCCAGCCTCTTCAATATTTTAGTGGCCCTTCATTGGGCTCTTCCCAATATGTCTTTGTCTTTCTGTACTTGGGAGCCCAGAACTGGATACAATGCTCCAGGTGTGGCCTCCTCACCAGTGATGAGCACATGGGAAAAAATTGCAGAAGCCTATCCAGTATATTAAAAGACTATGCAATAATACGATACAATAGTACATGAGGAAACATAAGGCTATGTACACTGATCTCTCAGTTGAATACACAGAAGAGAACGAGGTCACTCTCTCAAACTTTTAGAGCACAACAGTAACCAGAACTCAAATGTTCTTAGTCACTAAAACGTGACCATACACACCCCCAAACCCACATCTCCAATGCCAAGTGCTGTGCCACACCGTACTTGTGACTGGTTAACACAACTAGGAAGGACTGGGCAAGTGAAACAGGATGACCAAACAAAATAGCTTATCTACTGTAATAATATATTAAGATGAAAAAGAATTAATAGATCTCAAGTGATCAGTGTAAAGTACTGAATGATTATGTACTGTTTCTTTTCACGTAGCTAGGAAGAATCTGGTTATAGTGAGGCTCTTTTATTAGAATTTCATGCAAGTATATCACTGTGAACTGGAAACATTCTTCTGCAATGAGTTCAAGATGGAATTGAGTTCTGGTGGCTGTTAACAGCGATCTGGATGCATTATCTAGCCAAATACATTTGCAGCACTGATGATTACCAAATATCTTTGGTGTTGTTGGCAGAAAGAACCCATCCCACTCAAACTCTACTGGCTTCCAGTGGAGACTGGAAAATGAATAAGCCAGTCCTTTGATCTAGCCTTGTTTGATCTAGCCTTGTAGGGGAGCAGAATATAAGAGCTACTCAATGATTTCTACCCCATTCCCATCCTTACCTGTGCTCCTGTTAGTCTGGTGTGTAACTGCTGCTTGGCTGTTTCTAGCAGCTGATTCTTGGTTTTCAGCTCTGCTTCTAGTTTGTATCTGCTCAGAGGCCTATAGAGTCAAACATCAAAGACTTAAGTGCACAAACATCAATATCAGACACTTTTTACTTTCATAAACGTGTTCTTCTATGAAGGATTTGCTCTTATTACTGACCAAGAGATTTCATCAGCAAATTTGGCAACAAAGCTGCATATGGTTAGAGCTCATCATAACCCTCTAAGAAGGAACGTTACTGTACAAGGACAACTAAGAGCAATGTGAGGAAACATACCCTCTTGTAGCAGTCTTCTTCAAAAGTGGTTCTACTTTCTTGGCAGATTTAGGAAACCTTAAAAGATACACAGAATACAAGTATCAGATCACTGCATACTTACAGATTACTAAATCTGTTCATGTGACAAGATCTGATTGTCCCTCCGTACTCAGCACTGGTGAGACTCCACCTTGAGTACTGGGGTCAGTTTTGGGCCCCTCACTACAAGAAAAAGTTTGAGTTGCTGGACATGTTCAGAGAAGGGCAACAAAGCTGACAAAAGGATTAGAAAACAATGCAAATGAGGAGCATCTGAGGGAACTAGGGCTGTTTAGCCCAGACAAAAGAAAGCTGAGTAGAGACCTCATCACTCCCTACAACTAGTTGAAAGGAGGGTGCAGCAAGAAGGATATCAGTCTCTTTTCTCAGGTGAAAAGTGATAGGACACAAAGAAACAGCCTCAAGTTGCACCAGGGGAAGTTTAGGTTGGATATTAGGAAGAATTTCTACATGGAAAAGGTGGTTAGGCATTGGAATGGGCTTCCCAGAGAGCTGGTGGTGTCACCAACGCTAGAGGTATTTAGGAGATGTGTAGATGTGGCACTTAGGGACGTGGTTTAGTGGTGGACTTGGGAATGTTCTTAACTTAAGGGTCTTTTCAAGGCTAAATGGTTCTGCGAAATGCTACACTATCTTTAGGACATTTGTCAAGTAATAAATCCATCTGTACTTCACTTTCATTTACCCTTGATTTGTAGCTTTGAAGACACCATCTACTGGAATATTGGAGCTAAAGTTAAAATTAGGATCTTTGTTGAACTCTGGATCTGGTGTTTTACCGACACATTGTTTCTTTGAAGAAAAAGCCATCTGCATTTCTGCAAGAAAAAGACAACAATGAAAACACTATGGTCTACAACAGATCACCAAAATATGCAGTGCTAGTGGATCATAAGCCTTCAGTTTGAGGAGATCACAGTTATATCTGACTAGAGTAGATACTTTAAGGTAGCAACAACTAAGGGCAATCTTCAAATTCCTCCCAGGATAAAAGGTCCAGAATAAGCTGCAAGTATCTCCTGGTAAACACTCTCAGAATGTAGTTATCAGACTAGTGCTAATGAAATGAAGTTTGAAAATGATAACGCAGGCACAATAATAAACGACATCTCAACATCAAGTAGTCAGCAAGCCACAGCATTCCAAGCAAAGTTGTTCAGTACTTGAAGTAAAACATACACAGCCCACTTGAAAGTTCTCAGAACTTTACATTTCTCTTCATTAGAAGTAGACACACTCCTTAAAATAACTAGAGAGAACTAGCTTTCTCTGTAAAGTTTATAACTTTAAACCACAGCTATTTGAGTATATAAAGCCTTGTTAACACAGGGGATTTTTGAAGTTGGTTTTATTTTATCTTTTTTCTTTTTGCAATTTAAGTCTCTTTAAGTGAGATGGGACAGTTTGGGTTGGAAGGGACCTTAAAGACCATCTAATTCCAACCCCCTGTCATGGCAGGGTCACCTCCCACAGACCAGGTTGCCCGAAGCCCCGTCCAGCCTGGCTTTGAACACCTCCGGGGCACCCACAGCCTCCCTGGGCAGCCCGCTAGAGACCAGCTCCCACATTTTAACTTTTAAAGCCAGGTTCCTCACACAGCAGCAAACCGCTACAAGCACTAACAGCACCACCCCCCGCACGCTTAACAAAACGGGACCTGACCACCCACAAAACTCCCTTGACCGAAACCCACGGCCGCACCGCAGCTCCCTCCCAGGCCTTCCCCCAGCACCCTGGGCTCCCCCCGGGGCCTGGACTCACCCGCAGGGCTCCGGTTCCGCTCCGGTTCCGCTCCGCTCCCTTATGGCCCGCCCGCACCCTCAGCAGCCGTTTGAACAGGAGCGGGCGCCCAACGGTCGGGCGGCGCCGCGCATGCGCACAAGCGCAGCGCGCATGGCAGCGGGGAAGGGCTCTCCTCTGAGGGGAGGCGCTGTGCAAATGGCGGCCGCCCCGAGGGGGCGGGCAGGGCTTTATCTGACGCCCGATGCCTCGCGCCGCCGGGTGGAGGGTCGGGGCGCGGAGACGTGGAGGTGTTTGAGGCCCTCAGGGGGGTTTTGCTCGCTGCTGAGCCCTGGGTGTACCTCCTGTGCTTGAGGTGGCTCAAACCGTCCCAAGTGGGCTGTGTGAAGTCGTTAAATTTCTAAGTTCTTTTCGCTGTGGAAAGACCTGTGAAAACAGGGTTTTCAAAATGGGGGGATGTCCCTGCAAATGGTAACGGGAGGAGGTTTTGGTGCTGAGGGGATTGCAGTCGGCAGTGCTGCACAGCCGGGGAGCAGCTGTGGTTGCCAAAACACTGCCCCGAACACCCAGTACTTGAGAGCTATAGCGTGGAAATTTAAAACTGAAATATGCTTTATATTTCAAGAAGGGCTTTAGCTTTAAAGGAGCACATTCCTAATCTACATTAGGTAGTCATGAAATGTGCTATGTATTTCAAGAAGGGTTTTAGCTTTAAAAGAGCATATTCCTAATCTCCATTAGGTAGTCATGGTCCGTCTCCCACAGAGTCCAGAAAACTCCTGGATGTCAAAAGGAGTGATTCTCTTAAAATGTATGTTTTCCTTCTGCTGATGATACTGGAAAGTGTGTTAAGCACTTAAAGAAAATTAACTGCAGCATTCTTGGTGAAAATGAAGCATCACACAGATTTAGAAAAGTTCGTCATAAGCATTTATTTTACGTCAACGTGTAGAGGGAATGTTTTGTCTTTTTTTTTTTTTTCAACAGACAAAGGCGAGGAAGTACCTGTTTTTCTGTTTGTTTCTGGTAGAGAAAAAACATGTAAAATTCAAGATTCATCGGATATGCAAATTTTAAAAAGTTACATCTTTGTAGCCTTGAGTGGAAATAAGCTATGGAGACAAAACACAAAGCACCCAAATCACTGCAGGAACGAGGACACTTTTCTCAAAGGAGAAATCTCACACTGAAAATCTTTGGCAGTACCAGTAATTTGTCTGATAAAACAAATTGAAACCGTTCCTAAAAATAGATTTGGGCTTGATTCTACAGCCTTCTCCATGATCAATAAGAGGCTGCATCAACTGAAAGGTCTGATGAGATTTTTTTATATCGGTTTTGTAGAGATCTGTGAACTTGGACTTCACATAAAGCAGTTTCTGATTTAGTAGAAAATGAAAGACTTTTTTTTTTTTTAACAATACACTCCACTTGAAATCTAGATTTTCTATAGCTGCAGGTTTGGGTTTTGGCTCCTTATTTTTTATATTTTTTTTACATGAGCTCTCTGTCTTTGAGTATCTGGGGAGTTTCATCTCTCTCATTATGTCTCTCCTAGGCAGCTTGACAAGAAAAATCCAATCACTGTTTAGGAAATGACAAAACAGGTTTACTCGATAAGTTCTGCAGTACAGCTGTGAACACGGCATAGGACACTGGAAGGTCAAAGGACTTGTTCTCTGTCATGATTGATCTCGCACCCTCTCACTAGTATTGTGTTTGCTGGTTCTGTGAAAACACAGGTATTTGCACAGCTGATATACTATGAAATAGTCTCAGCCGAAGGAGAGGTGGGAGGAAAAAGGTGATATTTACAGTTCCAAGGAGATTTCGACTTCCCCTTTCCCTAGCAGTACAGTTTTGTTTTCTGCAAGATTTCAGCTGTTGTAACCAGAACTTTGTGCACTGGATCGCTTGATCCAAACATCAGGCATGTCTGGTTGGCTGTTCGGTAACACTACCGGGCCTTCACTCTCTAATCCAAATCGATTTTTCCATGAAGAGCTGTTTTGCTGTGATGCTGCTGGAGAGATATCAAAGACTGTCTCCCTCAGGTCCAGCCGCAGGGTATCTCTCTTCCCGTTCAAGTAACCTCTTTCTGTTTGACTGTACGAATCAGACAGCTCTAAGACATCAGGACAAGAACTGGCTGATTCAGCAAGCTTTAGGCCTTGCTCAAAATCACTAATCGATGTCTCACTGGAGATGTTGAGCATGTCAAAAGAGCTGCCAAGAGAACAAAGGCATCTGTGAATTTTGTAGATGTCAGCAGCAGGAAGATGGCTGTTGTCTGAGGTATAATCTGACTGCTGCTGGGCAGTGTCACTAGAGCACTGTGATTTATTGAGCTGCCCTTCTTCTTTCATGCCAGCTGGCTGGATATAGTCCAGCCCAGACCCATCCCAAGCTTTTGGACCGTACTTTTGACACTGACAATCTCTGCAGAGTCTCTCCCTGTGAATTTCTGCTCCTGAGCTGCTGTGCTTGTAAGGAGAGGAAGTTTGCAAGGCAGGACACTGGCACAGACCAACCTGCTGGTCTCCGAGGGTCTCCTGCAGATTCTGTCTCTCTCTTTCAAGGGAAGGGTGCATTCCTATTCTTGGGCATCTGTTATCTTCAACCTGCGTGTCTTCAGAGAGCACTGATGGCCTGTTGGACAGCTTGCTTGTAGAAGTGCTGTTGTCAAAACTGTCGCTGAGTTTTCTCGACAAAGGCTGGAGCTCGTACTGTTCGTTTGCAGTGTTGGACTCCTGGACCTTCCGCAATCGGTTTTGCTTCTCATTTCCCCCACAGGCATAGCTTCCATTTGGCCCAGAGTCATCAGAATAGTCTTTCATGTTGTGGGCACAAGGCCAAAGGATCTGCCCGCAGTTCTTCTCTGGGCCAAAGAAGCAGCACAGTGACTGGAAGAAGAAGCTGGCAAACCCACAGCTGATACACTTGATCATCATTATGAATATCCCTAACTTCCGATACGCCAGGACCGTAGCAGGCAGCATAATGACCCCAGCAGAGAAGAGGGCAGAAGCTGCCATCGCTGTGGCACAGCTCATCTGCTTCAGGGAAAAGGCCACTCGGCTCAGGCGGTCCGAATGGGGGCACAGGTGATAGGAGATGCAGTAGTTGACGGTAAAGTCAACAGAGAGACCTACTGCAGCTGAAATGAAGAGAGACTCCACTGCGTTGAGCTGCCACTCCAAGAGGACCAAAAGGCCAACAGTTACCAGCACAGTGCCCGCAATGGCAGTAACAGAGAAAATGCTGAGGAGAACATTCCAAGTAGTGAGCAGCAGCACCACAAAGGAAATGGCTATGGAGAGCCCCATGACCACCATCGTTTCTGTGCTCAGACTGTGCTGGAGGTTGTATAGCTCTAGTTTACTGGTAAACCACCCATTCTGAAGCCCCACGGGGGCAGTTTTCATTTCCTCTGTTACCCAGAGGTTGATTTCCTCATAGAAGTGTTTGGCTTTGCTGTAATTGAAGCTATAGTGATAAATGGTTTGAAACTGCAGTACCAAGGCAGCAAGATTTCCCTCTCCGTCAAACCTGAGGCCCAGATCATACATTTCTGCCCCTTCCCTGCCTTGTTCCAGGAGCATCATTTTGATACAGTGCAGGAAGACTTCGCTTCTGTAAGGGAAAGAGAACTGGTTACAGCAAAGGTTGAAGCTGTGGTCTCGCTGGGAGCACTGCCGACTGTCCATCCACCTGATAAACTCCTCCATGAAGCACACGGTAGACTTCTGCTCTGCATCAGGGAAATAGAAAGTTTGGTTCTTCACCTTTTGGCAGAATTCAAGGAGCCACTTCTGGGCATCGGGGCTTTGGATTGTGAAGGTGGCATCAGTCACTAGGGTACCATTGCTTTTGGGGTTGAAATGGTCCCCATTATCCACAGGCAGAATGCCCCAGACTATTGTGACAGGCATATGCTGCCCTTCTCCATGCTCTAGCCTCTCAAACATGAACTGGTGGCAGTACTCAGAATCGTACCTCTCAAAGGGGTGGCTCAGCCGAAACACCTGAACAGATGACGTCTCAAGAGTCGGGAGTTTGAGTTTCGGGTTGGAACAGGAAATGTAGGCACCTCCTATTGCTAAGGCAGCAAACCAGCAAATCCAAATGTACCGAAACTTTATTACCCCGCAAGGCAGAAGCTTTTCAAATAGCAGGTTGGAGGTTTCACACAGCGTCTTCTGGAGACCCCTGAGAATGTAATGGAGGGAGAGGGTGACTCTCTTATGGCCAGTGTTTTTCCAGTAGTCTTCTGGCTTGTAAATGCAGGTTGTTGCTATGTAGCGCTCATACAGCACAGCCGAAGAAGGAAGCCAAGTCATCATGAATACCAGGTTCACCAGTACAGAGGTGCCCATGTAGACAGCAAAGCAGCGGATGGCTGTTATATTGCTGATGTAGCTGGCGTAGAAGGCAGCACCCGTCGTGAAGCAAGACGCCAGCATGAGATACGCAAAGTGGTGCATGGTTTGACTCACCCACTGAGAAAATCCAGCAGAAGGGTTCTGGCTCTTGCTGAGGTTCCAGAGGTCGAAGAAGACAAAGGTGTGGTTGGCACAAACGCTGCTGAGAATGATGACCGCTGTCAGGTTTACAAAAGGGAAGTAGGTGAATCTGAAGGCCACCTTGTACAAGAAGTAGGAGATCATCAAAGAACTAACAACAGCGAGCAGGACCATCAAAGTAATAAAGACTGAGCGTAAATAAAAAGAAATGCTTAGAAAAATAGCTAATATTGCCAGAACTGGATACTTGGTATCCAGTAAAAGATAGTGCTGGAATAGTTTCTGTTTAAGGCCCAGGTCCATTCCAGTGATAGATGTATAGTTATCAAACAGATCCCAGGATTCAAGATTGTCTAAATAGATCCCCATCATAGATGCACCTTTCCTTGTAGGCAAAAACAGCAGGCTGTATTTGAGGGATGGCACTTGGTACTCCATTGTCTGGGGACTAAGAAAGTCTCTGTCAACCAAGAAGTGAAGAAGCTGGTAAATAGCATTGAAGCGGGTACATTTTTCTGGGACTTTGGCACACTGAGAGTGTTTCTGTCTCACAGTCTCAGGACCTATGCAAGATGGAGTGAGGATGCCTTTGTGGTAGTCTGGAGCACAGGCACGAAGGAGGGCCAGGGTGTGGGAGATGTCCCCTTGGGTTATCTCCAAACAAGAGGACCTGTTGTACAGGACAGCGATGTAGTTTCCCAGAGACCAGCTTGGGCAGCATTCATTGGCTTCAGTACGTTGGCAGAGGTCTCTAAAATGAACATGTGAACGTATCTGAAAAACAGCCGAGGGAGCATCGTGTCAGATCCTCTGCACACTTCATCTTGCAGCCCTATGGGGTTCTTTGCTTCTTGCAGTAATCATCCCCTCCCGTCCTGTCATACAAGCCATGACTTGCCATCCTCCCAGTGACAAACTGCCCATGCTAAAGATATTGAAACACACTGGCCTTTTGTCAAAAAATGAAACCCTGTTCACTATTTATATTTTATAACCTCTGATTTGAAAATGTGGATCCTTCTCCACTCTGTTAGTGACAGCAGTGCCCTTCATTTTACAGTTTGCAAGGCTAGAACAGAGAGGGGATACACCTTTTACTATTTTATTTTATTTTATTTATTTATTTTTTTTTAATTTTTATTTTATGCCTTATATTATTACTAGACTTGCCAGTACCATCACTGGCTGTTAGTGGCCTGACAGCTGCTGCAGGCACAGCACTGCAGTGAGGGTGTTGTTGGCAATATCACTGGCAGCGCAGGCTGAGAGTGCAATATTCAGTGAGGTGGGTGGGTTTGGGAGCCTGCACTCACCTATGTGCTGGGGGGTGACTTAAAACCTGACTTGGCTGTGGCTCCTTGAGCTGTGTACCTGGCAGGGTGCAGTGTGAACACGCTGCCTCCTGCCAGCGGGACGTCAGGCTCTTGCAGCAGAGGTTTCCTGGGTCTGGTCACTTAGAGTTATTACAGATCCTACAGCAAACACAGCTAATCCAATTAAACCTCCCACTTGCAAAGCATGCTGTGTCAGTCTCCACGACAATAGCTCCATTTTGGTAATTAGGTTCTGCTGCTCAAAATTCACAGCAGCTTCTGATGGACATCGTTGGCTTCTGGACCAAGTTCTTGTTCAGGGTCTGATTATTCTTGTTCAATGGCAGCGGCTACCTTGCTACAGACCAGCTGATAGGTGAAATCATTCTCGTTTTGCTAAGTCAGTAAAATGCTTTGGAGTCCTCTAGACTGAAGCCTGTTCTGTAGCTTACATTATTTTTGCTATTTCCTTTCAGCTAGATATTAAAGATGGGAAAGTCAGGAAAGAGACAGCATGTATGTATGTTCTGTGTGTCATTACTAACCTTGTCTTGTTCGATTTGACACATGGACTGAATAGCTTGCAAGTTCCATAAGCTCCCAGCAGTCGTGGACATAAATACCAGCTGGGAATAGCTCTTTTCTGAAAGGAAAAAAAAAAAAAAGGAAGGAAAAAAATAGAAAGTATTAGGTAATGATGATGAATTAGCCAAGCTGGCTGGAGTAGACTCTGTGTGCATAAAAAAAAAAAAATCTTGCTGTCTATAAGACTGCTATGGAGGGCTCCCTGGAGGGAACCAGGTCACAAATAGCTTGTAGTGAGTGGTAGCATCTGCCCTGTGCCGTCCGACCTCTGGTCTCCACCCATCTGGCAGCAGCAGGAGAGCAGGGGGAGAGCATTTGCAAAATCCACTCTCCATGCTGTCAGCGTGCTTCCAGTGAGTGTTGTCACCTGGTTCTGCAGCCCCCTGTTGCAAAGCAAGGAGCTGAAGTTCAGCCAAAAACTCCCAAGGACCTGAGGGTTTGGTGTTTGCCTGGTTTCAGAGGTGGAGTAGAGGCAGGGGAGGGAGTCAGAATACCTGCATGCTGCTCCTCTTTCCTCTACTTTTTAGCATCCATCTGGGGACAAATTTTGTGTGTCTTGGAGTTTTCTCTCTCTTGTTGTTTTTTTTTTTCTTTTTTCCCCTTTTTTTACTGTCACATGTTTTTCAAGAAGAAAAGAAGGAATAGGGATGGACTAGAAACAGAGAGGGAGGGGGGAACATGCATTTTTTTTCATAGTATTCACTTTTGATACAGGTAAACGGTGAAAATGTTAGTCTTTTTATTTGAACCCTTAAAGTATATTTCTAAAGGGTAAAAACAAATATGGCAAAAAATCAGACAGAGAAACAACCCCAGAATTTCGGAACGAGCCTTTTCTAACCATTTGATTACGAAGGGCTGAAAGATCACTATCCCAGAGGTGGCTTAGCCTTCGCAGAGTGGTATTGTACGCACTGCTTTCTCAGAGTGCTTTCACAACATTTCCCAGTGTCCTAAACTATTTTGACAGTTCTGAGCTCTGAGTGCCTGACACTTACTACCCCATCAAGACTTCACTCACCCGGGGGACCGCAAAAGAAACCATCCGCTCCGTAGATTTGTTCCACCATTCTCCGTGTCCTGGCTTCTTGTCCTCCCTGATCAGCCTTTTGTCCTCTGCTAATGCCAATGTCATCATAGCTAGCAAGAGAAGAGATTATCTATGTAAGTAGAGAGATCTTCTGGCAATGAGTTACGTTGACTGGCAAGGCTCTGGTGCCATACACCACGCTGCTGCAGCAATAACAGTCACTGTAGTCTTAAAAGACAGCATTGCTTTGATGAGAGCTTTTTGATATTGCGCACACTGTGCCCTCTGTAGAAATCTGTGTGAGGCTACGTGAGAACTTGCATCCCCTTGTGCAGACATGCTGAGTCCCACTGCATTCTCTTAAAGGTAAACAGTGAAGTGAATGCATGGAGAGTTTAGAGCCTAACTCCTGGATTCCAGAGTAGGGAGTCCAGGTGCATTGCAGAGAAAGACTGCAAGGCACTTCCCAGTTATTTGGTTGCTTCTGAGCATAGGATATAGGATGTAGTTCACGTAAATATCTTGGAACAGTGAGTCATTAACTTTATAGCCAACATTTTCCTCTAAGCCCCCAAACCAAACTCAAATACCTTTTCTTCTCGGCATATGGTGAAAGGGAGAAGGTCTTTTTGTAGCCTGTATGGCTCTCTACATTCCTCCACACGACGAGCTTTCTGCCAATGTCTGTATCTCGTGGCTCAAAACCCTGCAGCCAAGAAATGTTTTGTCATCAGCTTGCTTTCTAGTTTAGCTTAGTTTTCCTTAATGCTTCTCCTAGACACAGAAACTATACGAGATTATTACTGCATCTTGGAGAGATACAGAAATCAAATTTTCCCTGGAAATATGACATCCCTTACATACCAGAAGCTGGTGAGGACATACCACCAGAGCAGCATGCTGGGCCACAGGGAAGGAAACTTAACGCTGAATACCAACAGAAATGCTTCAACAGTGAGAGCTATTAATCAGTGAAGCAGTGAGATAGCAAGAAATGAAAGCCTTTCACTAACGTCCTTTAAAGATACAACAGGCCAAGTGGTGGCACATGCA
Organism: Cygnus atratus; assembly: GCF_013377495.2. Lineage (NCBI taxonomy): Eukaryota > Metazoa > Chordata > Aves > Anseriformes > Anatidae > Cygnus > Cygnus atratus. The sequence goes on from NC_066366.1 coordinate 34,659,626, forward strand.
CTGGACACAGTTGCGGCTGGACAAAAGAGTGGGTGAAGTCACCGTTTCTCTTTTGGTGACTGTGGTATCAAGAAACAGCAAGTATTGTGCATTACTCTCAAATATTACGTCCATCCGGAAGGAATCTTGCTTTGGTTGCACATTGTGAAGACGAGGGGAAAGGACAGCAGACCACTGAAAAGCACTGCCATTTTTTTCTAGTGGCTTTAGTGTCCTCCTTGATTTGCTGTCCTGCCTCTATCTGCAGAGAAGGAAGGAAGCACAGACTTATTTTATATGGCAGAAAGACTGTATCACTGGTTGGCCTGTGGACATTCCTTACGTTCATATTGACATTTTGTCTGTAAGGACTTACCATTAGGGGTTCAGAAAAATCAGGCAAATTTCCAACAAGCAGGCCAGCTAAAGTGCAAACTACAACCGTCACTGAACACAGCACCAGGACGGCTATGGGCCAGTCCGCGATCATCTGAGAGTAACTGGAATCAACAGAAGAAAAAATGCAGCTGTTAAGGCACTTCTGCTTCGAGCATGAAACCTGCTGTTGAACCAGCACAGTGTTAGTGAAAGGAAGTAAAAGAGTTAGGGCTTTCTGGTTTGAGCACTTATTTATTGAAGAGCTGCGAGGCTCTAGTACAGCTATTAATATTATACCTCCAACTGGATGTTTGCAGGCAATTCTAATTAACTTGGGTAATTACATTTTGCCTCCCTACATTTTCCTGCTTTTTCAATCAGAAACAATAAAACCCAGACTGTTCTGTCCTAAGGCAAAACGAAGCTTTAAATGTTTAACTTAAAACATTGCATTTAGAAAGAGCTTTTTAGCTTTTTTTTTTTTTTTTCCTCCCCATTGTACAATCTAAGCTAGTAGCTGCTTTACCATTTGGCCTGCAGATCTTCAGCCTGTGGACCCTGAGAAGTCATAGAATATTCTGAAGGCTCTTCTAAAGATAACTGTCTTAAGCAAGTCTGTTGTCATTGCTCTACATTCACTCACTGTATGGGGGCCTGCCTTACTGCTGGGAATTATGTAGGCATCTGCAAAATTCGAAAGGGATGGAAACCACCGATCTGATGTGCAACTGCTGTTAGGATTGTCAGCAGCAGCCACGGAGTGGACAAGTGGCTTCTGGATCTGCAGGATGAGCGAATCTGTTAAAATATTGGAATGGGTTCCTTCTCTGGCTTGGCAGGTTTCTAAGTTTTTAAGATGTATTTGGATGTATTTCTGAAATATAAGAAAACCTTTGTTCACAAATAGTTGACAAATATTTGGGCTTCATGGGTAAGTGAAATATTCATGAAACTTTGAGGAGCTGTGCCAGTGTTTAGCAGCCTTGAGGATCCTGCTTGCCTGGTCTTTTGCTTCTCTTTCCTCCAACTTCACTGAGTCAAATAATGCAGCTTTCTTCTCCTAATTATAAATCATCTTAAACCCTTCAAACAGCTTTTTGCATGACTTCAGGTCAGGTCTGGTTTGGTTTTGTTTTCAATTTAAGGCTCCGTTATCAAATTTGTTTTCATAGATGAAGTCTACACTATGAAAATGAACAAAAATTGCCCTTTCCACATTAGATTACATAATATCTGGAGGCTGTTTTGGGTTAATTCCATGACCAATTAACAAATAAAAATAAAAATAAACTGCAGTATCTGATGCCAGTCCCAAACCTTCCAGAGAAAAACAGTTTACAAAAATCAGCTTTTAAACAGAAGTCAAAAGCAATCAAAGTATTTTAATTTTGAGAAACATATTAAAAATCCTCTGTATTTTGGAAAGGGTGAACTTACTCAATTTTTTTAAGGATGTCAGAAGAGTTCCAGGCATGTTTTCATGTTTATTCAGTTTAGGCATTCCAGCTGAAGCTGTTGTTTAGCAATGTTACATTCCACAACAGTACTGTACGCCCACATGCAAAATCCAAGTTCTTTACGAGGAAGGAATTTCTGTTGCCTATTTTCATGCCCTAAACGAGAGTTTCCTAATACTGTAAAGAAACTCAATAAAGATAAAAACTGCTATAAAGCAAATACAATGGAAAACGTTCCTTTCACATTTAATTCTGAACATTAGGGGATCTTTATACTTTAATAATCAAATTTGCAATGTTTATGTAATTTCTTTTGTATTAAAGGTGAGCTTCATGCTGATAGGATCTCTTTATATGTTCACTTAACTTGAAAGCAGAAAACTGGAGATAAAATAATTGTGGTACTTAGCTTTTCTATTAAAATGCTATTTTCCCAAGCATGGCTAGACTAGCTGTACTTCTTCTCACTGTCAGGGAGCATCCTATACTTTTGCACAAGGATTGCCTCTTCCTAAACCTAACCTCCTTGGAATATTTTACATCTCTTAACTTAATTGCAGATTTTCTGGTATCTAACTGTATGAAAAACTAGGAATCGTTGCACGTAGTCTGGGTACAGAGGTCTCTTCCACTGTAGCCTGTGAGAAAATGCAGGACTCCACTGTTATTGCTGTTGCTGCCCTCCTGATTCCCCGTCTGGTAGGCCAAGCTGGATTAATCCAATAAATGTGACTATATATATATATAAAGCTGTCGTATGGACTAGAGCCAGGCACCTGCCCTGAGAACGGCTATCAGGACTGCGTTGCTATTCATTAGCGCAGGTTAAATTGATCTCGCAAGCAAATTGAGATTTTTCCAAGCAGATGGGAAGCACGGGGCAGGGATCGCTGACCTTGCCTCTGAAGCAGGGCCTGGTGGGGACGTCACCAGCAATAATGCTCCGCGTTTCCTAACAGCGGGGTAGGAGAGCGGTGATAATAGGGCAGAAGGACAGCAAGCTTTTGATATTAAACATACCTTTTTGGCATCCTGAAAGCTTTGTCGTGTCTGCAGATGGAAAAGAAAAAAAAGAAGGCGTCATGGTCATTCATTATTTTCCTACAAAGCACAGTCCTGGGCTGCTAATGAGCAAGTTAACCCATTCAGGGGCTGCAAAGCACCAAGCTGAGCTGCTGCTGCAAGAGTTGTTTGGCACAACGTGGATTAGTCTAGTGAATAGCAGAGCCTATTCCTCTCCCACTGGCATTTTAACTAAGCCATGGGAAGACAGGTATTAACTGCTCTTTTTTGCTCCTCTAAAAAACACCACAGAATATAATGGACATACACAGTAATCCCATAGAAATTGCCCCGTAACACCTATCCATGAAAATCTATCTGTTTTAAGTGCTTTCCTACCGAATTTTTAAATTGCTTCTTGACAAGAGCATAACTCTTTACAAAATTTCATGAGCTGGGCTAACAATGCCTACAGTTTTTATTCTCCGTTCAACTCAGCAAGGATTTTCCAGAAAGGTGAATCTCATTTGTTTCCTGAGCCATTTCAAAGATGTTTGTCCAATCTAGAGGAGTAGACGGCCAGTGGAGCTGCAAAAAAACATTTTACTGGTGTTTTCCTCACAGGGGAGCTTTTGTCATTCCTCTCGTAGAGCTTTGAGGAACAAAATAGAGAAGCGTTCTCCAGGGGACCAAGGTTACATTTATTAACGTGGGGCTGGTGCCAACTGGTGCCCCTGCGGCAGCTCATCCCTCCTGGCACGTCGTCGCGAGTGGAAGGAACAAAAAAGTGACAAAGCAGAGCTCCCCACGGAAGAGTCACTCCTTGTGGCACGTGTAATAAATCACATTGTATTTTCCTCATTGCTCTCCATAGGTTTGAGAGAGAGGGGAGCAAAGAAAAATCCTCACTAGATTATTAAAGAGAGGTCTCCTTTTGGCAGCACGCTGCCCATTCTGTGCCAATTCTCTCACAATAGCTTCTCGAGCAGATTTGCTCGGATTAAAACCCCCTTTCTACCGTCATTACAATATCACTTTTCTGTCTGCTAGTCCTGCACATTCTGCCAGGGATTAGCAATCCAGCTGCATTTCCTGCTTAACTAACCTGTTACGGAGAACGCAGCTGACAGTTTTGTTGGTGCAGTGTTGATGCAAATGCAAACACAAGCAAATTAAAGCCTCTGTTAATGGTTACAGAATGAGATCATAAAAGGCTTTTGTGCCTAACCCCACACGGCTGTACGAAGGCAAGGAATGCTGCACCATCTCCTAGCAGACATCGTTTGGTGCCTGCTGCTGTGGTAGCCAAGGGATCGTGGTCTGTGCCAACAGCGGGCTCCAAAAGGCACATTCAGTGAGGCAGGATGATGCTGGACAGGGCAGAGGATGTACTTCAGGCTGTTGAGGACGCCTGTGCTGTATGTGTTGTTACAGCACTGCCAGCAAACATCCACCAAGCAAGCAATTTGAATCTGTGTGCTCTGCACACAAATGGATCTTACCTGATTCTGTCAGGGACAGCCCAGAATTTATATCCTTGTTGCTGTCCAACCTGGAAAACCAAATCGTGCTCCCCAGCTTTGTATTTCTCACTGCTCTGTGGTAGCCAGTGCTTATTACCCTCTGCTGCCTCTCCCCTCCAGCACAGGCAGCAGCTCCAGTGGGAGCAGAAAAAGAAATTAATTGTGCTTTTATCACTCAGAAACTCCACCAAGATAAAGGACTAGCCAGCTGGGTATCTTGCAATGCAAAAGGAGAAAAGAGGAGGACCACAGAATTGGCCGTGATCACAGCTGGATGATCTAGGAGTGGCGGGGTGACCTTGGCTTTATCCAGCGAGTCACCTTGAGAAGCAAATTCTGCGGGAACGGCATCTGCCTGTACACCCTCCACAGAGGCAGAGAGAGCAAACTCCATCCCTCCCGGCTTTTGGGGGCAGCTGCTGCCTCAGACTGGGGAGCAAACCCACATTTCACATGTTCCCCACTCAGACCCGCCTCATCCCCTCCCGCTGCCCACCACAAAGTTCGGGAGATGCTTTGTGAAAGCCTCTCACCTGACTGTCACAACGTGATGCTGCACCGGCCGAGAGGGTCGCTGCCCGGGGGACCACTGTTTCCAGGGGGTTTCTGAGACCTGGCGGTGGGGAGCTGGCATGGGGTCGCCGCTGGAAAGGTGGGAACACAGCACGGACCTCTCGCCGTGCCCGGGGAGCTGGGGCAGGCCATAGCTGCCTCTGGGCTCCTGCTGGTTGCAGGGGTAATACAGGTGATGCTGCTGCGAGTCCTGGGAGCTCGACGGTACCTGCCCGTTGGACTGGGTGGGCGCTGGCCCCAGCGTGCGACTGGAGGAGGGCAGGTGGTCGCCCCCCAGCCTGGGGGATGCAGGAACGGGGCAGTGATGGACCGGGCAGATTCTCTCCCAAGAGGTGCCGCTGTAGCTGGGCTCGGTGTTGGCGATCTCTGGCATGGCGAGGCAGGTCTGGCAAGGTCCTGCATTGCGTTTTTCTCTGTGAGAGGAAATAAAGGGAGGGTAAAACCCTCCTCCGTTACAGCACCATATTGGCAGAAAAGCTAAACGGGGGAATCTTGCCTCCCACTTAATGCAAGACTTAAAACCTCCCCCTCTCTTTGCTGTATCGGGAGCCAGGGCTGAGCTGGACCATGCTTTTTACAAGAACATCCATGACTCATTCAAGGACTCCAGCTGATGGTGAATCCATCACATCTTTGTGCATGTTGCTCCAAAATTGTGAAAAATCGTGTAATGCTCCCTTGAACAGTGTTCAACTCCTCTACTGGCTGTGGTTTTAGAAGCGAGGTATGGCTGCAACGTGTAAGCAGAATTAAATTTTGCTTATGGCATTTTACTTGGATGGACCTCGTTGTTTCTTCTTATTTCTCCAAGATATTTCTGCGTGGAAGGGACAAGACAAACTGGCTGCTGATAATGGCCCGGTCCTATCCCGGTAGCACAGAGTAATTACAGAGACCTGAGGGACCAGTTACTGTGTGACACCAAGAAAACCTTTCACACAGAGCAGAATGAGGCCGCACTGATCCCAAAATGCCTCTCAAATTGCCATCTCAGTGTGTCGGGGAGCTTGAGCAGCACTGCGCTATCTGGAGCTCAAAGCAAGCACAATATGGAAACACCAGTAGTCTCTGGAGCTTGATCAGAGCACGTGCCATGGTGTCTACAGCTGACTTATGTGCCTGCTCTAGTGCCTGGCATCGAGAATTAAGCATGATGGATGATATGGGCCAGCTAGAATCACAAAGTGTCTCAAGGTGTCACAGAATTTTGAGTGCTGGAGCGAGACAAGAATGAGATGAACTTTAGCCTGAGGCACCTGATGCGATGTGGAAAATAAAAAGAAGGCAAAATATGTTTGAGAAAGGAATATTTTTGAAACTTTGCAGAGTTCATCTCATTTCTCTTTCAGACAGCCACAAAAAGACAGAATTCTAGCAATTACACGTCTCTGGAACTGCACCCAAATTTGACTAGCACAGTAATATCAATGACAAAAGAGATTTGGAGATTGCTGTTAGCTCAGCATTGCTTGAAAATTGGTATTTTTTTTTTCCAGAAAGGAGGACATACTGGCCTTGGCAGTGCGTGCTATGTACTTTCCAACATCAGTTGAATTTATCAACACCGAGAAACTATATTTCATTATTATACAAAATGGGCTCATTTCACTAAAATCATTACAACAGAGTAATGTTTGCAGTAGCTGCTATTCCTGTGCTGGTGCGGAGACTCATGGTGCAGGCATCATGCTCAGCATTACTTGCACACAGTCCCAGTCCTGGGGCTAATAACAAGGAGACCCTGACTGGTTGGACACTCTCCAGTGCCAGTTTTTATGCCAGAAGACAACTGCAGACAGGGACAGCATGGTCAAGGATGCTCATTGCAATGACAGCGACTTTGGAAGCAAGAACTGATGTTCACATGCACATTTGGGGTCACAAAATTCATTTGCTGGATATTTTTTGGCCTACAAAGGAGAGGAGAAATGGCAAAATGGTATCAAAGTAGTCAGCACATGCCCACGGCTGTGAGTGAGCTCCTCTGTGTCCTTGGGAGATGATGTACACCCAATGGCAGCAGTCAGACAGGGTCCGCGAGACCCTCGCCGTTTCTTATGACAGTAGAAGTACAAATCGGTGGAAACGAGTCAAAGTTTGCCCTGAAGCAGGTGCCAGGAAACCCGCAGCCAGATGTGTGCACACCTTGCTGAGATCAGCTCGACGGGTCCTTCCCGGCAGTGCCAGCACTCAGCTGCCTCCGCTCCGCACTACAGAGGACTGGTAAGATTTCAGCCAGCTCGCTGCAGCGCGAGGGAGTGCTGTGTGCCAGAGCACAAGCTCCTGAACAGATTGTGACAGTGACATCCCATCCACCCGCAGAGTTTGTCGAAAGAAAGAATACAAAATCCCATCGCACGAAAAAGTCCTTGCGGCCCTGTCACAGATGGATTAGCGGCAGGATTACCCAGACTTTCAGAGACCCTTGAGTTGGGTTACAGCTCCATGTGAAGGCAGTTTCCAACAGAAGGCTACAAATTTGTTGTTGGTGTGTGTGAATGCAATACAGGAGAGTATAAACCAAACGGCAGCAGTTCACGAGGTGTAATCTGAGGCCTCGTCTGGGCTTGCTACAGCCCCGTCAGAGTCATCCCTGATGCAGCATAGGTCAGGTGCAACACAGGCAGATGAAAGCTTACGGTCTGCGGTCACCCATCTAACATGGCATATTTAGTCACTGCCTATCTACAGTAATTATAGAACCAACCATACTGGGACCTACTAACCACCACATCCCCTACAGCTCTGGTGAGCTGCAGGGGCAGGGTTTAATTGTGAGAGCCAACCTGGGGAGCATCTCACTTCCACTCTTGAGATCAAAGCGTAATTCATCACTCTCTTCCCAGATTTCCAGCGGCTGGAGTGCAGGGTGATTTTGCTTTGTAGCTTTGTACTAGCAGTGATGGGACAGGGAATTTTCATCAGAAAGCTGGGACTGTGGTAGTGTTAAACTTTGGCAAGATCTAGACCTTTTCCCACTCCCTTTTTGATGTCTCCAAGTTATTATTTTCCCTCTACCTTGAGCCTATCAAGCCTATTTTCCCTAATTTAGGTACACTTTAAATAAGCAATGTTTTCCTAAAATGCATAATTGATTCACAGAGACTGCCACACTAATGATTTGCACTTTTTGTATTCCCACACCAGTAAAATATATATATATATATATATATATATATTTCAAAGTAAAAAGAAAATTATTTTCCATTTAAACTGCTGGATTTGCATAGGGACCAGAGGCTTTGCATAACTGAATTCGTCTGATGACTGCACCGCCAGGTCTGCCCGCCTCATCTGTAACACTGGACAGAAGAGAAAGGCTTTCACAAAAAACACTTTGAAGATGCTCAGGGAGATGCAGGAAACAGACAATGAAAAATTCTTTCTCTGAAACCCCTCAGCTACAGAACCTCCTGGTGGGTTGCAGATTGCGTCCAGGTTTTTTTGCACATACATCAGTGTTCTCAAGGCTAATATTTTACACGCAAGCCCATTCCCCTTGTTTACCATCTCTGCTGGGGATTTCTGTCTGGTTCCATCCTTCCCCCACATTTTGTCTCAGCTCCATCCCCTGGCTGCTCAGTGGCTCCATATTTTAGAATAACTTTAGCTAGTTCAAATCATTCACTCGCGACTCTTCTTCATTATCTCCTTTTCAGGCTAAACAATTACAGTTCTGTCAATCACCCTCTGGATCCAAGTTGCCTTATGCTCATCTCTCTCCAATGCCGTGACAATGTGACCTTGGTTATCCAAAATCTCCAGGGAAACCTGGAGCTCACAAATAATGATAGCTTTGGGTAATTACTGGTGGCAGTTCTGCACATTTTGGGTTTTCGGTTGCTACGCTCCCAATTAGCCAGGATGCTGGTGAGCTAAACATTTGATCTGCTGAGGGTTGTACCAGAGATGTGGTCCTTGTTTGTCTGCCTGTGAGCAGGTCACGAGCACTTTTCTGGGCCCACGGGACCCTGACCTGTGCTTGAAAAATGGTTGTGGGGGAGTTTCTGATTTCTGTTTACTGTCAGGCAGGAGAAGAGGTGGGCAGAGTACTGCGCTGGGCTCTGTGCCACTAACAAAAGCCAACACCACAATTTTTTTGAATGTTCATTCCCATCCTGGAACGTGTCAGATATTTGACATCTTTGGGATTGTGTGGGCAGAAATGGTCTCTCAGCCTCAGAAAAGCCTACCGAAGCAGCCTGACAGCCTCCTTTTTCTTCTTCAAGCTCAGCTGGATGCAGCCAAAGTGATGCAGAGAGAAGAAAGAGGAGGTGTAGGGCAAGTGCCAGACTGGAGCTAACTGCTCCTGTTACCCACAGCAGTCAGTTGCGTTTCTCATGCTGCTTTCCCCTTGAGATGTCTAGACAGTATAATAATCCAATTTATGAAACTGCCCGAGTCAATTTGAGTGCAGCAGTGCTTTTCTGAGACAAGTGCCAGGGCACAGGCAGCCCACCTGATGTGAGGGAGACAGTGAAAGGACTGAAGCCTCTTCCCACGGTAAAGCAGTCAAGATAAGGTCAAGGTCAGGAAAGAGACAGCTTGCTGCCACTCCAGCCCCACTGGGGTGCAGAAGGCTTTTTTTTTTTTTTTTTTTTTAAGAAAGGTTATTTATCTCATCCTTTGTGTACTAAGGAGAGGATCAGAAAAGCAGCTCTCTGCATAGAAATGATGGGCATCACTACCAAGTGATGGAGCTGATGCCAGAGTCAAATGGCAGCATCTCCCATCGACAGGAGAATCTCAAGGGGGAACAAAACTAAGTGAGAGCAAGGGCAGGAGCCTGTGCCTTGACTACAACCAGATCCTATTTCCACAGGAACCTTCGCTCAATTAGATATTAAGCACTGCAAAATTTCATTCACAAATAGAAGCTAGTGTTATTTTCTTTCCCTTTTTTTTTTCTAGCCAGGTTTTCCTTGCACATCAGCTGCACGAGTTTTCCCAGATGAATAAAAGGAGAAATTCTTTCTGAATTAAAACCATGTGCTAGAGGTCAGCTTCCACTGAGACGAATGGCTTTTTCTTTGGGAGTTGTAAATGACTTTTTAAGAATGGGATTTTATACTAGAATTTAAACAGAGGTTTTCTCTTTCAACATACCCCCAGCAACACAGCAGTGAAACTCTCAGAAGAAAAAAAAAAAAAAAAAAAAGAGCTTGTGTTTGCTTGTCTTTTTTAAGGTGATGAGAGTGCCCCTTTCCAGAGATTAGGGAAGGGTTCATTGCATTTCACTCTCACCTATTACCTAGATCCAGTGCCGAGCTGACAGGGAGAGACGGGCACTTCTCGAGCAATTTGTCTCCTCCTTAGGCAGGGTCAAATTCTTGTGCACTGGAAAATTTCTGTGTAGTTGCTCCTCGTTTTGCTTTTTCACTCTAGCAGCAGAACAGTGCGTATCCTTGAGAAGACCTACAATTTTTTATTTTTTTTTAATGAGACTCCTGAGTATGTTAAATCTTCATGAAAAATTAATGAGACTGCAAAACTCTGCTTCCCACGTAGTCTGCCAAGAAAAGTTTAGTTTTATAATTCCTCCCATTGACTCGCCCGAACAGCCTTACCTTTATTTACCCCAGGCAGCCCGTGCTCCTGTGGGTACGGGTATGTGCGACGGGATGCAAGCAGACACAAAGGGCTCGGTGGTCCCCACCCCGGCTTCAGCGCCAGGGTAGGTCTGGATGCAGTTTGCTGTATGCACACTGGCAGAGGAAAATGTGCAGGTAAAATTGTGTTTGCTAACTAACCCCCATTTGGAAGAAAACAAAAGAAAACAATACCTTGCTATCCCTGTCCTAAAAAGGTTGGAAAGAAGGGGTTGTTTTCAAACACAGGGAGTTTTCTGGTGGTAAATTCAGCAGAGCATTGGCTAGGGCTGGAGGACAGGCACTGCTGAGCTAACCATTCGGTGGCTAGTGAAGAGCCGTGCATAAAGAAGCATTTACATATGTGCTTGTTCAGGAGTCGGAGAGCGATCCTTGCACTTAATTGCCATAAATTCCAGTTCTCAAGTATGCAGCATGAGTGAAATTAAAAACACGCCAGTTTCAGATGGCGTAACTCCTATTGTAACTTAACTCTCCAAGCCTGCAGCACTCATTGCAAAGGACCCAGTCAAATGAGCAAGGATTACTCAGGCAAGCAAAGCTAACGGGGATTCTGGTAGCTCAGCCCCCATCCCATGCCACGAACCGAAAGCAGGGCTGGATTGCATATATAGTCACTCGGCGAGCTCCAAGACCCAAAACCACCCAGCCTCAGGCTGAGACCTCCAGAGCTAAGGAGATGAAGACAGAACTGAAACTCAGCTTTCAGAACGAATCTGGGTTTTGTTCGCCTCGGGGTGTGCCCCGGTCAAGCAAACCGAGGATGTGAACAGCTCAGATCTGTTGCCTCCGGTCTACCAAACCGCAACGTGCTTGAAAATTTGCGGTGGCTCCGTGCCCGTGATGCTTGTTGACATTTCCAGAAAACTAACACGACCGCGGCCGGTGTAAGGCACCAGGTAAGGGAGCGCAGACGGCACGGGGAGGGGGGTGAGCAGGAGAAGGCTGCGGGGTTTTATAGAGAAAACCTCTGGAGTGAAAACCCAGCGCGAGGAGGACTGAGCACCGCCAGCCACAGCCCGACAAAAATCCTCGGGGGAGGCCAACCAACGCGGTGGGCTCCCCAAAAACGCGGAGGTTTGGGCGCAGCACCCCACCGCCACCCCCCAGCCCCCTCGGCTCCTACCTGGGCGAGGCGAGGCCGCGGCCTCCGCGAGTCCCCTGGGGCCGCTGCTCCCCCCGGCGCGGCGAGGCCGAGCCCGGCGCGGCCTCCATGGCCCGCGGGAGGCAGCGGCGGAGGCTGGCGGCGGGGCGCTGTCCGCGGTGCTGAGCGCTGCCGGCGCCGCGGAGGAGGAGGAGGAGGAAGAGGAGGAGGAGGAGGAGGGTGAGGAAGAGGAGGAGGAGGCTGCGGAGGCTCCGCGCAGCGCTTGCGCGGCCGCGGAGGCGGTGCCGGTGCCGGTGCTGGCGGCCAATGGCCGCGGGGCCTCGCAGGCTGCCCCCGGGGGAGGCTGCGAGGTGGGAGAGCTGGGGGGAGGCCCGAGGGGAGGCTGGGTGCTGTGCCGGGAGGGGTTGAGCGGGTGGGGGTCCCCCAAGCGAGAGCTCTGAGGCTGGACGCAACCACGCTCGCCTTGCCAGCCTCACCCCCAGCCTCACCCCCAGCCTCAAGAGGTGGCGAGGGCGTGCAGCGAGGCGGGCGGCGGGTTCCAGCGGTGCACCCTTGGGTGGCGGGTCCCTCGTCCCACCGGAGTTGTGCTGCTTCGGCCCAACATGGGAGAGCGCCCAGAAGCACTCCTGGACTTCATGTGGCGGGTGCAAGGCAGCATTTTGAAGTGTTTGGGCTCACCCTGTGGTTGCAGCAGCATTAAGTAAGTAAACAAAGTGTTGATGTAGTTTTGACACGACGTGGAGGACGCAAGGAGGTCAGACCTGCTGGCATTGCTTGTCAGCACTGCGGTAGCCACACATCGCCCTGCGCCATGGGCAGATCTTCCCAGAGAGCTCACAGAGCCTCAGGGTGGCTGCTACTTCTGCAGCCTCCCTCATTGCAATGGCCACGGTGTTATTTGTGCCAGGAATGGCCTAAGCCTTTCCCATAGCCATGCATATGGCCAGGAGAGTGGCAGTGACCTCCCTTGTGACCCTGCATGAGGCCATGATGATGACTATGACCTTCTTATTTCTCATGGCCGTGGCCCTCACGGGGGCGGTGACCTTCTTTCTCATGAGGACGGCATCCTTTTTGCTTCACGTGCTACAAAAAAGCCAAAGCAAAAAGGGAGAGTATTAGACCGGAGGGTATCCTATAATTCCCACTAATCCTCTAGCTGCTTGGAATAAGCCCTTCCTGCCTTAATGACTTAAATGCCTGAGACAGTTTAACGAACAAAAAGCTTTTCCTAATGCTTGTGTGCTGACTCTCCTACCTGTAGGCTCACGCCTCTCTGAACCCAGCAGGAGACAGTTTCCATGGACAGGCTTCCGGCAGCACCGGCATCCTGGTGTGACAATCCCTGCTGGGCTGGGCTGTGGGGTGCTGCCTACGGCGAGGGGAGCAGCCTGCTCTGCTCAGCCTGAGCCACAGAAATGCTGCTTGCCCGGTAGGATCGGAGCCGCCGAGCACCTAGTGCTTGTGTTGCTTTATGTGGCCCAGCAGGAAATACTGAAACCTGGTATCTGCTGTAAAGATGGGCTGGGATTAACGCGATGGCAAGGACATGGGTGCCGTTTCCTTTTCTTTCTTCCCGATGCTAAATAATAATACTTACAACAGTAAGGATAATAATAAAGCCACGGGAGCTGAAAGGAGGGTGGGAAGAGGCTGAATTGCAAACCTCCCACCGCTTCTGACAGACAGTCGCATCCTACAGCTTATAGTTTGGCTCAGCCCAATGTGTGAACTCCTTGTCTGTGAAGTGGGGGCGATAACACTTCCTCACTCCCACGGTTTGGCAGGATTCCTCTGTGGCTTGCGAGGTATTCGATGTGGATTTTTTTTTTTTTTTTGCAATTGCCCTTACACGGGGACTACAGCAGGGCTCGTGCCACCAGGTCGCTGCTAACCACAGTGCGAGGTGTCAGTGGGGCTGCCCGCCTGCCTCTCGGGGCTGTTTTCACAGGGCTGGGGCTGGAGTGGTGGCTTGGCACATCGCATGCTGGCTTTTTTTCACTCTTTGGCAGTGCAGGAGCTGGCTCCTTGCCATGGTAACCCACATCCAAGACCTGCCAGCATCAGGAGGGTCCAGCTGGTCCCCAGTGTGCCCCAGCGCGAAGGGAGGTGGAGGCAGGTGAGCAAGAGGGACAGAGAGAGAAGTGGCCGAAAAACAAAACAAACAAACAAACAAAAACTAGAAAAAAAAAGAGAAATATAGCAAAAAAAAAAAAAAAAAAAAGATGGGGTCAGGAATATTAAAAAAGCAGACAGACAGTAATGGATATGTGTGGAAAAGAGAAAATCTGGTGAGCAGAGATCAAGGGGAAAGGAGAAGGAAAATATACGACAGGTGAATGGGATAAAGATGCACCAGGGGTGATGCAAGAGGTGGCTGAGGCAGGTTTAGAGAGCTGCTGTGCTGCAAAAAAAAACCTGTCATCCAAGACAGCAATTTTCTGCTGCTGCCCCTGAGAAACTTAGGGGATCCATCAACTACTCCTCATTTCACAAAGAGCATCCAAGAGCAGCAAGCCTGCTGTCTCTGGGCTTGAGCTCCCCAAACAAAATTGGTATTTGTTGCAAATGAAGACAGATTTCTTACCTCTCCTGATTGACCTTTGGAAGAGATGAGAGAAATAACTTTGCATTTAAGCTTTGATACATTTTTTACTTGAAGCTTCTTTTTTTTTTTTGTAGCTTATTGCTTTTCCTACCCCCCTTGCTCACCGTCCCCTTGCATTTCTTTCACAAATAGAAAGCAAAGCATTGCCCCTCCAGCTCTCCTTTGTAGGACAGAAGTCTGAGTCAGAAGTGAACACTGCATTTCACTTGCTGCATGTGATAAATTCCCACAGTTTGGACATTCTCCTACCTCTCCTGCTAAAGTCAGCAAGAAGGCTCCCTTTATCCTTAGGGGCACAAGCTGAGCATAACCTTAAAGAATTCTAAGAAGGCAGAAGAAGGCTTTACTTTGATGGGCTGGAGATGTGACTGAGAGCATTTCCAAATGGATTCCTGTCACAGTTCAGTGTGCATCATTTCACAGCACCCTATCTTAGCACAATTGATTTCCCTTCCCTGTAAATCAGCATTTCCACAAGCAGAATTTAGCTCGGTTTGTGATGTCCTGACCCCCTTAGCAGAGCTCAGCATTTCACACGCCGGGTGCTGTTGGCTCAGCAAGGCCCACGCAGTGCCCCAGCACACTCAGAGCACACTCGGACAGGCTTCATTTTGCAGTCTCTTGGCTGATTGCTGACACTTGGCGTTGACTTTTGGCTCGGATCACTTTGGTTTGTCTCCACCAATGCTGTCACAAGACATCCCCCCTGTGCTCTGCACTTTCTGCTTTTGCTCCCATTCACCTTTTTACAGAGGTGAACTTGCAACTTGCTGTTGAGTCTTTTGGCATGTTTCTCGCTCTTGTTTCCCTAGGAGATGCTTTGGGGTTTGGCCCCTTTGGAAACACGGGCCAGGCTATTTTGTGATTCTAAACTAACTATTTGTTATAGGGTTGAAGAGCCTGCATTGCCTAGCATCCCTGGAATGGCACAGTGAGCCAAGATGATACATGCCCAGCATGCCTGGAGCTACATGTGCTCCGCTTCCCATGCCTGACAGTTGTTTTCAGTCCCTATCATTTAGACATTTAGCTTCCTCAGAATAGGACAAAAAGAAAATTCCAGTGTCGTGAGTGGTCTGGGAAAGAAAGTCAGTTGTTGGACAAAACCTGAGAGCATCTCAATAACAGCCAAAGGATCCCTTACCTGAATGCATAATGGGTTGTTTTGGGGGTCACAGGCAAAGGAAAACAGCTGTCAAAGGGAATGACAAAGGGAGCTGCTTTTATCGCAGTTGAAGACATCTCTTTCTCAGCCCCCAGTGTTACATATGTACGTGACTAACACCAAACGCGCTCTGCCAAGGCAGCTGCTGTATGCAAAGCAGCTCCTGTTCTCAAAAACATCACTGAGCACGAGCACATGGTTGGACTTTAAGACCAGAGAGAGCAGCGATGGTCGTCTCCTCCCTGTACAACACAGACCGCTGTGTTTACATCAGCTGCTATGTCAGAAAACCTGGGAGCTGCTGCAGCACCCATCAGACACAAAAACTGTTGCACAGCAAGCAGTGCTTTCTGCATACCCAATCCTCTTTGAGCCCTGGGGTTTTCAAATGGCCATTTCTTTGGTTAGGTGGATTCCCAGAGCACCTGGGGAAGAAAAATGAGGTGGAAATATTACCTGCGCGCCTTCTACTAGTACTAGCTGTACTTCTTCCAGCTAGGGTAAATCCTCAGGGCTTTTCTGCCCTGATTGCAATGATCCACAACCAGCAGCAGGATTGTGTACGCAGCACGTGGCTGTCCCCCAGCTGAGCCATTCCCACCAGCCGGCACAGCCATGTTGCACAGCAATGCTCCAAAACAAGTCCTTGCCTTTCTGGCCAGACATCCGCATTCTGCTGCTTCCCTCTCTGCTGTGTGTCTGGCTTTGTGAGCCGCCAGTGCCAGCACAGAGAAAGAAACAGCAAGTCCTGCAGTCCTTCTGGCAACCGATGCGAGCAGGCTGCTGCAAATACGGCTACATTCATACCATGCCATCCCCATCCAAGGAGGAGGCTGGCACGGAGCAGGAGCTTCACCTAGACCTTTGCCTGGACCTGCTGATGGGAGTGAGCAGCTGTGGTGGCTGAAATTCTGGAAGCCAGGAGTCCCTTTCCTCAAAATCTGACTGGCTCTTGTCCCTGCACTGCAGCAGCAGAGAAACTGCTTGTGCCCATCGACCAGAAGCTGTTGTTGTCCCCACTGCCTGATGCCATCTAAAATATATCCACTCTGTGGCCTCTCTGTGCTTGGCTGGTTTGCAACTGGTAGAGCAGATCTCTGTGCTCTGGTAGAGCTCTGGCTCTGGCTTGTGCTGATCCCAAGAACATTTCATGCCCTCAAGCAAAAAATCCAACAGCGAACAGGGAGGCTGAGAAAATGGGACCCCAAAACTCTTTTAGGGACATAACTGATACCCATAAGCCCATTCCTTCAAGCTGAGACCTTCTTGCCTACCAAACATTCATACAGAGGAATATTTTCTTCCACAGTGACTCGTTAGCAGGATGGAGACAGGGTGGTCTGGATCAGTCCCTTTGCATGAGGATGCATCCCTCTCACTGCAGTGCTACCCTGGGTCCCAGGAAAACCACATTCAAACCCGACTGCTTGCAATGATGACCCCACCACGATGTTGAGGACAGTGCTTTTTCCAGCAAAATCACTCATATTATGACATTTGTGAGCATTTCTGCACAGAGGAGCCCTTGGAGTCACCGTGGTCATGCCAAGGGCGGAGATTACAGTGCAGCCTGTGGCTGCTCTATAGCTGCACACGCTGCTCCGGTTTGCAGCAGGTTGCTGGTTTCCAAGCAATGTGAAACATCTTCGAGATCTGCAGCCAGCTACATTCGAACTCTGGCCTGCTACCGTGCTCACTGTAGCAATAAAATAGCAAGGGTATTTTCACTCCTCAAAGCCAGTGACTGTGTGCCAGTCCCCTCCCATGCTGGAAGATTTCCATGGGTACAGCAGCAGCAGTCCTGGGCCCTTTTGCTTCATAAACCCCTTGTTACCTCAGCCTGTGAAATTGCTTCCTTAACTAGAGTGCAGGTCCACAGGGCGGCTGGTGCTGTGTTAGCAAACCAAGCCCCGTTCACCTTCGCTGTACAGAGCTTATTTTACAGGTGAATGCAGAGGCCCGCTTTCTGCAACTTCAGGAGGGCTTAAATTAGATATAGAAATGTGCTTTAGTCACGGTTTGATTGCCAAGACCTGAGTCTTGGACCCATCTATCCAAACAGCCACTTCCTTCTAGGCTGACACACCAAAAATGTCAGCTCTGGGTGCCTGAAGAGAAAGGCCTGGACACACGTTTGGTTTCCTGTACAGAACTGGTCTGATTTGCTGTGCCGGCAGCACGGCACGGGTAGTGCTGTTGCACCCCAAGGACACACAGCTCTGCACGCATCCACACTCACTGGAGCCTGTCTTTTTCCTGCTTGTGACTCCATTTACATGAGTCAGATGAAGTGGTCTGTGACTGCATTTTTCTGGCTTGCAGTTGCACTGAGGCTGCGAATTCTTGGAAATATAACTATCGAAAAAAAAAATTTGGTGCCTGTTTTCTTTGGCTCCTCACACCCCCACACAAGCTCACCCACCCTTCATGATGAAAGCTTAAAAAAATTACCTGAGCAAGCAGAGGGCTAAGCTGTGAAGTACAGGGGCTGCGGCTGTGCGTGCTTTTCTATATCTGTACAGCTCAGGGTGTGATTGGCAAGCCTGATCTCAACCAGGGGCCATGACTGATGTGATTGAGAAGAAGAAAAGAGCCAGATCAAGGGCAAACACAGCCCTAATCTAAGTCACCACACAGTCATGCAGCCACTTCTCCATCATGTGGATGTGAAACCTCATGCAAATCCCAACAGGGCAAAGACAGCAGAGAGGAGAGCTAAAGCGTGCTGGAGGCAGAAACCAGTGGGTGCTATGGAGTATTGCTGTTTGTTTTAAAAGCGATTTGTATTCAAAGTCATTTGCTGACCACTTGTATTAGGTTTATATGTCATGGTTTTGGTAGTGGGGGGCTGCAGGGGTGGCCTCTTTGAGAAGACCCCAGACCCTGCCCCATGTTAGATAAGGGCCAGTTCTAGCTGGCTCCAAAGGAACTTGCCGCTGCCCAGAGCTGAGCCAGTAAGCCATGTTGGTTGCACCTCTGTGAAAAACAAACAAACAAACAAAAAAAACAACTCGTGCCACATCAGCTGGGAGAACAAGGAGTGAGACGCAGCCCTGCAGCCCCCAAGGTGAGTGCAGCAGGAGGGCAGGAGGTACTCCAGGCAGGCAGCAGCAGTTCCCCTGCGGCCTGTGGAGAGGCCCCTGGTGGAGCAGGCTGTCCCCCTGCATCCCATGGGTCCCACACGGAGCAGATCTCCACGCTGCAGCCCGTGGATAGCCAGTGGAGCAGGTGGATGTGGCCTGGAGGAGGCTGCGGCCCATGGAGAGCCCCCGCAGGAGCAGGCCCCGGGCCGGAGCTGCAGCCTGTGGAGAGGAGCCCACACAGGAGCAGGGGGTCTGGGGGGAGCTGCCGCCCGTGGGGGACCCGTGCTGGAGCAGTTTGCTCCTGACGGATGGACCCCGTGGTACGGAGCCATGTGGGAGCAGTTCTTGAGGAGCTGCTGCCTGTGGGCAGCCCCCGCAGGGTCAGTTCGGGAAGGACGGCATCCCGTGGGAGGGACCCCACGTGGAGCAGGGGCAGAGAGTGACCGTGAAGGAGCAGCAGAGACGAAGCATCAAGGACTGACCGCAGCCCCCATTCCCCATTCCTCTGCGCTGCTCGGGGGGGGACGTAGAAGAGAGTGGATGGGGGAAGGTGTTTTTAGTTTGAATTTCTCACGGCTCTAGCTTGTTAGTAATAGGTGATAAATTTCATTAATCTCCCTATGCTGAGTCCGTTTTGCCCGTGATGCTAATTGTTGAATGATCTCCCTGCCCTTATCTCAACCCCTGACCACTTCCATTCTAGTTTCTCCCCCTTTCCCTTTGAGGAAGGAGAGTGAGAGAGCAGTTGTGGTGGAGCTCAGCTGCCCAGCTGGGTAAAACCACCACACCACTCTGTCCTGATGGGCTTGGAGGATCTGTCGCCTTCCAAAATTTGTACAAAGTTATCTGTGCCAAGAGGAAGCATCCTCTGCAAAATGTGTATCAATCAGCATAAGGTGCAAGATTTCAAAGGGACTGAGGAATCAGGCTCACAGGGCAATTTGAACAGCCAGTTATTATTTCTGTCCATCACACATGCCCAGGATGTGTGCTGGAGCATGGCCCGCAGCAGCACAGGGAAGAGAGGTCCAGGCAGGGCCCTTCTCTGCTTCTCAGGGTGACCACAAGGTTCCTGCAGTGCTGGAAACCTTTGAGTGGCTGTTGACACAATACCATGGGCTGAGAAGGTACCAGGCGTATGGCAGTGGTGTTTCTGGGCACAAACACAGTGCAAACTGAAGGAAATCAGAGATGTGATGAGTTTGATGAAGGGGCAGGAGGCCCATGGAGACCTAATTCAGCATTGTCTTGGCAGGGAAAATCTCACTGTAAAAATATTGTACCATTTTCTGCAGTGCTTTGTGCTGGCACTGAAGCCACATTTGCTCTGAAGCAGCCCATATGTTCTCACCATTTCCCAGCATGACTGACAGTGAGCCAGTTCCCCCAGGGCATCCTGAGATATCCGAGACTGCTTTAGTCTTTGCGGGTAAATACTGTCCTTAGGAGGATTTGGTACATAAGTTCTCAGCTGGGGAAAGCCAGAGAAGATGCTGGGACATCAACTTTTGTCTTGACTAACTGTCTGTGCTAGAACACCCTCTTTAGCTTCAAAACGGTTTGAAAATGACGACTGACTTTTAGTGGAACTGAGGATCTTGCGGACAGCCTTCACAGCATGGTCCTGCAGGATGCAGCCAAATACCTGTACAAAATCCAGCACTTCAAAACCAGCCGTCCCCTTCCCAGGCTCCTGCGATTCATATGTGAGCCCTACATTTCAAGCCTCATTCTGCCGAAAACACAAAACCCAAGTGTCTCACGGCACATTAAAATCTAGCACTGAGATACCTGTGTCTCTGGAGTATCAGTGGCTGCTTTTAGGTTTCTGTGTGCTTACTGAGGCGGTAAAAGAAGGAAAGGAGATCTGGCCTTGAGAATGCAATGAATTGGGGAAACTCCCTTGTCAACCCAAAGAATGAAAAAAGGTGTGGGGCCATTTATCTGGAAGGGGTTGAGACCTCAGGAAAGCCCTGGCACAGTGTCAGTCACCCTCTCTACATCCTGTGCACAACCCAGAAATGGGAGTTTTGCCCTGTTGCTGTCAGTCCTGATTTGCAGCACATACATGGTCTGCTAAGTGTGGAAGGGATGCTGAGTGCAATAGGTGACCCATATTGCTAAGACAGCCTTTGGTTCTCTCAGCTCCAAGAGAAAAGCAGCAAGCTAGATGCAGACTCTCTAGAGACCACGAAGGAGAATATGAGGAACTTATGGGGTTTTTGAAATAACTCCAGCAGAACCAAAAGACCTGAACTCTCAAGTGAGAGTTGCACCCCTCTTGGTAAGAAGATGTGGGACAGGACATGGCTAAGACTCACCCTCCCACCATCCATCCTGACAGAGAAGGGAGCAAGTCACAATTTTTCTGCTGTATCTGTTGCATCTCTGCACACCTTGCTTTTCTCATATCATATTTGCTCCTGGCTTGATGAAGGTAAATTGTTGTTTAAAGGGAAGTATCGCAGGTCGGTGGGCCTCAGACATTAAATTTTCTTTTCAAAAGCACGGATCGATAATAAATACAGCAAGGGGAACACCATGAGGCACCATTTGCTGACAATACCTTGGGCCTCTAAGCTGCGCAGTGACACAGCTTTGTGCAAAAGGGGGATTTTGATTGATGTTGAGTAACACCCAGGTGAGAGACGAGCACATTTTTCTGTCTGTGGAACTGGACGCTATGATTTGAAAACACAGAAAGGGGGACAGCTCCAAGATTTCAGAATACTGATTTTTTGAAGCGGGAGACTGACTGGAGTCAGCTGGTCACATGAAAAAAGTCTGTTTTCCTGAACTGACATTTCTGGAATTGGTAAAAATAGAAATCTTATTTTAAAAAAATCTCCAACTACCTGTAGTATTGTTAGAGACTTAAGCCCCCTGCTTTGCCTACAGCCCTTCTGCATCAGCAGTTGAAAGTGCATTCAAAATATCTCCACAAAGCCATGTCTGAAGCCAGCAGCATGCTTTTCCCCAACACACACATCTCTGGCATCTCTCTCCTGACCTGGAGGCCCCTTCTGCCCAGAGCTCCCTGCTTCATTAGCAGTGTTGCTCACAAGAGGTAACAAGCACTGCCAGTTCCTGTGGTTTTGTGGCTGATATGACTCGTGTTATCACCGCTCGGCAAACACAGACGAGGTATCAGTTACCAGGAGACTCTCAGCCTTGCTAATCTAATTTTTCAATAAGGAAAGTTTGGCTGAGAGCTCCAGGGAGTATTTAACTGTCTGCCCTCCTGTTCCATCTCTGTAAAGGGGAGACCATATAGCTCTTTCTGTTGTGGCAAGGTGTATTTAAAGGGTTCCTGCTCTCCCCTTCCTCATTTGGGTTTGTTAAGGCAGTGCTAACAGATTTATGTGCAAGAGAAATTCTCAGCCTGTATGACTGTCCATGCCAAGAAAAAGAAATCAGATGAATCAGCAAATCAGACCAGTGGTATTGGCTAGGAAGTTTTAACATGGGAAGGGCTTTTTATTTCATTTTTTATCTTGGTGAATCTAAGCTTTGTTGCAATGCCTGCAAAATATGAATACTTCAGTCTTGCCAAGGATGTGCTTAAATTCCACCAATAAGTGATTTTATGCTGTGAGTCTGTAGTAAAAGCCCTTTTCTCTCTGATGTTTGACAACCACAATGCATTCAGCCCAAAAACAATGGCACCTCCTTTATCCTCCTTGGGCACCCCTTATCACCCTACAGTCAGAGACTCACCAGCTGCCCCAACACGGCAGCATTGGGCAATAAACTTGGCTTTTTCCTCTTGCTTTAAAGCCTTTGTGCTGCTCTCACATGTAACCCTTACTTTGTGCATCATCCCAGCCATCTAACCCCACTGCTTGGTGATGGCGTAGGAGATTCATCCCTCCCAGCTCCACCTCCCTTCCAGCATTGCTGGACTTGAAGGGCTAAAGCTGAACCTTCAGTTGCTGCCTCAGCTCAGATCATGGCCTGGAGATCACAGCAAGCTGAGTTATTTGCTCTTTACCTCTACTGGGCCAGCTTCTTGTTGGGCTTCACCATTCTGGTCCTCCAACCCAAATCCTAGCTGTAACCCCAAGCCTTCACACTCCCCATACAAATTGCTGGTGAACCCTCCCTCTTCAGTTTGCCTTCTTGCTCTAAGAACCCCATGGACCTTGCTGTAACCCTTGATAAATCACTCTCTTTGGTCCTTGTGGCCAATGCACAACCCTAACATTACCTTTGTGCCATGGTTAACACTGGGCCAGTGCGCACTGGAAGCCTTGAATCTCCACTTAGAGGACTGAACCCTTCACTCAGGATGACTGTTCTGGGGTAAAAGTTTGGGTTTTGTCAGGTTAGTTAGGAAAGAAGAGAGACGAGTTGTCTAGGTGTGGACGGATGATGGGGTTGGTGAGTCTCTTCTGTCTGGCTCTGGGACTATGGGGGGCCGTGCTGGCTCCTGCACAGCCTCCTGGGGTGGTTTCCTAGCAGGATGGTTTCCCTAAAACCCGTTTGGTGGCTCTGGCAGGTTTCTGGACTGCTGTGAAGGTGACGATCAAAGCTGCAGCTGGGATTAGTACCAGGTATAATGAAGGACAGAAGAGCTAGTCTGAGACACATCCCTAATCCTGGCAGTTTAAGGTAGCACCAGCGAGACTTTCCTCTCTGCCAGAAGGATCTCATCCTGCCTACACAGGGCTGGCACATCCCAACAAAGGATGGATCCATCCCATCCTCATGGGGCTGAGCTGCCAGCCCTGTTCCCAATCATTACTGTAAATGTTGATCAGAGCTAAGCCACGCTAACTTTCCTCTCGTAAGCTACTTAGTGCTGCTGGCACCAGTAATTTCCTTAGCCCTCTGAGCCTTCATCGGTATAACATGGACAGTAGCCAACATCAGCCCAGACCCATCGTATGCCCAGGGCCATCACAACCAGGGAATTAACCATGATCCCGGCCTTCATCCTGCATTCAGCTGTGAATTTGCCCCTTTTGACTTCACAATAACAGCCCTAACCCTACTCAGACCACAGGTAGTGGCTTTATGGCTGGATCTAACATGATTCCAGCTAGTCTGGCTCCTGCACGGTCCCCTGTGATGGGAAGGAAGCTCAAGCTAGGAGACCTGGCTGTACACTGCTGATCCCTGCCCTTGCCAGTCTCTTCCCCACAGGACCAGTAGGATTCAGCAAGAACCAAACTCTTCTGTCCAGATGGCACCAGTGCCAGGGATTCAGGGTCATCCAGGGAACCACCAGTTGACATTTGGAGAGGAAATTGGCAAAAATTAACAAATTCCTTTTCAAGAGACTGAAGAAAATGCAATATTCCAGGAAGAAAGGAAATGGATGTTTTTCCTTTTTACAAACCCAATTCTAAGCCCCCTTATTTTAGCCCACCCTAATCCTGAGTGTGGGCTGTGATGTGTCCCCAGCCCTGCTCCATCACGCTGTACGGACAGTGTCAGAAGGACCACCAGAATGGCCAGGCTCCCAAACAAGGTCCTCCTTGCCCACCCAGGGGCCAGAAATGGATGTCCAGAGAAAAGTAAGTACAGGGCAAGCACATATGATGGTTCCCCAAGTATTTTGCAGGGGGTTCTCTGAGTGTGATATGATGTGCCCAGTTAGGAAACCTCCACAGAACTGTGTTCCAAATATCTGTGTGGTCTCCTTTTGGACCTGGGAAAACCTTCTGCCTCCATGTGTCCCTCAGCAAGGTGTTCCACAGATATGAAAAAAAGCTTTGGTGGTTTTGAATTTGGCTCCTGCTACCTTCATCTGATGGATGGATCTGATGGATGGGTGGATTGTCTTTAATGGGTACAAACAGTGAGAGGGGCAGTTGGGGGGCATCATGGGTTCAGGCAAGCCATACTTCACTGCCGTAGCCATGGTCAGTGTGGTTCCCAGGTCCAGAGAGGGAACAGAGAAAGCCCTCGTCCCAGAAGTACACTGTTCCAAGTGAAGGTCTCAGAAGGCTCCCTTAGGTATTCACTTCTTTGCAAAGCAAGTCACACATATAGGCACTAGAGATGGCAGGAATCAGCTTTTTTTTTTTTTTTTTTTTTTCAGAAAGAAGGCCAAGGCTGAGACCCTTCAGTTTGTGCAAGGGGAGAATCAAGGCCAACATGGTTCAAATTCTGGCCATAGCTGGGAGAAGGACCAACGTCTCCAGCTGGGTTTTAATTTGCCCTCTTGGATCACGATTTCCATCCTTCTGCAGCATGGGTTATTTGCATTTTTCAGAGTTTTGTGACACTTGAGTGCAGTACTTGGCCAGCCAGACATAGAACAGCAAGTGTCTGCAAGTGCTTCATGTACCTCCACCCTTTCTCTCCACCCTAGGATTAATTATTGTTGAACTGGTCCTTTAATATTTAATTGTCACCTTGGCTCCCCTTTTCATCTCCTCCCTTCACAGGCGTCTCTGTGCCTCTTTCAGGTTGGTCCTTGCACTTTCTCTGGGCTCGTTCTCCAAATCAGCTCCACACCTTAATCCTGTGCAAGAAAAGCCCATCTCTCTGCTGAGCCCAGCCTGAACCCATGCAGCATCAGTGTGATGTGACGCCACTGGAGTCCACGAAGAGTCATCAGTCCAGTTTAGACCCCGGAATTAAGGTTGGTCTCTAGAGTTTGCTTTTGAGTTCTGCTGGCAAAGAGAAGTGAAATGGTTTGTTAGGTTTTAATTGAGCTTGGATGGGATGGGAGCAGAATTTGCAACTTCTTTCTTGCTGCATTAGATTGGAAGTGGGTCCTGTTGCTGCTGTTGTAGCCCCAAAGTCCTGTGTCAAATAAGTTGGACACTTTATAGCTCACAAGGCACACGCGACCATGTCAAGCTGGCTCTTGGCTTGCTCATTTGCACCTTGCACACCACAAGCTACAGGCCATTGGGTTGACCATGCCCTCCTCCTAGATCTGGGCTGAAGCCATGTGCAGAAATGGGGAACCACCCTTGGCCCCTGCTGATGACAGCTTTCACCCTGGGCGAGCCAGTCGCTGTCTGTAACTCTCCATGCCTTCCCCGTGGACTGCATTTTCATAAAAGATGAAAAGAACCTGCTTGACTGGCTGTCCTGGCCACTTTCCACATCTTGGCACCCTTCCCAAGGCTGGATTGTGTGTCCTACATCTGGAGGCTGGGGTAGTGAATGGGGTCAGCAAACCTGCTTTTGGCCCTGCTGTACATGTCTGGAAGTGGGAAGAGGGCAGATCCTCTTGGTCTTTGTTCAGCTTACAACTACTTCAGAGGCCCTACAGCAGAATGACAGGTTTTTCAGGAGTGGAAAATGTCAAGTGGGGCTGTGAGATCGTGAGTTATTCAAGGTGGCATTAAACACGGGTAGGCACAAATCTTACCCACAGGATGTGTGGCAACAACCTGTAGGCTGGGGCGATGTGCAGGGAGGGAAAAAAGAGGGGACAAACTCATCCTCCAACGGGTACAGAGATGCTTTGCACATTTTGACAGGTTTCTGTGGTATGACTGCTATGGCTATGTGAAAACTGCTCTTATATCTTTTAACTAGCTTCGGTAGTTTTCAGCTTCATTGTATATTGATGTATTTCAAAATGAATGTCCCGGCAGTCCTTTGATCCCTGTGAGTCTCTCCAACTAAAGCTCGTTTAAAGTTTCTGGCTCGTCCCTCCTCCCAGTCTAGGGAATATGCTGACCTTTCTTCTGTCTGGCTTGAGGAAACACCTCAAACTCCTTTTTATCCTGCAGTTGCAGCTGGCCAAAGGACCAGAGCAGGGGGGGAGGAAGGCAGGCAAAGGAGGAGTTTGCTTATTGCAGGGAAGTTTGCTCTGTGGCTGATACGGGAGATGCCTCCAGGCTGCCATCAACCTTCTTCGATAATCTGCATGTTCCCATGCCTCCCTGCATCCGACAGGCCCGGAGAGGGGCTGCTAGTTCTGCTGGGGAGGAGCACCTCTGAAACTGGGCCATACAGCTTATCTGCAGTCCGATACATGATATAAAAGCAGCCTCCCGGAGAAGCCAGGAATTAAATTCCTTCTACGGTTGGCTTTTTGGCAGCTGGCTGCCAAGCACAGCTAACTGCTGCTCCCAGCAGTTACCGAGTGCCATCTGTTGACTAAATGGTGGTCGTGCAAAAAATGGAAGAGAGCCAAGGTGAAGATGGGCGCAGTGCCCTTGGGAGAAGCATCGGCATGGGACTGAGTGGCTTTGGAGGAGTTTCACAGAGCAGAAAAGAAAAAGGAAGTAGGGTTTCAAGCCAAGGTCATTTCTACTGGTGGCAGGTCTGATAAAGGGATGCCAGGAACACTTATTGGGGCAGTCAGGTTCAGGTTTATTGAGGAATCGGAGAAGAGACAATTAGACTTGCTGTCAAAATGTGGAGCAATACGGTCTGCAAGCTGCTGAATGCTGTCCTGGAGCAGGGTGATTGTGGGCTGCTGTCAGAGATGGTTCTTTTTGCTGAAACAGGTCAGGAAGAAACTGCAGCACACAGCTAGATAAAAGGATTATTTCACAGTCATGAGCACAAAATGGACAGGTCTTTGCTCTGATGTCCTTCATTTGCCCCGGAAAATCTCCAGCAAACTTTGCCCAGAATGGAGACCGGGGCCTCCAAGTGGGCAGCTGGAGGCCCTGCTTATGGGAGGTCAGCCAAGCCCATGTCACACATCCATGGCAAAAATTTCCTCACGTCCTCTTGGTTCCTCCAGCTTTCAGGCTCTTCTGAAAGCAAACTTCTGTCCACCACAGGGACTGCTCCCTCAGGGGGTGCCAATAGTTAGCAACAGCTGATACATCCCCTTGCTATAAAGAGGAAATCACAGAGCCGACCTGGGGTACCTGCACGGGGTACGCCCCATGGCTTCTGCGCCGAGCAGGCCTCAGAGATGGCACAAGCCAGCCTGCAGAGGACAGAGCACGATAACTCAGAAACAGGCCATCCTGCTTATTAAAGGTCTTCTGGCTATTTTAGAACAATAAAGGGATTACCTTGGGGGTGGTGGACAAATTCCTGTGTGAGTAATTAAGCTGTTTTCTCCAAATGTCCTTACTGTCACGCATGGATGTAACATGCACGTGCTGTCTGAAGTACTCTGTCAAGTTGATACGTGCTGGGAAATAGCTGCCACCGACTGCCCAAGAGAGCAGTACTGACGTGCTTCAGCCACCAAGGTGAGGGTGCTTGTGTGAACAGGTTTCAGAGTGTCCTGAGATCCTGCAGGACCACCAAAATGTCTCATACCCAGCACATCCCTCTCACTGGAACAGCAGATGGGGACCAGCTCTGGCTCCTCTCCTTCCCAAGTGGCAGACCTCTGGGTTTCAGTGCTCCCCAGGGCTGGAGTGGTGGTCCTGGAAGATCACCCCTATCCTGAGGTAGGCACAGATCCCATGGGAAGGCAGCACTGTTTCCAGCTATGACACCCACTTAAGAGCAGAGTTTTTGACAGTTCAGAGAAAGCCCTCAAGGTGAGGGCAGCTCTGGTGTTACTGCAGCCCTTCCTGGTCATGACACCATGTATAAGCAAACATATGTGCATGCATATAACCCCACAAATCTCAGCATATTTATAAGGTCCTGCTTTCTATCCTGTGAGAGTACCAAGAGCACCAACAGGTCCCCAAACCAGCCTGTTCTGCCCCACTGCTGAAGCTGCAGATGCTGCTCCCTTGACTGGCCCCTTCTGCCCTTGGGTTTCTATGTCCACAGCATTAAAACATCTTCTCATCTGTCTCAGATGATGATGCAGAAGTAGATGTCTTTCATTTATGCCACTCAGACAGGGTGAAGGACAGCTGAGAAACATCAGCTGTCTGTGTTGAGGGCAGTGGATGCTGCCCTGGAGGAAACTGCAACTCACCAGAGTCATTAGCAAAGGCAAGGGTATTTTGGGACACTCCATGCCTGCTCGTCACTGGAAGAGCTTGGCTGCACCGTCGATGACAGCAGGGACCCGGGATGCCATGGCCGTGAAATCTGTAGGAACTGCTTGTGAGCACTTAGCTCAAGCTTTGACAGCTTGGGCATGAAGAGCACTGTTAGCTAATGAGATCCAGGGGTAGCACAACAGACCCCACTGCACGTGACATTTACCCTGCACTGTGCATACAACCTGGCTTCAATATCTGGGATAATCAAGTGGGTCTTTGTGTTAATCTGGAGCTGGTTGTTAGTATGTGCAGATTCCTCGAGCTCAGAAACAGGTCCACCGTACCTGCAGGACATGGCACTGGCACTGGAAAAAAGTGTTTCCATGAGCATTGCCTCTCTGAGTCAGCCCAGCAGCATCTTCCAGGGCTGACCCTGTCCCTCTGGCCCCCAGCCCAACTAAAAATGGGCTCTATCCTCACAAGGGACTATACTCCCCTGGAAACCCAAGGCAGCAGCATCCTTCCAGATCCCTCTGGCTCAGGTGGGTTCCCAGGACGAGGAAGGGCTTTGCATGGCTCCACACCTGCACAGGCTTCTCCATCACAAACCTCTTGCTGGGCACTTGGGCTCTAGCAAGGCTCTTGTGTCTTTCTCCCAAGTTTCCATCCACAGGAGAGTCTTCATTTCCTTCCTCAAGCCTGAATCCAGAGGCACTGCCTCTGGAAATGGCTTCAATTTCCTTTCATCATTGGAGAAGCTACTGATTAATATGGGTCAGTCTTTGCCTCTAAGCACTTTAGCTAAGCCATGCTTTCCCCTCCTTTAGTAGCCCTGCTCTCCAGTAGTTAGAGTTAAGTGCAGAGGAGGGGCCAGGTTCAAAGTTCTTCAAAGTCTTTTGAAAGTTTCCCTTTAACCGTGCTGGATCTGGGGTTGAGCTTTCTGGATTTTGTGAGGGGTTGACCTGCTCAAAAGCATTAGAGGGGATAGGTACCTGCAGCAGAGGAACTCCTTTTTTAATGCTACGACATGAAGACAGAGCAGGACTCTCATTAAGTTTGGGGTGGGGGACAGTCCTTGGGCAACGAAATATCCCCCTGTGTGCTTCCAGCTCCTGTTCACCTCTTGGAAGGTCTGGGTCTCTCTGGAGGGCGAAGGAAAAGGCACCTGTCTGCGATGAGGGCGGGCATAGCACATAGGATAGGGCATAGTGCAGAGATGAGGGCTTGAGTGGGGCAACCCAAGACAAAGCAGATAAACGCTGCCTGTTTCAGAAAGCCCCTCTGTGACTCTTATGGGGTCCTTTTGGCAGGTTTCAGTGGGGGCTTACTGAGGGACCTTCTCCCTTAACTGTGCTTTTTGCCACTCACAGTGGCAAGCTGACAGCATATAGCCCACAGCACCACTTCTCCCCCCTCCCTGAACGAAAGACGCCTTTTTAACACAGGGAAATAATTCCCAGAGAATAATGAAAATAAAGAGAAAAAGGCGAGTCTGGCACTTGTTTTCCCATGAAGGCTCATGCACATACTCGCACTGACAAGACATTCAGGACCCCAGATATTTTCACAATTCCCCGCCAGGCGTGCAGCTAGCCATGCATAACAAATAACACGACCCCATGAATGGCCACGAAGCGAAGTCAAGCTGTTTGCCTGATCCATTTTTCATTGTTCGCTAGCTTTCTCCACTTTGAACGAGGGCTTGTGGCATCAGGAAGTTAAAAGGAGCCAGGAGGGGGGAAAAGGGGGAGTGTTTCTTTTAAAAAGAGAGTGAGATCGGAGAGGAGGACACAGGCACTCAAAACCCTGTCTGCGCTTGGTATATTAGGCAGCCAGTGCTCTTGGCTGGGAGCCCAGGCGAGGCTTTTGTAATCAAAACATGATCTTGTATGCTGTGCAACCAGTGCTGAGAAAGGCCGTCTGATGGCTCTCCTCTTTTAGCTCTGCGCTGGAATCCGCCGGGCTTTGCTGCCGACGTCCGACATGCACCGAGCTGTGAGTGCCTTTGGGGTCCCGGGGGGGCGCGGGGCAGCGGGGGCTCTCGCCTAAAAAGACCACAAAATGACTTGCGCTCAGGGTGGCCTTTTGGTGCTTGTGGCTTTGTTGTTTTTTTTTTTTATTATTATTATTATTTTTAATTTTTTTTATTCCTTGCCTACAGAGTGTAAATGAACCCTGCTGCGTCATGGGGGGGAGGGTACTGGGGGGGGGGGTCGGATTTTGGGTGCCGGGGCTTGCATGTCGCAGGTTGCGGTGGCTGGCTCAGGACAATGTGCTCCCGGGTGGGTGGGAGACTGGAACAGAGAGCACCCAGCTGGGGAGGGCTGGATGTTGCCCATCCCAGCAAGGGTTTCAGTCGCAGCTGTCAAGGCAGAGAATATCTCTTAAAAAGAGCGGATGCGTTTGCTCGTGCAGAAGAGTGTTAGCTCGAGCCCCTGCTCCTCTCTTCCCGTCCCTCCCCCCAACCTCCTGTCCCTCGCTCTTTCCCACCCGTGCTGCCTCCGAGGGCTCTCACTGGAGAGGCAGATGGTCGGAGAGGTATGCAGGAAAACGCTGCATGCAGACACAGCCCTGAGCGAGACACCCCTCAGCCCCCGATGAGCTGCACCGCGTGTGTGTGTGTGCCACCGGGGCGCGGGGGCACGGCAGAGCGAGATGTCGGCATGTAATCGAAGCGCGAAGGCGCTTGCTCCCCATTTTTCCTTCTGTGACATTTTATTTGGGATAGAAGCAGGCCTCCCCTTCTGCAGCTCTGCCTCGCTATCGAGGAGGAACCGGGCTCGGCTGCTTTCTGATTCAAAGCCATCGCGCGGTTGTTCTGCCAAAGCCATTTATAACTCGCCCATCGCCGTGACATACGGGCACCTTGCTTCCCCGGAAGAGCTTTATTCTGGGAAGGGCGCAGTGTGGCCACTTCTCGTCCTGAGCACCAGCTTCAGCAGGGGCTGGGGTGGCAGCTTCATTCCCGCGGCGAGAGGCGGACACGTCTCCCCAGCCGTCGGCCGGCTCGGTGCGGTGGCTGGCCAGCAAACGCTGACTTGGCTGCCTTGCACAATGGGTGAGCCCCTGCGAGCCGCTGTGTGGGCTCGAAACACTGCTCGGCGCCTCTGCACCCCGTGGGATGCTTGGTGGCCCCGGGGGCTGCGAGGAAGGGGCATCTGCGGCTCCCCAGCACTCGCTGAAACATCACGCAGAAGTACCCTAATGGCTTCATTAATAATGTGGAGGTGAAGTGATGAATACCAGCGAAACTTTCCTCTGAGTGATTTGTTTCCAGCTGGAAATAGAAAGACCCCTTCCCCCCCGCAGTAGCTGTGCGGCAATGCAAAATGTTGACAAACGTGCAGGGAGGCAGAACGGCCTGGCAGGACTTCTCCATCTTTTGCCTGCTAACAGAGAAGAGCGCAAATACAGTCTCTGCAGGAGTTTCTGAATTCTGCCCGAGCGGGCGGCTCCGTCGGACTTTGTTCAAAGTGATTCAAAGATGAAAGGGGTGTGTTTGAGGGCATGCACCGCTTTGATCCCACCCTCAAGCAGCCAACACCCCAGCACCCGGCAAACTCCAAACCTGCCAATTTAGAGCTCACAGAATAGCTTCTGTTCAGGTAAACACTGAATTCAGCTTTAATCAGGCTTGCAAAATGGCCACGAAAGTGTATCCACCCACGTATACAATCTACTCACCCATCACATACCTGGATGATGGATGGCGATGGGAAAGCTCGTTTCATTCTCTGTAGACCTTGACAAAATCCCATTGTCCACCAGAAGAACATGGGGGAGTGGTTTAAATGTCCCAATTGTTCCACCTGAACATGAATGTGTTCCTGTGTCCTGGCAAAGCCGCCCTTGAAGATGTGCTTGTGCAAACTGGTTTTCCTGCCTTTATCCTCTCTGGTCTCTGACAACATCCACATCCAGCCCACCTCCTGCTCTGTGATGGTATCATGCTATCGACCTTTAGTCCCTCTCTCCAAAGAACATTGTGTGGGGAGATTTCTGCCCCCTCCATCGCCCTGTTCTTGGCAGTGATGGTCCAGATCAAACACAGGTCTGCTTGATCAGAGCTGAAATGTCATTAGCTCTGTTTTTGTTTTTTTTTTTTTCTTTTTTTTTCATGTAGAGCCCTTGAAAGGAATACCTTGCATTGCAGGGATGTGCAGTGATTCAGCAGCTGGATCCCTTCCTTTGAAAGCGAGCGTTGGCCATGTACAACAGCAGATGATTTGCAGCCCCGGTTCCCAGGAGCCCCGTGACACTGTTGGAAGAGCAGCGATGCTAACCCCTGGCTGAATTCCCATGTGCTACCTACAGTTATTTTCCACATTAGCATGGCCCAGGTTCTGCACCAATACAGGACAAAACCACAGCACAGCCACTACCAAAGGGCTGGTGGATCAGACGTGCCCCTCTTCTTACTTCTGTCCATCTCCTGGGTAGCCAAAAACCTTGTAACATTAAGACAGTAATTCCTCCAGCTCATCCAAAATCCTGCTCTCTCAAGTGGGCAGGATATTCCTGTGCATTTCCCATCCCGGTAAAATGCTAATAACTCCACTGTAAGAGACACAAAAAATCAAGGGTCAGGTTCACAGCACCTAAATCCAGCCTCGTTTGATGCACGGGCACACTGCAAACACAGCTTCAGGAGGCTGGAGCCCTGTAAGTCTCTGGATGAGGTGCACAAACTTAGCTGGGAACATGGAGCAGAGTCAAAGGCTTTCCCTCCCCTGGGCTACAGCTTTGTGGTTTTACTCTTTCCTCTCAAGCCTCGTGCTTCTCACTGTGTGTTTGCTCAGTTTAAGAAAAACTTTGTCTGACAGCACCTTCTCTGGATACCCACCACTCCACTTTTTCCTCTGGTGACCTAATTAGGACCAGGCAAAAGGCAGGAATGCAAGAGAAACACTCCCTTCCCAGGAAAAGGGCCTTATGAGCCCGCTGGCTATGGCTCGAGGCTGGACCCCAGGCACGGCGGCTGTCAGACCCAGATCCCGTGTCCCCAGCTGCCGTGGCTAGACCCTGACGTATCCTTCCCCGAAGGAGGTCACACCTGCTATGTCATGATTAATGAAGGAAAAACCCCTCCGGCCTGTGCAGAAGCTCTTCCCAGGCTTTGCTGCTCTGGCTTTCACCAGTGGGGCTGACAGGATTACTAGGGAGGACGTTTTTGTCCGTGGCTGCAGGTAGAGTTAAAAAAAATATATATATGTAATTCATCTGCAAAATGGCACTCAAATGCTACGGAGCAAGCCGTGGAGGATGCTTTGGGGGTTTTGCCCTTGGGATGGGCACAGGTGGGAGCTGTCAGGCCTGGAAGAAGGGAGGGCAGCAGAAATACTTGCAGTGATGAGGTCCTGTGAAAATGAGGAAACTGATGATTGTCCTAAAGGTCTTGTTATTTTTGTGAGGAATTAGGAAGCCAACAGGGACGGGGAGGGCTTTGGCAAAAAGCATGCGTCACTAATGCGTCATGGGGAAAAACGCTTTAGTGATTCAAGAAATTTCAATTGGTTTTCTTTGCCAATTAACCATCTATTAATGCTGGATTCTGGCTTTAAGAATAAACCCAACCAAACAGACCCTTAGGAAAAAACACCCCGCTCCCCTCCCAGCACCTCTCCCCCTGTATTTTTGCTCCCCGGCCCTGGCCCTTTCAGGCAGCACCAGGGCCCCCCCACTGGCAGCAGCCCCTCGAGGGTCCCTGCTCAGCCAGACCCCCTCTCCTCCCTCTCCAGAAGGGTCTTCCTCTTCTTTACCTCCTGCTGTGGCCTCACTTCTCCATTTTTATTAAATCTGCTTCCCCAGAGGTGCAGTGCCCACCCCTGAAGGGGGCTGCTCGGGTGAGGAGCCCGGGTGAGAGCACTGGTGCTGGTCTCAGAGGTTTCTGAGGCTGGGGTTGGAGGTGGGGCCCAGCTTTCTCCTTGGGCCCCATCTTTTCTTTTTTTTTTTTTTCCTGGTGCAGGTGTGCTGCAGATTTGCTGCAGTGCTCCCACAGCAGATTTACTGCACAGGACCAAACAGCAAGGCAGGCAGGCTGGGGGTAGCCCAATGGCTGGAGCTGCAAGGGCCCAAAACAGATATCCAGTGCCTGCCCATAAACCTAGGGTTTTCTTTCCTCCCCTCGCCGGTCTCACTTTGTCTCACCCAGCTGCGTGTGAGCAGAGGAGAGGCACGCAGATGCTATGCTGATAAGGAGAGCACAAAAACACTGTTTAAAAATAAACCTGTAGTGCCTCGGAGATCTCAGCTCTGCCACCTTGCTTTTCCTGTAAACACCAGGCAGAGGCTAGACGAAATGGATCAGCTTGCTGCAGCGAGTTGATACCCATCAGCATTAATTTCCACCAGACGCTGCTGTCACTAGAATTTAGAAATCTGCTTTGCAATTCCCTGCGGTAACCAAGGTGCTGGCTGAATGCAAACGGAGGGCACTGGGTGTGCCTGGCAGCACCTGAACCAGCAGCAGGGAGAGGTCTCATTTACTAAGTGCTGTGTTAACTCTGGAGCCTACTGCCAGCCATCAAAGTAGGCCATCGCGTTTTTGCTCCAATTACCTCACTGCCAAAGAGAAATGTTTTAAAAAAATAATAATAATAAAAAAAGGGTTGATTCTGTCAGGAAGAATTCAACTATTCAACTAAAAAGGTACAGTGTCCTTTTAAGTGGAGGTCTAAGGGGAGAAATGGGGGGCAAAGACCCTTCAGCTTTCCCCCCATCCAAGCAGAAGGATGAGGTTTGTGTCCTGTTGGTACGATGACTGGGAAAAGCTTTGCTCCTTCTGTTTTCAGGATGCCGCAGTGGATGATGCCGTGCTAAGGAAGAAAGAACAGAAAGATGTTGAACTTGATAAGAAAATCCTGGCTTTGCGGAAGAAGAATGAAGCGCTCATACGCAGATACCAGGTACGTCTACTTGACTCTTATCTTCCCCACCTCTGTTTTGAATCCTCACAGTTTGCTGCATGAAGAAAACAGTCAGCAGTGTAGGAACAACTTGGTTAGATAACATTATTACACAGGATACTGTTTGGAGCAGGTGTGCCAAGCTCTGCCCTTTGCTACGGCTCCTGAAATTGGAAACCAGGCTTGCTGATGTCTCCATTCCTACATCAGCATTTCTTCTCACCCTACTTTCTTCCTCTGTCTCTATCACACCTTTCCCACCTCTTTACCTGTGCACAAAGCCTCTTGGCTTTGGAGCTGATTAACATTTGCCAGCTGGGCAGGTAGTCTTGAATCCAGCAAAGAGCTGTTTTGTCTTAGACCTAGAGCTGAAGGACTCAGTGGAGTTTTGGACTGGATCTTGCTTAGAAGATTTATTTCCTTTGATACCAGAGGAGCCATTTTGGACCTTTTCTGGTGACGGCAACAAAATGGTACCTTGCTGAAAGCTATAGGAAGGACTGAATGCTACAAGCAGTCAGGGAGAGGAACCCTCACTCCATATGAAATGTTACGCACCTAACTACCATCACTTGGCTTCTAGAAGCTGCCTAGTAGATAGGCAGATCACAGCCACCTTCTTCTGGCAAGACATAATGCCCTGGCCCCAGCCTGGCATGGGGACCCTTGTTTTTGTGCACAGCTCTCACTTTCTGCAGGCCTGGTGTGTCTCCCAGCCTCTCCATATGTTCCAGCCACTGTCACCCCTTCCAAGGGTACACGGAAGGGACACAAGTTGGTCCATTCCCTTTCAGAAGTGGAGGTGGATCCATTTAGGAGAAATTCTAAACAGGAACATGGACAACCTCTGTAGAGAGACAGGTTCAGGCTGACGATAAAGACATATCTGTTTCAGGAAATAGAAGAGGACAAAAAGCGAGCTGAGCAGGAGGGAATGGCTGTTACTTCCAGGAGACCCAAGCAAGACGGACTCACTATTACCATCACCAAAGCTCACAACGTAAGTGCTGTCTACAAGCCAGCTCTCACTCCAACAGGACCTCCACAAGTGGCATTGCTGATGGAGACAGCCTCCACAGTAAAGCTCTTTCAGGCACGGGACATAGCTCCTAGAGGTCCCTGAAATGATATAAGAGCTTTGCAGAGATGTGTGCCCAAACTGATGTTTGCTGATCCACGCATTTCCAGCCATGCCCAAGCACCAGTACCCAACGTTCAGAATGAACAGGCAGGAAGATGAATGAGTATGTGAACAGGCACATTTGGCCCTGGATGGGTCCCGGGTATGAACATTGCTGCAGATGTGTAGGCAGGACGTGTCACCATGTGTGTGTGTCATTGGAGGTGTCAGGAATGCATCTGAGGATACTTGCAGGCTGGGCAAAGTCGCGTTCTCCTTAGGCAAAGCAACTTGCAAAGCAAATAGCCCTTTGCTGCTCTGGGGCTTTGAGTCAAATGCTGCAAGTCCCAGGCATCCTTCCTGACTGCACCAAATCTGTGTCTGGCAAAGCCTGTCCTTCTCTCCTGGCAGTGTGGGAGCTGGTAAATCACCAGGCCAGTCCTGCATTAACCCCCGGGGGATGTCCAAGGCTGAGCTTCAGCCTGCGCAGTCAGCACTCCTGGGTTGTCAGATCCAGGCTAGTGCATTGCTCACTTCATCACGCCCTGGCCCTTGCTTTTCTCTGGAGGTGCGTTGTTGCACACGTTTTTCTCTCATACAGGACCTGAAAGATGCAATTACCCAGACTGAACACTATGGACAAGATAGCCCAGCCCTCTCGATGGTGAGCACAACCCTCAGGAGCCATCCACTTGGCTTCCCAGGCAATCTCCATCAGGACTTAGGCTTTCCTGATCTAACTCAGAGTGCTGCAGAAAGAGAGGAGGATGACATTTGTTTCCTAAAACTCTGGCATTTTAGTCTGAAATGTCAGATTTGTAAGTGCAAAGGATTTTCTAGACCCTCTGTAATTGTGGCTTTTGCTGCTGAGCAGACAACGAGCCCCTTGTTCCATAGGAATGTCACGGCACAGTGCCGGGCACAGAAAACTTCCTCAGGGCAAGGCTTGCCATTTCCTTAACTGGCCTACCCTGCTCGTGGGCAGGTGTGTTTGGGGAAGAGGGACGCCCCAGTGAGCTGAGGGGCCGGGATTTGCTCATAGAAGTGCTTCATTTCCCAGGACAAAAGGGTGGTGAGCGAGAAATGGAGTCCCTGTCCTACGACCCCTGGATTCGGCATTGGCAGTGAGGAAGAGGAAGAGGAGGAGGAGGAAGCAGATCATATGTTCACATTCAGAATGGGAAAGAGGATGCAGCTGGCTGTTACCATGGACAACAAAGCCAAGGTGAGCAGGGAAGAAGATTACAAAGGGGCTTCTGTCCTGCCTCTCACTTGAGCTTTCTGCTCAGCCTGTCCCCCACTGTCTCCTCTCTGAATGGAATAGATCCCCTCCCATTCCTTTCCTCTCATTTCTCGATCCCTCGGCACAGCCTCAGTCTACACCTCGAGTTGCCACGCGCTGTGTTTTCCTCCCCATGTGTGATTTGCTGGAATCAGCCCCCAGGCCTTGCTAAACCTCCCTGCAGCTCCTTCCATAGCCCATGCAGAGCCCTTTCTGGGAGAGCAGATGCCTTACTGCCGACCACTTGGGCCAGCAGCAGGGTGTTAAACTCTGTTGCTGTGCCTGGAAAGGGGATGGAGATAAGTGAGAGCCCAGATAGATTTAGCTGCATTGCTCCTTAACTATTCCCGGGGAGGCAATGATGTTTAGTGGTAAAAATAGCATCATTTCTCCCTGTTGCTCTATTCCAGAAAGTCCTAAACACAGAATAAAATCCAAAGTGACATGAGTATCAGTTGCAGCTGCCAATGTGCTGGGCAGCAAATGCGCCCCAGTATTTTCAGACTTAATTAGAAATTTTGCGAAACAGAAAAAGTAATTGAAAATGATCATGCCAGAACATTCCTTCCTAGGTGCTACCCCTATCTCTCGTGGAGTCTGTGCATCTAGATGTAATGATTTTTTGAAGTTTTGGCAGGAAGGATTTGGTAAAAGTTTGGCAGTTAGTGTTGGCAATATGCCCAAGGAAATATGCGCCTGTACGAGCTTCACGCTCTTATTTACCTCTGGTATATCCCAGGGAAATGATCCTGTTCTTGCTGGAGTTACTGAGTTTGGCCACTGAGATCAATAGGAACAAGGACCAGAAATGCCACCTCCCCTGGAAAAATGTAATACCTGCATGTGCACCTGCACCTGCATGGGAACTCAGGGAAGCCCTCTAGTTAGTGAGCCTCTGGAGAAGGTTACTGCTGCAGCTGGTACATTTTCTTGATGTTTAATATATTCCACAAGAACACAGGAAGCAGAGTTATCTGTTAATTGATTAACACTAATTAGACACCAGAGAGACATCTGGAGACACACCGCCAAGATGAGCACGGACCCTTTGTGCAGACCGTGCTCATGGGAAGCAGACAGAAAGCCTCAGCCATCCATCCCCTGCCTCTCTAAGCCACTGGGGCAGACGAGGTCAGCCCATTTCTGCCAGCGCAGCACCAGGAAAAGGAAACGGTGGCAGCAAACGTTGCTCCCCCGGAGCCCCTTTTAGGCACAGCAACATGCTTGGCCCACAAAATCTGAGAGGGCTTTTGTGAAGCGAGGTCCAGGCCAAAGCCATTTCCCAGGGTAATGATGTGAGCCCCCACCCTTCCTGCTACCCTGGCGCTTTGAGGTAGGAGTGCTGAAAACCTTGGCTGTAAACAAAAGGCAGAGAGCCATTTACTCCCTCTGAGGCAGCTTGGAAATGTTTTCCCAATTTTGTGCCTCGAATGCCTTTTCATTTCTGTTTCTCCCTGACCTAGCTAGCCTTTCTTTCCATAAAGAAGTAGGCTACAATCACTGCACCATTATGAAGTCATTGTATGTTACCTTGAAGGAACTGAATCATTTTGGAAATAATGTAGCTTTCAGAATGATTTTTCAGGAGAAAGAGAATGAGGCCTCTCATTTCCTTCGTTCCAAATACATAACCAGTAGCGTGAACATCCCTTTCAAATGAAATCGCATTCCATAACAACCAAACCACCTTCTAATACAAAAGAAATAAATGCCTTTTTTTTTTCTTAGAATAGAGGATACATAGAAATCCCTCATTACTGACTGAACTTTATCAGTGAAATATTTAAGTGTCCTCCAAGGTTTCTCATGGCCATGTAGTTGTATGCGGGAGACTTTCATTTGAAGCAATTACATTTGCAGAGTGAATGCCTCTCACAGACAGGCTGTGTCCCCTGGAGCCCTTTCCATAATCTACAGCTCAGAATTCAAATCCTAGATGGGGATTTGTATTAGCGCAGAGCACTGGCGGCTAAAGCACATTGCTGCCTTAAACTCTGCACCAATGTTTTTCAGCATGGCCAATTAATAGACCTCTGAGATTTTTCTGCCGGAAATGCAGACCTCGATGGAAACTTCCCATAAGTTCCCTATTGTATGGTATATACAAATTTGCCTGCATTAAGTACCTTTTTCAGGCCTTAGCAACCCCCCAGGGTCTCGTGAGTGTTGGTGTAAAGCACAACCCAGCAGCCTGACTTGACGACAGAGGAAAACTGATTTATTGCTGAATGTTCCGGTGGCGTCAGTTCAGAACATTCCTTTAGTTACCTTAAATTTAGTTCTTCAAATGGGTGAGTAGGAAGAGCGTGGAACTGTACTGGGTGAGAGGGGAAAATTACCAGGATTTTGGACAAAATTGTGTTTGCTGTCACATGAAGTACAATCTCATTTGTTACTACTGCTCTATTAAGGCATCCTCTGGGCTGCTGAAGGTTAAAAGAGAGTGTAGATAATTTGCCTCAGCTTCCCAGTGAGCAAGGCTTCACCAGGTGTCCGCAAAGAGACTTGCTTGGTGATACTGGAATAACAAAATAGGCCTATTTCATTTGCCTCACCAACATTTTTCCTATGACCACTGCAAGGTTCAAGCAACAGAGCAGCTGGGCGGTGCAGAAAACAATTTGCACTAAAACCTCAATGTCACAAAGCACTACAAAGGGAGAAGCTCCAACGGAAAGGCAGCTGGAAAGTTGTATAAACTGGACAGAACTCCAGGGTATGTCTTTGTTCCCCATGTTCTTTTTCTTGACACCCCTCAGGTGGGCATTTTTAACACTACCTTTGCCATCTGGGGCATGCCTCAGCCGTAAGAGGGGCATTTCTCCATTTACAGATTCTCAGCGAACAGTTTCCAGGGTGTAGCTGTCACGAGCGGTGTAGCTTTGCCTGCCTGCAGCTAAATAGCTAGTGCCAGAGTCTCAAATCTCACACAGGCAGCAAGTGAGCAGGGACAGGTCCCGTGGAGGGGAGGAGGTGGCTCTGCCAGGCACTGCTGCCTCTTTGGGCCCTGCTCCCTGTTCCCATTGGCTCTGCACGGGCACTTTCCTCATCTGACATCCCTCGCTTTGAGAGCTAGCCCGCTGAGGGCCAGGATTTCCCAATGTGGGACAAGCAATCTAGGAAATCTCTGATATTCTTAAAATAGTAAACGAGCAAAAGATGTGCTGGCATGTTAAGCAGAATGTGCCTTCAGGCGACCCATCTTAGCCAAAAGTAGCATGGGGAGGGAGGGAAAAGGGTATTTCATAGAAAAGTCAGTGGTCTCCCACTCCTGTATAAGTCTAGCTATCACTGCTCTGCTAAAGAGATATTTCCTGTATCAGCCTCTCGGCCTTCCCTGCCATCTGCTCCATAAACTGCAGGGTTTAATGGCTTTGCCAATGTGCCAGCCTTCCTACTGTGACTTTTAACATATAATGTCCCTAGGAAGGTGCCACCTTCCTGTAAATCCACTAATGCGCTTTGGAGCTTCAGTTTCGTTCACTGTATTTGGGTACAAGCCCCTCTGCACTGGTTCTTGGGTTTTCACATAGTGGCTGTTGTTTTTACTCATGCCCTGTGTCCCTCCTCAGGAAGGACTTTCTCAGGCAGTAAGGGATTAGCCCATCTTTCAGACATACCCACTCAGTGCTGAGCCTCCCTGGCAGGAGTTACTTGTGACCGTGTTATTTGTCCAAAGGACAGGTCATTGCCACCTAAACACCTAAAAGAGCTCTAGGGTATGGCTGTTGACTTAAGCTAGAATTAATGTTTGATGTACAAGTGATGGACTAATAGCTTGCTATTACCCTACTAAGCCATCACTGGACTTGCTTTCTTCATGAAAAACGAACAAACAAAACTAAATAAAACAAAATTAAAAATAATAATAATAAAAAACTTAACCGAGATGCTAAACACCTTGTATTGGTCCTTTGCTTAGGGCAGGGCAGCCCAACTCACCGGTTCATTAATTAACCTCACCAGGACAGCCTGGAATTACTGCACATGCCTGCTCAGGGTTTAACAGAAGGGAACATGTATTGCCTTGAATGCCCCAGGAAACTCAGAATTATCCCTGGAGCAAAGGTATTTCCTGGGAATAATAACAATTGAAGAAAAAAGTAATGTACAGCTTCAGCACCAAAGTAAGTACCAGGCTTGAGCAATTCAGTGGTTCCAAGGCAAAGTCAAACCCTACTTTCAGCCTCTGATTCATGCCAGAAATAGAGCAGGGAAACAGGACAGCAAGCAGTTCAGAGCCTATTCTGCAAGGCACAATGGATCCGGCTACCTTCAGAGGTTACCAGTAGCTCTCAGCTCTTCCCCAGGCAATTTAGTCATGGAAAACTGAGCCTTATGCAGGGGGTCTAACTTGAGTTGTTCCTGTGATTCCCAAGAACTTTGCTCTTATGGTGGGAGAACACTGTCCTTTGTGGGACTCTTTGCACACTGAGGAAGCAGCAGTGCATTGCTTGGGTTGCACAGTTCCTGGGTGGCAGTAGGCAGCCTTCTTGGCTCAAGGGTTGCTGACAGGGAGACAGAAGCTGGGGAAAAGAAAGAAAGAGATTTTTGCATAGAAAATTGCCTTACAGATTGCCTTGGGCAATTGCCCAGATTGCTTTATAGAGACCTCCACCCAACAGACATGAGTGAGGAAGAGGTTTTGAGAAGA
This sequence comes from Cygnus atratus, assembly GCF_013377495.2. NCBI lineage: Eukaryota > Metazoa > Chordata > Aves > Anseriformes > Anatidae > Cygnus > Cygnus atratus. The sequence goes on from NC_066366.1 coordinate 34,701,896, forward strand.
GGACAGGCTGGTGTGGGGAGAGAAAGAAGAGGGGTACAGTCTTGCATACGCCTATTCCAAAACCAGGGTTGGCTGGTTTTGTCCCTGCTGTGACTGCCCTGGCATTGCTGGGGTTAAGTTGTGGACCCATGATGTGTAGGGGGCCTTGAAAAACTGCTAAGCGCTTTTCTTCCATGTCTCAAGGCATAAGAAACTGTTTAGTTTCCCTTATAAAGGGGAATTGTGAAGCACACACAATGGCGTTTTCCACTTCATCCTCACTAGCTGTGGGAGAAAGTTTAAATAGGAATGCTTAGGTTTTCAGAGCAGCTAACAAGACTTTTTATTTTCACTTGCTTTTCATTTCAACGGGAAATGTTTGTTCATATGTCTGGAAGACACATCATTCAGTTAGCTAACTTGGCAAGCTGCTGTATAAGAGGTAGCCATTTACATAGTCTATAAAGGAAGAGTTAAATAAAACTGCATTTTCCTGTGTTTATCACAAGGTAAGAGCACAGGCATTTCCCATTTGTATCTTCCTAAAATGACCATGTTAATATTGTGTTTCTGAGCTACTGGGTCATCTCAGCATAACTGCTAACATGAATGAGACCAGAGAATACTCCTGTGACCACAGATGTTGCCCTATGATCCCAAAGAGGATGGCAGAAGAAATTTGCAGCTTCAAATTATCCAGCACAGCTCTGTGGTCTGAAATATGAGACCAAGATAGTCTATTCAAAAGGTTAATTTTTCGTCTACCCATGTCCATTAATACTGATTTGCAGCAGCATAAAGAAAAGCCACATTGGTGGCTTTGACTACAAGTAGGAATCCTGTGCTGACCATTATAATTCCTGTCTCTGGTTTCAGTGAAAATTAGGAATAAAATACATGAATCACAGAGTATAAATAGGACTTGAAATATACTTTTAGTTCTAAAACATCCTGTGTTTGTATTGGCCAATAGTTCTGGCAACGGAGCTATGTTAGCTCTGGACATGGGGTGATTCAGTAATTGAGAAGCAGGTGCCACTTAAAAGCCACGACCTAGGTACTTAGAAACATTGTGTCTGACCGATCCTGAATTCGGGACTGTACTACCTGGTGCTTGCTGTATAAAAGCCACAAGCCGAAGAAAACAGGCAAAATTACTATGCTTGCACACATCTGCACACGTACATTTGTGCATGTACACACATAAAGTCTAAACAGGTTTTCCTTCAGAGTTGAGGCAGGCTAACAACCTGAAAACAATAACAGAACCATAAAACAACTAATGTGGGATGGGACATCAGGAGGCCATCTAGTCCTGTCCCCAGCTAAAAGCACAGCTGACTTCAAGGTTGTCACAGGTTGCTCAGGGCTGAGTCCAGTCAAGTTCTGAAAATCTCCATCGATGGGTATTTCCCAGCTGCTTTGGGCACCAGTTTTCAACTGTTTGACCCCTACTATTGTGATTTTTTTCCCTTCATTTGAGTTGTACTTCCCCTTGTGGCAGCTTGTATCCCTTGCCTCTTGACCTTTCTCTGAGCATGTCTGAGAGGTTGGACAGATCTTGCCAGTAAAAGACCGTGGCAATGAAAGCATAGAGTACCTCATTTTTTTCTATGTCTCATGGCACTAAGTTGCTCACCCCATTCCACAGCAGGCCAACATCTTTTTTCATCTTTCTTTGCTGCTAATATACGTACAGAAGTCCTTCTTGCTGACCTCCACATCTCTCACCAGTTTCAATCCCAGCTGAGCTTTGGCTTTCCTAACTCCATCCCTGCACCCTTGGGTGCTGCTCCTATATTCTTCTTTGAGACCCTATTCCTTCCCACCTCCCACAGACTCCCTTTTCACATGTAAGTGTAACCAGGAGCTCCCTGCTCAGCCAAGGTAGCCTCCTACCACACCTGCTCATTTCTTGCACAACAGTAAGTCCTTACTTACGTTCTTGAGCCTTGTCTATGAAAACCAGTCAGATCTCCTGGGCTTCCTTCCCCTTCAGACTGCTTCCTGTGGGATCCTGCATACCAGTTCCCTGAACAAGCCAAAATCTCCTTTCCAGAAGCCCATGGTCTCTAGTCTTCTGCTCAATGCTCTCAGTCTCCTAAAATCCAACATCCTCTGGTCACTGATGCCAAAGTTGCTAAATGTCTTCTCATCTTCAGCTGGTTCTCACTTTATTTTAAAAATCAGGCAGTCAGCTATTAAGCTGTAGTAATGCAATCACTGGTAATCTTGTGACTGCAATGGGATGTGCAGTTAAGGACACTATAGTATGCCCTACTCATGGAGGGAAGGTAAAACGAGGATTTCAGAGCAGTTTAGATTCTGCTTTGAACTTTCTGGCTCTGTCCCAGCTGCTAAAATCACATCGTTCTTGAGACAGATACTTAGCCTTAGACCTTTAAAACAGCTCACAGAGTTCTTAGATAAGGGGGCACCTTCAGGGCATACAACCATGCTCCAGGTGGAAGTGAAGCTGAGTGGCTGGCCATGGTAGACGCCCAGGCAGTTGTACTCCGTATTTAAACGGTCGCCTGTTTTCTTGATTATCAACTTTTACTCTCTCAGAAAAGGATCTTGACATTGCTGGGGGTGGCTCACAGACATCTACTCAGTCCATGGCAGCAGTCAAAGTAGACTGCATTGACACAAACATTGAGAACACCACAGAAAGCACCAGAGCAGCATTGAGCAGATTGGCAGCAGATCCTTACTGTGAACACAACATGTGGCTTCAGTTATTTCAAGAAAAGCAGAAATAGCAAGGGTCCTACTAAGGGCAGCAAAACTTGTTAGAAGCGAGAGCTGAAACCTGAAACCGGAGCTGTACATGGTTAAGGGAATGTATAAAAAATCCCCAGTTTGTCCACACAGCTCTGGTGGTTGTAACCAACAGCAGGACATGGACCCACTCCTCAACCTGCACGCATAGACCAACTCAAGAACAGTCTCTGCTGAGACAGCAAAACTACACAATGTGAGAGCAGAATGAGCAAGAGACTGAAGGTCTGATGCAGAAAATATTCCACTACTTTCTAAAGCGGGTATTGTGTTTTAGGAAGCTCGATGACTGGACAAGTGATAAAAAAGGTCTTGCTTATGGAGGCTGTCTACACCAAGGCTCCCTCCATGCTAACATCTGCACTTCTGGCAGAGCCAAGTGAAGATGAGGCTAATGCAAGACATCTTGATATCATATTTCATGGCAAATTCACTGACGCTTGCAAGATTTCCATACAAATCTGAGGTCAGTGTCTGCTGTTTGTTTTTGAAATGAAGTTCGTAGCGACAAAGAGTTCCCAAGGTTCACTGAAGTTTGCTTGGAGGTTCTGAGACCCATTAAAATCAAGACTCTGGTATGTGTGGAAGTCCAGGGAGAAAACCAGAAGAAAAACCATCCTTTAGGGAGGGAAGCTTCTAAGGGATGAACCCAGACAAAGTTGATCAGAAGAATCATATAGGATATAGAATAGAAAAGAAAAAGATCAGAGATAATGATGGAGATGACTTACCAAGTATTTTATTTCCCTGTAAGGCAAAAATAAAAAGGCACATGATGGAACTGAAATATGATACTTTTAAATGAGAAAAAGTATGTATTTTTGTACAAAAGATGTACTCATTTTGTGGAAGTGATGGCTGAGGGCATTGGCTGGAGCTCAACCGACTACAAAGATAATTAACAAAATTAGAACCAGATGTAAATACATGCAGTAAAGACATGAGCTGATACAAACAGCTGGAAATAATATCTGAAAGGGGGTAAACTGCCCTTGTTTAAGGAGTTTATATATCAGTTTTCTAAACTATTCCTCTGCTGAATAAATCATCCCAGAAATACAGATGCACAATGATTATGAAGATAATAAATTATCAAGTGTTAATACACTTTGGGGTAGTAACTGCTTTGCAGACAAGAGTGGAGAGAACATCACTATTTCCTTTCTATCTCACCTCATAGGTTTCTGCTCCAGTGTAGCCTCATGTTTTACTCGGACATTTTGTTTGTTGAGAGGACAACTTCATATTTGTGTCAAAGACAAAAATGCAGTGTGGCATTCACCTGTCCGGAATAAAAATGTCAATCTTGTTCGTGCTGGAAAACATCTGAACGGGGGAAATCCCACCCTACCTAGTAGTATGTACTCAGTTAAACAAGGCTATGTAATGTTATATATCCCTTAAAGTATCTAGCTTTACAAACAAAGAAGCCTGGCTCATGTTTCTGTTCTGCCAGGCCAAAATCCTGTGCAATTCAGGGATGGGAAGGGATCTGCATAGGGCTAATGGAGGTGTCCTTAAGCTCATCCTGTTCTTTCCAGGGCAAGCGGATTGTCAGTGAGAAACGCACCGAGTGCTTCCCTGGCCCGGGCAGGGTGCCAGACCTCAGTGAAGAGGAGACAGACCACTTGGTGGCTTTCCGCCGGGGGAGAAGGATGCAGATTGCCATCACCATGGATAACAAGGAAAAAGTAAGTGCATTGTGAATGACTGGACTGCAAAGAATCAGTGGCATCCGCTAGTTTTGCTGGCATGAGAAGTGCCATGGGGACAGATTAGGAGCTAGCCCAGCAACAGGACACTGGGAGAGACTACATGTTAAAAGTGTGGAGTTTATCATCGTAAAACTCTCTGGCTTTTATCACCATGAAAGGGGAAAGGCTACAATCCCCTTTCTCTTCTCTGTGTTCCTAGCTAGGTCTAGCTTGCTTTTAAATGTACAGGGTCCATAAGAAATACCAGATGCTGTTTCAGGAGAGCTGATGAAAGCACTGCCAGGTATGTGGCATGAAGCTCACAAAAGACTTCTGTCTCCTACTGCCTTCTGTTTGGAGCCGTACAACAGATTGTGAGTCAAGAGCCCTGTCCTCTTGACACACTGAACAACTTAAAAGTTAACAGAGCTGGGCAATATTTGCTTCTAAACCCAAGTCCTGCTGCACCTCGCCATAGCCTACTGGGTGAGCTGGCTGAACTTTGAAGCATATTTCAAATACCTCTTTGCAAATACCTTCCTCTTTACACACACACAGAGAGGCATGTGATATTTTCCTATTTGAGGGTTTGCAAGATAAGTAAGAATGCTTGCAGCAAACAGGGCCAGTGAAGACTACGAAAGAAAACGCTTACTGTAGTTGCGAAACACACCCAGGAGCACTGGGAGACCTGTGCAGCACCCTCTCTGGGACAGCAGCCAGCCATCTGCCAACTGCCCACATAAATCTTCAGCTTCTCCTCCTCCACAGAGTTTTCCTAGACCCTGAAAGCCCATGAGTTCCTTTCTTATGGCTACCAAGCAACTCTCTGAATACCATAAATCTCATATTGGCTGCCCAATTGAGCCACTAGTGACTATCCATCCATTCACCAGAGGTTCACGTGGCAGCTGCCAAACACTAGACATCGGGGACGTCTAGATGTGATGGTGAGAGTGACCTGACCATTCCTATGGTCTAGCTATCCTTTAGGCTGTCAAATGTAATTCTGTGTTGTTCGTGGCAAGTCTCTCCACTCTGGTTCTTGCTGGGCTTGTTTAAATGCTTATCTCTGGGGTCATCAGGACTGGGATTGTGCTAGGAGACAACAGGAAGAATGCAGAGATTTTGGTTTTATAGATCCTGAGTTCTGTTTTAAAAGTGTGTGGACAGCCCTGGGAAAGGTAATATCTTGTATGCTTTTACTATAGAACATGAAATTTGAAGCTGAGAGTCCACATATCCTATATCCTATGTGTTTTTGGTGACGCCGTGCTTGTATGGATCTCAAAGTGGTTAGACTAAGAGTGTGTGTGAGAGCAGGCCTACAGCTGCACCAGCTTAAAGCCATGTCTGCCCACACCTTTCTGCATGAACCATTGAAGATCTGATGCTCTGAATTGTAGATTGGCAAGGAGAGTGTGATGTCCCTAATGCCTGGCCGGTTTGATTTTGGTGAGTGAGCAGAGGTTGTGTCTCGGGTCTTGCTCCTGCTACTTTCAGGTCCCACTCTGCTACCATTCATTTAAGCTCACTCATTTAAATTCAATCCCAGTGAATGCAATTGCCTTCATATAGCAGTCCAAGGAGCTCATGTAACTGTCATCTCACCTTTCCTCAACTGTATATAGTCACAGTGGTCTCTTTCACACAGCTTGTGCTAGAACCCAATCCTGATAATCCCCGGGGAATGCAAACAACTCCATGCTGCTCCTCCTCAGATACAAAGTTCATTTAAAATCTTTACTTTTTTTTTTTTTTGACTTTTTTTTTTTTTCCTCCTTAATCCAAAGCTCAGCTGGTGGAGGGTAGGACCAAAGCCCTGTTATTCTTCTAGCAACAACAGGCTGCAAGGGAGGCCTCCTGGATGCTGACATCTGCAGGGAGAGAGATTGTGTAGAGCCATTCGGGGCCTTCATGCCTTGGCTAAACAAGAAAAGGATCTCTATTGGGAGCACCACAGAGGCTTGGTGTAAGTCTAGCTACTAAACAACAATACCACGGAGCAATTACCCTCAGCATTACTTAAGATTGAAAGGAAAGATCAGTTTCATTTGATCACCTGTCTGCTGGCAGGACAGATAGTCTGGCTCAACAGCAGTCTTGGACTCATATCACTGACAAGACCCATTTAGCAATAGCATCATGCTTCTTGCTGGCACAAAAAAAAAAAAAAAAAAAGTGTGCTCTGCTTTCTGTTACCGAGCTTTGCAGCATACCTCTCCCGGCCTCTCAGAAGCTCACAGATAACACAAGGGGAGCTTTCAGTGTGCTTTCAGGATCTGTGCACTCTTCCAGCTTGCACAGGAGGCAGGGAGAAGGCACAGGTGTTTTCGCAGAGCACACTTCCAAGGGCTGGGAAACAGAGGGCTTAGTAGAAAAACGGGCTTTTATGGTAGTAATTGTTGTTGTTCTTTGCATTCCTCTTATAATTTAGAAAAAGATATAAAACTGCATGTTTGAAACTCCAGTTTCCAATACCTGTTACCAATTGGATATGTTTCAGAGTCCAGCCGAGCACAGGAGATTTCCTTGTTTACATCAATTTCCCTAGACTGATCAGGCCCTGTTCTTCCCTAGCTAATGAAGATGCCTTCTTATTTCCACATTAACTGTGTAACTCCAGACAACAGCTACTACAGCCAGGGCAGAAACCAGTTCTCAGTGTGCAGGCACCTTGCAATGTGTGACTCAAAGGATGTGGCTGAAAGACAGTTAAGGGTTTGGGTTTCACAGTCACCTCTACAGGCTACTTTCTTCCATCTGCACTTGGTCAACCTTTTCCCAGGATCTGGGAGAGGCAGATGGGGCCTGAAGTGACAGGTCACATTGGCACATTGGCATCTCACACATTGTGCTAGCTTGGGCTGGTTGAGGCACGTGAGGCTTGGTCTGGCCCACCCTGTCATTTCAGCTGTTCCTAAGCTGCATTGAGGATTAGTGTTTTAAACTAGTGCTTCTCTTTGCTGGTTGGGATAGTGCTTGAAAAAATGAAACCAGGCAAGTACGCCTCAGGTACTGTGCCTCAGAGCAATGAGTTTCTCCAAGAGGCACTGGAAGACTGCAATGCAGAGAGAAGGTCAGAATTTGTAACACCCATCCAATGTTTTTGCATCACAGGAAGCAGTGCATAGATCATCCCCTATTCACTTTTCTGAAGCACAAATGATTTTATTGACCTGTTTCACATCTCCTTTCAGTCATCTTTTCTGCAGGCTTAAGAGTCCAGACCTATTTAGACATGTCTGGTGAGGAAGAATTCCAGTGTTTTTGATCACCCTCATTGCCCTTGTTTGTGCCTTTAAATATATATATATTATTGTTACTATATTCTTTTAGTACAAGAGGTCCAGAGCTGTACATGGTATTCAAGCTGTGGGCTCATTGTGGATGTACTGAGTAGTGCAGTGATGTTTCTGGCTTGTTCTCTATTCTTTTCCTAACAATTTTGCGTTTTCACAATAACACCAAGATTTCATTCCTGAATGGTAATCATAGTTCAGACTTCACCACTGTGTGTTCGTATATAAGAAGGGGCGTTTTTCTCCATGTGAGTTATTTTGTATTATTGATATTGAATTTCATCTGTAATTTTATGATGCAGGCATTCAATGTCAAGAGATCTTTTGCAGCTCTTTGCTGGCAAATTACATTCTTTGCCCTGGATGATTTAGTATCATCAGCAAACTGTCATCTCTCTATTCAGCTCCTTTTCCAGACCATTTATGAGCATGTTGAGCAACGCATGTTCCAGTGGCACACCCCTGCTAATCTTCTACTGTGGAAACCGACATTTTCTTGCCACTTTCTGTTTTCTACCCTTTTATTAGTTGTTGATCCCCAAGGAAACTTCATTTTCATCCCCAAATAATTCAGCTGCCTGATGGGGCATCAGTGTAGCTGTTCATTCAGACCTCAGCTGAGACCCCCAATTTGAGGATTAGCTCTCAGTCTCTCTCACTATCCCAGTGCAGTCCTTTCTTTTGCCTTTTTCCCCTTGTGGCCCAGCTGGTTCCCTGCTCATTCTGCGTTATTTGTGCTCTCCTCACAGATGCTTGCAATGCCTAGGAGAGGGATCACACCCATCGCTTTCCTTTCAGTAACATCCTGTAGCCTGGCCACTGTCAAATCTAGCCCCTCCTTCCTGCACTTGCTAAATATATCCTATTATAACATTTGAAGACCATCCTTGCTATCCCACATTTTTCTCTATTTTTATTCACGATGAAATTCATTAAGAAGCTAAGCAAACAAACAAAAGACTCCCATTCTCGCTACCCTGGGTGCTTCTAGCTAGTGCCACATTGTCAGTCCTATACCACATCACAGCTGGCAGTGCACAGCTGTGGCAAAGGCTGTGCGTAAGAGGAAATGTGAGAAACAAAAAGCTGTTTTCATAATTTTCCTTTCCAAAACAGCCCCAGTCCTGGACATATTACTCTGCCATATTGAGCCCTGTTTTTCTCTACCCAGTGAACTAGGCAGGATAGTCCTGGTAGCACAGGGCTGGGCAGAACAAGTTATCCCACCTCTTTGCAGAACGAATCAGCCCGATACAGCTGCATAGCCTCCAGTGCTGCTGCTGGCTTGGTGATGCCACATCTGGGACCTTCCTTCCCACCCTGCCTGGTTGCCCTTAACTCTGCCCGCATCAGGACTCTTCCTGCACACAGGGACAGGGATAATGCCTAATGTTTAGCTCTACTTTTCCTAAAAAGCCACTCCATGCTCTGGCACTGTTTCAGTGTCATTACTACATTAGAGAAGCAAGCTAGCAGCCCAGGACCAGTGGATCACAATGATTAATTAGCAGCTTACAAATTATCTTTTAAATAGACAGTAGATATGGCTTCAGAGCTCTTAAAATGTCACTTTATTAACAGTTTCCCAGGATTATATATCAAAAATTACTGTTTTTAATCAAGAGACACAAAAGCTGCTTTCAGGGACTTATGCAGATGAGTCTGATCTCCCGAGCTTGCAGAGGAGAGGAACCAAAGTTGGGGCAGGAGAAACGCTGCTCTGCACGTGGGAGGCGGGGACAGGCAGAAAGGGTGGCTGAGAAGCCTTTAGCTCCCTTCAGGCATCACAATTAATAGGCAGATTTTTCAAAAGATTTGGAAAAAAATTATCCTCTCATGCACTGAGCTAGTTTCAAAAATCCTGCCCAGCGGGGGATTTGAGAGCTGGAAAACCAGCTCTAAGCTCTTACAAAAACCTCCTCCTGCAGAAGAAACGTGAGTTCTGGTTACCGTCATGCGCCCAGAGAAGTGGGGTACCAGAAGGTTAATTTAACGCATCTTGTTAACACTTATTTTCAAAATAAGAAGACGGTGAAGTAAGCCAGAGACATCAAAGCCCTTCTAACAACCCCCCTGCACCATTCTATGGCTGAGAAATTGAGAAATCCTTGAATAAATCTTAGGATAAGCAACGTAATCTACTCTGTCTAATTCGGATTTTTGCTCCCTCCTCACATCTCTTTCCCTGCTGTGCAGGAACAGTTAAACTATGAGTTGATAATGTCATTGTCATATTTCATAATTTTGGGGGCGGAGAGGAGGAAGGAGGAGAAAAACATGTTTTGCTTCCCTATGGCCTGGGTGTGTCGTAACAGGCTAACAGCAGCTCTGGGGCAGCATGGAGAAAATGCAAAAATCTGCTCCTGAGCCAATGCAAAAGCAAAGGTAACATATTTTCTTAACTGCACAGTTCAGACCTGCTTTTCTGGTAGGATAGAACCAGATATTTTTGGTTCTCTCTATTTTCCACAGTGCCTTTTGTGAAGCACAACCAGAAGCAGACTAAGGAACAAGGCAGCCTGGCCTTGAGGGGAGAGGAGGGGAGTATAAGAGGATGTCGAGTTATGCAGTGTCCCTGGAACAGAACGATTTGTGTTGTGCACTGAAGTGCTGGTGCCCAGAGCAGGACAGCCTCCGGGCTGGCCAGCCACGCAGCAGCTGCGTCTTTCCTTGAGCTGCAGCATGGTCCCTCCGCCAGGCTGTCCAAGTACAGTTCCTGGGCGCAGGCTCACTCTTCCCTGTTCCTCGGCAAAGACAGGGCTGAAGACAAGCTGTGCAGGGCTGCAGACAGGCAGAGACACACTGCTCCCCCCGCAGCTTGCAGCTTACGCACAGCCTGGCTCAGCGCTCCGGCTGTACGGATGCTCTGGCTTTCCGGTTCCCATCTTTGGGGACACAATCAGGCATTGTACAGGGGCCAAGCCAAATCACGTCTTGTGTGAGCTTGCATGAGAAATGTGCAGACTCAGATGTAGTGATAATCACCCCCATGCAGCTCCCTGCCTCAGTTTCCCCATGAGCTGTCTGGCATTTCCAAGACAAGCAGTGCTCCTTTTCTCCTGTCTCTCCTGTTAATCCTCCTTTTTCCCCAGGGACAGAGGGGCTCCAACTCTTCTGCAGCAGCTGGCTCCTTTGTGCTCTTTCTAAAATGGACAGTTTCTTTTACAGTTGCTTCAAAGGCTAAACATCCATGTGCACCTTGTTCCCCAGCCAGCCTCCTCAAATAAGCAAAGTTTCCAGCTTTCTGCATTTTTAATCTCTCTATAAATGCAATGTCTCAGTTTAGGGCTGCAAAGCTTTGTTGGATCTCTGGCTGCTAGATTCTTCACATGGGGCTGGAAGAGGAATTGACTTTGAGCCTGGGGTGAGCGTTTTTGGTTACATAAATTTTCACAGCAACGTTTTTGAATAAATACTCAGTATTGCCTTTTACCATGTCCTGGCCTGTTGCAAAAAAATGGGGTGGCTTCTCTGGGCACACACACTTCTTTGCATTTTTTTTCCCAAATCTTTGCTGACAAATCCTAGGACTATGAAGCTAATGTCTTCCTCATAGCATCAGTTTACACAGCTTCACACCAGTGAGACCAGTGAAGCTGTCGTGTGCCAAGTACAGTGTCAGTGAATGCTGGCTGTAAGGTCGTGCTTCCCTCGTGCCTCAGATTTAGCACACATGCATGACCCCATAAAAGACTGCTCGCTGCTGTGGGGTGAGTTCATCCATTCTCCAGCTCCCACAGCGTATGTGCAAACAGGCTGCAGGGGGGATGAGTTGCATTAGGAGGCTGGGTAGAGCTGGAAAGTGTAGAGACAAGTATCCCAGGTTTCCAGCATCCAGCCCTGTCATGCTGGGCAAAGCCTGGGGATAGAATATAATTGGAATAAAAGTCCTCTTTCCAGCCTGGGTTGGACCTCACAGCACTGACTCTTTCTCGAATGGCTGACCTGGCAGTTTGTGCTGTGACTTCCCTCTTTGTTTTTCAGTTTTGCCTGGCTGTGCAAAACAAGAGCACAATAATCTCAGCCCCACACACCCCCCAGCCCCATAGCCGTTCAGCAGGGAGGGGAACTTGGGGATGCCTCAGCTCTGCTGGGTGCGAGGGGGCCCGCCAGGGCTGCAGCACACCGAGGCCTCGCTGCGAGCTGGCAGCATTTATGCAAAGCAGCCCCAGGGCTGCCATGTACGGCTACAAAACAGGGGAGAGGCCTCTGTAATAAATGTTGCGCCGCTTGGCAGCCGCTGTGCTGCAATGTCACATGCTGCGGCAGCGGCTGGACGGGAGCAGGAGCCTCTCTCGAGAAGGCCAACACCCCCTGCCCCAAGGCCTGCCGCAGCATGGGGACCAGGCCGGTGCCTTTCTGTCATCTGCCCCACACATGCTCCTTATCCTGGAGCAACAGCAAGCAGCCCTCCCAGTGGCACTCCAGCTATTATTTAATCAGGGCAGAAAGCCTTTCGTAGAAGATCATTATGCTCTGCAGGCTGTATTTTGCTAAGAGCCGCTATGATCCCACCCCAGCCTTGGCTGTGGCTGTATCTGTGGCAGTATCACCAGGGCCATGTAGGGGCCAAGAGCTGCCTAGTCCATAGCATGCCTCGTGTTTAGTGTTTGTAGTTCATTAAGACAGAGAGGCTAATTTTCACCTCCTGCCAGGCTGGGGGATGTCAACACTAGAGCAGAGCTTGCCAGTCTTGGTAGATTAGAGAGCTGGGCAATTACCAACTGTATGAAATTTAATAAGAGCAAGTTCCAGATTCTGCACCTGGGACGGGGCAGCCCTGGCTATACATACAGACTCGGGGACGAGAGGCTGGAGAGCAGCCCCACAGAAAGGGATCTGGGGGTTTTGGTCAATAGCAAGTTGAATCTGAGCCAGCAGTGTGCCCTGGCAGCCAGGAGGGCCAACCGCACCCTGGGGTGCATCAGGCACGGCATTGCTCGCCGGCTGAGGGAAGGGATTGTCCTGCTCTGCTCTGCCTGCTGCGGCCTCACCTCAAACACTGTGTGCAGTTTGGACACCATGGTATAAGGACATAAAATTTAGAGAGTGTCCAAAGGAGGGCTACGAGATGGTTAAGGGTGTGGAGGGGAAGACGTGTGAGGAGCAGCTCACCAAGTCCCTTGGTTTGTTCAGCGCAGAGCAGAGCAGGCTGAGGGGAGGCCTCATGGCGGCCTGCAGCTCCCTCACGAGGGGAGCGGAGGGGCAGGCGCTGAGCTCTGCTCTCTGGGGACAGCGACAGGACCCGAGGGAACGGCATGGAGCTGGGACCGTGGAGGGTCAGGCTGGGTGCGAGGGAAAGGTTCTGCACCCAGGGGGTGGTCAGGCACTGGGACAGGCTCCCCAGGGACATGGTCATGGCACCGAGCCTGTTGGAATTCAAGAAGCCTTTGTACAACACACTTTGAGTTTTGGGTGGTCCTGTGTGGAGCCAGGAGATGGACCTGATGATCCTTGTTGGTCCCTTCCAACTCAGGATATTCTATGATTCTATAAATCTGGTGGCAGCGTGGCTAAACTCAGTAGATGAGGGGATGGATTCTGGTAGAGCAGCTTGGTGTATTACAGGGACAAAAAAATCTCTCCCATCATTACCACGGTGGCTTTTAGCTGCATCTCAGATGGACTCCCAGTTCTTGTACTGGTGGATCATAAACAGGGTCTTGGGTCCAAATCTGTAAAGGTACATAAAACTTGGTCTTCCTCGAAAGAACTGGGACTGTAGAGGTCACTGTCTCTGGCCTGGGAGGAAGAGTGACTTGTAGGAATTCATCCCTTTTGCTTGCTTTTCTTCTTACATTCCTGACTTTCCAGCCTCTCTTTTCCGTATCAGTTTGATTCAGGGTCCTGGGAACCACTCTCTCCTCTTTTGCTGACTTTTCCTGGGCAGCTCTAACATGTCAGGATGGGCACAGGGTTTGGGCATGAACTCCTCAGCCAGGAGTCCTTGGCTAATCCCTGAAATAATTCCTGTGTCTGTGCCCTTGCAGGCAGAGGAGAGAAGAACAGCAGAGAAGAGGAGATCAGACAGTGACAGAGGCCCAGAAAGTGAGCACAGCCGGAAGGTGAGTAAGGCTCAATGTCCCTTTTAAGGGACTCTTGTTTTGGGAAAGGAAACCAGCAGGAAGTGCCTCCCTGTCAATAAGAGTTGCCTTCATGCTGAAGCAAGCAGCAGCGTGCTCTGATGTGGTTCCCACTGCTTATCCTTCTCCTCATCCAAAGCTTTGCTGAGCAGCTAACACACCTAAGGCATAGTAAGGCTTCTGCTTCAGCAGAAGGGACCTGCTCATCACACCTTGTTGTGGCCGCTCAAGTCCCTAGTACAGCAGTGGGAATGTCAGGACGCACACCTACATGCACGCAAAAGCACAGCCCTAGCTGCTTTCTCTCCCAAAAAACATTTGCTTGTGGGTTGAAAGTCTCAGGCCTCATTAGCTACAGCTCCTCACTTCAACAGAAGCTGAGTAGGATGAAGGTAAATTAAAGCACAGGCCTTCCCACTGACTGTTTAATGCAAACCCTGGCGGACATGCTGGCTCCCCTGAGCCTGCAGATGCTCTTAATTAATGGAGCACAAATTGAATAGACCCACCTCAACATGATTCATTAAGAGGACACAGATGGGCTCTCAACCATTAATTCCAGCTGAGCCCCTCAGATCAGAACAGGGCAAAAGAATGGCCTTGCAGTCCAGCTAACCACAGCTGTGCCCCAACCAAGGTGAGGAGTGGGTGGGGGGTCAGGGACCAGCTCCCCCTGCCCGATAGGCCCCACAGCTACATCTGCATCTACCCACAGGAAAGCATGGGTATCAGCCTCAGTCATCTCCTTACTTTTGACTTCCTTTTTGCTAAGGGTCAAGGTGATGGACCAGGGCACATCTCCCTTATCCTCTGCCTCTGGAGTTTGAACCCTTCTCTCACCAGCTGTGTGCTGCTCAGCTCTTGTGTGCCCCCATCCTGGGACACATCAAGATCCATTGTGGCAGGACCTGCTGTGCCTTGCTGGCTCTGGAGCTCCAGAACATCTCTAGACCTTTTGTCTAACCCAAGGACCAGTGGTTGCCCTGGCAGGTCCTGCCTTTCTGCAAACCCCATCTCCCCATTCTCAGGGATGCAGTCTTAGGTCCCCCAGCTCCTGCCAGCTAAGAAATGGAGGAGCAATTACTGCCACCCCAACTGCAGCCCACGCAGGTGGATTTCCTTGGCAACAGGGCTTTCAGTCACTCTTTGCCTGCTGTTCTGCTTTTATCAGCAGTGCAACACTGAGGAGTTAATTCCCATATGAGGAAGGAGTGAGGGTGGCTGGCATGGAAGGGCTCATGTATGAAGTGATGAATTACCCACCGGTAATTAACACCCCAGGACTCAGCTCTGCACTAAGCTGTTTGCTGTACAGTGTTACCTGACAACACACCGTGGTCAGCAGGCTTCTATTTCTATCAGATCCATTAACCTGATGGCTCGGTTACCCACCTTTCCCTGTTCACATGCTTTGCTACAGCTTCGCAGATCTCCATCACCTCTGAACTATCTTTTCATTAAGCTTTACATTTTTGAACAGTGGGAGCCCTTAACTGGTTTATTATGAAGAGTAATAAACAAAGAGGCTGAAAGCAATGAAGGAGAAGAGCCCCTTCACTCTGAGGATGCTTTTCTTGGGCCCTGTGGGCCCTGGCGCAGGGTTGGCACCAGCCCTGTGACTGTGGGCTCTTGTGGATGCCTGGTGGTCACAAAAGTCTCTTCCTTCTTGGCCCTGTCCATGAGAAGGATTTCATAGGCATAACCCTGATTTCAGTGTATTCAGGTGGGGGGATTCACCAGGCTGGTGCATCTTCTATGAGAGTTCAGCCTCTCAGAAACTGGGAAATGTTGCAGGCGCTCCAGGAACTAACCATATGCCACAAGTAAACCATGGCAGAGTGCCTGTTCTAGGAAAAATTGGGAAGATTTGGTTCTGAAACCTATAAGAGAGCAGGAACACAATAGGTGAAAGCCATGGCTAATTTATGCCTGCAGTTAAAGTGACTGCAAGTGCAAATGGAGTGAATCAATCCTGCGGCCACTTGAACACAGAATTACAGGGGCATGTTTTAAAAGTATGTGGTTAGGTACTGAATATCTAGAATGAAAACTGGTGTCTTTCCTGGCTACTCCCCAGATCAGGAGGATATTGTTGCTGGAACCCAGAAACATTGCAGTTCAGGTCAGAGAAATAGAAATGAAGCCCCATCTCTTTAAGACAACAGGAGTGTATCCAGATGACAAAATTCAGGGTTTTAGTCTGACAGATTTTAATCCTTAGAAATGTAATGCTGTCCATGTTAGCCTGGACAAAGTGGAACAACTATTCAGAAATATGTTGTCACAAATTATCCTTCTCATAATTGAATATTCCTGGGAGGGAATGGTTCCTAGTTCTGATTTGACCATGGGTTCACAATGTGGCTCTGAGCAAGATGTCTAACTTCTTCCTGCCTCAGTTTCCATCTTCATAAAGTCAATGAAATGTTACCAACCCTGGGACTGGCATATTCAGGCTGTGGGTAAAAAAGAGGCCTTCTGTGTACACACTGCTTTATGGAGGCAGAAGCTCACGTCACTCCGACCTGTTTTCAAACATTACTGAGGATTTCTGGTGGTGACATGACAGAGTATGCTGAATGCAGACATTTCAGACATTTAACAAGCGTGTCTTTTGCCTCAGACATTTAACAAGCGGGTCTTTTGCCTCCACTAGGAGAGTGGGAAGTCACTCCAGAAGAGCCCTGGAGACCTGAGTTTCCCCATGACCGGACGGGAACGCTCTGAGTATATACGCTGGAAGAGGGAGCGAGATCAGATTGACCTGGAGCGACTGGCACGTCACAAGAACTCCAAGGGCGAGTGGCGACGGGCTTGGGATGTGGAGAAGTCAGAGCACATGTAGGTCCTCCAGTGTCTTGGGGTGGTTTGTCTGCAGCAGGCCATTTAAAGCCAGTGATAAGACCTTGTGCAGATGTTCATTGTTTATCGAATCCTACGCTGTCATCTGCCTCTCCCTGACTAAATCCATATCGCTACCTCTTTCTCCTGACCATGTCTGTCAGTGGGACCAGATACCAGAGCAATTCTCATCTTTTCTTTCTGACATGAGGTCTCCTACCCTGACAGGAGATATTTTGTGCTGAGAAGGATTGCCTGCCTTTGGTCCTACCAGGACAAGGACTGAGGGAGGGAGGGGAGCATGAATTACTGTTCAGTCTGCATCCAAAGGGTTCTCACCATCTCTACATGGACAGGTCCAGTGTCAGGAGGGTGCAGGTGCTCTTCTTGAATCAGGAATGGACAAACTTGTGTTGCTAGCCCACAGCACAGCCCCACTTGTTTTTCCTTTTCAATCACAGGATGGGCCAATGTGCTTAAATCCTCCTCACCTCATGAACTCAGCCCTTGTAGGCACTGTTGTGTGAGGGCCACCTATACAGCACAGGGGAAATGCTGGGGATGGTAACATGGGAGAGCTCTTAATGGGGTCTGACATTTCCCCTTTAAACATTGCACCTCTAACTGTGGTTGTGTAGCTGGATCAGTGTCTAGAAAGCTTTGGAGGATGATGAGCACCTGCAGCAGGATAGGGTTTTGATGGGGTGCAGAGTTAGGGAATGGGTTTGCTGATAAAAGAATGAGTTTATACAAGGCAGGAGGATGGGACAACCTTTTGTCTGAAAAATAAGGCTGAACATGGAGACTTTCAGTCAGTGAGACCCCAATGGACAGAAGTGAATTGACTTCAGTGGATGCTGAGTATTGCTGGCAAGACAGCTCTGAGCCCTACTGTTCTCCTGTTTATCCATTTAAAAGAGAAAAGCCATAATACTCAACAAGCAGGAATAGAAACCGTCCAAACAAGTCTGATCCACAGGTCTGATTTGAGATGATAAGTCCTGAAGCTGCTTCAGATAGTAGCTAGAAGCTTGGGAAGCTGCATGTGAGCTTTGTACAGTTACACTACAGGGATCTATAGGTTTCAAGGATGTTTCTAGAATTAAATACATACATATAAGTACTGATGTAAAGGTTTTAGAGGTTCTCCTTTGGGGTAGAATTGCCTCACAGCCTCATTTCTCCTGGTTAGTGCATGCAGTTTCAGCTTCAGCTGACAAACCTGCACTTACTTGCCAGTAAGCAGGTGCAGAAGGGCCGATGGCTGGAACCTGCATCGTCTTGAGGTCTCCTGCCCACGCTTTTGCACACTGGAGGAGAATGGTCAGGTCTGACAATGCCTGTTTTTAACCTGCAGGTTTGAAGAGGACTTTGTTAAGGATGGGGAGCCAGCCTTGGATAATCCCAGCAATAAGAAAGGTTGGCAAGGGACACCTAGATTCTGTCCTGACGCTAGTGAATGCTGATCGTGCGAATCCCAGTGCCACAGCTGTCGTGGCTGTCAGTTGTGAAACTCTGCTTTCCTGGGCAAATGCCTCTGCGCGCAGTGTTGGGGTCTCAGCCCTCTCTGCTTTGCAGAGTGCTCAGGGGATGGGATTTGAGCATCTGGGTGCTAGTGCTTTTTACCTTCCCAGGGAGAGCAGTGGCACGGTTTCTATAACCTTTTACGACACAATACGGAGGCTCAGTACTGCCTCGTTTCCCAAACAGTGGTTTGAGAGGCAATCCTATTCCAGAGCACATCATCTCTGATCCCTGTGGCACATGCTGGCTTCTTTACTAGCATAAGTCCATCACAACTCCTGTTTCTCAGGAGATGGACTGGCAGAACAAAGCTTTCCCTTGCAACACCCTATTTGAACGCCAGGCTCTCTGCTACATGTCCATTACAGAGCCTCACTCACTTTTGTGCGTGCTTTGCTTTGTCCTTTTAGGGGGAAGAAACGCAAGGAAATTCCAGCACAGGTCCTTTCCTCCCAATGGGAGAGGTGAGTAAACCACATGATTCAATCGTGTCATCCCACTCAATGTCAGCACCTCCGCTATACCCTCACGGAAAGAGTTCTCTCCAGGCACTCTCACAGACTTGGAGTGCCCGTTGGACCCATATCACGTGGCTGCTTTCCTAGCCCTGTGATAAGGTCTGTGCTCTGTGGCAAGTAGAACAAGAACAGCCTCCCAAGAACAGCACAAGGGAGACTGAGTACAAGGGATAAGATCTAAATTCACGATTGGATTTTTTAATAGAAAATGAAGAAGAAACACCCCTAAATTCTCACTTTGTATTCATTGCTTCAGAAAATACACATTTAGTAGGCATATAGCTTCAGAGGCTTCCCCTTCCAGAGGTACTTTCCAGTGATACGGGGATTTTAGCCCTTTCAGTAGTCCGTCAGACAGTTCTGCCTGCTTTTGCATGGTCTTTCCAACCTGTCTTCTAGGTGGAGGACAGCACAGCATGAATATGAACAATCCCGGTCCCAAAGCAATGAGCAGCCGAGCCAAAGGAAAGGACAGACTGACCGGCAGAGCCAGAAGGTAAAGGCGCTGGCAGTAGTGCCACAAACTAGCAGTTAATTTAGTGGCATTTGTGGCACCTGTAGAGCGCATCATCACTGTACTAACCCACTGTATCAACTCTCTGCAGAGTAGCTGGGTGGATAGGGGGGCACCATTACTCTGGGACCAGATTTGGGTAGCACTGGCACATGCCGCAGGAGGCTTTTGAATGCATCTTATCTGACTTCCCGGCATCGCTAACAAGGGGGACCAGCCTCCAAAAATAGTTCCTAGCTGATCCAACAGTAATTAGGATTGAGAGTACAGTACAGATGTCTTTTCTTCATTAAAAAAAACCTTAAATATCCCTAAGCTGGTGAGGAGGGAAGTGGCCTGTTCCTGCCAGCTGTGGGCAGCACACAGCAATATATTAATGTTCACTGAAGCAATTTCAGAATATCAGCAAAACTAAGTGCATTTTACAGGTTCGCCCACATCCTCCCAGGGGCCCCCCTCCCCTGCTGCTCTCTGTAATTAAATTTCAGTGCAGTCTCCAGGTTTCTGGAGCCACACTATCTAACAGTTTAATAACAGTGATCATACAGCACTGCCATGCCCCTTAGTAGGCAACAAAAGGATGAAGGGTTGATTGCATACCCCAAGCCTTTTCATTTATCCAGAACAAAAAACCATTCCAGTAACCTTTAATGTTAGCATTCTTCTACCATCCAGATCAGTCATGACCACACAGTTAAATAGATGCACAAACTGATACGTGTTTTATAGGAGTACTCACAGCATTACCCAGAAGACATTAACTGGTTGGAGGTCAGCTGCTGCTTGCTGCTACTTGGTTGAAATTAAGGGTGGGAGGCAGGGTCTGTGCATGCAGAATTCTGCTGTCAGGATAGTATTAGGTCTAATGTGCAGAGCCTGACACTATATCAAGCCTGGAGTTCTTTTAATGTTGCTTTTGTTTCCAGTGACTGTGCTTTGAGGAAATGCACCTCAGCAGCCACATCTCTCAGCTAGTTATGTTCTGAATTGGGAATCTACTTAAAGCATAAAGATAGGTTGTCCTCTGTCTTTCTAAGTCCCATTAGTTAATCATACTTTTCACAGTTTAATTTAATTCTGATAAAATGATGAAGAATAGTATCAGCAGCATGCAAATAATCAAATAAAATTGCTTGAAAGTTACATTCAACCCCTTTCCATTCTTCAGCTCCATCCCCAACAACATGTGCTTTGGAAAGAAAAGCTGCTGAGCTGTGCTCAAGCTTGCTCTCCCCCAGACAGTGACTGCAGCACTAGGGAATTACAGCAGTTCCCAGAGGATGTGCAAGATGGGCATGCCAGTAAATTTGCTTTATGTTGTTACTTTATGTGAATACCCTAGAATGCTTCATACTGCAGGCTGGATGTTGCTCTTCAAAACCATGAAGGATACAGTGACTTCGCACAGTTCTGCCCTGTCTGAACATGCCAACACATCAGGCCCAAATCAAACTCCCAGACCTCAACAACTGCCCTCAGGAGCAAGTGTGGTTCAGAGGTTTGCTGCCAAAATTTGGTTATTTGTGATAAATGCACAAGAATTACTTCAACAGTTGCACTGGAGAAGAGAAACGGAAGGAAAAAATATGTCCACCCAATAATAAATAAAAGTTAAATGGCAAGTATCAGCTGAGCAGATACTGCTACCCTTACACTAGTAGTAAGATTTTTAACAGCCACAAATGATCTAGGCTTTAGGTCATCATCCTTTTTGAAAGATAGCACTTATGGTATAGAGCTTTCCTAAAGTTACGCACCAGTTAGTTTTGGTTAGTTTGTTTTGGGCTAAAATGGATTCAAAGGGAAGGCTACTAATGCAGAATTGCTTCTAGATCCCCCTGAACTTAACTGGATCAGATTTTATTAGTCCTCCAGACTAATTAGAGAACACTATTTCCTGAGACACCTTTTCTTTGGACTTTGATCCATCTGTTCTTTTAAAATAAATGCACATCTAGTGCTGTGCCGTCTGCTTTGAAAAGGGTTCAGAGTACAGCTGATTGCTGCAGAGCAGATCGTGTCTCATTGTGGGACACATGCTTGGTGTTCCCAAGGGCTGGAAGAAATTGCACAGAACAGGGGCATTGTGGTTTCCCTGTCAGTGTTTGCTGGGAACATTAGTTATACTCACTGCAAAAATCACTTACTTCCTTTTTCATCCTTTCTGCTAGGATCTTCTTGTTTTTCTGCTTTTCAGGGTTTGGTGGGAGAGCACAGAAGGGAGCTTCGTGTGGTGGTACATCTGATTTATTCTGGTCACACCTTCAACTGTTGGCCATGCTCAGCTTATCTCACCATGAGAGCTGGGATGCATCTGTGGGCCCTTTTTGGGTGTAGAAAGTGTGTGATCAGTGAGTTAGCTCACCCAGATGTAGCACACCCCTGGCCCTGCCCTCTCTTTGCTCCTAAGCAGCAGAATATAAGGAAAAACTTCAGAAAATATGATGATGTTAGAAGGACTTGATGACAAGATAAGCCTCATGCCTTTCCAGTGTTTAATCTTAAAGTTTAATCCTAATACAGTCATTTTATGCTCTGAGGACATTTTAGCTGTACAGATTGGATGTGTATAGTTGGTTAAATATGTACCGGGAGTACACTAAATGAAAGAGCTGTGTTGATTTTGTGTGGCGCCTTGGAAAGGACAAAGAGTTTGTTGCTTCCCTTTTATAGGCAAAGCAGACAGATGCATCACACAACGATACGCTCCCTCCTTGCCACAGCCTGCGGGTCAAACAGCTTCACCCAGATCCTGCCTCAGGTTCCATCTCTGCACCAGTCAGACCCCGGGGAAGGGATGGGAGCCTGCCCACTAGCCTGTCTCTATCTCCTTTCCTCCTCTTCAGCAAAGACTTATGCCTCAAAGTGTGCCTGTGACAGACAGATGCTGACTGGTTTCCAGAAATCACCCCAGGGTCCTGAGACGTTTCTTTCTCCTTCTGTGCTGCGTTCTCAGAACCATGCTCAGAAGGAATGCCTTGGCGAGCTCTCTTATGGCAGAAATTCAAAGAAATAATTGTGGGCTGGGACTCTGACTGGCCAGCTTGGAGTGCTGTTTGACGACATCTCATTGAGCTGCCCCTTGTTAGTTGTAGTTTCTTCCCGCAGTGGTCTCTTTGACTCTTCAGCTCCAGAGCTTGGCTAGGTCGTTGAAGGCAGCCTCCTCCCTGCCAGCGGCTAGGACAGCTAGCATCATTTCAGACTGCATAGGGCTGTACGTGAGTATCGGCGCTTTTAACTGCTGTAATAATACAGTATTATTCCGATTATTCCCTTGCTTTTCTCACACACACCCCGCCCATTTAACAAGAGGTTTACTGCAGTGGGTGCAGCAGACTTAAGCTCCCTTATGCCTCACACATCCCTGCTTGAAGAACACGAGAGCCAAAGCCCACCAGCGACGTCAGCCAGTTCAAAGTGACAGCTGTCTCTGGGATCCCTTCTTTGCCTGGGAAGAGGGGAAGCTCAGCTGGCCAGATTGCACGGCAAGATTTAGCACCTTTTGTTGGGAGAGACCCAAAAGGTGTGCATCAGAGAGGATGTCTGGCTTGTCATGGGCATCCATAGCCTGTTACTTTTGTCACAACAGACCAAGAAGGTACATTTTCCAGTACATTTGTGCCTCCAGTGCAGAGGCTTGGAGGCATTTTAGGGCATCTAACTCCTCTAGGGCTGCTGGGTTTAGTCAGGATATTATTCATACCCATTTAAAGGCTTTAAGGCCCCAGAATGGCTGGTGCTGGCATCCTGTTTAGACGCCTAAATTATCTTGCTGATGAAATTATAAAATCTTATGTAGTATTGTCTCCTCAGAGATGTTTATTCTTTTTCTTTTTTCTCATTTTATTTAACAATGAAATAATTCATCATACTCTTCCCTGAGCATCCTCCATTAGAAATGGGGCTAGAAGGTCGCTTGATTTATTTTTTTCATTCTTGTTTGCCCTTTCAGTACTTCTTACTTATCAGCTACCAGCATGGAAAATCATGGTTCATTTAAAACTACTAAGAAGTATCTTAAACACTACTGAGATGAGTAGCTGAAGCATGGAGTCATGCCCTAAAGTCCTTACCTTCACCTGTGGACTTTGGAAAATTAGGGGAAAGAGGAAGCCAAGCATTCATCTGCTGCAGCATGGCCACCTCCCTCAGCACCATCCTGCCAGAATCACTTCAGAGTAGCTCTCCTGCCCATCCATCTCACCTCATGGACTTCTGCTGCTTCTGCATCCTCTGTTGACCTGGAAGGGGGTCCCGTCTGGCCGTGTAACCTTGTCTCTGAAACTGGAAGAGCATCCTTTCTTCCCCTGCTTCTCTTTGGGAAGATCCATTCCTGAAGCCTTTCTTCTCATTTCAGAAAGGCTCAGGGTGCTTTACGGGTGCTGATGATTCCTTACCTTCGCTCCTATCTGCCCTTTACCACCTGCCAACTTCTCTCCTGTTTAAGTCCAAGCGACTCAACAGCAGTGGTAAGAGCCATTTGGATCATGATGTTTGGTGATGACTTCCAGCTGCACCTTGTCCCCAAAACAATTTGGAGCCACGTTGCTGTGTGAGCACCTCCCAGGGATAGCACTAGCTATGCTAAGGAATGTGTTGAGTATTTTTGTTGCGTGTCAGTGATTAGTAACGCACTCTGGTGTGTTAGTGGTAATGATGGGGAGGAGGAACACATCAGGCTGAGGTGTTGATTATTTCAGAACTGCTGTCTAGCTAGTTTTGGCTATCTTTAGACC
The DNA here is from genome assembly GCF_013377495.2 of Cygnus atratus. NCBI lineage: Eukaryota > Metazoa > Chordata > Aves > Anseriformes > Anatidae > Cygnus > Cygnus atratus. The sequence goes on from NC_066366.1 coordinate 34,725,868, forward strand.
TGTGGGGGTGGTCTGTTCCGGGCTGGCTTTGCAGGAACCATACAGTGGTTGAGTAGGCAGAGCAGGGTGAGGCAGAAACCCACAGTCAGCACGTCATTCCTCAGCTTAGACGTTTATCTGGGGAAAGTGGTCAGTAGACCCACCAACACTGATGCTGCATGCAGACGGAACTGGTAACAAGGGCAGCCCATGCCCAAATTTAACACTATTGACTCTGTGTGATGGGCTCTGCCTATATAGCCCAACTTTCAGAGCTCTTGCAGGGTACTGCTGAAAATACACCAGTGCTGGGGGCTGCTTCCAAGAACAGGGGCCCTTTTGCAGTTTGAGTTGGCACAGCCAGTGGCAGGGACCTACCCTGTGTTCAGGACAAGACCTTGTTGGCTGTTCTCTGTGTGCTGGGTCACAACTGCCCCTAAACCTTAAAGGATGGCTCCAAGCTGCTTCATCCCCAGGCTTATTGAGGACAGCATACCCAGCTCCACACCCTCAGAGAGCCTTCAGGTGCTTGCAAATGCAACTTGCTCCTGCCCTAGGGACTTTGCTGAGTGTGAAGTAGCTCGATCGTACATTGGAGGCTGTGATGGTAATTCCCACACAATTTTCACAAGGGCACGTGGGGTCACCTTAACAGTGCGCTTTTGCCTCTGGAAATGCTTGACTCTGCAGTCATCTTAATGTGTGTTTTCATTTCTTGTATCTTGGCCTAAATTTGCCAACTGAAGAGGCCAGAGAGCCCAGCAGAGTCTGTCTAGAGAAGAATTAAATCTCGCATACCTTTGCACATGTATTTTAAGAGTTTGTGGCAGGGACGACATATATATGTACACATTTATATATGTGCACGTGTGACACAATTCACCAGGCACACGTACGAGAAGGGAAGGGTTTCTAAGGCCTGCCCTGCCCAGTAGCTCTGCATGGACAAATTCAGATCTACATTCACCCTGGCAAATTCAAAGAAGCAAAAGACAACACTTCTCCATGCAGCTTTAAGCAGAGCTGTTGCCCTCTTTAGCATGGGATGTTGTAGCTGCTGCAAAATTTATTATGGGGCCAAAATGCCCTTACACAAATCCTTGGAAGAGACTGTGTACTGAGTGAGCATGACTCAACACAGAGATACCATCTGAAGCTCAGGAAATTCCAGAGCTGCACATTTCTGGAAGCTGGGTAGGGAACTGGGGAGGTATTAAACACACTTGCCCTCTTTTCAAACTCTACCCCAAGCATCTGCCTGTGATCCTGAGCGGGCAAGAGGGCCTGAGTGAGCTGGACCTTTTGTCTGACCCTTATGGTCATCCTTGCAGCCTTCCACATGTCCATGCCTACCATCTCCCAAGGTACTTCAGAGCAATTTTATCCTTCACTGTCTGCCCTTGTGTCTGCCGTTGTGGAGATCTGGGATGTTTGGGCACTGTCAGACAAGCAGGACCAGGCTGTGGCAGACATCACCATAAGCATATCACCATATATCTTATTAGTCTAAGAACAAATGTCTGTTCTGGCAATTGGATTTGATGTTTTCATTACATTTAGAATTATAACAGCCAGTTTATTAAGATTTAGTAGCCTCAGATGACTGCCTCTGGATGGGCTGAGTGTTTTGCAGTTGCCAGGAAAAGGAACTGGGCCAGTTAGGTTCACCACCTTTATCTGTTTTTGCCTGGACGAGCGGCTCAGACAAGGAATGGATGGACATGGTAGAAATCCTTGCCCAGGCAGAGAAGGTGGCTTTTTGATATGAGAAACCGAAGGCCTAAATTCTGCATTTTTTTCCTTCACAGATGGGATGCAAAAGAAGGCGAGGACATGTCTTTTCTGAAGGATGACCCTGACAGCCAGGTGAGTTCATCAGTTCAAGGGTGGCTGCTGAGTTTACTCAAAACATGCACTATCAGGAAAGTTGGAGGCTATTAGCCAGTGCAGAGAGGGGAGACCTCTGTGTTGGAGTAAATGTGCCCCTTGCTACCGCTCTCCAGGCGGCATGATGTGAGAGCAACTTGACTTCTTGCATTGGCCCTTATATTGTCAGTATAACAACCCTCACTTAGTCTGGTCCGTACATCACCTACATTCTTTTGCTTCCTTTAATGGCCTCAGCAAATTTGTTCTCATGTTTTGGGTATCATCATAGACAAGGAATATTGTATACTGATCAATAAGCTGACATAAACATATCCTCCCTTTCTTAGAGGAGCCTTGGTATGGACAAGCAGAAGAGCAGAGGTGAGGAAGGAGTGGAAGAGAACTGCACAGCTGAGCTGGAGGAGAAGGTGAAACAGCCAAGCCTCCAAGATCATGGGGCCTCATCATCACAAAGGCGAAGTGGGAAGGCCCAGTCTGCCCCCAATGGCCAGAAGAAGGAACGGAGACGAGTGAAGGGGTTCGGCATGGAGGTCTCTGTGGCCAGCACAGGTGACTCAGAGCCAGGTCCCAAGCCGAGTAAGGAACCTGTTGAGGAAGATGGCAATGGGAAGCCTGGCAGTGCTGACATCTCTCAGGAGGAGAGCACAAATAGCAGTGCCTCACAGAATAGCCTTCCAAATGCTGTGCAGGCCACCATGCATAGCAGTGAGCAGACCTCGTCATTGCCCACGGAAGATGATTTAGATGGAGCTGGCTTTAAGAAAAACACAGCTTCAGAACAGGAATCCACTGAGGACTCTTCAAATAGCCATGGAGGAAAGCCGGACACAGCAGCTGAAGACAGACTGGATGCAGGTCAAAGACAGCTGGTGAGACAAAGAGGGGAGGAAGTGACCCAAAACACTGCCCTTGAGGGACAAACACTTGCTCTGAAAGGAGTTGAAGATGCTGAAGGCACTGAACACACAAGCAAGCCTTTGCCCCCAAGGAAAGACAACTCTGACAAAACTGTTGTGCCTGAGCAGGACACAGCAAAATCACAGTCCAGGGAAGGGGACCAGCCTGAAGATTGCAAGGACAAGGACAGCAGGGACACGCTCAACTAACAAAGACTGCGCCAGCTTGCCTGAGATGGAAGGTGAGTTCCTGACCCCACTCTCCATGGCGTTTGCTATCTTGTAACACTCACAGCCATAGTACAGGTCCATAGTTCAATTTTCTGTGGCCATAAAGACAACATACGAGATAACTATTCAGAAGTGTTTGTTACCAGTGATATGGATCCCTCAGACATCCTAAAACTGTGTATCACAAAGACCTGCCCTGGAGCAGATAGGGAAACAATGGAAAGTCAGACAGGAAAATCTGTATGGAAAACTGGACTGCTGAGTCTAGTCAGTGATGGCATTAGTCAGGGCACAAGCTGAAACTATTCCTGGAAAGGGATGGTCTCAGAAAGGTGGGGATAGCAGCATGAATTTATTTCTGTCTCTGTGGTAATCACAGCTAGAATAACTAGAGGTTAGCGTAGTCCTGTTTCCAAAACACTCACGCAGCTATAGAGGCCCACCTTGTGGGCAGTAGTTTGAAAAAGCTGGACTTCATGTGGGATTCTCTTTCCAGAACACAATCTGTGAGTGCCAAGCTCTGTGAATGTAAAGTTTGAATTACGTATATGGCAACAATAATGAATAAGGCAGGATGAGATGGTTCCTGTTCCAAAGGCCTATGAACCAAACAGAAAGGGGGAAGAACAGAGCTGGTTAGGTAGCAAAGCTCCAAGTTTTACTCAAGCAAAGAAGTTTCTTCCAGAAAGGCAGATGCAGAACAAGAAAAGCCAGGAGAAAGGAACAAAGTATATGACAGGTAGAAAAGTAAGGTAGAAATTAGGAAGAAGGGGTAAGGACAGAGAGTAGGGGATCTCTGGCAGTTACCTTTGCCAAATATGTTCTTTCCAAGCAGCGTCACAGATCAGGGTGTCATACCTGTAAGTGCTAGATCAGACCAGTAAGTCAGGATGTGATCCCGCCACCAGGTTAGGCAGTAAGGTTGCAGTGTACTCCAGCTAACTCAGGCCTAGCACAGAGACACCTAACTTAAGATCCGAGCTTCCTCTCTCTCAGAAGGAGAAAGATTGGCAATTCCAGAATGCAGTCTAGCCTGCCTAACCCCTAAATTGCTCTGGCACTGAGAAGAGAGGCAGCAGCAAGTACTCCAGCAGTACTCCTGCAAGCAGAGAGGCAGCAGTGATACTCCTGAGTGGGCACTCCAGGCAATTAGCTGCTCAAAGCTAGGCAGGCACATCGCCCCTACCAAGCGCCTTTCCCCGACTCCAACAGGCTTTTCTTCAGACACCTAACCAGCAGCTTGTCACCGGGTTTTGTTTGGTATTCATCCCCAAGGCACAAAGGAGCTTAGGGATGAAGTGGTTAAGCTGCTAACAAAGAGACTTTCACTATAATCCAGTACTATACAAAAGGCATGGAGAAGCGCAAGTGTTACAGCTATTTAAAAAAGACAAACACCAAGATGCTGGTTCTGTACTGGAACTGAAATTCCTTCAAGTGAGGGAAATTAATTCCAACAGTATTTAGGAAAATGTTGAGACCTGGATGCACACAGCGTGACTTTGCTTTCCAGGCCTCTCCAATCTACCAGAAACACCCACAAAAGTAGAGAATGGAAGAATCAGAATTATCCTGAGTGAGAAAAGTAGCCATTAATTAGACACCAGCTAAGAGGCAACAATAAATTAGAGCAGTCCATTTTCATCTCAGCAATGCAATGGAGATTCCTACAGTTTGGTCATGCGGCCCTGAGTCCACTTCAGCACAGCTCTTTACTCCATCGCTCTTCAGTGAAGTCATTAAGGCAGGCTTAATTATAAACATAGCGTTATGTCTTGGAGAAGACAAGGCGACTTAAGCTGGTGTTGGCACTTAACCACTTGTGCATCTGTTTGGCTTAGCCAGAAACAGACCAATTTTGCTCTCTGAAATATTTATTGCTTGGGATACACCGAGCATGGCGATGCCGGCCGATCAGCCCTAGCACATAGCTACTAAGACTACTGAAGGCAGAGGCGGTGTGTGGGGACTGCGAGGGCACACAGTGATAGATGGAGATATTTACCCTCTACAACCCCATTTCATCCTGCCTGCCCTCCCCTCCAGCCCCATTTCCTTCCTATGTTTCACCCACCCCCCTACCAAGAGATCATGCCATTGCCTCACCGACCTCTTTCCAAACAGCACAAGCAAAATTTCCAGGTGTGCTTAACCTGTGCACTCAGCAGCAGGTCCCACCTTCTGGTGGAGACAGATTAAAGCAATATACTTTCATTTTTTGGTATTTCCTGTACATCTAGGAGATGCTTCAAGTTTCAGGGGAGCCTTTTGCAGGATATCGATAGCAGGTCATTTAGGGGGAGTTAGCCTTCAGCCTGCTGACCTGTGTTAGGATCACAGGAATAGGCACAGCTACATCACACCTTACATTAAGAGAATGCTCTTTCATTCTTTTTAGATTCCAGGGCAATCACCAATCATTGATTCACAGCAAGCACGTATGATAAATAAGGGTAACCTCTCTGAGCAAACTGGTCTGTGATTGTTTCATTTGAAGGTTTTTTGCACCTTCCTCTGAAGACTCCGACATTCTCACTGGCTAGGCATCCACGGAGGTGCCAGGGTGAGCCAGTGCAGCCATTTCTGTGTCCCCCATCTCAGAAATAGGTTTCTTCTTTATGTTGTTTTTTTTTTTTTTCCCATTACATTGACTGCAAGAGCATTTAGGGAATGAGTGAGTGAGTGCAGCTTGGCCGTTTGTCTTCAGTGATGTTCTAGAGCATCGCTGTCACCTCCTACATACTGAAGTCACCACAAAGAAATTTGACCTCTCCCTCTGCACCAGTGACAGGCCACTATCAGGGCTGGCTTCCCAAACAAGACCATTTGCAGAGAGGGTGAGTTATGCCATGATTTATTTGTAGTGGGGTGAGCCAAAAGGAAGACTAGAGGGCCCCATCTTTAAGTCTCTGCTCCCTGCATCCAATTTGTCAGGAACATCTCCTGACAGGGGAAAAAAAAAAATCAAGACCTGGATTTCTCAAGCGCTAGCTTAGCACAACCAGAACCGTTCATCTCTGTGGCTTGACAGAAGGGCTCCTAGGAGCAACAAAATAGCAACGATGACAACAACAACAACAACCCAAAAAGCAAAAGCTCATTTGGCTCAAGTCGGTTAAGTTGTCAGTGTGTTTGGAGCGAAAAGGTCTTATGTCTATTCCTGCTGTTGCTTTGAAATTCCCAAATCAACGTGACAGGCTGCATAATGACACAGATGGCAGTCATAAATAACTACAGGCTGGTAACAGTCACTTCCCTTCTCCCGTGGCTTCTGTTTCCTTCTGCTCTACAGACGGATTAGTTTTAGACCATGGTATGTATAAAATGCTGCAAAGCTCTAGCCTATTTTCTTGTAATTCTTCCCAAAGTGTTACATCACAGAATTTCTTTGGACCCAGATGCCTTAGGTTTGCCCCCGTTTGAGGTGCGTTTGAATCCTTGGTAGAATCCTCTATTTGTTTTGGGGATTATTGAGACTTATGCCTGCACCTGACCTCAGATGATGCTTTAGGGCAAGGACAGCCAAAAATGCAACCTAGAGGAAACCTCTGTTCAGAGAAGCCATTGCATATGGCCTGCAAAAAGACTTAATAGGTGTGGCCATCTTTGGCAGGGAGATCACTACATCAGCTGGAGTCCCTTCAGGAATGTAACCGCATGTGGCAGGCTAATGCCTTTCTTGGCCTATCTAGTAAAAAGGGCAGCATTGTTACTCAGAGCTGGGTTTAGCAAGAACCAGGAAAAGAGCATCATTCAGGAAGCTGAAATAGCAATAAAACCAAGCACTACACAAAGAGCTGCACTTTTTTGTTAGAATGAAAAATCGGACGTTTGATTATTCCTTTGGTGTCTAGCACAATGAATTCAGGTGCCAAAACCACCTGAATTATTTGGTTCTTCTTAACACTTGAGTATAATCTTTCAGGAACAGGCAGTCCTGAACTATAATCCAGTTAAGAAGCTGTGGGCTGGTGGCACATGCTGAGTTTTTAACAATTTACGCATACACCAAATTGCAGATGCCCATGCCTAATTGTATTGATCTGATGTCAGACCAACAAAATTACAAGATTATCCCTTTGCAGCAGGGCAAAGGGGGGTGTTTTTCACTCTGTGATGCACGAACAACACTAACACAATTTCCCTGTAGATGAAGGACTTCACGTGGCAAGGTGAATGGGTTGTTGTATCTCCAGGAGGTGCTGAGCGGCTCTGTCTTGGTAAATCCAGGCATGTCCCAGCCAGAAACCTTTACTGTGTTCATGTAACCAGCTGACGTTATACTGGGACCTGAAGTGCCTGGCAGAAAGCATGAAACTTGTGATGACAGTCCAGGTGATACAGTCTGAATGGCTGTTGTTGTGGAGCATAGAGGGTTCACAGCAAAACAGTGATTAATGTAACTGGGACCACATGTGATTTGACCATCCTTAAGGAGAAGCATCTGGAAGGATGCACTGGCATGGGTTATCAGGCTGATTAACAAAATCCTGCTAGGAGGTAATAGGTAACTTCACAGAAAAAAAAAATAATCATCTCACTGAGAAAATGCAGATTTGACAAATACCAGAAATGTGTCTTCCTCAACATCTGAATTTCATAAAACCCAAACTGGAGCTTTCATTAAACCTTTCCAGAACAGAAAATTTTAAATTTATGCTAGTAATTCAGTTTTGTTATGGTGTGACTTTTGAAAAATCAGCCTAGAAACAGATGGGATGATTTTGCAAAACAAAACCTATCAACCCCAAAAGGAATGTAAAAATATCCATTCCATTAAGGGGTTATATTGTGGAATTTCCATCAAGTAAAAAACAAAACAAACAAAAAAAAAAACTGTACCAGGTCACTTCACCTGATGTCAGGGAAATGTCCCCAGTTCCAGGATCTCTCACAGCGCAAAGCACAGCCAGTGTCTGTAGCAGCAGTAACCGTCCAGATTTCACTCCCCACCACAAGTGCTGCTCACCCAGTTCTGCAGAGCAGCAGCTCCTTGCAGCAAACAGCCACCATGTGGATTTCACAGCTTCCACTGTTAATGTCTATTTATGGCACTAAAAGTCTCCTGCACCTTCAAACCAGTTGGAGATGCTGCGCAGAGTGTGTGGTGGGGCTTTCATCCTTTGCTTCAAATAACAAGGAGTAAATATTTACCCAAAGTACAGGCTTGGAATCCCTGGAGAATGTCCAGCAAGTCCCAGAGAAGTAAACGATACACAAAAAACCACAGAAGCTTTTCCCTGAATTCTCTTGAGAAAATTAATCTTAACATCTTTAGAGAAAATGCAGCTGGGGGTAAATTTCCAGAGCAGCTCCAGGGATCTGACCTTGCAGCTCCAGCTGACGTAAAGAGGAGTGGGGCAGGCAGGGCCTGTGTACCGCAGGATCCAGGGGTCAGGAGAGGCCAGCTTTCTGCTGCAAACCAGCGCTAAAGGTTAGTGCAGGACACCCCACAAGCAGAAACCAACACCTCGCAAGGCAGTCCTGGAGCTGCCGAAGGTTTCCTCAAGGTTCACGAGGTGAGAAGATAGCATCTTGTGTGACTCGGACACTGGCCTGGGATCTGGCAGACTGAGGTCTCAAGGGCTTGACTCGAGTAGCGTTGGTCTCGCTGGTCCTTCCTCACAGCCCCCCAGTGCTGTGGGGAGCCCACCATCATGCCACAGCATTTCAATTTCCCAGAGCACCTCCCAGCACCACATGCCACCAAAGGGGAGAGCTTAGTCCTCACGCAGGATCAGGGAGTGCTGCGGCTTAATGCAAGACTTGGAGCAGTTATCTTCATTCCTCTGGAATTACACAAAGTCCTTCCAGTGGCACGATATGGGAAAATAATCCCTGAGTTTTCAAGTGTTGTATGTGAGAATGGTTCAAGAGGAATGAACTTGGACAGAAGGAACATGGGGAGGGACCGCAGGGATACTCAGGGAATGGTTGTTTAGTCTAGCAAAATGAAGGCAGAGTGGGGTAGTAAACACCAGTGAAGGAAAAGGCCATTCCAGCCTGAACATAATTAGGCGCAAGGATCGATGTAATGAAGTCTGTGGATAAATATGCAGAAATTAGACAAAAGTTACTACCTGTCAGAGGATTTGAAGAGTGCCATGGCTGCGGCAGGGACTCGTCACCTGCAAGGCTGGCTTGGCCAGCATGTTTCTGGCAGGGATTAGGCAATGTGGTGCTTGTGACAGCAACAGGATGAATTTGGTGGCAAAGTTGTGTATGTTCCTGTAAATGCTGGTCACCGCTGTGAAAGCACTGTGCTTTCACTGGTACCCACCAGAATCAGTGTACGCATCCTGCCCAGAAATGTGGGAGCTTTACTCCTAAATCTCTCCAGCACCTTTCAAGAGCTTCTGCCTCGTCTTTGGTTTGTCTCTGTTATCGCAGAGCAGACAGAAGGGAGCACGTGCCCATACCTCAGATGCCTGCATCAACCCTCTTAATGTAAACCCCAGATGAAAAGGAAGGAGAGATAACTACACCACATTGTGGTCTGCGTCTTCCTTTCTGCCAGCTCTGCCGTTGAGAAGGAACACACAGACTGTGGAGAGTGACAGTACCCCAAACCACTCCAGCAGGAATCTCCACCAAAATCTGTCTTTACATATTTAAGCTCACCAAGGGTTGCAGTGATAAGTTTTCTACCAGAGACGAATCTAGAAAGAATTAGGAATTTTTCTTCCCTTTAAAAAAAATGGTTCTAGTTCAAATTAGAATTAAGTCAGGGATGCTGTATGGCCTGTGCTAGGTAGAAGAACACGCCTCATGATCTTACCGATCCTTTTTGTGGCCTTTCAGCATATGCTGAAACATCAGCTATATATCCACTTAAAAAAAAGCCAAGCGAGGAAATCTGGTGTAGCGATGTCTAACAGATGGTCCTTACACAACACGTCTGAGTTTGCCACGTGATATTTCACAACACTGACTCTCCGAGTGGTCCACTAAGAGTTCCCACTGTCTGTGGGAACTCTGGACCTGCCCTGGGAGAGATCAAACAAAATTACGTCTCCCAGCCCACGCAGAGGATGGATAGCGCTAATCTCAGCTGATAGAAGAAGGGCCTAAAGTGCCAGACTTCTTCAGCTACTTTCAGCCACAGTGTTCAGGTGCATCTCGCCCCATGACATGAGATGTAACTGGTAGGTCCTACAGTAACCTGTTGTTGGCTTGGCTATGAAAGTCATCCCAGCGACTTCCCACGTCCAGCCAGGCTTTGTCAGGTTGGGGAATGCCTGGGGCTTTTGAGACAGACTGCCAACAGTCCGCATTTAATGCTCTCGTGTGACGGTGACACACAAATTTGGCTCTGCATCCCCTTGCTGCTGATGGCAGAGGCAGCCCACGGCCGCATGGCTCTCCTGAGCCCTGAGTCACAAAGAGTAACGCCAGCCACGGGGATGTTGTACCAGCACAGAGCTCGCCAAGTCCCCGACCAGCCCTTCAGTTACGCATGGAAAGGAAGATACAGCGTAAAATGAGAGAAATGCTAATTACTGTGCCTCACTGCTAAAAAAAGTAATGACTTTAAAGCCCACCAGTGTCTTGGCTGTAAAGACTCACTCATGCACAGAAACAAGGTGCCTGTATTGAAAGGGTAATGGTGCAAAACATGGAAGAGACTTGCCCACCAATGCTAAATAGCACAGGGTTGTCAACAAGACTTTTGGAACCACTAATAGCAAAATAGATTAACAATAAACAGAGCTAGCTCTGGAGTCAGTTCAGACTTGCAAAACAGATTATAACATTCAAGCCATGAAGCGCAACTCTAAAATCTGCTTCCTGACCCTTCCCAATAATGTCCTGAAGCGTGCTGCTCCTGCAGCACTGAGCAACCCCTCAGCAGCAAGATACAGTCAGCCCCATCCATTGCACACATACAGGCCAATAAAAAACATCTCCAGAAACAGCCTTAGACTCTTCTTTCAACTGCACATAGCATCGATTATTTCAGTACCTTGGGCATCATTTCTTTGTGGTTTCTTATCAGATATCTGTGGTTGTGTCGTTAAATGATTTGTTTGGATCTTCCCTTTTATGTGAGCCAAGCTACTCCTGCCTTCATGGTATTTCATCTGTTTTTCCTTTTATGTTCCCCCTCTATCCTATCTTGTGAGCTCTGGGTGTTGAAATCTACGTCAGCAAAAGGCAGACCTGTGGATTTAAACATGGATGCAGGCAAATGCTAACTCAGCAATTCTGAGTAGCACGCAAGCATCTGGCAACCAGAGGAAAAAAAAGTCTGTCTTTCCTAATTAAAATCAATGTATCCAGCTTTAGAGACAGCTACAGAACAACAGTCTCAAGTCACAGATTAGTATTTTCACTAGAGAAAAGCTCATTCCCCTTCCTGTGAAAACTAATGCTGCATCCCTAGGCCAGGTTTCACAAGAGTGGGCCACGGACTCCTACCCAAAATCAGTCCCTCCTCTTGGGGCTTCGGTGCTATACAAGCACACACAAAAACATACAAAAAATAGTGTCCTTAAGCCAAAAGGAGAAAATAAAGTAGTCTTACGTAGCCCAGAGGAGCAGGAACACATTTCAAACAGGTTCACACGTTTGGTGCATCCCCTGGGCTGCAAAGCCCCCGGGTTGCTCCCATCACACTTGGCAGGTCGGTATCTGGGTTATGCGATGCTGGGACCCTCCAAGCAGCCCCAGTCGTGCAGGAAGGTCGTATTGAAGCTCAGCAGACACTTTTAATTTACTGCTCTGCGGTTCCCTAAAGGCTGATAATCCTGCTACTGTCTCTGCTCTTGTTTCACCAGGATAACGTGCTGAAGGTGGTGGATGAGAAGAGAAGAGGAGCACAGCCTTGTCCTCACTCTGACCTTCTATGAAATCAGCTTTCAGCACCTGCCCTGCGCCTTTCACTCACCACAGACAGGGTCCCCCCTTCACCATTCCCCACTCAGTTTCAGCATCAGCCCTTCCTATCCTGGTGCCAAAGGACAGGAAAGGCTACACACACTCCCTACACTTTTCTTTGGTATTTGTTTTGCCTATATTGCAGCTGTGTGGCAAGCCAATGAAATGTCTACTGGATGCACTTTATTTTATTTAATAACTAATTCAGTTTAAAGTTAAGATTCAGCTTTCTGGGCAGCCCACCCATTCCCTCCCCAAGGCTAACAGGGAACCGTGTGTGCCCGGAGGACAGCAGGGGTTGGGTGAGCTCTCCCCAGCGGTTGCGTTGGGACAAGTGACAAAGCAGAGCATTAGGAGACAGGGTGAGAGGTGCTATGTTGTAGTGCAGTAGGTGGGTGAAGAAGTAGAGCTCAGGGCAGCTGTTGTAGTATGGGTTTGTACGTGGTTGAAGTGGTGGCAGAGATGTATGGTAGTTACACAGGTCGTGGGCACAGAGCCTTCTTGGGGTGCTTTCGACAAGCACACGGCAGCCACAGCATCTCATCCTTTCCAAGGTCACCTTTCTCCTCCTGTTAGATATGGTAGGGCAGAAGCAGCAGAGGCTGAACGAGCACGTCAGAAACATGCTTTTTTCTAAGTAAGGTGGCTGCTCCATTGAGCAGGTACGTACACAGCTTGGCAAAGCACTGAGCCTGCTGCTTAAGGCTGGGAAGCGCAAAGGCTACACTAACTGGAGATGCCTGCAGCAAGGAGGAGGGCAGCACAAATGCAGTAACTTTCCTTAACACCCTGCCGCAAGGAAGGAGCTGGCAACAGGACCCCAGCCAAATTAGAGCTGAAAGTCAAGGCTTCCTGTCAACTGCTTTCACCTTCCTGGTTGTGCCTTTCATAGCCTTGTGCACAAGTAAGAGGGTAACAGTTCCCCTGGAAGCTGCCAAGGATACCTTTTGTCCTGGCCTTAAAAGGTGCCTTTCAAATCAAGGAACTGAATGAGCATCTACAGCATAAATGAGCAAAAATCCCAGCTGTTTAGAATTCCAAGCAGATGAAAGACTGACAGCAAACTAGGAACTAGCTGAAATGTGCCCGCCCATTAAGAAGGCAGAAAGCTGGCACAAGGAATAACATAATTCCTGACTTCTAAATGACAAAACAAGCAAGGCTATCATCCTCATTAAGAAGCACTGCCCTAAAACTTGAAGCAGTTTCAGGAGTAAATGTATGTGCAGATACTTATTCATGGAGATTTATCGAATGTCACTGCAAGATGCATTGGCTAACCAAAATGACAGACTGCCTTGGTGATGGAGTTGGCATGTGTGGACTGAAATGCTGTATGCTGTTTTAATAAACTAATATTTGCACATATAAACACTTCGCTATTCTACGTAACTTGGATCCACAATACCTATCTCATGGAAGACAACCCTGGGAACTTCCTCTATGTGCCAAATTCAGGAGAGTTTACTGGCTTCAGACCAGGCATTAGCAAGAAACAGGGTATGCAGCTTTCATGTTTTATTAGTAGGAACACCTTCCCCCACCCAAGCCCAGACTGGGTTTACTTGGACTTATCCAACAGACAAGAGAACAGATAGATGCAAACCAGATTATAAGACTGCTCCAGGTCCTGGAAATTCTCCATCACTTAAAGGCTGGTTTTCCTCAACCAACTGGCTCAAACACTTGCTTATTTATTTATTTTTCTAAGATGAAAACAGCTCACTGACCTCAATCTTGATCCAGTCAGAATCACTGCCATCTTGCCTCAGTCCACACACAGAATATTCTCTGATGAAGAGCTTGTTGTTGCACTCCAGCAGCAATCAAGCAATAGAAAGCAACTTTTACATTGCCTCTGGCCCAGGACTTAGTTGTAGAGATAAAAATCCAACTTCAATTGTTGCTATACCTTATCTTATTGATATAAGATATAGGAACAACTTTCCTCTTTCAAAGGAAAAACTGACACTTTGCCCTCCATCCCCCTTTCCCCTCTACCCCTCATAAATCCAAGCAACTTTGCACTTCATGATGCCTGGGAAGGATCTAGTCTGTACCAAGCTCTTTGGATTGTGCTGTGCAGATGGTGCCTGTCCTCAGCATAATTTCTTCTTGCTTACCAACAGCCTGCTTGAACGCACTTCGGTTGGTGCCTGGATTGGAATTTTTCAGAAAAAACGAAAAAGGTGTGGCTAGCTATTTCTTCTTTACAGTGAGACAAAAGATCAAAGAGTTGAAAAATCTGATGTAGAGGTGTTATTTATATTAAATAAAAATTATGAGAAAAAGTTCCAGTTTCTTAGTGTTTCTCAGCCCTATATTCAGGGCTTTTTCTACATGTGAACAGAATTTGTAGCATTTACAGGGTAAGAGCTCCAATTTGGGTCACTCAGCACTTAGGAAAGGACTCACCTCCTGGCCTGGCTAAGTCAATCCACCCAGCAGGCTCGCTGTAACGATGACAACCTACCTCAAAACACAAGGCTTGCTTTTCCACAGGTGTCAAAGCTGTCTCATTGTAACGTCACCTTTCTTGCAAGCAAATGCAACAGCAGCTTATAGAGTGCAAAATGATCTGCCTATAGAGACCTGTTCCCTCCCAGCAGTGCTTGGTAGCTCAGGGGTTTTGTTAAGTTCACTCTTAATTATTCTTAAGAACAGGAAAACAGCAGCAACTATCACACAGAAAACCCCTTTTTCTTTAAACCAAAGGAACGGTTTGCCACTGAGATACTGCTGGTTGGCAAAATTTACCATCAGTTTCAATGCAACAAGTCTGTAGCAAAATTGATTTCAGACTAGGAAATCAGTTCTTGATTTAAAGAGATGATTAAACTCATCCTAAGGACAAAAACACATCTGGACAAGGTTGGAAGTACTTCACTTTCCAGAGCTTTACAAGGCCAATTACTGCAGGAGGCAACAAGAGAAAATCTTGACAGCAGTTCTGGCTCTCCATTCCCTATTTCAACAAATCTAATGCTATGGCAGAAGGATACCACACAAATTCCTAAGAACAAGTAAAGCCCTATAAAGAGAGGCTAAAAGTAGAAAGAACAGAAACATTCACAAGTTTTCCACACCAATTCCCCTCCAGATGCAAACAGCATAGGAGCCTGAAGCTAAGCTGGCATTTACTGAGAAGTTTTTGTATTTGAAGTATGTAATACAGTAGTTAGTGCTTTCTTAGTTACAAGGAAAGCTTTAAGTCAATTAGAGAGAGAGAGCAGGGTAGAGCATTGCTGTGAAGTTAAAATACCGCCTGCTGCCTTCCTTGGGCAAGGTACAACAATAGCTCAACCAGTCCACAGCCTCACACACTCCCGCAGTTGCTGGCAGGCGAAGTGAACGCACTGGGAAGCCTGCAGCCATTCCCTGAGCACACCAATTTAGTGCAGCAACACAGCAACTAACCAGAAATGAGGTGTTCCCAAAGCTCACTGCCTCCGAAGACATACGAAATAGCCAGAAGTCAAACTTGACCTCCTTTGCTTTACGTTCCAGCTCCGAAGTGACTTTCTCGTATCATTCTCTTCTCTGCTCACACCAGCTCCTCCCAGGACTCACAGCCAGTCACTGGTAACACACACACGCATATAACACTCTCCATTGGCCCACTGAAATTAATTTAGGCTTCTCTGAAGGAGATCCACGATGCTCAGAAACAGCCACTGATTTTATTATCAACACTACACCACAGGATTGCTTTTCAGCCACACTAATGAATTAAGCCAAAATCGGGAGTAAAAATGCAACCCCTTCCTTCTGAGAATTACAGCCCAGTCTTAAAAATCTGAGATTAATCTGATTCCCATTATGTCTGCTGAGACCAAGCAAGAAGACATGCTGGGGAAAAAGGTAGCTTTTAAAAGGTGAAAATGTGAGCCAGCTGCTGGAGCACATCACATGCTCCAGTAACTTTTTTTCCAGCTATTTCCCTTCCTTCTGGTTCCTCTGCACGTGAATTATATCAACATGCTCCTTGAACAAATTGAACTCAATGGGACAAGACTAGCGTGTGCAGACAAATGGGCAAGTATTGTATGTCAATAGATAGTTGTAAGCCCAAAGGAATCTACACACAAGGAATAAAAAACAGAAGCTTTAAAGATATCCTCTGATCTAGAGGCACCTTTGACTGGACATCATTAACTAACTCTTCACCTGTTGCTCCTTTTAGGCAGCACTTCCTTTTGACTCAGCTTGCAGTTTAAGTCCTTCTGTGAGGATCTAAGCAGATGCAGCGTAGCACAAGTGCTAGAGGGTACTAGTTTAGTTTTCTCACATGAAGTCCGATTCCTCGCTCGTGAGACCCTTCTCAGCCAGAAAGGAAAAACAGAACATGACCTGGTCTTTTCTCCATCCTCTTATGCAATTACTGTGACTAGGAATTGGAAGATTAAAGCTACTGTGTTATTTACTTTCTACTGACACTTGACAACGATGCATTGTGTCAGTGCGGTTCAGAACCATGCTGCACCTGAAGCACAAATATGCAGTGACTACTGTGCCGCAAACTTTTCAAGGCTTAGAGAACAAGAATCTGGGATTCATACCCTGAACAATGAACCCAAAACTTAAACTGCTGCAGGGAAGTTGGCATTACAGAATCATTAGTGCTTTTAATCAATAAAAAGCTCAAGGGCAAAAAAAAACCCAAGTAGATATCACTAGTCCTGCCATATCCTTATAACCATCATTCCTTTACAGGAACATCCCATAGCGAGAGGCTTTGATGCTCCTGTTAACATCCTTACACTCCCTCAAGGAAAGGGCCTAAGATTCAACACTGGACATTTGACTTACCTTCATCCAAACTGCCTTTCAGACAGCTCCCTTTCACAGATCTGCACGCACACTGGAAACAGACACAGTTCTGCTGGCAAGGAACACACAGGACAGTATTTGTGGAAAGGGATCAATCTTGCCAACAATTCCAAGGAAATAACATCACAAATTGCAATGTTAGTGATTTCTATCTAGGAAACAACGTAAAAGCCTGTGCCTTATCTCACCTGATGCAATTACAGTGGTTAGAGAAACACTTACCTACTTCAGTGACTTCCCCAGTCCTCCCAACAGAAGCAATAAAGGGAGAGACCAATATAATGCAACAGATAACAACACGGTCTGGCTTCTTAAATTTCAGGTTTAGCCAAGACTGGTGACTGCACCACTTCATGGCACTAAAAGTGTGTTCAAGTTGCAGATGACTGTTTCAGTACAACTGCGACCTAATGCAAGAACTCACAGCCCCGAATGACAATCCAGCTGTTATCTCTTGCAGCCAACCTACCTTCCCCAAAAAAACTTAAAAATTCAGGGTACTAGGGATTAACTTACACATAGAAACCAGTCCAGACAAGCCATTTTGATTACTAAAAGTACTTACAAAGTGCACTTGGCCACTGATTTCTTGGACAGTCTGCCGTGAAGAGTATAAACAAGCACAACTACAGGCTCATTGAAGGCAGACAACAGCATAATGTCCTCCTGAGGACTTCAATTCCCAGCTGGGGAAAGGACATAGAAGAGATTTGAGCTGAAAAGCTTAGGTCCAGAAAGGCTTTACAAAACACTGTTCAAATTACAAAATCTTCCTAGCCATTAATTACGCCAGCAGTTTGAAATCATTCTGTACCTTTACAAGCCAAAATTTCCCCTTGCACACCTGGTACAGCAGTTGTGAAGTAACAGGATGCTCCACAGCCAGTTGTAACAGGTACAGGAATAAGTGTTTCACTTAAATCACAATTTGCCAGCAGAGCAGATACAGAAGCAGCCTGGAAACTCAAGCCTGCAGTTTCATAGAGGAAAGAGAACAACCACAGCCCTCTTAATTCTGGCTAACCAACTATTTTCAGCACCAGAGACAACCATCACCAATGGGTCTATTCCCTCTGATAAAGCAGATCTGAACACAACCACTGTCCTGCAGATCCTCTGCCACCAAAACCACAAACCAGGTGAAGAGCTTTAAGTTGTTACAGCTCCTGAATACAAGGCATCCCTCCACAGTTACACGACAGGTTGGAAGAGGGCAATGCAGCCCATTTAATTCAATTCACTTCCTCTTCCATCTGCTCTAGACAGCCATGCCCCATTAGTCTTCTGAGAGCAAGAGGAAAAATGCCAGGAGTCTACGTACATCCAGTGTACATCAGATGCACTGCTCAGAGCCACTACAGACTTGCCAGTTCTGAGCTGCACACCAGCACAGAGACAAGGATTTCTCTGATATAATTCCATCCAGTTTTAATCTTATCTTTAAAGACAGTTTTAACAATTAAACACAAGCTCCCTTCCAGAGATGCTTCCCAACTGCTTCTGCATTTAGTACTAGAGCCAAGAAACAGACTAAACTCAACTGGCACCTGCTTTGTTTCTGCTTTGCCCATTCCCCTCTTTGGGAGCTGCAGTAAGCCTTGGACTCTATCACCAGATATAGATATGGAAGACAGCAAACAGCATCATCACCAGGAGCCAGAGCCACTGCATGCACGCTGCAGCCCTATGAGCAGGTGTCGGTATGTCACAGACCAAACTGCCAAGGGAACAAAGTCACCCACTGCTACAGAATGAACACGCATGGGGCTAAACCCAACCAACCATCTGGACACAGCCACAAAACAGAGTCCTGCCACTACAGCAGATAAATAGGAAGAGCTTAGAAGCAGCTCTGGAGGCTGCAGTGTGAAAGGGCAGCCACCTGATACAGCAGCAGCTTGGGACTTTTCAGCTCCTGCACCACTTCTTGCTTACTTCTACTTGCCCTGCAGAAAGGTGGCAATGATCACACATGCACTTTTGTTTAAAATGACTAAGCATGATCTTTTTCCTTCTTACCAGCTAGTCTCCTTTTTTAGCACAGTAACAGCGTACAGACTTGCCTGCATGCTGTCCAAAAAGCTGTATAAAGGTGGAAAAATCACACCAAAGCCACTGAAGCAGACCTAGCACCACCACAGGTCCACAGCATACTGATTTAACAGCAATTTGCCCCCTCAGCTCAAATAAAACAAGAGTGACGTATATTTTACAGTACCTATGTGATTTGTACAACTGAAATACAACACATCAGAGCACAGTTTTCATCCTCAGCAGAGGCAATCTGAGCTCCAAGGATCATTTCACAGGGACGCTGAATAGCTTGGCAGTCTAACAGTTAACTCATTCAACCAAAACCATCAATCTGAAGAGCAGCTGCTTGGCATGACACAGGTCTGGCAGCTTCCTAGCTGAGAGCCCACATCCTACAGCCATTAAACATCACTCTTTGGCACCCATCATCAATGAACAGAGCCAGGCAGATCACCCCTGAAGGCTACACAGCAGACAAGCATCATGTTCTGAGTAAAGCCTGCTCAGTGCATGCCAGGCTAGCACAGACCTACCTCCTGTTGGCCCTGGGGTGCCAGCAAGGTGCCGTGCCCAGCCTGCAAGCCCAGCCAGCCCACGCAGGGCACCGGGCACCTCACACCACCAGCACCCACCTGCTCCCATTGGGAAAGCTCAGACCTTCTCTCATCACCAGTGCCGCGACTGGTGGGAGCTGGGCACACGCAGAGGTTTCTCCTAAGGAGACCAACGACAAATAAAAGCAACAACACGGTACGTCAGAGCTGCCCGTCGCAGCAGGCAAGTCGTTTTTGCTACCCAGAGTCCTTCCATTCATCCCCATCCTCCCCCCCCAGCCCATCGCCAAAGAGAATATGCTGTGTTACAGAGACTTTCATATTGGGAAAATATTTTAATATAGTAAACAAGTCAATTTACCTCTTCACATCTTTTTAAATAAGTTTATGCTCATTGGCTAAACAAAACTTGGTACTTAAACAACGGGTTACAGCCTCTAAATCCATTTTGTTCCCGGCTGGTCCTGCCAACAGCGACAGATTTCGGGCACCACCGATATCCTCTCACGGTAACAGCCGGACGCCAGCAGCGCACGAGTCCAACGCGGGTTCGGAGGGAGAAGCTAGCGCAGAACGAAGCCACGAACCCCCCCCCGCCCCCCTTCGGAGGACAAATTTCGGGGAGGAGGGAGAGAAGGATGTCCCGCAGCCACCGTCCTCCAGCGGTCAGCCTCCAGCGCCCCCACCCCGGGCAGCCTCGGCGGGGGCTCCTCAGGGGGGGGCGCCGCCTCCGTGCGACCCCGGCGGCAACGCGGGGTCCTTGGCAGGGCCGGCAGGAGGCGACGGGGGGGTGGCAGAAGCAGCAGCATCGGCCGGGGGTGGCGGTGGCTTCTCCGGGCCTCCCCCCGCCTGGAGGAGGCCGCTCCGCGCCGCTGCCTCCTGCGTGGTCGCGGGAGGCCGCGGGGCGGCGGAGCCGGGGCTGGAGCCGGGCGACGGGGAAGCGTGGGGCTGCGAGGAGGAGTTGGCGGCGGGGCCGGCGCCGCCGCGCACCGGCTGCCAGATGAGGCTGTAGTAGACGGCGAGGACGATGGCGGCCAGCGAGACGGACAGCACGTAGGCCAGCACGGTGGCCAGGCGCACCCACTTCTTGTTGGTTTTGGCCGCCATGCGCGCCTTCTTGTCCCCGGTGTAGGTGGCGGGCTTGCCCCGCTCCGCCCCGGCCTCCTTCTCCTTCATGGGGGCCCGGCCCTTGGCCCGCTGCTCCACCGACCCCTCCGTGGTGGGGGCTCCAAGCCGCCGACCGCCGCCGCCGCCTCCTCTTCTTCTTCTTCCTCCCCTCAGGACATGGCGCTGCCGCCGCCCCGTGCCCGCGCTGCTCCGCCGGCTCCGGCAGCCGCCGCGGGGCGGCCCTAAAAGCGGCGGCACCGCCCGCAGGAAGGGGAGGAGGGAGCGGGGGTTTGGGGGGGCTGAGCTTAAAGGGCTGATGGCTACCTCCTCTGTGCCTGCTGACCCCCCGCTTAGGGGGGCTTTGGTGTTGGGGGAGTGTGGGGGTGTTTTGGGGAAACAGCGCTATGGGGTGGCTGTTGGGGTGGGTGCTGCCCCCCCCCCAGGCAATGCTGCGATGCTGTTAATTGTAGAGTCATTAAAGCTGGCAAAGCCCTCCAAGATCATATGGTCCAACCACACCCCTACCACCAATTTCCCCACTAACCCATGTCCTTAAGCATCCTCAGGGACAGTGACTCCACCACCTCTGCGGGCAACCCATCCCGATGCCTGACTGCTCTTTCTGAGAAGAAACGTCTCCTAATTTCTAACCTGAACCTCCCCTGGCTCAACTTGAGGCCATTCCCTCTAGTCCTATCACTAGTTATCTGTGAGAAGAGGCTGACCCCCAGTTCCCCACACCTTCATTTCAGGTCACTGTAGAGAGCAATAAGGTCTCCCCTGAGCCTCTTCTTCTCCAGACTAAACACCCCCAGTTCTCTCAGCTGCTCCTCTCAGGACTTGTGCTCCTTCACCAGCCTCATAGCCCTTCTCTGGACATGCTCCAGGGCCTCGATGTCCTTCTTGTGCTGAGGGGCCCAAAACTGAACACAGCACTCAAGGTGCAGCCTCGCCAGAGCAGAGTACAGGGGGACGATCACCTCCCTGGCCCTGCTGGCTGTGCTATTCCTGGTACAAGTCAGCAGATTTTGGAGAGGCTGTTTTAGTGCCATTCTGGTTGGGCTGACACCAAACTTGCTGAAATAATCCAAAGTGGAGTTACAGCTGGTGAGATTTGGGTTGACCTTACTCTCTGTGTGTTATTACCCCACAAAAACATTTTATCAGCTTATTCTGAAGGCAGCTGAAACGCTGTTCCAGGGTATGGATTAGCTTTTTTCTTCTTATTCTTCTTCTTCTTCTTTTTCCCTTTATGGTGCAAGATGTTTACTTCTCGAAGGGTTGCATTGTGCTTTTTATAATCATTGTCTTTTCTTCCCTCCCATCAATCTTGGGGCAGCCAGGTGTGATGCACCTGAAATCCTTTTGTCTACAAGGAGTTGCAGTTGTAAAAGAGGCCTATGGCAGCTGAAGAGAAGACCATCACCCAGAAAGACCTCAGAGGAAGGGAATGAGTGAGTTTTGAGTTTACCATAGCATTCTGCTTTTCCCTTTAATAACAGGATAAAAGCTGGAGGGCTGGGAGAGAAGGGGAAAACCTCTAGCTTTTTGCAGGAAAGAAGCAAGGAACTTGCAGCTCTGAGGAAGACTATTGTGGATAAGGATTAAGATGGAGTAATTTCAAAGCAATTACAGTTCTTGGCAAAATGTGGATTGCATTAACTAAAAGCTCTAGGGCTATTGCATGCATGCGTAAGGGTGGCATTGTAGTGACAATCTGTACCTGCTGACTCCCAGCGCTTTCCTCATTAATCTGGTTATGGTTTCTCGTAACCATAAGGTGGGCATGGCAGTGTCCAGCAGCAAGGGGAGCCTTCTGAAAGGGGCTATGAAACACCTCGATAAGGGGCACTGGATGGCTCTGACTGATCATTCTTAGAAGGGTGAAGGAATCTGGGGCTCTAAACAGTCCATCAAGGTGTGCTGATTTTGGTAACAGTGCAGCCGCCTGGCTGCAGTATATGTTTTTATCTCCTTGAGCTGATCTGCTTTTGGGGAGGGAGAGCTGCTATGCAGTCATAGGATGTTCTGTATACACACCCTGCTCCTGTGTGGAGGGAAGGGCTAAAGGGCACGATGCTGCCAGCTGCTTTTGGAGACCCTGACAGTTTTTGCATGCTGCTTGTCTAGTCTATGTTGTTATCTTGCGTTTTAAATCTGTCCTTGAAGATCTTATATCATTCCTTATTATTTAACTTTAAACCTGTTGTAATGTCTAGAAGTTGGCAGACAAGATTCAGAGTTGGTGTTGCTAGTTATTCAAATGTATAGCATGTTGACTTTGTTGTTTGTTTGTGTTTTTTTTTTTTTTTTTAGAAAAAAAGATGTTTAAACGAGTCAGCAGGTTGATACAAGAAACAAAGGGACTGAATGTAACAACGAGCTGGTAGGGGCCGATGTACTAATGAGTGGTTACAGCTGCATGCTTTAGTCTTATATCCCCACAATCAGATTCCCCTCTCCTGGGAAGGAAACAAATTTTTAATTTGTGCAAATATTTGTGGCTTTTTCACTGGTGGTTTTTTTTTTTCCTCCTCTTCTCATTGAAAGTCAGTTTTTGAATCTAACAGTTAACAGAGCTCCTTTTCCATTAATGGAGATCTTGGCAGACTAGATTTGCTAAGGATGTGCTGTGGAGTTGTAGAAGCAGTCCCAGCAAAGGTGCTGTGTAGTGTGATTGGGATCCAACTACACCATGTACCTCTTGAATGTAGATTCTAGGAGCAACTGAAGCTGCTTCAGCTAGAAGCTGGGGCAATAGACAGCTCAGCATGTTATTCTTTCCTGCCTTCTCACCTCTTTTGCTCCTCTTCCTTCACTCTTCAGGACTATGGATATGCAGTTTTAAAACTGAACTGTGTTGCTCTTGAGATCATACCTTGAACCTGGTGTCTTCATCTCCCTGCTGCATTTATTCATTGCTTATTTAGGGCATGATGTGCCTTTGGGTTGCAGTGAAGACTTAGCCTTCATAATTTCACCACAGTATCAAAGAAAATCAGTGTTCTTAAGGCACTCTCCTCTCTGCCAAGCCCTCTGCTGCCTCTGCTCTGAATAAGACAAGAGGTGTGTTGGTAAAGTACTAATTCTTGTTGGCTTTTGCTGTAATCAGGGGGCGAGCCTTTCTTTTTGCTGTGAAGAAATGTGTGTGAGTTTCCCTCCAGGTCCTTTTGTTCAAGTACAGGCAGCTGCCAGAAGGCATGTGCCTTCTGTTCCTAAACTTAGCTCCTTGCTAACAACTGCTTTAAAGGCAAATGAGAGCCAGGAAGCCAGGGCTGCAATAAAGATATTTTCTTTGTCCTCTGGGTTTCAGCAAAAATGCCAAACTGTGCATCAAACAGGTTCCTGTGGTGCAGAAATAGAGCTCTGGGGGCAGAGCACAGAGAGAGGTCTTGTGAAGTCAATGAATGCATCAGACTAGATGAAACTTGCAAATTAGTCCTCTCTGAGATTTTGCCTTGAGAACACGAGGGATCACTTGCCTGAAAGGAATGAAGGGCGTGTGGTGCACCCTGCGACTGGACCTGCCAGCAGAGGAGAGCTGTGTAGCCCTTGGACATCCAGCCTTTGTCCCAAGCAGGTTCAGACGCTGTACCCTTCAGGGTCTGATTGTGTAAAAGCTCCTCTAATTTTTTACTTCGCATGTCTGAGGGTCCTCTGGGAGACTCATCTTCTTATGAGTCTGCTACTCACTGGCCTATGTCTGTGTTTAGTTGAAAATGCCAGTGTCAAAACCTATTATTGAAGATTAGGTGCTCCACCCACCCGACTGAACAGCAGTGCTTGAGTTCTGCAGCTGCCTGTTGCAGTGGGATGCGTGTTTGCTCTACAAGGGCCCTGGAAGGATGTAGCTAAATAAACTTCTATTATTGATTTTCAACGCTCAGAGTCAGTGGATAGCATCTAGTGCTTCAGGACAGAGAAGACTTAATTATGGGAAGATCATTGGCCTAAGAAATTACCTCTGTACAGACCTTGTTTCTGAGAGCGGTGGAGCACTGGAGTGGATTGCCTGGGAGGTTATTGAGCCTCTGCTGTTAATGGAGGCCTCCTGAAGCTCTCTGAGTTAATGTCTGTCAGTGCTGATAAGCCACAGCTGATCCTGCCTTGGGACAAGGGATGGGCTGCAGGGCTTCCTACGGTCCCATTGTCCCTGTGCTTTTGGTTTAATGAAGAAGCTGTTCTGCCTTCCCTTCCTGTGCTCAGTCCTTAGGAGGCAGTTGGATGTGACACCCTGCAAATGATCAGCTTGCTCTGGGAGGTGTGCGTCTTGGTCACGGCACTTATGCTAGCTTGCGTAACTCAAAAAAAACATAATTCAGTACCATGACACTGTCCAATCCTTCTTCTGAACTCTAGCCCTGGTTTTTGTTCTTGGTGCCTGCCCCTAGCAGCGTGACTTCTGCAGGTAGATTACAGACCTTTTATTGGTTGTAAGGACGTAGTGTTGTTATACAGTGTTCTTGGTCACACTTGTGAGTTGAGAAAGGGAGAGACAGATGAAGCCTGCAACTGTTTAAAGGACAGAATAGATATGTTTAAATCCACCTCTTTCTTGGCTGAAGTTCTTGAGCAAATACTTTGCTAGGCTTGAGCCTTCTGTCATGCTGAACGTCTCTGCCCTTGTTAGGGGGCAGTGTTTCGAACCCAGCTGTCCACTCTTCTAAAGGAAGTAAGCCTGATTTTACACTGTTGTTCCCATCTCATTTGAAGCCTGCAGGGAAACTGATTCTGTTCCTCTCTGGCATTTTTCCTACCACACTTCAAAATCTGTCTTATGTAGGAAGGTGCTACTTCTCTCTCTTGTTAATCCGGTAACAGACTGGGGGGAGGCTGGGGATGTTCTTTTAATTCCTTCACCTTCTGATTTAGCTGTAGTAAGCTTGCACAACCCACTGTCTTGCACTGACTTGGAAAGCAATCTGCAGAGGTTATGAGATGGGTGGGAAAGATAGTAAAAGTGATGCTGGATTTGAGATATAACAGCGAGATCTGGTTTTGCTCAGGGTAGGGGCCCTGGACAAAAAGCTCCTGGTAGCTCAGGGCAGTGATGCACCAACAGTTCAACCTCGTGTCATCAATCTGGTGAGCTGTCTTATTCTGTCATCTATGTACCATAAAGACAGTGTCCTACTTGTAGGAGAGCTTTGAACAGTGAACATGCTGTGGGAAAACACTCTAGATTTATGGGGAAAAAGTATGTCTGAAAAGGATTCGTTGTTTTGTTTTTAATGCTTAGAAACTCCTGTAAGTAGATAATGGTTCAGGCTCTGGCATGGGGAGAGCTGCTTGGCTAGCTTTATAACAGGTGCTCAAAAAATTGCAGAAGCTCTGCTTTTGTTTAATTTACTGTCAAGTGGATACAGAACTCAGAGAGCTTTCTGACGGCATGGGAGTTCTCCAAGATAACGTGAATTCTCTTTGGCTTGTTGTTTTCACGACACATTTCTGAAACTGAAAAAAGGCTGACAAGGGTGGCTTGACAGTGCCCTGGGCATTCACCAGAATAAGAAACTCCACCATTTGCTTGAATGTTAAGCTCTAGTCCCAGGGGTTCCCAGCACTCTGAGCTGTAGGTTTCACACATGGAGTTGTGGAGGGAAAAGTTGCCCTCACTTCACCAAGTATGGGGGCACTAAGAGAGGGAATTTCTTTTTCTTTTTTCCTTTTCCTTTTCCTTTTTCCTTTTCCTTTTCAAATCTGGGTGTGAACTTGTGCTGTCTGTATAGGTTGTGACTATAAACACAATCTCTGCAGGAATCTAGAGTCACAAATCAGTGCTGCTTTTTGCCAGGAGGAAATGTGTATGTGTGCATACACCCACACAGACTTAGCATCCGAATGCAGTTCTTCGGGCTGCATTTTGAAAATAATCACCATTTTTCAAGCAGTAGGAAAGTGATTAACGGCCATGTAACCTGACTGTGGATCTTTTCCTCTGATTTTCATGGTTTGTCTGAAGAAGCTGAACTTCTCCACCTTTGTGTGGAGAATAAGTATGTATGTTTTTTCTCCCTGATACATGCAGACATACAAATATGTTTATATTATTTGCACACATGTATGTGTGGCAGACCCCTGGCAGAGCTTCTCTGAAAATGCAGCCTATAATGTCTGCAGAATGACAATACTTTATTCGGAGTTGCACTGACTTTTGATTGCCCCTACAAGCACAGGAACAGGATTTTCTAGGAAATCCATATCTGTAATCTGATGTTGCGGACATGAATCTAAAGTGATGCTGGCTTAGCATGGGTTACAGCTGCTTCAATCCAGTATAGATGTTTTCCCAGAATAGAGAAGGGTGCTTTTTCACTAGTTCATTAGTGCTTGATTGCTCCAGGGCTATGTCTGTCCCTCTTTAGGGCCAGCACTTAATGCAGCCAAGCTCTTGGTTAGACCAAACAGCTTGTGCATTCTTCAAAGTCAGTTTGCCTTAGCTTAAGTTTGGGTCCTTGCTGAGTTACACTAAGGCAATGTGAAGTTTTAACTGTTTTAAAGATCCACATAAATGCTTTCATATATGGGGTTAGCATGGATTTTCACCCTACTTAAAATAATGTAGCTTTGAATGTGATAAAACTGC
Organism: Cygnus atratus; assembly: GCF_013377495.2. Lineage (NCBI taxonomy): Eukaryota > Metazoa > Chordata > Aves > Anseriformes > Anatidae > Cygnus > Cygnus atratus. The sequence goes on from NC_066366.1 coordinate 34,752,852, forward strand.
TGTGAGATCAGGGAGCATTTGCTTGTGGAAACATTCAGAAGCAGCCGTTAGCTTTTTGACTTCCTTCATTTCTGTGTGCTGGGCTCCAGCAGCTGAATAAGGAAAATGTGCTGGACTTCTATTGATAACCCTGTGCAAGGGAGAAGAATACACTGAGTGAATTAAAATAGCAGCTTTTTCTGGAGCTGCACTCTTGTTCATTACATCTTACTGATTTCACGCTTGTGTCATCCTGGTTCAGGCTGTGACTGGAAATGGAGCTGTAAAGTCTTAGGAGAGTGACTGTTCTGATGCTTCCAGGGGCAGAAAGCACAAAAAACAGCATCAGAAGTCTCTGTCCTCCTGTGTTGTACACCTGTGAAAAAGGGGAAGACTTGTTGGTAATGAGCCTAAGCTGGGTTCTGTATTACTGCTGTTTTCTTCAGATAAACCTTGTATTACAAACCACTGGCTATTCTGCTCAGGAAAATATTTATTCCAGATCCAATAGTTTGACAGTATCCACTCATCTGGATGTGTACGCTGCCAACAGAGGTGTCCAAGTCATTTTGGTTATGGTACAGTGTTATTACACAATTTCCTACAGACCACTATGCATCATTATCAGCCGGAAAATACTACAGAGGTCATGTAATCCTGGGGACCAACTGTGGCTCATTTACCCAAACCTTAAAGACCACAAATTGTGGACTGCAGGATGAAATCAACCCTGACATCTAACCCAATGGTGTACATGCTGAGTACTAACAGGTGGCCTGGGTCAGAGCTGATGTTAACAGTTTCCTAGAGAGCTCTCTTCCAAGAGTCTGTAGTCATTTTGTATTTGCATGTTGCTTGTTCTCTGTCAGATAAATGTGATGAAATAAAAAAAAAAAAAGTTATATTTTAACCTCTAGAGAGAAAGGAGGTAATTTAAAATGTAGTGCTGATTGCACTTGTCAGGACTAGAAAAGCTGTGTAGAAAGCACAAATAAGCAAGGTAAGAAGGGCCTTTCCTGGTAAGGCAGGGAGATGAGTCCCTCAGAGGAGCAATGGAAGGATATGATGGCCATGCCATGTGTGTATTCGTGTGCTCATCAGTCAGTGGCATGAGTCTGATCAATAATCCACTTGTGTGTACAGCAGGGTCGTGGCCAGCAATGATGCGTCAGTAGAGCAAACCTCTCCTTAAAAGCAAACAAAAGTAGACTTCATCTCTTCAGGACCTGCTGTAAAACCCTCATCCCCTCCACAGATGATTATCAAAGACCAATGCATGAGTGGGTTCTTGCCCCTTTAGCTTCAGACAGCTTTATTTCTCAAAAGGCCGTGGTGCCTTTTGAGATTTTTCAGTAGCCTCAATGATACAGGTAGAGGTCAGTGAGAAACCTGAGAGCTGAAAGTGGTCCTTGGCCTGAAAAGCCTGCCAGTCTGATTTTTGTGCTATTCACTTGAAACGGTGGAGGCTGTAGACCTACTTGTTGACCTGCCTGCTTGTTGCTTTGCAGCCTCTGATGGAAAATACATTCTTAGCTGCGAGACAACTTGCGTACGTCGTTGTTTCACGAGAGTGTTTCACCTCAGAGGCAAAGTATTTGGCACGTAGTTTGCAAAGGCCGTTGGCAAGGAGTGGAATAGTGGGAGGTGAAGGCTGGGTATTACAGAACCCTTACTAAGCAGGTTCTTGGGTAGCAGGCTGAGGCTGATTTAACCTGGAGTCAGCTAATAGGGGCAGTGCAAAGAAGGCTTAGAGCATGTCTCTTATTCCTTCATCCCTGAGCAGTGCTGCACTGGAGTGTAGTCTGGACTGGGAGCCTCAGTCTTTTGAATGGGATTCACTGGGACTGTGCCTTTCAAAGTCCATGCATTGGGGCTTATGTGGACACAGGTGTCCAGGTGGTGTATGAAACTTGCAGTGCACTTGCACTACTTTGTAGTCCTGTCTTAAAGTGCATAAATTTATAACTCACGCAGGGTTGAGAGATCACTATGACAGTACTTATGTGTCTGGGTGTACCACCTTGGGAGACAGCAGGCAAAGGTGAACTCTGTGCTGTCATCCAGTCTGTGCTGGATGACAAAAAGCCACCTGTGGTCTGAAGGCCACATTACCCGCCTCAGCTTGATGTGAACCGTGCTGATACCTCTCTGAATCTACACACCCAGATGTACTTACTCTCAGGGAAGTGTGGATTCAATCCTCCCTCGAAGGTTAATCTGTTGCATTACCCTGGAAATCCAATATTAAGAGGCTGCCTCAGAACTCACTGAAGGGGAAGAGCCAAAACATGGTCAGTACCTGAGCCTACACCCAGGCTCTTCGTTGGGCTCTTGTCTGGATGGGGCAAGAGCCACGCATCATGCCACTGCAGCTTGGTTTTTCCTGCACCCTGAATGCTTTGAGCAAAAGCTGTTGTGTATCAGAGGTCATTTTTCATTCTTTATTCCACAACGAAGACTGATGCTTCAGGAATAACAGTTTCTCAGATGAGAATGAGCATGATGACCTTAAAAATATTCTCCCATTCCCAGGACACAAGCATATCTCAGTGGTGTGTCACTTAAGGTGTTGACCCTGATCTTCAAAGCCCTCCGTGTTGCAGCTGAAGTAATGTCTTGTTCTCTGTGACCTGCCCAAGGAGGCTGCGCTCTTCTGGAATTGACCTGTGTAGGTAGAAATAGCTATCATGGGATCTGACCATGTAAGTGGAAAAAAAATATGCCTAACCATGAGAAGAAGAGTGAGCTATGTCCGGGATGTAGAACTAATTGACTGTGAAAAGCAAAACCAATGAGGATGTGAGTATGGCAGCAGGGTTACAGCAATACTAAAGTCTCGATCAGGACTGGGATTCTGCTGTGGCAGGCGGCAGACATCCATGGGAAGAAACAGTTTAAAGTTGAAATTTGTTGGGCTGGTACAGTGAAAAAGTTGAGATCAAGAGCAAAGGGGGGTCTTTGTCCCGCAGTATCACGATTTCCTGTTCATTACACTGTACTGGAGATGAACAAAGGGGGCAATTAGATATTCTTGCTGCTCTGTTACTGCAAGGTAAGATAAGATTGACACATTCTGCCTACTATGCTGCTGCTCTTCATCCTTCTTGCTCTTCTGTTCATGACCTGTCTTGGGAAGTTTTATTCTTTTGGTTGCAGTTAGGAATTGCATGGTCCCATCACCCCTGTGCAGTGATTATGTTTGTATGGTAGTAGTGCATAGGATGTTTAAATTGTGTGTGATTCTGCTGGAAGCACTCAGTCAGCTGTGCAGTCTGGGATTATGCAGAAAGCAATCAGAGTTGTAAGTGTAAGTGCTGCATGTGCCTGCTCAGTTTTGGATCTAGCCATGTCGTGGCCATTGGTTTTTGTTTTTGTTTTACACAAGATCTCACTGCTTTTACAGTGTGGCATCTGTGACCACTTGTCTTTCGGTGATGTAGCAGCCCACAGCCCTCTGATGTGACAGCATGGCTGTTGTAGATCAAGACGAAGAGTTGTGCTGCCAGCTGAGGGCTGTCATGAATCCTTGGCCTTTGTGGTTTGGGCTGAAAGCAGGACAAGCAGTATATCCTGGCACACACTCAGCAGTTCCCATCTCCAGGGATGGTGAGGATATATTGGCCTTTGTGGTCCTAAGGGTGTCCTTAAGCCTTTCAGGATTCCTGTGGCTCAGACTGCAGAATAGAAAAAGGACTAGTAAGATTAATTCAGTTTTGCTTGGCCATGAATTCATTACTGGTGTTTGAAGGTAATGCTGTAAGGCTGTGTGTGTAATATCATAGCTCATTCAGCAGAGGACAGTATTGCACACTGCAAAGTATAATTATAATGGAGCAATGCTGAAGAGATTTCTTACAGATTTCAGAAGAAGTGGGCGTGCTAGGAATGGGCTGGGGTTGAGGTTACAAAGGAATTTGCTAGAACTGAGGAGTCATCCAGTCAAGGTGGTTCAGGAGATAGCGTGTCTTAAAATCATTGTCTACAAACCTTATCTCATAAAATCTCTGAAGGGTAATGCTGGCTATCTTGCCTCTGCATGTACTTTGTGGGGGGTAGAGGCTGCTGAATAGGTAGGACAAAGGAGGTAAGAGAGTCTCGGGGGGAGGTGCGTGTGGGGGAAATGTTTGATATTGAAATTCTTGTAGTAGGTGGTGGGATGTAAAGTGGTGAAGGTAAAGGATGAAAGCAAAGGAGGTGCAGTGGATGTGGGATGGCTACAGCCCTGGTGATGGTTTTGCAGGAGGGTGCTTAGAATAAATACTGCTCCAAGTGCTGTTGCTTCTGCCTACTCTGATATCAGAGCTTTCAGCAGAGGGTAGGACTGTTTTATTCTATCGCTGTTCCATCAGCTGTCTCTTCATGCAAGAGGCAGAAGCTCTGACATAGAGCAAGGAGTGTGAAATAAGAGATAAGGTGCCTGGGTTATGCAAAAGGAAGTGAGCTTCAGCTGTAGTGACCATCTTTATGCAAGCAGGGGTCTTGGCAGTTGGTGTTGCAGTGCCAAGCAACCTCTCAAGACAGCTGCTGGCTTGGTTACTTCTTTGTGTTTATTTATTATGTTATCCTTCAGGGAAAGCTCACTGTGAGTGACAAGCAAGTAAAGCCATGTCATGGTTCTTGCTTTGGGTTTGTTGATGGGACAGAGAAAGCTGTTAAATGTACAGGTCTGAGAGAATGCAGGAGAGAAACTGCTGTTCTGTGACACCCTGGTTCTGGCAAGAAGCAAACATTGCTTATGAAGTTATTATATTTGTGGTAAATACAGGGTGGCCACTGGAATCAGTTGCTGTGGCTGCCTTATTTTGCCTGCAGACTTCTGACAGCACCTGGTGGCAAAGCTCATCCCACCTTTTGCTTCTTCACAGCTGTGTTCTCCAAGGCCTGCCTTTAGTGCTTTGTGTTGCAGAGGATGGGAGGACTGGAGCACTCCTGAGCAACTTCGTCTGTTTCACAGCTGCTCCCTGAGTCAAAGACAAGCAGTCCTGGAACTGCTCTGGCCTTGCAGAAGGGATCAGGTGAGAGTAGCAAAAACTTTAACTCCTCACTGTAGCCTCCTGTGTACCTGTGGGCTTTACATACCTATATAGCCTCAGGGTCTCTTCCTACACTATTTGCGAGAAGAACAGAAAAAAAAAAAAACACTCATCAGTGCCTGGAGTTTCACTGACATTTATGCCAAGTCACAGGCTGTTGCTGACATGTCTGAGCTCTTCCACCACAGCCTTTGGGATCTGGGCAGCCACTGTCATCTGCCACTTTGCTTGGGAGTAACAGCAGTCCCTGCGAAGGGGGGTTTGGTTGTGCTGCCGTGGCTGGGCCTGCAGTGCCCCCTGCTCTCTCAGCTGGTGGCCAGAGCAGTCGACACATGCAACTTTGACACACGTGCAAAGAAACTTAATACTGCAAGCGTGCCTTGGTTATGAGACTGGAGGTGATGCTTTCCTATGTCTCAGTCTCAGCCCTGACACTGAGCAACCACAGTGATGGGTAAGCCACCTCCGCTCTCTGTCATAATAAAATAAAGCTAACAGCCTTCAGCTTGGTAGCCAATCCTTAGAGTACAGTGCCTTGCAAAATACGTTGGTAAATGCAGAAAACTCAATGGTAGCTGGCAGTGTAGAAGCTCCCTTATTCCATGCTTGTCAGGCAGATAAACTCTTGAAAGAAAAGTACAAAGGATATGAGGTTTGCTCAGCGTTCTGTTTCTGCAGCATGAATCTGTCTGATAATTGCTGCCATCTTTGATTTTTACAGCTAGAGCACTTCCTGCAGGTCTATTTAATCTCCTTCCAATTTCTCTCCTCCCTCATGCCACTGACATTTGAAAATGCCTTCTGATTCCTTCAGACAGCCTGGGGAAGGATGACTGATCCACCTTCAACTGGCCTTGCTGAAGTGGGTAAGTTGAAGGTGGGAAGGCACAACAAAATTATGGAGCTAGCTCCCTTTGCACAGTATCTTTACTTGTTACAGTCTCCTTGCCCTTACAAACAATGGCAAGTGCCACACCATGACTTTCCTGGTAGAATTTCATCCTTGGCATCTTCTATGCAGATGGAAATCTTATTACAGCAAGTGCAGTACAGTTATCTCCACTTCTACTTAGTTCCATGGCTCTACCTTTTTGACTTAAATTAACCTTGCCCATTTCAGTACTTCACACAAGCCGCTCTCCTTGTGGTTAGCCCGTACACTTCTGGCAGCAGAAGCTCCTTTTCTCCTCTGCTGTCCACGCTTAATTCCTTTTCTCCGAGTTTGGGAGCAGGCACTTGTTTTTGCACTGTTTGCCATTAACCTTCTGTTCCCCTTTCTGTCTCTTCCCTACAGCTTCATTGTTATAGTCCCCACCTTACTCATCTTTATTATCCTGTGCTCCCAGAGGACCTGCAGTAGACCAAAGTGAATCTGGAGCATGTTGCAGTTCCTAAGTACTCTTGTGAAGGTTTTGTTTCATCTGCCTGTGAAATTTCCATCTGCCCTGCTGGTCCTTCTCACTTTGAGGCTAACATTCGGAAGAACCTGTAAAACAAAGAAAAAAGTTAGACGGGGCAGTGCAGCAAGCGGCCCCACAAATGGAGTCTACAGAGCAAAGAATAAATTGTATGTGGTATTTGTCCTGGTTGCATGAAGGGGGCAGTCTGCTTGTAGCCAAACCCTGAGCTGTTCTGTAACCACATCTGCTGAAATAGTTTTGAGTGTCGACTGGCAATGCCTGCACTTTGTCAAAGAGAACATTTAAGGAAGTTCAGTTGCGGAAGTGCTACGAACCGTGTGCTTCACAAGTACAGCCCCGAGGAGTCGGTCCCTCCTGGAAAGACGGTGTGCGTGCATGTGTGCCCACGCGGGCATCTCCACTCATCGCAGGCTTCCCTCTAGGTGACCTTGGGCTGAGCTTCTCGTGCTTGTTTGGAGAGCTGTTGATTTACAATGCAGATTCGTCGGTCCTCGCCTGCCTGTCACTGCCCCTCCTAAATTTGGCCGGGATGTAAGAGGCTGTTTGCTTTCTGATGCCAACAGTGGAGATGGCAGAGAGCCTTGCCATGTGAGAGGCAGAGATAGAGGAGAGGGGGCCAAAGAGGAACAAACTGTGCTACTCCTATTGCTTCTTTTAGCTGAGGAGCACAGCTACGGGACAATGTCAATGCTTACTCCTGTCCTGCAGCCCCCGGAGGTGAAGGAGTATCTGTCCAAGGGTGAACGCTTCATCAAATGGGATGATGTGAGTACCGGGGCTTTTGCTTCTCTAGATTGTAAGCATGGTGGCGGGGCAGGTGGTGTGTTTCGGGCAGGGTTTGTGGCGGCCTGGGAGTGTGTATATTCAGTGGGGGGGGCGGGGGGAGATGTGTCACTGGCATACCTGAGAGCAGTGATGTCTGAGGAAGGAGAGTGAACTGAGAGGAACAGTAGAGTTGAGGGCCAAAACCGAAGGGCATATATGTTGGGAGTTGGTGATGTGACTTCTGCATCTCTCGTTCCTGGGGTGGCCAGAAGTAAAGGAAGGAGTGTGCTGCTGGGTCTCAGTTCAGCAGGCGTAGGACCCCTGGGTCCTGCTTCTGTGTGCGAGCCAGTCCTCAGGAAGGCAGTCCCGGCTGGCAGCCTCCCCGGGCTGAGGCACACGCTGCTCTTGGACATGTCTGGGGAGCGTGAGGGGTAGGATTTACTTGCTGCATGGGCTCTCCATGCTTTGCAGGTGAGAGGCAATCAGATTCCAAGTTGCTTCCTCTTACAGCCCTGCTGCTGGAGTGGATCAGGGGCGAGCCATGTCCTTTCACGACTGCCTAGCTTGTGGGTCTGTGAGCTACCAAACATGCAGTGGCCGAGCAGCCAGGGGCCTGGGCTTTAGCAGTGCTGGAGCCTTGGTGGGTGCTGTAAAAAGCTGATTCTCTCCTCAGCTCTGTGTTCTCTTGTATCTTCAAAAGGCCTGGTTTGCAGCCTTTTGTTGTGAGGGGAAGAAAGCGTGGATCAGCAGAAGAGTTAATTTGGGTGTAATAGTTCCCCTCCTCGTTTTCTAAGAAGGCAAAGAGTATTTCCCCTAATGCCCGCATGCCCAGGCAAGGCGATGGTAGCTGCCCATCCATCTCGTTTGGAGTTTGATCTGCGCGCCATTGAGCGTGAATCTTGGTAAGCCAGGGAGCAGGCGAGGTTATGATCATTCACCGAGATCTGGGGAAAGCATTTGATGTGGTGTTGCAAATGAGGTTCGTTAGAAGGAGCCTCCCACAGCAACACAAGAGGGATTAGTGCCTGCTTTTGTGGGCGTAAAACTGGAATAGAGTTTTAAGTCCCAAGGCAGTGCATGCGGGGGAAGTAGATCACTTGTGTGCAGCATAAGCAGGGGTGGTCCAGCAGCACAAAGAAATGAAAAAGTAATGTAATATACTGCTGACAGGAAGGATGAGTGCTGAGGAATACTTGTCGGAATATCACTGGACAATTATTCCACTAGCTCTCCATAAACGGGAAGATGACACCAGGTTTTGGTGGAAAGAGCAGCTCTCCCTTCCTTCCCAGTAGGGCCATTGCCTGTGGATTGCACTTGTGGCTGCTTTGCTTTTGGCTTCTGAGGATAACAGGAGCCAAACTTGCCTAATCAAAGGCTGAGCTTTTCCAAAAATTGCTGCTGACTTTCTATGCTCAGTCCAGGGGGATCACTTTCCCCAAGACTTGAAGTTGTTAAATACACTGGGAATTTCTGGGTTAGTGGTTCCCTTGAAGCCCAGGGTGAATTGAGCTGGACTTCCAAGACTCACAAAGTGTTTGTGGTTGCAACAGCAAATAGGAACGAGGGAGCTCAAGTCCCATGTGGATTTTTGCCCAAGGTTTACAGACCTGTAACCACTCCTGAAAAGGCCTCCTCTAATTACTGAGTTTACAAACCTGATGTCCAATAATTAGAAAAGCCTTTAGGTGGTCTGTTCTGGTCACATTGCTCCATCTCATCATGCTTTCCTACTCTACAGTTACAGCAGGCTGCAAAGGAAAATGGAAAGAGCTCCAGGCTGTTGGGTTGCTAGTGGAGGGTCAGAATTGGGTTGCTAGTGGAGGGTCAGAATAAAAACAGAGCTTCAGAGGTCATGGAACCTGCGTTGGTTTTATTGTCTGACTCTGAAGTGACCTGGCCATGTTGTTGGTAACAGGTTTGACCTCTTTCTACAATAAATGAGGCAAAGGAATGAAGGTAGATCAGACTGGCTCCTTACATCACTGTAGTTTTGGGTGGCACTGAGGCCTTCACTGTACCCAGCAGGTTCTCGAGAAAAGCAAAAACACACTCCACCCCCTGCCCTGAACTGCCTGTACCTTATCCAGCATTTGTAATGTCTTCTCTAGAGAGTGCGACAGGATCCAGGCTAGGCTTGATTCTTCTGACCTGTCCACACTGAGTTAGCATGCAACGTCTTGAGCTATGGAGCAACTCTGCTGGGCTTTGTTTAGCATCCAATGAGCTGGGGCTGCCAACCAGACTAGGGAGAACCAGCTTGGGAACCCTTGCAAAATCTAAGGTTAAATGTAGTAGATGACTCTTAAGTGGAACAGATGTGTATGGATTTGGCTCCATGATGACTCTTAACCTTCTGAGTACAAGCAAAGATATTTTCTATCCATTTAAGATTACAGAACCCACATTACAGGAACAGACAACACTTGCTTTTTTTTTTTTTTCTTTGTCCTAGAACCGAATTCCACAGTGTGAGCAGCAGCCAGTTTGGCTGTGGGACTGTCTGCTGTGGAATTCACCATCTCCTTTTTTTGCCAAGGAGCCAACCCTGTAGTAGAGTATACCTGCACCCCACTGCCATCCATGTCCCTGATCAGATGCATGCCTTTTGGCAGTACTTATTGCAGCCTCAACTTATTTTCAAGAAAGCTGCTTTGTAGGAGATAAGGTTTATCTAGAAACCTGGCGCAATATTTAGTAGCAGTAGAACAGTGCCTGTTTCTGCTCTTCATGGCATGAGGCCATGTGTTCAGAGAGCCAGCTGAGAGCTCTGGGAACATAGGCGTGATGCTGTGCAGATCAACATTGTCCCTAGTATAGTATGAGAAAGGCAGGGAGTGAAAGAAGAACATATGATGCATTATGGCATGGGCAGTTTACTGTAGTGGTCACAGCCCAAGAAGTATAATGAATCTGGAAATGGAGGTCCCTGGAAATACAGATACGTTTTAGGGCAAAATATGAGTTCAATAGCAAACCGAAGAACCCAAGGCCAAATGACCAATACAGTCTCCAAATTCCTTTACTGGCTTCAACTCACTAGCTGAGTATTTCAACTTCTTGAAGTGAATTTGAAGCCTTCTTAGAAATGACTGATAGGCCTTGTGATCCTATCATCTCTACCACCAGAGGTCAAATGCAGTCAGGAGCCCGCTAGACTGAACGAGCAGATGGGCTGGCCCCAAGCAGAGGCACCACGCACTCTTTATCATTGTTTCCAAAGAGCTCATGCTAATTCATCTCTTAGCACAGGCTTGGTGTGAGACGGGAATGGGCATTGTGTTGGAAATGTCTGTGAAGTTGCCTTTAACTGAAAATGCAGAAGCAGCGTAATTATTCAGAGGAAAAGTATACAATCTCGCAGCAGCCTGTTTCCTTTGCAGTTTATGCCTTCATTCTGATCTGGAGGGCCTCCGCCCTGGTGTACAAGATTCTGTATCAGCCCCAAATCATTTTTATCTAACTTTCTGGGTGTTTAAATAGGATGTGGTTCATCTTATAGTCCATTTAGATCTAATCCATGGAGTTTAAGAATCACCTCCTAAAGTACACTCATCTGTTGTATTAGATGAACCCCTCCTTGAACTCTTGGCTAGATCACCATGGACTGTAAAGAGAGCCCAGGTAACTAGCACAAATAGATATCTAGATGGTAGGTGTCGCAGACGAATGTCATCTATGCTTGGCTTAGGCTCCTTCTGGAGCTCAGAAGAAAGTAGGTGCCTTGGAGGGAAGGCAGTTCAAATGAAACAGTCACAGCTACAGGAACTTCCTTCTCTATTAATTGTATAGAAATGTCCCAAGAGTTATTTTAGCTAAATGCATAGTGTACGGTGAGACCCAGGCTTCAGCAGAAATCAGCTTCTGTAGCCTCACACTGTTACGCTCAAGATGTACTGAAATAATCTGGTTCTTTCCATAAATCAGAAGATGATTCACCCGACTGGGTCTATATTTTAACTGAGAACCTTGCATCCCATGATGGATTCCCCAAGTCACGTAAGGTGCTAACCTTTTGTATTTTTGTTTGTTTGTTTTTGGTCAGGAAACAGCAAATGCTTCTCCTGTGATTCTTCGGGTGGATCCAAAGGGCTTTTACTTATACTGGACCTATCAGAATAAGGTAAGTGCTGAGATTTCACAGGTTGGTCTCCAAATAGTCAATTCAAGTTTGCACAAAATTGGAACACCAGAAGTGCTGGACTATTGCACACAGGAAAGCAGCCACGCTCATTCCACTTAGCAGGAAACCCCACACAACAGACCTGGAAGTTTAGTGCTTATTCAATGGTCAATTTATCTTCAGAGTTCCAGCAAGAGCAGAAAACTAAGCTGCGAATGTGCCAGAGGTGAGCGCAGCCATTCAGTGTGACAAGCAAAAACAGTCTTATACCTGTGAAGTTCACTATATGTGCTTCAAAGGACTTGTCAGAAAGGAGTAGTATTGATATCCCTGTTATCCAGCTTGCTAAAGGATTCTCCATTCCAATATAATGGTGCAGCTGGAATAAAAACAGCTAGAAGTGTGTAGTTAAATGTGTGCAGCATTGGCTAACATGTACCTTCTGTGTAGCCTGTGGTGTAATTAACTGACCTGCTATCTTTATAAATAATAAAGGTAGTGGTGTAGAGACTACATCAGGTCTGGAGATTGAGTTGTACTCTTCTAAGGCCAAGGTGGTGTGTGCACTGCTGGAGATAAAATGCAGGATGCTGGCTGCCAGAGGGGAGTTAGATGCCACGATTTTAGGAAAGAGAATTCTGCTCCTTGCTGATGGGTAACAATAAAGGGTGGAGAGGTCTGGCTTGCCTGGAGGTGGAAGGCTGGGTTTACTTCTGCTTTCCAGAGCTGAGCTGTGGTTCAGCTCTACTTCCTCCTCATGACCTATATGCTAAAGAGGCATGGTAGATAAAGACAGAGACGGTGCTCCTCCACAGCACGCTGGCCAAGAGGCCTGATGTGTTTTGGTGAGCTCTGAATTCTCCGAAGATCGTGCCCCAGTGCCAGCTTGGGCAAGGCACTGCCACACAGCCCTAACATCTGAGAATACAGTATTGCAAGGCTGGGGACTGTGACATCCCTGCAGAAGACGTGTTTGTCTTTCAGCCCTCTCCGTCACTCTCATTCTCCCTTTCAAGGGCTGTGCTCACTCCTGGTGATAGAAGTTAGGCTGCAATGGTCCCAGGCAGACATCAAGAAGTTGTAGCACTGGGAGATGCATAAAATGGGCCGGGGGAGCTGTTATCACCTATCAAAAGTGAGGTATTTCACTAGGTTAGTGGTGTGAGGGATTTAATTACTTCGGAAAGCTGCTGAGATAAGGAAGCCAGCTGACATGAGAAGACCCAGACAGGGGGGTCTCATTTTCCTGGAAAATGTATTGGTTAGCACTTAAAATAAACTAAACAAATTTGAGAGCTGCAGTGGAGCAACAGCATGGTTTACATACTTGGGCAAGCGTTTGGGGCCTTTCCCCCTCTCTGAGGGAATCCGCAGTGTGTGTGAGCTAGCAAGGGTGGCAGGCAAATGCTGGCTGCCAGAGGGAGCTGGGGCAGGCTTGCAAAGGTCATGTGCAGGCTGACAAGCACAGCAACCAGGCACAAGAGATGTGCTGGTACAGGCAGAGCATGAGTTCATCGTTCAGTTGCTGAATTCATATGGATTACTAATCTTTCTATGGCTGATTTGTTTTGAGATTTGTTTGTCACAAGCAGCAGGGAAGAGCTGCACTGTTTTTGTGCTAGGGATCCAAAAAGGAGTGAGGTTAGCACTAAAATTTCCATCCTGCTTGACAATAAAGTGGGGCTACAGCCAGAAGACATGGTATCCACATTGTTCTTTATTACAATCTTGGAAAATAATATCTGCTGCAACAAGTATAATTTGTTCTCCAGATATGTTGTGAGCAGGCAAATTAGTAACAGAGGAAGGAAATTCAGGCTGGATATTAAAAGAACAAACAAACACAACAAATAGCCAGTAGCAGGGACAGTGAGGATGTGGAGTGAGCTGCCTAGGGAAGCTCATGGAATGTCCTCCATGGGAATTGCTTCAGGAGGCTTGTTGGGAGAAGTGGTCCTGCCTGCCTTCCAGCTCAGCTGCTCTGTGTTGACTGCGTGAAGGCAAAAGACAGGTTCATAATATCAGTGACAGGAGATTCTGGATTGCATTAAGGTATGAACTGTTTGCTGGGGAGGAGTTTCCCCATTCAAACCTCTGTGCATATCATATACTCCCTTGCATGATATGAGTTCCTGTCCCAACAACCAATACTCGACTCTGGTACAGAAGTGAGAGAATGTAATAGTAGAGTAGGAAAGGCTATGTGTGCATCAAATCCATGTGCATGCTTTTTCCACAGTACCTGTCTCCTTAAATTGATCCAAATGGTACAGAGTAGGATGAACACTTGGCTCACACCAACATTGTGTTCTTCCCCTGCAGTACTTACTGAGCACTTCATGTTCTGCCACAGCTCTGCCTAGATTCACCATTTTCATTTCAAAAGTCACACTATCTGCTTTCTTGGGTTTTATTTACCCAGCTCTAGCTCAGTATCCTCATCCTGCCATTGTACCCTGAGGTGAAAGTGCAGCTGTAGTGGTGTTCCCATTCCCTGCTTGCCAAGATTGGCAAAAATACTGCCTAGGCTCTTCCACTCCTGTTGTTTCTGCCTGGATGTCTGGGCCAACTCAGGTCTAGTGTGACTAGAGTCCATATCTGAAGCCCAGAATCTGGTGGTCAAGACAGGAAAACGGAGGCCTGTTGTATGGGTAGACAGGAGTTTCATTTCATCCCAGTGTCAGAGCATTTGTAATCCACACAGGGTCTCTGGCCTCACCCTGAAAAGGATGGCACTGCAGACCAACACTACCTCTACACTAACCAGCCTGCCAGCTCGGCATATCAGCAGCTGATGTTCCCCTGCCTGCATTGTTCATGGTGGGAGAGCTCTTCCCCAACGAAGGGCACTGGCTCAGAGCAGCTTTGCAGCTTCTGGGGGCTCCACAATGGTTTTGTCTTTACTTCTTCCTTTCCCTAATCTTCCTTGTCCTTGTTCCATTGTAGGAAATGGAAATTCTGGATATAACCAGCATCCGAGATACTCGAGTAGGGAGATTTGCCAAAATCCCCAAGGTGAGTACGTCATTGCTTCATTTCTGTCAGTTTGTATGGGAATGGCAAGGCTGTCTAGGGCTTTGGCGTAAGCTGAGGCAGTTTACCTTGGCTTTCTGTTATAAGAAGGTTGAGGCACCATTGTCTCTTCACATCAGAACTATGTAAATATAGAAGAGCTGTCTACTCATGTTCTTAAACTTCCCAGTAATTTACTGTACACCTGAAAGACACAGACTGTGGTATATGAACCTATTGGAAGGAGTATGCCAGAAAGCTGGGAAAACAACAATTCAGCTTCCAAGTGCATGCCAAAAGAGCAATCTTCTGTTGTGCACAGCAGCTGTGTTCTCTCCTGTGCCATGCATCTGGCTGGTTTTAACCTTAGCCTGGCCTTATTGATCACTGAGTTACACTGGGAAGGAGTCCTGTGATGCTTCTGTACTGAGTTACCAGAGTTGCTGTTGTACAAAGATGCACAGGCTGGGTCAAGGCAGCTGCAAACCTGTAGTTAGAGTGAGACACCAACACAGTGTGTGGTGGTTTTGGTTTTTGTTTTAAAGGGAAGAAAATGTAGTTTCAGAAAAAAAGTTACTGTTTTTTCAAATAGCTTTCAATTGCCTTCTTGCAGGGTGACATACTAAGGAAAGCACATGATTATGGCTTTGTTTTTGGTTTCAGTTATAATTTAAGCTTCCTGCAGCAAAGTTGTGTCCTTGTTAGGAGTTTTTTTTGGGGTTTGACTTTTGTTTGCTTTGAACTTTTCTGTGTATGAAAAAGACGAGCAGAAAGTTAAAGTAAAGCTAGAATGTGAAAAGGGAAAAAAAGAGTAAAGATAATGGCTCCATATGGTAACGTAGGTGATTCTCAGTCTAATGTAAAAGAGGAAGATTTTGCAATACACACTGAGAGACTTGAGCAGCCTCTTTGTGCAAGACGTATGGATGTTTTCCTAATACCTCTCTAAAAATGTCTAATCAAAGTTCCCTGAGGCTGATGCTTCTCAAAACAACCTAAGGAGATGGATGATAAAGGTACAGAAGAGCTCAAAAGCAGTATCCATCTTTCACAATTCTTAAAAATCTTAATTATTTCTGAGAAACTGTTTCTTTTCAGAAAAATTACTAGAATTAAACATATTTGAGTTTTAAACAAGCCTACAACTTCATCTGTAACTTGTTTTGTGGGAATAATATTTGAAAAAAGCTATCCGAATTTTTTTTTCGTTTGAGAGTATACAATTTTTGGAGCTAATAGAACTGAGTGCTACACTCCAGGCAGAATGTCTGAAGGAAAAGATCTATGCAAAGGAGAGTTACAAGATAGTTTTCTAGGTTGTTAAACTTCACAAATAACCTGTTTATGAAATAAATCCAACTTTGTAGTTTATACATTGGTGGTGGAAGTACTGAGGCCATAAATGGATGTCCACTTGGTAGCAGCAGCCAGGCAGGCAGGAGAATGACTGAGATTTTGGTAATTAATTAAAGAAGACTTTCATTGGAGACTACCAACAGAAACATGGCAGCACAAGTACAGTGTCAGAGCTGCCTCTAGACAGAAAGAATTTCTACTCAAAAAACATCTTTCCGTGATGAGCCACTACTCCCAGAAAGGAAGTGCTCTGGAAACAAGACAAACCCCAGTTTAAGAGTAATTCGCAATGGTTTTGTGGTCACCACATTCCATATCAGAGAAAAGCTGGTACCTGAAATAGCCTTTTAAAAGATTTTTAATAGAAGTAGAAAAAGGCTCTAGAAAAGAGTATGAGTTCATGAGCAGTACCAGGGTAGCAAAAAGCAAGAGTGTTGGAAGCAGTTGCAGCGCCCCACAGGTAGCTCTGTATCTTTTCAATAAGATTGAAAAGTGACCTGTGTAATTCCCATCTTAACCAAAGACTCTTAAAGAACAGAATGAGAGATGAGGTCTTTGTATGGAAAAATTACTGCTTGAGAGTAAGAAAAAGATATAAATGGTCTCCTAGGAGAAGACAGAACTAGTAAATTCCCACGCTCCCAGAAAGACCAGTGCTTGGGCCTGTGACATATTCCACGTTCATACGTGATCTACAAAAGAGGTGTATAGAGAAGGCAGTTTTCCAATGGTACCAAGTTATTTGTAGTAATAAAATGAGGGTTGATTTGTAGAAAGACCTTGAATCACTGATTGACTGGATGATCTAATAAGCGATGAAATTTAGTACAGATAAACATCAGGCAACACAGAGGAAAAAAAAAAAAGAAAAAAAAAACATTTTAACCTTCTTCTGACAGGCTCTTAGTTGACCGTTACACATACCCTCAGGGTCTTGTTTTTGAGTAGTAAACCTATGCAAGTGCTGACTTAGTGTTCTGTTGTATTTGGTCAAAAAAGTTGTCTGTTAAGAATTATAAGGAATTAGGAAATACCATTATGCCACTGTGTACGACCTGAATGCACCCATATTTCTGTTTTTCTAGTGACTTTCCCAAATGAGACCAAGAACAGGAAAAAGTAGAAAGGAACCATTTCATACTTTTATTAATCATGCTGCTGTAGGAAGAGCATCAGTGGAAGAGGAAGAGCAGACAGTCTGCAGTCTGACAAAAAAAAAGGGGGGGGGGGGGGGGAGGGATTGTGGGAAGAGTATTGTAGAATGCTGTAAAATCAGGAGCTGAATGGAGAAGGTGAGCATGAAGCTGTTGCTCAGTGTTTCTTCCCATGAGAGTTATGCATCAAGTGGAATTTTCCAAAGGCAGGTTCAGCATGAGCAAAAAATGGTGCTGCTGTTTGACACAAGTCATTGTGCTGTGGGATGCCTTCCAACACAACACATGAAAAGAATAAGGCCTACGGAGAGCAGAAGCAAGGACAGATAGCCTGGGAGGGATGCAGAGACATTGTTCAAGCAGCCTGAGATCAGGTTAGGAAAGCCAAAGCCCTTTTAGAATTAAATATGGCCAGACTCAGCAAGGGCAATAAGAAAGGGTTATATAGGTACATTGGTGATGAAGAGACGTCTGGGGAAATTCTGGGTCCTCTCTGGAAGGAAATGGGAGACCTGGTCAGCTGAGATTTGGAGAAGGATGAGGTATATAAGGACTATTTTGCCTCAGTCTTCACCAAAAAGAGCTCCAGCCATATGGCTTGGGCTCCAGAAGGCCAAGGCAGGGACTGTAAGAATGAAGAACCACCCGCTGTAGGAGAAGATCAGGTTCAAGACCATCTAAGGCTACAAAGATGAATAGGCTGGAGAAACTCTCCTGTGAAAACAAGCTTAGGGAGTTGGGGTTGTTCAGCCTGGAGAAGAGAATGCTCCGGGGACACCTTACAGGGACCTACCAGTGCCTAAAGGGGGCTACAGGAGAGCTGGGGAGGGACTTTCTTTGTCAGGGGGTGTAACGATAGGACTAGGAGTAATGGCTTTAAACTAAAAGAGGGTAGATTATGTTAGATATTCGGAAGAAATTCTTCACTCAGAGGGTGGTGAGGCACAGGCACAGGATGCCCAGAGAAGCTGTGGGTGCCCCATCCCTGGAGGTGTTCAAGGCCAGGCTAGACAGGGCTTTGGGTAACCTGGTCTGGTGGGAGGTGTCCCTGCATAAGGCAGGGGGTTGGAATTAAATATCTTTAAGGTCCCTTCCAACCCAAACCATTCTGTGATTCTATGAAAACTTATGGTTAGGTCAAGAAGGAAATGTCCTTTGAGGGTATTAAATACAAGATAAGACCTCTGGCTTAAGAAGTTGCTTAGCCACAGATTGCTGGAAGCTGCAGAAATGTGCCAGGGAAGTATCATTGGATTTGCCCTGTTCTTATACTCTTCCCCAGGCATCTGGACGGCTCTTTGTTCTGGCCTGTTATAGCTGTTGTATTCTAGCTGTTTTAATAGGCCAGAAACAGTGTTTTACAGTCTTGGAAATTGGCTACAGTTCATTTTTTACCAAAAAAAAAAGAAACAAAGGTCAAGCATTCAGTCATTTATTAAGTATTTTCAACATGCAGAAGTGATGCACATGATGACAACCTCTGCTGTGAAAATTGGAAGTGCATTTGGAGTTCTGCAGCTTAGATTCATTTAATATAACATCTTTTTATTTCAGGAGATTTTCTGGCATTTCTTTGAAAGCAGTTTATAAAACACACTAGATTGGCTCCTTATCCACCTTTCTCTTATGAGATGATGGGAGGTCTTGTGTGGGTACTGAACCAAAGTGGTGGGAGAGATGTGCCATCCAGTCCTGGAAATTCCCAGTTTACATACAGCTGTACTATCCTGACTGCTTATAGAGCATGTTTGAAGTCCTCAGTTGTGTATTCAGTTGGCTTTCTGGAGAACAGAATTTGAGAACATTCAAAGAAATGTCAAAAGCAGTGAAAATTTCTTAACAAGAATCACCACACCCTTCCCATAGTTCATCCAGCTCTGGTGCATAATTACAAAAAGGTATAAATATGAGAAAGTGGTGTGGCAAAGCAGAGAAAGATCTGTGAGAGGTGAAGGGTGGAAGAATGAAGGAATGTGCTGGTCTCCCCTGTTATGTAATAATGGCTTGGAATGGTTGTGGGATATAGCTGCTGAAATTAATAGACAGTTACTCATCTTATTGGCTAAAAGTGGAAGTGAAGGAGCTAATGGTTGATATTTAAGACAAAGAGAACCAGATCACAGCTGTTAGAAGAGCTTCAGATACTAGCAATAACAAATTAAGCATCCTTTCCCCCTGCCTTGCAAATGACACCAGCTGTAGTAAATCCATGGCCTCTGTGAGACAAAGCATGTGGTTCAGTTTTCTTACTGAATCATGACCGAAAGCAATCACCAGGAAGGGCAGTGCTTTACCATGGGCATCTAGTGCTTTCTTCTACAAGGTACCGTGTGCTTTCTGGCCCTGGTTTGATCTTTGTGAAGGTCAAACATGGCCTGAGCTTTGTCACACCAAGGTAGGTAAAATGAGCCTCCTCGCCTACTGGGTGGTTGTGCTATGGATGTTGGGAGTTAATCTGGTTTCTCAGGGCAGTAACATTCTGCTGCTGCCAAAGGAAGAGGTTTTGTATTTTCTTTGTAACTTCTCTTTGCACGGCAAGAAGACTAACACCAAGGGCTCTGTGCAGAAGACCATTTCTGAAAACATCTGCTGTTGCATGCACTCCCTCACCAGTACAGGTCCCAGCATTGTCCCAGCGAGCTGTGAGGCAGGGGTTGGTGGGACCTCCTCTCTGACTGCAGGGTGCTTTAGGGAGTGTCCAGCAGACAGGACTGTAACATCCAAGAAGGAACAAGTAGCTAAGAGCTGGCAGCAACAGGAGCTACCTCCAAGTGAGCTCTGTTTGCCCCAGAAGGAAACTTCAGGGAACTAAACCCACCTGAAGGTGAGGACCAGCTGTGCCCTTTCAGCAAAGGCTCTCCGCTCTGCTCCTGCCTCTGGCTGAAGCCCTTGCCTCCTGGCATGTTAGCACATAAACATGCACGCAGCATGCTGAAGTCCTCCTATGACCTCTTCTACGTGTGTGCATTTTCCTCTTCTCACCCCCGTTACTTTATTTTCTTTGAGAGCTACACAAAATGTTCTGCAGCTTTTTTTCTCGATTGATTTTTTTTTTTTTTTTTTTTGAGAGAGATGGGGCAGAATGAACTCTGGCACACGTTCAAGAACAATAAAGATAAGAATTAGCAGAGACTTTTAACATAAACGAGACAAGATAAAAAGCTATTGAAAGTAGCTCAGCAGCATGCCAAAGCAGATCAAGATGTTACTTACAATGCAATTTTGTGTTTTTCTTTGAGTAACAAGGAACAATAACAGCTGCTCCATTTTGTTTTCTTCTGGTGTACCAAGACCCTAGAACACTTGCACAATGTAATAATTAAGACCAAAATACATGGTGCTGTAGACCAGGCTGCTGAGCTGTTGGGTATGTCTTGGGTTTTGTTTAGACATTTTAGAAGGTATTGGCTCTGAAATGAGTATAATTTTTCATAAAAACAAAAGTTGTATTTTCTCACTATTGCTCATTATTATAATACAATTTCATCCTCCATACACACGTTGTTGTTATTGAATCCAGACATGTGGATGCTGAGCTGAACATGTACAAGGTATTTCTCATGGACTTTGGACAATAAAGTAGGAACCTGCAGTGTTTAGGAACCACCCATGTAGGGAGCATTCATATTTGCTCAGACATGAGCAGAGTGCTGAGCCGTGGGCTATATCCAGGTTGGGGGCTGTCAGTCATTTTGCTATGTTGCGGAGTTAGAGAGAGCTCTGGGCATCTAACATCACCTCAAGTGCTATGCTCTGCATTCAGCAATGGGTGTGAGCACAGTTCCCAGGATGGACCTAAACAAGGTCTGATATTTGGGCCTCAGAATAAAAGAGTGATGATCCTAAGAAGCTGTACAGAGACAAACTGATGCCTGTGAACAAGAGAAGCAAGTAGAAACCTCTGGCTTGCAAACTGAGAGTGGAGCAGGGGGGTCAAGAAAGCAAACAGCCACATCAGAAAAATGGCCTTTTGCCATGCTGGGCCCTTTTGCTGCCTCTCCTGTATTTCTGCAGCATGAGCTTGTGGACTACAGGGACAGAAGTTATTGAGGATGCACAGTCTGGATCTCTCCCTCACAGTCTGTTCCTGTTTCATTCCAGAAGGCTGTGGGTTATTTTGTGCCATGCTAATCTGTGTGCTGCTGTGTTTTCTGGCTCCTGTAGATAAGAGCAGTGAAGTGCTTCATCTGTGTATCTTTCTCTCCCTTGTCTCTCTGAGATGCTTGCTGCAGGTGATGTCAGCGCTCCCTGCTGCAGCTCAGCCACGAGCCTCCTGACTCCCACAGTGCTGCAGTTCTGCCAAGGAGAGAACACGAGCGTTACCTGAAGAGACAGAGACATTGAGATAATCTTGGTGCTCCCTTTCCCTTTGAGTGACCAAACAAGACCTTCCTTCTCCAAAAATCTTTCAGTCCTCAGGACCACCTTCCCCTCTAGACAGGGCACAGTGACCAGAGTCTTGGGCATGTTTGCTCTTCACCGTGCCCTCTCTGACACTTCTTCTTACAGTTTTGAGAACGCACCAGTTGTCTTGCTTAGGTTTGTTTTTTTTTTTATGGGCTTGGTACTGCTGTCCTAAAGAATGTAAGGGGGAAAGAGTTTGCTTGTGTTTTCTAGTTCTGTTCTCCAATACCACAAGCGCTGCATCACGTAACGTGTTTCACGGGGACACAGAATTGTCATTGTGCAGCGAGTGCGTGCAGCTGTAGCAAATCCTGGCTGGCATTTGGCTGTATCCTGTTTCAGGCAGAGAAAAGACTCTTTCCATCTCTTGTGTTAAGCCTGTTTTTTTGTCTATGTTTGCATGAGAATTTGCTTTTCTCTGGATTATGAATGTGTTTGGTTTTTTTCAGATCAGGATTTTAGGGAAATCAGGAGGGTAGGAAGGGAAATGAAAGCTGATTCTGTATTTCAGCCACTCTGCTGATTGGTTGTTTTCTGTTTGTTTTTTTTTTAAGTGTATTTCCTAACTGTGTTTCCCTTCCTCTGATTTGCATAGCTAACATGCTTGTCCTGCTTTTCACATACCAATTCCTTCTTTTCTTTAATGTCCACCTGCAGTGTGGCATTAAGTGATTACCAGTGAAGCTGCAGCACAGAGTGCTGAAGGAATACAGGTTATAAAAGAGGAAAACATGGCACGAGGTTCTGTGCCTTTGGACACAGTCCGCTCTCCCCATTTTTGCTTGGTGTTATGCTAACATCACTGCATTTATCCCATGAGGAAGATAATCCTCATGTAAAGTAGGTATCACAAAGTAAGTGAGTGACTTGCTTAAGGCTAGGCAGGAAATAATTGCTGGGAAAATATGACCCAATTTAGATCCCTAAGATCATCATCCTTCCCTCTCTTTTCCTCTCCTTGCTTCAGTTTGCTTCTTGTACAACGAAGCTAACAACTTCACAGAGGTGTTAAGGGGTGTTGTAAACTAATAAAGCACCTAGAAAGCTCTATAGGGCAAGGCTAACCATCAGCTGCTTGTTCTGAGAGGGCGGTCAGGCCATTACCGAACACTGCACGCATCAAATTTTGTCTGGCAGAGCACAGCGAGAAGGGCAGAAGCCCTGGTACAGCATTCAGCCTGCTAGGGACACATCCTGCTCAGAAATGGCTGCGGGAGGGCCAAGGGCCACCAGATTGCAGAGACGGAAGGGGAGGGAGGAGCCGATTTGTAACAAATACAGGAAATGAGTTCAGCATAAACCACAAGTTCTCCATTGTCTTAGCTTCATATAATTTACAACACCAGAGGTAAGGAAGCTGAACAAATACTGCTGGGTTTGCAAGATGAAGTTAAATTTGAGACTAAAATCCGGACACTTTGCCACTTATCAAACGTTTAAGCTCCATCAAGAAGTCACTGTGAGTGCGATAGGGTATGTGGATGCTGTTCACTTCTGCAAAGAAAAATTGCTTATAGTGCAAAAATGACACATTTTTGAAAGCCCGTGTCTTTTAGAAAATAAGCAAATCATCTGGGTGACTGACTGCCTTCCCACTTCTTTCCCTCCAAATATTCTTGGATTACACAGGTTTCAGGTACCACCAAGGAGAGGCTTCTGTGAAATGAGAGACAGCAGTCAGATGGTCTTGAGTTATAATCCAGCTCATTTTGTTTTTTCTAAAGATGCCTGTTTGCTACAGGTGTGTCCAAATTGCAGATGCTGCAGGAATTTGGAAAAATGCAGTGGAAAAAAAAAATCTGCGTAGTTCCTTATAAAATATATATGCAGTTCTCTGTGTGAGACAGTGCAGACGTATGAGAATGCCTGAAGCTGAGCTGTTTCAGTCTCAACTGTCATAGTCCAAATGTAACGAGAAAATTCGGTGGCAGAAACAATTGGTTGCATTTGAATCACACTGGAATGAAAACAGTTGCTTGTATATATATTTTTTTTAATTTATTTATTGGTTTTGGCTAAATTGAGGTTCATGAAAGACCAGGAAGTTAATTTTCATCATCTTGCAAAGGTTCAGACGTTGTCCAGTTGATAGCAGATTAACAAGTTGCTAAACATGAGCTGAGCTGCAGTGGCTGACTTTAAGTGCTCTAAATTTATAGCAAACATGTAAAGTCATTTAGCTAAAAGCTCTTTTGCTGAGGTTGATGTGGTAACTGTAATGTGTTAGGGTATTACTGATGTTAGGGTATTATTTGTTGAAATGGAATAACTCAGCCATGTGTCTAACTGCATGTGCACACAATGAGAGTTCAGGTTCCAGCTCTAGTTAAATTTCTGAGAATGATGTGCCCTTCTAAGAATCTCTGATTGTGAATTTTGCCCTTAGTTTCTGAAAGAGCAGATGCTCTGACAGCCTTCCTGTTTGCTTTGATGTGGATTTATCCTGCACTTCAAATAATAAATTGCTGTGCTTTATTTGAGGACATGGGAACTTTATCCTTTTGTTATAAAAAGAGACTATCAGTGTAACTCCAGGATACCTTGGTTTAGTGATGCCTTACATAGGAACGCAGAAAATGCTAAATAAGTTAAAGGGATTCTATAAATACTTTCATATGGTGATGAAATCCAAGTATGACTAATTGGATGAGTCTTATACTTAACAAATCTCTGGTGAGCCGTCGCTGTAGGACATTGCAATTGCTATGGAAAAAATAAATTTAGCAACTGACAACTCGCAGAAAATGTCACTTGGAAGGAGAGAGTCTCTGTCTGCAATAACAAGGCTTAAACCCCATAGACCTTCTGGGATCCCTACCACCACCCTTCTTGTGGTGAAGGGAAGCTACAGCAAGAAGTATCACGCTAATCTAAAAGACCTTCTTAGCATATGTTTTCACAAATGGCTGTCTGTAATAACTTGGTTATGAACCTCTGGTATGGGCAGACCAAATACTCATCTGCCTGTCTTGAAGTTCAGGCTGAAGATTCACAAAGAATTTCTTTCAAAGCAGTCTCCAATGTGTACTTTTTTTAGACCAAAACAGCATGTTTGTGCAGTGATGTTGGTCACAATGTTTTGTTCCTTGAAGGATCAAGGTAATGCAGGCTCCAGAATAAAAATGAAAAATAAGGAAAGACAAGGAAGATCACATTAAATATTTTTGCAAATACTGAAAAGCTTGCTGTGGATTTGGGTCAGTGTTTGCATTGGGTCCTGTGTGTTTTTTTCAGATGCAGTTTGCCTCATTCTCCCTTTGTCCTGACCTGTTCTGTTTATTTTACAGTGCCAGAAGCTCCGAGAAGTTTTTAATTTGGATTACCCTCACAGCACCTTTCTGCTTAAGACTCTGACTATTGTATCTGGCCCTGACATGGTGGACCTCACTTTCCATAACTTTGTGTCCTACAAGGAGAATGTTGGCAAGGTATGAGGACCTGAGGGCAAGGAAGCACTGGGAAACACTGAGCTGGGACATTCAAGGGGGAGCAGGAAAGATGAAGCGAAGACAGGGAGCTTGCACCCTGTCAGTGTTACCAGCAAGGTTTTGTTCATGTGTGTTGTTTTGTGCTTTGTGTGAATAAACAGCTGAGATGACTCAGTAAGAAAATTTTCGGTTGCTGGTATGCATAGGCAGTAGGAAGGTGATGTAGCCAGGCCCAGGGTGCAGTCGGGATTTGTAGCCCAGCAGTATCAGGACATGTCCATGCCCTCTCCATGTTCAATGCGCTGTACCTACTCATGCAGTTCTGTAATGCCCAACTACCTCCACTTTGTGTCTTTGCTTTTTCTCCAGAGCTGGGCAGAGGATATTATGGCCATCGTTCGGAATCCCCTCACATACAACGCTTCTCGGTACACCTTCCTGGAGAAAATGTAAGTGATTTCTGACAAACATTGTTCTCTGAAACATTTATTTGTTGCCCTTTCTGTCTCTAATAGAAAGAAAAGGCTTCTTAGCTTCCAAGTCTTTTGGGCAGTCTCCAAACGAGTCCTTTTTTCAACTTGGGTGCCCTAAGGCACAGGGCAGGGGGTTGGTAAATGGGCCCTCTGTTGCATGCCAACTGACTGGTACCACAGTACTTGAGCCAGTCAAACATACACAGGTGGTATTAGACAAACTTAAATTCTGAGCCTCAAATATCCCCCACCCACCCACAGTCACAGTGCTCACCCCAACAACGTGCTGCCTCTTCTTCTTGTCTGTAATGCTGTTTGGTTGGCAGCCTGGGATCGCTAAGGAACAGTAGGATACCATTATCTCATATTTACGTCATATGTTTCAGAGGAATCATTCTGATATCAGTTCTCTTACAATCCGTCTGTTTCTCCTTCCCAAGAAGTGAGAACAGGTTCTGTCTTGAGGTTAAGCTCACAGTCTGCAGGACCCTGTTTTCCAGTTAATGTTGGTTTCCTTTCCCAATTGCATTTTCTTTTTTGCTCCTTCCTTAACAGAATCTGTAAGACTGCACAAGTGAATTTTCATCATCTTGACTTCTTTTTTCACAGCCTGGTGAAGCTGAAGATGCAGCTTAATGCAGAAGGAAAGATTCCTGTCAGGAAGTGAGTATGGTTTTTTTGGTTGGTTGGTTGGTTAGTTGGTTGTCGTTTTTTGTTGTATGTTCAATTAAAGACAGTAAAGACAGAGGAGCTGGTAAGGGGATGGTAGCCCAGTGGCTTTAGTTGCCTGCTACTGTGCCTAAGAGGTAAAGGCCATTGCCTCTGTATTCAGGTCATGAGGTCCTGCTGCACCTAGGTTACTCCCAGTGAAGAGCCTGGGACATAGTTTGGGTCTGGAAAGGAGACCTTTTGTGACCACTTCCTTCATCTACAGAAAGATATTGTCTAGAACAGCCATGGACTTTACTTCCAAAGCTAAGCAACTTTGGTAAAATTCTAACTGGGGATTTGTTTTGCAAACCTGAGTTTTGAGACTTGTAAGACTTGTTTGAGATTTCATACAATGAGTTCTGTATGCATTCTGTTCCTGCAGGAGAACTTTTTGTTTGACTTCCCAGATAGCCTGAAGTAGGGATCCATTGCTTTCACTCTTGTCCTCATGTATGACTGCTATACCTATTCTCCCCCGGTGTAATTCCACTGCCTTCCACCTTCACTCTGCATGCAGATGAGGGAAACAGCCTTTGAGGACAGACCACTGGGCCAACATTAAGGCTGGCTGAAGTACAGAATAAGGTAGATTTGAACTCAGTGCCACAAGTATTGGCTTTGTTCATCAGGGTATGGCTGCCATGAGAATAAGCCAATGCTGCTTTGCTGAAGCAAAGACGGACCTATTACTTCTCCCCTGCACTGCATGGCATAAACGCAGAATTGGTTTTGTGCCCCTCAGTGTCTTCCCTAGTCAGATCACTCCATGGCTGACCCTGTGACTCCTCCACGTTGATTAACTTAAAGATTAAAAAAAGGCTGTGATGCAATGTTGAATTTCCTTTTGGGTACATAATTTATCTTTTGTTTTATGAACAAGGACCTGCAGTGAGTGCATTCATGGGTGTTCACAGGAAAGTTCTGAACTGCTCTGTTTCTAAGCTTATGCTATGTTACAGCATCACAAGAGGCAAGTGCTAATCACCTGTAATAAATGCACTACCTACTGCGTGTTATATTGCATAACGATTCCACATTAAATCTGTGCTGGCTAAATGTGCTCCTGGATGGTTGATCATTATTCAACAATAAACATTTTTTGTTGTTTTTTTTCTAAATCACAGAACAGTAGAATTTCATTCTACCAGAAACCAGTGTACACATCAAGGGGCTTTTAAAAATGTATAGCTCTTTAATGAATAACTCACACTAGGGAAAGAGTACTTCAAATTGATCTTTAAAATGCAAGCAAGGTAGCATTACTGTAGAGAGAAAGCAGCTTATTATTCTGAAATTAGCTCAAAAAATGTCTGGTGCAGTCTGTACCCCTCTTCAATGCCCTGGTCTTTCTTTCTTGCAGAGTAGAAAAACAAACTTACGGTCTAAAGCATTAGATGTTTAAAATGGTCTGGATTAAGAGCCAGATTTATAAAAATATTCAGCATTTCCAGGTGCAGGTGTATACAAGGTTTTCAGAACTCCATGTCAGACTATTTTTTTTAATTCCACATTTATTTGCCTTTCTCTTTGGACATTTAAATCCCTTTTGAAGCATAACAAGGCTGCTGCAATTTTTGCCTTGCAAAGGGCTGCTTGAGAAATCAGCATGCAGTGAGTTTGCATAAATCATCTGCAGCTCCAGTTGAGCACTTTTCCACCTGTCAACACATTTGGCACTTTTTGTTCTCCTTTTTTGTCTTTGAGCAGCTGTGATGCCAGGAGTGTAACAGATCTGACATTTAAATTTATCCACAGCAGAGACCTCGTTGTTGATTGGGATATTCTGAAATTAGGGAGAGCTCAGTTATTGTTAATATTCTGTAATACAGCAGAGGCTGCTTTAAGCCAAAGGCTTGACCAGGTGAGTTCTGCCCTGTAGCCCAATACTCAGCGTTCTAAATTGAAAGTGAGCTTTGGCTTCTGCAGCAGCAGAGTTTTGTTTCCATCCTGTAGTATACCAGCTTCTTTTCCTCTGTAATAAGTTTGTTCCTTGAATTCATGGAAAGCCTTTGGTTTCCAGGACAGAAATTTTTGCCTTCTTCTAAAGCAGCAAATATGTACAATATTTGTTTGCTTTTTTTGGAATATTGTCTTGACTACAAACTTATTGCTGGCTAGTGCCAGCGACTGCATTGGTAATGTCTTGTGGGAGGAAGTATGGGGAATTTGTAGCATGACACCAGCTACCAAAAAGGGCACCTCTAAGAGATGTAGGCAAGGACAGCGAGCAATGATTTTGGGAGTAAGCTGGCGCAGCTTAGAGACAGGGTTCTTCTAGATCCCTGTGCAAAAATATAGAACTTCTGTATTAAGGCATCAGTCAGAAAATCCACTATAGGCTTATAAGATCTGGTCCATCAGGTACTCTTGGAGAAACACTGCCTTCCTTCTCTGGTTCATGTTTACAGTCTTATTGTCGGTCTCCTTTGTTGTGCATTTTAAATGTCTTGCACTCTGGTTGCAGCTCCTAGTCACCCAAACCCAGGCTTTCTGACTTGACTCCTGTTACACTGTGGTGATGGTTTCTTTTTTCCCTGTCTGCTTAGTATTTTTCAGATGTTTCCTGCAGACAGGAAAAGGGTGGAAGCAGCATTAAGTGCCTGTCATCTTCCAAAAGGCAAGGTAAGGGTCTTACTAGGTACCCAAAGATCTCTCTAGCTTGAGAGAAATCTTTCTGACTACCCTGACTGTGATTCCCTTGGCTTTAAAAACGTCAGTCATTCAGATGCCCCTAAATTGCTTTGAAACCCTGTCCTTTTGCTAGCTACCTTGCCTTAACTGCAGGCCTGCTAAGATAAATTCTTACTGTTTGTAAAGCAATAGCACTTGCAGCTCTGTCACTTGCATTATGTGGCACAAGAAACAGCGCATTCCCTTCTGCCTGTTTCACTGCTCTTTGAAGCAACAGGTCTCATGGTTACTCTTAGCACTTCTACCAACCTGCAGAGTACAATCTGGAACTCTAACGGTTCCTGTCAGTTCACCACGCACTAGCTTTATATCATCACACAAGAGGCACCAAGGGACAGTTTAAATAACTGTCTGTTCTGAAGCAGGCCATTATAATGCTTCTCCACTCCATCTCCTCTTTCCTAAACACCTCGCTAGATGTTCCAGTTGCTTATTTGCCTTTTCACAATTGAGTGCTGGACTGGGGGTGTTGAGTGTTAACAGAGGTGAAAACCATCATGGGTTAATGGTACTGACATGTCTTCCTTTCATTCTCAGAATGATGCCATCAATCCAGAGGACTTCCCTGAGACTGTGTATAAAACTTTCCTCATGAATCTGTGTCCACGACCTGAGATTGATGAGATATTTACCTCACAGTAAGTTTCCCTTAAGCCACATAAGAGGACTTGATTTCTTGTGGCAAAAGATAGGCAAAAAGGTGGGGAGAGGGGTTGCTACATTTATTGTTTGGCTGCTCTCAAGCCTGCCTATAAAGGCAGGTACCCATGTCACAAAACAGTGCCAGTGCACTTAACTCTTCCACTGACAACCTCGATAAAAGGGATCAGGCCTCACTGTGCTGCATGGGCTCTAAATGGTCACTATCAGAAGGGCTGATTCCAGGTCAACACTGGATTGTGCTAATGTGATACTACTTGTGGCTAGCCCTAGACAAGACCATGTACAGCATTAGAACCAGAGAGCTTTGCCAGTAGCCAGTGAATTCTTTTCAAATAGCTAAACCTGTGAGTTCTTAAATGGACTTAATTTCATAGGGCAAGTATTCAATGTGTTCTGAAATTCAGTTACCTTTAGAGTTCAAGTCAGAGGCTCAAATTATGCTTACTTCTTCCGTTATACAACCTCTTAACAGTAGCGCATTAGTTAGGAAGAAGAATATAAAGGAAGAAAAATAGCCACAGAGGGAAGCATCTTTTACAGGAAGGAATGTAGGCAGAACATTGGGCCCAGAGAACTGGGTGCCCATTGCTAACCTGAGCAAGGACCAATCTCTTGTGAAGTTTTCTGAGTAGTACACATGCCTTACCTCTGCTCCCCTATAATTCTCTTCCCTTAGCCATTTAAAAGCAAAACCCTACATGACCAAGGAACACTTGGCAAAGTTCATCAACAAGAAGCAGCGAGACTCTCGCCTCAATGACATCCTTTTCCCACCAGCAAAACCTGAGCAGGTGCAGAGCCTGATAGAGAAATATGAGCCCAGTGGGATTAACATCCAAAGAGGTGAGTCTTGCTCAGCCCGTAGGTCTTGTTTTTATGTCATGTCCCGCTGTCAAGGTAGCATGAAAATAGTAGAGGATCTCACACCTTCTGCTATCCCAGCGGAACAACCAGCCTGATTCTCACAAACCTCTGTGTTGCAGTGCACTGGGAAGGAGGTACCAGAACCATTTTGTTTCAGTACCATTAACATCTTTGTTCTCTATGTAGGGCAGCTGTCTCCAGAGGGGATGGTCTGGTTTCTCTGTGGCCCTGAGAACAACGTGATAGCGCTGGATAAATTGGTGCTGTACCAGGACATGACGCAGCCACTCTCACACTACTTCATCAATTCATCACACAACACATATTTAACAGGTACGGGCAGTTCCAGAATCTGCCTCAGCTCCATCAGGTATGTATCATCACCATGGATGGATGAATGATCCTGACAATCACTCAGGCAGATGCATCTGCCCTGAAGTTTGGAGGGCTGAGGGTTGTAAAGCACAGTAAGGGGCTTGACACTTAAATGCTGTGTAAGAAGAAGAAATGTCACCCTGTTAGCTAAAACATCTTGTCATTCTGCCATGCACACCTGCTCAAAGACAGCAGAGTTCTGTTGCTCTAGTCTATGCAGAAAGTGTCGCACATGAATAGCTAAAGAGCCTCCCTGCTTGTGCTCTCCTCCAGCTGGTCAGTTTTCTGGTATCTCGTCTCCTGAAATGTATCGCCAGACACTGCTGGCTGGCTGTCGCTGCGTAGAGCTGGATTGCTGGAAGGGCCGTCCCCCGGATGAGGAGCCGATCATCACTCATGGGTTCACCATGACAACTGAGATCCTCTTCAAGGTACAGAAAGAATCTTCTCCGCGCTTGTAGTCCTGCTTGGTTTTAAACTGATCTCGGCTTGAGGAGGCTAGCTGACCGAGGTAACAGTCAACTGCATGGGCTGAGGGCAAAAATGTTTGAGATATAAAGACTGACGGCAAAGTGAATGAATGTGTAGATAGAATGACAGATGAGCAAATATGCGATAGGCTGGAGTTTGTGTACGTTTTTGGAGTTGGAGGACCACCAGAGAAGTTGTTAGCTGGATGAAGATGAAGGAATGACTGAAATGCAGGCAGTCAAGTAGAAGTGATGGAGAGACAGTTGAGTAGGTGTGCCTGCATACATGCAGTTGTGTAACAAGATGGATGTATGGACAGAAAGTTGCCTGAGAATGGTGGATTTTATGGATGGATGCAAGTTGGAGAAACAATCAAGGTGGCTTTTAGAAAACAAATGTTTAAAATGAATTCATTTTCTAACTGTTCTACAGCAGGTTTGTGTGTTTTACAGCCTCAAATGGTGGTGCTTTGGAGGAGTAGGTTCTAATTACTTCCTAATTAATTACATGACTGTGTGGAACGTGTTCAGGGGAGCAACTGCTCTCTAACATGCTGGGCAGACATCTTCCCCGAGGATTTAGCTGCCAGGCTTCAGAAGCACAGTCCAAAGCCTACTTCTCCCTTGAAAATTTAGGGCATTTAACCACAGAAGTTACAAACATCAATGCACCAGTTAAAAATCAATGCACCACACACCAGAATAAAGGCTGGGGGGTAATTGCAAAGGAACAAATGACGTTTCTTTACCATGTCAATTAGCAGCACCAGGGAAGAAAATAGTGGAAAGTTTGTGGCAGCTTAACAGGGACTTGGGGGAAATATGATTATTTTTTCATCATTAATGCTGGGAATGTTTCCATGGTATTTGCATTTGAAATGTCAGCACTGCTGGTGACTGAACATTCCAGTTTTCTCTGCTGCTAGACAGAAGAATTTTATGAGCAGGTGAAATGATAGAAAATTGGACAGGTTCAGAGGTAAGCGTAAATTAAGTTTGAGGCAGTTTAATCTGGTGCTGTGTACACCTTTCTCTACCAATTGAAAGTGCATCTGGCAGTGATTTGCCTCTCTCACTAGATATTCTGTCATTTCTGGATACATTAAACCACGTAAGGAAAAAAACGACTGAGTTTTAGGTCTTCAATTTCACATTTATGCAAACTATTGACTTCAGCTGTGTGAAAGAGAATTATGGGGCTTTAAGGTTGTATCCTTTGGAGCTGGAAATCTGGACAGCTATGAAAAAGAAGACATCTCTCACTTTCTTGACAGAGAAGTTTAGTTACATTAAAGAGAACCTCCTGACAAGGATGAGCGTGGAGATCTGAAACTTGGGGATTAGTTTAGTGGGGAGATAGATCTGCTATTAATGATTGCTGATCTCATCTCTGTGACCATTCTCTCTCCTTTAGGATGCAATCGAGGCCATTGCAGAAAGTGCTTTTAAAACATCTCTCTACCCTGTCATCCTGTCCTTTGAGAACCACGTGGACTCGTGAGTGTCTGATTGGGGACCAGATGTGGGAGAATTGTGTTCTCTGTTGTCTAGAGCAGAACAAACTTGCTTGGTTTCAAGTGAGTGCCTGAGCTGACATGAAACACTGGTAGAGATTTTTGCATCAATTGAAAGGGGGTCAGAGCCAAAAGGTGAGCCATAAGCTGCAGAGTGAGAGCAACCACAAGTGTGTAACCTTTTAATTTGCTGTGGCAGAGTATGAAAAAATGAGAAGCCTGGGAAGGGATTTCAGGATATGTGTAACTGTTTGTGAGAAGGCAAGAGGTGGTTTTCTGGGTAGAGTTTTATGGATCTCAAGATGGTTGCTCATGCTAGGCTCTGGATTTGGGCATCTGTTCTCCTGTTCACTCCTGTTTTCTCTCTTTGTATACTAGGCCCAAGCAGCAGGCAAAGATGGCTGAGTACTGCCGAACCATATTTGGAGACATGCTGCTGACAGAGCCACTGGAAAAATACCCAGTAAGTGAAAGTTGGGGAAGGAGGTTAAAGAACTTGGATTAGTGGAGAGGTCTTTCTGAAAAACTGGTCACTCCTGGTGCTAGGAAATGCCACAACAGATAAAAGGACAGTGACAAAGATAGGGTGCAGCAGGTAAATGAGCTTGGTTCATAGTGGAGGGTAACACAGAAAGAGGAGGGAAGACCTCACAGTCATAGAGGTTTTTCTAAGCATTTGCCTGATTCTGTTCTTAATGCTCTGTCACCTAAATGACTTTGGAAACTGAGCTCTAGGTGATCAAATTATACTGGTTGTACCAAGATGAGCTAGTGTATTTTCGTACATGGTACAGTTTCAGATCTGTCTGCCAGCACTTGCTTTGGAAAGAAACAGGAACAAGGGCTTAGTAGCATTTCAGGCTCTTCCTATCAATGCTTCTAAATCCCTGTTTACACCCTGGAAATATCCCCTTGTGGGCATAGATGGGCAGGTCAGTGACATGTATAACTTTATGCTTAGAATAGCTGAATAAAGCTCCTGCTCTGCTTGACCCTACTCAACAGCTTGTGCAAGCATGTATTGTAGTGGAGAAGGTGGTGTTTTCAGTGATCCTTATGCACACCACTACTTCAGCTGCCTTGTGAATGGATAGTGATTTACAAATAATGGGCAATGCCTGTGTTCTGCAAAGTATGAGGCAATTCCCTTTCCTTTAAATAGGGGAGAGCGGAGCTAAAACACCTAGTCCAAGCATCTGCCTTTAGCACTGAGATCAGAAGAAGAGCTGAAAAGAAGCAGTGAGCAAATTGGCAGTTGCCCCCTGTTCAGACCCGTGTCTTTGTCCAGGCAATGGGCAGAAACTGTGTGGGGGAGAACCAGATAAGGGTGATTCTATTAGCTAAATTATTAATAGGCCTGTTGCTATCTGTACGGGGAGTGTAGGTCTAGAAGCACGGTCTGAATCACACATCCTTGTATGACACACACAAACCCACCTACTTTAGGATTTTTTTTTCAAATCTGCCTTAGGCAGAGAGTTTAAATATGGCGTGAGTGCTGATCTAGGACTGAGGCTATGGAATAATGAGAGAAGTAGGTGGCATGTGAAAGCCAGAGGTTTGTGGATGCCTCCAGGACATGCAGATGGTTTTTTAGCTGTGGTGCAGGATGGGTGGCTGGAAACAGCATGCACAAGCAGCAGAACTTGAAAGGACTGAAAGGTACAAAATGCCGGTGTGAAACTGACATCAGGAAAGTGAAGTCTTAGGAAAAATCTGCATAGACATACTGGGATGAGCCAGCAGATGGAAAAATTAAATTATACAGTGGGTGAGAGATTTCCGTGCACCAGTAAATGGCCAGAGGAATGGCACTGGGCGGGACAGGAGAGCTGAGTGTTTCAAGTTCTATCTTTGAGATGAAAGTTCAGTATGAAGTTTCTCTGTTGCAGCTGAAGCCAGGAGTTCCCCTGCCAAGTCCTAAGGATCTCTTAGGGAAAATCTTGATTAAGAACAAAAAGAAACAATCTGTATCTGGGAAGAGGCAGAATTCTTTGAAGAAAGGGAGGAATGTGGAACCAGAGATCATTGAGCAGCCAGCCCCTATGGATGCTGAAGATACTGGTATGTCTAAAGGGGAAAATTGGACTACTATACCTAGATGAGCAAGTCTGGCCTGCTGGAGACCTTCCAAATTGCCCAATACTAGCTTGAGGCAAGCCGATACCACTCATTCATTCAGGTATCCCACAAAGTGTAAGCTTGGAAGATATATTAAATCTTCAGAATGTTTTCAGACACTTCATTCCAACCCAAAAGAGACAACCAACTTAATTCCCTGACGGTCAGTCAATTCTGCCTACTCTGAGGCATATGGCTGCGTGAGTTGGTAATTAATTGATACGCAATTGAACATGCTGTTTTTGTGGAAGAGTGCACAACTTCTTACCACCAGTAGCTCTCTGATAACTACAAATTCACCATGGCATAGATCATAGAATAATGGAATCATAGAACAGCTTGGGTTGGAAGGTATCATCTACCTCCAACCCCCCTGCCATGGGCAGGGATGCCACCCACTAGGTCAGGTGAAACTCTTTCCATCCTCTGTAGGCTTCCTTTTTATGTCTGAGTTTAGTAAGGAGCCTTTTTCATCCATGCAGGCCTCCTGACATTTAAGCCTGACTTCCTTTTTGTTGGGACACATAGCTCCTAAGCTTAGAGGAGGTGATCCTTGAATATTAACCAGCTTTTCTGGCCCCTCTTCCCTCCAGGGCTTTATCCCATGGTACTCCACCAAACAGATCACTGAAGAGACCAGGGTCTGTTCTCCTGAAATCCAGGGTAGTGAGCTTGCTGCATGCCCTCCTTGCTACCCTAAGGATCTTGAGCTCCACCATTTCATGGTCACTGCAGCCAAGGCTGCTCTTGAGCTTCACCTTCCCCACCAGTCCCTCCTTGTTGGTGAGAATGAGGTCCAGCATAGCACCTCTCTTTACTGGTCCTCACATTGAGGTTCTTGAAGGTCTATAGAACATTCAGACCCTACTCTCCTCCCATCCTCCACCTCCTGCAGTCTCAAGGCCGTCATCTCTTGGACTCAGGTAGAGAGTTCTACCTATGGTAGAACAGTGAATTTTACAGTCCCTGTCATGGCAGGAGCTCATGAAGTCGTATGAAGACAAGATGTGCGCTCCTACAGAGGAGCTAGAAATCAGACATTCAGTCCCACAAATGTGTGTGACCTTGGTGGGGAAAACAGCATTGTGATCATCGCTTTTGGGAGGCCTGCAGGAAGAATGTCTTGGTCTCTTGAGTGTGTTAGTCCAGTTTGGCCTATTCATACTTGGATTTGGCTAATAATGATATGATATTCCTCTCTTGTTCCTGTGTGATGTGATTGTGAGGTTTTGCAGAGTTCTTCCCTGTCAGCAGAGTCAGAGCTGGAGGCTGTGTGAGCAGTCACAATGTCTTGTCTCCATGTGCTACTGGCTAAGTACTACTGATGTGGGGTGTGTGTGCTTAGTTTGGGCAGGCGATGTGGCTGAAGAGGAACCAGAGGAAGAGGATGAACAGCTGGGAAACCTGGATGAGGAGGAAATTAAAAAGATGCAGTCAGATGAGGTACTGTCACTACTGTGTCTCTTTCTTTTCTGTGGTTTTGTTTTTTTTTCGGGCCTGACCACACTGAATGGAGATTAATTCCAGAATGCAAAGGGGAGTGAACCTGTGCTATGACAAGTATAGCATAGAGGATATAGCAGAAGAGGTATTATTTCTGACTGATATTTTGCATGATTTGGTGATAAATGTCTGCCTTCAGGGTATTTGGAGAGGCTCAGCCTTAGTCTGATAACAGTTGTTACAGAAACATGAAGTGCTGCTGCAGAAGAGGGAAGAAGCAGATCAGCAATGCCTTGAATAGAAAATATCTATTTCCCATTTCCTTCTCCCTAGTATCACTCAGAAGAGGCAAAAAATGTCCCAGGTTTGTCCCAGAGTCCATGCTTTGAGAAGTTAAAGAGGTCCTAGACTTCTTATGTACTGATACTTTTTGTATGTATCAGTTTCGGTTTTTGCCAAGCTACCCAGAAATTCAGCATGCCCTTGACAATGCTGCCCACAATGTAATTGTTAGATCAGGAAGCCAAAGAAACTGGTGTGCTTTGGTCAGGGCAGCCATTGGAGCTCTTTGCGTGTGAAGCCCAGGTGTGTTTTGTTTCACCTCTGGAGAAGGTTTCATCTGTCTTCTCTTGTGTGTTTTCCATTTTTTTTTTCTGCCTAGGGCACTGCTGGTTTGGAAGTGACAGCGTATGAGGAAATGTCCAGCCTAGTTAATTACATACAGCCTATCAAATTTGACTCCTTTGAAGTCTCTGCCCGTAAGTCATACTCAGTCCTTTCAGGATCCTGAGTATTTCCATTTGACCAGGAGAATACTGTTTTCAAATGCTGCTGTTTTCCACTTACTTTTGTGACTTGCTTGAACCTATTTTCTGCTGTGTTCTCTCTCTCCCACAACATACGTACAATACAAACACTCTCCTTCTGTTCTTCTCCTTGTAGTAAGGAATTGATAAGGAAAAGACAATGATATATCAGATACTGCTCTCAGTTACATCAATGAAAATGAAAAGCAGCAGCTTAAGGCTAATGACATCTATGTGATCTTGCTTTGCTGCTTCTGAGGGCAGGATTCAGCCCAGCTTTTCTTAATGTATGAAACTGGCCTTCCTCTTCTGTGGTGATTAGGACCCTGGCTGGTGACAGAAATATCTGAAATGCTGAAAATGCATGCAATTTCTTCATACACAATAGGTTCCTCTAAACAGTCACAACATCTGTACCAGAGAAAGGTAAATTGCCTTGATAGAAACCAGCAACTGGTAGAAAGTGGTAATAAACAGGCTGAGTGCTTCTTGAGCCCATTGGTCCCCACACACAGAATGGGGAGCTGGGTGCATCCTTTGTCTAAACACTTCTTATTTCCTGTTTCTAGAGAAGAACCGGAGTTATGTCATCTCTTCCTTCACAGAATTAAAGGCTTATGATCTGCTAACCAAGTTCCCTATGCAGTTTGTAGAGTATCCTTTTGGCAATGTTTGCCCATGGTAGTTGGTCATATGGAGTATGGGAGCTAATATGAAGCTTGAGTTAAGGCTAAGGTATGTCCAACTGGCCTCTGGTTTCAGGACCCGGTAAGCTCTTCATCAGAGGTATAAAGAGTGCAGGTGCTAGAGATGTGGGAGCTTCCAGGGTGTGCTGGGGGGCTGTTCACAGAGATTCTTGACAGATTCTTGTATCCTGCTGTAGTAAAAGCCAAGACTGTCAGCTGTTTGCTTTTAAACAGAAAGGGATGTGGGAAAGGAGCCTGTTGTTGCGTGGGCCTCTCTTTTTAGAAGGCTCTGAGCATTCATAGAAGAGCTTAAACAACTCTTTAATCTGAATACGTGAGCTAGCCCCAGGGTACACAAGGAGTGCTCCAGACTTGTTTCCAATAGAGCAACTGTAGATACAACAAGCGACAGATGAGCCGGATTTACCCCAAAGGCACCCGGATGGACTCCTCTAATTACATGCCCCAGATGTTCTGGAATGTTGGCTGTCAGATGGTGGCACTGAACTTCCAGACTATGGGTGAGTGTCGCATTGTCCTCCAGCTTCTTAGTGGGTGAGGCTGTGTGCTCATGTTCATTGTCTCTTCCTTCACTGCTATTTCCTATGACCGCTGTTTCCCTGAATGCATTTACTCTGTGTGCCTTGTTCCCAAAGTATTGCTCTTCTGCCTGAGTCTCCCACAGACCAAAAGCACTTTCCTAGGCTCGGCACAAACCTGGTATGCAGTGCCTGTGATGCCTGTCCTACATAATTGTGCATGCACACATACACAGGCTTGCTGTCATCCAGTATCTGGGTACCATCTCTGGCTGTTCTGTAACATGATGTCAGAGTAAATAACTTGTATGGATGCACCAGAAGTAGTTGACTCCTCTTTTACAAGGCAGCAGGCATAGCTCCATCTGGCTACAGGACTGGACTGTCTGTCCTATTATTTCCAGTATACTGACCTGGTCAGGAAAGAAAAGGCCATTCCTTGCTGTACAACCAGCATAAGAAAGACATAGAAAAGCCTCCAGATAAAGTGCAGTAAAGAACACCATTCTTCTTCACTATCTCATATATAAAGAGTGTAAGAGACTTCATAGGATCAGTAGGAGAAAAAAATAATTTACTTAAAAAGTGAGAGTGATAGATTGGTTACGAAGGGTGTATCATACTGAAGACAGATGCAGAAGCCACAAGACACTGTCCACAAGACAATAAGTAGCAGAGGAGATGGACTGAGAGGAGGCCCAAAATGACAGGAGGAAGGAGTAGAGACAACTATTTACTTCACACCCAAAATAGTGGGTACTTCTTAGTAGGTTTTAATTTAGTTCTACCCATGATTTATGGTGCAATCATAAGCAAACCACTTTACCTTTCTTATAACAGCTGCTGTAATATTTTTCCCTGTAGGGTGCTGAGAGGCTTAATTAGTTTTTGAAAGGCCTTTGTGAGCCCTTGGTTAGCACAAGCTATAAAAGTACAGCATCTTTCAGCTCATGCATACTACACAGGACATCAGATGAGGTCCCACAGAAATTTTTCTCATTGTTCTCTGTTTGTATCTCAGATGTCCCCATGCAGCAGAACATGGCTCTGTTTGAGTTCAATGGCCAGTGTGGCTATCTGCTTAAGCATGAATTCATGCGGCGTCCAGACAAGCAATTTGACCCTTTCTCTGTGGACCGCATTGACGTGGTGGTGGCAAGTACCCTGTCTGTCACGGCAAGTACAAACCGTGGTGCTGTTCCTCCCCTGACAGCCGTATGCTGTCACCACGTGTATAACTGGCATGTATGTCCCCTCTATTTATTACCCAGTAGGGTTCTTAGTGGCAAATGAACCCAGAGAGTCCTGTGGGAGAGTGTTACCATGGCAACTCCCAGTCTTTTCACTATATCAAATTAATCATAATCACATGAAAATGGAAAATTAGCATCTGCCACACAAAGAAGCCAAGGCTGTGATGATGGGGAGGGAGGAGGTTGGAGGAAGTGCTGAAGGAAGAAACATGGGCGAAGAAAAGGTAAAAGAAAAGCCTAATGTGGATTGGAAGCTGCAGCAGAAAAGATGTTTGGGGCTGGAGGGGGCCTTAAAGGGTGAAAGTATGGGTGGGTTCTTTTGTTTTAGTCTTTTCAACAGTTGCTAATTATGTTTCTGCTTATTTCTAGATACTTTCTGGTCAGTTCCTCTCAGACCGCAGTGTGAAGACATATGTGGAAGTAGAGCTGTTTGGGTTGCCAAGGGACACAAAACGCAAATACAGAACCAAACTGACCTCCACTGCCAATTCCATTAACCCTGTATGGAAAGAAGAGCCTTTTGTTTTTGAAAAGGTAGTATCATTTTATAGTCATTTAGATGGAGAATCTTTACAGATCCTGTTGGTCACAAGCACTGCTTTGAGAGGTCAATGACAACAGAAGGGACTCCCTTCTGGAGATCTCAGTCATGGCTTTAGACATATCAAGGAGTGTTGCACCCTCAGATAATACCCAAACAATGCTGTCCAAAACAACTCCCCATTAAGATTTCCAGGTATGGATAAGGGGAGTTGGGAACATTTCTGGCAATAACAGGCATCAAGAATCTCCCTTCTGTGACACGCTTTAGACTGAATTCACTAATCAGCTTTGAAGACGTCAAGCATGAGGGAGCAGAAAGGAACTGAACGTCTGTGGTTAAACTGTGAATGAGAAGCAGACATACAGGACAAGTAATGGGACCAGCAGGAGGTTTTCAGCTGTGCCAGATTACAGAAAGCTGCCTTGTTTGTCCTCAAGAATTCAGTGGTCACTAGTTCAGCTGTAGGGCATGGGGGGAGGTTAAGTCAAAGGTGATAGTAATGTCTGGCCTTTCTGTTGTAAGTTACAAAGGCAAAATATATGTTACACAATTCATCTCTGCCAAGCACACTGTGAAATCGCAGATATTTTCAGCCTACTTGGGATGTGGTAGATAAATATTATCCACATTTCAGAAAACACTTTTCAAGCTACAGTTTTGACAGAATAATTTTTAGTTCATTTTATGGCAGAAGGAAATGGGGGGAGGCTGATGAAGCAACTCTTATGGCAAAGTTACCAAGCTTGCTAAATTATCCTTCCAAGTTCATTTCCTTCTCTGGTGAATTGCGTTGTGGAAATGCTAGTTCAGTGGATTTATTGCACAGTTCGTTCTTTAGGCAGCCTGCCCTCCTTAAGTCTCTCCTCTGAGATGCCTGTGTTTTGCGGAGTTTTTGTAAATTCAGTTATGTCTGTGACAAACCGCAGCCTTAAATTACAAGATGTGGAAATAGACGATGACTTTCCTGGAGAGATGGCGTTGTTTTGTTGGAAGGAGGAGAGAGTAAAATTCTACCTAGTGAAGCCAATATGCTACTAGAGATCAGAACATAGTTGCCTTACTCTGATTTTTTTTTTTTCCCTTAGGTCATGATGCCTGAGATAGCATCTCTAAAAATCGTGGCTTATGAAGAAGGAGGGAAGTTCATTGGTCATCGTGTCATTCCCATTATTGCGGTGCACTCAGGTAAATTTTGTGGAAATCCCTTCAACTTTTGTAACCTTGAGACCTATCCATTTGAAGCTGGTGAAGAAAATATGGACATCTGCTAATTTTGTTAATTAATCTCTGGTGTAGAATATACCTGTAGGCAGTGGAGCCTTCAATTCATCCTATTAAAGCCTTGGTTTAATGCTTTAATATATTCACAATGCTCTCCTGTAGTCAGAGACTGTCTTACTGTTGGAGTACACAGATGAGAAGGGAGAGAGATTGTGTCAGCTTACCTCTTCTGCTTTCTGTTTTCAGGCTATCACCATGTTTGTCTCCGCAGTGAAAGCAACATGCCACTCACTATGCCTTCTCTATTTGTGTACCTGGAAGTAAAGGATTATGTTCCTGACGCTTGGGCAGGTAGTATGCGTTAGTTGGGGGGGAGGGGGGGGTTGCTCTGGTCTTCTGCTATCAAATCTAGAAGCATTTTTCCAGCTGTGGAGGTGCTTTCCCACTGCACCCTTAATTCCTTGTCAGAGTGGGACTTGAGCACATACTATCATCCTGTCACACCCTTGCTTTTAGATGAAGAGAGGTGGCCACTTGCACTGTTATTGTGACCTGTTCCCTGTGTGGACCACGGTGCATGTACCTGATGTGCAATGTAGATGCAACTCTGTCTCTCTGGTTTGCAGTTGGTGGGCCTCTTTACCACGTTTGCACAGTGGCATGGAGCAGTTTCCAAGTGCAGAGGTGACTCTGAGGGACTGGCAGCAATAGGGTTTTACAGAAAGGATTGCAGGGGAAGCACAGGAGAGAAGTTCTTCCCTGTATGAAGAGAGGGGAGATTCTTGCTGGTACTGGCATACAGAGATCTTCCTTTAAAAAGGGAATGGTCAAACAGAGATTGAGAGAGAGAAATAAATGAGGAAAACAACCCCCTGGAGGTATTAACAGGAAAACCTTTTAACAATCATGAACAAAGCCATGCAGAATTTTGATAGCATCAGCCACAAAAGTTCTTGTGAATACTTCTGTTTCAACTGCAGGCATCTTGTGTTTGCTCTCTCCTTTGTGTTCATATACAGGAACATTATTCATGGGGGAAATCAAGTGAAATTGATGGTTTTAACACAGATTCATAAAAAATATCAGTTTTATACAGGATTGAACTAGGCTTGGAGCAGGGAGGTGTGCAAGCTGGCAGTCTTAGCCGGGCTTTGGAGCTTTTGGGAGCAATACGCTCTTCTCAGCTCCTTATAGCTGTCTGTAAACATCAGTTGTGAGCCATCACGGTAGAATAGGACTGAGGTGAAGACAGTCCCCTCCCTTTGTGCTATCAGGGAGAAAGTTGTTACAAGTAGAAAATACAAAATATCCCTTCTCCACAATTTCCCAATTTAGGCCAGAAAGGGCAAGAAAAAGCAGAGTAGTGTGTTATTTGATAATCCAAGCAAAGACCTCCTTTTTGTTTCTAGATCTGACTATTGCTCTCTCCAACCCAATTAAGTTCTTCAGTTTGCAAGATAAGAAGTCTGTTAAACTAAAAGATGGCTCAGTGGAGGTAAGTTTTCCCAAGTCCTGTCATTGTCTAAAATATGCTGTGTGAATTCAGCCTGAAATAGAGGGGATTGCCAATAGGATTCCCACTAACCTGGAACAAGGCTGTCCAGGATGGGTCTATTTGTTGTTTCTAGCCAGGGGCAGGCAGCGAACTGCCCTCAGGATAGAAGTGGAAAGTGTTAGAGACTAACAGCAGTGGGAGAAGCTTCAGAGACTATTTCATACATTACTACAGTTTCTTTTGTCTTAGTTCTCTTAGGTTAACACCACTGCCAGTGAAGAGGGAATCTCAGTGGTGTGAAACACATTCCTGAGCCCAACAAGGGAGAAAGCATATGACAGCTTTGTGTATCTTTGCTACAACTTTTGTTTGCTAATCTGATGGTCTCAG
This sequence comes from Cygnus atratus, assembly GCF_013377495.2. Classification (NCBI taxonomy): domain Eukaryota; kingdom Metazoa; phylum Chordata; class Aves; order Anseriformes; family Anatidae; genus Cygnus; species Cygnus atratus. The sequence goes on from NC_066366.1 coordinate 34,795,786, forward strand.
TTTCCATCTGCCGTGCTTTGATTTACCTCTGATCTTTGTTTTAGAGGCTTGACATGCAGAGGAACTTCCCATCTGCTGAAAGTAATGGGATACCAGACTCCACTGGGAAATTCAGCACCCTTTTTGCAAATGGACCTGCAGGTAAAGCTGTAGATGTGGGATGAGTTTACAGAAGGGAAAGCCTGTACACTCACATGACTGGAAGGCGAAGATCCTTGGTAACAGGATCTGAACCTTTCAAGCCAAGTCACCAACTTAAGTTCTGGTGCTTGTCATTAATGGCAAAAGGTGTATGCCTTGACTGTTGTGGCAGGAGTGGGTGTGATGTGTATACTGCTTTTACTCCACAACAGAAAAGTAATCCCAGATATCCACTAAGAATACTAGGAATCAATCTGAAGGCTCAACTGGCATGAACGTCTTTTCTCTCCAAGGCAGGGCTAACTTGTTGGGCTAGTATCACTGTTTCCTGGGAGGTAACTACCTTAGGAGGGAATCGAGGAAGAAGTGGTCTGTGGCAAAGATGTAGCTTTTCATCCCAAGTGTGAAATTGGAGGTTGGACTTTGATTTTGAGCAAAGACATGAGAGTTCTGGATGTTTGTGAGAGAAAGGTTGTAAGATCTGGCTTGGTTCTATCACTTAACACCTTACTGCTCTTCACCTCTTTGTTGTTCAAGGATCTTTTTCTATAGATCACTCCGTTGACTTCTGACATTTTAAGTATGTTCAGATCTCTCTGAAAACTCTACATTTTGAAACTGCACTTAAACCAGCATTCTGTTACGTAATACTTGGGGAGCTGTAAAGACTGGTAATTTTATTCATCAGCTCAGATGAAGACGAGACTCATTTATAAGATTCACTACAAGTTCAGAGTAAGCAGATCCCACATCTGGCATTCTGCAAGACTGTGAATGGAGCACAGTCCTGTGTTTTGACCACTAGATCAAATGGGGACCTATTAACATAATGAGAGCAAAAGCCATATAACTCTGCTCAGCCACGAGTCAAAAAAAAATTATGGATTTGCCTGACCAGAAGTCAAGAGACAAAGTCTCTTTCATTTATTACTACTATAAAAAGCATTTATTACTCTGTTCAAATAAGGAGTAGCAGAGAAAGATTTCACATTGTTTGTTCCTCTCATACTGGTACCTTCTTGGCCTTGCGAAACAAACCAACAAACATTAAAGATGTATTGGTGAAAGTGCCAGAAGGGAAATTCCTTTAATATGCTTCTAATCCAAACTGATTGATAGAGTAATTTCAAGTTAGGTAAGAGCATGTTCTCTACCATGCACTTAGATTAACTCGTTCTGTTCTGATCTATTGTGTAGTAATTGACAGCTAATCAGTGTTTCTTCCATATTAGCCGTATTAATGTAGTTAGTGTCCTTTCAAATATGTTGGCATTGAAACAATCTGTTTTCTCAAATTTCATTGTAGTCTCAAATATCCTCCTCAACTTATCAAAGCAAGTTAACACATTCCAAATCATCGCTAGCAATATTCAGTTATTAAAGACCAAATGCCCTTTTTTCTCCATCAAAGCCAAGAATCCTGTTCCTTTTCTGCTGTGCCTGTTAACAATGTTCCCAAGCACTTCAGCATCTCAGCAGCTTAATTAATTCTTTCCTGTTCACACCAGCAACCTTTGTGTGGCTCATGTTCTTGATGAGCTCTCTACTGTCCTTTTTCAACCCAAAGGTTCAAGATAGAACATAAACAGGAACCTCTTGTGATTTCAGGAGCAGTGGCTTTGGCCAAGGATGAAAATGTGATAGAAGTGACACAGATTACAGGTAACTCTCTTTATGCTGTTCCTATGGGCTGAGGCCTTGCCAGTCATCTTGCATTCCCTTGCTGCCCAGTTTCCAACTGGGATAGAATTGAAACCTGTTTGCAAGTTTATAAAGGCCTGACCCAGCCCTGCTGGATGTAGCCAGCATAAAGGACAAACTACTTGAATCCCTTGGGCTCGGAACCCCCTTCCCCTGCCTACAGCACCATTTACCCAGTTTGCCAACTGCTCTGGTGCGTGACAAGCTCTCAGGCTGGGACTGAGCTCACAGCAGGTCTCAAGGAGAAAAGAAGCTTGAGAGTTGCCATGGTCCATGCCTTATGCCCGCTCAGCCACTGCTGTAAGCACAGATTAGTGAGAAGAGCTTTGGACTGCTCAAGCATTAGCCTTCTGGGGCCACAGGCTGCAGCAACACTGCTGCACTTCACTTCATAGCAAGGTAGGAGGCTTAGAGCTATCACACAAGTTCTGCTCTGGCCAGATTTGATGGGTCCATTACCTTGACTAAACCAGACATGTAACAAGGTATTGTTCAGCTGATTGTTTGTTTGTTTGTTTTTTGTCTCCATGCAGTATGGTACAAATCGATACAAAACACTAATAACCAGTGTGCCTAATTACGCTACAAAATTGAACTGAAGGCACAAGAATAAACCTGTTGCCCTCAGGACGTGTTGCCAAATAACTGCTATATGCAGCAAGGGTTTTTTTGGTTGATTTTTGGCTTTGATTTTTTTTTTGGTTGGTTGGTTAGTCGTTTGTTTTTATGTTCTTCATAAACAAAAATGCTCCACGAGACAGAACTATGATTACATTAAATACGTACTCTGGCAAGAGGCATCACATAATATGGAAATGTAGTGGGCTCTGGTTTGAAAGTCTAGACTTGTTGACCAAGAGACTTGCATTTAAGCTGTACACTTGAGTTTCCTCAATACAAGTCTTTTATAAGTAGTTGACCCTGTGCAGCATTGCGCTGCAGACACGCCCACGAGTTCTGTTAATTTTTGCACATTCCACGTCAAAAAACAGTTACTTCCCCTGAGAAGATAACTCCTTGTGGCTTTTCTGCCACAGATAACTGCATCTTAGTGACTTGCTGCTGTCAGATAACAAAGTTCTCCAACAGTTCACAGGCACCTTTCCTCCTCATATTTTCACCTACCTAAAAAGGCCTTTCACTCATTCCTGACAACTAAGGGAATGCCAGCTCTTAGAACTGGAGGGAATGAAAGCTCCTGTCATTGTAACTTGGCTTTGCAAAAATAAAAAATAAAAAAAAGTAATTAAATAACAAAGCTTTTCACTTGCAATTAGAACTGCCAGCTAGCTTAACAGTTGGGCTGTGCTTGGGATGCTTAGAATTGTGGAAAAGGATCCAAGTCCTGAGATAGACCTAATGGCACGTTACCACTGTTGTGTTCTTCTGGCCAAAATACCAAAAGTCAGCAATTCTTCTGGCTGTCCCCAAGCCAGGCATCCACCAGATGGGGAACTGAGCTGTATGTAAAGCTTAAAAGAGAGAGGAAAAGCTGAATGAAGGCAGTGCTGAAAAAACCTGTCTGACCCCAAAAGACATCACAGCAGGGTGAGAAATAGTGTGTGAGAGAAAACAGCCTCTATTTTTGTATTTTAGAGCCTCAGACAGCCAGCCTCGCAGAACTGCAGCAGATGAAGCTCTTTCTGAAGCTGCTGAAGAAACAGGAGAAGGAGCTAAAGGAGCTGGAACGGAAAGGAAGTAAACGAAGGGAAGAGCTGCTGCAGAAATACTCTGTCCTCTTTTCAGAGCCTATCTACCATGGAGGCAAGAAAAGGGCAATACACTCCAGGAAAACCCAGAAGAAGAGGTGAATACAGCAAAGGGTCTTCAGTAGGGCTATCTGGCCTCTGGGTCAAGAAAACCAAAGCAGAGAGACCCCTCAGATAAACAGGGATGAGCAGTGTGCTCCCCTTCTCTGAGGGGAGCATGGAGTGATGTGGACATCCACATCTCCCGGGCTTTATTGAGGGTTGGATGGGTGGGACTGTCGGGAGCATATAAGCATCTCTAGAAGCAGTACAGCTGCTGTATCTGTTCTGCAGGAGTCTGACAACAGGTGATGTTGGTACTACATGTACAAATCCTGTAGTAATGGCAGAAAGCATTGATAGTCGAGTTTTGGAACTGAAAGAGAGGCTGGAGATGGACCTCATCCAGCTGGGGGAAGAACACTATGATGGGATTCGAAGGAGGAAGGAGCAGCATGCCACAGAGGTAAGGACTGCATCTGTCAACAGAAAATGTAGCCTGGGAGAACCCCTGCAAGGACAATGTGAAAAACCAAGCTCTTCACTGAACTGTGAGCTCAGAAATGTGGCCACGGGCCAGAAAACACTCCTCATAGCAATTGCTAGGTCCATACAATGCAATTAAAAGAATGTAGACAGTGATACTTATTTGGTAGAAGCTACAAAATCCAGCAGAAACATTTTTAAAGGCCTGCAGTTTGAAAAAAATATGAGAAGTAACTGCCCTGGTGCACATCAGGCTCTGTCTCAAACTCTTCTGATAGCTTAGCTTCAGGTTAACATAGCATTTATTGGCTTCATATGTTGCCAAGTGCCAACTGTATAGGAGCATAGGTACATCAGGTTGTACCATGCTTCTCACAGCTGCCTCCTCAATGCAGTACCATCAGAGGTAGGGTGACACATCGGAAGCCCTGCAGGTTCACCAGTGGCAAGCATCAGAGCATTACAGACAATGCTGTAGGGACAGTCATATCCACTGCTGTCACGCAACCAGAACAGCTGACACGTGGGAACAGAGCAGCCCCAACAATACGTTCAGTGCTTTCTATTGACACGCATCCATGCTAATGAATGGAAAGCCTTGCAAAGGACAGTACTCTGAGGACCACCCCCGAGCATTGACAGCAGGGCTGGATCTCATTCCTCTTGAAATTTGGAAAGTGCCTTCCAGTTTGTCTTAGTTGAAGTCAAAGTAAGTGCCTACATAAGATGTTGCCAGTTGGTCCTGCAGTGCACGAGTGTTTCCTGTCGCCTTGGGTCCACCACCTTGAGCAAACACTAGCAAGAGACACAATGCCTGGAGACAAATTGCAGTCCACAGACAGTAATAATAAGTATGGCATATGCTACCTACCCATTGTAACGAAAGGGGGATGACTCCAGGAATCAGAGGCCTTTTCCTATTGTTATTTTGCTGAGAAATTTGCATCATGTCTTAAATTTCCCTGGTGCACTTTGGCTTGACAAGAACCTTGTAAAGCTGTATGCAATACTGGCTATCCTATACCAACCCTGAAGGGGAAAAAAAAAAAAGTTTCTAAAAAACCTGTTTCTTTAGAACTAAATTATGTAGAAATCATGCTTATCACTAGAGAAGCCAAAGGAACAAAACATCCCCGTCTCCCAACTCTGTCAAACGTTGTGAGATTTAGTGATCAAGGCTACAAAGATGAAATAAAAAACTGAGTTCTCTCTACATGGCACTTAGCTCAGCAGACAGATTTTCTCCTTTCCAGCTGTCTCAGCAGTGCAGAGAAGGTTCATTGAACTATCACTGTGCCAGGAGTTTCCACAGGACAGGAGGCTCATCCTCTTGTTAGCTTCTGTTGTTTAGAAGGTAGGCTCCAATGCTATTTCGCATTTACCCACAAGTACCGTGAATCTGTTGTCGTCTCCAGCACAGAAAGATAGGAGGCTGTCCACAAAGACAACCTGGAGGTGAGTGACCTGGTTCACAGAGTATTTTTCTGAAGCCTTGGTGCAGTCAGTCCACTAGTACAGTCTAATCTTTGTGCATGTCAGAGCTCTCTGATGTGGTGCAAGGGTTTGCACAGAGCCTCATGGATTAGCTGGCCCTTGGAATTCAGTACAGGGAGGGATAAAGCTGAATCTGGTGGTAATTAGATGTTGATGGTGCACTATGTCTCATCTTTGTTTGTTTGTTTTTGATCTTGTTTTCATTCCCCAAACAGCAAGTTACCAAGATAACAGAGTTAGCGAAAGAGAAGCAGACGGCTGAGCTGAAGGCGCTGAAGGAGTCATCAGAAAGGTAAACTTAGTACTTGAATAGCAAAGTGATAACACATAGCTCTTATTTCGGGTAGCATTTTCTGTTAGATCTCAGAGCAATGTACTACAGTGAGCGAGTGAATATGGGAGAAGAGAGTTATTTCTTTGGTGAGAAATTGAGGCACAGCAATGTGATGTAGGGTCTCACACAGTTACAGAGTGGCAGTGCTGGGAAGACAGCTCTTGTCTTGTGACCCCCAGCGCAGTGTTCCTGCCACGAGGAACCAAATAGGTACTAGTGTTTGAGCTGCAGTAAGTAGCCTTGACTGATTAATTCAGAAAGATAGGAAGTAAGAGTGCCAGTCACTGGATGTCATCTCTGCTGTAGTCAGTACATCACATAATCCCTTCCAGAGACTGACCAGCTCAGACTGAGTGGAGTTTTGGCCACTACTTAAATAGGCTGGCAGAATCAATTCACTAATTTCTAGCCAGACATATATCCATTTGTTCTTGCAGTAACACTTTCCTGAAGCTAAAATCCTTGCTCATTCCTCTTTGCCATTAAATCCTCTCACAACCTTTAGTTGCTAAGTCAGACAAAACTTCCTCTTTTTGTGTCCTCCCATCAAGAAAGATTCTGTTTCTCTCAGCTATTGATTATATTCAGACAGGACTAAGAAAAACAGGTTGAGTAACTAGGTAATGGTTTTCTACCAATAGGATATCATTTAGTATAGTCATATCTACAGCTTGCTGTGAGGAACTCCAGAAAGATTCAGAGATCTTGAGCAATAGGTAATAAGGTGGTAGATAAATTCAGTGTGAATAGATACAAAGTAATGTGTACAGAAAGAAAAAAACGTAGCTCAGCTGTACACAGGGATGAGCTATTGTAACTCAGGAAAGATGATCTTCAACTGCTGTGGGCATTTCTCTGCAATCATGTGCACAGCTCTGCAGTAGCCAAAGTGGCAAACAGAATTTTAGGAATTGTATGGAAGAAAGATTGAGAGGTGTGTGGGAGAGGCAGATAGCAAAGTCAGCATAACCTCCAGATGTATTTCCATAGTGCAGTCACCTTTTCAGTATGCCATCTTAAACAAAAACCTTTGAAAGAGCAAGGAGTGACAAGGATAATCAACAGTAAGGAGTAATTTCTGCACAAAAAGAAATTAAATAGGACTCAGCTTGGAGAACAGATGATTGAGGGGGATGTGACAAATGTGTAAAATCATGAATGGTATGGAGAAGAAGAACAGGGAAGTGATTACTCACTGTTTCTCATAAGAGAAGAAATGTGGAACACCCAGTGAAGTACTCAGGGTGCACTTCCACGGAGCAAATAAATGCAGTTCCTTGCCTCTCAGGGCAAGAAGCAGTCCAAAAGTAGAGCTAAACTCCAAGTATGAGAGACGTGCATGGGAGATAAATGCATAGAAATAGGAGCATAGACAGGAAACTGGTAAGGTGTAGAAGGGAAAAATTACCCTACAGCTGTTCTCTTTCTTTTGCTTCCCTTAAGCATATCTTCTTTCCACTGTTGGAGGCAGGACTCCAGATGGATGGGCCACAATTTGATGGCCATTCTCATGTCCACCTCAGCAGCTCTCCTGCTGTAATCATTTTGTACCTGGATGGCCAGGATGGAGGCACTGACTGTGTGTCAGAAGACTCTTACACTAACAGACTGTCAGCAGACTCTAACACTAACACCTTTCTCCAGCTGTCTTGTCACCTTCTCTGGCCTGTAGGTAGCATTTTTGATGGCCACATATGCCTCAGTCAGGGACAGAGATCTTGTTTGATTTTTTTTTTTCTTTTAAACTATCTTACTCACTGATCGAATGCCTTCTAAGCATTTATGGTCTCTGCTTTGTGGATCACATCCCATAGTTGATGCTCCGCTCTACCTGCCTCAGGTGTTCTTTTTTAGCTCTCATATAACCGTGTAGTTCCTTCTCTCTTTTTTTTTTTTTAATTTAGCAGTTTAAGTAGAATCATAGAAGGTAGAATCATTTAGGTTGGAAAAACCTCTAAGATCATGTAGTCCAACTTTTAACCTAGCACTGCCAAGTCCACCATTAAACCATGTCACTAAGCACCACATCTAAAAGTATTTTGAAGACCTCTAGGGATGGTGACTCAACTACTTCTCTGGGCAGCCTATTCCAGTGCTTCACAACTCTTTCAGTTAAGAAATTTTTTCCTAATATCCAGTCTAAACCTCCTCTGACACAACTTCAGGCCATTTTCTCTTGTCCCATCGCTTGTTGCTTGGGAGAAGAAACCAATGCCCACCTCGCTACAACCTCCCTTAAAGTAATTGTAGAGTGTGATAAGGTCTTCCCTGAGCCTCCTCTTCTCCAGGCTAAATTATCCCACTCAGCCGCTCCTCATAAGACTTGTTCTCTAGACACTTCACCAGCTTCATTGCCCCTCTTTGGACACGCTCTAGCACCTGCCTGTCCTTCTTGTAGTGAGGGGCACAAAACTGAACACAGTTTTCGAAATGGTGCTAAAAGTCTTACTGACATGTAGGTAGACCACATCCACAGTCTTTCCCTCAAGTACTTTGAGTAAGTGTTCTGCTGCTCCAAAGGAATCCAAATGTAGGTATACAATACAACTTAATTATATAATGTGTTTTCTCCTGTGCTTTTGTTCTGGCCCCCCCCAAAAAAAAAAAAGAAAAGAAAAGACCTCCAGGACTTAAAATATTTTTAAGACTTATGACTTTGTCTCGCAATCACTCAACTTTGCTTTTCTGCACAGTAGGCACTCTTCAGAGAGTGTGTGTGGTGGGCTAACGCTGCTCTGTCAGCCTGTGGGGTTTGTAAGCAGTCCTGTCTCTCACAGCACACTTTTCTCTCCACAGTAATATTAAAGATATTAAGAAGAAGCTGGAGGCCAAGAGAGTGGACCGAATCCAAGCCATGATGCGGAATACTAGTGACAAGGCTACTCAGGAGAGGTACTGAGGAAGACGTTACTGGTCTTTACCTATGGGGAATGTTAGCTATACTGCTTCAGGCAGGGAACAGCGCTACTCCACAGTCTCTGTCACCATCAAGAAAACTTTCTAAAGCAACCAAACAGGTAGTGGCAGAGCTACAGGGGTTCAGGGAAGGTTTGCTGGCCTGCCCTCTCTCATGGCATAGCATTGTTTTCACCATTTCATTTCAGTACACAGGCATATATGCAGTGAAGCCAAACATCTGCTCCCTAGCTGCAATGATAATGTCATTCCTGCAGTCACTGCTGACAGTGGCTTCCGGGGCTTTCTCCCTAGGCTTAATTCTTTTTGTGTATGGCAGTCAGCAAGATCCATGTCACTTACTGGACTTCTGAATAGCCAGAGAGTATAGAGCATTTCTAAAGAAATACTCCCTTCTGCAGGGATTAGGAGCTAATACAAAAATACAGGGGAAGGTCATTATGGTGGAGAAATGGTAGCTTGGAGATGACCCTCCCCTATGGCCCCTGTGTCTTTGGCGCTGTTACATGTCTCAGTTACTTGCCAAAGTGATAACATACCTTCCAGCCAGTTCAGCTGAATTCTAAGAGTGCTTCTAAATACTTCCTGCCTGCCTTCATGCCTTAGTGGGCACTTTCCCCCTGTAGAATCAAAACCAGGTCTTCCCAAGCCTGTATAGAATCTGTAGTAAGTTTCAGCAGCCCTCTCAATTATGAGGTTGTATTTGGGCATATAATGGCTGCATCCTTCCTTTACAATCATTTTGTTATAAAAATAATATTCTGCTACCAGGCTTGTGTACTCAAGTACTGCTTGATACGAATCAGTTTTAACAGTTTCATGTGTTTAAGGGTATAGAAAAGAGGCTATGCTGCCTCTTCTGCTTCCTGCTCATAGTAAGGTCATTTTGCTGTCTGTTAAATTGAAAAAAAAAAATAAAATTTTACATCCAATTGTTTGACTAATGTCTCTGTCAAATTCGAATGATGTCTATTTGCCCTTTCCTAAAATTGGAGAAAGCTTGTAATGTAGGAGGACACTAAGCAAGTATACCACACCTGTCTTTCTGTGTGGGCACTAGCAGTCCTATCTTGCTGTATGGCACTTTATCAGTATTGATAAACAGGTTTTGTATCAAGATAACAGATGGATTCTAGTTTTTTTTATACATTTCTTTTCTTTAAAGGTTGAAGAAAGAAATAAATAACTCTCATATTCAGGAAGTGGTGCAAACAATCAAACTGGTAAGTTCTGTGACAATCTGCCACAGCATGTCTGTTTTCTGCAAAGTGGGGGTGTCTCATGTACGTCATCGGCATGTGTCACAGGCAGAATGTGAGTTCTCTGAGGTATTTAAATCCCATTAAATTGCTACTGTATTGAGGACTGAACATGTACTTTAGTCAACTAAAGTGCAGCTGAAGACAGTTACTATACTTATTAAGATACTGCAGGTCCTTCAGTATTTAATCAGTCCTCCCACCAGGCTGCAGATATAGTGCAAACAGAGCAGTCTAGCTTCTGGCTTTCTAATTCAGGTGGTATAGTTTTTTTTGTAAGCATTACTAATTGGCAGCATAACCCCATATCTATTTAATTAATAATGTGTGAAATTTTGCAGAAGGGGAGATTGTCCTACCAATCCCCTTGTAGAGCATGGCCCTGTGTGTGTTGAGTGCATGTACGCATTATGTATACTTTTGCAGTGCTTATGTAGCATTGGTGTTCAGGGTCTTGAGTACTGGACAAGTAACTCAGAGCTAGCAGAATTTGTTCAGAATTGGGAGTGAGGGTGTTACTGTTGGTATGTGCTTTATAACCCTGTCTTGCTGTTACAAGCATTTGTTTATGAAAACTTAAACTTCGGTGGTTTTTTTCTTTTTGTTCTCTTAAAGGTGATAGAAAAAACAGCCAGGTATCAGCGGAAACTGGAAGAGAAGCAGGCAGATAATCTGAGAGCAATCAAGGAGAAAGAAAGCCAGGTAAAGGCAATGATTCTTAGGTTCAATACTGCTACTCCATACAGTAAATCCACACTACCCCAGGGGATCAGCATTCCTTGTGTATTCTTTAATTACAGCTACACTCATCCTTTGCACACATACTTCAGACACCCCACTCGTCAGTATGTTGAGAAAATGGTTTAGAAGGTGGCTCCATAGGAGCCTCGACAGAGCTGAGGCAGAGTTGCTGCACTCATACGCTCCCTCTCCCAGCAACAGCTTCCATCCGATCATACAAAACCCTAAATTTAAAATGTGATGGAACTGTATTTTTAGAAGAGGTGAGGCTCATTCCTGAGCTACTCATACTCTCAGAACACACAAAACATGTTCATGTACTTTGGAGGTTGATATGCAAAGAATGTGCAGACAAGTCATCCATCAAATTGTGATGCAAAACAGAATAATGTAAATCAACATGCAGCCTTCCTCCCCTCTTCATCTTCAGGGAAGACAACATTTGCCTGGGGGATGGAGATAAGTCATTCAATAGTGGGTTGAAACCAAAATTGCGAAGTGCTAATATTTCATCATATTGGCCTCTCTTAGAGTACATTTTTATACCATTCTCAGCCTGAACTCTACTTTGCTTCAGTGTTTAGAGAATGATTCAAGGTCTCTGTTTGCAGCTTCAGCAGGAGGCAGGGGCAGAGTATGAGGAGAAATTGAAAAGGCTGAATACAGAGGTGCAGGAGATGGTGAAGAACTATGCAAAAGTAGTCTTTCCTGAAGAGCCAGAGATGTTGAATGAAGCAGTTCTGAGCATTCGTAAGGAAGAACAAGGCTCTACAGAGCAACTGGAAGAGAAGATCCCTGTGGCAGAGGTGTCAAGGCTTACAATAGCTATGGCTGAGCCCCCAGAAACCAAAACAGATGGTAATATTGAGGAAAGTAGATTCTGAGAGATGCTTCCCTTACTACTCACTGTTCCACTTCAGGAATGTTTATGGACATATATAGTGAAGTTAAAGACCAGCTTGACAAACTACTCTCTCTCTCCACGCTGGGAAACTCCTGAAATTCTTCAGGGATTTACTACTTTGGTATTCTAGGTATTGAAAGTAGGCTGATGAGCTCACCTTCCAGAGCACGCTTCACTGTCTTCTACAGTCTTAGCACTAATCTGACTCAGCAGTGAAGGGGCCTGTGGCTGAATACAAGCTAGTTGTTGACACTGATGGCAATGTCTACATTAATACCTGAGTCTGGGTTCAGACAACAGTTTTCAGAGCAAGTTCCCTCGTCATTCATCACAGATCTGTTCGCATCATAGCAGTCTCAGAGCTAGATTCCTTTGAACAAGCTTTAACTGAAAGACATTCTACAATAGCCTACCTAACAGGCTTCAACCAGCCTGTGAAATATACAGAAGTATATAATATTATATAACAATAACACCCTGTGAAATATACATAAGTGTGGGTGTCAGGTGCTCAGCAGAAACTCTTGTCCTGTAAAGCACCATTCCTTCTGGCAACACTACCTGCTAACAGATGCAGCTTCTCTTTATAGGAAGAAAGGTTGTTTTGATAGAGCTTTATGCCATCTTTTTTTTGTCAGCATACCACTCCCTTGCACAGCCAGTGTTGGCTTTTTAATTTTTTCCCCCCAATAGTCAGATGAGGAGATTTTTCAGTGCAATGGTATCCATAAAACAGCATTTCCTTCTGTGGCAATGTGCATTACCAGCATTCTAGCTTTTCCTCTTTCTTTCTTTTTAACCTCCACTTATCCCCAGGGGCTGATTCTCACTCCTAATTCTAACTTTATAACTCTGACATGTCTTCAGGCAAGTTCTTAGATCTAGATCCGGTACCTCCTGAAGACCCTGCTAGTCTTCAGCAGGCTTGTTGGACAATTATAAGGCAATAATACTATGAGGAGTCTAAGAGACTTAGCCTTAGCATTTATTCCTGCTAACACAAACACGCTTGCAGAGTTCTCACCTACAATAATTTGACATTTTTAGAGCGTCAGTGAAACTTTTTCCCATGGAGCTAATTTAGCTCCATATTACAGGCTTAGGATAACAGCACTTACCAAAATTTCTAAACTGTTTGAAAATAATTGTGTTGCTTAAAGAGCCAGCCAGTTATATTGCCCATAAGAGTACCTTGCACAGAAAGCTGAGCACAGCTCATAAAAAAATACATTGAATTATCAGAATGGTAGCAGAAAGAACAGCAAAAAACAGAAGCTTCTTTCACAGGCTGCCATCCCAGTTAATGACAACAGAGGGGCTCAGCAGTAACCTATAGAATATATTCTTTGTTGCTGGGAAAGCCAGCCTCCTCAACTACCCATGTTCTTTGGGGCCTGGAGGGGAAGACCACACACTATTTCTGTTTGCCAGAGTACTGTTCACACCTTCCCCCAAAGCCTTAGTCACTTCCCATTTTGCTATGAATTATGCCTACCTGGGACTAACAGCAATTTCCCCCCGTTGGTGTCATAACATATAAGTCTTGTTTCACAGCCTGATGCTGAAGGAAAATTGCCCAGTTGTATGACTTTAAAGGGCAAATGGTACTCAGCCTCACTCAGCCCTAGCAGACACCTCTTGCTGTCTGTCTTCACTAACATCAAATCTTCCAGCAGAACACACTGGGAGGTCCAGGTTCCCGATATCATGGCTTTGTCGGAAAAAAAGGATAGGGTCCTCTTAGCTATCTTTACACTTCCACTTTCTAGGACAGCAAAGCCTTATTTTGTGAATGCAGAACTTACATCACTGTCCCCTGCCTCCACATGTACTTTCTCTCACCTGTTTTATGACCTTCTGCACTGAACAGCTTTGACACAGCAAGTTCTCACTCATCCAGAAGGAAGGAACTGGAAACATATGGTCCAACTCTTTTCCTAGCACCATGTAAGATAGACTCTGTTTATGGATCCTAAAAAAGCAGAAAATAACAATAATTCAGTACAGAGTAGCAACATCCTGGCCTTCCTTATACCAAGTCCTGAAATAACATTAGCCCAAGAACTGGAGTTTGGCCTGCCAACATATACATGCACCAACTCACAGGGGCTTTGCAAAATTCAGCACTTGTATTCACCAGACTTCATAAGGGGAGAGGAAGCACTGATCTGACCAAATGAAAAAAGACTCGTCTTTCTTCAGTTGTCCATTTTGTCCATAAGCAAGACAATAAAAGTGGTGGAAGACGATATGTTTGGGGATACAAAAGGAAAGAGGAACTGCCACTTTTTTATTACAACTGCTCATCCTGGCAGTCAGATAATAGAAGTCGAACCTTCCACATTTTTAATCTTTTCAAGTGTGTGTGTGTGTGTGTGGAGGGGGAACCACAGAAAACAAAACACTGCTGTACATAATCCTGGACCTGCAGTTGAGCAGATTTGCAGCTACTATATGTCCGAGCACCAGCTGCCCAGAGACCCTTGCATTGAACTGACCCTTCAATGCACTTGGCCATTCAAGCCACCTTTTACTGTGGCAATACAGAGCTGCAGACAGTACAGTGTCTTTAAACCCACCCACAGAAGATAAACAGGTGAGAATCCTTTCTGAAAAGTTGCTTCTTCCCTCCTCTTGTTAGTGAAACTTTTGCCTTTAGTTTGAGACAACGAGCGGTGTTCCTGACTCCAGTGACAGTCTGTCTCCCGAACATGCCACTCCACAGGGTAACCTGTTAGCCTTCCTCACCCCTCAACTTGTTCTTCAGCTTTCTGTCTTTCCTGGAAAAGTGAGCTCAGTCATGGCAAACCTACACCATGCCGTGTTTATTACATGAGACACCTAGAAACTGCATTGAGAAACGCATCATGAAGTGCTGCTATAAAAAAACAGCTGAAGTAGACATGAGCAATGAGATGTTCCAAACCTGGTCTGACATCCAAGAAGAGACCGTATCTCCCCCGCGGCATTAACATAATACTGGAATTGTGTATTGTAAATTTCTGACTTATTTATTTTCTATAAAAAAATAAAACATTGCAATTCTTACAAAAACTGGATCACCTTTTTTACTTTCTTTGATTGAGGTTAGCAGATATGGGTGCAAGTCCCAAATGCTGCACAACATATGCATATGTTAATATAGCCAGCAAATGCCCAGAGTTTTCTGCCATCTGTGCCTGCAGTCCTCAAATTCAGCTTCTTCAGTTACTAAATATGCAGTGAGGTGGCTTTTTTTTTTTTTTTAAATAAAAAACCCTACATCCTTCTCACACACATTCAGCACTAGTTCATTCCATTCTTTATTGTACTTAATAACCAAATCTAGCAAAGCCATTTTCTGACAGCTCAAATACCACTCCTGATTACCATTACAGGCAACCTTGCCTGACTCTCACGTAGTGGCATCCTCCTCACAAGCACAAGTCAGAAGAGCATTTCAACAGGAGTCAAAACTACTTTGGTGGGTTCACACTCCTCACATTGGCTTATTCCTAGTTCAGCCTAGCGAAGGGCCTGCCTAGAGACAGAAAGGCCTTTCACAGACATACCAGAACAGCGATGCAGGGCCTGGCCTGCAGTGTCTTACATTTGCAGGTGGTTGTCTCCCACCCTCCAGACCCGAACAATGCCAGCTTACCACAACACGGGCTCAGCTCCCTTCCTTCACAGCTCATCGTGACTGCTGGTTGGCCTCCTTCACACATACAGTGCGGCTCTGCCATGGATATCTGTTACTAAAGGCCACTTTCCTTCTGCTGACAGCAGTGTCTTCTCTGTTGCAGGACCGAAGTTTTTGCTTCAGGAAGAAGGTGATAAAATACTGCTTTCCAGTTAGACCAATTTTGCTGCTTTTCTAGAATAGCTTTCTCCATCCCTGAAGTCTCACTCGTGCTGTGAAGTTTGAGGGCCTTCAAAAAAAAAGATGACAAACATCACAGCAAGGGAGAACTGCAGCCAGGAAGCAATTTAATATCTTTTATTAAACCAGCTTGCAGTGTTGGCAGTTCTAAACTGCAGCTCATATTCATTAGCCCCCTGCTTTCTACAGTGAGGAGCTGGCAGTGGAGATCAAAGATGGTGTTAGAAATGGGATCAGCACAAGAGGAGAGGCTGCTTTCCCAGTAAAAACACAGAGCAGAGCCACAGCAATCACAGCATTAAGGGAGATTGCAAATGGAAAACATACCCAAAAAACACCCAGAAAAAACTCTTCTCTGGAGTGGGGTTCCCCAGTTTCTGCTAAGCACCCACTATTTCCAGACAAAACAGCCACACCACACTGCCTGCAATTACTCACCGGGATTCAGCCACACATGGATGCAGCTGGAAAACAGGGAACTGCACTTAAGTACATGCGAACTTCCTATCAGCATAAATATAAACCAACAACGCTCACCGTTTTACAGCCTGAGACTGTTGATAACAAAAGCCGTTTGGAGCTGTTTCTAACTGTATTTCCAGGGGCACGACAGCCCTCACCTGCTCCATGTCCTTACATAGCATGCATTGCTTAACACACACAAATTGCTTGGTGTGCTTCCTGCCCTACTGCAAGCACACAACACCCAGGACTGCAGAAACACAGCTCTCATACTGGCTAAAACAGGGGGTTGTCCCCAGCTTCAGACACCCAGTCCATAGTGACCATCCCAAATACCTCCAGACAGTTTTTTTAGAGGTTATTTTAAAGGATAATTCATCTCATCTCTCTCTGGAGGGCAGTCAGACACCTAGTTCAGACCTGATGTGGACATGGGGTGCCCCCCTCTCCATGCATTGCCAAAGCACAAGGGATTAGGTTTTTTGCACTCACATCCTTACAGCAAATGAATATGATGAATAACAGAATAAATGCAAGTTACAGGGACATACATGCAAAGCCAGGGCAGAGCAGCAGGGCTTGAGCTAGTGGAAGACTTCAGTCCTCTCTCCCATGACAACACTGCCTAAAAAAGAACACATTTCACAGGAACAGGGACAGCCCTAATCACAGTCTCGGAGAAAAGGAGAAGGACGAGCCCTCTTCCTCCATGTAGCACACAACAGGACAAAGACCGTCTCTCTAAGCCAGGCCAGGCAGGCTCAGTCTCACTCAGGCTGCTCCCCACCTACAGCAGCCCTAGGAAAGAGGGACAGCACAGCTACAGCCCCTTCCCTCTGGCCTGCACCAACTCATCCGGCACCACTCATAAGAAATCCCCAAATCCCCAGCTGCTTCATTATCTGGAGACCTCTTATCTTTTTAGCAACTCCCTTCAGTGAGAGCTCCTGTGCTGTCTGTGAGCTTTTTGAGGTCAATATAGCAGGCTGAACCCAGTACTCTTCTCTTCTAACTTTATTAGCTCTTTTTGCCATCAGCTCCAAGCAGAACATCAGTTCTCTTGGCAGCCTTTGGACAACATAAATTGGTTAGGCAAAATGAGGGCTGATATAATGCCAAAGTAAAATGCTCTTAATGAGACTTCTTTTTAATGGTGTGGACATTTCAAAAAATAATCATAGCTCAGCTAGACTATGACACAGATGTAAGAAAACTTAACTCTAGTAGTTTGGATTCATGTTATCAGCATCCTGTGATGTCTGAAGCTTGAGGAAGAAAACTCACCATGACGACCCTTAAACCACATCACAGCTTCTATTGTGCTGTTGTGCTTCTGCTGTTAAACAAAATACTGGTACAGCTTTATCAGGTGATTTATGCAGAAATGCATGAAAAATAGGTGGAATATTTAATGTACATTACAACTCAGTGCTAAAAAATCAGCTAAAAGTACTTTTCAGAGTGTATACAGAAGAATCACTAAGTGTAAGCAAAGCCACATCTCAGAGTACAGACCACATTTGGCATCAACACCTTTCCTCACTGAAGTCTTCATGCCTCAGAGGCTGGGTGTGCTGATGCTCCTCTAGACCAAATACCAGCTCTAACCAAAGAGGACGAAATTTCTGGAACATGAGAAATGGACAAAAGAAAGATAAAGGCACTAAAAGTTCTTTGGGCAAACGTTACCGTAGGGGTTTTCAAACAGCACAAGGAATAATTTCCCAATTTTGAGGGACACCATCCCTCCAGCAGCACAGCAGCTCGCCAAGTCAGTGCATATCGGTTACTTACGAACTCCGGAATAGAAGTGCCACTTTCTGATCTTCCAGCAATATTTCTTCCTACAGAATTCAAACGTCTTTGAAGATTTCTTTGGGTAGCTGTGCAGCCCTGCCCGTGTTTTTGCTTACCAAAGGATATTTCCTGACCACAGGGAGATACAGTAATTGGATGAGATAGAGCTTTTTAACGAGGCTGTTTTATACAGAAACCAAGATCAAGGTAATTAAGACAAGAATAGTGCCTGTTCAGACAGAGAACAGTAGCAGGTTTAGGATCTATCTTAGATTCTTTTCATATTTTCATCTTTTATGTGGCATATTCTAAAGCTCATTTTTTACCATTATATGTTTTTGTGCAAAAATACTTATTTTTCAGGAGACCCAACTTTTTATTATATTCTTAACAATCAAATAATGTATATTATTTGATTATACTAAGATATTTAAGATATATTAAGATATATAATTATTTGATTATATCAATAAATATATTCTTCAAAATCAAATAATGGAGATTCCTAAGCAAAGAAGGACTCCAGCCACAACAAGGGACACAAATAACATGGGTTATACACTATACCTGAAGGAGCACAATCAGGACTCTCTAAATCAAGAACATTACTAACAAGACACACAGCATGCAAACTCCTTCATGGGCCAACATTTTTGCAGGCAGATTCCCTGATCTTCCCCTTGTAGTCCCTTCACTATCCATTGGGAACTGGAGGCAGCAGGGAAGTTAGGGCAAGCACAACTCCCAGCAGCTGGTTTGCCTGCTGTTAGCACCTTTGTTATCACCATGCCCTTCACATTTTCAGAGCTCTTTAGAGACAAAAGGGAAAAGCCTGAAAGTCACTGCTAAAGCAAATTAGTTTTATGTGATGAATAGATGCAGATCCCTCTGTACAGGCTGTTTTCTCTGCTTCTTTTCCTGCAATTAGAGGAAACATTGCCTTCAAATATTCAGTGGCCACTCTGCATACTGCTAGCTGCTCTAAATCTTCCTATAAACTATGTCCAGCTGAGAGTCACAGTTCAGGCTCAGTTTGTACCTGAAGATCTAAAATTATCTTCTACCTCTGTAATGAAGATATGTCGCTGACATGACCATTGCTGCTACAGAAGGTACAGAAGTGCTGCACAATAGCTACAGTATTTTAGAGCCACTCTCCCTGCCCAATACATCCCCACACAGTCAGGATTTACTGCTTATTATAGACTGGGACCTAAAGCCCATCAAAATGCTTTCTCCAGGCGACAGGGAGAAACATAGGATTCTTCTCACTAAATTGTACAATCTTAAAAGTTGGGAGCCTCATTTCACCTAGGGTCCTTCTATAATCAGTGGTTAAAAGATAGGGGCCTATAGGGAAAGATTTGTCCCACTCTGAAATGAATGGGATAATAAGCTGCTGCAGTCGATAGCATAGAGCCCTGTTTGAGGAGGACAGGCACCATTATATATACACAAGTGCAATTGGGAGGTGACAGCAGTCGCAGACTCCCTGTTTGATTCAGCAAATTGTTCATATAAATTCAGCCTACCATCTTCAAAGGCCTACTGTATGCTGATTGCCAGAGCTGTGGCAGCACGGAAAAGACTCAATACCAGCAAAGCTGGCAGAAAGGAAAAATAAAAAGGAACAATTCAGGTGAAGCATGACACAAAACAAGAGATACAAGTGTAACCTTGTTGATAGCACATACAGAAAGATATCCAGAGAAAACAACATCTCAAAGCATAGTTACCCACTGAGTAGACTATAAGCTCTTCCGAGCAGAGGCTGTATTTTGTTATATACTTAGATATCGCTTAGCATACAGGAAATCTGGCTCCTGAACATTGCTGCAATGCAAATTAAAAACCTGCTCTGCTTATCATAATTCTCTTAACTGGTTGCATAGTTCTTGGGGAGGGAACTGTTGGCCCTGGAGACGGAGCACTTCAGTCTTCATAACAACCACAGGTTTATCTTAGGATTTATATTTGGTTCCACACTCATCTAGGTAATGGAGCAATTACTTGGTGATATGCCATGCATGAACTGTACAGAGGAACACACAAAAATCACATATTTAATTCTGTACTGGACAGAAAAAATAGATACTTCCTGCATTCCTCACAGATATGATAATGAGTTTTTAAAATTTTATAAGATACTTGAATGCAATCTTCCAAGGGCCTTTCACTGTCTTTAGTCAGACTTGGGCTGAAGTAGAAACAACATTAAAGCTTAAACCTGTCATCCCTTGCTCCAAGAAACGTTTGTTTCAGAATCCAGGTCTTCTGCTATAACCTTTTCATGTTTTAAAAGCCACACAGACACAGAATAGGTAAGTTACACTGGACTTCAACATCCACACTCTTCCCTTACATCTCTGATCCCTGAACTACAGACATATTTGAAAGCATCTCAACACTGCAACAGGCAAGTGAATAAATCAAGATCTACTTTAATTTAAAACACAGGTGCAAAGGATTCACAACTACAGATGAGCAGGATCATTTGTTTCAAATTATAAATCTTTAAAGCCCTGCTCTTTTGCATAAAAAAGCAGTATATCTGGAATACAGAAACATTTTACATCAAAAACTTTCCAGTGCAGCTAAGGAAGAAATAAACAAATTCATTTCAATTAACTTCATCAGCCCCAAACTTAGACATCCAGTCTAGGCAAACCACCTACGATCCCTCTACTGGCCACAGGCAGAGTGGTATCGAGAGAAAGCAATTTCATCCTTCAGCAGGTATCTAAAATGATGGAGATGAATCACCCTCTGGAGGTGCTCTTCTCACCATGGTCTACAGAGGCAACCTATCTGCTTTGCAGTCTGGGTGCCCACCATTTAGGTGACTGTCATCAGTGCAGATGAATTCCATCCCAAATTACTTCAAGTAATCAACTGTGGCTTCAATTTTGAAGCAGGATCTGTAACTGGAGTAAATAGCAGAGGATAGAGATTATTTACATCTTCTGAAGAAAATGCAGTTATGAGGTTAGTATCTGAGACAGTAAGACTGTCCCAAGAATAACTTAAATTCCAATAAATTTGTATCTGATTTTCAAAATGGGATCCCAGTTCCACATATAAGACTATATTCTTAAGACCTCACAAAAGTGCACACCATCACTGTACAATGTTACATCCTGACCTAGAGTCCAATTACCTCAACTACCTCACTGATCAGAAACTGTATCATACAAAATATCTAAATCTATTTAAAAATAACAGAGAGCTGCTTAGACAACCAGAAACCTTCTGAACATATCAGCAAAGGGGTGGTGGGGAAGGCGATACCAATTACAAAACAAACATCAAAAATTTCCCTTCTCCCCATGTTCTGCAGCAGCAAGCAGGGGAGATGAAGGCTGAACAAACAGCCTCACCGTGAACATAAAAATCTCTCCTGGGACATGCAGGACAGCTGAAATGTTTTCATTCTGTCCCCTAAGGCATTCCCAATGTGCTGCCCCACACTTATCTCAGGGCAGCACTTCTTGGCCCCTCTTGTGAGAAAGGACTCAGAAGGAAAGCTGCCTGGAAACCACAAATAGGAATAAGCTTCCCTAGAGTCTCCATTCCAAACAGCACTGGAGGTGTTGCATATTATGAATTTTCAACCACAAAATCCTGGTGGCAAGAACAATTGTCTTCACAGAGTCTACTCTGAGGCCTGCCTCCAAGGGTTTCCCCTCCAAAAGTTTAAGATCATGAAATGGATTCAAGACTGACCACTAAACCATACATATTCCTCAGCAAAAGAGAAGCATGTTGACGCAAGAGAGCTGTTTGAAAATAAATATGTACATATCACATCTGCTCCCTAGGAACATATGTACAGTTTTCTAGGTCCACATTTAACTGAAGATTAAAATCATCTGTGGAAAAAGTCTCAGAAGAGAAAAATTGTTCAGTCTTTGTGCATTGTTGGACAGTTTAAAGGCATCTGTGCCCCAAAATGTACATGTAGGTCAGCTCAAGACTCCAGTGTACAACTAACAAAACAAAGATCACATTTCTAACTGGGAAATTTTGTTCCAGTTCAGTAGTCAGCAGCCAAGGTTTACAGGAACTTGCAGGCATTCGGATACACAACCTCAGACTCCGCATAAAAATGCCTTTCTTTGGAAGAAGCAATCCAGAAGTCATGAAATACCTGCTTTATTCTTGAGACATACTTGGTCTTATTAGGAACTAGTACGTATTGATTGTCTTCAGCAAATGAGAAGCCACAAAGGCCAAGACCGCAAGGACAATATTCACATTCATCCTGTAAGAAGATCACCGACAAGTTCTGAGCACCATTCCCAGGACAAGACCGCCTGGTCTCTTGGTTATTTATAAGTGTTACTTTTTCCTCGTATTTTCCCCTTACGTGAAGTCAGCAGGTAGAGGTACGCTTTCTGTATTGCTGGATAAGGGGGACCAAGCACTCTGGAAGTCCTGTCTGGAGCAAAAAGGGGTGATCCAGAAGCTCTTGTGCCGTTGCTCTTTCTAGCGGTTCCCGGGTCAGCATCCTGTCCAAGAAGTCTCTCAGAACTGGGGAAGTCTGGAAAAAGCAACCAAGCAAGTCAGCGAGGTAAAGGAACGAGGCAACAGGTCATTTGACAACAGGTTGCTGTGGTGGGTTTGCTTAAAAAGGACCTGTGCAATTCAACTTTGTAGCCCTGTTTTTGCACAGAAACATAACAGGAGACAGCATGCTTTTTATGGAATAATAGTAACAACTGTCTGTCACCGGTAGGCACATTTACAGGCTGCTTGTTTTTAAGGGGGCACACCAAACTAGGACAATAGTGCCTGCCATGTCCTTTCATCTAAGTTAATTTTGTTTCCCATTTTATTTGTTCTTTTCTGCATTTCAGCTCAAAAATTCAGTAGACTTCCTAAGGCACATCACTTGGGTGCGAAGGGTTGAGCAATTCCTTCTTTTACTGGGCACAAGAATGCAGAAAAAATACTAAAATTTAGGTATTTAAAATATTTTAAAATATTTAAATATATAACCCAAGTAGGATTTGAGAATCTGGAAACCTGATGCTGCCGCTACAAAATTAAGAAACTACAGAACAGTGTACCAAAAGAACTGAATGACCTCAGCTGGCCTGTCCTTTAAAATACAGGTATTGAGGCCAGCTGAGTCACCAGACCCAAGAACCACTGAAAGGCTCTGCACATCTCTTGCTGGTAGTAATCCTCTGTAACATTAAAACTGGATAAAAAATTAACTTGGTGCATATTTATTTATTTTAATGTCAGTAATTACATCCATTTTAGATTGAGGGCACTTTTCTTGCTCTGGTTAACTTAGTAGATCACAAAATACTGTTCACAGTGAGGCACAGCTTATTTCAAGAGTGCTTTGAACAACCACTGTGATTGCCAGAGGATGAAGGCGCAACACAGCTGAATGTCGGGATCCAACCCTTATCACTCTGTCAATAAATCTACCCATGCTTTAGAAAACCAGCAAAGATTATCCCAGGTGGTGTCTGTTTAGTCTGTTGCACCCAATGCTACAGCAATTGACCCCAGCGAACCATTAACTGCAATCAAAATGCAGCAGCTGTGGATTCAGCCCTCTTAGCTCCATGCAGACAGCAGGGAGACAGGAGGACAGCCAGAGGCCTGTCGATCCAAAGGTCTGCTGAAAGCCAGTATGCTTCCCAGGATGAAGTGGAACAGAGC
The DNA here is from genome assembly GCF_013377495.2 of Cygnus atratus. NCBI lineage: Eukaryota > Metazoa > Chordata > Aves > Anseriformes > Anatidae > Cygnus > Cygnus atratus. Next base: position 34,819,310 of record NC_066366.1, read on the forward strand.
AAGACTATGAACAGCTCTGGCTCTTACAGCTCATGGTGGGGTCATCTCACCCATCAAGGTGCGCGATCCAGACCAAAACTGGCTTTACACTAAGTAAGTGGGTTCAGAATGTGACCTTGAAATTTCAATTAGTGTTGCAAAGGCAAACAGGAAAGACAGCAGCTGTTGATGTTTGAGTGTATGCTGTTAGTTCAGCAGCCTACTCTGTTAAATAATTCAGTTTTAGCAGCTGCAGATATTCTGATTAATTGGAAAGGCCGCATAGCTCGGAATGCTGCAGAAGCTATTTGATCTTAGAGGCTTGGACTGAAATGAAAAGAGGATAGCTCTAAGTGATGACTAAAAGGTAATCACTGCATTTCTTATGTCACTACTAGTTTTTCATAAGAAACCATGAAGCTGAGTTCTTCAAAGCAGCTGCAGTGTCCCCCATGAGCTGCTGTCTGTTTTGAGCTCTCTTGCTCTGACCATAACACAGCCTCTGTGTTCCTGAAAGCTGCTAAGCTGGAAACTCTCCAGAGCAAGGATCCTCCTAGTTATTTCCCTAGAAGATGAGCTACTCTATTGACAACAGCAAGATACTAACTATTGCCTCCATCAGAAGCAGTTTTGATTTGCATTACTAGGTTTATGCCCTAGTGACTTTACATTATTAGGACTGTTTCCCAAACCAGCCACTAGCTGTCAGCAGCAGCTTGCATCCACTGAGGCAAAGAAGGTCCAAAGAAGCTCCCCAAGAAACATGTTCTAGCAAGACCGTTTTCACAGCCAGCTCTGCAGGGAACAGCTGGTATGGATGTTTCCCCGTGATAATCATCAGGTTCACAAGTGCTTTGCTGGTATGCTCACCCTGTGGAAATTTTTCAGTTTGGGAGGAGGACTGTCACGGAGTCTCTTCATTGCCTGGACCGGAGAATCACTAAAATAGGGGGGTTCTCCATCCACCATCTCTATCACCATGATTCCCAGAGACCAGATATCCACCTGTGGGAGCCAATGTTGCATCAATACACAGCTCAGAGCAACAGGTCCTCACTATGCTGCTTTCACAAAGGCTACAACACCCTTCCCACGACAAATGTTACTGAAAGCATAAACCATTAACCCACTTAATGCTACTGGATCCCTTACTGCCATTTAACAAAGACAGCTTTCCACTGATCCATGCCGGTGTTGCAACATGCAAAGGTCTGCAAGTAACTGCTTGTGCTACACCTGGTCGGTCGGTAAACAAAACTAATCAGTCTGCTGCCACCTGCCCATAATTTCAGAGCTCCCATTTGTGTCTTCCCTGCTCTCCTCCCCACCACTCACAGCACTGATTGATTTACTGATCCATATCACATCGCAGGCTGCTCCTTGCTAATATCTGTCCACGCTACAGCATATACAGGCCTATGCCAACCTTCAGGTATAAAAATAGAGTAAGTTTACACCTTGTTCCAGGAAGCTGAACGTGTTTTGTTTTTTTTTTTAACTTTATTTATTTTTATTGCTTTAGGTCAAATTGATATCATCACAATCAAATCTGCAATCATAGTTATAGTTCTATTTTAAATAGATCCTAAATGCTTTTCCTGGAGAGCCTAACATTTTAGTGTGACACCTCAGAATATCATTTGCTACCTCTTCTGACATTAGGAAAGTGGTCCCTTACCTCAGTAGTGTATGGTACCCTTGCAATAACTTCTGGAGCCATCCAGTAAGGCGTACCTACTAGGGACTTTCTTTTGGGTACATCTTTACTGATCTGAGCACAGAAACCAAAATCTGAGAGTTTGACCTGTGCAAAGAGAAAAACAACCAAACTTTAAAATAATTTCTAAGCTATGTGGAAGGAAGCACCAAAGATAAAGAATACAAAAGGAGTAAGAGAATGAGGTATAAACAAGAGACTGAGAACAGAAAGGAAATAAGGAGACAGACTAAGGCTACAGCAGCAGAAGACAGGAAACAATTTTTCAGAGGAAACCTACCCTTCCATCCAGTGTCAATAAAATAGAGTCGCTTTTAATGTCTCGGTGAATGACCCCCTGAGAGTGAAGATATGAAAGAGCCTGCAGCACTGATTCACACACTGTTGCAATTTGCTCTTCATTTAGCCTGAAATTAAGGACATAGGTTTTTAACTGCATTATACTCTTCTGTGGATAGCACTAACTCACAAGTCCTGTGTAAAGGCACCACACAGTTTTGAAGTTGAGCTGCAGGTAGGTATTTTGGTTCCCCATTACTCTCTCCCTCTTTTTCTATTCTTTTACAAATGTGTTTTACTGTTGAAAACATTTTTGTCTTCATGATTAGCAACTTAAAGCTTTAATAAGTCTAATTCAGAGAAATTGCATTTTAAATCTGGTATCTCAATTCATCAAGCAACATGCTGTTTCAAACAATTACGATGTGCAAGACTGCTTCTTCACGCCAAGATGACACAGGAACTGTTGAGACAGCTTTTTTCTTTTAAGCACATATAGTGAAGCTGTTGTTCACAAGGCCTATTGTGCAACTTCATGCAGTAAGGATTTAAACATGTAATTTTACAGAGAATGGGGGATCCCCTTCAGATTTCATGCAGCTAGACAGCGTGGATAGTCTTATACCTAACTAAAGGTAGCACAAATAGGGGGAGATGCTGTCATTCCTAAATTTTAGTAATCTGTTAGCACACTGCGTAAGAACGCCAAGAAACTCCTCAGAAACTCCTGCATATGAAACACCAAGAAACTCTTTAGAAACTCCTGCTATGTGGACTACCAACACAAGAACCTTCATGATCAAATATAAGTTGAAAAGGGCAGAAATGAAAATTATCTCCTGTAGCTGTGGCCAGTGGCAATGGCTTCTGCACATGTACACCGAGGAATGCTAGAAGATGCGTACTTCAAAGAATCACTGAAGGCCCCTATTTGAGTACTTTTGATTCTCAGCCTGTCTCTAGCAGTTATTTCAAACCACTCTTATTTGAGGGCATGTAAATGATAACTCTTCAAATCCATGTCTGCAGGTAAGACTGAGGAAAAAGAGAGCTCAAAATGTAGAGCTGTGCAGAGCACACAGCACTTTCTGAACAGGTAAGAGCAATTTCTATACATTTAGGAAGGAGGTTGCACCATCACCTGAGAAATTCGTATTTCCACTGCTTGATTGGTAGAATGAGATGTGGAATACCAAAGTGACCATCTGACCAGGACACTGCGTATTTTGGCTGCACTGTGCCATGTCTATGTCAGAAATGTATCTGAAGGATGGCAGGGGGCTACTTTTGCCATTACAATTTAACCTCTGAAGAGAGAGGTACAAAGACTACCCCAGTACAGAACCTAACCTATTCAGAAACAATGCTTTTTACTTTGAATATAACATGAGCTATAAGGAAAGCAGATACTCTTCTGAGCTTTGTGGTTCTAGAAGATAAAAAGAGGTATACTTTCAGCCTGTAATGTAAGGAATTTGGTTTCAGTCAAGTGATTGCATAGTGTAAGAGAGATTACTAGGGGATTAGCTCACTCCTGGAGATGCAAATCAGTTATCACCTTCAGCAAGTATTTAATGAGGGGAATGACGGTGTTTTCCTCCCTGTGAAAAAATGATAAAGGCTTGCAGCTTACTTTTGATAAATGTTATGGTTATAACAGATCCTGTTTCCACTATGTGGAAAAACAAGTATTCATTAAAGGGTTCAAAGGAAGGCTTTGTAAAATAACATCTATGCTGACATCCCATGATGTAATTCTGTCTCAATGGTGGATACAGACTACATAGACACTTCATAACTCTTTCTAGAATATGTTGTGGGTTTTTTTTTGTTTGATTGCTTTGTTTTAAATTATAGTTCCATTGGCTCTACTAATACCAGCTAAGAGCTACAAGAGTTTCACTGGCTCTGCAATGCCAGGACTCAGCACTTTTCAGGACTAAACATTCTGTTTCCTGTGAAGGAGCACATACAGGACTTTTAGTGAAACCTTGGTTCTCAGTCCCTGAGATGTACCTCTGATCAAAAAATTGGAGGGCTGGCCAGATAAACGTCTCCAAAATTTTTAAAAGTAAATACAATTAGCATTAGCAATACAACTTAATTGTAATCCAATTAATATTCTGAATCTTTTAAAAGAGGAAAGCTCATTCTACAGAAACTCTTGGTCAGTCTTTTCTTTGGAGCTCCCTGTGCCAGTTTACAGCCTTGCAGGACTGCTCAGCAGCTGGGCGAGGGCAGGTAAGACACTGTCCTCATAAACACATCACAAAAACTCTTTGAGAGTGGGACTCCGAAGAGGGCATTTGAGAACAATTTCTTTGCCCTACAGAAATGCTTTGGGCATTAATGAATATGAAGAGGTGTGGACACAAAAACAAATTTAGGAGAGTGTCCAGTAGTTGCTATCTTTAGGCAGTGAAATTTGGGAAGGCGCCCAGATCTCAAGGATCTGCTGCACTTCCCCAGAGGATTTAGCCACAAATTCTACCTTACTAAGGTTGTACCATGTCAAACTATTTGCACATTCTTTAATAGTTATTCAGTGAGCTTCCTGGCCAAAATACAACAGATATAATAAATGATACTTTTTATAAGTACTGTGTTTTACAGGGGAGGTTATCAAGGAGATAAACAGCGAGTATCTAAAGAGATCGGTATGGTAACGAGTTCCCTTCAACACCAGAAGCAGATCTGAATGCTTCAAATGGATGACAGTTATGAAGCATAGCAGTTTCAGGGCACTGCAATCACAAGCATCACAAGAGCTCTGAGGGAAACTGTTCTTCCCAGAAATCTCCACTCTTTTGTCGTCTATGAGGTGGACACATAAGCACTGATACTTTGGGTTTTGCTTCGTACCTGATCTGAGACACGATGTCTGTGAGGGCTCCCCCCTGCAGGAACTCCATCAGCACCCAGAGCTCCTCTCCCACGAGGTAGCTCTTGTACATCTCAACTACGTTGACGTGTTGATAGTCCCTCATTATCACCACCTGTAAAGACACAGGGAACGACTGACCACCACGCCACAACTTATAAAATCTAATCCTACCTACAAAGCAAATATGTGGAACTCTACAAGTACAATGCAGTAGCCTCCGTCCCTGCAGTCATTCTTTATCTTGGTACTAGCAGAATTCTGTTAAATAGATGTCTCCTGCCCCCCCACCTTTTTTTCTTTTGTTTGTTTTGTTTTTTAAAACCACATTTACTGTTACCATGGCTATGTGGTGGACAGAGAACCCCACCTCTCTACGTTTACCTCATTAAAAAGGAGCTCCCGGCGCTGCTGCTTTCTCAGGTCCATCATTTTCACTGCCACCTGACGCCCTGAGTGCTTCTCTCGAGCAATGCAGACGATACCTGTGGACCCTTCACCAATCTTTACATAGTTCTCCAGCAATGTCCGGGGATCCCCTTGGTCCACTACCATCCTAAGGGCAGCTTTGAACTGCTCATGAGTCACAACCACTGGGTCCTCACTGGCCAGCTGCCCTTTCACAGAAGAGTCCTGGGGAAGGTGAAGGTTGCTAGAACTCGTCTGAGTCTGACGGTTTCTCGGAGACCCTGCTGGTGACGGCCTGCCTTGGGGCACTGCGATCGCCTTCTCCGTGGTTGGGGATTTCTGGGGAGTTCCAGCTTCCGAAATCATCCTGGGGAAGTCAGACGCAGGCTGATCTGGTGGAAGAGACTGGGCTTTGGTTGCAGGGCTGTGGGGTGAACCCCATTGCTGGGGTCTGAAGAAAGCATTAGGCTTTGGGAAGAACAAATATGAAAGCAGAAGAAAGAAAAAATGCTGGTTAGATTAAGTGGCAGGCATCAGCTGCATCTTATGCCACTCTGGCCTAATGCATTTTGCAGCAGACAAAGCGCTCTAGGTTAAGAGCTCTATGTTCTTGTCTCCAGGCCTGCCCAGCATATGCTGCATGATTAGGGGAAGCCACATGGTTGTTGATTTTCAAGAATTGGCTACAGGATGGATGCTATGCTTTAAGGACCTCCAAGATATGGCAGGAGTTCTGTTCTCAGAGGGCTAGATATCAGCTCATGCTTAAAACAAACAAATCCACCCCCTCACACACACAGAACCAGCAGTCTGCTAAAAAGCATTCCAACCTTGCCACCAAAACTCAGGGGCAACCAGAGTTGCAGAGAATTTGAAAATCCTTTATCCCTGTGTTCCTCTGATCTTCCTATATACAAAAAGAAAGAGGATTCCTGCCAAAGCTGTAAATCACTTTGATGTCTTGGCCTAATTCCCTCCGGGTAATTACACTCTGCCTACGGAAAACTCTCCCTGCACTTTCCACTGGTACCTGCAGAGCATTCCTGTCGATCAGGCACAGAATTAGCCCTCTGTTTTGGGAGAAGCACAACCAACCAGAACAGCTGCGGATGGCCAGGGCAGCACTTCAGCTGCACAGAGCCACCTGCCATACCACGGGCTTACAACTATCTCCAATGAATTGGGGTTAGCAGTGCTCTTTCCTGAAGTACTCAAGGCTTTTTGGAGACCTCCCACTCAAGTACCAAGCCGGCCCAATCCTGTTCAGTTTATGAGATGTAGTAAGATCACAGCCTGCGGTAACGTGGCTTCAGGGTATGCATTCCCATGCTAGCACTACAATCGGTCTCTCAAGAAGGAAAAGTCCTGAAGTACTCGTACTCATCCTCAAAATGCTGACTAATTAAAACATCTAGCAGGTTAGGTATAAAATGCATTATATTTCATCATATTTACAGTAATAGTAGATCTGACAACATAGCGCTTCGGAAAGAGCCAACCACCCATTCATATTACAGGACAAATAAAAACTTCAAAGCAACAGGCTTTTTTTACTCTTACAATCCAGACAGGTTGTTAATAAAGTTAATAATATGGGCATGGGAACTGAAGATTTGCAGCAGAGAAATTTTTAAAAGAACATTCATTTTCTCTCAGAAAATATTTGTACAGAATTTAATTACATCCACCTCGCTTTTTTAAAAATCAAGGATTTCTGAGAACAGTAAAATCTGCATAAGCCGAGCACACGCACAGCTCATTCTCATACGCACACAGCCCCTGAACATATGATTTAGCAGGTCCTGGCACCGTGGTGCTGGAGTGCACAAACACAAACTGCCTGTCAGAACTTACTTCCTCTTCATTTACCAGCTCCACCCCTGCAGTTCTGTGGAGACATGCTCATGGCAGCGAAATATCTATTTCCCAACTCTTGTTTTGTCTCAGGAGGGAGGAAAAAAAAAGGTTTTATATAAGCTAGAGCAGGCAAAAGGGCACAACTCGCATGCAAGCTCACACGTTTGTCTAACCACACGTAAGTATTATTTCCTGCTCTGTTTTTTTGACAGCTCCTGTACACACATTTGCAGTCACTGGACATTTTGATGTGTCACTGTTCTCCCACTTCTCCCCCCCATGCTAGGCCAAAAGGAGAGAGCCCTCCACCTTCCCACGGTGACCATTGGCAGCCTGTCAAGGCACACTCCCCCCCCATTTTCAGTCAGATATCCCCTCTCCATTTCTTTTGCAATTAGACATTTCTTAAATGTCACAGCTGCACACCATCATCTCCATTTGTAAGGGAGATTCCAGTTTTAATCACTGGAGATAAACAATTGCCAGTGATGGCACAGATCCCTCATTGGAGCAGGGAGATGGACTAGATAACCTCAAGGTCTTTCTTACTCTTCTCGCAAATAACTCGAGTTCAAAACACACCCAAGCACATGCATGCACACGTGCTATCTGGCCAGTAACCTCTTCTCCTCCTTGTGGAAGTGCAGAGGCATGGTAAAAACACTCTTGCCAGAGAAGAAAGAAGAGGTTAGTCCTCCTAAGCACTCAAGGACAGGCCTCCAGCCAGTACAGATCAGCCTAGAGTCACTGAGACAGCATATAAGCATGGTTTGTGCTACAGAAGAACTGCATTCCTCCAAAACCCCACTCCCTCAGGAAGGGAATCTTGAGGGAAGAGGCTGCGTTGGAAAGCCTTGAGCCTGATCCTTATGCAAACTGCAAGTGTTCCTGCAACAAGCTGGGCTGGAGCTTGCAGCATACATTAGAGCAACCCGTTTTGTTGGGCCAGTGGTTCCTGTCATCTTCCTCTGAGTTCAGGACTCCACGCCTGCAAGAAATTAGCCTGGCCAAGCACCAGCACAGCACAGCCTTTAAAAATGCTCAACAGCTGTGCAAGGACAATGAGTGCTAGGTTAGTCTGTGATGAATTAGAAGCAGTGGCCTGAGGGGCTGTATTTCCTATCTAGTAAAAGGACCTGGAGTTTTTCTCATAGATTAATAAGTGAGTCACTCATTCAGGGTAGCTTTCCTGGGGGAGACGTAGCTATGAGCTGTCCCATCTGCAGCAAAACCCAAGTCAGATTTCCTGTTTGACAGTACTGTGGGTGCTGATGCAAACATTCCTGTTGTAGGCAAGTTGGCAGATAAGCTATAACCACCAGACTCCCCTGAAGTAGTCATATTTTTCACAGGCAAAAAAATACATTCCTAATGTAAATTATGGAAATTTCCCAAATAGCAAAAGCACATTTATGTTAGTATAAGGGTATTTAAGTTATGCCTTTACAAATACAAAAGGGCAAAAATTAGTAAGTCCACTATCTCCTTCCCACCTTATACCCCTCCATGTACAGCTCCACTAAAAAGGCTTTCTGATTGAGATAGTGCTGCTGTTTTGAGCTATGCCTAGCAGTATATGCTGTGAAGCCTAGGAGTATATGTTTCCTCTGGCCAGGACTATTTTGATTCCAGCATTAATCACAACAGTAACAGCTGTTTGTGCATTGTTTGCAATTAAATTTGTTCCGCTGTTTAAGTAACCTCTGGAACTCTAAAGTCAACACTGCATTCATTCACTTAAAAATAAGGAATAACTGTACCTTTATGTGCAGGGAAGGGCCTGACTTGTTTGAGCTGCTGGAGGAGGGGAACACACTGCGTAACAGCCTCCTCTTCAAGCTGTTCTCCCTTGATTTGGAGCTAGGGCTGCCCTCTCCTGAGGGCCTGGAGTTTGCTTGTCGTACTAGACAAGGCTGAGGCCAGCACTCTTCTGAGCTCTTTTTTCCCATCTTGTCACTCTCCCCCAGCAGAGCAGGCATGTGCTGCAGACCAGAGGTGCGCTGGAGGCAGCTGCCATCAGCACCCTGGAACTCCGAAGGCCCAAGGGACTGGGCTTTTGTAACCATACCGTTGGGATGAGACTGTCCATCCAGTCTGGGTTTGTAATCAGGCCACATAGTCTGTCTCCGGGTCACCTTGGTCCCACCATTGCAATTGAGGTAGTTTCCATATCTGTCTGCCCAGTCTGCTTCAGGGCTCTGAAGATACATGTCTGGGGGTCTGTCTTCCCCCAGGAGCCCAAGGGACTGAGCTCTCCTCCTGCTGGTGGGGCTCCTTCCCCTCAGAGTGTTGGAACTGATGGCAGACAGCTTCTGGATATCGTTGAGTATCCCAGAGATATAGCCTTCCACTTCCACGGTGCTGCCTCTCACCACTGTCTGTGAAACAGAGAGAACAGGAGGAAAAGTTAGAGATTTACAATTTGAGGTTCAGTTAATCTTGACAAAGTTTAGATTTCGTCTGTCTAGCCAAAGCAGACCCAGGGAATTTAGTAAAGTAAGTTAAAAAATAATAAAAGGACAGAAAAATTTAATTTTCCTTTACTGAGAGAAAAAAATATGAATCACTGGGTGACATGTTTATTCAACAGAGGCAGCAGTGCTTTCAGCCAGAACAGTGAATCCTGCTGCTGCACTTGCATCCTAAAGGACAACCTTAGAGCAAAACAGGGTGTATTTAGCACTCCCTCCTGTGCCATACTACATCACTAACTTAGGTTCAACAAGCTCCTGAGAACTAATACCTCTCCAAAGAAGTTACAGCATGCCGCAAGCTCTATCTGCAAGAATCACCTTGCCATTGCAGCATAAGGTTCATCACTCCCCTGTACCAGTCTCAGTACCATTGTAATCAGCATCCCTTAGTCTGGTTGTCTACTATTTTTGCTAATGCATCTTAATCTTGACCACTGAAGACCACACTGTTCCAACGCTGTATTTCTCCTCTGTTCTGCCAAGCTATTATAATTAAAAATGATGAACAAAGGGTCACACCAGCTCACAAATGCCTTGTAAGCAAGTGATGGAGAACAAGGCTTCCATCCAAACAAGCAACAGCACTACAGAAGTAGGACACTTGAAGCTGTCATTATATTACATAGCGCTCTACCTTGTTTATTCTAGAACTGAAATGCTTACAGAAGCTTTTTTAATGCTGGAAGCCAAAATGTTTCATTTCTTCACAGAAATTCACAGCATAGAATCACTCCTGCACTTTCATGAATCTCTGCCTGAGGAAAATCCCTCCCTGGAGTGATGGCAATCTCCTGTTTGCTAACTGAACTCTGGGGATCTTCTAAAGATGCTGAATTAATTACACCAAGCCTAATATTTAGCTGGTACAAAACAGCAGCTCCAGTAATTTCAGCAGAATGCCACCACAGTGCATGAAATGCACCTGGCTTGCTCAGTGTCTGGGAACAAAAGGCAAAGGGAAAGATTTTGTCAAACAAGGTGAAGAAAGGATAATCCAACTCATAACACTGCACACACAACATCACCTGCAGCTGAAAATTCTGCTTTTCAGTCCTATTGTAGCAATATATCTCACTCACCATATACATGCACCTTCCTCTGCGGCCCAAGCTGCTGTCAAGTAAATAACATGCTGAAGGCACTAACTCCTCAACCTGGTTCCATCATTTTTGCACAAAACTTGGTAGGAAAAAAATGCCAGAAATAAAGAAACCCAGTCTTTTAAACTTGTCGTTGGGGTGGGGAGAGTCTTCTCTCCACTCTAATTCATCCTTTAGAGACTTAAGACATATCAGGTTACTTCAGTAATGCACTCAGTTAAGAGCACAAGATCGTAAATGAGTCTGAGCAAGGACAGATGGAATGTTCATGTCCCTAAGTAACACAGCCCTCAGCAGGATGCCTCCACACCCTTGCACATGCTTGCACAGGGAAGATGGGAGAGAAAGAGGCCCTCCTCCACAGCTCACTGATGTGCTCAATGTTTCTACAAACTTGGAAAAAGAATAGCTCAAAATAAACTTAAAAGAAATCTCAAGATGCCAAGTAGTCCAAAGTAGAGGGACAAAAATCATTCCAGAAAGGACTTCTGTCCAGCACGTTCACAAAATAAGAAGTCTCCAAGAAGAGATGCTGTCGCCTCTTCAGAAAACCCATTAAATTGTTCACCTTATATTTTAGATAAAAACATCTCAAAATTAGACTAAGTCACTCCCGTTGTACTTCCAACCCATGAAGTCAGTCCTATCCCCTGCAGACAGTGAAGATAGGAGTTAGCTGTACTTTGCAGCCATATTTAAAGACTGCATCAGATTAACGAATAAGCATCTAAATTTGAGGCAAACCTATATGGAATGCTCTTACAGACATCATGTCTTACTGACCAAGATCTAGAAGTGATATTTTTAAAAAGAAAAGTGACCTTTTACAAGCCACACACAGTACGTGTCAAAAAACAAACAAACAAACAAAAACCATACACACTATGAAAGCTGAATCCAGAACCTTATGTATAATGGCTCAGCTTAACAGGGCCAATTAGCACTTAGAAAAAAAATATATATATATCTTACCATTGATTGGTATCATTGAACAGGAATTTGTTCAAGTGAAGTTTAACAGGAATAATCAACTATACAATGCAATCTAAAAGCGTATTTGCACCTGGACTTACTGGGAAAAAAAAAAGTATTCATTTAAGAGTCTTTTGCAGTTTTTAAAGACTAAAGTTTTGCAACTTCTTCTTGCTTTTACCATCTACTGATATAAAAAGTCATAGATGAAAGTACTGACCAGTTATCAGACTCAGGAAAAATTCCAGTTTCTCCACTCTTTGTGGACATTTCTATATTTGACAGTGATGCCTCAAAGTATTCCTTGAGTATACTTTTCCTAAATACTTAAGAAAAACTTGTCCAGTTTGCTCTGGGAATGTCATAAGCAACAGTGTCAAGAGCCTAACTCAAGTTGTAGGAGAGATCCATCATTTCTCCCTGACCCAAAGCCTGTTACCTTGTCATTGAAGGAAATTGGGTTGCTTGCCATGATTGTCTTGTTCTTGATAAATCCACACAGGCTACTAGCTACTTCCCTGTTATCTTCTAGGAAGTGGTTGCAAATAGATTACTTGCCTATTTGTTCCAGTTTCTTTCCGGGAATTGAAATTATTCTGACTGATCTGTAATTCCTTGAATTTTATTAGGCCCAGCTGACTTGAAAATATCTAACTTATCTAAAAAGTCTCATGTGTTCTTCCCTTATTTTAGCCTGAGTTCCTATCCTTTTGTGCTTGTGTTGTTAGCCAACTGATCACAGTTAACCTTTTCCTGAAGAAAAACATTAAACATTTAAGAGTTCTCAGTGTCATCTGTTATTAACTTTCTTCCACAATGAGCAGTGAACTAATTCTTTTCTTCATTCCCCTTCTCCTCCTCCTTAGTGTACTTGTGATGTTTCCTTAGTGCTCTTTATGTTCTCTGAGAATAACATCTCTCTTTGTGCTTTGGCCTTCCAGTTTTGTCCCTACATAAATTTCTTTTTCATTTGCCCATTATAAATTGACCTAGTTTCCACTTTTCTGAGCAATCCTCCTGCAGTTTAAGCCCATCAGAGAGCTCCTGATCTCAACAAGTTGGTCTCTTATTACACATTTTCTGTCTTTTCTGGATTGCAGTTCTGTCTCCTACTACATTTTGAACCTCAAAGCAGATTTGGGACACCATAAAACAAAGACAATACCCTTTTTATTTTACCTGTTCTTCCTGAACAAGCTTTTCCCTTATAAATCAGCATTCTGCTGGAAGATCCTGATGTGCCATTTAAATCGCAGGTTTGGTTTTGCATTACTGCTTGTATTATACTAAAATGTAGTCCCATTTAGTCCATTTTAGGCATCTATACACAAAGTGCTAAATATATTCATTAGATAGACAGCTATGTTCTTTTAAGTCCCTCTTGAAATCCAAGTAGTAATATCTCTATTTTACAACATACTTTTCACTTTTTAGGCTCCTGTAACATTCTTCTAACCAAGAACAAAAAGTTCCCACAGGCTAACAAGACTTTAAACACAGTAATTCTGTCACCATCTTTCATTCCCTCTTCCAAGAGGCCATCGTGAATCTGCCTCTCTTCACACACCAGGTCCCTGCAGACACTTATGAGCACAGTCTCCAGATGACCATTATGAACCGCCATCCAAGCAAGACAACCATCTAAATTCACCCATCTGCAAGGATCAGTAACCTTTTTCTCCTTACTGAAGGACTTCCTTTAAGGAAATTCTCCTGTTTACTATGCCGCACTTTCTGTTAAAACTGCTGGTTTATAAAGCCTTTTAGCCTAAACCCAAGTATAGTCCTGCTCCCCGTTCTCTCTCATTCACTTAGACATCCACGAACTGCAAGCTAGTGCTACCCCGCTCTCTCCCACTCAGGCTTCCCTGTCAACTTAATTACCAGCCAAATTTGCTCACCCACGAGAATGACAAACTTGCTAAAACAGGTCTCTCTACGAACTCTCCTCTTCACTTCCCTGTACAACAGTTGAATATATCCGAGTCCCTGTCAGCTACTATGTGAGCTTTCACAGGTCCCTGTTTCAGTGACAGGCAGCCAGCTGGTTATTTGAACAGTGACACTACTGCAGCTAAGGATACCGAGGTCCTTATTTCTGATGAAGTTACTATCTCCTCAAAAAAAAAAAAAAAAGCAGTGTTATCAAAGCCCAGACCACTGCTGTCCACTGAACTCATTACAGGCCCCAACCTTAGCCTTTCTTGAATGTATATGGGGTTCTGGAGTCATTACCTCAGCTTGACCTCCCTCCTAGCCCAGGGAAGAGGAAAGAGTAGTCTTCCTTTCTTACCTTCATAGGTTGGAGTTGCATCCGGGTGATCCTTGAAGGGTCTACCACTGGCTTGGGGCGCCTCAACGTGTCTAGAATATTCTGCCATTGAGGTGGTAGGCCCACAAATTTGCCCTCCTTTGGGTCAAATGAAGTGTGGACACGGTGCTCAAAGTTCTGCGGAGCTGATATCTCAGGGCGTTTCTTCTTCTTCTTGCGGAACATGGTGCCTGAATCAGAGATGGCAATGTAGTCAGTGCTCTTGCATGTCTAGATGCGATCTGCCCAATCAGTAACGTCACATATTGATTATATCAGTTAATTATATTGTATTAAAAGCATTCTCCAGTGACAAGCACTTGGACAACAATGGAGCTGACAGGATCATCTGCTTTTTACAGATGTGGAAATAGAAGCAATAAAAGAGCAATGGCCGGTGCAAGAACACCTACCAGGTCAATAGCTGAACTAGGGCTGCTGGTGACCTTTTTAGTGCTCTTTCCACTGTGAAACAGTGGTTCTATTTCAGAGGGGGGAAAAAAAAGGATACCTTTATATCCATAGCTGAACTCCTCTTTATTTCTACAAATTCATTTTGCCTATCACAAAAAATTAAAATACACATAATAGATACACATTTATATTTTACAGGTTTGTACTTAAGTGAAAGGTTTGGCTTTAGAGTCCAGCCAGTTAAGACAATATTGATGCGCTACAAACCTGGAATTAAGGATGCTTACAAACAGGGCTCTGGTTGTCCTCTCACTGGTTATTTAAGACTACTACAAATAAGTAATACACGTTTGAGTCGCATTTAAAGGCAACAGAGTTGTTGTCAAAGGAAGAGCTGCCCAAGAAAGATTTTGAATCTTCATTTGTCTAGCACAGAAGCAAGGGCTTTTGAGAGAGAAAGGAAGTGGTAGCTGGACACAAAATTCTGCCAGCAAGTAGCTGAAGAAGGTAAAATGAAAAAAAATAAGACTCCTTTCCCTTGAGGGCTGAGAGATACAGTTTCTGTAATAGTCCTTACAATTACAGCAAGCCAAAATCAGCTAACACTTAAGTATATCCAAACACAGGAGATGTTCAAAGCCTGAATTTACATCCAAAAAAGAGATGTAGATAAACCAAAAGCCAAAAGTTTTACACTGTTCTGAAATTGGGAACATATGAAGGAAAAGAAAGAATCAGCACTCTGCATGTGGTCACTTAACTCCAACATGGGTAGAATAAGATACAGTGGGACAGCCTGAATAGCTGGAGAACTGCAAGGGATGGGCACAACTTCTTTACGTAAGACAGACAGGGAAGAGATGAGGTGAGGGGGACGTTGCCCTTTCCAGGAAGAAACAGCTCAGAAGTAGGGAGGTTTTCTATGGAGAGCCAGGCTTTTCAAAGAGGTGCCTGGTGAGAGTCTGAGAGATGAGTCATAAACTGAAACAAGAAATGTCCCAACTGGGTAGATTGAAAAACTTTTTCATGACAGGAGAGTCCAGCACTGGAGCAGGTTGCCCAGGCAGGCTGAGCAGTCTCCATCCTTGGAGGTTTTCAAGAACAGACTGGACAAAACCCTGAGCAACCTGGTCTGATCTCAAAGGTGACCCTGCTTTGAGCAGGAGGTTGGACTACAAACCTCTTGAAGTGGCTTCTCCCCTGAGTTATTCTATGATTCTATGAAATGGTTTGATGACTCTAAAGTTATAAGTTTCTAAAAATGTAACTTGGAATACTTCTGTAATAATTGGAATATTTCTGTAACTTTCCACTCTTGTGGAAATATATTTAATGGGCAAATGACAGTTCTGTGGATGCATTGGACCAGGTGTGCTCCAGAGCTCAGCATCAGGATGGACTGAGTAAGGAGATCCATAAGAGACTAGACAAAGCAGACTGCCAAAACACTTCAGGTACTTTAATGCTAAAGCTTTCTAGTCTTTCTAGTTTGGGAATAAACTGTGCAGGTTTAGTTTAGATAATATATATCCACCAGCAGAAAATCTCCCTCCCCGCCCCCCCCCCCCCCCCCCCCCCCCCAAAAAAAAAAAGTACATGTTCTTCCCCCTTCCACTGACAATTTTCTGCTTACCCATCTGTACTCAGACTTTTTTGGTCAGAAAGCTTCTAGAAGGGGACTTAGACACTGTTAGAAATAAATTGTGTGAAAGTCCAGTCTTGCTTTGAACAGAGTTTATAGACCCAAGATTATCTGAATTTAACCCCCCTCTGTGGGATTACTCAGAATAATGAAACACAATCCTATTCCTAACTTTCACTTTAGGTTCACTCTTTCTTGGGTTCTGATACAAGAACTCCTTTTTCCCAGTCCTTATTTCTGTCACTCTGAAGACATCATTCTTGTATACCAAATTTACATGAAACTTTGTTACATTTACTGAAATTCAGTGTCCAGATTCTTAGGATATGTTCTAGATAACTGCTATACTGCTGTAGTTCTCTAAGAAATGAACCCAGATGTTCTATTTCTGAACTTCTGGAAATAAACAAACCTACAGAGTTACAGTTGGAAAAAAACATTGAAATCATTAGAAGGAAGTCAACTGTTCTAATTAAGTGGTTCCCACAACTCTAAATTAATAATGTTGTATCGGTAACATTTCCCCTAGCCATTCATTGATTCAATTTAAACCAAGGTAGTAAACTGCTAGTTTTTAATACGGGAAACAGACTGACCACACAACACAATTCTAGTCCATGACTTCTTACTCTATGGATTATTGCAGTCTATCAAGCATGCAGTAGTAGTACAAGCACTGCGCTAAGAGAAACAGCACATTCTGGATACTAGGCTTGAACAACAGATTTCCAAGTTTAATCTTGCATTAATATTAGCATTTGCCTCTCACTAACATAGCTTGAAGTGATGAAGACTACCACTTCCTTGACATCAGAAGATTTCTGACACTTCAACTTTATAATGATCATCTTCCCCTGTACAGGACCTCAGCTTCCAACTATTTGTGCTGCGTAAATATTTGCAAGGGTCAGAGGCAATGAACACATACAGAGATAACATTGTGCTGTAGACATGCACACACTTCTAGGAGTCACTAGCCTCAACAATCAGCACACCACAGGCTTTTTTCCCCACAGTGAAAAACAAGTCAAACATTTTCTGAGTTGTTTTACTTAAAACTTGATGAGAGAGCAAAGTGCAGTCACCAGGTGAGCAATGACATTGCTTCCTTGTGCTTTTCTGAGATCCTGAAAATGCATACACAGTAGCTTGACATGGTTACCATGATCCTGCAGTCACTGGAATGGGAACCATTTATGTGCCGCAGAAGAGCTTTTACACCATCTAAGCCCCGAGTCGTGCAATCCATCCGTGGTGCAATATAGATTTCACACATTGACAATGCCCATTGCAATCCAGAAGCCTACTAAAGATGCCTCCCAGATGAAAAAGAAAGAAAATCCTAGGCAACTAAAAAACATATACAAAAGAGACTGGAAGCAACTGCTCTGCCTAGGAGAGGTTTTGCAGCCAGAATAATCTTTGTTCAGAATGTGTTCTAATGGAAACCCAAATACATCTTTAAGGAGAGCTTATGGGAAGAGAGGCCGTACTCCAGGCTTGTATTGCCAACTGCTCAAACGCAGTGATTCACCTCCAATGCCCCCTAGGTGCTGCATATTAACTAATTACCAAGACTAAAGTCAAAGGGCAATTCTTTAAGGTGCAGACAACCCTGGAAAGGAAAGATATTCTAACAGCTCATGGTGTTAGTACTATTCAAACCAACAGCTGGTGTTACTGAGGAGCTTTCACAGCCCCCGAGGACAGCAGGAAGTATATCTGTAGTATTATAGCCAGTGCTTAAGTTCTGAATCACTGCTTACACATCAGTCATAACAGCTACTTGATCCACCAGAATGGGGGCATTTCCAGACATAGTGATGTTACTGCTTTAACCAGTATCTTTCCTTCTCCTGCTCCAACTCTCACAGCTTCATTCCTCATCTCATCCCAATAATGAGAAGATATTCAGGGCATAGCACACACTGTCTTTTAAGTTTGCTCTTTAATGGCTTCAGGTGGCCAGGGGTCCTGTAAAATGTGGTTTTAAAAATGCCACAGCCATTAGCACTTGTACTATCAAATGTTTTCTGAACCAGAAGAAGAATTATTCTAGCTGAACTACAAGGTTCAGAATGCTTGTTTTTAAAGCCTAGGTGATATTTTGGCCCCAAGTAGAACAGCAGCTCTATGCCAGCATATCAGTTTCCATAAGCACAAACACCACATTTGTGGATTTACATTAAATCACTGTACCTGTCAATCAACACCTGGAATACACTTAGTTCCCATATACAAAAGCATACTTACTAAACCCAGAAAGGAGCATCTACTAAGTTCACGGTCAATTTTAGGGTGACTAACTGGCAGCCTGCATCTACCTTATCAGCTTATAATAGACATCTTAAAAACAACAAGATGCAATCAAGTCCAAATATAATATACTCCTGGGTATCCAGTGACATTTGCTTTATACAATCAGTATCAATCTTTGATAATAAAGACATTGCCATATCAGACAGGTGGTTTAAAGGTACACTGCATTAAGATCAAATGAAATTCATACACTAAAAATAGTTATTTGAAATCCAGTGGATTGTAATAATCTGTGTAGGTTTTGCATCTCATTAAGAAGGTCTGTATTTAACCAGTCTCCTTTCACTTTGTGGTTTTCATGCAAGAGCTATTTATTTTTATTTCCAATACCCAGCTAGCGAATGTTTAAATAAAAAACATAAAACAGGCCTTTTCTAATTCAGTAACAAATTCATAAGAATATTTTATGCATATAAGATTTTGTAAATCAAGACAAACCTGTAGTTAA
The DNA here is from genome assembly GCF_013377495.2 of Cygnus atratus. Taxonomy (NCBI): domain Eukaryota; kingdom Metazoa; phylum Chordata; class Aves; order Anseriformes; family Anatidae; genus Cygnus; species Cygnus atratus. The sequence continues at coordinate 34,838,111 of NC_066366.1, forward strand.
ACGTAGACAGCATCCCTTTAATATAATAATACAAATACTGTGACACTGATATTATAATAATCTACTAGACTTTAGTCTTTCATTCACTGCTGACAACTGTACTGTAAGAAATGTCACAAACATAAATAATAAAAGTCACTACCACAAGACAAAAGCAGTCGGAGATTGAAATTCTCTCAGCGATCCATTCCTGCTGCCTGGGAAACCACGTTAGATTTTTCAACTCCAGATATAGCTGTTCCTAGATGATACAGTTCCAAAAGCTGTCACATCTGCCAGTGAGCATGAGAAAAAATCCCACAGCTAGCAGATCCAGAGCAGGGGGAGGGATCAGCTGGGAAGGAGGGGCAAGAATAAAGAAGGGTCAGGCTCAGATGAGAGGAAGGGGTGGGAAGATTAGGGATGGAAGGGAGAAAGGGGAATCAGAGTTAGGAAAGGAAAGAGCAACGACAGGGAGACAGGCAACCCAAGGAGCAGGGCACAGAAAAGAATCAACTGCACTGAAAAAAAAAAGAAGTAGATAAACGTTATCAGGAATTGCTCATTACAACACAAGAGTTCAAACACTCAGACAAAGAAGCTCGCACGCACTGTTATTTAATCTGACTTGCCTCCACCCTATACACATTTGATTATATACTCCATTAGTATATAGGCACTTTACTTAACTATCTACATACACTCATTCACTCACACATACACTTGATGATAGCAAAAACAGCAGAGAGCTACTTCAGGCTCACTTGTATAGTTTCCAGTTAAAAATAAGCTTTCCCTCCCCCTCCTGCTGCAGCAACTGAACTCACTCACCCAGTGCTTATTCCACTGGTATCACAGATCTGGATGCAGCTTGCCACATTCCTCCCTCCCTGGACAAGAGATAATGCTGGGTCCCTGGGCTGAAGAAAGCAGTTCCCATGATTTCTAAGCACTTCCCCAGCAGATAATGCCAACCCACTCTAGCCAGTTATGAGAGGAGTGGGGGAAGAAAGAAGAACTCAGGACCTGAGGAATTGCAATATGTAGACTGGGTTTGGAGTCAGAAGATAAAGAAGATTGCAGAGAACTCACCAATTAAAAGGAAAAGCATAATTCCGTACTTTGCTATACAGGTCACTGTCATGTAATACATTTCAAATATATTAATAATGGCCTATTCAGCTTGTTGTAGGCATATATTCATGTATATGTGCATGTGAATATCCACACATGGTATTTCACTGCATTCCATACCTTCTAAAATCCTTGTTTACCCTCCTAAGGTTTCTGACATGATCATTATTTTTACGAAGCCAAAGAAGATGTTCATAGCATTTTGCAGACAAAGAAAAATGACAGGTTCCTTCCCTAAGGAGCTTAAAAATCTAAATGTGACTTCACGCAGCAAAGAATGACAAAGGGTGAGTGAAAGGGGGAAAGAACAGGTAAATGGGCTGAAATCTCAAATGAGATCTCAGAGCACAGAGCTTTGTCTCAATGACCCCTGCCACATTCATCTGTAATGCTAGTTTTAGAAATGCAGTTTTAGGTAACTTTGCCTCCCTAAAGGAAGAATGGATGTTTGTCTGGTGTGCCATCACTTCAAGTCCTTTCCTTCAACCCCCTTTTCTCTCCTCCACAGCCCACAGTAGCAAAGCTATGTGTTGGTGTGAACTAGCAGCACAGCAAACTGGTGAAATGGTCTAAATCCTGCACAAACACACACATGAGCACACAGATTAATATTACATTAGAATAAAAGCTTAGGGAGTGATGTATTTGTTATATTGTTGGGTTTATTTTTGACAAATGAGAAAAAGAACACAACGGCTTAACATTTTTTGCACAGCCTCCACTGAACAGGGTCTACAGCCTATGGTGCTGCCTTTCTCCCCCGCTCCATTTCCTTGCTCATAAATTAGGACTAAAACCTGAAATACGGTGAACGCCTATCTGCTAAGCTTGTTTTGGATGCTGCTCAGTGACATATTTCTAGGTGTGTTTTAGCTATACTACACCAAATTTGTTCTGGGACATATAAAAGCACTTGCAAAGGAAAGACCTCTTGAACTTTCTGAAACCGGTACAGGCATGTCCCAAATGCTAATGGACTTTTTCCCCTGACAAATAATAAAGCTTTCCATTATTTACAGTCTCCTAGAAATCCCTGCTAAAGTCACTGTCCCACTGTGCCAAGCTCTGAAGACAGTCCCCACCCTCCAGGGTTTTCATCTATAGAGACAAAAGGTAAGGAAAAGGAATTATTATCCTCATTTGCAGATGAGACAGAAAAAAAAATGACTAGCCCAATTTCTTCCCGGCTATGTCTAGGTTAGCAAACCTAAAAGAGATTCCAGGTATGTCTCCTGGCTGCTTTTTAACTACATATCAAGGCCAGATCGAGGTCCAACACACCCTGGCTTCCATGGAGAGAAAATATGGGTGCACAGCACCATTGGGAGCTAAGACATGTTCTGACCACTTTTTTGATCTTAATGCCAGCAGGTAGGTCTAGACACCATGACAAAAACCAGAAGCACAAACAGAAATCACACCCAAACCTCAATTGCAATCCAATGCCTTCATTAGAAGATTAGCCTTTTCCCATTTGTATTTGGTTTGTAAGAGGGTTACAGCTAACAAATACCACCGCAGCACCAAAAGAAGGATGTAGCTCATCTCAGCCTCTTTACCCAAGCCAGTGAGATGTATGCTGCAGGTCATAAGGCTGAGACATATGTCACTATAACATCGATGAACCGTTTCCCTACCTTTCAAGTACTTGATGTAGCTGTGTCCTCTTCTGGATGTACAAAGCCATTCAGCACTGCACCTCTTTGACACATGCACACTTCACTGTTCCATGTCCAGAGAGTCACTGCATTGTTTCAAATGGTTTTACGGACATTACTTTGCCACGAAGGATGCATGCATGGTTAAAAGCAAGTGGCTGCAAGCTTGGATATGGGGCTTCAATCTCCACTGTCTTGTGTGCTAGATCCACTCAAAGTCAGTGTAAAGATACTACCAAGATTAGAATAAGAACATTTTAGGCTCTGTCTGCAAAAATTCACATGAATAACAACATCTCATCTCTCAGACAGAAGGTTATGTTGGGACAAGCGAAAGGGGCCCCATCTGGCATGCTGGGTCACATGGCAAAGGAGGGAGCCAAGGCACTAGGCTGCATCTGGGGAACAGGCTACTTCAAGCATATCACTTTGAAACACCGGGTGCCATGTCCTGCGGTTCTGTCTGTGCACTATAACCCCACTGTGCTCCTCTATACCATGTCATGGGTCACAGATCCAGCTGCCTCTGACATGTTGGGTTGCAGGAGGGAGGCCATAGCCATGTGCTGCAAACACACATGATACAGACTTTACCGTACTGAAGTCAGGAGACAAGCATGAGTCGAACACTAGCTGGGCATGGCTGATTGCTTGAAAGCACACCTGCCCCTGCAGGGGCACTGATGACCACACACATCCCGGATCACACTCCTCACTCCAGCAGCATGGCAGAGGGCTGGCAGAGTTACCACAGTGATCCCCAGACCACCCGCTGGCACCATGATGTAAGAGTTAAACTTCCATACAAATAACACTAAACAATCTTACTCCCTAGTTATGATCACTATGTTCTCCTAAAGTGGGATGCATATATATTAAATCGCAGGCTGTTGACAGCAATTAGTGTTATCCCCATGAGATAACTGATGAGAAAGCTGCAGTCCAGGCAGTGGGCCCCAAAACATGGAGAGAAGAGGCCAGCTTAAACCCCACAGCCTGGCTGCCTCTCAGCACCTTGCTACTCACTACTGCCACTAACCAAGACCAACTGATACGGAAATTTAAATCATAACAGACAAGACTTCTCCCAGGGAATATCAACTATTCTGCTCAGTGCAGAAAGGAATAAAAAAAAAAAAAAAAAAAAAAAAAAACCATGCTATGAGTATGAATGTTCACAGCATTCCATATGTTAAAACCTAAGGTGCACTCATAACACAAGTAAATATAAATAACTATTGTCTACAACTACACTCTGTTCATCAATAAATTACAAAGTAATCTAATTACTAACACTATAAATTAAAATGGCTCTGCCCTAGGGTAAATGTAATTTCCTGAGATTTTTCTGAGGGAAATAGATTCCAACTTTAAGTTTGTCATCACCTTACATTCACATTACCTGATCAGTCTCAAACTAACATGAGAACCCAGTGCATTTGTCCTCCAGCTACACGGTGATTCTCCTGCAACTTTTAGAAACCATATCGAGAAATTCCTTAGAAACAAGGCCTAAATTAGCCAAGTCCTGATTCTGTACTCCGTTGCACTGAGTCTATACCTTGGAAGGCAAAGAGGCAAGAAAGCTGATCCCCTAACCCAGAGCCTCCCATAGCAAGATCTGAAAGTTTGCTGCATTTCTCCAGCTATCAGTGCTGAGAAGGACAATATACTGGCTAGCCTTCTGCTGCTCTTGCTGACTTCAGAGCTGATGTCCTATATGTGCAGAACTGATCGGCAGCTCTTAATGAGATGAGACTTCACCACAGCACCTCGGATCAGTACCTCAAGAGAACGTGATGTGCAATGTGGAACTTGGAACCTGGCTGAGTTTTTAGCTGCTGCAGGTGGAGTTGGCTAGTCCATGCTGTTTTAAGCAGTTTGCACAAAATATTTTAGCTCTTTTTTCTGCTTGTGAATTTCCCTGAGCATATCAGAGAAGTAGGTTAAAAAGCCTTCTTTCTGCCCCCCCTCCCACCCCTCCCGATCAGTGACAGGAAAGTCAAACTTCCTGGTATGTGCTTCTCTTTGTGAATGAAAATAATTTTGTGACCAAACAAGGTTTTGTGTTTCACTTTTGCAAGCCTTGTCAATAGGACCCAGGATATTCTTTCCAGGTACATACGTATACCTAAGGCCATACTGGCACCCATCTAGACAGAAACAACCCCTGCACAGGGAACAGACTGTCCACCTTGAAGCACAGTTACTAATCCAGCCAACTATTTGTTGATAGCTCTTTCCCTTATTTGATCAGCTGTCTTTGTTACTGGATACATAATCCTCTGCTCACACTTAGCACACAGGATGTACATACCAGGGCAGTTGTAGAATATGAACATCATTATACAGCTTCGTCATGCCATCAAGAATGAGACTGTTCAAAGGGATGGGACTTGAGAGAGAGCCAGCAGTATTCCTTTCCCCAGCAGCTCTGGAGGGGCATAGCTGCTTGGATTTTACCCAAACACATAATTTTCAGCAAACACCTCTTACTATATGTGCATATAGTTACATATATGTGCACCACCTGAGAACTCTCACTCACCAGCCACAAACTTCTCTTCTGATTTTTTTTTTTTGGTTTGGGTTTGTGTGTTTGTGTTTTTTTTCAGTGCTGTGTCCCCAAATACATTAAGGCATTAATGTCCTGGCAAAGAAGAAAATACACGTATCAGCAAACATTAATGGACAAGACTACTTCTGTAGATGTGAGATGAAATACTTGTCTGTATATGTTGGCTACCACTTGGCAAAAATAATCAAGTACAAATGCCCAGTAGGATAGTAACTATATAGTTATATAGTAAAACTTATAGTAATTTAAACTGGAGGAAATTAGCCAGCTTTCAGATAGCCAAGATACACATATGCCCACACACACACCCACACACGCGCGAGTACTACAACATAGTGTTTCAGTAGGTGTGCTGAAAAGCCCTCGGCTAGCACAGCAGCCAGAAGGTCAGGAATACAGACACAAGGGGTTATAACTGGTGAGTCTATGAGACTTCTTCAAAGGTATGGTAAGGGTCCTCACAGACACAGGACTTAGGAGGAGATATTGCTACGTCTTGCGTAAAGGCAATGAGCATGCATGTTCCTGACGTGCTGTCTGCTTTCCCAAGCATCACCCAGAGTAATTTTAACCCCTTCTTCACCCCAATGCTTTAAGATCATCACCCAGCAATATTCAACAATGCATTTTCCTCTTCACATTCCCCATCATCTTCACTCTCCATAGGTTACACTACCAGAACCCAGAGACCCATACATCAGCCCATCTAAAAGACACTGGAAAGCAAAAACACAAGGTCTTACTGGCAGTCCTGCTGCAACAATGCCGGTAGAGGACAATTCCAAGTGAGAGGAGAAAGAAGGGTCTGCAGGGAAACTCTCCCACTGCCATGCAGCAAAGCCGATTGGAGGACGGTGTTGCTGGGCTATAGGAGTAAAGACGAAGTAAACTCCTTCCCAAAGGAATCCAGCTCCTGGTTTTTCTTCCCTTCCAGAACCATCCCTCGAGAGAAAAAATTGTATGACCACCCTGAACCGTTCGCCTCTCACTTTGCCCAAGGCTGGCACTGCCAACACACGTGTGATCGTTACGCTAGTTCCTGGCAGTGGTGAGGCTGAGCTCTGAAGGGAAGGGGTTAAGCTGTAGCAGCACAGCCACTGGGGAACAGAGATGTTAGTTTAAACTGACAAACCTAGTCCTCTGTAAACAGAGGAAACAAAATCGCATGAAACTGCAGCGATTAGGACAGTGTTGCTACTGCTTTAAAGCAAGCAAGCAAGTCAATGTTGAACCCCAAACCTGCAGGAGGGAGCTTACCCCTGGCTCTTCATTGCTCTGTAACCAGAGGTGAGGTGGAAATGTTCTGCCACCGGGATCCGCTGACACGCCGATAAACTTGAGAGAGAAAGATGGCAGGAGAAAGCGGGAGAAGCAAAAGGGGTGGAGGCAAGTCTGACATGTTTGTACAGTGCCTGGTTCACCTAAGCTGCTGAGTTTGATTTCAGGGTGTGGTAGTAGATGGAGCACAGACGCAGTCAGCGCAGAGAAGCCTCGGATTCATGTTCCAAAGGAAAATAACACACACTGACAGCAGAGCCTCGTGGGACCATCTTGCCTTCTCACTGTCTCCTCCTTTTGGTCCCTACGGGGGGAAGAGAGAGAGAAAGAGCTCAGTCACACCTGGGCACCGAAGCTTGCTAGGTCTCAGGCAAGAACCTTGGGAAGATCATCTTCCATTCGCCTCCACCCTTTCCTAACCCCCCCCTGCTTCACTGCTGACCTATTAAAGCTCCAACTTGCTTGTTAGCTCCCCTCTCTCGGCTCCACAGCCTCAGGGCCTAGAGCTGCTGCAGCTTCTAACGAATCCCGACATCTCCGCCTGTGTCGCCTGGCTGCAGATTTCAGGACCTGCCACCAATTCCTTGTCATTCCTGGCAGGAAAGCTTTGATTGTTTGCTATACAGTTGGCTATAGAAGAATTCACCAATTTATTTGCATTGCAGATGTGCAGCACATGACCTGGCGCTTTTACTTCTGCCCTGTCGCTTGCCATGACTCAGTGCTGCGAGGTCTGAAGTCTAGTATCACCCTGTAATCCTGTTGCGCTGGCTGTGCCGTGCCTCAGGGTTTACTGGCTCCTGGAAATAGACACTTCCACAAGCAACCTGCATTCGGTAGGACGCCGGCTCCACCACTGCTCAGCAGTAGCGGGTGTGCGCAGGTGGAAGGGCTCGTTATCGTCAGGGGACAGGTCAGAGTTCACCTCAGCAAACCCTGTGACTGCTCTTTCTCCACTGCAAATAAAGGGGATTCTTGGCCTCTCCCAACCACGAACAATAAACAATGCTGGCTTAACCCCAAGGTGCATTATATTTAGATCCAAAGAGCAGAGATAAAAGTCAGCCTTAAAAATCCTCCCCCTGCACTATTCCTTCCCCACTCCCACCCCCCAAAAAATCCCCCCCCACACACGTTTTTTTCCCACCTCAATTCTGTTAAATTGCCCTTAAAATGAATAAATGCCATATTACTAATAACCATTAGGCTGTCATCATTTTTGCTGGGAGTGGGCTTGTGCAGTAGAAACGGGCCAGCTCAGCACATTTCCCTGTTCCCGTTTTCCTTCCTACCAGTTCATCCTGCCTGGCTAGGAGGTGGTGGTGCCGTACAACACCCAGAGTCACAGATAGAGTGGGAATGCCCAAGATCTACAGTAATGTTACGGAGAAGGATCAGAACTGGGGTTCCTATGGAGAACGTAAAGGAAACCCTGGCATTTTAGCTGATGGTCTGAGGTTCATAATCCTCATTTACAGATCTGCTAGCTAAATTGTGGAAGGCTGCTTCCTGAGAGTGCAGTCACAGCTTATATGTTACACTGCAGGTCCTTGCCTGCCAGAGCCTGCCAAAGAGACCAAGATTTCCTGCCTGTTACCTCACAGCAGCATCCCTAGGGTATAAGAAGTGAAGTTAGCCAGGTTCCTTTCTGTCTGGGGATTAGCTTGCCTCCCCCTACAGGGCAAGCCCCATACACTGATGCAATCAAAATAAAAAAAAATAATAAAAAAAAGGGAAAGTTCATGTTAATAGTAAATATACTACAATCAAGATCAAGATAGAGGGACAGCATTCTTTTTCCTGAAGACTGGAACTTGCAAGACAGAAAAACTACTGTGGAGGATCAGAAATAAGGAAACAGAGCATTAATCCTTCTAGGTGTGGAGGAAACATGACAACTGCTAACCATCATTGTCATCTGTTCTATCTATGCTTTGGTGATGTGCCAATCAGTGAGGAGTCAGTCATCTACACAACGATAGCTTTGGGAGCGTCACAAAGAAATGTCGTTTATATTCTACAAGGAGTCACCCAGTCTTGGAACTGGCTTCAGATTTGCATAAGTATTATATTTTATGCATTTACATGCTAAGACAGTCTTCTAGAACAAGATGCAAGTTCTTTATAAATGGAAGAGCCTGATTTTACTTGTCAAGACACAAGCTTAGATGGAACCAAAGCAGCTTTGAATTGGTGTGAACCTCTGCTGCCCACAGTCTTAATGAAAAATTAGGACACTTTCCAGTCTTTCTATTCACAAGTTTGGTCCCAGTAGTCCTACACACTTTGAAGAAAAATTTACCAGTAAAAGCAATGCATCTCTAATTTTCCCCTTTAGCGTTTGTCCCTTTATTAAACATTTCACTGCTCCTTCCCTGCCCACTGCTCCCTTCTTACCTAGAGAATTGCACAAGATAATATAAATAATTATGCTCACACATTTCTGTAAACACATGCACACACACCCCACTCCTCCTACAGCTGCTGTATACTCCATGCTTCTCATTCAGATCCTGTCTTATCTATGGCAGCCATAACCTGCGAGCAAGAAGTGCTGCAGGGTACACTGAGTAAACGCTTGCGTCGCAGACTGCTTATCTCGTTCATCTACACAGCAAATGGCCGTTCCATATGCCATGCCACCTTCCCCCCACAAAACATAACAAATTTCCGATAAAAGCTGCTGATCTCTCTTCTCTTCCTTATCCTGCCCATCCATGTCACAGCACCAGGAGAGCGCTGGTACCTTACTTCCTGCACTGCTGCTACAATAGATTCATTTAAGCCCACTTCATCTCTACCGGAGCAGAATTTTGTGGGAGAAACAAACTTTTCAACATTTCACTATGGCAACATGTAAGATGGGACACTTCTAATCTTTTTTTTTTTTTAAAAAAAAGTGTTAGAAGCACCATGGCCAACTGTGCCATATACAAGGGCTTCCTTCTATCTCAGCCAGGAGAAATGTATTTGGCCGCCTGTTTTGTGCTTTTGGGAAATTAAGCAAGCTACAGAGAAAAAACAACAACAACAACAACAACCTTATTCTCTTTCAACCAAGCTTCCAGACAAAGCCTAATGCCAAGGTACAGTAACTTTGATGCATTCAGGAAATCCCAGGAAGAACTGAGGCAATCCCATCCATGGAGCAAGGCTGTGATTTGGAGCTGGATCTTCTAGCAGGGCTCCTCTAAACTCTGGGATTTGCTAGGAGGCATAAACGCACTTCCATCAGGAGCTGTGGTCTCTTCTTCTCTTTCATGGCTCTTGAAATCCAGAGTGAACTAACATGGAAGTGCAAAACTGTGCTAACAACTGGGACAAAGGGGTCACTACGAGAAAGGGTGTGTTGCAAACTCACGAAGCATCAGCTGGTGGGAGGAAGCGCAAGATAGGAATCAAATCGGCAAGTCTCCTAATCAACACATGAGATTAGCAGGCCTGGAGATGAGAAGGGAGCAATCCAGAGGCAGTTTCACTTTAAATAAGTGCTTACAGTTGTGCTACTTTTCCCCGAGGCTATTGCATTCAGAGGTGGGCAGAAAATTGTAAGACAGCACTATCTGGATTGCTTGCTTATATATTAGGGCTATCTCCTGCTTACCATGCACTGCTGACATTATGAAGGTAACATCCTGGAGATCCCAGCAGGACAAGGCCTTATCTGCACTCCCACTGCATAAGCCTATTCAGTGGGCTTCTAAGTGTCCTCAAGGATTTACTGCCTAATCCACTTTCCATCTTTCTGCCCCAATTCAAAATGAAAATAAAACACACCAGAACTTAAGAACTGGAAGTTGGTTAAAGTTTATCACCTCATCTAGAGGACTGCATGCTGTCATAGGACATGCCTGCGTACTCAAATCTGGCAGACCATTGTGGGACTGAGAGTGCATACCTCCAATTACAATGCACACTGGGTCACATGAAAGAAGAAAATTCGTGCAGCACCAAGGCAGAATCACAGTCGGTCTCGCCAGGGTCTGACAACTCCAATGATGGAGCAGAGCACAGCTGGCAAGGAAGTAGCATGGAGATCTGCAACCTGGACTGAGAATGTCTGGAGCAGCGAGAGCCAAGAACGTACGCAAGAAAGCAAATTAATCTTAAAGAGGGTAGGAAAACAACAGACTTTAAATTTTAACTACCACTCTGATGAGAAGTTGAAACCAAAGCTTGAGAGGATCACCTGAACACACCACAGGTTATTTTGCTACTGGTAAAATTCCTGTGGCTTGGTAGACATTCCCTGCAGGTAACATCAATACAGCTTGGATCACAGCCGCCTCACACTTCTTCCACATCTTTTACTTGCAAAAATTCACAGACATATTAGATTATAAAAGAAGTAACATCATGCTCCACCAGACAAGTCTGTGCCACTCTACAAGAGGTGTATCTGCTGCTTCCCACAAAAGTCAGGATGATCAGTCCTGCAATGGCAGCATCACAGCACAAAGTCAGCATAACCTACCTTCTCACAGATTCACCAGGTCACCTTGGGAAAGTCATTTTGCACACTAGTAAAATGACTGTGACAATGCTTAACTCCCCCAGAACAGAGGCAGCTTAATCTGTTGTTTTTTCAAGCATGCTGCAATCCTTAAAGATGCTATAGAAATGCAGATTGAAATCCCTGGCTGACATAAGAGGAATACATACTACAGCTTCTGCTCAGAATAACTAGGTCAGTCAGCTATTGCAAAAGTATTAACCAGAATTCAGAGAATTCCTAGTGGCTAAAATAAAGGTAGCAAAAGTCTAACACCATTTGCTGTTATTAGTCGCTCTCTACCTCTGGGTACATTCAAACCCAACTCTCAAGAGCCCAGAATAATTTGAGGGCTGCAGTTTGTGCTTGTCAAAATCCAGCCACATGGCTCCCTGCAGCACAGCAGGCTCCTGTCCCACTTGCTGCCATGTGGAGGCAGGGAACAACAATGCCCTTGCAGACAATGCAGCCTTAAGCAGCTGAATGCGTGCAGCCTCTCAGAGCTGCCCTGTTAATCCTGTGTCAGGAAGCAGGCATCGTGGTCATCCTCCCAGCAGCAGCCACCCTACAGCAAGTGCAGGAGGGTGCTTTGTACTACGGTGGTGTGTGGTAGCTTATTTTGGGGTAAAATGGTAAAGCCAGGGAGCAGCTGTTTGAGGGGAATATGAGGAAAAGAAAAGGGGAAGGGTTGACTGCTGCAATGGGGATGAGTTTCCAGACCTTAGGTCAACCCCTTCCAGTTGCTGAGGCTGGACTAACAATCACTTTCCTCTGGCTGGTTGGCACCACTGCATGTCACTCATTTGCAGTTTTGCACTGCAGTTCCTCCTTGTGCAGGTACAACTGTACAGCTGCTTGCAGACTGTACCATGCAGCCAATCAATACAATACTTGCATCAAATAATAGTTAAAAAAAAAAAAAATGGTTTTAGTGAGACAAGGCTGTAGGCAAAGGGTTAAACCTGCTTATTTAATTTTTTTAATTAATATCTAATTTATTTTTAACCTCAGATTGTTTCAGTGGCCTGGCATAAAGCTCAGCCACACAGTCATGCCACCACAACTCAGAAGCCAGCAACCTGCAATGCTGGAACTGGGCCTTCTTGTTCTGCTACTGAAACAAGCATGTCAAAATACTCTACCCTCAGTTTCCCTTATCTACATGAGCTGTCAATGCACTGGAGTCTGCAGGACGGTTTGCAGAGGATTAATTGGTTATAATTGCCACTTAGAAATTTATTTGTATAGTGTAGAAAAATGTGAGCTGTGATATCCTCATCTAGTGTAGTAACTGCTACAACAGAGAAAAGAGAAAAAGTCAGTTACTACTAAGAATGCTTTTTGGTCTTTCCTGCTAGTAGCTAGAGAAACCTTTTACTTTCTTTATCCTCAGCTCTCTTCCCCAGTTTTCACTGAAGCTGGGATTTATAATAGTCTGAACACTAGTCTAAGACAGAATAAGATGCTGGTTGCTCTGGGGCAGTGTTTCATCAGAACACATGCAGTGGGCACATAATGAAGCTTCCAACCACCATTCTCCATTAAAAAAAAAAAAAATTAAAACTACCTAAAACATTTGTGAAACTAATAATGCTCTCAGATTCCACAATAAGAAACTAAAATGTGCACACTGGCAATGCAGCTTATAAAGGATTGAACATGCCAGATGTCTGTTTCTGGGATTGTAAAACACTTTTATACCAAAACCATACCACATGATAAATGGAATCTAAATTAAACACGCTTATACAGCCTACCTGACCACATGGACCTGCTGGTATTTGGCTACAATCATAACAAATGTGCTTCCTTTGGAACAAGTCTACGTCCTGCTGGTCACTGCAAGAAATGAAACCATAGCAGTGTGGCTGGACCAGAATCCTCTTCAAGATAACACCAGAAACTAATCCAATAATATATATATATATTCAGAATCTTTCAATTTTACTTATATATATCTGTATACATATATATATATAGTTAATAGTAATTAAAAAAATAAGAAAGGAGCAACATCAGACATAACCATCTAAGATGCAGATAAAATAGCACATCTATTCTGCAGATCTTGAGATTCTGAAGATGGCATCATAAAAATAAGTGGAAAATGTTCATTAAACTTCTAGTTACTTCAAAAAATGACTAATACAAAAAAAATACTTCTTGTTCATTTGCTCTCTGGAGCACCAAATAAATTCTATAAATAAATTAATTCAGAGGAAGGTGTTCAAATTAAAAAAGTATCAACTAGTTCATTTCCATGTGTGACCTTTAAAATCAAATGCTTGCTAAGATTCCTAATGAATGTTCTGTTTTGTTCTGCAGAACTTTCATTGAAATCAAAAGTCTGGCTAACAGTTGTACTGAAATGCTTAAGCAAAGATCCTCTGCAGAAATACTTGGGTAGTTATCTGGAAAATTCTCTCATTTCCTTCTTTCAACAAATAACGAGCTCGGTCCAAGAACAGCCACAACCCATTATGAAGGGGATCACAAACCACAAGTTAGATGTAGCCAGATAATGTAGGTGAGCAGCTGGCAAGTGACCCTAAGTTCTAAGAGACTTTTAAAAACGTGCTTTTAAATAACACAGACATAAATGGCAATGTTCTTTAAATAAGATATTGGCTCAGCTTTACGTCACTCAGGCTGCTATTTTGCAGAAGCTTAGAGAGAACATATTTAGAACTTGGAAGAGAACACAAAAGCCTGAAGAATGTCTGCAAGTTCATGGTTTAGGAACAAGCAGCAGAATTAATATTTTCTTGTCTCTTTGCCCCCAGCTGCACATATTTTATAATGAAGCATTAGAAATCAGGAGATTTCCTCAGTGGCAGTTGCTAACAAGAGCATCTAGGTTTGCAATCTGATTTTCCACAACTTTCACTACATACTCAGCAGCTCTGATTTCTGCTAATTAATTATGTTTATACCCAAACTGGGCAGCTTACTGTTGCATGAACAGCTCAAAGACAACTTGCCCAGAGACTATTTTTCAGAGTCAGCTGTAACATCTGTTCTTCAGCTCCAATCCAAAGTCCACTGAAAACAGAGTTTTTTCACTGACTTCCACAAGTGCTAGAAGGATTCTTATTCTAAGCTGGATGTTACAGAAAAGAAGTCCATTTCTAACACTACTGTATACATTTATGTACTTTCTTGGGCAAGGCCCAAGGCACTCATTATAAAGTATAACACTCTGCTTAATTCTTCCAGAAGCCAATCGTAAGGCTACTATGAATTTTAATGAGCACTGAATCAGGCCCCAGATGGTTTTTAAAGCTAAATTATCCTGATCTTGGTTATTTTAAGCTCGGTGCATTGCCTTCTGGCCACTACACATTTTAACCCCTCTGTACCTGGTCCAGATTAAGGCAAGTCTTTCACTCCTGTTCTCCCTATCTAAGCACAGATCTTCAGCTCTGCTGCTAACAACCCTCATCTCCTGCTATGCCTTGAAAAGTCACAGCCTTTAAAGAATTTCCAAAGGCTGACACAGGTGAGAAAATAAACATACCCACAATAGAATAAGGAGGACAGCAGCCTGGTCCATACTCTTTCAGTACGGCAAGCAAGGCTCTGCAGCCTGTTTAGTCCCAACTTCTGGGCACAGTAACAAGAATAGGATCAAGCTTAGACAAGATAAGCAAGATCTATGAAAATTTCCTTGAATTTTCAATGGAAAAGGCAACAGAGGATGAGAAAAAAAAACAAAATATAGTAGCTTACATGGCATTGTGCATTGCAGAGAAAACCAGTAGGCCGTCAGTAAGACAACATACTACAGACAGTCCTGTTTAACTAGATTCTTAGGGGAAAAACAATTGAGCTCAGAGCTATCAAGTTGACTAATGTCAGTTCATAGAGATACTTGTCTCTGCTGAAACTGCTGAGTACGTTTGCCTTCTAGTTTGAAAGGGTATGCGTCATTTTAAGAAATAAAACGTCTTTTTATATATACATATACAATGGTATATTAAGCATCTCCACATCATATCGGCTAGACAGCTGTTACTGGCCAATGTCTGCTGACTGCAGTGCCTCAGCTCTAGGACGAGCACTGCTCAGAGCTGTAGTTTAGCTGCAGAGCAACTCTTCAGAGCAGACTACAAATAACCATCCCTATCTACCAAAAATCACCATTACTTTACACTTTCCTTCGATTAAACTTGTTTGGGGGGGGGCTGTGGTTGTATCCTGCAAAGCTCTAGCACAAATGGCAACCTGAGCATCTCATAGATTCACAAGTCCTCCCCCTCAGCAACCTGCAGGAGAAAAAACACATCACTAGGTTGTTTCCACAGTGGTCTTTGGCTGAAGCATCGTTGTTTCTTACTAGACTTCGTGCAAGTCCAGAGGAACATGAACCCCTGCTAGAGAGTTTCATTTTAGGAGGTGATGTGACCAATAGCTGACTGCAGCCAGCAATGCATGCCAGTCTTTGTAAACAAGACAGCTGTTCAGAAGGCCAACTGTTTCAGGGTTTTTATTTGTTTGTTCTGGGGATTGGAGGACACTGAGAAGGAAAGGAGGAAGAGAAAAAAGAAAACTCTTCTACAACCTGCTTTTTTGGTCTCCAAGCACCCAGGATCTTCTCCCGCTTTCCTGCTCAGGACAACAAGAGTTCTCATTCCAATGTCTCAGTACAGCTCTCCTTTGTTAAATACCTTTTACACTTATTTGTGTGTTTAGGTGTTTTGTGTTTTTTTTTTTTTTTAAAGTTTTAAATATATATTCTGGAATTTTTTATTTTTTATTTTTTTAAACCTTGTCTAGTAAACAGACAGACATCACAGAAGTGAAAAAGATGAAACAGAAAGAGTAACAACTGAAGTGCAGTATTATGCAAACCACCTATGAAAAAGAAGTTACATCACTGTATATTACACAGTTGAGAATGGTTAATGAGTTTATGCTGTTTAATCACCTTAGAATAATGGGCATCACAGCTTGAGGGAGGCAGACAGAGCTGTGAAATGGTTTCAGAATTAGGGGCGTGTGTGTGTGTGTGTGCGTGCAAGCACCTCCATGACACACTTAACTAGCCATCATTTGTTAAAGCAGAGGATGAGCTCAGTCTCCCACCTCTCTACTGAGACTGCTAAGTGGAGCAGCAGAGACAACAGTGGGTTCAGTAACTCAGACAACTGTGCCTTCTGAAATGGCCTATGAGCCCTGAGGAGCATGTTCTTTAACAGGTTTCTGTCCCTTTTGACTTGAACCACATTTGAACTTCTTGGAAGTGGAAAAAAAAAAAAAAAAAAAAACTTTCTATCCTGTTACTATTCCTCTGAGCATTTGCACACACACCCCTTTTATTATTACATTAGCTTAATTTTGTCTCCATCATTCCCCCGAGAGGAATTACTCATGTCCTGCTATTACTTATTTTACTACTAAGAGCCTGTTTTTTAACAGTAGTTTTAATTAACTACCAATCCTCCTCCCCAGTTAGGATCACCTTTATCTATCTTGCTGTGCTTTGTGTTCTCTAGCAGTATCATTTGCTCCCTCATATTTATCCATCCCGCAAGTTCTCTCAGGAACCACAAAAATCTGCCCTTTCCCCCCAGATCCTATCATCTCAAAAAGAGATAGGAGATTTTACTAAAGAAAGGAACAATCCCATGGGAGATAATATGGTACTCAACACTGGTTACGTGGAATTTCAGTGAGCTTAAATTGATGTCAAGTGACACTGCCAAAAGCAGTAGCATCTTCTATACCCCAAAGCCATGCTGTCTGCTGCTCTGTCCTGTCTCACAGCATGTTGCTCCTCCTGTTCCTCTTTGGTGTCCCTTCTTCTCTGTTGCCTTGCTTGCACGTCCATTGCTTGCAGTGGCACTTGCTCCCCTACCCTCTGATGCTGCACCTATGCACTCCGAATGTACCACTGAAAGTTGCCAAGGGAGGTTTTCTTTGGGAGTTCACAGTTCAGTATGTCCACACATTGGCTAAACACCTCTCCAAAGCCTTTGCTGTCCCTGGATAATGAATCAGATCACAATGTATACTAGACTTCAAGTACACATGATTCTTGGAAGCCGCCCCAGATTAATGTTTTAAGAGCTATTCATTCATGCTCCCCAAGTTTCAGAGGCAGAACAGATGACTCCTGACTGTGAAGTTGGCAGAGATTTCCTCATCTCAACTATTCCTACAAAGTGGAATCAAACTGCAGCAACAGCATCCAACTGCACTAACTGCTCCAGCACCTGGCAAGGCTAGCTGCGGAGACAGCACCACATTACGCAACAGACTGCTGGCACCAAACTCCTTCCTGGCCATTTTTCCCTACCTGAATTCTGGGCACAAGTACCTTCCCCAGGCAATCTTGCCTAACCACTCCTAAATCTGCGCAGAGCACAGCTCCCCCCCCTAGGCATCACTCCATTCCTTACCATGCCAGGGCAGGGAAGAGGAGGCAACAAGTCAGAGATCCTTTTGATTACGCTTTTCACAGATCTGACAAGGATTTTTCCTCCTTCTCAGCTCTGTGTGGAAAAAAGTTTACCAGCTGCATTTACTTCCCTGGACACAAGATGCTTTTGCTTTTACTAGCTTATTTTATTTCTTGTCCAAGAGCAAAGTGGAACTGCACACAATGATTAGATCAATTAGCGTGCAAAGAAGAAGTGTAGACTCAGACCCACACTCGTCTGCACTTCTAGGTTTGGTAAGTGCATTCCTTAATGGCTCCAGAACCCTTACGGGATCTGTGCTTTGCTGCATTTTAATTGAGGACTATAATTTATACGCCACAACCCAAGCACAAAATTCTTAGTCTGGAGGGTTCCCAATTCGGGATAGTCTCAGGTCTTGGCTTATGCCAGGGAGAAGGCGGTACTAATGATAAAGATTTTTTAGATGTTACCATTTTTTCCAAAGCTGTCTCTGTATCTTCAAGGTATTTTTTTCCTATCTTAAATAATGCTTTTCAATTGAGATGCCAGCAACAGGGACAAGGAGGTCTCTACTACTTTCTGTCTCTCCGCAAATAGTTTTCAACAGTGATAAACTGGTTGTTCAGGTGTAACTCAAATAGATGCTTTAAAAAAAAAAGCAAAAAAAAAAAAAAAAAACCTCCTTGCTCATTTCAATGGCATTTCTTCAAACCAAGCCTGTTAAGAAACTTTGAGCTCAAGATCCCAAAGCAGGAACCACCTTCATTTTGCTTCCTACAGAACAAAAAATACTCTATCAGCATTTAAAAGCACTAAACAAAATTAATAAACTGTAAACCAACCTCTATTTACTAAATTTTACTTGAATTCACTCTGTTCCTAAAATACCCATTATTCTAGTATTTAAGTGCATGATTTAAAAGCACACTCAATGGTGCTTATTCATCACTAGTATACAGGCCAGCTAAAGGCAGTGTTAAAAAAAAGTCCTCCCTCCCATTCTTATGGCTTTGGACCTCAAAAAAATTAGTTCTCATTGGCTGATTAACATTTCCAGCTTGAAAAGGGACTGGTAGAGACATCAGAGATTTATCTCAATTCTACAATTTGGGAAAGTAAGAATATTTTAGAAGTCATCTCAATTTTAGTGTTCAGAGCTGGACCCTGTTGCCCCTTCTACCTCCCACAGTAGGAGTCTTACCTTGAAAAAAGATCTCTGAGAAATACTTCTAGAGTGAATTCAGTCCCTTCTTCCTTCTGATGGCAGGTTGCTGCTTGTCTTAAACATGGGAAACATCCCTTGCTTCAGGCAAAAATTCTCAGCAATTTCATCTTAAAGCTTCTTCAGAAGAATCCCGGTTCCGTCTCATACACATGTAAGCACATCAAGCTTGCAGCTGCTTACTCACCAGCATTACCCCAGTGCTGGCTGCACGGAGGAGTATATCAGTGCCAGACGCCCCCTCTTTCTGGCAGTCAGCAGAGGTGTTGGAAGACTAACCGAAGGTAAAATAACCTCACAGTCAGAGGACAGAGAAGACCACAATGATAAATTCCATTAAAGCCTTGCAGTTAAGTAGCCGAGACCTCACTGTAGACACACACCACTACCAAGATCTGTAATGCAGTGAATCAATGTTTTCTGGGACCTTTTTTTATTGTGGGCTGATGCTGTGATCTCAGCAAAGAGGATGGGACTGTGTGTTGAGTGACATTTTACACAAAAGGCAAGAGCAAGATACTAATCTGGATTCTAGTGCATAAAGACTATACGTGCATTTCCCCTCAACTCAGCCTTGAAATCACAGGACTGCTGACTTACGCTTCACTTCAGGGCGGGGAGGGAGTTAACAGCCATAACAAAGCCTCACACTTTGAGAATCAGTGATTAAAGACTCCTATGCCCTATAGAGATATAAGCTGCAAACCGTGAGTGGCAAGTATAGCGTTACAGCATTGCTCAGGCAAACCAAGTGTTATTATCAATCTGGTGAGCTCTCCTGTGTCCCTGGGCTGGCTATAGGAACTCTGTGGGTGTTGTGCTGATCTTGCATAACTGGCCTGCATCCATGACATGCAATTCAGAAACACAAAATGTAATATCATCTTGACACTTCTGCAGGCTAAATTTCAGCAACAGATCTCATGGCACCCTGCAGAAGAAGGAAGGTAAAGTGTTCTAAGGCTTTAGACCTCATAGGGATGTAAATTAGGACAGATTTATTAAGATGATTGGAACAACAAGAGTTTACACTGACTGAAACTCTGCAGATGTAACCATTATGTTCCTGCTACTTGAGTCCCAAGTGGAACCCAGCAGAATCTAATTCTGTAATCAAGACAGCAAGTGAAATAGCTTCCCCCCAGTGCAGTCAGTTTAGAAATCAAGTCAAAACCAGCAGGGCTGCCAGTGAAGCAATTAGGTATTTTCCATAGGTAGTCTGATAAAGAAGACAGTTATTTACTGTTTCCTGGCATGTCAGTTACTTCAGTATTTCCTGGACAACATTCACAAAGGAAAAGCTTTTTTTTTCTCTCTCTGTTTTTTTTTTTTCCTCTTAACAATGTAAAGACATTGGATCCAAGAGACAATTTTTTTTTGTTGGTGGTGTTTTGCTTTTAGAGTTGGCTTTTATTTCCTCACCTGGATAACCACAAGCACTTTTTTTGTGAACATTAGGTAACAAGAAAGCCTGCTGCTGATTCTTTCTCATCAGGGCCTGGGGAAAAATACAAGCTGTTGGGCAAAAGCTGAAAAACAAACAGAAAAGATAGGAGGGGGGAGAGAAGGGGAGCGAGAAAATAACTCAGGAATGAGTCAGTCATGCTCCTCCTGCTTAGTCACCTGTAGTGCTTCTCTCTAGACACACCGGAGATGGAGAAGATGCCTGCCTGCCTGCCACCCACCTCCTCCTCCTGACAAGGAGTTACAAGAAGAGGAGATGGGGCAGAGTTTTAGGGGACAGTCATTCAAGATGCACGCTTTCCAGAGCAGCAGAGCTGACAGTAGTCTGTTTGCTTGTGTTTCCCACCCCCTCCTGTCACCCTCTGTGCTATTTCTCAATTAAATCATCTTGAATCAATGTGTTCGTTTGGTGGTTTAAGTTCCTCTGATGGTGCCCTGCAGTTTTGACATCGTAGGGAGTTGCCATGGAGAAAAGGGTGATGTCATTAACACAAAAAGCACTGAATTTACAAATACGACAGGAACAGTGCTATTTATAAAAAGAGCTGCTTTTCTCCCCCCACTCTTTGCTGGAGTGGGTGGAGGCAAAGGCAGCAGTTCCATTCTTGATGTTCCTGTCAACAAGTCTCAGAAATGAATTTTCTTGTTAGAAAATATCCTGAGCTCATGAAATTGCTGAATGCTGTCAGCTTTCGGACTTCATTCATTAGAGCTGGATTTAGCCTTCCAATTCACAGTTATTTTTGAGGTCATATAACACTCGTGTTTGTATAGTAATTTCTATCCTGGAAAATCTGTGCGGTGTTACTGAAATATAGCCACTTCTGAAAGGAAAGACAATAGCATGTAATGAAAAAGAGAGGAGACAGATACCCTTTTTTATGTAAAGGCTTCATGCAGCTTATAATCACTTTGAGTAATAACTCTGACTGTTGGTTTTGCCTTAACTATGTGGGGTGCCATTGTGCATTAATGTACCGCTTATATAATGAAACATTTAGTGCATATAAAAACTTCAAAAACACAGAAGACATAGAAAAGAGAGAAATTTAGACATGAACGACAACAACAAAATGGAATAAATTAGGAGGAATGAAGGGTGGTTTAAGAACATGACAGGGAGCCTCACAGATGCCGAGAGTGTGGTATCTATGCATGTGTATAGCAGCTAAACCAAGCACCTAAACACTCCTAAAAGCCAGATGCTAAGAAGAATTATTTCACCAAGATACAGTTCAAGGTCCAAAATTCAGTTTTTAATACTATCCACTCAACAAAACAGCTTAGTTATCAAAGAAAAAAAACGTTTGGATCTCAACAGTTGGTACAACTACCCTCCAGTTTAAACAAAAAAACAGAGCAATGCTTTCCGCAGTTTGACTCTCTGGGTACTAACTATTGTCAATAACAAAACCTATTTTGGTAAAATGTTACTGGTTGCACTGTACACTTCAACTGCCCAAAAGCACCACAGTGATAGGAAACAACTGAAAGTACTAGTCCAAATGCAGGTTAAGAAACCAGTAACTGCATGCATCAGTGTTACCTTGTTTTTATGTACCACTTCTCCACGGAAGTGAAACATTATAAATATACATACATATTTATATATGAAAATATACATAAGAATATAGTGCCCGTTTTATAAATGGGAAAGCATAGAATTTAAACAATTTGTCCAGTATCACACACAAAGCCAGGAGCAATGCTGACAGTGGAAGGTAGTCCTTCAGTCTGGAACCATTTGTCTCAGTAACAGAAATTTAACAAAACCATAAATGCTAGGAGTATTAACAGGGCTTTGCCAAAACATCCACAGCTTCTGCAGCACGATATCCAACAGGTTGGCTTTTAACATAATGAAATTGCAAGATGATTCAGGAGAAGCGTAGGGTTTCCTTATCTCACCTTTACAGCTAGTCCAACTACTCAAACACCATTTCCATATTTGCTGTCTCCTGTTTTGAGAAGACCGGGGTGAATTTACCAGTATACCAAGAACTGTAAATCTTCTTCATGAGCCTCTTCCAGTGCAACGTGCATTCCCAACCACATAGCCCTTTCCCCTCCACCTATTTTGCTATGCATCCATTTCTGGAAAGGATATTGATACCTCAGGAAACAACATTGTGGAAGCCACAGGAAAGTTTACTGAAAGTGAAGAACATGCCATATAGTGAAAGTCCACAGAAACTTAGGCTTATAACTGAGAAAGTTATGAAGCGATTTGCTGACACTTTAAAAGTATATAGGTACACTGCTCACTGATAAAAATATCCTCAGTTGAGCAAATAAAAAGCAAAAGACATTTTGATCTTGGTGCATAGATCACGTGTAGCAGAAATGAATGCTCTTAATCTTGGAGTGAGGATGGCTCCCATGCTCAGCTGTGTGGCAATTATCTGTTGAAAGGACTGAGAACAGGATCAGTGTGACTTTTCCATTGTTGTCTAGCTCAGCAAGTGAAAAATATGCTTTCCCAGGAGATGAGGGGGAATAATAATTGTTTTAATTACATAAAAATGGAATATTCTTATTACACTTTCCCTATATGTTAAGCAAATGAGAGACTATCTGTACAGCTGCCCACACCAGTTGTCAGTAATGTTTGCTGTTTCAGGCTAGGCAAGACTACTTTCAGCTGACACTCATGTTTTACATCTTGATATAAAAACTGCTGCTTTCAGTTGCAGGGGATCTAAGCAATAGTTTCCAAGATACAAGAATATGGCCGACCCTACTAAAGCTCTATGAATGAAGTTTTGCATGGTTTGCCTGCAAACACAGCAGGAACAGTTGATGCGTCACTGAAACAATAGATGTCTGCTTACAGTTTAAAGGATGTTAGATTTAATCCCCCAAATACTTATCTTTTAAAAAATGATATCAGCAGATCTGGACTGTGAAGCCATGGGAACAGACTAATGAAGGGACAAGTTGCAGGCAGTTCAGTTCATGGTAGAGGTAAAAAACTAAGCAAGATTGACTCTTTAGGGAGTAAATGAAAATCTAGTGGTGTGGCAGAATGGTCCAAAATGCCTTTACTGGATCTATTTTTACTGGTCATTTAGGAAATTATCAGTAAGTCACATCCAGCCACCAGTAAATCCTACAATATTTCAACACTTTTCTTCCCAATTAAATGATTCCCAAGTGAATGATTATTTGAAGAATTACACTACATCAAACTAAATTATTATTCTTGCTTCAAGAAAGGAGCTATACAATTCAAGAGATACTGAAGAACTGTGTATCTAAAGAATGCAAAGCACCAGAAAAATAAAATAAGCTTGAGCACGGAAACTGAGCAGAAGACTAATGTTTGTCTTTTGTTGGAATTGTGTCACTTAGTTACTGCTCCTGCTTTGTGAACCACACTTCCATATCAATCAGGAGCCACAGGATCAATAATTAAATAGCTTTGGATGGAATTTATGACAAAAGGAAAGTAGGGAACAATAAATAGTTATAGAAGCAATAAAAGGAACTGGGTTCTTCCCAGGTCTTCCTGAGTGACCTCAGTGATCACATGCTAGTTTAGTAATTTAAAATATTCTATCATATAAAGAATGAAAGTGAAACCTTATTTCTGAGTTTTCAAGACATGGCATTCTGTTGGATTAATCAAGCAGAGAGGGGCAATGAGTGTAAAATAGTAAGAACTGAGAGAATAAAACTGCAAAAGGAGCTTCAGTCTTCCTTCAACAATCTTTAAGGGCAATCTTTTTAAGCGCATGCACATTAATGTAACTGCAGTGCCCATAGCCCAAGGCTAAATGAGAGACTCTAACCACCAATTCTCAAGACCACAGTCAAATACCTCACTTAGAATAAGAACACTGAGCTTTTGTACACCAAAGCATCACTGGGAAATCACCAGTGCACAGCACAGAGTGCAATACCTCAGAAGTTACAGTTTAGCCCAAAGCCGCTTTGGAATATTTATTATTTGGGAAATCAACAGCAGCACAGAGGAAAGACTTGGAATTATTCGCTGATGCACATGCAGGAGGTGTAATTTGTCTACATTTAAAAATATTCATAAATTGTATGGACTAAAAAACAGTTGGATATGATTCGTAGTAGATTTTGTAGAACCAGAGCAGAATTAATTAGTGCATGGAATCCACAATCTGGTAGGTCAGTCAGAATGACAGAACATGCGAAGCAACAGTGTACTCCATAAAAAATAATTAGGATTTTTTGCTTCTATATTTTTTTCAATTTTAGACTCCAGATAGAACAAATGGCTCACTTAAGTCCTTTTAAAATTTTCTTTTAAAATATGATTTCACTGTCTCTTCTCAAGTTAGACAGCAAAATTTCAATGAGGTTGATGAGTAGACTTTATTTTATTATGTAAGATTATTTTACAAAGTAGTGAGGATAGTGACACAACCAATAGGTAGAAAAAAATGGAAGCCAATTACCAAATTAATATGAAGATATTAGAAACCGAAATAATTCAGCTTATTGAAATAATTCAAAAACTTCCAAACGTTCAGATTCACATCCTGTCAGCTGTTCACAGTATCCTGAGAGCAACAAAGCTGGTAAAAGGGCCTGAAGTCAGGACCTGTGAGGGGAAGTTGAGGACATCTTGGTCTTTATGTCTACTTTTTGTGCCTTGCCCTCTACCAGATGAAAGAAGAGCTCTGAGATTTGCTAGTCTGTAGCACTAGGGGACAAATGTTGCTTTACAGGAGAGATGTAGCCCTCAAGATTCAGATCCTGTATTTGTCTAAAGTTTGGCAATTTCTTAACTATTTTGCAGAATGAAAGCCTGACAAGAATCATAAATGTAATAGTGAGAGTTTTGCTTGCTTTAGAATTACCTAACTATTGTTTCAGGAAAATTTAAGGTTACTGATATAATCCAACATAATTACCTTTATACAGTGCTGAATTTTTGTTAAACATTCCTGAAGTTATATAAATACATAACATAGGCCATAAATAAGAATATCAAATAATGTTATAATTCTATAGCAAAGGCTGTAAATACAAATGTGGGTTTTCATGCACCGGCCACATGAAATGCATTCTCCTTATTCATCAGCTGAATTTATAGACACACCTAATTTAAGTGTTACAGGGGGCACATATTAAGGTAAACTGCAAGCTACTGTTTCTAGTTCACTCTGGAAATTTTTTGTCAAGTAATTTCTGCTAGCACAAGCAAAACTTAGAGCTCTGATAATGTATCAGTCAAACAGGTGACTAGTTCAATTGTGTGATTTTCATAGCCTTTGTATTTAACACGGACCCTAGGCTATGAGAAGTCTCAGATATGAGAACATATAGAACATTTACTTATCAGTTCAAATAAATATATATCAACTATCTCAGTTTTAAAATTGTCCATCTTATTCAAATTAAATACCTTTTTAGGAGAGCAGGTGATGAATTCTATAGCTGACATTTCCTTAAAATAATCTTTTAAGATGCAAACCCTTAGCAAGTTAGCTTCAGAGCTTGCAACACATTTTTGTAAATATTTGTAGATGTACTTTTCAAAGTAAGTTTTGCTTTGGTGTTAATGGTTTGGAACTCTGATTCTTATTGTTGGCTTCTACGGATTCTTTTAATCACTTTTCTGCTTTTAACTATCAAACTCTGCTTTTTCTCATCATTTGCACTGACATAATCAGGTAGAAGCAATAAAATCATATAACGTTGCTGGTCGTTACAGTACATAAATACTGATGAGGTAACCTGTATTATCTGTAAGTAAAGACAATGATCTCGATGAGCCCTACAAATACTAGAAGCAACTCCTTTAAACCCAGATAGAGCTAACATGGCCTACTGAGCAGTAAGTGACTCAGATCTGTGTTTTTTACCCCACAGTGCATATACACATTTCACAGTATATATACACATCTAATGCACATTTTATTAGCGTAGATTCTTTTTATCCATAGCATCTGTTGGTGGGCTCAGTGACTTTCTGCCATAATTTCTAGACCCATTTTCACTAAATATAACAGAGTGGACAACGTTATTGACATAATTCCTTTACTATTTCTGAATTAAAGCACAGAGTGTATGTGAACATGGAGGAAAGGGGGTTCCTGTGAATAGCAACAAATTGTTTCAAAGAACAGCTATCACTTCTTCAAGTTTTTGTCCATGTGAATCGTCTGTTGAGCAGCTAAATAGTCCAAGCTGGACAGTGAGACAGTCCAGGAGTCCTTCATGGTTACTGCTACATTATACAAATTACCAGTATCTTACAACAATACAAGACAATACAGAAGAAGATGCATTAATTGCTGGATACAATTAACACTCCTGGCTGAAGCAACAACCCCGGTTTAAAAGCTCTAGGGGTAGAATAATAAAGAGACTGCATGTAGAAAATGGTTTGGAAAGAATTTCTTAAAGAACATAAGAATTACAGAAAGTCTTCAGGATGGCCTTGAATGAGAAGGTAGATTCAAACTAGTCCTGCCAGGAATTTCAAAACAGAATGATGATTTTTGCAGATGGAAGAAAAAAATCAGTTTCTTGAACTGCTGAAAAGCCACTTGGCTGGGGTTATAATGTAGATGTTCCTACACCTAGGTGGAAAGCTATAGAGACCAGTAAATAGGTCTGGCAGAAAAAGAAGAGACATCAATACTGTAGAAAGAGGCAGGAATATATACAACGTGAATTTTCTCAACAGACAAGCAGACCAAATATTCCGTAGTTTCAGATGAAAATATCTGGCGTTTGGGTAGGTTACCACATATGGAGCTGTTCTGCAAATTGCACATTCAAGGACATCCAGAGCTTCAGTCAAGTTACTTTTAATCTCTGAAGAAAGCTCTTCTGTACCCTTGCCCTTTTCTATAGGTGCTGAACTTTTCCCTGTAGTCCGATATCCTAGCAAGGACTAAGAAAGAAATCTGGGTAAGGTTTGTTTACTGTTCTCTTCCCATTCTCTGGCCAGTCAGAAATCTAGGGAGACATCAAAAATTTAAAGTACTGCTGCTGATATACAGATCATAAGAGAAATAACACAAATAAGATTCTCAGGCTTTAGGAGAATCCATATTTACTTTCCAGCAATGTCCAACATCATAAATCACTTCTAGTCTCTTAACCTTTCTCATCCAACACTTGTATGTACAGAAACATTTTAGAAGCAAGGAAAAAAAGCTGTGCATAGAAGATTAGCTTACCTACTGCAGGTTACCCAGGCAGGAGAAAAAGTATCATCTGGACTATAATATTATCCTAAGTACAGCTTCATACTTTAGACTATATTTGAATTGCATCTAATTAGTGATTTCAGTGAAAATTTACTACTGACCCAGTAGCTAGGATTTTTGCTGTATCTCTAGATGGTGCAATACATGCAAAACCAACTTTGTGTACAAATGAAAAGCAGGCTAAAGAGGAATAGCAACATCTCAGAGATCATACAGGTGTGTGTTTTTTCTTTCAGATAGTAAAATGAAATACATTTCATCTATTAAAAAAGGTATTTTTTGTTTGGTTTTAGGAGTAATTGATTTTCTAGTATATCTGCTTCTACAATTGTATCTCTCTCCTATAGTTAAAGATTTTCAAACTCTGAAATGTAACCACTGATTTGCTGAATTCAAATGTGGTAGGCACTTTGATTCAACTAACATTCATATTGTTGCACATCACACACTTTGTGTTATATCCCCCAACTATACAATTCAAGAAACGTTATGTTATTCTGATGAAAATGTAGAGCCATTTCCTTAAGCAAGGTAACCTTTATTTTATCTGCAGGTTTGATATTTTCACATTAGTTACAGAAGAGAGAAACCAAAGACAATAGAAGTAGAATGGTTGTGTTAAATTTCAAGTATATGGTGTTTCCCCTAGGTAGCATCAGTCAGCTTGACACCTTTTTATCCAGATTCCAATGGTATTGCTTTCTGGTAACAGAACATGGTCAAACCTGTTTTGACCATGGATCAAAGTTTACATGAATCTTTTCAGGATCCGGGAAACTACAGGCCCGTCAATCTGACCTTGGTGCCAGGGAAGCTCATGGAGCAGATTATCTTGAGTGCCATCACAAAACGCTTACAGGATGCCCAGGTGATCAGGCCCAGTCTGCATGGGTTTATCAAAGGCAGGTCCTGCTCGACAAACTGCTTAGTGGAGGAGGGAAAAGCTGCGTATGTTCTCTACCTAGACTTCAGTAAGGCTTTTGATACCATTTCCCATAGCCTTCTCCTGAAGAATCTGGCTGCTCATGGCTTGGATGAGTGTATGCTTCATTGGGTTTAAAACTGGCTGGGAGGCCAGGCCCAGAGAGTCATGGTGAATGGAGCTAAATCTAGCTGGAGGCCGGGTGGTGTGTCCCCAGGGCTCAGTGCTGGGTCCAGTTCTCTGTGATATCTTCCCCAATAATCTGGATGAGGGGATCGCGTGCACCCTCAGCAAGCCGGCAGAGGACACCAAGGTGGGCAGGAGTGTTGATGTGGCTGAGGGCAGGAAGGCTCTGCAGAGGGACCTGGGTAGGCTGGACCGATGGGCCGAGGCCAACTGTACGAGGGACTGAACGATCGACTGCCCAAGGAAGTGGTTGTGTGACCACCCAGGAATTCTTCGAGAAACACATAGATTTAGAACTTAGTAGCATGGGTTAGTGGTGGACTTTAGTACAAGTTAAAAGTTGGACTAGATGATCTTAGAATCATTCAGATTGGAAAAGACCTCTCAGATTTACCCTCCAACCAGGTCTGAAGCAATGGTGTGTTTTGAGGGTAGGATGTTTGGATTGGTTTCCACCAGCCCTCCAGGTAAGCGTCTGCCTCTAGCCTCAGACAAGCTTGCACTAAGCATCTCATTTTGAATTATAAGACACAGGCATGCTGACACCTCAGATGCTCAGTAATAAGCCAGTTATGAGCTAGAGTAGAGACCAGCCCTGCCCTCAAGATGCTAGGAGATCAAAATTGTCCTAACATCTACACAGGAAAAGAGACAGCTTTAAAAGACACCAAGATGACAAGAACCGCCACAAACAATAAAGGGTAGGGCAAAATCACAGCTGATGTCCAGGCTTAGAAGTCCAAGGGAGGTTGTTAGTAACAACTACGATGACAATTGGAAGAGCTACAAATTCAAATATAGTGCTTATTATATTAATAAAAATAAGTCAAAGGAATGTCATAGATCATGGTTGTACCCAATTGCTTGGCAAACAAATGTTGTACAGATAACAGGGATGTCTGGGGAAAGAGAAGTAGACCTTTTACGTGAGTTGATTGCACCAATAAGAGAGGCAGAGACTAACCCAGGCAGGAGAGCTACAGAGTTTCAGCTGAGTTAAACTGAGAATGAGATACAGAGATGTCTGCACTTTTTTTTTTTGTAAAAAGTTCCTCTTCATTTTTCTTTTTCTGTTTCTTATGTCAAAGTCTGTAACGCTTTTACATTGCTAATAACATTGGTTTTAATAATTCACTGGTTACAATACACTGAGGTACATACATTGTCTGGAATGTATACAGAACAACAGAATGGTTTGGGTTGGAAGGGACCTTAAAGACCATCTAGTTCTAAGCTCCCTGTGCCATGGGCTCCCAACCTGCACCACCAGAATACCCCTATATGCTGAATGTAGTGCAGGTCTATAAAATAGCTGCCGTAGAGCCTGCTGGGACTTGAATCCACAATCCCCAACTGAACAATAACAAGACATGCTCTTGTACTACTGTTCTAGGATAGAGTCTTAGTTGAGGTAAAAGAATCAGAACATTTTTTGCTCAGAGAGAAAACAGTAGTCAAGAAAACACAATAATAGTGTTTCAGCTTTAAAGTAGAATTCAATTTAGAATAAAGGCAAAGAGGTTTAGTTACATATTTTGAAGACATAAGGAGCAAACTTCCTTACTGAAACTCTGTGCAGACTGTTCCCAAAAGCTTTGTCTGAATAAGATTAATGAAATAGATGAAATGTTAGCGAAGTTCTTCTATGCTGCTTGAAAACAGGTTTTGTCTGAGAGGTCCTTGGGATGACCAGATGTGTTATGAGCGTTTTCTTACTAAGCTACTTGTTTTCCTAGCTGTGTTTCAGGCTCTAACCTGAAAAGGCTAAAAATGAGAGGACAATGAGTGATATCACCCACAACTTGTTTAAAATCAAGTTGGAAAAAATTAAAAAAATGAAATTTCAGCTAAATGAAAAGTGCTGACATGCATGTAAATCCCTTTTCAGCTGACAGCAGTTAGTCCAATGCTTAGCTCCCAGATATTTTACTGGTGATCTTTGCTTCAGCCTCTGGCTAGAGAAAGATTATTATATTTTATTATTTACTTGCTCAGGAGGTAGCTAACTAACAACTTGTATTACAGGAAGCATTATTTAAGGCATTAATGGACAAAATTCTTCATAAGCAGTTTACATTAGGACATAGTAAAGCTTGTCTATCAACACATTTAGTCTCATTCCTGAATTACAAGAGGATATAACCTTCATAAAAGGAACTATGAGGAAGACATTAATGAGGAAGACATTAGGGATCTGGAAGAGCAAGAACACATGTCAAAGCACTAGGATTAGTGACAGACAAACAGAAAGAACAGGAAAGAAAGTGGCTTATAACAACGTAGAAAATATGGACTTAAGTTCAATTAAGCGAGAATCAAACAGAACCATGACCAGAGAATTTGACCAAATAAAAGAGACACTAAGCCAGCTTGTTTGTTAATCAGGAGAATTACTAGCAATGCAGTGTTCTTTCATACAAGGGAGAGGCTGTAAGGAAGTAAACCACACATCTGAGAAGTTTCTCTGTGCTTAAGGTACATAGCATCTTGGCATGAAATCCTATAAGTTCTGTTCAGTCTTAAATAAAGTGAATAGAGGCCTTTGTATTGATTTTAATAATGCAATTTGTAAAATGTTACACAGACATACATCTCCAAAAGCTTTCACACAAACCTGGAAACACTTCAGCACATATAGCAAGTAGAGTCTTCAAAGTGATTTCTGAAAGGTGTTTGTTCCAGACAGTAACTCTAGCCCTTGCTTTGAGAAACAAAAACATAAATATGCATCTTTTTTCCTTGTGACTCCTTCTACCTTATACTTTTCGTACAACAACCATCCATGAGAACATATTCCAAATAGGAACATCCAAGTTGTGTTAAGTGCCCAGGAAGCACTGTGTGGTTATGAAAGCTGCCACCAGATGAGGTGCTTTCATATCTTGCAGTCAAAGGCAATTCCCAGTCATACAGAAACACTCCAGTATGGATGATAAATCAAGTGTTTCGAAACCATCTGACAGTAATGTTTAATACAACCAAGATACTATCAAAAAACAACTTTATTGATGAAACAGTGATTAAAAGCAGTACTATAGAACAACTAAATGTAGGGCAAAGACACTTCAAAGACTACAGGGTGAACTAGATATTGAATTCATTTCTGAGAAGCTATACAGAAAGGGGAGTGGGCAGTTATGACAGCTTATTTTCTCTGGCAAACTTCGCAGACACAGACTAGTTCACCTAACAGTTTTAGGATACCTATGCACTGATGCAACATTCTTTAGCAAGTCCCGTAGAAATGTCTACAATTGCTGCTCATGCTTACGTTTGAAAGAAATAAGTTAACTTCCCTTCTATAATACACATGAGATTTGTCCTCTATGAAATCAGAGGAAGTTGTCCAAGACGAAGGTTTCTCCCAGTGCTGCTAAGAATTCATAAAGACGTTTTTGGAAACCACTGTCAAACTTGCCACTTATTTCCTCTCTGAACTCCCTCAGCAGAGGCACTGTGGACTTACCATCTGCATTCAAAAATCGCTCAAGAAGTTTATGCCAGAAATCACCACCACCAGTCCTAAAACAAATAGAGTAATTTTCAGTGAAACAGTAGGCACACATTTGTTTGTCAATATTTCCACTTATATTCAGCACTAAATGCCTTGGGAAGACCAATAACAACATTTTCATCCACATATAAAGGAAAACTAGGAATGTTGTTAGGTTTATGTGTGGGCCTCTTTCTTTCTCCAGTAGGCTTCTGCATAACTAAACATGCTGTTTCACAGTTCTATCAAAAGCACTGTTTTTACAGTTAACTCTTCTAGTGTACTTGACCACTATTACCACTCAGAGACACGTCACTTCTAAATGAAGTAAGCAAGAGGATTTTTTGCACCAACAAGGTTGACAAATTCCTTTCATGAATAAGGGGCAGATATAACTCTTATACCCCCATTTACAGGCTAAGTTTCCTAGTCAATATTAAAAGAAAGTTCCAAGAAAAAAAATAAAAAATGGGTGGTTTACAGCCAGTTTTTAAACTCCCTTTGGAGTTTAGTTTAACCTCCACCTTCCATCTGTCAGAGTTCTCATAGAGAGCATTTCAAAGACAATTAATAGTGATAAATCCCATCTCACAGATGTACCCACACAACATGAATAAAAGGGTGACTCATTAAAGTCTAAGAAAACTAGTATCAGAGCCAATACTTTGTTCTTCAGTCTTGCACTAAAGACCATAGACTGTGCTGTTTCTGATTACTGAAGTACTTTTCCCCTTTAAGCCAGGAGTTATGCTGGCTTTTGAACAAATTATCTACCTCTGCTTTATGTAAGTGACTCACAAAACAGCAGCAGCCGTAGTCTCGTCTCAGAGAGAATCTGACCTGTACTATTACAGTAATAACTCTAACATTTTCTAAGATAATGAAGCCATACAGAACCCAATAAAAAAGACACAAGACCACTTCCTTCACAGCAAGTAAGGGGGAATAGCAGAGGATGTTACACGTCGGTACGGATGTCTAAGGAGTTAATGAGTGACAAAAATAGTCCTAAAATTTTAAACAGTTTCTGTATGATAGCCCTTATCAGTCTGCACAGATGAAGTTTCCTAAAATAACACGGTGAAAATAGAAAAACTAAAAAAAAATAAATACTTCTGGAACTGAACAGTTTCCACCAGTAACATGCTAAAACTCCCTATCTAAAAAAAAAAAGATTAAATTCAACCTTACAGTAAGGCTCAAAGATCAAAATAGAAACTCGATCAAAATTCACATTCTACCTTTCCAGAAGTCTTCACTATACTGTTCAACTCAAGTGCTTTGCATTCATTCTGTCAGCTCTTAAAGGTGGCATCGAGTGCCACTGGGTCTCCAAGGCCATTTTTGTGCTTTGCCTTGCAATTCTCAACTTGCAAGGATAGAGCACAAGATTAAGTAATATCCATCAAATGGGAAGTACTTTAACTGGGCAGACCCTTCTCGTGGATGAAGACTCCCTGCAGCTGTAAACCAGCTTGTCAAAGATTACTTGAGAACTTATTGAAAGCTTCAAATTGACTGGAGGAGTCATTAGCTGTTAGTAAGAACCAGACACACCAAAAGATTTAAGTGTGAATGCAGAACTTCGCCAAGCAAAAAATCCGTGCAGATTCTTAATTCCTGCGTAATGAAGTACACCATTTACACTGTTGGTAGAACGCTTAAGGATAACATGTTTGTATAGGTGTTTTAGTTACACATGTTGGAATTCCTGATATTGAAAAAATTAGTAAAGAAGAAGAATGATAGGCACAATCACATTTTCGGCAGCAAAATAAGAAACAGGACTGAAAATAAGTTCTTTATTTGTACTTACAACTCCAGAGAAAAGTCATAAACCAATGTACCCAAGTGTGAAAAGAGCCATTACAGCCTGGGTTCAGCAATACAAAGCACATGCTCAGGCTTCACCTTCTTCATTAAGTCTCCTCTAACTCCTCACAGCTCTCAGTGATAAGTGCTCTTCTACCCAAGTCTCCCTCCAAATTCTGCCTCTACTTTGAGCCCTTCCTTCAATCCAATGGCCCCAGTTTTGACCCAAATACCTTTCCAACTGACTCCTCCTCTCCAAACTCCCCATAATGGTCAGTCCTATCCTTCCAAACTCAGACTTTCTATACCTGATACTCACATCCTGTTTCCATCAATGATTTAACTGATGGGAAAAGGTTGGAAGGAGAGGAATGTTCCAGTATTTCTGAAACTAAGGTGATATGAAATACATATTTACTGCCAACCTATAATTGATATTCATCTCCTCAGAGGTTAATTGCTCTTGGTGATTTTGTTCTTCTCATCTAGTCCTGTAAGTTGATCCTCTTAAGAAAAAAAAGCAACTGGGTACAATATGAAGTATATAGTAAGTACCCAGCAGAAGTCTGCTGTAGCTGCATAACTACTGGTATCATTCTATAACAATATGTAAAAAACAGATATATGCAGAGTAAGAGGAAGAAGGAATCTTTCCCCCTCCCTATAACCCAGCTTAAGATGAATTCTTTTTTTCTAATGGTTGAACACAACAAAGATGTATAAGTAATGCAGGTTGCTAGGGAACTGGACAAATCCCAAATCTGTAGTATATTTTCTTAAAGCAATAGTTACAGAAGTACATCTACACACCAAGTATAGCTAATATACCATGACCCTGAATGCTGATAGCTGTCAAGCAACTTCTGGTATGAGCAGAGCGCTCTACAAAATCCTTATGAAATGCTAAGGCAGAAAAATTCTATAGGAATTTTTATTTTATTATTTTATTCTATATTATATTATATTATATAATATATTATATTATATTATTTTATTCTATAGGAATATAGGACTAATGAAATGAACAAACCTTTAGTTTAAGAACGAAGTGTAGATGAAGGCAGAATAGTGTTATAGCCCCAGCCCTAGCATGTGGCTAAACGGGAACCCTATAAATTAATAACTGAGAACAAACACCAACTTCCAAAGAAGCGGTTGCCTATGCAGCTTAAATTATCAATGCACAAGAAGAAAAAATAATTAAAAATTATACTGCTTCCACAGCTGTTACAGACAGAACCCTAGTGTGTCTTAGTAAGCCTTCCATAGATCCTGGAATCAAAAAAAGCAGAAAATCCAAGTAAGCACCACTTCTAAAGCAAAAGCTCATGGAATTTTCTTACCACTCACCCACTTATAAACATCTCCAAGCTTTGTCTACCAAGTCAAAAGAGAGACTAAGACAGTCTGGTCTGAAAGGAAAGCAAGACCAAAAAACAAAGTCGATCACATCATTGTAACTAGCCTGTATGGCCTGTATTCAGCTTAAAACTGTCTCCTACATAACTCTAAGGCTTCCGGTAGTAAGTCTAGCAGTACTGGTACTAAGACTAGTAGTTTCAAAAATTAGGCCCCCACAGAACTTACGCTTTTGACAGCTACAACATGAAGAGCTAGGTTTTAAGCTTTGAAAATAGTAACACTAGAAATGGACTAAAGAAAGTGAAGGAAATTAGAAGAAATCTATTACTTCCCAGTAGCCTTCTCTGAAAAAGGACTTACTCTGATACATTTTGGCTGATTTTCCAGATGGAATTCTCTTGATAGACCTGGATGTGATCACCAAACAGCATCAAATGGACTATATCTGCAATGCCAACCAAGTCTACCTGCAGTCACAACAAACATTAGAAAGTTCAATTTCTGTTGATTTCTACAGTCCACCACAGATTTCTAATGTTGGTGCTTTTACATATTTAAGTCTGTATTTGTCTTTGCATCAGGATCTTCAGAAGATGTTAAGCAAAACAACTTCAAAATAGAATTCTAGTCTTCCTCTACACTCCTAAATAAATACAGTAGTCACAGGCACCCAGCAATTCCAGAACAATGCTGCTAACCCCTTCAGTTAACGCCAAAGATGTAAAGCAGACGAGAAATTCTCAGTATTTTCCATAGATTCTATAAAATATAACATAAACCAAGATTTTGAAAAGGAAACAAACTAACGTATCCTGCCAAACAGACTCACCTGATAAGGAAGGGAACTTTTTGCCAGAAGCTGTTGTCCATGAGGCGTCTGAGATATTGGAAAACTATTGAGCAAGCTTACTTGAGACTGCAATCTCAAATCCACACTGTGAGAGAAATCCACTACCTTCAGAGCTCTTGTCATCTTATCATAACCAAATGGGTCACAGATACTGAGTAGAGAAAAAAAATGAAGCATAAAGCAGACCAACACATACTTAAAAAAACCAAACTCAACAGGCAAGTCTTAGCTACATCAATGCTCCCCTCTGATGGCTAGCTTAAGAACTACTACTGAAAGGTCTTCCCCTGAAAAGGGAACCAGCTGGCAGCTTGAAGCTTACAGATGACACCTGTATCTCCAGAATAGCAATAAGAAACTCTAAATGGTTAAAGACATTGTTTTGATATTCATCAGTTATCTGAAACACAGTTGGTGGAACAGGAAAACAACATAATGTCTAGTACTTCTCCCTCTCTTTCAAGATATCAAAATAAAAGAAAGAATTAAGAATTAATCATACTTCATTAAACCTTCCCTAGTCCACACAACAGTGAGGACAAACCTAAATGGTAGAAGCAAGTACTTATATAAATGACAGCTGCCAAGTCAACAGTATAAACAGATCACACTTCTCCCTACTATTCTTAATATTGCATGCTATAAGCATACTTCATAATTTTGACTTCATTTACGTTATACACCTGTCCTAGGA
This sequence comes from Cygnus atratus, assembly GCF_013377495.2. Classification (NCBI taxonomy): domain Eukaryota; kingdom Metazoa; phylum Chordata; class Aves; order Anseriformes; family Anatidae; genus Cygnus; species Cygnus atratus. The sequence goes on from NC_066366.1 coordinate 34,874,838, forward strand.
TAATTTTCTCCTATGACACCAAAACCTATCATCATCCTTACTTTTTGGCAGCTAAGATTGGGTTTGCATTTTCCACAGAGAAATCATAATAAACCTACCAGCAGATAGCCAAGTCCATCGCACCACTGTTTCATCAGTGATTCTCAAAATAGGGCGCATGCACCCCAGAAAGCATGCAAGACAATCCATTGGGGTGTGTGAAGAACATGTACATATACTACTACCATACTAATAACTTATAAACAAGTATACATATATTGGAAGTGCCTTCCCCCTTTTTTTCCCCTGATAGGGTTGCACAAGCAAGTTTAGAGACTGTTAGATGCCTGGAGGTTGAAAGTTAGTTTAAAGTCAATAGCTATTTTTAATTTATCAGCAATGACTAAGAACTGCTTCAGTGAATTTATTCTAATGTAATTATATTTGAATCATTAGATATTCTCTAAGTTACTATCTTCCCACACTCCATTCATAGATCACACTCCAAGGGATATGTGACTTTTTAAACTTAATATAGGAATAAGTTTAAGGCAGAAAGCTAGATCTGCGCATACATTAAGTTACAAGCTGGACTACAGTGGAAGCTAAGCAACACACTTAAGAGTGCCTGGGTATTCCCATCTGTCCTTTGTTTTCTAATTTTGTATTTTCCAGATATGCAAGACCAAAGACAAGTTATTCACCAGTATCCAGTTAATTGTACATAATTTCAGTAAAGGAGAAATTTGGGAACAGGGACAATAGCAAAACCTTTTTATTTAGTATCATATACATTCTACAGCATCACTATATATTACGGGGGGGGGGGGGGCACGGGCAGAAGGTTGACTCCTAAACTATGTGTTTTCACTGTTTTTGGAATTTTGCAGCCTAAAAAAACTGAACTGTGATATCAGTTCCCTATCTAAAAAGGGATAAATTACAAAGAGTTATAGCTGAAACCAAGTATTACATTATCCTCTCAGATCCATACGAAGAAACTAACCTGTCTCCCAGAAAGAGCACCTCTGGCCTGAGATCTCCATGGACAATTTCTGCTTTGTGGAGCTTCTCAACCACGCTCAGGAGATCATGAACAACCAGCAGGATAACTTCCTTTGTGATAGACTTGCAGCCACGAATAAGATCCTGAAAACAAGGAATAAACATGCATCTGTATGCCAGATTAAGTGAAATATTTATAGCTCACCTTTTTTTCCCCCTACTTAACTGTACAGAGATAACGGTCCTACCCTAAATGTAGTATAATCAGATTTTGCCCACGAACAGTCCAGCCAGAATTAAAATAACCATTATTCAGAAGTGGACAAAAACAGGAGAAAAATTGAACTTAAGACTGAAATGACTGTTTGATTTATACCCTACTTAATTTATACACAACAACCCAAAATGCACTTACCAGACTTTATTTTAAATGTAAATCCTTCAACAAGTCACTGAGTGCTATGACCTTTCTATAGCAGACAGAACTCATTGAAAGATGCCAAGTTAAACAACGCAGAGTTTTAGATGTAAGCCTTATTGCGAAATAGCGCATGGTTCTGGGCTCAGGTTGTTTATCACTCATGAATAAAGTTAAAAAAAAAAAAAAAAGGGTTTGATTCAGAGAAGCACATGATCTATAAATGAGAAACCAGCTCTAAGGCTGTAACAGATGGCCTTAATTTGTATGTAGATAAAACAAAAAAAGGATTTAGATTGCAGGAATAAACACGTGAAGCTATCTTCAGCAATGACCAAAACTCACTAATAAGTACCTATGGAAGAGTTCATGTCTTTTGCAATTGTACTTTGGTTATCTGTACTGACCCCAAGCGTAAAGCGATTTACATCCCTGTGCAGAATCACACAGCCATCCTGATAGAAGAAACAGCTGCGGTTTTCACTGAAGCTTTGGTCAAAGTCAGTATTCAAACGCTCCTGTAATTGAAGCGTGATATAAAAGTCCCAAGGCACAGGCTGAGAATACACCTACAAGAGAATGCATAAGAACATTTATTTTTGGAATAAAGCAAAAATTGCTCATCTTCACATTCTTCTCATCTTTTTTAATTCCCAGTTTAGCAAGGAACATTTGCCGCAGTTACAAAATTTTAATCTATATCAACAATTAGAAAAAGGACATGGGATAGCAAACTTCACGCATGGAATTCCAGAAGTCACGGCCAAGTTCACTTACAATGTAAGTTATATCTCATAGGAACTTTATACATGAGCTGCGAAATGTTAAAACATCATCTATGTTACCTTTATTACAAATCCCTTTGCATCCAACTGGGTAAAGTTAGCTAGAATGGCAAAAAACATCTTGTATTCTTCATTGGTCCAATATTCCCATTTGATAGAGTAAGTCTCATCTCCTGTTATGAAAGTTTACATTCATGAGCTGTCACAGCAAATGTGCGTCCAAGACTGTTCACGTTATTCCCCCTCCACACCACATAAAACTGGTATGCATGAATATGAAGTATATTTCAAACCCATTGGAACATCAATAGATCCCTTGCACTCCCCAGGGTGTCTGGAATACCTACCTAGCTCAATGTCTTTCTCGAACTCCATGACAGGCACAGACCCAGTCTCCAAGTGAAAATCTGGAGAAGCAGTCAAAGATTCTGGCATGGGATCTAAAAGCTTTTTATGCTGTTCAGCACTCCACAAGAGTGGAGTTACACCACCTAGGAAGACAAGTAATAGAAACAGATGAGCTCAATATAGGTGTTGAGTCTCTGAAATGATTGTATCTGTCAAGAAGAAAGTAACGTAGATATTGGAAGCCTTTAATTTAGCTTTCCATCTGCATACAGATTCACTGCATCACCTTTCAGCAAGTCCATTAGTCTCTTCCCAATAGTTTCTTGTTCTGTGAAGTGAACATAACTCTATAAGGCAGTTTCAAAAGCGAGTGCATCTCATCATGAGATCCGTGACACTACTGTAGCGTATTGTAAGATGTGCCTTTCACAAGAGACAAAGCTATGAATTAGATGACGTACATCTATCTGCTCAGCAACAGCAGAATCCAAAACCATTATTTCGTGAATTAGCTTTCCTTTTTTAAAATCTAAATATGGAGTAAGTGATCAGTTTGTGGTTTTTGAAGTGATGGGCTTAATTAAAATTAACTTATTTGAATTCAGCAGGGTTTTTATTTAGGAAAGAACAAATTGGACTCCAACTCCGCTGCTCTCTACAATAAGGATTTAATGGCTTTCACCTCATGAAAACATACAAGAAAATTACATGTAGGTCTGGGTTATTTTTCTGCATAACAGAAGACACATTCAGTGGATGAGATCATGTATCCCAAACCAAGGTAGCCTGAATAGCCTGAAAAACGTTGGTCTCCAATACCAGGCAGAGTAAAACACATCAGAACTAGAAGGCTTCTGCCAGCTTCCTATCCCAAATACTAAAATGGTGTCACCCATTACTAATTATAATCTTTCACAGCACAGAAGTAAGAAACGGAGTGTTATTACCTACTACTGTACTTATTTAAAAGCATTGTATTTAGTAAAGTAAGTCCATGGAAGCAGATCCAGGAAATATTGTACTTTATAGGCTAAACACGTTCTAATATATCATTGTAAATCTCATAGTTCTGTGAAATTTAAGAATAATAAACTGTCAGATACCTAAAGTAATTTTTCCTGCTATGCAGCATTAAGTATTACTTATTACTACATCCAGGTTGATAACCACACTTCAAGGGAGATGTGCAGAAAAGAAGGAAGGAAGGAAGAGTGATAGGTGATAAGTGATAGAAAAAAGAACCATTAGAGCAACTGAACTGAACACAGAAGCACTACAGAGTAACTACAAGGTAGTAACAGCCGCAAATTATTTGTTCAAAGTGAAATACAGTTTAGTACTAACCAGTAATGTTTTCACTGATACCTCCAGAATCAGTAATTGTTTCAGCAGGCAAAGTCTGAGCAAGTTCCAGTTTCTCAGGGATGTGCAGGTATTTAATTGTGGATATTTGTGTAACAGAAGAAAGAGAAGATCCTGAGGAGACAGAAGAACCTGATGAACGAGTATCTTCCAGGCTTGCTTCCATGATTGGACTGTGAATAAAGACATCATCTATTCAGACTTTCAGAAAATGCAGGGTATGACCAGTGAAAGGATACTGTGCACTCCTAGACTTTTTTTTTTTAAAAAAAAAAAGCCCTTTCCTATCCTTTCTGGAAAGTGGACAGTTGTGTTGCAGCCTCATTTTAGTTTCAATGAGTTCACACTCAGAATCTTAATCTACAGATGACTTCTCTTCCATTAAATACAACTGCTACAGTGGAAGAGAATGCCAAACATTTTCTACTACCTTATTCTGGTAGCAGACTAACAATGCTTTTAAAACAGTGGAGAGAGGTGGGGGAAAGAAAAATCACTCTTGATTTTCCTTCTTAACTATAATCAGCATGTCTTCCCAGGGAACTTACTAAACACACACCTTCAGGTTGTTGTACATGTTTACACACTAACAGCTAGCAAATCGAACTCAGTTCTGAATTAAGAAAATACTATACAGTAGATGCTTTTTTCCTTTACAATGGTAAGAAACAGCATGGTTTTTTTTGCCTTTTTTCCTTCTCTGCAGCTTTTCTCCTCTGTAGAAGTCTAAGCCATAATCATCAGATCCATTTTATATACTGAAATGACTACAGAAACGACTACAGAAACGAGTATAAAAAACCGATGATTCTGCTTTTATTCTCTTGTTACAAAGTCAGAATAAGCTTATGAATTTCTTTACAAATTAATTGGTAGAAAAAGCATGAAGTTAAGTCTTACAACAGAAATGAAGATTGAGCTTGCTATTACTTCTTAAATCTGCTCAAGGCAAAATGGATCCTGATCTAGAGAAAGCATTTGTTACACTCTGATCTCTTCAGAAAATTGTTTTTTCAGAAACAGGAGTAAAACCGCAACCAAAGAGACAAGAAAACTGGCTTAAGATGCAGTGCTGTTAATTACCTCAGTTTATTTACACAAAGAGCTTCATTGTATGTCCCCTCACAAACTGGTGTTTTTTGATTCAGAGGTGCACTCTTCGATTCTGGACAGTCTTCCTTCAGAACACTCTGTGAATAAGCAGGATCTGGGATTCTCTGAGCTACCACCCCGTGAAAGGGAGTTGAGGCAAGATGGGCAGCCCTAACAAAGTCACATGTGTCTTCTGGGTTGGCACAAAGGGTTTTGTTCTTGTAGGAGCCTGTCACAATTGCATCTTCAGTCAAAGGCTCAATTCCATTCAGCTCATCCTGAAACAGGTAGGGAAAGACAGTGAAAAGGCTGTAGATTGCATCAAACGACTTATTTTTAACTGAAAAGCTATCTTCTACCTCTCCCCTTTTTCCTGTTAGGGGATTCAAAAGTTCTGCCAAGACGTGCTTCAAACATAGGTTCCTTCCACAAACACGAAGTATGTATAACATGTCATACAAGCAATTACTAAGTATGTCATTAAAAAAACAATTGAAAATGACTTAAGTTTATCTGCAAGTATAACAATAAAATTTAGTCACTGAATTTTTAAACTGGAATAATTATCTCCCATAATAATGTTCTCTCTCTACTGTCTTCAACCCTGTTATACTTCATGTGACTCTTTTAGTCATTCCAGTCCCACAGGTATCACCTAATCAGCATGAAGAACACTTCTTCCTTCCATTTCTTCCACCCCACCACCTTCTAACTTGGCTCTGACATCCAGACTTTGCATACTCCACTTACATCACTCATTCCAATTGATTAACTGAACCCTAACTATAAGTGCATTTTTCTCCCCTCAAAAAAGCCTATCATTGTTTACATTCTAGAGTGTTGCAGAGCTGTCAGGCACCGCCAAAGACTACTTGGTATCTAACGCCCTAGAAGTACCTCTCTCAGTTCAGTTACAATTGCATTATTCAAGTGTTGATTGGTCAGGACTCCTACATACGGGCATGGGATCAAGACAGCTTAGGAAATGAGTGTGGAGATTTAAAGGAGTCATATAGGTGACAGAAGTGTTAGGCATTGAAGTAAAAGCTGCACTTTGCAGATATCCAGACTGACTCTGGAACCAAACTCAGTATGATGCTTACCATGAATTATTTAACCCTAACTATTCCATATTGTAGCTGTACAAAAAAATCCTTCTCAGCTCAGAAGAAAATCCTCTAACTCTTTAAAGCACCAGCCTAAAGGTCTACTGCAGCATGCAGTAACTAAATCCTTTGAGACAACAGCTAACACCTCTCCTGAAAGCTTTACAAGCATCTGCAAGACTCCCATACAGAGACATCAGATCAAGACAGCTTAGGAAGCCAGTGCAGAGATTTAGAGGAGTCTCATATGTGGCTCTTTAGGTAACAGGAGCTGAGATGTTTGTGTGGATGCGTGGCAAGAAAGTGGATGGAACAGGATGCAGTGTTTAAGAGTTGCACCCAATCGCACAAGCTTTTTCAAATTTTGGAGTGAAGAATCCTGACCACTAATCCATTGCTTACAATGTGGAAGACTCTTTGCCATTATCTCCATATTAGTCAGGTTAAAGCCTAATAAAAACATTAATTCTAGTGCAATATTAACCGATTCTATAAACATCACACAATTCAAGTATTGGCATGCCAGACAGAAGCTTAGATCTCACGTCAGTTCAGCCAATCTCACTCAGTTCAACAGTAGGACATTCTTTTTTGATTTCTCCTTGACAGGAAATTGTTTCCTTTAAACTTTTTCCTTACACAGGCTTCTGGTGGTATGTTTTCCTTCGCAGTGGCAGATTCTGAAGGTTTACGAACAGCGAGAGGGCGCTGGGCACTTTTCTTTGTATGATCTGTGGAACAACTAAGATAAGAGTTATACGTCATTAAATATTTATTAGAGTAGCTTCCAATCTTCAACAACTTCCTCTCAAGAGTTTAATCCACTCAGCGTTTCAATCTACCATTTTCTACTACAGAACTACCAACAGACTGCAATATATACTGCTCTCCTGAAAAAGGAAAGCTTATATAACACCCTGAATAGCTCTAAACCTATGAGGAACAACAGCACAATTTATTGTCATCATGGACATCCCAAGCAGAGTAATGAAAGGAAAAAAAATACAAATATAAAAACCCACATCTGTTCAAGGAGACTAATTCAGCTGATAAAGTAGTTCGAAATTTTGGTTTTCCCTTCTCCCTCTAAAATCTACGCCTTGAGTAATTCTACCTTATATTCTGGTTTGCTGAAGTAGATGATTCGTCAAATATGGAGAAAGACATACACGGATCTGTTGATGGAAGGAAAACTACATCTAGAGAGAAAAAACAAGAGGCTCTATTATATCAGCAGTTTTTCTACAACACATCAAATGCTACTTAAAACATCTAATACTTAAAAATACTAATCCTGACAGGAAGTTAGAGCTGACAATTAAAGAAATTTTAGAAAACAAGCTTGGTTTTGCCATGTTAAAGAACCACACTTTTACAACATTAACCAACTTGTTTTCTAGAATACACCTTCAAATTTTTCCTCTTTTCCCAAGGCTGGCCTTATCCCTCTGCTCCTCCTGTTCATCCTCAGAGTCTAAAAACACACTTCCTCTTTGTGTATCTTGGCATACATCAAGAGACTGGATAACTTCTGCTAACAGCAACAATAGTCAGTTACGTTCAAAAGTAAGTTTCCTTCAGCTCATAGCACACATCCATACCAACAAAACTGAATATGTAATTTATAATCATATCCTTCTACCAAATCCTCAGAGGAAAAAAGGAAATGACTTAAGACATTATCAATCTTAATATGAGTTTTATGTATGCAGTCTTACTAGAATCTGCAAAAGAGTATAAAAGCAGAAGAAAGTCTTTAGCTGTTAAAAGAGAAAAATTATCTTCTTCCTGAAAGACTCTTGAAATGATGAAAGTTCTCAGAAACTCAGGTGCTCAGTCTTTTGTTTAATATACTTAAACGTGCTGGACACTATCACAGTTTCTCATTTTTCATTCCTCTAATCCATATAGGCTATTGTTTTTAGTTCGTTGCAGTTTTGCTATTCATGTAACAGAACACTTTCCATTAATGCAGCCTTCTCATTACCACTAAAAGATTTAAATCCTTACCTTCGGAACAAGATGGTTTGTGCAGCTTAATATCTTCTGAGGGCTGGTATTCACTGTAAACAAGATACAAGCTTATATTTTATACACTCACAAAATATAAGTAAACTTCATAAAAAGGGCAAGCCAAGTTGACCTATGCTATCCATAAAAAAAAAATAAGATTATTATTCTCAAACAGAAATTTATCTTCACACAATTTCTGTTCAGATTCTGGTTACAGGCTGATGCCTAGAGTTACCTCCATTCTTTCTGTGAAAAGATAAGTAATGTGGAATGCTGTTTAAGTAATTGCACCCACAGGTTCTCATTGCTGGAAAAGAAAATCCTTTATTACCTTTCCAAGCGAGGCTCTTTCACCCCAAGTTCTGTTGCACTCGAAAAATTAAGTTCTTGTTGTCCCAGAGATGGAAAAGGCTTTGTTATCTCTGTTGGCTGTAGGAACAAAGACATATTTTGGTTCTACAGGAATGGAATCGAATCACAAACCATACAAGAAGATTCTAGGAACAGTATGATAATCTCATGTGGGTCATTAGAACCCTGATGGATTAATGATTGTCTTTGTACATTTTTATCGTACTCAATAAGTTGCATGATAGAGAGAGTCCATTCTTATGCTTAGTCCAGTTAAAGTGCATAGATTTTACTCTTTGCAACCCTGTAATTTTCATAGGAACTTTTAAATACACTGCAACTATTAAAGACATGTTGTTAAAAAACAGTTACATAGTTTACATCAAATTCAGAGCACTTTGCATTTCATCATTTTAAAAAATTTATCCTTAAATCTTTGTTCTGGAAATGAGGTCTGGGGGTACTGGGGGTGTTGGGGGAGTGAGTAAGAGAAAATAGAAAACTCTATTAGCCTAATGGATATAGTAGAGAAAAGGAAAAGCTTTAAAGTAATTAACTTTTACTTGTTACCTACAACCTGTAGGAAAATTGGGGTTTAAGTACTTCTGCAAACATAAGAACAGGTTGGGTGATATATTTTTTTGCTTAAAAACAAAAACACAACTCTAATTAAACACTACCAAAAGAACAAACTATATTTGCTTCAAAGATACTTTGATCAAGACTGCTCTGCATATAAAAAATCTAATACATGATAGAGCATACTATCTATAAGACTTGGAGACAAATCTCAGATATGGCTCGTGTACTGATTCTAGCTGGGTAGAGTTAATTTTAGTCATAGCAGATTCTGTGGTGCTATGTTTTGGATCTGTGAAATTAGGTAGTACTTCCCATCTTCTGGTGGGAAGTAGTGAACTCCTTATTTTGCTTTTGCCTATTAAATTGTTTGTATCTCAACCCACAAGTTCTCCCCAATTTTAACCTTGTGAATCTTTCTCCCGTCCCACTATGGGGAGCGAGAAAGTGGCTGTGCTGCCTACAGGGGTTTAGCACAACACTTTGCCACCTTTTCACTCCTTTCCCTAGTTCCAGTTTCTTCTGTCTTCTTTTGCACTACAACTTCTCTATATAAAGGGAAGCCACATGTAAATAGCCTGAAAGAGCAATTCAATCTCAAGTATCTAGTATAACTTTCCTTTATAAAAAAAGGAAAGAAGAAAGCTTATACCTGAGCATAAGGCATCTTGTCAGATTTTACATAGCAGCAATACTTGTAAAATTAAGTTAGACTACAAGACTTGAAGTCTTTGATTACACCCTTATACTGGAAGGACATTTAAGAAATATTTCTGAACTTTCTTTTACTGGATGACACTTAATGTACATGATACAACAGACTGAGGTATCCTTTCAAAAAAAAGGAAAGCCAAACATAAAATATTGTTCCTCTGGTACTTGTAAATGGTAGCTATTCGTAGAAGTTCAGGTAAACAAGGAGGACAATACCTGTTCACATGATTGTTGCTGCTGCTTGTCATCTTCTTTCTCCTTTAATTTCTTCTCCAGCGCCTCAATTTTCCTTTGTATTTCCTCCTTCTTCTGCATTATGGCCTGCAACTCCTCTAAGGAAGAAGAGCTTACATGGCACAATATGTATTTCACACATGATCTGTTATCAAGCCTGAATTCTTTTTAAGGGGCTAAAACCTCTGGTGGTCTTTCCCCATTTCCTGAGTTACGCACTAAGCTTTCACCTATGTTGCTTTCTCTATACTTCAGACCCGTTAAGTAATCAATCCACTAGAAAAAAGCAGCTGCAATAATAGAGGTTTCTTTATACTGACAAGAAGTCCAATTTTATTATTCTATCTCAGAAAGACTTATGTCATGCCATTCTGAAGCATACCTTCAGCTTTCTTTTTTGCTTTCTTTCTGTAGACTTCAGCTCGAATCTCTTCCAATGAGAACTCTTCCACTCCTGCATAAACTTTGTCTTTACAATACATCACCATCTCTTTCTTTTCTTGATTATCCAGATGATGATTTTGCACCCGCCGTAGTGGATCCTCCTCCTTCTGAGGCTTGCGAGCACTTAAAACACTGCTTATGCTGGGTTCAATCTTGCAGGGAGTCCTGAAAACACAAGCAGTTATTACTTGGATTATATGTGCTTCACCAAAACACTGTAAAGAGATTATAGGCAAGAAAACAGCAAATTTCAGAAGCCAGCTGCAGAATAAGTCTGAAGACATTCTGTTGTGTTGACAGACAAACAAGAAAAATTGAATGATAGTACATAAAAGGGAAGAATATCAAGTCAGAAAGAAGTGTTAATAAGACCCAGTCAAGAGCAAATAAAGTTCTTATAATACTCTGAATTGTTGTGCGTTCTGAAGTGTGATCTGTTTTTTACTTTAATTCCATCAGTCTGTGTGACCATACAGATGACAAGTCCCCACTCATCCTACAAAACAGAGTTTACCTGACAAAAAAAAACAACAAAAAGAAACGGAAAGACTTAAAAATGAAAGGTCTTGGGCTAGATTGTGCTTGGCATTTTAGATTCAGGGGATAAAAAAGATTTAAGACTTAAATCTTAAGTTTGCTCAAGGAAAACATTCTGCATAATAAGTGACAGAAAAAAAGTTCCCTATTACAAAAATTAATACGTCTGTGCAGTGAAAGAAGCCAAGAGAGCAGCATGTCAAATCTAATTTTACGCCATCACTGATTTTCAGGAGAAAGCCGTATAGCTAAAACAGTTTTTATTTATTTAGCATTCTTAAATCATGGTATGCCCTTGGTCAGAGCTACTTTGCAGTCCACATGCAACATACAAAACCCATAGGAAAGATCTACACTGCCAAACACTTTTCAGCATTCTTTGATTGCACATAATTCAAAACCAAGGAAGCAGCCTGTAATATTCTTTTCCACCCTTCTCTTAGGGAGAAACTATGCTTTCTATGGCCATCATCAGACAGCAGAAAAAGAAAGTTAGGCAGCTTTGCAAAACATTACATTTTCCTCTGCTGTAACAAAACAGTGAGCGCTGTACAAGCGGGAAGGTTATTTCAGGCAAAACTGCATACTCCTCCATAACCTATGCAACACTGTTGTCATGGAAACTGACAGCTTGTTTCAGTATAAAACTCTGGATAGATTGAGCACAGAGGAAGATAGAGGAAAACAGCAGTAAGCCTGTGTCAATTTAGGGATGCTTTCATAGCAAGCAACATCCTAAGAGAGGTAACTGTGGTTTTGTTTCAATACGCTGAGTCAAGCCATTAAACTATTTAACATGTATAAATGTGATACGGGCTCCCCCAAAATGAACACAGCCAAATATTTCCCGTACCCTTATGCATCCTCCACTGAAGCCTCTGCCATCAAGCTGAAATACTAAGAGCTTCCAGACTGACAGATTTTTAAATTTTCTTAGATCTAGCAGCTTAATTACCTGGCTAAGTCAGAATATTACAAAGCAGCTTTGATAATTTCAAATGCAGTTCTCATTTCAAACTGAAGACTCACATGACTTGCTGCTGAGCTGATTCTTCCACATATGGGGTGAAACTGGGCAGTGGACAGGACATTTCTATGCCAGAATTTGCACTGCTGTGAGGACGCTGAAAAAGGAAGAGTCAGTGTTAGCAGCCTGAAGATTCATTGTTAGCTTCTCTTTTCTTCCGAGAATTGAATCTCCTTTTTCCCCAATATGGGATATTTGGTGGTTTTGTTACTAAGAAGAATTAAACTTGATACTTTTCCCAAGACATAAGTTTAAACAACTACCTCCTTTCTGACATGCAGGTAGTTACAGACCAGTCAGTTGGGCACTGGCACCTAAAAAAGCAAGACACCACTCCTGCATGTCCTCATCAGAGGACATCATGTTCTTTATTATTCTGAGGGAACATTGGTCTAGCAGGGTATTCCATTTTGTCCTTGTTTGTTTTCCAGAACTGCTATAGACATTTTTCAGCCAAAACTGTCTCAATCATATAATATTATTGTTTCTGCTGCCCACTAAGAACCTCCAGACTTCTCCATTTTCCTCTCAAGGACCATTCCTACACCAGAGAAATCCCTTAACTACTTTTGGAGCCAGTTATTTAAAGAGAGTAAAGATAGCATCAACTCTGATATCATTCTGCTCTCATCTACCTACTTGAAATTCCCCTAGATTCCCAAGAATAAAGTGTTATATGGTAGGGATATTTCAAACTGGTTTCCAATTAGTTTACACTATTGAAACAAACCTTCTGTCATCCCCTTTTTCATCTACTGGCAAGCTTCTTTGTACTGTTAGGATTAATATTTAACTGGTACAGTTCTTCAGTTCCTTTGATCTTGACTCTTCTGTTCTCATCACTAGCACTCCAAACAGACTTGCAGAATGCTGTACATGCTTTATTTTCATAAGCTAGACAATGAGTTCTTCTTTCATGTACGTATTGTATGATGTTTGGATAGGTATTGTATGGCCTCCTCTAGATGGACCTGGACAGGCCCGAGAGGTGGGCCTCTGCAAACCCTGTCAAGTTCAACAAGGTCAACTGCAAGGTCCTGCTCCTGGGTCAGGGCAATCCCAAGCACAAATACAGGATGGGCAGAGAATGGACAGAATTTGTGGGTGCCCCATCCCTGGAGGTGTTCAGGATCAGCTGGGATGGGGCTCTGGGCAACCTGGTCTAGTGGAAGGTGACCCTGCCCATGGCAGGGGGGCTGGAACCAGATGGCCTTTAAGGTCCCTTCCAGCCCAAACCATTCTATGATGTTAACTTTTGCTCCCTTTTCTATAGAAATAACTAGTGTCTGGCTTCTCTCCCTTTCTTTGCAGAATGTAGTTCTGCCTCATATTCTTAGCCTGGCAAAGTCTCTGGAGGGCAGAAAAACTACCTATTTTTCTGGTTAGCAAGAATTGTAAGTTTGGCTTATGAAATATAAAGTTTTTAGAAATTATTTTAGCAAGATCAGCTTGTTAAACCTGACTAGGTTACACAGGACCAGATAGTCTTTAGGAAGAAAGTTTGGTTGCTACCTATAGAAACAAATGCCAGGAAAGTGAGAAAGAACACGACATTTGTCTCAGTGATCAGAAGACATCAACTTACATACACCTTTTTTTTTTTTTTGCCAGTCTACTTTGAGACTCCTTACCCTTCCAGAATTCCAAGGTCCTGCACTTTGTTCATTCTCCTTGGCCCTTGGAACTGGAGGTGCTGCCCATGACTGTGGCATAAGTACAGGAATTTCAGGTCCAGAAGCCAAAGCTGAATTTTCATCAAACACAGCAAAACCTGGATTATTTGAAAGCTGCTGAGAAGTTAGAGTCTGGAGACTTCTGTTTTGGTTTGTGGCTGTAAGAGATTTATGTAAATTAACCTTTAGCCTACTGTACTCAAATGCAAATTCCACATTGAAAAGGTATAAATTTTCCATTAATATGTGACTTTAGCAACTGAATGTACCTTTAAGTGCATCTCCTACACGACTAATCGGAGCTCTCACTTTTTTCTTCCCCCTGCCTTTTAGATCTGCCAGCGAGCTTCTCTGAGGTTCTTCAGTTCCCAGAAGACTAGTGTCTCTTTCATCAGTAGCTTCCTCAAGCCCCAGTAGTGTCTGCCGAGAAACACGGGTCTGAAACTGCCTGAGAAAAATATTGGAGAAGTCAGCAAAAACTTCACTGTACTAGATATCCACTAAAGCCCATAAAACTGTTCTAAGCTCTTCTCTTAGCTGAAAACTTACCTGTGATGGGACTGGAGTTTGTCCAAAGGCTCTGCCTTGCGATTAAGGCCTTCCTGGAATATTAAATCAGCTTTCTTAAAGCTTCCTCTAGCCTCAAGTTCTTCTGCCCACGTGATATAGAGTAGTGCCAATGTTGTACCAATTTCCTGGCTATGCAGGTAACTGTATAGATCCAAGGGCTCATTACAGCAATTTCCCTGAAACAAAGTATTTCAGGAATTACAAAGGATTCCAACTCAATGTCTGCTCTTTGATACCCCCTGCAACACCGCATTGATTTCAATAAGAGTCCTACAGAAGCAGCTGTTAGGCCAGGACATATGATTGTATCACGTCATTGTGCACAAAAAAGGAAAACTCAACAGGAGGAGGAGGAATACCTCTGACTCCTTGTATGTATTTGTCATTATTAGCAGCCTCATAAGTCTAGCTTACACATTCAGAGTCTCAAATTCAAGTTTTTTAGCTAATTCATTGACTGAAATATGCCGTTTTAATACTCCTGAGAATAGTTACTTCATCTTTACATAAAGGACAATTTATTATTAATCGAGGGACTAGTAAATCAGCTGAGAAAGCTAGGCTTGGAGAAAGTCCCATTAAGATGACACGAATAGCAACAACAAAATTTATAGCAAAGCAGAGACAAGCCAAGACCAGAACATATTCAAGTTTTTCTTAAGCATAGGATATGGATACAAGACACTTACAAGTTAATGACTGCTAGGACAGATATTACACCTAAAACGTATCTTTAAATCGTTTTTATGTTCTCCCAACATACATGAAGAATCAAGCTTCGCTCATTCAAACTAGATTTTCCAAAAACAAAACATATGGAGTATACCACTGTCCAAACTGAATGATCGTGAAAAACATCTGAAGATCCTATTCAGAGTGTGAAATGGAATTCCAGAATAAGTAACACGTTTGCAGAGAAAAGTTCTAATATTGCACTTGTTGTACAACATGCTTTTTGACTCAGTTACAGAGAAATCAGGTTACCACTGCAAGTGACAGGACAAATACAAGAAAAACTAACGTCCAAGGGATTTTCTAAAAACACTCACAAACTTGAGCCAGAGATTAAGATAGCGGGAATCTTTGTAGTATCTCTTCTCTTCATTGAGCGCTCTCACTGCCCTTTCCAATATTGCTGAGAGATTACTCTCCTTTCCGCCTTGGGGGAAGGTTTGCTCTGTCCACTTGATGTACCTAGAAATGGAATATATTCACAGGAAGTCAGTTCTACATAAGATACACAGCTTCTGTTTCAATACAACCTAACAAAAGTTAGAATAAACATTAGGCATAGTATTGAAACAGATGTTACAGATTATTAATAACAATTATTTGGAGCTTCTCTTTTAATTTATTATTAGATTAGAATAATACTTTTCTAGGCTCTTACAAGAGCATCTAACATTTCAGTGACATAGATCTAACAATTTCATTATTTCTTCTGGAGTGGAAAGAAGCTTACCGGTCCCAAACATCCAATGGATCATCACCAGAATAAAATCGGATCTCTGATTCAAACTCTCTAGAAAAAAAAATAATAATAATATATATAAAAATCCATCCAATAAATTGCATGTTTTCTACTCTGTAAACTAAGACCTTTGCTATCATTCATACTTTTTTTTTTTTTAAGTGTAAACAAAGAAAGGTATTTTGCATATATTTAGACTTGATCTTTTACTGAGCCCAGGAGAAGCTAAAATAAACATCCCTTTTGCACTCTTCTTCAAAATTAAGGCATAAGAAAACATTTGTTTAAAAAGAACAGAAATACATTGCAACAACCTTTATGACGGTTGTATTCTTCCAAGAACAACTTGGTATTCTTCCAAGAACTACTACCCTAAAACCCAGATGGTCTCCCATGTGAGAGACCAATAGAACACTTGTTCTCTTATAAAAAGTTATCAGAGATATTAAGAATCTAATTTTTGCATGAAACATCCTTTACCTAAATATATTATTAAAGTATATTATTTGGGTTGGATTACAGAAGACAATGGAAAGCGATGATGATCAGACAACTACAGAACCACACCACAGAGCACAGTGAAGACATCTAAATGGCCATGCTGACCGTCACTATCTTGCCTTGTTCTTCAACTCCCATGCATCATTCCATTCCTACAACACGATGGCTTTGCTCTCAGGCAACAAAAGAAAAGTCAAGAAAGAGAGCCACTTGGCAGCGTGAGTCAGATAAGAACATTGGCTTGTGCTTAGTAGCAGCTCTCACTTTGCCCTGTAGAACTCCCCAGGCAGTCCCTTGTTCAGGGTAGTGATGCACAAGTGATGCACAATGCAACTGCTCACCACCCGTTGACCGATGCCCAGCCTATCCCCGAGCAGCCAGCCCCCCACCCCGGCTACCCACCGCTACATATTGTTTAGCATGACGCCATATGGGATGGAATACCCCTTTGGCCAGTTTGGGTCAGCTGTCCTGGGTCTGTCCCCTCCCAGCTCCTGCTGTACCCCTAGCCTACCCGCTGGCAGGGCAGCACGAGAAGCTGAAAAGTCCTTAGCTTAGCATTGCAGAGCAGTGTTTACAATTAAAACATCAGTGTGTTATCAACATTCTTCTCATCCTAAATCCAAAACATTGCACCCTACCAGCTACTGGGAGGAAAATTAACTCTATCCTAGTTGAAACCAGGACAATACTTCATTGCAAACCTAAAAATAACCATCTGTGCTGTGCAGCACCCACAAGTACCTAAGCCCTAAGTACCTGTGGCACAGCACTAGCACAGACCTCTCTCTAATCTTTTGTTTTTCTATACTTTTTAAACACTGGTACACATAAAGAAGGTGTAGAAAAGTTGACAAGAAGGCAGGAAGGTAAGGGAAAACAAGGTGTCTAAGATCTTGCTCACTGTTTTTTGAGCTGAACAGCAGTGTGAGTGGAAGCCTCCTGCTGAGCCAGTGCTTCCTGCAAGGTGGACATGACCCGGCCCTGCCTGAGGGGCTGCACATTCTCTTTGCTCAGCTCCCACTCATCGTTGCAGTCTTGCGACATGATAGCCTCTCCTCTGAATTCTGCATTAAGAGCAAAAACAATAAAACATTTATACATTAGGTAGGATAGTACCCTGAAAATCGACAGATCTGGCTTTCATCAGCCTACCCAGCACACACTTGGCATAGCCTTACACACGTCACACAGACCTCACACTTTAGACATAAAGCGCTTCATTCCCCGTCACAGGAATCACACGAAACCAGAGCTAAGCCCTCCTTTACAATCAAGAACCCCAGCCAGGTGATCTAAGGGGGAAAAACACTGAGATTAAGGTGCTTCCGCCCCCACCCCCATTCCGCCCCGTGCTCCCCTCGCCCTCCCAACATCACCACCCTCCCTGCGGCCGGCGGGCAGCGACCTCCGGCTGGGGGCAGCCCCCCGAGGAGCCGCGCCAGAGGCTCCCTCACGGCAGCGGCCGAGACCTGCCTGAGAGACGATCGCGATCCACCCAGCCCTACGCACCCCCTCGCCGCAACGCCCGCACCGGCCCCGGCCCCCTTCAAATTCAAACCCCCAACCGCCGCCAGCCTCCTCGCCCATTGGCCGAGGCTCGCCGCGCCCCGCCTGATTGGTTAACGCCCTGAGCCCGTCCTGCCGCTCCGGTGCCTCATGGGAGTTGTAGTTTACAAGGCTTCCAGGACAGAGAGAAATGGCTGATTAATTCTCTAATTGAAAACTTCATAATTAATCTCACCTAAAAGGCAGCTGTCACCACAGGGAGGAGTCCTGCGCCCTCCTTTTCCAGCTCCCGCGTATTCCTGGCAGTTCCTTTGCTCAGATCTGTGGCTGACCTGGCTGGCTTTACTGAATTTGCTCAGTTCTCTGTCATAAAAATGGAAAATAATTCCTTTCAGCATGCAACCAGCTATTCGATGGGCTTTGTTGCCAGAAAAAAAACTTACTTTTCTGGTGTCCATGACAAACACAATGCAGGGTTTTGAACTTCCCAGGCTGGCTCCAAGTAACATCTCTTGTCAGATCAAAAGACTGTACAGAGGTACTTGCTCAGGCTGTAGAAGCAGCATTGCTGTGTTAATGTGATGCTCAGCCCTTTAATTACCTTCTCTCCTAAAGTATTGCAAGGCAGAAACAATTAACCCAACGGGCTGCAATAATACTGCAATAATATTGCTATACTGCTTCCAGTGCCAGAGAATGACATGCAGCGAGAGATCACATTTTTCTGGTCAGCCCTTATTTACATGGTATAGGCACGTCCAAAGAGTTAGCCATGTAATAAGATGGCTGAAGTGCTTTACAGCTCCCCACAATAGTTTCAAGCTGTTCTTGTGTTCCTGCAGACTAACCGAAATCATAGAATCATGGAATGGCTTGGGTTGGAAGGGACCTTAAAGACCACCCAATTCCAACCCCTCTGCCATGGGCACAGTCACCTTCCACTAGACAAGGTTGCCCAAAGCCCCTGAGTCCCTCTACTGTTTTTCTTGTAGGCCTTCTTTAGGTACTAAAAATGACTAAAAAGATACAAAAACGAATTAGGGCTAAATGTTTACCTCCCTTTAAGTGACAGCTGAGATCTTAATAAAAGCCAGCAGTTTCAGGGAACAGGGTCCTAAGTGTACTCCTGTATTGCTCCCTTCTGTGATTCTCCCTTTTATATCTGCAAAAAAATAAAATATGAGGCAGCTAAAAAAATTGCCTTACACATGAATGAATATTACCCAATGAGTAACGCAGATTAGCTGCCTGCTCTTATTGTAATTGTGATAACTAAAAAATATTTATTATAAAGTAAATTGAATATTTTACAAGTAAAAAGTGATATTTTGTTTTTCCCTCACAACAGGCCTTAATAACTTACAAACTCTGAGGGCATTTGTGGTGCCTATGAGTTATGAAACTTTTGTACTCACAGAAGAAATGTAATAATCACACATAGCATTTATGTGATATAAATAAAAGGCATGAGTCCTCTTGTGAGTGCAAGTAAGCAAAGTAAACACATAGGGGCATCGCTGCCTCATACTTGCAGTTTTTTGTTGCTGCTGTTCGTTTTTTTTTTTTGTGGTGGTGGTTTGTTTTGTTTGGTTGGTTGGTTTGTTTTTGATTGGTTTAGTGCCTATATCAAAGGCAAGCTGTGATCATATCACTAATGGGTAATTGCTTCTTCACTGTATGGGTAAGAAATATGTGACTTACCTAAGAAAGATACACGGTCTCACATGCCCCTAACAAATCTGTTACATCTAAACACAAACAGTTAACATACTTATCTTACAATAAAATATAAAATGTACACATAAAGATATATAAACTCAAGCATAACATCAGGCATAATATGGCCTCTTAATTATTTCAGCTACTCCATTGAGACTTATCAGAGAAGAGTTCATGTCAATTTACATAACCCCAAGGTGAGAATCAGAACTGGAATGTGTGTCATTCAACCCAGCAACCTCTCTGTGCCATATTTAACATCAAATAGATGCTCTATGCTATTGTGAAGTGAATAGCCTGCACACAAATTGTCACAGACCTGCTTGTGCTCTTACAACAATAGCACAACTGAACTTCCAACGTCTAAGTTTTTATCCACCAACAAAAACTCAGATATGTCCACAGTAATGACAAAGGTCTCCGTCTCATCCTTTCTGGGCTCCTCCAAGGGCCTGTGAAGAAAGAGATAGTTACGTGTGAGAAACTAAGTTGTATTTTTGCAGTAGAACACGTTTTCAAAGTAGAGTGTGTTTTTGCAGTAGAAAACTAACTTTCTGTATTCAAAGGTAGTTGTGTAGTCATAACAAGGAGAAGTGCTAAGTAGGTAAGTGGACAGTAGAAGGCCTCACTGTTCCAAAATAAGGTAGAAGACTGAGAAAAACAGGATGAGCACTGAAACAGGATGAACAGCAAAAACAAAGATCACAAGTTCTCAAAATAGCATGCGTTTTGGATATTACCCCAAATAAGATTTATGATAATGTATCTCTTCTTTTAGTAGCTGGAACCGTTTTTCATGTTATTCTTGATTTCTGGCTCAGATACAGTTGCATGTATGTGTGCCAGAACACATTCAGCTAACAGAGATGAGAGCAGTAACCCTAAGCTGAACCTAGTACCAAATGCTTAAATTTTATGAAAAATCTGACTTTTTACAACAGTGCTGTCTTGGAGGACAGTCCTCCAAGTTTGAGTTTAATCAAAGTGGTTTTGTTGTTGTGGTCGTTGTTCATATATATCTTAGAACACAATATTTCTATCTGATCAAGTGGTTGTGAAGGAAATACTTGAATCACAGAAACATACAGGTTGGAAAAGACCTCTAAGATCATCTAGTCCAACCTTTAACCTGGTACTGACAAGACCACCACTAAACCATGTCACTAAGTTCTACATCTACACATTTCTTGAAGACCTTCAGGGATGGTGACTCAATCACTTCCCTGGACAGCCTATTCCGATGCTGCACAACCCTTTCAGTAAAGAAATTTCTCCTAATATCCAAACTAAACCTCCCCTGGCACAATTTGAGACCATTTCTCCTTGTCTTATCACTTGGTGCTTGCGAGTCCCCAATGCCCAGCTTGCTATAGCCTCCTATACCATACTTTACAAGGTCATTGTAAAGTACAATAAGGCCTCCTCTGAGCCTTCTTTCCTCCAAACTAAACAACCTGAGCTGCCTCAGCAGCTCCTCATAAGACTTGTTCTCTAGACCCTTCGCCAGGTTTTTTGCCCCTCTTTGGACACGCTCCAGTACCTCAATGTTCTTCTTGTAGTGAGGGGCACAAAACTGAACACAGTTTCCGAGGTGTGGACTCACCACAGCTGAGTACAGAGGGACAATCACTTCCCTCACCCTGCTGGCCACACTAGTTCTGATGCTAGCCAGGAGGCTGTTGGCCCTCTTGGCCACCTGAGCACACTGCTGGCTCCTGATATTATACTGTAAAATTTGGCTGTGTTGAGCCACAGACAAAGGAAAAAGGCTTTTCCTTGGCTGTGAGGGGGCTTTAGGAGGAATAATTCTTGAACATATGGAGAGAAGAGGCAATTTCAATAGAAGAATACAAATCCTCCCCCAGATCTTTGTGCTTGTTTTCACTATGATTCAGCCACTGCCTTCATAGCTGTAAACACCACCTTCTTTTGAATCATTCCTTCCTGTAGGAGCAAATGATAGAATTGTACCTTCCTAAACACAATTTGTATCACAGTATTATTACAGGGTCTCTGCTCTTCACAGGTAACTTCTGCAGCCTGTTTTAATGACAGTTCCAAATCCATTTCAAATTTGTGACATTATTCAGTTCTAAACAGAGACAGAATTTGGGCTAGCAGAAATTAATTTTTGGATACCTATTTTTGTTTGTCTGTTTGTTTACTGGTTTCTGCTACTTCCTGAAGGTAAAATGACTGTATTTTACTTCTCGATTTTTCAAATTCCCTGCCTGCATCTGTTGATTTCAATTTAGGTTTACAGTTTTCCCTGGCTACCAAGAAGGGATGTTTACTCTTTTCTCTTCGTAGGCTGAGAAAGAAAATGAAATGGCCACTTCTTAGGTACATGTTACTCCAGAAGAGGGTGCTCAAAGCTCAGAAATGTGTCCTGGGTCATTTCTGCAATGCATTTCAGTCACCATCTGTAAGCTCAAATCCAGATCTACCACTGTAACACTGAAAAAGGTGTTCTCCCCTTGGAGGTTTGCTGGCAACTGTGAATATATTTTCTTACCCTGCAAGCCAGGGTTATACTAGTGCTAGAGAAAATTCCTTAGAATTGCTGCCCAAATGGTCATTCACCTTGGATCATAAAGTGTTACTCCAGGCTGTTGCACTGAAAAGAAGTCTGGAAATAGTTGCACATCTTGTATGACAAAACATTTTTCAAAGATCTTAGAAATGGCATAACTTTAGAAGAAAAAAAAAGAACTTATCTGAGCCATATTCCCACGTTATATACAGTATGTTAGTATGTTTTAAGTCCGACACTCATTTAGAGAATCCAGATCCTTAAATTAATGCTTCTTTTCATAAAGAAAGCTGTATGACAGCTTTTCTGTTTATGTGTCCTTTAGCTAATATTAAGGTAAGTTTGCAAAACACAATTCTGAACATACAGAAAAAGGACTGTAGTTAACTGATCAGAACTTCGTGTTTTTTTGTTTGTTTGTTTGTTTTTGTTTGTTTGTTTTGTTTTTAACTCCAGCAGAGAAGTATTGAAGGTTCTTGGTTCTGTGTATTTTGTTCCTTAGTGGTTTGTATTTATCAGACAGATTGCCCTACCTGTTTTTTGCATCAGTAAAACAAATAAAATAATCAGTAGAGAAAGGCAGCCATTTCAAAAGCCGAAGTCCAAGTCCAGAATTGGCTTTTTACAGATATGTGTACTACAGATATTAAACGAATGTTTATATCAGCTGGTATGGAGATAAAAATCAGAGCTTGGCTGTAAATGGGGTGAAAGTTGGGGTTGGGGTGAAATTCATAAATCAACCTGTAGAGTTAAACTTTGAAAAAGATTTGAATGGCTTTGGAGTTTAAAGATGGGATTTAAAAGGTATTTAGATGCTTATTTGTGATCAAAAACTACTTCAGAATAAACACATATACTTTTCAGTCCTGGACAGAAAAGGGTCAATGCAGAAACCAGTGCCTGCCTGCCTCAGGAAATGTTATACTTTATATAGTGCTCCTCATAATACTTGTATGTGAGCCTATTACATTTGTTTAGAAGCTTATTGAAACACAGTTCTGTTACTTTGCTTTATCAAAAGGCTCATAACTGGCCTGAAAAAATAGAAGAACATTTCTGTAACTAAGTATATTTCTACTTCTCATGTAAATATATATAAATAAAAGTTTCTTCTACAGTATTGCAAAAAGTTAGTCAACATTCCCAAAATAAACAAACAAACAAGAAATCTAACCCAGCTCAGTGTAACCTGAGATGGAGTTCAACTTAAAATAAATAAATAAATAAGTAAAAGCTAACAAAATCAAAAGTAGATGTAAAACATTAGAAGTATAATAAAGGGCTTTGTTTACCATTTTTCAGAATCATTGCTATTTTTTCATCCAGTTCCACTGATTTACTTAAACCAAAAATACTGTCAGGGCAGGCCCAAGACAAGAGAAAAGAATATAGGATGTGGAGACTCTAACAGGCAATAACTCACAGATGCTGAGCGCTGCCTGCTGCCAAGTTTTATTAGCTCTCCCAACAACAAAACAACCACTACCATAGACATAATATTTACAAAATGTAACTTTTTGAATGGATATAAGCATAACCCTGAAATAATAAATACAATGGCTGTATTTACTGATGCTAGAGGTAGAAAAGCAAAAGAAAATAATGGTTTAACTGAATCTGTCAAATGTATATATGTCTGAAAGCTTCATCTTAGAGATGTATTTGAAATGTATTAACATTTTATATCCACACAAATTCGATATTATTATGTTTTTCCTCTAATGGAATTTATTCTTCCTAACAGAAATTTTATTTCCGAATTGTGGACTAGAAACTTCCCTTTCACGTGGGTAGGATTACTTCTGTGATGCCCAGTATAGAGGTAATCCTTTCCATGGAAAATCCTGGAAATCTCGGCGAGGTTGTCTACACTATTGTACTTTGCCAAACAGCTGTACAAATCAACTTGGAGAGTCCAGGGCTGGTGCTGTTCAAGTTTAGTTCCCAGCTCATCTAACAAATCCATAATAGCACAATTTATTTGGGGTCATTTAATGTAGTGTTCCTGATTAATGGCATTCGAGTTATGGAAGATGATATGACATGGTAGCATTTTATCCTGTATATTATGAATTAATTAAACAAAAATATAGATGGATGAATCATTTCACCCCTCTCTTGTGAAATAATGGGGAAAAGTGGAGCATGTGGGACTTTCACCGTCTCTTCCATTATTTGTCTCTGCAGAGTTGGACTTGATGATCCACATGGGTCCCTTCCAGCTTGGGATATTCCACGATTAGTGAAAAAAGTCTATGATTAGTAAAGTCTGTGATTAGAGGCAAGGCACAGGCTGGTTACTTGGGCTGGGAATTGTCACTATCTGCCTTTATTTTGCACTTAAAGCTGGATTTTAGCATCTCCACTTTGCTAAAAGTCCCACTGTCCTAGGGGTAAACAATGACAGCAAAAGTGGGAGCCCTCATAGACCTGCCTCTCTTTGCTTCAGAAAAGCCATTCACAGGGCTTTTTCCTAAGGAAAATTCATGATGCCCAGGTCTGGACTCTCTCTTGCCATAGCAAGGGGAGGAGCAGAGTCCCTGAAATGACAGCTGCTGCAGATGCCAGAAGCTCTGTCCTGGCAACTGTGTTAAAGACCCCTTGGGATCCCAAATTATGCATGTTTGGGGATAGAAAAGAGGTTACTACAAGGGAAGCCAATAGGAAAGAGGGAAGAAGAGCTCCAGAGAGAAAAGCACTCTTGCCTATGTTCTTTCTCTGTTGTTAATTGTCTGTACCACAGAAACATGTTGCTATAAATAAATTAATAAAAGGAAAATTTTAGGTAACCGGAGAAGCCCTGGTAACAAAAGAGTAGAGTCAGGATCGATTGAGTTTCTTCTTGACCACAAGATCAGTATCCTTTCCATGGAAAGGAGGCCCTCCTCCATGTTGAATCCTGTGCCAGCCCCTCCTCAGTGACCCCTTGGAACAACCCCAAAGGTTGCACACAGCTCCAAGGAGTATCCCCAGGCAACTAGTTGGACCGCTCAGCTGTGGTAGGTGCAGGACCAACCACTGAGGAGCCCCACAGTGCCAGTGCTCCTCTTTGGCCAGGACATCCCCCATCCCACACCCCTTAGACTCAGGAAAAAAAGACTTCAGGAGACTTCATAACCATCTACATCTCCCAGAATTTATGATGGTGCAAACTGTTGACTGGTAGGGAACTCATCCTTGACCTACCTCTCAGGAAAGGCTTTTTCTGGGGAACTGAACACACAGGGAATATCAGACACCTTCTTAAATGAAATCTGAAATCTCACTGAAAAGGAAGAGAATGAGCAAGTGAAACATGACTGAAGGTGTTGCTAACTTTGTATGTCAAATTCATGCCAAGAAAATTAAGGATTTTCTTTTGCCTTCTTACCAGGAATAA
The DNA here is from genome assembly GCF_013377495.2 of Cygnus atratus. NCBI lineage: Eukaryota > Metazoa > Chordata > Aves > Anseriformes > Anatidae > Cygnus > Cygnus atratus. Next base: position 34,900,190 of record NC_066366.1, read on the forward strand.
ATACATCATTATCTGTGAGGGAATGATCTTTTGCAATATAATTGGAAAGGTGAAGTATGGGTCTCTGAACCCTCATGGTATGCCATGAGGTGTGAAACCTTTGTGCTCACAGGAGACCCTAATTCACTGAATGGCTCTGAAGGAAAGGTTGAGTACAGAAAGGAGTCTGAAGAAGCACCTTAACTTTCCACTTTCTAATTCAAGTTGCGTAGAATTAAAGACAGATGCCTTTGCTGTCCATGTGACGGCACTATTTGAACACGTTTTCACTTCTGAGTGTTGCTGTGTAACTTGCCTTAACAATCACTGAGTTCTGGGTTTTGTGGGTTTTTTTTGTTTTTTTTTTTTTGTTTTGTTTTGTTTTTTTTTTTTTTTGGTGGTGGTGGTGTTTTTGTTTGTTTGTTTGTTTTGGTTTTTTTCTTCCAGTATGAATTTTGCTGGATAAAAGAACAAGACTATCAGATCTTGCATAGGAACAGAATGATCAGCTGGGGCTGCAGAAGAACCAACTGCCAGCAAGCAGCCTGGCAGGTGAATGGCAAATTGATAGAATTCCAATTGCATGCCAAAGGAGGGAAGCCAAAGAACCAATGAATAGCAAACTGAAGGTGCCCAGATTCAAACTGCATGCCAACACCTAAAGCTGAAAGCATGAGAAGTACACCAATGGGAGGAGGAAAAGCACCAACAAATGAGTACAGATTGCAGATTGAGGGGGCACATAAATCAGTTTGCCAATGCATGTGCCCAGCAGCCCGAACAGCACAGCAGCAAAGGGCAGACAGCGTGCAACACTGTGCCAACAGACAGGAACAGATCACATATGGCACAGAAAAAGGGGGAAATGGGGCAGCTATGCTGTGTCAGCCACCAGGAACTACATTCTGCTGGAAACCATTTATTTCAGTCATTGCTCACAGGTTATCATAAAACAGTCTTCTGGAAAAGCAGAAAAGGATTTGATTTTTTTTTCTTCAGCTGTGAAGAAAGAAGAGTTGGAGAAGGATGATCCACAGAAAAGCAGTCTCCAAATGTAAGTGAGAGGAAAGTTGTGTCTCTGGTAATCCCAATGCTAACAAAATGCTGCAGAAAATGAGATGGGAAAACAGGAGCTGCACATCTGGGGAGACTGTGAGGAAAATAGCTTTGTGTATCAGTGTGAGGAGTAAGAGAGAAGGGATCCATCTCCCTGTCACACGCAGGAAGGGAATTTTCTTTAGGTGACCTGCTGCCCCCCAGTGGAAAACACTCCACTCAGGATTTTTGCTAAAGCTTGGGGGAACTGGTTGAACATGATCGCAGACCCCACCAACCTAGCTCTTGCCCTCCATCACTGGTTCTCATTGCTGCCTTTCCAGTCATCTAAGTAGGTGGAGGACCATCTCTGCCAACCTGGACTTTTTGGGCCTGGTTTTAGCAGCTTTAAGAGAGGTATTTCTGTTTTAACACTGTTACTCAGGGACAGCTGATCCAGAGGAGTTGTGCATGAATATGTGTGTCCCACCATCACTGTGGTGGTATCATCTTTAGTAATGGCTGGTGGGGCCAAATTTGCTGTGCTACAGTAGACACCAAGCCAGCACTCCATAACCAAGTGCACCAGGACTGATTTGGGCCTGGCCCATGTTCCTTGCTTTCGGTATAAACATCTGTGTGCCAACATTTCTCCCAGAAATATTTTCGCTGGTTCGTTAAAGACAGAGATGATCTGTCAATCAGCAGATCTTCTCAGTGCCAGTCAGTCATTTCTCAGGTCATTATGCTAAAATAATTCAAGGCTCCTTAATAATGCATGGAGGCAGGAACGACCAATTGTAACCCATGTAGCAGAGCTGTGGGTAGCAATAAATGGAAGCTGGTAAGTACTGGTCCCAGCTGCAGGAAAAATGGGTCAGAGGGGCTGCTGAAATCCAGGTTGCTTTTATCTGTGTTTTGCTCCCTCTCACAAACCTCCTTTGTCCTTTGCAGTCTCTTCTCACTCCCACATGTGTTAGAAAACACAGTGCTGCGTCTGTTCCCTTTGCCCATCCAATGGGGAGAACTTGCTGTTTCGTTAGCACAACAGCTGCTTCTTCGGACAGTTTTCTGCTTGCCTTCCACAGAGATCACCCCTTGTCCTGTGTAGGCTAGGCTACGTCAACCACTGCCCTGGGACACAATTCTGCCTTGAAAAAATGATCCCTAGTCAGCAGGACACTTAGCACTGCTTGCAACACCATCACAAATGCTGATTGTTGGTGTACGGCAAGCTGGTGGCCAATATTTTGGGCCTTTAGCCAGATGAGATGAATAAAGCAAATGCCTGGAGGGAACCAGAGTAGAAACATTCCAGCTTCACCCACCTATCAGCAATCTTCCCATGGGTAGCATCGGCACGGAGGGCAGGCTTGGCTCTACCCTTGCTGATGGCTGAAGGTGGTGGGCTAGCAACTAGCAACTGCTGGAGAGTTCTCACAGTCCCATGGGAAAATTCTGCTGGACATAACCCTAAGCTACTGGAGGTACCACGCTTACAAAGGAAACACAGGGCACACTCCCCACCCTCCACTATCAGTCAAACCACAGCTGTAATTTCTGGGCAAATAGCTTTATTGCAGTAAGGACAAAAGCTTTCCATATCTCAGTCTCCACCTTCAGCAAAAGTGCAACTCCTAAAGTCCACACACAACGAGGCCAGCTCTCCTCAGAGACAGGACAACAGAGATGAGCACTAACAACACTGGGATGGGGAGATGTACAGAAACAAAGTATAAACCAAGATGAAAGCCTGCTTGGAAGTGATTGTCCTGTGTTTTGGTGTACATGAGAATCCCAGCAGATGTATTTCGGTTTCACTCTCTTAAGGGTTTATCTAGATAAAAGGAAGAAATGTGGAGATTTGCCCTGTAGGGCAAAGGCAGGAGTACTTATTGTTGTTGCTTCTCTTAAAGGACACTTATACTGTTACAGTTCTGTGCAGTTGCGCTAACCTGAGCAAGTGAGATAAATATTTGTGACCCAGGATTATTGTCTCTGTCTTACTGGAAGTTTAATGCTCAACAGCCCGTGTCTGCCCTGAGCTAGCCCCCAAGTGGAAAAACCAGCAGCAGCACAAATTTTGTGTTGATAGATCAGAAGATTCAAATGCACACTGCCATAATTCTCAGTCAGTGGAAAACATCCCGGTTTTTGATTGCCAGCTGGGAGAAGCAATTTGCAGATGGGAAGTGTGAATCTGGACCAGAGCATCACTCCCCATGCCACCAGGCAATGGAGTGCTCTCTCTGCAGAATTGATGGCAGGACCACAGCTGAAGACAAGATTGCTGAAAGATGAGGGAGGATTGAGGGAGAAGGGGTCCATCATGCTAGCAGCCTTTCTAGCTCAAACGCCACACACAGCAGAGATTACTTGCTCTCAGCGAATTACCTCCTTTTTCAGGCCACAGCTCAACTCTCGGTGAAGCCTGAAGATTGTGTTTCACCAGTAAAAGAGCCTGCTGGGCTTCTTATGAATGGAGAAAGGTGGGAATGCAAAAAGGTTTGCATCCACAAGTGAGGGGCAGAGAAGGCAGTGACGTCAGGTGCTTGGAAGCAAATGCTGACCTCCACCTTCAGCAGCAATGAAGTCCCTTTTATAAGGGACACCTCGAGTCCTGCTGGACAAAGGACACAATGGGAAGCAATGTGCTGACCTACATCCAGCACCCCAGAACGATATCTACCGCTGCCAAAATCCCAGGGAGGTGGAAATACTCCTGGCATTTTGTAGGCAGGTTCTGGCAGAAGCTCTTATCTGGCCCACAAGGTACAGCACAATTATTTGTCTTGTGACATAGAAAAATGTCTGGCAAAGTCCTCAGGAAAGAGCATGTGATCCGTCCTTGCTTATCAGTGATGGAGGAAACAACAGCTCCCGAGCATTTTAACACCCGCTTTCTGGCAAAATGGGGACCTGTCGTGGCACTCCTGCTGCTCCCAGTCCCCTTGATGTCATGCCAGCTGCTTGTGCTGGGGTGCAGAGAGCAGAGCCAAGCCCTGACGTGTGCACCTGGATGCAGTCATATGAGCAACTGCAGGGTCAGAGTGACTTGCGCTGGCTTACGCCCTGCAGCTGGCATCAACCTGCAACACCCTAAAGAGAACATCCAAGCAGTGAGTGCTGGCTCATTTACCCACCAAGAGGAGATGAGAGCATTGGATTGTGCAATTAAATTGCTACCATGAGCTGAGCTAACTGCTTCAAAGTCAGTGTAGCTATATCTCTGCTATTCCTGCAGCCAGTTTGGGAAACATAATGTAGGGGACTCCAGGGCAAACAGGCAGAAGGGTGGAGAGACGGGACATGTTTTCCCCATCCAAAATCCCACGTGATGTTTCAAGGTCTTGTTAAGAGGTTAAATTAGTTATAATCTCTTCTGGCTTTAATCTCTGCATGCAGGAGAGGCAACTGTGTCCTCCTGCATTCCAGTTACCCACAAGCAGAAAGGTGGGCTCCATCTCAGAAAAGCAGCAGAGATTCCCCCATTTCAGTGGGGAACATACAGACTTATTCCCATTACACATTAATGTCATTTTCTGTCGCTGTGCGAGACATGTTAATCATCACTTCTGCAGCTGGGAATGATGAGTTTTCTGAATCAATAGATACCCCTGGCCCTCCGTGGTGATCATCCTTGTCATCTTCTTCCTCCTCATTCTCCTGCAGATCTTGATCACTGTCATCATCATAATCTGATGCATTGTCCTTAATCACTTCAACTTTTTCTCCAGCATCTGGATCCACATCGGTCTTAAACCACACGGCTTTGTAGCCATGGTCCTCCTCATTCCTGTCTGTTTGAGGATAGACTTTACTTCTTTCTCATGCTTAGTGTCTTCTTTCACCTCTTCCTCTTCTTTTTCCTCTTCCTCTTTCTCTTCCAGGTCAAAGACAACTGTGGAAGCTGTGGAAGTCTTTGGGAGGCCATCAATTTCTTCTTTAGAAGAGGTCAAGAAAAATGATGGCTGCTGTAGCTCAGTTATACCACCGTTTTCTGAGCTTTCCTGCTCTTTGGCACTCAGATCTGGGTGTTCATCTTGATTGTAAGCTTGGTTCTCATAGCTCTCAGGGAAATCCTTGGAGAACTACAGGAGGAGAGACACCTTGTGAGTGCAATGAAAGGAAATTAAATGGGGTGTAGGTGTGTGGCTAAAGTTACTTGTCTGGCCTTTGTTGAATATATACAAACAAGACCCTGGACCCTGTTGATGCTGGTGGAGAAATGTTCACTGATAGCAAGTAAACATGCTGCCTACCAAGTCCAGGTCAAATTTCCTGCTACTAGGCAGGAACTTTCATTTTTCTGCTTGTTTTTGTTGTTTTGTTTGTTTGTTTTGTTTTTGGTGTTTTTTTTTTCCCACTTCCTCCCTTTCAAGAATAAAAATTAAAAACTTAGCAACTGCAAAAACACATCCTAAGCAGTTAAACAATGCTGTTCTTTCTTTACATGTAGATGACAATTACTGTGAAGAATTTAGCCTAGCAAATGACCTTAAGGACAGCTTCTCAATCTCAAAACTACTTTAAAACCCAGAGACCATGGAGAATTACTGGGACCATTGGTGATGAAAGATATGTTATTGCCTGTCTATTGTCTAGTGGCACTGTTCCTGCATTTTAGGTGTTCAAGGTTGTCTGCCAGCATCCATTTGTTCCTATGCAAACTATAACTTTATAACTATAACAACACTTACTAAACTATACACTTACACTTACTAACACTTACTAAACTATAACAACACTTTGCACTTGAGAATACAAAAGCACTGAGTAGAGCAGGGTGTCATATGCATCATATACACTTCAGATTAGGTTAAGACAAATTCCCTAGGTGTCCAGTTCCTAGGTGTCCAAAACTTGGTTGTCTAAGGCCAAGCTTTAGGATAGGATAAGAAGGGCTTTTTCTCTCCATTGTCTATAGAGAAAGGATGTGCAGTGGTTTATATCACAGTCACATGATTTTCAGAGACCACCTCTGGTACGTGTCACATTCATCCTAGATTTTGTGCTCTGTGGAGCCGTGCTCCTCTCCTTACTATGCCTGTTCAACTACCATATGGCTCCAGCCTCAGAGGACAAAAAAGATCAATAACAAACATCACCAAAGCGATACTACCTTTGCAAATATTGTCTCAGGAATGATTCATCACCTTCACACAAATGTGTAGGATTTGGACAGCCCATCCATACTCTAAATCCTCCTCAGGTCCCACCTCCTACCTCTAAGAAATTCTTAATGCAAGTCAGGTACAAACAAAGCACTTACCTTTTTATTTATCAGTAATCTGACCGTTTTCCCATAATGTTTGTATATCATCAGTCCAAGGAAGACTAAGGTAATCAGCAACAGTGCTGCTAAGATACCACCTAAGATACCCATATCCTGTGCAGTGTATAACTTATCAGAGGTGATTTTATCTACAAGAAAAGCAAACCAATGTTACAAAAATGGCAACTTAAAATGGCAACTAGCTTTTAAGCACAACATTTCATTGTGTGCAAAGCTCCAAAGAGTTTTTGAAGGGCAACGAAGCATCCTGTGCAGTAGAATGCGGCAGTGATATATTTAATGTCATAGAAGAAATATCATTCATTTTCTGTCCTAGAAGCAGAGGTTTCTATTAAAGCGGCCACTCACAGAATATTATAGCTTGCAAGAAGTTACATAAAGTGGAAATAGCATCTATTTACAAGACTATGATGTTTACCCTATGATTTAAATAAGCAAATATGTACATGACTGTATTAGCTAAGCAGAAGTAGAGCTAGGTCGATCTTGTCTGTTCCCACTTCACCCATTTCCACCAGCATGCAAAAATGAGGTATGTTTGTATATATGTATAAAGAAAGCTTTGCATTTTCACAATGTGGAACTTCACCTCTGATACTAATGAGCATGTTAGAATAGGAAATAAAAGTAGAAAAACAGTGTGCTCCTTGGAAGGAGAGGAATTGACTCGGGTGTCAATATGACCAGCCAGGTCAGGTCTGACTTCTTTGTGTATTAACAGATGAGGGTACAATAACATCTTTGTTATGCTGATAAATGCAAGGGTACTAGGAACCACGTTTATGGCCAAAGAAAGGGATTATGTCATGAGAGTGTTTGTTGGAAGGATTTTTGCTGAATTTCTTACTGTAGTTTCTTTCTTGAAACTGATTCCTGCCTCCAAACTTGAACTATCAGGCTCTTTATGACCAGAGGAAAGTCCCTTTCCCCTCCAGGAGAAGACAAGTAGTTGCAGAGCTCCCCCTAGGACACATACTTTTTCTCACATAGCAGAATTTTAGTGACTCTTTTTAGTTAGTGACTCCAATAGGAGTGATGGACACGTGGGCACTATTCAAGCAGGAGCTTGGAGAAACTCAGCACTGCCCAGCCTGGGCTAACTCTGGGGTCTCTCATCTCTGCCCAATACTTGCTGTTCCCCAGGATATATCTCAGCTTCATTAGGACGTGGGAATGAAAAACATTAGAAGGTCCCCAGGACAGAAAACCCTTTCATGCCCTCTTTGTAGCGGTAGCAACACATATCAACCTCCTCAGGAACTGCGTATGCTTTCAGCCACTGGTCAGTGTAAACATATTTGTATGGAGATCAACATTACTGTGGAGAGACAGTAACTTCTTCAGGGTTAATCAGCAGTACTTGTTGTTGTCAGTGGGATTCTTTGTTTTTAAGTTTTTCAGCTTCATTTTGTAATGTAAATGAATCTCTTTAAAGTTTAATGATTAATGAAACACAATTTTGTTCTCCTGCTGACCTGTTTATGACAACAAACTCTGAGTACCCTCTCTGCATTTGATTGCACCCTCAGTTTATCATTAATACGCTGGTGAGGCTTTAGGACATGAGTGAATTTTCACTTCTTAATCATGTCTCCTAGGGAGCCACAGCCCACAGAGCTGATGTGAAGCTCCACCGCCCTTAACTCCTTCTGTGCTGTGCAGCACCCAGTACCTCCATGAAAGCTAGCTCAGCTTGGTGGGATGACTCATGCTGAAATCCACGTAGGCTGGCTCTGGCACCAATGTCTCAGAAACCAGAGGTCAGTGTACAGTCACCACTTCTCGGAAGGAAGGTATACTGAAAAGGACTCTGGTTTCCCCATGGATATTGCGACACTTAGTAAAGCACCCTCTAACCTGTTGCGCACACACTCCTTAACACCACTTATTCAAGCTGAGGGTTAAATATCCTACTGTTTGTCCAGGCAAATGGTAATCTCAGCTCTATTTGAGCCACTCCTGGGTGCTAATTGTAGTAGAGAAAAAAGCACAAATCCTCTCACAGGCTCTGAACCATTCAGTGTAATTTCCCTCTACTTTGTTTTATAGTCACCAGCATCATTATTTTGTGGGGTTTAAATAGCAAGTGCAACATTTAAAAGATGCATTGACCCATTGGTACATCTGCTTGGAGCATTAACACTGTGCTGTACTGACACCTGAGCTAGCCTTCTGCTGAGCTGGACTGTGTCACCTAAAACTGTGCTTAGGTGATTTTAATGCAGATGGTGTTTTCAACTGTGAAGTGACACTACCATCAGGGAATCCAAATTTACACCCAGGATCCCACTGTTTTCATCCTCCAGTAATCCTCACAATGGTGGTGTTTCTGAGGATGAAATAATTTAAAAGCCCAACTGGGGCGTTCAACCACACATCAGGGAGAAGTCAGTGAAGTCTGGACATTATCTACCTGCCCTGATGTGAAAATGCACAAAATTGATTCCTCTCCATTCAGTGTAAAAAGCTTCATAAGCCTCAAATCTAACTGATTTATAAGAGAAATTTCTAAGAAGTACAGAAGTGTAGGCTATTTTTACTTCAGCAAATCCAAATGATAACTGGAAGGTTATGTGTGTAGCCTCATGTCTATCATTTCTCATGGGTTGTTTTTCCTGGAAAGGCCTTAAAATCTTGGAGTATAGGAACTTGGCCTGACCTGAGTAGAAAATGCCATGGCTCATGAGGAAGCCTGGCTTTGTGGGGGTGTGCCAACTTCTGTCTGCTCCTGCATAAGACAGGAAATTATGCTGCAGTTTTCTCTATTTTTAGTCAAAAAAAAGAGCAAGGATGTACCAAGGTGTCAGGGCAATCCTCCTTTGACATTCTGGGTAATTTTTGACTCACAAAACACTATGAAGCAACTACAGATTTAATTTTGGAATAAAAAGAAAAGATGCTACATCACACAGCACTGCTTAAAGCCTCAAAAGGTTGTTTGAGGCACGTGGTGACCATATTCTAAGGATGTCCTTTGAGCATTTTCTCTGTCATAGCCACCATAGGACCTCCAGTAGATATAGGGTTGGCCTTAGCCCAGGCCCACAGACTTCATTGGGTGACCTATCATTGCCGGTTTGTCCATGAAAGTGGAAAAGATTCCCCAGTCACCTCACTTTACCAGAAAACCAAGAGATACCCAGCCTACCTGCAGCAAAGATGATCTCCACCGTGATGATGGTGCTCGCCTCCTGCAGACTCACTGTATCTTTTGCAACAGCCTGGGTGAACATGGGGAAAAGATAGTTTAGGGACTTTCTAGATTTCTATCTTTCTCTCAGGAGAAGTGGTGGACCCTTTGGGGACAAAGTACCTTGGCCATATCTTTACCATATCTTCACAATATCCCAATATCCTTGCATTGTAACTGGGGCAGTCTGGTCACAGAAGAAGAGTTCTGAAAAGTCCCTGTCCTCAGCCAAAACCACATTCATCATTTGCAAACAGCTTTGCAGTACAGTGCAATGCTGTAAACAGGCAATGAGGTAGTGTGGGGCAGTAGCAGCATGACGTTGGCACACATTTTTGCCCTGCAAGCGGCTGTCTGCCCATGTAGCTAAAATATTGCTGTAGTCAAGCTGTGTCAGATAGCTCTGGAGGACATGGTATTGTGCCAGGCAAGCTTTAGCATTGCCATTTGGCACTGGCAGGCAGGTGGGCAACATGAATATGTTCTTTTTAGAAAGTCTAGAATTATTAACTGCTTCTGTGATTGTCTTGATCTGAGCGAAAAAAAAAAAAAAAAAAAAAAAAAAAAGTACTGGATTTACAGAATCACTGAATGGCTGAGGTTGGAAGGGACCTCTGAAGATCATTGAGTTCAAACCCCCTGCCCAGAAGGGTCACCTAACACATGGTGCACAGAATTGCATCCAGGTGGGTTTTGAATATCTCCAGAGAAGGAGACTTCACAACCCCTCTGGGCAACCTGTCCCAGTGCTCTGTCACCCTCACAGTAAAGAAGTGCCCTCTCATATTCAGATGGAACCTCCTGTGCTTCAATTTTTTCCCCGTTGCCTCTCGTCGTGTCGCTGGCCTCAACTGAAAAGAGACTGGTTCCATGCTCTTAACACCCTGTCCTCAAATATTTATACGCATTGATGAGGTCTCCCCTCAGTCTTCTCTTTTCCAGGCTAAACAGGCCCAGCTCTCCCAGTCTGTCCTCGTACAACAGGAGCTCCAGTCCCCTTATCATCTTAGGAGCCCTCCTCTGGACTCAGCCTTGGCATAGTATTTTCTCCCTCTGAAAAAAAATTAAGCAGCCCCTGCTCTGTATCTATGATGTCTTCAATATCTCTTAGGTGGTATGTGTGGGGGGAAAAAAAAGTTTCTGGTAGGTTTCTCTTTTTGGGTAGAAATTGGGGGATTAAATTCGATTTTATATTTTCTGATTTATTTGCCTTTTAGTCCAAACCAGACTGTGGGACAAGGGTCCTAAAATCTCCCCAATTGACCTTTTGCTTGTCTCCAATGATATTTTCCACAGGAGGACAGAGGAAACTTTTTCTCAGCTAGCACCAGATGGTAGCCTATGTCATGCAGAGTGCATTTACTACCACTACATCTCCCTCCATCCCTATACATTTGTGATACAAATGGTTGGGGCAAGGACTGTCCTTTCATTATATTCCACATCTAATGGAATTCCACTCTTGGTGCTTCTCTGTTAGAAACTCATTCCTTCCACAACCCTGGCAAAATATGAAGAAAGTTGTCCTACCTCCATGATTACAGTCTCTGGTGACAGCAGATTGACATTTGTCAAGATGAGTCCATCTTTGGTTGCAATGAAATCAGTGCTGTTTTTTATGTAGTATTCAATGTTTGGGTTGAATTTCTGAAAAGCCAGAAAAGTGAATGATTAAGCCACACTATGCTTTGCATGCATCTTTGTAACAACCTGTCAGCAGGACTTGTCAAATATGCCTGAAGTATAAGTGGGTGTATAGTGCAGTAAATAAACCTGAACTGAAGGAAGGTTGAAGTCAGGCATGTTCACCCTTTTGCACAGAGATTAAGAATGTATACTAAAAGTTTTGCCTCAAAAAAAAAAAAATCCCAAGTCTTATCCACCTTGTGTTGGTATCATTAGTGTTTCCCCAAGCAAAACACATCTGTGCAAGGGACCTACTAAATTTGATCAGTTCTGCCTTTAATACAGTGCAAAAGGGGGATATAAACAGAGAATAACCCTTGTGCAGAGGTCTACATATTTTTTTCCTTTGTCTCTAGGTTGTTATTCCAGTACTAGATCCCAGTATTGTTATGGAAGCTTTACTGATGGCAAAACTAGCACATTTGTCAGGGGGGAAAGGGAACGGCTGGTCAGTGAATCTCCTCCACTATCCTCCTCCCAGAACTTTTTCCAAGAATGGCACTCTCAAAAATGAGTCACTAAAGGGAGAAGGTTAACTATTTCCAGCCCAGGATTGAAGACTTGCTAGTCTGTTGTCTTTGGACAGTCTCCTCTTCCTAGGCTAGTCCACAAATAGCTTTTCTTGACCTGGCAGAGAGAGAACACCTCTGCCTGGGATCCTGCCTCCCTGATCTCTTCTCAGAAACCCCAACCCAGATCTGGACCTGTTCACAGGATTTGCTAATCCTGGGCTTACTTGGCATGCTGTTTTACAGTGAATCAGCTTACCTACATAGATCTGAGTGGCACTGGCACTTGGAAGAAAGAAGCCCAGCAGCTTCTCCAGATTACACCATACTATAAATGATTCTGATCTATGTAAAAGTCCCAGATAAATATAATTTGGGACAGCAGAAGAAAGCTAGCGTTTGTCTCTCCCCACCTCCCCTTCCTTATGTTTGCTTATTCTGCTTTAAGGCTGAAGCAGTAAGTAAGAATTCAGTGCATTTTCAGTTTCTTACATCAGGGAAGTCATCATCTGCTGCTTTTATCATCAGGGGACTTGAAGGATCCTCAACTTGGAAGACAAGGCTTCTTGGGGCCACACCAACAGATACTACTCCTGTGTAGTTACTGGACTCAAAGTATGGTGCGTAGTCACTTTTATTGATGACCTTAATCTCCACGCTGACTACAGAGTATTTCTGTTTGTTGTTGACTTGGGTGGCCTGGAGACACACACATACACAGGAGAAAGACAGAGAGAGAGAGAGAGAGAGAGAGAGAGGGAAGGAAATGCTAGTCTTTTCCTGTTAGTGACAAGACATAAGAGGTTAGGTTTGGACCAAAATGTTTTCCAACACGTGGAGTTCTTTCCATCATTTTCAGTGAGCTTTGGGCCAGGCCTGTCACAGGGGCCTGTGTTTTGGGGTCCTTGTGCCTTTGCTTGCTTCTGCTGTTGGCCATCCACATCATCCTGGTCTAGCCCTAGAATCTAGATGTGGCTCTTAATAAGGGTCAGCTCTGGACAAATTGTCATGCCTAAGTACAAAGCAGTGGGATTCCAACACCAGCAGGCAGAGCCTCTTCAAATTCACGAGGGATTGGGTCAGTTCTGTTACTATCTGAGAGTCCACATCTTCCTGGGTGCAGGGAGTGCTTTGCAACTCCTCCTTTCCTGAGGAGTGCAACCAAAAGAGGAGGTTGTTTCTAGGAGTGAGTTACTTTAGCTACTTTAAGACAAGCCCCTGTGATGTCTACAGAAAGCCTTCCAGTTATGTTCATCTATACTTTGAACTCAGCAGAAGAGACTTGCTAAGTTAACTTGCTTTGATGGTGTAACCCACACATAAGGGAAAATGCCTCAACTCCTACAAGGGTTTTGCATATAAATTGGTATAAGATACCGCTTAAATGCTTGGTCTAAATACTTCCAAAATAAACGGTGTGAACAAGTTAGCTTTCATTATTAATGTAATTGACTCCTGGCACAGCAAGATTGATGCTTCCTAGAAAGCCAGCTATGCTGGATGGCTGAATGCAATGTCATCAGACTTACCATGACCTGCAATAGGTATGAGTCTGGGGAAGTTGCTATTTTGTTCATCGTTAGATTTCCCGTGTCTGCATCCACTGAGAATACATTATCTGCATTCCCTAAAGAAATTAAAAGACATTGGATAACTTCATAAAGTGACTTCAAGCTCATGGCTCATTTTTTCCACATATTGGTGACAACAACCCCCAGACAATGATGTCATTGTCCTTGCCTTTCCCACCTTGTTGGGTGGGGGTTCATCTTAAACAGCTCTAGACATCTACCAGGCAGACATCTCTACCTGACCTTGTTACCTAGACTGTGAAGAGAAAGGGACATCTTAGTGCATGGTTTATCTCATGGACATGGACTAACTATGGGGTTTATCTCATGGACATTGGCCTCAACATGAGCTGCATTCAGCTCTGGAAACACTTATTTTTCTCTGCTGACTACAAAAGGAGCCTAGACACAGAGACCTTCTTGTATTGAAGTAGGGGTAGAAATCAACCTCCTACATCACCGATCTGTCTTTGAATCATAAAACCATCTATGTTGGATATACATTAAAATATATGTTCAATTTCTGCTTATTTTCCTCATTTTGAGATACTGTGGGCTTTATTTAGACAAGGATCCCCAGTATGGGGTTCCCTTTTTACTGTGGGGGACTGAGATCACACTACCTCCAAAATGCCAGTGGAATTTGAGGTTCTTTAGCGTCTTTATTGTCAGGAGTATATTCACAGATATGGTGCCATGTAGAACAAATAAGAGAGATGAACAAATGGTCACTCCACCTGACCAATATGATCTGCCTTTGCCTTGATTGTTAATCAAGAACTCACTGTTAATAATAATAATAATAATCCCTTGAATGAAAAGGTGGCCCAGTGTCCCAGTCAATGATTGGGCAATCAGTTCACTATATTCAAGTAATCTTTTTGAAATCAAGGTTAAAACAGGGCAGATTAGACAGTGGCAATGCACAGTGGAATAAGAGCATTATTTCTGGTGATGAATGAAAATGATGCTGATGATTTGGGAGTTTTTAGGTTCAGCTCAAAGACTATGAAAGTGGTGTGACCAGACTGGCAAAATCAGGTCTAAAATCTTAAAGATAAAACATGTCATTCTCTCTGCCCCCCCCACCCCCCCCCCCCCCAAAAAAAAAGTCTTTCTGAAACAGATTTCATGGAGCTTGGCTTATGGGTCTGCAATTCTCTTCCTCTTCCTTTTTGTACAGCCTGTGTCTTCTACTTAATCCACAATGTTCTGTGTATCTAATTATTTTTCTAGGGCAGAAATAGAGGGGCAAATCTCCAGGCCCTCAACTCTCCAGTGCTGTGCAGGGCACCCCCTCTTGGCAGGTAATGTAGGAATGTACAAGTAGGGCAGTTTGGAAAAGGCAACAAGTTCTACTCACCACCAACAATACTGTACACAATTTTTTCATTTATAGTGTAGTCCGGATCTTTAGCATAGATGGGCCCCGGATCCAGGGTGAGTGGTTCTGTCTGCAATAGAAAGGCAAAGTGTCACGCAGCACACTACAGCACCAAATGCTATTAGCACTCTCCCATCCCATCATGGCTCTGCTGGTTCAGACTGTGAGAACGACATTTGTTGTATATTATGTATATTATATATTATGGGGGATAGATGTAACAGGGGAGAGGTGAGAAGGCCTAGAGTAACGAGTTTTCCATCTCTTGCCTCTCCTGCAACATGCTGTAGGAACAAGGACAAGCAGTGCTCCTCTGAGTGAGGGGAACTTCCACCTTCCAGGATGATGAAGGCTCCTTGTCACGCTGAATTATCTGCATTTATGTCTGGAGAGCAGCACAAGCTCTTGAAAATTATTAGGCACTACCAAGAAAATAGCATCAGAGATACTGTTTGGTCATGCCTGCTTACCGACATCTCGGATATATTGACTCTCCCAGAATAGGGGCTGCTGATGCAAATGCTTTTGTCCACGTCAATGAAGCTACAGGGTAGGAACCAGGGTGGTTTGGTGTCAGCTTGCTCAATAATTATGTTTATTGTTGCAGTAGCTGTGTGGGTGGTTTCGCTGCTGCCAACAGGCCTGTCCTGTATCCAGAAGCAAAGCACATTTGTAAGCTGCAAGTTTTATTGCCAAAAGGACCCACCTGCAAAAGCCAGTGACCCAGGGTCTTTTAGCTGTTTTAACTCCATTCTCTCTGAGGAGAGGCAGTTTATATGAAATTAGCAAAAGCAGTGAATTATCTGCTGACGTTCTGCTGACAAAGGTGGACTGAATGCAAGTCTGGATGCAGTCAGTGTGGTTATGGATGGTGGAAGGCTGCTCCAAATCCACTGCCCCCAGTACCCACCCTCCCTCCTGCCACCCCAGAGATCTCCCGTTCAGATTTGCCCTCTAGTTAAGAGAGGTTGTGGCATACGAGGCATTTTGTTCTGCCTAAAGAACTTACCATTGCATACAAGATCAATGTTGTTGAGTTAACTTTATCATAATCTAATGCTTTTTGCAAGTATATTTCAGGATTATTGATTCCTTTTATGGCAAAATAATTGGTGGTGTCCTGGGTAAAAATAAATAAATAAATGGAAAAGCTTTATTAGCATACTTGATCACAGACATGTTGAAAATACTACTCATTGCTGTGTTTGTCATCCCAATCGGAGCTTGAAGCCTGGGGACCTGGAGTGGGGTCTGGGGGCAGTGTAGGAATGTGAGCCCTATGTAATCATTTAGTATGGTACACTGTCATTGCCTAGCTTGTCAGAAAGGTTCCTTCATGTTCTTTTGACTTTTTTTCCCCTAAGATCCCTGCTTTGCCTGCCTACCTGCTTGGCAGGTACTGGGTGAAATCTACCTTATTTATTTCCTGTACTCAAACAGGTTTCCAACAATCCTGTTTTGGATCCATGACAGCCAAGCAATTCAACATCCATGCACAAAGAACAGCCTCTGAGAGCTGGCAAGATCACTTAGCCTAGCACAGCTGAACTTTGGAAACTACTACAAGGCCAAATTGTAAGTAGTATAAATTGCATTTTAGTATATAAACTTTTGCACTTTGGGTTTTCTTTAATCTCGTGTCTCGACTAGAATTCTTCTGGATTTCTACAGTCCTCTGGATTTACACCAATGTGAATGCAAAATCCGGTCCCAGAGCTAAAATTCAAAATGTGGTTTCTGTTCACGGCCCTTAAAATCCCAGAGCTTAATCCCAGAGTTAATGGAGTCAGAATGTTGGACACTACCTGCTCACTGCATGACGGTATATAAAAATGTAAATATACATTTTGTTTGTTTTTCTCTTTAATTTACTTTTTTTAGTTTTTACGTCTAGCAGACCCTTCCAGATTGCCACTCTAGCCTGGCATCAGTTTAACCATGCTTACAATTTGTTTCTCACTTTATCAAGCAAACCCCTTAAGATCAAGCAAAATAAGGCACTAAACTAGCACCTGGGGAGAGTCAGGCCTGCCTTTGGCTTTGACAAAGACTTTTTCTGTGATCTTGGGCAACTCGTATCTCCACTCTGTATAGGCACTGTAGACAAACAGACAATAACTCCTTTTTTTCCCTATCTGACTCAGTGCAATTCTGAACTCTGTAAGGTGCAAAGGTCTCTCCCAGTATGTTTACAGACCATCCCAGCATGACTTCCCTGGATCATATGGTTCAGAATATCCCAGATGAAAGTGTAGACTGTACAATGTAATAAAAGTGTAAGCACTAGAAGAATTCAATACCAGCAATACCGATTGCTCCATTCTGCTAGCCAAACCAATGCTTGTACTTAACAAAAAGCTTACTTAACAAAAAGCTTTTACTTAAGAAACACCTCTTCCAGAAGGTGTTCAGGAGCCAAATGCAATACAACAATCCGTTAGCCTCAAAGCTAGAGCTCATCTGAATTAAACACAAAGACTTCTCTCTCTCTTTCCCCCCCCCCCCCCCCCAAAGAAAGCTCACCTGCACTGTTGAATTGAGTTCATAATAGATGATGTCCAGATCAGCATCACTAGCGCTTAAATCTTCACGGGCTACAATGGTTGCATTCACTTTTGTGTCCTGAAACAAAGTTGTGGTTATTTTCTCTGTGAAATTGGCTGAAGACTTCTCCCTGGTAATTATTCCTTAGTCCCATAGCACTGGTTGACCCAGTGCCCTCTTCATTTCTGTGAAATCCTTACCTCAGGAACAGTTACGGTGAGATTCGTTTGCTTAAACACTGGGCTGTTATCGTTCAGATTGATAATGGTCACAATAATGTCCAAAGTATCTCTCTGCAGAAATGGTAAAATGAGAGAATCAAACACAAAGGTAAGATTGTTAGGGGCTGATCCCAGTTTGCAGAGTGACAGAGAGGAAGGTTTGAGAAGCACAGCTAGTGGATGCTGAACAGGGCTGGGGTTTGCAGACAGCCCACGAGGTGTGGGGTTTGTAGTTTGCTCCCACATCTCCCCATTCACAGAGCCTTGAGTGCTCTTTCTTTGACTATTAGAGGACTGTGCCTGGAAAGAAAAGGATGGCTCTTAACCGTGGTCTGTGGACTAGGAAGAGACAAGGAAAGTAAGTGCTTGCCTGCAGTACCTTGTAAGAGAACTGAGTGTTTGGAAGAGCACCCACCTGCCCAGCAGCATTCTGGCAAGCCACAATCACTATCAGCACGGTATCATTCTGTATGCAAAAACAAAACCCAAGCCATTTTAGAAACGAGCCAAAATATACTGACTTTTTCTGAAGTAAATGAGACAAATGCATGCATTGCAGAATCAAAGGGCTTTATCTTTTTATCAGGCATTTCTAACATTTCCCTTCTTTCTTTCGCAGCCATCCATCAGTGCTGGGCCCTTGCTTTACTGAGGTCAAAGCTGACTGATTTACTATCTTCTTTCTTTGTGATTCCTGTAACCTGGTGGTAGAGCTAATCGACCAATTTCTCCCGCTTAAGGAAAGTTCAAACAAATTTCTTTTTAAATCAAATGAAACAGAAATATGTCATGCAGCAAGTGCAGCATTGCCTGCAGGGTATTACCTCTGTCTGCTGTTCTTCATGCAAATGTGGGATTTTACATTAGGGAAATGGCAGTTTAAGGACACTTGTGGCTGCATGCAGAATTCTGTAGGTAGGTAAAATAATTTAGCTGCGACCTAACTGAACACGTTGACCTTTTATACTGCTTTTATGCTCAACATAAGATTACCTCACTGCTCAGCACTGTATTTTATGCACGCAAATAAGGATCATTTTACATGTATCCTGGAGAGCTCTGAACACCACAGTTGTCACACTTCTTTTTTTAAACCTCCGCCTTGTTTTAATTCATACAGATTTGTTGAAGGAAGGTGACAGCAGGCATACAATGCAACCCCCTCCTCCCTGCCCTCTGCCTGTGCAAGGGCTGATCTCCCTGGTAGTGAACTAAAGCACAGTCAAAATATTTCCTAGATACTTTATACACAGACTATAAATCCCTGGAAGTCCAAGACCCCTGGTTGAAACCCACTGCTTCCCAGCATTATCCATCTCATCCCTACAGCCTGCCAGCTAAAAGCTTACCTCATAGTCCACACTTTTGACCAGCTGCAGCTGAGACCCCTGGATGGTAAAATAACTGCCATCTGGCGAGGAAGGATCAACCGTTGCAGTGAAACCTGCTTCCAAATCGATAGTAGTCACATTGTATCCAGGAGGGTTATTTTCTTCAACACTTGGACTTTTGTTAGAGATAGAACATCCTGGAAAAACACACAAATGAGGTAGAAATTTGCCCGAGTATTCATGTTGTGACAGAATTGGGTGAGACATGAGACCCCACTGGTTACCACTGAAAAGAAAGCCCTTGAACAAACCTGTCTTAAAGTAAGACTGTAAAAATCCTTTGCCAGCTGTAATGGTACAAGCTGGTGCCATAGGGGTTATTATCCTGTGGTAACAGACCTCCTGCAACAACTTACCTGGTTGCTGTGCTGAAACTTGTGCTATGAAGGGCAGCAGAAAGAGCACAGAAGTGAGGAGCAGGTGAGAAACATCCATGGTGAGCTGCTAGTTATTGAAGAAATATGTTTCTAATTAAGCTGATCCTCTTCTCTCCCTGTTTCTCCCAGTGCTGTCTCCTGCATGAACTGCTTCACGAAGGCAAAAAACATTGGCTGACTGGAATGGACTGCTCCAGTTCAACCTTTGCCTCTTTGCCTCATTGGATGACTTATAAGACATTAACTGGTCACAGAACATGATAACGCATAAATTCCCATTACTACTTTGTTCCTGGGTCTTTCCTCCCTTAAACTCTCTTTAGCAACAAGGGAATATTTGAAGCATTTCAGAACTCAGAGCCAAGTTTCCTGAGACAAGCATTAGCAAGAAAGAATATGAGAGCTGACAATTCAGAAGCTGTCTGTATACTCCAGAATTTCCTGTTGGGGTAGAAGTGGTGAAATCTATTTTTGTTATATGCCAGAGATATTGTCTACTTTGGCCAGATCACTTATTGAAAGAAGTCATAATAATGCTAATATGGCCCCTACACCTTACTTATTTTATCCAGGCTTTTTCTGCATGGCCCACATCCCCCTTTATAACAGCTTTTGCTTTCCAACCCATGACTTCTGGTTTCTCTCTTCTAGTTTCAGTTTGTCATGGTGTTGTTGGGTTGAGACAGCAGCTCTGGAGGAGCCAGGAAGGTGGGTTTTCCTGCTTATTCTATGGCTTGGACCCATTGTTTCCACAAGACTATTTTATTTTATTTTATTTTATTTTATTTTATTTTATTTTATTTTATTTTATTATTTTATTTTTTCTCTCTCAGAGTGTCCTTACCAGCTGAAATTTTTGAGGATAGCTGATAGCTAGCCTTGGGGTGCTTCTCCTGTCCTTTCTTCTTGTCAAACAACATGTCAAGACCTGATGGGGCATAGGCATATGATTCTTAACCAGAATTTTGCCCAGTACAGGAGCAAATCTCTTCAGAGGGTCTGTTGGTTGAAGATGACAAAAGTCTGGACTGGTTTAAGAGAGTAAGAGCTTAGTAGTGGTCCCATCACTTTCTCAGAGAGTCTGATTTTATCATGAAAAAAAAGAGGGGGTTGAAAGTAAGGGCGGCACCATGCAGAAAGCACCAAGCGGTGGTTTAGTGCCTTACTGTGCTATTGTTTACATAAGCTGGACTTTGGCCAAACTGTTTAAGCTTTTTGCCTTGATTTCCCTATATTTAAATGGAGGGGATTAGCCACCATTTTTCTGTTTTATTTCATTGCACAGAGCATGGCCAGAAAGTGCTGCAGAGAAGGGAGCCCTTGTTGCCAGGTGGACAAAAGGAGGCAAATGGAATAACTGTGCCTCAATCTCTCTCTTCCCTGAGCAAAGTCTTATTTATTTATGATAAGTCTTTTTTTCAGAGCAAGATGACTTGATGCCAGTCTGATTTATCTATAAGGCTTCTTCTGTACCTGTTGTTTCACATATGCTCCCAGCTGCTGGCACGCACATCATCAGTGCTGCCTTTTGTAATGTGCACAAGGGCAGGTGTGCACTACATTGCAGGAGGAATGTCTTTCCTCTTATCAAAAACCTACCATTTTCTGAGGAAGAATCTGCTGAGAATGAAGGTCCTGATGTTTATCAGGTGGGGACTGGGGGGTGGTGTGCTGGGCACCGTGTGTATCCAGTTACAGGAGCATCTACTGACAGAAAACCTCATATACGGAGCAAAGATAGGACAAAGGGAGGCATATTAATGCTCCCACCATTAAAATGGCTTGGGAGGGTGAGAAGCAGGGATATTGTGAAAGATTACAGAGTGTTTCCCATGAAAAGTAGTACAATCAGGATCCAAAAGATGAAAATGTGCAGAAAGTGTCCTGAAAAGCATATATATATATATATATATATATATCATATATATGTATTATTTTTAAAAGTCAACTCACAAATATCTTGATTTCATTTCTGAAAAAGTTTAACGTTTCAGTGAACACAAAGCCATCTTAGCTGCTCTTTTGTTTGTCTGGCAAAGGAAAGAGCTAGACCCTGTGTAGGCTGAGATAATCAGTTATGTTTCTTAGACAAGCTTGTTATTCCCAGCCGCCCTACAGGACCCCTACCAGATGAGCAGAGTGGATCCAAAAACAGTGACAAGGCTCACACATAGCCCAGTGATCGATTTCCCAGCAACTCTGTAGGCATGAGGCAGTTCCCCTTCTACCAGTGGCTTTTTGTAGGGATGATCCCCGAAATCTCCACCCAGGTGCCAACTATTTACATCTCAGCAGCTTCCTGAAGCCTCATAGTATTACATTCTCTTCATCCTGTCTTTTTCTGAGCCTGTGTACATTTTTCCAAACCAAATACCATATGGCAAGACATTTGGCCACTTGTTGTGCAGAAAAAAGCCATTGTTTTCAACTTGTCCCTTGTGTAGGAAGAGAAAGAGGACAGCTGCTCTTGCTGCTCCTTTTAAAATCCTAATTGATTGTGGAAAGTTCTTTGATTTTAGCCAAACAGTTTAACAAAATGCAGATTGTCAAAACTCCCTCCAAAATTCCTCCAAGAAGTCTCTTTCCTAGCAGAGATTTCATATAGACCAAAAATAAAAAAAATGCCAAGGTCCTTGAGAACAGCTTTACAGCATCACGGTAAGGGGATGGGTGCTTAGATGACTGCAGGAACAAAAAATTTCCAGTCAACCCTGAATTTGTGTGGGATTTGCTGCTCCAGCTGGATACATATAAATCCATGGGTCCTGATGGGATTCATCTCAGGGTACTCAGAGAGCTGGCTGATGTCATCGCGGGACCTCTCTCAATTATTTTTCAATGATCTTGGGAATCTGGAGAGGTCCCAGTAGACTGGAAGCTGGCAAATGTTGTCCCAATTTTCAAGAAGGGTAAAAAAGAAGACCCTAGCAGTTACAAGCCTGTCAGTCTCACTTCAGTGCCTGGTAAAATTATGGAGAAGATTATTCTGGGAGTTACTGAAAAACACCTGAAGGACCACACAGTCGTTGGTAACAGCCAACATGGGTTTACAAGGGAAAGATCATGTTTAAAAAAATTGATTTCCTTTTACAAGAAGATCACCCATCTAGTTGACCAAAGGAAACCAGCTGATGTAATCTTTCTGGATTTCAGTAAAGCTTTTGATACTGCCTCTCACAGTATCCTTCTGGACAGAATGACCAGAGTACGGTTAGATAAATGCATAATAAGATGGGTAAACAGTTGGCTGACGGGTCGGGCCCAAAGGGTTCTTGTAAATGGTGTTACATTGGGATGGCAACCTGTCACTAGTGGGGTTTCCCAGGGCTCCACTTTAGGACCAGTCCTCTTCAATGTTTTCATAAATGATTTGGATGTAGGACTTGAAGGTTTTTTGAGCAAATTCACAGACAATACCAAATCGGATGGAGCTGTTGACTCCTTTGAGGGTGGGGAGGCCTTGCAGAGAGATCTAGACAGGTTGGAGAATTGGGCAACCACCAACAATATGAATTTTAACAAGAACAAATGCTGGATTCCACACCTGGGAAGGGACAACCCTGGCTGTACGTACAGACTGGGGGACGAGATTCTGGATATCAGCCCCATAGAAAGGGATCTGGAGGTTTTGGTCAACAGCAACCTGAACATGAGACAGCAGTGTCCCTTGGAAGCCAGGAGAGCCAACCATACCCTGGGTTATGACATTACTAACCGTCGAGGGAAGAGATTGTCCCACTCTACTCTGCCTGGTGTGGCCTCACCTCGAGTACTGTGTGCAGTTTGGGCACCACAGTATAAAACAGATATAAAACTGTTAGAGAGTGTCCAAAGGAGGGCTACAAAGATGGTGAAGGGTCTAGAGGGCAAGACATATGAACAGCAGCTGAAGTCCCTTGGTTTGTTCAGCCCACACAGAGCAGGCTGAGGGGAGCCCTCATGGCGGCCTGCAGCTCCCTCATGAGGGCAGCAGAGGGGCAGGCACTGAGCTCTGCTCTCTGGGGACAGCGACAAGACCCAAGGGAATGGCATGGAGCTTGGACAGGGGCTGTTCAGGTTGAATATTAGGAAAAAGTTTTTGACCCAGAGGGTGGTCAGGCACTGGGACAGGCTCCCCAGGGATGTGGTCATGGCACTGCCTGCCGGAGTTCAAGAAGCCTTTGGACAAAGCTCTCAGACATATGGTCTGATTTTTGAGTGGTCCTTTGGGGATCCAGAAATTGGACTCAGTGATCCTTGTGCATCCCTTCCAACTCAGGACATTCTATGATTCTGCCATGCAGCATGGTGCAGAGATAATATGTAAACCTCATTAAATCATGGGAACAAATTCCTTCCAGCAGAGCTTTGCCTTTAGTGGCAGTGATAAGGTTGGGCCAGCAAATACGAGGGCAGAGTAGAGTGAAAACAGTACTTACATTGTGTATCTATATTGTGTAATTCTCATTACAATTCTTTGCAATAAAATCTAGCACCCAAGTTTCTGCTAAATGGAGCCAACCCTGATGCTGGCTTCTTTGTAAAGTTGAGTTGTGGGCAGTGCTGAAACCCAGACACAGAAGATGTGGCCAGAGCCACCAGCTAGTCCCAGCATGCTGCTGTATGTTGGTGGGATAAGCATACCAAAATACTCCTCCCCCCCTCCCGATACCTAGTAATGGTACCACCTTCACCATGTTTCCCAAATTGCAGCCAAAGCACAGGCACAGCTAACATACCTTTATTTGACTTCAGAAGTAGGCAACCAGATGCTAACATAGTAGAAGTGATATGCTTCGCTCAGGCTCCACCTATTGACAACAGTTTACACTAACATATATTTTACTCTTGATTATCATCTAAGAGTTTTACTGTGCTTTTTTTTTTTTTTTTTTTGCTTTTTTTTGCTTTTGGCTGCTTTCCAGAATTTTATTTTATTTTAGTTGCTGATCTCAGGAGTTTTTACTAAGCAAAATACAATAGCTTTCCTGTTTTTTTCAAAGCTGTGTGCATGCAGAACCGTGCTGCTTCTGACAGAGCACTGACTTTCCCTTTGCCTTCAGTCAAAACTGTTGATATATTCCTTCATGTCTGCAACCAGCTGCTCAGAGATGGGGCAAATGTACTGGCTGGTAACTGCAGCAGCTTCCCTGGCATCACTGTCCAAATGGCTGTTGGAAGGGGAAAAATGAGCAATAGTTTGTTATTCCTGTGGGAACAGACTGTTGGAATAGTGACAAGACCGCCTTGTAAAATTCAGAGATGATACCCACAAGTAGATGTATGATAGAGGGGCCCAAATCAGAGATACCTGATGCAAGGTACCTAACAGATGTACAGACAAGATTATTGGTCTCATCAGAGAATCACAGAATCATAGAATCACAGAACGGTTTGGATTTGAAGAGACATGTAAAAAATAATCTAGTTTATCTCCCCTGCCATGGGCAGGGTCACCTTCCACTAGACCAGATTCTCCAAAGCCCCATCCAACCTGGCTTTGTACACCACCAGGGATGGGACATCCACAGCTTCTCTGGGCAACCTGATCCAGTGCCTCACCACCCTCATAGTGAAGAATTTCTTCCTTATATCTAATCCAAATCTACCTCTTTCACTTCAAAGCCGTTACTCCTTGTCCTATCACTATATGTCCTTGTATGCCCAGCTTTCTTATAAGCCCCCTGTAATTACTGAAAGGCTGCAGTAAGGTCTCCATGGAGCCTTCTATTCTTTGGGATAGACAACCCCAGCTCTCTCAGCTTTTCTTTGTAAGAGAGATGTTCCAGCCCTCTGATCATCCTCATTTATTCTAGGCAATGTGGACAGAAAGTACTAGGGGCCAGCTTACTCCTCCTAGTTTTAGTGATTTAATAGTGAGGTGTCTAGTTGAAAGTGGTTGGTCATTGGGAAGATACAATATCCAGGTGCTGGGGCAGCCATCCTGAGGTGTGTGTTTGAACCAGTAACTGAATCAAAACATGGTAGCAAAGGCTTTCTATTTTAACTGTTGGATCAGGCTTCCTAGTGAGATGTGCTTTTTTTTTTTTTTTTTAAAGTCCAGAATAGCAACTCTGCAATTAGAAAAGAATCATTTCATTTCCCTGGGTTTTATTATTTTTAATAACTGACTTCTTTATGGCACTTCTTAGCTGTAAATCTCAATGTCAACATTGCTTTAGATAAAGCAAAACTGAGTGCCAGGCAGGGTCGGCATGTAGAAATTGAGATTACTGGGAATTCAGGCATGGAAATCAATTGAGATTGCACACAGCTGCCTGCTGTCTTGCAGTTAGGCCAAAGCATTTGCTTTGCTAGCTCTGCAAACCACCTCTGGGAGTGCAGTTGCTGTCAGAGTGGCAGGAGGTACAGAACTGTGTGATGGAGGGCTGCAGTTCAGCAGTGACACTCCCCACAGAATCACAGAATCACAGAATCGTCTAGGTTGGAAGAGACCTCCAAGATCACCCAGTCCAACCTCTGACCTAACACTAACAAGTCCTCCACTAAACCATATCCCCAAGACAGTGCCTTACAAGCTGATGGGGAGAAAAGAAGAAGTGGTTTTAAAAGATGGGCGATTTCATAAATCCAGTGGTGTGGATATTTTTAAGGATATCAGCCGAGCTGTTTGGATCCTGTAGTGCAAGGACCCACAGATCCCATAACTACTGCATTATATCAGACTTCTGCAGTCAGAGCAAAACCTGGACATTTACAAATTACTGAAAGTCCTCTTCTGAATTCAATACTGTGGTGGTTGGGCCATAGAAGTGCCAAGGTGACAAGTCTGTCCCTCCTACCTGGCGTTCAGAAAGCTCTGGTACAGCCACATAAAGCAAAGGTCCGTATTGCTGTCTTCTTCCTCTCTCATCTGCACATCTGTGTTGACTGGGCCTGGAGAGCTGCTTTAGATAAAGAAAAATATTAATTAAAAATAAAAATATTGAAACCACCACAGCTGTAAAACAGCACTGCTCTCTGGAAGGCAGGTTCACCCCACCAGCAACCTGCCACATGGGCCATGTTCTGTTAACCTGCTGACTGACAGTTAGCTGTGTAGGAAAAGAAAGAAGTATCCTCTTCAAATCAGGCTCAGATGTTCTCTAACTGGCAAGAGGATAGGTTTTAATATGCACTTGTATGCTGCCTCATTACCCAGTACTATCATGTCCTTCAGCCCATGGATATATACCTTCTTCCAGCAACTGGAAATTAAAAATCTACTGCATCTGCCAGGATTTTGTTATTAGTGCATGCCCTAGAAAATATCAGAACACCCTGAACAGATGGGAAGGAATCAATGTGCTATGTTTTTGCCTTGGAGAACCAAGCCTGCAGGATGCCTCTGCAGGCAATGCTCTCCCTTCATAACATACCAGAGTCAAGGACAGCAGCAGTTGTGGGGTGTATCGCCCTGAGGGCCATGTATTGTAACTGATTGTGGGCTTCAGTGGGAGCTGGTGGTTCAGTACTTCAGCTGTCTGAAGGAACCCTCTTAGCGATGTATATGATTATGTCTAACACCTGCCCAGTTTGGCAAAGCTATGGCTGGGGACTATGAACCCTGAGGTCTCCCTCATTCTGGAACAGAGCCCACTTTTTTTCTATGAGCATTTTCTCAAGCACTTTATTTTTAGCAGGCAAATCAACTACAACATTCCCCAAAAGACTAAACCAAACACAAACAAAAAAACCTCAACCTGTGATCTGGTGTCAAGTTTTCTGTCCTATGGATTAAGCCTGATACTGGCATATGCCACAGACAATGTTGTCTTCTGCTTAGAAATTGCCACACTCAGAAGTTTGGTGGGGCCTCTCCACTGTTGCACAGCAGCTCCACTGTGGCCTCGCAGGAGGAGACCAAGCCCCAGACAGCTTGCTCTTGTCTTGAGTTTTCCAAACCACTGTCCATGCCATCCCCCTTTCCTTGGAGCTGGGGCCTGCTCCCTACAGCCTGCACTGCCCACGCTGCCTTCCTCTTCCTGAAGAAACTGAGCTCTTACCTGCGCTTGTGGCCCATGAGATTTTGGATGAATTTCTGAACCTGGGCATTTCCTCTCATCTTGCTGTATTCGCTGGTAAATAGTCCATCTGAGTGCCTCTGGGACCTGCATCAGGCAAAATACAACAGCTGCTCCTCCCAGCCATGAGACTTATCCCAAGACTCTGAAATCTCTCTCGCCCCAGTATCCAGGAGCCCTGTATCCCTGCCCTTCTGTCTCCTCTCATCGTCAGCAGCCTCTGGATGAGGCCAGCACTGAGGTTGGCTCTGGAACTGGAGGTGGCTCAGCCCCATGGGCTTCTTTTCCCACCTCCCACTGAAGACTTCCCTGCCCCAGGAGCCTGGTTTCAGCTCCTCCCTACCTCTCCTTGAGGCCCACCAGGTGTTTCACTAGCTGCTGCACGTAAGCATTGTCGTTCATCTTGCTGAGCTCACTGTGGAAGAGCCCATCCGCGTGTCTCTCAGTCCTAGGTGGTCAGAAAAGAAAAAATGGATGAAAAAACATGGTTTTAAAACTGGAGGAAAATGGTCATTTAAAACTGCTACCTGAAGGAAAGATAAACAAGAATTTGTGCTAATTTGGCAAAAGTTTAAAAAAGAATATTTTCTAAGAGTTTAAAAGAAATAGGTGTGTTAACCATCACACGGCAAAAACACCTGCCCTTGCTCTAGCATCTTCACCTCAAGAAATTGAACACCCAGATACAGAAACCCTGAGGACCTGGTAGGTAATGGTAGCAGCGCCGAAGACTCACGGGTGGCTGATTGAGAAGGCATTGAAAAAGTGCTCATAGCCTCAGAGATGTTCAACAAAGGCTGGCAAACTTCAAACCAGACTAGACAGTGGGTAGGATAAAAGGTCTTGGATTGTGATGTCTGTCTGGACAAGCCTCAGGAGAGACCCGTTTGTGTGACTGTGTTTGTGCTAGTGGTGGCACCAGGGCAGCTGTACTAGGCTCTCGTGGTGGCCATGGAAGGGCTGCAAGGGTCTCAGCTGTGTCCTCCTCCAGCCTGAGTCCTTTGGTCTCTCTGGGCTTGAACTGCCCCTGCACAAGCAGGAGGAGGGGCAACTCTGCCTCAGTCTTACAGGCAAGATTAGGAACTGGTGAACTACCAGGACTGCCTATTTTGGGTTACATTTTTGTGACACTAAGCTGTTTAAAACAGAACCTTCCACTTTTACCAACCTGTATAAGTATCTAGTAGGGAAACAGGCTCAAGAGTGTCTTTTTTTTTCTTTTTTTTTGGTGTAGTTTGGTCTGTTTGGGTTTCTGATTTTTCTTCTGAATCAAGTCAAATCTTCTAATCTTAAGCAAGGAAAAAAAATATTTACAACATTTGTATTCCTTTAGCTAAATCAATTTAGGGGAACAAAAATAACAGCCAAGCAGCTGCAACTTCTGGAAGGAAGATAAAAGGCTGGCTTTATAGTTAGCAGGCTCTTTGAACAAAAAGCCATGGAGAAAAAGGAAGCAGAGGCACAAGAAATGCTTACCTCACCAGGGATGGAAGAGATGCTGAGAAGTGAGACAGGACAATCATGGGAATAATTAGCTGCCACAGACCAGTCATCAGGGAAAACATGTTGACTCCTAAACTAAAGCACAAGGTTTTATGACCAGCAGAACAAATGACCTTGATCTTTGGTACAGTTCACATGCCACACAGAAGACAAGACTTTATAAATAACATCACTATAACTAAATTAGCAGGAATTCTTGCCAGCAAATATAGTATTTCTTTAAAATACAGAAGATGAACAATTCAAATCATTCATGTTGCCAGATATTTGTAAAATATTTGTAGCCGTTATCCCACCGCCACTACCACCATGTAGTCCCGGTGCATGGATCTGAGGGGCCTGTTTGAGATAACGTTCGTGCTGGAGTATTGCTGTGAGTCAGTATAATACACCTTGAATAAGCAGGGAGGTATCACCTTGAGTTAATCCATTGATGGCACAACTCTGTGGAATAACCTCCACTCCACTATGAGTGTCTGACAGATGAGTCTTCAGGGAGAGGATTTAAAACACCCATTAAAACATCCCGCACAGTTATTAATATACCTAGAGGGTGCCCAGGAGAAATCTGTCTTTTGCTGTTGTTGCCATTGTTTGTTTGTCTGTTTTTGTTTTGTTGTCCCCTAAATTATCAGGCAAAAAGATTGGCATGTAGCAAAGAAGAATTCATCCACTCACAGGGGAAGGGAAGGACTCGTGTGTGTGCTGATATCTACCTATCCTCTAATCTTTCAAGAGGGAAAAAAGGAATAGCACATTTTCAGTAACAGCAAAACCTTGTACTTTGTTTTCTAACTGAAATAAAAATAAAATTGTGTTTTGCTTATCACAAGCCATTGCACGCTCTTCCTTTTTATTTCCAACCTCATTTCACAGCTCTATGCCTGCAGAGATGTGTATGTGCCTTTATAAGAGGGTGCTCACATTTTCCCAAGGAATACATAGAAAACATGCCTGTAATTTTTAATATTCCTGTCTTCCTCCTGCAAAGAAGCAAACCTTGCTTTTTACTCACTGTCCTGGAAACTCTCAGACTGTACTTGCTAACCCAAAATCAAAGTCCTCTCACTTTGGTTTTATTCTAGTCTGAAACTAAACAGAACAAAGAGCATTAAAGGACTGACAGTTTCCTCAACACTTTCTAGCCACCCTCCTGGGACTGTTTTCTAATCTAAAGATACCGCAAGATAAGATGAGGCAAGACAAGGAAGGAGAAGAGTGGGGGATTTATGCAGAAATGTATTTGCAGTAAGCCACAACACAAATGGGGGCTGCAGAGCAGAGAAAAGAGGTTTGGCAGAGAAGTTCATGATTAAGAATCTGTAAGCTTCACCTCACACACACTTTTGATGCTTTTACATTGTTTTCCTGCCTGATTTGGTTTTGAGGGGGATGAAATAGAAAAGAAGGACATTTCAAAGATCAGTTCCTTATGGGAGTCCAAACAGCACAGACTCCACATTATTGCTTCCCGCTCGAGGAATGTGAAGGAGCTGAAAACAGACATCAAGAATAGACCGTGCCACCCCTCAGGGACAGGTAACCTGGACCCTGAGCCTGTCCTCAATCAGTATAAGACCTGCCATGCAGTGCCTTGCACCCCTGGCCAGCACCTCACCACAGCATTTTGGCCTTTCTTGTGCCATCCCTGGGCAGGTTTTTGTCTTGGAGCACCACATTTAACAGACCATTTTAAGCACCAGCCCTAGCTCCAGTCTCCCCTCTCTTCATGATCTTTCTGGCTGCTAGCCAAGGGGATCAACTTGTCTTTTCCCTTTCTGGACATGATCTTCTCTTCCGCATGCAGATTGCTTTCTGAAGTCTCTTGGAACAGTGATGGTGGTTGAGGAGCTTCCTTTCTGTGTCGGTAATGATTGATGATTACTTTGTATTGCATAGTTGTTTTGTTTTATTTTTAATCAATTAGATAATGTGAGAAGGTAGATTTTGAGTTTCATGACTGTAACACTGTTTAACCTCCTTGACCTTCCAAGCTTTTATTGCCCTCCCCAGTGATGCTGGCTCTCAATAAATACAAACTCCTTAGATTGCTAGTACTTTTAGCTGAAAGAAGTGCACACCAACTCAGCCCAGGACCTGAGAACAGCTCAGCCCCTTGCAGCAGACAAATCCTGCTGCTGAAATGTCACATTGCACCCACAGGCTTTGCTGAATCAAAGCTGCCGTCACCCTGAAGGAGCACTACTGCCAGGAGAACTTCCCAAAAGGAACATTGCAAGCACTACACAGCCAGTTGGTGCATCTTCTTGCTCTTGGCTATCCCTACCTAAAACTAAGGACCATGTATCTCTGGAAACACATCTGGTTCAGCTGCTGTTTGGCTCTGTTCTTCCCACTGGCTGTTCCAGAGGAGGAAAACCCCATCTATCATCATCACTGCTGCTAAGGAGAGGGATGAACAATGGCAATAGCTCAGCAAAGCATTATGGAGGCCCAAAATACACCACCCAAGCCTTGCAAGCAGGGAAGAGGCAACCCATCCAGCCTGACAGCGTCAGCACAGCCGTACTCACCACACCGTGGTCACTCCAGGCTCCCAGCTGTCCTACAGCTGATGGTGCACCACTGGCCCACTTCTCTCCGCAGCCCCTATAAATCTGAAGCCCTTATCAAAAGCAATTATTTGAGTAAAGATATGAATATAAGTAATCATGGTTAACAGCAAATAACATATCCGGACTGAAATGTCCTTTTAATTACTCTCTAAACCCAATCGGGTCATTCACAACAGTTCAATAGACCATATTTCTGCTGATGTGTAATAATTCTTGTTTGTGTGTTTAATGAGAGTAATTTGTAGGGAAAACATCCCTGTACCAATTGATTCATCACGATTGTCATCATTATCTCTCCTCCTGGTTTTAATTACCTCTTGATATGAGCTTAATCTTCTGCTCTTTTTTTTTTTTTTTTTAATTCTGGCTCGGCTTTTGTTTGCAATCACCAGGCTGATTCGATGAGTGTGATTTGGCTAAACAACATGTCAATTTTCTTAGGGCAAACACTGTCTGATCAGTAGGACTGGTCTGGGTTTGCAGGAGAGGACAATATTTTTCACGCTGTGGTTTCACAGCCACTTCTGGGAAAGGTCTGGTGAGAACAGATTGTATCACAACTTCAAAGAAAGAAGCATACTGATACATGCATGAAAACATCCTGGATATATCCCCTGCCTTTCCTGGGTTTCAGAGCTGCTTGCTCTCAAACTTTGCTACTACAGGTGACATGGGAATGGAGGGAGAAAATAGGATTATGCTCTTTCTCTCCTTTTTACGTTGTATAAAGTAGCTTGGGAGGATTAATTGTTATAAATAAATCTTCTTATTTCTCTGCTGGAGAAATAGAAATTATATTACACTTTTTCTCATCTACTTAACCTTTTTTTTCTTTTGGGGAAGCAGAGGGCATCCCCGTGCTAGAAGGCTGGGAGGAACCTAATTTTCCCCATCATCTTTCCCTTGGAAGAATAACCCATGCACTGAAGAGCAGCAAGCTTCAGCACTATGACTGCAGGCTGTAGCTATACCCCTACACAAGACAGGGGACTCAACAGCAGAGACAGGCTGCCGCTTTCCAGGACTGGAGGACAGGGAGGTGCCAGGGCCACCGTTTGGATAGAGACGTCCATTTTCTCCTTTGAGACAGTCCAGGTCAGTCCTACACACATTCAAGCATTTCCCAAACAGCTTTCTGTCCTTTCTACAACACATAGCCCTTACAGCTGCTTTCTTTAGCACTGTTAGAGTTGTCATTCCTCTGCAACCCTTCCACTGTCTCCCTGATACCCCTTCCTGTAGTGTTACAGGCTCAGTCAACACATTTCCTTTCTGTACAACCAGGTGCAGATCCACTGAGTCACATCCTTCTCTCATGGCATCTGAAAGCTCTTCTGAGCACCCAGCCCAGCTTTGGGAACCCTCAGTGATGCTAGCGATGTCTGCAATTTTCTGGAATTGTGTTTAAATCTTTATATTTTCTGTACTTGTATTTTATGACAGTATCACTGGCAAAAGGATCAGCTGGGACTGCTGGTGTTGCTCCACTGCAAACATCTTCAGCTGAGAATGGCAATGTAGGAACAGAACAAAGAGGGGGGGAAAAGTTTGTTAAAAAAGCACAGACAACGTATAGGGAGCTAAAAATGACTAATGCTATTTCCTTTCATTTGCAAATAACGTCAACGGGTCTGAAATGCCCCCACTACAGGGGAAAATCAGTGTGCCTGAGCGCCTAAATGGGTCTAGATAAGAGGCACGCAGGAGAGGCTGCACGGATGCCTGATGAAGTGGCCCCAGGATGGCAGCAGAGGGTGAGTAACAGGAGAGAACAAGCTTTTCGAGACTGGAAGAAACAAGAATTGAAGTAACCCGATTTATCTACTTGGCAACAAAAAGTGGTTTTTGCCTTGCTGCAGCAGTGGCAGAGAGTGAAAAGGTGACGGGGTGGGAAAGTGTGTGGACAGGCCCAGCAGTGCTGCAACATAACGCAGGTGACAACTGTGGGCTTGAGCTTAAACACAGCTTCTGAGGCCCCTGGTGAGGAAACTTAGGGGCATACAAGGAAACTCAAAAGTTTTTGCAAGCTCTAATTTATACCTGAATAAAGCCCAAAACAAATCCTGAGTCCTGAAACAGCATATGATCCTCTTAACCAGAATTAACACTAAACTCTCATCAGGAGACATTGAGATAGAAGAGAGAAACAACAGTACTGCTAAGCAATATCAGCTGTCCGGATTTTTGAGAATTTGCACCTTGCTTTTCCCATTTTCCACGTGTGAGCACTCAAAGTGGGAGTGAAGACTCCCCTTACCTGCAAGCAGCAGGCACAAAGTGTGATTAAATCACCCATTGATCACTGTAATCTGCTCCCTTGTCTCTTTGCAACAGCATTTCAGGGGAAAGCTCTCCATCACTGACTGGAAGAATGACAAAAGAGAAGGAAATTATTGCCCTCATGTGATCCCCAACTCACACAGTTGTCACACCCCAAGGCTGCAAGAAGTCAGAGCTGAAATGATCCTTGCTGCCTGATGCCAGTGACTTATCTAGACACAGGCTGCACCAACTTCATGTTGTCCCTGGCTGGAGGAAAGGTTGGGTATCACCTTCCAGCAGGCTCCATGTGGGAATTTATGGATGCTCCACTTTTAAATACGATGGGGCCCTCCACAGCATCACAGGACCAACTACAAAGCAGTGCCCACAGCTGTCTATGTGCTCAGGGAAAAGCTCCTTAGCCAAAGTGGAAAGAAATGGCCTCACTGACCTTACGTATCTGGCCACAAGCTAAGTGTTGGTGAAGATGTTTCAAGAAAACAGCCCGAGTATGGGAGCAGAGCCAGGTTTTGTGCCTGAGATAGGAGCAGGACAGGCTGGGCTTGGGTGCCTTCAGGCTGGGCCTTTCTCAGATGCAGCCCAAGCCTGGGTGCTCCTTACTCACCCGTCCCACTGAAATCCTCACAGAGCCCACGACTCTCAGGAGGCAACCAGCACCTGAAAGTGTGGGTTGTGGTCCTCTTCCTATGGACCTGAACAAGGCAGCCACATTTATGGGACATGACACAGTATTTACGGGATGTATAGTAAAGTCTGCAAACAGGCAAACTAAGGTCTGAGGCTGTGCATCAGCACCCCATGAAGAAGGCAGGAAGAGAAGCCCTAGGGCAGGAGGGAGATGGGGTCTCTGAGCCTTGGGGCCATCCCTGAGTGGGAGGTGAGCTGCCCTGATCATGTTCCCAGGTGTAAAGCTGCCGGGATCTTTGCGCAGTCACCTCTGCTTAGCCTTGACGCCGGCTGACATGCGCAGCATGGAGAGACCTGTGGTGAGCTGTATTAATTCAATCCACTTGCCACGGTTGCAGGGCTATTTTCGGCAGCCTCACTGTCAGCTGGGGACACCCTCATGTGAGGCAGCAAGCAAAGGCATCGACCATCCCCACCTCGACACTGAGGATACCTCATTTATCCTAAAGGATACCTCATGACTGGTGCACACCCTGGCCCATCTCAGGGGCACCAAGGCTGGGTGGTAGAGAGGAAGGTCTTTTTTTCTCCTCCTTACAGTAGGATGGAGAGGTCACCAAACCTGCCACCTGACATGCATCACATTATAACTACACTGCCATAAATTTGGCAATATTTAAAGAAAGCACGAGCCTGTCCTTTGGCTGTAGTGTAGAAGAAGACAAAAGAAATAGCATTTTGGAAAAGACAGGGTTTCATCATAAAGGCAAGTGTTCTGATCCCACACTGCAAGAAAGACTCAAAAATTACCACACGCAGCTCCAGGGGGTTGTTCTGAGACATAAAGGGAGAGAAATTCCCCTTCATGCTTCAAGGAAATTGATACAGGAGATCAGGAAAGACTTTCTACCTGGAGGAGCAATGTGGGTTCATCTCCAGTGAGCATTAAGAATAGGCTGGATAAATGCTGTTATTGCCATGTGGATGTTGTAGCCCCTGCCTTGGATGGGGAAAGCCCATCCAGCCTTTGGGGTCGCTGTTTATCCAGGGCAACCCTTACAAGGTAACATTCATGCCAGCTTGTCCACTGCCCAGACCCCAGATGTGTTACTGCAACAACTCAGGATCTGCTGGGGCTGCTTTTCTTCATGGATACACCTTGCTTGGCCAAAACATACATTCCCGAATGCTCCTGCAGCCTCTGCACTGCTCTGAGATCTGTGGCCTTGAGATGTCTGAGTGCACTGGGGTCAAAACAGGTTGAAAAGGTTGCCAAAGACCATCTCACTCACTACACACGTCCAGCAATGGCATCACAAGTCCTGAAGGTGTCTAGGTGCAGCCATCCTTCAAGGAGCCCTGGCACAGGCTGTGACACCATCCAGTGGTGGCATCTGCTGATGGCATGGGAGTTTATTGAGGTCAGATGGTACTAGGAACTGCATGGCTAAATCCTTCCTACGTAAAAGTAAAATACCCTTTAATCAGCTTACAGGGTGTTCAGGAATTTCTACCTCCCCCATTCTGTTTTTTCTTGGTATGTATATGTCTGAGCCCATGTGTGTAGTGAGAATTTTCTCTTTTATGTTTCCAGGTGAGCCTACTCCCATGCCAAGGAGCTGACCACGATGCTGCTATCTACTGAGAGCAGATTGGAGTCATTTTCTTGAACCACCTCCAAATCTGTTAGAGAAAGGACAGTAATAGGAATAAGGGGATTGGGGGATTTAGCTTTCCAAATGCTCCTTTCTTGCACAGGATGGTTTCAGGAGTGGTTTTAATCTTTACCACCTGATCTGTAATTTTGGCTGCAGAAAGGAAGAATGGGATGGGGTGGGAGCAGGGGCAGGGGTAGGTGGGCTTGAGAAATGAAGGGAGAAGGAAAATTACAGTCTCATACAGCTAAGTGAGACCTCAGAAAAAAAACAAAACCCACCCTACTCCCAAGCCCCAAGGCGGACTCAGTTATTCCAAGATCCTGAACAGGGTAGGGTTTGTTCCCTGTCTTGGAATAAATCCATCTCACAGAAACAGACCCTCGTGGTCCCTTTTGGCGGCTTGTGCTTAGCAGTGCACAAAACAGAGGGGAAAGCCATGTTTTCTTTCTGTGTTGCTGGCTTCCCAGTGCCTCTGTGTGTGTAAATGGTCCACAGCAATCCCTAAAGGGCTCCCTCTTTGAGCAGGAAGCATGCACCTCCCTCTGCCCGGTGCAACAAAATATCTGGGATCCATTCAAGTCCCAGTCCTGAAAGGGAGAACCCCTTCCATGTGGCTACAGATCCTCCCACAGCAGCATGTGATTGAGCAAGGGGCAAATTGCTCTAAGCAAAGCAGGTGGCTGGATCCAGGAGTCACCAGCAGAGGCATCTCTTGTTGCTGTACCTCTGGGGAGGTGAGGGATGTGTGCTCCGCTGTCTGTCTATTTGCTTATATAGTGCTCACCTCCTGAGCTGCTCTTGGGTTCCCTTTATTGCTTATTTCTCTCCTCGGTGTTGTTCAATGGGGCAGCAGAGGTCAGAGATGCGTTGTGCTTTGCATATGGCACCCTTCTGGATTTGCACCTGTCTAAAAACAAAGTTAAAATGTGGGGGGCAAGAGGTAATCGCTCGTAAAAAATATCACATTCCTGAAAGCGTGCCCGTTTGCTCTGAAGTCTGGAAGGTGCTGGACATACTAGTTATCTCTGTCATTGGCAGCACTACCCACGGGCAAGGAGAGCAAAACCTTTGTGTTGGGAGCTCTGGGCTCTGCTACAGCAGACCTCAGCCATTTGCATCAAGGTCGTGTCTGCCTCGAGCCAAACCCTTGGGTGAAATCTGCAGCAAAATCTGGCTCTTTCAAAAGAAAACATGAGGCACTCTGCTCACATTGAAAAAAAAAAAAACAACAAAACTGTTAAAACATTTTGCTAACAGATGCAAGAATGGAGGGGAAAAATAACCAACCGGCAGGTGAGTACCCACCTTGGGTGCTGGTGAGTGCCTTGGCTCTCCATGGGATGGGATGATAGATGTGCTTTGGTGCTTTGGAAGCAAGCCAAAACATTCCTTATCCATCTGCTCCAGAGCAGAGCTGGCTGCTAACCCAAAGGGTCCCCTGGGGGTGTGAGTCTGCCTCCCTAGAGTTGCTCTGCCCCGGGACGCAGGGGCTGAGCCAAGCTCAGCCTGCAGGAGCTGCTCCTCTCTGCAGGCATACCTGCAGCAAGCAGGAGACAGCCTTGAATTTGGAAGGGCTGCCTTGAGGCACTTCCCTCCTGCACGTAAATCTTTCCCCGTGTTTGAAGCTGGACAAAATAGAGGGAAATAAAGGTTGGTTTTACTGGGGCTGGCACTGTGACCCAGAAAAGCAAAAGCCAGGTTCAGGGGATGGTGTCATTTTGAGGGGAAGAGGGAAACTGCTTTCCCAACCTAGGTACATATCGTGGCTGTCACCAAGGAAGCACAAAGAACTTTCTAAAGACCTGTAAAGGCAAGCTGCTCCTCCTGACAGTCACTTGCTACTTTTTTTCCTATGACCCTTCTTCCAAACCTCCTTCGAGGCCTGACGAAGTGAGCGCACTCTGCCAGTCCCCAGGTCGTTTCCGTGGTGTGGGATGCGTGGATGGACAGCACACACTGCTGCAGGGACATGGCTGGGTGGCTTCTTCCCCAGGGCTGCTCTGCCTGTCCTGGCATTCAGCCTGGCATTGCTCTGCTCAGCTGGAAGCTCCCTTGTACCTTGACACGGAGGAGATCCAAGCACTGTCTCTCCACTGCAGAGCTGTGCACTAATGCTCCCCATGTGTCTGGCCTTATCACAGCTCTAATTGGCATAAGCATCCGTAATCTCAGCCTCCAGCTGTTTGCTGTGTCTGGGGAAGAGGAGAAAGCACTCTAGGGAATTAATTTTAATTATAAGGATGACATGCTCTGCGTCCTGGCTGGCAGGTCTGGCCCAGCTGTTCCAGGTGTGTGGTGCCAGCAATGAGCAGGGCGGATCCTGACAGCCACACGGACAACATTTTGGCTGTGTCCCTCTACGGCCTGTGTCAGGGACCTGGAAGGCTGTCCTGTCCAGGTGGAAGGGAACAGGCTGTGTGAGATAAGGGAGGAAGGAGGTGCACTTAGAGGTTCTTGCTGCTCACAGGCATGCCTTTCCAGGCCTCTTACCTTGCAGCCTCCCCAGGAGGTTTTTCTTAATGAGTGGCTCCAATAAGCTCATTGATGTTTTAAAAGCAGGAGAGACTATTGACGTATATCCATTTGATCTGCCCTGTGACAAAGGCCTTGTATTTCACCACTCTACCCCCACATGAGATGAATTATATGGCTTAGTCTGAAACCAGGCACCCACAAAAACATCTTGGTGTGATTACAAGCTAAAAGAGACAGCAAATCCAGCCGTTTTCTCTGTAGTTTCATTCCCAAAGCTAATCACCATTAAAAATGCATGAGATTTTACATCTTACATGGATTTATCATAACTTGCCAGAACGGTGAATGTCAAAAGAGCTATCCAGTGTGTATGTAAATCCCTGCAGCTTCTTGAAGGGGGACTCAGTGAGCCTGGGAACCAAGAGAGCCCTGCCATCCTCTTCCCTTTCCTGCAAATGTTAACCCGAAAGGCAGGATGCTGCCTCTGTCTCTTTTCTTGGAAATGCATTACAGGTGGATTGTAAAGCAGGACGGCTTTGCTATGGATGATACTTTCATAGAGAATTACTCAGCTAAATATGTCAAGTAAAAGGAACAGGACTGGCCATAAAAGCTCTTTATTTTCCTCCCTTTGTTCTGATCCTGCAGATAGCCCCAGTGATCTGTTGCCTGGCTGTCAGGGTACTATTCAATAGCCGAGTTTAGGCACATCTGTGCTGAAACTTTGGCAGGTAATTTTGTTCTCCTTTTCTATTTAAAAATTCAGTGCCTCGAATGTGAAAAACTACGGTGATAAAAGTTCTGTGTCTTTTGGGAGACTCTGACAGATGTCTCACTTTGCAACCTTTCTGGTCCTTTGAATTGGCTAAAAACCAAATCCTCTATCAACTCATCCTGGGAAGTCTCTGGAGGACGTCTTCTGCCTCCTTGGCTAGCTGTCAGGGACCAGCTCCACTGCAGCCTCCTTCCTGAAAGATGACCGCACTGCTCATTCCTAGACTCTTTTTAAAACACGCCTCAAAACATATCAAAAAGGCAGATCTTCCACTATTTTGTCATTCTGTGCAAGAAATGGGTGCTTTCCTGGTGCTGCTGATCCCGGGCAGAAGTGGGTGACTTGTGGGTGGCAAGTCGAGCAAAGTCTTTGCGTGCCACAGACTGTGGTTGCAGATGCATGGCACTGAAGGTCCTGCGAAATGCTGGGTACCAGAGCTTCGTTGTCCCATATTTGAATGAGTTTATACAGATAATCTATTCCTGGCACAGGGGAAGGAGCCTACATAGGCAGATGTTTCTTTGATGGCTTGGCTTGGTGTTGTGGTTTAGCCCGGCTGGCAGCTAAACACCACACAGCCGTTCGCTCACCCTCCCCCCTCCCTCTCTGGGATGGGGGAGAGAAACGGGAAAGTGAAGCCTGTGAGTTGAGATAAAGACAGTTTATTAAGACAAGAAAATAATAATAACAATAATAATAATAATAATTATAGTATTAATAATAATGTGTATGAAATAAGTGATGCACAATGCAATTGCTCACCACCCGTTGACCGATGCCCAGCCTATCCCCGAGCAGCCAGCCACCCCCACCCCGGCTAGCCACCCCTATATATTGTTCAGCATGACGTCAGATGGTATGGAATACCCCTTTGGCCAGTTTGGGTCAGCTGTCCTGGGTCTGTCCCCTCCCAGCTCCTGCTGCACCCCTGGTCTGCTCGCTAGCAGGACAGAGCAAGAAGCTGAAAAGTCCTTGGCTTGGTGTAAGCACTGCTCTACAACAATTAAAACATCAGCATGTTATCAGCGCTCTTCTCATCCTAATCCAAAACATAGCACCCCACCAGCTACTAGGAGGAAAATTAACTCTGTCCTAGCTGAAACCAGGACACTTGGGCACCAGACTTATTTGAGACTGAGGTGCCCTGCTGGCAGAAAGTGCTGCTGTTCACCCCTTGTGTCCTTCACAGCACCTGCTTAGGACAAAATAAAATATTTTTTATGTCACAAGAAGCGGCTGTGGGTGACTTTTACAACCTCCCCAACCCCTGTCCTGAGCCAGCAGGATGTCACAGTGCGACTGGTGAACCAGGACGCTCTGCAAGCTGCACATCCAAGCAAGAAAGGATTGTTCAAAACCACTGATCACACCAGAAACTCTTCAAAGGTGCTCTTAAACACTCACTGTCCGTTGCTCAAACATCCCAGCCCTGGCATATAATGCTTCCTGCTTTCCACAAGGGTGACAAATGGCTCTATTGCTTGTCATCTTTTTTATTTTTGCAGTGGCAAAAAATGACTTCCTGGGGTATGTTGATGCATTACAGCCCTTCCTTCTCTTCTGTGAGGAGGACAGTTCCTCTCGTCCCAGGAAGGGGTGGTGGCTCAAATCTACTAACAGAAGAGAGGAAGCTTTCCTGTCAGCCCTCGCTCTCTGGGATTACTCCCAAGGGGACATTATCACACAGCAAAGCCACTGGAATCTGTGCTTGCCAAGGCTGCACCGAGGGCTGAGCAACAGCAGCAGACACAGGGGAACTGCAGGACTTAGTGGCAGTGATCAAGGATCACTGCAGCCTGGGAGTTTGCAATGGGAGAGCCGTCCTAATCAATGCTTTGCATGGCTGCTCTTTTTTGGAAGTCAAAAGCCTTATTTCACATTAGTTTAATCCACTCCAAGGATTAAACTGGTCTGGGATTAAGGTACTGCTAGTCTGGAACAAGGGCTTCCACGCTGAGAGTTAAGAGGCATTCTGCGCTAACCCACAGGGAAAATCAAGATAATTAATATAAATTGACTGTTAAAGGAGATTAGATAAATGGTATTAATCCCTGTGAGAAGGCAGAAGGCCTGCAGTCACAACTCAATCCCCACCCCTTTGCTGCTCAGCTTGTTTAAACATAAATAAATTAAGGGCATTCTGTCCACACAGGAGTTCAGTGCAGTTTCATTAATGCACTTTGAAGCCTCCTTTGGCTAGTTTGGGTTTATTTTTTTTGTAGCAAAAGAGCTCTAGTAAAAGTGATCCCATTGTACCCGCTCCTCGCTGAGTGAAGGCTATGACAGCAGCACATGTGCCAGCACTTGGGTCTTAGGATCTGACCAGCAGAGCAGAAAAGCTGTGAGCAGCGGATACAAACCACTGAGCTGGTGCAAACTCCCTCTGCCAGGACATGTGGGTGTAAGAAGTACTGATGGGGTAGTTTTGTCCCAGTTCACTGCACTGGATGATGTATATCTTCTTAACCTGACAGATTTGCAGCCCTGCTTGCGCCCACCTAAGCCCTGAACTGTTCCCAAAGGAATGGGGAACTACGGGCCGATGGGACGGCGTGAGTACCCACCGCTGCTGGAGCTTTGTTTTGTCTTTGCAGGACAGAGCTGACA
The DNA here is from genome assembly GCF_013377495.2 of Cygnus atratus. Lineage (NCBI taxonomy): Eukaryota > Metazoa > Chordata > Aves > Anseriformes > Anatidae > Cygnus > Cygnus atratus. The sequence goes on from NC_066366.1 coordinate 34,941,880, forward strand.
CTGATTTGAGTCCACATCAAAGCTGGGTCAGCTGGCAGAAGGAGGGGAGTAGACATACAGGTATTGGGATCATTGTGAGGATGGCACACCTGCTCCAGGGACAGGACACAGTCAGTACAGCTCAGCAGCTACAAAGCCGATGGCATTCTTGTGAAATTTAGAAAGAACTTGGAAGTCACACCTCTGGAGACAATATGGCAAGACAGACTGCCAGCTAAGTACTTAAACCAAAGTAATTTTCTCCTACCCATGTATGAAATTGTGAAACTCGGGGCAGCTGGGGAAAACAGACTGCGGGATTAACTGCTGTTAGCCACAGGAAAAGGATGGTACTGAGGTCCAAGTCCCCATTCATGGTAACAGGGCTCTGGCTTTTCTATGCTTCACATGCTGAGGATTAATTGTGTCCTTCTCCAAATAAGAGTGAAGGAAATCGGTGGGGGCAGACACTGGAGAGAGGATTTCTTCTGCCAGCCTGTTAATAGATCAGATAAAACCCATATCTGGAGCAGGTAATGTACTGGTATCTATAAACAGCTCTGAAAATCTTCTTGTCTTATAAAAAGCTGGCAATAATGCAGTTCCCACTCTCCACGTGGTGTAAATTATACTTTCCTTCTATGCCTTCTCTTCCTACTGCCTTCCACAAACACCTAGTGGAACTGGCTGGTTAGCTCACCCCAAACATCTGATCTGAGGTTTGGTGGCATGGCTGGAAAGGTGCCCACCAGTCTGGATCAGGTCCCCCATCTCCCAAACCATCTGGGCTAGAACTGGGGGTCACAGCTCCCCCGTCCTCCCCCAGCCTCCAGCACTATCTCTGCGGAACTGCGCTGAGCTTGTTTCTGTCAGCACAGGGGTGAATGCAGTGATGCATTAAGCAGTAAAAAAGGCACAGTTGTTGGTACCCGAGATGAACACGTGTGGTGTCTGCCTTGCTGCTTGCGGCATTGCAGTCGGGAGGTGTTCATCCTAGGGAGTGAGAAACGTCACCTTAAACCCTACCTCTAGGAATCATAATCTCTGTCTCTTATTTTAGCTGGCATAATTATGGCAAGTATTGTGAAAGGTGACTCTGAGTGTGGCTGGCAGAATGAAGGCTGCCTGAGTCTGCAGGTGCACAGGTACCTCTGTACCACAGGTACCACAGCATTATTCCAGGAGAGCTTTGGCTTCTTTTTCTCTCATTTACAACAATAAGACATCCTAGTCCCCATGTGCAGCTTACAACCTGCTACAGCACCTTTGCTCCTACACCTACTCTCCATCTGGTTGTTGCCTCAGTCCTGCATTTCTGCAGCTGATTATTCCTGCCCAAGCACGGGACAGATGCAAAATTCCTTTTGAATTGCATCCTGCATTTGCCAGATGTTTTTTGCAACATAACATTATGAATTCTCATCCTGTGCTCCAAGATGCTCGCAGCCTCACCTGTCTTGGCAGTATCTTCAAATTTAATTAGTGGTCTCTCTGGACACTCACTCAGGTCAATTATGCAAATTCTAAACATTACCAGATTCTGCACAGACCTCGGAGTACAGTTTTCCAACCTGTTATTCACCCAATCCATAATAATTTCAGCTAGTATTCCCCCTTTCATTGCTGAAGACAATGCTATGTGAGACTGCAGCAGAGCTAAAGCTCAGATACGTGATATCTAATTATTTCCCTCCTAGCTCTAGCAAGGAACAAGTTCTATTACTCGAAGCAACAGATTACTCTTTAGTCCCTGGTTTCTTGTCCCTCCCCATTTAAAAAGAGGCAGTTTGCCATTTTCTGGATGGTTATAGTCTCCACAGTTCTTCAAATGCTCTCGGGGATCCAAGCTAACAGCATTGATTTCTCTAATTACCGTTCATACTATTGCTTTGAATCTCCTGCGGAAAATACCTTCAGGTCAGGCTGACTTGAAACAACCACCTACTCTGAAACTTGCTGTTTTTTTTTCCCTACGGTGTAGCTTCGTCAAGGTCTGACCGATCCGAGGGTGCTTTGATCTGCCACAACATTTGCAGTGCAGCGCTTGTGGGGCCAGTGCCTCCCCTGTTTCGGAGACATATAAAAGTGGTCAGCCTCATACCGAGGAAGACATTACGCTCAACATACGGACCTTGTTTTTTATTTTTTTTCTACTCTGCCTCCCATAACGTGCCGCCGCAAAGTCTTTTAAATTCATTTTCTTGCAGTTTTTCGCTCTGAAGGGCACGTTGCCTTGCTCCAGCACCGCTCCCGGAGCTTTGGAGTGGGAAGACCGGGGGAATTCACACCGACCGAGCGACGCTGTGCCGGCAAGGGGGCGGCTGATCGCAGAAGAAATCTCAGCGGTGTCACCGAAGACTTGTCCTTTTCCTCCAGCTCAAAACCCCGGGGGAGAAGGAGCCTCCCCCAGCGGACCTCCGGCCAGGCACCCCAACCACGGCAAGAGCTGGGGGGGCCTCCCCCCGACCCCGGCCTCCATCCAGCCCCCCCTCAGCCTCCCCAAGGGCTGCGGGTGCCCTGCGGGGAGGGGACACGGGCAGAGGGAGGGGGACACGGGCACAGGGAGGGGACACGGGCAGAAGGGGGGAGACAGGGACAGCCCGCCCCCTGCCGCTAAGCCTCCCGGTGGTCCGCTTGGTGCCGGGGCTGCCTCCGGGAGGCTCCTCCCCGCTCCTCGCAAAGTTTGGGGCCGGCTCTGCCGGCCTTCCCCGGCCTCGCCTCGGGGCCGGGCAGCACGCTGAGGCCGGCGGCTCCATGAGCCCGGCTGCCGGGGCAGCGCCGCGGCGCCATGGGGAACGGCAGCGCCCCGGGGAACGGCAGCGAGCCTCCGCCGCCGCCTCCGGGAGGCCACAACGTCGCCGCCCTGGTGCTGGGCATCGTCCTCATCCTCCTCATCGTCGGCGGCAACGGGCTGGTGTGCCTCAGCGTCTGCACCGAGCGGGCGCTCAAGACCACCACCAACTACTTCATCGTCAGCCTCGCCGTCGCCGACCTGCTGCTGGCCCTCCTCGTCCTGCCCCTCTTCGTGTACTCCGAGGTGAGGCCGCCCGGGGGGCCGCGGGGGTCGCGGCGAGCCCTGCGAGGGGGCTGCGGGCTGAGCGGAGGTCCTGGGGGGCGGCGAGAGAGCGGGGGTCGGGGGCTGGAGCTCCTCGGTGGGTTTGTGCCCCCCCAGCTCCCTCCGGTTTGGGGTTTGTGCCCCCCAGTTCCCTCCGGTTTGGGATGGCCACGGCCCCCCCGGGCACCCTGCCCGGTCTCCGCCGGGCTGCTTGTGTCGCTTTTGATCCCCCCCATCTCGGGGCATCGATCCCCAGCAGCCCAAATTGGTCTCCCTTTTCCAAAGAGAGATGCATAAACCACGGCGGCTTCTCGCTGGAGGCCCCGGTGGCATCGCTGCTTGGTGGCTCCCCTTGTCCTGGAAAACCCCAGTGCAAATGTCCCGGGGTGGTCAGCAGCTCTGGGGAGCCGCTGCAGCGTGCACGTCCCGTTTTGCCATCAGCAGGTGTTTGGGAAGGGACAGAGAGCTCAGCTCCTCTGCTGTGCTCCACCTGGTGCGAGGTGAACAGGGCTGGGTGAGAAGAGAGAGGAAGGAGTTTGCTGAGACAGGTTGAGTAGGGGAAGCTGCCTTTTTAGGGACATTTTTAGGGATGGGATCGCCCCACCGAAGTGGCTTTGGTGGGAGGCGTTGAGTCGGGCCTCCAGCCACCCCCGAAACCTGTCCGCCTCCTAAACTGCGGCAGCTGAGGGAAAGAAAAGCGGGAGCGAGGGGCAGGGGTGCAATTCACGTGCTCCTGAGGCTGAGTGGTTTTGCATCTCTCTCTGTAGAAAGGAGATAAATTTGTGCTGCCTGAGGATCGATGCTCTGAGATGGGGGGATCTGTTGGACCAGGCTCGCCACAGCCTGCGGCTCTCTCCCTGCAGCACCCAGAGGTGAACGGAGGACAGCACCCACAGGCCGAAGTAGCAGGTGCTGTGCCCCTGGCCTTGTGGTGGCTGGTGGAGTGGAGGACAGAGGAGTTCTTTCCCGATGTGGGGAGAGCCAGGACGCAATGAAGGTGGACAGCCCCAGCGAGCCTGAGGGTGGGTCAGTCAGACCTGACCTCGCATTTTTTTGGTTTGACATATGGTTTGTAAAGTAGTGGCTTAAATGGCACTCGGGAGTGCCAGGGGAAGTCCCCAGGAGTGAGGCAGCGTGGGGCCCCATCTGTGAAGGTTAACACAGGATCATACCAGCAGAGTTCAAGCCTTAGTGTCTACTCTCCTCTCCCACGCCAGGGCTGCTGCTCAGTGCCTGACTGGGTTGGGTCTGTATTTTCTTAAGCAAGGAAGGCGGCGGATTAGAGCTTAGGATGCTTTTAGCCTCTACCTGGTCCTAGGATTTGGCAGGACATTGTGACCTCTCTGGAGACAGAGGTCTTCTAGAGGGACAGGTTCAGCTGGGGAACCCTAGGAAGAACCACTGTCGGACAGGAGCAATAGATTCCCCTCTCTCTTTCCCCTCACTCCGAGGAGCTACACTCAGAGGAGCCCTGCCATGCTGCTTGGTTTTGGTCGTTTGCTTTTCCCTTGTCTCAGTTTTGGTGGTTAAAAAGCCTCCGTCTCTATCATCCTTAACAGCTATTTCTTGCTAATTGGAATTCTTTTCCTTTTTTTTCTCCCCCCTTGCTCTTCCTGTTGTCTCACCACGCCTCCTGTTCTTGAATCTGTGGGCAGACAGATACCAGTGTGGTTTCCTTTAGCCTGCAGGCTTGGGCATTGCTGGCATACATAAAATGCTGGTTGACATATCCTGGCATACTGCTAAAAACGCTTCCTGCTGGGCACGAGCCTTGTGGGAGCTTCCTTGGGTACCACAGACGATTTCTGGGTGCTCAGGCAGAACACGGAGCATGCAGCAGGGTCTGTGCTCCTGTAGCAGCCGCTGCCAACCAGCAATCGCACACAGAGTGGCTGCGGAAGGTGCTGAATGGGCATGGATGTGCAGCAGCCACAGCATGCTGGAGCAGGCAACGGGGCATCTCCTGTGTGTGGGGATTTGCAGCTCATTTTGTTGTGAAATATGGTAAGGAAAAGTTGGAGGAGCCATTGTGTTAGTGCCAGAGGACAAATTTTCATTTTTCTCAGAGGCCAATGTGAAAACTGTAGATCAGAATCAGATGCTCAATCTGCATGTATAAATGCAGATGTGTCACTTATCATGAAGGGTGTCACAAAGGGGGAACATCCGCTTGTTAATGAGGACAGGAAAAGTGACCCGGGCAGGCAGCACCAGGGGCACAAGGTGTAGTGATCACTGCTGCTTAAAAGTAGATTGATTTCAACTTGCACTTTGTACTACTGCATTTAGCCACTGCAAATGTTGCCTGAACAGTCCTGAAGGTTCAGTACAGCTTCCATGCCTTCTTGTGGTTTTTGTGTTTATTTTTTTAAACTACAGACACAGACACACAGACACAGATTTCTAGGTTGGAAGAGACCTCAAGATCATCGAGTCCAACCTCCGACCTAACACTAAGTACTCCACTAAACCATATCGCTAAGGGCTACATCTAAACGTCTTTTAAAGACCTCCAGGGATGGTGACTCCACCACCTCCCTGGGCAGCCTGTTCCAATGCTTAATAACCCTTTCGGTAAAGAAGTACTTCCTAACATCCAACCTAAAACTCCCCTGTCGCAACTTTCGCCCATTCCCCCTCGTCCTGTCACCAGGCACGTGGGAGAACAGACCAACCCCCACCTCACTACAGCCTCCTTTAAGGTAACTGTAGAGAGCGATAAGGTCGCCCCTGAGCCTCCTCTTCTCCAGGCTGAACAAGCCCAGCTCCCTCAGCTGCTCCTCGTAAGACTTGTTCTCCAGACCCCTCACCAGCTTGGTCGCCCTTCTCTGGACTCTCTCGAGCACCTCCATGTCCTTCCTGTAGCGAGGGGCCCAAAACTGAACACAGTACTCAAGGTGCGGCCTCACCAGAGCCGAGTACAGGGGCGCAATCACTTCCCTAGACCTGCTGGCCACACTGCTTCTTATACAGGCCAGGATGGAACCTTCCCTGAAGGTTCTCACAGAGCAAAGGTGGACTTTGACGGTGTATTGAAAAACTTGAGAACCTGATGAGAGGGGATTTTTTGCTCCTTGTTTAGCAGAAACAGACCAATAAAGTCGAACTGCTTCCTTCATTCAGCAGGAGAAGCTTGGCTGTCCTGTGCCTTTTTCTTCTGAGACACCGGGTTTTTGGAAGCATCCCTCTTAGTCAGGGCTTTAGAAGACAGGTGGAAGTTTTAAAAAAAAACACTTTAAAAACTTTTGAGGTGACATCTGACATCTCCTCAAAACAACAGATCTCCCACAAGCTTCAGCGGGGATGGGATTCCTTCCTGTGAGATGTGGATTATCTTTTGCTGGTGTTCACAGAAGCCTGAGCACAATGGGAGAAGTCTTGGCTGCTACTACTAGTCGTTAAGAAAGCTTATTGCAGCCCATTAGCAGCGTTTGTTGACACATGCACCCCTTTTGTACTTCTTAAGGAGCCAGCATAATGTCACAGCTAAACTCCTAGTCCACCCTGAGCATTCAGAGGTCTTGGATGTATGGAGCCCAGTTGTCTGCTCCCTGTGGGCGTCCCTTGTTTGTCCCTGCAGTGTTGGAGGACTGCTGAAGGCAGACGCTGGGTAAGGCAGAACCTGGTGTGTGTGGTCACAACCTTTTCTTTTCTGTACCATTTCATGACCACTGCAGTCCTGACTGGAACCAGAGCAGAGCAGAAGGGCAGGGAAATGGGGCCACCTGCTGCAAACCTCCTCCAGTCCTGTCCTCCCCTGGGCAGTTTATGAGAGAAGCACCAAAGTATCATCGTAACGGTGAGCAGGAGATATGTCTGTCACTCCTGGCCAATTGCCCTGCTGCGCTAGGCTCCCTCAGCCGTACTGGTATGTGAATATATACCATATATACCATAAAGAATAAACAGACAGCCCTTGGAGACAGGCCGGTTGTGCAGGAAGTCAGCATATCCCCCTGAACTGGGGCCGTGGGGCTCTCTCCAGGTGTGCAGGGAAGCCTCGAGTAATGCAGGCCCCATCTCCTCATAGACCAGCCTTCACTGTGTGAGATGAACATTTGCCCCTGTGTCCTGCCCCATCCTAGTATTAACTGTGTTGTTGGGAGTTCTTCAGATTGTGTTTCTTTCCTCGCTAATTTGTCCTGTCAAATTTACCTACCTTAACAGCTCAAGTTAAGGCTCAGGGCCTTAATGAGCAAGAGTGTTAAACTGATGTGATGAAGCTTGTCTTCCCTAAATTCAAACGCTGCTGTCATTTGTCAGTTTTGATCTTCCACAGCCTGATGTGACCAAGAAATACACTATGGATGGGGAAAGAAAGAAACATCAGCTTTCCACTGGCTTAAAGCATCCATTTCCAAACTGAGCAGCTCCCGAGACTCTGGATGTGAAGTGAATTCCTGCCAGGGCAGTGGTTACTGCCAGTTTCTCTCTTGCAGAAATGCACCGTCTTTAGAGGAAACCAAAAGCACTTCTGTACCCTGATCGTTCTTCGTTCCCTTTGGAGTGCTGCTTTGGATGGAGGTGGATTAGTGCTGTTCGCCATCTGCCTCTCTAGCTACTACGCAGTGGTGACAGAGCCAACGTGCAGGTATCGGTGCAGTCATGTGCCAGATCATAGCACGGGGATGCAGACGTGTCCAGCACTTTCCACTGAACTTGTTCAAACACAGACCAAAAAGATGTTCTAGCGTTTGCCAAGTGTTAATTACCACACAGAGGGCTGCCCAGATATGCAGAAGGTGTTTGTAATTCCAGCGTGCTTGGGAAACACAGCTTTTGGGTTTGTAACCATACTGACTTCAGCAGGAGTTCTGTCTCAGTAAGCAGTGTGATGGGGCAAAGTAAAAAGCCATGGGAAAGGCAGACTGATCTTCTGCTGCGTCCTTGTCTTTCTGATTGGAGTGTGAAGTCGTGCTCTCCTAGCAATCTGCTGGCAACATAGCAAAGATGATGGGAAGCAAAGGGGAAGGAGGTGGCCTGGGGTGCTCCCAGGGGTCTGTGATGATTCCCCAGGAGCAAAGCCCTGCTTCTGTGTGAAGGGAGGCCAGGAAAAGACACAGAAGTCTGCCTGGAGCAGCGACAGAACTGAGTATGGTGGTTATTGCTCCCCTGTGGCAGTGAGAACACATGAGAAAGTAGAGCTGTGCGGTGGTGTGGAGGTACTGCAGAATATTGTTAAGCTCTGAGGGGCTTTGCCCACTAGAGATCTGCAGTGTGTGGCTGTGCAGCTACAAAGACTCACCTTTGCGTTAACTGCTTTGTCTGCCCCAAAGGCTCTGTGAGGATGACAGGAACCTCGGCAGCCTTTCAGTTGTGGAGGCATTCCCAACAATTAGGGCAGGCACCAGGCTGAGCGACTTCCACTTCTGTAGCCAGCTGCAGAGCCTACCTCCTACCTGCTTCACTGCGAGTGTTCCTCTGATCAGCGCTTTCCTTAATCCATGCCGAGGGCCTAAGCCATGAAACAGGTCTGATCCAGGAAGCTGCTGGCAGGAGCCGTGTAAGGCACGGTTACGTAAACATCTTTGCCCGTAAGATCTGTGTAACTGATTACGAAAAAGAAGAAACAGTTTTAGCAGATCTGCGTGTTTACCCTGCTCCTCTACAGGTCAGGGAAGACAGATCTCCCCATCAGGCATTTGGCCTTGTAGATCTTCAGAGCAACGGAACAACCAGCGCTAATTACACCAGCTGTTTTCCTGCTGAGGATGACGCTGTTCAGCATAAAACTTTTCAGGGTGTCAGTGTAACACTGGAGTAGGAAGAGCCCTTCTGCAGCAAATTGTATTATATGTGTGCCTGTGATACCGTAAAAGTCGGTCAAAGAAGCTCTTTAAGACCCAATTTGGGGTTTCAGAAGTCAGACATTCTTTAATTGCAGCACCGGATGGACGCACAGGGGATCGCTCCACCTAGTGTGCGTGCCAAATTGTCCGGGCTACAGGGGTTATATGCAATTAGAACATAAGTATTCATTAGATTTCCGAGAAATAATTACTTCTTTCTGTAATTCGTTAAGATATGTAAAAGTTCCTGATGCATGAGCATTTGTTTCCACTGGTGGTCGTTCGGGGGTCTCTGGTGGTCATCGGTAGTCTTCCTCACTGCGTTCCCTGCTTGAACCCAGTCCTCGTGCATGCTCAGGACATCTCGTTCTTGCTTATCTTGTTGTTCCAGATTAGCCGGGCATACTAAACTAAGTCATTTACACATCCAACGATGTGCATGCCATGAGTTCCTCACCTGTTCTTTGCAGGCACATCCTCCAGGCCTAGGTTATCTTGCCGTCCTTCCCCAATCCTGTGTTACAATTCTGTATGGTCTTACAGATAAGGCTGATTCTTTAGTGAGTAAGGTAGCATTAGGCATACAAAGTTTCCAGTCTTCCATCTATCTAACTAAACATAGTAAAATATTGCAAATTTGATTATATTATTCTATCAGGGTGAAAACCTAATGTCCTTCTGACTTGGTATCACCTGTGATGCAGTGCTTCTGATGAGAGCAGACCTCTACCGTTCTCCAAATTTTCTGTGGCTCTCTGTAAATGCATGTCATCCTGTTTGCAATAGCACCTGAAATTACAGTCTTTCCTGGAATCTTACAGCTTCTGTGGAAATAGATGTTCTTCTAGCCTGAGTGATACCTGAGCCATACACTCCCTGGACGAAATAGTGGGGAGGTGATATGATATATGCCAGCAATTATGAACCAGTGCTAAGGATTTTATTTTCAGGGCCTTCATAACGGTTCAGGTGAACCAGACTTCCACCTCGTTTTTAAAGTACGTTACAACAGGTGTGAGGCCACCTTTGTCTTGTGTCCCTCTCCTCTCCTTACTCTCCCTTTGCAGGCCACATTTTGTCTTCTGGAGAATGCAGCAGCCAACCTGGCTCATAAAAAAGCCCAGAGTCAGCTTCTGGTGGGCATTCAGATTTTTTTTTTTTTTTGAATCAGATCCTGGATTTGCCCATATGCAGGGATTATTGCTCTTCTCATTGGTGCCATATCTTTCTCAGCAGGCCTGGGCTCTTAGGATTAGCACTTTCAATCTCTCCATGTTGCACACTTGAACCATGGCCTTTCTGAGCAGAGGCAGGTACTTGTTTGGAAATCCAGACAGGCATGTCCTAATTCTTGTGGGCTGCTATTTTCTGGTCTCTTATTTTGTATGCCATCACCACCAGAGGCTGAAAGATTGCTTTGTGTGCCCTGCTTCTTACGGAGCCTGTCTGCAGGGCTGGCAGGAGGCAGGTATGAAGCTCCTGTGTTGTACCATGGAAAAGCACATGGCAGGACTCAGACAAGTGCTTTTACCATAGGAAAAAAAGAGCAAAACCATTGGCCCTGCCCTGGCTCATGGAGCACTGGTGGTGTAAGAACTCATCTGGCATTAGGCTTGTGTGCAAGAAGGCAGATTTTCCCTTACAAATTGGCTGTACTTAGGAACAGGGACATCAGCGAGGAAGGCAGCCTGCAAGGGCATTTTAGTCCACCTTCTGCCATCCTATAAAATCTTTTCCATAACTTTTTATTCTTTATGAGAAGAAGTTGGAGTTTTTCCTCCTCTCTGCAAGGTGGTTGATCCAGAATTTAAGTGCCATTTGTAGTGAGACACCGGTACCTTGTAAGCGAACACAATGGCTGCATGTGAATTTCCTGGTGCTAAAGAAGCATGCAGTCTGTGCCTGGAATACCGCTTTGAAAGGGCTTCAGCTGGTGTCCAGAGAGAAGGTGATTATCACCATCCTATAAACCCTCCTTGTCTTCCACAAAGCGCTGAGTTAAGGGCAAAGCATGCCACACACATACAGTTTTCCATCTTCTCCAACGAGTGATGCCTGCAGATTTTGAGTGTGGTCATTAACGTGCCTATCCTCACCTGTTTGGGTGTGCAGAGGTTGGCTTATAAAAGATGTAGCAGGTAGGCTGCCTTGCGGGGTTATATTTGCAGCTTTGTTTTCTTTTGCTAAGGGAGACGACTTGCCTGTAGAGCATGTTTTGCTCTGCAGCTGGCTGGCTGTGTCTTCTCAGCACCTGCACTACTGATCACGTGTGTGTTTCTGGAAAAGAAAATGAGGGGCAGAGAATGGAAAAAAAGAAAGAGAAGGAAAAAAAAAAAAAGGAGAGTTGCTCTGGAGCACATAAAGGCGGCTTGAGCTGTTTATGATCCCTAAAGCCTTACACTGTGTACCTTGGTGGGCTAATCTTCTGCAACGTGCTGTAATTAGGTACCACTTAGCCACATGACCCAGCAAAGCCAGCTATGCCTCTAATCCAAAGTCACTCACCCATCAGAGAGGTTTTTAGCACATTTTGCTATTGGTTCCCAACTTTCTGAGTGCCCAGCATGAGTCTCACGGCAAAGACTGCGTCCTTGGAAGGTGCTGCAGCCTGACGGATCTTGTCCTTTGCAGAATACATTCATTCTCCGAAATCACAAACGGGTTTTGAACACTGTGGCTCTGAGTCAAATTTTCTCCCTCATAATCTGAATTGGTGAGGATCCTGGTGAACTTTTGGCAAAAATTTGAGGGTTGTGTTTCTTGATTCAGCTCCCAAATTCTGTTTGGAGTGGCTGATCTTCTAGAGAGAAGCCTGAATGAAACATGCAGGTCTGAATCCAGACCTCATCTGGAAGTTCAGGCTGCCTCTCAAGGAGATGGGTATATAAAAATAGCTAAACAGTTTCTTCAGTGTCTACTTTGGCTTTACAGCTCCACTAATCATAATCCTATGCGTGACATCACTACTGCCTGATATTAATCCTCACAGAGCTGCCTGCTCCTGTAAATGTGAACAGGGAGGACTGTGAATGTAGGGAAAGATCAACTTTGCTCAGGTCACTGTGGATGGTCAAAAAACGAGGGAAAGAAAAGCGCTGGTTGGACTAGACTTATAAAGGCTGTGCTTCTTGAAGACCTCTGAGGAAACTGCAGCCCTAATCTCTTCCTAGCGGAGCACCAGGTAGAGATGTCTGAAAAAACAGTTCAGAAACAAGTGCCACGAAGTGATACCAAAGTCCTCAAGTGCAGGAGAACTTGTTGCATTGTAGGGTTGAGGTTTTCTGTCCTGGTTCTGCAGGATGCTGACACTTTGACTTTGCAGAACTTGAGAAAGAACAAGCCACTGTTTTCCAGCTGTAGTTATTATTTTATGAAAAGGACTGACAGTGTCAGTTCCATCCCAGGTGCCCACTGAGATGTGCCTAATAATTGCCAGTTGTGATTGAGGAGGATTCTTTGCCCCTGGACCCAGTATAGGCAATTTCTGACCTGATGAGCTTGCTTTTTGCTCTTTCTCCTTGGACCAGTGGGTATTGTCGCTTTGCAAAGGCTTGTATACTCTGGGGGTTATAATGTGGTGCAAACCTTGCTGCCTCAAACAGCACAGCTCAAACTGGGAGTGATTTCACACCTGAGGGCACGGGGAGGTTGCTGCAGGAGGGGGAACCACCAGCAAAATGAACCGCTGGGTGCGGTGCCATGCAGTTTTGGGGCAGGGCACCCAGAACAAAGACAGAGACTGGAGAGCAGCCACGGGCCTGGAGTGGAACCTCGTGGACTGCCCTAAGGACTCCAGCAGCAAGCCCTGGGCGCGTGGAGCTGCTCAGGGCCACGGCCTGGGGGGCAGACAGGCCCTGGGGGGTGGCAGACAGGCCCCCAGTGTGCCCTCTGGCCTCGATCCTGGTACCCGCGGCATCTGTAAGTGCTGGGACATGACGGCTGCTTCCCCGGGTGGCTTTCTTTTGGGTTACTTAAACAAAAGCCCTTCTCTCTACTTCTGGTTTAGAACCAGATACAGTCGAGTTATTTCTGTTCTTGGCCTCACGATGATACCCCTCAGGTTGCATTTGCACCTCAGTCAGACTCCTCTCCGGGCCCCTGGTACCTCCCTGCTGGCCCCATTGCAGGCATTCTGCTTTTCTTCCTCCCAAGATGCTGAATCGCTTGCTTCGGCTCCCCACCGGTTTTTAATGGCTGCCTTTCCAAGTCAGTCGATAGTTTTCTGGTACCGAAGTGCTGATTTTGGAGCTAATCCAGGAACACGGGAGCAGGAGCCGTGTTCCTCAGCTCGCTGGCTGCCGGGGGGGGCTCTGCAGGTCACCCCCAGCAAGCTGAGATCCTTCCACGTGCACAGAGCAGCTCATCCGCATCTCTCTCTGCCTGTGTGCTGTGTCATATATACACGTATCCTGTGTATTTCATAAGCACAGGTAGTGCTTATCACATGTATATATTTTATGTGGCATATCACCTATTATGACTATATATATTCTATCATATAGACATTCTGTATTTATACTTGTTCTGTGATTGTATGATATTATGATATATTAATACACTACACAATGCATATTAATGAATTGATAAATTATATGAATAAATACACATTTTATACATAGATAAAATACACACAAGCTCCAGGGGCTTATATATATATATATATATATACACACACATATATAAAAAGATATATGTAACACATTGTATGAAGAGATAAAAATATACAGTAAATCATATATATTACATGTAGTAATATATAACCATAGTAATAGTTATTATATATATATATATAATAAGATTATATACACAGTGTATATATTGTATAATATTTTCTAAACTTACGGGGAAATTTTATATACATATTTATTTATAATCTATTTGTAATAATCTAGTAATTTTCATAATCTAATTTATATATGCATGTATTACAAATATAGCACAGATAACATCTAGACATGTATGAAATATATAACGTATAAATAAGAGTTACATATTGCATTAATATATGTAAAACATTAAAAAACCTATATATTCATCATATATAAAAATATATATTGAGTATATCATATATCTTGCCTATATTATAGCAATATATATAATATATAGTTCATATATCAGTTTAATATATGTATGCTATATATAATTTTATCTTTATATATTCTGTTTAATATATAGAAAGTATGTAAAGAATGTATGTATTCTGTATATATGAGAAATGTTTTTATGTACACATACAAATATATACAGATATAAAAATGCCCTTGGGACTTTGCAAATGGGGGAAATGCCAGGCTGTGCTCCAACACTGTATATAGTATCTCCAAGATATGCAAGCTGCTTTTAAAAGACCTGTTTGGATCCAGGATGACAAGCAGCCAGTGCTACCAACCTTTTTGTTTTCAAGCTAAAATCACACCTATTTGTACATCACGTTGAGTAGAGTAAGTGGGGGTTCTTACACCAGCTTCTCTCTGCAGAGGCACTTGGAGGATTGCAGAGTTTGCCTGGCAATCACAAATGTAGGGAAAATTCTCTGCTGCTGTAGTAGGAAGAGCTCACTGAGACTTTCTGATTTGCCTGCAAGCAAATTTGTCAGTTCCCTGTCCGTGCTGACCAAATTCAAGGGAATAATGACACACTGGCATGGAGCAGAGAAGGTTTGAGCTGACACTTTCTGTGTATTCCACTTAAAAGTGCTTTAATGCAGAAATAATTGGCTGGTTTTATACCCGGACAAGACTGGAGTGTGGCTCAAACAAACTTCTGCAAGCAGTTTTTGGTGGCCGTGCTAGCTGAAGGTGTTGCAGTCCTTCCTTCTGTCCTCGGTCTCATGCTGTGCAGTCTGTGCCACTGGCTGAGAAACAACCCGGTGAAAACCAGACAGCCTTGCCATGCCTTCAGCGAAGGTGTAAGCAGCCCCTTGGGAACACCAGAGTGCCAGCCCCTGCCCTGAAGTGCTCAGTGCTCGGCCACTCTGCGAGTGGAAGTGCCAGAATTGCTGCATGGACAGCGTTAGACCTGGAAGGATCTTTTGCTCCTGCTTTGCCATAGCAGGGATGAAACAGGGTGATGCCTAGGCAGAACAGCATCCGTCTCATAATATGATTTCTCTGAACCTCCAGAGAGGATTTTTTGCCTGGTGAATGAAATATGTGCTTTCTTCTTAAAAAGTCTGACAGCTCAGACCAGTCCTTCAGGAGATTGTGTGTGTTTCTTGCGGAGGCTATCTGGCCCACACCACTGCCTGTTCTCTGCCAGCACTACTGCTTCGTGCCCAGCTCCTTGCAGAAATAACATCCAGGCTTAAGGTATCATTATGCCAGATACAAGAGGCTCAGTTTGTCGTGCCTGATTCTTTTTTTTCCACATGATTTAGTTTGGACTCAGTGCTTGCAGACCAATTACAGCCGTCTGGTCTTCTGGCAGTGTGGGTTGACAGAGCATTATTATCCATATATATATATATATAACGTCTTGATTATATGAGTTTAATTTAGGGGAATGAGGGAGCTGTTCTTCTAAACTGCTAAATTAGGGTGGAGGGACTGTAGACTGAGCTGAGAATTAAATGATTTGAGACTCTCTTTTACTGACAGGGAAAGACAAAAAGGTACCCACCCTCTCTAGTTTACCTAAAATTATATTTTTTAATAAAAATTCTGTTTATGGCCTTGTCCTAAGGCAGGTGTCCTGGTGCAAGCAAAGGAATCGGACATTCAGTTTCTCAGCTTTGGGTGCAATACAATCTGGCAAGTATTTGGTGTCATGGGCTAAGGAAGGGTTTAATGAATCCTGATGCACTTCTGTTCTTGAGCGTTTCCTTCCATTCCCATTTTCCTTCCATTCCCATTTTCCAAGAGACAGGTTCACAGCACACTGCTGAAGAAATGGTCCTGTTCTACAAGCTGGCGGTCTTGGGAGGTTGGCTTTGTGCTTAGCATGACAGAATACAACAGTTGTGTAACACAAAAACTGCTCATGTTGTTTGCAAACAGGGCATTGGAGCAGTTTGGAAATGAAAAAAGGAAGAGGAGCTTCAGGCCCTGCAGACTGTTGGGGAGCCTCTCCCTGCTTCCTCAGTGACTTGCAGCTAACGATAGTCCTGCATGGCTGGGGAGATATTTGGGGTGGCACATTTGATGAGTCTGGGGGTTTTGAGTCTGAAGGCTGTCACTACATCTGCTATTCTGCCCAGAGTGACTTGCTTGGCAACACCGATTGCCTGTGAGCTCAATTCTCCAGCCAGGCAGAACTGCAAAGCCCTAAGGAAGCTGTGAGCCTCACGTGGGGCTAATTCTCTTGCACCACTGTTTAGCTGGAAGGGGGAGTACCATGCTGAGAGGGGTGGACTGCTCGACTTCAGGCCCTTTATTTGAGTGGAGGAAGACATGAGGCTCCCAAACCCAAAGTTGTCTCCCTGCATTTTAAAGGCAGTAGGATCTGGCACCTGCTGACCCCAGGGATCTTGTCCTTCAGTTCCAGGGAGGCGTGTGGTCCCTCAGCACTGTGCTGTGCGATGCCCTGATGACCATGGACGTGATGCTGTGCACGGCCTCCATCTTCAACCTCTGTGCTATCAGTGTGGATCGGTAAGTGCCTTCCTCCTCCTCCTCCTCCTCCTCCTGCCAGCAGAGAGGGAGCATGCCTGGCCGGAGAGCTGTGTCCCGGCACCAAACTGCTTCCACACACACACCCTCGCAAGGATCCCGTGCAGGGAGGCTGCATCTTGTTTCCCCCAGAGGAGGATGTTCTGTGCTACCATCCTGCCTCGTTGTCAGCTTTGTGTCCCATCTGTACCCTTGAGACCAAGCTAAAAGCACAGTTGTGTGACTAGGACAGAGCTGTCCCTTTGTGTGCTATTCTGAGGGGGAAGACTGGTTGTAGCCCAGGCCTTGCCTATGCAAGCACATCTCGGGGGAAGGAGCTCACTGAACAGGGAAGGACAGCAACAAGCAGCTTGGGAACCACTCGTGTTACCACTAACTCACCTGGGGCCTTCTGTTGGCAGGTTTATTGCTGTTTCAGTCCCGCTGAACTACAACCGGCGACAAATCGACTTGCGGCAGTTGATCCTCATCTCCACCACCTGGATATTCGCCTTTGCTGTGGCATCCCCAGTCATATTTGGCCTCAACAACGTTCCAAACCGGGACCCCAGCTTGTGCCAGCTGGAGGATGACAACTACATTGTGTACTCCTCCATCTGCTCCTTCTTCATCCCTTGCCCCGTCATGCTGGTGCTCTACTGCGCCATGTTCCAGGGACTCAAGCGCTGGGAAGAAGCCAGGAAGGCCAAGCTACGGGGCGGCATCTACGGGGGCAACAGAAAGCTCTATCACCCCTCGCCCTTTATCGAGAGGGAGCAGGCTGGACTGGAGCCAGACGAGTGCAACCCTTACACTCACTCTGACCACGCCCTGCCTGGGGACTATGTGATAAACAATGGGGTCCAGACTGTCTCCTACCCGCACCTCCAGTACCCACCCCCAGGACACAGTCGGAAGCGGGCCAAGATCAATGGTCGGGAGCGGAAGGCCATGCGGGTGCTGCCTGTCGTCGTCGGTGAGTTACAGTCGGCGATTGCTGGGAACGGGGTGGGTGGGAAACGTGCTGCCTTGTCCCACAGCAAGGTTCAGTCTGGCAGGGCTTGCCTGAACCTGGCGAGGTAAACACACGCCGGTTCTTTTGCGGACTCCCAGGCAGGAGCCGCATGGCCTGAGCACGGGTGTTTGTGCATGGACGGGAGCTGTCACTCCAGCCCGTGCTATTTTCATTCCTGCAGGAGGTGAGGGTAGGGTAAAAGCCACCTCCCTCTTGTTCCACTTTCCCAATGCAATGCCTTCGCTCTCCTCGCATGTGGACTCTTGTGTTCGCACTCACCCTCCCCTTGTTGCTGTGGAACAGCCTGGCTGCAGCTGCAGACCTGCTGAACCCATCTGAGGTTGTGAGAGGTAACAAGTACCCAGAGAACAGCTCCATCTCCCTTTGATCCAGGGTAGCGTCAACAAACATCACCCTTGGGAAAGAACATATGTACACTGTTTATAACTCAACCTTTTCTTCAATGTAAGCATGAATCCTGATGTCTTAAATGCTAGTTCAAAATGATACATAACTTACACTTTGCTTCACCAACATTTACGATGAGAAAGATGTCTAAAAGTTTTTGTCTTGGAGGAAGCCCAGCTCTGCACATCAGCTGCTTTTCTTTTTTTCCCCCCCTCAAAGCACTCTGAGCTGTCACCATTCTTGTTTGGCTCAGGCTGCACTTGTTAACTTAAACCCTTTTTAACATGCCACTTTCTCTCTTTAATGTCCTCTTGGCAGGTGCTTTCCTCTTCTGCTGGACGCCTTTTTTTGTGGTCCACATTACAAGGGCTCTCTGCAAGTCCTGCGCCATTCCCACTCAAGTCACCAGCACTGTCACTTGGCTGGGTTACGTCAACAGTGCTGTCAACCCCATCATTTATACTGTTTTCAACGCCGAGTTCAGGAACTTCTTCCGCAAAGTCTTGCACCTATTCTGCTGAGCCCACTGAAACTGGGAGAAGGAGCGACCAGGACTTTTTGTATAGTTCATTAAAGATCTATTTCTGCCTATGGTTTGCTGTCTTTGTTGGGGAGGAGGGAAGGAGGAGCGATGGCAGCTATAGGATGGTGGTTCCCAGCCCTCTGTGTCCCCTACAAGGAGTTACAGGTAAGTACCAATGGATACAGCTTGGATATTCTCCACTGGCAACTGCAGGTGTAGCCACATTTTTAACACTTGGTGTTTGACATAAGCAGCAAGAGACACCACAAGACAGCATGGCTGGTTCTCAGAAAAGCTCTTGCTTTGGATTTATCTGTCTGGGCTCCTCTTAGCTGTCACTAAACAAAATCACACCACCCACCACCCCCAGACATGCTCCAGGCACACAGGAGAACTTTGAAGCTTGCAGCTGCTCTGGCCTCGAGACTCAAAAGACATTCACTACCTCACCCCTGCATGGGGGACGTCCCACCAGCTGCCATCGCAAGGTGTTCCACTGAGGGCACCAGCCTGCCCTTACTGCATCGCATCTCCACGGAGGCCGTGTGATTTAAACTGTGAGGATAAGCCAGGCTCATGTCCGCAGACACAACTGCTGCGGCAGCTCTGAACTGGGCTATGAGGTAACGTGGGCAGGAGCCTGTGGGGAGGAAAAACAAAGCTAAGCTGTTTTCCTAGATGGTCACCTGCCAGATGAGGGTGTATATACCCGTGTAACCTCCTTTCCCCCTACCCCTAATAATTTTAAATACAAAGACTGGTTTGACTCATGTTGGACAAGAAGAAATTAAGGTCCTACAAAAACCGGCCTCTGCCCAATAGCGCTAACACCCACAGGGCAGAAAGGCTGGCCCTGGCTAAGAAATGCCAAAATTTGGTCAGGACCTGAAGAAATCAACTGGTCAATGTGTCATCTAGGTAAACACCGTGAGGTAGCACTTTGTGATCCCACAGCTCTAAGTGCAGCAGGGAGTTGTGCAGACAGCTCCCGTCTCCAGCGGCCTTTCCTACCACACGAGGAAGAGGAGCATCGCATCGCTCATCCCTCCCAGCAGGCAGCAGCACTGGGCTGGTGAGTCCTGACCACGACTGACAGCTCCCAGCTGCCAGCTCACCACCAGCTCACGAAACAATGTTCTTGCCTTGCTCGTCATCCTATTTTCCCCGCTTGGACATGGTGACTGTTTGCACTCAGGCTGCTGGAGCAGAACATGCAAAAGTCTGAACAGGGAGAAGAATCTTAAGTTTCCTGGAAGAGTGCATGCGGCTGCCTGGTATTAATTTTAGATTTACACATCCAAAGGCACAATGATGCTATTGCTGTTACTCACCAGGAATTATCCAGAATTTCTTACTGAGCTGAACGATACCTGCCAGGAACCATTTCCAGCCCACTGAAAACTCTTTTATCCCTTTTGGTAAACCTGAGCACAGTGACACCAAGGGTAGCCAGAGGGAGTAGGCAATGCCGCTCTCTGAGGCGCAGGAGGAAAAAAAATTATCGCACAAAACAACAATCTTCTGACTAATGATTTTTGTATAGGGTTCTTGCTTTCTAAGGGGTAATTTGTTTGCTTAGAAATAAAAGGAAGAAAGTACTGCTGGGAGGTCTTGAGATTTTCTTTTGACTAAGGATAACAATTGCTCAATGAATTTATCATCAACAAGCAAACACATTAAATTCCCACAATGATTATACTGTAAATTTTCAAGTTCCATGGTTTGCATCACTATGTTGGGGCCAGCTGCCCCAAATGCCAGGGCCCTGATGAGAAGCTCCCCAGGAGCTTTAATTCCACGAGTCATACCTACAAATTTTTCATTTAGGAATGTTACCTCACTCACTCTCTTCAGAATTGTTTTTTCCTTAATGAAACGATGCAGTAGAAACAATTCAGACAATAACCAAAGGATCGGATATACTCATCCATAAGCTATTTAATGACGATAGTGGAGAACTTTAGGTGTGTTGCTGCTACAAATTGCTCCTCAGTTACCTACACAAACAGGAGACGTAGTAAGCATGTATACATTACAGCTGTGCTCACTTCTTTAAGTTGCTCTAATTGTCTTTGAAGCAACACAGAGCTCTACTTCTCAGACCAGCAGTACTCTATAGGGGTGTTTCTCTGTGGAGAATGCAAGGTGAGCCAAAGGAGTGAAGCAACAAAAATAATCATTTCCCAACTGAAAGGTGAGTTTGACATTCGAAAGCGCAGCTTTAACACACCAGAATTGCCACTTTAGAGCCAACCTCCACTGCATTCTAATGCGAGACGCTGTCATCTCGCCCTTATTTATTTTGGGAGTGAATTGATCCACAGATTCACTAGATTGTGACTTTGCAGCCTTCTCTGAGAAAAGCACCTCTGCTCAAAGATGCCAGCGCAGAGGGGAGTTCAGACTGAAGAAAAGAGCCTACTGCTGGCAATCCTCCCTTCTCAGTGCTGGCCAGCTCAGCGACTGGCTCATGGATCGGGTAAGCACACAGACCCTCACTGACGCACCTCTGTGCTGAGAGCTTTGCACGTACCCAAAGATGCTGCTGAGGCAGATTGCTGAAAACAAACTGGTACTTTATCCACACAGCAGCATGAGGTGTTCAACATACTGCACTGTTTGATTTAGTCAGAACCTTAATGGGCAATAGATGGAGGCAAGAAACGCTGTAAATTAGTTGTATTTGCTGTGGGTTCAATTAAGACTCTCTTTTCCATTAACTAAATCTCTTAAAGATTTAGAAAACAAGCAATCATCATGTAACTGTGAGAAGAAACTATAAATACTGAAGTATTACTTTGGGGATGCAGAATTATGTTGCTTGCTATGGGATTCTAAGGAATTGCCTATTCTTTCCTTCCCTAGAGTTTCACATGTCTGTTCTCAGCCTGCTTCAGTTTGTGATTGGCTTTCCACTGGAGAATGATTTCCTTCAGAGGAGGCAGGCATGCTGCTAACTTCCTTCGGCTAATGCCAGTTCCTTACTCTCACTGGGCTGTGGCCCCTCCTTTCACAGGCACTGCCTCCCTTGCCCATTAAGCTCTGCATTACCAGGAATAACCTTGCCAGGACACAGCCAGAAAGCAACATCAATCAAGTGCCACCAACCTGTGCTGGAGATCTGCCATCCTCCCTCTGCGGACAGGTCTTATCGGCTGCTTCTCAACAGCTGGTGCTGCAAGCGAAAACCCTGCCAACAGGTGTTTCCAAAGAGAGGCCTCAACAGCACAGCAAACTGCTGTGTGAGGTGATCCACCACTCTGCATCTCCTTGTAACGCATGGCGTGTGATGTGTCAAGACCTTTAAGATTAACTGTGGAAGCAATGGACTTGTTAGAAACCGCCAGTGTAAAACAAGTATTTTTCCATTGCATTTTTCTCTATTACTACTTTGGTGACCCCTCTTATAGTATAAGCTACACAATAAGCTTCCTTCCCCAACAATACTAATTTGCAGTGAATAATAACACAGGACAAGTAGCCCCTCACAGCTGTCATGCCTGAGGCTAAAAAAAAGAACCTAAGCAGACGTGTGTGTGTTTACTGGGCCTCCTCCAGTCTGGTACATTAATCTTCAATCAGGAATAAAGGTGCCTTATTAGCCTAAATTATTAAAGTAGTACATTATTAATTAAAGGATTTTGTTGTAGTGATTGAAGCCAATTATTTCTTAACGCTCACCACTTCTTTAATTAGAAGCTGCTAAACAGCAATGAGAGGCCAGCACTCACTCTATTTATCTACTCTTACTTTGGGTTTGATCAGATCTGATTTTGGCCAGCCAGCCTCTGCAAGCTCCAGCCAAGGCATGCCAACACGATGAAACTGCTCTTCCCCTGCTGATCAAACCACATCCACGCCATCATCCTGCAGAGACAAAGAGTGAACACACGTGTGTGTAACTGCACCGACTCCTGACAGCCACACCTGCTCACATGCTACATTTACTAGCACATTAAAGTGCTGCCATGGGAATTAAACAGTACCGCTGGGCACACTCATGCTTTCATTGCATTTTATTTAACAACATGTTATTTTTCACTCGTATTCAAGTGCAGAAGCTCCAATGTGTTCCAAATTTGCCCAGCACAGAGGGAACACGGGAAAAAAAAGTCCTTCCAAAGGCAAATTAAGAGTTTGTACTTTTTCAAGGCAATTAAATAAACCAAATGAAGGATCATTCCTTTTTTTCAAACAAGAGGTAGGGAGGCACAGGGGAAACAAAATACTGGCAAATCTCATTGCAGCAATTGTTTTAAATCCATCTCAAGAGAGATGAAGAGATTGTTGTAATCCACACAGTGGAGGTTTCGGCAAAGTCGAAGCTTCCTCAAGCTGAAGGTGGCTGGTAGGCTGCAGTTTGCTTTTTCCAGATCAGGTTTTCTCAGTTTCTGCATTACTCAAAGTTTTGGAATAGGATCGGGAGTAGGCAAATGCTATCACAGTATTAAAAAGTCTTTCAAAAATGAGTTTGTTTGTAAAGGACAGACAATTCACATAAGGTTGCCGATCCAGCCGGCTGCACCACATTGTTCATGGAAGGTTAATGAGGTAGGTTTGTTCAGACGGAGACTTTCTCTATTACGTTGTCTGTGACATGCACCTCGTCGGCTTGCACCGTCACTGTGGTTGACTCACCGCAGATGTGCTGGTGCTCCTTCCAGTCCTGCGAGGGAAGAGCAGACGGAAAGGCCATGAAGAGAAATGGCCCGGGGAAACCATACAGCCTGCCAAAGCACAATGGGCCCCAAGAGAAGCTGTATTTGTTTGAGAGGCGCTTTCTCCCATGCAGATGGGACGCAGCAGGTCTCTAGTGCTCAGCCACACAAGACTAACCAGAGGCAGGAGAGGAACCACATGCTGGATCAAAACTAGAGGGGGAAACGAACTAAGCAGAATGCTGGTTTCTCAATCCAAAAACCAACTCAGGACATCAATGTCCTTTAGGTTGTGGAAATTTTACTTAAACAGAGTCAGAACCCTGATTTAACACTCTCCTGAAAGATGGCTCGATACAAGATAGCCCTCCTGAAAGGCAGCACCATACAAGGGGTCTTGGTTCAGTAAAGGTAAGAGAGGAAAAGAATTCCTGGTAACACCCTACTACCTCTCAAGATTTCTTTTTTTACCTTCTAGTCTGAAATAACCAAAGTACTCATCTAACTTGTTCCGCTCAGAGGTTGCACATCATAGCTCGTAAGTACAGGGGGAATTTCAAGGATTCAGTTACTGGCAAGAGCCTCAAACCAGCCCACCCTATTCCAGTGCAGAACGCTGGCCACCAGCATGGGCACAGAGAAGCAATAGGCTGCCTAAGAAGTGGACCAAAACATGACTACTCTGTGACACTTCCAGGTACATTTTGTCCTGACAGAACAATAGGGTGGAATTGCTGTCCTTGAGACGCCTGAGGAGACAGCAGGCAGACTTTGTAATTTATCTGTAAGAAGCATTTGTTCATTCTTTGGAAATTTTAGCCTTTCCACTATGCAGGCAGAGAACTTGACCATCATTATACTTTGTTACAGGCCAAAGGAAACAGTCAAAATTCTTCATCTGCTCAATTCAGTTGATGAAGAGTGAACTTGGACAGAAATCAGAGCCATAACCTTGGCTGAACTAAAAGTATCCCTTCCTCTAAAGCAAGAAGTGCCAGGGGTCTTTGTGAGGAACCGATGGGAAACACAAAGCACAGCAGCTTCCTCCACTGTACTTCATATCTGTTTCTACCTCCCACGTTAAAATCTTACAGTTTGTCTCAGTGTGCTCAGTTCTTTTTTTTTTTCATTTGTAGCTTCACAAGCAATGTAAAGGATAAGAGAACTGTCCCCAGTGGCACAGCAGGACTGTAGGTGCTGAGAATACAGCTTACCAGGAAGCAGCAGGGAAGGGCTGTACAGGTCCTCCCAACTAACTCACCCCCATAGTTCACGCAGGGAGGTGTCCACACCCTCACTTCTGGTTTTACACAGATTTCTAGACCCCCTTTAAGAAGGTGTGTGCAAATCTTGGGGCCATTCCCTACCCGTTTGATCCATGACCTGCAGACCTGCCCCAGCGCTACAGCCTTGCCAGCGATCCAGCTGGCACGGTGTGTTTGGGGCTGCTGCGTGAAACCCAGGCTGCTGACCTGTGCAAGGCTTGTGGGCTGGCTGCCGGTACGACACGACCCATTCTGCGGCCTGCTCCTCTTTCTGTGCCAGCAGGCAGCACAGTCTGGCTTTCCCCAGGGTCACCGTGGCCCCCTCTGCACAACTCAGTCTGCAACTCACAAACAATCTTATACCTTCCGCTGACAGAAAGTGGAGCAGTAGTTGACTTTATGGCATCCTGTGCACTCGTTCATTGCCTCACGACCACAGTTGACACAGGACTGCTGTGAAAATGAACAGCAAAGTGACCACGTCAGAGAGAACAACAACAGGGAGGTCACTGAAGCGAAATACAGGTGCTGTAATACGACGTAATGCAGGACCGCTACCGAGGGGCTGAGCTGTTCCCAGTGCTTCTGCAGCGTGTAACTGGGAACGTACCTGGCACCAGCGTGGAGACACGGGGCAGGCATTACGGCCCCCTTAGTCCCTATCTGCCAATATATCCTCGACACACAAATGCAAACAAACAGGCACGGTGGCCTCTGGACACGCTTTCAGAGACCCACTCTCCTTGCCATTTTAGCAGGGATCACTTTGGAAAATGACGTGTACCTTTGTTTTCCTTTCTGGAGGGCAAAAAGCCCTTCAAAACCATGGGTGAGATACTGAGTCATTATGGAAATCTGCCCACAACAAAGCAGAGATGCCTCCCTCCACGGGGGCAGTTTATCCATTGGCCACTGCCAAGTTACTACAGGCTTCAGTCAGTCTCACCAACAGCAGGTGTGCTCCACACAGCAGCGTACAGGCTTCACACAGGCCATCAATACCTGAGCTCTGAGTTTATCTCAAATTTGAAGTTGTAAAGGCAGATCTGTCTGGTGGCTTTGTTAGCTTTACAGTCCTACATGTTTCTGAGGACAGGGTCTGAGGAAGGACAAGAGTAGGGATGAGGATGGGACCCTTTAGTTTCATCTGTGCCTGTTTTTGAGAGAGAAAAGGGATCTGCTTCTGTGGGCCTGAGAAGCTTGCTTCCTTTGCCAGTCAGCTGCATGAGTACACAAGCAGTGTCTTAATAGGGAAATAGGAGACAGAGGAGTAAAATTAAAAAGGCTGTAACAGGAGCACGGGACTTAAACCCAGAAGATGAGATAGGATACATGGATGAAAAATCACACCTGTTTTTTAAAGGCTGTTTTTGTTTCTATCCCTTTAATCTTATATCAGTGACATCAATTAAAATAACCTGTATATTTAGGTGGAAATATCACTGAGTTATAACAAAAATAAGCACTTCACAGAGCATTCAGTTTCCAACTCATTAAATTACTGACAAATCATTAACACATCAGAGTGGCAGTGCGAGGCCATGAGAGGAAGCATTTCTTGGCTGTGAAAGTATCGTCAGCGTGGTGCTTAACACAGGCAGAATTTAGTTCAACCGACTCCTTTTTTCTCTTGAGCAGAAGCAATCTAACAATCGGTGCCCTGATTAACACCGAGTTCAACACATCTCTGGCTCACACCTTATCAAGGTACCTACAATTAGTAGTTGGTTTGACTGAACTATATTTGTATTCCTGAGATACAGCCATAAAGTCAGGCTACCAAAAAGAGGCTTAGAGGTGCTCCAGCTTGTGAAATATGTCCCATAGGGATACTTGATCAAAGCTGTTCATAACTCATACAGTACTGGGAAAAGCTGAAAATACGCAGGGTGTGTACTTGTACCTGCAGATCTCAGAAAAGACTAGAATGACACACAAAGCTATGAGGTCTTAAATCACGGGTTCTGAAGTACCACCGCTCATATTTCCATTCCAACAGCCGGAGGGGACCATGCAGCTTTAATAACCAGGACAAAAAGGAAAAAAAGTTTCCTATCACACCTGAGTTGGAGCTGCACTGTCATTACTTAGAGGTGACTCAGATTGACTAGGTTAGTCAGATGATCATGAAAGGATTGTGATAACATGGAAGGCTTGGGAAATGGTTCACTT
This sequence comes from Cygnus atratus, assembly GCF_013377495.2. NCBI lineage: Eukaryota > Metazoa > Chordata > Aves > Anseriformes > Anatidae > Cygnus > Cygnus atratus. The sequence goes on from NC_066366.1 coordinate 34,968,330, forward strand.
TGCTTCAAAAGGCTTCACTTTACTAGAACAGAGCATCAGTCCCACTAGAGAAAGCTCAGACCTCTGCCAGAAGACAAGGCCAGCCACAGAATACATGATTTCCACAGCAATAAGAAAAAAAAAAACACACCTCCGGATCTTTAAATGCAAAACCACAAAGAACAAAGGACTCTTCATAAAATATGAAGAGCTTACCTTGATGATGATTTCTGTTTTCCCATCCACATCTTCTGTTTGCTGAAATAACTGGTTCTGATATTGCTGCAAGGAAAAAAACATCACACTTGTTATTTCACAGCCAGAGTATGATATGAGGGGTTAAAATGGGTGGTCTGTATAGAGGATCCTGCCACTGAGCTTGTTTCCATCAAGCCCAAAACTGCAGTTCCATGAGGACCAAGGGGAACCTCACTCCTCCCTTACAAGAGAGGGACACTATGCCATTATGTGGAGTCAGATGACAAACCCTGAGCGAAAACGGCCCATGACAACTGTCAGTGACAAACCGTCAGTGAAGCACAGCATTTATTAAAACTGCATTCCATCCAGCCAAGCACTTGTTCTTAAAACATGTGGCTTAACTGTGTCCAAGGAACTGCAACCCACATAAGACACTGAGAAGTTAGCAAAGGAAAAAGAAAATTCCAAGGTAATAGGGCCAAGTGCATCTTCTTGGGCAAAATTTTGGTTCAAGTCTATTGATCCTAATCCACTAACAGGCAAGGGAGAGTCTTGAGAAATGGAAGAGCCCAACAGACATGGGATTGGATTAGGAAAAAAAAACAGATAAAATTAACACACCCAAGACGTTAGAAACAGCATCAGCCATAACCATTTGTCTTTCTTTTAATGAAAGAATAAAAGGGCTTTCAGACAGTTTTTCAATTAAGCGGTCCTCTGAAGGTGAATTTTAAAGCATACTTCAGGTGTATTGCAGATTTACATCAAAACAGTTCAAGTCCAAAAAGCACCTGCTCCCCCACCTAGTGTCTTGCCATCTCAACAGCCAGTGCTGCTCAGAGACAAGAGTACTCAAACAAAGGAATTCAAAACTGGCTTCGATTTGATTACCTGCTAACCCTGATTTCAACTTCATTGGGTACAGTTAAAAAGAAAAACCCAAGCCCCTACCTTCCAGCAAAGCAGGTTTATCCAGGACTGAGTATGACCCAACATGTAAGGAGATTAAAGGCTTAATTTAAGAGTGTCTCTATGACCTGACATCTCAGTATTTATTCTCCTGTGAAATCACAACCTTCAAATCTTTATGTTAGCATGACACAAGTTCAAATTAAAAAACTCTATAGGGAGATGGAGGAAGCAGGGAAACCTCTTGCTGTTTACTGCAGAGGTACGATTTGGTTCTGCCATTGTTAGACAAATAGGCAAGCTTAAGGTAACGAGCAAGACAGTACACATGCATAGCATCCCTAGCACTTCATGTACTGGGTGGATGAAGTGTATATCACATGTATGGAGATTTTAAAATTACTATTTCAGCACTGAAATTTTTTTATTTGAAAACCAAAATCGTGTCCAAGTCAATAACATTCTCCTGAAGACAGGAAACACCTCAGCAAGCTTGAGATGTGCCTTCTGGTGTAAGAATCAACCCTACCATGTCTCAGGAAGAAAACGACCTCAATTCTTGAGAGAATCATCAATGTCAGCGAGCACCAGCTGTGGAGAAGTTGGGACTCAATGCTTTGTGCTGCAGCCTCTGCTCTCTGCCATCCAGTTCCCTACACACAGAGATTTGGCAGAGAACTGGGCTGGCAGGAAACTGCAGATTCTTCAGGAGAGGATAAAATGTGTTTTCTGTTATGCAGTGAAAGACGAATGACCCCTGTTGAGCACACTGGCCTAGGAAAACTGCACCATGTTTTTAAACTTCTTTTTGGTGAGAGTGGAAATACTGATGCCAAAGCATGCGGTAAGGTAGCATTTCAGTGCAGCTTGAAAATCTCTGCGTAAATAAACCCTGTTACTACAGCTCCCTCTGCAACAGCCTGCACAGAGACAGCACTTGGGCTGAAGATGCTGAATTCCAGTTCTGAGAATGTGCCGCAGCTCCAGAGTTGAGTTAAAACCCTTTCTACTGTCAAAGTCCACTACATTCTCTACGAACATGGCCAATTCTGTTTTCCAGTGAGACTGCCAACGAGAAAGACATCAAGAGGAAGTCCGGTGCTCCGCTGTCTTTGTCGGACCCATGGTAGCTCCTTCAGCTCTGCTCTCAGTCCCCAAAACCTGCTGATGGAAACCACACATTTAACCCCCTTCTGTCTCCTTCTTATCTATCCCCATAGCAAGCCCTCTGGTTCTGCCCAGCTATGGTATGAAGAAGGCACGTCATTCAGAAGCTGCAGAGAAGGAAAAGGTGCAGTAAGAGAGAGATCAAGCCAGACATGTCCGGATCTCTCACAAAATCGTCTCCAGGAAACTGATAAGCTCCAACTCCCAAACATTTCCTTTGCTGCTTTGGAGGATATAAGCCATTACTTGCTCACTAGAACTACTTTTCTTAAATGCCCAACCCTTTTTAGGTTAATTTCATACTCTCTAGCTCTGAATTGTTTTAATCTTTCTAAAAATGAATTCAGATGGTCCAGCTGTTAACAGATTTAATCTTCCACCTTGTTTTCAAATGAACAGGGTTCCACAAGCATCACTGCATTACAGGAAAAGGCCTATTTCAATTAAAACACTTGTTAGATTTCAACACTGATTTTTTTAATGTTATACAGAAAAATGGTTTAACACATTTCCTAAATATCTTTACCTTCCAATGTGTCTTATGGTACACAATTTGGTGAGTTCGCATATTCCCCCTTTTAAAGTTTATCTGATATAAATGATGGCTTAATGCACACTCAAAAAAATTACATTTCCAAAGCACACAGACCTTTGTGTAAAGTAGTCTTTAATCCATTCCTTTTGGGCCAATCCTGCAAGTGGTCAAATATCTTTTGCAAGAGACACAGAGCCCTTGTTGCAGTAAAGCCAAAATTCCAACAGAAACCAAAAGATCTGATATATTTATCTACAAGCTATTTAATTACAATAGCGGAGAATTCTCTCTGAAAAGCTGTGCAAAGTTCTGACAGAGCAGTTTTATTTAATGAATCCCATGCAAAATGTTGCAATTCAAAATAGCTTACAAATATATGGATATTCATTTTTTTGTAATAAGCATGACACATTTCATAAGTTAATATGGTTTGTGGTTTACTTTTCTTTCAGAACAGCATTCCCCGAGACTCCTAGGTAACATAAATGCAAGTTGTACTTGGTGTCTCTGCCAACACAAGGCCACACACAGGCTGAGCACCAGCTGCATATGCGCATATTGTTTACAGCTAGAAAGCACAAGCTTATGGCCATCCAAATTTCTTAAAGAGAGTCAGCTTTGTGACTGGAAGTAACTCTGTGAGGGCTCTGCTTATTAATTGAGTTCTCATCATCACGAGCCACAGACAACATACACAAGGTGAAAGGTGTTTTCAGCCTCTTCTTTAGACTCCAGGACCAATTCTGTTTTAAAAGTAATTATTGCAAAAGAAATATTCTCACAAACACTGGAGCTGTAGATTTTGGGCTTACAAATTCTCATTATTTCAAGGACTTGAATGGCTGGCACATTTTTACAAAGCTTTTATCCAGAGAGCCTTTGCAAACTGGTGTGCAGGCCCTCTGTGGAACAAGTGTTATCCTTGTTTAAAAGAGGAGGCTCTAAGGCCCAGAGAGCCCAAGGACCTGCCCAAGAGCATCTAAATAACTTGTGGCAAAGATAGAAACAAAATTTGGAAGCGATCTTCAGTCTTGTAATTTGTGCAGCAAAATATGACCCTTAAACAAATGTACAGAAACTAAAAAGGGCAAAGATAGCAACAGAGTGCATGTGAGGGCTTCCAAGTTCCAAATTTTGTGCAAGCAAAACTATGCTGGTGAAGCCTTTAGCTCCAGCAGTTGGGATTTGTGACCTATAATTCCCTCAGAATGGCTAAGGACATCACAAGACCCTGGCACAAAAAAAAAAAAAAAAAAAAAAAAAGTGAAAAATCTCATGTCAGACATAAAAGAATGGAAGGCAATTGTTTTTTTTTTTTATATATATTTTTTCTAATAATATATAAAGACAGGCATTTCTATTCCACTGCTGTACAGCCTGACTCAGCACTTCCCAATCCAGCCCCCCGTTGCTTTTGAGGACTCTGTACCTGGGTATCACCATGTATTTGGAAATTCAATTAAGGATCCAGTCCTTCTACAAAATTCAGATTAGACATGCCATCTTAAGAAAGAAACGTGACTGGAGATGCTTCTAATTTATGCCACACTTATCATTTTTATGGTTTTTATTTGCTACTTTTAGCAAATCCTCTTCCTGCCACAATTCCTCTCTGATGTTGGCATTTCCACCCTTAAAATCATGTGGACGAGGGGAATAATGTATTCCTAAGACTCCACTGAGCAGTCCTGGATAAAACAGTTAGCAAGTGGGACCAGAATGATACAGCGACGTCTGCTCTTTGACTTCACAGATTACAATGTAAAGGCAGCACAAATGTCTCCCCTGCTCTACGAAAACTTGCAGAAAAAGCCTACCTTTCACATGTCAGAGCTGTGCAAATTGCACAAGCACTGAACACTGCTCATTAGAGAGTACAGCTTCTGGTATTTAAAGCCAAGTCAACCAAACTGCTGCTGTACAGGAGCAGACTGGCTCATTTATGGTGTTTAATGAACTCCAAAGGCCATTAAATAGCAAGTATAATAAGTAAATACAATAGAATAACTGATATGCAATACACAACAAGGTATATTATAAGTGATTAAAACTTTCAATACTTCTTATTGTTCTCTAGGAAGAGAAACTGGCATACAAGCTAGCTTTCAGATATGTCTGCTGTTCTTGCTACTTCTCTACTCTGCTTGAACTGCGGGCCACTTCAGACTTTCTCTGAAGGGCAGTAAAGACAGTGCTGTCCCAAGCTCTCTGTCTTGCTCTTCTGCCAGAAGGCAGAGGCTATCTCCCTCTTTAGCAGGGATGACAGGAGGATACGGTCAGGGGCGTGGACACCTACAAGACTGAAAGTGCTTGAGTTCAACATTTGCAAGAGCCAGGAGGCTGAAGGCTCTGCACTGCTGTGAAAACTCAAGACACGTTGTTATTTACAGGCATGGCATTGAAGCTTGTGTAGCCAGCTGGGAAGGAGCCTGCTCCTGCTAACAGATTTCTTTAATCCTGCTATGTATTCAGTCACTTTTCCAGGAAGAGCTAAGTCTATAGCTTTATTATAATTTAATCTGTTGTACTGCCTTTGCTCTGCACGTCTGATATAATCAGAGTCTTTCATTTCTAAATACGCAGGAACATACTGCCACACAGAAACTCTGCACACTGGCAGCACTCCGGCAGGGAACAAGCCACACCACCGCATTCGCTGCCTCTGCTAATGCAAATGGAGGATGTAGCAAGAAGGTTTCCTGTCTCTTAGCCCTTGGAAGTTTTGTCAGCGTAACGAGCACAAAATACTGATATAGTTCCTCTCTCTTTTGGTCCAGCAAAAATCAGCAACACATAAGGGAGGATGACACCTCTTTCACCGTCTGGTATATCTTAATTGCCAAAAGAAACAGTTTGACCAGAGACAAAAAGGGAAAGAGACTTGTGTTACAACCAGGGAAACATTCAGGAAAATGGAGAAACACCTCTGACCAACACAAAAGCAGACAGCTTGTTATTTAGTATTTATTGTAACTACTTCCGATGCCAGCCCTGTACCCAGAAACATGGAATTTTTCCAAAAGTGGAATTCACTAGAAGGAGCTCAGAATATTGTCCAGATGGTTCCAGGTGCTGGCACACAGCAGCAAGCTTGAGAACTATTATTAGCATATTTAAAAAAATACCAACCATGACCAAGTGTTTTTATCAAAATACAAAACTCTTGGGGAACCCCTTACAAAACAAGAATGATAAGACCCACAAATTGAATAATTAGGGATTCAGTAATTACTGGAAAAAGAAATTCCTCTGGAAACAAACACGTCTTCATCCTTGCCTTGTAAAGTCAGCACTTGGAGATCAATAGACAGGAGTGAATTTAACTCCCATTCCTGGGGCAAGAAGAAATTAGGTGTACACTGAAGTGAGCTGGATTTGAAACAGTGGGTGGGAGGAATGGACTTTGAAACAGTGGTTCCAGAAACCACTGTAAGGATAAACAGAAGGGAAGACAGAATGTAAACTGGAAAAAGAGCAGAGGGCGGAGTTAAACAAAGTAAGATGTTCATTTGTAAACTGTCAAAGCTTCCAATTTTTTGCTATCCCATGCTCTACACAGTTTTTAGCAGCAGAAAGCCCAAAACTGGACAGCAGCATGAATACCCATTCTGCCAAGGCAGAAGGCAGGGGAGAATTAAGACTCTCAACGTATCACACACCTGCACATCAAGGATGCAGCGTACAGAAGAGTTTAGCAGAGACAACGTGGCAAAGAACATCAAAGATGCTGCAAGGACTGTCATAGGGGTTCTCAGCAAAATCTTCCCACACACATTTCTTCAAGGCCTCTTGCTGCACACTCATGCCTATGAATTCAGTGGAAAGCTGACGTTAGCAATAACGCCGATAGCAAGAGCAAACAGCGTGGTGCTACCGGTTCAGACACCGACAACGACACGAGTTTCACGGTACATTGCCCCCCACCTCTCTCCCTCAAGTCCACACCAGCAGCTGTGGATTTGTGGGAGAAGGGGAATGCATTCAGCTGTGCATGGAGCCGGATTCAGGGTGCATGCATGTGCTGGTGTTCAGAAGAATCCAGGGTCCCTACCATGCATTAATTAAAGAGAAGAAAAGCAGGGAAAACAGGGCAGTCCTTGTAGATAATCCCCTACAGAGGAGAAAGGGGCCACTGGGTATAAGCCAATACTCTTGTAATGCCAGCTGGCCTTGCGTTCTTATCACAGGACACAACAGAGTTCAGCTTTGCTTGCACAGTGCTCAGCAAGACACCTCTAAATTTTGCTGGTTATCTTCCCCATAAACTCCACAGCTTGCTGTTTTTATTATCTCTCTGTCTCTTCAGGCCATCAAAAGCCCCTTTGATAGCCTTGCTCACTTGACAGAACGAAAGCAGTCACCGCACGGCTGAACGCTCATGATCTTTCCGATACCAGGACTCATGGTAATTCAGTATCAGTGCCTCATAAATTTATGGACGCCTGATGGGAGAGCTCAGGACTTGTAACAAAAAACACTTTACATTACTGCTACCCAGAGCTGTTGGAATCCCAAAGCACTCTATTCCTTTCTCCATCATATAAATAACTTAGTTTTATCTACTGCTCTCAAGACATCTAGAGACATTTTCTAAGGGCTGCTGCCACAGTTATAGCCAGTGAAAACAGCGGGGTACTACTCTGTTCACCCTCAGCCAAAAAGATGTCCTTGGCTGAGTCATCTCACCTCCCCTGGCATAATTACCTCTTTCCTCTCCACATCAGCTTGAATTTTCGCTTGCGTGACAGCAGCCTCGCGGAAGGAGGAGCTGGCCTGCTTGGCCTGTTCGATGAGAGACTTCAGTTGCTGGGCGGTGTTGAGCAGGGAATTGACCATCTCCTCCAAGTACAGCCAGCTTCGTTGCTCGGTCACTTCCAGCCCATTCACCACTGATGGCGAGATGGCTTTCGTGGGGGTTGAGGGGGGCACCGAGAGAGCAGGGATTGGGGTCAACACTGAACATAAAGAAAGAAAAATAAAATCGAGAGAGTTAGGGCACCGCATTTCCATGAAGTGTTTTTTGTTTTTTTTGGAATTGTTAACAAGGTCTACCAAAATTTCCAATCCATCTAAGTTCCAGCTAAACAGACTTACCTTCTGTGGCTCAAAGTGCACAGAATCACAGCTGTGCAGAGTTAGCCCTTGGGGCAGTATCAAACCTAGAGTACAGAAGAGCATGTACTCTGAGCAGGAATTAACGCCTTCTAGCACTGCTGCAGAGAAGACCAATTAAGCAGTGAAAGCAACGTTCCCAGGGACTCCTCTGTCACTATCACCACAATGTTCCACTATGCTGCCCTTAACTATCACTACATAAAGTTAGAATTAATAGTTAAGTGACCCAAAACAACAAGGCTCCAGAAGACTTTTCTGAAATATTCTTATGTCGCTGTACAGATGTCAATCCTCAGGTTGCAAAATGACGAAAACCAGGCACCGATCCACACCACAGTCCCCTAACACTTCCTGAACTCTGATCTGAACATAAACCTGTCTCACGACTGCAATAAAAACAAGACAGTTGCCATCACTTCAAAATTACGTGTATAAATATATATATATAATATATATATTATATATTATAATATATAATATATATTATTATAATATATTATATATTATATATTATAATATATAATATATTATAATAATATATATTATATATTATAATATATAATATATAAATATAAAATAAACGTGCACTTTCTAAAACCACCATTTAGGAGGCCTTTAAAATACCCTCAGCCATTGCAATGTCTTTGGACCCTTTCATCGTGGCTCTTACCCATGAAACAAACTACGGGCCTAAAAATAATCATACCACATTGAAACACCTAGAATTTTAATAAGAGGTATTTAAAGCCACCTATATCGGTTTCAAATATCCTCTGTCTTCCAAATAGCAATGCTCATTGCAGCTCCCAAACCTCTTCTTGCCAAATGGCAAAGGTGAGAGCAAATGTATACAGTCCAGATGGAAGTTTGAACTGAAGACACAAACATCCCCTGACATTTGCTTTACATTTACTGTGTTGGACACTTTTCAAGAAAGGAGTAATTTCTTGTCTACAGCCCTTTCCTCCAGAACCCTCACTACAGATCTTCACTCTTGTATAATCTAGAATGCCACAGACAGGAAGCTAAATATAAAAGAAGCCCAGCAATACTTCTCCTAAGCGTACTCCAAGAGACAATAAAAGAAGAAAAATATACCCCAAAACTACTGAGGTGTTGCAGCCTTTACTTTTTCCTATCTTACCCATAACCCTAACAGTAACTGCAGTTTGAATATGTTTAGTAGGAAGCCACCAGAATGAATCTAAACTCCTATCCTGGTAACCTAACCACACGTTCCTTGAACTTACCTCTGACCCCCTCCATTATCACGGCTCTGCAGTCCTCTTTTCCAAAGCCTGCACTAGAAAATTAGAAGTCCTAGAAAACCAACAACATCTGTCTTTGCCTTACGTTTGCAAATGTTTAAAAAAAATCCGCAGTTACTGTGTCCCTGAAACATTTATTTTTCACACTAGGTTTGCACATATATTGGGAGGCCACAGTGCGAGGAAATTAAATTTAGATCTAGGAACCCAACAACACACACCGTAAGCTCGCTTTCCAGGAAAAAAATGTTATCTGGCTTTACTGGCCTTACTTTTTCAAAATTGAACTCTAGCTATGAACACTCACAATCTGCCACAAAATTAAGTCTAAGATGTTCACATCTACCAACAGCCAGCCTGTAAATTCCTCACTAAATGGTTTAGTAGAAAAAAGAAAGGCACCACTAACTTTGGGGCTGGGCATTCTTATTAACCACAAATCTACTGCTAGTCTATTTCAGGAATTTTCTTGATACATTTAGGTAGGAACTTCAGAATGATCCGGCACACACAAAAAACAATATGTAGTACAGGCTGAGAAACCACATGCTTTCCTGGATAGTTCCGCTTTGGCAAGGGAAGAGCTTTTAGTATTCCAGACACCAGAAGTCAATTAGCTTCCTTTATTTTTAAATAAAGAGCGACACATTCATGCGATAAATGCTGGGCCATTCAGCCGATGGATGGTATAGCCCACGGGGAAATGTTGAACACAGCAGGGAACGTAATACCAGAAGCAGTGAGCTATTTAACATTTCATGTTCACATCCTTCAAGCGTCTGCCTTCCTTCGGAAGCATTACTCTTACACCGCTAGCGCCTCTGCCTGGCAGACTGTCTCCAGGCTCCTGCACTGCTGATGCTACCGAAGATAAAGAATGCACTGACAGTGTCCTCGGTGCCGTATCTGTAAGCATCTGCAAAGGAGTGCCCTGGAGACAGCTGCAGGCAGGAGAGCTGCCACTGATAGGTGCTGACAACTGGTTTCAATAAAATGGAAAATTATTGGGGCCTGATTCTCTTCCTTGAAACCAGACTTAAGAAATTTAGTAAGCAGGAAGCTCTTGAACAAAATGTAGAGGCTGAAGCGACTGAAAGGCAATTTATTCTCATTTACTTTATCATCAATCTATTATCACAATCCACTTTGGATGTCATTACAGATGGTCACAAAAATGGCTTTCCAGTCAGGCCAGTGTGTCTAAGGTGGCTCCAAAAACAAAGGCAGAAACAAGTCTCAAACCTCTCTCACTGAGGGGTGGGGACACAGAACAGCAGGCTGCACAACCAATTTAAAACCTCAGAACAACAGAACCCCCATTCAAGAAAAAAAATCTTTGTGACTGCACTTAAAACAATACTTAAAATTCAAATGTGAATACTGTCCTGAAAAAAAATTCAGTGTAAGTATTGTCCTGAACAGCAACGGGGCAACCGGGCTGCAATTCCACTCACAGTGAACCTCTGCTTAGTAAGGTATCTGTAGACACACAAGACTTCTTGCAAGGCTGAATTAACAGGGAATATGTTCCAAGAGAGTGACTGATTTCAGTATACTAATACTTTAATCCTTTTCGAGTCATACCTAGCAGTTTTTCACACAAGCAGCAAAAGCTGAAAGAATCCAGCATGGATATGGAGAGAGAGAACAAGTCTCCAAAACTGCAGGTCACTGTGTTAGATGTACAACCTTTTTGGACATCATGGCAAGTTTATCATACAGATAAACTGATGTTTTACACACAACAGCCCTTAATTAAAATAGCAATTTCACTCAATTCACGCGTGACTGGTATAGAACTATTTGCACTCAGGTATGAGTAAAAGATAAATCAGTCTTTTATCAGCAACTGTTTGCAGAAGAACCTTTTCCACTGCTATATTTCCAGAACAGTATTTATCACAGCCTGGCATTTGATAACTTATCTAACAGGAATTACTTCCGATTCCTCATTTTAGCATGGTTATATCTGCCAAGAAAAAGTGATGATCTTTGCTTCACTGGTGAAAAGAAAATCAATGTTTAATTAATAACATCAAGATCTGACTAAGACTCAAAACCAACAATATTTCATTCTGGACAGAGCAGGAATGCACTGTGCTGCTCTGAATAAGTAAATAAAAGGTCAGCTTGAAAGGAGAACATGTGCTTTAAAAGAGAAAGACTTCACAACTGCACAAATGAATACTACATTTATGTGACATCTTTTTGATACCTGACAACTTCAGTGGGAATCCAAACCTGCCTGTCTTGCATCTCCTTCACATCAGTGATATCAGTAAGTACCAAAGTAACTTTACAGAACCAAAGAAATTAGAGAAGGAGAAGGGCAGACTGTTCCCTGCTGTATGTCTTCCTTAAGCTCAGTTAAAACACATAAAACAAGAACAACACTCCAAGTTTGCAATTCCAGTTTCTTCAACACTTATGGTTTCTATCAGTACATGCAACACTAAAACAGCATTGTAGTTCACTTAATTTATAGGTCAACTCTACAAAAGAAAAGTCATTAAGTTTATGAAATATAATTATACTTGAAGAGATACCTGATAATCGAGGTAACCTGTCCTACCAAACAGGGCTGATTTGTATGTCATTTTTCTTTTTTTTTCATCCAGAATCCTAGTTGACCACAGCAGGGCAGACCCTCACTGGCACTTATTAACCAGCATCTATCATTCCAGCACAAATGTCAGTGTTAACGGATGGAAAACTGACCTGGGATGTGAGAGCAGCACACCAAACCTGCTCAGAACTGCATCTAGCATTAGTGGATTCATAAAGAGATGTCGCAATTTTTAGAAAAGCTTCTACGATATAATTTTAAATCTCAGCAAGGAGAGATGGTTTCCTTGGATCAAAGATTAAATAAATAAATATCTATCCACAGCGTCCAAGTGGTGACAGAAGCTTTGAAGCAAAAGCCTTATGAAAGGCAGAGGGCTGCAAAGAAGATTTTGGAAGCAAGATCACAGGAAACCACTCTGTTAAAAAACAACAAATCAAAGTTCTCAATAACAGAGCAAAAAACTTTTCTGAAGTATGGAAAAAAAATCTGTTTATCCAAATTTTAATAACTGCAAAAATCATAAGAAAAAAAATAACACAACTAAGTTTATTTTTCTGCTTCAGCCTTTACCTCTGGTGGGAAAGAAGATCACAACATAAATTCAAGCACTGTTAACTGTGTCTTACATTACAGATGTAAAACATACCAATTTTGGGATGAGATGTTGGCAGCGCAGCTTCAGGAAAAGGTGAAATCTGACAGTTGTCCTGGTAACTTGGATAGTGAGGTTCTGGGTGATTGACCCGGCAAGGCTGCTGAACATTGGTATCTTGAACTGCAGAAGAACAACATCATCATAAATCATCGTATAACAGAGCTTGCAGACATTTCTTGTGCTTCTTTTACCTCTTTTTTTTAAAGTTCCTACGCTCTATGATAATTCTAAGGGTTTCAAATGAGAAACAACAGAGTGATTTTACATAGCTACCAAGCAAGGCAGCTTTGCCCTGATTTCATCTCTCTCTGTGCTCACTTTTAAAGGCTTCTGTAAAAATTACCGCCAGTTTCCTTCTCACACACCTCAATATTTACATTGACCAAAGGACTCCAAACTATTGTTCTCAGAGGAGGTTAGTTCCCTCAGCTGCTCCAGCAGTACTCACAACCCCATATAGGAATTAAACTGAAAGAACTGAAATTTATGTTACACGTTTATGTTTTCTTTGTTTTATTCTGGCATTTTTCAGCATTTATTCAGCACTTTTCACTTAGTTTAAATGCTCAGCTATTTTTGGCAGTATTTTAGGACAAACAAGGAGCAAAGAAAAAATGACAGAGATGACCATAAAACGAAAGAAACCAGCAGAGGTGTACACTAGCAGCTGCAGCATCTGGACAAAACATTTAAACACCTTCTGTGAAACCGATCAAAGATTTCAAGCTGTTAAAATCATTTCAAAGAAAGAACAGAAGGTTATGTATAGCCTCTTGTATGTTCTTTAAAAATAAATCCTTCATGCAGCATACAAAATGCTTCTTGCTACAGGAACAGGATGTCCAAACCCTTTTTTTCTGCTTCTTATGGATGGCAAGCAGACATACACCTGAACCCTTACCAGTGGCTCCTGTGAAAACATCACCCTGGGATGGACTTTCTGAGATAATTGCTGTGGCTTCCACTGTCGATGTGCGGTCAAAGGTCAGAGCACCGGAGGTAGTGATCTGTCCAGAAGGAGTCACGGTGACTGGAAACGGTAGAAGTACTTTCATAATTAACAATCAGCGCTCAGGCCTTGGTTGTCTAGCTGTTGAGATCCCTGTTCTGAATCATCCAAAGTCACAGAACTCACAGACCAGTCAACAGCCTGTGATAGCCGAGTCTGGATCACATCTATAACCATTAAAACTAGAAATGGGAAGAAAAGCCCTGCTCAACTTGTGAAGGTATTGCTGGCCTCCTGCAAACCTCTGTTTATTCTCTGGGTGTATGAGGGCAGAATGTGCACTTACAAAGTAATTCCTCCCAAATCACCACCTTTACAATGATTACATGAATAATAACTTGACACCTACTTAAAAAATCCAGTGGTGCCACAAAACTCATTAGTTTCTGGCTGGTCCTAACTTATCATAGAACTTTAGCCAGAGTGGTTCTTACTACTTAAAAATAGATTTAAAACACCAACTGTGGATTACAACTAATTCTATGAGAGTTTGGTGAACAAGTTTAATTGTCTTTCTGCACAGAGTGATACAACGTGCTTGGCCAATGCAAGGAACATGTCACAAAGTACACCTGGATGAACATACCAGTGCAGCTCTAAAATGTTTAAAACCCTTTTTGAACAGGATTAATCCAGCAACAGTAATTGGTAATGGTCTGATTCTGTGAAACACTGCTCAGTCTGAAGGATCTTTTTACAAACAATTCAGTTATAAGACATCGAGGCTACGGTTTCATTCCTGGTGAAAGACGTGGCTGCTACCAAAATAAGCAGTCCTGCTCTCTCCCAGCGCTAGCATGAGCAAACATGCAACCTCACAGTAGCTGACATTAATGAACCAATATAGATTAAAGCTGTTTGGGGGGATGGAAAAAAAAAAAAGCTCTACAGAATCTTTATGTATTTCTCTTCCTGCTGTTTCCAGTAATCTAATCTTGCTTTTGGCCTGCTCAGTTCTTTTTAATATTTCTGTAGCTTCCTCCTCAATTCACTTTGTAATGTTACCGTCCAGATGATGCTAGTGTGATGAGAGCAGGAGGACACATGAATGTGACAGGGAACGTGTGAGCTGGACTAGCTTGCAAATTAATTTCTGTTCTCATACAGATGGTTTGACAACCAAAAACATTAAGTAACAAAGCGTGTCCTGATTGTTTGAGAGGAATTTGCAGATGAAAGTGTCACCTTCTGCCTCCTTCATTAGCGACTTTCAGGCTATGGATTTCATTACAGTTGCTTAGAGCCTACTTTTCTATGCATTTCAGGAAATAGCACAAATCTTATTACATAGCCCTCACCGGCTACTAAAGGACAAAACCCAAGCTCAGGAGATAGAATGGGGATTTTCTGCAGAGCAGAAAAGAGACAGCCTTCCCCTCAACCTAACCTCAACATCAGGAAATTTCTCATGTCATTTGTGAAAAGCCTACCTAAAGCCCACTGTGGATCAAGGCCAGGACTCCACAACTACCCCTGCACTGCCAGGGCGAGAGCAGGTAGAGGGGGGAAAACATCATCCAGGCCTGTCTCAGGACAAAATATGAAACCTACTGCTCACTGGAAAAGGATATTAACATGCTTAAAACTAAGACACTGCTTTAGTTTCTAGAAAACGTGAAGGGATACTGGCTAAAGAAAAAGAGCCAATAAAACTACCCAATGATAAGGAAGTAGTGCCAAAAAATAAGATGATTTTTCTCAGCTGGATAATTTCATGGGGCTACTGATAAGACACAAAATATCTAGTCTGGCAATTCTTCAAAGAAGGAAAGCAATTTTTACCACGAGAAAAAACCTACATGTAGTAGCAGCTGTGGCAGGAAGCAGAGTGATATTTTTGGAGGATTCCTTCTTCACAGTATTTGCAGACATTTCACTATCTTTTTTTCGCCGTTTGTATGGTACAAATAGTCGTACGGGGCCACTCTAGGGAAAAAAAAAAAGAAAGAGGAAAGGACATTAGCTAAGGCATCTCCTTGGGGACTACGGGTTTACTCCAATCTCTCCAGATGCAGCTAAGATCATGCAGTACATATTCCCATGGAAGATACATGGTTTGCAACAAGTGACCAAAAAACTTCTATGGCAGTAGCTCCAAAGTAAAAAAAAAAACTCTGTGAATAAAAAAGTTGTATTTAGCTCCACTCAGCTGAAGAGGCACAGATTCAGCCTCTTCCCACCATTACATAGGGAGCAAAACTGGGCAAACAACTGACAACTATCCACAGTGGTGGAAGGAAAGGGAACAAGAGTGAGAGGAAGACAGGAAGCAGGTCTAGACAATGAGCAAATGACTCAATTCATACCAAAAAAGTACAAAACAGTACTTCAGGTGAAGCTAAATGATTGTGCTTTCATGACTTTAGCGTAATTTTTTTAAAAAAGCAAGCAGTTTAATAGGAAAATACGGATCTAACATGGAGTATTACACTACTTCCTCATAAAAACATTTTTTTCCACTTCAGATAATTGTGGAATTTAAGTCGGAAAACACTAATAGCTTTGACATCCCCGCAAAGGCATTTTACATAAATATATTACTTAGGAAAAAAAAAAAGAAAAAAAGAGAGAAAACCAGCAACAACTATTACCCGGTTAAAGTGAGGGGCAGATATGAACATCGGAGGCTGCTGCAACAGCACTAGCAGTTCCCTGTCTTGTATCTGTATGAAGCATGGACAAAGCTTGCTGCGACCACAGTACTCGTCAGTGTTTCTAGGCCACTCATGACCTGCTCACAGATGGCTGTGGCAGCTTGATTGATGAATTGTTTTTAAACTAATGGATATAAAACCTACAACTCACCAGAGTCATGTCATCACAGCAGGCAGCACAAGTACAAGAGGCAGCGTGAGGATTTAAAATCCCATCCTGAAATTGGAAGATTACAAATTCAGCATCAGTCACTAAAACCAGTGAGAGCATGACTGTACTTTGCTTGAAGAGCCAGCCAGCTCCCGGAGAGACATAACCATTTCCCCCTGTGGGCCCTAAACAATAAAAAAAAAGGCCATCTCCCCTCAACCAAATCAACACGTTGCTTCTGAATCACCCCACAACACCATCACACACGACTCTGCAGAGGCACCATGCAGAGCTTGAACTGCTGTGCCTGACAGACTCTGTCCCGAATCTCCCTGCCCCTTCCAGCAGAAAGGAGGAAACAAATTTAACCTTACGTGAATAAGGCACTGCAACGGTCTCCCAGCATAGCGGATGCTCCTCTTCCAGTCTTTGCTGCTGGCTCGTCCTGCCATAGCTTCAAATTCGGTGGGGCTGTACCAGTTGTCCCCTTGCTTAATGCACCTGCCACGGCCTCCTGAATTAAATTAGAAGAAAAAAAATGTTAGTAAAGGTCAAGGATTATTCTGCTCTTTTCCTAAAGAAGCAAATACCAAAATTGCTGGACAAAACAGCAGCTAATCTACAGTAACTACCAACTATGCCCATCTGCTGTTTCTCATCATTCTAGGATAACCGTGCCCATTTACTATCCTGGCTGTGACAATGATCGCGTGAGTTCCAACTCTGTGCTTCACCAATATTGAAACAGGCTAGAAAAAACTACTCATCCCCAAGAAGGATAAGTCCTTCTTGGATAACCGCCATGAATATAAGCCCATCCTTAATTTTCAGTTAAATTTCTAATCCTTCTGGTCATGATGAAAACTCTCTTTCCATGAAGCAAATGCTGTGCAGTGCAGTCAGGCTTGTGGCAATTTCTGCCATCGCTTCTTCAGCTTTCCCACAGAGATAAAAGAGAAGAGAAGGGGCTAAGACAACTTAGGAGTCTTATTAGGAGACAAGCTCTCTACTTTCCAATCCAGCAGGGATTCTGCAGAGCTTTGTAGAGACGCGGTTTTACTTCTGAGAGGTCCACAAAAAGAACATTAGAAGAGTCAGACGACTATCAGGAAGACTCACTGCACAGCAGGCTATATCTTCACAGATTGAAGAAAAAAGTTAAAAAGCCTCTGAAGAACGAGCAAGGAAACAAAAGGGCAAAACACGTGAGAATACTCATGGGACTAGGCTGGCTATGAAAATGTCCTTATTTTCTTCATGACTGGCCCTTCAAGGTAATCTGATTAAAAGAAAAGCGCATGAAGTGAAGGAGCCATCATGTCATACTTCGTCACACAAGACGGTCATTTTTACCTGAGCCAAGTCTGTTTTTATACAGAATCCCACTGATATTCCGGCACCTCACCGGGAGTTCGTTGTCATACACAGATGGGTCCCAGTTATACTTGGTTCCAGTTTTCTCTTGGACGGATGTTAAAGGGGTAGGAGGAGATTGCGGTCCTTTGAAAAAAATGAAGAGAAAGGTGACAGCAACCAAAAGGCACAGTGACTATACCTTCACACTGAATTTGGCGAGGCCACCAGTGTCATTTGGTCAGTTCAAGCAGACGACACCTTTCCAAACCGCTGCAAGTTACACAGTGTACCATGAAAAATTCAGGTTGGAGCAGATGCCCGATGTAAGCTAGAGCAGTGAGTCTGCCCTGCCAAGCTCAAGAATTCCTCACAGAAGGTAACATTCTGAAAATGGCAGAAAATAAAACAAACTGCTTGTTAGGAAACAAGCTCTTAACGGTGTGCTAAATGCTCAGCTCGAAACCTGCAGCTGTCTGGATCTTACACTTCCCAAAGGACAAGACTGTAAAATGCGACTGCCTGCCAAAGGTTTGCCATGCCATCTTGTGGGCAAAAAGGAAAATGACAAGGCAGCTGCGAACAAATGAAGACACCATCCATAGTGACAATTAAATATCAGCAAAAGGCCTGAATGGACACAAAACTATGTGCAAGAAGCCTTTAAAAAGAACCCACGTGCAGAACTAGGACATTGATATTTTTATTATCAATATTAGAATGATCGATCTGCCTTTGGGGGTGGGATGGATGCAATAGCCCAGCAGCAGGGTGAGCTCTTTCAAGAAGCTTACTTGCAAAGATTAGGGCAATGAGTAAGAAAATGAAATACATTTATGAAACCAAAACCAAAGAGTAAATATTCTTCTTCTACTCCCAAGAAACACAAGAAACACTATGTTAAGAGAGGATCAACGGTCCCCTTCATAATACGCATGATGTTTTTTTTTTTATTTCCAGGAACACAATTAAAACGCAACCCCTCCAGGAGAATGACACTTCAAAAACAGATTGCCTTATACCTGGTGTGAGAGGTGCTGATGGCCCCTTCAGCCCCGTGGTTTCTACAATGCTGCCGTCTGTGTGAACGACTATGAGAGTGGCTTTTTCAGTATTCAAGCTGTCCCCAATTTGGAGGGCCGTTCTCCCAGACTATGGAGGAAATAAAAGAGTTTTAAATCATAGAGTTAAAATACCAATGTAGTTTAGTATTCCCACAAATCTTCTCAAAGTCACCCTACAACACTAAGAATATGGCAGTAACTAGGTTAGTTTTTGAGCTTTACGCCAAGCAGATTCAAAGCTTACATGCTCCAGGTTGTTCCATTACAGAATGGGTATATGTGGATGGAAAGGTAAAGAAAAATTCTCAAAGTGATAAGGAAAAACCTGTACGTACACCAGCAGATGGTTTTGAGCCTTAATGCCTGTATACAGCAACGAAAACATATTTTTGACCTTACTTGCACACAAACCGAGCTCTCCATTTACACTAAGAAAGCATGTAGGACTTTGCTAAGGCCCTCAAATGAAAGGCCAGACTTACCAGCACATGTCCTGAAATTGAAGCTGCATTTGCCACAGATGTGGTGAAAACATTGTCTGCGGAGGCACCGACGTTGGCTACTGTTACTGTGGTGACTTCTGAAACATAAACCAGAAATTCTGCTGTGTCCAGGGAGCCCGATTAACAGTTAAACATCAAAAGATATAACAGCATTTCCTTCTTCTTTCATATTGAGCATCTGTTTCATTTTTCATGACACCTTTAAGTCATTATAAATCCAATCACTCTGATTTTTATTAAGCTTTGGGTTGAACATAGAATGGTTTGGGTTGGAAGGGAACCATAAGGACCATCTGGTTGCAATCCCCCTGCCATGGGCAGGGAAATCTCCCACCAGACCAGGTTGCTCAAAGCCCCATCCAGCCTGGCCTTGAACACCTCCAGACTACCGCTAGAACACCAGCATGCTTTAACCTCCTTGAGAACATAACAGTACCATCAGCACGTGATGTACTAAGTAGAAAATGAATACTCCCTCTTTACTAAAAAAAAAAAAAGTGATGTTTTTTATTTAAAAAGGTGACTGGCAAGCATCAAAATAAGAACTGACCGTGCCTCTGACACGTTAATTTTTAGGCTACTGTTTGTTACCTGTATACCTTATCCAGTCAAAAACTCTTTAAACATTTGGCTGTAACTTGGATATGATATATACCACATTTGACTGCCTAGCTAAAACCAGGGATTCTTCCACACCTTGCATAGGGTAAAAGCGAAAAAAAAACAACACTGAAGCTCATGTGTACAAGGAGGTAACGATCCAGGTACTGCGGGGTCTGATACTACCTGCGTTACCAGAGCATGCTTCCAGAATTCTGCATATTTCAGGGCACTTTTAAGTGGGAGATTTGCACACAGGGTCAAAATAACTTTAGACACCAACGGGAGGCTCCCGCTCCTTTCACTTTGCGGGGTGAGAACTGCGCGTCGTGTGAAGTCGGTGCAACTTTCTACAAGTCTGGGCGTCAGCACAGCTTTAGCGCGAACCTGGGACTTGTTCACCGTGTTACCAGGGGCAATAAATTTCATCGGCTCCCCTCAGCAACACAACTGCGGACACCACAGCAAGCGGGACAGGGCAGCAGCTACTGTCACCACCTCTCCCGCCCCTCACCGAGGCGCCGCCGTGGGTCTGCGTGTGGGGGGGGCGAGTGAGGGGAGCTGCGCATGCGCGCTGCCGCCCGCCCTGACCTGCGAAGGCGGCGGCCTCGTCGGCGCTGGGCAGGGCCCCGGCCGCCATCTCGAGGTGCTGGGCGTCCGCTGCCATCACCGTCACGGCCGTCACCCGCGCCGCCTCTTCCTGCCGCCGCTCCGCCTTCGCCTCCGAGGCCGCGGGCTGCGGCTGCTGTGGCGGCCCCCGCTGCTGTTGTTGTTGTTCGGGTCCTTCCACGGCCGCCGCCGCCACTGCGGCCGCCGCTGCCGCCGCCTCCGCTAAGCCCAGCTGCTTGGCCGCCGAGTCGGCGTCCTCCATGCGGGGCGGCCCGGGGGGGTTTGGGGGACGGGAGGGGAGCGGGACCCAGCCCGCCCGAGCGGCCCCGAGCCCCGCCGAGAGGGCCCCGGGGCGTTGGGGGGGGTCCCCCCGAGGCCGCTCGGGCGCTCGGCGGAGGGCGGCCGAGCGGTTCCGAGCTGAGCCGAGCGTTTCCGAACGTGCTCCCCCCGGGCGGGCCGAGCGCTTCCGAGGGGGCCCGAAACGTGCCGAGCGTTGCCGGGCCTCGTCCGATGGCTCCCGACGAGCGAGGCCCGCGCTGCCTGCCGGCTGGCCAATCCCAGGGCGGGACGCGGCCGAGGCCGCGGCCCGAAGCGATACCTGACAGCTCGGGCTCCCCGCCCGAGCGCGCCCGAACAGGGCCGAGTCCCCGAGCGGTCCGGCCCGCGGGGTCGAAGAATCCCGAACCCGCTCGAGTCTTTTCCGATCTCGCCCGAAGGCGGCTGAGGCGGTCGCGAGGAAAGCCGAGCTCTTCCGAACCTCCTCCGAACGCCTTCGCCGGCCCGAACGGCGGCGCCCGAACGGGCACTGCCCGAAGCCGCCCGAAAGAGACCGAACCGGGCCGAACGCTCCGATCGGAGCCGAAGAGCGAGGGGCGGGGCGGGGCCGCGCGGGGGCTGCCGGGACGCTGGAGGACCGCTGGGGGCGGGCGGCCGACATGGCGGCGGCCAGGCGAGGTGAGCGGTGAGGGCCCTCCGCCGCTCGGGGCCTTCCCCCGTCCCCCTTCCATACGGGGCCTATGCCCGGTGCTTTCCCTACTCCTCCTGTCGTTGTTAAGACCGCGGGAGGGGGCCCTGGCGGAGGGAGGGCTCTCCTAGCCCCAGGCCGTGTCGCGACAGTCACGACATGGCGCCGCGGGAGGGGAGGCCCCCGGTGGCAGAACAGCAGCCTGAAGGAGGCGAGAATTTTGCCTTGCGATCATCGCACCGGGCGATTTTAACTGCAGCTGGGGCTGCCTGCATGCCCTTAATACAGTTCTGGCACTAAAAACAAACATATTTTTTCCTTTTTTAAAGAAAACTGATTGTATTCTGCCTCCAGTAAGGAGGTGACCTGAGGGGGAAGGATCCTTGGTGACCTGGGGGGGAAGGCTCGGGCTGCGATCCCTGCTCATCCCAGGTACCCGAAGAGTTAGCACGCTTCATTAAAGCACTGACGGAAGGGCTGTATGAGTGCTTTAATGGGAACTTGCACCGGAAACAATTAGTGTTACGTTTTGTTTTCTTTTGGACCCTGCAAGCTTTAGAATAGGCAGAAATGAGGTGCCAGCCCGCGTGCAGCAAAAGTCACTATTACAAATGCAGAATGCCCTTCTTGCTGCCGCAAGTTTGCGTGCTTCGTGTAAATGCTTTAAAATTCCTGTTCTGCTTCTTCTCAGGTGCCAGAATTCTCATGTTCAATTTCAAAATGCCCTAGCAGCAATGCAGGCTTCGGTAGTCCTAGCAGCGAGGTGGTCTCAGGTTGTTGGGATTAGCAACCCACAGTTTTAATTTGAATATATAATTTTAGTTATATGTTCAATTACTAAAGCGCAGTATCACTTTCACATTGTGAGGTTTCAGTGTTTAACCTGTGTGAAATGTCTTCTGTCTCTCACGGGGAGGCAGCATATTCTAAACAAAAGTGCCTGCAAACCTGTGCGTGGAGCAGATGCAAGAATGTGGTCAGTGCCCTCTTGTGGAAAAAGGTTTTACAATATACAAATAAATGCAGGGAGCTGCCATTAGGGAATTCAAAACGTTTCAGGTTGCCCATTCGATAAAACCGTACTACTGCAATTATCCCCCTGGCACCGTGGCCGCGGGGCTGATGAGTGGGTGATGATACGTTGGTACGCCTCGTGTTTGGTTATATTTACTGCTCTTTAGGCAGAGCTCCATCTCTGGACGCCTCTTGTAGAACGATAACATGTCTGCACATGCAGCTGTGGTGTTTTACCTTAACACCCCACTTCACAGCTGAGAATAACTTGAACCTGGAGACATCTCCTTAGTCCTGAGCAAGACAGGAAATGTATAGTCCTGATCCAAGGCATTACTTTCATGTGAGGCTTTCACTGGGATGTAAATGTGAGCACATATTTAACCATTAGTCACGGCAAAACAAGATATGTAATAAAACCTTTAACTACAATCCACAAAAAGAAAGAAAGCATTTATCAAAACGCTTTTTGGCCAAGTGAAGGGACCGCTCTGGTAGGAGCCTATGCTCCCTTCACAGAAAATGGAGAGGAGATGCAGCATGCCCAAAGGCATTTCAAGTCATAGACAATATGAATCACCTAAAATTGCTTGCCTATTTCCACTATGTTCCCAAATTGGATAGCTTAATTGGGTGCCTAAAGTTAGTGGGGATTAATTTGGGCCCAAGTGCATAAAGCTATGAGGTGATGGGGACATTAACCTCAAGAAGCCCAGGGATGGAGGTGGTGAGGTGAGTGCGTCCTGCTGATTCGATGATGATGTGATGTCTTCAAGAAGACGGGTGGAATAGCCTTCCACAGGCGGTTTTGCTCTCTGTGAAGCAGGGGTTGTAACTTTTCCTTTCTTACTGCCTCTGAAGCAGGCTGAGACTGTTAGGAGTTACTTAAGAAGTATTCTAATAGGTTGTTGCCATCATGTTGCAAGGGAATTCTGAGGTTTTGGAAAGAAAAGAGTAAACCTATCTGTTAACTTGTATTTTGTGTGGGGTCTGTGGGTGATCAGAGCACATGAGGGTTTTACATAGAATGGCTGCTTCTGAAGCAAACTGGTTTGGAAGGATGTTATTTCAGAGGAAGCGGGGAGCCCTGTGTTCTGTGCTGCCTCTCGCAATTTAAAAGCAAATGTTACATTCTGGTTCCTTTGCATGTTTCCCTTCTTCCTGCATAGTTAGAGGGGATGAAGTGTCATCTGCTGGGAAAGGACAGGATGAACGAGTTCTGTGTACTTCTTTACATCTTGAAAGAGCTGCGTGTCTTGGTGAAAGTGACTTTTCACAGCAGGGATTTCCCCAGATTACTTTAGAGTTCAGGTATTTGAAAAAGTTACTCTTGGAACCTGAACTGCATGATCTGAGGAAAAAAAAAAAGTCTTCCAAGTCTTCCAGTGAACTGAGAGATAAAAACTTCTACAAGCACGCTTAGCCTCGCTAGTAACATCAGTGATTTGAATGTTGCTGCAGTGCTTTTGGTAAATATTGAGACTGATTTTCTGCTCTTTTTTTTTTCTTTTCAACGGAAAGGAAGAACTTCATCAGTTGTATCCTTTTTGTACCATTCATCCCTCACATGCAGGAATCTTCAAGAAAATCAGCTGCAAAAGTTTCATCTCTTCCTGCCTAATAAATCTGCACAATGTTATTTTAGTGTTATTCTGCGAGTCTTCCATCATCAGCACCATCCATATGAAGAAAAACAGATAAAGCATTTCTTCCAAGGGAAGATGGTTTTTGTAGCTGGGGATTTTTGCTGAGATTTTGTCCCATTCCTGCACAAACCCCTCTAACCCATCTCCCAGTCTTGACAGAGGGCTGGCAGACACATTTTCTGATCTCATAACTTCTCACTGACTTAAGAAGCAAGGCTAAAAATTGTATTTGTGGGTTCACAGACACAAGTGCCATGCAGCACACCTCACAGACAGCTGACAAGAGGCAGTAAAAGTAGCTTTCAGTAGTACTTCCTCTTCTTTCATATTAATTCACCCAACCTTTACTCTTGCCAAGATCTAAGTAACCTCCTAAGAAGAGACACCCTTCTCTTCAGAGATTTCCATGCTTAGAACCCACCTAGTAATTTTTTGCTCCACCCTCCTTCAACTGGAAAAACACAAAAACCTGGTTCTGTTTTAATAAAATGAGATTCTCTGGGAACTGGAATACATCCGCTGCGTGTGGGTGGGTGCTCCCTTCAAAAACCGGATGGGTCGTTCCCATAAAGGATGCCTGGGATGAAATCCCTGCTTAGAGAGTCTCAGGGTATTTGAGAAAGGCTGGGGAGAGAAGAGGGGATAAAGAACGCTCTGAGTATAGAAAGACAGCTGGAAATAATGAAACCTGTACTGATACCTTCCTTGTATAAATTGCATTGTATTATTTAAGACTAAGAAAAGCATCTGGTGTAATTTACTTATCAGAAATACCTCTGAATGGACAAACTTTCTAGACTCCTTGAGCCACATTCCAACTTCTCCATGTGGTGGTGAGCCCCAGGATGTCCTTCGTGTGTCTTATGTATTGCATTAATAACATGCTGCTGTGCCTCAGGAGAAAATGATCCCGTCAGTGTGTGGTACCTGCTATATAGGAATTGTACTGACCGTGGGGGTGAGTGGGCGGGCTCTTGAAGACATCTGTTAGTTATCTCATATAAACCAGGCATTTAAATGCTTATGTAGTCAGAGGAAGAGGTGGGATGGTAACTTATCCCTTTGCAATCAGGAGCTGCTTGGTTATGAAGTTGCTCTTCTCAGCTGTCTCCAGGGGGAGCCCAGGTGATTAACTCAGACCAGAGGCATAACTTTATGATGGTTATCATCTTAGGATGGCTGCAGGTGAGATGAATCTGTCCCGAGCCTGTAAGTAACTTTTCCCTATTTGTACCTCGGTGCTTGCCGTGTTCCATGCCTTTCAGAGGCATTCCAAGGGTGCGTTAAGGATTCAGGAGGTCTCAAATACCTTGGCAGTGGATCCACACAGATATAAATAACTAGAGCTAACTATCGCCGTATACTATACAACAGTTTGTTTTATGAGCAGTGAGTTAAGGAAGTCTATTGTACAAATCTACATCTCAAAGTTGAGCTTATGGCCTTTCTCAGGCACATAACAAAGGCTGAGCTCGGCTCTCAGACTTTCCATCGTGCGGGCAGTAATAGGGCTTGTCTGCTTCACAGAGCCACCTATTTTCAAAAACATAGAGGAATTTGATATATTGGAGCCTGCCAACCGTCTGTCAACTTGGTTTGAGCTGACTAACAGGTATAGAAGTCTGGGGATATGTACATATGCACATGAACACAGCTCATTTCCTTAGGCTAACAAATACCCCACTACAAACCAAATTAAAAAAAAATATTAAAAAAGGAATGAAAACCAAGCCTGAAACAGCCAGCTGTTGTCCTAGCTCCTGGCATTTGTGATCTCAAGTTACTTTCTGAAACCTACCCAATATGCCAGTCATAGTTGATTCATTTAGTATAACAAGGCACAGCAGTATGTTTTGAGGTTACTTAGGAAGTGGTTATTTTATGAAATGGATCCCACCTTGTTACTACGAGAAATCCTTAACAGCAGTTATCAGCTCTCATCTGTTCCTTTACAGATTCTACTTTATATAAACGGGTTTTATTACATCTTTTACTTCTTGGCGACTCTTGCGATGATTGTTTATAAAAGTAAGTTGCATGCATTCTAACCAGAATTAGGCTGCATGGTTATGAGTTGCGTGTGTTTTGTCAGTATCCCCACTGTATCCTTCTGGCTTATTTATGCTGTGCTATTTTATAGGTCAAGTTTTCAGTTATCCAGATAATTTTTTGGCTCCTGATCTCACGCTGCTTTTCATTATGGCCATTCTGGAAGCACTCCGATTATACTTGGGTATGTCATGTTATCACTGTGCCTTTTCAGTGGAATATAGTCTCTAACCATTAATCATTCTGAAACCGAGCGTGTGTCAGAATGTGCTAATGTAGCAGACAAGCAGATTTTTGGAGACTTGTTCATTTATGTCATTAAACTTTATCTGACTGATCAATATATTTGGCCAGAGGATCAAATAGAATTTGCTCTCCTATGATGTATGATCTATAACGCCATTGGAAAACAAAGCAGGGTTGTCAGAAGGCAGTATAACTGGGACAGCAGGAATGCTGCTGTGCTGTTTACAAGTGAGCGTGACTTGTGAGAGTGAACATGTTGAAACAGAGATTTCCATTCACCGAGGCGATACTGCTTCTTTCAGCTCCTCCAGCAATGTACAAAAGTAGCTAAATGGCTGGAGCCTTGTGGAGCAGGTAATGCTAAGGATGTCCCTGAGCAGCCTACTGGGACTAAAGCTTTTCCTTTCACTCCTTCTAAAGACACACATCAGTTCCAACATCTTCCTTTCACTATGCCTGAACAGCATAAAGGACCCATTTGGAATCCTACTGACCACTCCCAAGAGCTAGGTGTAATTTCATAAAGTCCTTTTTTTTTTTAAGCAAGGTTTACAATTAAAGTATTACTACTACTACAAAATATTACTATTTAAATTTGTGCTAGATATATCTAAGACATTTACACAAGGTGGGTCTCTGTTGAATTCTGATGAGTTGCTGTAGGGGTGAATTTTTAGCCTTAAAGCACTCTGCATATATTTGCTTGGAGCAGTTGGATAAATAAAAAAAAAACAAATTTCAAGTTTCATGTAGTTAAAGTCTACCAAGACGAGCTCAGAAATAAGATGCAAGAAAAAATAAGTGCAGCTTCTTCATAATGATAGTAATTTGAAATAGGAATAGATTAGGGAATATAGAAGATTCTCTGTTGCATAAGATTTTAAAGTCAATATTGGATATCCTTAAATGTGCCCCGCAGTCACCAAGTTGTCACGCTAGGTGTGGGGCTGGAGGGGCACTGGGGGAAAATCTGGTGCTTGACAGAGAAGAGGGTCAGACTGAGTAATCAGAATAGCTGCAGCTTCAGAACTGATTATCGTAGTAAGAAAAGGTTGGTGTCTTGACTCTGAGTGTCAACTGGTTGCCCTTTATTTAGCTTAACTTCAGTCAGCAAGAAATTGATTGTCCATTGGTGTTTGGGTTGGTTCTTAGATTTACTGACAGTGCCTTCATTCAAGCCAGTATTTCTTTATACTCTGAACTGTAAGAAATAGAGCCCTTTTAGAACAGGAAAACTCTAGACTTGGGGCTTGAGACATCGTCATAAGAAATCAAAGATTCATACCAGCTTTTTGTTTCCTTCAAGGTTCAAAGGGAAACCTGACAGAAGAAGAGGCTCCATTAGGGCTCAGTCTTGTGATAACGGTCGGAAGTGTGATTCTGTCTGTGTACTTCCTGATATGGCAAACTTACGTGCTGAAAGCAGATGTCATTATAAACGCTGTTCTTCTCTTCACATATGGGCTTGAGTCAGTACTACAGGTCCTGGCTATTGCTGCCTTTGTTGGCTAAAACCTAGCTATGTGGCACAGCAGGTTTTCAACATATTTCTTCCTTTAAAGAGTGTTTTTTACATTTCAAAGATTTGATTCTTTTGCATATAAAAAATCTGTAAATCTTTCTCCTGCCTAAATTATTTTTTTTTTGGCAGAGATCTCCCCAGATGGTAGGTAAGATACCATAAGATAATACTGCAGCTGTGTTATGCTATCTCACTAATTAGCATATGTATGGGCAAACACCAGAGATGATTCAGCAAAAATGCCTGATGTTCGTCAGGAATCGATACTAAATGCTCACTCCCAACACGGAACAGTAGCCAATGCATCATATAGCGACGTGTCATTGAGATTGCATGAGTTTTCACAGCATGGCAGCAACGTACAACCAAAGTGACACAGAAGTGAATCAGGCCAGCATAGCATGGACTCATTTCTGCCTTGCCACATACACTTCTGTGTGTCAGGGCACAATTTTGCTTTATTATACATCTTCTGCTCTCATTTGTGTTTTCAGACCCCAGTGGTAATTTCCCTGACTTTAGTAGGGCAGTATCTGATTTATCCCAGTGGGAGAGAGTGGAATTGAGTTTTGCTCATACTTGGAGAGCTGAGCAGCAAGGTTTGGGCAGCTGGTTCTTGCTGATGTGGAGGCCAAAGGCAGTAATGTGAGGGTTTGTTTGTTTAAATAGGACAGACCTAAGATGAGCATAAACATTCACCATTCGCACACCCTTGTGTCCTATTTGAAAGCCCAACAGAATGTTGTCAGGTGTATTTCTGTCTAGCATTAAATGTATTTATATCCATGATTCAGCAGAAATGAAGAACTGTGTGCAATTTCAGATTTTTTTTTTTTACTCTATCAAAAATATGCAATAACATGTAGCTTGAGGAGTTTGCGGGGTTTTTGTACAATCAGTTTTTGTATTCAGAATTTCTTATTTTTGTATTTATTTATTCAAATAAATAATGTGTTAGATCTAAGAAGTGTTTGAAGTGCAGAGCATTTTGTTCAAATCTTAGGGTACACCTAAGCTGCACAAAGAGAGACTTGGGCGAGACTGGATGTGTGCAACAAACTTCTGATCTTGTTGTAGCTGTATGTAGGCCATGCTCCTGCGCTGGGAAAGAGTGTTTGAGGTCTGCGCTAATTTACACTAGCCAAGGGCTGAAAGTACAGTGGTATAGACCCAGCACAGCCTCAGCGACATCGCTTTTTT
Organism: Cygnus atratus; assembly: GCF_013377495.2. Classification (NCBI taxonomy): domain Eukaryota; kingdom Metazoa; phylum Chordata; class Aves; order Anseriformes; family Anatidae; genus Cygnus; species Cygnus atratus. Next base: position 34,997,312 of record NC_066366.1, read on the forward strand.
CTTGCCAGTGGTGGCAGGAGGGAACAAAGATACAGAAGCACCCAGTTTCATCCTTCAGTCAAAGCTGGGGGAGCCCGTTCCAAGGCCAGGTAACAGCAGCTTCTGGCCACACCACACCACCCAGTAGTCAAAACCAAAACATTTCATGCTGGCATGAATCTCCTTGGGCCAGATCCTCATCCTGTTCTAGTCAGCGGCACAAACAACCCTTTGCTGCTCAGCAGGAGGAAGGTTGCACCCGTGAAGACAGTGAAGCAGCAGAACTGAGTGCGAAGAAGCAGCCAGTAAACTGAATGACCAAATGTTTCTGGGCTTAAGCTGCACAAATCAAATACCCACCCATTTGTTCTTCCAGATTTGCTTGGCATAATGGAATGTACTCATCGCATACTTGTTACGAAGAGTGACAAACATACCTACCTGGATCTACCTTGGTAATGATGAATGCATTCCAAACGAAAGCCCTTTCTGTATGCATAAAAGAACAAATTTTCCTGGTATCTATTTACACCTGCCTTATACAGAGGTCTGGAAATAGAAAATCTGACAGGTTTTAAAGGAAACTCTGCTAAGTTGATTTTTTTTTTTTTTTTACCTGAATGTAGGTGGTACAGCAGATGGAGTCACACATGTTGACTTCAAGTTGCAGCCTCTGCCCTTTACCTTCCTTCCATCTCATGGTGCTTACTACAGACAAAATACAAAATATAGCACAACTAGAGGTAGCAAAGACCTAGAGTGCAGGCAGATACACGACATGTTAGTAAAGTTAGCAGACGGTGTTCCTACCCTGAAATGTTTAACTGAGTCCCCACCACAGATCACCACCACCTCAGCTACTGACCTACAGCCATTTTGGACTCTGCATTGTAAAAATGGATCTCATGCAGAAAGCAGTCCTGAGAAACGGCTGTCCTGGTGAAGGTGTTAATGGGTTGATGGCTGCCATGTTTCTGTTTAACCCCACAGCATAATATGAGTTCAGGACAGTCTGCTGTACCACACAGAGAAAAGCAGCCACCTCCTCAAGGTTCAGAAAGCACTCTCCGTGATGAGCCCGCTGGTCCCTAATGGCCTCACAACATCAGCTAGATGGAAAATGAGAACTAACAGAGACTGATAATGCTCACTTACAGGCTGCAGTGGGTAAGTATACGATGACAAACCAATTTTTAGGCTTGTTTCAGAGCCTGATGGCTTGCAGACTGGCCACTGGTGCTTGCTGGGGGTCAGCTGATGCCAGCCTGGACCTGCACCCTCAGAAGGGCAGGACAGCTCCACGTCGTTCATCCAATTCCAAGATAAAATTGTCCAGGGACTTCTTCTGATTAGATGCTCAGATACAGAGATACTTCCACTGGTGCCAGCCCCTCACTCTGTGATGGATGTAGGAGAAGAAAGAAGCTTCAGACAACCCCTCCACCTCGGGTATTTTCAGGGTTTGAATGGGAATTGTCATTCATGCTGGTGACTGATTTCATGACAGCTTCTCTCTGTGCTGTACCAACAAAGACCAAAGTGATTTAGGCCCTGACCTCAGAGCATTTCTTTAACCAGCAACTTCCTTTCCAAACTGTTCCCACTGCTCAAAGAAGCTAGAGCACAGCATAGTAAAGCCATTGATGACATTTGCCAGACATAAGATTGCTGGAGCTTTTAATTATGAGGCCCAGCCCTTCTGAAACAGGATGAGCAAGTTGGATGAAAACGGCATTAAAAATTTAGAGGAACACATATTTTGAGGAGCTGGGTTTGGGTGTTGTTTACTCTGCAAGGAAGAAGTCTTTGTTCTCAAGCCATCAGATGGGTGTCTGCCGCCAACCTGATTTAAAAGGCTGATCCCGAGAAGCAAGTCGGCCTCCTGGCATTTCACGCTCAGATATTTTGAGAGATGGGGCTTTATTGGTCCAAAGCTTTTCTGACTTTTCCGTGTTCCACAGCAGGCAGAAACAACATACAGACCAAAATGCAACCGAAGTCCTGCATTCCTGCAGTGACAGCTGCCTTCATCCCAGTTTTGAACGTCTTTGAGCCGTGGAAGAAGGAGAGAGGCTGAGGATGTGCGCTCCTCCGGCTCTGTGTGTGGGAACCAAGCAAGATGGTGTGCAGGCACTGCCGCTGTGCAGCAGGGTAATTCCCCGTCTGGGTTATTGCCTCTGCCCCACTTTGACCCGCACCAGATGTTGCAAGGAAGATGTATTAAGCTCAGTTGTGGTTTTCTTTCCTGCCCAGAAGTTCCCTCCTCTGCTCAGCAGTTAGATTCCCTACGGGGCATGGCACCTCACGGTAGCCCGCTGTGCCTATTTTCATAATGAATGCGGAGCCGAAACTGCCAGATAACAAGCAGTTAGCACTTGAAACATTAAATAGCTTCTCCAACAATATCCTTCCAACTACCTGTTTGCATCCCGGGAAAGTGAGCCCAGCCCAGCGGTCCCACTGGAACGCCCTGGTGGCAGCTGACGCATTTTAGCGGTAAGGCTCTCTTGCACAAAACCTTTCAGCTGCAAGGCCTTCCAGGACGTTCCCACCATGTTTTCCCGCTGTTGGAACCGATATCCCTTCCCCTCCTGGGTGGTGTGGTTGGCAGTCTCCAAATGCTGCTTCTCCCAAGGCCGGCTGTGTTTGCATGCACAGAGATGCCCCCAGGATCACGCTGACGCTGTGGCGAGGAGGATGACGGGGTGCTGGGTGGGTGTGTTATGCTGAGCAGCATCAGATCACATTTCCCCGCAGCGGAAGAGGTCATTCTCCTGCCAAAACCGAGCTGCTGATAATCTAAGCTGTCCTTTGGGGAGCTGGCTCTCCCCCTGCCCATCCAGCTCACCCAGCAGCATTCCTCCCACGATAACTCACCAGGGGCGTTTCTGCCGCGTGGCTTCAGCCGTGGGCCAGGCAGAGAACTGAGCGCGAGCCCCTGTGGTGCAGCTGGCACTGAGGAAACCACCACGACGGGGAGCTTGACAGGCACCGTGTTGAGGAGGCCAGGCTTCTTCCAGGCTTGCGTCTCGTGGTGGAAGCGTCTTTGTATTTCTCTGGTCTCTGCTGGAGTTGCAGCTTCCTAGGGCCAGTGGCGGGTGGCGTCTATCATCTATGTGCCATGGGCTCAACACACACTGGAGGGCTGAGGGGGGGGTCTGTCATGCATGTCCACTTTAATAAAATCTTTTAATAAGCTCCATTTTTTTCAAGATCCGCCAACCAGATGGATCACACACTACCACTGCCGTAACACCCATGAACTCAGCTGGTATTTTCCAGCTTAATGATCCTCAGCCCATGAGCTAATCCAATCAATTTAAAAAAATGTTTAAAAACTAAGTCTTAAGACAGTTAAAAGTAGGCACTTTTTGAAAGAAATAGTCTGCCCACACGAGAGACTGTTTCCCAAAGAGCAGCATCCCTCCGAGCCCCAAACCACACACTCAGCAGCACAGAGCTTGCAGTAGGGCAGACCCCAGAGCACAACCCAAACATCCTCAATGTATTCTGGCAACAGAAGCTCAGGAGCAGCCCTACCATCCTTTGAAATTTCCCTCTGTTTTTTGGCGAGCAAGAGAGGAGCAACAAGGGAAAATGAGAGGAGACCGAGGTTTGTTTTCTAAAGAAACCCTTTCAGAGAGCATGAGGGTAATGCATACGGATGGCGAGAGCACTCGCCACAATGCAAGGAGCGATGCTCAAGTCCTACCTTGGTTCCTTATTGCCAGAAGCTGCTTTTGCTTTCAGAGTGCCTCTCCTGGTACCTGGTGAAAAGGGGCAATGCTCTGGCTCCTGCTGGTACAGACGATCTGGCTCGTACAGCCGCAGGGAAGGTCCGACACAGCACTGCAATAGCATGGGAATGCTCTGCACAATGGCCAAAATGGTCTTTTAGAGCTCATCTCCGCCAGAGCGCGTGGGCACATGTGTGTGAACAAAGGCAGGGTCCTGCCCGCAGCAGTCAGCGGAGCAGAGCCCGCAACGAGCACCTCCAGCCGAGGAGCAATTCCTGCTCAGGTGGCACGGTGCCGCTACCAAAGCCTTGCCTGGTGCCAAAGGCCAGCAAGCCCTCAGCTCCCCCCTATGCCACAGCAATTGCTCGTCTCAGTCCTCCCGAAGGTGGTTTAAGTAACCACAGCCCCCTTCCTGCCGTAACCCTCTGCCAAAGCTGCGTTTTGCCTCTGCCCATTGCCAGGGGCTGAAACGTGGGGCAGAGACGTGGGGCAGAGCCCTGCTACCTCCCACCAGCTGAGGAGTTGGGGCAAGAAGAGGGGCTTTATGGCCGTGCCACCCTGAGGGGCACAGAGCTGTGCCATGCAGTACCCTGGTGGGGGCTCCTCTCCTCATCCCCCCACTGGTTTGGGGACGTGGGGAGAGAACTTTTTGCCCTCTTTGTCCACCTCGCGGCATCTTTCCCCGCTGCAGATGTCAGGGCAGAGGGAGCAGGCGAGAGCAAAACCGGAGGAAAACAACCAGCAGAGCTGCAGAGAAGGGCGCCAGGTTGCACAAAAGGTGCCTTGTTCGCCCCGCGAGGCGCTTGGGGCAGCGCGTCCCCTCCCTCGCTGTCTATGGAAAACCCAGCTCAAAACACTCCTTCATCACCCACCTCCCCCCCCCCCCCCCACACTGCCTTCTACCTCCCGCTTGGGCACAAAATGTTCTCGGGCGGAAGAAACCTGAAGTTTTACACGTCTCCCCCCCCGGGCAGCGCACGGCTCGGCTCTGGCTCCCCTTGGGCCAGGAGCGGGTGAAGGCCCCAGGTGCCCCCGCACCTCACGGGGATGCAGCCGCTGCGCCGGGGCCACCGGCTCCTGGTTATACAGTAACCTGTTGCTCCGGGTCCAGCTCCACCTCTCGCTGCCTCCACATCCCTCCCCTCCTCTCTCCTCTGCCAAGAAACCTCTGTCACCTGCTCTCAGACAACTGGGGCGAGTGGCACGGGGACGAAAGGGCAGAGCGAAGCCGGAGGCAGCGGGACCCCCGGGCTGGGGCACTGGGTGGGCTCTGCCTTGCTCTCCCCACCATCCTCTCGGCCGGGGCACTCAGCTCACGGACAGAGCACATCGCAGGGAGGCACAGGGAGCTGGGCTGCCAGAGAATGGCAGCAGGATTTCACTAGGAGGGCACGGCTAAGTGGGACAGGACGTACAGGAGCCAAGGAGACTGCAGGAGACACCAGAGGCTTCTCGGCACCGGTGAGTCTCCTTTCAAACCCTAAAACTTTACATCCCCCCCCCGCCCCCCAACCCCCCTGTTTATCTGCTTCAAAAGTTTAGCTGATTCAGCCTCGGAGGGGGTGTGATCAGAGGGGGCTGTGGCTGGGATAACTGTAAATGTATAGTTTTATGTCCTTTTTTTTAATGTGAAAAAAAAAGTTACTTTTCTAGCATTATTTTTTTCTGGGTTTGTTTCCCGTTCTTGCACGTCCCCGGCAGGCCAGATCCAGTAGGTGGCACTTTCTTGGCAGCAAAATGTCCGTCCTGCACAGAACAGGATCTTTTTTTAGTTTCTAATGAAGCTCAGAGACAGTAGCTTTGAGCAGCTGTTTGTTTGCAAACCTTGGGGTTTCCTGCTTTTGGGATGTGTGTGTTGAGAATTTTTGCCGCTACCCACCGGGCTCTTCTGCGGGCTGCTGCTTTCGATGAGCTCTCCCTGCCCGTGACCTTGGCAGGATTCATTACCCTATTTCAAAATCAGGGGGAGGCTCGCTCTGAGCCACCCCATCCCCTCGCATGACAGCTCCGGCTACCTGTGAGCTTTCATTCCTACTCCTGAGACTGAGAGCTGCTCTCCTTCCCCTTTCACTTATTTGCCTGGAAAATGCCAGTGCAAACTCCACTGAGGACAAGGTTCAGGGACAAATGATTTGACTGACGTTATTTTTAAATATGAAGAATAACTCTGAGACAACACAGTAGTAAAATACAGTGATTGCCCTGCCACAATTAGGGCAGTGGAGGGGGTAACGCTTCTGGTGCTGGGCTGCTCTGAAACGCCACACGAAGCGAGTGCTGTAACCAGGGGTAGATCTGTCGGTGGTCGCGTGGCCAAGAGCTACAGAGCCGAGCTTCTTCTGTGGGCTCTGTCCCAAAAAAGGACTTTTTTCTGGGTTAAAGTAATGACAGAGACAGGCTCAGCCCCCCGCAGATGCACAGCAGCCGAAGGGGAGACCCACGCAGGGTTTTACCTGAGACTGTCACATGCAGCGGGGCTCCTGGCTCTGTTTAGTCAAGTGATCGATTTTTGGGTTGACAAGGGAGAAAAATTAGTCATTAACACACATAAAGAGCAGAGGGATCATGGAGCCCTTTAAAACACAGCTGTGAAGAGGGAGTTGGGATCCACTGTGGGAACGTGTCTGTAAAGTGGCAAAGGTCATTGCTTCGCCCTATTAAAAACAAGGTTAAAAACTGGTCTTTGGGATAACACAAACAGATGGATTAACCCCCGGGCCTGCTGTTGGGCCTGGGTTGTATCTGCTCTTGGTTTCTGCTCCTGAAGCGTTAGGAAGCAAGGCTGGTCGGGGAACTCTTGCTCTCTCGGCTGGATCCCAGCCCTGCAGCACGCACAGGAATCTGCTGCTGGTCCGGCACAGGATCCGCTGTGCTCTGTGGGGCAGGATGGGTTTGTCATGTAAGGAAAAAAGTTACAGGGGCTGGGTCTGTTTCTGGGCACCTGAGAAGAAGTTGAGCACCAGCATCATTGATCAGGAGATTGGTAAAGACCCAAGGAAAGGAACAGCTGTGAAAGAGCGCTGCTGCTGTGCGCGCACACATGCGTACTCCCCCCTTTGCTCAGTGTGATAAAGCAGTTTGCCAAGCTCGTGGACCTCAGCTTTCTGCCACTGTGCCTGTCACCTCCCAACAGCAGAGTGGGCAAACTCACCAGGACAGAGGTGAGCAGCCTGAAGGGGGAAATATCTTCTGGGCCATGGGCTCTGTATCAGGGGCAGAGAGCCTCTCTCCTTTGGTGCCGGCTTTTGTTGACTGCAAACAACTCGCCGTCAGCTGGAGTGACAAAACCTGGCCCCAAGCCCAGCCAAGTAGGTCCTCCAGGTTGTTGCTGCTGGGGCTTCATCCGACCAACTCCTCGTCTGCATGGACCGGATGCTTGCCGAGCTGGATGGCAGCTCGCCCGCGTGCATGCAGGTGCTTTGTGGAGAAGGCGCCATCTGCGGTAGCGTTAGCAGCAGCCACCATTTTGTAGGGTTGTCCTGCTGGGGCTGCCTGGCTTCAGGCAAGGGCATGAAGAGGCAGGGAGGGGTTCCACAGGAGGAACCCACGCCAGCTAGCATCACTCCGGAGGAGTAACTGGGCTGTTCGTCCCAGCGAGGAGCCCCTGCTGAGATGGATGGCCTCAGGGCCGTCTGCAGATGTGTGCTGGCATCTGACCCTCCACCAGATAGCTTTGAATGTGCTGGAAAACAGAGAGCTTTTCGTAGGGCCACAGGGAATTCAGGCTGGAAGCATAACTTCATAGGGACAGCGATTCAGAAGAGACCCTAATGTGCTGAAGGACTTGGGAGGTTTCAGTCCTGGTAGACAAAAAGAGGAGTGAAACAGGAAATATACGCGTTGGCTTGTGTGGGCTTGAGAAACATCCATACAAATAAGTCCGGGTGCAAAGCCTGAGCGCGTGGGGGGAGCCTCGGAGTGCTGTTCCCCGAGGGCTGGGTCCTGGGGCACTGCTTTAGAGCCATCTCCACCACACTCTCTTGCTTTCTCTCTCTCTTCCATGCCATGGTCTCGCTCTGTGTGCTGTCAGGGCAGGTTTGTGGTTTTGACGAGGACTCAGCCATCTTCTCCTTGTGCGGGGCTGATGTCTGGCCTCATGTCTGTTTTACAAAACAGCAGTCAGCGGGTGTCTTTGCACGGCCTTTAGCCTATGAGTTTGATGTCATTGGCAATAAAATTCATCACCCTCTAAAAATACTCGAGCCTCACCGGCCTTCCCTAGCGTGTCCCAGGCAGTGCACTGACTTTCTGGAGCAGCAGCGACGGCTTCCCGCGCTGCAATAAAGCCTTCTCGGCAGCAGGGTGTCTTGCGGTGAACAGCAACACGCACGCAGTACCGGGAAGGCCTGGCAGCACTTGACTTTTCCAGCGTGGCCTCCTGAACCATCCTACTTTGGCCAAGGTTCAGCAGGTGCCCAGAAAAAAATACCTATCTGCCTACCCAGGAGGTATTCCAGCCTCCCACTCGAAGGGAAGGGAAGGGTGGTAGCTTCCAGAAACACTGCCAAGAGGGACTTGAAGGGGGTGCCATGATCGTGGAGAGACAATCCCATGCACTGCTGTCATTGAGCTGCTCCTGCGTGGACGGGGCCACTTCTGCACAACTGGGAGAGCTTTTCCTCTCCCAGGGAAGTGGGAGGTTTCCTTTCTACCTGGCTGGGGATGGCACTGCCTGCAAACTTGAAATACACGATGCCACAGGAGGTTAACCAAAAAAGCTCTGGTGTTTTTATTTCCTGGTAGTTCAGATAAATCAGGAAGAATCACAGTTAGGAAGGGTGTGTAGCTGGGAGCTGGACCAGTCTGGAGACCTTCCCCATTCACCTGCACTGCAGTTCCCCAGGAGAGCCCAGCCCGTGTTCCCATTCCCTGAATGCTCCCAAGGGTTTTATTGCGATGTGCTCACCACCACCGAGGTCCCACCAAGGAAGCAGACCAAAAGCTTCCCCAAAAGCTTGCCGTCTGGACAGTGGGCACACATGCTACCTTCCTCCACTGACCCTGTGTTTGTTCTGGGCTTGTTGTCACGAGGAAGGAGTCTGTGTCCCGTGGCCTCCCACAGCAAGGAGGGGCTGTGCTGAGGCTGTTCCCAGTTGTGGTGGTGGGACGGGGATAGGAAGAGGAAGCCAAAGGTGGGGACTCACAAGAAGGGGGCAGCTGATAGGATCTGGCAGCAGCCCTGGCTGCCATGATGGGCAGGCGTGGCACAAATGAGCTCTCGTGGCTCACTGGCCTCCAGCCCAGACTTGCCCTGGGTGAAGGCGGCTCCTTTGATGGCCAGTAGAGCAGTAACACTCCACATTAGGTGGGCTGGGGTCTTCAACACCACCTTGAAAAGAGCCAGCAAATGCTTTATTTTATTTGGTTTCCAGCTGGGGTACTGGCACCTCAAACCTTTTCGTAATTTGAATTTGTTTGAATTTTGTTCTTCCTACTTCCTTTTTTTTTTTTTTTTCCTCACTGTCTTATCAGTCTGAGCCTGTCCAGATTTATATCCTACAATGGTAAATTGCGGACCATTTGAATGGCAATAAACCAAAGTTCAGCCACCCAGCAGTAATGCTGACCCTTGCTAAGTAATTCAGAAAGTAAAAAAACTGCTGCTGGCAGGATGGTGATTAAATCAAGTGAGCAGGCACAGTCCAAGCCAACACCAGCCTCCCCCAGACTGTTTACATGCAGCTTCCCTCTCGCTGAAGATGACCAGAAGTGGGAACTATTTGGGAGCCGATCACTGAGCTTCAGCGGGGAACAGGGTGCCACTCACTTGATGCTCCTCGCGGTGGTTTTCTGAGACGGGACAAGGTGACAAGGTGCCTGGGCTGGCTTCACACCAGGGCTGTGTCTAACTCAGAAGCTCTCTGTGTGTTGGAGGCGTTGGCTGCTGGGAGAACTAGAGCTGCCACCCAAGCTGTGGGCTCACTTAGATACCTGCACCAGCAAATACAAAGCAAAACCCAAACCCTAACCCTAACCCACCTCCTTGCTGAGGATAAAGCAAGTGCCTTGTCCTTTACTGCTGCTCGCTCCTGGTTGCCACCAGCAGGACTCCTTCAGGGTCACTCCTCATCCTGCAGGAGATGGTTGGCGGTGCTGGGGGAGGGTGCTGGTGGGTGCTGGTCCTTGGTCCAGGTGTGGCTCACAGGGAGTCACAGAGGCTTGGGGCTTGGGCCAGAACTGGGACTCATAGACATGAAATCCTCCAAGCCAGGTTTGAGGCTTTCGATGGTAACTCTATGGAGAAAGAAGCAGCGACTCTGCCTTTGCTGTGTCTGTGCTGAAGATAACCACTGAGGCATCTATTTGCCCTAGCCTGAGACACCCCTTTCATCAGTAAATTCACTTTATGAAAACACTGGGGAGAGGGGAAGAGAGAAAGGTAATTGCACCCATGACAGCCCTTAATAAATCACAGGCTGGAGCCTGCTCTCATTCCTGACACTGCTGCCTCTTAATTATAGCTGTGTTCATCTGAGGAGACAGAGTAGGAGAGCCAGGCTTTATGCAGAAGGGAGCACTAATTAAAACCTCTCTGTTCCCTAGAAAGATATTTATGCTTTCCTCTGGGGAGGAAGTGAATGGACTTGTTCCTGGCCATTCCCGCAGGTTAATCTGTAACACTGACTTTCACACAGCAAGGCAGTTCGTCTTGTTTTCAGTACCCGATGCTCTTGGCATTGCTTCTGGGTCGAGATATGGGACTTTCAAAACTCTCTGAAGAGGGAAGAGGAACAACCAGCATCCAGATAGCCTGTGCAGGTGTGGGTGCTGCTTGTCCAGTGTAAGGTTCGGTATTAGGGGCTGGCTCCCCAGTTGTCCCCTGCTGAGACTCCAGCCCTTAGTATCTGACACAGGCAGCACTTCCGTGATGAAGTGTGCCCCAGCCTGCACCCAAGCAACACTGAGAGACGAGCCTCTGACTGGAATTAGATGGACCTCAACAGGCTGGATCCATGCTCAGCTCCACAGGAGAACAGAACCAGGCCCCTCGGGCTGGCAGGGGACGGAGCCTTGCAGCACCAGGCACCTGCAGGCCAGCATCCCGAGCAGATCTCCGGGTGGTGATGGTACACAACTGTGCTGACACAAACCCTTCCAAACTGCAGGAGGACAGTAGTACATCTGCGACATGGGATCAGCAATTAGCCCCACTGAAGTCAAAGCGCTGGTTCCTAAATGGTCCAAGTCAGCATTTTTCAGCTGGCCCTGCAGTACTTCAGTAACAGAGGCTGGTGAGGGGAGAGCCCAGTCCAGCATCTCGGCATAATCTCACTCCAAGCAGGCACTCAAACGAAGCCAGAGCAGGTTAGATATGAATAACGTGGGGAGCATGTTTGTTTGTTTTGTTTTGTTTTCAATAGAAGTGGGGAGAGAAAATGTGCCATAAAAGGCTCTCAGGGTTGATTGCAGATCCACAGCACTGTCAGGTTTGTTGCCGCTGTCAGTTGCTACTGCTTGAATAAGTTAAAAAATAAAAAATAAAAAAATTCACCAACTGACAAAAAAAAAAGCCAGAAAAGCTGCAGCTTAGTCAGAAGAGCTGCTGTACTGACCTAGGTGAGAGCAGGTTGAACAGGATAAATTGAAAGCAAATGTACAGAGCTGTGCTCGTTGCTGGTCTTTGCCAGTAGGAGCAGGTAACACCCTAGGTGTGGTCAGGCCATCAGCTGCCTGAGCAATCCTCTCACACGTGGAAGCACCCTTCTTCCACTGCTCCTCCGCTCTGCTGCTGTTTAAAAATAAAGAAGGAAGGGCTCACTTATATGTGACTTAAGTTACGAAACTCCCAATACTCTTGAGCTTGGAAGAGACAGAGCTGAGGTGCTGCTGTCCTCAAGATCTGCAATGCTGCCCGTGGCATGGAGACAGTGAAATGGGAACAGTTGTTTACTGATAACAGAGCCAGGGGGCATCCCGTGAAACTGGCAGCTGGCAAGTGCGACGCAGACAAAAGGAGATGGTTGAGCTCACCACGCAGAGCTGAGCTGTGGAGCATCTTGCTGCAGGTGTTTTGGGGTGTCAAAAGTTTAGATGGGTAGGATGAAGTGCAGTTGGACAAATTCACCCTGACACCCGCATGGAGCTGAGCACAGGGGAGGGAGAGAAGCGATGGGCCACCCCGTGTCCAGGCAGCTGCGTCTGGCCCCAGCCCCAGCGACTGATCGGTGGGAGGAAATGTCATGTAGGTTTAATCACAGCCTAGGAAGCGAGGGCTGAGGGTGGCTGGATGAAACAAGCTGAGCGCTCAGCTCCCGCCTGCTGCAATCACCTGCAAACTAGACCAGACAGGTCCCCAGAACATCTGCCCCACACCTGGCACAACTCCAAGGAAACTCATAATCTCTGCTCCCTGCCTGCCAAGACCTTGTAAGCCAACGGTCAAAGGTTAGGAGAACATCTAAAGCACTGGTGAAGACAGCAGGGCCAATCTGGGCTGTCACCACTCTCGTCAGTCCTTAGTGTTTCCCCTAGAGCACCGTGTGTGACGCTGGCTCCAACACAATCTGTTCTTGGCCAGACAAGTGCGAATAGCTGCCAAGATGCTGCATGAAGAATCCGCTCTCCACTGCATGGGTGACTGCCACTCAGGACCTCTTGTCTCAGCATCCTGTCCCGCAATACCTCAAGCGAAATTAGGAGTTGGTTAGCTCAAAACACCCAGCTTAGCAGTAGGCCCACGCTAAGCTTTTGCCACAAGTTGGTCCTACAGAGCAGGACTGATGAGGACCTGGCAGGAGAACGCCAGGAGTAGCACTTTGTCATAGCCCAGCTGAGCCCCACCAGGGCTGGGTGTGCTGAAAGAGCATCTTCAGGAAGCGCTGGGAGCAGGAGGGCTGCTTGTCAACCAAGGTCAGGCCAGGAAGGGTAGTTACTGAAAGAGCTAAAAATTACATTTAATATAATTTTATCTACAGTTGAGGGGAACTGTGCTGGAAGTTTTGCTACCAAGGTTGCATATCTGCTGTTCAGGAAAGCTGGTGTTTTCTCTGGTGCAGGATAAATGCCTTTGGTTTCTCAGAGACCCCCTGTCCCTCTCAAAACAACATGTATTCCTGTGCTTTTCTGGGCTACCTGCCCCTCCCATCAAAGCCTGCAGCTCATTGAGTGATCAGCATGCCCTAAAGACAGTCAGGCTGTCGAGGAGAGCTGGACTCTGCCTTAAACCACAGGCTGTAGAAAGCAGCACCTCTGCTTCCTCCTTTAGGTGTAGGAGAATCCATGCAGCCTGCATTGGTACAACGGTGTGCCATCCTCTGACAACCCCGACCTCTGTACAAGGAGGTTGCCCACCTCTTTGCATAAAAGGGCTTTCTTGCTCATTCCCCCTCTCCCCTTTGAGGATCATGGGGTAATTCAGGTCAGCAAGGACCTCAGGAGGTCTCTAGCCCAACCAAAGCTGGGTCAGCCCTGAAATCAGGGCTTTACCTGGTCGGTTCTTGAAAATAAAGACTGGAGATGGCATAGCCTCTCTGGTAACCTGCTCAATAGTGCTGAGCTTCCCACAGCAGAAAGCGTCTCCTTCGTGTCTGCCTGCAGAGCTTTAGTCTTTTGGGACTGGAAATGCCTGTGCCAAGCCCCTGTGAGCACATGGGAGCAGCTGATGAAGCCTTTCCTCTTCAAGACATTGCAGGAAACTCTTCTATGCCCTTTCCGGCTCTGTTAGCACTCCTGGTTTCTTGTAATCCTCACAGACTCTCATCCCAGACCTCTGCTGCAGGGACCAAATATGCTTTTCCTCTTTGCCCTAGCAGAAGTGTAATTTTATTTTATTTTTTTCAGTGAGATTGTTAAAACATTTCTGCACTGTAAGATTAGAAACTGCCATTTAAATTCTTTTGATAAACCCAACCACACACATCCTTCTATTCTAAATGAAACAAAGGGCAAAGGGAACAGATTTTTTTTGTTTGTTTTTGGAATGATCTCTCACGGGACTGTTCTGATTACTGCGTAATTGGCTGTTTGTGCTGCAAAATCCCGCTCCTGCAGGCCTCATCCCCGGAGCCTGGTAGCTTTCAGATCACAGATGGTTACGCTGAGAAAGCCCAGGGTTTACCTGCATGCATGCAGGAGAAGGCTCCACATTTGGCAGTGATGCTGGCTTGAAGCATTCTTGGCCACTCGTGCTCCTGTGACTCTCCTTCGTTGTCCTGGCACAACAGCTCGTGGGGCTGGGCTGTGAGTCAGGTCCTGGAGCTGACCCGGCTGGAAAATGAACCAGCGAGGTGAAAAAACGTGTGAGTCTGGGGGAATGGGTTTCAAGTCCTATTGGTTCCTGCTCTGGGTCACAGTGCTCCTGCACACACTTGCTGGGGGCCACCACCTTGGTGGCCAGGGACAGCAGGGAGGGTGGGAAGTGCTGAAGCTGCTCCTGGAACCAAGACCGTAACTTGTCACCGTACAATGCCAGTTACTAAGGGGGAATCAGGACCACTCGCTCATCTTTAGCCCAGGCCTCAGCGTGAAAGTCAAGCAGGAGCTTAAAGCAGGAGAGAGGAACTACCAGGAGGAGGTGGCTGTATCCTAAGTCATCCACAGGGGCTGATACGAGGAACATCTCTAGGAGACTGCCAACAAACACTACAGTTAGGTCAAGAGGACAGCATGACATGGTGCTTAAGAAGAGGTTAAAGAGAGTAGGCAAGGAATGAGCCCATTTGTATCACCTGCCCTTGTGCCCATCCTCTGTGGCTTTCCAGGCACCAAGTGCAACTCTTCCCCTGACAGCCAGCCGCTCTTCCCAGCTCAGGCACTTGCCCTGCACCTCTCCTCCCAGCCACAGGAGCTGATTCTACTGCTGCCTGCAGCTCTCTCTTTGTGAGACCGTACAGTTTTGTTACGCCATTTTTGTTATTTGCCCTTTCACCCGTGGGAGCAGAGCCCTGCAGGGTCTAAAGGATGTGCTGGAGGATACACAGGAGACCTGCTGCAGACTGGCGAGCTGAAATCTCATCCCTGATGTGCAGTTTGTCTTATGCAAGGAGCAGGTTTTCTGCACAGAGTTTCTGGCAATAGCACCTGGCTCTCGTTCCCTCACTGTTTTCAGTGCCTGTGCATCTCGTCTTTTGAATCCGAAGAGGGAGCAGGAGTATGACACACCGTAACTGGCAAGAGCAATCTGGGCAGATTTGTGGAAAACATAAATAGACACAGGACACGGAAAAGCAGATCCCTGTTCTGTGTAATCCCAGACCCATCATCAGGGAACCTGAAACTGCTCTGCAGAGGGGTGGTTTATCCATAGCCAGTCATCTCCTGACTCTCTGTATGTTCTCTCCTTCGAGAAGCAGGTTTCTTATACTGGGCAGTGGTGACAGCAGAAACAGCAATGCCTGTAATGTATGATATGGCTTTGCCAACCTGCTTTGAAAAGCAACACTCCCTACTTTAATAATTTTCACTCACATTCTGCCCTTATTTCTTCATTTGCAAACTCACCATGCAAAAGAGGCTATCCTCAGAGCAGAGCATGGAAGTTTGGTCAAATATTTTCCAACAGAACACATTTTGCATCAGAAATCACCATTTCAGTTCCTAGGGGGATTCTGCAGGAATCCAAAAATCTCAACATTTCACAGTTAAAACAAATAAATGACTGACAGCCAAAGCACATTTTGAGAAACTCCTGTTTCTGCCTTCCAGGGGTGACCAGAAAGTGATACTTGATAAGAGAATCCCCACACCTTGCCAGCCCAAAATTTGACCTGAGCCCTGTCACGTCCCTGGTACCGCGGTTGCCACCAAGTCCCTGAGCTGGTTAAACTGATGTCAGCTTGTTTTCCTGCAGTGACACTTGTACCGGTGCTCCCACGTGCCAAGTTTTAGCTCAAATGAATTGTTTGTAAGTGGCCAAAAATACACAGACAGGATATGAGTAGGAAGCATAAAATGGGGTGGGAAGAGGTGGCAACGAATGCTGTTGTGATTAGGCTAAAGAGGCTGGAAAAACCTTAAAACATCAAATGCGATTTTCAAGAGATGAATCTCCCTTATATCTTCTGCCCCACCTTCCTGGCCAAAGTCAGAGGGTGAATTTTAAAGCAGGAAATGAAAATTATCGATGCATTAGCTGCCCCGAGCCCAAAGTGCTATAGGCAGACATTTGCAAAAGGAGTAGGGAGCAGTGTGGAACAGCTACTTGCTGGCACAGGCAGAGGGAGAAAGGTTGCAGTCCTCTCCCTGTCTCTGGGGAATGATCTTGTGGTGTGACCTTCCTACGCAGGGAAAGAAGCATTCCTTGGTTCACAATTACCCATCATGTTCTACATCTTGCTGCAACCCCAGGGACTTCAAGACAACCATACTGGAGACAAACTGAAGATGAACACGGCCCCAAAAGTGACTCTCAGCCTAACAACAAACTTCTCTCAGCTGCAAAAAAAAGCTCTTGACACACTAGCTGCCCTGCTGCACACCTGAACCTCTGCCAGACAAATGAATCAGCACTTCAGGGAGTGACCAAAAACACTCTTCCTTTAGGAGGAGGCAGTGGAAACGTCCATCAATCTCAACACCCCTGTCTTACTCATGAACTAGTGGCGTGCAGGAGTCTGTTTACAAGGCAAACTCCTCCTGCCCCTCCTGAGAGTTGGTGAGGGACCAGCCATGCCACCCAGACATCCTCCACTGAAGCATTTCTTCCCTGTCCAGGCTGGCACTAGCCAGGCAAGCAATGTTCAGGTTTAAGTGTCATGGTCCTCCTGGGGCTAAGGCCTTTGCTGGGAAGCAGTGTGGAAAATGCATTTGTCTGCCAAATTTATCTGCTAGGTCACCTGTAAAAGCAGTAGCTGCAGAGGCTGGCTTGTAAGGATTGTACGGTAGTAGGTGGAGTCACAGCATACCTACACATTAAAGCGAATGTTTAATGAACTATTAATGCACTTGGGTGGTCAGCCCAAAGCAATCACCACTGCAGTGGCCAGTCACTCACCAATCTGCACGGCTGCGACTGGCAATAAACCGCGGACACCCCTGGGGGATAACAGGGGCCACCCAGGTGTCAGTGTGGTGTCAGGGCAGTCGGCTGACGGCTGGACCAGCTACTACTTCTGGAAGAAGTGGTTTCGCTTTCCTTTCTTAAAGTCCCAGCACAAGGAAGAACAGCTTGTTGTGCTCTTGATCAGAGCCTTAACACCACTGCGTGAAACAGCAGGGACGCAGACGGGAACCTTCTCCTACACCTTCCCCATCGCCCCGGCTGCTAGCCCATCCTGCCACACCGGTGCCAGCTCTGCTGGCAAAGCCTTCAAACTCCTTCTAGCCCGGAAAAGCCGAACAAGAAAGGAGAGGTGTTCCTGTTGTGCAGTGAGGAGCACGTGAGGACCAGCTCTGGGAGTCATCGCCTGCAGCCAGCAGACATGAGCACGCTGCCAGCTGCGCACAGGGCTTTGGTGCTTTGCCTGGAGACAGAGGCGATTCAATGCCCTCCTTCAGGCTGGGCTGGAGCAGAACAGGGCAGCGCCTTGGGCTGTGATCCATCCTGCTCTGGAACATGACACACATGCAGTCACTCCCTGTTTTTACTGGCCTGACATTCGAGTCCTGATTTCTATGCAGAGAAAATAAAAAGGATCCCTTCCAGCAACAGAGGCGCAGTGTCAAATCCTTCCCCCTTCTGAAAATCACAGCTCTAACCCCATTGCTGCCCTCTAACCCCCTCATTCCCTGCCCGACTCTCTTTTCCCGATGCCCCATCTGCCAGCAGCCAGACAAGGGGACAGCCTTTGCTCGCAGAAGGTGTGGGCACAAAGGAAAACAGGCTGGAGGAAAAGGCTACAAAATTCCCCACACCACTCTTCCCTTCCTGGGAATCCTAAGAAACTCGTGTTGCATTTCTTCCCAGTGGACTGAGAGCACGCTTTGTCCCATTGGGATAGTTTGGAACTAGGATCTTTTAGTTTACACCATTTTAAAAAGCTTTCATACAGCATGCACTCCTCCACCTCCCTCCATGTTTCCAAAAGCATCTATTAATACTTGGCACGCTATTTCTGGGCTGGATTCTGAGGCTTGCTAAACCGCAGCCCAAGCACAGGTAATGCTCAGCTTGGCAGCCCTGGAAGAGCCGGGCTCAGCAGAAGCAGCGAGCCCAGGCCTGCTCTGTGCTTTTCCGTGGCTTCTGTGGGGTTTCTCCAAGAGAAAGGAAAAGTGTGAATTCAGGAGCTGTGACTCAGCCCGGGGACTCTGCCCACACTTCTTTCAGGGGGGCAGCAGAGGTGGAGTCAGCTTCCAATTTTTGTCCCAAGATCCTGGCGATTGTGGCTATTTGTGCGTTTTCCCTGGATATTTATAGGGCAAGGCACTGTCTAGACTTGCTTTTGGTTGTTTCTTTAAGGGGAGTTTTACCTCCTGGCAGGAATATAAAAGCTCCTAGTTTGGTTCAGCTTGTGCGGAGAGCCTTCCTCTGCCACACCGGCCTCTGTGGGCACCCAGAGCCTCCAGCACTGCCTGGGCTCCTGACCTGGGCCTCCACTAAGGGCTGTTTGCAGATCAGCCACAGACTGCAAACAGCCACACACGCCTGCATGTGTATAAAGGTGTGCTGCAGGGGGATGATTTCCCATCCTTTCCCTAGGTGATCTGTGAATCTCACATTGGGAATTTGTAAATGTTGGCACTTCTGCTCCACGGTATCAGTTTGTGTTTCTGAGCATCAACACAAGCTTCCATTTCAGCCCCATGACGGATCAATAGTGCAGACAGCAGATGTGTTGCCTCCAAACTCCTAGTGCAAGCTGGCAGGGCTGTGTGGCCCGCAGGGACCGCTCATGCCAAGCCCAACTGCCGGACAAGCGTGTGGGTGTTCCCCTCTCGATGCTGGGAAGTAGGCCTGTTTTCTCAGGAAATACTTTTTAAGCACAAGTTGTTGTTTCTGAGGAGGTTGGTGAACAAGGCACTGGCTCCTCGGTTGTGATCCTCAGTGATGGGTATAAGTCTTATCCCGTTTGGGCTGAGCACAGAAGGGCACAGCATATAAGAAGGGGAGAGACTTAAAAAGCAGCAGTCAGGGCCCATCAAAGCAGAGGGGTAGCTATAGATCGGAGGTGTCTTGGTCTAAAAGAGCTGCTCCCTGCTTCTTCCACGGAGGCTGAAGAAGACTTGGTTCTTCTCTACCTGGGCCTATGTGTTCAATAGCTATACAGTGAGTGACACACCAGTCCCAGCTGGGATTTGGCTAAATCCACAACATCTTTCTGCCAGCAACTGATGTCACTGACCTGCTGGGCTGGCTTGTATTTATCCGGGTGCTTGTCTTGTGGAGAATGTCTGCAATGTGAAAAATCCTGTGTGCAGAGCAGGGAGTGTTCCTTCCAGGCACCCAGCAGGCTGTACCCACTGCCTGTGATTCTAATGACTGTAACACCTACATGCTGTGCGTACCCTGATGCTATGCATGCATTTGGGCTCACCTCTTCCATAGGGGCTAGCATCTTCCCAAAGCGCCCCGTGATCTTGAGTGGCTCTATCACTGCAAAGATGAAAACTTGAAAGGGTGCCATGGGTGGGAGGGAGGAAACAAAAAAACAGGACTCATTGCTTTCCAAAACATGGGGCTCTGTAAAGACATCTCAAAGAGGGCAGATAATAAAGGGGACTCCCAGGGAGTCTCTGAGAGAGATTGTTTGGATGCTTTTCCCTTCTCAAAGCCGGAATCACCAGCAACAGGTTCAAATGGAGTTGTGAAGTTTGGACTTGGTCTTGCTGAACCACCTTGATTTGCAAGGCCTGATTTGAAAGACGGGATTTGGAAATTTCAGTCTTAAGAGGAAACAAGAGCCTTGTTTGCTTGCTCTTACAAAGCAGCAACAACAAACGTGGCATGTTCACTTGCTTCTTTGCTCTGGATATGGGTTTCCCCTGATGCTATCTGACTAGCCCAAACATAGGTTTTTTAGGAGCGTATGCTCTTGGAAGAGGCTCTACAGAACAGGCTTGAGTTTCTTTCAGTGAGCCCTGCCAGACTTCCTTACTGGCAGGTTCAGAAAAGCAACTGAAGGCAAGAGAAGGGTGGGTCCTTCATAAGGATGCTGGACCGGGACACAAGAGACCCAGGTTAATATTCTTAGATTTGCTGCAGGCTCCTGGGTTACACCCCACAAGCACTTTAGAGACCTAAAGCAGGCCATGTGAATTTACAGCTCTCAGGTGCCCCATGGGGAGCACTGAGCACACACCGCAGAGCCTCCCCAACACCACAAAGCTGTTTTGTTAGTGGGATGGCATGGGATGTTGCCCCTTCTGTCTGCCAGCTCCCCCATATGTTACCACAGCAGGCAGGGCAGATGATGGGAGCTGGAGGGACGCTCACAGGGGCTGTCTGGAACGTGGACGAGCCAAGCAGCGCAGGACACGTCCTGCCACAGTGCCTGTGCTCCCCTGCTCTTGTACACATGACAAGACCTAGCTCCGCAGGACAGGCCGTCAAACAGCTTTCATCAGCGTGACATTCCCTTACAAAAACACCCAGCAACTCTAACAGACAGCGCTTTGTTGTCCTGGGAAGTTAAAAAGATAGCATCACGAGGTGGACAGCTAATGTTTCTAACTTTCTAACTGATGCTTTTTGCTGCTTGCTGAGGCTTTTGCCTATCAAGCACCTCTGCCTGGCCCATCCAATCGGCTGTGGCTGCCTGCACAAACAGCAGCATGCTGCCGGGGATCCGTGCCCTCCTGCCCTGGGGCAGCCTTTCCATCATGTACATTTCACCCATGCCCAAGCCCCGTCACCTGCTTGGTGGTGCCTTCCCTCACCATGTCCCAGGGCACTTCACGTGTGGGGCAGAACAAGGCCATTCCCACCACCAGCTCTGTGCTGCATGGATGGGGCTGCCTGGACTGCTTCACTTGTTGACCTCAGCCCCGTTGGCCCAATCTGGTCAAGAAAAGCTTTAGGCTATGGACATCAAGCCCTATTTGGCCCCTTTTTGGTGACACATTGGTTAAACCAGCAGTATTAGCACAATGGCTCCAATTAGGATAATGTTTCAGTGCAAGTCCACAGGCATTTTGGAAGTCCTATCACACCTAGCAGAATTTTTCAAGGTCTGTTAGAAGTGAGTTAGCCCATGCACAGAAAAGCTTACTTCTATACCTAGGTAGCTTGTTGGGTTTTAAGGTTTTGGAGATGGTTCTTAAACTCTGCCCAGCTCAGGAGTAGCAAGTCCTACCAGACAGAGCAATGGATGAAATGCAAGGTTGAGGTTTCTTTTCCTTCCTCTAGGACCAAGATGTACATGGTCATTGACGAGTTCTTTCCACCTCTTCATGCCACAGTTTTCTTGTGCATAAAACAGGTGAAGTAACTCTAGTCAGAACTGCACAGAGAAAGAAGGTTCTTTTTTTTAAAAAAAAAAAAATATTTTTCCTGAAAGTTTCTGAGATTTGGCTTCATCCCAGCTTGGAATGAAAATGGAATATTTCAAAAATCTCATTCAATACCAACTTAGGGAAAATCGCACTCAAACAGCTCTTACACATAGATGAATATATTTTGTCCTTGATAAACATCAAACGCAATCTAGCTGACGTTAAAGTATACAATCCTGCTGTTTTAACAGATGTAAAATTGGAGATCATTTCAGACTGAACACATCAAATTTTCCACTCACAAGTGTCTTAAGTAGAGCTTGGCCTTATTTTTCTTCTGCTGCTCCAGCAAAACCTGTTACATTTTGCCCAGCGTTTCTCTGCTGCTACAGCTATGTATTGTGACGGGCTCTGACAGCAACAAACCCTCTCCAGCCCACTCTGATCTCAGTCTTAAAGGTGCTCTTAGACCCATGAGGAAAAACACTTGCAGGCACTAGATGCTGCTATTGTTATTGGTATTCACTGTGATTATGATTAGAATTGTACTGGCCCTAAAAATACACGAGTATTTCCCACTTTCAAGGCGTCCAATCTTCACCCAGCATTTAGAATTTTTCACAATCCCTTTCCATTTGCTTGAGAACAAAAACAATACATGACCACAGCAGACGAGCGGGAAGTATTCCTGATAAAAATACCGTATGACAATCGCAGTGATCAGCCCACAGAGAAGAGAGCTATTACTTTTTCCTCTATCCCAGAGCTTCTCCACCCTTGCAGGGGTGCAGCTCCCTCTTCAAAGGCTCAAAGAAAGTCAAAACAATGCATGGCCCTTTTCCACTTACTATAAAAGTACAGAAATGTAGCACAGACAACAATGACAGGCTCCTATCATGAATGTGTGTGTGTCTTTGGGAGGATATTTGACCTTCAAGGGCAAGGATGTCCGGAAAGTCAGGGAGTGAGATTTCCTTGGCTTTAAAGCACAATGCTTCACCCACCTCAGTGTCCTTCAGCACTGGCTTCCACTGGTCTCCCTTGGGCCCCCAGTTCAGCACATGGGACCTCTGGGCATGGCTTGGGCGGACAGAGATGTGGGATGGAGGCTTTACAGGATCACTGCTAAATTTGCCTCTTGCTTCCCTTCCTTATGCATGCTGGCCCCACTGGGGAAGGAGGAGAAAGCAGCCACACCCTGCAGGGAGATAAGAGAGAGATCAGGAACCCTCTAATCAGGAGAGCATGAGCACAGCTGAAATGACAGCAGGGAGAAGACAGCATGTGCATCGGGGTTGCAGGTTGATGGAGCTCTTAGGGATGTCACCATGGGGACGGGGAACCCAGGAAAGCAAGCTGCTCGGCCACAGCCCCTTGAGCTTCTCGCTTCTTGTCCCTGGCTCCATCCACATTTAGAGGTGATGTTCTCTCAGCCACTTCTTCATCTTATTCAAGTCTGGTTGTCTCTCAATTTAGCAAAATAATTATAAAGACTCCAACCCCTCAGAAGTGTGTCCTCCCCCAGTCAACCAGCCAGGATTCAATTAATATCAGACAATTTAAACCGAATTAAAAGGTCTGGCACAAGGATCTGTCCTGGTTTAATTTGGTCAGCATCACACCACACCCTCATTTTGCTTAACACAAGTTTGAACAGAGACATGGTCCTTAAAGCAGCATCAAGAAGGTTAAATAATGAAAATAGCATGAATAAATAAAAAGCAGGGAGCCTAACAGGATAAAGACCTGCTGACTCGGCAGGCGCTCGCACTGCTCCCTGCTCCGTGCCCTTGTTCAGGTGCAGGCAACCTGGAAGCGAGCACAACCTCCCAGCAGGCGAAGGGAGGGGGGCACTGGCGGCACTGGGGTTACTGTAATTACGAACAAGGAGATGGAGCAGGGATCACTCAGGCAGATGGGTCGGACAGAGCAATTGATATCAGCACTGCTGACATTTCATGCTAACGCATTGCAGCTTCTGCTCGGCTAAGCAAAAGCCTGTTGGAGCATCAGCGTATAAGTGGCACAAAACCCCTCGTGCTGTTTCCTGGGCGGCGGGTTGTTCCCATTGCACACTGCAGGCAGCACATTGGCAGGTAGTTCTGGTAACTGCAAAGGTCTGGCGACACTTCTACTAGCTGAGGTACACACTAGCTCATTCTGCCTTCCTCTAGGGAGCCCAGCTTATTCCCTTAGGTATTTTCTTATTAACCGTCAGCAGATAAAGAATTGGCCCATTTTATGGCTGGTCCTGTTCTACCCCTGAGGCTGAGCACTGAATGCTGCCATTCCCATTCCTCTGGCAGCAAGGCAGGATTTGGCCAGATGGATTCTTCCGAAAGCAGGACCAGATCCCCTAGAGTTTGTCTTTTTCTTGTGAAGGAGAAACCAAAAGCAGCATGTCCTCGGCCACGACCCTGGTTCCTCCTGTTGTTTTTTACATCTGGGGCCTGGGAGCAAGCTCTGAACTCCACCAGCCAAACTCGGCACTCCCTTACCTTCTGGAGTAACCTGGATTTCTGCCCATTAAGGACACGGCCCTGCGGCAGTAAGTGAAAGGGAGCCAGAAATATTACATTAATAAGCAGAAACGTTCCCAGCTCTGATCATTAGCCATGGGACTAAAGTGCTCAGACAGTATAAAGTAAACATAAGAGAGCTGGGTTTATTAGAGCACGTTCCCTTTTCCAGGTATCTTATGCTAATGTACACAGAGATCTGAGAGATAGGAACCGTTTGAGGACTGTAAGAGGAAACCAGCAGACAGCTATTAACAGAGGAAAAATTCACAGGTACCTAAGGCTGGGCACAGGGACGGGTTTTCTTACGCTCAGAGAGGTTGGCAGAACACCAAGTTTCTATTCTAACATATATGAATTTATAGCCACATTTGTGTGTGCATGGACTTTGGTGTCTGCCAAAAGAGAGATGAAAATGGGAATTTAATATATGAAAATGGGAATTTAATATACTATCTACAAATTGCACTTCAAAGTAATTTCTACCCGTGCCTTAGCACTGAGGAGCATTACTGCGATACAAAATAGGCTGAAAGCCATCAGGCTGAGCCCAGAACATGCCAGGGGAGTCAGTGTGAACACGAGCATGTGGCTGTGCAATGGTAGTAGCGGCGTGCCCGCATGAAGTGTGCGCACAGGCTGTGTGCCTCACCTGGAGAGCTGTATCGCCACAAAGCACATCCCTCTGACGTGTTATAATCGGTAGGAAGGCTGTGAATCTGCCCTGACCTCAGGGCAAAACGCACAGAGCAAAATACCACAAGCGAGCGTTTCCAACACGAGGAATAAAACCGGATACCTAGGGAATCTCGGGCAGCTCTGCTGATGATACAACAAGCCCTGCAGCAGAGACAGTCAGCCTCCTGTTGGGAAATCCCAGATGCCAGGGATGACTCCAAAGTGTTCCCCAGGGATTGCACACAGATCGAGCCTAAATTCAGTTAAGCAAAACCTCAGGGAGGCAGTTCTGCACGTGCCAACCAACTTGAAAGGTCCCATTGCAGGAGCTCCTACTGAAGACAGTGATTAATGCCTTTCTTCAGACCACCAATGAGTATTTTAAAGCCATACCTTTGAATTCTGACAATTTTATAATGAGGCGAGAGGGATCTGACCCAGGAGAAGGAAAAGAGGTGCTGAGTGCACAGCCCACACACAGGTGCCTCCCAAGCTTCTCAAAAGGGAATAAAAAATCTTGAGGAGTTTGTCTTGGCTTTCCTTCAACTCACGCACTAGAACTGAGGTGGATATCGTGGATCCCAATACGAAATGTCCCCCAAGTTTTTATTATACCTTGTTTTCCTTTCCTTTTTTTCTCTTGCAGTTCTGCTCTCAGAGCAGCGCCTGCATCTCTCTCAAGCATTTTCTCGTTATTTATAATTCTCATCAGCAAAAGGAGGTGAAATATCAGTGCTAAGCCTGCCTGCCTCTCACCAAGTAGCCAGCCAGTGTAATAATTTTTTTCTCCATCCTTATGCTGCTGGTGGAGTAGTCTTTTCTCTAGTTGGGGAATACGCTGGGTAAGGATACTTTAACAGCTGGTGTAGAGCCACATGGCATAAGATAATGGCAGTATGTGCATGAAAAATGACTCAGGACACTTATCATGGTGAGCACACGGCCACAGTGATCTGTGAGCCTGTTAATGGCCTCAGACAGGCCATAAAGGCAAAGGCCTCGTCAGGCCATGCTAAACCATCATCAGGGCTGCGTTGGTAGAAGGCGGCTGTGCTGAGATGCCACGGAGTCTGGGTGTGCCTGCATGGGCTGGGTGAGAGGGTAGAGGTGGAAGTAGGTTTCAGAAAGGTTGTGTCATCTTCACCTCGGCCCAGGTCAGAGCTGTGACAAGTGTCTGAGCCACGGGGCAGAGACCGGCCTGGAAACCCCACTGTACCCAACTGACCGCTCTCACCTGCTCAGGCTGCTGCCTGGGGACCCCAAATCAGAGGTGGGGAGGGCACCATGCACACGGATAAATCATCTGAGTGTGTGATGGCTGGTTTCTGATTGCTAACCCTGTGTTCTCTGCTTCCGCTGCAGTTGCCTGTCCTGTGAAGCGACATGAGTCTCAAGGGATCCCTCAGCAGCAGCCCTGGCTCAGCAAAGTAAGGATCTCCATGGTGGGCTCCCTCCATCTCGTGGCTGGCACCTCTGCTCCTTCCCACCACCTGGGGGGATGCTTCTGCGGGTCCCACCTGCCATCCCCTGAAAATTCCAGGGGTTTGTTTCACCCTTCCTGGGCACCTCACAAGCTGTGGTGGTACCCAGCATCACAGCCTCTCACCTCACGGGCACGTCCTTCCTGCACACTCCTGGTCTCCAGAGAGCGGGGTACAGGTGTAAGAGTGCTGCCGAGCATCGCCAGCACCCAGGGGGACATCGTGACAGGAGCTGCCAGCCACCCCCTGCCTCAGCCATGGTGCCTGACACCCTGAGGTGCTGCTTTGATCTTCCCCTGTCCCCACAATTCCCTCAGGCTGAGCACTCCCACACACAGCCCAGGCAGGCAGGGCAGGGGGAGGGATGGCCTTACAGGGGATATAACCCATGCCTGGCGGCCTGACACCCCAAACTCAAAGCATTTTGTGCTCAGTTACGTCCTTGCACATTTTACAGGGGCTGTGTTCAGTGTCTGAGCAGCTGCAGTGGGTTTTAAAAGGGTCCATTAACAAGGGCCCTAAGGCCTGGCTCTTAAGCTGCCTTGGGTTTAGGTGGACTCGGTGGTAAAATGGGAGTTCTCCTTTTCCCTGGCACGGTCAGAGGAGCAAACACAGGTGATTCGGGGCCACAGCATACCAGATAGCTGTGGTGAGGAGGGCAGTTCTGCTCTCCTTTGGGATTGCCATGGGGCTGCGGTGACGATTGCCGTGTGCATCGCACGTGAGAGCAGATGTTAACAAGGTTAACAAGTGACGGCTGATTTCTGCCTTGTCTCTCTTACAGTGGCAGCATGGGCAGAGCGGACGGAGCCTCCAAGCTGAGCGCAAAGGACCTGTACGGTAAGTCATGCCCACAGACATGTAGGGTTTGCTATAGCAAGGGCACCTCTGGAGATCTGGAGACAGCTGCTAGGGAGCTTTAGGCTGGTACTCAGCCTTGTGTATCAGACCTCCACGCACAGCAGGCTGCCCTGACATGGCAGTGAAAACACACCTTGCCTCCATGCTGCTGTCTCCCATGTGGGGCACAGTGGTGATTTCATGTGGACAGACGAGCAAACGCAGGCACGGCTTCCTCTCGCCCCCCACCCGCCACCCAGATCCTCTCCAGTTATGCTATCAAGATAACCCCATAAGGGGCCCAGCAAAGGAAAAACTGTCCTCAGCATGTTAATGATTATACTCTTTTAACTACTCGGTGAGCCATGAAAACTCCAGTGCCCTTTGGCTGGTCGGAAGCAGAGGGAATCGGTGGGATCAGCGCTTGTGCAGAGTCTGATCTGCTGCTTGTCCATAAACCACTGGAGCTCCAGAGGAGCCAGCGAAACACAGGCTGAGGAGCAGTAGAGAACATTTAGGAATCAATAACAGTTCTTCCTGGTCTTAGAAGCTCTCTTAATGCATCCCAGGTGAAGCCCTGTGGGGTATGCTGGGATGGGCAGAACAAGCAGAGAGCCATGTCAGAAGTCATCCCCCTCAGATGCTCTCTGGATAAGGAGAAGGGGTTTTGTTGGGGGGAACACTTGCAGCTTTTAGGGAGACCAAACCTGCAAACGTTCCCACCAGAGAGCTGTCAGTTTGCCATGTTGATGTTTGCACTGGGTGTGGAAGCGCTGTGACAGCCCCTTGTCAGGGAGCTTGTATTTGGTTGAAAAGCTCCCCTTGGTGCTGCAAGGCGAGGGTGGCTGTGTTTGTCCCTGGAAAGTGCTTTTGGTCGCTGGATGGCTTTGCCTGGAGTTTTATCAGTGTGGAGTGGCCTGAAACTGTGTCCCCCAAATGATGGATTTCGAGAAGAGGGCACTGGTGGGAAGGTAGGGACTGTACTTAGAGGATGAAGTGTTAAACACAGGAACTGCTAACTTTGATTAGCTGCAAAGAAGTGAAACATGGGAATAAAGGTGGATGAGCAATTTAATGCTACTGGACAGGGCTACTTGTGGCCTCGATGCTGCATGATGGGCAGGTGCCAAGAGAAGGTTTGAATTGTGTCTGTCATTTGTCTGGGGATGAAAGGACATGTGTTAAGCCCAGAAAGAAGAGAGAGGCTGAGGAGTGGCAATGTTCAGGTGCTGCTCTACTCTGCACGCAGGACTGCCATCTCAGTCAAGCTCATCTTGCCTCTGACAGCATCATTTCCTTTGCTGTGCTCTGAAAGCTCTTGCAAATCTTGCAAATCAGGGTCTGAAACATTTTAGTTGCAAGGTAAATAGGAAACTGTACAGAGACATGTGAAAATGAAACTGAGAGTTGAAAACTCGGGGCTTGGACTGGCGTACGCTTCGCTGGGTTAGAAACTGGCTGGATAGCCGGGCCCAGAGAGTTGTGGTGAATGGAGTCAAATCTGGTTGGAGGCCGGTCACAAGTGGTGTCCCCCAGGGCTCAGTACTGGGGCCGGTCCTCTTTAATATCTTTATCGATGACCTGGATGAGGGCGTCCAGTGCACCCTCAGTAAGTTTGCAGATGACACCAAGCTAAGTGCGTGTGTCGATCTGCTCGAGGGCAGGAAGGCTCTGCAGGAGGATCTGGATAGGCTGGAGCGATGGGCTGAGGTCAACTGTATGAAGTTCAACAAGGCCAAGTGCCGGGTCCTGCACCTGGGGCGCAACAACCCCAAGCAGAGCTACAGGCTGGGAGATGAGTGGTTGGAAAGCTGCCTGGCCGAGAAGGACCTGGGAGTATTGGTTGATAGTCGGCTGAATATGAGCCAGCAGTGTGCTCAGGTGGCCAAGAAGGCCAACAGCATCCTGGCCTGTATAAGAAGCAGTGTGGCCAGCAGGTCTAGGGAGGTGATTGTGCCCCTGTACTCGGCTCTGGTGAGGCCGCACCTCGAGTACTGTGTTCAGTTTTGGGCCCCTCGCTACAGGAAGGACATGGACGTGCTCGAGCGAGTCCAGAGAAGGGCGACCAAGCTGGTGAGGGGTCTGGAGAACAAGTCTTACGAGGAGTGGCTGAGGGAGCTGGGCTTGTTCAGCCTGGAGAAGAGGAGGCTCAGGGGCGACCTTATCGCTCTCTACAGTTACCTTAAAGGAAGCTGTAGTGAGGTGGGGGTTGGTCTGTTCTCCCACGTGCCTGGTGACAGGACGAGGGGGAATGGGCGAAAGTTGCGCCAGGGGAGTTTTAGGTTGGATGTTAGGAAGAACTTCTTTACCGAAAGGGTTATTAAGCATTGGAACGGGCTGCCCAGGGAGGTGGTGGAGTCGCCATCCCTGGAGGTCTTTAAAAGACGTTTAGATGTAGAGCTTAGTGATATGGTTTAGTGGAGTACTTAGTGTTAGGTCGGAGGTTGGACTCGATGATCTTGAGGTCTCTTCCAACCTAGAAATCTGTGTCTGTGTCTGTGTCTGTGTCTGTCTTGGAAACAGGGCACGAGCTCAGGTTAGCACCCACTGATGGAGACAGCCCAGGGCTCTGAATTATCAGGGTGTTGGGGTGGGATCTAATTGTGTGCACAGGACTGATGTGGCAGCATCTGGTGGTGAGTACTGCCCACCCTGCAATGCCTTCATCGTAAAAGCAAGCAAAGGGAAAGGGTGAAAAACTGCTTTGAAACCAAACACTTTCTCAAATAAGTCATTTTAAATGCTGAGTTACACCTTCACATCTTCAAATTTTATTTATTTTTTTTTGCACAGACACACCCCAAAAGCAAATTTCAGCAAGAACAGGACCTCTCCCACCAAATTACAGCAAACCTCAAATGAGTACTGTAAGTCCAGAGGCCAAATCCTCAAGAGGAATTAAATCAGCGGCCCCTGATTTCCCTCCCGCCTCAGCAGGGCACTATGAGGGCTGCAGTAATTTACTGCAGAAATCAGTGGCTGTTGGCTTGCTCGGCTCCGTATGCACAAGCACGTCCATGGAGTTTATGCCTGGCAGAGCTTGAGACTTGCTCACTAATTCAGCGTGCCTTTTCCAAAGGACACTCAGCGTGTGTTAAGCCGATATTTAAATGTTTGGGTCCCCTTCCCACTTGAATCCTCCCTCCCCCAACATCAGTTTCTGCTGTGAGCTGGCACATTTGGGGGTGGAGGGCAGGCAAGAACTAAAATTCCAGGGAGAATTATGTTTCATAATGAAACAAATCACATCAAGCCGAGCTGGCCTTGATTATGTGATTATGATGCTGCTAAGGGACATGCAGAGCTTAGGAGACTTTTTATGTTTCCATTTTTCTCCTGTGCAGTCAGGCTGGACACTCAGCCTGTGCACGCCGCCAGGCCTCCAAAGTCTGGGTGCGATGAGCACACAGACATCTGCTGCATTTAAAGCTCGCTGGGTAACGTCCTTCTGCAGATCCAAAGCACACAGATGTCTTAGATTGGATATTAGGAAGAATTTCCTCATGGGAAGGGTGGTCAGGTGTTGGGGCGGGCTGCCCAGGGAGGTGGTGGAGCCACCATCCCTGGAGGTATTTAAGAGACGTGTGGATGTGGCATGTAGGGACATGGTTCAGTGGTGGACTTGGTAGTGATGGTTGGACTTGACGATCTGAAGGGTCTTTTCCAACCTCAATGATTCTGTGACTCGATAGCATGCAGCTCACAGCGCCCAGGTCCCAGCTGCTGGGCCACGCAGATCCGCAGAGGTGCCAGCCCCTGAGGAAGGTTGGCTGCCCTGGTGCCACAGCTGGCCTGCTCTAAGTACTGTGACACCAGGTACATGGCACAGCACCAAGTCTTTTACGTTGTGGTGAGCACAGAGGGATGCAGAGAGACCCAAATCACCAGGGAATTCTGCAGCAAAATGGCTTACAGCCCTGAGATATCTTCCCCCAGCTCTATCTCTACCAGAATCTCCATCAAAGCTCTTTCTAGGGTGCTCAGCCATCCTTGGCGGAGTTGCCTGGCTGTCACGGGAGCCGTGTTATCCTTCCCACCCCCCTTAGCAGAACAGCATCACGTTTGCTCAGCTCCATGTTCTGGAAGCATCTGTGGCTGCCTGTACAGAGAGCCCCAGCTCGGCGGGCAGCAGGGGGAATGGCTGTCACCTCTCAGGTTGCCACCTTGCTCAATGCACAGCAACCGGCTGAATAAATGTTAATGCGTACCATAAATAAATTAAGCCGCTTCTCCGCTTACCGGCATCTCTTCTGAACCCAGATGAAAGGCTGTGGGGGTGAAACCAGCGTGGGTCCAGCAGGAGCCACGGGAAGGGCTGGAAGGGAGGTGTCTGTGCATGCTTGCCACTCCTTCCTGTGGCGATAGCCGGGTGGACATCTGCAGGCACTCATCCAAGCTGCTTTTGTGGATTATCGGATGGTGCTGTCTCTCGTGAGAGATCAGGCACTGTAACCGGGAGGAGCTGTATAGAGTCGAGGGGAGTTTAATGGTTACAGCGGGTTTCACACGGCGCTAGGAGAAGGAAATGGCCCTGCAGCAGAGCTCACTTCTTTTTAGTGCCGAGTCTGTCCCTGTGATGCTCAGCTGCTTTCTGCCCTGACAAGAGCCGGCGCCAAGCCACCCGCCTTCCTCGATACGCTCATTTCTGGGAAAGACCCAACCTTGGTGTGGCACAGGGCTGGAAAAGGGAGTTCAGGGCATGAGCACTGCCGGCGGCCCGAGTTAGGCTGGAGAAACCCGGAGCTGCAAGGCAGCAGCGTGCGAGGCGCGATCACTTGACACTGCATGCCTCCCGTAACCCAAGAAAGGCTTTGGCACTGTAACAGGACACGGGATGCGAACACAAAGACAAGCGCCGCTCCCGCCGGGCCCCGGGACAGGTATCATCTGCCTGGGGAGCCGTGGGGAGAGGAGACCCCTGAGCTGTAGGCAGAATACGCTGATGGTGAATGACTGACTTAGGTTTAATGGTCACAAGCCAGCTCCTGGGGGTCTCTGCAGGCCTCCTGTATCTCCTCCGGGGGCTGTGTGGGGAAGATAAGACTGGACAGCTCCCTGCATGGCCCCTGGCCTGTAATTCCTTGCCAGTTGCTCTCCCATGTCCCCACTTGCACCTTGGGTGAGCACGAGGTGAAGCAGGGCCTTGGCGAGACACCTTTACAGACAGGGCTTGTGCCAGCTCAAGCAGAAAGACAGAAACACTGGCTGGCTACCGCCTTTCTTTCCCTAAAGTTAGCAGGCGTTTAGCAGCCCAGTTTTTCTTGCACACTCCTCCCAAAGGACTTGCTTACTGCTTGCCCAGGATCTCGAGCACAGGACAGGGCGCAGGGACACACAGCTGTCTGCCTCCAGCGGCTGCACCACCGGGACCAACACATTTCACCTTTTCCCTGCTCCCGCCCGGTGCCAGCATGGTCTGAAAGCTGCTCAGAGGAGGGAGTGTCCCTGCCGACGTTTTCCCAGTGCAATGGGGCAACAGCAAGGAGCTGAAATACTCCTGCGATAGGTGGAGAGAAAGGCAGGACAGCTTTCCCACCTGCTGCTGCTGTTTGCTTCCCCAGCCTGCCGCAAGAAAACCCCCGGGCAGCACTGATCTGCTCACACGGGTCCGAGTCAGAGCACTGCCTGAGACACTGGCTCCCCATCTCCCCCGCCATCAGCCTTGAATAACTCCCTTGTCCGCCCCCCGGCTCCCTCTGTGCCACTTCAGCGTCTTTCTTCACGTCCCCTTTCCCGCCCGAGATTCCAGCTTCAGATTACGCCAGCTCCTCTCCAACGCTGCCTTGCGGGTGAGCCTTTTATTTAAAGCCTGGAAACGTAATACTCCAGCTGGAAACGGGGCTGGAAGAAAGCAAGTGAGCCAGCATTCCTGGTGGTTCCTGCAGACCAAAACCCGGCGGTGGCTCAGCCGGTAGGCGAAGGCTCTGCTCTGGGTGCTGCTGGCTCAGCTTGGCCCTGGCTGCTCCGAGTAGGCAGCCCTCATGTCCCCATCACAATGCTTTTGGGATGGCAGCTAGCAATGGGGTCTGCAGAGAGGCCTTTCCCCCTCTGACCCCACAGTGCCTGGTCAGCCCTTTTTCCTTGCCGCTTCAAGCCTGCTGAGTGCAATTTCTCTCCTCGCATGGAGGATCTGCTCAGAGTTTATTCGTAGGGACATTTTCTTGAATGGAAATGGGTTGTTGGATGTGCCCAGGTACTCTGGGAACAAACGCTGGATTAGTTACTTAATGACGACAAAAACAATAGGGGAAACTTTTTGTTATGAGTGGTTTTTGGTTCTCAAGTGAAGCAAATTTGTCAGTTTGTTTACTTAAGTCAAGGGCCTGATATTCAAAAAATGTCATTACTGGCTACAGGGAGCTTAGAAAACATCATTTTGAATTGTTTAGTGAAAAATAACCTGGCATATTTCTTCCAGCTCTGATGTTAAAGGAACAGGAAATGCCTCTGCCTGTGAGTTTCTCAATAGCCTGCTTATTTTTTGCCGAGCGGCTGCTCAGGATGCTGCTGTCCGTCCCTCGGCGTGCCGGGCACAGGCAGGCAGTGTTACTTGATGTGCACAGCCCGTGCCCAAGGGTCAGGTTTTCATTTGCTCTTCTAGAGTGGGTTGTGTCTTCAGCTAATAAAAGAGGAATGTGAGCAATTGGGCTTGAGCTAGTGGCAAATATTAGGCATGCCAGGGAGGAATTTAGCCTCCTGACACCGACTAGCTGCCAACATGCTATCAGACAACAGCTCCCCGCTACCCGGCCCATTCACACCCCCAGCGTCAATGAGAGCCTTCTCATTCACTTCGGGAGCTTCCAGATACCGCGTGCCATGTGCCACCCAAAAGGGGTAGCTGTCCCCACAGATTCCCAGTGTCATGGCCACTGTTACTGACAGCCTCTGGAAGTTCAGAGAGGACCGTGGTGGTGGCAGGAAGGACAGGGTGCTCGATGCTTTGGAAGAAGCTGCAAAGAGGCTTCCGAAATGGAGCCTAGGCAGTGGCTCTAAAGCTTTTGGTAGCCTTTCACTCCTGCTGCCTTTCTCCTCTCACTTCTCAGCAGATCTTCGTGCAATGCCACACTTTTACTTAGTTAGGGCTTAGTTACACAGTTAGGGCCGAAGGCTGGCTCTGCACTGGGGCGGCTTTGCTGACACGATCGCACCGATGCAGCGAGGTGCTCCCCTGTCAGACACTACCCCTGCCAGCAAAATTTTCCTCTGGCATTGCTTATCCCAGGTCCTACGTGCAAAACAAGCTGGTTGCAATGTTATTCCAACCTCCTGTGGTTTCTCCTTCCTTGAAATACTCATGCGGTGTGGAGGAGAGCCGGGCAGGCGATGGCACGGGGCAGGCAGGAGCACTACGTCCCACACGCTCTCCCCTGTGCTGGCCAACCATGGGAACCCCCGAGCAGGGAAGCTCCGGCAGCAACAGAGCCTGCAGATGCCTCGGGGCCGGGAGCCCAGGCGCAGCAGGTCTGTGCAGTGCCCGAAATCAGATCCTTGACTAACCCTGCAGAACCTGGAGCGTCCTCCCACTCGGCGAGGAAGCAGGAGCCTGTTGGGTCGGCAGAGCTGCACACCGCAGATGAGCGATCAGACTGCCAGATCAGATCTGGCCTCCTGCTCCCATCCTGGGAATGGATGCTGTTTCGTAAGGCTGCTTTAGAATGCAGGCCTGGCAAATTTGCATAATTGCCATTAGCATTGTGAAGCATTTGCTGCTTTGTTTCTCCTCTGAAGGGCTGTGTCCTGACCTGTTGCTTTGGCAGAAGAACTAGCTCATACTACATAGGCAGGTTACTATAAAGAGCGCGTGTGCTGCTAGATAGTAAAATATAAAGAAAATATAAAGAATTGGCAAGCTCTAGAAGGCAACAGGCAGGACTTTCCTCAGGCTGCTCTAATGGGCACAGGGAGGTCCCCAGTGCAATGCAGGGGGAGGGAATCAAGGAGAGGTCTTTGGCTTGGTACTGCCAATGATAACAAACCAATCCTATAGATACCATAAAACATAATGCGCAAAAGAGCGTAAGTACTGTCAAATGGGAATGGCAGAGCCAAATCTGCTCAGGCTCACACCACTTTTACACCAGTATCTCAGCTCTGAATTGCACTGCACTGGATCCTTACTCATCCCCTGCAGTGTCTCAGCTTTGTGTCCGTGTCTTTCACCAGGGCTTTGAAACAAAGCTCAGTGCTTGAGCAATAGTCCTGACTCTTGGGTCCCTTCGAAATCCTTGTAGGATAACAGCCTTTCTAGGTCTGTGGTCCCTGTTGCCCTGTGGTGCCAGCCCCTACAGAGACGGATGCTCTGCAGCTGCCGCACTCTCATCTTGCCAGCACAAGGTGGCCGAGACCTGCGGCGAGGCAGTTCGCCAGCCATCTCCCAAACCTGACCCGGCAGGGACAGGGGGACAGACTTTCTGTGCAGTCTCCCTCCCACGCCCACACCAGAGGTGGCTGTGCTCCCCCACGGTTGTGCAAGCGTGGGCTGCATGTAGGGCAGAAGCAACGACACCACAAGGCAATATCGTATCGCGTTTCACTTGGCTGATATTACTCCTTGGTTCCCTACAGACTGCTTCACTGATGAGTTGTCCGTCCCCCACATTTTCTACAGAGCCTTCCACCCAGCAACAGCAGAAAACAAATATGGGGAGATGCGGGGAGGATGAGGGAGGATCCTGGGTGATAAAACTCCCTAATTAAGCAGCGAAGGCTGTGCACAGAGCGCAGGCTGGGGCCTTCGCAACGCTGGTGCGAACGGCTGCGTTTGTCACAGCAGCACCTGTTTGCACCACAAGTGACTTGGCCCTGGCGTACAGCAAGAGCGTGGGCGAGTTTTTGTTTATAGCAGAAATGAGATTGCAACGGAAGGGCAGAAATGGCATCTCGGGGCTGAGCTTTGGGACCCTGCCTGTAACTGACCTGTAAGCCCTCATGAGGGTCAGCAGAGCACCACGGTCCCCCCTCCGCCAGCAGGAGGAAAGTGCTCAAATTCCCCCAAAACTGCTGGAATGCTTCGTGTCACACTTAGTGCTACAGCAGTCCTGAGGCCCTTCTGCCCTCCTCTGTACTACTCAAAATCCCTGTTGAGTTTAACCAACTTTAACCCACTGGACAGAATTTATCCCACTAGGCGATCTGTTGTGCACACAATGTGCCAGGTTGAAGGGAGTGTTCACAGCCACGTCTCAACCCCTGGAAAAAAGGGTGTTGCATGGAAATGGGGAGGGGACTTGGCACTTAAGATGTGTTTTGACTTCCTGGACTAAGCCGATAACCCCATTCCTCCAGGATGTGAGTTGATCGTACCTTCTTTCTCAGCAATTCCTGTCTTTCATCCTTTCCACTCCTCAACGTAAACCCAAGCAAGATGCTCTCCATTCCAGCCAGGACTTTTGTGTGTTGCCACTAGATTTTCAGCACAGCACCCAGTTTTGAGTCCATTCTGAGTTGGCAAAATCCACCTTGTTACCTCTGCAGTGGTCTCAGCTTTTTCCATTTCTTTATGTGGCCACTGGTGCCAATGAGAAACATCATTTCCGCAGTGCTGTTTTTCTGTGAGATATTGGTGACAGATAACATTCTTCAGAAAATGGCGTTGCAGTTTTTCCCACAACTCTGGGTATGAGTCCAGATGAAAGCTAGCTGCTTAGGAAAAGACTGAACTGAATTCAGTTACAGAATCATTTACACTTTTTTTCCTGAAAGGGGTGTCCTAGGGCTCATGGGACCAAATCTCTCGAGGCAAGAGATGAGACAATTTAATGAAGAAATACAGTTCTGCATGTGTGAATATCCCACGTGGCATCCGTGCTTGAGTCATTCAAAACTTTCCAGAGTGTCTGTGCCAGACATATAGCAAATGTTTAGGCTCAGCATGACGCGACTGTGAATTACTTGTCATTGTTTTCGAGGCTGCAGCAGTGGGTCGTACCCACCACCTCTGGCCTGATGATGATCCCCACGTTATGAGGGCTTTTTGTTGCCAGACACCAAAAGCAAGGGACAAAGCTCTATTGTTTTCCCGTCTCTTTGGTTCTCTTGGCAGACAGAAGGGAAAAAGTACAGCAGTGGTCACTGTGGGTCTCACGCCAGCTTTTATCACCTTCAGATGTTTGCTGTACTTGTGCCATGGCCCTGGAGCTCTCATGCCCTTTGCAATCCAGCCTGTGTTGCATCCCAGTAGCCCTCCACCACAGCTGCCTCTAAAGGGAGAGGTGACTCATTTAAAGAGGTGCACGCTGGTGTCTGTGCTGTGACAGCAGCTGCCATCCGATCTCAGGAAAACCGTCTTTATATTCCTGTAACTCTTATTCATCACATGGGGATTATGCAAATTCCCTGCCTCCTGGGGATGCGGTATGGATTGGGTAACGTTACCATGCTCGGATCTTCTCCATTGCAAGACGCTGTAGAAATGCAAAGTATTCTAGCATGAGAGGTGTCAGATAAACTGGGAGGAAATTGCTACTGCTGCTAGCGCGCCAGTGTTCATTCATACAAAATTAAGGAGATGGAGGACAAGGCTATGCAGAAGGGCAGTGTGGGAGCCGCTCAGACACGTGTCCTATTTTCTCATGTCTTTTCTGGAAAAGGGAGTTCATCTGGCTCACATAAAGGATCTCCTATTATCCACAGAGTTAAACAGCCACAGGTCTCCATGTGGGCATCACTCTGTGTGGCATATTTGTTTCAGCCCAGCATGACCAGAGCCAGGTTTAAGCTAAGGCAAATAATGATGAGTCCAGAGAAAGGCCTACAGTGTTTCATCACACTTCTTTGAAGTAAATATACCAATAACACCCTAACTATTTCTTAAAGCTTCCACATCTCAAACAGATGTGAGCTAAGATTGCCTATTTTGTCATTTACAGCCCAGATCCTTACTTCTTCCTGCATTTAAATCAAAACTGAGCACTAGAAAAGGACATTTCAGTGTTTTGCACCTCTGCTGCCCAGGAAAGCCCAGCTGTTCTCAGGCTGTGAAGTTTTATTTTGAGGATACTAGGAGGAAACATGAAAGGAAAGTTTTCCATGGGCATAGGGGCCAGGTAGAAGCCAACACGGAGAGATTTCAGGAGAAGGAAGAAGCAGACATCTTAAAGTGAGGGACAGGAAAGAGAAAACACCCCCTTCCTCTGCCTGGGCAGCTTCTGGGATGTCACTTGAATGGCATCCTGAGACAAAATAGAGGTACATTGTTCGAGTTCTGTGGCTCTTAAAGGCAATACCCCCAGGGAGAATGAACAGAGGGAGTGGGAACCTCTGCATTTCCCCACCACACGCCACCCATGCCTTATTTTATTTCTTGCTGTCAGGTTTGTGCAGCTCCAGCTCTGCAGCAGCACCTGGCACTGGGCCTTGCCACAGACCCCTAGTGGGAGGGATGTGAGAATCCTGGCTGATGGCAGTGCTTGCTCCCGAACAGGAGCAGGCAGAAACGCCTGTCTGCCTCCCCCTCAGCCCACTCTGGCTCACAGGCTGGTGGAGAGGGAGCTCCAGGACCCCAGCACTGGCACCGGGCTACAGGGCCCTCACCAGGGCTGGAAAAGGCTGAAGGGACCTGTGGCTGGGCTCCCTCTGTAAACCCCATCTCCCCAGTATCCACCAGCTCTTGACACTGCTCAGCACCCTTCCTTTCAGAGCTGAAGATGTTTCCTGTCCTAAAGTAAAAATCCTTTGTTTCCAGACTGACTGCTTCAGTCTTTTTCCACTCCCTTTTAAAAAGGAGTGGATGGGATGTCTTGAAGTCCAAATTTGCCTCCATCCCACACAGATGGGGTGTTCTCATTTCCATTAGTGTCATCGATGTACATCAGAAATGCTTGGTGAGGAAATTGAGGTTACTGAGAGAAAAAAGTTACTCACATGAGACACAACTCCCTGCGGATGTGTGTTGCTGTGTGCCCTGTTCCAGACCTTGCCCCACATTTGAAGTAGAGCAGACTGCAATTAAAACGTACGGCAAACGAAGTGCCATTGACCCTTCAATGTGAGCCTAAGGTGGGAAGTGGCCGTGCTGAAATATTAATTCATTTCCTCAAGGTCACTCTGGGAGCTAAGGGCTGAGCAGGGAGCTGTGCTGGGTGTCTGAGGTCCTTCCCCGCCAGGCTGCCCTCACCCTGCCTCTGGCTCGGCGGTCGCAGTGTAAAGGCTCTGGCCTGGAGACCTGGAGCCTCGGCCGACGCCTAAGCCAGCGTGCCCTCTGAGAAATCGTTTCTACCTGTGCTCAGCAGCCACTTCAATGCTACCAGGACTTAGCTGTGGAGGGAAAGCACGCTACTGTGTTTTCAGTGACAGGCACAGAGGTACAAGGCTGCCCAGAGAATTTGTGGGTGCCCCAGCCCTGGAAGTCTTCAAGGCCGGGTTGGATGGGGCTAGGAGCAACCTGGTCTGGTGGGGGGTGTCCAGGCCTGGGCTACTGGGGGTTGGAATTTGATGATCTTTAAGGTCCCTTCCAATCCAAGCCATTCTGTGGTTCTGTGTGATTCTGTGAAGGTACAAAGTACACGGGTGTCCTGCCAAGCTGATGAGACACCTCTCAGGCTTGAAAATAAAAAGGGTTAGAAATCTGTTGCTATCAACCCTTGCCAGGCTTCAAACAAAAGCACCAGCATCCCTTTTCATTTCTGTCCTCTCCGGGCCCCTCTTTGTATGATTAAGATGTTCCTGCATCTGCAGGCAGTTTTGCTACCACTGCTCAGCGCTGTGTCTTTGCAGAAGTACCACGAGGGGCTCAGTTTAAAAGCTCTTCTGTGCTGGAAACTTTTGTTTCACCAGAGAAAGATGAAAATCCCAAGTTAAATCCCACAAAAAGCAACCCTTCAGGCCAGCGCTTGTTCTGGAGAGACACCTGCTGGCAGAGCCTGCAGAGCCCTAGCTGAGCTCTGAAACGTGTTCATCCTCCCTGCTGTCTCGATGGAAGTCAAGCAGAAATAAAAACATAACAGAGGTGCAAAAGAGGCCAGGGGAAAAGGTTCACGCTAAAGGGGTGGAACTCAAAGCAAGAGCGTGCTGCGGACATGCACTTGTCCCAGGGCCTGATCCCAGCTCCACCACCCCTTGTGTCTGACCAAAGCAGAGCAGTCACAGGGTGACAGCGCTGAGCAGTAAAACGCTGCACAAGACCAGCAGTGTAATATACTTGAGAGATTTGAGCTTGTTCGACCAGTTTGTAACTGCCCTCCCTGCCAGCCCTCTCATGTTAGGACAGTCAGAGAAACCCCAAATTCCCACTTGGTGTGAGCTGAATCGAAGTAAGCTGGAACAAGAGCACTCATGGGTGAGCTGGCTCGAAATCACATCTAGTTCTAGGCAGGAAAACCAAGGCATGTAACTGCATGTTACACGTGGGGGCACACACACTCCTCAGGAAGGATGTGTGGCTTGTTTGTAGAAATCCTGGCAATCGGTGCCAAGAAAGCACTTGCCTATTAGATATTTTAACTCCTGTCAACTCTCCAGGAAAGATGAGTAGCAGATTTGGGCCAGTTTCCCCTCCATTTGCACAGGATCTGCTGGCAGGTGGATTAAATATAAGCAATTCTGTTGAGAATTGAATGCTAGGAGCCCCCCAGGACTAAGCTAAAGCTCCTGATTGATGCTTTCGGGTTTTCTGCTCTTGTAACAGCAGCATGCTCTGTTCACTGCAGTTACTCCCTCCAAGTGCTTTCCCACATACAAGGTTTAAAGGAGAACACTCGTTAAGTGTTGGCCTAATTACTTCCCAGCCACTTGCCCACTTCCAGGAGTCTCTGTGGCTCCTGGTGGTTCTGGAGCAGATGTAAAGGACAGGCTTGGTAGACTTGTAGCAAATGACTCCACGGTTTAGGAGCAACCAGGAGACTGTGCTTTCCTGGGGCAAAGTGGACAGAGAGTACTTTTGTTGGGATGTAGCCAGGAGAGAACGCAAAGGCTGCCAGAGGCACTGCCTGCACTGAGTGTGACAGCTTTCCCGTATGCCGGTGCCCTGTTGTGCCTCTGCCCTCCTGTCCCGCTGTCACTGTCCCTCCCACAGCAGCCACGATAAGATGCACTTAGGCACCTTAAAAAAAAAAGAAAAAAAAGAAGGCAGCTTCTAACAATTCCTCAAACAGCACAGAAGCAGACCAGGTGCCGCTCCCTTCTGCTCTTCTTTTGATTTTATCACCCACACTCACCACTCTTCCTCCTTGCGTTGTGATGGGCACCCATCCCGCAGCCATTTTGCTGCATCCCTGCTGACGGCGGCCGGGTTCAGGGAGAGCTGCTCGAGCCTTGGGTGCATATTACCAGAATGTCTTGTAAGTCTCTGGGGAATGCTTTTCAATCAAAACGTGGCTTGCTGCTAAAAATATAAACCAAAGAAACATGTTGGGAGGTTTTACCTGGGTCTTGCACCACTTCACCAAAAGAGATAGATAGATAGATAGATAGATAGATAGATAGTTTAGAAACTGAGTTCAAATTACCAAATGAGTTTCTATGAGGATATTCTTTTTCTGGGTGCCAGTCTCTCTAAATATGAAATTTGTAAAATGAGACCACATGTTCCGTGTTTACAGGGAAAGGGAAAAAATAGAGAAGCCAAAATCCTAGAGAAGGCATTAAAGAGAGCTTTGAAGTAAACCACAAATAAACTAAGAATGATATATATTTATTTAAAACAGAAGCAGCCCCAGTGTTTGCTGTGCCATGAAATCCTCTTGGTTGTGACTATTGCTGCAGAGGACAGGATATTATAACACAGGCTATTTCCAGCTTAGGATGGGTGAAAACATATAAAATGACAATTACATTTGCTAAGCAAACCAGGGATCAGAGGATGTCCTCTGCTGGTGAGGAAGATGTTTTCAGTTTGGTTAGTCGCAAATCACTCTGAGACTTGAGACCTGGTAGTTATTCCTCTACTATGTACACAAAGTATATATATGGACTCACTGGACACATACCAATTAATTTATGAGTAAAACCTGACAGGGCAAATTCTTATAGGATTATATTCCATAGCCTCATGAAAATCCAAGCAATATATTTTTTTTTTCCAGTTGCTCTTAGTGCTGCTTTCCAGTGAGAAATGCAGGAAGTAATAAAGATTTGTTGCCTCATAAAAATATTGTTCAAGAAAGCCAGGCTCTGACTGGCTGGCCTTGATCCTTACAGCCCTTCCTATCAGCCCTACACTGTGCCTTGCCAGGAAATGTAAGAAATCAAACCAGCAACGTCACAGCGGTGCAGAGGGTTCCTTCTGGAGGACATTTAAAAGGGCTGTTGTGTCCAAACTGGAGAGTTGTTGTTGGATTTTTCTTCTTGCCACATGCACGTCATAGCCCTGTGCCAGCCTGCTAAGGTTGTTCCTCTTCTTCCCAGCCCTCTTCCACGAGTGCCCCTTGTCATTTGTTGTCTGAGGCTTCCCTGTACACAAGATTTCACTTCCTCTACAAACAGTGCTGGAATCAAATTAGCAGCAACATTAAGGGATACAACTTAAATGTGCATCCTACACACCTAATTTGCCAATCCTTGAGACAAAAGTTGATGTCCTTGATTCTCAACACTGATTGAAACTGGAAGCTCAGAGAGTAGCACCCCCATCATGAGAACTATAATTCTCCCTAATATACCAATAAACAGCCATTCAACCGAAAGCTTGTTGTCTTTTTTTTTTCAGAACAAAGGAAAAAATACTCCAACTCCAATATCATTATGCATGAGACTTCACAGTACCATGTACAGGTGAGTATGCAATGAAATTTTATGGGACTGAGAGGCCTACGTCAGTGATAGATGCTGATAATAAAATGTATTTCATTTGTCCTGGAGTTTATTAGGTCAAAGACCAGCTGGGAACCTTCTTACAATACACAAGTGTTGCTCTCCACACCCTGGGAGAGGCAAACAGCAAAGTTGTTTCATTCTTCCTTAAGGGAGGTGGGACTTCCCCGTTGCCCTATTTCTTTTTCCCAGCTCCTGCATGTAGATAAATTTGCCTCCTGAGCTTCCCTCCAAGGGGTTGTAATTTCTAGCTCCTGTACTGCAGGGCATGCCTGCAGACAGCCACCCACTGTAATTCCCCTCCTTGTGCTGTGGGACACCCAGCC
Source organism: Cygnus atratus (assembly GCF_013377495.2). Taxonomy (NCBI): domain Eukaryota; kingdom Metazoa; phylum Chordata; class Aves; order Anseriformes; family Anatidae; genus Cygnus; species Cygnus atratus. The sequence continues at coordinate 35,039,929 of NC_066366.1, forward strand.
AGCCTGGAGCAAGTGGCTGAGACCACACAAGTCCTCTCCATCCATGGAACACACTGCTGAAGCTGGGATCCTCGGGGCCTCTCGGATTCCTTTGTGACAAAGAGGGATGAAAGGAAAGAGCATATGTAGGTGAAGCACAGGAGTTTGTTCACCAAAGATGCTTTGAGGAGACAAACTAAAGGACTAAAGGAGAGCAAACTGCAGGAGAGCAGCAGAAGTCCTGAGATGATTCCTCTCCAAAGACTGACCTCACTCCTTCCTACGAGTCAGAGGCTTCGGGCTGGACTGGATCCCTTTCTCTCCTCTCACATACTGCCTGCTCTTTCTAAAAGTAATATCAGCTCTCCTGCTCCTTTTATTTCTCTGCTGCTCGTCTCCAACTCCTACCTTTGAAGAGCAGCAGTTGTTCCATTATGGTATGACACTGTCTGAAAATCAATGCAAATAGATTCTGGTATAGCTCACAAATCCTTCCACAAGGCTACAGTTTTCCAGGGCACAATTCTGGGTGGTGTTTAAATGCTATAGCAAAACAGAGGCTTTGATGGCTTCTCCCACCTTGCATTACACATCTTATCTGACCCTACGACTGTTCCTAGCTTGGATCCCTCACACTTATTTGAACTTGAAGAGTGGGAAAGACTCCATTATTAGACAGGCTGCTTTGGGGATGGGGGAAGAGACAGGGAATGGTTGCTGCTTCTGCATGGCTGGCCTGTACCAAAGGCTCAGAAGTTACTGCCGTGTCCCCTGTCCTTTGCTGGGCTATGTCGAGGATGAGTGTCTGGGGACAAAGAGGTCAAGGCTTGTTGTGAGCCAGCACTAACCAGTCATTCGGCTGGACATGGTCATTACAGCCAGCAGATGGGGAATGGTTGACAGGAAGCGAGGACAAAAAGCAGTAATTAAAGAACATGAATTTGGTTTAATTACAGATGGACCTCTTTTCTACTTCAAATTTAAATTGAAAATGGCATGCAAATCCATCGTCTATCAAAAATACAAACGATCAAGATTCAGCAAATTAAAACGTTTAGTAATTGGGGGGTGGAGAACAGAAAAAATACGTTAAAAAGACAAGGGAAATTCAGTAAGAGGAAACAGGAAACGGAGAGGCTGTGGTCCTCTCCCTCCTCTGCATTTGAAGGAGAGTAGTGGGAGCTGCTGTCCCGCTTGTTTCTCTGTCCTTCAAACCCTTCTTGACAGACAGATTAAAAACACTGTTCCACAGTGGTTACAGGAACTCACCTGCCCAGAAAACACTGACCACATTGACTATCATCTTTCAGCTCTCCCTCAGCTACTCTGTCCTCTCAAGTAATTCAAAACCCTTCAGCCATGACAGGCATTCAGCCAAATTCATCCCCCAGTGTCACAGACATCCACTTAATGAGAGGAGCCGGCCTGGCTGCCCGGGGCCTGGTGATGCCTGGAACGCAACGTGCCGCTGCCAGCCAGCAGCCTCCGTACCACGGGAACTCTGCCCAGCTGGGCCATTTGTCACTGAAAACCTGGCAAGGCAAGAGGGGAAAACAGTTCATGAGGTTCATGTTTAGTAGATAGGGTCCTCTCTTCTCTGATTTAAGGCCCCAGTCCAGCAGAGAGCTTAAGAACACAGTTAAAAATAAAGGGAGCTGCTCATTTGCCTACAATGAAACTTTGACTTTTAAAAACACTCGTTTGGAAGGAGGCCCTGGCTTCCACCTGAGATACTAACTCAATCCACCCCATCAGTGGCCTGGCCAGCCATCCCCATCAGCAAGTCCTAACAAATAAAGTCACTTGTGGAGTCAGAGAAGGGACTTTAAACAGTGACACGTACATTAATTCTTTATTAATTATGCCATATGCCACTCATTTGTGAGTTTCTACCTTGAACTTTGACCAAGACAAACAGGACTTCAGTGGCAAGCAGTGAGGCAGGAAGAGGTTTCCTTATATGAGGCATTTTACACCCTTAAAGTAATCTATAAGCTGATCAAAGTTTAAAAGTGGAGAAAATCATTGCCCATTCTTATAAAAATTACCATATTTGAATCTCTGTCTGGATGAAAGGGGTTTTTAGTGGGATAAAGGTAAGAACCAGCTTCTGTCCCCGCTCGGTCCACCAGTATCTACAGAAAATGGAAAGGAAAAAATATTCTAATGAGTCCTAGTCAGACAAGTAGCTTTCGTTTCCACGAAAATTAACTTAACAGTAAATAACAAAGGAATTTATGAAGATTGTAAACCTGGCAGTTAAAATAATACAGCAGATAAGATTCCTGTCAGCAGGTATAAACCAATTCCTTTCACTGCTCCGCAGGCAGAGGGTTTGTCACCTCTGCGTGGATAATATTGACTTTGCAAATACCTTTTCATGCAGCATTTTACAATTACAGTAACACATACCCAAGCATGTTCTTCATATCTGATTGGACGGCTAATCTCAGCTTTCGGTGGAGCTGCTCAAATACCTGCCAGGAATTTTATTTAGATAGTGCCTCACCCCATACCTTTGCTTTATGAGCACAGAACTGGGTCTTCACTTAACCTCTGAAGTGTTTATCCTCTTCTCTGGTCTATCCATTCATCGCAAATTATCCAACAACCACCTGAACAACAAATTGGTCACCACAAATTCTCTCCACCCCTAATGCCCACTGCCGAATGTCATGCTTAAAGACTCAGCCTGGGTTTTTACAGGTAGAAGGGACTTCCTCCCCAGAGCACTGCTCTCTTCCTCCTTTGCTGCTCTTTGAGACACCTGCCTATTGTGGACATTAACCACAAGGAGCTGAGGCTGGTACCGGGAACAGACACATTTCCCCCCAGCTCTTTTTCGTTCTCTTCTTGCATTTTGCAGCTCTTGCTCGCCAGTCTTCTTGGACACAGACTGTGTTTCTGCACTGTCTGGACCCTGACCCTTGCTACAGCACCACTGTAGCAAAAAGCACCAGAAAGAAACTGCCTGAGCCCTAAACCTGTTATGTGATCACTGGGAGAAGGCACAGGTCTTTCTGCCAGAGCAGTTACAGCACCACTGCACTTCTGCTAACTAGCCTGACTCAGCAGCAGCATGTCAGTGACCCTAATACTATTAAGAAGGGGAATTGGGATGTGGGGGGAATTGGCTGAATGAGAGAGATTCCAGGGAAGAGAGACGGAGCCAGTAACTGTCCTGATAAGCCTGCTGGCAGCAAGAGGCCCCCAACATCAGCAGGATGTGTTGATCAGGCCTGTAATGTGCCCTTCCGAAAAACTCCCGCCTTCCTCTCCTGGAGGAAGTTGGTTACAACAGGGAAAACTTTCAGCTGCTTTCCCACTCCGGCACGTTCTCCTTCCTATCTCACTGCCAGGAACATAGCAGAGCAGCACAGGGAACAAGGTGAAATGGGACCGTTTCCCTCTGCTTCCCCAGTACTTCCCGTTCCCTGATGTCACCCGAACACGTGGCCTGACCGTGCTGTCACTGACATGGGGACAACAGGCACAGATAACCCGGCTGCTCTGAGCTGGCTTCTCCTGCCTTGCAGTCCCCTCTGCTGGCAGAGCACGCTCTCCCCATCTGCGGAGAGCACCACTTGCTCTCACCAGCTGGCCAGCAGCACCGTGAGCTGTTGATCAGAGAGGAGAGAAATTAGTTACCTGGATTTCTGGAGGGGCCTTCGCCCACTGCTGGGGGCACGTGTGCACCGTTTGGATGCAGCAGACACGTCTTTCTGTAACTGCCTCCCTGCCCGGCCCTGCCGAGCACTCCCTTCACGTGGAGCCCCACAAGCAGTGAAAAGCCTGCAGGTGCAGCTCGGTTACACGGACTCTTCATAAACTGAACGGTGCCAAGTGCAATGCTTGGAGCGTTGCACGCTTCAGGACACAGGGCAGGGCTGGGAAAGCATGCGAGTGCAGTCATGTCTGGGACATGACCATCTCAGCACACATCAGCCAGCACAAGAGGGGAGGGCAGCATGGAAATCAGGCTGGAAGTGGGAAGAGCCCCAGGCCAGGTCTATGGGGCAGGTGGAGGGAGGGAGGAAGACCAGGGTAATCTAGCAAAGCCACAGTGCAGGACAGAGGCAAGTACCAAAATACTCCTTTATACAGTCAGAGAGGCCCCTTTTCACTCCCACGAGAGCTGATTTGAGTGATTTTGGTGGGAAAGCAGCATGAGGGGATTGAAAGGCTGGAGCGGAGTCAGCTGTCAGGCTTGGAGCTGTCTTGCGGTTTCAGAAAAGCCAGGGGACTGACTCGTTTGTGCAAAGCACTTGCAAACATGCACGCTGGATGGCGGCCAGAGCTGCTAGAATTGGCATACGATGAGATAAATATGCAAGCAGTGAAACTCGTTATGAAAACCTTTGCTGTGTTACAAAACTCTAATCTTTCACCACTGTGAACGGCCTGGTACTAATAACCAGAACGAACACGTTCCACAGTGACTCTTCCGTGCCCGTGCAATAAAGAACAAACAGCCCAAACCTCTAGAGATGGTTTCACCAGTGATTTATGACACAAGCAGCATCAAAGCTTTTTCACCTGTTTTCTCCTCTTTCCCTCCCACCTTCAGCACTTGGCCACCTTCATCATGGACAAGAGCGAGTCCATCGTGACGGTGGATGACGCCATCCGAAAACTCATACTGCTCAACTCTAAAGAGAAGATCTGGACGCAGGAGATGCTGCTGCAAGTGAACGACAAGTCCATCCGCCTGCTCGACTGCGAGTCGCAGGTACCCAGAGCGCTCTGTGAGGGCGCAGGTTAACCTGGGGCGTGCAGTATCCTCTTCCCCTTCTGCTTTGGGGAGCCATTTGTGAGGAACCCAAACAAGGGGGGATCGCTACCAAAATCCACTCCGGGGTATGCAGGGGCTGGCTGACTGTAATTCAAAGGGCAGGCAGGTGTGGGCTGATTTATTCATGGCTCCAGAGCACAGAGACTCCAGATGGAAGATACCTTGAGCTGTGCTCCAGGCAAACAGTAAAACTGCTTTCTGTGGGAGTGATGCAGATTTACAGGTCCACAGAGACCTGCATATAGCATGAGCAGAAAGGGAAGGACCTGTTAATGGTATTAGAATAACACGCAGGGTCCCTTGCTTGAGAACAGTGCCCCATTTTGATAGCAATACATGTACGTGCGCACAGGGCACCTAATCTGATGGGAAAGAGCAGCCAGACAGAAGGAGAAGGGGGGTACTGCGCTAAGTTTAGCAGGGAGAAACTAAAAAAGATTTGCCCAAGGTCATCCAAGAGTCAATGGAAGGGCAGACTCCTCGCTGCCCTTACCCTGAAAGCATCTCTCCGCTGGGATGCTGGGATGCATGATACTGGGGCAGGTAAAGCACACCAGTAAGATGACAGTGAGCAAGAGAGCTCAAGTTGTTCAAGTCTCCCACTGGGTCCCCATATTCAGGAACTCAGGAGAACAAGAGTTCTGTTTTCCATCCACCTCTTTCCTGGTCCTACGTAGTCCCAAGCCACTGCCCCTTTGCAGACTGCCACATGAGTATTTGAAGAGCCCAGCAAAACCCTGCTGAGAAGCACAAGCTCTGTCAGGTCTCTCTCCTTAAGAAGGGATCCCAGGAGTTCAAGAGATCCCCGTTGCCCAGCCTCTTCTTTCTTCCTTTCCAGGAGGAGCTGGAGGACTTCCCGCTGCCGACAGTCCAGCACTGCCAGACGGTGCTGAATCAGATGCGCTATTCCTCCATCCTCCTCCTGGTGTGCCAGGATTCGGAGCAGCACAAACCTGACATCCACTTCTTCAACTGCGACGAGGTGGAGGTGAGCAGAGCCCTCCTTGCCAGCGGGATGCGAGTGGGGTGTGCTGTGAGATGGGGCTACTGTGGCCTGCAGCTGGCTTTCCCAAAGGAAGAGGTCCATCCTAAGCCATCTCTCCCACTCGTGGCAGCAGTGCCTTCAGGCACGGCCATCCCAGCAGCACAGCATCCGACTGCACCTTGTGCTGCACAGGCACTCGCTGCTTGACCCCCTGCCAGACTTTTCCAGGCTCTGACAGCAGAGGAAGCCATGAGATGCCCTAGAGGCCTGCCCAGGTATCGATGCCTTCACATTAACCTCTCAAGGCTCCTGCCTCCCCAACACTGCCAGTCTTGTGCAGCTTACACCACAGCCAAGCAATCGGGTAACAGAATGAGATATGCTCCTAGCTCTCTGCCAGCCATTTCTTCCTTTGCCCACTTGGAGCCTTCAATTCAAATTTGCCAAAGCACAGCCCTTTAGTAAAACATCCCTGTTTTATCTTTAAGGCGGAGATGGTCCATGAAGACATAGAAAGCGCCCTGGCAGACCACAAGCATGGGAAGAAAGTAAGACCACAGACGCTTAAGTAAGTACTACAGGGTAGAGCTGGGAGTAACAAAATCCCCCAAATCACATCCCTTGCAGAGAACACTCAGAGTGCAGTGACTGCCAGGCCAGCCTCCCTCTTCAAGAGGACCCAGACAAGAAGCTCACTCGTGCGGGCTTAGCTGAGGTTCGCTGCTATTTACAAAAAGGATATGAATTTTGGCTGTTCTTTGCATTTCCTTGCTCAAAATATATCCTTGGTTTACATGCCTGGGAACGGAGTCTCCATCTCACATAAACCACCCCTAGGAGATTTTACACCCTGAAGCAAATCACTCCGAGGGAACTCTTCTGCTGACAGACTTCAAAGCAGGCCTCCTGGCTGCTGTGATATACCCCCCCCAATGGTTTGTGCTGCTGACTCTGTGCAAGGAATCTCACCAGCCTCACAGACACTCCCTGCTCTAAAGCACCAGCCGAAACAGCCCTACACGGCTACCAGCTGGTGTGCGCTGGAAGAACAGGCCTTCCAGACCACACGCTGCAAGCTCCATTTAAACCAGTCAGGTGCTGCAGCTCTCCTTACCCAAAGACGCTTGCTGTCCCCTCACAGCCACCCCTCCCAAACCTGCAAGCCTCAGGGCACGGGGGAAAGGCAGCCAGAGCACACAGCATCACCCCGAGCACGTACCCCTGCTCAGGCTAGTGCATTCGCACACTGCTCTCTTGGAAATAGGATCGTCAGCCTCTGACAGGGGTTGTTCTCTGTTGTTTGCCTTGCAGAGCAAACCAAGAAAAGATCAGGCAGAGACAGTCTATCCTCCCACCGCCACAAGGGCCGGCTCCCATCCCGATCCAGCACGACATGCGAGGGCCAGCGATGAACAGGAACCGGGTGGCACCCCCTTCCCAGTATGAACCAGGTACTGGGAGAGCTCAGCGGGTCTGTCCTGAGGATGGCAGCTCGTTAGCCTGGGCAGCCCACCCTCCTGAAACAGCCTGTGGTCATTTCACCCCCAGCATCGCTGCCCAGTGTCTTTTCACTATGTTATGAAGCAACAGTAAAGACACTGAAATTCCCAAAAGAGGTGACACGCTGTTACCAAACAGCAATCGCATGAGGCTTGGACCAGGCACTGCTGATCTTAAAACGTACAGACAAGACAGATCTGGCCAGAAAGGCACATCCCTGGCCCTACTGACTTCACAAGAACCAAGATTTCACCCACAGAAGTCAGGTGGTTTGCACGAATACCAGAGTGGAGGGTAAAAAGGCAGATCTGAACTTACCCCATACTCCAAAACCATCCCAACTTCATCCCAGTTTGAGCTGTCTGGAGAAAACTTGTAGTTCTCTTTGGATAAAGAAGTTCCCAGTAACAGAAATAAACTCCTTCTCTGAAATAAAGCTCAGATTGACTAAAATGACCAGCAAACTCTAACCCTTTCTTACCACTGCCAATTGTACCAGCTTCTCTTGGGATTAATTTCTAGGCTCAAGGAAAATCTATAAGCAGGGTACAGTAAGAAACTCTGAATACCAGTTGAGGAGAGCAAACACTCATTTCCCTCGGCTGAGAACTGAAGCCAAGCAGATGATCCAGCCTCTTGAATGAAGAGCCTATTTTAGGTCCAGCTTTGCATAATGAAAATCAGATTTCTATTTCAGAGCTGGATCATCTCTCAACATCTATATTCTGATGCACAGCAGTTTTCCGTGTAACAGCCACCCTTAACCCTGCCCTCCCAGTAGGCTTAACATAAAGGTTTAAGTCTATTGCTCCCACCAGCACAGCTGGGCATTTACTCAGGCAGGATGTCTGGATCTGAGAAAAGAGAGCCCGGCACAAAAGCAGGAGTCAGGAGAAAGCTTTGAATGATGCCTGTTTGCTGGGATCATTTCTCCTTTGAAACGTGCCTTACTGCTTTTTCTACAAAACCTGTCAAAATTAATCATCTCATCTTAATGCCTAAAGATGACGTACAATTTCCCCAGCCCTCTGCAGAACTGCCTCCCCAATTCTCCCACTTGATATATCCCGCTGCCCGAACATTAGCTGTGCTGGCCTTTTCAGAGCCCATTTCACTGAGCTGACACATTATTGTTGTCACAAGAGGCCGCCTGAGCAAGTGCTCACGCTGAAATATTGCTGTCCCACTGAGTGTCTGCCTTCTGGAAGCTGGGAGGTACCTGTGGTTTTTATTTTTGCGAGTTTTTTTAATAGTGATTAAAAACACTTGAGACATTGCACATGAGTTTGTAGAAAAATGCTGTTTTTCGCCTGGGCCTGCCTAAATATCAATCATGCAGAATTCCTGGTGTGCTGTTTTCTAGCAAGGGGCCATTGCATTCCTCTCCAGGTCTTATTTCTTCTTTCTTGATGGGCAGCTAGCTGAGCTGGCATCCCTGCCACAAGCAAGGCTCCTGCAGGGAGCAGGGGGTTAGAGGAGAGGGTTGGAGCCGCTCTGACCCCACGTGACGTACCTGTGGAGTGCTCAGCAGTGCAAGGGGCAGCTCCTTGGCAGGTGTAAGGCAGCTTAATGCGTCAAAGGCAAAGGAGTCAGTGACTGGCAGCCGCTGGGACCTGGGCGTGCAGGTCTCTGCCTGTACCAGCAGCTGGCTGCTCCTCACCATTCATCCAGTGCTGGTGTCTGAAAACATGCAGCATACTGACACACAAGGCTGGGGACAGCTGCTGTGACACTTGGAAGGTTTAATTGGCAACTTTGATCACCTTTGCGGTCTTCTGAGGTGCTTTCAAAATAAAGGAATGAACAAACCCAGCCAGAAGCGACCATCCCATTGGTCCCTGCATTTAATGGAGTCCATCTTCAACCTTTGATGGTAAAAATATTTTTCTCTCCCTTTCCTTGTTTGCAGACTATGAACGACGAGGCTCTGCCTCCCAGGACCATGAAGAGTCCCGAATCATCTTAGCACAGAAGATTGAAAAAGAAACGGTTGGTAGCAAGAACAGTGCACAGTCAATAGGCGGAAGGGATGGGGGAAGAGAGGAAGGAAGCAAGGGGCTCCTCCTCCACCACCAAGCATTTTATGCATAGTTCAGTCATTGTTCAGCTGATACCTACTGCTTAGAAAGATAAGGGGAGCAAAAGCAAAGCTCCATCACTGGTTAGGTGCAATCTCCTTCGACCTGAGGTAACTGTGCTGATTTTAGAAGGTCTGCTTCTCCCTGATCCATAGTCTACTCTTGGGGTTATTCTCCAGATGTCCATCAGCCAGTGCTCAGTTATTACATTGGCAAGTACAGCACACAAAACGGGCACAGCTTTGTGTATGGAAAGCGATGAATCCAGATTAATTTCATGCCTGGATTCCCCATTCCTGCGCATTCTTCCGGGAAATGAAGCGGGCACAGATCGAGGCACTCGGGGATTCAGGCTTCCTGGCTGTGTGCAGTTTTGGCTTTTTCCACCTGGGTTCATTGCATTTCTGTCCTCACAGCAAATCCTGAACTGCACTCTGGATGATATCGAAGTGTTTGTCGCCAGGCTTCAGAAGGCTGCAGAGGCATTCAAACAGCTCAATCAAAGGAAGAAAGGGAAGAAGAACAAGAAGAAAGGGCCAGCAGGTACAGTGCAGCAGCTACAACAAATGGGGAATGTGGGGGCACAGGTGAAGGTTGGGATGAAAGCTCAGTTCACACCTTAGCAAGGGCAGGTCTGTGCAGCAGCGCTGCTATGGACCCGACAGCAGATAGAACAGTCTGGGAGGTCCTGCTGGTCACTGGGGATCTAGTATAGAGCACACAGAGCCTTGTGAAGCCTCCAGCACAGAGAAAGACATCTGACTATTCTCAAACCCTTGATTTTTAGTAGTTCTAGTCTCCATACCTGTTATTGCTGTCTCTTCTGCATGCCAGCAAGACGAACCCCTCTCTGGAAGGGGACACTAATTAAAGTGCCTTTCTCTCCACCTTCTCATAAAAGAGGGCGTGCTGACTCTTCGAGCAAGACCCCCGAACGAGGCTGAGTTCATCGACTGCTTCCAGAAAACCAAATTGGCTTTTAACCTCTTGGTAAGACAGAGGATATTTTTGTCTTATGCAGGGGTAGGGCTGTTTCCCATATATTGCCGTACTAAGCATTTGAAGCGAAATTTGTACTGAAAAACACTGTCAAGGGACAAAGGTGTGAATTCCAGATTCCTCTGCCAGAATCAACCACAAACCAAACATTGTGCGAGGCTTGTGCAGGTTTCTTGGGCCAAGTTGTTAAACTGAAACTAGAAGCCTAAAGTCCACGTCTGAAAAATGCACGCGCCTTCCTGCTGCCTGTGAAAAGCCAGCACCGTGGTGCCCACGCAGCAGGCCCTAGGACCCATTCCACAAATGCTGTGAGCTGAGGTGCAGCTGTGCTGCTGGAAGGAGCCAACTATTCCTCTCCATCTCCCTGTGCCTCCTTTCTCTCTATGCCAGGCCAAGCAATTGTGCCCCGGCACGTGGCTGAAGAGGTCATACACGTGAAAACCAACCAATTTCTTTTGGCAATGCTAAAGTCAGACCAGTTCCCTAGCCAGGCTCACCCTGCAGCTGCAGAGTGCACGTTCCCTCAGGGAACGGCAGCGCAGGAGGGACTGAGCAGCTGGGGCCCTGCAGTGCCCGCAGCTCCCTTCTGATGCAATCCTGGCTTAGAGCACTTGTGAAGTCATGGGCTTGCAGATTCAAGAACCAGTGTGCCTGCTGTGCTGACAGCTGTGCAAAGGCTTATACAGGCATCTCCACTCATGATACTCGTTTTTGCTTGTGGCCTTTGAAAATCTGCGTAATTTTGTGAGAGTTCTAGTCCCTGCTATCCTTCTGAGGCACAAACCAGAGCTGTAAATATTAAAAAAAAAAAAAAGAAAAAAAAAAGTCTTATCTACTTTAAATTGTTCTCTCCTGATCCTGTCTAAAGAGCAGCAGTGAAGCTGCTCAGCCAGGGTCCTGAAAAGTGTCTGGTTATCCATAACTGATGTCCCTCATTGCCCCGAGGTTTCTGGATCCTCCACTGTTTCTCCCCTGGAGGAGCTGCACTGGGAGATGTCAAGAAGGGGATGAAAAGCTGGAGCACAGACATGTTCCCAGCTCTGCTTAGTTAAGTGTGTGAGACCAGGAGGGTAATGAGCCAGAAGGAGATTGTCAGCTCTGACCGAACTTGCCCAGTGAACAAGATCCTTCCTGAGACGTTATTAGTAAGGAAACCACAGAGACTGTAAACAAGCCTAAGGCAGGACACTGAGCTGCAACCTTTTCCTTTAGAAGTGAGCATTCACACATTTTTGCTCGCTCAGGACCGGAACTGAGTCTTGGAGGTGGCAGCTTTGGCCAGCAACAACTGCTCCCACACAAACCGATCAGGTGCCCTGCTAGGGCCATGCCACGCATCCACAGCCCGATGCAAAGGCTGCTCTGCAGAGGCAGCTGAGGATTCTCCAAGCGTCAAGAAATGATGGCTGCTGCACCCCAGCCCTTTCTGACTGCTGGCACAGCCGAGATGGATACAGCGGGGCTGGTGTGGTCAGCCAAACCCTTAGGCATGGCACGTTGGGGCTGGTGTCCCACACCAGCCGCTGTGCCAGTTGTGTAACACAGCCACAAGTGCCCCGCCAAGCTCAGCATTGCAGCTGCTCCCCTGAGAGCAGCGCAGGAACTAACATGTAGGAAATTCAGCCACGTGCTCTGGCTCTCCCTGCAATCCAGCCTTGGTCCACAAACCCACAAAGAGGAGGCGAGAGGCTGGGGAATGTAAGAAGGCGAGGGCGGAATCAGCAGTGGAGCAGCGGCATATCTGCCCCACGCTGTCACATGCCCCGTGCCTGCGTCCTTGCGAAGTGCCGCTTCCTTTAGGCGCCTCGTTGCCATCAATTATTTCACGCTTTCCGCTCTGCGTTAATGTTTAATCACCAGCATTTGAAATGACTAGGCCTCGCGTTTCGGAAGGGGAAGGGGGCTGTTTTCCATTGCAGCAATGCCAATAGCACAGGACACAAAATACAGTAGAAAGGAAGCACAACTTGAAGCGGTTTCTCACCACAGCTCAGCTCAGTTCTTACAGCCAGGTAACCCGAAGCATTCATTCCTCCATTCCAGCAGCGACTCCTCCAAACGCCACACATCCCAGGGTCCAGGGCAGCTCCAGGTGCTGCAGGCAAGACCTTGCTGAAGAAGGCAAAACACTCGCTCTGTTGTATTCGTTCCCAGCAACTAACGGCATTTTCAGCTTTGCAAGAGTCAGAAGCTACAGGCCTGGCCCTTCCTCCCTAAGGTTTTTCAAAGTAAACCAAGGTTTTCTGTTTCTGCTCAAAATAGCTTCAAATGGACTGACTTTTAATACAGTAGGTACTCCACCCCTTCTGAAAGTAAAGGCTGTTAGAAATGAACACAAAATAGAAATGATCGAAAACTGAATGATTCCTACTCCCCAGTCACTTAGTTTTCTTTCCTGATTTCAAGAACACTGTTAACAGTTCCCTTTATTTTCAGGCTGCATTATTAAATCTAGCAAATATCAGTCAGCAACAATCCCTCCATGTCACAGAAGAGGAGCCAAAACCAGGTTAGGATTAAACTGGATTTTCCTTTATCTTTCCAGGCCAAACTGAGAAAGCACATCCAGAACCCAAGTGCTTCAGAGTTGGTGCATTTCCTATTTGGACCACTGGAACTGGTAAACCTAACTCATGGGTTTTGCTGTGAATTCACTTTTTATTTCTAATGCCGCTTTTGCACTTACAGGCAGCTAAATTATGCAGAAGAGCCAGCAGGCTGCTCAGAACTGCCCAAAACTGTCTCAGTAAAGTCCAGAAGTAACAACGTCAGTGTTTCTGGTCTCTGATCTGATACCCAGCTTGAATTAAACACATAAACCTTAGCAAATACAAATCTTTCCACCACATTAATAAAGAATTACTGTGAGCAGTGCAAGGCAACTTACGGTTCTTATTGGGAATCTGCCTGATCTCACCTTCAGGTAAACATGGCTCAGTATTTGCACTGAAAGGAAGATGCAGGATTCCCAACTTGAAAAAGAAGCCAGAAGTGATGCAGAAATACCAAGCAATTTTCCATTTTTTAATGTGGCAGCTTGTGATCCTGTCTCCAACAACGACTAATTTTTAGATTAAACCCTGCTTTGACTCCAATAGAAAAACTCCTGTGTTATGCAAAGGTTTAGACTGATGTTTCTTGAGACAACTGAACTGATCTAAAAATCAGCTGCTGCCAAAAAGAGTCAGGCCATACCTTGGCATGAAGGGTTGCCCTCTGGCTTTCATTTTATACCGTGGAGAACTTAGCCAACAATTATTTGCCTTATTTGTCTGGTTTTATTTGTTTCTTGTTTGTTTTTAATTAATCTGCTAATCAAATACAGTACACTACAAGGAAAGGGGATACTGAGGGAATACAGCATTCCTTTTAGGTATCAGCAAACCACTAATTTAGTTCATCTGTGTCGTGAAACCTCACCCTTACATATGAAGACACAGAGGAGAGTTTTGGAAATGCGAGTCCGATATGAATTAGTCTGGTTTTAGAGGCACTTGCCATGGAGGGTATATTGGCTTCCTTTGGAGTGGGCAGGGACAGGGACTCCAAACGATCAGAGCGACTGATTTTTCTGTCTTAGATTTCTATTCTTGTATGTGTGCTGCTATGATATTTGGAACCTTTCCTGCAATATCTCTCATATTTGTGTTTGTGTGTAATCTAGATCATCAATAGCTGTGCTGGCCCTGAGCTTGCCAGGTCTGTTGTCAGCCCGCTTCTGTCTAAAGATGCCACAGATTTCCTCAGAGGACACCTGACACCAAAAGAGATAAGCCTCTGGGAGTCGCTGGGAGAGACATGGACCAGATCCAGGTGAGGACAGAGTTGGCATCTCACCAGGCTCCCCGAGCTCTTAAGAAAGGCAGAGGGGATGCTTGATTTTATGGCCATGTCAGAGGGATGCTCCGATGCCCCTGCCTCTCCCTGACAAGCAGTACTGGATGCTTTCCAACAAATGCTCTTTGTGAGCCTCACCACATATTCCCCATGTTCCCTGCTTCATGTCCTAGAGCTGAATGGCCCCGAGAAGCAAACATTCCCACCTACATCCCCAAATTCCGCAATGGCTGGGAACCACCCATAGAAATCTTCCGTGGAGCTCCCTGGGAAATAGACATCGGACACTTGCAAGAAGAGGTTAGTCTCGTGCTCCCGATCATCCTTTCTTCCTTTCACCCTTCCTCTCCTCTCCCCTTTTCAGAGTGAGAGGGATCTGCCCAGCCTGCAGCTATTTTCTCTGGCCTCTGGATTTGGCACCAGGGGAACCCAGCAGCACTGCAGGGAGAGCAAAGCTGTCAGGCACTTCTGACAGCTTCCTCCAATTCTGGGCTGACTCCTCTGTGCGACCACGGAGTTTGCAATGGCATGTAACAAGTAGTCAACTCAAAATTCGGTTGGATCTGGTCACTCCAGTTAAATACAGAAAGCAAATAAGGCCAGATTCATCACCTTCCTTTCTCTTTGATGCAGCTTTCCCCTTTCCTGGTAGCATTGACACCATGTTTACCTTTCCAGCTATCATCAGCCAATGGATATCCTTACCGTAACTCCTCACTCAAACGCGGCCAGACAGCTGATCAGACACAAGCTGTGGATGCCTTTAAGCAGAACGTAACTCAGCATGTAAATAGGTAATGTACCAGCACCAAAATGGTGCCTCGGCTCCCCTCGGTAACCTCATAAGCACGCACTGCGCCACATCACGGTACCAGGATGATTTGGCATCCTGGCAGATCGCTCTCTGCCATTATAAATTCAGACTTGTTAACAAGATCAAGAGAACTCCAAGATCAGACAAGCTGTCTGCTTTTAATCATCAGCAGGTCTACAAGGAAATGGGTTACATGTGTTTTCCACCATAAGAGGCAAAAACATTGGCTGATTTCATTAGTCTACCAGTATGTTGTTTCAGAACATCAGCCCACCAAAGTGAAATTAAAGAGCATGTGCCTTTGGATATTTCCTGAGACCTCTGAGTTTCAAACTCTTCCAAAAGGACAAATGAATTCTCTGCCACTCCACATTGCAGCAATTTGACATGAAGTTCTGAACTGCCTTCCCCTCTGCCCAAGAACAGGCCCAGATTACACTAATGATCCATGAAATTTTAAAGACTTGATGTCCAGACACAGCAAAGCAGTTAACGATGGACTTCTCCAGAGCCAGCACTAGACTGGAAAATAGATGCAAGACAGACTGTTTGTTTCATGTTTTCACATTTTAATCCAAAAGATTTATGAGCTCTACTGCTATTACAAAAAGCTCAAATTCACAGCAAAATCCTCCAATCCAATTGTATCAGCAAAACAATTTATTCTTCCCATTTGTCCCAATAAAGTTCCTGGTGGGACATAAAACAGTACAGATACAGTGTGCTGAGTGGAGACAGAATTACGGTAACAAATTCTCTTGTCCAATTCCATTTTTCTTGGTGATGTTATGAAAAATAAGGAATTAGTTTACATGAGAAATTTAAGCCCATCTTAAGTGACCGGTAGACATTTTGCGTAAGAAATATTTTCACCTGTTAGTCTCAGCAGAGGGAAATGATAAATAGTAGTATCGAGTTCCGGAATACAAATTAGCAGCGTGCCACTTTACCAAGGTGACCCTGAGACACCACCCAGCCTAACTACAGCGTGAGCTCACGGAGGAATAGGTGAGGATGTCCTTCCTCCCGGGACAGGTGTTTTACCTTTTTACCTACCTTTCAGACTAACAACAGCAACTTTCCCTTGTGTTACATTTAAGAAAAAACTTCTAAGCTAATGGCACTGAAGCAGATGCTAAAATTGAGAATGTGCTTCCATGCCTCTTCAGCCCAGAGCGGACTTCAACCAAGTCTGCCCAGTTGTTTGCCAAGATCACAGTCCTCGGACAGCCGTACTTCCTGCTGTATTCACACTGTCTTCTGGGTAGTTTGAACTACTTTTCTAACCGAGAGACCCTATATTAGCAAAAGCACCCATGCATCAGTATTATTAGCTAAACCAGGGCTTCGGGCTGCAGAGAAGCATCACGAAAGCCCCAAGCAATATTACAATAGCCAGCAAATGTCTCTCGTGTAAAACCTAGGTGCACGCAGAATGCACATTATCCTCATACTCCTCCAACTGTCCCCTTTTCTTGTGACTCATTTACCTTCTGGAATGCTACAAAAGAAGTAATTTCTACACAACTCAGGCTTTTTGCCCCCCTCCCTGCCTTCAGGCACTGCCGGGTAAGTTCTTGACTGGTGGATTCACTCTGTCTAAAGGTCTGCTCCAAACTTCTGTAGTGCACGTGGCTGTGAGTAGACCAAGCACTGTCCCAAATGAAGTGAACTAAAGACAATGCATGTTATTAAACCACTGAGCCAATGGTTTCAACCTTTTTCAGGCCACCAAAAGCTACCTAATGAAGACAGCAAAATGAACTAAAACTAAACGTAAAAAAAGAACTAAACTAAACAATGTACTTGCTTTTCAAAGTCGGGTTTTACAGATGCCTCAGCGGTAGTCTGCAAACAAAGGAGTTTCCACAGATCATAAACCAAACCAAGATCCACAAATCACGGACCAAAACCAAGAACTCAGGAATGGAAAAACATAACACTAAAAAACATAGCTGCTAGTGGTGCTGGAAGCACTGCCTTCACTGAGTTACACCGACCTTGATATAAACTGCTGTAGCTCCACTGGAGGAGAATGTCACACCCTGTTGCCATGCTCACTGTGGATACGGGCACCTGGGACTCTTCTGTATTGTGCAGCTGGTTGCAAGTCATAAGCAGAAAGATTCATAGAAGGTGCACTAAAATAGTTCCTGCATACACTTATGCAACTAGGCAAGCCAGTTTTTCCATACTGCAAATGTTTTTGGAATTAAAAAATAATACTATGCTCCCATCCCAGCTGGAGAAGAAAAAGATAAGATATGCAAATTTTTGCTAAGCCAGGCAAAACAAAACAAAACTTAAGATCCAAAACATTTCAGTTTGGGCCAAACAGAATCTTGCATTTCAGATCTCCACGTTTGAAAATCTAACATATTTATTTCATCTCTCTCTCCAAATGAAAAGCCAGTTTAACACTGAAAGCTGTATATTCTTGTGTCAAAAATTTCGAAGCAAAACACTTGAACACATTCCTCCCCACATTAAGGGTATCTTAGAACAGCAACATTCAAACTCACTTTTCCTGTGAACCTGTGGAATTCTGTTTCAGTAGCTCAGCACTGCCTGATGAAAAAGCCCACAGATTTCCAGTCAGTTCAACCTGTGCTCATGTTTGACACCCTTCTCCCAGCTTTGGTGCTTGCTTCTCCTCTGCCTTGGCACACAGGACAGTCATTTCCACTTATCAGGATACGAGTGTTTCACAAACTTTTTTCACAAGGGGTAGAATGAGAGCATTTCTTTGTGCTTTGTCAGTCTTCTCAGTCCTTCCTGCAGCAGAAAAGCAACTGACAGGGGAAGAAGCCTTTTCTCTCACCTGAAAGCAGCAGCCTCACCGTCACCAATGACGGTGTCAGCCATCACCACTTGCCTTTTGCCAGTGGCCCTATAATGCCTTAGTTATTCAACTGGCCTCCATTATCAGTCCTTTTTTTTTCCCCTCCTGCAGGAATTTTGAGGCACAGGGAATGGCCCTGCCGAAGAGATATGCCAAAATCCACTATGATTTCACTGCGCGAAATGCCAATGAACTCTCAGTGCTTAAGGATGAAATCCTGGAGGTAAGTGAATGTGCTCAGGGAAGAGGTGTGCCTTCCTCCCCTTTCTAGGAACAGCAGAGAGATCTCAAGGTACTACCAAGTGCCAGCTCATTTTTGCTTGGTATTTTCTGAGCTTTGTTCAAATCTAGAGCTGACTATGCTTCGGGTCATTTGCTCAGCTGAAACACGTCAGTAGCATCTTTTCTTAAGTACTGAGGAGGAAAGAAAACAAGTCATTGTAGTATACTGCTCATGCACTTACCAGGCCTATGCTCATTATCGTCTCCCCTTCCTGTCCCCAAAAAAAGGGAATTCTTTTCTACAGAATAATCCTTTCTCATAACTTCTCTCTTACTGCACCACTGGTGAAGGTAGGACACAACTTGGTCTACGCACTAACCGTAATGGACCTAAGATTTGAGGTGAAGACTTCAAAATGTTCAAACTGTAGCTACCAGCAAAGCTCACCCATTCCAGGGAGATTACTTACCGCAAAGTGATTATTTAAAAATAAAATTAATTTTTTTTTTTAAAATCTGCTTAGAAACAAGCCTGCTGAAAGGAGCAGGGGGACAGGTGCAATAGGAGATATCTCAGCAGTGGGTGATCTCCTCGCCACATCATGGTTATGATGTGATACATGATCAAGTCATACGATAACCCTCTAGCACCTTTGGCAGGAATTGCTTTTATTTTAATTCAAAAAGAGAATGCAAAATCAATCACTGAAAAATAAAAATAAAGAAAAAAGATGGAGAAAAAGTAAATTAAGTAGGAACTATGAGTTCTTAAGCACCCCAGAGGTGCTCTCCTCTCACCATTAGGGTAAGTTCAGATGCTTTGCAGGAAAGCCTTCACTCCTGAATTGCAAATGAGTGCAACAGATCTGTTTGTCAGCTCCTGGCCCCAGTGATGTTATTCTGGCAACTTCACATTACTGCCTGGTTTCTTTTCACTATGTGCCATTTATATATACCAGAAATCTGATGTTCTCACTACCAAAATTGTATTTTTTTCTGTCTCAGGTGTTGGAAGAAAATAAGCAGTGGTGGAAGTTGCTCAACCGGAGTGGGCAGGCTGGTTACGTCCCTTATAACATCCTGGATGAGGTGAAACTGGAAGAGCTCGAACAGGTCTCTAGTCAGGTGATATTTAACCTGTAGCCAGGTGCAGGGCATAATCAGTCACTGACCGTAACCTTGTAATTAGACCTCCCTGGATTTCTTAGGATACCACGTGCAGGACAGCGTGAAACCTCACAAGTAGATGAGCCAGGGTCCTGAGTCTCCTACAATAAAATTCCCACATTTTCCCACCATTTATCCCCCCTACCCAAAAAAAAGCCTATTCCTCCTGCCATGCAGCAGCCTAGTGCTTTTCTCTCGCTCCAAGATGCCAAGCACGCTGCCTGCTGCCAGTGGCACCTGGCAAGCAGGGGTACGGGACAGACAGTAGCCTGCTATGAAGCGAGACCCTCGCTCAAAGGGACACCCACCCCAAGCCTAGCACCACGTGTTATCATCCCAAACACAGAAAAGGTGACACTGAGGTGTCCCCAAACATCTGCTGGCTATGGTGGCTTGAAATAGTTCCACCTTTTGCCAGTGCCTTCCCCCCAAACCCACTCACTTCTCAGCCTCCGGTTTATCACCTTCTGTTGTGAAACTCTGCTGGTTTCAGAGCTGTGCTGTGAACAGGATGAGAGAGCTAATGCAGTCATGAAAGCACATTTTGCCACCAAAATACTGAAGTTTTTTACTGGGGATTATATCAAAAAACGACAGTTCTCTCATCCAGTTCAGTTTGGCAGCAGGAATAAGCTGCTGGAGTGGAGGTAGATGGAAATACCATCTGAGTATTAAGTGAATATAGTTCTCAAGCACTTTGTATTGCAAAAATGTGGAGGTGGAGAGCTCCAAACACCCTATGGAAGCATGGAATTGATTCCCCACTTCTGTATTTCTCAGTTTGGGCAAGGCATAAAGTGCCCCAGTAGGCCTCTGAACAAAAGCCTTGTTAGTTTAATCATGAAAATACCAAAAACCTCTTTCCAGACTGCTCCAGGCACTTAGAAATAGTCACACTCAACATCCAGTTACTGATGTTTTAGCTCCAAATGGGATTTCTGCTTGTTTTCTTTTTGTATTAGAATCTTTTTGCTTCCTTTGCTCTCCATCTCCAGAGAAGTCCTATGAGCAGTAATTTCTGCATAGCAAAAGGCTAGAGTGCCAAGTCACGCACGTGACAGCAGTCACCCACAGCAGTAGTAAGCAAACATAAATCGCCACGCCTCTCCACGTGGCGAGTGTGACATGCTTCCTAGGGGTGTAAATGCCTTCATGCCGCGTTCAGCCTTTGGTTTGGTTTGTGTTAATTCCCATGAGAGCCCAGAGTCAAACTTGTTCCACACAGCACCTCCTGCATTCACATGAGACTCAGCTGAGGGGTCCCAGATCACCACAGGGAGGACACAGCAATTTGTCCCTCTCCTTGTTACCATCGGGGGGAGGCAAAAAGTTAAAGAAAATAAAAAACGGCAAAGAAAATCTTACACCTTGCTTTTCTTTCTTATCATCTAGGCTAATCAGAGGTACAAAGGAGACCTGAGCCCCAGAGGTTATGGACCATCCAGCCCAACTCACAAGCTACCGGCCAGCTATGCTGGGGATAAATGGGGAAGTGAAATGTTATCACGCAACTCTCCCCAGGACGCCAAAGAACGTATGTGTCCCACGCTGTGCTCACAGCAGGCTCAGGCAGCCCAAGAGCTTGGCACCACAGCTTTGTGTTTCAGGACTTAATTTTAAAGTTCCTGTGAACATGTGCTTTTGCATGCTCTCTGTCCTGTTTTCTTTCTCTCTTGGCTTTTGCAATAATGCTATTTGCTATTTTTGGTTGCTTTGTGCATCTAGCCAGTGACCTACCCAAACACAGGGCCCCTCTCACACGGCTTTGTGCGAGGAGTGGCTGCACCTTTTAGTGATAAGCAAGGGACTGGCAGTGATGTAGAGAGGAAATTCCAAGTAGTGCAGCAGCCAACAGAGCAGTCCTGAGGAGCTTAGTGACTCATGCCATGGGCTCCCAGGGAGCCTGAGAAAAGGCAGGCAAAAAGGTGATTTAATATCAGCTTAACCCTCCCCTTCCTCCCAAGGAGAGAGCTTCCTTTCACCCCCCAGCATGATTTAAGCGTGTCTAAGCGACCATCGGTATTCAGGCCAAGCCCTTTCTCTTGCTTCCTTTCCTCTAGTCGCACACGCAGTGCCCACCTGGCCTGTTCCTTCACAAGGTTTCAGAGAAATCCCAGCCACCAGATCTGTCAATACCAGACTCGCATCCCTCCCACACCCTGCACAAGCCATAGAGGATCACAGAGCATGAGAAATACCAGGAGCCCTGCACACCTCACCGCCTTAAATACACTTGTAGCGAACCGGCTGCTGAGGGCCACAGCCAGGGTTCATCCTCTTTCACCTACTGCACACTCCTGAAAGCAGAAGCCCTTCTGGGACAAGGGAAGGCCCCACAACACCAGCATCACAGACACATATCTATTCATAACACCAAGTCATTTTCCTCGCAGTCTTAAAGAGTTTCATGGAAAAAGCGATACTGGATGATGCGTCACGGGAGTTTTATGAGCGAACTGCCAGTTCAAGCTTCCTGCCACTTCTATTTAGCTGCACAGCAAAAGCTGGAGGGCTGAGGATTTGGGTCAGTGAATTACTTATTAGAAGTAGCACTGAGGACTGAAAAGTGGAGGGAGCAGGACTACAGCTCAAAACCAAGACTCTGGTGATCCCAGGCTTGGCCTTCCACATTGGGTAACAGCAAAGAGACAACAGGAAGGAAAATAAATGGCAACACAGAGGTATACAAAAATGGGAACCTGTTCTGAAGACCATATAGTCAGGCCTCCCTGACCACTGCTGTCTCATGTGGTCTGTTTTTCCCCCCTCTCTGCTGCAAAGTTTGCAGGGCAGTTTCCTTATTTCTATAGTCTGAAGGGAACTAAGTAACTCAAAAACAGGAAGATGGTGATCTAAAGCAAAATCTCAACAGCAGAGCAAGACATCAGAGAGTCGGTCCCTTGTCACCACCTGGCAGCACCGCTGGTAGCAAAGACACCGCCAGATCAGGTGTTTTACACCACTGAGTAAACTTCTGCTAGGTGGTGTTGGGGAGGGGTTTATGTGCTTTGAATGAGGTGTGATGAACGGGATAGGTTAGCAACACAAGAAACAAGAGATCAATTGCAACATGTATATATATTTATATAAAATAGGTTAAAATATGGGTCCTTACCAGCACCTGCTATAGATACCAGTCATGCAAAACGAACATGTTCTTATCAAAACCTTATCCTAATATCTTACCCAATATAATATACTTTTCCCCCAGTAAGTGCTTTTGAACAAGAATTTTCAATGGGTAGCCTAGCTCCTGCTGGCTAAAAGCAAGTGCCTCTGTAGATGTGAGCCCTCCTCCTTCACACCAGACCAACCTCTGCTCAGTTAAGCAAGATTTGGAGATTTGCTTTAAATGAGACAGTTCAGTCTGCCGGTTGGCACTCTGCACTTTTCTCTAGCAATTACACAGTTCTATTAAGGCATCATCAGGGCTAGAAATTCCATTTTTCCTAGGAACAGTAGCAGTTGTTCCAAGACTCTCTGATTAGTCCAATGGACATTGCTGAAGCAGTGAGGTCAAAATCTTGGGCCAAAATCCTGGGGGACGGTTAAACTGTATGAAACTCTTAAGCAGCTTTTTAGATTCAGTGACTGCTGTGCGGATGATGAGCATTTGGCTGTTGTTTTTGTGATTTCTCCTCTCCATCATTCTGGAGAAAAAGTGTAGAAATATAGGTTTCTCCCAGAGAGAAAAGCAAGGTTTCAAAATCCAAATGAAGTTGAAAAGCTTGGGAGGAAAGGCAAGCAAATCCTGCTCCATCAGTGTGCCAGTCTCCAAAACCATGGTGGTATCCCATCTGTTCTTGATTGAAGTTTGAAGATCCAAAATGTCAAATTAGAGCAAACCTATTGCTCTAATTAAGTACTTGAACTTGTTCTTTAGAACTAAAACACAAAAGTAAGCACTATCCTTTGATGTGTTTACAAAGCTAATAATAATGCTGAGCCACATTCTGATCTTTCTTACAATTTCACTGCAAACATTAATTTAACTGGACTTGTGACTGAAGACTTGGTTTCATTTCCACTCTTAACCTTGTGCTCTAAAAGGTGTGCCTTGTTTCCACAGAACTTCTGCATCAAATGGACGAAGTGAATGATGAATTGCTAAAGAAGATTACAAACAGTAAAATTCAGCCTCCCCACAGGAATTTCAAAGTGGAAAAGCCTCAGGAAGTTTCTGTGCCCCTCACCTTCGAATCCAGCGCTGAAGAAGTCAAAGTTTGGCTGGAGGCAAAGTCATTCAGCAAAGGGTAAGATCTGCATCGCTGCCATATGAAATGCTGGTCCTTCATTTAAAAAGGAGTTGGGTAGGCAGCTTGCAACATTTCAGCTGGATTTACTTACAGAGACTGTGTTGCAAACTAGATTTCAATCATATTAAATGTAGGCTATATAACCAGTACATTCAGCACAAATCAAATCCCTTTTGTTCCTCTATACGATCAAATAAACACTGTCTTACAGTACAGCAAGATCTCACAAGTAGCTGCAAATAAAGGAAGGGCCTTGCTCATCCACACAACCGACAGGCAAATGCTGAACAACATCCTCCACTGCTGCTCATCTGGCCCCAGTTAGCCAGTTCAAAGTACTGAACTTAGAGGAAAAATAATTAACTCACTAACTAATCCCATGACCCGAGAGGCTCTGAAATGCAAATTCCACATGACTGCCCATCTCTGGAGAAGCTGTCCTGAAGTACAGCTGAGGAAGAGACAAATCCTCAGCCAGGGCTAAGAAATCGCCCCAGCCACACAGACCAAAACGCTGCATGTGGGCAAGGGTCCCAAGTTACAACTCACACTCTGTGCAGTGCGCTACGAGAAGCTGGAGGATCACTCCCCAAATGCAATGCGTCTGGCGTGAAACCACTGCAGTACCACGGGGCTGGGCACGCACTGGATGCCGGGGTGACACTGGCTTCACCCGCTCCTCCTGGCCTGCTGTCAACCCCACTGAGAGCTCGCATTACCCAACAGCTGCCACATCGCCAGGGCCTTGCATGTGAAAAGGTCCTGGTGCAGGGGCTGTACTTCATCTGCTCCCAGCCCTGTTATCTCTGAATCCTCGCCTTTGGCAAGAGGCCATGTATAACACAACTATCTCCTCGTTTTGTGTCTCCCCAGGACAGTGGAACACCTTGGCATCCTTACTGGAGCTCAGCTTTTCTCCCTGAACAGAGAGGAACTGAAGAAAGTGTGTGGTGATGAGGGAAACAGAGTGTACAGTAAAATCACGGTGGAAAAAAACCAACTGGAGGTAAGTAGCTTTCTGGACAACTCCCACCCAAATGGATGCCTGTATCAGCAGTGTCAGATGGTGCTTTAAACATGCATTTTAAGAAACACAGTTAAAACACAACAACCAACAAATGAACCCAACCCTAAAAACACTAAGAATTCTCTTAAGCAAAAAGGCCTCAAATCTGTAAGGCAGATCGCCCTGTCTCCACTAGACTGCCTTTTTACTGCTGCCTTTGATATTCGCTCTACTCTTATGGAATTAGTTAAATATTATAATTTAACCACAGCTTGAAGTCGAAATTCAAACTTGCTGTTTTGTTTCCATTCTAGAAAAACAGAGGGGAGACAGAGCTCCAAGAAATTATGAAGCGTCGCCAGGAGAGGATTGATTCTGCTAATTAAAATCTATCTGCTTTTTTCAGCTATTAGTCATAGTAGTGCAGAAAAAGGGAACAAAAGCAATGATCCCCAGTCCAGACGAGAGAGAGCAGTGCTCCACACTTAGCAGTGTAATTGCCATCAAAGTGACAATTCCTTGAACACTGTTGATAAGGATAGATGTTAAGACCATGTCCCATTGGGAAAGGTGTTTTAATATTGCATGAAGTTTTTTTTTTTTATATATATCTATATATTTTATACTGAAATTGTATGTGCATGTGATCAGAGTGGATCAGAACTGACACAGGTCTGAATGTAGGACAATGGCTGGACCCCGCAGAGCTTTTAACATAGGGCTGTACATGCTTCTGGTCCCCTCGCTGGCACGGCTCGGGGATGGAGGGCATGGCACGCCGCACAGAACAAGCCAGCCTGAATGTTTAGAGTCTGGGCTATGGAAATATGTCTTTTCCCTACCTTTTGTTTCCTTCTTGGTGGCAGATATCCCCTGCAGCCCACTAGTAAAGACTCAGTGGCAGTTCAGTGCCCTTCCTGTCCACCTATGCCCTCTGGAGTTGCAACACACATTACATAAGACTGGGCTGCTTTAAATACACGTACCAGTTAGTGCTGCCTTTGAACAGTGGAAATAAGCTTTCATTGCGTAATAAAGAGCAGGATCTGAGTGACAACTGAAGTGATTTTAATCTGCAAATAGGTGAGCTCAGCCTGATCATCCCCACTTACGCAGAAGCTGGGGCTCAGGGCAGCTGCGCAGCCCTTCACCTTGGCATGGAGCCTGTATCCGAAAGCTGCAGAATTGCCAAAGCCAGGCCTCAGATAAGAAGAAAAGCCCCCACCACTTGCTCCCCACCTAGCCACACCCAAAGCCATTTTCTGAGTGTTCACCACTCAGCCTCACCTTCACATTTTCATTGCAAAGAATAATCTGAGATGCTTCCTAAATAAGAAAACAAAACACAATTGGAACGGCTGTTTTAATATAAAATAAATAGCCACAAGGAAAAAAAATGCAAAAAAGTTATCTGATTTAGTAGATGCTGCTGTTCTTCAATTCCGGTTTTTCTTAATAATGTTACGTGCATATGTATATATCTTTCTAGTGAAATATCCCCTTACTTCTACAATCTATAAATAGGGACGAGGAAAAATATTCCTGTCCGTAGAGATATAATCAAGTGATTGTGCATCAATATTTTAGTCAAAGTTTTAAAGACTCAAGCAAGCATATAATAGATTTCCTGTCCACAGCACGTTTGGCACACAGTATTTAGGTCTACGTTTTACTTACAAACTTGGTAAGAATACACTAAAGCAAACACATCTACAGGAAGTGCTCACAGACTGGGAAGACTTCGCCTTTCTCTCATTCACATGTTTACTTTGGCTGAATGGGGATTCAGGCCCAGACCCCACAAAGACTTACACACCTTACACACGTGCTTTCCTGTAGGTGCTGTGAAAGGTCCCCACCTTCACAGAGAACCCCTCAAAAGGCTAGGCACATACCTAAGTCTTTGTATAATTTGGGCCTGTGCTTGCACATTCAATGAAACAAGGCTGCGCAGATGCAAAGCAGCAGCAGAGAAACAGGGGTCTAAATCTGAGCATACTGACGCATCTCTCAATTTTGGCTTAGTTATTCCAACAGTGTTTCCAATTGATGATATATTTTCCTTAATATTTAAATAGCTAATTGTTAGCACCAGCAGAATTAGGGTGCAGGCAGAGAGCTTGAAGAGGAGGATTATGTTTTCAGTCACAATACCTCTGGCTTGCCACAGTGGCTGGAATTTGCAAAGGGCACTCACCTGGTCAGGGAGAGATGATGAGGACAATTCTCCTGAGAAACCCTGGCTCCGGATTTGGGTGGAGATGGGAAGCAGGTGTGAATACTGGCAAACTATTGGTGTTACAAGCACAGGAAGCTGAATCGTTTCTAAAATTAAAATAAAAACAAATGGTGAGCTTGGGAATATGATACCTTTCTTGTTTTTGTCTATGAGGTTAAACATAGAATCACATGGAATTATAGTTACTTGGGATTTCAATAGAATTGTACACAACAGTTCTGTGAAACTAAGAGCCAGGGGAGCATTTCGTAAAATAAGAGTGTCAGTAAACCTTATAGCAGGTCACTTTTAAAAATTTCCTTACAACTGAGCTGTGCATCTGTTATATTTGTACCGCCTGCAGATAATGCTATAATGCACTGTACATTAATGTAATTGAACGAAGGATAAAATGATATAACCATGCACTATATAAGATTTATTAAAATAGTTAAGTTATACTTATAACTTCATCTCTGTCTCTTTCTTTTGAATATAAAAGAAAGCAACAGGACTTATAACTGTTGTTAAGGGTTGGCTTTTAATAATGACCTGTTGCTGTGAGTCTGCTCAGATACATAGCAGAATATCTGAAACAGCATGTTTCCTTTCATTTCTTGGGGACTGCCATTCAAAGAAAGGATGTTATGGCCTTGATAATAATTCATGTCTAAAAATAGTGCTAGGTAAAAATTCCACATACGATAACAATCAAATGTTGGGAAAGTTACCAGCTGAATCCAAAACATCCCCTTTCTTGGCATGCTGAGTAACAAAAATCTGTTACCTCTGGAACAAGCAACTGAGACAGAATAACAGTACTCACACAAACAGATACTGTCCAAGACCACATTTTGCACTGACAAGATAAAAATGCCCAACTGTGGTCAATGACAGCTAATGGAGGGCCAGGAACAAAGAGAAGGAAAGGGATATGCAGCAGAGACATTCAAGGTTTGCAAGTGTTGGCAAGGACCCTGGAGACAATGAGAATATGTTTCCTACAGTCATAGAATTCAAAGCAGACTTAAAACTAATGCTTCTTTCCATTGTCCTCTCTCTGGGTTGGACAAAGTGTGAGAGGTTTCTAGAAAAGCATGTGCCTATATATCAGAAAGGGAAATTACTGTCACAGCTTCCACAACTGAAACAATGCAAGACAAAACGAAGGGAACACCACGATCCAAATTGCCTCTGTCTGAAGGCCAAGTGGCAGCTTCTGCAACATCTGCGGCCAAGTCCCATTCCCTATTTCTGGAGCGCAACTGTGCTAACAGGGCTTTTAAATGGCTGGCGCAGAGGATCACCTTCTCCGGAGCTTGAATGGAGCTGAGGTGCATCAAGAGCCACAGGTGCCTGAGGAGAATCATAGAATCACTAAGATTGTAAAAGACCTCCAAGATCATCTGGTCCAACCATCACCCTACTACCAATGTCACCCACTAAACCATGTCCCTAAGCACCACATCCAACCTTTCCTTGAACACCCCCAGGGACGGTGACTCCACCACTTCCCTGGGAACCCGTCCCAATGCCTGACCACTCTTTCTGAGAAGAAATGTCTCCTAATTTCCAACCTGAACCTCCCCTGGCGCAACTTGAGGCCATTCCCTCTAGTCCTATCACTAGTTATCTGTGAGAAGAGGCCGACCCCCAGCTCCCTACACCTTTGTTTTAGGCAGTTGTAGAAAGCAATAAGGTCTCCCCTCAGCCTCCTCTTCTCCAGACTAAACACCCCCAGTTCTCTCAGCTACTCCTCACAGGACTTGTGTTCCAGGCCCTTCACCAGCTTCGTAGCCCTTCTCTGGACACAGCTCCAGGGCCTCAATGTCCTTATAGTGAGGGGCCCAAAGCTGAACACAGAGAACTTTACACCAGGGGAGGTTTAGGTTGGATATTAGGAAGAACTTCTTTACTGAAAGGGTTGTGAGGCATTGGAATGGGCTGCCCAGGGAAGTGGTTGAGTCACCATCCCTGGAGGTCTTTAAAAGACGTTTAGATGTAGAGCTTAGTGATACGGTTTAGTGGAGGACTTGTTAGTGTTAGGTCAGAGGTTGGACTTGGTGATCTAGGAGGTCTCTCCCAACCTAGATGATTCCGTGATTCTGTGACAAGGGAGGGACGCCGGACGCCCACACGGCGCCTCAACCCCCGCGCCCGTCCCCGCGCTGCCCTCAGGGGAGCCGCATCCCCCGTCCCCAAGGTGACGAGCTCCCGCCCTCCCGAGCGGCGAAAGCAGCCAATCAGAAGCTTCCTCCCTCCCCTCGCCCTTCTCTCCCTCTTGCTGGCCGCCGTCCGTCTTGTCACCGCGCTTCTGATTGGCTTGCCGCTCCCCCCCCCGAGACGGGATTGGCGGAAGGCCGGGCGGGCGGCCCCACCTCTCCCCGGGAGCCGAGGCCGCGGGTGTCGGGCACGAGCGGCGGGTGCGCGCGCAGGCCGGCTCCCCTCCGGGCAGGCAGCTCCCTTAAAGGCCGGCGCCAGCCCCCCCCCGCCCCGCGGAAAATGTCGGTGTCCCCCGTGAAGCGGCAGAAGATGGAGTCGGCGCTGGACCAGCTCAAGCACCACACCACGGTGGTGGCCGACACCGGGGATTTCAACGGTGAGGGTGGAGGGGAAAAGCGGCGGGGCTGGCGGCGGCTCTTACACCCTCCCCCGCAGCGCAGAATGGACGCGTCCGGCCGAGGGGGCGAAGGGCGGAGGGGGAGCGAACCACCGCGGCGAGATGGGGGGGGGCTGGGAGCGCGCCGCCCCCCGCCATGGTGCGCTGCCCTGCTGCCCCCAGGGTCGCGGGTTCGAGACCCCGGCTCCCGGCGCTGGGGGACCGCAGGGGCACGGCGCTGCTGCCGGGTCCAGCCCCTTGGAAATCCGCTTTGAGCCGCCCTGCGGGGTGTCCGCCGGAGCAGGGGCACGCCAGGCTTATTAGTAATTAACAGGCGGTCTGCGGGGGGCTCGCTGGTAATTAACAGGCTGGGGGGAGCTTCTCTCCGATAGCCGCTGTGTGCGGTTGGGTGGTGGCGTTTTTTCTTTTTCTTTTTTTTTTTTTTCCCCCTTCTTCAGAAGGCGGAAGCAAAGCAGCTGTGAAGCAATAAAATAATGCAAGAGGGTGTTTTTTTGGCGTTCTTTATCTGACGAGAAGGCGCTGGTGCTTCCTGGGAAGTGGTGGGGCTGGGCCACAAGGCCCCCAGCTGTCCCCGCTGACCCTCCCAGCACATCCCGGCCGAGCCCCCTCCCTGAACCTCTGTGGGTCTCACAGGCATCGTGTGGTGAATCCTGCCCTGCTGCCCCTCATAACGCAGCCATCTGCCTCCTACCTGCCTGATCCTGCAGGCACTGCCCCAGACATCCACCATCCACCACTTTATGTTAATAAAGTTAAGGCTAGGAATGCACAGAGGTGGTCAGAGGATGAGATCCGTGCCCCAAAGATGACTGTGTGCGTGTATATATGCACTGGCTCTCGGCCACGTCTGTCTGTTAAGTGCTTGGGATTGCCTGATTTCAAGTGTCCAGTTAAGTGAAACATTACAGGGAAACTTACTTTCCTTTCTGACTGACACCACAGACAACTGCAGCACCTGAAAGGCGCAGGGCGCTCACGCGCCTCTGTCAAGATGAAATTAAGGCAGTCAGGAACAGCTTGAGCCTCATCAGGTTTACCTGCCTTGGAGTAGCAACAAAGCTAGTTAAAAACCAGCGTGCAGTGAAATTACATGAATTTAAGGCATTGCACTGGCTACCCTGGCTTCAGAAAAGCATAACAAAGAATCCTCGTGATGGCAGGGGGGTGTTTGAGTGTTGGTGGCAGTAAGGAGGCTGAGAGCTGCCTGCTGGAAAGTTTAAATGTGCTCCTTGAAATGCTTTTGCAGTTGATCTCTGACTGCCTGTTGTCACCTGTGGATCTTTCTTACTGTGCAAACAAGGCTACGGCTGACATCTGACTCCCTTCCTGTTCAGCTTAAACACTGCTACTAATTAAGGTGCAGTTGTTGCTAACATAATTGCCAGGATTTTTACATAGACGTGTCTGTATGGTGCTGTGTAAGAAAAGAGGCTAGTTTGAACGGTTCCCAAAGCAAGAGACAAACTGCCCACTTATATCTGCACCAAGTGGTGGTTGGCTTCAGTAGTAGCTGCAATAACTTTGCAGTTTTAAGCAAGGCAGACCAGCCTATGCTTACTCTTGCACAGTTTTCCTTGTGCTCACAGTGAGAAAAGGTGGCACACTGGTCACAGGTGCCCCCTTGCAAAAGCTTGTAC
Organism: Cygnus atratus; assembly: GCF_013377495.2. Classification (NCBI taxonomy): domain Eukaryota; kingdom Metazoa; phylum Chordata; class Aves; order Anseriformes; family Anatidae; genus Cygnus; species Cygnus atratus. The sequence goes on from NC_066366.1 coordinate 35,070,881, forward strand.
TAGGCAGCTGAAATACAGGCTAAGAGCTTCCCACAAGATCACTTTTTTTTGGAAACATTTCCATCAGCCACATTACCCTCACATTGAACAGGCATCTGGAAAATACTGAATAACCATATCATTACCAGTATCTCCTCAACATCCCCTGGAATACCTACCTAGCCCTCTACAGGGGAAAATTGCAGTTTCTTGCCTGACATGCTTAATTGTCTTGTTTAGGATGGGTGACAGACTTAATGAGATTACTTTATGCATCTTGCCAGAAACCCATAAGATTATTTTAAGTGCTGCAATACTGTAGAGATGTAATAAGCTGTCAAAAATATACTTTTCTAAAATTGTGTCTGCTTCAGAATACAGTTTTATAAATGTACCACTTTATTCTGAGCAGCATCCCTGTGAATTAAAGTGGTTTTTGAAAGATGTGTTTATATGGCATGAACTTGCTTCACGATCACAATCGTTGCCTATGGGGAAGTTATGAAAAAAAAAACAATATTTTTCTTCTATCTCTACAAAAACTGTCATATTCTATTAACTTGTGTTTTCATCCCCATGCAGAAATGCAGAGGAAAAGGAGCTGATGATATTTTGTTATTCTGGACATTCAGCTGCGTTAACTCTGGTTAACTCTCCAGAGCTTGTAAGCAGCAGTCACCAAAGAGCCTGCAGAGGCACTGACCCGTTTGCTGAGTCAGACCCAGGCATGCTGGGCAGCTCAGCTCTGATTAGGGCCTGACAATGCACAGTCACAGCCTACTTTGGTAAACAACTGCTGCCACCTGAAATAGGTGTAGTCCAGGGATTAGGATAAGCCAAACATTCAAGTGTCTTATATACGAAAGGCAGCCTGGCAGTACAAGGAACTTATAAGACCTGACAACAAAAAGCCATCTGCAACTACTTGAGGTTTTAAAATGCTAAAAGACACTAACAGTTTTTTTTGACAGATGAATTTTTCTTTTTCTCTGGTTCTAACAGTTGTAGACAAACAAAACCCCAAATGCCTAACCCTAGAAGGGAAGAGAATCCTTTTTCTTTACTTTCCCCTCTAATTCCTGGAACTCAGCTATGATGGTGAATATGACATGAAGGTCTACTATCACTTCTCTTCATCTGTCATTTCTACAAGTTTATTTCTTTTGCCTAAAGTAGTGAGTAAGCTTTGCTCTGTTGTATTGCTGTAGTGCTGTTAGCCTTGTAGTGGTACTTCTGATGCAAGCCAACATTCAAGCAGTGATATTTGAACATCACCATCCACTAGTCTGCTCTGTCATGAATGCAACTACCCTATGGCCATAAGTGTTTCCATCTTTACATATCTGAGCAAAATCCTTTTAATTTAATATTTTAAATGAACTCTTTTTGTTTTTCTAGCAATTGACGAGTACAAGCCCCTAGATGCCACCACAAACCCATCTCTGATACTAGCTGCGGCTCAGATGCCAGCTTACCAGAAACTTGTGGATGATGCGGTTGCATACGGAAAAAAACTTGGCGGGTAAGAAAAATGTTGTTGTTCCCCTCCCCCCATAGGTCTATATTTAAGATACTTCATTTATGCAAATAGTGTTTAGTACTACTAGCAACATACTAGGGCTTTTCCCCCTGCGTGCTTGTAGGTTTATCTCCTGTACCAGAAAGCCTCAACCCTAAAGAAAAGCTGCTTGTTACAAGTTTCAGAAATGCATCTCCATTTATCAGTTCTCATATAGCCTTCTAGGACTGTTCCAGAAAACATTCCTGAGTTGACAGCATAATAGGAAATAGTGTCTGAATGCTAATACTATCGGTGGTACACAGAGGGCAGAACAAACATGGAGCAGAGCAGAAGTGTTTATTTGAATGCAGGAATTTAACGTTAAACGGACTGTGAAATTTGATCTTGAAATCAATAGCAAGTCTTGAACATGCTACCCGCCCCAAAAAAAAATAACGATTTTGTTCTTCATGTTTTTTAGGTCAGAAGATGAGCAAATACAAAATGCTTGTGACAAACTTTTTGTATTATTTGGAGCTGAAATATTGAAGAGGATACCTGGCCGCGTGTCCACAGAAGTAGATGCAAGGTTGGCTCTCTTACCTCTGGGTTACCCTGTATATTTATGCCTACAAAAAGAGATGATGTGAGCTGGAGAAATATGTTCTTGACTGGACAGTTCACTGTTACAAGACTACCAGGAGCTTGTGTTGTTAATATTTAGACAATGAATTGCAGTTCATTTGCTTGATCAGGACTTTGTTATAACTTGGTGACAAAACTTCATAAGAACAAGTAATGTAGAGATCTGATCTTTGTTGTCCTCCTTCTGGTCCTTAGGCAAGGGAAACATCATGCTTCTAGTATACCTAGAACTTTGCTCATTCTCTTCTGTGTGATAGTCCTCAATTTTCCAAGAGATCTGCTTTAGCAATTTATTTAGTGACTTGCATAGGATTTGTCTGTCCATGTGCTCCTTGTCAAGTCACTTCTAAGGCTCAGCTTCTACATTCATTATGGAAAAACTTGAGGAAAATATGACTTTCTCTGAGAAAGTTATGTTGAGCTCCAGATTCTCCAAATGAAACAGTAGCAGTGCTGCGTCACTGCTACTTGACAGTCAAGGAAGTATCTCTGAGAAGAAAAACCTGCTACTAGTACATAAATTCTGCTAACGTAGGACGGTGGTTCTGAATGTTGTTTCTTTCGGAGAGTTTTTTTTAATAAAACTTAAGAAGCCCTGCTCTTGTTCCAAAGGTTGTCCTTTGATAAGGAAGGAATGATTCAGAGGGCCCGGCGTCTTATTGACCTTTATAAGGAAGCAGGAATTGGTAAAGATCGGATTCTCATAAAGCTCTCTTCAACATGGGAAGGAATCCAGGCTGGCAAGTAAGTACTTCCGGACCTGGTATGCTGATTCATAGTATGTTTCTGGCTGTTTGGACACTTAAACACGTTCGACACATAAAATAAAGCATCGTTTTGAAAGCGCTGCACCAGGAAACTTGTTGCCAGGGCTACAGCTAGCAAGCGTGGTGCTATACTGAAGCTTTCTGCTGAATTAGGAAAAGTTTGTTCATACAAGGGCTGGGCCATTTGTAAACAGTTTCCTGAAATGTTGTGTTAAGTCATCTGCATTTGGTTCAGAGAACAATATTAAATAGATCACCAGCAGTGCAAAACATTTGCTTTGCTACCTTTGCACTTCAAAGCTTATAAACTGTGCCACATCTCTAATTAAAGTCAAGAAATCAGTAGTTTAACCTACTAACATTGCTAGAATGTAAGTTTATTAGGTGAGGAAAATGCCATTTAAGCCTGCCTATGTCTGCAGGGTTCTGGAAGCAGAGTATGGGATTCACTGCAACATGACCTTGCTGTTCTCCTTTGCCCAGGCAGTTGCCTGTGCTGAAGCTGGGGTTACTCTGATTTCCCCATTTGTAGGACGCATCCTGGATTGGTATGTTGCAAACGGAGATAAGAAAACCTATGAACCTTCAGAGGATCCAGGTAAGCTTTTTTTTTTAAAAAAAAAAATAAAAAATTCCCCAATATCTACTCATTTGAACTGCAATTTACTTCTAAAAATCCCCTTGTGAAACAAATGGTTTTCAGCATGTTCTAAATAATCATCTGTGCTTCAAATGAATTATTCTGAAAACTGCCAATTTTTCTTCTTTAGGAGTGAAGAGTGTCACTAAGATCTATAACTACTACAAAAAGTTTGGCTACAAAACTATTGTGATGGGTGCTTCATTTCGAAATACAGGAGAAATAAAAGCACTTACAGGGCTGTGACTATCTCACTATTTCACCCAAGCTTTTGGCAGAGCTCAGCAAAGAGCATGTCAAGCTAACTCCCACGCTCAGTGTTAAAGATGGTAAGTCTACTTCTACGTAATATAGGCTTGCTTTGACTCCCTTTCTTCTTGAGCATTAAGAGCATTTGTTTCCCCTCAGCTCTACAGTGCCTGCTTCCATTCTGTTTTAAGACTGAATGTTGACCCCTCTCTGAAGGGGTTACATTACAGCTGTACTACTACCACTGCTATACATAGTTACTTCCTTAGGGTCTTGGGTCCCTCTGAGTATGCTAACTGGAATTAATATGGGTTTTGAGCACCTTCCCCGAAGAGGACAGGGAGGGAAGAAGGAACTTTATACTTCATATATTTGGGATGATTTTTTTACTGATTGTTAGCAAAGATGCCAAACAGGGTTTAATCATTATGCTGATATTGCATCAGGATATTGTTAGCTCTAGGCCTGCCAAAAGATTTTTTTTTTCCTCCAGAAACTTTAGAAATGAAGTAATATGCAAGAATAATTTGTTTTAGTGATATTATGCCACAGTAGTTCTGAGCGTATGTTCCTGTTGCACTGCTCTTGCTTTTCCATTGCCTTACTAAAATGTTACTTTTCAACTCAGATGATGAGATTTACAGAGTTGTTGTCATGGGTTGCTGCTTACAGGGTGCTAGCTAGCTCGTAGGCACGTTATCAATTGAGCTTTTGTTAGGTGCTTGCCAAATAATCAAAGACTTAATTGTTCAGCATATTTGCTTAGAATATCTTGCTGCAGTAGGACCATTGCATAGTTCTTGATAATAGGCCTGAAAGTACTGTACCATTCAGAAGCAGATACGAGATAATGGCATACCTATGAACATTGTGTTTTAAGGGAGACTGATTTCTGTATAACTTTTTTTCAGAACACAGTGTAGGAACACTTTCAGTCTTGTAGCAAATCATACTGAAAGTAGTGTTCAAAACTTTCCAGTTGTTGATGGCCACAGTTTTGAGAAACCGGTGGCTTTTGATATCAATCTGATAATACAATTTTGTTTCTTTTTGAATATCCCTTGTGCAGCTCAGGCATGTGATCTTGAGAAGATCCACCTGGATGAGAAGGCATTCCGTTGGCACCATAATGAAGACCAAATGGCTGTGGAAAAACTATCTGATGGGATCAGAAAATTTGCTGCAGATGCAATAAAGTTGGAGACAATGTTAAAGGTAGGTGCTATGTCATGCTGCCTCTTTCCACCTCTCATGTTCCTTCAAGTACTGCAGCTAACCCTCAATTGCTTGTGGTATGGCAGAGGATTAGGAATGTGTCAGCAAGCCTGATCAAGTTTTGTACAGGTGGTACATGTTATGTAGGACAGGCAGCTAGCAGACTGGACACCTCCATGGAATGAACTTTTTATTTTTGAGATGCAGTGAACTTTATATTCATGCCAGGTGTATATAGACACACCTGTTTTTTAGGCCTAAGGCAGTGTTCAGAGTAGCAGCTAATCAAAATAACACTACTGGCTAAGTGGAAAGTCTAATTCTAGACTTGTATCACTGCTGACAGTTAACATCAATAATAATCTTCAGAGAGTGAGTTAGAAATAGTACATGCTTGTACTCCTTGTAGGAGGCACCAAGCACAGATATGAGTATAGCTAGGACATATGAAAGTTTTCTGTCAGTGTAGGATAAGTCTTTTAGATGGGATTAACTGAGTTTTGTGCTTTGGGGGGCAGAAATACACCAATTATGTCATCTAGGCCCTTGTTGACTGACAACTACTTAACAGTGACTTAACTTGCATTACTAATGCACAGTGCAGTTCCCGAACTGCCACTTATTTGTTCACTTCTCTTTCTAGGAGCGAATGTTCAGTGCTGAAAATGGAAAGTAGAAAATTCAGAATTCTCCTGACTTGTCAAGGCTGAATGAGTGGATCACCAGAGGTTAAATGGATGTACAAATGTCTTACCTGTAAAAGTCTTATGCTGTGTATGCATAGATTTCTGTATTATGCTTTTTTATCAAATTGCAAAGGGACAAATAACTTCAATTTTTTTGTGGCACTTTTGTCAATACATGCCAATTAACACATACTTTCCTTGTAATGTGTTCACTGCTGCAGGGGAATCAGGTGATTCAGTTGACATGATAGTTCAATTTCTACTAGAATATTGATATTGCTGTTTGTATTAAATTCCTAATTGTAAATTTATACTTAACACATTAAGAAAGCAGTTTTCTTTCATGCTGTCTTACCATGACTTTAAAAAAAACAAATTTCCAAAAGCTCTCTATCATACATACCCAGAAGTACTCTTATCTGACACATGTACAATGGAACAATGGCTCCAGTCATTTGTCTTCTCTCTGCAACTAAGGTGGCAGCAGCAATTTACTGATTGGCAAAAATGGTGAAGCTTTTAAAGTTTTTTTTTTTTTTTTTTTTTTTTTGTCAGGGGAAGAGAAAAACAGCATCATAAGCAATTTTTAGGGATTTTGTCAAACACTTGCCTAAGAGCCCGTAGCAAGGTAAGAGCACAAGTGCAATTGATTGAAGCCGAAAATGGCACTGCTATTACAACACCAGCATAAGCTACAACTTGTGTTATTATTGGAGGTTACAGTTTTTCAAAACTAGATAGCTACGTCTTCCAAGCAGTTAATAAATAACTTTAACTGTTTAATCTGAACTGACAAAATGAACATGTGGATGTAACTCAGGATTGTTTGTTACAGCTTTGTTTCACTCAAATGTTACAGATTTGTATATCATGTTTAGAGCAAGTTAGTGTATCTCTTTATGACAGTTAGGGTTGGCAGCAGTTCGCTATCACGCAAATGACTTGAAAAGCCACAAACCACCAAAAACACACCCTCTGTATTACTCCCTCTGTTCCTTTTTGTCTTTAAGCTTCCTTCTTTGTAAAAGAATGAGAGCTGTGTCAGTCTTCCTCTGAGGAATGACCTAATCCTAAATGCAGCACTTCCCAATTACAGGGCTCTCTATTAAGTAGGGATGCATCTGTTTACATTTCATGGCGTATTTTGTAAAGACTAATTAAATATCTTATTGATTTGTATAGGTCCAGTTCCATCAAGCGTAGACAAGAGTTTCCTGTCTGTATGTAGACACGTTTAACTATTTCCTTATGAAGTGGCCTGAACTTAGCCTTTAAAACAAACAAACAAAAACCAACAACACTAAGGCTATAATAGTTATACACAGGCAATATGCTGCTTGAATAACACAAGAAAAACAAGCCAAGGAAGCAACGGATCAGTAAGATCAGTCTGACACTTCAGCAGTATTGTCAGAACATTGCTATAACAAACTGGAAGCTGTTGTTTCAACTAAAGTGACAGATAGCTGTACGCTTGCAAACCAGATGTTAAATTGTGCCAGACATGTCTACAAAGTGCTACATCTTCCCAGCTTTGTCCTGGATCTGCCCTGCACAGGACTGGGAAAAGTGCCAGTCTGTCAAGGGGAGATGAAGCTGCCTCACAGGATGGTTCCAGCTCCTTTTGCTCTCAACTGCAGCAGGCAACTGTGAGAAGCAGGCCATGGTAGAAAGCAAGCTGTGCAGAGGGAGGTGGCCTCTTCCCCTCCTTTCAAAGGTCAAGCTAGCATTAAAGGCTTTATACCCTGCCCACACCGCCCTACGCTGTGCCACGCAGCTGTCCAACCTACTGCTACAAGTCATAGATTGCTAGTACAGTGATTTAGAGCCCTGTAATCTTTAAAAACTGAGTGGTTGAATCCTGAAACTGAACTTAAAGGACTGCAGAGATGCCACTGTCCAAGCCTGTAGGCTGTTCAGATCTCTCTCAAACTGATTTCTGTCCCAGAGCATGAGATGAGGAGAGATCCCTAGCTTTTTAGCAGACCACAACTTCCAGAACAAGCAAATTTACTTCCAGCCATAAACAGACTTAATACATAAAAGTATTAAGTCATGACTTCCTCACACTGGATGAAGCTTTTATCCAGTCACAAATTCCCTGGGATAGTTTGAATAAAGTTACACACCACTGTTGTGAGATTGACAACTGTAGACATCATAGACCAGCGAGACCATGGCAAACCAGAACAACCAGAGATGACACCTGAGAGGTAACACAACTCATACGCAGAGAATTAAATGTGTTTTCTAAAAACCGCTGTTACAATAATCCTGTCAGATAAGATTGCAGGGTAGGATGGGGATCCTCAGCCAAAAAAAAAAAAGTTTCCTCACAGCAACAAGCCTACTTAGTCTATCAAACTGTGAACACCACATGCAACATTACACACGAAGAGCTTGAGTATCCCATGTTCCGAAGAGCAAGAAGACCTGGAGCTGTACAAGAGGCAAATACAAACTGCTGTATAGAGAAGGCTGTGCAGTTGCCACTGGTCTCCCTGAAAAGCAAGGGTCTTTCTTCCTCAGGGTCACTGACAGGTGATAACCTCTCTACAGGCTATTACCTCACTTATGTAGCAGGATGATATTCAGTCATCCACAGCTTACATAAAGGCAAGCATGTCTTGACGCCTGACTTCTTAGCAAAAGAATTAGCAGGTATTTTAGGCCACTACTGCATTCTTACAGGTGGAAGGGTTCAGGCATAATTACACTGCACAGTGCTGCATGGAGCTGAGCTCCCCAGGATAGCCCAGCCTGGCTGGTCAGTCCTTGTACCAGCTTCATTCCAGATGCAGCACAGAAGGACCTGTCTGAACTGTGCATTGGTATCAACAGGAGTCTTTCTGCTGATCCCTTTACCTTTTACACATCTCTGTGAGCAACCAGCTTTGCACCATGTCAGGGGGGGATTCAGGCATGCAAAACTTGGGGTCTTGCTGAGTTGCTGAGACTTTGAGCCCCACTTCAGCCAGTTCCTGTTACGACCATGGATGGATCTTTCTCCTAAGAAGCCTTTGTTTTCAGCCAGCCTGTAACTGCCCTCCTGGCATCTGCACCCTAAACCACCTCCCTTATGCCAGTTAAAAGCCTCTCCCTGGGATGGCAGCACAAAGCGGCACGTCCACAAGCATGGGTATGCCATAAACAAACTCCAGCAGCCCCCAAGAAGGCTCAGTTGATTCATCATCTGGCTGGGGAGCTATGAGTACCAGCTGGATGTTCCTGACTTGTATTTCAGGGCTGTTTCTTTATTGTCCCTCCATCCTAAATGAGGCAAAAAGCCATCAGCATCAGCCTAGCTGTGAGAAAATAGCTCCTACACCACCTGAAATATCACGTAATGAAACAAACGCTAGCAGTCACGAGCTAAAAAGCAGAGCTGGACAAAGCACATTCAGCAGAGCTGTGCCTGTTTCTGGTTTAAGTTGCTCT